>NC_050099.1:210591087-213091087 GCF_902167145.1 Zea mays
ATGAATGTCACAATAAAATTTATATCCTATTTAATCTTGTACAAAACACATAAACCTTTGGAAATTCATAACTTAAAATCTATAACTCCAAAATTAATGATTCATGTTCCTAGGATCTTATTTTAATGTGTAGATTTTATTATATATTTTTGTTTACATGTTTGGTGTGATGTTAATTTCACCTTTATACTATGTTTGTTTGTATTGCTATGACTAGCGCGAGGTCACGAGGATCTGAAGAATCATCATGGTACCTGGACTCTCAAGTGTCAGGCAAGTTGTGCCCTTGATCACTTCTTTTTACCCAGTCATGTTCTTATTAATCATAATGATCTGCATATGTTAATTTTGATGGGATCCTTTAGGTTACCCTAGTTTGATTATCTTTGTACCTTGACTCCACTGAACTTTTTGGGTAGTACTTGCTATTGCTTTATGTGGTTTTGGGTATGGAGATACATTATTCATGATTACACTTTTATTATCAGTTTATTATTACCGTTCATGTTAAGATCATTATGTTAATGGGAACATGGAGCGACCACCCGGGAAAACAGTGCTACCATAAGCGTAGTATGGGATGCCCTTGGCTGACTAATTAGGAAAGCTAGTGGATGACTACCTTACCCGAAAGGGGCAAGGGCAGTAGGGGAGTGGTCAGTGTAGGGAGGTCCTTCGGTTGATTTTGCTGCGATGGCAGTCAGGCGAGGGATCCCTGCATTGGAGCTTCCTAGAAATTGTAGCGGGTTTTCTAAAGCTAGTGGAACTTTGTAAAGGCCTCGTAGTGTTACCCTGCCTCGCTTCCTTGGTACAGGTGTATGAGATTCATGACCCCTTGGCAGATGGGTAACATGACTTGTAGGTAAAGATGTGCAACCTTTGCAGAGTGTAAAACCGGTATACTAGCCGTGCTCACGGTCATGAGCAGCTCAGACCCTCACATGATTAATTTATGGAATTCAATTTATCATTTGCATCGCATTGGGATTATTTTATTATTACTTTTATTTATTATTACTATGGTTTGGTATTTACTTACACTTAGTAACTGATAATAAAATTTTGACTAACTTATAAAAGCAATGCTCAGCTTGATCCTTTATTTTGTTGATCAGCCTTACACTTCACATGAACTCCCACTTTTGGTGAGTTCATGCACATTATTCCCCACAACTTGTTGAGCGATGAACATGTGTGAGCTCACTCTTGCTGTCTCACACCCCCCACAAGAGAAGAACAGGTGGTTCAAGAGGAGCCAAACAACGAGGAGTTTGACTTGATCTAGGTGGCGTCTCCTGGTTGACTTTATGGCGCCAATGATGGACTTTAGTCGTTTTATATTTATCTTTTATTTTGTAAGACTTCCGCTATGTAATAAGTAGTCTGATTATATTGTGACATTTATCTATATACACTTTGTTATTATATGTGTTGTCTTCTTTGGCGCATATATGAGATGCACCCGGCTTTGTCCCTTAAATCTGGGTGTGACAACATGGCAACCTGCGGATATGCCGGGAGTCCCGAGAGAACTGGCCGAGCACAAATTGAAGGTCTATCCTCAAGCAAGGCCGATTCGATAGAAGCTGCGTCGTTTCACGCCTGATAAAAGAGAAGCTATTCGCACCGAGTTAGCCCGCTTAGTGATTGCATGGTTCATTAGGGAGGTGCTGCATCCCGAGTGGCTAGCAAATCATGTTCTTGTACTCAAAAAGAATAAAGTGGATTGGCGCATGTGCGTCGACTATACTGATCTCAACAAGCATTGTCCGAAGGATCCCTCTGGGCTCCCTAGAATAGATCAGGTAGTCAACTCGACTGCTGGCTGTTCTATGTTGTTCTTCCTAGATTGCTATTCTGGATACCATCAAATCAGCCTGGCAAAAGAAGATGAGGAGAAGACTGCTTCCATCACCCCGTTTGGAGCTTTCTGCTATACCTCCATGTCGTTCGGCCTCAAGAACGTGGGAGCAACTTACCAGAGAGCCATCCAAACATGCTTAGCCAATCACTGAGGCAAGCGGGTGGAAGCCTATGTTGATGATGTGGTAATCAAAACAGAAAACTCAGAAAATTTCATCAAATATTTGCAGCTGATCTTCAACAGCCTGAGGCACTACCGGTGGAAGCTTAACCCAGAAAAGTGTGTCTTCGGAGTACCGGCAGGAAAGTTACTCGGATTCATTGTCAGCCACCAAGGAATTGAAGCTAGTCCAGAAAAAATCGAGGCCATCATGAGAATGGAAGCGCCACGATCACAGAAAAAGGTGCAGAGGCTTACTGGATGCATGGCAGCCCTGAGCAGGTTCATATCAAGGCTATGCGAGAAAAGCATGTCGTTCTACAAATTGCTCAAAAAGGTGGACAAGTTTTAGTGGACCATCGAGGCACAGGAAGCTCTAGAGGAACTGAAGAAGTTCTTGACCACACCACCAGTGCTCAAGCCGCCGCACCAAGCTACGCCAAGTCAGTCGGCGGAAAATCTGTTGTTATACATCTCCTGCACGACTCACGTGGTAAGCACCGCGTTAGTAGTCGAGCGAGTGGAGGAAGGACATGCATACCCGGTGCAACATCTAGTCTACTTCATCAGTGAAGTCCTCGGGCCCTCAAAGATAAAGTATCCTCAAGTCCAGAAGTTGTAGTACACGGTACTCCTAACCACTTGCAAGCTCTGTCACTACTTTGACGACCACAAATTCATAGTAGTCACAAGATTTCCAATAGGAGACATTCTCCACAACAAAGAAGCTATTGGAAGGATAGCCAAGTGGGCGTGCGAGCTGAGGGCTCACGACATAGAGTTTCGGCCCACACCGCAATAAAGACTCAGGCGCTGGTTGACTTCGTATCAGAATGGACTGAGCACCAGGTCCCGGACAGCCCAAAAGTTACTGAGGTGTGGAGAATGTACTTTGATGGCTCATTGAAGCTACAAGGAGCAGGTGCAGGGATTCTTTTTATTGCTCCTGGAGGTGAGCAACTCAAGTACGCACTCCAGCTACTGTTTCCAGCATCAAATAATGCGTCAGAGTATGAAGCACTGATTCATGGGTTAAGCATCGTCGTATCACTCGGCATCAAGAAACTGATGGTATATGGTGACTCGCTAGTGGTCATAAGCCAGATAAACAAAGACTAGGACTGCTCGACTGATTCCATGGGCAAGTACTGCGCAGCTGTGGGAAAACTGTAGGACAAATTCGAAGGATTGGAGTTCCATCACATGGAAAGAGACCGCAACGCAGCAGTAGATGCGTTGTCGAAACTGGGATCCAGTCGGGCCCAGGCTCCACCTGGGATATTCATCCAAGAAATATCACAACTGAGCATCCTCTCGAATCAGGTGGAAGAGTGCAACGCCTTGAGCCAGCCAGAGTCAGACCCTAACGACTGGAGAGACCCTGTCATCATGTACATAAAAATTAAGAAGAGCCGGATGACAAGGCTACAGTGGAACGCATCGCGAGGCAGTCAGCCCACTACACCATCATAGGGGGCTTACTGTACAGGAGAGGTGGAGCAGGAGTCCTCATGAAATGCATCCACCCGGCTACTAGGAAGCAATTGTTAGATGAAATTCATGCCAGGCCGTGTGGGGTACATGCAACATCAAGGACTCTGGTCGGGAAGGCTTTCAGATCCGATTTCTACTGGCCAACTACAAAGAGTGATGTTGCCGAGTTAGTCCAGAAGTGTGAGGCATGTCAATTCCTATCAAAGCAACAACACTTACCCGCGCAACAGCTGCAGACCATTCATGTAACATGGTCGTTCGCATGCTGGGGGCTGGACATGATTGGACCTTTCAAGAAAGCTCAGGGAGGCTATACTCATATACTAGTTGCCATTGATAAATTCACAAAATGGATAGAGTACAAGCCAATTGCCTCTTTGACCTCAACCAAAGCAGTGGAGTTTATACAAGACATAATATTCAGGTTTGGGATACCAAACAGTAGCATCACTGACCTAGGATCCAACTTCACCAGCGCCGAATTCTTCAATTTCTGTGAGCAAAGGAGCATCCAGATTAAGTATGCATCAGTGGCACACCCAAGAGCCAATGGCCAGGTAGAAAGAGCCAAGGAATGATACTGGAAGCACTCAGAAAGAAGGTATTCAACAAGAGTGAAAAGCTTGCTGGAAAATGGATCAGAGAACTGCCATACGTGGTATGAAGCCTGAGAACTCAACCCAATCGAGCTCTGCATGGAAATACCATGTTTTTATGGTTTATGGGTCAAAGGCAGTGTTGCTTGCCGATCTAATCTTCGGGGCGCCAAGGTTAACTTTTGAAAGCATAGCCAAGGCAGAGGCAACCAGGCTGGAAGACATTGACGTGCTGGAGAAAGAACGATTGAACACAGTAATTCAGTCGGCTAGGTACCAGCAGACCTTGAGGTGCTACCACGATAAAGTTGTGCGGCACCGATCCTTTGCAGTGGGAGACTTGGTCCTTCGCCGAATTCTAATGGGGGAAGGGCGACACAAGCTGTCACCACTATGGGAAGGACAGTTCATCGTATCAGAGGTCACACGGTCGGGATCATATTGGCTTACTCAGATGGACGGCACAGAAATGGGAAACTCGTGGAACATAGAACACCTTAGAAAATTCTACCCTTAGCAAGGCCTCAAAACTCTTGAAGGAATATTGTACTTTGTAATTTGAAGACTTCATCATCAATAAAGCTTTCGTTTTCCAAAGACGTTCAGATTCTTGGCTCACAGCTGACTTCGATTGGGCTTGACTTGAAATCGGCACGCTTACTTGACTTAGGGTGACCACTATACCCTGCTAACGGAGCAATCGGCTTAAGTCGGCGACGAATTAAGTCGGTGCGACACGCTCACGCTTACTTGACTTAGGGTGACCACTATACCCTGCTAACGGAGCAATCGACTTAAGTCGACAATGACTTAAGTTGGTGCGACATGCTGACGCTTACTTAACATAGGGTGACCACTATACCCTGCTAACGGAGAAATCGGCTTAAGTCGGCGACGACTTAAGTCGGTACGACATGCTCAAGCTTACTTGACTTAGGGTGACCACTATACCCTGCTAACGGAGCAATCGGCTTAATTCGGCAACGACTTAAGTCGGTGCGACATACTCACGCTTACTTGACTTAGGGTGACCACTATACCCTACTAACCGGGCAATCGG
The DNA here is from genome assembly GCF_902167145.1 of Zea mays. Lineage (NCBI taxonomy): Eukaryota > Viridiplantae > Streptophyta > Magnoliopsida > Poales > Poaceae > Zea > Zea mays. The sequence goes on from NC_050099.1 coordinate 210,596,261, forward strand.
CTTAAGTCGGCGACGACTTAAGTCGATACAACATGCTCACGCTTACTTGACTTAGGGTGACCACTATACCCTGCTAACGGAGCAATCAGCTTAAGTCAGCAACGACTTAAGTCGGTGCGACGTACTCACACTTACTTCACTTAGGGTGACCACTATGCCCTACCAGCGAGGCGACCGACTTAAGTCGGAAACGCCTTAAGCCAGCACGGTACACTTGCATTCGCGTTATTTAGGGTGACCATTGTACCCTAATAGCAGAATGACCAGCTAAGATTAAGAGCACTACGGAAAAAGAAAAATCTCACTTGCAAGTGCCAGGGGCATTTTCCAGCACCCTGGTCACAGAATGATTAAGTTCCAACATAACTGTCACGTACACATAGAATTCGTATTACAAGGAGATGCTAACTCGATAAATAAAGTGTTCTACAGGAAATCACTGTGTTGAAACATCTTTGCAGACAGTATCCTTCATAGGAGCAACAGAAGAAGAGGGACGGCTTGCAGCATCAGGCGCGGCCTTGACATCAGCAACAATATCATCAGGCACCACGATGTCGGGTCTCCTCATCAGGATCCGTCCAACGCGAACGGCTTTATCCATAGCCTTGTCGCGCTGAGCCTTCAAGACGACACAATTGTTCTCTAGAGTCTTAACAACAAGTTGAGCGGCCTCTAGCTCCTGCGCGACAAGTTTCTTGGAGGCGCGCAGATCCTTGATGGTGGAATCTTTGGTCAACAATAGTTGTCCAAGTCGCAGAACTTCGTCCTGAGATGCTTGCAGCTCGTGGTGGTGATGGTCTACGTCAGACATGGTGAAGCGGTGGCTCCTCTCCAGGATGGTCAAGGAGTTACTAGCGTCACGGTACAACCTGTCTAGATTGTCACAAGAGGCGACAAGTGCTCGTTTCTCCTCCTACAAGCAGAAAACAACATTTAGCATTATAGCAATAACAGCAAGGCAAGGTCAGCCAGGGAAGTTTACCTAATGTGCCATCCTCTCAGAATCAAGATGGGCATTCAGAGAAGAGTTCGGGGAACACGCACTATCCAGAAAGGCAAAAGTCTAGGCTAAGTCAGTTTGACTCTGATAATACTTCTCCTCAAAGTTAGAGCATCGTCGAGCCATATCTGATAAAGCAGCTGAAAGAGAACATGTGATTAAAAGATAAGCTAGGCAATTAAAGCAACTAGACAAACCGTGAGCTCACTAACCCGCATTTGACGCCTTCAAATCATCTATCTGCTTCTGGAGCAGCATAGGGTTCCATTGCATCAGAGATAAGGCTTGATCGGGAACAGCAGCGCCGCAAGATCTCAATTGGGTGGTTACACCATCAACAAAATCCTGTGGTCATAGACAGATAAGCAAAAAAGATAATTCACCAGAATGAACAATAAAGAGAAAAAGCTTGACTCACCTGAAGATTGGAAAGGAATAGTGGAAGACCCAACGCAAGAAGGGCTGGTGCACGGCTTGACGAAGAAAGATCAGTAGGAAGAATCTCGAGATCACGACTCGGGGTGACCTCAGCCCCACCAGCAGGCAGCAGGCTCCTGACGTCTGGCTCGCTGACCTCTAAAGCGACTTGACCAGTTAAAGCCGTAGAAGCACGTGTCACCGTCACCTCCTCGGACCGGATTGGGGGCGACCCAATGTGGACGTCATTGGAAGCAGTAGAGAGAGAGCATGCATGAACACCCTCGGGGGCTGGATTACCGCCAGCACTACCCTTGGGGCCTGGGTAGCTCCCAGCGCCACCCTCGGGGGCTGGGTCTTCTGCAGCAGCCACCTCTAAGGCTGAAGGCCCCTCAGCCACCTCCATGGGAGTTGGATGATTCGGATCAGTGTCTTTGCATGGAAGACTGCCCTCCAAGGTCGACGATGCGCGGGACACCACCCGGGTTACCTCTTGCCCGGCAGAATCAAGCAGCGAAAGTCCACCATCTGGAACCTCTGAACAGATAGTTGGAATGTCAACTTTGGGAGGCTCCGATAGTTTGTCTTCAGGAATGACCTCTTCCAGTGCCTGATCAAAGTCTGATATCAAAAGCCCCTAAAGGCTGACGAGTGCCGACAAAGCTTGGGAGGGAATATCGCTGCCCCGTCGCTTCCTCTATGGTGACGGTTGTTCTTGCGAGTCCGCGGAATCTCTTCTTCTTCTTCCTCTTCATCCTAGTCAAACACCCTGCCAGCAGCCTGCGCATCATCACAACCTTCGGCGTTAACCTTGGGAATGGCGTCCGCCGGGACATCATCAGGGATTGGCACAAAAGGACCAGCATCCCAATCCAAGCACGACAGTCGCCGAAGTCGCCTCATTTTCTTCTTCTCCTCGACAGGTGCAGTCGGGCGGTTCACTCGGCGTGAACGCTTTGGGCGGGCACCTTCAGGTTTCCGGATCTCCACCTCTTCGCCAAATTCTTGTCCAGTCGTGATGGCCATCTGCTCGGTGCGGGTAGAATCGGACGATTCCCCGGCCAGCAGGCTAAGCACGGTGTCCATCTCAGCATCATCGGTGCTAGCTGGCATTTCAAAGTGAGTTTTCCTCTCAGCCTCAGGAAGACTCCCAAGTGGAGCAATCAAGACCTCAATGTCCTCGGGAGAGGGTCGCACTCTATGACCCGGGCTACCATCACGAGCAGGAGGGTTGGAGACAAATTCAGAGAATGGCCTATTTGGCGGCAGGTTCCACGCAGAGTAAGCTAAAGGATCACCAGCATTCGAGACCCTACCCCTCAGAATCATATCCAGTCGGCTCAGCAAATCCTCATTGGGAATCTTTCTGTTTGTGACCCGGGTGGAATCACTGATGCCGGTATATAAGTAAGCAGGGTAAATTCTGTCCTTCAAGGGTTGAATGTTTTTGAAGACGAAGTCAGCAACCATAGCTTCAGCAGTCAGACCCCCATCCTTTAGCAAGCAGATCTCAGCAAGTAATACTTTGGCCTGAGTTATCTCTGAAAAGGTGGGAGACTCTACCCAGCTGGGGGTGCGAACATCTGGTTGCCTCCATGACCGAGGGGGAGAGATTTGCAATGATTTTCCACGATGAACCACTCAAGACGCCATCCTTTAATGCTGTCCTTGAGGGGAATATCGAGATACTCCACTTTCCTTCCCCAGCGAAGCTCTAAACTTGCACCGCCAACAAGCTGATGCTACCCCCCAGCCATCCCGGGCCGATAGTGATAAAGATAATTCTAGAGTCCAAAATGGGGAAGAATCCCAAGAAAGCCTCACAGAGATGTACGAAAATGGCAACTTGCAGAATTGAGTTAGGGTTCAAATGTTTCAGATTTAACTCATAAAAATCAAGGAGGCCACGGAAAAAAGGAGATATGGGAAGAGCAAGCCCACGGATAAGAAACGGAACATAAACAACAGATTCATGAGTGTCCTCTATCGGAACAGTGACACCGTGGCAGATCTACCAAGAACAGAGCTCTTTTGGAAGCAAAACTCCAATCTCCACAAGATGGAGAACGTCAGATTCAGAGATAATAGACATGTGGTTACCAGCAAATGGAAGCTGGCTATTGGGGTCGATGGGCGGGGTGATTGCAGCAACGGTGCTCTGCCTCTTCCGCTTGGGAGCCATCACAATCTTTCGGGCGGGACGAGCGGGCTTGGAATTTTAGGGAACCAGAGGAACGGCTAAAGGGAAAAAGTGAAGTTAGGGCTCGGAAATAAAAAAGGCACGTCGGCGCGAGTATAAATGGGGTTTCTTGGGTCGGGCATTATCTCTAAAGTGCTAGATCACTATTCGAAAAAGCAAAATCCTCAGACATCACTCGGCAGTTACCTCTAAAATGCCAGCACTGTCAAGCACATGGACAAACTTTCAAACGCGCAAATGGAAGTCAACAAAACAGTAGTCATTTGAAGCAACCAAATTCTTGATTCATAAAGGAGGGGGTAACACAAACTCGAAGCCGACTCGTTATGAGTCAACTTCTTTCACCCTGGTTACTACATTACATTATACTACCATACTACTTACACTACACTATACTACACTACTAACTACCACTACATTATTCTACTGCTACTACTACTGCTGCTGCTAACTGTCTATACCAATATTTAAACTAGTGGCGCTATGCCACTGGCCTTGCTGCCGCTGCCGCCCTCGCCGCCGTTGCTGCCACCACCACCGACACCCTTGTTGTCGCAGTTGTTGCCATCGCCACTGTCGCCCTTACTGCCACCGTCACCACCGTCGCCGTCATCGCCGCTGTCGTTGCCGTTGTCGCCCTCGCTGCCGCCCTTGCTGCCGTCGTCGTCGCCGCCACCGCCATCACCCTCACCGTTGTCGTCGCCGCTACCGTCGCCCTCGTCGTCACCGTCGCCGTCGTTCCACTCCTCAGAAGAGTCGGAGGAGTCTGCCTCATCCGAGAAGACCCCTGACTCATCTGACCCACCGAGCCCGGCACGCTCGATGGAGCGCCAGTACGCCCAAGCCGCAGTAGAAAGCCCCATGGAATCATCCGAGTCCTCGGATGACGCCGGGGGAGAAGCCGAAGCGGGTGAGCAATCTGACTTGGAGGATGCCTCCTCCGAGTACTCTGAGTCCCCCAAAGTCCTCCGAGGGGGACTCGCGGCATGCTTGCACTTGTTGTCAGCACAGCGAGGCCAACCACGACCCCTCCTGCCTCTACCCATGGTTGGTTGGAGAAGGAGAGAAAGAAGAAGAAAGCAACAGATGATCGAAGGATGAGTGAAGAGAACAACGGTGCAAGCAGACTATTTATAGAGGCCAGGGGTGACCGTCCACTTCCTACCACGCTCGCCGAACAGACGCAAGTATTCAATAAGCAATTCAAGCCGCCTGAAAATGAGTCAGGCAACAGGCGCCGCTTCGCGTAACACGACACCGTTTGGACCAAGGTCAACTACTCAGGCAATATGATTACACTCCATGGTCACATCAAGTTACTACTCCAGGACAATGTGCTAAACGCTCTGTGTACCAAGACACCCCTTGGGCACACCCATTTGGTGTGTTGCCAAGAATTTTTAAAAGATTTTCTGAAGAAGTCATATCCATACAGTATACGCAATGAATGTACTACGACAAAAGGAAGAGATCGGCTGAGATGGGAGGAAGTCCAAATATAGCTACTGAACCGCAAGTCTAATTAGCAGAGGCATTGAAGCACAGAGCGGGGTGATGTCCAGCCGAGAGCCATCTGCCTCCACCAACCAGACGTTCAATCTGTCACTAATCAAATTAATTTTAGACCTAACAAGGCATGGACAGATAACGTTGTTTGAATTCACAAGAACATAAGAAGAAAACAAAATGCTGATTTCTAAAGCATAAGATGATGACAGAATGTTGATTTCTAAAGCATAAGATGTAGACCTTTGAATGGATTATTTTCAAAAATCTACTCAAAGCTCGAGGGCTAAACCCATTGGGTGCACCTCCCAATAGATTTTTAGTCCCAGGATGACAAAATGATGATTTCTAAAGCATAAGATGAAGACCTTTGAGTGGATTATTTTCAAAAATCCACTCAAAGCTCGGGGGCTACACCCAAGATTTTTAGTCCCAGGATGACAAAATGCTGATTTCTAAAGCATAAAATGATGACAGAATGCTGATTTCTAAAGCATAAGATTTAGACCTTTGAATGAATTATTTTCAAAAACCCACTCAAAGCTCGGGGGCTACACCCATTGGGTGCACCTTCGATGCACCCAATAGATTTTTAGTCCCAGGAAGACAAGATGCTGATTTCTAAAGCATAAGACGATGACAAAACGCTGATTTCCAAAGCATAAGATGAAGACCTTTGAGTGGATTATTTTTAAGAATCCACTCAAAGCTTGGGAGCTATACCCAATGGGTCGGCAGAATGGAAACCGTGCCACATAACAAACCTACAAGCTGGACCTAGAATCTTTGGGCTGATTATTTCAAAATCAACTCAAAGATTGGGGGCTTGTGGGGGACAGATATCCCCGGGTCCACTAGAAGGCAAGAAGGCCTCGTGAGAGGCTTTGGGCTAGTTACCTCGCAAGGCCATCCCTTCGGCACAGAACTACTAGCGGAGTGGGCCAACACGAGAAAGAAGCAGACTCAGGCCCAAGCAACCCGACAGACTCGAGCGCTATCCGTAGCGCCCACCCGACTTTCCCGTGTGCAGCGCCCTTGAATATCGGGGCAGATTAGGAATAAGTTGGCAAGATTGTAGGAAGATCAGTTCAGTCGGTTCACTATTATTTTAGGTATACATAATCGTCACGTACACATGTAGTGCCCCACGGTCGAGTATATAAGGCCTAGGGGGTACCCATCATTTCCATCGACCATCTACCTATCTCATTAGCTTTTCTCCATCCTGGAGACTTCCCTTGTAACCTACCACACAAAGATCCACACCAGGAAGTAGGGTATTACGCCTCTTCAAGCGGCCCGAACCTATAGAAAATTGTCGGTCGTCTCTTGTGCGTCCCGCACGAACCATTGAGTTACAGTCAACAACACCATCCTACCCAAAAGCACTGCGAGGGGTAACCCTGGGTGTGCGGTCGGACTCTAAACACCGGCAAAATGCTCAAGCGAAATTGGCTGCATGGATGTAACTATTTTAAATATATTTATTATTTACTTTATTAATTTATTAGGCAAATGTTGAAACTATGAATCATATAATATTTCTTATAGAAAATAGTATTTTGAATGTGTGGTACACTTGTAAGTTAATTCAAAATGAATATCCATTAATTATTTACTATAGAGGAACTCAACACACATCCTTCACCAAAGTTTACCATAATTCGAATATTTTTAAAGTATTTTCATCATTGTTTTTCTTTAAATAGATAGAACGGCTTTTCCATTATTATGTTTTCTCTTCTTCTTTTCATTTTAAACTCTAGTTCCAAATAGGTTTTAGGTTCTATGCTTGACTAACGACATTTTAGTATTGCCCATTGCTCACCATTTATATTAAGATACATTTTAATTTTTTAATCTGTTTAAAAGAAACATTTATAAATCCCAAAATAGGGTTTTGGATGTTATAGTTACATAGGCTACGTACCCGAACTTAAAGTTAGTACAGCTAAGTAGCTATTTATGGTCATAGAAGGAACTATTATCATGCATGGTAATTGTGAGAATTCCATCACCAGGTGTTCTATTATTTTCATGTGATTTCAGGTTATGGACAACTATGGTAAGGGTAGGCCTTCAGTCATGAAAACTACCAGGCTATTGCTTGATGAAGATGGCTGGAGGGGCTTTTATAGAGGTTTTGGACCAAGTTTTCTTAACATGCATGTTTCTTGCCTAATAAAATAATAGTAAGATGGGAGTCTGATATAAACTAGGATGTGAAAATTGAGATCTATAATAATGTATGCTATTCATTTTTGTGCAGATGTTGTACATTAACATTTTATCGAATTTGTGTGCCATCGCAACGCACATGCATTGTACTATATATTTTTTAGGTATGTAACTAACAAAAGTATAGAATAACAATAATTATTTTTGCATATCAATGTATTTTATCATAGTGCTTCTACATCTTACCAATACATGACTCCGTAGCAACGTACGGGCATACACCTAGTGTGTGTGTGTGTGTGTCTCTATATATAATTTGCCAGCAATCATTGTAAAAGTAAACTTGGGATCCTGAGTGTATCCTCCTTCTCTTCCTCGACTCTTCAGCCACACATCACCGTCGGTGGCACCTCCTCCGCCTCTTCTTTAGCTGTTTTTGCCCCACTGCCTACAGAGGTGCATCACGATGGAAAGTCGTGGCAGCGATTTGATGTGCTTGCTGATGGCTATGTTGGTGCGTAAGAATCTAGGAAAGAAGGCAGACACGAGAAAAAATATAGGAAGTTGGGGAATTAATATACAATAACAATAACGAGTAGAGGAGGAAGTGCTTGTCATGGTTGCATGTTTGGTTGCATATATAAAAGATAAGGGTTATTAAGTGAGACATGGGAAAACAGATCTCTACGCGCTTTAGCGTGTGACGTAGATGTAAGGAAAATGAACCCTAGGTCATTTGGCTCAAAAGATTTTGGTGTTTGATGATCAACATAACATGTGGACTAATGTGTTTGCTAGTGTTTATGTTCTGTAGTTCACAGGATGCTAAAGTGACTTGGACTAAGGCATTAAGGAAAGCAACACCTCAAAAGAAGACATTATGAAGATCACAAGTGAAGATCAACAAGTATCAAGCAAACTCCAAGAAATGAAGAAAAGTGTTGCCACTAACGGACTGTCCGGTCGAGGACACCGGACTGTCCGGTGGCACACCGGACTGTCCGATGCACTAGGGAACAGTAGCCCAATGGCTAGTTCCTGGTGGCATTGTGGAGGAGGGCACGGACCGTCCGGTGCCACACCGGACTATCCGGTGCTAAGGCTGATAGCGCCAACAGTCATCTGACAGATCCAACGTCTAGGCGCACCGGACAGGGGCACCAGACTGTCCGGTGCCTCCACCAGACTGTCCGGTGTGCCGCAAAAAGTTGTAGCTTTCCTCCAACGGTTAGATTTGAGTTGGGGCCTATATATACTTCACCCAGCCGGCCATTTCAAGGTGTGGGAGCCCAAGCAACATACCAAGGCATAGTATAGACATTTCCAAGTGCTCATACACCCAAGTGCTTAATAAAATCACTCGGTGATTAGCGTAGTTTCTTTGCGAAGTGCTTAGGTTAGTTAGACCGCATTAGCGCTTGCTGTAGGTGAATCCTAATTAGTTGAGTGAGTTTAGAAAAACCACACAACCACTCGGCTCTTGCGTGAGCCGTTGTAATTGTACATTGTGGGGCGAGAGTCTTGCGAGACCGTGACAACCGAGTTTGTGTCACGGCCGCCACCGTGTACCGGAGGGAACGAGGCCCACGATGTTTTCGGCTGGAAGCTCAATAATGGAGGCGGCGGGGAGCGTCCGAGAGGAGCCAGAAGTGGAGCACCACTTGCGTGTGGACAAGGCCCACAGCTCTCTATGGAATTACTCGATCGTGGTGTTTGGCCTTCGTGTGGGCTACCCTTTGCATAGGGGCACCAACGAGAATTAGGTGGAACCTTGCGTGGTTCCAGATACCTCGGTAAAAATACCGGTATCATCCACGAGTGTTTGCATATCTACCTTGCTCTTTAGCTTCCGCATTTATATTAAGCATTTAAGTTTCAATCTTGACTTTCTAAGTTAGATTTTTTAGAATTGAAACTTAGCCATTGTGATAGAGATAGCAACACTTAGAAAAAACCTAGTTTGCACATTCTAGATTATTTATTTGCATAGGTTTTGCTCTAGGGATTTAGATGTGGCCTAGTTAGAGAAAGTTTTAGAAGTCCTAATTCATCCCCCTCTTAGGCATCACCGTTTCCTTCAATTGGTCTCAAAGCCTGTTTTGGCTCATTTCAAACGCTTTAGCTTCACCGCTAAAAGAGCCAACGCCTTTTAGAGAAAGGGGATGGATACCCATAGGCCACCACACTTCGACAACACTAACTTCCCATAATATAGTGCTAGAATGGCTTGTTACCTAGAGGTTGTTGATCTAGGTGTTTGGAGAGTCACTCGTGACGGGATGAAACCATCCAAAAATCCTGAGAAACCCACCATGAGTGAGGAAAAATAAATTCATTTAAATGCTAGATCCAAGAATTGCTTATATGAATCTCTTAGCATGGATATTTTTAATCAAGTTTTTATATTAAAAACTGCTAATGAGATTTGGCTAAAATTGCATGAGCTCCATGATGGCACATCCATGTCCGTGAGCAAAAACATTGTCTAGTCTTAAATGAGTATAATTCTTTTGCTATGAAGGATAATGAGCTTGTTAGATATATGTATTCTCGTTTGAATCTAATCATCAATGAGCTCAATTCTATTGGCATTAATAAGCTAGGTGATGCGGACATTGTGAGAAAGATTATGTCCCTACTACCACACCAAAGATATGGGACCATCATCACTATTCTTCACAACATGGAGGACTTGAATACAATGACCCCGACCATTGTGATTGGAAAATTGCGGTATTTAAAATGTCACGAAAAATGGGTCGACAAGAGGAGCCAACTTCTTCAAGACCATATGCTTTTGCATGTGATGAAAGAAAAGGCAAAAAAGAAGGCTCCCACTCCAAGTTCCTCAAGTGAAGAAGAGGAAGAAGAAAGTGATGATGATGATGAAGATAATCAACCATCAATATCATCCTCTGAGGATAAAGAAACAATCTGAAGTGTCGGAAAGGTAATGGGGATGATTCGCAAGATTAATCTAATGGGTGTGCCCTTGTAGATCGAGGATCTTCTCTTTAACATTGACAGGAAAAAGCAAAGAAAGAGAGGATGCTCCGCATGCGGGGAGAAGGGCCACTTTAGGGACAGCTGTCCAAATATGGCCGAACCCATAAAAGGGAGGAGCAAAGGCAAGGCGCTTACAAGTGTCAAAACTTGGGATGACTCTTCAAGCGAAGATGAACCTCCAAGGACGCGCAACCACTGATCCTCATCACGCTCATCACGGTTATCACGCAAGTGCCTTATGGCAAGAGGTAAAATGAGTAATTCATCCTCTAGTGACGATAGCAGTAGTGATGATGAAGGTGAGGGAAAGCCCTCCGTAGATGAGCTTGCGGAAGCCATAAAATATTTCCAGGATGTTTGCACTAGGCAAAAGGCTCAACTTAAAACTTTGAAAAATAAGTTGATTAGCTCTCAAAATGATTATAAATGTTTGCTAGAAAAATTTCAAACATTTGCAAATTTGAATTATGAGCTATCAACTAAAATTGAGCAATTAGAGTCTAGTGCTTCATCCACAACTACCGATGATGGCCTTATGAAAAAGAATGAAAAACTTAAGGCTAAGTTAGCTAGCTCTCAAGAAGCCATTGAAAATTTTCTAGAGAAAATGGAAATTTTTAGCATACATAACGATGAGCTAACTACTAAGCTAGAAAACGTTGGTAGCACCCTAGAAGTATCTTTGGTTGAAATGCCTAAAATTATTAAGAAAGATGCTTCTACTTTTTGCTTTGATTTAATTGATGATTATCTAACCCCTGCAATCAAGTTCTTGTTAAGAATGTTGTTATAGAATCATGTTCGAATGAGATTGCAATGGAGAATGAGCAATTAAAGCAAGAAGTGCCTTGCCTTAGCAAGGCTTTGTATGACAAGAAAGGCAAAGCCAAACAAATCCAACCTCCTCAGGATAACACCACTACGGGAGTGAACAAGCCTGTGGAGGGAGAAACTGTGATTTGTAGGCTATGCCACAAGGAAGGCCACAAGTCTTACCAATGCAAGGTGAAGATCGGGGATAAGCAAAAACAAAAGCTCAAGCAAAAGCCAATAAGAAAAATCTCCAGCACCTACATCAACAAGGTGGATAAAAAGGTTGCTACACCATATTTGATCAAGAAGAAAAAAATGGAAAGGTGATAGCAATCAAGGCCAACAAAGGAAAGGGGGCCAAACGCATCTAGGTGCCAAAGGAAATTATTTCAACCATGAAAAGCACCAAGAAGGTTTCGATCCCGAGAGGGAAGTGAGGAGTACGAAGGACATCCGGGAATTTGGAGACTTGACAAAATTGGGATGTATATCATGGGATACATCATATTGGATTAAGTCTATTGCCAAGTGGGTTAGTGAATACTTTGGACCCAAATTCCCCACCCATGACTAAGGTAACTAGATTTATTGTATTTCCTTTTTAGATATGCGTATCTATTTTCTTGTATCTAGTTTTTACCTTATATGCCTAGTTTTACATGTGATATTTACTTTAGATATTAACTACATGCATACTAGGACAATCATATGATAGGATTGCTTGTTCTCAATTCATACTCTTGAGCAAGCCTACATGGTTTAAAATGTTTAGTTAAGCACGACACATAGCTTATTCAACATTCCTAAGAAAATGGTACATCAATTGGTATTTTCATATGACATATACTACAATCAATATACTACAATCAATATACTACAAGTGGTATAATACTTCAATTGGTATCATTTAAGTTATATGTGCCAAAGCTCGGATTATAGATAATTTGCCTCTCTTGATATCAAAATCAAGTGCATGTCTCCTACAGGTATTCAAAACTTGTATGCATACTTACAGGGGGAGGTTACTCTATAATCTAAATCTTCGAGACTAATACATATTTTCAAGTCTATTATATGTAGTAGTCTCATTGAAGGAAAATGGAGTCCCCGGAGAAAGACAATAAGCTTCCACTGCAAATCCACGAGCATTCTTATGTCTCACAAGTTTACAATTGGTCTACAATTGGTATCTTTGTGACTATATTTGGCATCATTTACATGTCTTCTCCAATATTTGATTAGACTATATTTCACATCCTATACTTCCCATATTACTATAAATGCATATGCTGTCAAATTATATCTATCAGGGGGAGTATTTCTTCGTCTCTAAAGGGGAGAAAATTCTTTCAAAAGGAGAACACTCATTTAGGGGGAGTAATCTTTTAGTGCTTAAATTGTTAAATCCTTTAAGAGGGCAAGAGTTTGCTTTCTACATGCTTTTAATGTCTTCCTTTTCGGTGGTTGATGCCAAAGGGGGAGAAGTTTTAGGGACCAAAGTAATGAAAATGATATCAAACATCAAACACAATCAAATTAAAATTTTCATCTTAAAAGTGGTTTTGGTCTTTTGGTCTAAAATAGGAAGTAAGTGAATTATGGAGTTAGGGGAGGCTTAAGTCCATAATCTCACATTGTGGGGAAAATCATGCATCCTAGCAAGTAGATTGTATATTTTCATTCAAATGTTTGTTATATTTGCTTGCTTTGGTTGTGTTGTCATCAATCACCAAAAGGGGGAGATTGTAAGGAAAATGGACCCAGTCCATTTGGCTCAAAAGGTTTTGGTGTTTGATGATCAACATAACCTGTGGACTAATGTGTTTGATAGTGTTTATGTTCTGTAGTTCACAGGATGCTAAAGTGACTTGGACTAAGGCATTGAGGAAAGCAACACCTCAAAAGAAGACATTATGAAGATCAAAAGTGAAGATCAACAAGTATCAAGCAAAGTACAAGAAACAAAGAAAAGTGTTTACACTAGCGGATTGTCCAGTCGAGGACATTGGACTGTCCGGTGGCACACGCCAGACTGTCCGGTGCACTAGGGAACAGTAGCCCAACGACTAGTTCCTAGTGGTACATTGGAGGAGGGCATGGACTGTCCGGTGCTAAGGCTGACAGCGCCAACGGTCATATGACAGATCCAACGACTAGGCGCACCGGACTGTCCGATGTGCCGCAGAAAGCTGCAGCTTTCCTCCAACAACTAGATTTAAGTTGGGGCCTATATATACTCCACCCAATCGGCCATTTCAAGGTGCAAGAGCCCAAGCAACATACCAAGGCATAGTATAGACATTTTCAAGTGCTCATACACCCAAGTGCTTAATAGAATCACTCGGTGATTAGCATAGGTGCTTTGCGAAGTGCTTAGGTTAGTTAGATCGTATTAGCGCTTGCTCTAGATGAATCCTAGTTAGTTGAGTGAGTTTAGAAAAACCACACAACCCCTCGGCTCTTGCGTGAGCCGTTGTAATTGTACCGAGTGGGGCGAGAGTCTTACGAGACCGTGAACCGAGTTTGTGTCACGACCGCCACCGTGTACCGGAGAGAACGAGGCCCATGACGTTTTCGGTCGGAAGCTCGATAGTGAAGACGACGGGGAGTGTCTGAGAGGAGCCGGAAGCAAAGCACCACTTGCGTGTGGAGAATACCCGCAGCTCTCTATGAAGTTACTCGATCGTAGTGTTTGGCTCTCGTGTGGGCTACCCTTTGCGTAGGTGCACCAACGAGGATTAGTTGGAACCTTGCGTGGTTCCGGATACCTCGGTAAAAATACCGGCGTCATACACGAGTGTTTGCATCTCTACCTTGCTCTTTAGCTTCCGCATTTATATTAAGCATCTAAGTTTCAATCTTAACTTTCTAAGTTAGTTTTTTAGAATTGAAACTTAGCCATTGCGGTAGAGATACCAACACTTAGACAAAAACTAGTTTGCACATTATAGATTATTTATTTGCATAGATTTTGCTCTAGGGGTTTAATTGTGTCCTAGTTTAGAGAAAGTTTTAGAAGTCCTAATTCACCCCTACCTTAGGCATCACTGTTTTCTTCAGCAGAACATATTAAACTTTTTTTTAAAAGGAGTCGAGATTGTAGACAAAAGGAGAGGGTTTTTTTAGAAACACAAAGGTGGTTTTCCTCGGCAGACAAAGCAGAAAGGCCTGGCAAAAGTGGCCCGTGGATCCCAAGAGTCGCCACGCAAGGCCCAGCCAAAAACCTGACCCCACAAGCGAGACATGACGAAGGCCGTGATGCGAGAGCGACAAAAAAACGGCCTCGGCGGCGCCGGCGTCTTCGGATTCTCCGCCCGACGCGCGCCTTATTTCCTTCCCTCTCAGTCTCCGCGCCGTCCTGCCACCCTGCGTTTCATCACGCTCGCAGGTACGTGCGCTCCCTGTTTCTTTCGACTGAGTTTGGGATCCTGAGCTCGGGGTCGGGGGTCGTCGTACTTGCGCGTTTCGCCGCTGAGGTGGACTTTCTCTGATCTGGGGTGCGACCGCGTTGCCGCCCAGTTCTCTGCGTACGGAACCTGTGGGCTGTGGTTGCATTTAAAGTCTGTTCTAGGAGCCTACAGCCTTGCTTATATCATTTCAAATATCACTCTGAACTTGCCTCGAGTTATTCCCTTTAAGAACTGATCAGCTGAAGCTCCAAAATAATGCTTGTGGAAATTTTGAGGATTTCATGTTCTGTCCGCGTAATCAGCTACTCAGCGTGCGTTGTTGTAGTCCTAATCTGTACAGGAGAAAATGAATCATAGAGTTGGGGTTGTTGTTTAGTATTTGACGTTTTATTTTTCTAACTATTAACGTTCAGAACTAGAAATTGTGGAAACCTTAACCCAATTAAATTCTTATTGCAGGTTTCTAACACCAAGGCACCTGCCAATAAATTTTGCCTACTGGCACTCCATATATTAGAAGCAATATGAATCCGTATTTCTTGGGATTCATTCTCCCTTTTGTGGCATCTCTGCTGCTTACCAAGAGAAAGTCCGAGAAGAAGAGGGGGGTGCCAGTCAATGTGGGTGGAGAGCCTGGCTGCGCCATCCGTAACCACAGATTTGAAAGACCTGTCAAGACGCGCTGGGAGGGGATTTCCACGCTTGCTGAGCTATTTGAGCAATCGTGCAAGCAGTTTGCCTCTACACCCCTGTTTGGCACCAGGAAGCTCATTGCAAGAGAAATGGTAGTGGCTGCTGATGGAAGATCCTTTGAGAAGCTCCATTTGGGAAACTATGAGTGGAGAAGCTATGCTGATGCATTCAAAACTGTCTGCAATTTCGCTTCTGGTCTACTGCGGATTGGACACCTCAAGGATGAGCGTGTTGCTATTTTTGCTGACACACGGGCTGAGTGGCAGATTGCGTTGCAGGTACTTTCTCAACCCATCTGCAGATATTGGCAAATATAGATGCTATCGAGCATCAAACATCTGAAGTTCAGATAATGTAAATTCGTCGTTGAGTTTCTTCACAATACAAGGTTTGCAAAAAAACATATAGGTAGAATATTCAAGAGACACAGTGATGTTCGCCTTCTTGATGAATGGGCAGTGGTAATGATATGGATATGCAGCTTTAACAAGTTATCTGTATTGTCACATGAAAGCCGGTTTCATTCAATTATATCACCATTTAATGTAAACATCAGTTATAATGTTTTACTTATTTTGCGTTAAATTAATTGTCCCACCACATTTTACCTATGCTATTTTACATTGAGTTAATATTTATCCCTCTCTTTGCTAGGCATGCTTCAGACAAAATATTGCAGTTGTCACAATCTATGCCTCTTTGGGGGAGGGAGCGCTATGTCACTCACTAAATGAGGTTGGGTTACTTCACCCTGTGTTGTTTATGTATTCGAAATCTTTGCTTATATCATTGTCAGGCCCATACGATACCATATATCAACACAATTGATTTTTCGCTTTTGCTAGCTGTGGCATCTCTCTCTTTTATGATCATCATATAGTGGCATTCATTCTCAAACATTGTTCCTTGAAGATTAATTTACAATGCCATACCTATTATAGGTGCATTGTTGTACTTTCAGCTGATCTTATTCTTGACTCTGCTCTTTAGACCGAGGTAACTACTGTTGTATGTGGACGAAAAGAATTTAAAAAGCTGATTGATATAAGTGGGCAACTTGACACTGTGAAACATGTCATCTACATTGATGAGGAAGGCATCTCAGTTGAAGTGTCCTTGGCTGAAAACTGTACTAGCTGGACAGTCAAGTCATTTGAAGAGGTAGAGAGTATAGGCTTGCAAAGACCTGTTGAAGCAAACTTGCCTCTCCCATCAGATACTGCAGTGATTATGTATACGAGTGGAAGCACAGGAATGCCTAAGGTTTGTTCAAATCCTAGTATTTCAACATTTTCATTTTGATTCTGCAGCAGATATGAAATAAGCTCTCTTTAGTAGTGTTCATGTTCGAACACTTCAGAATGCGTACACTTATCAATGGTTATTTTTGAGATAATCTACTCTACAGATCCTTCTGATTGATGCAACATTCTTGTTTGTATAAAATTTCACAGGGAGTCATGATGAGCCACCAAAATGTCTTGGCTGTAGTTTCAGCTGTTATGACGATTGTGCCTGGTCTTGGCAAGAAGGATGTGTACCTGGCATATCTTCCCCTAGCACATATCCTTGAATTGGCAGCTGAGGTAAGCATTGACATGGCATGCCAGTTTATTCCACATTGTTGTTCTTTTTTATGCTGACTTAATCTATGCAAATGGAATGTTTAGGCAATCATAACTGGTGTTGGGGCTTCAATAGGTTACGGGTCACCTTTGACCCTGACTGATACATCAAATAAAATAAAAAAGGGGACGCAAGGTGATGCTTCTGTACTGAAGCCAACGCTAATGACTGCTGTACCTGCTATACTTGATCGTGTTCGTGATGGTGTACGAAAAAATGTAAGTTCTTCGTTACAATTAGTTCATAAATTGCCTTTTGTGATCTTTCATGTTCTCTCTGCTGTTCTATTTCTTTCATGCTGAGATGAATTCAGGTAGATGCAAAAGGTGGGTTAGCGAAGAGATTATTTGATATTGCCTATAGCCGTCGTCTAGCTGCTGTCAATGGAAGCTGGTTGGGTGCGTGGGGACTAGAGAAGCTTTTGTGGGATATGCTCGTCTTCCGAAAGGTTCGTGCAATCTTGGGAGGACGGATTCGCTTTATTCTTGCAGGTGGAGCACCTCTGTCAGGGGAAACACAGAGATTTATCAATATATGTCTTGGGTGAGATTCAAGTTTTCTTTTTTTCATTGACATTCTCAATTTGTGTTAAACGCCAATTGCATCTGTTGTCCACTTTTTGTTTCACAAATTTGGATTCAAACATTCGAATGAATAGTTTGCAGGGATCAAAACAATTGTTTCATTTTACTTACAGTGCAGAAATTGATAGTGTGATTTGTGTTATTGCAGGGCTCCAATATCTCAAGGATATGGCTTGACTGAAACCTGTGCTGGTGGGACATTTTCAGAGTATGATGAAACATCTGTTGGTCGCGTTGGTCCCCCTTTGCCTTGTTCATACATTAAGGTATAGAACCAAAGTTTTTTATATTTACTTCACCTGACATAGTTCTCCCATAGAAACAAGCATTATTTTCATTCATAATAGTACAGTTCATGACATATCTTGCTAATTATTTGTTCAAGTAAATCTTGGAGATTTTCTGTAGTTGCAGAGGATAAGTATTTTATCTATGCCAAGCGCCATATTAAAGTATTGAGAAAAAAATGTGGTATTAAAGATCACTGATAGGATGAATATATTTTAATTCTTGAAGTGCAAATCTAGAAAGAAAAGTTATTGTGTAGTATTGACTTTTTTTGCACGTCCGCTTTTATTCGTATGGTTTCTTTCATTTTGTGGTATGAGTTATTTCCCTTGGTTTCAGACGCAATATTGTTTTCCTAACATAATTTCAATCACGCATTATAGTTGATAGACTGGGCCGAAGGTGGATACTTAACAACCGATTCACCAATGCCTCGGGGTGAAATAGTTATTGGAGGTCCAAATGTAACTAAAGGCTACTTCAAAAATGAAGCAAAAACAAATGAGGTGTACAAGGTGTGTTTGCAACAAATACCCAGTGCCCAGGAAAGTGTTTATTGTGGCTACTTTACCTGAACACTATGCATATTTTGAAGGTTGATGAAAGAGGCATGCGATGGTTCTACTCTGGCGACATTGGGCGCTTGCACCCAGATGGATGTCTTGAAATTATCGACCGCAAGAAGGATATAGTCAAGCTTCAACACGGTGAATATGTTTCTCTAGGAAAGGTAGGCAGTCTTTTTTTGTTGTTGTTGTTGTTGATAACATAGGGAGGCTTCTTTGTTCTAACCAAACAAAACAAGTCGTTTATCGATTCTAACTAATAATACAATCACAGGTGGAGGCTACTTTGAGTGTGTGCTCATACGTTGACCAGATCATGATCCATGCTGACCCCTTCCACAGCTACTGTGTGGCACTTGTTGTAACTGCACAGAGTGAGCTGAAATCCTGGGCCTCAAAACAAGGAATGACATATAGTGATTTCTCAGATTTGTGCCACAAGCAAGGGACAGTCAAAGAAGTCCTCCAATCTTTGGTGAAGGTTTGTTCCTTGAACTTAATGCTTCAGTAATGGTTGCATTTGCTGGTAGATAGAACAATACCATTCTCTTCATTCCATTTTTTTTTTACAAAAGGCACTATTTACTATAGCTTAAATGTTGCCGCCATAATAGGTATCGCATGATGTGTTGGGTATGGTTTTTTTCTTGAGCACGTTGTGTTGGTATGATAATTACTTGATTTTACTGATACATGCATGTTCTTCAGGCTGGTAAGCAAGCACGGTTGGAGAAGTTTGAGATCCCTGCCAAAATCAAGCTGATACCGGAGCCGTGGACGCCGGAGTCAGGCCTCGTCACGGCTGCCCTCAAGCTCAAGAGGGAGGTGATCAAGAAGGCATACGAGATGGACCTTGCCCAGTTGTACAGTCAGTGACCTGCCGCTACAGTTTCTCAACGATAGGGGTGATCCTGGTAGCTACCGGCAACAACAGTTTTTTTTATTTGTACCTCGTACTATGTTCCTGTCTTTCTTTTAAGACAATAGTTGACTGGTAAATCAGTTGCCGATAATGTGTAGCCTTCCATTGCCCGCCCAAAGAGAACTATAATTAGCCCTTATTTATTTGGCTATTATCATATTCACCTCAATTCAAATACGTTAGCCATTATAATTGAAAATTAATCAGATTTTCACGACCAACACAGAGAACGAGATGCACATATAGAATAAGATGCGCATATGCTGGTGGGGTATAATTTGAGATGCACGTATGCTTGGGTTTTTCCACCCCAACATAAAAGTGAAATCGATAAAGTATATCAAAACAAGGCCTTAGAATTGAAGATTCATTAACCATGTTGAAATATGATGCTATGATTAGACCTGATCATGGATCATCTGACCCAACCAATTTGACCCAACTCACCAAAAAACCGGCCCGACCCGACCCAGCAATGCAACGAGCAAGGTACGGGCTATAATTTTTGACCCGTAATAATCCATGCGCCGAATACATGCCATGATTTTTTATCCAAAACTCGACTCAACCCGAAAAACCCGACCCAAAGCCAAAACCCCGATCTAACCTAGAATCGTCAAACAGGGAGGCACGATCCAATCCGACCCGACACTAGTCATGTGTCGGATATGAGCCATGCTATATGGCGCACGACCCGACCTTGACCTGACGTTTAAATAGGTT
This sequence comes from Zea mays, assembly GCF_902167145.1. Lineage (NCBI taxonomy): Eukaryota > Viridiplantae > Streptophyta > Magnoliopsida > Poales > Poaceae > Zea > Zea mays. The sequence continues at coordinate 210,616,196 of NC_050099.1, forward strand.
TAGCTATGATTCCCTCAACTTCGACGGTATCAAAGTGAATCCTTTTTCCAAATTAAAATTTGTTTTAGTTTTTTATTGGATTCATTCAAATTAATTTTGTCTCTTATTGGATTCATACAATAGTTAGTGGTGTATGTGTTTTGTATATTTAGTGTATGTGTTTTGTACGTGTGTCAAGATTCATTATTATTTATTTGAATATAGACATAAAACGCAAGTGATAAAACAAACTTTATTGTGGGATGGAGTATGTGTTATGTTCATTAGATTGGGGCAACAAGGTTTAAACTCCTATTTACGCACAATTTTACCTTATTTTTACATAAAATGAAAAGGGAAGGAGAAAATTAGTGTTTTATATAGTCGAGAAATACTTTAAAAAATAATGTGAGCTCTATGCTACGGAGAGAAGCAAGTCCAAGGCACTTCCAAAAAGTGTATCAACCAAAAGAAGCTACTTCTAACCAGCTTTGGTAACCATCTTTGGTTGGCCTTCTGCCTTTCGCAAGTAAAAGCAGCTCCCAACCATCTTCATCTTTTTAGTTGGATTTTGGCTTTCCGAAAAAAAAAAGATAGCATTTTGACTCTTCAGAAGTAAAAGCAGCTCCAAGAAGTCCAACACAAAAGGTCCCTCAGACCGACTTCAGCAATATCCGCTAAAGCTACATATAGCGGATGCTGGCCTCCGGTACACCTCCAACAAGAGTTGCTATAGGCTCCTATAAATTTAGCGCACGCTGCTAGAGACGTCAAATATAAAGTTCCTCGCGCACGCTGCTAGAGACGTCAAATATAAAGTTCCTCGCTATACACTGTTGCTTGTGTATGGTCGTTGTCGAGAACTATTGCCTGTTTTGTTTTCATGTACATCCCATACAAAAAATATATACAATACAAAGTTTACTTAGAAAACTTTCCTGTTTTGTTTTCTTATACATCCGATAGAAAAATATAATACAAAGTTTAGCTAGACAATGCAATTTCCTATATTGTGTTATCTTAATTAATTTACCAGGCCACTGATTTCGAATTTTAAGTACTTAATTTAAAATTTAATCCGGATACGTACATAATATTTTTCCAGTTGACAGACAATGCAATGTAATTGAAATAATATTTTCCAGTTGACAGACAATGTAATGTTGATAAAAACTATAAATTAAAATAAGAATTCTATTATCACTATTGATATAGAGGACCGAATCTAGAGGATATTGTTGGAGATAAGGATAGAGGACAAAATCTTTTAGAGGATGTTGTAAAAGACATAAAGACATAGAATATTCTTTTAAAAATTTATATTTATTCCGATCAAACATCCTCCCTATTAACCTGGAAGTTCTTCTCAGATACAAGGAAATGGTTCAGTTCTAGAGCCAAAGATCGTAGTTCTCGAACGAGCACTCGAAAAGATTCTGGCGGATCCTCGTGATTAGGCACTCTTTTTCCCCAGATCGTAGCATTAAGTATTTCTTGGCGAGCTATAAGATGATCAGATTTATAAGTAAGTATCTCTTGTAAAATATGAGCAACACCAAATCCTTCTAAAGCCCAAACTTCCATTTCTCCTATTCGTTGTCCCCCTTGCTTGGCTTTTCCTCTAACGGGTTGTTGGGTAACAAGTGAGTAGGGCCCAGTAGAACGTCCATGAATTTTCTCATCAACTTGATGAATTAATTTTAAGATATAGGACTTCCCTATTAGAACAGGCTGTTCGAAGGGATCTCCTGTTCTTCCATCAAATATTCTGCTTTTTCCCGGGTACTCGGGTTCAAATACCCATGGATTTTTTGTTTGTTTACTGGCTTCATATAATTCCGAAAACACAAGTTTTCTTGAAGCCTCTTGCTCATATCTCTCATCAAAGGGTGCTGCAAAATTCAGAACAAATTAGAACCATTAACTATAATATAATAAAATTAGAATATAATAATATAATTAACTATAATATAATAAAATAAAACTATAATATAATAATATAATAAATATAATATTATTATTATTATTTTTTGAATTGCAGTAGTGAACGACTCAAAGTGGAACTGCTTGGCGCTGCATATTAGAACTCATTAAAGCCCGATTCGCATCATTATGCTCAATAAAAGGAATGAGAGAACCTCCAATAGAAAAAATATTGGAAAGGAAAAATACTTCTAACATGAATCTGTTCCCATGCAATAGTCAAGAATTCTTGACGGTATCTAGCTGGAACAACCTGTTCTTCCTGAATACCCTGATTCAAGGACAAAGAATTTCCTGCTGCTATCATATAATATTCATCTCTATTTGGTGATAAATAAACTACCTGTCTCTCTTTTTTTTCTTTTGCTTTCTCAGATATTTCATAAAACGGACTCTCTATAGATCCCCACCAGTGATCAATTCTCGCATGAATAGCTAACGATCCGGTAAGTCCAACATTGATTCCTTCGGACGTGTCAATTGGACAAATACGCCCATAGTGACTCGGATGAATATCTCGGCTCCGAAAACTTGCAGTTCTCCCCGTCAATCCTCCTGGACCCAAACAACTCACTTTTCGCCCATGAACCGTTTGTGTCAATGGATTGGTTTGATCAAAAACTTGAGCTAAGGGGTATGTGCCAAAAAAGGTCTCATAAGTAGTTATTAATAAAATCGAAGTTGAAGTTGGAGTTACCAAAGTTTGTGGAGTCGGTTTCGATTGACGTATGAATACTCTACGGATAGTTTTTTGAACCGCATGTTGTAAACGGCCAAGAGCCAGTCCGAATTGATCTTGTAACAGATCTGCAACCGAACGAATACGTTTATTTTTCAAGTGATTCATATCGTCATCGTCAAGTATACCCGTTCCAAATTTCATTCCAATCAAATGATCCGTAGCCTATTAGGGAATGAAATTTAGAGAATGTTGTTAGAGACATTGCATAGATCAGCGTGTTAATTCAAACAGCAAATCAGAGGCACATTGCCCAGCAGGAATTGCAAGGGGCAGCATGAGGAATTCAAAACATTCCCAGTGATGAGTTTGTACTTCATACACCTATCAACCATTGGCTCAAAAACATCAGAAACAAAACATCAGCTATCGCTGTGAACATGCCGAAGTATAGATGACAATGAAAATCCAGGCATCCAGTAAAGGGGCAAAGAAATATATATATCACGTTATTATTTGGCTACACCTCCGTGTTCATTATTCACCAAGGATAAAAATTAAATCCACTTAGCCCAGGAGCATCCATCCAATCTTAACCCACATCCCTCCAACCTTAACCCAATAAATAACCTCTGCTTAACACCGCCAAAACCAACATGGCTGGAAGTGTCACCTTCCTTCAGCTACAAATTGTTTCATTAATACATGGTAACAAGAATAAACTAGACAAGGGCATAGAGTTTCAATTCTCTTAGAATAGCATAATAAACAGTACGGTAATCGCAGAATGGTAGTGCACTTAATCTGCTCGGGATTGACCAGCACGGGATGAAAGGATAATTCCAACAATGAGACCGTACAGAGCAAGCGCTTCTGCGAAAATGAGGATGAGGATCATGCCCACAAAAAGCTTCGGCTGTTGTGCATTCGCCCTGAAATCAGTGGCCCAGAAAATAAGTCAATAAAATTTCAATTCCCAAATAAGCATGTACTGCCTCCTTAAAAGAAGAAACGCTCAAAGAAAGGAGATTAGGTTGATCATTAACAGCCTTGTTCACCCAAAGTTTACACATAAGCACTGTTTTACACTGTTCTGCATTGTAGACTACACTGTTCGCAGAGTGGAATTTGAATATGGGTATGCGTATGTGTAAGCTGCTGGAGATAGTCTTATAAGCCTATAAATAGTCATATATCAATTTGCATACTCATCCAAGAGCATGATCTTGTTCATAGAACAGTAAAACTTAGGTTGGTCATACTTCAGTAAGAAAGAAATACAATAATATGACAGTTAGCACTACATCTACGGTGCACTAACCAACAACTATTATTTACACGCATGGGGAGCTTAAAGATACAGATGAAAGAAAACACATACCTACATGTTCTTCTAATCAACACTATTTTCTCAATTAAAGGAAAATGTTTTAGAAAGTGCAATATCAAAACAAAACAGGAGCATGACGTAGAGTAAACACATGCTATCATTAAAATGACAGGGAATAGTTCCAAGTCAGAAAGAATATTTATTAATTGTACAGTAGGGGGAATAATTTTAGACATTTTATTTTTCGATTGTTTGACGACCCAAGACGAAAATTCATGTGCAAGACCAACAGTACAAAAGATATTAGACTAATAATAAGAATTTGAATGCCACTACCTACCTATAGTACATGGATTTAGATCTTCTAGCTGAGTTGGTTACGTGGACTTAGTAGCATAGCACTCATCAGGTCCTAAGTTCGACTCCACATGGGAGCGAATTTAAGTTGAGGTTAAAAATCCTCCTATCTATCCCACGCCAAAGCATTGGTATAAGGCCCGGCCTCAGTAGCAACCGTTCTCACATGACTAAAAGTGGGGCAGGGATTCGAGGGTTTTTATTGACCTCCATGAGAAGGTCTTGTTCTTAATCCCGGAGCTCTCTTACCCCTGCAGGTCAATTTTTTTTATGGTGATAAAATGTGGGCTCTCTAGGTGTATTAACCTTGTAGCACTCAAATAGCACAATATCAACATTCTGGCCATGGCATTGAATAGTAGATAGTAGGAAAAGGACATAGTAAATATATGATGTCCACTACAAAGAGAGAGGGAGCTTTACCTGACTCCAGCATCACCAACAATGCCGATGGCCATGCCAGCTGCAAGCCCAGCAAGGCCACAGGCAAGCCCGGACGAAAGGTGAGCGTAGCCATCAAAAAGGTAGTAGGGCTTGGCCTTGGGGTTGATCCCAGTGCTGATGATGACGGCGATGATGAGCCCGTAGATACCGAGCACACCAGCCATGACCACGGGCACGATGGACTTCATGACGAGCTCCGGCCGCATCACACCCATCGACGCCACGCCGACGCCGCTCTTCGCGGTCCCGTACGCTGCGCCCATGCCTGCATCGGATCAAGCAAAAGAACAGCGTAGTCAGGACCTGCCTGTCTGACGGGAAAAGGCTGTCGATTTCTGAAATCCCACACCCGATCGGACCAAATCTAGCGGAGCAACGGGCAGATCCAGCACCGGCGCGCCCGTAATCGAGCTGACCGGAGGCCGGAGTTTGGCCAGATCGAGCCAAACCACGGAGCCCCAGCGGTAGATCGGGAAATGGATGGTGAGAAACAGAAGCTCTATTCGGGAAAAAAAAAAACTAGAGCTTCGGGTACGGAATCGCTCGAGCGTGCGAGTGGAAGAGGAGTATGGGGAAGCGGGACGAACATGAGAAGACGAGGGCGGCGGCGGCGCCGAGGAAACCGAAGAAGGGGGCCGTCTCATCGCCGCTGAACACCGACGACATCTTGGTCTCCGGCTTCCTGCTCCTCTGCGTGCCTCTCAGTGGTGGGTTGCCTTGCTCGGTCTACGGGAGGCCGCGTCGCTGGGGCGAGGAGGAACGAAAGGGAAGCTTGGGTGGGCAGGCAAGATGCGATCTCTCTCGAGCCGAGTTTGGTTTCTTTTTGTTGCGACTACCCCTATCACTCCCCGATCTGATCTGAAAATCTCCAAACACCAGACCGACTAGGGCCCACCGTGGTTTTCCCAGTTTTGCCCCTAGGCTCTCCGGCACCCGATTTTTTTTTATTTTAGCCCTTTTATTAAAAAAAATTCACATTTAAACTCATGCACGACTTACTGTCATTTTTATACTCTTTGCTTGACATCATAGGTCGTGCGCCGAAGTAACAAGTCTCGGCACCACAGCCTATAACGTCGAGATACGTGACGCGCGTTGTAGGGCTCACGCGACACCGACGTGGGCCCCCTAGCTCAGCGCCACGAATCTTGGGGTCAAGCTAGGGAGTAAAGCAGCCATCGTGTCCTTCTCTCTCCCCGCGCGCCACTCCTTCCTCTCTCACTCGCAACGCGGAGACTACACATCGGTTTCGCCGACGATAGGGGTGAAAACGAAAATGGTAATTTTCGGATGCCAGGAATCGTTTTCAAAGTTTTACCGAAATTTAGGTCTAAACGAAAATGGAAACAGTTATCGAAAATACGGAAACGAAATCGGTAGAAAAAATCATAAACAAAAACGGTTTGGTCCTCTTCCGACCATTTTCGGAAATTACCGTTTTTTTGGTATTTTACCATTGATAATAAATATGAAAAGGAAAATGGTTTTAATGTTTACCGACAGTTTTCACCCCTAGCCGCCGAGCTCGCCACCGGCCACCCCACCGCCGGTTCTCGTCGCCACCTACGCCAAGCTCAGCTTGCCCCTACGCCAAGCCCTGCTCGCCCCATACGCTGAGCCCCGCCGCCGGTCGCCGCTCCATCTTTAATAGCTTTTGAGTTATGAATCCGTGTTTGCAATAGATGGACACCCTAGTGACACCATACCATGGAGGAAGCGTTGTGGAAGATGTTTATGGGAATGTTAGTTTTGATGGAATGAAGAAGGTGATGGTGATGTTCGATGAAAAGCCCTCTTTTGGCCAGATTTTTGCTAGGGCTTGTGAGGAGATTTGTTGTAATTTAAACGATCCTGGCATATTGATTGAGGGTTTATTGTCCCATGTTACATCTAGTACAATATTCCGACAGTTGATCTCCATTGGCTCTGAAGACGACCCTGCAGTACATAAATTTAGCAGTTTAAGTCATTCCAATGGTGCATATGCAGAAGGATGAGATGATGAGCTACTAGAAGCTCTGGATAACGCTAACAACATTGAGATTAAGAAAGGCTTAATTTTTAAGGACTTGCCTACACTGAGACGATGGCTACAGGAATATTTTGTGAATCGCAAGAGACCTTACAAGGTGAGACACTCGTATGCACGATGACGTTACACAGTTGTGTGCGAGTTGTCAGATTGTAGTTGGAGGGTATGTGCCCACAAGCAGAAGGAAACTGGAAAGTTTAAGATCACAAAAAATGTAGGTCCACACACTTGTGCCCAAACAGAGCTAAGCTCTAAGCATCGGCAGTTGACATCTACCCTAATTGAGAAAAGGCTTTTGGTGACATTGAAGGGTCAGCCAAACTTGAAGGTAAAGTCAATTATGACCATGACTTGGGAGTTGTTTGGTTATAGGATCAAGTATGGGAAAGCATGGAGGGCAAAGCAATGAGCATGGAAGATGATATATGGGGATTGGGAGAAGGGTTACGAGAAGTTGACCCATTGTTCAATGCAAAGAAAGCAAAAAAAACCCAGGCATGCATTTCGAGTGCATCCCTAACCGTCAGCGAGCCCACCACGGTCCGTGCCACCTGCTACACCGCCCCCGTCGCCAGTGCCTGATGCCCCCATTGCCATCCACCGCCGGCCCTTCATCGTAGTCGACCGTTTCACAGGTAAAATTTATCTTTTTTAGCATTAGATCATTTAAACTAAACGAAGTGTGATTATGGTTTAGGGTTGTTGGTTCAAATTTTAGTCAAAATTTGTATTGTTTGATGTAGTTGTTGTATATGTGTGGTGGTGAATATGTATATGTGTAGTTGTTTTCGTAGTAACCTATTGAACCATTACCTTACCTTGAACATGTATGGTTGTATCCACCGAACCTCATAGGTACGATGAACAACATGTGATTTTTTGATGTCTAAACCCTAACGATTTTTGCAAACTTGTTTACGTAGTGAATGTGTATGTCCACGTGATCCATCGTGTTGTTCTTTTGTTTGTGAATGTGCATGCCAGCCATCGTGTTGTATGTTTATTTGCAGGTTTTAGAAACCTCACCGTATAGGGGAGGTGCTTTCGAATTTTTTTCTAAGAGTACTAAGTTAATTTTTTGTAGATAGCAGGATGTCCGATATCGCCACCACAATCGGTAGTTGTCTCCACCGCGACCTCAGGTACAACTTCTTTTCGCACAGTATTCAACTATGTTTGATGTGGTTAGTTATTAGTTAGTATATACTCCCTCCATCCCAGAATATAAGGCGTAACCACTTTTTGTTCTGGTCCCACAATATAAGGTGTGCTCTCTCTATGCACACGTATATCGATGCAGTGGTATAGAGAGAATTAAATGTATTTCTTGGTCTTTGATCCAGAGGTGGTTACACCTTATATACTGGGACAGAGGGAGTAGTTATTAGTTAGTAAGTAGCTATTACTTATTTATTAATTAGTAAGTATTTAGGATTTAGTAGATTAGTAGAAGGGGATAGTAATTAGTTAATCATTAGTTGATAGTGTTAGTCATGTACCATCTTTAATAGCTTTTGAGTTATGAATCCGTGTTTGCAATAGATGGACACCCTAGTGACACCATACCATGGAGGAAGCGTTGTGGAAGATGTTTATGGGAATGTTAGTTTTGATGGAATGAAGAAGGTGATGGTGATGTTCGATGAAAAGCCCTCTTTTGGCCAGATTTTTGCTAGGGCTTGTGAGGAGATTTGTTGTAATTTAAACGATCCTGGCATATTGATTGAGGGTTTATTGTCCCATGTTGCATCTAGTACAATATTCCGACAGTTGATCTCCATTGGCTCTGAAGACGACCCTGCAGTACATAAATTTAGCAGTTTAAGTCATTCCAATGGTGCATATGCAGAAGGATGAGATGATGAGCTACTAGAGGCTCTGGATAACGCTAACAACATTGAGATTAAGAAAGGCTTAATTTTTAAGGACTTGCCTACACTGAGACGATGGCTACAGGAATATTTTGTGAATCGCAAGAGACCTTACAAGGTGAGACACTCGTATGCACGGTGACGTTACACAGTTGTGTGCGAGTTGTCAGATTGTAGTTGGAGGGTATGTGCCCACAAGCAGAAGGAAACTGGAAAGTTTAAGATCACAAAAAATGTAGGTCCACACACTTGTGCCCAAACAGAGCTAAGCTCTAAGCATCGGCAGTTGACATCTACCTTAATTGAGAAAAGGCTTTTGGTGACATTGAAGGGTCAGCCAAACTTGAAGGTAAAGTCAATTATGACCATGACTTGGGAGTTGTTTGGTTATAGGATCAAGTATGGGAAAGCATGGAGGGCAAAGCAATGAGCATGGAAGATGATATATGGGGATTGGGAGAAGGGTTACGAGAAGTTGACCCATTGTTCAATGCAAAGAAAGCAAAAAAAACCCAAGCATGCATTTCGAGTGCATCCCTAAACCCAATTGATGGAGGAATGGCAGAGAGATATTCTTTCGTGATTTCTAGTGTTTCTCGCAGTGCGTAGAGGCCTTCAAGCATTGTCATCCCGCGCTCTCTATTGATGGTACTTTTCTGCTTGGGAAGTATAAGGGCACATTGTTGGTTGCCATTTCATGTGACGCAGACAACACATTGGTTCCTTTGGCATTTGGCTTGGTGGAGAAGCAGAATAGAGATAGTTGGTCTTGGTTCTTGCGACTTGTTCGGATCCATCTCGTGGGCCCTAGTCGGGAGGTTGGTGTCATATCTCACAGGCATCATGGTATTCTTAATGCAGTGCAAGAGCATATTTCTGGCTATGTAGCCATGCACTATAGATAGTGCACTCGACACCTAGCAGAAAATATGCTTAGAAAGGATCGTACCAAAGATAATTTCCCCCTATTTGAGGAGGTCTGTCAACAGTAGGAGGTTTTGTTCTTCGAGGACAAGTTGAAGGAACTAAAAGATGCAACAAATGTTGAAGGTAAAAATTGGATTGCTGGATTGTTGAGGGAACCCTAGAAGTGGACAAGGGCCTACGACGAAGGTGGTTGGAGGTTCGAGTTCCAGAATACCAACAAGGCCGAGTCATTTAATAGTGTGTTGAAGGGTATGTGTGCCATGCCAGTCAATGCTATAGTAACATTCACTTTCTATAGGCTTATGGTGTGGTTTAATGAGAGATACGCACAGGCCAAGGCAATGGGTACGTGAGGTCAGAGATGGGCACCTAAACCAACAGCACATCTTAATAATGCAAAGGAACGGGCCAATAAACATGAGGTTCAATGCTTCGACAAGGAGTTGGGAAAATACGAGGTAACGACGATGGGTGGCACAACTTCCGATGGTGAGGTGCGGCCTTCGAGGACACATGTTGTGTTACTTGATGCATTCTCGTGTGGTTGTGGTAAACCTAGACAATACTAGTTTTCATGTTCTTATTATGTTGCCGCCGCACGTCATCGCAACTTTGCATTCGAGAGCAGCATCCCTTGTGAGTTCAGTGTGGAGAGCTTAATATGTACCTGGAGCCCTCGTTTTGACCCCTTTCTTGATGAGTCACATTGGCCAACGTACACTGGTCCGACATACATTGCTGATCCAACGCACCGTTGGGACAAACATGGTACTAGGAAAAGGAGCAGGTGCAACATGGTCATGGATCAGGTTTCCGGCTGCACTAGGAGAGGTCGAGCGCCCCCTTTCTCGTGGACCTAGAGCAGAACGAATGCGGAAAATGCAGCAGACTTGGCCACAACTCACGTACATGTATTTGGGCACTTAGTCAGGTGTGATACAATGTTTACCTCACACGCAGAGTACACATCTGTTATTGTACTACACCGGATTTGTTGTTACATTTGTACAATTTACTAACCTTCTTTTCTTAATTTACAGGATGGCGGAGTTCCACTTGCTAGACCCTCACTACGACGAGCACCACAGGGGTCATCTCACCGCAGAGGGAGAGGTAATTTTCTGTATATATATTACGATTTAAAATTACTAAACGCAACTTATCATTGACTAATGAAATTAATATGATTGTTAGGTGCTTCCTGTTCTGTGGGCTCGGACCCATGACCGCTTTCAAGAGGAGATGCAGTACGATGATAGGTACACTCCTCTTCTAGAGAGAGCTGACTTGGACGTCGTATTATTCCAGGTTCACCGTGGGTTGCCAACATTCAACCCTGTGGCTTTGGCGACTATGGTCGACAGGTAACGCCATCCACAATTTTTTGCAATACAGCCATTGCATATTTTTCATACTTCTGAATTTTTAATCGTTTGTGTTCCCATAGGTAGCGGCTAGAGACTCACTTTCCACCTACCCTGTGGCGAGATGACCGTGACACTGGAAGACTATCAGAAGTTGCTTGGTCTTACCATTCGTGGTTGTCCAAGGACCAGTTCGGCAGCACCTGGTGGTTGGAGGCAGAGGCTCAAGGCCTTCCTTGGAACAGTGCTTCCTGAAGGCCTACGAGGTAGCCACAACACCGGAGTACCACTGACATGGCTTAGGCAGTCTTTTGGTGTGTGTCCACCTGGAGCAGACGAGCAGACAGTTGGCTACCATTATCGTGCTTGGATCATCCACATTTTTGGCTCAATTCTTTTTCCAGACGTGATGGGTGACAACGTGTCGTGGATGTTTCTGCCCTGCCTGATTGACTGGGACACGACAGGAGGTTACGACTAGGCTTCTGGAGTGTTGCCCTTCCTGTACAGGCAACTCTGCGAGGCATGCCGTCGACATCGAGGTCCATGAACTTCGGTGGTTGTGTGTACCTACTCCAGTTGTGGATGTGGTCACACATACTCGCTGGTCGCCCGAGAGAGTTCACTCCTCGTGAGTGGTTCGTCATAGACGGGCACCGACTAAGTTCGACGACTGCCTACCGCTGGGACCAGGTTCAGGAGCCCTTCACATGACACCAGGGTGCCTACGTGGAGTACTCCAACGAGATGGACGCACTTATGCCTTCAATGGTGAGTTGTGTACATTTAGTTTGTCATTTAACTTGCTTTTTACGCTGTTGGTACCATTACTATAAACTTAGATGTGAATTGTAATATTTTTTAGGTGACCTAGCAACCATATCAAGAGCCAGCTTTCGCCCACATCCAGTTGAGCTCCATGTGCGTGCAAGACGGGGACATTTACCTAATGAGGTTTCCCCTCATTTGCTTCTATGTCGTTGAGTACCACTTGCCCCATCGAGTGGCACAACAGTTAGGATTGCAACAGGAGTTTCCGGTGGAGCCCTTCTCCACTTCGATAGAACTCCACAAGTTAGTGCCTTTGTCCTCTTGTTAGTCTAACTATTATTTCAAATTTGCAATAAATTCCTAAAAGATGTGTCTACCATTTGCAGGTTCGACAGACAGAGGTAGAAGAAGGTCATCGACTTTGAGACCCACCACCGAGATTACATTGATGAATCGGATCAAGAGGGAGACAACAACTATGACAATGATCAGCCGCACATGAACTACCACTTCTGCAGGTATTTGATTTGGTATGATGGTGCCAATAGGTGCAAGCTTAAGGGCTAGTGGACAACTGCAGACTATGCCGAGCAAGAGTCGTCAGACAACGAAGACACTTCGTTCGACATAGCTACTCAGCTAGGGTCGCAAGTCGATGCCGCTCCCATCCTAGAAAGAGTGGTACCAAGTTGCTAACTCAATTTAATTTTGTTAATTTGATGTCATATGTTTTGTTGTGTGTATCCTCATGTTTTACCTTGTACATAGGGAAACTCTATGCTGGTATCTGTGGGTGACCTTGAGCATATCTCACGGAGGACTTTAGACACAACTGAAGGAAATGATGACACCTAAGAGGGGGTGAATTAGGACTTCTAAAACTTTCTCTAACTAGGCCACAAATAAATCCCTAAAGCTAAACCTATGCAAATAAACAATCTAGAATGTGCAAACTAGGTTTTGTCTAATTTTTGCTATCTCTACCGCAAAATGCTAAGTTCCAATCTAAGTAATCTAATCACAAAGACAAGATCGAAACTTAAATACTTAATGTAAATGCAGAAGGCAAAGAGCAAGGTAGAGATGCAAACTCTCATGGATGATGCCAGTATTTTTACCGAGGTATCTGGGACCACGCAAGGTTACGACTAATCCTCATTGGTGCCCTATGCAAAGGGTAGCCCACGCGAGGGCCAAGCACCTCGGTCGAGTAACTCCGTAGAGAGTCGTGGGTCTTCTCCACGTGCAAGTGGTGCTCCGCTTCTGGCTCCTCTCAGACGCTCCATGCCATCTCCACTATCGAGCTCCCGGCCGAAACGCAACGGGCCTCATTCCCTCCGGTACACAGTGGCGACCGTGACACAAACGCAGTTGTCACAGTCTCGCAAGAGTCTTGCCCCACTCGATACAATTACAATGGCTCATGCAAGAGACGAGGGGTTGTGTGGTTTTTCTAAACTCACTCAACTAACTAGGATTCACCTAGAGTAAGCGCTAATTCGGTCTAACTAACCTAAATACTTCGCAAAGCACCTACGCTAATCACCGAGTAATTATATTAAGCACTTGGGTGTTTGGGCACTTGGAAATGTCTATAATATGCCTTGGTATGTTGCTTGGGCTCCCACACCTTCAAATGGCCGGTTAGGTGAAGTATATATAGGCCCCAACTCAATTATAACCATTGGAGGAAAGGCTGCAGCTCTCTGCGGCACACCGGAGAGTCCGCTGGTGGGCACCGGACAATCCAGCGCTCTGTCCGGTGTGCCACTAGCCGTTGGATCTGTCAGACGACCATTGGCGCTGTCAGCCTTTGCACCGGACAGTCCGATGTCGCACCGGACAGTCCGGGCTCTCGTCCACAGTGTCACCAGAAACTAGTCGTTAGGCTACTGTTGCCTGGTGCACCGGACAGTCTGGTGCTCTTAGCAGGATAGTCCACCAGTGGCAACACTTTTCTTCATTTCTTGGACTTTGCTTGATACTTGTTGATCTTCACTTATGGTCTTCATAATGTATTCTTTTGAGGTGTTGCTTTCCTCAATGCCTTAGTCTAAGTCACTTTAGCATCCTGTGAACTACAAACATAAACACTAGCAACCACATCAGTCCACAGGTTATGTTGATCATCAAACACCAAAATCCCTTTAGCCAAATGGCCTGGGGTCCATTTTCCTTACAATCTTCCCCTTTTGGTGATTGATGACAACACAACCAAAGCAAGCAAATATAGCAAATAGTTCAATGAAAATATGCAATCTACTTGCTAGGATGGATGAGTGTCCCCTTAAAGTGAGATTATGGACTTAAGTCTCTCCCTAACTCCATAATTCACTGACTTCCTATTTTAGACCAAAGATACTTGAAGGACCAAAACCACTTGCAAGATAAAAAAATAAATTGGTGGTGTTTGGTGCCTGATATAATTTTCGTTGCTTTGGTTCCTAAAACTTCTCCCCCTTTGGAATCAAACACCGAAAAGGAAGACATTAAAAGCATATAGGAAGCAAATAAAAGTCTTGCCCTCTAAAAGGATTACTCCCCCTAAAATATTATTCTCCCTTTTGAAAGAATATTCTCCCCTTTTGTCATAGACGAAGAAATACTCCCCCTGTCGAAGATCCTCTACTTAGGAAAAAGCACATGAGAAATAGAGGTACAAGACATGATTTGATTAGACTAACTCCCCCTATGCATAGGTAAAAGATATATTTTGACAACATATGCATTTATAGCAACATGGGAAGTATAAGATATGAAATGTAGTCTAATAAAAAACTAGAGGAGACATATAAATGCTTTGCAGTGGAAGCTTATTGTCTTTCTCCGGGGACTTCATTTTCCTTCAATGAGACTACTACATATAATAGACTTGAAGACAGGTATAAGTCTCAAAGACTTAGATTATAGAGTAACCTCCCCCTGAAAGTGTGCATACAAGTTTTGAATATTTGTAGGAGACATGCACTTTGATTTTTGATAACTAGAGGGACAAATTATCTATAATCAGAACTTTGGCACATATAAGTTAAATGATACCAATTGAAACATTGAAGGATATCAATTGTAGGATATGTCATGTGTGAATACCAATTGGAGTATCATTTACTTAGGAATTATGAATAAGCTATGTGTCGTGCTTAACTAAACATTTTAAACCATGTAGGTTTGCTCAAGTATATGAATTAAAAATGAGCATTCCTGCCATATGATTGACTTAGTATGCATGCAATTAACATCAACAGTAAATATCACATGTAAAACTAGTCATGTAAGGTAAAACTAGATACAAGAAACATAGATACGCATATCTAGAAAGGAAATAATAAATCTAGTTACCTTAGTCATGGGTGGGGAATTTGGGTGCAAAGTATTCACTATCCCACTTGGCAATAGACTTGATCCAAAAAGATGCATCCCATGACATACATCCCAATTTTGCCAAGTCTCCAAATGCCCCGTACGTCCTTTGGACTTTGAAGGAAACGGGTGACGCCTAAGAGGGGGGGGGGTGAATTAGGACTTCTAAAACTTTTACTAAACTTGGCCACAATTAAATCCCTAGAGCAAAACCTATGCAAGAATCAAAACTAGAATGTGCAAACTAGGTTTTGTCTAAGTGTTGCTATCTCTACCGCAAAGGCTAAGTTTCAATCTACACTAAATAAGTATGACAACAAGATTGAAACTTAAATGCTTAATATAAATGCGGAATGTAAAGAGCTAAGTAGAGAAGCAAACTCTCGTGGATGACGCCGGTATTTTTACCGAGGTATCCGGAACCGCGCAAGGTCCCGACTAATCCTCGTTGGTGCCCCTACGCAAAGGGAAGCCCACGCGAGGGCCAAGCACCTCGGTCGAGTAACTCCGTAGAGAGCCGCGGGCCTTCTCCACGCGCAAGTGGTGCTCCGCTTCCGGCTCCTCTCGGACGCTCCCCGCCGTCTCCACTATCGAGCTTCCGGCCGAAACGCCGCGGGCCTCGTTCCCTCCGGTACACGGTGGCGGCCGTGACACAAACACGGTTGTCACGGTCTCGCAAGACTCTCGCCCCACTCGGTACAATTACAACGGCTCGCGCAAGAGCCGAGGGGTTGTGAGGTTTATCTAAACTCACTCAACTAACTAGGATTCACCTAGAGCAAGCGCTAAAGCGGTCTAACTAACCTAAGCACTTCGCAAAGCACCTACGCTAATCACCGAGTGATTCTATTAAGCACTTGGGTGTTTGAGCACTTGGAAATATGCACTATGTGTATTGGAATGTTGCTTGGGCTCTCACACATGAGAATGGCCGGTTGGGGTGGTATTTATAGCCTCCACACCCCCAACTAGCCGTTGGACAGAAAGCAGCAGCTTTCTGTCGTCGGGTGCACCGGACAGTCCGGTGCACCACCGGACACTGAACAGTAGATGTCCGGTGCGCCTATGTCAGCCGACCGTTGGCGTCTGTAGCAGTCGACCGTTGGATCCGACCGTTGGATTCGACCGTTGCCGTCTGCCCGTTGGCACACCGGACAGTCCGGTGCACACCGGACAGTCCGGTGCTACAGCCAGAGAGTGCCTTTCTGCGGCCTCTCCGCGCAGACTGTCCGGTGCCTCACCGGACAGTCCGGTGCACACCGGACACCGATGTCCGGTGCACCACCTGGCGCTGGCTGACAGCCCTTTCTTGGATTTCTTCGCTGATTTCTTCGGGCTTCTTTGTTCTTGAGTCTTGGACTTCTATGCATCTTTTTATGTCTTCTTTGAGGTGTTGCATCCTCATTGCCTTGGTCCAATTCTCTTCGCATCCTGTGAACTACAAACACTAGAAACCTTATTAGTTCACGGATTGTGTTGTTCATCAAACACCAAAACTCAATTAGCCAAATGGCCCGGGGTCCATTTTCCTTACAATCTCCCCCTTTTTGGTGATTGATGACAACACAACCAAAGCAAGCAAATAATACAAGTATTTGAATTAAAAAGTGCAATCTACTTGCTAGAATGCATGATTGTCCCCACAATGTGACATTATGGACTTAAGCCTCCCCCTAACTCCATAATTCACTTACTTCCTATTTTTGGACCAAATAACCAAAACCACTTGAAAAGTCATTTGTAGATTTAAAATTTTAAATTTGTGGTGTTTGGTGTTTGATATAGTTTTCATTGCTTTGGCCCCTAAACTTCTCCCCCTTTGGCATCAACCACCGAAAAGGAAGACATTTGAAAGCATAAAAACTTGCCCTCAACAAAAGATATCACTAGAAGTATATTAACTTGAGCCATGAATGATACCACTTGTAGATCATGAAAGATACCATGAGTAGGAGTTCCTCAAAAGATTATTTCTCCTAAATGAGTATTCTCCTTTGGAAAGAGTTTTTCTCCCCCTTTAGAGATGAAGAAATACTCCCCCTGACAGAGATCCTCTACTTAGGAAAAAGCATGTGAAAATTAGAGGTGCAAGACATGATTTGAAAAGACTAACTTCCCTTATGCATAGGTAACAGAATATGAGTTAACTGCTTATGCATTTTTAGCAACATGGAAGCATATGATATGAAATATAGTCTAATCAAATATTGGAGAAGACATGTAAATGATACTGAATGTAGTCTCAAAAGATACCAATTGAAGACCAATTGTAGGTCAATGGCGAGCTTGAGAGACATGAGAGTTCTTGGAGATTTTGCAGTGGAAGATTGTTGTCTTTCTCCGGGGACTTCATTTTCCTTACAATGAGACTATCACATGAAATAGACTTGAAAAGGTGTTAGTCTCAAGGTGTTAGATTATAGAGTAACCTCCCCCTAAAGGTGTGCATACAAGTTTTGAATACTTGTAGGAGACATGCACTCTGATTTGATATAAGGAGGGGCAAATTATCCATAATCCTAACTTTGGCACATATAAGTTAAATGATACACTTGTAGAAATCAAAATTTTCAATTGATGCATCATTTACTATGGAGTGATATAAAAGCTATGTGCCGTGCTTTAACTAAACATTTTAAGCCATGTAGGTTTGCTTAAGCATATGAATTTAAAAACTAGCAATCCTACCATATGATTTACCTAGTATGCATGATTTTGAACAAAACTACATAACAAATGTAATACTAGGCAAGAAAGGTAAACTAGATAAAAGATAAATAGATACGCATATCTAAAAACGAGGAATACACTAAAACTAGTTACCTTAGTCATGGGTGGGAAATTTGGGTCTAAAATTTTCACTAACCCACTTGGCAATAAACTTGATCCAATATGATGTATCCCATGATATACATCCCAATTTAGCCAAGTCTCCAAATTTCCCGAAGACCTTTGGTTCACTCACTTCCCTTTCGGGATCCAAACCTTCTTGGTGCTTTTCATGGTTGAAATTATCTCTTTTGGCACCCAGATGCGTTTGGCCCCCTTTCCTTTGTTGGCTTGCTTGTTGGCCTTGATTGCTATCACCTTTCCATTCTTTTTCTTCTTGATCAAATATGGTGTAGCGTCCTTTTTGTTCACCTTTTTGATGTAGGTGCTGGAGATTTTGCTTGATGGCTTTTGCTTGAGCTTTTGCCTTTGTTTATCCCCGGTCATCGCCTTGCGTTGGAAAGACTTGTGGCCTTCCTTGTGGCATAGCCTACAAATCACAGTTTCTCCCTCTACAGGCTTGTTCACTCCCGCAGTGGTGTTATCCTGTGGAGGTCGGATTTGTTTGGCTTTGCCTTTCTTGTCATACAAAGCCTTGCCAAGACGAGCCACTTCTTGCTTTAATTGTTCATTTTCCTTTGCAACCTCATCAGAGCATGTCTCTACAACAATGTTCTCAACAACAACTTGGTTGCAGGGGTTAGAATCATCAATTAAGTCAAAGCAGGAAGTAGAAGCATCTTTCTTAATAATTTCAGGAATTTCAACTAAAGATGCTGCTGGGGTGCTACCAATGTTTTCTAGCTTAGTAGTCAGCTCATTATTGTGTATGCTAAGAATTTCCATTTTCTCTAGCAAATTTTCAATAGCTTCTTGGGAGCTAGCTAACTTAGCCTTAAGTTTTTCATTCTTTTTAATAAGGCTATCATCGGTAGCAGTGGATGGAGCACTAGATTCTAATAGCTCAAGTTTAGTTGATAGCTCACTATTTAAGTTTGCAAAAGTTTCAAATTTTTCTAGCAAACTTTTATAGTCATTTTGAGAGCTAACCAACTTATTTTTCAAAGTTTTAAGTTGAGCTTTTTGCTTAGTGCAAACATCCTGGAAAAATTCTACGGCTTCCGCAAGCTCATCTAGAGAGGCTTTTCCCTCACCTTCATCATCACTACTACTTTTATCACTAGAGGATGGAGTGCTTTTGTTACCTCTTGCCATAAGGCATTTGTGTGATGACCGTGATGATCGTGACGAGGACCGGTGGCTGCGCGTCCTTGGAGGTTCATCTTCACTTGAAGAATCATCCCACGTTCTAACACTTGTTAGCGCCTTGTCTTTGCTCCTCTCCTTTTTGGGTTTGGCCATATTTGGACAGTTGTCCCTGAAGTGGCCCTTCTCCCCACATGCGAAGCATCCTCTCTTCCTTTGCTTTTTCCTGTCAATGTTAAAGAGAAGATCCTCGACCTGCAGGGGCACACCCATTAGATTAATCTTGCGGATCATCCCCATTACCTTTCCGACGCGTCGGATCGTTTCTTCGTCCTCGGAGGATGATGTGCATGGTTGATTATCTTCATCATCATCACTTTCTTCTTCTTCCTCTTCTTCACTTGAGGAACTTGGAGTGGGAGCCTTCTTTTTGCCCTTCCTTTCATCACATGCAAAAGCATATGGCTTTGAGGAAGTTGGCTCCTCTCCCCGACTCATTTTTCGCGACATCTCAAAGGCCGCGATTTTCCCAATCACAATAGTCGGGGTCATGTTGCTCAAGTCCTCCATGTTGTGAAGGATGGTGATGATGCTCCCATATCTTTGTTGTGGTAGCAGGGAGATAATCTTCCTTACAATGTCCGCATCACCTAGCTTATTAATGCCAATAGAGTTGAGCTCATTGATTATTAGATTCAAACGAGAATACATGTCTCTAACTAGCTCATCATCTTTCATGGCAAAAGAATTATACTCATTTAAGACTAGGCAATGTTTTTGCTCACGGACATTTGATGTGCCGTCATGGAGCTCATGCAATTTTAGCCAAATCTCATTAGCAGTTTTCAAGGTAAATACTTGATTGAAAATATCCATGCTAAGAGATTCATACAAGCAATTTTTGGCTCTAGCATTTAAATGGATTTCTTTTTCCTCACTCGTGGTGGGTTTCTCGGGATTCTTGAGGGGTTTCATCCCGTCACGAGTGACTCTCCAAACACCTAGATCAACTGCCTCTAGGTAACAAGCCATTCTAGCACTATAATAAGGGAAGTTAGTGCCGTCGAAGTGAGGTGGCCTATGGGTATCCATCCCTTCCTCTAAAAAGCGTCGGCTCTTTTAGCGGTGAAGCTAAAATGTTTCAAATGAGCCAAACCAGGCTTTGATACCAATTGAAGGAAACGGGTGACGCCTAAGAGGGGGGGGGGTGAATTAGGACTTCTAAAACTTTTACTAAACTTGGCCACAATTAAATCCCTAGAGCAAAACCTATGCAAGAATCAAAACTAGAATGTGCAAACTAGGTTTTGTCTAAGTGTTGCTATCTCTACCGCAAAGGCTAAGTTTCAATCTACACTAAATAAGTATGACAACAAGATTGAAACTTAAATGCTTAATATAAATGCGGAATGTAAAGAGCTAAGTAGAGAAGCAAACTCTCATGGATGACGCCGGTATTTTTACCGAGGTATCCGGAACCGCGCAAGGTCCCGACTAATCCTCGTTGGTGCCCCTACGCAAAGGGAAGCCCACGCGAGGGCCAAGCACCTCGGTCGAGTAACTCCGTAGAGAGCCGCGGGCCTTCTCCACGCGCAAGTGGTGCTCCGCTTCCGGCTCCTCTCGGACGCTCCCCGCCGTCTCCACTATCGAGCTTCCGGCCGAAACGCCGCGGGCCTCGTTCCCTCCGGTACACGGTGGCGGCCGTGACACAAACACGGTTGTCACGGTCTCGCAAGACTCTCGCCCCACTCGGTACAATTACAACGGCTCGCGCAAGAGCCGAGGGGTTGTGAGGTTTATCTAAACTCACTCAACTAACTAGGATTCACCTAGAGCAAGCGCTAAAGCGGTCTAACTAACCTAAGCACTTCGCAAAGCACCTACGCTAATCACCGAGTGATTCTATTAAGCACTTGGGTGTTTGAGCACTTGGAAATATGCACTATGTGTATTGGAATGTTGCTTGGGCTCTCACACATGAGAATGGCCGGTTGGGGTGGTATTTATAGCCTCCACACCCCCAACTAGCCGTTGGACAGAAAGCAGCAGCTTTCTGTCGTCGGGTGCACCGGACAGTCCGGTGCACCACCGGACACTGAACAGTAGATGTCCGGTGCGCCTATGTCAGCCGACCGTTGGCGTCTGTAGCAGTCGACCGTTGGATCCGACCGTTGGATTCGACCGTTGCCGTCTGCCCGTTGGCACACCGGACAGTCCGGTGCACACCGGACAGTCCGGTGCTACAGCCAGAGAGTGCCTTTCTGCGGCCTCTCCGCGCAGACTGTCCGGTGCCTCACCGGACAGTCCGGTGCACACCGGACACCGATGTCCGGTGCACCACCTGGCGCTGGCTGACAGCCCTTTCTTGGATTTCTTCGCTGATTTCTTCGGGCTTCTTTGTTCTTGAGTCTTGGACTTCTATGCATCTTTTTATGTCTTCTTTGAGGTGTTGCATCCTCATTGCCTTGGTCCAATTCTCTTCGCATCCTGTGAACTACAAACACTAGAAACCTTATTAGTTCACGGATTGTGTTGTTCATCAAACACCAAAACTCAATTAGCCAAATGGCCCGGGGTCCATTTTCCTTACAGACTTCTCACTTCCCTCTTGAGATCCAAACCTTCTTGGTGCTTTTCATGATTGAAATAATTTCCTTTAACACCCATATGCGTTTGGCCCCTTTTCCTTTGTTGGCTTGCTTGTTGGCCTTGATTGTTACCATCTTTCCATTCTTTTTCTTTTTGATCAAATATGGTGTAGCAACCTTTTTATTCACTTTGTTGATGTAGGTGTTGGAGATTTTTCTTGTTGGCTTTTGCTTGAGCTTTTTCCTTTGCTTATCCCCGGTCTTAGCCTTGCATTGGTAAGACTTGTGACCTTCCTTGTGGCATAGCTTACAAATCATGGTTTCTCCCTCCATAAGCTTGTTCACTCCTGCAGTGGTGTTATCCTGAGGAGGTTGGATTTGTATGGCTTTGCCTTTCTTGTCATACAAAGTCTTGCCAAGGCGAGCCACCTCTTGCTTTAATTGCTCATTCTCCATTGCAATCTCATCCGAACATGTTTCTATGACAACATTCTTAACAAGAACTTGATTGCAGGGGTTAGAATCATCAATTAAATCAAAGCAAAAGGTAGAAGCATCTTTCTTAATAATTTTAGGCATTTCAACCAAAGATATTCCTAGGCTACCAATGTTTTCTAGCTTAGTAGTCAGCTCATTATTATGTATGCTAAGAATTTCCATTTTTCCTAGCAAGTTTTCAATGGCTTCTTGAGAGCTAGCTAGCTATAAGTTTTTCATTCTTTTTGATAAGGCCATCATCGATAGCTGAGGATGGAGCATTAGATTCTAATTGCTCAATTTTAGTTGATAGCTCACAGTTTAAATTTGCAAATGTTTCAAATTTTTCTAGCAAACATTTATAATCATCATGAGAGCTAATCAACTTATTTTTCAATGTTTTAAGTTGAGTCTTTTATTTAGTGTATACATCCTCAAAAAAAATTACGGCTTCCGCAAGCTCATCTAAGGAGGGCTTTCCCTCACCTTCATTATCACTACTGCTATCATCACTAGAGGATGGAATACTCATTTTATCTCTTGCCATAAGGCACTTGCGTGATGACCATGATGAGCGTGATGAGGATCGGTGGCTGTGTGTCCTTGGAGGTTCATCTTCGCTTGAAAAGTCATCCCAAGTTTTGACACTTGTAAGCGCCTTGCCTTTTCTCCTCCCCTTTGTGGGTTTGGCCATATTTGGACAGTTGTCCCTAAAGTGGCCCTTCTCCCCACATGCGAAGCATCCTCTATTTCTTTGCTTTTTCCTGTCAATGTTAAAGAGAAGATCCTTGACCTGGAGAGGCACACCCATTAGAATAATCTTGCGGATCATCCCCATTACCTTTCCGACGCGTCGGGTTGTTTCTTCATCCTCGAAGGATGATGTTGATGGTTGATTATCTTTATCATCATCACTTTCTTCTTCCTCCTCTTCTTCACTTGAGGAACTTGGAGTGGCATCCTTTTTCTTTCCTTTGCTCTTTTCATCACATGCAAAAGCATATGGCCTTGAAGAAGTTGGCTCCTCTTGTCGACCAATTTTTCGCGACATCTCAAATGCCGCAATTTTTCCAATCACAATGGTCGGGGTCATTTGACTCAAGTCCTCCATGTTATGAAGAATAGTGATGATACTCCCATATTTTTGTTGTGGTAGTAGGGAGATAATCTTCCTCACAATGTTCGCATCACCTAGCTTATTAATGCCAATAGAATTGAGCTCATTGATGGTTAGATTTAAACGAGAATACATGTCTCTAACAAGCTCATTTTCTTTCATGAAAAAATTATAATCATTTAAAGCTAGACAATGTTTTTGCTCACAGACATTTGATGTGCCATCATGGAGCTCATGCAATTTTAGCCAAATCTCATTAGCAGTTTTTAATGTAAAAACTTGATTGGAAATTTCCATGCTAAGAGATTCATACAAGCAATTTTTTGCTCTTGCATTCAAATGTATTTCTTTTTCCTCACTCGTGGTGGGTTTCTCGGGATTTTTAGGGGGTTTCATCCCGTCACGAGTAACTCCCCAAACACCTAGATCAACGACCTCTAGGTAACAAGCCAATCTCACACTATAATATGGGAAGTTAGTGCCATCGAAGTGTGGTGGCCTATGGGTATCCATCCCCTTCCTTTAAAAAGCGTCGACTCTTTTAGCGGTGAAGCTAAACGTTTCAAATGAGCCAAACCAGGCTCTGATACCAATTGAAGGAAATGATGACACCTAAGAGGGGGTGAATTAGAACTTTTAAAACTTTCTCTAAACTAGGCCACAAATAAATCCCGCCTAGAGCAAAACCTATGCAAATAAACAATCTAGAATGTGCAAACTAGGTTTTGTCTAAGTGTCGCTATCTCTTCCGCAAAAGGCTAAGTTCCAATCTAAGTAATCTAATCACAAAGACAAGATCGAAACTTAAATACTTAATGTAAATGCGAAAGGTAAAGAGCTAGGTAGAGATGCAAACTATGTGCCTAACTAACCTTTCAATTACAGAGGGTGTTACGTCGCCTTCGTCGTGCTGCGGCTCGTTGTGGATGTAGGTCCCTCGCAGGAGTTGACGTGTAGCTTCATGTGCCTCCTTTGCAGCCTCCCGTTGATATTCCCACGCTAGCAGTTGGACCTTCTGCAGCTGCACAGAGCTCCTTGTGTTCGACACGTGATACGTTTGCAGACTTGGACGATGACGACGATGACGGTGACAATGACGATGAGAACGAGGGGGTGAGAACGTTGTGGCCGCATGTCACGACATCATTAGACCGTCCCAGTTGTAGGACGCTCTCATAACTCAGCTGTTACAGCTCACCCCACGTAGACGGCGCCCACGTGACCCCTACACTCCAGGCATCGACGCTCTTGGGGCCAAGGGTAAGGGTAAGGTTTGGAGGAAGTGAGTCTGGCTATGTGAACGGCCAGCTATGTGGAATGTGATGTGGAATATGTGAACTACGTTATGGACTATGTGTTAGTATTGGATTATATGTGATGTGGACGATATGGACTATGTACTGAATGTGATGTGAACTATGTGGACTTTGTGATATTCTATGTTTATTGTGACGTGTTATGTGGTGATATTTATTATATGTGATTATTGCAAATGTGGTTGTTAATAAAACAAGGGAAACTCTTGCGACTTTTTGTGAATTGGAAAAAACATGACAATGCAATCAAAACATTATGAATCTGAAACATTATGGTTCTGAAACATTTTGGATATAAAAGTACTACATAACACATGACTAGCGGAATTAATCTGAAACATTATGGAAGTTTAAGACAATAATTAGTAGCTAGAATCAATTAGATAGTGTTCTGTCAGAAGCTAGAAACTGAGGGTCAGTTTGGGGCTCATGTCTCGTGGAGCATTTTAGAATGTACGAATGTCATGGCTCCAATACGATAGCAAAAATGTACTTTCGAAAAGCTACTACTGAGCCAAGTAGGGCTTAAGTTCAACTCCTTCAATCGAACATCTAGAGGACACGCGGTCTGTTGGACGTCTCTCATATGCAGAACAACAAGGGCTGTGGATGAAGGCGAGGTGCCAGCCGGAGCCGTGGTGGACCACACCGCCGGAGCTCGGCGCGACGTCGTGCACCTCGTCGAGGTTGAGGCAGTGGAGCATAGTCCACACGCGAGCGTCCTAGACGGCGATGCGATCTTGGCGGTGCATGGGGGTGCCCAGCGGACGGTGGTGACGAAGGAGGCGAGGGAGGAGGAGGGCATGGGGAGCACGGTGATTTCGTGGCGAGGATGTCAATGAGGTCCGGGTCATTAGGGACCACAACGGTGGTGTGGCAGCCATCGATGGCTGCGAGCTGGAGTTGGTCGCCTGAGAGCACCTAGAGGGGGTGAATAGGTGATCCTATAAAAATCAACACTAAATAGCACAAACTTGGTTTATGAAATGTTAGTGAAACCAAAACCAAGGTGCAATGTCTAGAGAGAAAGAGATGGCTTATTCACTTAATTGCTCTTTACACAGTGAGTATTAAACTTAGAGCAATTATCAAGTGAGTGG
Source organism: Zea mays (assembly GCF_902167145.1). Taxonomy (NCBI): domain Eukaryota; kingdom Viridiplantae; phylum Streptophyta; class Magnoliopsida; order Poales; family Poaceae; genus Zea; species Zea mays. The sequence goes on from NC_050099.1 coordinate 210,641,866, forward strand.
AATATCGCATAAGAATAAACACAGGTGACACAATGATTTTTATCTCGTGGTTCGGCCAAGTATAACACTTGCCTACTTCCACGTTGTGGCCTCCCAATGGACGAGGGTTGCACTCAACCCCTTTCAAGCGATCCACTGATCCACTTGAATACCACGTTTTTCTTCCTTATAATATATGTTCCCTTTGTGGGGAATCTCCACACGTTGGAGTCTCTCACCCTTACAAGATTGATCTCAATGAAAACCACAAGAGTAAGGGAGGGAAAGAAACACACGCAAGAGCTAGAGTCGCAGCAATGACACGCACACAAGTCAAGACACGAGCACACAAAACACAGCGCAACAAGTCTACAACTCAACAAGTGCTCAAATCTTAGTCACAGTGATCCGAATGCGTGCTTGCGGTGTCTAGGCATCTTAGGATGTTCAATGGAGGCTTTGTGTGGTGCTCCATGCGCCTAGGGGTCCCTTTTATAGCCCCAAGGCAGCTAGGAGTCGTTGGATCTCCATTTGGTAGGCAATTCTTGCCTTTATGTCGGTTGCCGCACCGGACAGTCCGGTACACCACCGGACATGAACAGTGCCCGATTTCTTTCCTTCTCTGGCGAAGCCGACCGTTGAGCCCTTGGTCCCCTTGGCACACCGGACACAGTCCGGTGCGACCTGGTGACCGTTGGCTCTGGCCACGCGTTGCCCGTTGATCGTGCTGCCGACCATTGGTGCGGGCGCTGTTGGCTCACCGGACAGTCCAGTGCACACCGGACAGTCCGGTGCATCGAAGGCTGGTGCAAGTCTGGCTGTACATAGCCAAACTACTCCAATCCAATTTCATTTTAATTGACAAGGTTCCTAGCACTTATAGGAATATGTTAGTACCAAAAACAATTCACTAAGGGTAGTGTCATACCTTGATTCTTGATTTGCATCTCTTTAACACTTAGTACACATCACTTTAAAACAATATGTGTTGGGCATCTAATCAACAAAACATTTATAGAAATTGCGCAAAGGCACATTTCCCTTTCACCGCCATCCTTGGAAAAGCGCACGGGCTCGACCTTGCCACGCTTGACAGTGGATGGGAACACAATGTGGCGCATGTGCGCGTCCTCGGGAAGGTCGGAGGCAGACGCAGACGGCTTCAGGGCGGTGAGGAGCGAGTTGGAGAAGGGGTTAGCGGTCAGTGCGGGCGCCCCGACTTGGAACTCGGGTGTCGGCGCCGACACGGGGGCCATGGCTAAAGTGTCGGTCGCGTGCGCGGGCGAATGCAATGGGGGGTGGGCATCGCGCGACTTAGAGGTGTACGTAGGGTGGAGGGTGCGATGAGGAGGTGGGCGCGGGCGTCACGGCGGGGGAATCACGAGCGGGACCGATCAGGACGGGGCGTCGAGCCGGGGGGGGTCACGTGCGGGGCAGGACGCGAGGCAGGGCAGGGCCATATGGCAGTGACCACTCGACTCGCAGGGGGAGGTGAGGCGGGGCATGGCCGCGCCGAGCGCCCACGTTCTGTCCTTAATTAGTAGTAGGGAAGTAGGGATTTAGGCTCTGTTTATGGTCCCTAGCGTGTGTTTCAGAATCAGTGATTACTGCAGAAATTTATAATCATTTACAGTAAGCATGAGATGATGGGAAATCTCAACAATGCAGCACGGGACCATCTTAAATTTTCAGAAAGGCCCATGTTCAAGTTTGATCTAAACGAGAAACATACTAACTAAGGAGTGTTTAGTTTTTTGGGACTAATTTTTAGTTCCTACATTTTATTCTATTTTAGTCCCTAAATTCTCAACTTTACTTTTTGTATTTGGCAATCAAGGAATTAAAATGAAATAAAATAGAGGACCTAAAAATTAGTCACTAGAAATCAAACATCTAAGTGAGTACCAGCTCTACCCCCATCCCTCCTCATCTGCTGATGTAATTAGTGATGGGTTGTGACTGGCACCGTGTCAATAATGAACATTATTTGGATCGAGACTTGAACTCGATATTAGCTCTCAGTAGACCTACCGAGGAGCGATCTCTATCTGATAATCAGTAGGTTCTTCATGTCCTGCTACTTCCTGATTCCTTTCGTTTTAGGCTGGCAATGCATTGTGACGGTACAAAATCGCATCCCTGCCAGGACGCACATAGCAGCGGACCCCTCGAATATTTTGTGTCAGTTGTTATGCGCAGGCAGTTACGATTTAAATGTGGCAAGAAGGGAGACTATAATCTCTACTATTGTTAGTCACTTAGATTTCAATCTTCTAAAGGCATTGAGAATCAAGGCAACATGAGTTAAATACATGAACATTTGCCCTTGATTTAACACTTCCACGAAGTGTTAGCACGAAGGACTAAAGTCTTTAAAAGTAGATATGAATGAAACAATATGAAATGACAATGACAATGAACAATAGAGTTTGAAACTCATCACATATGTCTTAACATTTTTATTCTATCATCCTTTGTATCAAACAAATTTATAGACATACATTCGGCTCCTTGATACAAGGTGGCACGAAGGTTCTTCGAAGGCTAAACAACACGAAGCTATGGCCCTCAAAAGGTGAATTTATACATGGCACTATTTATCTATTTATAGGAAGATGAACAACTTCATACAAAATTACATTCATGCCATCAGGGTTTCACATACATGCAAATGACATGAGGGCAGCATTGTCCTTTCTCTTTCTTTCTTACTACACAAGTCTCGGACTTCATCGTGTGAAAGCCTCTTTGTGCTGAAGCTTGCAGCTTCGAGTTTCATCCTTGTCATCCGTGTGTGCCGAACAAAGCTTCTCCTCGCATTGCTTCGACTATGTTTTATAGCGCTTCGGTCGAGGCCTAGCTTCGTCTGCTATTAGCCGTGTACCTGAAACACATTTATTCACTCTGAAACAATAGTTATTTGAAGACCTTCGGTGAAGGTAGGCCCTCAAAAACTATTATAATATGAGAGTTTCTCCTTCGTAAGTCATCCACCTCTCCCACACGCTTGCAAAAAATCCAAAAAATACGTATTCATTAAGCTCCCCATGCACATGCAAAAAAAATACACACTCATTTAGGTTTAAACACAGTCACAAGAAACAAACTACCACCTCCTAACAACTACACCACTTGTTGATTTGTACTATATAAGGGATATATACTAATAATATATGTATACTAATAAATAAAAAACCTGTCGGACCGAACCAACACTGTGGGTCAAGAAAAATGGTTCAAACATGACACGATCCACTTTAAATCATATCGGACTAGGCCATGACACTATTAAATGGATCGTGTCTTAGGCTGGCCTGCTAGATATAACTCATTTAATCTCTACTAACTATTAAGAAGGTAACGTAGACTAAAACGTGCCCCCGCTCACCTTATCACGTGGCATGCACCTACTCCCCCACTCACACTGCATGCAAGCATGCAAGTATGCAACTATGCAAGCTACGGTGCCCCCTCATCCACTCATGCTACATGCAAGCATGCAACTAGCCTCCGAAGCTAGGCCCCGTGGCTCCCTTCGCTCACGCTGCATGCGTTCTTGTCGAGACAAATTTTTGCATGTGTTCTTAATTAAAATTCTCTACTAACTATTAAGAAGGTAACGTAGGCCAAAACGTGCCCCCGCTCACCTTATCACGTGGCATGCACCTACTCCCCCACTCACACTGCATGCAAGCATGCAACTATGCAAGCTACGGTGCCCCCTCATCCACTCATGCTACATGCAAGCATGCAACTAGCCTCCGAAGCTAGGCCCCGTGGCTCCCTTCGCTCACGCTGCATGTGTTCTTAATTAAAATGAAAATTTGAAGAAGCTCAGTGTAGCTCAGTTGGTCGACAGTATGCATTTACGCCCACACCCGATCTCTCAAGTCCAAGTCATTGTCAAGGCAAATTTTTGTATGTGTTCTTAATTAAAAACCCTTCCATGTTGGTCAAGTTTTTTAATAGATATACACTGTTTCTTAGGCATACTTCTCTTTGTGCACAATATATAGAAAATGATGACTAACTATCAACTACCGTCAAATTTACTCAATCATTTCCACAACACTTTTACAACATGCTGCTTATAACCAGCAGATATGAATGCTCATATATGAAAAGTAAGGATATGAAACTTATACCAAATGTCGTGTTAGCTACTCACAGGAGTACATTATTTATCTCCCAGATTGTTTGATCTTTTTTAACCTACTTATCAATGCATATAGCTATGCTATGCTAGCTTTGATGGATGTTTAATTCGGAAGGATGAGCTAAACCGTGTGCATTTGGTTCTTTCTCGTCCTTCCAAATTGGGTTCTTGTTGTGTTCACAGTTGCATCTGGGCAGTGAATGATTAATCAAGTTTTCCTAGTTAAATCTTCGACTGTGAATAGATACCAAAGCATTCAGTCTATATTTAGAATATAATATTAGTGTTAAGGTGATATTTTGCTACACGGATTTTTCATATCATAGTGATAGTTATCATTACATATTTATGTTTTATACAAATTTTTAACTCTCGTGGCAACGCACGGGCACATATCAAGTTATATATAGTATAATACCTCCTGCTTCACCGTCTCAGATCTCGCAAGCGTGAAAACGAGGGAGAAACATTGTCTAACTTCACACTACATATCGTCATTCACACTTAACCAGCCCCGGTCCTATGAATTTGAGGCTCCCATGCGAGCTCATTGTGATAGACCATCTATACTGTATATTTTTTTAATATAAATAATATGTGTTAGTTTTACTTACAAAAACATAAATAAATACACTGATATATATTCAATTTAATATGTCTGATAATTATCGAGAAATAAAGTCGACCAAAATAACAATATATTTAGTGTTAGTTTGGCAACCTCATTTTTCTAAGAAATTTCTATTTTTCATTTGAAAATAAACTAATTTCCCTTGAGCCTTATTTGTTTCGTTGGAATTGAATTCCATTCTAATAATTATAATTTCGATAAAACTAATTAAGCTACGAGCGTATGACATGCGATCGGCGACGACAGTGAAAACGAGATTGATTCTGTGCAGCGGTGTAGGAGGCCTTCAACCGACCGCTTTTAGCCAGACATGTGTGTCGTCTGTTCCGCTTATATGTAATTTAGTAAGACAATAATTTAACATCAATCCTACTACTCTATTAGATATTGGGCCCCTTTCTTTCGTGGGCCCCCGACGGTTGCCTCTGCTGCATGATCCTGTGGCCGGCCCTGCACTTAATGAATCGTGTTTGAATAATTATATTATTTAAATAACATATGTCTTTATAATATATAGAAATCGTAGCGATGTATGAATAACTAACTAGTAACTAATAAAAAAATCTTTTAAACAAAATCGACGGCGGCTGTGTTTCGCAGCGGCGTTATAGACGAAGTGACTAGTCGTGTGTAGTGTAGCGCCGTGCATGGTGAACCTGGATGAGCACAGAGTCGCCATGCGCCGCGAGCACCAAAGATTGCTCTCCGACAGCGCCACAAATCTGGATACATACGCACAAAACTGCCGGGGGTTCTGCGAGACGGAGAGAGAGTTGATCGTGTGGCCGGAGGAGGTCCGGGCGGTCACAAGCGTCGTGTCCTTGGTTGGCTCTGGAGCATGAGGTGTCCTCGACGTTGATGGTGCAGTACTGGTGGGTTGGCGGAGGACGAACTGGAGGGAGGAGTTGCTGGAATGCCGGTTGAGTTTCCATAGGCGCCGCCGTCTTCGACGCTGAACGTTGGTTTGGTCTGCCCTACTTCTACTTTGCCGACCGGTTGAATTTGTTTTTTTTCTTCTATTTTTGTTGTAGACGAGTTGAATTCCAACGCGAGAATAACGCACTACAGTCTCACAAGATCTAGTAAATTTGTCACAAACCCTGCAGTCTCGCAAAATGAGAGCAAAACAAAAGGAGAAAGTACACATGTGAGCAACCATCAAGTTCTGTAAATGTACACCGATCTACCACCAGGTCACAACTGGCATCATCCATAGACTGTCAAATAATTTATGCACAAGCACAATGGTGAATGATCCCATCAGACTTTTCACCTTTTTGTTTTGCTCAGGTAGCTACTAAGGGACGGCAAACCCCTCGGCGACGGATCCGACCGAAGGGGTGAGAGGCAGCTACCGTTCCTCTTAGGAAGACCCAGTTCATACAGTCCATCAGCCACGTCTCCGCCATCTCTGAAGTCCAGGTGCGTGTCCCTCGATTCCAGCTTTTCAGGATCGGCCACCACGCCATCAAGATCTGTTAGCGATTTCAGCTGGCGGCCAAGGTTAGCAATAGTCTTCTGGCACTCCGCAAGCTTCCCGGCAGCACTGACTAGTTCTTTCTCCTATGACAACGGCAAAAGAAGGCGGTTAGGGAGTTCTGATGTGTCAAGTTCAATATCGCAATATTTGGAGTCTGAGACTAGATGTAGTAATGAGACAGGGCTACCTGCTTCACCTTCAGGTCTCCGTTTGAGTTCGTGAGGCGCCAAAGTTTCGCCTCTCGGCTGTCCCTCAACACCTGCGCCTCCAGCTTGCGGCATTTTGCTTCGTACTCTTCTGACAGAAGCTTCTCCTGCTCCACCTTGCCTTGTATCAGGCTCACCTTGTTTCTCAGTTTTGTAACTTCCAGATTTGCTGCTTCTAGTTGACCCTCCATTGCCTTTTTCCGGGACACTGCATCCTCTGATTTAGCTGTATATTCTACAAGCAACGAGGTCTGGTCCTTGATCCTTGCTTCCAAGGACGAAACTTTCTCCTTCAGCCTCATCACCTCCTGGTGTGAAGACTCAAGCTCAGATTCCAACACCTTCCTGATACCTTCCACTGCCTCAAGTTGCATCTGGAGATCTGAAGAATATGCCTTCTCGTTCGCCGCATCACACTCCAGAGCATTCACCATCCCACGCAACTTTGCAACTTCTGAATTCGCCACCTGGAGCTGCACCTCTAATGACTCTTTGGTAGACACCACAGATAGTGATCTCTCTGACTCAATTTTCATAGCCTCTATCTGTTTCAGTAGTTCTTCACGAGAATCTGTCTCTTTCCTCACCTCATTCTCTAAAGTTTGCACAATCCCGTTCAGTTTCCCTATCTCTGTGTTTGCAGACTGCAGCTGCGCCTCTAATGATTCTTTGGACGCCTCTGCCAGGTCTGCATTTGTTTTGTGCTGCATAGAGAGAGTTATCTCTGCATCAATCTTCTCTTCCAGGGAAGCCACTGTCTTGCGCAGATCTGCAGCCTCCACAGAAACTAACTCTAACTGCAATTCCAACACCTTCCTGTCTACATTCTTTTCCAGCGATGCCACCATCAGCTGAAGCTCATCAACTTGTGAAGACCTGGACTCCAGTTGCAATGCCAAATCTTTCCTCTCACCATTCAGTCGCTCAGCTTCTCCGAAAGCAGCATGTTTGGACTCATTTGCCAAGTCCAACTGCATCTGCAAATCAATCAACCTGTTGTTGGCCACCATTAGAGCATCACATGATGTGCCAAGCTGAACTCTGGCATCTGCAAGGGCCATTTCAAGCTCCCTTTTCTCACCTTCAATCTTCTCGATCTTTGCGTGCAAATCTGTCACCTGACACTGCAATGGTTCAGTTTTAACTTTTGATGATTTATCTCTACTCACACCTTGGTCAGAATCAGTTTCAGCTCCAAAGCTAGAGCTTACACAGTCTACTTCAGGCAGTGCAGCCAGCTTTTCCATCTCGAGGAAATCATCCATCAGGTCAATTTCAACCGAATTATTCACAAGATTTCTTGTGTCGTTGTTGGCATTCTTGAACTGATCAAGTTCAGCTATCAGAGCTGTTGCCCATGAATCAGAATTTTTCATCTCATCAACTAGCATGTGCTCCCCACTGTCAGACTGACTGTCAGTCTGAGATTCCATGCAAGCACTGTTAGTTATCAGCCTTGAATCATTGGTCAAGGACGTACGCCGCGTTAAATGACGCAACTTAAGGCATTCTGCCTCAACTCTTGTTATCTTTTTCACACTTTCCAGGTGAAGTTTGCTTGCTGTTTCTGCTGCTTGGTTGCTCAGGTCTCTTTCCCGTGCAAGTATCTTCAGGTCCTTGGACAGTGCGAGTAATTCTACCTTGAGGTCTTTGTTTTCTTTCTCCACTATCTGAAGCTTTTCCTGCAGATCACGCTGGACACGCACCGTAGTAGCTTCTAGTTTCGTGGCTTGCAACTGCTTACTGAGTTCAGCAATATGGTGCTGGAGCTCAAACTTCTCAGACTCCAATTCTTTAGACTTCTTAGCAACTGTCTCATGGATTTTATTCTCTTGTTCTTCACGTGCTTGGCGAAGCTGCCTTACACATTCTTTAAGGGCGTCATCTAGGTGGCTGACCTGATCCTCCAGAGAGGTATTCTTCTTTGATGCAGTTTCAAGTAGTTGCTTCAGAGAAGCAACTTCAGCTTCAGCTTGTTCCCAACCTACAAACAAAGAAAAATACAATATTCAATCCAGTACATTCTTAGGATAGCATTTTAACTTTACCTGAAGAAGATGCATACCAAATTAATCAAATAAATTTCATATTTTTTAGCCAAGTTGGCTTTGATTCTATAAAACGAACAGGGACCACTGGGTAACCCTATGCATGGAGTCATTCAAACTGCAAAATTCATTTTTAAGTTCAACTGGAAATAAAAAATATATACCTGCAACAGCCTCTTCTGCAACTCTAGTGTGCTGCTTTACCAAGTCATCTTTATCATTGATAGTCAAAAGGGCAGCAGAAAGTTTCTCATTCAAACTCTTTACAGAATCCTGGACATCATCGACCTTAAACTTTGGGGACACCTTCTCATTCAAATTCTTTACAGAATCTGGAACATCATCATTCCTGATATTTGGGAATAGCAGAGGTGATTGGTATATATCTGGCTTCATCGATTGATCATGTTGTGGAGAAGAATCATTCGAGCTAGTTGCTAACACCAGCTTCTCATTCAATGATTCTGCTCTTTCAGCTTCTTGATTCTCATTATAAATTATTCTAGAAGAAACATCAGGCGAATGACTATGATTTGGAGAAGAATTACTAGACACAGGTTTAGGTTCCTGATTAGAAAAAAAAGGTAAATGGGAATGTTTATCAGAACAGCGGTCAAAGAATCTAAAATTAAATAGGTAATAAGAAATATAATAGGAATGCTTATCAGGATGGATGAGTCAGTTAAGTGGCTAAGTCTCTATTCTCTTTTTTTTAAAAAAGAAAAAACTATATAACTATAGCTCTGCCAGACTGCCCTGAAAACCATAAATCTCGACTACCATACTGGACAACCGAGCTTGAGACCCGTCACATAATCACTAACTGTATATGTATATTTAAAGACAGTATTGATGCTGATCTAGGCACCAAAAACCAGAGATGAACCACTTAGTGGTGCTCTCTGCGGAGGCACGGATGGTCTGCGGCACAGGGCCGAACGGTCCGTGACCTGGGCACAGTAGCGGCTCCTTCTCTGCGTACGTCCGGACGGTCCGCGTCTAGGGCTCGGACGGTCCGCGATGACGCAAACGGTCGTCTTCTTCGCAGCAGACCTAAATCTCACCTCCCAGGAGGGACACCATCGGTGAGGAGAGATCCTTCGGTGTGCCTTGTGGTCGACAGGTCACCCAAGACACCTCTAATCGACGTAGAGCCGAAGAGAAGTGAAGATTCGAGATAGAGGAAGACTAAACTAGGCTTACTCTTAATGCATAGGGTAAAAACGAGAAGTAGAGTTGATTGGATCGATTGTGGAGGTTCAATCGGTCGTACCCCTTCATCTATATAAAGGGTAGAGGTCTAGACCCGTTCCAAGTCGGTTCTTGAGTTAATCCCGCAGGTTTTGCAATCAAATCTCGCTAGAAATCCGGAACCCTAACTGATTCAGCGCCCGCGTAGAACGTCCGCGTCGCCACCGCGGACAGTCTGGACCGCAGGAAGACTAAACTAAGCTTACTCTTAATGCATAGGGTAAAAACGAGAAGTAGAGTTGATTGGATCGATTGTGGAGGTTCAATCGGTCGTACCCCTTCATCTATATAAAGGGTAAAGATCTGGACCCGTTCCAAGTCGGTTCTTGAGTTAATCCCGCAGGTTTTGCAATCAAATCTCGCTAGAAATCCGGAACCCTAACTGATTCAGCGCCCGCGCAGAACGTCCGCGTCGCCACCGCGGACAGTCTGGACCGCAGACCGTCCGGCCCTAGGGGCGGACAGTCCGGCTGCCCAAACTGGTGCTCAACAGACAGGAACTTAAATTGACTAAAATATTACTGTGTACAACTCAAGAGTTATGACCTAAATAATGTAGTTGCAAAATGAGATGTCTTTCTTTATGTATGGATTGTAGACCGAACATATGAAGCATAAAACTCAAAACTGAAATTCTAGTGACATGTGACATGGCCATATTAGTTTCAGAATTAATTAGCCAGCAGAAATCCTCGTCAACACATCTCTATCTGACACAGTAATACAGACAAAGTTGCACTGACAGATTAACAATTTCAATGTCATTCATAGGTTCGAATAATGAAACAATATGACCCCTATGGCACAAGATTTCTGCCATTTACTGCAGTAAAGAAAAGCAACTACTGTCTCCAAGAAACAAAAATAAAGGAACTTAGCTCCAAGCACCTAAACCAATCAAAATTTCCATTGGAAGCTAGAGCTTTAAAGCCAGCTTCTGACACTCGATATGGCAAAAGTAGCACCTAACCCTTGAAAAAACAATCCAATAAGGTAGAACACAAGGGTGAACAAAGCTAGTGTATCAACTATACCTAACTCTTGCAAAAGCATCTCGATCTTAGGAAAAGACTAAAGTATAACCATTCTGTTGGATGCAATTGCACAAATATGTTGCTTAAGAACATCAACATTTGCTCTTCCCACCACCTATTTTTGTTATACTAGTGAGGAAAACAGAAACATGATGAAGAGGTTAAAAAGGAAAACTTTAACGCTCTAGTCCTATCTATATTCTCACTGCCCGCTGACCAGTTTTTAACAGCGCATCCACCAACAAGTTGAATGACATATGAATTAAGAACCTATACTGTCACAGCAATAGCAGGTCAAAACACAAGCATATGTGTGTTTCATAAATCCATCCATGGCAGGAAAAAAATGACATCTTGCCTAGAGATGTCAAAAATAAACTGTCCTGTTCGTTTTAGTTGGGAGGACCTAAATCTATTCCTAAGAAAAGATGCAGCCACAGAACTGAAAAGAACACCTGACCAAACCCCAATTCATGATGTTTACACTGCATATAGGTCCCTGCAATATTGGAATTCCACAATCTCTAGCATGCGGGTATTAAGAACCAAAAGAAAATTAACGTATGGAGCAGAACCTGATCATCGAAGGAAGGCTCAGAGTGTGATGAAGCAGAGCCAGAGCTATCGCTCTCCCCAGGGCTCTTATCCAATGACTTGCGCTTCCAGAGCCAACTGCGGCGATCCATCCGACAACCACCAGAACATTCAAAGCAGCAACAGGGAAGGTTGGCGTTGCCTTGCCACCACCAAATGTCCAAATGCGGGGTTCATATATCAGCACTGAAAATTGAAAGAGAACTCAATACAAGCGACGTTGCAGAGACTACAGAGTTGTACATTAAGCTGGACATCATGCAGTAAAATAATGACTGGAGGACATGACATTTTGAGGATGCAATTACCAAAATGTTTACAAGGCAACCCTCACCGACACAGGATTATATTTTTTTTCCTTTTCTGCTGTTAAAAAATACAGAGATCGGTAGGATGCAGGCAGTGATTGAGTACGGCTGCAGAGACCGAGAAAACGTACGGCCAAACATTCTTTGTGCAAGGCTTTTACAATGCCCAAATGATAAGTTTGTCAGACAAAAAAAATCCACCCTTCCATTTCAGACTCTGTGCTCTGGAAAACAGAGAAAAACGTTTCGTATAGAAAAAAAATCGCGGACAGGATCGAAAAATAGGCTGCACCTAAAACCTCCAGAATCCTACAAAAATGTAGCGGAGGGATGAGACAAAGGCTCAAATTCCCCGGAGATCAACATTAATGGTTTTCTTTAGAAAAAACTGAGATTTCTTCCTTCAAATCCACCGAAAATCTCAGTCAAACACACTCCGCATGCAGAAAGATGAAATCCGCAGAAAACCCGGAGGGAGAAAGATTGCGGGGCTAGAAAAACTTCAGCTTTCGCCCATCACCAAATCTCAGCAAAATCCCACATCGGAGACACAATGCAGACCAAAACCCTAACGAAAATCGCCAGGAGGAGGGTGCAGGACAGCATCTGTGCCCACCCGGTACCCCACCAAAAAATAATTTCAGGAAAAAAAAGGAACAACCAGCCAAGATTCAAGAAACGGGGGCGGCGCAAGAAAAAGCGAAACGGAGAGCATTAATACCTGCGACCACAGCCCAGCCAGTAGGGAATGGCAACCGTCACAAGAACCGCGTGGAACGCCAGACAAAAAAAATTAAAGCTTCGGTTTTTACTTCCAACGGGTCCGGAAGCGCTACTGCTCCTGTCCCCTTTCCCCTGTTGGTGTTGGTGGACAGAAATCGGCGGGGACGCGAGTACAAGGCGCAAGAACAGCACCCGGCATTGCCCCCGGACCCACCCCACGAGAGAGATGCAGAGGCAACAGGAAGAACCGCCGTACCTGATTAGCGGTGGCGCCCGGTGCTGGATTGGAACTTGGAGGGAAGCGAGACCGCGAGGAGCAGGAGCCTCGCTCGCAGCGCAGAGACGAGAAACGAGTCGCTCGCCCCGCAAGAATCCGAGCCTTGCTTTTGCACCCTCTTTTTTCAATCCCTGCGGTCTCGGTCTCGCTTTCTCTTTCCCGCCCAGGCAGCTCGAACAAACGGAGGAGGCGTCTCTAGAGTGGCTCGTGGTGCCTTTGCCTCCCCGTCTCGTCTCTCACTCTCTCTCTCCCCACTCGAGCTAGAGGCGTAGCCTTTTCTTTTTGAGTTTTTTTTTCTCAACTATTCAACCACAGCTCACACAGTGTCGCTCAAGTGTACTCAGCAAGCGATGCTGGTGTAGGCGTGTAGCGTGTTGTTAACTGTGCGCTTGCGGGCTTTTGCCTAGATTGAGCACTGGTACTGAAATACTGTTGCTATAATACTAACAGGTGCAGTGTGTTCGACGGATGAATGGGGTCAAGTTGCTCTATTTTTCCTGGGACGGATTCATAGCAGTTGTTTTTTTTTTGTTGGGAAGACGGAGACGAGCCTCGGTCCGGATGCGGGTACGGGGCTCAGATTTGTTTATTTGTTCCCTTTTTGTTTCTTCCTATACGTGGGCCCCTCCTAGCGCTTTGGGACCTGTTAATAAGGCACTACGAAGGCTTGTTTGTTTGGTTCAAAGTATTAAATATGGTATAATTATAAAATTAATTGTATAGCTAAAAACTAAATGATAAGATGAATTTGTTGAATCTATTTTCATGATGCGTTTATATGATGCTAAAGTAAACAATTGTTAATCATGGATGACAGAGTGCAAAACTCCGGTTGGGTGGCAGAATGCACTCGTCTTGATCCTAAGATGAGGCGGGGCTATGAGGTTTACCTGCTAAGGTGGATGACCACAAGTACACAAGAATTTTATAGTGGTTCGGACCGCCGGAGCGTAATACCTTACCTCCATATTTGAGCGTTGTATTGCCTCAGCGAGAGCATCTAGCCTGTGAGTTGAAATTGTCCCCCACTGTGGGAGTGTGCCTCCCTTTTATAGTCCAAGGGAGGCACCTACAAGGTGACCGAGTCTCAAAAAGTGGGCCCAATAATCTAATAAGTATATATAGAAGATGGGCGATGAATCCTGGTCAACCAAGATCTTCTCTACAGCGGTCAGATATCTCTTCTTGGTCTTCGTGGGGATCTCTTGGCCCACTATTCTCTTGCCCCATCTAATCGGAGCTCGAGCGTAGGCTTTGATGTAAGTTGTGGCGTAGGTTGATACGTTGTCGTGTGTAGGGGTGTATGGACGTTGTCATCATGTCCCCTCCACCTGTTCCACCTTGCCTCAGTAATTTGCGGGGAACAGCAAGAGCCATAATGAGGGGCGTCCTTGCGACGCATTGAGTCAATGGTCCTACCTCGGTAACACGCGGGTTACTGGCGTAGCCCAGACCTTGCGGACTTCGCACGTCGCATGCATTTAATGCGGGCCGCACACCACTTGCCACTGGCGCGGGCAAACACGTATCTCGTCCGCACTTAATGATGTCGAACCCCATGTCAAGAGGCATACGTAAGGCGTCCCCGGCCATGCGTCGGCACCGGACCTCTGCCTAGGCAGGGAGCAAATCTGGGAACGTGTGGCAACGAGGCACCCTCGGACCTCCCCGACTAGGGGTCCGAAACATGCTTGAGGGGGTCTAGGCCCTAGCTGTAATGATTCATACACGTGGCAGCACTGGATCTCACTTGGCTTAGGTCTTGATGACACACGCGGGGTCCAGAACCACTCCCGGAGGTCTGGAAACGAACTTGTAGTCAAAGAGTGTTTTTACTCTAGGGACATGGAGCTGCTCCAGACCCCCTTTCTAGGGATTCAGTGGGCCCATGTGGATGTCCGGGTCCTGTCCGTGGGGACCCATACCTATGATCGAAGTTGTTGATTATTCCCTTCTATGGGCAGCCACATGGGGTCTTGTATTGACCCAGCAGGAGTGGATACCCCATGTTTAGGGTACCGACAGAGGCCCCCAGGGATAAGAGGCATGTAACGAAGTTGCTTACATGCTACCTCGGTCGTCATTGTCAAACCATCGTCGTTTTCAACCTCTACGAATCTACACTCATCACATACTATACACTTCTTCTCACTTGCAGTCTCCTTCCAGAAAAGCATACTGTTATTTTCACAGACATCAATTTTTCGTGGTCCATACCAAGACCCAAGAGCAACTTCTTGGACTGGTACATGTCCTTTGGCATCTGGTAATTCTCCGAAAGTACATCACTGATCAAGTTCAGAAGCTCCTTGTAGCAGTTGTTTGAGAATGCAAACTTGTACTTAATAGCCATAAGTCGAGTCATGAACACAAGGACGATCACTTTCTTGTGCTTGTGCAACGACACTTCAGCAACTTTAAGGAGCTCGAAGAACTTCTGAACCTTAGGCGTAGGAGAACCCTCATAATTGGGAGGGGGGTTGACGGGGTTCTTGGAATCGATGGGTAGAAGCTCATGGCGTACATCGTCAATCATCTGTTCCATACTATCGTAGTCTCCCTCTTCATGTGACTGAACTTCCGATACAATACGAGGAGGTGGGTCCTCACCATGGTGCACGCACACCTCATAGGCAGGCATATAACCGTTCTTACAAAGATCTATCGACATAGTACTCATGTCAAGAAAATAAATGTTCCGACACTTCTACAAGGTCACCTAACATCGGTTCCGGTCGTGCAAAAGCATGGTCGAGTAACGCGTCAGTCTTGGCAACCCACTCACTTGATAGAGCACCTCTCTTCTTCCAACCTTCATACATCCATCGACGATCCTCCACCATACTAGATACGAGACGTTAACTTAATTAGTTAAGTAAATCACAACCCTACATATATATGAAAGGATAGGTCCTAAACCCACTAGGAGTGACCGAGGAGCCCGTGTTTATGACAAGGCATGCGCTCGTGAAAATTTTGGCAGCATAACCCCATTGTTCTCCAATCGCGCGCCTAAAAATGGTGCAATTGGAGAACAGAGGAGTTATGCTATCGAAACTACGCAGGAGCACATGTCTTTGTCGTAAACACGGATTCTGTCGGTCAACCCAAGGCTATCCAATAAAGGGACAATTCCAGCCCAACACACTTC
Source organism: Zea mays (assembly GCF_902167145.1). Classification (NCBI taxonomy): domain Eukaryota; kingdom Viridiplantae; phylum Streptophyta; class Magnoliopsida; order Poales; family Poaceae; genus Zea; species Zea mays. Next base: position 210,657,704 of record NC_050099.1, read on the forward strand.
ACATGCGTCGCATGTGAGGTGTGTTGGGCCAAAACGAGTGGCGTCTAGGTTTCATTTGTTGACACTAAGATACACTACGAAAAACTAGAACCATCGTATATTATTACGTTGTTCAACTAATAAATAACCAATACAATATTATATACAAAATAACATTGTCATGGGTGTCAAATCATATAAAATAACCTTATTTTCGAGGGCATAATAATCACCCTTAGAAATTAAACATTTAAATTATCTAAGCACCACTAAATAAACTAAAACAAGCTAATTTAATTACATAATCATATTCCGGTCGTCGGACATAACAAACTAAACAATATTTAACATACAAATCATTTAATCCTAAAAATTGACTACTAGCAAACAATCCATGTATCTACAAAATTGTACTATAAAGAATACTCACTAATCCGATGGCGACATCGGCGTGGTCGGTGGCGGGCGACGTAGGTGCCGGTGAGGCGTGTCGCGGCGGGCGGGGGCAGGCGCTAGCGGCGTCGGGCGCGGGAGGAGTCAGCTGCGGGATCCTGAGACGGCCGCTGCGGGCTCTGGCGAGGCATGTCGTGGCGGCGACGGCGGCCTGCTAGCGACGACGACTGCGACTTGGATGGAGAAACGAGAAATGAAACGACACAGTCGGACACAAGCATGCTTAAAATTACAGCCGTCAGAGATAACGATATGTCTGACGGTTGATAAGGAAGCCGTCGGATATAAGGTGGGTGTCGGAGATTTTCCAGTTTCTTGTCGTGTTCACGACGAAGCTGGACTACATACCTTATTATTCTAGAGACACAAACATCTCATAGTTTATTTATATATTATTCCACAAGTCGCGCAAAAAAGAACGGCAAGTCTCTCCGTGTTTCAAAGTTGAAACCAACTTGTCTCTTAACGAAACTTATCTAAGAAAGCATTGTTGAGGACTTGTTCTCAAATGTTATGAATTAAGAACAAGGCAACACAAAAATAGGTTAATGGTTAATGCCCTTCGTCCTGCGAAGCATTATTTCCCTAAGGATACAATGATCTTCAGATGAAGGTTATGAAGGACGGACCTTCATCATCACAAGATATATCAATGAAAGATGAAGCATATGAAACATGAGAAATAACATGGATAATCATATAACATTATAATATATCTTTTATTAAATATTCATGAATGAATAAGAATAACACAAGATTACATTTTGTACCTTTGGCTTGGCAGAAGGTGTTAGTACAAGCGTGATGCACAAGTGAGTACAAATTAGCGTGAACAGTACGGGGGTACTGTTCATCTATTTATAGGCACAGGGCGCAGCCTATGTGGATTTACATTCATGTCCTTTATAACTGGTTACAATCGTGACATAGATTATCATGGGTCGATCGGTCTTTTCATCTTTAAGTCGGTGCAACCCTTCGTCTCAAGGCGTGTCACTGTGCCAAAGTTTCCTGGATGGTAGCTTCGGCGTTGCTTCTGTGTTGATCTTCCGAAGGTATTTCTTCTTACAGGACCTTCGGCGACGAAGCAGACCCCCAACAGTAGCCCCTTCACGGTGCTAGATCATTTTTCGTAACGAGCTTGATCCGTGAAAAATTGTCCTAGGCTTCGGAATGCCAAAGGTCTGAAAAACACCTTCCCTGAGCTTGTTGCCGAGAAACGATTAAAATATTCCGAGCACGAGGTGACCCCACCATGCGGCGGGTACACACGATCTGGCGATTCATCTCCCACGCGTCGTGGTCCACCGTTCAGTGGGTGCGGGTGACTATTGAGCGGGTGCAAGCGACTTGACGATTCACCTTCACACCTGCAGCACTATATAAACAGACGGGTAGTTGTGAAGTTACCACATCATTCATTGCCATTGCACTGTTGTGCTGCTGAAAAAATTTAACCATAGCCGAAGCTTTCTCATCGCATTCTCAAGTAAAGCATCATTTTGATTTAGCTTCAGCATAAGAGGGAGTTTCGTCAAAACTGTAAAAATCATCAACATTCATAAGAACTGCAAGAAATTCGACACCTGATGGCCATAGTACATTCAACTGCTAGAGCGACCCATGACGGAGAGGAGGCTGAAGCCACTGAAACAACCCCGATTTCCGAAGTTATGAAGCAATCTGGATTAGTTGTGACAGAGGGGTCTGTTGACGAAGATGTACATACTGCTGAGGCTAAAGAAGCTGATATTGAGGAAGAAAATGCTGATGAAGAGGAAGACTACAACACTCTAGTCCCATCAAAGCCCAGCCACTTAGATTTTGAAAAATCTACCGTCTCTGAGGCCAATGTGCCGATGATGATGAAGCTCGGTTACTTCGGGGAGACAGAGAAGAAGCTTCTTCGTTTTGCCGGCGAAGAAACCATCCCAGAGCCAAAAGATGACAAAGTGGTAGTTTTCAAAGGCTTTTTTAAAGCTGGATTGTGGTTTCCACTTCATGAGATGATTGGGGAAGTTTTGAATAATTATGAAATTTATCTTCATTAGCTGACTCCTAACACTATCGTTAGGCTCAGCATCTTCATTTGGGCCCTTCGAAGCCAGAGAATGGATCCAAATGCTAAAGCCTTCTGCCGAGTACATGAGCTACATTATCAGACGAAGGCCAGAGAAGATGGGCTTCATGAGAATTTTGGCTGTTACAACTTTGCTTACCGCAAGGATATGAAGGCCCTGGTGCTAAGCTACCGCACCAAGTGGCCAACTGGCTGGAAAAGTGAGTGGTTCTATGTTAAAGCTGATGAGAAGAAAAGGGCGAAGCTGAAGACGTTAGTACTGAGCCCGCTGAGTTTGAGCTACGGGTTGACTAGGCCCTTGTGGCGTATGTCGTCGGGGTCACCATGCCAACAGGCTGTGGCAGAATTTAGAGTTGTGACTGAGCAGATCAGTACTAGAGATCTGGTGCAAGAATTCTTAGCATATGGGGTATTTCCGACATTGAGTGAATGGAATATGCCGAAGCTAAAAGGAGAAAAGAAAAAGAATGAACTTGTTCGATTGCCCTATCACTTCAAGTTCAAGAAACAATTCAAAGAGCCTTGCCAAGAGTGGTTAGAAATGATTGAGGCTATGTGCAATGAGATTTTGGGCAACTATACTAAAAAGAAGATCAACTGATGACTGCAGCCTTCGGCACCCGACCGAAGCGAAGGCTGAATCGAGTAATGGATGCGCTGAACTTTGAATACCCTGACTATGAACGATTAAGCAAGGGTGCCGAAGGGTTAAAGAGAAAAAGGGTTGTTAGTGTTATGAACAGACAGGCTGCTAGGATGATAAAAGAAGATGAAATTTTTTTGAAAAAAAGTCTAGTCCTGAGCCGAAGGTGACAACCTCGAAGAAGAGGAAAACAACAACTCCAGAGCCGAAGATGGCTGAGATAGAAGAGGGAACTCCTTCAACACCTTCTGCTACCGAAGTGGAAGAAATTTTAAAGGTAATGACCGAATCCTTACCTATCAAGCTGCTAAGTCCCCTGGGGCCAGAACTGACAAAGCTTTTACAGAAGAAGGACGAGCCTTCGGCAGCGAAGAAGGCAGTTGGGCGAAAAAGCAAAGGATTGTTACTATTATGCAAGCAATTGAAGAAACGCCACCGCCGACCTCAGCGTCAAAAATAACAACACCTGCTGAAGTTGTTATAGCTACCAAAGCTGCTCCCACCGAAGCTACAACTGTCGAAGCTACAATGGCCGAAGCCACGAATCTGGAGAGCACATTATCTGATATTGATAGAATACTCTTGGATATGGCCGCAGAAGAAGCTACTGCAGCCGCTGAAGAAACCCTGGCCACAGTGCCTGAAAAAGGGAAGGAGATTGCCGAAGATATTTTGGAGGAAAAAGACTTCAATTTTCAAAACATAATTGGTCAAGAGTTATCTAAGGCTGAGAAAGAGAAGCTGCGGGATTATGCTATATCCTATGGCTACCAGCCAGGAGCGTTACTGTTCGACGGCATTAATGAAGAAAGCCTAGGATGCATCTGAGAACGAACTGGAGCAAAGGTTATCAGTACTCTGTCGAAGAGTGTTGGTTTCCCGAAGCTTGAAGCTGACATCAGTCGCTATCGATGACATCTTATTGTCGGTAGTTTATTCTATTCTAATTTCAAGGTAAAATTTTTTCCTTCAGCTTTTCATAGTTTTACGATGAAGGTGATTGCCGATGAAGGTTATTTTGCATAGAGTATGCTACTAAGTAAAGCCTTGAGGATGCAACAGGACCTCGAAGATAAGAAAAATGAGGTTATAATTGAAGGCTTGGAAAGCAAAATTAAAGATCATGAAGCTGCTCTTGAAAAGAAAGATTTTGTTCTTCAAACGATGGAGGGTTCACTGGAGAGGACCAAGCCGAGATTGCCAGATTAAACAGTGAACTCCTCCTGAAATCAGAAAACTTCAAGCAAGAAAAGAAGAATCTCGATACGAAGCTTAAAGCCGAAGTCAAAAAGAGTTCAAATTTGCAAAAATCCTTGAAAGAGCTTCAAGACAAATGCCTAAGCTTCGGCAACCGGTGTGTGCAACGGCTGAAGCAAGTCTTCAACTCAGTTGGAGCCAGTTCTGAAAATTTTGAACCTTCGGTTGAGGACCTGCCAGGCACCTTCGAACATATTGAGGGCGAAGTTGATGCACTTGACGAAGTTATAGCTAGGCACGGTGACTTTTGTGCCCTGCTAGCTTCTCGGGGCACAGCTGTTGCTTTTCATGAAGACTGGTTGCATGCATGGGAAGATCGTGAACAGGCCAAACTTCAGCCTGTCACCAGCGGATTTAACTGACATCCCTAGTCTAGCCCGGAGCATTGGAAATAGATTCATAACTCAAATCTGGACGAAGGGTGGGCGAGACTTAGCTGGTGACGAAGCTCGAAGTCATCTCAAGCCGGTAATACACTTGTACCTATTGCTTACCTTGTCCTTGAGATTTGTGTTTACCTTATACCGCTTTGTTATGTAGAGGATGCCGAAGCCGAAGATCAATGATCCAAAGCTTGGCGGATAGTGATGAAGTGATAAAGTTGAAGACACTGCTGCGAAAAAGCTCTAGAGAAAATTTTGAATTAACCTTGTAAAAGATACTGTAATTTAGGAATCAAACATTACTCTGTAAATTTGTCCATACCTTGCAATATATTTTTACCTTTCCATCCATGTATGAACTGCTTTGATGTGGACGAAACTTGTATTTTTTGAGCCGAAGGCGAAAAACACCTTCCCTTCTTTTCGTGCACAACGAAGCGTAAATTTGCTTCTTTTGTACTCATCGAAGCCTTGTCATTAGAGCCAAAGCAAATGTCTGTACACTATGATATGATGATGATGATCCTACGAATGTCTAAATGAATGTGTATGAATGCAATGAATGATGTGATGTAATGTGCAAATGAATGTCCAAACACACGCTTACGAAGCCACACCCAGACTCTGCATCCCCTTAGGAACGACTTTGGAGTCTTCTTCACTGTTTATTTTTCGGTGTTCACCGTTGACTTTTCGGTGTAAGTTCTGCATCCCCTTAGGAACGTCATTTGAACTTCTTCGCCTTCTATTTCGGCGGTATAAGTTCTGCATCCCCTTAGGAACGTCTTTTGAACTTCTCTGCCTTATATTTCGGCGGTATTTGGCTCTACATTCCCTTAGGAACGACTTTTGAGCAGAAAACTTACGCTGCGCTCCCTTGGGAACGACTTTTTGTAGCTTCGTCATGCTCTACATCCCCTTAGGGACGACTTTTGAGCTTCTCCCTTGTTTCTTTTTCTTTTTCTGCACTCGATGGTGCATGCTCAGATTTTACATTTTACATTATTTTGGGGGATTTTGCTCTCGTAGAGCTGAATAAGAAAAGAAAAATTACAAGCTATGGCCCCATTAAAAACCTTTCTCCCCCTTTGGAAAGGAAAAGGGTGTTGTTGAGAGTATGCTTCGTCCCCGAAGGTCATGTAAGAAGAAACACTTTCGGAAGATCAACATAGAAGCAAAGCCGAAGCTACCATCCAGGGAGCTTCGGCATAGTGACACGCCTTGAGACGAAGGGTGGCACCGACTTAAAGATGAAAAGACCGATTAGCCCATCTTAATCTGTGTCATGATTGTAACTAGTTATCGAGGACATAAATGTAATTTCACACAGGGTGCGTCCTGTGCCTATAACTAGATGAACAGTACCCCCGTACTGTTCACGCTGACTTGTATTCACTTGTGCGTCACACTCGGATTTTTACCTTCTATCAAGCCGAAGGTACAAATGTAATTCAATATTGTTTATATTCTTTCATGATTGAATAACAGTATATTATAATATTATTATGTTATTCATGTTGTTCCCCATGTTTCATATATTTCGTCTTTCATCTGAGTATGTTATGATCATGAAGGTATCTCCTTCATGACCTTCGTCCGAAGATTGTTATATCCTCAGGGAAATAACCCATCGAAGGATGAAGGGATTTAACTTTTAATATCTTGTGTTGTCTTGTTCTTAATTCATAGCATTTGAGAACAAGTCCCCAACATTGGCGCCCACCTCCGGTGAACTCACTTCCACTTTTGAGCTGATGGCTTTGTTCAGCAACCAAGCCGAAGCACCTTCGGCTACGAAGTTGGTGCTTCCGATAACAGGCGGCTCAGGTTCAGAGCCGACTAACAAGAAGTAGAAGAAGGAAGCACAGAGAATGGTACAACATGTTGGGGTGCAGGGACCCTTCATCAAGTCAAAATGGTCCCACATCCTAATCACCTTCTCCTAGGAGGACCTTCAGCTCAAAGATTACCCTCATAATGATGCTATGGTCATATCTTATGTCATCAAGGGATTTCTGGTCCATAATGTTCTGATTGATACAGGCAGTGCAGCGGACATTACATTTGCTAAGGCCTTCAGACAGATGCAAGAGCCAGAAGACAAGATTCATGATGCTACACACCCTCTTTGTGGCTTCGGAGGAAGGCAGATTGTAGCACTCGGCAAAATCACGATGCCAGTGACCTTCGGCTTCGTCCATAATACAAGGACTGAACAAGTTGTCTTTGACATTGTTGACATGGAGTACCCTTATAATGCAATCATTGGTCGAGGGACACTGAATGCCTTTGAAGCAATACTTCATCCAGCATATCTATGCATGAAGATACCTTCGGAACAAGGGCCCATTGTTGTTCATGGGAGTCAGGAAGCTGCTAGGAAAGCTGAAGGAAACTGGACAGATTCAAAGGCAATTCATAACATAGATGGAGTCAAAGCCTGTGAACAGTACAAATACAAAAGAGAGAAGGCTGCTTCGACGGATTAGCCGAAGCCTATGCTCCTATGTGAAGACATAGTAGAGCAAAAAGTACTGCTGGGGTCTCAGCTATCTGAACACCAAGATAAAACTTTGATAAGATTTTTATTCAACAACAAAGATGTCTTTGTTTGGTCATCCAATGATCTCTGCGGTGTCAACAGAGATGTGATTGAACACTCACTCAATGTGGATTCATCCTTCAGGCCAAGAAAGTAAAGGCTTCAAAAAATGTCTGATGATAAAGCCGAAGGTGCTTGGAATGAAGTGAAAAGGCTTCTCAGTGCCCGTGTTATCAGAGAGGTAAAATACCCATAGTGGTTAGCCAATACTGTCATGGTGAAGAAGGCCAATGACAAATGGAGAATGTGTATTGACTTCACATATCTTAACAAGGCATGCCCAAAAGACGAATTCCTGCTACCAAGAATAGACTCTCTTGTAGATGCAACAACTTCTTCAGAGCTCATGAGTTTACTAGATTGCTATTCAGGCTATCATCAAATCTGGATGAAGAAGAAAGATGAGCCGAAGACTAGCTTCATAACTCCCAGTGGCACCTATTGCTATCTTCGGATGCCTGAGGGGCTCAAGAATGCTGGAGGAAGCTTTAGTAGAATGACAGCCAAGGTCCTTCATTCCCAGATAGGCAGAAATGTGCTAACTTATGTTGATGATATCATAGTGAAAAGCACGAAGCAAGAAAATCACATCGCTGATCTGCAAGAAACATTTGCCAATTTCAGGCAAGCTGGCCTGAAATTAAATCCAGAAAAATGTGTTTTTGGAGTGAAGAAAGGCAAGTTCCTTAGCTGTCTAGTATCAACGAAAGGAATTGAAGCTAACCCAAGTAAGATCGAAGCTATCCTTCGAATGGAGCCATTAAGCACGAAGAAAGGGGCTCAACGGCTGGCAGGAAGATTAGCATCATTAAACAGATTCATATCCCGATCAGCGGAAAGAAATCTACCATTTTTTAAAATATTGAAATCAGCCGAAGTCTTTCAATGGGGCCCGACACAACAAAAAGCTTTTGAAGAGTTGAAACAATATTTTATTGATTTAACAACATTAACTCCACCCGTGCGAGGGGCTCCATTGCTCTTATATGTGGCAGCTTCGCATTCTGCGGTAAGTGCGACACTGGTATAGGAGAAGCTAGATGGTCAGACTAAAAAGCAAGCTCCAATATACTTTGTCTCTGAAGTTCTAAGTCCATAAAGAAAAATTACACATAATTGGAGAAGGTATTATATGATGTGTTAATAGCCTCCAGAAAGCTTCAGCATTATTTTCAAGCATACCACATAATTGTTCCTTCTTCACAACCTCTAAAGGACATCATGAGGAACAGAGACGCTACTAGAAGAATTGGAAAATGGGCTACAGAGCTTAATGAATTCACCATTGATTATGTGCATAGATCTTCAATTCAGTCCCATGCGTTAGCATATTTCATCGCTGACTGGACGCCAGGGGCTCAGGAAGAAGAGATAAATAAAAATGTCGAAGCTTGGACAATGTTCTGTGATGGTTCTTGGGAAACCTTCGGTGCAGGAGCAGCTGCTGTTCTAGTAGCACCTTCGAAAGTTAGAACATGTTATGCAGCCAAGCTAGGTTTTAGTTGTACAAACAATATTGCCGAATACGAAGCACTCTTGTTGGGGCTTCGGAAGTTAAGGGCAATGGGAATAAGAAGAGCTATTCTGAAAACTGATTCTCAAGTCATTTCTGGCCATGTAGATAAAAGTAGCAAGGCAAGAGATCCGAAACTTGAAAAATATCTGGATACAGTCCGAAGGTTGGAGGCTTCTTTTGAAGGTTTTTCTGTCAAGAACATTCCAAGAGGCGAAAATGAGCATGCAGATCTATTAGCCAAATCAGCTGCTCAGGGGCTCCCTCTACCTTCGGAAGTATTTTTTGAAACAATAAAGGCACCTTCGGTTGAACTCATGGAGAGAGCAGTGCTCGCCATTTCTCCAGTGCATAGTGAAGCTTGGAGAACTGAAATCATATCTTTTCTCCAGGGTAACTGCCTCTTGGATGACGAAGTTTATAATAAAAGAATGGAAGCAAGAACAAGACCATATCTCATAATAGAAGGGGAATTGTACAAGCATGGAGTTTGCTCCCCCCTTCTCAAGTGTTTATCCAGAACCGAAGGTATAGAACTAATGAAGGAGATACATGCAGGATTGTGTGGATCTCATATTGGGTCTAGGCCTTTGCTGGGAAAGGTCTTTAGACAGGGATTTTATTGGCCGAAGGCAGCTTCGGATGCAGCAGATCTGGTCCAAAAGTGCGAAAATTGTCAAAAATGTGCAAGGGACCAAAAACAACCTTCGTCATTAACTCAGTTAATACAACCAACCTGGCCATTGCAAAGATGGGGCCTGGACTTGTTAGGCCCACTTCCACCAGCACAAGGTAATTTGAAATATGTCGTGGTGGCAGTGGAATATTTTTCTAAGTGGATTGAAGCAAAGCCTTTGGCTACAATAACTTCGGTTACAGTCTAGAAATTCTTTTGGCAAAATATCGTTTGTCGTTTCGGTGTGCCGAAGGCTATAACTGTGAACAATGGAACACAGTTTGATGCCGAAACTTTCAAAGACTTATGTGACCAGATTGGCACGAAGATTCATTTTGCATCAGTCAGGCACCCAGAGTCAAACAGGCTGGTCGAAAGAGCAAATGATATTATAATGACGGGAATAATGAAGTTAATCTTCAATCAACCCAGAGGAAAGTGGCCAGAAGAGTTGATTAAAGTGGTGTGGAGCCAAAATACAACTATATCAAGGTCAACAGGTTTTACATCATTCAAGTTATTATTTGGTGACGAAGCTATAACCCCAGAAGAAGCTAAGGAAGGGTCAATTAGAACAGTAGCTTCGACAGAAGACGAAGCTGATCATTCTGTAGTAAAAGATGCTATAGAAGGGACCAGACTTCAGGCTGTGAAGAATATCAATAAATATCAAGCCGAAATAATAAAATGGCGTGACAGAAAAGTATGACTGAAAAACATTAAGCCAGGGCATTTGGTACATCGGAGAGTGGCCAATCCAGACACAGTAGGCAAGCTACAGCTGAAGTGGGAAGGACCCTTTCTGGTGGTATCTTCGTCAAGACCCGGTTCTTATAGATTGAAGGATATGGACGACAACGACATTCCTAGTTCTTGGAATGCGGATGAGCTTCGACGATATTATGTGTAACTTGATGTAATCTTTTTTATTTTTCCTATGGCACCCTTTTCCTTTCCAAAGGGGGAGAAAGGTTTTTGATGGGGCAATAGTTTGTAATTTTTCCTTTCTTATCCAGCTCTACGACAGCAAAATCCCCCAAAAATATGTAAAATGTAAAATCTGAGCATGCACCATCGAGTGCAGAGAGAAAAAAAACAGGGAGAAGCTCGAAAGTCGTCCCTAAGGGGATGCAGAGCACGATGAAGCTACAAAAAAGTCGTTCCTAAGGGAGCGCAGCGTAAGTTTTCTGCTCAAAAGTTGTTCCTAAGGGAATGCAGAGCCCAATACCGCCGAAATATAAGGTGAAGAAGTTCAAAAGACGTTCCTTAGGGAATGCAAAACTTACACCGAAAAGTCAACGGTGATACCGCCGAAATAGAAGGTGAAGAAGTTCAAAAGACGTTCCTAAGGGGATGCAGAACTTACACCGAAAAATAAGCGGTGCAGCCGAAAAATAAACGACAAAAACATTTCAGTCATTCCTAAGGGAATGAGGAGTTTTGATGTGGCTTCGTAAGTGTGTGTCTGGACATTCATTTGCACAATACATCACATCATTCATTGCATTCATAAACATTCATTTAGACATACATAGGACCATCATCATCATATTACATAAATACAGACAGTTGCTCTAAGGATAAGGCTTCGGCGAAAGGAAAGGAAGCAGATTTATCCTTCGTTGTGTACGAAAAGAAGGGAAGGTGTTTTTGCCTTCGGCTCAAAAAATACAAGTTTCGTCCACATCAAAGCAGTTCATACATGGATGGCAAGGTAAAAATATATTACAAGGTATGGACAAATTTGTAGAGTAGTATCTGATTCTTAAATTACAATATTCTTTACAAGGATAATTCAAGAGTTTCTCTAAAGTTTTTCACAGCAATGTCTTCGGCTTCATCACCATCCGCTAAGCTTCGGATCATCCGCTAAGCTTCAGCTTATTGCTCCTCGGCTTTGTCATCCTGTACATAACAAAGCGTTATAAGGTAAATTCAAGTTTCAAGGAAAAGGTAAGCACAAGGTATGAGTTTATTACCAGTTTAAGGTGACTTCGAGCTTCGTCACCAGCCAAGCTTCTTCCACCCTTTGCCCATATTTGAGTTACGAATCTGTTCCCAATGCTTCGGGCCAGGCCGGGGATGTCATTCAAGTCTGCTGGTGATAAGCTGAAGTTCGGCTTGTTTACAATATTCTCGTGCGTGCAACCAGCTTTCATAAAAGCAACATCCGTGCCACGAGAAGCTAGCAGAGCGTAGAAGTCTCCGTGCCCAGCTATGACTTCATCAAGAGCATCAACTTCGCCTTCAATATGATCAAAGATGCCTGGCAGGTTTTTAGCTGAAGGTTTAAACTTTTCAGAACTAGCTCCAACAGAGTTGAAGACCTGCTTTAGTCGTTGCACGCAACTGTTGCCAAAGTTCAGACATTTATCTTGGAGTTCCTTCAATGCCTTTTGCAAGTTTGAACTCTTTGTAACTTCAGCTTCAAGCTTTGCATCAAAATCCTTCTTCTCTTGTTCGAGGCTTTTTGATTTCGTGGGGAGTCCGTTGTTCAATCTAGCAATCTCGGCTTGGGCTTCTGCCAGCGAACCCTCCATTGTTTGAATCACGAAATCCTTCTTCTCTAGAGCAGCTTCGTGATCTTTAATCTTGCCCTCTAAGCCCTTAATTATAATTTCATTTTTCTTGTCCTCGAGGTCTTGTTGCATCCTCAAGGTTTTACTTAGTAGTAAACTCTGAAAAAATAACCTTCATCAGAAGTAACCTTCATCTCGAAAATAATAAAAAGATAAGGTAAGAACTTTACCTTAAAGTTAGAATAAAATAAGCTGCCGACGATATGTTGCCGCCGGTATCTGCTGAGGTCGGCCTCAAACTTTGGAAAGCCAACACTCTTCGATAGAGTGCTGACAACCTTCGCCCCAATCCGGTCCCAGAGGCATCCTAAACTCTCTTCAGCAACGCCACCGAAGAGCAATGCTCCTGGTTGATAGCCGCATGATAATGCGTAATCCCTCAGCTCTTCCTTCTCAGCCTTAGATAGCTTCTGGCCAAGTATGTTTTGAAAATTAAAATCCTTTTCCTTCGAAGTCTCTTCGGCAACCTCCTTCTCTTTTTTGGGCACTGGGGCCAGGGTCTCTTCGGTAGCTGTGGCAGCTTCTTCCGCGGCCATGTTCAAAATCATCTTATCAATATTAGAAAAAGTGCTTTCTAGATTTGTATCTTCGATCGTCTTAGCTTCGGCAGTTACAGCTTCGGTGGGGACAGCCTCGGTTGCTGCAGTCTCTTTGGCATTCGGTGTTTTTGACGCCGAGGCCGGCGGTGGCGTTTCTTCAATAGCATCAAAAACAATAATGATCCTTCGCCTTTTTTCAGCAGGCTTCTTGATTGCCGCAGGCTCCTCCTTCTTATGTAAAAGCTTCATCAGTTGTGGCCCTAGTGGACTTAGCTTGAGAAGTAAAGATTCGGTCATTACCTTTAAAATTTCCTCCACATCAGCGCAGGAGGCGTTGAAGGAATTTCTTCCTCTATATCAGCTGTTTTTGGCTTCGCAGCCGAAGCTTTTCTTTTCTTTGGAACAACCACCTTCGGCTCAGAGCTGGATTTCTTATTTTTCAAAGCTTTCTCATCTTCTTCTATCATTCTAGCAGCTTGCCTCTTCATTACACTAACAACTCTTTTTCGCTTTGGCCCTTCGACACTCTTGCTTAACCGTTCATAGTCAGGATATTCAAATTTCAGGGCATCCATTACTCGGTTCAGCCTTCGTTTCAGTCAGGTGCCGAAGGCCGCGGTCATCAATTGATCTTCTTTCTTAGTGTAGTTACCCAAGATTTCATTGCACATAGCTTCAATCATCTCCAACCATTCTTGGCAGGGTTCTTTGAAATGTTTCTTGAACTTGAAATGATAGGGCAGTCGAACAAGTTCATTCTTTTTCTTTTCTCCTTTAAGCTTAGGCATATTCCATTCTTTTAACGTAGGAAAGACTCTATTGGCTAAGTATTCCTGCACCAAATCTCTAGTACCAATATGCTCAGACACAAATCGAAATTCGCCCACAGCTGTTCGGCATGGTGACCCTTGCAGCATGTCGCACAGGGGCCTAGTTAACCCGAAGGTTAGATCCAGTGGGCTCTAAACTATCTTCTCCTTCCCCTCATCAACCTTAACATAAAACCACTCATTCTTTCAGCCGGTTGGCCATTTGGTGCGGTAGCTGATCACTGGAGTCTTCATGTCCTTGCGGTAAGCAAAGTTGTAGCAGCCGAAATTCTCATGCAGCCCATCTTCTCTAGCCTTCGTCTGATAGTGAAGCTCGTGCACCCGGCAGAAAGCTTTGGCAAGCGGATCCACTCCTTGACTTTGGAGAGCCCAGATAAAGACGCTGAGCATAACGATGGCGTTAGGAGTCAACTGATGAAGATAAATTTCAAAATCTTTCAAAACATCCCCAATCATTTCATGCAAAGGAAACCTCAATCCTGCTTTGAAGAAGCTTCTAAAAACTACCACCTCATCATTTTCTGGCGTCGGAGTGGTTTCTTCCCCGCCAAAACGAATCAGCTTCTTCTCGGCTTCCCCGAAGTAGCCTAGCTTTATCATCATGGGCATATCAGCTTCGGAGATAGTCGACTTTCCAAAGTCCAAGTGGCTGGGTTTGGATGGCATAATGTTGTTATAATCTATCTCTTCTTCACCAGCATCACCCTCTTCAATGTCAGCTTGTTCAGCTTCAGCACCAGATGCACCTTCGTCAGAGGCACCCTCTGTCACAACCAGTCCCGACTGCCTCATTACTTCGGAGATTGGGGCAGTCTCAGGAGCTTCGGCCTCCTCTTCGTCGCGTGTAACTCTAGCTGTTGAGTGCACTCTGTCCATTTGATACTGAATTCCTTGCGGTTTTGACGAAGATGTTGACTTTTTGCAATTTTACCGAAGCTCTCTCTCTTATGACGAAGCTAAAACAAGATGATGCTTTGATTGAGAATACTATGAATAAGCTTCGGCTATGGTCAAATTTTTCAGCAGCACAACAGTACAATAGTAGTAAATGCTATGGTAACTTCACACCTACTCGTCTGTTTATATAGTGCTGCAGGTGGGAAGGTGAATCGTCAAGCCGCTCGCACACGCTGAACAGTCGCCCGCACCCACTGAACGGTGGACCACAGTGCGCAAGAAGGTGAATCACCAGATCGCGCGTACCCGTCGTGTGGTGGGACCACCTCGCACTCGGAATATTTAATCGTTTCTCGACAACGAGCTCAGGGAAAGTGTTTTTCGGACCTTCGGCATTCCAAGCCTAAGAGAATTTTTCACAGGTCAAGCTCGTTACGAAAAACGATCTGGCACCGTGAAGGGGCTATTGTTGGGAGTATGCTTCGTCGCCGAAGGTCCTGTAAGAAGAAACACTTTCAGAAGATCAACATAGAAGCAAAGCCGAAGCTACCATCCAGGGAGCTTCGGCATAGTGACACGCCTTGAGACGAAGGGTGGCACCGACTTAAAGATGAAAAGACCGATTAGCCCATGTTAATCTATGTCATGATTGTAACTAGTTATCGAGGACATAAATGTAATTTCACACATGGTGCGTCCTGTGCCTATAACTAGATGAACAGTACCCCCGTACTGTTCACGCTGACTAGTATTCACTTGCGCGTCACACTCGGATTTTTACCTTCTGTCAAGTCGAAGGTACAAATGTAATTCAATATTGTTTATATTCTTTCATGATTGAATAACAGTATATTATAATATTATTCTGTTATTCATGTTGTTCCCCATGTTTCATATATTTTGTCTTTCATCTGAGTATGTTATGATCATGAAGGTATGTCCTTCATGACCTTCGTCCGAAGATCGTTATATCCTCAGGGAAATAACCCATCGAAGGGCGAAGGGCTTTAACTTTTAATATCTTGTGTTGCCTTGTTCTTAATTCATAGCATTTGAGAACAAGTCCCCAACAGGTGCCATAGGAAAAAATGAAAAAAAGATTACATCAAATTACACATAATATCGTCGAAGCTCATCCGCATTCCAAGATTTAGGAACATCGTTGCCGTCCATATTGTTGGGGGTTTGCTTCGTCGCCAAAGGTCCCATAAGAAGAAACACCTTCGAAAGTTGGACACAAAGCCGAAGCTATCAATCAGAGAGCTTCGGAGTATATTTCCAGATGCACCGACTTAAAGATGAAATGACCAATCAGCCCATGATAGCTTGTATTATGATTGTAATCATTTGTAAAGGGCACGAATGTAATTTCTCACAGGATGCGTCCTGTGCCTATAAATAGATGAACAGTACCCCCTGTACTGTTCACGCCATCTTGTATTTGCTCGTGCGCAACGCTCGGATTTTCACCTTCTGCCAAGCCGAAGGTACAAATGTTGTCTTTATATTTATCCAAGTTTATATAATGAGGATATGTGGATGATGTTATATGATTACTCATATTATCTTTCATATTTCACATGCTTTGTCTTTCATTAATGTATACCGTGATGATGAAGGTATGTCCTTCATGACCTTCGTCCGAAGATCGTTATATCCTAAGGGAAATAATGCTTCGAAGGACGAAGGACATTAACATTTAATACTTTTGTGTTGCCTTGTTCTTAACAAATAGCATTTGAGAACAAGTCCCCAACATTGGCGCCCACATCCGGTGAACTTACTTCCACTTTTGAGCTGATGGCTTCGTTCAACAATCAAGCTGAAGTTGCTTCGGCTACGAAGCTGGTGCTCCCGATAACAGGTGGTTCATGCTCAGAACCGGCCAACAAGAAGCAGAAGAAGGAGGCTCAGAGAAGGGTACAACATGTTGAGGTGCAGGGACCCTTCATCAAGTCAAAAGGGTCCCACATCCGAATCACCTTCTCCTAGGAGGACCTTCAGCTCAAGGATTACCCTCACAATGATGCTATGGTCATATCTTGTGTCATCAAGGGATTTCTGGTCCACAATGTTCTGGTTGGTACTGGCAGTGCAGCGAATATCATGTTTGCCAAGGCCTTCAGACAGATGCAAGAGCCAGAGGACAAGATTCATGATGCTACACACCCTCTTTGTGGCTTCGGAGGAAGGCAGATTGTAGCACTTGGCAAGATCACAATGCCAGTGACCTTTGGATTTGTCCACAATATAAGAACTGAACAAGTTGTGTTTGATATTGTTGACATGGAATACCCCTACAATGCAATCATTGGTCATGGGACACTTAATGCTTTGGAAGCAATTCTTCATCCAGCATATCTATGCATGAAGATACCTTCGGAACAAGGGCCTATTGCTATTCATAGAAGTCAGGAAGCTACCAGAAAGGCTGAGGGAAATTGGACAGACTCAAAAGCTATCCACAATATAGATGGAGCTGAAGCTTGTGAACAGTACAAATACAGAAGAGAGAAGGAAGCTTCGGCTGATCAGCCGAAGCCCATGCTTCTATGTGAAGACATAGCAGAGCAGAAGGTATTGCTGGGGTCTCAATTATCTAAAAAGCAGGAGAAAACTTTGATAAGGTTTTTATTCAACAACAAAGATGTTTTTGCATGGTCGGCCAATGATTTCTGTGGTGTCAACAGGGACGTCATTGAACATTCACTCAATGTCGATCCATCCTTCAGGCCCAGAAAGCAAAGGCTTCAGAAAATGTCTGATGATAAAGCCAAAGGTGCTCGAAATGAAGTAAAAAGACTTCTCAGTGCTGGTGTTATCAGAGAGGTAAAATATCCAGAGTGGCTAGCCAATACTGTTATGGTGAAGAAGGCCAATGGCAAATGGAGAATGTGTATCGACTTCACAGATCTTAACAAGGCCTGTCCAAAGGACGAGTTTCCATTACCAAGAATAGACTCTCTTGTAGATGCAGCAGCTTCTTCAGAGCTTATGAGTCTGCTGGATTGCTACTCTGGATATCATCAGATATGGATGAAGAAGAAGGATGAGCCGAAGACTAGCTTCATAACTCCCAGTGGCACCTATTGTTATCTTCGGATGCCCGAGGGGCTCAAGAATGCTGGAGGACGCTTCAGCAGAATGACAGCTAAGGTCCTTCACTCTCAGATAGGCAGAAATGTGCTAACATACGTTGATGATATCATAGTAAAAAGAACGAAGCAAGAAAACCATATTACTGATTTGCAGGAAGCATTTGCTAATTTTAGGCAAGCTGGCCTGAAATTAAATCCAGAGAAATGTGTCTTTGGAGTAAAGAAGGGCAAGTTCCTTGGCTATCTAGTTTCAACGAAGGGGATCGAAGCTAACCCAAGCAAGATCGAAGCTATCCTTCGGATGGATCCGCCAAGCACAAAGAAGGGTGCCCAACGGTTGACAGGAAGACTGACATCTTTGAATCGATTTATATCTAGATCATCAGAAAGAAACTTACCATTCTTTGAAGTACTAAAGTCAGCCGAAGTTTTTCAATGGGGCCCAGCTCAACAGAAAGCCTTCGAAGAGCTGAAGCAATACTTGATTGATCTAACAACATTGACTCCACCTGTGCCAGGGGCTCCATTGCTATTGTATGTGGTAGCTTCGCACTCTGCGGTGAGTGCGGCGCTTGTACAGGAGAAGCTTGAAGGACAAACTAAAAAGCAAGTCCCAGTATACTTCGTCTCCGAAGTTCTAAGTTTACCAAAGAAAAACTATACAGAATTGGAGAAGGTGTTGTATGCTGTGCTAATGGCATCTAGGAAGCTTCGACATTATTTTTAAGCATATCACATAATTATTCCTTCATCGCAGCCCCTGAAGGATATTATGAGGAACAGAGAAGCTACTGGAAGGATTGAAAAGTGGGCCACGGAGCTTAATGAATTCACCATTGACTACGTGCATAGATCTTCAATCCAATCCCAAGCGCTAGTAGACTTCATCGCTGATTGGACGCCAGGGGCTCACGAAGAAGAAATAAACAAAGATACCGAAGCTTGGACAGTGTTCTGCGATGGTTCTTGGGGAACCTTCGGTGCAGGAGCAGCTGCGGTCCTAGTGGCACCTTCAAAAGTCAACATGTTATGCATCCAAATTGAATTTCAGTTGCACAAATAATATTGCTGAGTACGAAGCACTTCTGTTGGGGCTTCGGAAGTTAAGGGCAATGGGAATAAGAAGGGCCATCCTAAAGACTGGTTCTCAAGTTATTTCTGGCCATGTGGACAAAAGTAGCAAGGCAAGAGATCCGAAACTCGAAAGATATCTGGATACAGTTCGAAGGTTGGAGGCTTCTTTCAAAGGTTTTTCTGTCAAGAATATTCCAAGAGGTGAAAATGAGCATGCAGATTTGCTAGCCAAATCGACGGCTCAGGGGCTCCTTTACCTTCGGAAGTTATTTTTGAAACAATAAAAGCACCTTCGGTTGAACTCATGGAGAGAGCAGTACTTACTATTTCTCCAGTACACAGTGAAGATTGGAGGACTGAAATTATATCTTTCCTCCAAGGCAATTACCTTTCAAGTGACGAAGCTTATAACAACAGAATGGAGGCAAGGACAAGACCATATGTGATAATAGAAGGGGAATTGTATAAACATGGAGTCTGTTCCCCACTCCTCAAGTGTTTATCAAGAGCTGAAGGTATTGAGTTAATGAAAGAGATACACAGAGGTCTGTGTGGATCTCACATTGGGTCTAGGCCCTTGCTAGGAAAAGTTTTTCGATAAGAATTTTACTGGCCGAAGGCAGCTTTGGATGCAGTAGAGCTAGTCCAAAAATGTGAAAGTTGTCAAAAATGTGCAAGAGACCAAAAGCAACCTTCATCTCTCACTCAATTAATATAGCCCACTTGGCCGTTGCAAAGATGGGGCCTCGATTTGCTTGGCCCACTTCCACCAGCACAAGGCAATTTAAAATATGTTGTGGTGGCGGTAGAATTTTTTCCAAGTGGATTGAAGCGAAGCCTTTGGCCACAATAACTTCGGTCACAGTCTAGAAATTCTTCTGGCAAAACATTGTTTGTCGCTTCGGCGTGCCGAAGGCTATCACTGTAGACAATGGAACACAGTTTGATGCCGAAGCTTTCAAGGAATTCTGTGATCAGATTGGCACGAAGATTCATTTTGCATCAGTCAGACATCCAGAGTCAAATGGACTTGTCAAAAGAGCAAATAGCATTATAATGACGAGAATAATGAAGTTAATCTTCAATCAGCCCAGAGGAAAGTGGCCAGATGAGTTGATTAAAGTGGTGTGGAGCCACAACACAACAATATCAAGGTCTACAGGTTTTACACCATTCAAGTTATTGTTTGGTGACAAAGCTATAACCCCAGAAGAAGCTAAGGCAGGGTCAATTAGAATAGTAGCTTCGGCAGAGGACGAAGCTGATTATTCTGTGGCAAAAGATACCATAGAAGGGACCAGACTTCAGGCTATGGAGAATATCAATAAATACCAAGCCAAAACAATAAAATGGCGCGATAGAAAAGTTCGGCTAAAAAACATTAAGCCAGGGCATTTGGTACTTCGGAGAGTGGCCAATCCAGACACATTTGGCAAGTTACAGCTGAAGTGGGAAGGACCCTTTCTGGTGGTATCTTCGTCAAGACCCGGTTCTTACAGATTGAAGGATATGGACGACAACGACATTCCTAGATCTTGGAATGCGGATGAGCTTCGGTGATATTATGTGTAACTTGATGTAATCTTTTTCATTTTTCCTATGACACCCTTTTCCTTTCCAAAGGGGGAGAAAGGTTTTTAATGGGGCCATAGTTTATAATTTTTCCTCTCTTATTTAGCTCTACGAGAGCAAAATTCCCCAAAATATGTAAATGTAAAATCTGAGCATGCACCATCGAGTGCAGAAAAAAAGGAAAAACAGGGAGAAGCTCGAAAGTCGTCCCTAAGGGGATGCAGAGCATGACGAAGCTACAAAAAAGCCGTTCCTAAGGGAGTGCAGCGTAAGTTTTCTGCTCAAAAGTTGTTCCTAATTAAGGGAATGCAGAGCCAAATACCGCCGAAATATAAGGCGTAGCGCGAAAAGTCAACGCGAATACCACCGAAATAGAAGGCGAAGAAGTTCAAAAGACGTTCCAAAGGGGATGCAGAACTTACACCGAAAAATAAGCGGTGAAGCCGAAAAATAAGCGGCAAAGAGACTTCAGTCATTACTAAGGGAATGAAGGTTATAATTGTGGCTTCGTATGTGTGTGTTTGGACATTCATTTGCACGTCACATTACATCATACATTGCATTCATAAACATTCATTTAGACATACATAGGATCATCATCATCATATCATACAGACACAGGCAGATGCTTCGGCTATAAGGATAAGGCTTCGGCAAAAAGAAAAGAAGCAGTTTCATGCTTCGTTGTGTACGAAAATAAGGGAAGGTGTTTTTCGCCTTCGGCTCAAAAATACAAGTTTCGTCCACATCAAAGCAGTTCATACATGGACGAAAAGGTAGAAATATATTACAAGGTATGGACAAATTTTACAGAATAAGTATCTGATTCTTAAATTACAATATTTTTTACAAGGATAATACAAGATTTTTTTCTAGAGTTTTTTCGCAGCAAGGTCTTCGGCTTCATCATCATTAAGATTCGGATCACCTGTCAAACTTTGGCTCGCTGTTCCTCAGCTTTGTCATCCTGTACATATCAAAGTGGTATGAGAAAAGTGCAAGTTTCAAGGAGAAGATAAAGCAACAGGCACAAATTTCTTACCGGCTTAAGGTGGCTTCGAGCTTCGTCGCAAGCCATGTTTCGCCCGCCCTTCGTCCAGATTTGCGTTATGAATCTATTTCCTATGCTTCGAGCTAGGCTGGGGATATCAGTTAAATCTGCCGGTGATAAGCTGAAGTTTGGTCTATTAACAATTTTCCCATGCGTGCAACTAGATTTCATGAAGGCAACAACTGTGCCCCGAGAAGCTAGCAGGGCACAGAAATCGCCGTGTCCAGCTATGACTTCATCAAGAGCATCAACTTCGCCCTCAATGTGTTCGAAGGTCCCTGGCAGGTCTTCAACCGAAGGATTGAATTTCTTAGAGCTGGCTCCAACCGAGTTGAAAACCTGTTTTAGCCGCTGCACGCATCGGTTGCCGAAGTCCAGACATTTATCTTGAAGCTCTTTCAGTGATTTCTACAAATTTGAACTCTTTTCGACTTCAGCCTCAAACTTCGCATCAAATTTCTGCTTTTCTTGTTCGAAGCTTTCCGACTTTGAGAGGAGTTCACTATTCAATTTTGCAATCTTGGCTTCAGCTTCTGCCAGTAAACCCTCCACTGTTTGAAGTTCAAAATATTTCTTTTCAAGAGCTGCTGCATGATCTTTTATTTTTCTCTCTAAACCTTCAATTATAACCTCAAGTTTTTTGTCTTCAAGGTCCTGTTGCATCTCCAAAGCTTTACTTAAAAGCATACTCTGTGCAAAAAACAACCTTCGTCAGAAAACTCCTTCGTCGTTAAAACAATGAAAAGCCGAAGAAAAGTTTTTACCTTGAAATTAGAATAGAACAAACTACCGATGATATGCTGTCGTCGGTAACGGCTGATATCGGCCTCAAGATTTGGGAAACCAATACTCTTCGACAGAGTACTGATAACCTTCGCTCCAGTTCGGTCTCGGAGGCAACCTAAGCTTTCATCATCAATGCCACCGAAGAGCAGCGCTCCTGGTTTGTAACCACAGGATATAGCATAATCTTTCAACTCTTCTTTCTTAGCTTCAGATAACTCCTAACCAATTATGTTTTGGAAATCGAAGTCCTTTTCCTCCGAAGTATCTTCAGCTTTCTCCTTTTCTTTTCCAGGCACTGTGGCCGGGGTCTCTTCAGCGGCTGTAGCAGTTTCTTCCGTGGCCATATTCAGGAGCATTTTATCAATATCAGAAAATGTGCTTTCCAGATTTGTAGCTTCGGCAGTTCCAGCTTCGTTGGGTGCAGCTTCGGTAGCAATAGCGCTCTCGACAACTGGTGTTTTTGACGCTGAGGCCGGCGGTGGTGTTTCTTCAATGGCTTCAATCACATGAATAATTCTCCGTTTTTTGGCCCAGCAGGCTTCTTCGCTGCCGAGGGCTCCTTTTCCTTCTGTAAAAGCTTCGTCAGATGTGGCCCAGTGGGCTTAGCTTGATAGGCAAGGATTCAGTCATTACCTTTATAATTTCTTCCACGTCGGCAGCAGAAGGTGTTGAAGGAGTCTCTTCTTCTATATCAGTCACCTTCTGCTTCGGAGCCGCAACTTTCCTTTTCTTTGGAGCAACTGCCTTCGGCACAGGGCTCAATTTTCTCTTCTTTAGAATTTCTTCATCTTCTTTAACCATTCTAGCAGCTTGTCTGCCCACAACACTAACAATTCTTTTTCTTTTTTGCCCTTCGGCGCCCTTGTTCAATCGCTCATAGTCAGGATATTCAAAATCCAGGGCATCCATTACCCGATTCAATCTTCGCTTCGGACGGGCGCCGAAGGCTGCAATCATCAATTGATCTTCTTTTTTCGTATAATTGCCCAAGATCTCATTGCACATAACTTCAATTGTATCTAACCATTCTTGGTAGAGTTCTTTGAAGTGTTTTTTGAACTTAAAATGATAGAGCAGCCGAACGAGTTCATTCTTCCTCTTCTCTCCTTTAAGCTTCGGCATACCCCATTCCCTTAACGTTGGGAATACTCTATTGGCTAAGTATTCCTGAACTAAATCTCTAGTACCAATATGTGCAGATACAATTCTAAATTCGCCCACAGCATCTGGGCATGGTGCCCCCGACATCATGTTGCACTGAGGCCTAGTCAACCCGAAGGTTAGTTCCAGCGGGCTCTGAACTATCTTCTCCTTTTTCTCATCAATTTTAACATAAAACCATTCCGTTTTCCAGCCGGTCAGCCACTTAGTGCGGTAGCTAATCACATGTGTCTTCATGTCCTTGCGGTACGCAAAGTTATAACAGCCGAAGTTCTCGTGCAGTCCATCCTCCCTAGCCTTCGTCTGATAGTGCACTTCGTGTACTCGGCAGAAGGCTTCGGCAAGCGGCTCGGCTCCTTGGCTTCAGAGAGCCTAGATAAACACGCTGAGCCTAACGATAGCGTTAGGAGTCAGCTGATGAAGATAAATCTCAAAATTTTCCAGCACGTCTTCAATCATTCCGTGCATAGGAAACCTCAATCCTGCTTTGAAGAAGCTCTTAAAAACTACCACTTCATCACTTTCTGGTTTCGGGATTGTCTCTTCCCCGCCAAAGCGAATCAACTTCTTCTCGGCTTCACCAAAGTAGCCTAGCTTCATCATCATGGGCATGTCAGCTTCGGACATAGTCGACTTCCCAAAATCCAAATGGCTGGGCTTGGATGGCATAGCGGTGTTATAATCAATCTCTTCTTCACCAATATCGCCCTCTTCAATATCTGCCTGCTCGGCTTCAGTAGCAGGTGCACCTTCGTCAGAACCGCCCTCCATCACAACCAGTCCCGACCGCCTCATAACTTCGGAGATTGGTGCAGTCTCAGTAGCTTTGGTCTCCTCTTCGTCACGAGTTATCCTAGCTGTTGAGCGCACCCTGGCCATTTGATGCTAAATTTCTTGCGTTTTGGCAAAGTTGAATGTTTTTTGTTTTTTCCGAAGCTCTCTCTCTTGTGACGAAGCTAAAGCAAAACAATGCTTCGATTGAAGATATGGTGAATGAGCTTCGGTTGTGGTCAAATTTTTCGGCACCACAATAGAACAATGGCAGTAAATACTGTGGTAACTTCACACCTACCCGTCTATTTATATAGTGCTGCAGGTGGGAAGGTGAATCGTCAAGCCGCTCGCACCCACCGAACAGTCGCCCGCACCCACTGAATGGTGGACCATAGTGCCCAAGGAGATGAATCACCAGATCGCGCGTACCTGTTGTATGTTGAGACCGCCCTTCACTCGGAATATTTAAATCATTTCTCGACAGCGAGCTAAGGGAAGGTGTTTTTCGGACCTTCAGCATTCCGAAGCCTGAGAGAGTTTTTCAAGGGTCGAGCTCGTTACGAAAAACAATCTGGCACCGTGAAGGGGCTACTGTTGGGGGTCTGCTTCGTCGTCGAAGGTCCCATAAGAAGAAACACCTTCCAAAGTTGTACACAAAGCCGAAGCTATCAATCAGAGAGCTTCGGAGTATATTTCCAGATGCACCGACTTAAAGATGAAATGACCAATCAGCCCATGATAGCTTGTATTATGATTGTAATCATTTGTAAAGGGCATGAATGTAATTTCTCACAGGCTGCGTCCTGTGCCTATAAATAGATGAACAGTACCCCCTGTACTGTTCACGCCATCTTGTATTTGCTCGTGCGCAACGCTCGGATTTTCACCTTCTGTCAAGCCGAAGGTACAAATGTTGTCTTTATATTTATCCAAGTTTATATAATGAGGATATGTGGATGATGTTATATGATTACTCATATTATCTTTCATATTTCACATGCTTTGTCTTTCATTAATGTATACAGTGATGATGAAGGTATGTCCTTCATGACCTTCGTCCGAAGATCATTATATCCTAAGGGAAATAATGCTTCGAAGGACGAAGGACATTAACATTTAATACTTTTGTGTTGCCTTGTTCTTAACTCATAGCATTTGAGAACAAGTCCCCAACACATATCCTTCAATCTGTAGGAACCGGGCCTTGACGAAGATACCACCAGAAAAGGTCCTTCCACTTTAGCTGTAGTTTGCGTACTGTGTCCAGATTAGCCACTCTCCGAAGCACCAAATGCCCCGGCTTAATATTTTTCAACCGAACTTTTCTACCGTGCCATTTTATTGTTTCGGCTTGATATTTATTGATATTCTCCACAACCTGAAGTTTGGTCCCTTCTATAGTATCTTTTGCCACGTGATAATCAGCTTCGTCTTCTGCCGAAGCTGCTGTTCTTATTGACCCCGCTTTAGCTTCTTCTGTGGTTATAGCTTCGCCGCCAAATAATAATTTGAACGGTGTAAAACCAGTTGATCTTGATATGGTTGTATTATGTCTCCACACCACTTTAATCAATTCGTCTGGCCACTTTCCTCTGGGCTGATTGAAGATTAGCTTCATTATTCCCGTCATTATAATGCCATTTGCTCTTTCGACCATCCCGTTTGACTCCGGGTGCCTAACTAATGCAAAATGAATCTTCGTGCCAATCTGATCACAGAAATCCTTGAAAGTTTCGGCATCAAACTGTGTTCCATTGTCCATAGTTATAGCCTTCGGCACGCCGAAGCGACAAACAATATTCTGCCAGAAGAATTTCTGGACTGTAACCGAAGTTATTGTTGCCAATGGCTTCACTTCAATCCACTTGGAAAAATATTCTATAGCCACCACAACATATCTCAAATTGCCTTGCGCTGGCGGAAGTGGGCCTAGCAAATCCAGGCCCCATCTTTGCAACGGCCAGGTGGGCTGTATTAACTGAATGAGAGATGAAGGTTGTTTCTGGTCTCTTGCACATTTTTGACAATTTTCACATTTTTGAACTAACTCTGCTGCATCAGAAGCTGCCTTCGGCCAATAGAATCCTTGTCTAAACACTTTTCCACCCAATATGAGATCCACATAGACCTGCATGTATTTCCTTCTTTAATTCAACACCTTCAGCTCTTGATAAACACTTGAGAAGTGGAGAACAGACTCCATGTTTATATAATTTCCATTCTATTATCACATACGGTCTTGTCCTTGCCTCCATCCTCTTATTATAAGCTTCATCATCTGAAAGGCAATTACCTTGGAGGAAAGATATAATTTCAGTCCTCCAATCTTCACTATGTACTGGAGAAATGGCAAGCACTGCTCTCTCCATGAGTTCAACCGAAGGTGCCTTTATTGTTTCAAAAAACACTTCCGAAGGTAGAGGAAGCCCTTGAGCCGCTGATTTGGCTAGCAGATCTGCATGCTCATTTTCATCTCTTGGAATATTCTTGACAAAAAACCTTCGAACGAAGCCTCCAACCTTCGAACTGTATCCAGATATTTTTTAAGCTTCAGATCTCTTGCCTTGCTACTTTTGTCTACATGGCCAGAAATGACTTGAGAATCAGTTTTCAGGATAGCCCTTCTTATTCCCATTGCCCTTAACTTCCGAAGCCCCAACAGAAGTGCTTCGTACTCAGCAATATTATTTGTGTAACTAAAGTCAAGCTTGGCTGCATAACATGTTCTGACTTTTGAAGGTGCCACTAGGACAACAGCCGGTCCTGCACCGAAGGTTCCCCAGGATCCATCGCAGAACACCGTCCAAGCTTCAACGTCTTTGTTTATTTCTTCTTCCTGAGCCCCTAGCGTCCAATCAGCAATGAAGTCTGCTAACGCCTGGGACTGAATTGAGGATCTATGCACATAGTCAATGGTGAATTCATTAAGTTCTGCAGCCCATTTCCCAATCCTTCCAGTAGCTTCTCTGTTCCTCATAATGTCCTTTAGAGGCTGTGACGAAGGAACAATTATGCGATATGCTTGAAAATAATGTCGAAGCTTTCTAGATGCCATTAACACAGCATATAGCACCTTCTCCAATTCTGTATAATTTTTCTTTGACAAACTTAAAACTTTAGAGACGAAGTACACTGGAGCTTGCTTTTTGACTTGGCCAACTAGCTTCTCCTGCACAAGTGCCACACTTAATGCAGAATGCGAAGCTGCAACATATAAGAGCAATGAAGCCCCTGGCGAAGGTGGAGTTAATGTTGTTAAATCAATCAATTATTGCTTCAATTCTTCGAAGGCTTTTTGTCGAGCCGGGCCCCATTGAAAGACTTCGACTGACTTCAGTATTTCAAAGAATGGCATATTTCTTTCTGCTGATCTGGATATGAATCTGTTTAATGATGCTAATCTGCCAGCCAGTCGTTGAGCCCCTTTCTTTGTACTTGGTGGTTCCATCTGAAGGATAGCTTCAATCTTGGTTGAGTTAGCTTCAATTCCCTTCGTTGATACTAGACAGCCAAGGAACTTGCCCTTCTTTACCCCAAAACACACTTTTCTGGATTTAACTTCAAACCAGCTTGCCTGAAATTGGCGAATGTCTCTTGCAAATCAGCAATGTGATATTCTTGCTTCATGCTTTTAACTATGATATCATCAACATAGGTCAGCACATTCCTGCCTATTTGAGAATGAAGGACTCTGACTGTCATTCTGCTGAAACTTCTCCAACATTTTTAAGCCCCTCAGGCATCCGAAGATAGCAATATGTACCACTGGGGGTTATGAAGCTAGTTTTCGGCTCATCTTCCTTCTTCATCCAGATTTGGTGGTAGCCTGAGTAACAATCTAGTAGACTCATGAGCTCTGACGAAGCTGCTGCATCTACTAGAGAATCTATTCTTGGCAATGGGAACTCATCCTTTGGACAAGCCTTGTTTAGATCTGTAAAATCAATGCACATTCTCCATTTACCGTTGACCTTCTTCACCATAACAGTGTTGGCTAACCACTCTGGGTATTTCACCTCTCTGATAACGCCAGCACTAAGAAGCCTCTTTACTTCGTTCCGAGCACCTTCAACTTTGTCGTCAGACATTTTCCGAAGCCTTTGTTTTCTTGGGCTGAAAGATGGATCCACATTGAGCGAATGTTCAATGACATCTCTGTTGACACCACAAAGATCATTGGATGACCAAGCGAAGACATCTTTGTTGTTGAATAAAAATCTTAGCAAATTCTTCTCCTGCTCTTCAGATAACTGAGACCCCAACAGTACCTTTTGTTCTGCTATATCTTCACACAGAAGCATAGACTTTGGCTGATCCGTCGAAGCAACCTTCTCTCTTTTGTATCTATACTATTCACAGGTTTCAGCTCCATCTATATTATGGATTGCCTTTGAATCTGTCCAGTTTCCTTTAGCCTTTCTGGCAGCTTCTTGACTCCCATGAATAGCAATGGGCCCTTGTTCAGAAGGTATTTTCATGCATAGATATGCTGGATGAAGTATTGCTTTGAAAGCATTAAGTGTGCCACGACCAATGATTGCATTATAGGGGTACTCCATGTCAACAATGTCAAATACGACCTGTTCAGTCCTTGTGTTATGAACGAAGCCGAAGGTTACTGGCATTGTGATTTTGCCGAGTGCTACAATCTGCCTTCCTCCGAAGCCACATAGAGGATGTGTAGCATCATAAATCTTATCTTCTGGTTCTTGCATTTGTCTGAAGGCCTTAACAAATATGATATCCACTGCGCTGCCTGTATCAACCAGAACATTATGGACCAGAAATCCCTTGATGACACAAGATATGACCATAGCATCATTGTGAGGGTAATCTTTGAGCAGAAGGTCATCCTAGGAGAAGGTGATTGGGATATGGGACAATTTTGATTTGATGAAGGGTCCCTGCACCCCAACATGTTGTACCCTTCTCTGTGCTTCTTTCTTCTGCTTCTTGTTAGCCGGCTCTGAACCTGAGCTGCATGTTATCGGAAGCACCAGCTTCGTAGCCAAAGGTACTTCAGCTTGGTTGTTGAACGAAGCCATCAGCTCAAAGTGGAAGTGAGTTCACTGGAGGTGGGCGCCAATGTTGAGGACTTGTTCTCAAATGCTATGAATTAAGAACATGGCAACACAAAAATAGGTTAAT
Organism: Zea mays; assembly: GCF_902167145.1. Taxonomy (NCBI): domain Eukaryota; kingdom Viridiplantae; phylum Streptophyta; class Magnoliopsida; order Poales; family Poaceae; genus Zea; species Zea mays. Next base: position 210,686,799 of record NC_050099.1, read on the forward strand.
GGTTAATGCCCTTCGTCCTGCGAAGCATTATTTCCCTAAGGATATAATGATCTTCAGACGAAGGTTATGAAGGATGTACCTTCATCATCACAGCATATATCAATGAAAGATGAAGCATATGAAACATGAGAAGTAACATGGATAATTATATGACATTATAATATATCTTTTATTATATAATTATGAATGAATAAGAATAACACAAGATTACATTTTGTACCTTCGGCTTGGCAGAAGGTGTCAGTACAAGCGTGACGCACAAGCGAGTACAAATTAGCGTGAACAGTACGGGGGTACTGTTCATCTATTTATAGGCACAGGGCACAACCTGTGTGGATTTACATTCATGTCCTTTATAACTGGTTACAATCATGACACAAATTATCATAGGCCGATCGGTCTTTTCATCTTTAAGTTGGTGCAACCATTCGTCTCAATGCGTGTCACTATGCCAAAGTTCCCCGGATGGTAGCTTCAGCGTTGCTTCTGTGTTGATCTTTCGAAGGTATTTCTTCTTACAGGACCTTCGGCGACGAAGCAGACCCCCAACAGTAGCCCCTTCGCGGTGCTAGATCATTTTTCGTAACGAGCTTGATCCGTGAAAAATTGTCCTAGGCTTCGGAATGCCGAAGGTCCGAAAAACACCTTTCCTGAGCTCGTTGCCGAGAAACGATTAAAATATTCTGAGCACGAGGTGACTCCACCATGCGACGGGTACACACGATCTGGTGATTCATCTCCCACGCGCCGTGGTCCACCGTTCAGTGGGTGCGGGCGACTTGACGATTCACCTTCACACCTGCAGCACTATATAAACAGATGGGTTGGTGTGAAGTTACCACAGCATTCATTGCCATTACACTGTTATGCTGCTGAAAAATTTAACCATAGCCAAAGCTTTCTCATCGCATTCTCAAGCAAAGCATCATTTTGATTTAGCTTCGGCATAAGAGGGAGTTTCGTCAAAACTGTAAAAATCATCAACATTCGTAAGAACTGCAAAAAATTCAACACCTGATGGCCAGAGTACGTTCAACTGCTAGAGCGACCCGTGACGGAGAGGAGGCTGAAGCCACCGAAACAACCCCGATTTCCGAAGTTATGAAGCAATATGGATTAGTTGTGATAGAGGGGTATGTTGACGAAGATGTACATACTGCTGAGGCTGAAGAAGCTGATATTGAGGAAGAAAATGCTGATGAAGAGGAAGACTACAACACTCTAGTCCCATCAAAGCCCAGCCACTTAGATTTTGAAAAATCTACCGTCTCTGAGGCCGATGTGCCGATGACGATGAAGCTCGGTTACTTCGGGGAGACAGAGAAGAAGCTTCTTCGTTTTGCCGGCGAAGAAACCATCCCAGAGCCAAAAGATGACGAAGTGGTAGTTTTCAAAATCTTTTTTAAAGCTGGATTTACATTCATGACACAGGGCGCAGCCAGTGTGGATTTACATTCATGTCCTTTATAACTGGTTACAATCATGACACAGATTATCATGGGCCGATCTGTCTATTTATCTTTAAGTCGGTGCAACCCTTCGTCTCAAGGCGTGTCACTGTGCCGAAGTTCTCTGTATAGTAGCTTCGACGTTACTTATGTGTTGATCTTCCGAAGATATTTCTTCTTACAGAACCTTCGGCGACGAAGGAGACCCCAACAGATATCATAGACGAAAAGATATATATTAACTCCATTTCGCGCACCACCGCCGTTCAGTATGTGAGGCATCATTGGAGCACACTTTTTGAGTCATCACCACTGCAACAACGACGAAAGCTCGGAAGTCCCTCCGATCACAAGCAAATCAGGTTGAATGAAATTGTGACCAAGGAATCCGTGCAGTTAAAAATCGAGTGCTGGCCGGACAGCAATCAAGAAGCGCATCATCACAGCGATCTGAGTACGTACTGCCTTTCAAGCTACGCACGGCAACTAACCGCCGCAGTTGCACGAGCGAGACAAAAACAAAAGAGAACACTAATCATGAGATTCCATACCGTGCAGTATCTAGCTGGGCCATTACATCTATGTGCATATATAATATAATAATGACATATATAAAGGTTACGCAAAAGCTTCACTTGCATTACATGCAACCCATTAGAGTAAGACAAGCTTCAGCTCCTTTTATTAGTAGGTTTTCATGTTGTACCTAGATAGCAACTTCTTCCATGCGTGCAATTGCTGGTGTCATTTTCGGTTTGGATAAACCAGTCACACCAGATAGGGTTGCAAGTCCTTGTAGTTGTAATGGGGACACAACCTTTGAAGAGAACGTGCATATGAGAAGGTAAGACCACCTTAAAATTGACAGCTTACCGGTTTACGCACTGCATTGTTATGGTGTGTTTCAAGCACAAAAGGTAGCAGCTATATATATATAGCTTGCTTACTCACAACCTGTCGGCAGATCTGAATTCATTTAATTTGTTCTTGCACGTTTTGATCTTTGTCTCCCTTGAGCAGCAAGAGTATGCAGCAATGCAAGATCTTGTACCCGCACTGTCCAGATCAGAATTAGGCTCTGTTTCAATCTTATGGGATAAACTTTAGCTTCTTACTAAATTTTATCCATATAAATTGAAGTGCTAAAGTTTAGCTCCTTGGGGTGTTTGTACTACTCTAATAAAGTTTAGCACATTGAAATAAAAAGACACTCATGCCCCTAATGCGGAGACAGAGAGAATGGGGTTGGAGGGTATGATGTGGAAAATGGGGTTACCTGACCCATGTTTAGCTCCTTTTAGCACCCCTTGAGCAGCTTATAAGATAATATGTGCTAAATTTTATCACACCACTATTAGCTCTCCTGTTTAGATCACCAAATGACTAAAAGTAGCTAAAAAGCTGCTAAAGTTTATCTAGTCGGATTGAAACAGGGCCTTAATACCTAAAATACAACAAGGTTTACAAAAAAATGCATGTGTTTGTTTAGTTTGAGGACGCAGTGGGAGGAGAGACGGTCATGTTTCAGTCTTTAGAAATGAGGTGATTTCATTTCATGGTTGCTGATTGTGTGGATAGGACTATTACTGTTTTGTGTTTAGTTTGGAGACCTCCAAAAATCGGGATAAGACTGAAATTAGTGGATCGCGTAAAATAGGGGATGTAAGACTGGAGATGGCACTGTTTGCAGAGTTAAGCTTGAAATAGTGGATGAGATTGGGGATAGGACAAGGAATCTGCTGGAGATGGCCTAACCACTAGAAAACTGACCTTCCCTACCAGTCATCACTACCGGTTGCTTAAGAACTAGAACCACAGTTGGTTCATGGCAAAAACCAGCAATAATAAGGCCAACCAACAGTCATATTTGAGCAATCACTGCTGGATCATGGCAACAACCTACTATAAGGCCAATCGGTATGAAGCACCGGACAAGTCCGGTGTATCATCGGTAAAACACTCGACACCTAGAGGGCTTAACAGTTAGCAACTAGTTTCCAACGACTAGTTGATATGGAAAGCATTGGACGTGTTCAGTGGCACACTGGTAGCGAACCGAACATTTCCGCTGGTGCCCAGAAAAGTCTATCACTTTTCAATGGCTCTTTAAGTGTGAGAGAGTCTATAAATAACCTAACCGACCATTTCTAAGTGTGGGACCTTATATACATTGCCAAGGAGTTGAGACTTTATTCTATAGCTCTTAGAAACCCAAATGTAATAGAATCCCTTGGTGATAAACATAGGTGTTTTGCGTAGTGCTTAAGCTAGCTAGACCGCTGCTATAGCATTTGCTCTAGGTTATGCCTAGTTGATTAGAGTGAGGTTAGATAGCCTTAAACCCATCAACACTTGCACGCTCGCTGTTATTCGAGTGGGGCGTGAGTATATGAAATCACACCAACCACCTTTATGGTGTGGCCGCAACTATGTACTGGAGGGAATGAGACCCGCAGCGTTTCAGCCAGAAGCTCAATAGTGGAGACATTGGGAGCATCCAAGTGAGGCCGAAAGTGGAGCACCACTTGCATGTGGAGAAGGCACGTGGCTAACTATGGAGTTACCTGACTATGATTTTAGCCCTAGCGTGGGCTTCCCTTTGCCTAGGAGCATCAACAAGGATTAGTAAGAAACTTGTGCGGTTCTTGGTACCTCAGTAAAAATACTGGTGTGTCAACAGAAGTTTCTATCTATATCATTTTGAAAGCTTTCACATTTACTTGTTGCCTTTGGTTGTGTGCTTTAGACTATGTCCAACAGTTCACCCATATAGTCATCGAAAACACTAATTTTCATTGTAGACTGCATTGTTTGCAGAGTGTAGTTTGAATATGGGGATGGGGATGAGTAAGCTGCTGGAGATAGTCTTATCATATTAGCTTAGTTGATAGGTCTAGAACCTAGGCTACAAAACGCCTTTGGCAGTAGAAGTAGAAACACTTGGACAAAATTTTAGTTGCACTAGCTTGCTTGGTTATCCATATAGGTTTTGTTTAATAGGTAAATTTCTATTCCTAGATTAGAGCAAAAAAGTTGTCCTAATTCACTTCCCTCTTAGGCGCTTTCATTATACTTGACATTCTTAAGTCCATCATATACTCAACCTTGAAACTAATTGTATTGTGGAGACTTGTGAGGTGACTTTCGATGAGACTATGTCTTGTACAACCCCTGTTTTTTAGGATGCAGATCGTGGATAGATGGGAGATGCCATCTTTGTGAATGAGGAGCAAGGCGACACCGATTAGAGTGATCTCGAGCCATCTCTACTGGCTGCCCAATCAAGCCTGCTTCCACTACTTCGACTGACGGACCCAACGTTACTTCTTCCACTACTTGGGGTCCATTCGAGCTGGAGCTTGCTAAGCCTAGAAATGATCAAGCTGCTATTAAGGGGTGGCAAGCTCTTTCAGGGAGGCACCACGACACATTTAGAGCTGCCACACACCTCATTAGATGATCGATGAGCTACATGAGCGAGTCACTCGATCTAGGTTACAACACATCTCCCACTTTACTCAGTCTACATTTGTTGCTTTGTTTGTGCCCCTAGATGTTGGACATGCTTTATCTGATCCTAGTTAGGTTATTGCCCTGCATGAGAAGCTTGAAAACTATGAAAGGAACCAAGTTTGGCTTTTGGTACAAACAAGGTGAGGATGGATGGTAGTTCAAAACAAAGATATGTTGGTTGCACAAGGTTTTTGCCAAAAAAGATGGGATATATTATCAGGAAACCTTTACTTCTATTGATCATTTAGAAGCCATTAGAATCGATTAGCTTTTTCTACTTTAGAGTGTTTTAAACTTTTCAAATGGACTTTAAAAGTGATTTCCTAAATAGGTACATAGAAGAAGAGGTTTTTGTAAAACAACCCCCTAGTTTTAAGAATACCAAGTTTCCAAACCATGTTTTTAAACTTTAAAAAGTTTTGTATGGTTTGAAACAAACCCCTAGAGCCTGGTATATGCATTTAAAACCCTTTTTGCTTGCTAAATGTTTTAAAATGATATTAGTTGACAAAACACCTTTTCTCCTCAAGCAAGGCAATAGAACTTTGTTGATTCAGATTTACTTGGTTAATATCACCTTTGGTAGTTCTTCAAATGCTCTTGTTTCCAAATTTTTAGATACTATAAGTGGGGATTTTGAGATGAGCATGATGTGAGAGCTCAACTTCTTTCTTGGGCTACAAATCAAGCAGACATAAGACGAAACATTTGTGCATCAAGACAAGTACACCAATGATGTCTTGAATAAGTTTGACATGGGCGAGGCTAAGCCTCTTCGATGCCCATGTCCACTATGATGTTGTTTGATGTCGATGAGGATGGTGAACCTGTGGACCAAAAGGAGTACATGAGCATGATCGACTCACTCCTGTACTTAACGCGATGAGTCTAGACATGCACTTCGCCATGTGTCTATGCACTTGATTCTAGGCTTTCTCATGCACATCCCATAAACATACGGTCAAATAGGATCATGAGGTACCTTCGTTTCACTTCTGAGTTTGGTTTATGATTATTGTTCTTCTTTAGGCATGTCTTTGTATGGCTATTTTAATGTAGATTTTTATGGGTTGTCATTTAAATTGCTTCTTGGACTTGTTAGTCTTGGGGGTCTTCAATGGTTTCTTAGTCTTATCGCAAACAATCTAGCCTTGCCCAATTCATCACAGAGGCTTCTTATGTTGCTGCTACTAGTTGTTGATTGCAGTTTCTATGGATGATGGCCACTTTGAGAGTTTTTTATTTGGTTTTTTTAGCATGTGCCTTTGCTTTGCGATAGCCAAAAAACTAGTGATGCATTTCAAGACAAAACACATAGATGTTCTCTTTCATTTCTTGAGAGATCATTATGAGAAAGGGGACATAGACCTATGTCATGTTTACACCTTCATACTGCTTGTTGATATCCTCACCAAACCCCTTAACCAGTTGTAACACTACAAAACCATCAACTAAAAATAATGCATTTAGATTATTAGTGGTAAATTTGGTAATGATTTTTTCTTTGAAGTGTTTGATTTTTATTTGCATTTAGAATAACTTTGTTTGCTCATATTTGATTTATGATTGTTGCTTAGAATTTCTTTTATATTGAAAATCTAATTAATTATTATAGAAATATTGGTCCAAAATAAATATTTTAGTTATAAATCATTTTGATATAATTATTATGATTTTTAGACTTATCTAAAAATATATTTATTTATATTTTTAAATAGAAAAGAAAAAACGAAACACTAACCCTAGCCTTCGGCCAATCCGACCCACTACCGGCCCAACCTCGCGCCCACCTCCTCCCTCCTCCCTCTCTCACTGACACGTGGGGCCCACCCGTTCGGGGCTTCTTCTTCCTCCTCCCAACCGCGCCGTCGCCGCCTGCTGCTTTCCCGCGCCTCGCGCGCCGCCACGCCGCGTCCTCCCCCGACTCGTGCCCCAGACGCGTCGACCGACCCGCGCCCGCTCGACTCCCTCCACCGTAAACGCCCGACCGTTTCTCCCTCTCTCTCTCTCTCTCCCCCCATATCCTCCCCATTATGGCGACCACCATTGATGGCCATCAATGGCATGGTGATTGAAGTCGTCGGCCACCTCCTCCTCGACGCTTCTCCCTCCCTATAAAACCGATGTCGAGCTCTCTCCCTCTCCCTGCCCGAGCTCTCTCTCACACTCCTCGCGCTCTCTCTCCTTCGCTCGCACTCGCCGTGCTCGGACCTCGCGGAGCTTCGCCGCACCCGTCATCCGTGCCCCCGGCCACACCTCGCCCGTCCTGGCCGCGCCTCGCCCTGCTCGCCCGTCCCCCCGTCGAGCTTCCTGCGCAAGCACGAGACTGAGCCCAAGGTAGAAGACGACCATTTTGTGTTTTGGCCTTCCAGTTTTCTAGAAATTTGTTCCTGTATTTTCTGCAGTACAAATGTGTCAAAAAGAAGTCCTAAAATATTATGTGCTACTCCCCAAATTATACGTGTACTTTGGAATCAACCCCGACAATAGTATTTTGAATATGAACATTATTTTTGTATTTCGAAAATAAATAAGTTATGTCACGATTCTATAATGTGTGATTAAGTACTAGAATCCTTTTTTGATTAACTGCTCATTTTGTTAGCATATAAAATAGAATTATGTTAGTGATTGTTGAAGTATAGTTTTTAATGATATAAGAAATTAAAATAAGAACTAGGTCCCATTTTCTTGATCATGTTAAAAATCTAGATTATTACTAGTCATGATAAATGTATTCATATGTATAGCACTTATTTACTTAGAATTAGTAAAATATTTATTTATGTCAAATCACCGTGATTATATTACTAAAGTCCAATTAGTAATCTACATTGATTCTTAGAATATTAATATTAGGTAATTTAGAAATAAACATTTTTAGCTATACGTATAATTTCTAATTAGAAAGGAAAGGATAAAACCCAAAGGACTATTATTAAGTAATAAAGAAAATAATTAATCGTAAATTTTGTTATGACATTTTATCTACATTATACGAGATAAACTAGCGTTGTAGCACCAACTCATATTTTTACCAGTGATAACTCAAAAAAGGAAGATATAGTGGATTAATAAACATTTATGTTGTAGACATATTTATGAGTATAGTTGTGTGATGTATGAATGTGTATGTAATGGTGAATGATTACCCATGTAATGGTGTATGGTTATTGTTGGGGGCCTTTGTCTTCCGAAGGTCCTCAAAAACATGATTTAACAATGTTTTCCAAGTGTGGCATATGAACAGGTACCTTCGGACTCAGGTTAAAAGTATATACAATGTGAAGAGCATGGTCATGACAAAGGTTGGTGTCGCTCCGAAGCTGCATGCAAGGGAGCTTCGGCTCAATGGTGGAAAAAGGAACCGACTTAAAGGGGAAAAGGCTATCTAGTCCCCATTAGGTTGTCTAGAAGCCAATAGTAAATATGAAGGGCATGAATATAATTTCTCACAGACTGCGTCTTGTGCCTATAAATAGATGAACAGTGCTCCCGTACTGTTCACGCTGACTGGTACTCACTTGTGCGTCACATTTGTACTTTTACCTTCAATCAAGCCAAAGGTACATTTGTAATTCAATATTGTTTCTGTCTTTCCATGGTAATATAATGAGAATGAGTTAATAATGTTATATGATTGTTTATGTTGTCCCTTATATTTCATATGCTCCTTCTTTTATTAACATGTATCGCAGTCTACGAAGGTATGTCTTTCTTGACCTTCGTCTGAAGATCATTATATCCTAATGTTTCGAAAGACGAAGAGCATTAGCATTTAACATTTCGTGTTGCCTTGTTCTTAATTCATAGCATTTGAGAACAAGTCCCCAACATTGGCGCCCACCTCCGGTGAACTCATTCGACCACCTTCGGCAAGCCCTGACCTTCGTCATGCCGCCGAAGAAAGCTTCAGCGCCAGGGGCTGCTGCGCTGCAGCCATTGGACACAAATCAGGAAACTCTCTCTCTCCGAGAGGCTCGAAGCCAAAAGAGAAAAGCCACCAGTCCAACAATCTAGGAGGAGGACTTGGACCAAGAGATCAGGGACATGGAAATCATCCATCAACAAGTGCAAAGGAAGAAGGAGAAAATGGTGCGGCTGGCCGATCTTCAAAGGAAGATCGACGAAGCTACTGAAGAAGTGCGTCATCTTGCTCAAGATGAACAAGATCGAAGGCCCCAACACAGGGAGCTTCGTCAAGAAGGCTTATTCAACGAAGATGGATGGTATGATGATTTTAATCATGATACCTTTACATTTGATGATGCTTCTCCCTTGGCAGCAGAACTGCAGGCTACCCCATGGCCCCCGTCATACAAGCCACCTCAGCTCCCCATGTATGATGGGCACTCAGATCCAAAGCAGTTTCTGATGAGCTACGAAGCAACTATATCTTTGTACGGGGGCAATACCGCAGTCATGGCGAAGTCCTTCGTCATGGCAGTCTGGAATGTAGCCCAAACATGGTATTCTTCTCTTCGACCAAGGACTATCACGTCGTGGCAAAAGCTTAAGTACATGCTGGTTACCAGTTTTCAAGGCTTTCAAACGAAGCCAGTCACAGCTTAGGCCCTGTTCCAGTGCACGCAAGACCACGAAGAATACCTTCAGGCATATGTACGAAGGTTCTTGCGACTGAGAGCACAAGCGCCTACAGTGCCCAATGAAATTTTCATTGAGGCCATGATCAAGGGTCTTAGGCCAGGACCTACTGCTCAATATTTCGCAAGAAAGCCCCCACAGACCCTGGAGAAGCTGCTTCAGAAGATGGATGAGTACATTCGGGCTGATGACGACTTCCGCCAAAGAAGGGAGGAAGCGTACAGATTCTCTGAGATGACCAGGGGCTTCGGAGGACGAATCCACCCGAGGCATGTTAGGTCGATTCACAGCTCCAGTCAGAACGATGACAAAGGGAGCCAGCCTCAGAGGTCACAATACACCTCACAATCTTCAGGGCAACAACAAAGCTCTTTCAGGCCACCAGCTCCAAGGGGCTTCGGAGGAAGATTTGGGGATCAGCCCAGTAAGATCTACTATTTATTCTGTGGTGAGGACAAGGGCCATACTACAAGAATGTGCCAAATCACTATTCAGAAGTAAAAGGAGATCGCAGAAGCCGAAGATCGGCAGAATCAGCTGAAGCAGTTCTTGCACACTGCTTCGTGCCACTCCCCCTACATACCAGAGTATGTGGGCAATCATCCTGCAGCTTCTGTTGCTTCGGCTAGCCACTCACAGGCTTCCTGGCCACAACTCCGACCCCCACCACCACTACAACCAACCTATTCCCGAAGCCAGCAGCCAGAAGGGCGCCAGCACTCTCAACAGCAACGTGAATTCAGGGAGGAATCCGAAGCTCGCACAGTCAATAGTACTGTGCCAGAATCAAAGCACATCTATTGAGCGATATCCTACCCCCGAAATACTTTTATGTCCAATGTCATTTTGTTTTTGAATAAGGAACAATCAATGTAAATCTAGTTTTAATTTCTTGTAATAGTTTCACTTCTATCAGAATGAAATATATCTTCTTCACAGACTTACGAAGCCCAAAAAATACCGAAGCTCAAAAGTCGTTCCTAAGGGAATGCACAGCTAAAAATCGTCGAAACTACAAAAAGTCGTTCCTAAAGGAGCGCAACGTAAGTTTTGCTGAAGCTACAAAAAAGTCGTTCCTAAGGGAGCGCAGTGTAAGTTTTCTGCTCAAAAGTCGTTCCAAAGGGAATGCAGAGCCAAATACCGCCGAAATATAAGGCGAAGAAGTTCAAAAGACGTTCCTAAGGGGATGCAGAACTTATACCGCCAAAATAGAAGGCGAAGAAGTTCATAAGATGTTCCTAAGGGGATGCAGAACTTACACCGAAAAATAAACGACAAAGAGATATCGATCGTTCCTAAGGGGATGCAGAGACTGTGTGTTTCAATGTGGGCGTGTGAGTGTGTGTCTTCGGCATTAGCATCATATTTTGCATCATATCATCACATCATCCCGCATAGCATCACATCATACATCATATCGCACCAATGCCAAGAACAGTCGTCGTAAATCAGTTTGTGAGACCCCAACTTGTGAGCTTAAACATTCATCCACAATATTCTAGATTGTGTTCTTTCTTGTTCTTGCTTGTGTATTTGATTCTCAGGCAGGAATTAGCCCTCGTGGCGAGGTCAATCGCGCAGTGCACGGTTGATAACCAGAGGAGAAGTGGTGCTGCGATTGCGGTTTTCTAGTCGTGTTGATGCCAGATCGTCTGTGTGACATCTCCACCAAATCGATAGTTATCTTCACCTGACGGAAGATCGGGCACCCCCGTTCCTATCACCACTTGAGATGAAGCTTCCCCACTGTATCAGGGTTGGCAACCCTTCGAAGCACCAAATGGCTTGGCTTGATGTTCTTCAATCTTACTTTTCTGTCACGCCATTTAATTGTTTCGGCCTGGTATTTATTGATATGCTCTATGGCTTGTAGTCTAGTCTCTTCTGTGGTGTCTTTTGTTATTTGGCAGTCACATTCGTCCTCTGTTGAAGATAGAATTCTTATTGAACCTGTTCTTGCTTGTTCCGGTGTAATTACTTCGTCACCTAACCGAAGTTTGAACGGGGTAAACCCTGTTGATCTCGACACAACAGTGTTGTGGTTCCACACCACTTTTATTAATTCATCTGGCCACTTTCCTCTAGGATGATTGAAGATTGACTTCATTATTCCTGTTATTATGATTCCATTTGCTCTTTCTACCAAACCATTTGACTCCAGATGTTTCACTGATGCGAAGTATATTTTTGTACCAATCTGGGTATAGAAGGTTTTGAATGTCTAAGCATCAAACCGAGTTCCGTTATCAACTGTTATGGCCTTCGGCACATCGAAGCGATAGACAATATTCTGCAAGAAGATTTTTTGGACCGTGGCCGAAGTTATTGTAGCCAAGGCTTTGCCTCAATCCACTTAGACAATATTCTACTGCCACTACAACATACTTCAAGTTGCCTTGTGCTAGTGGGAGTGCACCTAACAAATCCAGGCCCCATCTTTGCAATGGCCAGGTTGGCTGTATTAGCTGGGTTAAAGACGAAGGTTGCTTCTGGTCTCTGGCACACTTTTGGCAATTTTCACATTTTTGAACTAAATCTGCTACATCTGAAGCTGCCTTTGGCCAGTAAAAACCTTGTCTCAAAACCTTCCCCAGCAAAGGCCTAAACCCAATGTGGGCCCCACATAAACCCGCATGTATATCCTTCATTAATTCTTACCCTTCGGCTTTGGACAAGCACTTGAGCAATGGAGAACAAACTCCGTGCTTGTATAGTTCCCCTTCTATTATTACATATGGTCTTGTCCTTGCTTCCATTCTGAAAGTCGTCTAGAGGGGGGTGAATAGGAAAATCTGAAATTTATAAACTTTGAGCACAACTTCAAGTCGGGTTAGCGTTAGAAATATAACCGAGTCCGAAAGAGAGGGAGAAAACAAATCAACCAAAGAAATAGAGCAATTGACACGGCGATTTGTTTTACCGAGGTTCGGTTCTTGCAAACCTACTCTTCGTTGAGGTGGTCACAAAGACCGGGTCTCTTTCAACCCTTTCCCTCTCTCAAACGGTCACCTAGACCGAGTGAGCTTTTCTCCTTAATCAAACGGGTCACTTAGACCCCTACAAGGACAACCACAACTTGGTGTCTCTTGCTTTGATTACAAGTTGCTTGAGAACAAGAAAGAGGAAGAAGAAAAGCGATCTAAGCACAAGAGCTCAAAGAACACGAGCAAAAACTCTCTCTTCTAGTCACTAATTGCTTTTAGTGGATTGGGACTTGGAGAGGCTTTGATTCAATTGAATTGTGTCTTGTATTGAATGCACTAGCTCTTGTATTGAGTGAGATGTCTGAAAAACTTGGATGCCTTCAATGGTGGTGGTTGGGGGGTATTTATAGCCCCAACCACCAAAACAACCGTTGGGGAAGGCTGCTGTCGATGGGCGCACCGGACAGTCAGGTGCGCCACCGGACACTGTCCGGTGCGTCAGCCACGTCACCCAACCGTTAGGGTTCTGACGGTTTCGACTGTTGGAGCTCTAACTTCTTGGGGCACCGGACAGTCCGGTGCCGCACGGGACATGGACTATTCACTGTCTGGTGCGCCTTCTGGCATTGCTCTGACTCTGCGTGAACTATCCACGCACTATTCACGCACTGTTCACCTTTTGCAGACGACCGTTGGCGCAGTAGCCGTTGCTCCGCATGGCACACCGGACAGTCCGGTGCTACACCGGACAGTCCGGTGAATTATAGCAGAGTGACCTTGAGAAAACCCGAAGTTGAGGAGTTTCAGAGTTAATCTCCCTGGTGCACCGGACAGTCCGGTGCGCCAGACCAGGGCAGCCTTCAATTTCTTTTGCTCCTTTCTTTTTGAACTCTAACTTGTTCTTTTTATTGGTTTGTGTTGAACCTATGGCACCTGTAGGACATATAATCTAGAGCAAACTAGTTAGTCCAATTGTTTGTGTTGGGCAATTCAACCACCAAAATCATATAGAAAAAAGGTTTGACCCTATTTCCCTTTCAATCTCTCCCTTTTTGGTGATTGATGCCAACACAAACCAAAGCAAATATATAAGTGCAGAATTGAACTAGTTTGCATAAGGTAAGTGCAAAGGTTGCTTGGAATTAAACCAATATAATTATTTTAATAGATATGCATGGATTGCTTTCTTCTTATTTAACATTTTGGACCACGCTTGCACCACTAGTTTTGTTTTTGCAAATTCTTTGGAAAATTCTTTTCAAAATCTTTTTGCAAATAGTCAAAGGTATATGAATAAGATTGAAAGAAGCATTTTCAAGATTTGAAATTTTCTCCCCATGTTTCAAATGCTTTTCCTTTGACTCAAACAAAACTCCCCCTAAATGAAATTCTCCTCTTAGCTTTCAAGAGGGTTTTGGGATATACCAATTGAGATACTTCTCATTAGAGGAATACCAATTTGAAATATACCAATAATACCAATAAAAACTTTCAAAACACAATTAAAAGTTAGGTGGTGCGGTCCTTTTGCTTTGGGCTAATACTCTCTCCACCTTTGGCATGAATCACCAAAAACGAAGACTTTGTGAGCCCTTATTAAATTCTCTCCCCTTTGGCAAACAATATATGAGTGAAAGATTATACCAATGTGGAGAGATGGTGGAATACCGACAAAGAGTAGATAATACGATGGAGTTGAGTGGAAGCGTCGTCTTTGCCGAATACTCCATTTCCCTTTCAATTCTATGACTAAGTATAAGAATACACTTGAAAACACATTAATCATAGACATAAAAGAGATATAATCAAAGGTATATAAGTGAGCGATGTGTGCAAAGTATCAATCAAAATTCCGAGAATCAAGAATGTTTAGCTCATTCCTAAGTTTGGTAAAAGTTTTCTCATCTAATGGTTTGGTAAAGATATCGGCTAATTGTTCTTTGGTGCTAACATAAGCAATCTCGATATCCCCCCTTTGTTGGTGATCTCTCAAAAAGTGATACCGAATGGCTATGTGCTTAGTGCGGCTGTGTTCAACGGGATTATCCACCATGCGGATTGCACTCTCATTATCACATAGGAGAGGGACTTTGGTTAATTTGTAGCCATAGTCCCTAAGGGTTTGCCTCATCCAAAGCAATTACGCGCAACAATGTCCTGCAGCAATATACTCGGCTTCGGCGGTGGAAAGAGCTACTGAGTTTTGTTTCTTTGAAGCCCAAGACACCAGGGATCTCCCTAGAAACTGACAAGTCCCTGATGTGCTCTTCCTATCAATTTTACACCCTGCCCAATCAGCATCTGAATATCCTAATAAATCAAAAGAGGATCCCTTGTTGGGACCATGCTTCGTCGCCGAAGGTCCTGCAGGAAGAAACAGCTTCGGCTGAAGCTGTCCGCATGTGACGACCGAAGGTTGTTCTTCATGAAGCTTCGGAGTTACGAACCGACTTAAAAGTAGAATGACCTTTTAGTCCATAAGCGTTTGAGTCGTTGTTATAAACTTTTACGAAGGGCATGAATGTAATTTCTCACAGGCTGTGTCTTGTGCCTATAAATAGTGAATAGTATTCCTTTACTGTTCACGCATTCCTGTAATTGCAATCGCACCATTCGAGAATCCATCTTTGCCAAGGCAAAGGTATAACTGTATTCAATGTTCAGATACATTAAGTCAATATAATATAGAAGTAATATTGTTCATTTATAATTTATTTACCTTTTATGCTTCATATTTCCCTTCGTACAATTTGCCAGAATTCAATTACGAAGATCTAACCTTCGTAATTGTATTGTTTTTAACCTTCGTCCAAGGTTCATTAATCCTTAAGGGAATAATGTAATGTTGGACGAAGGGCATTAACATTTAACATTTTATGTTGCCTTGTTCTTAATTCATAGCATTTGAGAACAAGTCTCCAACATTGGCGCCCACCTCCGGTCAACTCACTTCCACCTTTTGAGCTGATGGCTTCGTTTAACGATCAAGTTGGAGCTGCTTCGGCCCCAAAGCTGGTGCTCCCGATAACAGGTGGTTCATGCTCAGAACCAGCCAACAAAAAGCAGAAGAAAGAGGCGCAGAGAAGGGTACAACATGTTGGAGTGCAGGGACCCTTCATCAAGTCAAGGTGGTCTCACATTCCAATTACCTTCTCCCAAGAGGATCTTCAACTCAAGGATTACCCACACAACGATGCTATGGTTATCTCTTGTGTGATCAAAGGATTTCTGGTCCACAATGTTTTAGTTGATACAGGCAGCGCAGCTGATATCATATTTGCTAAGGCCTTCAGACAGATGCAAGAGCCTGAAGACAAAATTCATGATGCCACACATCCCCTTTGTGGCTTCGGAGGAAGGCAGATTGTCGCACTCGGCAAAATCACAATGCCAGTGACCTTCGGATTTATCAACAATACAAGGACTGAACAAGTCGTGTTTGACATTGTTGACATGGAATACCCTTACAATGCAATTATTGGTCGTGGCACCCTCAATGCTTTCGAAGCAATTCTTCATCCTGCTTACCTTTGCATGAAGATACCTTCGGATCAAGGACCCATTGCTATTCATGGAAGTCAGGAAGCTGCCAGAAGGGCCGAGGGAAACTGGACTGACTCAAAAGCAATCCATAATATAGATGGAGCTGAAGCTTGTGAACAGTACAAATTCAGAAGGGAGAAAGCAGCTTCGGCAGATCAGCCGAAGCCCATGCTCTTATGTGAGGATATAGCAGAGCAGAAAGTGCTGTTGGGCTCCCAATTATCCGAAGAGCAGGAAAAAACCTTGATAAGGTTTTTGTTCAACAACAAAGATGTTTTTGCATGGTCAGCCAATGATCTTTGCGGAGTCAACAGGGATGTTATTGAACACTCGCTTAATGTTGACCCATCTTTCAGACCCAGAAAGCAGAGGCTTCGGAAAATGTATGAAGACAAGGCCGAAGGAGCTCGGAATGAAGTCAAAAGACTCCTCAGTGCAGGAGTTATCAGAGAAGTAAAGTACCCAGAATGGCTAGCTAACACTGTGATGGTAAAAAAGGCCAATGGCAAATGGCGAATGTGTATCGATTTTACAGACCTCAACAAGGCCTGTCCGAAGGACGAATTCCCATTGCCAAGGATAGACTCCTTAGTTGATGCAGCAGCTTCGTCAGAGCTTATGAGTCTTCTAGATTGTTATTCAGGCTATCATCAAATTTGGATGAAGAAGGAGGATGAGCCGAAGACCAGTTTCATAACCCCTAGTGGAACATATTGTTACCTTCGGATGCCTGAGGGGCTCAAGAACGCTGGAGGAAGTTTCAGCAGAATGACTGCGAAGGTTCTCCAGTCTCAGATAGGCAGAAATGTGCTAACTTATGTCGATGATATCATTGTAAAAAGCACAAAACAGGAAAATCACATTGCTGATTTGCAGGAGACCTTCGCCAGTTTTAGACAAGCTGGTCTCAAGTTGAATCCAGAAAAATGTGTCTTCGGAGTAAAGAAGGGGAAATTTCTTGGATGCTTGGTTTCAACAAAGGGAATTGAAGCTAATCCAAGTAAAATTGAAGCTATACTTCGAATGGAGCCACCAAGTACAAAAAAGGGGGCCCAAAGATTGACAGGGAGGCTGGCATCTCTCAATAGATTCATATCCAGATCAGCAGAGAGAAATTTACCATTCTTCGAAGTGCTGAAATCAGTCGAAGTCTTTCAATGGGGACCAAGCCAACAAAAAGCCTTCGAGGAACTGAAGCAATATTTGATAGATTTAACAACATTAACTCCACCAACACCAGGGGTTCCTTTGTTACTATATGTGGCAGCTTCGCACTCAGCGGTAAGTGCAGCACTTGTCCAGGAGAAGCTTGATGGCCAAGTCAAGAAGCAGGTCCCAGTGTATTTTGTATCTGAAGTTCTCAGTATATCAAAGAAAAACTATACAGAATTGGAGAAGGTGTTATATGCTGTTTTAATGGCATCGAGGAAGCTTCGGCATTACTTTCAAGCATACAATATTGTTGTTCCTTCTTCGCAGCCGTTGAAGGATATTATGAGAAATAGAGAAGCTACTGGACGGATTGGAAAATGGGCTGCAGAGCTCAATGAATTTTGCATTGATTATGTGCATAGATCTTCGATCCAGTCTCAAGCGTTGGCAGATTTCATTGCCGACTGGACGCCAGGGGCTCAGGATGAAGAAACAAATAAAGATGCCGAAGTATGGACAGTATTTTGCGATGGGTCTTGGGGAACCTTCGGAGCAGGAGCAGCCGCTGTGTTGGTCTCACCATCCAAAGTTAAAACTTGTTATGCGGCAAGACTCGATTTTAGTTGTACAAACAATATTACTGAGTACGAAGCACTGCTTTTGGGCCTTCGGAAGTTAAAAGCAATGGGAATCAGAAGGGCCATTCTTAAAACTGATTCCCAGGTTGTTTTGGGTCATATCGACAAAAGTTGTAAGGCTAAAGATCCGAAGCTTGAAAAATATCTAGACACGGTCCGAAGAATTGAAGCTTCCTTCGAAGGATTTTCTGTCAAAAATATCCCTCGAGGACAAAATGAGCATGCTGATTTGCTAGCTAAGTCAGCAGCACAGGGGCTGCCCTTACCTTCGGATGTGTTCTTCGAAACAATAAAAGCACCTTCAGTGGAACTTCTTGAAAGAGCAGTCCTCAATATATCTCCTGTTTATAGTGAAGACTGGAGAACTGAGATCATCTCTTACCTTCAGGGCAATTTCCTTTCAGATGACGAAACTTATAACATGAGGATAGAAGCAAGAGCTCGTCCATATGTCATGATAGAAGGAGAGTTGTACAAGCATGGAGTGTGTGCTCCATTACTCAAGTGTTTATCCAGAGCCGAAGGCATAGAGTTGATGAAAGAAATACATGCAGGCCTCTGTGGATCTCACATTGGATCTAGGCCGTTACTTGGAAAAGTTTTTCATCAAGGGTTTTATTGGCCGAAGGCAGCTTCGGATGCAGCGGAATTAGTTCAAAAGTGCGAAGGTTGTCAGAAATGTGCAAGAGATCAAAAACAACCTTCGTCTCTAACTCAGCTGATACAACCCATCTGGCCATTGCAAAGGTGGGGCCTTGACTTGTTAGGTCCGTTACCACCGGCCCAAGGAAACTTAAGATATGTTGTAGTGGCCGTGGAATATTTTTCTAAATGGATTGAGGCTAAGCCTTTAGCCACAATAACTTCGGCCACAATTCAAAAGTTTTTCTGGCAGAACATTGTTTGTCGTTTCGGAGTACCAAAGGCCATCACTGTAGATAATGGAACACAGTTCGACTTCGAAGCTTTCAGAGAATTCTGTGATCAAATTGGCACGAAGATCCATTTTGCATCAGTTAGACATCCGGAGTCAAATGGACTTGTTGAAAGAGCCAATGGCATCATAATGACAGGAATAATGAAGCTAATCTTCAATCAACCCAGGGGAAAGTGGCCAAATCTATTAATCAAAGTGGTATGGAGCCACAACACAACAACATCAAGGTCAACAGGCTTTACTCCATTCAAATTGTTGTTTGGTGACGAAGCAATAACTCCGGAGGAAGCTAAAACTGGATCAATAAGAGTAGTAGCTTCGGCAGAATCAGATTCTGAAGCTGGTCATTCTGTGGAAAAAGATGCTATAGAAGGGATCAGGCTTCAAGCTGTAGAGAACATCAATAAATATCAAGCCGAAACAATCAAATGGCGTGATAGAAAGGTTCGGCTAAAGAATATTGAGCCAGGACATTTGGTGCTTCGGAGAGTAGCTAACCCAGATACAGTGGGCAAGTTGCAGTTGAAATGGGAGGGACCTTTTTTGGTAGTATCTTCGTCAAGACCCGGTTCATACAGATTGAAGGATATGGACGGCAATGACATTCCTAGATCTTGGAATGCGGATGAGCTTCGGCGATATTATGTATAACTTGATGTAATTTTTTATATTTTTATTTTTTCTTTCATGGCACCCTTTTCCTTTCTGAAGGGGGAGAAAGGTTTTTAATGGGGCCATCACATGTAATTTCCTTTTTTAGCTCTATAAGAGCAAAATCCCCCAAAGATGTAAATGTAAAAGCTGAGAACGCACCATCGAGTGCCGAAAAGAAATAGGGAAGAAGCTCCAAAGTCGTTCCTAAGGGAATGCAGAGCTTACAGCGAAAAATAAACGCTGATTCCGCCGAAAGTAAAAGGCGAAGAAGCTCCAAAGTCGTTCCTAAGGGAATGCAGAGCTTACAGCGAAAAGTCAACGCTGATTCCGCTGAAGTAAAAGGCGAAGAAGCTCCTAAGGGAGGCTTACAGCGAAAAGTCAGCGCTCATATGTGACTGTTTCTAAGGAAATAATGGTTGTGATTATGGCTTCGCATATGTGTCTGAACATTCATTTGCACACTGCATTACATCATAACATTTGCATTCATAAACATTCATTCAGGCATATGTAGGGTAATCATCATCATAAGTGGTTGCTTCGGCAAAAAGGGAAAAACTGTCTTTTGTATTTCGTCGTGTACGCAAGGAAAAGCTATTTTTATGCTTCGATGTGTACGAAAAGAAGGGAAGGTGTTTTTTTCGCCTTCGGCTCAAAAAGATAATTCCGTCTACATCAAAGCACTTCATACATTAATAGAAGGGTAAGAGCATATTACAAGGTATGAACAAAATTCATTGAGAACTGTTTAGCCATATTTACAAAAGTTATTTCAAGAGTTTCTCGAGTTTTTCTACAATCTACTTCTACTAATCTTCATGAGGCCTCAGCTTCGACGTCATACTCTTTAAGCACCAGTCTCGGCTTCGTCATCCTACATGAATTAAGTTGTTGTGAGTCCAAACCAAGTTTGAAGAAAAAGGTAAGCACAAGGTATGATTTCTTACTGGTTCAAGATGACTCCGAGCTTCGTCTCCAGCCTTTTCTCGCCCGCCTTTCGTCCATATCATCTTTACAAATCTATTAGAAATGCTTCGGGCGAGGTCAGGAATATCATCTAAAAGTGATGGTGATAGAGTGAAATTGGGCCTATTAACAATTTTTCCATGATTGCAGCCAGCTTTCAGAAAAGCTGCAGCAGTGCCCCGAGAAGCTACCCAGGCACAGAAGTCACCGTGCCCGGCTATAACTTCGTCAAGTTCATCAATTTCACCCTCAATATGTTCAAAGGTCTTTGGTAAATCTTCAGCTGACGGGGTGAATTTCTCACTGCTAGCTCCAACTGAGTGGAAGATTTTTCGCAGTCGTTGAATACATTTGTTGCTAAACTCCAAACATTTATCTTGAAGGCTTGCTCAAATCTGAATTTTGTTGGACTTCGGCTTCAAGTTTTGCATTAAGTTCTTGCTTTTTTTGTTCAAACTGTTCAGATTGGCAGAGAAGCTTCGTATTCAATTCTGCTATTTTAGCTTCGGCTTCTGCCAATAAGCCTTCAGTTGTCTGAAGCTCGAAGTCTTTCTTTTCAATAGTAGCTGATTGCTCTTTTATTTTGCTCTCCAAATTTTCAATTATAACTTCGTGCTTTTTGTCTTCCAGATCCTGCTGCATTTTCAAAGCTTTACTCAACAGCATACTCTGCATATAAACAACCTTCGTTAGAAACATCTTCATTATTAAAAACAATAAAAGTCAAGGGTAAAGTAGTTCACCTTGAAATTGGAATAAAATAAACTACCAACGATATGTTGTCGTCGGTAGCGGCTAATGTCCGTTTCCAGCTTCGGAAAACCGATACTCTTTGATAGAGTACCGATAATCTTAGCTCCAGTTTGATCACGGATACACTCTAATTTTTCATCGTCAATACCTCCGAAGAGGAGTGCTCCTGGTTTATATCCGCAAGATTTGGCATATTCTTTAAGCTCTTCTATTTCAGCTTTTGACAATTCTTGTCCAACTAAATTTTGAAACATGAAGGCTTCATCCTCTGAAGTTTCGTCAACAATTTCCTTTTCTTTCCCAGACACTGCGGCCATGGTCTCTTCGGCGGCAGCAGTAGCTTCTTCTGCGGCCATGTCTAGCAGCATTTTGTCGATATGTTCGATGGTGGTTTCCAAGTTCAAATCTTCGGTTGAGGCAGCTTCGGTAGCCGCGATCTCCGAAGGTGCAACTTCAATATTTGTTATTTCCTCAGCCGCTGGTATCTTCTGAGCTGAAGCTCTCGGTGGTGTCTTGTCAATGACTTCCGTCACTGCGATGATTCTTTGTCTCTTTGTTTTAGTTGTTTTCTTCGCTTTTTCGGGCTCCTTTTCCTTCTGAAAAAACTTCGTCAGTTGAGGCCCTAATGGACTTAGCTTCACAGGCAGGGATTCAGTCATTACCTTCAAAATTTCTTCCACATCAGTGGCAAAGCGTGATGCGGGAGTCTCTTCTTCATCGGATACTTTTTGCTTCGGGGATGATACTTTCTTCTTCTTCGGAACATTCTTCTTTTTTGGTGGTTCTTTTTCATCTTCATTTAAAGCTTCGGCTACCCTTTTCCTTTTCCGGCCTTCAACACCTTTATTCAGATTTTCGTAATCAGGGTATTCAAAACCCAAGGCGTCCAACACTCGATTCAGGCTTCGCTTCGGACGGGTACCGAAGGCCGCAGTCATCAACTGATCCTCTTTTTTGGAGTAATTACCGAGTATTTCATTGCACATTATTTCAATTGTATCCAGCCACTCTTGGCAAGGTGTTTTAAAGTATTTCTTAAACTTGTAATAGTAAGGCAACCGCACAAGTTCCCCTTCTTTCTTCTCCCCCTCTAGCTTCGGCATTTCCCATTCTCTTAAAGTAGGAAAAACTCTGAAGGCCAAAAACTCTTGAACCAAGTCTCTTGTGCCGATATGTTCTGAAATAATTTTAAACTCAGCTAGTGCAGCCCAAGTAGGACCTTCCAATGACATTTGGCATCGTGGTCTTGTTTCTCCGAAGATCAATTCAAGAGGGCTTTGTACCAGCTTCTCTTTGTCTTCGTCAACCTTCACATAAAACCATTCCGACTTCCAGCCTGCTAGCCATTTGCCTCGGTAGCTGATTACAGGAAACTTTGTGGTTTTCCGATAGGCAAAATTGTAGCAACCAAAGTTATCATGTAATCCATCTTTTCTAGCCTTCGTCTGGTAATGCAGCTCATGAACTCGGCAAAAGCTGTCAGCAAACGGTTCCACCGCCTGGCTTCGGAGGGCCCAGATGTAAACACTAAGCCTAACGATGGCGTTAGGAGTCAACTGATGAAAGTAGATCCCAAACTTCTTCAATACATCTGCAATAATCTTATGGAGGGGGAATCTTAGCCCGGCCTTTAGAAAGCTCTTGAAAATAACTATTTCATCCTTCTCTGGCTTCGGGGTAGTTTCTTCTCCCCCAAAGCGAAGTAGCTTCTTCTGACTTTCACTGAAATAACCCGACTTCACCATCTTGGAAAGATCAGTCTTAGAGACAGTCGACTTCCCGAAGTCCAAGTGGCTGGGCTTGCTTGGCATGGCAATATGATAATCATCTTCGGAATCAGTTTCCTCAATATCTCCTTCTTCCGCTTCGGTAGCAACTTCGGAGATGGGGACAGTCCGCTCTGTCTCGGCGGTATGGACTCCTTCCGTGGTCACCAGTCCGGATCGTTGCATCGCTTCGGAGATAGGAACAGTCTCCGAACCTTCAGCTTCGCCTCCCTCACGCTCAACCCTAGCGGTAGAACGCACTCTGGCCATTTAATTCTGAATATGTGGGAATTAAATACTTTTTCTTCCGAAGCTTTTTTCTGACGAAGTAGGCTTCAGGCTGGAGCTTCGTTCAATTCCAAGAGTCAAGCTTCGGCTATGGTTAAAAATTTTGGCAGCAAAACAGTGCAAATAGCAATGAATGCTGTGGTAACTTCACATCTACCCGTCTGTTTATATAGTGATGCAGGTAAGAAGGCGAACCACCAGGATTTTTACACCAGGCGGACAGCTGCTTGCACCCGCTGCCCGGTGGACCGCAGAGACCAAATAGTAACTCTGCAAGGTGGGACCGTTACGCGCTCGGAAACCAAATCGTTTCTCGGCAACGAGCTCAGGGAAGGTGTTTTTTCGGACCTTCGGCCTCCCAAAGCTTAAGAAACTTTTTTCACGGATCCAGCTCGTTACGAAAAACGATCTAGCACCGCGAAGGGGCTACTGTTGGGACCATGCTTCGTCGCCGAAGGTCCTGCAGGAAGAAACAGCTTCGGCTGAAGCTGTCCGCATGTGACGACCGAAGGTTGTTCTTCATGAAGCTTCGGAGTTACGAACCGACTTAAAAGTAGAATGACCTTTTAGTCCATAAGCGTTTGAGTCGTTGTTATAAACTTTTACGAAGGGCATGAATGTAATTTCTCACAGGCTGTGTCTTGTGCCTATAAATAGTGAACAGTATTCCTTTACTGTTCACGCATTCCTGTAATTGCAATCGCACCATTCGGGAATCCATCTTTGCCAAGGCAAAGGTATAACTGTATTCAATGTTTAGATACATTAAGTCAATATAATATAGAAGTAATATTGTTCATTTATAATTTATTTACCTTTTATGCTTCATATTTCCCTTCGTACAATTTGCCAGAATTCAATTACGAAGATCTAACCTTCGTAATTGTATTGTTTTTAACCTTCGTCCAAGGTTCATTAATCCTTAAGGGAATAATGTAATGTTGGACGAAGGGCATTAACATTTAACATTTTATGTTGCCTTGTTCTTAATTCATAGCATTTGAGAACAAGTCTCCAACAGTACCAAATACCAAACTTAGGTGTATAAACTAAATATCTCAAGATTCTTTTCACGGCCCTAAGGTGAACTTCCTTAGGATCATCTTGGAACCTTGCACACATGCATACAGAAAGCATAATATCTGGTCGAGATGCACATAAATAGAGTAGAGATCCTATCATCGACCGGTATACCTTTTGATCTACGAATTTACATCCCGTGTCGAGGTCGAGATGTCCATTAGTTCCCATGGGTGTCTTGATGGGCTTGGCATCCTTCATTCCAAACTTGGTGAGTATATCTTGTATGTACTTGGTTTGGCTGATGAAGGTGCCCTCTTGGAGTTGCTTGACTTGAAATCCTAGAAAATACTTCAACTCCCCCATCACAGACATCTCGAATTTTTGTACCATGATCCTACTAAACTCTTCACAATTAGATTGGTTAGTAGACCCAAATATGATATCATCAACATAAATTTGGCATACAAACAAATCTTTTGTAATAGTTTTAGTAAAGAGAGTAGGATCGGCTTTTCCGACTTTGAAGCCATTAGTGATAAGAAAATCTCTTAGGCATTCATACCATGCTCTTGGGGCTTGCTTGAGCCCATAAAGCGCCTTAGAGAGTTTATACACATGATTAGGGTACTCACTATCTTCAAAGCCGGGAGGTTGCTCAACATAGACCTCTTTCTTGATTGGTCCATTGAGGAAAACACTTTTCACGTCCATTTGATTGAGCTTCAAGCCATGGTAAGTAGCATAGGCAAGTAATATGCGAATTGACTCAAGCCTAGCTACGGGTGCATAGGTTTCACCGAAATCCAAACCTTCGACTTGTGAATATCCTTTGGCTACGAGTCAGGCTTTGTTCCTTGTCACCACACCATGCTCATCTTGCTTGTTGCGGAATACCCACTTGGTTCCTACAACATTTTGATTAGGACGTGGAACCAAATGCCATACCTCATTCCTTGTGAAGTTGTTGAGCTCCTCTTG
The DNA here is from genome assembly GCF_902167145.1 of Zea mays. Lineage (NCBI taxonomy): Eukaryota > Viridiplantae > Streptophyta > Magnoliopsida > Poales > Poaceae > Zea > Zea mays. The sequence continues at coordinate 210,711,987 of NC_050099.1, forward strand.
CATTGCCAGCACCCAATCCGAATCTTTTAGTGCATCCTCTACCCTGTATGGCTCAATAGGGGAGACAAAAGAGTAATGTTCACAAAAATGAGCAACTCAAGATCGAGTGGTTACCCCCTTATGAATATCACCGAGGATGGTGTTCACGGGGTGATCTCTTTGAATCGCTTGGTGGACTCTTGGGTGTGGCGGTCTTGGACCCTGATCATCTTCCTTGTATTGATCATTGGCATCTCCCCCTTGATCATTGTCCTCCTCTTGATGTGGCTCTTCTTGATCTTCATTTTCATCATCTTGAGCTTGATCCTCATCTTGGGTTGGTGGAGATGCTTGCATGGAAGATGAAGGTTGATCTTGAGCTTGAGTGGGCTCTTCGGATTCCTTAGGACACACATCCCCAATGGACATGTTCCTTAGTGCGACGCATGGAGCCTCTTCATCATCTAGCTCATCAAGATCAACTTGCTCTACTTGAGAGCCGTTAGTATCATCAAACACAATGTCACAAGAAACTTCAACTAGTCCGGTGGACTTGTTAAAGACTCTATATGCCCTTGTGTTTGAGTCATAACCAAGTAAAAAGCCTTCTACAGCCTTAGGAGCAAATTTAGATTTTCTACCTCTTTTAACAAGAATAAAACATTTGCTACCAAAGACTCTAAAATATGAAACATTGGGCTTTTTACCGGTGAGGAGTTCATATGATGTCTTCTTGAGGATTCGGTGAAGGTAGAGCCGGTTGATGGAGTAGCAGGCGGTGTTAATCGCCTCGGCCCAAAACTGGTCCGATGTCTTGTATTCATCGAGCATGGTCCTCGCCATGTCAAGTAGAGTTCTATTCTTCCTCTCCACTACATCATTTTGTTGAGCTGTGTAGGGAGAAGAGAACTCATGCTTGATGCCTTCCTCCTCAAGAAAGCCTTCAATCTGAGAGTTCTTGAACTCTATCCCATTGTCACTTCTAATCTTTTTGATCCTCAATCTGAACTCATTTTGAGCTCGTCTCAAGAATCCCTTTAAAGTCTCTTGGGTTTGTGATTTTCCTGCAAAAAGAACACCCAAGTGAAGCGAGAATAGTCATCCACAATTACAAGACAATACTTACTCCCACTAATGCTTATGTAAGCTATCGGGCCGAATAAATCCATGTGGAGTAGCTCAAGCGACCTGTCGGTTGTCATGATGTTCTTGTATGGATGATGGGCACCAACTTGCTTTCCTCCTTGGCATGCGCTACAAACCCTATCTTTCTCAAAATGAACATTTGTTAGTCCTAAAATGTGTTCTCCCTTTAGAAGCTTGTGAAGATTCTTCATCCCAACATGGGCTAGTCGGCGATGCCAGAGCCAACCCATATTAGTCTTAGCAATTAAGCAAGTGTCGAGTTCAGCTCTATTGAAATCAACTAAGTATAGCTGACCCTCTAACACTGCCTTAAATGCTATTGAATCATCACTTCTTCGAAAGAGAGTAACACCTACATCAGTAAATAGACAATTGTAGCCCATATTGCATAATTGAGAAACAGAAAGCAAATTGTAATCTAAACAATCTACAAGAAAGACATTGGAAATAGAATGGTCAGGTGATATAGCAATTTTACCAAGTCCTTTGACCAAACCTTGATTTCCATCCCCGAATGTGATAGCTCTTTGGGGATCTTGGTTTTTCTCGTAGGAGGAGAACATTCTTTTCTCCCCAGTCATGTGGTTTATGCACCTGCTATCTGTTGGGGGTCTGCTTCGTCGCTGAAGGTCCCATAAGAAGAAACACCTTCGGAAGATTGACACAAAGCTGAAGCTATAAATCAGAAGGCTTCGGAGTACATTTTCAAAGGCACCGACTTAAAGATGAAATGACCAGTCGGCCCATTATAATTTGTATTATGATTGTAAACCTTTGTAAAGGGCATGAATGTAATTCCCCACAGGCTGCGTCCTGTGCCTATAAATATATGAACAGTACCCCTATACTGTTCACGCTATCTTGCAATCGCTCGCGCGCAACATTTGGATTTTTGCCTTCTAGCCGAAGGTATAAATGTAATTAAATATTATATTTGAATATTCAAGTTTGCATAATGATAACGTATGAATGACATTATACGTTTGTTTGTATAATCTTTCATGTTTCATATGTTTCATCTTTCATTATCTTATAACCGTGATGATGAAGGTACGTCCTTCATTGACCTTCGTCTGAAGATCGTTATATCCTAAGGGAAATAATGCTTCGAAGGACGAAGGACTTTAACATTTAATACCTTGTGTTGCCTTGTTCTTGATTCATAGCATTTGAGAACAAGTCCCCAACATTGGCACCCACCTCCAGTGAACTCACTTCCACTATTGAGCTGATGGCTTTGTCCAACACCCAAGCTGAAGCTGCTTCGGCTACGGAGCTGGTGCTCCCAATAACAGGCGGTTCATGCTCAGAACCAGCCAACAAGAAGCAAAAGAAGGAGGCTCAGAGAAGGGTACAACATGTTGGGGTGCAGGGACCCTTCATCAAGTCTAAATGGTCCCACATCCCAATCACCTTCTCCCAGGAGGACCTTCAGCTCAAGGATTATCCTCATAATGATGCTATGGTCATATCTTGTGTCATCAAGGGATTTCTGGTCCACAATGTTTTGGTTGATACAAGCAGTGCAGCTGACATCATATTTGCTAAGGCCTTCAAGCAAATGCAAGAGCCAGAGGACAAGATTCATGATGCTACACACCCTCTTTGTGGCTTCGGAGGAAGGCAGATTGCAGCGCTCGGCAAAATCACGATGTCAGTGACTTTCGGCTTCGTCCACAATACAAGGACTGAACAGGTTGTATTCGATATTGTTGACATGGAATACCCCTACAATGCAATCATTGGTCGTGGGACACTCAATGCTTTCGAAGCAATACTTCATCCAGCATATCTATGCATGAAGATACCTTCGGAACAAGGACCCATTGTTGTTCATGGCAGTCAGGAAGCTGCTAGAAAAGTTGAAGTAAACTGGATAGATTCAAAAGCAATCCACAACATAGATGGAAATGAAGCTTGTGAACAGTACAAGTACAAAAGAGAGAAGGCTGCCTCGGCTGATCAGCCGAAGCCTATGCTTCTATGTGAAGATATAGTAGAGCAGAAGGTATTGCTGGGTTCTCAGTTATCTGAAGAGTAGGAGAAAACCTTGATAAAGTTTTTATTCAACAATAGATGTGTTTGCTTGGTCAGCTAATGATCTTTGCGGTGTCAACGGAGATGTCATTGAGCATTCGCTCAATGTGGATCCATCTTTCAGGCCAAGAAAACAAAGGCTCCGGAAAATGTCCGATGGCAAAGCTGAAGGTGCTCGAAATGAAGTGAAGAGGCTTCTTAGTGCTGGCGTTATCAGAGAGGTCAAATACCCAGAGTGGCTAGCTAACACTGTTATGGTGAAGAAGGCAAATGGTAAATGGAGAATGTGCATCGATTTTACAGATCTTAACAAGGCTTGTCCAAAGGATGAGTTCCCATTGCCAAGAATAGATTCTCTAGTAGATGCAGCAGCTTCATCAGAGCTTATGAGTTTACTAGATTGTTATTCAGGCTACAACCAAATCTGGATGAAGAAGGAAGATGAGCCGAAGACCAGCTTCATAACCCCCAGTGGTACTTATTGCTATCTTCGGATGGCTGAGGGGCTCAAGAATGCTGGAGGAAGCTTCAGCAGAATGACAGCCAAGGTCCTTCATTCTCAGATAGGCAGAAATGTGCTAACATATGTTGATGATATCATAGTAAAAAGCACGAAGCAAGAAAATCACATCACTGATCTGCAAGAAACATTTGCTAATTTCAGGCAAGCTGGCCTGAAATTAAATCCTAAAAAATATGTCTTTGGAGTAAAGAAGGTAAATTCCTTGGTTGCCTAGTTTCAACAAAGGGGATCGAAGCTAATCCAAGCAAAATCGAAGCCATACTTCGAACGGAACCGCCAAGTACGAAGAAGGGGGCCCAACGGTTGGCAGGAAGATTGGCTTCATTGAACAGATTCATATCTAGATCAGCAGAAAGAAACTTGCCATTCTTTGAAATACTAAAGTCAGCCGAAGTCTTTCAGTGGGGCCCAGCTCAACAGAAAGCCTTCAAAGAGCTGAAGCAATACCTGATTGATCTAACAACATTAACTCCACCTGCGCCAGGGGCCCCGTTACTATTATATGTGGCAACTTCACACTCTGTAGTGAGTGCGGTGCTTGTGCAGGAGAAGTTGGAAGGACAAATCAAAAAGCAAGCCCCAGTATACTTTGTCTCCGAAGTTCTAAGCTTATCAAAGAAAAATTATACAGAATTGGAGAAGGTGTTGTATGCTGTCTTAATGGCCTCCAGGAAGCTTCGGCATTATTTTCAAGCATTTCATATTATTGTTCCTTCGTCACAGGCTCTGAAGGATATCATGAGGAACAGAGAAGCTACTGGAAGGACTAGAAAGTGGGCTGTGGAACTCAACGAATTCAGCATTAATTATGTGCACAGATCCTCGATTCAGTCCCAGGCGCTAGCAGACTTCATCGCTGACTGGACGCCAGGGGCTCAGGAAGAAGAAGCAAATAAAGATGCCGAAGCTTGGACAATATTTTGCGACGGTTCCTGGGGAACCTTTGGGGCAGGTGCAGCTGCTATTTTGGTTGCACCTTCCAAAGTCAGAACATGCTATGCAATAAGGCTTGATTTCAGTTGCACAAATAATATTGCTGAATACGGAGCTTTGCTTTTGGGGCTTCGGAAGTTAAAGGCAATTGGGATAAGAAGGGCGGTCCTTAAAACCGATTCCCAAGTTATTTCTGGTCATGTTGACAAGAATTGTAGAGTAAGAGACCCGAAGCTTGAGAAATACCTGGATACAGTTCGAAGGCTTGAAGCTTCTTTCGAAGGGTTTTCTGTCAAGAATATTCCACAAGGAGAAAATGAGCACGCTGATCTGCTAGCCAAGTCAGCGGCACAGGGGCTGCCTTTACCTTCGGAAGTATTCTTTGAGACAATAAGAGCACCTTCGGTGGAACTTCTTGAAAGAGCAGTGCTCAATATATCTCCTGTTCATAGTGAAGATTGGAGAACCGAAATTATATCTTTTCTCCAAGGCAACTGCCTTTCAGATGACGAAGCTTATAATAAGAGAATAGAGGCAAGAGCTCGACCATATGTAATAATAGAAGGGGAGTTATACAAACATGGAGTCTGCTCTCCACTGCTCAAGTGTCTATCCATAACTGAAGGTATAGAATTGATGAAGGAAATACATGCAGGATTGTGTGGATCTCATATTGGATCTAGACCTTTGTTGGGGAAAGTCTTCAGACAAGGATTTTATTGGCCGAAGGCAGCTTCAGATGCAACGGATCTGGTTCAAAAATGTGAAAATTGCCAAAAATGCGCAAGAGAGCAGAAACAACCTTCGTCGTTAACCCAACTGATACAACCAACCTGGCCATTGCAAAGATGGGGCCTAGATTTGTTAGGTCCACTTCCACCAGCACAAGGCAATTTAAAATATGTTGTGGTGGCTGTAGAATATTTTTCTAAGTGGATTGAAGTGAAGCCTTTGGCCACAATAACTTAACAGTCCAGAAATTATTTTGGCAAAACATTGTTTGTCGCTTCGGCGTACCAAAGGCTATAACTGTGGACAATGGTACACAGTTTGATGCCGAAACCTTCAAGGAATTCTGTGGTCAAATCGGCATGAAGATCCATTTTGCATCAGTCAGACATCCAGAATCAAATGGACTTATCGAAAGAGCAAATGGTATTATAATGACAGGAATAATGAAGTTAATTTTTAATCAGTCTAGAGGAAAGTGGCCAGAAGAGTTGATTAAAGTGGTGTGGAGTCACAACACGACTGTATCAAGATCAACAGGTTTTACGCCATTCAAGCTATTATTCGGTGACGAAGCCATAACCCCAGAAGAAGCTAAAACGGGGTCAATAAGAACAATAGCTTCGATTGAGGACGAAGTTGATTATCATGTAGCAAAAGACACTATAGAAGGGGTCAGACTTCAGGCTATGGAAAATATTAATAAATATCAAGCTGAAACATTAAAATGGCGCGACAGAAAAATCCGGCTGAAAAATATCAAGCTAGGGCATCTGGTGCTTCGGAGAGTGGCTAATCCGGACACAGTAGGCAAGCTACAGCTGAAGTGGGAAGGACCTTTTCTGTTCGTATCTTCGTCAAGGCCCAGTTCTTACAGACTAAAAGATATGGACGACAATGATATTCCTAGGTCTTGGAATGCGGATGAGCTTCGGCGGTATTATGTATAGATTCATGTAATCTTTTTTCTATTTTTCTATGGCACCCTTTTCCTTTCCAAAGGGGGAGAAAGGTTTTTAATGGGGCCATAGTTTGTAATCTTTTCCTTTCTTATTCAGCTCCACGAGAGCAAAATCCCCCAAATATGTAAATGTAAAATCTGAGCATGCACCATCGAGTGCAGAGAAAAAGGTAAAACAGGGAGAAGCTCGAAAGTCGTCCCTAAGGGGATGCAGAGCATGACGAAGCTACAAAAAGTCGTTCCTAAGGGAGCGCAGCGTAAGTTTTCTGCTCAAAAGTCGTTCCTTAGGGAATGCGGAGCCAAATACCTCCGAAATATAAGGCGAAGCGCGAAAAGTCAACGCGAATACCGCCGAAATAGAAGGCGAAGAAGTTCAAAAGACGTTCCTTAGGGAATGCAGAATTTACACCGAAAAATAAATGGTGCAGCCGAAAAATAAACGGCAAAGAGATTTCAGTCATTCCTTAGGGAATGAAGGTTGTGGATGAAGCTTCAGATGTGTGTGTTTGGGCATTTATTTGCACGATACATTACATCATACATTGCATACATAAACATTCATTTAGACATACATAGGATCATCATCATCATCATCATATCATACAGATACAGACAGTTCCTTCGGCTCTAAGAATGCAGCTTCGAAAGCAGAATCATGCTTCATTGTGTACGAAAAGAAGGGAAGGTGTTTTTCGCCTTTGGCTCAAAAAGTACAAAAGTTTCGTTCACATCGAAGCATTTCACACATTGATGGAAAGGTAAAAATATATTACAAAGGTATGGACAAAATTTATAGAGTAGGATCTAATTCTTAAATTACAATATTCTTTATAAAGGTTAATACAAGAGTTGTTAGAGTTTTTTCCACAGCTAGCTATTCAAGCTTCATCACCATCTATTGAGCTTCGGATAGTCTGCTAAGCTTCGGCTTTATGCTCTTCGGCTTTGTCATCATGTATATATTAAAGTGTTCTAAGGAAAATTCAAGTTTAAAGAAAAAGGTAAGCATAAGGTATGATTTTGTTACCGGCTTAAGATGACTTCGAGCTTCGTCACCAGCTAAGCTTCATCCACCCTTCGTCCATACTAGCTTTATAAATTTGTTTCCTATGCTTTAGGCAAGACTGGGAATATCAATTAGATCTGCTGGTGATAAGCTAAAGTTGGGTCTATTGACAATCTTTCCATGTGTGCAACCAGATTTCAGGAAGGCAACAGTTGTGCCCCGAGAAGCTACCAGGGCACAGAAATCGCCGTGTCCAGCTATAATTTCATCAAGAGCATCAATTTCACCCTCGATATGTTCGAAGGCTCCTGGCAGGTCTTCAATCGAAGGACTAAATTTTTCATAGCCGGCTCCAACCGAATTGAAGACCTGTTTCAGCCGTTGCACACATCGGTTGCTGAACTCCAAACATTTATTTTGAAGCTCTTTCAATGATTTTTGCAAATTTGAACTTTTCTCGACCTCGGCCTCAAATTTTGCATGAAATTTCTGTTTTTCTTGTTCGAAGCTTTCTGACTTTGAGAGAAGCACCGTATTCAACTTTGCAATTTTAGCTTCAGCTTCTACCAATAAACCCTCTGCTGTCTAGAGTTCGAAATCCTTCTTTTCAAGAGCAGCTGCTTGATCTTTTATTTTGCTTTCTAAACCCTCAATTATAACTTCATGCTTTTTATCTTCAAGATCTTGTTGCATTTTCAAAGCTTTACTCAATAGCATGCTTTGTGCAGAAGCGACCTTCGTTAGAAAACACCTTCATTATTAAAAACAATAAAAAGTCAAAGAAAAGTTTTTACCTTAAAATTAGAATAGAATAAACTACCGACGATATGCTGTCGTCGGTAGCGGCTAATGTCTGTCTCAAGCTTCGGGAAACCAATACTCTTCGATAGAGTACCGATAACCTTCGCTCTGGTTCGGTCTCGGAGGCAGCCTAAGCTTTCGTCGTCAACACCGCCAAAAAGTAGCGCCCCTGGTTCATATCCACAGGATATGGCATAGTTTCTCAATTCTTCTTTATCAGCCTTCGACAATTCTTTTCCAATTAAGTTTTGAAAATTGAAATTTTCTTCTTCCGAAGCATCTTCGACTATTTCCTTTTCTTTCTCAGGCACTGTGGCCACGACCTCTTCGGCAGCTGTGGCAGCTTCTTCTGCGACCATGTCAAGAAGTATCTTATCAATATTAGAAAGTGTGCTTTCTAGATTTGTGCTTTCTAGATTTGCATCTTCGGTTGGTTCAGCTTCGGCAGTTGCAGCTTCATTAGGTGCAGCTACGGTAGCTGTAGCGCTCTCAACAGCTTGTGCCTTTGAAGCCGAAGCTGGTCGTGGTGTCTCTTCAATAGCTTCTGTCACAGTAATAATTCTTCGTTTTTTGGCCCAGCTGCCTTCTTCGCTATCGAAGGCTCCTTCTTCTGAAAAAGCTTCATCAAATGTGGCGCCAGTGGACTTAGCTTGATAGGCAAGGATTCAGTCATTACCTTTAGAATTTCTGCCACGTCAGTAGTAGAAGGTGTTGCAGGAGTTTCTTCTTCTATATCAATCGCCTTCTGCTTCGGTGTCGTCGCTTTTCTCTTCTCCGGAGCAACTACTGTCGGTTCAGGGCTCAGTTTCCTCTTCTTTAGGTTTTCTTCATCTTCTTTTACCATTCTAGCGGTCTGTCTGCCCACAACACTAACAACTCTTTTTCTTTTTTGCCCTTCGGCAACTTTGTTCAAATGCTCATAATCAGGATATTCAAAATTTAGTGCATCCATTACCCGATTCAATCTTCGCTTCGGACGAGCGCCGAAGGCTGCAGTTAACAACTGATCTTCTTCGTATAGTTCCCTAAAATCTCATTGCACATAACTTCGATCGTGTCCAACCATTCTTGGCAGGGTTCCTTGAAGTGTTTTTTGAACTTAAAGTGATAAGGCAGTCGAACGAGTTCACCCTCTTTCTTCTCTTCTTCAAGCTTCGGTGTTGGAGCGAAGGCAAAGACGCCACCCTTCGCTCGAGGCCTTCACTGCAGCCGCTGGTCCGCCGGAGGCAAAGCGGGCAGGGACACCCTTCGCAGGACTCGGCGCTTTGACGAAGGCCTGCGGCGACGACCTCACACGGCGCGGCCTCGTTCAGCCCCAAGGCCCACGTGTGATCCGGCCCATTGTAACGGGCCCCGCGTGGCCGCCTCTGTATTACGGGCCTGACTTGTAAAGGCAAACTTGTAATTACAGCTTGTAACCCTGCTTTATGGGAATATTCCGGGGATAAACTAGGCGTCTGAGGGCACATGCGTCCTTAACACAAGACGCTGGGCACTCAGACACCTATAAATACCCCCGCACAGTGCCCGTGAGAGGCTAGATCAACAGAGCTATTGCCCCCGTGCACGTAACCCTGTTGTCGCCATTGTTCACCCCCGTTGGCCCACTTGCAGCAGAGAGCAAGTTCCAACATTTGGCGCCCACCAGCCGGAGTCAAACACAGATATGCAGCACGCCTCAGCTTCGCTCTGGAATCCGACAAATGTACAAACAACATAGCAGAGTATGAAGCAGTCATCCTCGGCCTCCGCAAGCTAAGGGCCCTCGGAGTCACCACCTGTATCATCAAAACAGACTCCAAGATAGTCGCCGGTCAGGTCGAAAAAGACTATGCAGCAAAAGACCCCGCGCTCATGCAATACCTCGCGGCTATCCGAAGTCTCGAGAGGCAGTTCAAGGGATTCACCCTACAGCATGTGGACAGGGCCAAGAATGAGGAGGCCGATGCATTAGCCAAGGCCGCCGCCAGGGGCGAGCCCCTGCCCTCCGACGTATTCTTTCACACCATCGGCACGCCAGCCGTCCGGAGCCCCGAAGGGCTCCAAATAACAAATGATAGCGAGGGCCACCGTATAGTCCACCTAATCATGACCGAAGACTGGCGGGCCCCAATAACCCTGTTTCTACAGGGATACTATCACCCAACCGACGTCAGTGAGGCGAAGCGCCTTGAGCATCGGAGCCGGGACTTCGCGCTAATCGAGGGCCAATTATACAAGAAGGGGGTCAGTCAGCCAATGCTTAAATGCGTCACCGAAACCGAAGGCATCCAAATCTTGCGCGAGGTCCACAGTGGAACTTGCGGCTCGCACGCGGGGCCAAGGGCCCTGGCTGCTAAGGTGATCCGACAAGGGTTTTACTGGCCTGCAATGATCTGCGCCGCAAATCGAGTCGCAAGGTCCTGCGAAGCCTGCCAGAAGTTCTCTCCTCGGTCAGGCAACCCCTCGCAATACACAAAGCTGGTCGCCCATACATGGCCTCTTCAGCGCTGGGGCCTGGACATCGTCGGGCCCTTGCCCACCGCTCAGGGGAACCTCAAGTTCGCCTTCGTAGCCGTCGAATACTTCACCAAGTGGATTGAAGCGAGGGCTGTGTCCACAATCACATCAAAGACTGCCCAAAAATTCTTTTGGCAGAACATTGTTTGCCGCTTCGGAGTACCGTCCGAGCTAACAGTTGACAACGGCAAGCAGTTTGACAATCAAGATTTCAAGGATTTCTGTTTTTCCATTGGCACCAAGCTTGCCTTCGCTTCAGTCTATCATCCGCAGTCCAACGGAGTCGTGGAGCGTGCCAATGGGAAAATCTTCACAGCCATCAAGAAGATGCTCCTCGACGAGAAAAAGGGCAGATGGACCGACTTGCTACCGGAGGCAGTCTGGGCGCTGAACACAACCGAGTGCAGGGCGACCGGGTTCACTCCTTTCCGCCTTCTATACGGATCAGAGGCAATGACCCCGCAAGAAATAAAACACGGGTCTCCGCGCACAGCTCCGTCAGCCACCCCTGACGTGGATGAGCCAACCTCCAAAGATCTCATTGACGGAGACCGGGTCTTCGCCCTGCAGGCCTTAAACAAATACCAAGCCCAGACCAAAGCATGGCGCGACCGCGCAGTCATCCCAAAGGAGTTCAGCGCGGGGGACCTCGTACTCATCCGAACAGCTCGGACGGAGTCCAAGGGCAAGCTGGAGCCCAAGTGGGAGGGCCCCTTCATAGTCAAGACAAAAGCTTCCCCCAGCGCTTACAGGCTCGCAACGCCAGATGGCGAGGACCTGGAGCACTCCTGGAACATTGACAACCTTCGTAAATTTTTTGTTTAATTCCTAGGGCTGAGTTCGCCCTTGTAATTCACCGCAAACAATCTTGTACCGGCCCGCACTCTTTTCCTCCCGGGGGGTGAGGTTTTTAACGAGGCGGAGCCATGTATTATATGTGAGAAAAATCCCCCGCAAAAGCATGTGTCGAAAAAAGACCGCGACAACGGTCTTCGGCATTCGACCAATTCGAAGTCACCGCGAGGCTAAGCGCTAGCCACCCTCGCGTGCGACCAATCCGCGCAGAAGTCGCCTAAGGGTGCAGCCGGACTTAGCACAACAAGTGCGCAAAAATCAAAGTCTATCGCGAAGACTATCCGCGCAGAAGTCGCCTAAGGGTGCAGCCGGACTTAGCACAACAAGTGCGCAAAAATCAAAGTCTATCGCGAAGACTATCCGCGCAGAAGTCGCCTAAGGGTGCAGCCGGACTTAGCACAACAAGTGCGCAAAAATCAAAGTCTATCGCGAAGACTATCCGCGCAGAAGTCGCCTAAGGGTGCAGCCGGACTTAGCACAACAAGTGCGCAAAAATCAAAGTCTATCGCGAAGACTATCCGCGCAGAAGTCGCCTAAGGGTGCAGCCGGACTTAGCACAACAAGTGCGCAAAAATCAAAGTCTATCGCGAAGACTATCCGCGCAGAAGTCGCCTAAGGGTGCAGCCGGACTTAGCACAACAAGTGCGCAAGAATCGAAGTCTATCGCGAAGACTAACCGCGCAGAAGTCGCCCAAGGGTGCAGCCGGACTTAGCTCCACAAGTGCGCAAAAATCAAAATCTATCGCGAAGGCTTTTCGCGCAGAAGTCGCCTAAAAGGCGCAGCCGGAGCCTACCGCAAAAACCGCCCAAGGGCGCAGCCGACCCAGTATGGCAAAAGCAGAAGCGACAGCAAGACCAATTATAATCACACTGGCACAGCACAATCAATCACACCAGTCAAAGTACACAGCGCCCTCGCAGGCACAAGCACGCGAGGGCACACTACTCCATTTAACAAACCCTTGCACATACACAAGCGAGGGCACCACGCCCTACATCGGCTCAACCTTAGGAATAATCCCCATCTCTCGATAATTAAATAACATTATCCTAAGCTCCTCACCAGCAAAAAGGCTTCGCAGCTCCCCTTCCCCCACACCCGAGACGGCCGGCAAAGACAGCAGCTCCTGCCGACCAACCCTACTAACGCGAAGCCGAGCCCCTTCCTCCGCACTAATCCTACGCTTCGCAACCGCCCTTCGTCGTCGGTGCCCGGTGCTAGGACCGGGCACGCCTGGCGCGTCCGCAGCATGTAGCGCAGCCTCCGCCGCAGCCTCGTCCAGGGCCGCAAAATAGTCCAAGTCCTCCTCCGACGACTCCTCGGTCCATTCAGCCGAGCTCCCAGAGTCAGTAAAATCAAAAAACTCAGAAACAGACCCACCACATTCATTTCCACCTTCCGCGGTCGAAGCCGCCAAAAAACCAGTAGTAGCGGTTGCGTGCGCAGGCCCAAAATCTTGAACCTGCGCAGCAACCAAAATTCAGTACATCATCCAAAAATCCCTCAACCCTAAACACCACCTACGCCACCTGCGAAGGCCCTGCCGCTGCGGGAGCCTCCGCCGCCGCCTCCGCCGTTGTCTCCGCTGGATCTTCAGCGCCCGGCACAGCAGCTGCGGGGGCATCAGACGCGCCTTCGGCCACCCTTGGGAGTAGGCCTTCGCCGGCCGCAGCAGGTACAAGGGCGCCTGGTGCATCTTCCGCGGTCACCGGGGCGACTCCAGTGGCGGCCTCCGCAGGGGTGGTCTCCGGCTCAGGCGGCGCGCTGTTCAGCGCCCCAAAATCGTCCACCCGCTCGCCGCGCTCCGCCTAAGACAAAACGTACAAAAATTCAGCAAACACACGCACAAACCGCATCCAGCAAGCACCGAGTAAACGACAACGTTACCTGAGCCCTTGCAGCCTCGGCCCGCGCCCGGACCACCTCTCGACCGTATGAACCCCACATCCGGTCATAGAGGGCCCCGCCGGACTCCTTCACCACGGGGTCTTCGACCTCAAAGATATCTCGCCCAAAATCTTCATCCACCTGGTCGAGGGCCTCAAAGTGCCGGCAGCCTTCGCGAGAGAGCGCGTTCATCGCTGCCTCGCAGGTGACCAGGGAGGTGAACGACATCAACCCCGCCAAGACAGTGGGGAGCTCCTGCAGTTCCTCCTGCACCCACTCCAGACAGCGAAGTCCGGCCTCTCGCTCCGGCACCTCGAAGTCGCTCGTCCGCACACCCAGCTCGCGATATGAAGTCATGAGCTGCGAGCGCGTCCGTTCGGCCTCCGCTCGCGCCGCGGCCTCGGCCCCCTCCGCGCGGCTCTCGAAGGCAGCAAGCCGCCGCTGCAGCTCCCCGGCGAGCTCCTTGGCGACATTGCCCTCCGCCCGCGCCAGCCTGGCCTCCGCCTGCGCAGACTGCTCCTTGGCGATGGCTTCGTTGGCCTCCCTTCTCTCCTCCATCAGCTGGCGCCGGAGGTCTGCCTTCTCCTTCTCAAGGGCGGCCACCTTCTCCGCCAGCTTGCGGCACTTGCTGTCGGAGGTCGACTTCTCACGGACAGCGTCCGCGTGTTGCGTCCGAAGTCTCTCGACCTCGGCAGACAACGTCGCCGTAAGGGCCCCCGACGCAGTACGGCTGGTGAAGTCAGCCACCTGCAGAACACACATAAGGCCCGTGTTAAAAAAAAAAAAAGCTCGGCAGACCTGACTCAGCGCCTCCATTGCTCCTTTCAGCCGGCGGGTCGCCGCGTCCGCCTCGTCTCTGACCAGCGCGAGGGCAGTCACCTCGCCTCCAGCGCCAAGGGTCTCTACCCCCGCCTTCGGCGCTGGCGCAGCCGTCGCGACCGCCGCGCCAGGCACAACTAGAGCGAGCGGGCCCTCGTCCAACCCTGCAACGCATCAACAGATTAAAAAAAAAATGTGTATACATATAGACTCACCCCCAAGATAATCCTCCACATCAATCTCAGTGCCGAAGTCGGCAACACGTTTGCCGGGCGGCGGTAGCGATCGGGCCGCCTTCGCAGCCTCCGCCACTCCGCTGGCGGACGGCACCACCTTCGACAGCTTGGGGCCTCCGGCGCCCACCGTCGCCTCCGGCGCCTTGCCAGGCGCGGAGGCACCCGCCTTCGCCGGCAATGGCGGCTTGCCTCCGCCGGAGGCCTCAGCCTTCGATGCTCCCCGCTGCCTTTTCGGCCGGGCTTCATGAACCCTCACGGTCGCCTGGCGTTTCCGCGCCGCCGCTTGGCGATCCTTGTCCATCACTGCCCACACAACATGACCGATATTTCGCCCATAAGGAAAAACTTTCCACCGACGAGCCATACGAGATGTAAAACAGTCCTCTTCATCCCAGGGGATAGGAATGTTTTTAGGCCAGCAACCCCCGGTAACCCTCAGCATCCGAGCCGAAGACTCCCGGAGCTCGGGCGAAGACATCCTCTCCCCCGGGGCCGCACACGTCCTCATTAACTCTCTAGCGAAACTATCAGACACCCCAAGCCCTCCCATCGCAGTACCTAATTTTCTCTTTTTCGAAGAGGTGGCGGCCGCCAGCGCAGGGTCGCCTCCGGCCTCCACCGCCGGTTTCTTCCCGCGGCGGTCTGCTTCGTCCTGACCAGGGTAGCCGTCGTACGGCAGTTGATTTAATTCAAAGACCCTGTTCAAGCGATCGTTTGACCCACGGATATCAAAACTGCGCTGGCCTTCCGTCTTCGGCACGTAGCGCCCCACGAGTCGCACCGCCAAGTCTTCTGCATCACGCACGAAGGCGGCCGGGTCACGGTTCCGCAAACTCAGTGCGAAGGCAGGACTTCGCACCTCCCTTCCTCCGTGAAAGGGCATCTGGCGAGGGCATACTTCGCCCAGCGCCCAGCCGTGCGCCAAGGGCCAGACCCCGTACGCCGCAAACTCTTCAACCAAATCACGCCCGCTGCTCTGACCGGCGGCGTACCGAAGGGCCCCTTCGTCTGTATCCTCTTCTGCCACTTCGAAAGGCGGATACGCAGAGTAATAGTGAGAACACATTTCGGACACGGGGAGCCCTTGATGGCCTTCGACAGTAGCCTCAGCAACATAAAACCAAAACTCATTCCAACTGCCCCACTTATTGCGGGCGCACGGGACCAACTCCACTACTGGCATCGTGGTCTTGCCGGTCTTCGGCGTGAAAGTGCACGACCCGAACTGCGCAACTCCGCCCTCAACCACCCTTTTCTGCCAATGCAAGCAATAATTCTTCGCGAAAACTTCAACCGACGGCTGCCCGCCGTACGAAGTCGTCGCCCAGACATACTTCGCCAGCGCCACTATGGCGTTCGGCGTAAGCTGATGTATTTGAACACTGAATCTGCGCAGGACTTCGCTAACAAACCGGTGCGCAGGCAGGCGGAGTCCGGCGGCGAAGAACGCCTCGAAAACAACCAACTCGCCCTCCGGCTCGGGGACTTCCTCCGTCCCCGGAGCACGAGCGACTCCGCCGCCAAAGTAGCCCAACCGCTGCATATCTTCAATACGGCCTGACGTCATCCGTGACACACCGAATTCAACAGAGTCGCCGGCGCGCAACTCTTCCACCATCGCGTTACTCAACGTCTCCTCAGACGAGGCGGCGGCCGGCGGCGTGGCGGTGGCGGAAGAAGAAGAGGATGGCATGGCTACGTACCGTCGGCGGCGGCGGGCGGTTTGCTTCACTCGAGCCAGAACGACGGCGAGCAAAGGGAGCAGCGGAGGAAAAGGAGCAGCAAGACGGCGGGCGGCTAGGGTTTTACGGAGCGCGGAAAGCAGAGTTCAAACAGCGCCGCCCCCGCCCCCTTTTATAGGCAGGGCGCGGCTCCTCGGGAAACCCACAACCCGACAGGCCGCGACGCTTCGGGAAACCCGCAATCCAACAGTACGCCGTCCATCAACGGTCACATCAAAAACCCCCGCGGAACCACTTCGAGCGAGGGCAGCGTCTCCGCCATCTAGCGACGTCTTCGGCACCAGGTGACTTTGTCGAACTGGTCCCTCGGAGGGCAAATGTTGGAGCGAAGGCAAAGACGCCACCCTTCGCTCGAGGCCTTCGCTGCAGCCGCTGGTCCGCCGGAGGCAAAGCGGGCAGGGACACCCTTCGCAGGACTCGGCGCTTTGACGAAGGCCTGCGGCGACGACCTCACACGGCGCGGCCTCGTTCAGCCCCAAGGCCCACGTGTGATCCGGCCCATTGTAACGGGCCCCGCGTGGCCGCCTCTGTATTACGGGCCTGACTTGTAAAGGCAAACTTGTAATTACAGCTTGTAACCCTGCTTTATGGGAATATTCCGGGGATAAACTAGGCGTCTGAGGGCACATGCGTCCTTAACACAAGACGCTGGGCACTCAGACACCTATAAATACCCCCGCACAGTGCCCGTGAGAGGCTAGATCAACAGAGCTATTGCCCCCGTGCACGTAACCCTGTTGTCGCCATTGTTCACCCCCGTTGGCCCACTTGCAGCAGAGAGCAAGTTCCAACATTCGGCATACCCCACTTCCTTAGCGTTGGAAATACTCTGTTGGCTAAGTATTTCTGGACTAGATCCCTAGTTCCAATATGTTCAGACACAATTCTAAACTCATATATAGCATCTTGGCATGGATCCCCTGTTGGGGACTTGCTCTCAAATGCTATGAATTAAGAACAAGGCAACATAAAATGTTAAATGATACTGTCCTTCGTCCGTGAAGCATTATTCCTTTGAGGATAATGGGTCTTGGACGAAGGTTGATGAGAGTATTATTACAAAGTTGAACCTTCGTGATAAATTTTCAATGAACATTGTAAAATAATGTAAAATAAAAGGTACAAAATAGATGAATGAATCACAGATGTATCATATTATATTCACTTAATATATTGAATCATTAAATACAATGATACCTATGCCTTGATAAAGGTTGTATTCCGAGAGATGCGATTGCAAATACCAGAATGCGTGAACAGTAACGGAATACTGTTCACTATTTATAGGCACAGGACGCAGCCTGTGAGGAATTACAAGTATGCCCCTTATAAAAACTTACAACATTGACTCAGACCTTTATGGACTAAAAGGTCATTCTATCTTTAAGTCGGTTTGCAATGCCGAAGCTTTATGAAAAGGAACCTTCGGCCATCTCGTGCAAACAACTTCAGTCGAAAACTGCTTCTCCCTTGAAGACCTTCGGCGACGAAGCATAGACCCAACAGTAGCCCCTTTCGCGGTGCTAGATCGTTTTTCGTAACGAGCTTGATCCGTGAAAAAAGTCTCTTAAGCTTCGGGGAGCCGAAGGTCCAAAAAACACCTTCCCTGAGCTCGTTGCCGAGAAACGATTTAATTTCCCAGCACGCAGCGGTCCCACCTTGCAGAGTTTACTGTTTGTCCCTGCGGTCCACCGCGCAGCGAGTGCAAGCGGGTGTGCGCCTGGTGTAAAAACTCTGGCGCTTCGCCTTCTTACCTGCAGCACTATATAAACAGACGAGTAGGTGTGAAGTTACCACAGCATTCATTGCTATTTGCACTGTTTTCCTGCCAAAATTTTTAACCATCGCCGAAGCTTGTCTGTTAGAAACGAACGAAGCTCCAGTTTGAAACCTGCTTCGGAGGAAGAAAATTTTAAAGTTTCACAAGTTCATAATTGAATGGCCAGAGTCCGCTCTACCGCCAGGGTTGAGCGCGAGGGGGAGGAAACTGAAGCTTCGGAGACTCTTCCCATCTCCGAAGCCATGCAACGATCGGGTCTAGTGACTTCAGAAAAGATCCCTCATGATGATGCAAAACAAGCAGAACAAGCAATCGCTGAAGCAGAGGAAGAAGATATTGAGGAAACTGATTCCGAAGATGATTACCGCATTGCCATGCCAAGCAAGCCGAGCCACTTGGACTTCGGGAAATCTACTGTTTCGAAGGCTGATTTGTCCAAGATGGTAAAAGCGGGCTTTTTTACTGAAAATCAGAAGAAGTTGTTGCGCTTCGGTGGAGAAGAGACTACCCCGAAGCCAGAGAAGGATGAGATTGTTATTTTTAAAAGTTTTCTAAAGGTTGGATTAAGGTTCCCCCTACATGGGATTATTGGAGAGGTACTGAAGAGGTTCGGTATCTATTTTTATCAGCTGACCCCTAACGCTATCGTTAGGCTTATTGTTTATATCTGGGCACTCCGAAGCCAAGCAGTGGAACCATTTGCAGACAGCTTCTGCCGGGTTCACGAGCTACATTATCAAACAAAGGCTAGAAAAGATGGATTACACGATAATTTTGGTTGCTATAACTTTGCCTATCGGAAAACTACAAAGTTCCCTGTAATTAGCTACCGAAGAAAGTGGGCAGCAGGCTGGAAATCAGAGTGGTTCTATGTCAAGGTTGATGACGACAAGGAAAAGCTTGTACAAAGCCCGCTGGAATTAACCTTCGGAGAAACCCGACCTCGCTGCAACATGACACCCGAAGGCCCGACACAACAAGCAATGAGTGAATTCAGAATTATTGCTGAGCATATCAGCACAAGGGACCTGGTTCAAGAGTTTTTAGCATTCAAAGTTTTTCCTAGTTTGAAAGAATGGGAAATGCCGAAGCTACAGGGGGAAAAGAAAAAAGGTGAACTCGTACGTTTACCTTACTATTTCAAGTTTTAAAAGTACTTTAAAGCACCTTGCCAAGAGTGGCTAGATACGATTAAAGCAATGTGCAATGAAATACTTGGCAATTACTCTAAAAAAGAAGATCAATTGATGACTGCGGCCTTCGGCACCCGTCCGAAGCGAAGGCTAAACCGAGTGTTGGACGCTCTGGAGTTTGAATACCCAGACTATGAAAATTTAAACAAAAATGCCGGAGGTCAGAAAAGGAAGAGGATGACCGAAGCTTCGAACAAAGATGAAGAAGAAACACCGAAGAAGAAGATTCCAAAGAAGAAGAAAGCATCTTCTCCGAAACAAAAAATATCTGATGAAGAAAAATCCCCCGCATCACCCTCTACCACTGATGTAGAGGCCATTCTGCAGGTAATGACTGAATCCATGCCTGCGAAGCTAAGTCCACTAGGGCCTCGACTGACAAAATTTTTTCCGAAGGAAAAGGAGCCCGAAAGTATGAAGAAAACAACTAAAGTAAAAAGACAAAGGATGATCGGTGTCACAGAAGTTATCGACAAGACACCGCCAAGAGCTTCAGCTCAAAAAACACCAGCGGCTGCGGAAGAAACAAACATTGAAATTGCACCTTCGGAGGCCGCAGCCGCCGAAGTTACCTCAGCCGAAGATTTGAATTTGGAGAGCACAATTGAACATATTGACCAAATGCTACTAGACATGGCTGCAGAAGAAGCTACCACTGCTGCCGAAGAGGCCGTGACCGCAGCGTCAAAGAAAGGAAAAGAAATTGCTGATGAAGCTTCAGAAAACAAAGCCTTCGCGTTCCAAAACTTAGTTGGAGAACATCTAACAAAAGCTGAAATAGAGGAGCTTAAAGAGTACGCCCAATCCTGTGGATACAAACCTGGGGCACTCCTCTTCGGAGGCGTTGATGATGAGAAATTAGAGTGTATTCGAGACCAAACAGGGGCCAAAGTTATCAGTACCCTGTCCAAGAGTATTGGATTCCCGAAGCTAGAAACAGACATCAGCCGCTACCGACGACAACATGTCGTTGGTAGTTTATTTTACTCCAACTTCAAGGTAAATAACTTGTCCCTTAACTTTTATTGCTTCTAATAAAAACATGTCTGACGAAGGTTGTGTTTATGTAGAGTATGCTATTGAGCAAAGCCTTGCAAATGCAGCAAGATCTTGAAGATAAAAAGCATGAAGTTATAATTGGAAATTTGGAAAACAAAATAAAGGAACAATCAGATGCTTTTGAGAAAAAGAACTTTGAGCTCCAGGCAGCCGAAGGTTTACTGGCGGAAGCTGAAGCAAAAATATCAAAACTGAACACAAAGCTTCTCCGCCAGTCTGAGCAGTTCGAACGGGAAAAACAAGATCTCAATGCAAAACTTGAAGCCGAAGCTCAGCAAAATTCGGATTTGAGAAAACTACTGACAAATCTTCAAGAAAAATGCCTGGAATTTAGCAACAAGTGCATTCAACGACTAAGAAAGATTTTTTACTCGGTTGGAGCTAGCAGCGAAAAATTTACCCCCTCAGCTGAAGATCTACCAAAAACCTTCGAACACATTGAGGGGGAGATTGACGAGCTCGACGAAGTCATAGCTGGGCATGGTGACTTCTGTGCCTGGGTGGCTTCTCGAGGGACTGCTGCAGCCTTCCTGAAGGCTGGCTGTGATCATGGGAAAATTGTCAATAGGCCAAATTTTACTTTGTCACCATCAATCCTGGATGACATCCCTGATCTCGCCCGAAGCATCTCGAATCGATTTGTAAAAATGATATGGACAAAAGGTGGTCGAGAGAAAGCTGGAGACGAAGCTCATAGCCACCTTGATCCAGTAAGAAATCATACCTTGTGCTTACCTTTTCCTGTAAACTTAATTCTGACTTCCAATGACCTTATTCATGTAGGATGACGAAGCCGAAGCTGATGATCAAAAATAACGCCGAAGCCGAAGCTCCTTGGAGATTTAGATAGTAGACTGCAGACAGTACTTGAAAAACTTTTGAGATAACTTTTGTAAATGTAAACAAAAACTTGTTTTTAATGTATGCTGTTCATACCTTGTAATATATCCTTAACCTTTCACTGATGTATGAGAAATGCTTTGATGTGGACGAAATTTCCTTTTTTGAGCCGAAGGCGAAAAAACACCTTCCCTTCTTTTCGTACGCAACGAAGCATAGAAAACAACATTTTCCTTTTTTCCGAAGCTCTCCTTCATAGAAAACAACATTTTCCTTTTCTCCGAAGCTCTCCTTCATAGAAAACAACATTTTCCTTTTCTCCGAAGCTCTCCTTCATAGAATTTTTTCCCTTTCTTTTTTCTCTTCTTGCCGAAGCAACCATTTTATGCGATGAAGATGATTATCCTACATATGCCTAGATGAATGTTTATGAATGCAAATGCTATGATGTAATGTGATGTGCAAATGAATGGCCAAACACGTATCCGAAGCCATATTCATAGCCATTATTTTCTTAAAAACAATCACACCTCAGCTCTGCATTCCCTTAGGAACGACTTTGGAGCTTCTTCGCCTTTACTTTTGGCGGAATCAGCGTTGACTTTTCGCTGTAAGCTCTGCATTCCCTTAGGAACGTCTTTGGAGCTTCTTCGCCTTTACTTTTGGCGGAATCAGCGTTGACTTTTCGCTGTAAGCTCTGCATTCCCTTAGGAACGTCTTTGGAGCTTCGTTTTTTCTTTTTGGCACTCGATGGTGCATTCTCAGCTTTTACATTTACATTCTTTGGGGGATTTTGCTCTTATAGAACTAAAAAAGAAAATTACACGTGATGGCCCCATTAAAAACCTTTCTCCCCCTTCGGAAAGGAAAAGGGTGCCATGAAAGAAGAACTAAAAAATAAAAAATATGAAAAATTACATCGAATTATACATAATATCGCCGAAGCTCATCCGCATTCCAAGATCTAGGAATGTCATTGCCGTCCATATCTTTCAATCTGTATGAACCGGGTCTTGACGAAGATGCTACTAAGAAAGGCCCGTCCCATTTCAACTGCAATTTGCCCACTGTTTCCGAGTTGGCCACCCTCCGAAGCACCAAGTGCCCTGGCCCAATATTTTTTAGCCGAACCTTTCTATCCCGCCATTTAACTGTTTCAGCTTGATATTTATTGATATTCTCCACGGCTTGCAGTCTGATCCCTTCTAAAGCATCTTTTTCTATAGAATAAGCAGCTTCGGAATCTGATTCTGCCGAAGCTACTATCCTTATTGATCCGGTTTTAGCTTCCTCTGGAGTTATTGCTTTGTCACCGAATAACAACTTGAATGGAGTGAAGCCTGTAGACCTTGATGTTGTCGTGTTGTGGCTCCACACCACTTTGATTAACTGATCTGGCCATTTTCCTCTGGGTTGATTGAAGATTAACTTCATTATTCCTGTCATTATAATGCCGTTGGCTCTTTCAACGAGTCCATTTGACTCCGGGTGCCTAACTGATGCAAAATGGATCTTCGTACCAATTTGGTCACAGAAATCCCTGAAAGCTTCGGAGTCAAACTGTGTTCCATTGTCCACAGTGATAGCCTTTGGCACCCCGAAACGACAAACAATATTTTGCCAGAAAAACTTTTGGACGGTAGCCGAAGTTATTGTGGCTAAAGGCTTCGCCTCAATCCATTTAGAAAAATATTCCACAGCTACTACAACATACCTCAGGTTCCCTTGGGCCGGTGGTAACGGACCTAACAAGTCAAGGCCCCACCTTTGCAATGGCCAAGTGGGTTGTATGAGCTGTGTTAAGGACGAAGGTTGTTTTTGATCTCTTGCACATTTCTGACAACCTTCGCACTTTTGAACCAATTCTGCTGCATCCGAAGCTGCCTTCGGCCAGTAAAACCCTTGACGGAAAACTTTTCCAAGTAACGGCCTAGATCCGATGTGAGATCCACACAGGCCTGCATGTATTTCTTTCATTAACTCTATACCTTCAGTTCTGGATAAACATTTGAGCAGCGGAGCACAAACTCCATGTTTGTACAACTCCCCTTCTATCATGACATATGGACGAGCTCTTGCCTCTATCCTCTTGTTATAAGCTTCGTCATCTGAAAGGAATTTACCCTGAAGGTAAGAGATGATCTCGGTTCTCCAATCTTCGCTAAAAACAGGAGATATGTTAAGGACTGCTCTTTCAAGAAGTTCCACCGAAGGTGCTTTTATTGTTTCGAAGAACACATCCGAAGGTAAGGGCAGCCCCTGTGCTGCTGACTTAGCTAGCAAATCAGCATGTTCATTTTGTCCTCTAGGGATATTTTTGACAGAAAACCCTTCGAAGGAAACTTCAACTCTTCGAACCATATCCAGATATTTTTCAAGCTTCGGATCCTTAGCCTTGCAACTCTTGTCAACATGACCCGAAACAATCTGGGAATCAGTTTTAAGTATGGCCCTTCTTATTCCCATTGCTTTTAACTTCCGAAGACCTAAAAGCAAGGCTTCGTACTCGGCAATGTTATTTGTGCAACTAAAGTCAAGCTTTGCCGCATAACAAGTTTTAACCTTGGAAGGTGAAACCAACACAGCAGCCGCTCCTGCTCCGAAGGTTCCCCAAGATCCATCGCAAAACACTGTCCATGCTTCGGCATCTTTATTTGTTTCTTCCTCCTGAGCCCCTGGCGTCCAGTCAGCAATGAAATCTGCTAATGCCTGAGACTGAATCGAAGATCTATGAACATATTCAATACAGAATTCGTTGAGTTCTGCAGCCCATTTTCCAATCCTTCCAGTAGCTTCTCTATTTCTCATAATGTCCTTCAACGGCTGTGAAGAAGGAACAACAATATTATATGCTTGAAAGTAGTGCCGAAGCTTCCTGGATGCCATCAAAACAGCATACAACACCTTCTCCAATTCTGTGTAATTTTTCTTTGACATACTAAGAACTTCAGATACAAAATACACTGGAACCTGCTTTTTAACCTGGCCATCAAGCTTCTCCTGGACAAGCGCTGCACTTACCGCTGAGTGCGAAGCTGCCACATATAATAGCAAAGGAGCCCCTGGCATTGGTGGAGTCAATGTTGTTAGATTTATTAAATACTGTTTTAGTTCTTCAAAAGCCTTCTGCTGAATTGGTCCCCATTGAAAGACTTCTGCTGACTTCAGTACTTCGAAGAATGGTAAATTTCTCTCTGCTGATCTGGATATAAATCTATTGAGAGATGCCAATCTTCCTGTCAATCTTTGAGCCCCCTTCTTTGTAGTTGGTGGCTCCATCCGAAGTATAGCTTCAATTTTACTTGGATTGGCTTCAATTCCCTTTGTTGAAACCAAGCATCCAAGAAATTTCCCCTTCTTTACTCTGAAGACGCATTTTTCTGGATTTAACTTTAGGCCAGCTTGCCTGAAACTGGCGAAGGTCTCCTGCAGATCAGCAATATGATTCTCCTGCTTCGTGCTTTTGACAATGATGTCATCAACATAAGTTAACACGTTTCTGCCTATTTGAGATTGGAGAACCTTCGCAGTCATTCGGCTGAAACTTCCTCCAGCGTTTTTGAGCCCCTCAGGCATCCGAAGATAGCAATATGTGCCGCTTGGAGTTATGAAGCTAGTCTTCGGCTCATCTTCCTTCTTCATCCAAATTTGGTGATAGCCTGAATAGCAGTCTAACAGACTCATGAGCTCTGACGAAGCTGCTGCATCAACTAAAGAGTCTATCCTTGGTAGTGGGAATTCATCCTTCGGACAAGCCTTGTTAAGATCTGTAAAATCGATGCACATTCACCACTTGCCATTGGCCTTTTTTACCATAACAGTGTTAGCCAGCCATTCTGGGTACTTCACTTCTCTGATAACTCCTGCACTGAGGAGTCTTTTGACTTCGTTGCGAGCACCTTCGGCCTTATCATCTGACATTTTCCGAAGCCTTTGCTTTCTGGGTCTGAAGGATGGATCGACATTGAGCGAGTGCTCAATAACATCCCTATTAACTCCGCATAGATCATTGGCTGACCATGCAAAAACATCTTTGTTATTGAACAAAAACCTTATCAAGGCTTTTTCCTGCTCTTCGGATAGTTGAGAGCCTAACAGCACCTTCTGCTCTGCTATGTCCTCACATAAGAGCATAGACTTCGGCTGATCTGCTGAAGCTGCTTTCTCCCTTCTGAATTTGTACTGTTCACAAGCTTCAGCTCCATCTATGTTATGGATTGCTTTTGAGTCAGTCCAATTGCCTTCGGCCCTTCTTGCAGCTTCTTGACTTCCATGGATAGCAATGGGTCCCTGATCCGAAGGTATCTTCATGCAAAGATAGGCAGGATGAAGGATTGCTTCAAAGGCATTGAGAGTACCACGACCAATAATTGCATTGTAAGGGTATTCCATGTCAACAATGTCAAACACAACTTGCTCAGTTCTAGTGTTGTTGATGAATCCGAAAGTCACTGACATGGTGATCTTGCCCAGTGCTACAATCTGTCTTCCTCCGAAGCCACAGAGAGGATGTGTAGCATCATGAATCTTATCTTCTGGCTCTTGCATTTGTCTGAAGGCCTTAGCAAATATGATGTCAGCTGCACTGCCTGTGTCAACCAAGACATTGTGGACCAGAAATCCTTTGATAACACAAGAGATAACCATGGCATCGTTGTGTGGGTAATCTTTGAGCTGAAGGTCCTCTTGGGAGAAGGTAATAGGAATGTGAGACCATCTTGACTTGATGAAGGGTCCTTGCACCCCAACATGCTGTACCCTTCTTTGTGCTTCCTTCTTCTGTTTCTTGTTAGCTGGCTCTGAGGACGAGCCACCTGTGATCGGGAGCACCAGCTTCGGGTCCGAAGCAGCTCCAGCTTGGTCGTTGAACGAAGCCATCAGCTCAAAAAGTGGAAGTGAGTTCACCGGAGGTGGGCGCCAATGTTGGGGACTTGCTCTCAAATGCTATGAATTAAGAACAAGGCAACATAAAATGTTAAATGATACTGTCCTTCGTCCGTGAAGCATTATTCCTTTGAGGATAATGGGTCTTGGACAAAGGTTGATGAGAGTATTATTACAAAGTTGAACCTTCGTGATAAATTTTCAATGAACATTGTAAAATAATGTAAAATAAAAGGTACAAAATAGATGAATGAATCACAGATGTATCATATTATATTCACTTAATATATTGAATCATTAAATACAATGATACCTATGCCTTGATAAAGGTTGTATTCCGAGAGATGCGATTGCAAATACCAGAATGCGTGAACAGTAACGGAATACTGTTCACTATTTATAGGCACAGGACGCAGCCTGTGAGGAATTACAAGTATGCCCCTTATAAAAACTTACAACATTGACTCAGACCTTTATGGACTAAAAGATCATTCTATCTTTAAGTCGGTTTGCAATGCCGAAGCTTTATGAAAAGGAACCTTCGGCCATCTCGTGCAAACAACTTCAGTCGAAAACTGCTTCTCCCTTGAAGACCTTCGGCGACGAAGCATAGACCCAACATCCCCCGACGTCATGTTGCACTGAGGCCTAGTCAACCCGAATATTAGCTTCAACGGGCTCTGAACTAGCTTCTCCTTTTCCTCATCAATTTTAACATAAAACCATTCAGATTTCCAACCGGTCGGCCATTTAGTACGATAGCTGACCACCGGTGTCTTCATATGCTTCCGATAAGCAAAATTATAACAGCCGAAGTTCTCATGCAATCAATCTTCTCTAGCCTTCGTCTGATAATGAAGCTCATGTACTCTGCAGAATGCTTCGGCGAGCAGCTCTACCCCTTGACTTCGGAGAGCCCAGATGTACACGTTGAGCCTAACAATGGCGTTAGGGGTCAGCTGGTGAAGGTAAATTCCGAATTTTCCCATGACCTCTGCAATCATTCCGTGCAGAGGAAATCTCAACCCTGCTTTGAAGAAGCTCTTAAAAACTACAACTTCATCATTTTCTGGTTTTGGAATAGTCTCTTCCCCACCAAAGCGAACCAACCCCTTCTCGGCTTCTCTGAAGTAGCCTAGATTCGTCATCATAGTCATATCAGCTTCAGACACAGTCGATTTCCCAAAATCTAGATGGCTGGGCTTTGATGGCATAATGATGTCATAATCAATCTCTCCTTCATTAGCATCACTCTCTTCAATATCTGCCTGCTCGGTTTCAGCAGCGGGTGATTCTTCATCAGCAGTGCCTTCAGTCACAACCAATCCCGACCGCCTCATAACTTCGGAGATCGGGGCAGTTTCAGCAGCTTCGGTTTCTTCACCGTCGCGTGTAACCCTGGCTGTTGAGTGCACCCTGGCCATCTGATGTTGAATTTCTTGCGTTTTGACGAAGTTGAGAATTTTTTATCTTTTGCCGAAGCTCCTTCTTGTCACAAAGCTAGAGCAAAATGATCCTTCGGTTGAGAATGCAGTGAACAAGCTTCGGCGGTGGTCAAATTTTTTGGCAGCACAACAGTGCAATAGCAGTAAATGTTGTGGTAACTTCACAACTACCCATCTGTTTATATAGTGCTGCAGGTGGGAAGGTGAATCGTCAAGTCACTCGCACCCGCTGAACAGTCACCCACACCCGCTGAACGGTGGACCACTCGGCGCTTGGAAGGTGAATTGCCAGATCGCTCGTATACACTGAATGGTGGACCACCCGACGCTGGGAGTATTTTAATCGTTTCTCGACAACGAGCTTAGGGAAGGTGTTTTTGGACCTTCAGCATTCCGAAGCCTGAGAGAGTTTTTCACGGATCGAGCTCGTCATGAAAAACGATCTAGTACCATGA
The DNA here is from genome assembly GCF_902167145.1 of Zea mays. Lineage (NCBI taxonomy): Eukaryota > Viridiplantae > Streptophyta > Magnoliopsida > Poales > Poaceae > Zea > Zea mays. Next base: position 210,739,797 of record NC_050099.1, read on the forward strand.
AGGGGCTACTATTGGGGGTCTGCTTCATCGCCGAAGGTCCCATAAGAAGAAACACCTTCGGAAGATTGACACAAAGCCGAAGCTATAAATCAGAAGGCTTCGGAGTACATTTTCAAAGGCACCGACTTAAAGATGAAATGACTAATCGGCCCATGATAATTTGTATTATGATTGTAAACCTTTGTAAAGGGCATGAATGTAATTCCCCACAGGCTGCGTCCTGTGCCTATAAATAGATAAACAGTACCCCTATACTGTTCACGCTATCTTGCAATCGCTCGCGCGCAACATTTGGATTTTTGCCTTCTAGCCGAAGGTATAAATGTAATTAAATATTATATTTGAATATTCAAGTTTGCATAATGATAACGTATGAATGACATTATACATTTGTTCGTATAATCTTTCATGTTTCATATGTTTCATCTTTCATTATCTTATAACCGTGATGATGAAGGTACGTCCTTCATTGACCTTCGTCTGAAGGTCGTTATATCCTAAGGGAAATAATGCTTCGAAGGACGAAGGACGAAGGACTTTAACATTTAATACCTTGTGTTGCCTTGTTCTTGATTCATAGCATTTGAGAACAAGTCCCCAACAATATCAATGATCCAACTTGAGCCCCCGGATGCATAAACCTACAAAACAATTTAGGCCTTGTTCTTAGGTACCCAAACAGTCTTGGGTCCTTTCACATTAGAAACAAGTACCTTGGGTACCCAAACACAAGTCTTTGAGCCCTTGTGTTTGGCCCCAACAAATTTGGCAACTACTTTGCCTGATTTGTTAGTTAAAACATATGAAGCATCAAAAGTCTTAAATGAAATAATATGCTCATTTGATGCAGTAGGAGTTTTCTTTTTAGGCAATTTAACATGAGTGGATTGCCTATAACTAGATGCCTCACTCTTATACATAAAAGCATGATGAGAGCCAGAGTGAGACTTCCTAGAATGAATTCTCCTAATCTTATGTTCGGGATAACCAGCAGGATATAAAATATAGCCCTCGTTATCCTGAACCATGGGAGCTTTGCCCTTAACAAAGTTAGACAATTTCTTAGGGGCATTAAGTTTAACATTGCCTCCCTGTTGGAAGCCAATGTCATCCTTAATGCCAGGGCGTCTCCCACTATAGAGCATGCTTCTAGCAAATTAAAATTTATCATTTTCTATCTCATACTCATTAATTTTAGCACTAAGTTGAGCTATGTGATAATTTTGTTGTTTAATTAAAGCTAGGTGATCATGGATAGCATCAACATTAATGTCTCTACATCTAGTACAAATGGAAACATGATCAACAGTAGATGTAGAGGGTTTGCATGCATTTACTTCACCATCTTAGCATGTAAAATAGCATTCTCATTTCTAAGATTGGAAATAGAAATATTGCAAACATCTAATTCCTTAGCCTTAGCAAGTAATTTATCATTCTCAATCTTAAGGCTAGCAATTGATTCATTCAACTTGTTAATCTTAGTAATTAAACTAGCATTATCATTTCTAAGACTAACAATTGAATCATCACAAACTTTTAGCTTCTCAACCTTAGAAATCAATTTAGCATTTTCAATTCTAAGGTTGGAGATAGTGTCATGGCAAATGCTAAGCTCACTAGTTAATTTTTCACATTTCTCTATTTCCTGAGCATAAGCATTTTTCACCTTAACATGCTTCTTATTTTCCTTAATAAGGAAGTCTCTTGGCTATCCAAAAGTTCATCCTTCTCATGAATAGCACTAATCAATTCATTTAACTTATCCTTTTGTTGCATGTTAAGGTTGGCAAAAAGAGTAAGCAAATCATCCTCGTCATCACTAGAACTAGCCTCATCACTAGATGTTGCATATTTAGTAGAAGCTCTAGATTTTACCTTCTTCTTTTTGCCGTCCTTTGCCATGAGACATTTGTGGCCGACGTTGGGGAAGAGGAGACCCTTGTTGACGGTGATGTTAGCGGCATCCTCGTCGGAGGAGGAGTCGGTGGAGCTCTCATCGGAGTCGCACTCCCTGCATACATAGGCATCACCGCCCTTCTTCTTGTAGTATCTCTTCTTTTCCCTCCTCTTTCCCTTCTTGTCGTCGCCCCTGTCACTATCACTAGATAATGGACATTTAGCAATAAAATGACCGGGCTTACCACATTTATAGCAAACTTTCTTGGAGCGAGGTTTGTAATCCTTCCCCCTCCTTTGCTTGAGGATTTGGCGGAAGCTCTTGATGATGAGCGCCATTTCCTCGTTGTCGAGCTTGGAGGCATCGATGGGGAGCCTACTTGACGTAGACTCTTCTTTCTTCTCCTCCGTCGCTTTGAATGCGACGGGTTGCACCTCGGGTGTGGAGGTGGCGCCTCGCTCGATGATTTGTTTGGAGCCTTTGATCATCAATTCAAAGCTCACAAACTTTCCTATAACCTCCTCGGGAGACATTAGCTTGTATCTAGGATCACCACGAATAAATTGAACTTGTGTAGGATTAAGAAAAACGAGTGATCTTAGAATAACCTTGACCATTTCATGGTCATTCCATTTTGTGCTCCCGAGGTTGCGCACTTGATTCACCAAGGTCTTGAGCCGGTTGTACATGGCTTGTGGCTCCTCTCCTTGGTTGAGGACGAACCGACCGAGCTCCCCCTCGATCGTCTCCCGCTTGGTGATTTTTGTCACCTCATCTCCTTCGTGCGCGGTCTTGAGCACGTCCCAAATCTCCTTGGCACTCTTCAACCCTTGCACCTTATTATACTCCTCTCGACTTAGAGAGGCGAGGAGTATAGTAGTGGCTTGGGAGTTGAAGTGCCGGATTTGGGCAACCTCGTTCGAATCATATCCTTCATCCCCTACGGATGGTACCTATGCTCCAAACTCAATAATGTCCCAAATGCTAGAGTGGAGTGAGGTTAGGTGATGCCTCATTTTATCACTCCACATACAATAATATTCACCGTAAAAAACCGGTGGTTTGCCTAATGGGACGGAAAGTAATGGAGTACGTTTAGAAATGCGAGGGTAGCGTAAGGGGATCTTACTAAACTTCTTGCGCTCATGGCGCTTAGAAGTGACGGACGGCGTGTTGGAGCCGAAGGTGGATGGTGATGAAGAGTCGGTCTCGTAGTAGACCACTTTCTTCATCTTCTTCTTCTTGTCGCCACTCTGATGCGACTTGACGCGGGGAGGTGAATCCTCCCTTCCTTTGGCGCGGGACTCCTTCGATGGAGCTCTCCCGCGGCTTGTGTCGGTCTCCATCTCCCTCTTGGCGGATGCTCCCAACATCACTTCAAGTGGTTAGACTCTAATGAAGTACCGGGCTCTGATACCAATTAAAAGTCGCCTAGAGGGGGCGAATAGGCAAATCTGAAATTTATAAACTTTGAGCACAACTTCAAGTCGGGTTAGCGTTAGAAATATAACCGAGTCCGAAAGAGAGGGAGAAAAAAAATCAACCAAAGAAATAGAGAAAATGACACGACGATTTGTTTTACCGAGGTTCGGTTCTTGCAAACCTACTCCCCGTTGAGGTGGTCACAAAGACCGGGTCTCTTTGAACCCTTTCCCTCTCTCAAACGGTCACCTAGACCGAGTGAACTTTTCTCCTTAATCAAACGGGTCACTTAGACCCCTACAAGGACCACCACAACTTGGTGTCTCTTGCTTTGATTACAAGTTGCTTGAGAACAAGAAAGAGGAAGAACAAAAGCGATCCAAGCACAAGAGCTCAAAGAACACGAGCAAAAACTCTCTCTTCTAGTCACTAATTGCTTTGAGTTGAATTGGGACTTGGAAAGGCTTTGATTCAATTGAATTGTGTCTTGTATTGAATGCACTAGCTCTTGTATTGAGTGAGATGTCTAAAAAACTTGGATGCCTTGAATGGTGGTGGTTGGGGGGTATTTATAGCCCCAACCACCAAAACAACCGTTGGGAAAGGCTGCTGTCGATGGGCGCACCGGACAGTCCGGTGCGCCAGCTACGTGTAACGCCCTGAATTTGGGGGTAGAATTTTTTTCTTCTTTTCTCTCACCAAATTCAGGCGTTACTCTTTCCTTTTCCCTTTTCTTCTCGCTAAGCCTTGATCTTTTCCAAAAGTTATAGCGAGAATTAGCTCGACATCTTGTGTAAGCAAAACCTAGAACTATTTTTGGTTGTTGCATCATGCCGGATTATGCACTCTTTTGTTTGTGGTTGAGTGAATTGAAGAATTAGGTATATAAGAATTAGGCATATAAGAAAATATGGAAATTAGAAAAAGAAAAGCCTTTTCTTTTTCTCCCCCCTTCCCCCTCCCCCCCCCCCCCCGCCGTGGGCCGCCCAGCCGGCCCAGCCGCGCCCCCTCCCCCCTTTGGGCCCAGCCGGCCCAGCCGCCGCCCTCCCCCCTTTTTTTTCTTTTTCCAAAATTCCCTCCCCGCGGGCCCCACCTGTCATACCCCTCCCCCTCCCCAACTCCCTCTCCCCTAACCCTAGCCGCCGCCGCCGCCCCTTCCCCCCGGCGCCGCCACCGCGCCGCCCCCTCCGGTGATGCCCCCCCTCTCCTCCCGCCCCTTCCCCATGCCCGCCCCTCGCAGCGGCAAGGCCGCCCCGCCCCGACCCCGCCCGGCCCCGGCGCGCCGCCCTCTGGTGAGCCCGCGCCCCGGCCGCCCCGGCTCGGCCGCCCCCGCCCCCGCCGCGCCTTGGCTCGGCCGCCCCGCCTCGCCCCCCCCCCCCGGCGAACCCGCGCCCGCCCCTGCGCCGCCTCGCTCCGGCAAGCCCGCCCCGCCCCTTCCCCGCGCTCGGCCTCGCTCCGGCGAGCCCGCCCCGCCCCTTCCCCGCCCTCGTCCGGCCTCACTCCGGCGAGCCCGCCCCGTCCTCGTCCCGTGCCCGGCTCGGCCGCCCCGCCCCGGCTCGGCCGCCCCGGTCGCGCCCCGGCTCGGCCGCCCGCCCCCACGCCCGGCCGTGTCCTCGCTCGGCCGCGTCCTCGCTCGCCCGTGCTCGCTTGCCCCGGCGTGCTTGCCCGCTCGCCCCGCTCGCCCCGCCGTGCCTTGCTCGCGTCGTGACGGCCCCGGCGTGGCCTCGAGTTCGGCCCAGCGTGCCTATGGCGCGCGACCTTGAGCTCGGCTAGCGCGCGGCCCCGACGTGCGCACGGCTAGTTCGTGGCGTGTGCGTGCGGCCTCGCGCGTGTGCTCGCGTAGTGCGCGTGCCTTGGCACGACCCGTCGTGCCCCCGTCTACCCCCAGACGCCCCGTCTACCCCCCCTGTGTCCTATGCGCGCTAATCACGTGTTTTATTAATAAGATAGGAGTCTCAATTTGGAAATTGGTTACGTTAGTTAATTTGTATAGCTAATCGTCTATCTCATTCAATGTTAATCTACTAAAAGTGGTCACGTTTACATTAGTGCATGTAGCTAATTCTTTTGTTAGAACCAATTGGAACTAGAGCACGTAACGTTTAGTTATTCGTTTACCCGTAGTGCGTCTCGGGCATAAGCTTTAACTCTCGCGAGACCTTTCCCCATTTCTTTCTAACCAAGGTAAATTCATTATCGTATGTGATATTCTATGCATATTTACTTTATTTGTTCCCTTGTATGGTGTACCGTTTGTTTCCTAATTTGAATGGATGGATGTATGTATGCTTGCAATCGCATAGAGAACGGTCCGGTTGAAGAGCCCGAGGAACCCGCAGGAGAAGCCCCTGAGTAGCAGTCGGTTGGTGGAGGCAAGTGTCCTTTGACCTATCTCTGTCCTATTCATTCTTTAATTCATCTCCCGCATTACACATTTATACCTAAGGATTGACTAGCTTTTGTTATCCATATCCTTGTTTACCTATCTGGGTTGGATTATTATTGTTTAGCTTTACGCTATTTCTCAACTCTAATCAATGAACATGATGAGATTATCCATGATACGCTGTTTTCCCTTCTCTTATTATGATGTTGTACTTGTGGCCTTTAAGGGGGCTCGAGCGGTTTCTCGAGTGCCTCTCCGTAAGGACCTGTTCTATGGATGACCGCCCGGGAAAACAGTGCAACCATGAGGGTGGAATGGGGTGCCCTTAGCTGAATAATTAGAGGATCCGGTGTGTAGTTCGCTTCGCCGTCGTGCCGTCAATGGGGCTCGGTGTATGCGGCTCGCTCTGCCAAGGTTGATTCGTCCCTTGGGGAGGAGTGCGGTACATTTAGGAAACCTAACGGGCGGCTACAGCCCCGGAGAATCTTTGTAAAGGCTACGTAGTGAGACCCTGCCTATTCACCTTGGTAGTGTTTAAGGGTTTGATCGGCCCGAAACAAGAGGGAATCACGGCTTGTGGGTAAAGTGCACAACCTCTGCAGAGTGTTTGAAAACTGATATATCAGCCGTGCTCGCGGTTATGAGCGTCCAAGGGAGCTCCAGTGATTAGTGGTACTTGATCAGAGACACTTTGGTTTACCGGTGGCAATGAGGCTGATGGTTTTGGTTATGACTATGGTGCTGGTAAGTAGTATTCTTTCCGTTTGGAAAGGGTACATCGGGCTAATAACTTGGGTTAATGCTAAAACCTGGCTTTCTATTAGTAAATAATAATCTGACCAACTAAAAGCAACTGCTTGACTTATCCCCACATAAAGCTAGTCCACTACAGCCAAACAGGATACTTGCTGAGTATGTTGATGTGTACTCACCCTTGCTCTACACACCAACTCCCCCATCCCCAGGTTGTCAGCATTGCAACCACTGCTCAGGCGAAGATGAAGCTGTGGAAGGAGACTTCCAGGAGTTCCAAGACTACGACGAGTTCTAGGCGTGGGTTAGCGGCAACCCCCAGTCGACTGCCTGTGAAGGCCGCGTTTATCTACGTTTCTTTTCCGCACTTTGATTTATTGTAAGGACTATGTGGATGTCTCAGACTTATGATGTAATTGACTATTATTTCCCTTTTCAATACTATTTGAGCACTGTGTGATGATGTCCATGTTATGTAACTGCTGTGTACGTGAATTGCTGATCCTAGCACGTACATGGTTCGCATTCGGTTTGCCTTCTAAAACCGGGTGTGACATATGTGGTATCAAAGCTGTGCTGACTGTAGGACCGCTAACCTAGAATAGAATGGTCGTTCTAAGGACTATAGACCTCTGTCCCTGCCTTGACTTTGATATCCCTTCAAAAGTTGGTCATACCGACCAAACCTATGTTCTACTATATATTATACCTTGCTGAAAATTATGTTTTATTCTAATCCTTCATTTATTTATGATTCATTATTTGCTGGTCATATTAATTCTGTTCTCACTCTTTTGCTTGCGGTGTCTTTTTTAGATGGCTCGTCTTAGACACACTGCACGAAAGTCTGTCAACCCCTTCTTACCCTCCCGCCTTGCTGAGCGTCCGCTTCGCCGTCCCGTGGCCGGACAGTCCAGCCACTTGGAGAGACTGCACCACCGCCTGCATGAGGAGCAGGAACGTCGACGACAGGAGCAGCAGGGCTTTTCTTTCTCGCTCCAACAGGAGATAGATTCTGTGAGGAGCTGCTCCCCTGTGCTTCCCCTGGAGGCGCCCCCTGCACCACCACTGGGCGCCCCAGCCTCTGGAGTAGCTGCTGGAGGAGACCTAGACGACGGAGGCAGCGACGACAGCTCGAGCCATGACACCGACCTCTCTGCTGACCAGGAGCCGGAAGGATGGGTTGCTCGACCCATCACTCGCGACGCTGCTTGCGGGTGTCACTTCCACGATGCGCTCGACACCCTGCTACGTCGGGCACTTAACCGGCGTACTTGGTCCATCGAGTATCGCTGTGTGGTCTACCAGCACAGTCGCAGGGTCTACCCGGACCGCTGGGAGGCGACCTACTTGGTGCGCCGTCCGGAGAACAGTCTCCAGGATGCAGAGGCCTGCTCAGAGCACTATTCTATCTCTGAGAAGGACTCAGCTGAGGCGGCCATGCAAGATGTTGCACGGCGTGCGCTTTCGCACTACTGCTCGGTTCTCGGTGGGGTAGCTGACGGTCTCAACCTGAAGTATTACCCCCGCCATCCATCTGGCAGCACAGGAGGCGTGATTGTCTCACCTGTCGGTGAGGACAATCCTAGGTTGAGCAGCACATTCAACCTAGCCGCCATGCTAAACACGGAACTGGACCATGCATTAGACGAGCTGAGTAGGGCTCGTGCTGAGATCGCCCTGCTGCGGGCTGAGCGCGCGGAACGTCGTCACCTGGATGACGGTTCCCCCGCTCCCGTCGGGACTCAGCACCTGTACCGCTCACCTCAGCGTGGACGCCAGTCTTATGGCAATCCCGACTGCAAGACCAAGATAAATCTAGAACCATAGATCGTTAGAGTTGGATCTTGTAATTAATACAAAATATATACGTAGAAGCTACAGTCTTAGCGTTAGTCTCGCTCTTAGTTAGTCTTAGTTAGACAGGGTAGTTTGCTATATCCTGTGCATTTATGTTTGTCATGATGAACTATGTTTGGTTTGGATCTTTGTAATGACTGTCACCAGAGTGCGAGTATCCCCTGCATTTTGGTTTACCTGTTATGTTAATGGAGTTAGTTATCTAGTTGGGAAACCTTTTATTCCACTTTCCTCTTTATCTGAGAAGCTGTGTGGTCTGTGTTGGAGATCAGTGAAGATGCTCACCTGTTCAGTGCTGTTGAAGGATTCTATACTCTTTTCTTATGCTGCAAGATTTGCCAGATCAGTTCTGATGTGTGGTTGCATTCTGCAGATGTCAGAGAACAGGCACAGAGCAGGAAGGTGTGCTCAGCAGGAGCGAGCCGCTCAGCAGGATGAGGTACCCCAGCAACAGCACCTGCCGCCCCCGTCCCTGATGTCGATCGAGCAGATGTTTCTGATGCAGACTCAGGCAGTTCAAGCCATCGGTCAGACTCTAGCCGCCATTCAGCAGCAGCAGCAGCAGCAACAGCAGCAGGCCCCACCTCAGCCTCAGATGCCTCAGATGCCCAGAGACAAGCGTGCTGAATTCATGAGAGGTCATCCCCCAATGTTTGCTCATCCTTCTGACCCCATGGATGCTGAAGACTGGCTGCGCACTGTGGAGCGGGAGTTGCACACCGCTCAGTGTGATGATAGGGAGAAAGTCCTGTATGGTCCTCGTCTGTTGAGAGGAGCAGCTCAGTCATGGTGGGAGTCTTACCTCACCACCCATGTCAACCCCGACGCCATCACTTGGGAAGAGTTCAGAGGTAGCTTTCGTCAGTACCATGTGCCTGCAGGTCTGATGACAGTGAAGAAGGAGGAGTTCCTGGCCCTCAAGAAAGGGTCATCATCTGTCAGTGAGTACCGAGACAGGTTTCTGCAGTTGTCCCGCTATGCTCCTAAAGATGTCAACACCGATGCCAAGCGACAGTATCGTTTCCTGAGAGGCTTGGTTAACCCTCTTCAGTACCAACTGATGAATCACACCTTCCCGACATTCCAGCACCTGATTGACAGAGCAATCATGACGGAGAGGAAGCGTAAGGAGATGGAGGATCGTAAGCGTAAGATCAGTGGACCCCAGCCTGGAAGCAGCAATCGTCCTCGTTTCTCAGGCAATCAACCTCAGCAGTTCAGGCAGAACCAACGTCCACCTCAGCAGCATCAGCAGTTCCAAAGGCAGTATCCTCAGCACCAGTACCAGAACCATCAGAGCAATCAGTCAGGAGGTCAGTTTCAGAGGCAGAATCAGCAAGCACCTCATCTTCCTGCCCCAGCAACCCAGCAGAACAATCAGGCAGCACCAGCTCAGGTTGGAAACAGAGCATGTTTCCATTGTGGAGAGCAAGGCCATTGAGTGATGCAATGTCCGAAGAAGGCAGCCCAACAGCAGTCAGGCCCCAATGCCCCAGCAAAGCAGAACGTGTCTCAGCCTGGAGCAGGCAACCGCTCTCAGCCACGTTACAATCATGGGAGACTGAATCACTTGGAGGCTGAAGCAGTTCAGGAGACCCCCGGCATGATAGTAGGTATGTTCCCAGTCGACTCCCATATTGCAGAAGTGTTATTTGATACTGGAGCAACGCATTCTTTCATTACTGCATCATGGGTAGAAGCACATAATCTTCCAATTACTACCATGTCAACCCCCATTCAAATTGACTCAGCCGGTGGTAGAATTCGAGCCGATAACATTTGTTTGAATGTATGTGTGGAAATAAGGGGGATAGCGTTTCCCGCTAACCTTATAGTAATGGGTACTCAGGGAATAGATGTCATCCTAGGGATGAATTGGCTAGATAAGTATCAGGCAGTTATCAGTTGTGATAAAAGGACAATCAAGTTGGTGTCCCCACTAGGAGAGGAAGTGGTGACTGAGTTAGTCCCGCCTGAGCCAAAGAAAGGAAGTTGTTATCAGATAGCTATCGATAGCAGTGAAGCAGACCCAATTGAGAGTATCAAGGTTGTGTCCGAGTTCCCAGATGTGTTTCCAAAGGACTTACCGGGTATGCCACCAGAGCGGAAAGTTGAGTTTGCCATAGAACTTCTTCCTGGAATCGCCCCTATCTTTAAGAGAGCTTACAGAATATCCGGACCAGAGTTGGTTGAACTTAAGAAGCAGATTGATGAGCTGTCAGAGAAAGGTTACATCCGGCCAAGCACTTCGCCTTGGGCCGCCCCTGTCCTATTTGTGGAGAAGAAAGATGGCACCAAAAGGATGTGTATCGATTATCGAGCTTTGAATGAAGTCACGATCAAGAACAAGTACCCTTTGCCCAGAATAGAAGATCTGTTCGACCAGTTGAGAGGAGCCAGTGTGTTCTCCAAGATTGATCTGAGGTCAGGTTATCATCAGCTCAGGATCCGACCTTCGGACATTCCGAAGACGGCATTCATTACCAAGTATGGTTTGTATGAGTTTACTGTGATGTCTTTTGGTTTGACCAATGCACCAGCCTTTTTCATGAATCTGATGAATAGTGTATTCATGGACTATCTCGATAAGTTTGTGGTGGTATTCATTGATGACATTCTGATTTATTCTCAAAGCGAAGAAGAGCATGCAGATCATTTGAGGATGGTATTGCAGAGATTGCGAGAGCACCAGTTGTATGCAAAGTTGAGCAAATGTGAATTCTGGATCAATGAAGTCCTGTTCTTGGGGTCACATAATCAACAAAGAAGGATTGGTTGTGGATCCGAAGAAAGTGGCAGACATTCTGAACTGGAAAGCGCCAACAGATGCTCGAGGAATCAAGAGTTTCATTGGAATGGCCGGATATTATCGGCGATTCATTGAAGGATTTTCGAAGATTGCGAAACCAATGACAGTGTTGCTAGGCAACAAAGTTGAGTTCAAGTGGACCCAGAAATGTCAAGAGGCCTTTGAAGCGCTGAAAGAGAAGTTGACTACAGCGCCTGTCTTAGTCTTACCTGATGTGCATAAGCCCTTCTCGGTGTATTGTGATGCTTGCTACACAGGTTTGGGATGTGTGTTGATGCAAGAGGGAAGAGTTGTGGCTTACTCGTCCCGACAGCTGAAGGTTCATGAGAAGAATTACCCAATCCATGACCTAGAGTTGGCAGCAGTGGTTCACGCACTGAAGATATGGAGGCACTATCTGTATGGACAGAAATGTGATGTTTACACAGACCACAAGAGTCTGAAGTACATATTCACTCAGTCAGAGTTGAATATGAGGCAGCGAAGATGGTTAGAGTTGATCAAAGACTATGAGTTGGAAATCCATTACCATCCAGGCAAAGCGAACGTAGTGTCAGAAGCTTTGAGCAGGAAGAGTCAGGTCAATCTGATGGTCGCTCGTCCGATGCCTTATGAGTTGGCCAAGGAGTTTGACAGGTTGAGCCTCGGATTTCTGAACAATTCGCGAGGAGTCACAACTGAGTTGGAACCTACCCTGGAGCGGGAAATCAAAGAAGCGCAGAAGAATGATGAGAAGATCAGTGAGATTCGGCGACTGATTCTAGATGGCAGAGGCAAAGATTTTCGGGAAGATGTAGAAGGCGTGATATGGTTCAAAGACTGCTTATGTGTTCCCAATGTCCAGTCTATTCGGGAGTTGATTCTCAAGGAAGCTCATGAGACAGCCTATTCGATTCACCCTGGTAGTGAGAAGATGTATCAAGATCTGAAGAAGAAATTCTGGTGGTACGGAATGAAGAGGGAAATCGCAGAACATGTGGCTATGTGTGATAGTTGTCGAAGGATTAAGGCAGAGCACCAGAGACCAGCTAGATTGTTGCAACCATTGCAGATCCCTCAGTGGAAATGGGATGAAATCGGTATGGATTTCATAGTCGGATTGCCTCGCACTCGAGCCGGCTACGATTCCATTTGGGTAGTAGTGGACCGCTTGACCAAGTCAGCCCACTTCATACCTGTCAAGACCAACTACAGCAGTGCAGTATTGGCAGAGTTGTATATGTCTCGGATCATTTGTCTTCATGGTGTGCCAAAGAAGATAGTGTCAGACAGAGGAACGCAGTTCACCTCTCATTTCTGGCAGCAGTTCCATGAAGCCTTGGGCACACATCTGAATTTTAGTTCAGCTTATCATCCGCAGATAGATGGTCAGACCGAAAGGACCAATCAAATCCTTGAAGATATGTTGAGAGCATGTGCGTTGCAAGACCAGTCCAGATGGGACAAGAGATTGCCTTATGCAGAGTTTTCCTATAACAACAGTTACCAGGCCAGTTTGAAGATGTCACCATTTCAGGCGCTTTATGGAAGGAGTTGTAGAACTCCATTGCAATGGGATCAGCCTGGAGAAAAGCAGGTGTTTGGGCCAGACATTCTACTTGAAGCTGAAGAGAACATCAAGATGGTCCGAGAGAATCTAAAGATAGCGCAATCAAGGCAGCGAAGCTATGCAGACACAAGAAGAAGAGAGCTGAGTTTCGAAGTCGGAGACTTTGTCTATCTGAAAGTGTCACCAATCAGAGGAGTCAGAAGGTTCGGAGTCAAAGGCAAGCTAGCACCCCGCTACACTGGTCCGTACCAAATTCTCTCAAGGCGTGGAGAAGTGGCCTATCAGCTCAGCCTACCAGAGAATCTGTCCGCAGTGCATGATGTTTTTCATGTGTCTCAGTTGAAGAAGTGCTTGCGTGTGCCAGAAGAGCAGTTGCCAGTGGAAGGTCTTGAAGTCCAGGAGGACTTGACCTACATTGAGAAGCCAGTGCAAATCCTTGAGGTTGCAGACAGAGTCACCCGAAGGAAGACCATCCGAATGTGCAAAGTCAGATGGAATCACCACTCGGAGGAAGAAGCAACCTGGGAGAGTGAAGATGATCTGATGGCTAAATACCCTGAGCTCTTTGCTAGCCAACCCTGAATCTCGAGGGCGAGATTCTTTTAAGGGGGATAGGTTTGTAACGCCCTGAATTTGAGGGTAGAATTTTTTTTCTTCTTTTCTCTCACCAAATTCAGGCGTTACTCTTTCCTTTTCCTTTTTCTTCTCGCTAAGCCTTGATCTTTTCCAAAAGTTATAGCGAGAATTAGCTCGACATCTTGTGTAAGCAAAACCTAGAACTATTTTTGGTTGTTGCATCATGCCGGATTATGCACTCTTTTGTTTGTGGTTGAGTGAATTGAAGAATTAGGCATATAAGAAAATATAGAAATTAGAAAAAAAAGCCTTTTCTTTTTCTCCCCCCTTCCCCCTCCCCCCGCCGTGGGCCGCCCAGCCGGCCCAGCCGCGCCCCCTCCCCCCTTTGGGCCCAGCCGGCCCAGCCGCCCCCTCCCCCCTTTTTTTCTTTTTCCAAAATTCCCTCCCCGCGGGCCCCGCCTGTCATACCCCTCCCCCTCCCCAACTCCCTCTCCCCTAACCCTAGCCGCCGCCGCCCCCTCCGGTGAGGCCCCCCCTCTTCTCCCGCCCCTCGCCGCGGCAAGGCCGCCCAGCCCCGACCCCGCCCCGGCCTCGGCGCGCCGCCCTCCGGCGAGCCCGCGCCCCGGCCGCCCCGGCTCGGCCGCCCCGGCCCCGCCGCGCCTTGGCTCGGCCGCCCCGCCTCGCCCCCCGGCGAACCCGCGCCCGCCCCCGCGCCGCCTCGCTCCGGCGAGCCCGCCCCGCCCCTTCCCCGCGCTCGTCCGGCCTCGCTCCGGCGAGCCCGCCCCGCCCCTTCCCTGCCCTTGTCCGGCCTCGCTCCGGCGAGCCCGCCCCATCCCCGTCCCGTGCCCGGCTCGGCCGCCCCGCCCCGCCCCGACTCGGCCGCCCCGTGCCCCGGCTCGGCCGCCCCCGTCGCGCCCCGGCTCGGCCGCCCGCCCCCGCGCCCGGCCGTGTCCTCGCCCGGCCGCGTCCTCGCTCGCCCGTGCTCGCTTGCCCCGGCGTGCTTGCCCGCTCGCCCCGCCGTGCCTTGCTCGCGTCGTGACGGCCCCGGCGTGGCCTCGAGTTCGGCCCAGCGTGCCTATGGCGCACGGCCTTGAGCTCGGCTAGCGCGCGGCCCCGACGTGCGCACGGCTAGTTCGTGGCGTGTGCGTGCGGCCTCGCGCGCGTGCTCGCGTAGTGCGCGTGCCTTGGCACGACCCGTCGTGCCCCCCGTCTACCCCCAGACGCCCCGTCTACCCCCCTGTCCTATGCGCGCTAATCACGTGTTTTATTAATAAGAAAGGAGTCTCAATTTGGAAATTGGTTACGTTAGTTAATTTGTATAGCTAATCGTCTATCTCATTCAATGTTAATCTACTAAAAGTGGTCACGTTTACATTAGTGCATGTAGCTAATTCTTTTGTTAGAACCAATTGGAACTAGAGCACGTAACGTTTAGTTATTCGTTTACCCGTAGTGCGTCTCGGGCATAAGCTTTAACTCTCGCGAGACCTTTCCCCATTTCTTTCTAACCAAGGTAAATTCATTATCGTATGTGATATTCTATGCATATTTACTTTATTTGTTCCCTTGTATGGTGTACTGTTTGTTTCCTAATTTGAATGGATGGATGTATGTATGCTTGCAATCGCATAGAGAACGATCCGGTTGAAGAGCCCGAGGAACCCGCAGGAGAAGCCCCTGAGTAGCAGTCGGTTGGTGGAGGCAAGTGTCCTTTGACCTATCTCTGTCCTATTCATTCTTTAATTCATCTCCCGCATTACACATTTATACCTAAGGATTGACTAGCTTTTGTTATCCATATCCTTGTTTACCTATCTGGGTTGGATTATTATTGTTTAGCTTTACGCTATTGCTCAACTCTAATCAATGAACATGATGAGATTATCCATGATACGCTGTTTTCCCTTCTCTTATTATGATGTTGTACTTGTGGCCTTTAAGGGGGCTCGAGCGGTTTCTCGAGTGCCTCTCCGTAAGGACCTGTTCTATGGATGACCGTCCGGGAAAACAGTGCAACCATGAGGGTGGAATGGGGTGCCCTTAGCTGAATAATTAGAGGATCCGGGGTGTAGTTCGCTTCGCCGTCGTGCCGTCAATGGGGCTCGGTGTATGCGGCTCGCTCTGCCAAGGTTGATTCGTCCCTTGGGGAGGAGTGTGGTACATTTAGGAAACCTAACGGGCGGCTACAGCCCCGGGGAATCTCTGTAAAGGCTACATAGTGAGACCCTGCCTATTCACCTTGGTAGTGTTTAAGGGTTTGATCGGCCCGAGGCAAGAGGGAATCACGGCTTGTGGGTAAAGTGCACAACCTCTGCAGAGTGTTTGAAAACTGATATATCAGCCGTGCTCGCGGTTATGAGCGGCCAAGGGAGCTCCAGTGATTAGTGGTACTTGATCAGATACACTTTGGTTTACCGGTGGCAATGAGACTGATGGTTTTGGTTATGACTATGGTGCTGGTAAGTAGTATTCTTTCCGTTTGGAAAGGGTACATCGGGCTAATAACTTGGGTTAATGCTAAAACCTGGCTTTCTATTAGTAAATAATAATCTGACCAACTAAAAGCAGCTGCTTGACTTATCCCCACATAAAGCTAGTCCACTACAGCCAAACAGGATACTTGCTGAGTATGTTGATGTGTACTCACCCTTGCTCTACACACCAAACCCCCCCATCCCCAGGTTGTCAGCATTGCAACCACTGCTCAGGCGAAGATGAAGCTGTGGAAGGAGACTTCCAGGAGTTCCAAGACTACGACGAGTTCTAGGCGTGGGTTAGCGGCAACCCCCAGTCGGCTGCCTGTGAAGGCCGCGTTTATCTATGTTTCTTTTCCGCACTTTGATTTATTGTAAGGACTATGTGGATGTCTCAGACTTATGATGTAATCGACTATTATTTCCCTTTTTAATACTATTTGAGCACTGTGTGATGATGTCCATGTTATGTAACTGCTGTGTACGTGAATTGCTGATCCTGGCACGTACATGGTTCACATTCGGTTTGCCTTCTAAAACCGGGTGTGACACTACGTCACCCAACCATTAGGGTTCTGACGGTTTTGACTGTTGGAGCTCTGACTTCTTGGGGCACCGGACAGTTCGGTGCCCACTGGACAGGAACTGTTCACTGTCTGGTGCGCCTTCTGGCGCTGCTCTGACTCTGTGCGAACTGTCCGCGCATTGTTCACGCACTGTTCACCTTTTGCAGACGACCGTTGGCGCAGTAGTCGTTGCTCCGCATGGCACACCAGACAGTTCGGTGCTACACCAGATAGTCCGGTGAATTATAGCGGAGTGGCCTTGAGAAAACCCGAAGCTGAGGAGTTTCAGAGTTAATCTCCCTGGTGCACTGGACACTGTCCGGTGCGCCAGACCAGGGTAGCCTTCGGTTTCTTTTGCTCCTTTCTTTTTGAACCCTAACTTGTTCTTTTTATTGGTTTGTGTTGAACCTATGGCACCTATAGAACATATAATCTAGAGCAAACTAGTTAGTTCAATTATTTGTATTGGGCAATTCAACCACCAAAATCATATAGAAAAAAGGTTTGACCCTATTTCCCTTTCACATTCTTTTATTGTAAACTTCATCATCCGAAAGACAGTTGCCCTGGAGGAAAGATACAATTTCAGTCCTTCAATCTTCACTATGTACTGGTGAAATTGTGAGCACCGCTCTTTCCATGAGCTCGACTGAAGGTGCTTTTATTGTTTCAAAAGATACTTCCGAAGGTAATGGGAGCCCATGTGCCGCTGATTTGGCTAGCAAGTCTGCATGCTCATTCTCTCCCCTTGGGATGTTCTTTACAGAGAATCCTTCAAAAGAGGCTTCCAACCTTCGGACTGGATCTAGGTACTTTTCAAGCTTCGAGTCTCTTGCATTACTGCTCTTGTCCACATGACCCGAGATAACTTGTGAATCAGTCTTGAGGATTGCCCTTCTTATACCCATTGCCTTAAGTTTCTGAATCCCCAAGAGAAGAGCTTCGTACTCTGCAATATTATTTGTACAACTGAAGTCTAATTTTACTGCATTGCAGAATCTGACTTTGGATGGTGCAACCAGAACGACAGCTGCCCCTGCGCCGAAGGTCCCCCAAGACCCATCACAAAATACCGTCCAAGCTTCATCATCATTTATTCTTTCTTCATCTTGAGCCCCTGGCGTCCAATCAGTAATGAAGTCTACTAACGCCTGAGACTGGATCAAAGATCTATGAACATAATCAATGGTAAATTCGTTGAGTTCAGCAGCCCACTTTCTGACTCTTCCTGTAGCTTCTCTGTTCCTCATTATATCCTTTAGAGGTTGTGATGAAGGTACGATTATGTGGTATGCTTGGAAATAGTGCTGAAGCTTTCTGGAGGCCATTAATACAGCATACAATACCTTCTCCAACACTGTGTAATTCTGCTTTGATGGACTGAGTACTTCGGTGACAAAGTTTGCCTGTGCTTGCTTTTTTACTTGGCCATCTTGTTTCTCTTGTACAAGTGCCGCACTAACTGCGGCATGGGAAGCAGCCACATATAGAAGTAATGGGGTTCCTGACGAAGGTGGGGTTAGAGTTGTTAGATCTATCAAATACTGCTTCAGCTCTTCGAAGGCTTTCTGCTGAGCTGAACCCCATTAGAAAACTTTGGCTGATTTCAACACTTCAAAGAAAGGCAGATTCCTCTCTGCTGATCTTGAAATAAATATGTTCAATGATGCCAGCCTTCCTGCTAATCTATGAGCCCCCTTTCTCGAATTTGGCGGTTCCATCCGAAGGATAGCTTCGATTTTTCTTGGGTTGGCTTCAATACCCTTTGTCGATACCAGGCAGCCAAGAAACTTGCCCTTCTTCACTCCAAAGACACATTTTTCTAGATTTAACTTCAGACCAGCCTGTCTGAAATTAGCAAATGTCTCTTGTAAATCAGCAACATGGTTCTCTTGTTTCGTGCTCTTTACTATGATATCATCGACATATGTTAGCATATTTCTACCAATCTGGGAGTGAAGAACTTTGACAGTCATCCTGCTGAAGCTTCCTCCAGCATTCTTGAGCCCCTTAGGCATCCGAAGATAACAATAGGTGTCACTAAGAGTTATAAAGCTTGTCTTCGGCTCATCGTCCTTTTTCATCCAAATTTCGTCCTTTTTCAGCCAAATTTGATGATAGCCTGAGTAGCAATCCAATAGGCTCATGAGTTCCGAAG
This sequence comes from Zea mays, assembly GCF_902167145.1. Classification (NCBI taxonomy): domain Eukaryota; kingdom Viridiplantae; phylum Streptophyta; class Magnoliopsida; order Poales; family Poaceae; genus Zea; species Zea mays. The sequence continues at coordinate 210,758,250 of NC_050099.1, forward strand.
TAGCTGCTGCATCCACAAGGGAATCTATTCTTGGTAATGGGAATTCATCCTTTGGACATGCCTTGTTGAGGTCCGTAAAGTCAATACACATTCTCTATTTTCCATTTGCTTTCTTTACCATAACGGTGTTGGCCAGCCACTCTGGGTATGCTACTTCTCTGATAACACCGACATTTAGAAGTCTTTTCACTTCATTGCGTGCACCTTTGGCTTTATCATCGGTCATTTTCCGAAGCCTCTGCTTTCTTGATCTGAAGGACAGGTCCACATTGAGTGAGTGCTCGATAATGTCTCTATTGACACCATAGAGATCATTAGTTGTCCAAGCAAAAACATCTTTGTTGTTAAACAAAAATTTGAGCAAGGTCTTCTCTTGTTCATCAGATAATTGAGATCCCAACAACACTTTTTGCTCAGCTATATCTTCACACAAAAGGATAGGCTTTGGTTGATCTGTCGAAGCAGCCTTTTCTCTTTTATGCTTATATTGCTTATAAGCTTCGGCTTCATCTATATTATGGATGGCCTTCGAACTCGTCCAACTTCCTTCGGCTCTCCTAGCAGCTTCTTGACTCCCATGCACAGCAATGGGCCCTTGTTCCGAAGGTATATTCATGCAAAGATATGCTAGGTGGAGTATTGCTTCGAAGGCATTGAGTGTCCCTCAACCAACGATTGCATTATATGGATACTCCATATCAACAATGTCGAAAACAACCTACTCTATCCTTGTGTTGTGAACATAGGCGAAGGTGACCAGCATGGTTATCTTGCCGAGTGCCACAATTTGTCTTCCTCTGAAACCACAAAGAGGGTGTGTTGCATCGTGTATCTTGTCATCCGGCTGTTGCATTTGTCTAAAAGCCTTCGCAAAAATGATATCCGCTGCACAGCCTGGACATTGTGAACCAGAAATCCCTTGATGACACAAGATATAACCATTGCATCGTTGTGGGGGATAATCCTTGAGCTGAAGATCCTCTTGGGAGAAGGTGATTGGTATGTGATACCATTTGGATTTGATGAAGGGTTCTTGCACTCCAACATGTTGTACCCTTCTCTATGCTTCTTTCTTTTGCCTCTTGTTATCTGGTTCAGAGCTTGAGCCGCCTGTAATCGGGAGCACCAGCTTCGTAGCCGAAGGTGCCACAACTTGGTTGCTTTTGAAAGCCATCGCCGCAGTTGTGGAAGTGAGTTCACCGGAGGTGGGCGCCAATGTTGTTCACTTGTTCTCAAATGCTATTAATCAAGAACAAGGCAACATGATTGTTAATAGTTAAAGACCTTCGTCTTTCGAAACATTATTTCCTCTCGGATATAATGATCTTCAGACGAAGGTCATGAAGGACACACCTTCATCATTTTACAATATGAACATGAAATGAAATGAAATATAAGTAATAAAATGATAGAATAGAGCGGAATGAAGATAATATTTGTTATATATTTATGATTCATTTATCTTCATTAAACATGAACAAGCATTAACAACATTCAAATTACAATGGTACCTTCGGCGTGAACAGTACGGGGGTATTGTTCATCTATTTATAGGCACGCGACGCAGCCCGGGTAAAATTACATCCATGCCCTTGAACATTTGTTTATAAGCAACTAAAACTAATAAGGTCCCTTCAGTCCTTTTTCCTTCTCTGCTTGGTCTGGGCCGAAGCTATTGAGCTTCGGCATTCTGCATTGTCGCCTCTACGTAGAGTCTTCATCTTGAGGGGCTAAACCGAGGCTGAAGGTGGCTTTTACGAGCCTTTGTATTATTTTGCCGAAGGTGTTTTTCCTTGAGGACCTTCAGCAGAGAAGAAGATCCCCAACACTAATATTTTGATTAGAGGGTGATGACGAAGACTTCGCAGATGACGTTGATGAATTTTGAGTCTAACGATGCGCCAGTCACCTTCCTGTGGAAGAGTGTCCATGATTAATTATGTCATACTTTGATTATGATACTTGTTAAGACACAATGTTTAGGATGATGTAATAAAGTTACTCTACTCCTTTTTACGCCTTTATTGCATTGTCTTTTGATATATTACACTTGTGATGTCAACATATGTGTGGAAAATGGATTCTGGCCCACATATGTTATGCATTCGGTTTTGCCCCAGAACCGAGTGTGACACCACTCTACTTTTGCTCATTTGCGAGGGGAGTTGGGTGTGTTTCCCTTTTTAGAGAAGGGAAGTATTTTGTTTTGTATCATTATGTTTTTTGTTTTTCTTTGTAGTTTAGTTTTTACGTTTGGCTTTTGTATCACATTCACATTGTATCTCATCATGTATCATAGAAAACATTTGAACAACCTGTGTATATCTGTTAGAATGTGACTATGCTCTTAGTATTATGTTCCATGTGTACATGATGATGTTATGGCAAGCTTAGGCTTATTTTTATCATATATGATACAATGTGGTTGAGCTAAGCTTATTTTTCCAATTGTGAACATGATTAATACTTGTTAAATCTAAAAATTGTTCACAACTATGATTGGTAACTAGCAGTGTAGGATGTGTTGAAATCCTTTTTGCTATCACTAGTATGCTAGGTTGCTCTTTCTCATGCTCTGAGTCATTCACTATCGTAGTCATATTTATACTATGCTAAATTTGAATCAAGATAAGTGAAAATAGAAAAGATTGAGATTGGTTTGCTTTTATCACCACATCATTGTATCGATACTGCTTCTCTTTGCACCTTGAGAAGAACATGAGAAGTATTGTGGACAACCAAAAACAATGTCTTTAGCTTCTTATTGCATTTGTGTGTATGCTACACTCGATTGAAAAGTTAGACTTGACAATGCTTACAATCTCTTGCACTCAGATACTTTTACTAAAACTTGTGACGTGCTGCAAACTCTAATAATTTGATCAAATACAAGTTTCATTTTTGGCATGATGGGTGACCGTTATATGGGGTAGTTCACCTTGTATAAATTTGACAAGCTTTTTCTTGATTTCCTGCTTACATATGCTAAGTGTTCTAGTGGTGAAGCCTTATTTTGACATGCTTAAACATGATTCAAATGCTAATACTTCATTATCTTGTGCATATGAATTAGCATATGCTAGCACATGCATATATTGCTGCACACATTGCACAACACATCTTAGCATCTTTAAATTTTGATTGTTATACCCCTAAAGCTGTTGCACTTTTTGCATTTCTTTTGCTCTCATGCATATCATAAGGGGGAGAATCCTTTTTGACAATAATTGTAGTTTTTGTTCATTTTAGCGGAGCTTTCTGAGTGCATCTATCTAGAAGGGGGAGCATTATACACATACACACATATCTTGTTGAGAGTGCATTCTTTTGTAAGACTTTGAGCGCTTCATTAGTGGGAGTTTTGGGAGATGTTTTACTAGTCATGTTGAGCCTTTGCCTCTTTCTAGAGGGACTAGTGTTTGTTTTTAGAGTTGCTGTTGTGTTTTCATCTTTTGCTCTGATTTGGTTCTGATCATCCGCTAGTGGTGTTGGGCCCCTTTTCTGCCTCTTCTTTAGGGCTAGCTGTTTTTGCTTAGTTGTGTTGAGCCATTGCTCATATCTTTAGGGACCATGTTTTGCTCATTTCTTATGACTTCTATTTGACTTTTGTCTAGCCTTCTATCTTTTGAGTGAGTTATTCCTTCTTTTTTTCTTCCTTCTTTCCTAAATCTTCTGTTTATGTGGTGGTATTGACAATGCACTCATTAAGGGGGAGATTATAAACACAAGGTTGATATGTGTCCTTGTGGTTTGGGTTGTTATGAGTTATTGTCAACAAGAGTAGCCTCTTGGGTTGAGTCATGTGGGCTAAATAGGATGTGAGTGTGTTTGTGCAACATGTCTCTTGGCTTGTGGTGCATAGGTGTGAAGTCCGCAGACAGTGGTCAACAACAAAGGTGAAGGTCATGCAGGTTCATGCCAATGGACCGAGGGTGGTGAAGGACGAGCGTTGTGTCTTGATTGAGGGACTAGAGAAGTTAGGGGGACTAGCTGTGTTGGCTAATATTTGGGGACACTAACAAGCACAGGGATATGATGGAGCAAATCATGTCGCCAACACAGTTGAGGATCAACGAGAGATATTTCCTAGACGTCGGGGACGCATATGGCGTACACTACCTACTAAGGTTTGGTGGTTGAGCCTCAGAACCACCTTGCAACAATTCGTGGGTTTCGTTGGGTTTGGGCCTCAAAACCTGGTGGCACAGTTCTAAATGGAATCAAAGGAGACACATGGCGTCATCACGAAGAGTGCGTCAAGGTGAAGCAACTTCATGTATAGTGCATAGCTGTTAGATCAAAGCACGAAGAATTGGTCCATTTAGCCTCTAGTTGAGTGGATAAGCTCTATGTATTTAGGGGCAATTTAGGAAAGAGTAATAATGCTCTATGAATAGGAAGGGAGGACTGAACCATTCAATTATCTCTCTAGCTTTTAGTTTTCATTTTTCACACTTGTTTTGTTAGGAGACCCTTAGATGATTTAAACCTATTACATCTATTTTCTTGTGTTTGTGAGGAAGCATGGTCGTAACCACACTATTACCACCAGGCTTTTAATTTGAGTCCAAAATCTGATGTGTTTCATTCTTGAGTTGTTTCCTCTCATCTCTACTCTTTTTGGTTGAGTTTTGAGTTTATTATCGGCTTTGCAAGTTTTAGCAATGCTTTGGGGTTGATCTCTTGTTTAGAAACTATCCTAGAATCATAGCAATCACTAGTATGAACTGATCCAATTATGGGACATGTTTTTAAATAGAATTGTACTTAAGACAAAACCTCGATTTGAGTCTGACTTTTCTGATCTGGTTTTAAAGTTTTGGTCTTTGCATGCTCAAACTTCTTGAGTCACTTATTATTATTCTCCTCTAGTTGTCCACAAAGTTTGGAGGCAATATGAGCAAACTTGCTCGAGCAGCTCTGCCGCACCTCGACACTGCTGGGCATTTGAACATCACACCGCTCTACTTTAAGTGTTTACCATTTGTTTTTTCCTTGGACTTTATAGTGTCCAAATCAAGTTATTTTGGTTCAATGGATCCATAATCTTCCTAGGGATTTGTTCGGGATATCTAATCAACAATTGATTGGGGTTTTCTTGTTTTGAACACTTTTGGAGCTATTGGTGCCTTTGAGGGTTTGGGCTAAATATTAGGAATCAAGCCAAGATTGCTTCAACAAAACAATTTTATTGGCTCCCATTCACCCCACCTCTGGTCACCTATTCAATCCTTCAAGATGCAATATTGTCTTTATGGTTGTGTATTTTGAGGATATCTTCCTCCGAAGTCCCGGTCTCCTCTTCCTCCTCTTGGCGTTGGTCTGTATCGAAAGTTGTTTTTTTATTTGTGTATGATTGCTTGAGGATTGAGTTAGCCCTTGAGGTTGCATATGGTTTCCTCGAGTTGTTGTGGATTCTTGATATTCCTTGCATGCCTTGGCTCTAGCCAAAGCTTCTCGACACATTGGCATATTTTTTGATTTCTTCCCAACATTACCGAAAGACTTCTCCATTTTTAGAACAACTTCTCCAACATGTGGGGTGGATTCCTAGCAAAATACCGAGAGCATGGTTTTGGTAAAAGCCTCTTAGTCATGACCTCAATAATAATGTCGTTTGGTACACTTGGTGCTTGTGGTCAGATCCAAAAGAATTCTTGACATAGCCTTGGAGATATTCTTTGGGCTCTTAGCCACACTAAAATAAAACCTAAGCTACGACTGGCTTGGTCTAGAAGCCTCAAAAACTTGTGAACAACTGATCTTTGAGTTTTTGCCAATTGTCGATTAATCCTCAATGAAGGGAGGAATATCAGGTCTGTGATGTACCTCTTACAACCATGATGAATGACTTAGCTAATATTGTTGGATTGCCGCTAAAGGATGCAATGGTTGCCTCATAACACATCAAAAATTGTTTCGGTACAGATTGACCATCATATATGGGAAGCTGGGGAAGGTTGTATGAAGTTGGCCATGGGGTTGCTTGTAGATCACTTGAGAGTGGGGATGTGATGTCATAGACAAAGCTGACATAAATTTCTTCCTTTGGATAAAGAGTTCTGGTATTCTAGGCTCCTTGGTCCTGTATTTGTTGATTTTCTTCTCTTCTTATGCGATGAAGCTCTTTAGAGGCTTCATCTATTTGTTGTTGAAGCTAAGTGACTCTAAGCATCTTCTACTTTTGAATCTCAATCGGCCTTTGAATAGTTTCAAGACCCTTGACCTCATCATCAAAATTGTTTAGCTCAGCCAAATGCTCTAGAGCTATTCTCTTGTCTTGCCTTGGGTCTACAACTTCATTATGAAGTACAACTTCAGTATGTTCTTGGCCTTCAGTGTTGATAGTAGAACTAATCGCGCTAGTCATGTCCCTATCCCATTGTGGAGGCATGATGGTCGTGTTCAATGAGTTCACCAGAGGTGGGTGCCAAATGTTGGTCACCTGCCGAAGCTCCTTCGAAGGTGTCGTGACCCAAGTACACGGAAGCAATGCCCTTCGATGGTGCACTCATATGAAGGTGATATAGATGCAATATTACAATCAGCCCAACCCCATAGAAGTGGTATTGTACACCTATTTATAGCGTCAACTACATTCATGGTAGCTCGAAATTACAATAGTAATCCGCCCTCATTACAAAGACACATTAAAAATGGGGAAGAGCAATTGTGTATTTTCGGAGGGGCGAAGTCGTGTATGCCTTCTCTTCCTCCTTCGTAGCTTTCTTGTCGTTACGTCTAAAGGAGGGTTAGTCCTATTCATGCTTTATCGCCTCTCCCCCTTCTTCGATTTGTCCTTCGGCGATGTGAAGCCAAAGGGAGCTGTCTATTCACACGATCTGTTCGAATGAGTCTTCCTGAAAGTGGTCTGAGACAACAATTATCATCAAATGTGGACGTTCAGCCAAAGACCTTCTCCCTAACAAAGACCATCCTAGATGCTCATCTTCGTCATCACGTCGAGGCCTTTGGGCACGTTTAGCGGCGCCCTCGTGCTTGGTCCTTCTCCAATGGCATTGCCTCACCAACTAGCTTTCCTCAGTGTTGTCCTTCATAGTCGCCCCGTTGAGCCCCTCTGTTGTGACAAAACCTTCGCCGGAAACTCAGGAGTTCTTGTTTGAGTTAGCTAGGGAACTATCAGATGTGAGCCTTCGCTCTCCCCAACGGTCATCATGTCTTTTTAATGGTACAACATGTGTCCTAGGAACAATATTATATTGTAGCACGATGTCATGTTTTAATATCTTAAATCTGATAAATTATAGATATGAAGTGTCAATATTTACGATATCAAAATAAATATAATTAGATTAATTAATAGATGTATTTTTTAATAATAAATTATTTTGGAGCTCTAACTATAAATCTTTCACTAGTTACTTGGTTGAACATAAATAACTTAACTGGTACATAATTCATATTTGCACTTTTTTTTTGGAAGGAGGGGGGATATATACGTGCATACAGCCCTGGTACAACTTTTACTACTCATCATGATATCATGCACTATTCATGTGACTGGCCGTTGTCAGGCTGGAGAGCGAGAGAACAGGTGAAAAGGCAGCTAGCTGCATGGAGTCAGTGTACTACAAAGCTGATTTTTACGCCGCCCGTGAATCCTAGCGTGTGTGTATGCATGCGATGGCAAAAGGGACTCTCTCTACTCTCTAGCCTTCCAATCTTGTCCGCCACCACACCATGCACTCCCCACCCTGTCCTTTAGCCCCGGGACGGGACGGGTTTTGGCCGGCAAAATGGTCATCATGGCAGCAGGTCATATGAGCCCTGGCCCCTGGGATTGCTTCCTGCACATGCATCAGCCAGTCACCATGTTCGCCAGTCGAAACAAACAGTAGTGCATGTGACCGTCAATTCGCCCTTCAGGTTTTGTCTCAAATTGTTTTTCATCCATCGGCATGCACTGTCGGCCAACGCAACGCCCAGGTTTAATGGCTTCCCAGTCCCAGAAACTTTTGCCATCAAGGCATCAATTCAACGCGTAGCAGCCGGAGCTGGGAATGCACTCGCGCGTTTTCTACGATAACCGCACTTTTGTTTTGTTTCTTTTTCCTTCTAAATTTTCAAGTTTGTTTCTGTTTTTTTAATCCGAAGTTTCTCGTTGTCGCTATTCTGTGAAGAAGACTTAATAGCGTTAAGAGCAAGGGTTAATAATATATCCCACAACGGTTTTATGACGTTGTTGTTGAGCACCAAAATGAGTGGACGGTCCGCGTGCCCCGAGATTAGATTAACTTAGGTGATTATCCTTATCTCGTGTGTGATTATCCATCTAATCACGTGGAAATTGTTGGCTATCTCTTAGGAACAGGTCCAGACCTCCTCCCCTATAAATATAAAGGGGTACGGCCGATTGAGAACATCCGAACATATTTCAATCGAACCAATTACTTTATTTACCTTATGCCCTAGGAGTAGATGTAGCGTAGTTTTAGTTGTAGTATTCCGCATATCCACCTTCACCCCTATTCGACTCTACGTCATCTAGATCCGTCTTGGGTGGCCTGCCGACCCCAAGACGACCCTATAATCTTACCCCTCCCGGGGGGCAAGATCTAGTTGTCCACCCAAGGCCTCTTTCTCGAATTGATCTCTTAATTCCTAGACAGCTCCACGTTGTTTGGGGACGCCCCGGGTGACCTGTCGACCCGGAGAGCTCTAAGATCTCTCCCTCAGGGGACGAGATCTAGATTCCAGCAAGGAGGAAGACGACCCTGCGCCATCGTGGACCGTCCGGCCCTGTGCGCGGACCGTCCGGTGCAACGCAGGGAAGGCGCCGCTCCTGCGCTCAGGTCGCGGACCGTCCACGCCGCCGCAGAGGGCACCGCCAGGCGGTACACCCCTAGTGATTGGAGCTGCCCAGATCGGCGTCAACAGTTGTCATATCACATATAACGAACTAAAATCAATATAATAACTCTCCTATGGTACAAGTTGTTTAATACTAGTTGGCTCACTATTCCTCTCATAAACTGTCTTGGAGTTCATGAGGAGCCTGCATTCAGCTAGCAGCCCGCTTTCATTCTATCGCTATTTCTCTTTCTTCTACGTCACCATAAATATGATGTGGTATCTTTTATAGCCCACCTACACCTTATTATACTTCTATAAGTAAAATCTAAAAAATATGCATGTCCTCGATATCTATGACACAACAATTGCATTCTTATTGTGCATATATTTAATACAAATGGCAATATATATTGTTGGGACCATGCTTCGTCGCCGAAGGTCCTGCGGAAAGAAAACAGCTTCGGCAGAAGCTGCTTGAACGTAATGCCGAAGGTACCATTCATGAAGCTTCGGTATTACAGCATGTCCGAAGATGAGGGATCAAACCGACTTAAAGATAGAATGACCTTTTAGTCCATAAGGGTCTGAATCAATGTTGTAAACTTTTATGAGGGGCATGACTGTAATTCCTCACAGGTTGTGTCCTGTGCCTATAAATAGTGAACATTATTCCTTTACTGTTCACGCATTCCGGTAATTGCAAACGCTTCACTCGAGAATTATTATTTGTCAAGGCAAAGGTATAAATGTACCTAAACATTATATTTAAACATCTTAGATTCATATAATAAGATATGTGAATAATGTCACTTATTCTCGATATATTTATCTTTAATGTTTTACATTTTTCATTACTTTGTATTATCTTTGTAAGTTTAATTACGAAGGTGAAACCTTTGTAATATTCTGCTCATGGTCTTCGTCCGAAGTTCATTAAATCCTTGGGGAGATAATGCTTCAGCGGACGAAGGACATTAATATTTAACATTTTATGTTGCCTTGTTCTTAATTCATAGCAGTTGAGAACAAGTCCCCAACATTGGCGCCCACCTCCGGTGAACTCACTTCCACTTTTTTGAGCTGATGGCTTCGTTCAACAATCAAGCTGGAGCTGCTTCGGCTTCGAAGCTGGTACTCCCGATAACAGGCGGTTCATGCTCAGAGCCAGCCAACAAGAGGCAGAAGAAGGAGGCACAGAGAAGGGTACAGCATGTCGGGGTGCAAGGACCCTTCATCAAGTCAAGATGGTCTCACATTCCAATTACCTTTTCTCAAGAGGATCTTCAACTCAAGGATTACCCACACAACGATGCTATGATTAACTCTTGTGTGATCAAAGGATTTCTGGTCCATAATGTTTTGGTTGATACAGGCAGCGCAGCTGATATCATATTTGCTAAGGCCTTCAGACAGATGCAAGAGCCCGAAGACAAAATCCATGATGCCACACATCCCCTTTGTGGCTTCGGAGGAAGGCAAATCGTAGCACTTGGAAAAATCACAATGCCAGTAACCTTCGGATTCATTAACAACACAAGGACTGAACAAGTTGTATTTGATATTGTTGACATGGAATATCCTTACAATGCAATCATTGGTCGTGGTACTCTCAATGCCTTCGAAACAATTCTTCATCCAGCTTATCTTTGCAAGAAGATACCTTCGAACCAAGGGCCCATTGCTATTCATGGAAGTCAGGAAGCTGCCAGAAGGGCCGAAGGAAATTGGACAGACTCAAAAGCAATCCATAACATAGATGGAGCTGAAGCTTGTGAGCAATACAAGTTCAGAAGGGAAAAAGCTGCTTCGGCCGATCAGCCGAAGCCCATGCTCTTGTGTGAGGATATAGCAGAGCAGAAGGTGCTCTTGGGATCTCAACTGTCCGAAGAATAGGAGAAAACCTTGATAAGGTTTTTGTTCAACAACAAAGATGTTTTTGCTTGGTCAGCTAATGATCTTTGCGGAGTTAACAGGGATGTTATTGAACATTCACTCAATGTTGATCCATCCTTCAGACCCAGAAAGCAGAGGCTTCGGAAGATGTCTGATGACAAGGCTGAAGGTGCTCGGAATGAAGTGAAAAGACTCCTCAGTGCCGGAGTTATCAGAGAGGTAAAATACCCAGAGTGGCTGGCTAACACTGTTATGGTAAAGAAAGCCAATGGTAAATGGAGGATGTGTATCGATTTTACTGATCTCAATAAGGCCTGTCCGAAGGACGAGTTTCCATTGCCAAGGATAGATTCCCTAGTTGATGCAGCAGCTTCATCAGAGCTTATGAGTCTGCTGAATTGTTATTCAGGCTATCACCAAATTTGGATGAAGGAGGATGAGCTGAAAACCAGCTTTATAACCCCTAGCGGAACATATTGTTACCTTCGGATGCTTGAGGGGCTTAAGAACGCTGGAGGAAGCTTCAACAGAATGACAGCGAAGGTTCTTCATTCTCAGATAGGCAGGAATGTGCTAACTTATGTTGATGATATCATTGTAAAAAGCACGAAGCAAGATAATCACATTGCTGATCTGCAGGAGACCTTCGCTAATTTTAGACAAGCTGGTTTAAAGTTGAATCCAGAAAAATGTGTCTTCGGAGTGAAGAAGGGAAAATTTCTTGGTTGCCTAGTTTCAATAAAAGGAATTGAGGCTAATCCAAACAAAATCGAAGCTATCCTTCGAATGGAACCACCAAGTACAAAGAAGGGAGCTCAAAGATTGACAGGAAGACTGGCATCTCTCAACATATTCATATCTAGATCAGCAGAGAGAAATTTACCATTTTTCGAAGTACTAAAGTCAGTCGAAGTTTTTCAATGGGGACCAGTCCAGCAGAGAGCCTTCGAAGAGCTGAAGCAATACTTGATAGATCTAACAACACTAACTCCACCAACGCCAGGGGCTCCTATTTTGTTATATGTGGCAGCTTTGCACTCAGCGGTAAGTGCAGCACTTGTCCAGGAGAAGCTTGAAGGTCAAGTCAAAAAGCAAGCCCCAATATACTTTGTGTTAGAAGTTCTTAGTACATCAAAGAAAAATTATACAGAATTGGAGAAGGTACTGTATGCTGTTTTGGTGGCCTCCAGGAAGCTTCGGCATTATTTTCAAGCTTACAATATAATTGTTCCTTCTTCACAACCGTTGAAGGATATTATGAGAAATCGAGAAGCTACTGGAAGGATTGGAAAATGGGCTGCAGAGCTCAATGAATTTTGTATTGATTATGTGCATAGGTCTTCGATTCAGTCCCAAGCGTTGGCAGACTTCATTGCTGACTGGACGCCAGGGACTCAGGAGGAAGAAACGAATAAAGATGCCGAAGTATGGACAGTGTTTTGCGATGGGTCTTGGGGAACCTTCGGAGCGGGAGCAGCTGCTGTGTTGGTTTCACCTTCCAAAGTTAAAACTTGTTATGCGACAAGACTTGATTTCAGTTGCACAAACAATATTGCTGAGTACGAGGCTCTGCTCTTGGGTCTTCGAAAGTTAAAAGCAATGGGAATTAGAAGGGCCATTCCTAAAACTGATTCCCAAGTTATTTCTGGTCATATTGACAAGAGCTATAAAGCAAGAGATCCGAAGCTTGAAAAATATTTAGATACAGTTCGAAGGATTGGGGCTTCCTTTGAAGGATTCTCTGTTAAAAATATTCCTCGTGGAGAAAATGAATATGCTGATCTATTAGCCAAATCAGCAGCACAGGGGTTGCCCTTACCTTCGGAAATATTTTTCGAAACAATAAAAGCACCTTCGGTCGAGCTTCTTGAAAGAGCGGTCCTCAACATATCCCCAGTCTATAGTGAAGATTGGAGAACTGAAATCATCTCTTTCCTTCAGGGCAATTTTCTTTCAGATGACGAAGCTTATAACAGGAGGATAGAAGCAAGAGCTCGACCATATGTCATAATAGAAGGGGAACTATACAAGCGTGGGGTCTGTGCCCCGTTACTCAAGTGTTTATCCAGAGCCGAAGGCATAGAATTGATGAAGGAAATACACGCAGGCCTGTGTGGATCTCACATTGGATCTAGGCCTTTGCTCGGAAAAGTCTTTCGTCAAGGATTTTATTGGCCAAAGGCAGCTTCGGATGCAGCGGATTTAGTCCAAAAGTGCGAAGGTTGTCAGAAATGTGCAAGAGATCAAAAACAACCCTCGTCTTTAACTCAATTAATACAACCCACTTGGCCGTTGCAAAGGTGGGGCCTTGATTTGCTAGGTCCATTACCACCAGCACAGGGGAACTTAAGATATGTTGTGGTGGTAGTGGAATATTTTTCTAAGTGGATTGAGGCAAAGCCTTTAGCCACAATAACTTCGGTTACTATTCAAAAGTTTTTCTGGCAAAATATTGTTTGTCGCTTCGGCGTGCCGAAGGCCATTACTGTGGATAATGGGACATAGTTTGATTATGAAGCTTTCAGAGAATTTTGTGATCAAATTGGCACGAAGATCCATTTTGCATCAGTTCGACATCCGGAGTCAAACGGACTTGTTGAAAGAGCTAATGGGATCATTATGACAGGAATAATGAAGTTAATCTTCAATCAGCCTAGGGGAAAGTGGCCAGACGAATTAATCAAAGTAGTGTGGAGCCATAATACAATAGTGTCAAGATCAACAGGCTTTACGCCATTCAAACTATTGTTTGGTGATGAGGCAATAACCCCGGAAGAAGCCAAAGCAGGATCAATAAGAACAGTAGCTTCGGCAGAAGGCGAAGACGAAGCTGATTACTCTGTGGAAAAAGATGCTATAGAAGGGATCAGGCTTCAAGCTGTGGAAAACATCAACAAATATCAAGCTGAAACAATAAAATGGCGTGACAGAAAGGTTAGGCTGAAGAACATTGAACCAGGACACTTGGTGCTTCGAAGAGTAGCCAACCCTGACACAGTAGGCAAATTACAGCTGAAGTGGGAAGGGCCTTTTTTGGTAGTATCTTCGTCAAGACCCGGTTCCTACAGATTGAAGGATATGGACGGCAACGACATTCCTAGATCATGGAATGCGGATGAACTTCGGCGATATTATGTCTAGCTTGATGTAATTTTTTCTATTCTTTTTTGTGGCACCCTTTTCCTTTCCAAAGGGGGAGAAAGGTTTTTAATGGGGCCACAACATGTAATTTTTTTTCCTTATTTCAAATCTATAAGAGTGATATCCCCCAAAAAATGTAAATGTAAATGCAAAGGAAAAAGAAAAGAAAATAGGGAGAAGCTCAAAAGTCGTTCCTAAGGGAATGCAGAGCTTACAGCGAAAAATAAACGCTGATTCCGCCGAAAGTAAAAGGCGAAGAAGCTCCTAAGGGAGGCTTACAGCGAAAAATAAACGTTGATTCCGCTGAAAGTAAAAGGCGAAGAAGCTCCTAAGGGAGGCTTACAGCGAAATGTCAGCGCTGATACAGCGAAAAGTAAACGGTGGAGCCGAAAAGTAAATGACAAAAAGATTTGAATCATTCTCAAGGGGATGAAGGGCTATGATTATGGTTTTTGAATATGTGTTCCGACATTCATTTGCACGATACGTTACATCATGTCATTTGCATTCATAAACATTCATTTAGACATATATAGAATCATCATCATCATACCACACAAAAAAGATAGATGCTTCGGCAATGAGGAAAAACTTTGAAGAAAGAGGAAAATTTTCATGCTTCGTTGTGTACGAAAAGAAGGGAAGGTGTTTTTCGCCTTCGGCTCAAAAGTGTAGTTTCGTTCACAGCAAAGCAGATTGTACACGGACAAAGGAGACAAGATATATTACAAGGTATGTACAAATTTACATAAGTTTTTTTTCCATAATTATATTACAAGGATCTCTCCAGAATTTTTTGCAGGAAAGTCTATTATAGCAACTATTAAGCTTCAGGCCGTCATACTTTAGCTTCGTCATCCTGTACATATTAAAGAACAGAATAAGAAAGGTGCAAATTTCAAGAAGAAGGTAAAAGTAACAAATATAAGTTTCTCACTGGCTTAAGGTGGCTTCGAGCTTCGTCACCAGCCATTTTTCGCCCGCCATTTACCCAAATTTGGGTCATAAATCTATTTCCGATGCTTCGGGCTAGGCTTGAGATATCAACCAAATCTGCTGCTGACAAGCTGAAGTTTGGCCTATTCACAATTTTTTCGTGCGTACAACCAGCCTTCAGAAAAGCGGTAGCTATGCCTCGAGAAGCTACCAGGGCGCAGAAGTCAGCATGCCCAGCAATAACTTCGTCAAGAGCATCAACCTCGCCTTCAATATGTTCCAAGGTGCTGGGCAGGTTTTCAGCTGAAGGTGAAAATTTTTCAGAACTGGCTCCGATAGAGTGAAACACGTCCTTCAGCCGCTGCACGCATCGGCTGCCGAAATTTAGGCATTTCTCTTGAAGTTCCTTCAATGATTTTTGCAAATTTGAATTTTTCTCGATCTCAGTCTTGAGACTTGTTTCAAGGTTCTTCTTTTCTTGCTCAGATTTTTCTGACTTTCTGAGTAATTCATTCTTTAAACTGTCATTTTCGGCTTGGACCTCAGCCAAGGAGCCTTCCATAGACTGAATAACAAAGTCTTTCTTTTCTAGGGCACCTTCGTGTTCTTTAGCTATGATTTCAAGGTCTTGAATGGTGAAGTCCTTCTTCTTCAGAACAGCTTCGTAATTTTCAATTTTTTCTTCTAAACCTTTGATGATAGCTTTGTTCTTCTCCTCTTCAAGATCTTGTTGCATTTTTAGCACTTTACTTAATAGTATACTCTGCCAAAACAACCTTCGTCAGAAAACGACATAAAAATAATAATAATAATAATAAAATAATAATAATATTTTTACCTTAAAATTAGCATAGAGCAGGCTACCGGCGATATGTTGTCGCTGGTACCTGCAAAGGTCCGCTTCTATCTTCGGCAGACCAACGCTTTTGGAGAAGGTCCTAACAACTTTGGCTTCGGTGCGATTCCGAAGGCATCTTAGCTTCCCTTCGTTGACCCCACCAAATAGCATAGACCCTAGTTTATATCCGCAGGATATGGCATATTTCTTCAGCTCTTCTTTTTCAGCACCTGTTAATTCTTCTCCAAGTAAATCTTGAAAGTTAAAATTTCCTTCCTCCAAAATGTCTTCAACCTGCTCTTTTCCCTTTTCAGTAGCCGTGTTCACCGCAGCCACAGCAGCTTCTTCTTCAGCCATTTTCAGAAGTATATTATCAATAACTTCAAGTGTGGTTTCTAGGTTTGAATCTTCGGTGGTCCCGGCTTCGGCTCCGGTAGCTTCGGCTCCGGTAGTTTCGCCGGCTTCGGCTTCAGTAGCTTCGGCTCCGGCGGTTGCAACTTCAGTGGTTTCGGCCCCGGTAGCTTCGGCTGCGATGGCTTCGGCTTCGGCGGTCTCGGCAATAACAATTTTTGACACCAATACCGGTGGCGGTGTCTGATGAATCACATCTGTCACTTGGATAATTCTGCGTTTTTTCGGCTTTGCAGGACTTTCTGCTGCCGAAGCTTCTTTGTCCTTCTGAAAAAACTTCGTCAGTTCCGGTGCCAGCGGACTTAGCTTGACAGGCAAAGATTCAGTCATTACCTTCAGAATTTCTTCTACTTCGGCAGCAGAAGGTGTCGCAGGAACTTCCTCATCTCGGACCAATCTCTTTGGTTTTGGAGATACAGGCTTTGGAGATGCAGCTTTTCTTTTTCTCGAAGCAGCTACCTTCGGTTCGAACTTTTCTTTCTTCTTTTTTGGTTGATCTTCGTCGTCTTTAATCAAAGTGCCAGCTACTCTTTTCCTTTTCTGCCCTTTGGCACCCTTATCAAGCCGCCCATAATCAGGATATTCAAAGCCTATAGCATCAAGCACTCTGTTTAGCCTTCGTTTCGGCCGGGTGCCGAAGGCTGCTGTCATCAATTGATCCTCTTTTTTAGAATAATTCCCAAGAATTTCAGTACTCATCACTTCGATTGTTTTGAACCATTCTTGGCAGGGTGCTTTAAAATATTTCTTGAACTTATAGTGGTAGGGCAGTCGAACAAGCTCCCCTTCTTTCTTCTCTCTTTCAAGCTTCGGCATAGCCCATTCCTTCATAGTTGGAAATATTTTGAAAGCAAGAAATTCCTGCACTAAATCTCTAGTGCCAATGTGCTCTGCAATAATCCTGAATTCAGCCAACGCGGTTTGGGTTGGACCTTCTGGTGTCATACTGCATTGGGGTCTGGTCTCTCCGAAGATCAGTTCAAGCGGACTCTATACCAGCTTCTCCTTGTCATCGTCAACTTTGATGTAGAACCATTCCGATTTCTAGCCTGCCGGCCACTTGCTTCGGTAGCTGATCACAGGAAATTTTGTAGTTTTCCGATAGGCAAAATTGTAACAACCAAAATTTTCATGTAACCCATCCTTTCTGGCTTTGGTTTGGTAATGTAGCTCGTGCACCCGGTAGAAACCTTCGGCAAACGGTTCCACCCCTGGCTTCGGAGAGCCCAAATATAAACACTAAGCTTAACAATAGCGTTAGGAGTTAGTTGATGAAGATAGATCCCAAACTTTTTTAGCACATCGGCAATCATTCTATTCAAAGGAAATCTCAAACCAGCTTTGAGGAAACTCTTGAAAATCACTATTTCATCTTTCTGTGGCTTCAGGGTAGTTTCTTCTCCACCAAAGCGAATCAGCTTTTTCTTGTCTTCGCTAAAGTAGCCCGACTTCACCATCTTAGGAAAATCAGCCTTAGAGATGGTTGACTTTCCGAAGTCCAGGTGGCTAGGCTTGCTTGGTACTGCGATACTGTGATCACCTTCAGAATCAGTCTCTTCAATATCTGCTTGTTCTGCTTTAGCAGCAGGGGTGTCTTCCGATGTCACCAACCTAGATCGCTTCATTGCTTCCGAGATAGGAACAGTTTCGGCAGCTTCGGCTTCGTCTCCTTCGCGCTCAACTCTAGTAGTAGAACGCACTCTAGCCATTTGATTTTGAATTTCTTGAAAATTTCTTGGAAATTAATAACCTTTCTTCCGAAGCTCTTCTTCTGACGAAGCAGACACCTAGCTGGAGCTTCGTTTGAATGCGAAAGTCAAGCTTCGGCTATGGTTAAATTTTTGGCAGCAAAACAGTGCAATAGCAATGAATGATGTGGTAACTTCACACCTACCTGTCTGTTTATATAGTGCTGCAGGTAAGAAGGTGAATCGTCAGGATTTTTACACCAGGCAAACAGTTGCTCACACCCGCTGCATGGTGGGACCGCTACACGCTCGAAAACTGTATCGTTTCTCGACAACGAGCTCAGGGAAGGTGTTTTTCGGACCTTCGGCTTCCTGAAGCCTAAGAGACTTTTTTCACGGATCAAGCTCGTTACGAAAAACGATCTAGCACCGCGAAGGGGCTACTGTTGGGACCATGCTTCGTCGCCGAAGGTCCTGCGGAAAGAAAACAGCTTCGGCTGAAGCTGCTTGAACGTAATGCCGAAGGTACCATTCATGAAGCTTCGGTATTACAGCATGTCCGAAGATGAGGGATCAAACCGACTTAAAGATAGAATGACCTTTTAGTCCATAAGGGTCTGAGTCAATGTTGTAAACTTTTATGAGGGGCATGATTGTAATTCCTCACAGGCTGTGTCCTGTGCCTATAAATAGTGAACATTATTCCTTTACTGTTCACGCATTCCAGTAATTGCAAACGCTTCACTCGAGAATTATTATTTGTCAAGGCAAAGGTATAAATGTACCTAAACATTATATTTAAACATCTTAGATTCATATAATAAGATATGTGAATAATGTCACTTATTCTCGATATATTTATCTTTAATGTTTTACATTTTTCATTACTTTGTATTATCTTTGTAAGTTTAATTACGAAGGTGAAACCTTCGTAATATTCTGCTCATGGTCTTCGTCCGAAGTTCATTAAATCCTTGGGGAGATAATGCTTCAGCGGACGAAGGACATTAATATTTAACATTTTATGTTGCCTTGTTCTTAATTCATAGCAGTTGAGAACAAGTCCCCAACATATATATATATATCTTTTGTCCAAATTTACTTTTGCACTTGTCCAAAAATATATCCACAAGAAGTGTTAGGGCCTTAGTATACTCCTTGCTGAGAATAGTCCCACATTATATGTTGTTTGTGGGCAAGCATAGTTTATATGGTTGAAGGTACAACCCCCTAATAGGCTAGCTTTTTTGAGGGAGGGAGAGTGGTGGCCCAACAGACCTAAAAGCCCGTTGCTATAGGTCGGGCACATGTGTCGTGGCCCGACAGCTTAGGTAGGGTGTGCCATGTGTGCGGGGAACCAACGGACACGCCATGTGTCGGCGGCCCGGTTCCAACACTCCTGACTCTCTAACGAAAGGGCTACCAGCCACCCCTGACACGCTGCCTAAGGAAGCTTTGCTTCTCCACAAATGTAAATTCTACCATCTCCTTGTGTAGTAACATCTGAATCTCAGATGTTCCAGGTATCTTGGCAATTACATTAGTGATGCCACACATAGTCTTTGTGGTCTTTGCCTTGGGGATCAATGCAAAAAAGAGTCTGAGCTAGGTGAAACAGTTCCTAAGATCCTTAGCTTTGTTCTCTTTGTGAGGTATTTTTTGTGATTTGTAATAGCAAGCTCTTTTACTCTCAGTGCATCAATAGAAGCATCCTTGGCCTCCTAAACCTTTACTACGAACTCAATATGAGAGGAGAAAATTATTATACAATAAAAAGTGATGATAAAGTGAAAATTGTTATAGAATCAATATGAGAGGAGAGGGCTGCCTTGGTGGCCTCATGCAGAGAGAAGGTGGCCCTAGTAGTCACTTTCTTGGGAGACATCGTGGGAGTTATTGTTCTCAGCAATCGTCGGTGGTCTCTCATTACCCAAAGATTTCTTTTCTGCTTTAGCAGTTTCGCAACATGAACCAATGTAACCAATCTATTGATCACAGGAGCCTCGCAGTCATTTTCAAATCTTGAGCATGCAGCAATGGGAAGATTGCCGCCTACAAAGGCGTTGGAGATGATAAGCCAGAGGCCAACGGTAGTTCAGGACACATGAGACGGTAGGTGCCTTGACGAAGTACATGGAAACATAGAGTTCAAGGAAGTGGCGTTCAACTATCCTTCCTGCCATAATGACATGATTTTCCGTGATTTTTCTCTCTTCTTCGTGGGGAAGAACGCAGATGTCGTTGGAGGAAGTTGATCTGGAAAGAGCATGGTTGTTGCTCTCATTGAGCGATTTTACAATCCTAATCAGGATGAGGAAATGAACTATGCACCTTATGTTGTTGCGACTTGCCAGTCTATTTGATTTTTAATAAGTGGTCATGATTGATGTTGTATGGCAAGTTTTACTTGATAATGTGGACATCAAGATGTTGTAATTGAAGCAACTTAGGGACTAGATCGACTTGCTGAATCAGGAACCTGCTCTTTTTGCAACTACAATTCTTGATAATATTCTTTATGGCAAGCTTGATGTCACAATGGCAGAGGTTGGGGCTGCGACTACTTCAGCATATTCATTGCTCTTCTTCCTAATGGCTACAACACTCATGTGGGTTCTATTTCTATCTATATTCTAATTTCTAATGTCATTTGCACTTTATTTCTGTTTCGATGTTAGAGCCCTTCATTTCTTGTTTTGCAGTTTTTTTCCTAAACACATTTGCTCTGATGTTGTTTTGAATGCCCTTCATTTCTTGTTTTGCAGTTTTCATATCGAATGCCATTTGCACTTCATTTATTGCTTTGATTTCATAACCAGATCGCTCAACTAGATTTTTTTAGAAAAAAAATACTAGACATATCAATTAGACAAGAAAAATGACCTTCCTTTCTTTGAATCAATGGCTTCAATAGTTGTTCACGCCATGCAGCTCAGCTTAAAAAAATTGGGCAATGTGTGATACATTTTAGATTTACAGGACTTGTTTATTGCTGTAGAATTTAATTGGAGGACATTCTTGTCTGTGGTATTTTGGGGTGATTTTGGAGTTGCAATAGCAACCTGTGGAACATGATGCAATTGAGTACTTGCTATCATGTAGGTCATTTTGGAGTATAGTAGCATTTAACTCTGGTAATCTGGTGCATGTTGCAAAAGGATTTCCTTTTTGACCTATTGAGTCTTTTATAATTGGTCGTGCAAGTTGTTTGCTAAAATAGAAAATGGGAACCATATAGCTTTATAAGTTGAATTAACTATTTATTGGACAAAAACACACATACTTTGGCTAAGTAGGCATACACAAACTGCAACTTGTTTTTTTGGTTTTATGGACCTTGAATAACCTTAGTGTTTGTGGTATTGACCCTGACCAACTGTTAAAGAACTTTTTGTGAATGCAACTGTTTATTTGTTTCTTCCTTTTTGTGTATGAATTCATTGCCTAACTGAACTATCATTTCCACTCTAACAGTTGTGCTAATCCAGCACTTTCAGTACAAGAAGGTTCAAGTCCTAATATAATCTTATGGTTACTTTCAGTAACATGATGATATCCTTGTATATTATTGTGATTGTTTTAAAATCCCAAATTTAATCTTATGTTTGTTTTCTTTGGTCACCGTCTTTAATTTCATGAAATTTATTTTATCTCTACCTTCAGATTTTTCACGCGAAATGTTATATTGCTCTCATCATATAATGTTTGGTGTGTTGTCTGTGAATGTTACTGCATGTGTTGTTAGGCGCTTCGACTGTACCTCACAACTGCCTTTTGCATTGTGGGATAATGACCACAATGTTCTCAATGCTTATTTGGAATAAGTCTTTTCTTATATTAAATCTTCTGCTCGGATTTGTAATTCTTTTATGTTTGACTTCTATTATTATATTATAACTTCACATATTTGTCTTGTGACTTGAATCCAATTTTTTGGATGACCCAAAATCTAGGGAGCTGCTCGCTTTGAGGGTTGTGATAAAGTGTATCGAAGAGTATAAGCTTCAGAAGGAGTATTCACTTGGACCTCTCCAAAAACGTGTTTCTGAGCTAAATCCCAATGGTGAGAAAAGGCCATCAATCAAGGTTGGGCGTAATTATGCAAAGAGGCCTCGAGGTTCTAGCATTTCATTAACTAGGAGACCTGGCAGTTCTGTGGGTTCAGCTGCTCACAGGCCTCCATTTCTGGGATATAACAGGCACCATGCTCCTGCTCCAATGCCCTCCCATGGCCCTGCGTTAGTGACCTCCCATGCCCCTCTTCCTGATATATATGAAGTTGCCGACCGGTACCATTACACGCCACCAGCCCCAGCACATGATACAGGCACATTTTCTTACGGTTAGCTGTTCAGCACCCCAAAAACATTCCAGTACTCCTAGCCTCCTAGGGCGGTGGCAACACCATACAATTCAAGCCCCTATAAAACTCTTGTATACAGTCCGAGAGCCTGCAAGTGCCTATGCAGGTTATGTCGGCGGGTCCAGGTCGGCAGCTTCCAGCAGCTATACAAACTATCTGGGATCCGTCTATCATCCTCCCCAGCAACCATAGATTCGACTAATCTCTCTCAGAAGTGTTGTGTTGGTGATAAGGTGTAACTTTACTCATTTTATTTCTTTTTTTACTCATCCATAACACTGGGTTTTGGAGGTGTAACTGATGTAGTCCGGTTTCTTTCAAATTTGTATGAGACGCCAGTCAAATTGAGTGTTCTCGTCTATATCTATATTAGTTTATTAAGAACCTAATATGGACACCTGATGCTAGCACGACTTCATCCTCCACGCTAACACTCTGGGTCCGCCTCACGCGACCCTCAGCACATGTGCAGCCAGCTATTGCTCCTGCCCAGCAACCGACCCCACCCGCGCAGCTACCACACCACGCAAAAAATAGTGCAGAACGAGCACTCGAATCCACACCTCCTGCTCTAAAATTTTGGGACTAACCACCTGACCACAAGTAGAAATAAAAAGTAGTTATATTTGAATAAATATCTCAATACCTATTTATATGATACATAAAAACTGTAGCAAAGCACGGGCAACTGGGTAGCCTTCATAACTGGAGACTCGCCGCTACTTGTTGCCCCCTTCCATTCTCTTGAGCTCTTGTCCTATCATGACCAATAGGGCGTGGTGCGTCCACACTTTCCTGTAACGTGGAATTGTAATCATCATCTAAGTTTAGATGAGATATTTTGCTCTTATCACTGAAGTCGTTGTCAGTGTGCCTCACACACCACTTTTTGTTGATGGCGAAGTGCACGCCACATATGCTCTAGCTTGAAGTCAGTTTATCGGGCATGTTGTGGAAGCTCTCTTTGACCACTTCAGCAGCATATCATTATCTATTCCATTCGGCTGGATTGTGCACAAGCGATTGTAAATGCCACTGAAGAGGGTGATCTTCCATTGCTCATCGACCACCTATCCTTCAGTTGTATTAGGTTATAAAGGCGAGAAGCTTCGATGGTGGATTTGTAGGTGTTGTCTATTAGGCCTCACAAGGTTGATCTCTTGTTGTTGTCATCAATGGGGTCCACATGGTGCAGTATCCACGTGTGTACTTACAAACTTATGGACTCAAAAAACTATTACCGACCTAAAAATATATGTGTACTTATTAGCCTTTTATTCTCTGTCTTAGTCCAATCCCTTCATCGTTGGAATTGAGGAGCACCAGAGTAACCAAATGGATTCGAAGCGGAATCGTTGTCCCTGGTTGGGGGTACTATTCTATCTGTAGGAGGACAAAATGGAGGACGAGCACCATATTAGATGGGGGAGGAAACAAAGGAGGAGCACCATATGATCTATATGGAGGAGCGACACATGGATATCCATATGAGAGGATACGTTTAAGCGAAAAGTGGTGGTAGGAGCTTCAATGGTAGAAGCGTCGATGGTAGGATTTTCATTAGAAGGAGTGTCCATGGACGATCAGTAGGGATACAGAGGAGGGAGATATAAGTATAGAATGGACTTAGGGAATGGGGACAGACAGAAACATCCTCCTAATGACGATATATAAGAAAAATACCTTTAGAAAGGACCCACTCCACTCTGATTGGGTTGTTAGAATGTTGTGTAGATTGGTCGTTGAGTAGGTTGGTGAAGGTTTTAAAGTTCGAACTCCACCTCAGATCCAAATTGAAATAAAGAGTGGGAGGCTACAATATGAAGGAAGTCAGAAGAATTAGAGAGTAAGAGGTGTGAATGAACCCAAACACTCCCTCTCCATTTATAGGGTAAATTTCAGGATTTTTTTGACGTTTTGGATTTTTTAACTGCAAATAGTCAAAACGATGCGAACTAATCTGAAGACGACATATGGCAACAAGCAGTCGACACCAACAGTACTAGCGTGCACATGTCACTAGTCGGTTTCTACCGACATTAGAAAGCAAAATAGAAACTTGTTATCTTTGCCCTCATTCTGTAGCAAATTTCAAAAGTTTCTTAAAATGATATCGCCTCGCCGGTGCAACTTGTGGGTTTTCAGCATCCAAATTTGATTGGCCAAGGAAGGTATTCTTTCGTGTATAAAGGAAACCTCTTTCAAGATAGAACCACAGTTGCCATCTGTTGGGGACTTGTTCTCAAATGCTATGAATTAAGAACAAGGCAACACAAAAGGAGTTTAAATGATTAATGTCCTTCGTCCTCCTGAGCATTATTTCCCTTGGGATATAACGATCTTCGGACGAAGGTCATGAAGGACATACCTTCGTCATTACGATACATGATAGTGAAAATGAGAAACACATGAAATACGAAAAATAGCATGAACATTTATATATCATTATCAGCTCATTTCTATTTTATTAATATGGAAAAATAGAAATGACATTAAATTACAAGTGTACCTTCGGCTTGAAAGAAAGCAAAGGTACAAGCGTGACGCAAAAGCAAATGCCAAGTCAGCGTGAGTACTGTTCACCTATTTATAGGCACGGGTCGCAGCCCATGTAAAATTACATCTAGGCCCTTTGCATTTGATAATAACTCTATAGTAATTTATCGGGGTCTTGATGGTCTTTTCCTCTTTAAGTCGGTTTCCTCTTTTCTGCCAACATGCCGAAGCTTCCTTGTGCACAGCTTTGGCTATGTTCCATCCTTTGTTCTCCTTGTGTTTCTTCATACAACGATTTTGACATGTCCGAAGGGTCCATGTCCGAAGGTACATGTTCATGTATTACACTCCAGAAACATTATCAAATCACGTTTTTGAGGACCTTCGGAAGCCGAAGGCCCCCAACAGTAGCCCCTCGCAATATTAATTTGTTAGGATGATAAATTCAGATTGTGATATGGACGAAGGCCCTAAGCCGAAGGTCCAAAAAAACACCTTCCTCTTGCTAGAATAGCAACAGTCAATGGTAAGCGGGACCCTCCCACTTGCAATGCCCTGGGTGTATAAATATGAGCGCATCGCGAGCACATTTAGCACGCTTTCTTGCCGTCTGCTCTTGCCTTCCTAACTTTTAGTTCTTTGCACACCAACGCTTGCCTGGCTTTTTAGATTTTTTTTAGCTTCGGCTTTAAGAGCACGTTTTCAACATTTCCGAAGATGTCTCAAGACAAAAAAACTATTGCTGAAACGAAGCTGAGCCTTTCTGAGGAGAAGAATCTTGGCTTTATTGAATCGATAGCAAAGACAAATACAGAGAAGATTACTAGGGAGATTTTAGAAGGTTTATTTGAAGACACTGGTGACAGTGATAGTTATGATGTGGAAAGTGGCGGACAAGACTCCGAAGATCGACCCTGGCGACCAAGTCATGCAGTTTTTGGAAAATCAACTATTAAACAGAGTCATCTCGATAATATGAGGGGAAGATATTTTCGGGACATGCCTATTGTAAGGGCTGATGACGGAGAGAGGACTGTGCCTACTCCCGAAGAGAATGAAGTTGTGATCTTCCGAAGCTTTTTTAAAGCTGGGCTTCGGTTTCCATTAAGCAAATTTGTGGTTGAGGTTTTAAAGATCTATCAAGTCTACCTTCATCAAATTACGCCCGAAGCAATCATAAGAATGGGAATCTTCATCTGGGCCGTGAGGAGCCAGGGCTTGGAGCCAAATGCAAAAAGCTTTTGCAATATGCATGAATTGTTATATGAGACGAAACCCTAGGGCAAAGAGCAATATCATAACAATTTTGGCTGTTATAGCTTCGTCGCTCGCTCTAGCTCGAGCTGTCCCGTGCCAACCTTTCGGAAAAGATGGCCTGGGGACTGGATGAAGGAATGGTTTTACGTAAAAAACAATTTAAAGGCACGAGAAGACATCAAAGATATTATCATGTGTCCTATCTGGCGGCGCTTCGGCCTTAGGAAGCCAAAGGTGGAAATCGATGATGCAGCCGAAGAATGCCAAAAGGCCTTCGGCATAGTCTGCTCTTTCATCGGAACGAGGGATTTAGTCCAGGAGCACATAGCATTCAGAGTGTGGCCTCTTATAGAGCAATGGGAAATGCCAAAGGAAACCATCAACAAGGCTGACGAAGGTGGACTAGTTAGGTTGAAATACACCTTTAGATACGAGGGTAAGTTTATTGAGCCAGATGATGATTGGCTGAAATGCATCGAAGTTACAAGCGACGAACTGCTTGGACCATATTCAAAGACAGAAGATAACGCTCTATCTACGACCTTCGGAGGGCGAAAAAAGAAGAGGCTGAATAGAGTTTTCGATGCTATTGGGTTTGTGTACCCTGATTACCTCTACCCGCTGAAAGGGCAAAAGAGAAAAAGCACAACTTCTAGAAAAGGTGATACTTCGGTTGCTCTAAGTGAGGCTGCGCCAAAGAGGAAAAGAGTGAAGGTCCTTACTCACCGACCACGCTTCATCGAACCGGCCTTGGTGCCCGAATTTGGTGGTGAGACCTCTACTGCTACTGAAGCCAAAGAGCCTACACCTTCGCAGAAAATTGACAAGCTGATTGCAACGCCGAAGGCTGAAAAAATTGAAGAGCCAAGAGCTGAGAGGACAAAGACAACAGAAATTTTAAGTCCTTCAGCAGAACTTGAAGTACCAAAAAGCCAAAAAGGTCCAGCGATGACCCCCAAAAGAAAAAGGATGGTTAATGTACTGGATGTATTGGAGACAATAAAGTCTTCAAGCTCTACTCCGAGGAAAATTGCTGAAACTCCCGAAGTGCAAATTGAAGCTTTTGGTGCCGAAGCTACAAAGCACCAAGCTGAGACTGAAGCAGGGACTTCAGAGCCCGCCAAGGTGAAATCCTTGGAAACCAAAGAAACAGAAGCAGCAAAACAAATTTTGGCTGAAGAAACTGGCACTGCCGCCCCCAAAGCATTTTCCGAAGCTTTCAATTATTTTTTACGACATGCTTTGGGGAAAAAGTTGACTGAAAAAGAAAAACAAGAGGCTCAGTTCTATGCCCAAAAATTGAAATATCCAAAGGGGGCGTTGATTTTCAACGGCAGCGGAGAAGAAGACTTCTTGTATTGTCTCCTAGACAGAAAGGAGATCTCTGTCTGCCGGGAGATGGCAAGAAGCTTCGGATTCCCAACACTAGAAGACGGGCTCTCAGTGTTGTCAAAAGATGAATTGGCCGACAGCTTAGCGTACAACAGCTTAAAGGTGAGAAAGTAAACTTTTTGTGTGCTTTAAAAATTCGTGTGCTTATTTTTAACACCACATTCCTTTTGCAGGGCCTTATTCTTAGCAATGCCCTCAGAGCGCAGAAAAGCGCTGAAGACGAGGGATGTACCATGGCGTTGAATAACCTTCGTTCCGAAGTGATTGAGCTAAGGAACGAAGGTCTTGAGAAAGATAAAATATTAAACTCATTACTTAATAAAATAAAAGAAGACAAAGCTACTTCCAAGGCCCAAGCTGAAGCCCAGAAGTGCGAAATTGAAGATCTTCAGAAACAGCTGTCTGAAGCGAAATTAAAATGCGCAACTGCCAAAGCTGACCGAGACGCCAACAATTATTGGAAAAATCATTGGGAGAAAACAACTGCAGAACTTCGGTCTTCAAAAGAAAGATGTTATGAAAAATCCATGAAATGTGTGGAAACAATTAAGACTAGTTTCGCCAGCGTCGGCGTATATTCGAATGAAAGCAACTTCGTACTAGGAGATCCCAAAGGTCCAATTGACTGGATCAACGGCGAGGCCGAAGCTTTTGAAGAAATTTTGAGTGGCCGTGGGGACATATGCGCCTTCTCGGGTGCTAGGGGGATAGCCGCTATCTTGGAGAGGAGAGGCTGCAAACATGTGAAATCCTTGGCGCAGACCGAGGCTGCCTTATGCATTGAAGGTATAAAAGACCCCTCGGCCGAAGCAAGCTTGGTTGGTGGAAATTTTTTTTACCGACATCTAGGAAAATGGCGGTCGGGAGATGGCTCAAGAAATTATAAGGAAAAGTGAAAAAGGTATTCACAACGCTAGAAAAGTAGCAGAGGTCGCTGAGAAAAGTGCGGATCTTGAGAGGTGAATAGGTATTAATTAATAGCTTTTGACTTTATGTTCTAATTTTATGACTTCGAACTTATTTACGCTTTGCATCACAGCCGCACTATCTCGTCCCCTAGAGCCCACCGAGCCATTGGCGGACCCCAGAGCAAAGGAGGATGATGAAATTATAAAAATGGCCGAAGCTATTATGGATAAAGTTGTTGATCAACTATTAAACGAAGCTGCAGAAGTAGTTTTAAAAGAAGATTAGCTGTTATTGTAAAGGCATTCGGAATGTAATATTTGCTGGACAATGTGTGTAATATTTTATAATTTTGAATGTAATATAGAAGCTGTTTATAATTCAACTCTTTACGATGCATGAAACTTTACGTACATACCATGTTTGAGCCTTCGGCGAAAAAACACCTTTCCTTCTTTTCATGCTTCGTGAAGAATATCCATATTCCGTGAAAATATGCAGTTTTCGAAAAAACATTATGCTTTGTGAACAATGGATCTCCTTTTCATATCAAAGTGACGAAGCTGTATTTCTTGAAAACTTATTTTGTGCCTTGGCACTTCTTCGAAACAATCTCCGAAGCTCAATATTGTATGTCAACATTGTCTACCTTTCCGAAGGTCAACATTGCATCCCCTTCTTGTGACATTGATGCAATATGATGTATGATGCTATGCTATGCACATGATGTAATGATGTAAATGACATGCAAAATGATATTTGCGTCGAAGGCACACACACATTCCCCAGTGGAGCACACAATCTTTTTGTCGTTTATTTTTCGGTCTCACCGTTTATTTTTCGATGTATCAGCGTTGACTTTTCGCTGTAAGCCTCCCTTAGGAGCTTCTTCACCTTTTATTTCGGCGGTATCAACGTTTATTTTTCGCTGTAAGCCTCCCTTAGGAGCTTCTTCGCCTTCTATTTCGGCGGTATCAGCGTTTATTTTTCGCTGTAAGCTCTGCATTCCCTTTTAGAACGACTTTTGAGCAGAAAAATTACGTTGCGTTCCCTTAAGAACGACTTTTGTTGCTTCGACAATAGCTTGCAATGTGTTCCTTCGTCAAAACCTTTAGAACTTCGTCGATGTTTGAAGAAGGTATATTCATTATGATAATGACGAAGTTATTACAAGAAATTGAAAACAACAAAAGAAATGAGTTTTCAATGATTGTTCTTTATTGAAAAGGTAAATGATAACAAATGTAAAAGTTGTTTCTGAGGTAGGATATATCTTAGTAGATGTGCTTTGATTCTGGCACAGTACTATTGGTTGTGCGAGCTTCGAACTGCTCCCTGAAGTCTCTCTGCTGGTGATTGTGCTGGCTCCCTTCTGACTGCTGGCCTTGGGGATAAGCGGGTTGCATTGGTGGTGGAGGTGGGGGCTGTTGCCAAGATGCCTGAGGTTGGCTTGCTGAAGCAACAGAAGCTGCAGGATGGTTACCCACATACTCTGGAATGTATGGTGAGTGGTACGAAGCAGTATGCATAATCTGCTTCGGCTGGCTCTGTTGGGCTGTAGCTTCTGCTATCTCTTTCTGTTTTTGAATGGTGACATGGCACATCCTGGACTCCTGGTAGTATGGCCCTTGTCCTTACCGCAGAATAGGCAGTAAATTTTCCTGGGCTGATCCCCAAACCTTCCTCCGAAGCCCCTGACGCCTCTACCCCTTGGAGCTGGGGGCCGAGAATAGTTCTGTTGCTGCCCCGAAGCCTGAGAGGAATACTGCGGCCTTTGTTGCTGACTTCCACTATCGTCATTCTGAGTAGAATGGATAGATCTGACGTGCCTAGGGTGGATTCTCCCTCCGAAGCCCCTGGTCATTTTGAAGAACCTGTAAGCTTCCTCCCTCCTTTGCCGAAAGTCATTATCTGCTCGGATATATTCGTCCATCTTCTGAAGCAGCTTCTCCAGGGTTTGAGGGGGTTTCCTGGCGAAGTATTGGGCTGTAGGTCCTGGTCGAAGCCCCTTAATCATGGGCTCAATAACAATTTCATTAGGCACAGTTGGCGCCTGTGCCCTCAGTCGTAAGAACCTTTGGACATACGCCTGAAGGTATTCTTCATGATCCTGAGTGCACGGGAACAAAGCTTGAGCAGTGACCGGCTTCGTCTGAAACCCTTGAAAGCTGGTGATGAGCATGTGAAGCGTCTCGATCCTCTGAGACTCAAATGTGATACAATTACTAGTCCCAGGAGGCTAGTAAACACATTTATACATCAGATGATTCCAGATCTGCTTAAACGAGACAAACCTATAAAGGTGGCAGACAACTTTAAGAGTTGGTCCACAACTCGGGACATATCATTAGAATGGGGTTGAAGCAGCCCGATATACGCAGTGAAGCAATTCAGCGGTCCAACAGCCACAGGCAAGGTTGGGAACAGTCGTAACTCTTACCTGATCTCCTTTTTCTGAAAAACAACAAATAAGCAAGGGTGAGTACAAACGTACTCAGCAGCCCACCTTCACCTGCGGAATGGGGAAATCAGATATAATGCATGGAATATGTGGAGCTCAGGATATTTTGCAGAAACAACAATATTTTATGCAGAGTTGTTTTGAAAATCATTTTGTATTTTTGCAAAGCGCATCCTCTCCAAAAGGAGCAGGAAGTTTTTCAGTATTATAACAAAATCCCCTGGACTAAACCATCCAGGTATCTCAGCGGTTCCCACTGGTTTTCATTTTCAAAAACAGCTACTGGACTTCCCGTCCACCATAGCTCACGGCTCAACCGCCGAACCTTTTTAAAAACCACTTTTCAAAAGCATCTCTTTTTTTTGGAAAACAAAACATTAATTGTCATACCATACCAGACTCGTCCATTCCTGTGGACACAGACTATTCGAATAGGTTTTCAAACTCTGCGCAGAGGTGTACACTTTACCCACTAGTTCGGCTCTGCGATCCCATGGCCAATGAGACCCGAATCCGACTCTCTTTCTTTCCCTGCACGTCCTAACCTTAACGGTTATCCGGAAGGAGTCAGGCCACCACCATGTCCAAACCGGACAAAACTTTCCCCCTCCTTATCCTCCCAGTGCTCCCCAGCCTTCATAACCCTGGGGTTGGACCGTACGAGTTCAGATTGAGTGACTGCCCACACAGTCTCGAGTGGTTGTACTATTAAAGAGTACAGGTAGTGAAGATGACAAACCGGTCCTTATATGAGGGGACAATCCTTCTGCTCACGCCTAAACCAGCTGAGCCAACACCTTAGGCCCTCCCCTAAACCAGGGAGTCCCTGATTATCCCACTCACAAGGTGATAAGGGTGAAAACCCTTCATCACATACATTTTGAAAAACATTTTCTTTTGAAAACTCACACCTGTTCTCAAATCATTTGGAACATATATATCAGGGATTGATTGCGGCAAGCGGCTGGGTGGCCATAATAACTTGTCTCAAAATCATATCATGCATAAAATAACAGGCTGAGGGTTGTGGTTAAAAATCATAGGTAATTTATGCATCAAAGGGATCCAGTGAGCTTGTCGTGCTTATTCGACGAAGGGGGAAGGGGAGCTCGCGGAACTGGCTTCTGGCTCCACCGCCTGGCGTAGACTTGCAGATCTGGCCTCCACGAGATGACACGAACGCTCCGATAACTATGCAACATGAACAAGCAAACATACAAACCAACAAATATAGCAACAAATATTTAGTATAGTGGTCAGAATAGTGATATATGGATGGGTAGAGTCTTGAATAGAATCTGTGTCATGTGGTGTTGTGATATTACTGGTGGTGGAGTGGAGGTGCTTACCAGGAGGGTGGACTGGAGGCGAAGCGACACTATGCGTGTAGCCGACAGAGCAGAGTAACTGAGTGGGTGGGGTGTTTGCCTTGGCTGAGGGTGTTGAGTGTGTGTGGAGAGGGAGAGGGTAGCTGGGTGTATTTATAGCTGGGTGTATGTGGTGTAGCACAGTGAAATTCACTGTTGGTGAGAATAGTGACGAATGAATCGTCTGACTTAGTATGAACAGGAGAGTTATAGGCAGAATATGGGACAAGAGTATTTTGGGAGTTTTCTAGAATATGGACCATGCTTAAGGGATGACATGGTTGGATAGGGAATAGTTTGATAAGAATTTAGAAACGAGAATTATTGGAATCTGAGTTTGGGAGCCTGGTTCGAAGGAATCTCAAAGTTAAGCGTGCTCAACTTGGAGAAACCTGGGATGGGTGACCAGATGGGAAGTTCCCTACTAGAAGGAAAATCACAGTCACCGGAGTTCGTATGACTGGAATATGGGTCTGGCTGGTCTTAGGTGGACTGGACAGCATGATGTATGAGTAGTTGAAATTTGGGGTGATCGGCTAGTCGATGAATAGTAACGATGAATAGTAACAATGAATAGTGACGGCGAAAAAGTTACTAGATATCATCGATGAGTAGTAACGATGATGAATAGTAATGATGATGAATAGTAACACTGAATAGTGACGATGGTGAATAGTGTCAGTGAATAGTAATGATGAATAGTAACGGTGAATAGTGATGGTGAATAGTCGTATGACGAACGATGAACGATGAATAGGAATTATGAACGAACGATGAACGATGAATAGGAACTATGAACGAACGATCGAATGATCGGACGAACGAACGATCGGAATTTCGGCAGCATAACGACAGGACAAAGATTATCTGGAAGAACGATGAATAGGGACTATGAACGAACGATGAACGATGAATAGGAACTATGAACGAACGATGAACGATCGAATGATCGAACGAACGAACGATCGGAATTTCGACAGCATAACGACAGGAAAAAGATTATTTGGATGAACGAACGGACGAACGATCGAATGATCGGACGAACGAACGATCGGAATTTCGGCAGCATAACGGCAGGACAAAGATTATCTAGAAGAACGATGAATAGGGACTATGAACGAACGGTGAACGATGAATAGGAACTATGAACGAACGATGAATGATCGAATGATCGAATGAACGAACGATCGGAATTTCGGCAGCATAATGGTAGGAAAAAGATTATTTGGACGAACGAACGGACGAACGGACGAACGAACCAAGAACAGGGGACGAACGATCGAAGAACGATCGAACGATCCTTGTGCTAGTGTGTGCTTGTGTGGAACATGGAGTGGGTGTGTGTATTGGGGGGGAGAGAGTTGCCATGAAATGGCTTGGGGTGGGATGAGAGGAGGCCCTTGCCCCTCTATTTATAGCCATGGTGGGGGGATTAGGGAGAGGGATGAGAGGATTAGTGGGAGGATGAGATGATTAGTGGGAGGTTAGCATGTATTTGTCTTGTATAAGTGAGATTTGCTTGTAGAGCTCACCGTATGACACTGGAGGCATACGTATACGTATGAGCATGAGGAAAGTTATGAAGAAAATATTTGTAGGGACTTGAAAAATGATTCTGAAGGTATTTCTCAAGAGGAAAATACGTGGAGATATATCGGTGGGATATTTGGGCAGTATTTCTAGAAAGAACTTGAAGAGGATCACTAGGGAAATATCTGGGCAGTATTTCTGTAAACAATTTGAGGGGGATCACTGGGGAAATATTTGTAGGATATTTTGAGGAGGATTTTAGAGAGAATATAGACCACTATACTTTATTTGTTGATATCAACTCGCAAACAAACATTTTGAAATGAAATTTGAAATTCATTTTGAATTTAGAGCGAGTTTGAGAAAATTTTAGGATTTGAATTTTTGGGATGCTACAAATCTACCCCATTTAAAATGAATCTCGTCCTCGAGATTCGGCTTAGAAGGGTTATGGGTATAGCTTTACTTCAGCTACATATCTTCACTTTGCAACTCTTCGAGGGGATGGAACTTCAACAAAATCCGGCCTTTGAGGAGCATCTGGTTGTTGATTGCAAACGCTGATTCTGGCTACTCAAAGATCATCTTCAGGCTTCTGGCTTTCGCTTGGCAGCTAGCTTATTGAGGAAGCATCGATGCCAACGCGCAAACCTTTCTCTTGCGAACTCCCACATGGATTCCTTCCTTGATTGGTCTTCTGGTGCTTCATCAACAAAACTTGGGTGACCACTTCTCATCCAGAAAATTATATGCTTTGATGATCTGGTCCTCCACAAGCTTGCTACAGGCCTTCTTTTTTTTCTCCATAGCAGGAACTTGGCTGGAACACTACCCCACTTAAAATGAATGAGGGTAGATCTCTTGAATCTTGGGGATTTGAACTCCTTGAAGTACCTCATAACAAGGGTGTTACGGGGCCTTCTTCTGCTGCTGCTGCTTGAACAGGCTGCGAAGAGATGACTGACACAAGGTTGATTTTGGGAGAACCTTCTTCTTATCTTCTCTTCACTATCTTCTTTTCTCTTCTCACTTTTCACTTTTCACTGCCTCTTTCTTTCTCTTTGCTCTTCCCACTGGAGGAGTCTATCGATGAGTATTACCATCATACAGAGGAGGAAACCAAAGACTATGAACCATGTACAACAGTCTTCAATCCAAGAATCACCAAGCATTGTGATCTTAGGGACGAGGGAGTGGAAAATGGAGTTGCTTGGGATTTGGCAGAGGGGATTTTATCAGGTGGGTGTGTGCTTTGCTTTGAGCGAGATGGGAGTTGAGGGAGCTGGTGGGGGGGTTTATAGGCGAGCGGGGGTGTTCGGTTGCGGAGTAGTGGTGATGGAGTAGGTGCTACGCGGCAGCGGGTGCGATAAGGGGAGGGGGACCTGTTGCCGGCGACCATGGCAGTGGGTGCGCTGCAAAGGGGGCGTGGGGCGGTGGTAGTGCGCATGGAGGCGGGCACGCGTGCGAGGGGCACGGGTGAGTGGTGGGGTCAATGACCCTGATGTTTGTGGTCTCTGGTTCCAAGAATCTTTGCCTCTCTGTATGGTAATAACTCCTTCTGTCCTCTTTTCCTGTTTACTTTGACTCAGGGGCAGTGCTTTGATTCTCACGGTCGGTCCTTTTGACTGAGCGGCTAGACTGGTTTCTTCTGTAGCTTGTTCCATGCTTCAAGGGTAAGCTTCCCGGTATCTTCTTGGGTAAAGCACTTTTCTCTTGAGATGGGTTAAGATGAGAATGGAAGCATAAGGTGAGGATTAGATCTAATTTGTGATCTATGTTTTTAGAGAAAACTTTTCTTAAAAAGAAAGAAAACACATAAGTTCAACAATGATAAGCACAAACAAATCAAATATTTTGAATAGGGGAAGAATAGAGTTTTTTTCCAAAGCACGAACTACTCAGATTCGGGGGCTAAGCATAACTACTATTGCTTGGCTCCTGAATTGAGAACTATGCTAACCAGGACTTATGAGCACTAACGTTAAAGCATCACATATGCACTCAAAAGAGGAGAAAACATCAAGCGAAATTCATTTTGAAATGCCCTAGGGGGCCACACAATTAGAGTTTTGCAAAACACAAGTCTACACGATTACCTTTCATACATGCAGGGCTCTAGCCAAAGTGAAGAAAAACTTCACTACCCAATGCATGCAGAGGACTGGGCATAACTAACTTCAGACCAGGCAGCTTCTCTTCTGGCAAGGCTGGCACACAACTTCAATCTGAGACATCTTCTGGATGGGTCAAGAGGGAGCTGATGTTGATGACTTCTTCTGGCAGCGACTGAGATGGCAGCACGGGGTCGAACTCTTCTTCAAGCGGGACTGGCTCTTGTAGCTCTTCAGAGGGCGGTGGTGCTGGTGGGGTGCTTGCAGCTTCTTCCTTGACCTCAAGGAACGGTGCTGGAATCTTCTTCATGGTGAGGGGCTCACACAACTCCGGCGGGGGATCTTGGGAGGACTCGGGGTGCTCTTGCTTATCCATAGCTTTAGGGGAGACTGGAATTCCTTCCAAGACTATGGCTCCTTCCGGGGGTTCCCAAGCCTTCTTCTCTCCTCTGATAGAGACCGGGTGACCTTCAAGAATCTGGGGATCTTCAGCTCTTATGGGTTGAACTAGGTTGGATGAAGCGGGCTCTTGGATCTGCAGGGCTCTACGTTGGTTATGGGTTACCAAGTAGGCCTCCATCAACTTCTGGACGTGCTCATCCTTGGCTTGCTTCAGGGCTTCAACAGCAATGGCTTCACGACTTTCCAAGGCAGCTACACGGGCTTGAGCAGTGGTGAGATCCACATGGAGCTTACGGTTGAGCTCCTCTGCATCTTCTGCTCGGGCAATCATCTGACGGTGGTGCCGAGCCAAGAAATCATACTGTGCATCAAGGGTGAGCAGGTATGCAGTGAGGTACACGACTGTGGGGTCGTCCTCAAGCAGCTGCTGCTCTTCCAATGCACGCATCCTGGCCATCCAAACTGGACGGTCTCTCTGAAAGGGCGGAAAGAATCTGAGCGGTGTGTCGGCCACTTCTTCTTCATAGATCTGACATAGGGCCCTCAATGCCTTGCGAGCGACGACTTGGCAGGTGTCTTTGAATCTGTGCCCAGCAGCAGTGACACTCCATTCCACATGGTGCGGACTGGATCCAATGTATACAGTCACGACACACTTCTCTGTGCCATGCTCGACGAATTCATGACAATCATACTCTGGCTGGCTCCTGATTCCGAGGCGAACTGTGCATGCTCTCAACAACTTGGGGAAACCATCTTCATTCTGGCAAAAGCTGGTTTGGCAACGGACCTCCATCTGACTTCTGAGAGAAGGAAAGGGGGAAAATATTTTTGAAATGAAGGGATGAGAGCAAGAATTTTTTTAAGAAAATAGTTTTGACTCAAAAACTTTTGATCAGGCTAAGGGTTACGTCCTGCGGCCAACCTAACAGCTCCGATACCACCTGAAGCTAAGGATGGCAACGGGTAAAATATCCGCGGATAGTGTCTCTAGATATCCATATCCACGACTTATATCCGATATCCGAACCCGTATCCGTTACCCGCTATGGATAACAAACAGTATCCACATCCGTTACCCGCGGGTAACGGATATCCGCGGATATATCCGTTTGCCCACTACACATACAAAATATTTAAATCCAGCAAATTCAAACATGATATCATATTTGTCCAGCAAATTTAAATATGATAAAAACATAAAGCCATACAGAATTTGTCCAGCAAATTCAAACATGATATCATATTTGTCCAGCAAATATAAAATTGTCTACGGATATCAAGTGCTACCCATATTTGGGACGAGAGTACAAGATATTTTAACGGATATTCGGGTATTTGGGTATGGATATTGATTTTTTGTATCCGTTTTAAAAATATCCACGGATATTAAGTGCTACCCGTATCCGTATCCATGGGTACAGACTCGTACCCAAAACCGTGCCCAATGGATTTTTTATCCGCGGGTACGCGGATAAATGACATCCATTGCCATCCCTACCTGAAGCGTCCCGATCCTCTGGGACTCAAATGTGATACAATTACTAGTCCTAGGAGACTTGTAAACACATTTATACATCAGATGATTCCAGATCTGCTTAAACGAGACAAACCTATAAAGGTGGCGGACAACTTTAAGAGTTGGTCCACAACTCGGGACATATCATCAGAGTGGGGCTGAAGCAGCCCGATATACGCAGTGAAGCAATTCAGCGGTCCAACAGCCACAGGCAAAGTTGGGAACAGTCGTAACTCTTACCCGATCTCCTTTTTCTGAAAAACAACAAATAAGCAAGGGTGAGTACAAACGTACTCAGCAGCCCACCTTCACCCGCGGAATGGGGAAATCAGATATAATGCATGGAATATGTGGAGCTCAGGATATTTTGCAGAAACAGCAATATTTTATGCAGAGTTGTTTTGAAAATCATTTTGTATTTTTGCAAAGCGCATCCTCTCCAAAAGGAGCAGGAAGTTTTTCAGTATTATAACAAAATCCCCTGGACTAAACCATCCAGGTATCTCAGCAGTTCCCACTGGTATTCATTTTCAAAACAGCTACTGGACTTCCCGTCCACCATAGCTCACGGCTCAACCGCCGAACCTTTTTAAAAACCACTTTTCAAAAGCATCTCTTTTTTTTGGAAAACAAAACATTAATTGTCATACCATACCAGACTCGTCCATTCCTGTGGACACAGACTATTCGAATAGGTTTTCAAACTCTGCGCAGAGGTGTACACTTTACCCACTAGTTCGGCTCTGCGATCCCATGGCCAATGAGACCCGAATCCGACTCTCTTTCTTTCCCCGCACGTCCTAACCTTAACGGTTATCCGGAAGGAGTCAGGCCACCACCATGTCCAAACCGGACAAAACTTTCCCCCTCCTTATCCTCCCGGTGCTCCCCAGCCTTCATAACCCTGGGGTTGGACCGTACGAGTTCAGATTGAGTGACTGCCCACATAGTCTCGAGGTGGTTGTACTATTAAAGAGTACAGGTAGTGAAGATGACAAACCGGTCCTTATATGAGGGGACAATCCTTCTGCTCACGCCTAAACCAGCTGAGTCAACACCTTAGGCCCTCCCCTAAACCAAGAAGTCCCTGATTATCCCACTCACAAGGTGATAAGGGTGAAAACCTTCATCACATACATTTTGAAAAGCATTTTCTTTTGAAAACTCACACCTGTTCTCAAATCATTTGGAACATATATATCAGGGATTGATTGCGGCAAGCGGCTGGGTGGCCATAATAACTTGTCTCAAAATCATATCATGCATAAAATAACAGGCTGAGGGTTGTGGTTAAAAAATCATAGGTAATTTATGCATCAAAGGGATCCAGTGAGCTTGTCGTGCTTATTCGGCGAAGGGGGAAGGGGAGCTCGCGGAACTGGCTTCTGACTCCACCGCCTGGCGTAGACTTGCAGATCTGGCCTCCACGAGACGACACGAACGCTCCGATAACTATGCAACATGAACAAGCAAACATACAAACCAACAAGTATAGCAACAAATATTTAGTATAGTGGTAAGAATAGTGATATATGGATGGGTAGAGTCTTGAGTAGAATCTGTGTCATGTGGTGTTGTGATATTACTGGTGGTGGAGCGGAGGTGCTTACCAGGAGGGTGGACTGGAGGCAAAGCGACACTATGCGTGTAGCCGGCAGAGCAGAGTAACTGAGTGGGTGGGGTGTTTGCCTTGGCTGAGGGTGTTGAGTGTGTGTGGAGAGGGAGAGGGTAGCTGGGTGTATTTATAGCTGGGTGTATGTGGTATAGCACAGTGAAATTCACTGTTGGTGAGAATAGTGACGAATGAATCGTCTGACTTAGTATGAACAGGAGAGTTATAGGCAGAATATGGGACAAGAGTATTTTGGGAGTTTTCTAGAATATGGACCATGCTTAAGGGATGACATGGTTGGATAGGGAATAGTTTGATAAGAATTTAGAAACGAGAATTATTGGAATCTGAGTTTGGGAGCCTGGTTCGAAGGAATCTCAAAGTTAAGCGTGCTCAACTTGGAGAAACCTGGGATGGGTGACCAGATGGGAAGTTCCCTACTGGAAGGAAAATCACAGTCACCGGATTCGTATGACTGGAATATGGGTCTGGCTGGTCTTAGGTGGACTGGACAGCATGATGTATGAGTAGTTGAAATTTGGGTGATCGGCTAGTCGATGAATAGTAACGATGAATAGTAACGATGAATAGTGACGGCGAAAAAGTTACTAGATATCATCGATGAGTAGTAACGATAATGAATAGTAACGATGATGAATAGCAACACCGAATAGTGACGATGGTGAATAGCGTCAGTGAATAGTAATGATGAATAGTAACGGTGAATAGTGATGGTGAATAGTCGTATGACGAACGATGAACGATGAATAGGAACTATGAACGAACGATGAACGATGAATAGGAACTATGAACGAACGATCGAATGATCGGACGAACGAACGATCGGAATTTCGGCAGCATAACGGCAGGACAAAGATTATCTGGAAGAACGATGAATAGGGACTATGAACGATGAATAGGAACTATGAACGAACGATGAACGATCGAATGATCGAACGAACTAACGATCGGAATTTCGGCAGCATAACGACAGGAAAAAGATTATTTGGATGAACGAACGAACGGACGATCGAATGATCGGACGAACGAACGATCGGAATTTCGGCAGCATAACGGCAGGACAAAGATTATCTGGAAGAACGATGAATAGGGACTATGAACGAACGATGATCGATGAATAGGAACTATGAACGAACGATGAATGATCGAATGATCGAATGAACGAACGATCGGAATTTCGGCAGCATAACGGTAGGAAAAAGATTATTTGGACAAACGAACGGACGAACGAACCAAGAACAGGGGACGAACGATCGAAGAACGATCGAACGATCCTTGTGCTAGTGTGTGCTTGTGTGGAACATGGAGTGGGTGTGTGTATTGGGGGGAGAGAGAGTTGCCATGAAATGGCTTGGGGTGGGATGAGAGGAGGCCCTTGCCCCTCTATTTATAGCCATGGTGGGGGGATTAGGGAGAGGGATGAGAGGATTAGTGGGAGGATGAGATGATTAGTGGGAGGTTAGCATGTATTTGTCTTGTATAAGTGAGATTTGCTTGTAGAGCTCACCGTATGACACTGGAGGCATACGTATACGTATGAGCATGAGGAAAGTTATGAAGAAAATATTTGTAGGGACTTGAAAAATGATTCTGAAGGTATTTCTCAAGAGGAAAATACGTGGAGATATATCGGTGGAATATTTGGGCAGTATTTCTGGAAAGAACTTGAAGAGGATCACTAGGGAAATATCTGGGCAGTATTTCTGTAAACAATTTGAGGGGGATCACTGGGGAAATATTTGTAGGATATTTTGAGGAGGATTTTAGAGAGAATATAGACCACTATACTTTATTTGTTGATATCAACTCGCAAACAAACATTTTGAAATGAAATTTGAAATTCATTTTGAATTTAGAGCGAGTTTGAGAAAATTTCAGGATTTGAATTTTTGGGATGCTACAGCATGTCCTTCAGCTTTTGCCACGATGTGATTGTTCCTGGCCGAAGAGAAGAGTATCAGGTCTGTGCAACATTTTTGACTGCCATGACGAAGGACTTCGCCATGACTGCAGTATTGCCACCATATGAAGATATGGTTGCTTCGTAGCTCATCAGAAATTGCTTCGGATCTGAGTGTTCGTCGTACATTGGGAGCTGAGGTGGTTTGTAAGACGGGGGCCAAGGTGTAGCCTGTAGTTCTGCTGACAGAGGAGAAGCATCATCAAAAGCAAAATTTCCATGATGGAAATCCTCATACCAGTCATCCTCGTTGACGAAGCCCTTTTGGTGAAGCTCTCTGTACTGGGGCCTCCGGTTCTGCTCATCTTGCGTAAGATGTCGAACCTCTTCAGAGGCTTCGTCTATCTGCCTTTGTAGGTCAGCTAGCCGGGCCATCTTTTGTTTCTTCTTTTGCACTTGTTGATGCAGCATTTCCATGTTCCTAATTTCTTGGTCCAAATCGTCCTCCTAAGGCGTTGGACTGGTGGCCTTCCTCTTCTGGCTTCGGGCTTCCCGAAGAGAAAGGGTCTCCTGGTTCGGGTCCAGCGGCTGCAGAGCAGCAGCCCCTGTTGTTGAAGCTTTCTTTGGCGGCATGACGAAGGTCGATGCTTGCCGAAGGTGGTCAAAAAGGGTTCACCGGAGGTGGGCGCCAATGTTGGGGACTTGTTCTCAAATGCTATGAATTAAGAACAAGACAACATAAAAGGAGTTTAAATGATTAATGTCCTTCGTCCTCCTGAGCATTATTTCCCTTGGGATATAACGATCTTCGGACGAAGGTCATGAAGGACATACCTTCGTCATTACGATACATGATAGTGAAAATGAGAAACACATGAAATACGAAAAATAGCATGAACATTTATATATCATTATCAGCTCATTTCTATTTTATTAATATGGAAAAATAGAAATGACATTAAATTACAAGTGTACCTTCGGCTTGAAAGAAAGCAAAGGTACAAGCGTGACGCAAAAGCAAATGCCAAGTCAGCGTGAACAGTACGGGAGTACTGTTCACCTATTTATAGGCACGGGTCGCAGCCCATGTAAAATTACATCCAGGCCCTTTGCATTTGATAATAACTCTATAGTAATTTATCGGGGTCTTGATGGACTTTTCCTCTTTAAGTCGGTTTCCTCTTTTCTGCCAACATGCCGAAGCTTCCTTGTGCACAGCTTCGGCTCTGTTTCATCCTTTGTTCTCCTTGTGTTTCTTCATACAACGATTTTGACATGTCCGAAGGGTCCATGTCCGAAGGTACCTGTTCATGTATTACACTCCAGAAACATTGTCAAATCACGTTTTTGAGGACCTTCGGAAGCCGAAGGCCCCCAACACCATCAAAGTTTTTCACCTAGAGACAAGGGGGGCGCAAAAGAGCTTCACTGTAGAATGCAACACTCTACGGAAGGTGCGGCATATAAGGCCCTACTTAGTTTGAGAGACTAAAGATTAGTCCTTACATTTTAGTCACATTTAATTTATAAATTGACAAACGGTGAGACTAAATTGTTTTACTCTCTAGTCCCTCAAGTGGTGACTAAAAGGGACTAAACCATATAAATTCCACTTTTTACCCCTCCTGTATTTCAGTTGCACTAATGTCGGGAGAATGCTAAAAGATATTTTAGTCCTTATGATTCATTTAATGTGTTTTGAATAGTTTTAGTCCCTAGAACCAAACAGGACATGGATTAAACTTTAGTCTTCTAACTAAAGTTTAGTCCATGTACTAAAGGAACCAAACGGGGCCATCTAGTTCCTATAGTCATTGCGTGCTCTAGTACTGATTCCAATGGGAATGATTTCAAAGCCCTAGTCTATTAGTTCATGGCACAAGGTAACTAGATGTGATGGGAACACTTTAACTCGAATCCACATCAAGTATTGCAGTGGATGATGCAGATGCATTGGGGTACCTCCACCATGGAAAATTGGAAACCAAGGAACCATTGTCCATTGTGATCGGAAGCCTAGCAACATTCTCTTGGATGACAATATGGCGGCACATGTTGGAGACTTTGGCCTTGCAAGGTTCAAATTTGAGAAGTGCATATCCAAGAAATATGAAGTCAAGAAGGCATATCCAAGAGATAACTAAGGTAATACAAGCAACGCCCTCTGCACTTTATTTTGATAAGGTAATCACTCTCCCAAATTAAATGCATAATATGCATTCTGAGAAGTCAAACCAGTCTCAAGGCAGGGCAACCTAGGAGAGATTCACTCTAGGCTTCACAGTCGCAGATGCACACATGGTAATACAACATTCCAGATGATATTTTACTT
Source organism: Zea mays (assembly GCF_902167145.1). Classification (NCBI taxonomy): domain Eukaryota; kingdom Viridiplantae; phylum Streptophyta; class Magnoliopsida; order Poales; family Poaceae; genus Zea; species Zea mays. The sequence continues at coordinate 210,801,640 of NC_050099.1, forward strand.
GCAGCACTGCCACTTAATATGTGATGATAAATAAATAGTAACAACATCATGTCTCACCAAATTAGTGAGAACTGCTTGTGAAAAGTTGAAGAACAAAGAATCTCAACTTGGGGTCTGATCACCACATAGGCGAGTTTCATTCAATATAGAAAAAAATAAAGAAATCATGTTTTTATCAAGGCACACCTCTAGCTAGGTTATCCAAGTCAAAGAGACAACTTCAATAATACAAACCACATAAATAAATCATGTCTTGAGAAATTTTATTAAATAAGATACAAAGTTTAGATACACCACAATGAACCCACATGTGACTTAACCACATTGTACCTACATATATCTTAACTGCCTTTTACATGAAAAACCGCACCACAAAGGTTGTACATACCCTAAGGGCTAGTTTGCGAACCCTATTTTTCCACGGGATTTGAAATTAGTTTATTTTTCCTTGAGAAAATAGGAATCCATTGGAAAAATAGAGTTCCCAAACTAGCCCTAAAGGTTGCATATTTCACTGCATCATGAAACTACGGGTACTTGTCAAAAATGGACGGGAAATACCATAGCATAGGCTTCCCTCCCACCAGAAGAACTGACTTCAGTTAACTGGAGAATATGACAGTCAGTCAGCGTATTTCTCTTGGACCAACAATGTAATCGAGTGTATATCGTCATCAGCCCATGATTACTTCACTATTACCCTTCTCATGAGCCGAAGTGTGTGATCCTTCTATGCGCATGAGTTGTGCATATAAGCTTTGCAAATTTCTTTGTTCTCCAGAAGTTCAAGCTTTAGAGTGTCTCATGTAAACCATCACAGCTACCCCAGTCAGAGCAATCGCACAAGCCATCAATCCATAATGAACATGCATCGACTGACTTCCGTGGGGTGATGACGCCAGCTCTGGCAATGGCTGTGTTACTTCATTGCTGGAATCTGAGTCGTCAATATGCAATCTCAAGGCCTGAAATTGCAAATTTAATTACAGCAGTTAATAAATGAAGGTAAACAATGCCAACTAGACTGTTACCGAGCAACCTGGACTGACTTTCCAGACTAACTGAGTAGAGCCTGATAGGTATGTTCCATGGATCCATTAGCCTAGGCCAAATCAGCGCAAAGTATTGGTGTAAATGATATTAATGTCTACACATACAGAGCATCAGCATTACTCTGCATAGAATCAAACTGGATACAACTGAATGATCTTTTCAGGGAAACAAATGAAGTTAGTATTTCCACACTCCAGCTTTGCATTTCATCGTGTGTATATGAATATATGATCATGCGCCATGGCTATGTCATCCCCTATTTAGCAAAAGCATGAAAACCAATCCAAGTACAACTGTGGCAGTGTTTAACTATGTTGGCAAGTGTTCGGTTGCCAACTAAAACATAAGCAAGATTCCTCAGGCTCCACATGTCATCATAGAGTAAAAAAGTGTGGCAAGATTCCTTGAGTCGTGGCAAAGTGTTACTCCAAACTAATTAAACACACTTGCCTAAGGTTAGTTGCGGCAAATTATTGTTAGGACCTAAACAGCTCCACAGTATGATAAATACTCAAATGGTAGTTTTTAAGCGAACAAAAGGGGGTCCACATCAGAGAAGTGAAAGACCTTCAATCCAGATGATTTTGCATACAACACAGCACCAGTAAGATCAGAATTGGTTGTCAACAGCACCTTGTCGCCTTCATCATCCTCATACTGCACAGAGCAACACATGGAGTTTTAGCTGGTACAATTGTTCAGTATGCAGGGTATTCTAAATAAGCTAAGCTCACAGATTAATTCAATAGTACTTGACAACAACAGGATACCTAATGAGATACATGATTATTCCATGAGCATAAAAATAGTATCTTCTATTTGAAGGTCATACACAGAACACATATTTATTACCCTACAATATAACTTCTAGAAGTTGGAAACAATGGGAATTATGTGTATTGGGATGCCAAATTATTCAAGCTTACCAACAGTTGAATCACACTCTTCTCATCACCCATGCCTAACCTTTGGATTACAGAAGACATCAGCTCATCTAAACTCTCAGAGCCTGAAATCGAACAAATAAGCTGTTAGCTGAAGCATTCAGCAGAGACACAGCCAACTCTCTAACATCATATTCAGTACCTACCACAAGTAAATCTATGCATACGTCCCTTTCTGTCCTGAAGCTTAAATACAAATGAATTACCAACAGCAGGAGGATAAATACAACTCCTGCCATCCCCAGCATCTGATGGCACCACTAAAGATAATTCACTGTGCAATGCAACAATTCAGGATAACCTTGCATTTGAAAGGGAAGACATAGAAGGAACCCAAAGGAAATATTAACTAAACCTGTGACTATCAAAATCCTCATCTGGAGGCTCTAGTGCAGAGTCCCAGAATTTCTGCATTATTGTGTTTGCCACATCATTTGCGCCACCAGGACCTCCTTCAACCTTCAGGGGGAAAAACATTTCAGATGGACTAAGATTACAAGGATGGATTAAGAAAGAGAGCACACAGGCCATGAAGAGGGAGACCATTGAAATGGCAGCATGGGTAAGTTGCAGAACGTCCAAGCAAGCAGCAACCTGCCCATCTGTTCAAGGAAAAGGAAAATCAGATACACAATGGAAGCATCAAAGCAGGCAACCTTAGGCTAGAAGAATCAAAGTTTACCTCCATCAAGAACAGGAATATGCAAGAATTTGCCATCATGCATGATATGTAGTGCATCAAGGATTGTTGTGTCCAATGTAGCACAGTCGGGGTGTGCAGTCATTACCTGGATCAAAATAGTAGACACTGTGTGTCTAGGATGAATACAAAATTCAACATCTTTTGGAATACAAATCATAAATCTGCAGGAGAAACCTTTTCTACTAGAGTTAACTCAGGAGAAAGATTTTGGGCCACAACACGCATCAGCACATCCTTTGAGCTGAAATCCACAACCATATATCATTATTAACTAAAAAAATATCAAAAAGGGGAAAATTAAAGGTTATGAAGTTGGAATGCTTACGTAAAGATCCCATGAAGCGAATTTCCAGCCATAATAATTACTGAATTAACACGTAAGTCGCGCATTTTCCGGGTTGCTACACAAACAGGATCTGAAAGGGAAACAGTTGCTACTCTGCAAGTAAATACAGTCATAAGCATTTTTATCAAGATCAACTTTTGCTAAAAAAAATTACACAAGAATATAAATGAATCAAAGAAAAGTGACAACATACTTTGTGTTCTCTGTGATAATGGTTGACAAAGAAGGTTTAAACATTCGTTCTCTGAGAGTCTCTAAGAGATTGTGTGGACCTGCATCCAAAAACAGTTAATTCTGTAGGCAAGTGCATAAAGCAGCAACTAGTTTAGTACACGTACATCCAACTGAAAAGACATATATACAATATAACATTGAAGTTCACAACAAAAGACCTGGCTTCATGTGATTGCATAGTTAAAAGCATTTTTTCTTCAAAAAAAACTAGAAAGACAAAAGCCTGGTGCAGTGGTAAGAGCTGTCTCACTGAGTCACTAGGTCATGGGTTCGAAGCAACCTTTCCGCATTTGCGGGAGGAAGGCTAGCCTCGATTTATCCCTTCCCAAACCCCACAAATTTGGGAGCCTCTGACACTAGTTCTGCCCTTTTTTAAAACAAAGAACTAGATAGCATAATTTATAGGTGAAATTGGTGTATATGGCTAAAATAGTAAAATATATGCTTGTTCTGATGTTCAGTGAATTCTTGTGCATTGATGAACATCTGGTGATAAAAAAAGATAAAGCAGGAATGGAGTAAGAGTTGACACAATAATATGGTTACCTGAGAAGTTGCCACCTAACTGGCGCTCAACCCCTTCTATGGCAGCTGCTAGTGCACTTCCTTGCTCTGCTGCCTTTTCCAGTCTTGATATTGCATCATACAGACATTTTGCAATGTCCAGCATCGCAATAACCTCACCATTTTCAACAACTGGAAGGTGTCTAAATTTCCCTATAATAAGAAAAAAACCATATTAACTTCAGAGAAAGGAATAACATACCTCAAATTAAGTTTATTCAAGGAACATTGAAATAATGAGGTTTAGCCTATGCAGCACTAAACCTTATGATGTCATTAAAATGTTAAACAAATTTAGATGCTGGACCACTTTGAAAATGCTGGTCCTCCTTTTCCTTATGAAACACAGGAGCAATGGAAGTTGCCATTACTACGCCTGTTATGACCGGCATCCCCTACACCAGGCGCAGGGACATTAGTGGCTAGGAGGGCTAAGGCCCACGGCCAGGCCACAGGCCACATGCGGCCAGGATCAGCTAGGATAGATCAGATAAGGATTAGCTAATAAAAAAGAGAGATTATCTCTAGTTAGTTGGATAAGGATTAGAAGAGATCTCATAGCTCTTATCCTTAGATCAGATAAGCATCAGCTGGGATATAAATACTTGTAAGAGGTCATCTGTGGAATTAAGCAGAATCAAATTATTTTGGCTTCCCTGAGGGAGCCAGGAGTTGGTGTGAATCAATCTCTCTTGCCCACGCAGCCTAGGTCAGCCATGGCGCCCCATCTCCCTCGCGCAACTGTTCATCCTTATAGGCTAAGGGAGATCCCTGGTAGGATCCGCAATCCTACCAACGCCCCTCTAGACTAATACAGTGGCTAAGATACAACATGATTCGAAGTCCCAAGTCATTGCAGTAAGCTTGAGACAAATAATAACTTTCTACTATTGACAAAATAATATGTTCCTTTAGTATCCTATAAAAAATAAGGCATATACATTTCCATTATTTCTTTTCTTGAATGTGAAGTTATATTAACAGTAGTCCACATATACCTTGGACCATTTTATGCAGTGCCTCAATAGCAGGTGTGTCCGCCATGACATATGAAGGGTTCCTTGTCATAATCTTGGAGATGATTGTTTGCTCAACCCGCAGCCCCTCGGCAATGACCCTTGTAGCTATGTCCTATATCCCAGTTCAAAGGAAAAGAATGAAGCATGAGGATATACTTCGCCTAGTTGTTAGATACTGCTGAGTCAGCTTCAGATTTGTCCAAACCAAACACAGATGAGAGATCAATGCATAACAGTTCAACTCAAGAACATGAACAGTGGCATCAGTTGCAAATTTCAAGCATATAGTAATTTAAACAAAGAATATAGAATTAGCTAAGTTGTAATGGTGCAAAGCGTCCAACACTAAAGAAATGCATTCTGTTCAGTCACTTGATTGGGACACAAGCAAGCTTTATGGCTTATGGGAGCGAGTGGGGTACAATCCAAAGCAGCCACTACCACAACTATGACATTTTTACACATAAAGTTCATTCCTTCTAAGTTCGAAACAACTTACCAGCCAATCATAACATGTTTGGTACAACAGATTCAAAACTGATGTAACTGAAGGAACACGGTACCTTGTCGGTGACGATGCCTGAGAGCAGGCCACCGGCGTCTGTGAGCAGAACGGCATCGACCCGCCTCGCCGCCATCCGTCGGCACGCCTCCGAGACCGTGGTCCCCTCCGCGATCGTCAGCGCCTTGGACAGCCGCAGCTTCTTGACCGTTCTCTCCCCTCTGACGAAACCAACCCAGCACCTTAGTGACAGCTGAGGAGGAGGGAGAAAAATCCGAGAAAAGAAAAGGCTTATGGCGGCCTTACGAGGTATGGTCGGGGGAGGCGGGCTTGGTGGAGACTTTGCCGTTGCCGTTGGCGGGGGCGCCAGCGCCGGCGGCCGTGGGATCATCAGACCTGCGGGAAGACGCGACCGACGGCGGCCGGCTGCGCGTGCGACGATTAAGGGCCACAGCGGCAGTGGAGCTCATGACCGCGGCCGCGTAGGTGGCGGCGGATTCGCGACGGCGGCGGCGGCCGGGAAAGTTGGAGCCTGAGTCTTGGAGCCTTGGAGAGGAATGATCGCTGGCTCTTTTGGGCTTCCTTGCCTGTGGGCCCTGATATCCTGCGAAACTGTGGTAAACTTTGACATTGCTTGTGAGCCCTAATATCCTGGAGAACCTAATGACTTGCTCCACTAACTCATCAAATTTACTAGAGCTGGAAGTATTCTAAACCGGTCTATGAAGCAGACTATAATTTAGAATTTAGAAAGGGAGTGGTATGCCACAGATACGAGAGAATGCACAAATCTACATTAAAAATTTTCTAACATTAAATTATATATACTCAATGTATATATTTTCTTTACATATGTTTATGGCTAGGGGTAGTAATGAATCACGATTCAAATATTTCTTTACAATAAGTTAGGACTCTTAAATAATTTTAGTTCAAAAATGAATAAGAACAGAACCTGATCCTAATCTGATTCAATTGTTAAATTTTATAGTGTAAAATCTCCACAATGAAGCTTATCGCCCATCGTCTCACTGGCCGGCCTTGACCCCTTTTACGTACCAAGGTGCATAGAAAAAATGGCATAACCACATTTAGTGTTCCAACCCCGATGAAAGCCTGAGCAGGTAAGGAGGCAAGCGAAGCAGTTGAGCAAACCAAGTTTAGTGACATGCGCGTGACTGATCCTAGGTGAGTGCAGTTAGGCAATTTTTTGCAATTTAGCCCTTTTTCAAAAAATCACGTTTAACCCCTGGAAGAAGAATTCATGTTTTAGACCCTTTACTTGGTGTCATAGGCATGGCGCCAAGGTAACACGACTTGATGATATAGGTTATGGCGCCGAGGTACTGCCCGTGTTGACGCACGCTGGTTGTCAGGTGGCTGACCTGGCCTAGCGCCGAGCAAGGGAATATGGGCTAGAGGCCTTCTTTCTCACACGTGCTTTGTCTTCTCTCAAACTCGTCGTGCGCCAAGCTAGGGAATATGGGCCAAAGGCCTTCTTCTCACACGTGCTTCGTCTTCTCTCACACTCGTCGTGCGCCTCTGTCTCTGTCCTGTCATCGCCACCGCCACCATTGGACGTCGTCATGCCTGTGCCCCTGCTCACTGCGCCTCGCGCCCGGTCGCCGCGTGCACGTCGTCGCTCGCTGCGCCCATGCCCGCCACACAACGCTCTCGGACTTCGCTTCCGCCCCCTAGGCCTCTAGAGCTCGTTGTCGCGCCTCCAAGTACGTGGGTTAGTAAATTTGTTAGTTAGCTAGTTAGTTAGCAAATTTGTTAGTTTAGCAAATTAGTTAGTTAGTTAGCAAATTAGCTAGTTAGTTTGTTAGTTAGTTATTTTAGAAACTTAGTTAGGTTACATCTTTAATTAGTACTTTTGTTATTTAGTCTATTTAGTGAACTAGCTAGTTATTCAGTTGTTAGTATATGTAGTGAATGTGCATGTGTATGTTAGCCATCCTATTGTTCGTCTGTTGGTGAATGTGTCTGTCAGTTATCGTGTTGTTCGTTTGTTTGCAGGTTTTAGAAACCTCATCGTACATTGGAGGTGCTATCGAAATTTGTACAGAGAGTATTGTGTAACTTTTTTGCGGCCAGGAGGTCGTTTGATTCCACCGCCACCGGTAGCTTGACTCCACCGCGACCTCAGGTATACTCATTTTGCTTATCGTACTCATAGATTATGTAACTCTATTAGATGTGATTAGTTATTAGTTAGTATATAGTTATTAGTTAGTAATTAACTATTGTTTAATTGTTACTTATTAAGTATTTAGGCATTAGTAGATGGGGTTAGTAATTAGTCAGGATTAGTAGATAGTGTTAGTCACATACCATCTTAATTTGTTATTGAGTAATGAATTCGTCTTTGAAATAGATGGACAACTTAGTCACCCTATATCATGGAGGAAGTGTGGAGGAAGATGTTTATGGGAATATTAGTTTTGATGGAATGAAGAAGGTGGCACTGATATTCGATGAAAGGTCAGCTGTAAGGAAAATGGACCCCTGCCCATTTGACTAACTTTCCTGAGAATCTGGCTATGCATAGAATCTAGCTATGGGAAGAATTTGAGTATCGTGGGGATTACGTGCAGAGGAAGATGAAGTGGCCAAAAGGATTCATGATCTAGAAAGCGATGGATTCCTACTATCGTGATGACTCGATCGATTCTGTGTTCATATTAATTTTGGACAGTTTTTAACAAAACAATTCTTATAGAAACGAGCTAAAAACTTAGGGCGTTTGACCGTCCACAGTAGCTTTTGGTGGTCAGAAGCTAAAAAAAGCCCCAACAAACAGGGCCTAAGTGATTTTGGTGTTTGATGAACAACATAATGGATCAACTAATGTTTTCCAAGTGTTTGTGTTTTGTAGTTCACAGGATGCAAAGTGGATTGGACTTAGGCCCTAAGGATGCAACAACTAAAAAGAAGTCATAAAAGACTCCTAGAAGACTTACAAATACTCGGCACAAGTCCAAGACACAAGACCAAAAGAGCACAAGAAAAGAAGTTAGAAGACTCAAGAAAAGGGTTGTTATCTGGCGCACTGGTGGCTCACTGGATAGTCCGGTGTGCCAAATTTACTCAAAATAATATGGCTTCAACTCTGGGATGTAGAGAATTTTATAAGATTTCCAAAAAGTACAAGATCATCAAAATCGGAGTTTGGAGCTAAAAGTTATGGCCAAAATATGAGAAGCATCATGTTCTGCGTAAGAGGTCCGGTGCACCACTAGATGGTCTGGTGCACCATTTTCAGAAGGTCCAATGGCTACCTCTAATGGCTAGTACACGTGGCTGGTCTGGTGCACCACTGGACGGTTCGATGCGCCGCAGAAAGGTGCAGAACTGCTTTCTAACGGTTAGTTTTTATTGGGGCTCTATATATACCACACCACCTGGCCATTTGGAGTTGTGGGAGCCCAAGCAACATATCAAGGAAAAATATAGACATTTCCAAGTGCTCAAACACCCAAGTGCTTAATAGAATCACTCGGTGATTAGTGTAGGTGCTTTGTGAAGTTCTTAGGTTAGTTAGACTGCATTAGCGCTTGCTCTAGGTTTGTTCCTAGTTGTGTGAGTTAGGTTAGACAACCCACCAATCCCTCAACCCTTGCACGAGTCGTTGTAGTTGTACCAAGTGGGGCATCATCTTGCAAGACCGCATCAACCACGTTTGTGGTACGACCGCCACCGTGTACCGAGGGAATGAGGCTTGCGGCATTTCTACCGGAACTTCGATAGTTGAAAGTCGCCTAGAGGGAGGGGGGTGAATAGGCAAATCTGAAATTTATAAACTTAAGCACACACTACAAGCCGGGTTAGCGTTAGAATTGAATGTGAGTCTGAAAGAGAGGGAGAAAACAAATCACAAGCGAATAAGAGCGAATGACACGATGATTTGTTTTACCGAGGTTTGGTTCTTGCAAACCTACTCCCCGTTGAGGTGGTCACAAAGACCGGGTCTCTTTCAACCCTTTCCCTCTCTCAAACGGTCACCTAGACCGAGTGAGCCTTTCTCTTCAATCAAATGGGACACTAAGTCCACTACAAGGACCACCACAACTTGGTGTCTCTTGTTTTGATTACAAGTGAGTTGAACACAAGAATGAAGGAAGAAGAAAAGCAATCCAAGCACAAGAGCTCAAATGAACACAAATGTCTCTCTCTCTAGTCACGAATTTGGTTGGAGTGATTCCGGACTTGGGAGAGGATTTGATATCTTTGTTTGTGTCTTGTATTGAATGCTATAGCTCTTGTATGAGGTGCGAAGGCTGAAAACTTGGATGCAATGAATGGTGGGTGGTTGGGGGTATTTATAGCCCCAACCACCAAAGGAGCCGTTGGTGGAGGCTGCTGTCGCATGGCGCACCGGACAGTCCGGTGCGCCACCAGACACTGTCCGGTGCGCTAGCCACGTCACCTGGCCGTTGGGTTCTGACCGTTGGAGCTTCTGACAGCTGGGCCACTGGACAGTCCGGTGGTGCACCGGAGAGTCACTGTTCACTGTCCGGTGCGCCTTCTAGCTCTGCTCTGACTTCTACGCGCACCGTAGCGCATTAACTGCTCGTTGTAGACGACCGTTGGCGCTGTGTAGTCGTTACTCCGTTGGCGCACCGGACAGTCCGGTGCTACACCGGATAGTCCGGTGAATTATAGCGGAGCGGCTCCCAGAATTCCCGAAGGTGGCAAGTTTGAAGTCGGATTCCCTGGTGCACCGGACACTGTCCGGTGGCACACCGGACAGTCCGGTGCGCCAGACTAGGGCACACTTCGGTTGTCTTTTGCTCTTTTTATTTGAACCCTTTCTTGGTCTTTTTATTGGTTTGTTGTGAACCTTTGGCACCTGTAGAACTCATAATCTAGAGCAAACTAGTTAGTCCAATTATTTGTGTTGGGCAATTCAACCACCAAAATCAATTAGGAAAAGGTGTAAGCCTATTTCCCTTTCAATCTCCCCCTTTTTGGTGATTGATGCCAACACAAACCAAAGCAAATATAAAAGTGCAGAATTGAACTAGTTTGCATAATGTAAGTGCAAAAGGTTGCTTGGAATGAAACCAATAATAATTATTTCTACTAGATATGCATGGAATGATTTTCTTCTTATTTAAAATTTTGGACCACGCTTGCACCACTTGTTTTGTTTTGCAATGTTTTGGAAATTCTTTTTCAAAAAACTTTTGCAAATAGTCAAAGGTATATGAATAAGATTTTGAGAAGCATTTTCAAAATTTGAAATTTTCTCCCTCTGTTTCAAATGCTTTTCCCTTTGACTAAACAAAACTCCCCCTTAATGAAATCCTCCTCTTAGTGTTCAAGAGGGTTTTAGATATTAATTTTGAAGAGGGTATACTAATTTGAAATTATCAAAAATAAGATACCAATAAAAAAACTTTTCTTAACACAAATTTGAAAGACTACTTTTTGAAATTGGTGGTGGTGCGGTCCTTTTGCTTTGGGCTAATACTTTCTCCCCCTTTGGCATGAATCGCCAAAAACGGATACTTGTGAGTGAAATATAAGCCCTTTACTTTCTCTCCCTTTGGTAAATAATATGTGAGTGAAGATTATACCAATTTGAAGAGCGTTGCGGAGCGACGGCGAAGGATGAATAATTCGATGGAGTGGAGTGGAAGCCTTGTCTTCGCCGAAGATTCCGATTCCCTTTCAATCTATGACTTTAGTATGAAATGCACTTAAAGAACACATTAGTCATAACAAATGAAAGAGAGATGATCAAAGGTATATAAATGAGCCATGTGTGCAAAATATCAATCAAAATTCCTAGAATCAAGAATATTTAGCTCATGCCTAAGTTTGGTAAATGTTTGCTCATCTAATGGCTTGGTAAAGATATCGGCTAATTGTTCTTTGGTGTTAACATATGCAATCTCGATATCCCCCTTTTGTTGGTGATCCCTCAAAAAGTGATACCGAATGGCTATGTGTTTAGTGCGGCTATGCTCAACGGGATTATCCGCCATGCGGATTGCACTCTCATTATCACATAGAAGAGGAACTTTGGTCAATTTGTAACCATAGTCCCTAAGGGTTTGCCTCATCCAAAGCAATTGCGCACAACAATGGCCTGCGGCAATGTACTCGGCTTCGGCGGTAGATAGAGCGACAGAATTTTGCTTCTTTGAAGCCCAAGACACCAGAGATCTTCCCAAGAACTGGCAAGTCCCTGATGTGCTCTTTCTATTGATTTTACACCCTGCCCAATCAGCATCGGAATACCCAATTAAATCAAAGGTGGATCCCCTGGGGTACCAAAGGCCAAACTTAGGAGTATAAACTAAATATCTCAAGATTCGTTTTACGGCCCTAAGGTGAACTTCATTAGGGTCGGCTTGGAATCTTGCACACATGCATATGGAAAGCATAATATCCGGTCGAGATGCACATAAGTAGAGTAAAGATCCTATCATCGACCGATATACCTTTTGATCTACGGATTTACCTCCCGTGTCGAGGTCGAGATGCCCATTAGTTCCCATGGGTGTCTTGATGGGCTTGGCATCCTTCATCCCAAACTTGGTTCTACGGATTTATTGTTCTGATGTTTGAATTAGGTCCGATTAACTCGAGGATCATGATTGTGTAGATTTTGTCTCATGTTTGATTATGTATGTTTGTGAGGTCTTGCCTTTAATATTGAGTTTTCTTCCTTGTGACATTGTTTAGCCTTATTATTGCTTCTTATGTTCATACATGTGCATTATGCATTTCATTTAGGTCGATAATTGATCACGTGATGCGGAAGACGACCCAAGTCGACCCCAGGATAATGCAGAGAGTAGACATCTCCGCTGGACGATGTCGTCAGTCGGACGAACCTGAAGATGGATAACCTGAACAAGTATCGGAACAAAAGTTGATCGCCAAGTGGACGTCATCTAACAAACACTAACGTAGTGTTTATTCCAGGCAAGCCCCGGTGCATGCAACCCCTTTCCTTGTGTTTTTAAATAATTATTACACACTTTAAGTCTAGCAAAATGTGCATTAGGTTTATAGGAGTTGCATGGAAACCCTTTGATGCATTGGATACCTTGGAATCCATTCCTTTTATAGATACTTCTGGTGAAGTATCAAATATTGTTTACAAAAATTGTTTAGCCCTGCCTAGAGGTAAATCTTGCGGATAGAGTTTGTCCTTTGCACTAATGTGTAGCTCAGGTTTATCCTGAGGAAGGATGGCTTCTACCTGCAAGAATATTTTCATTGGGAGCGTGGTGGGATCTTACTGCAAAGTTCCCTATAATGCTCTTTTCATCCTACAGAACACAAACAATCCTAAGGATGGAAGTACTTAAATCGAGACTTGGGCTAGGAACAGGTGATGTTCTACCCTGGTTGATTAAGGATTATAGAGAATGTAGGCCTGATGACCAAGGACCTTTTAACTGGTCACATGCCTCATTATGGGTAAGCTTTGCCTCGAGCAGACTAATACCAGAATAGGACAACACGCAATGGGAGTGGAGAGATGGCGAGAGTAGCGTGTACCCTTCGTGGCAAGAGGCTGGACGGTGGTGTATCTGTGCTCTCAGTTGGCGTGAACCCGATCTGGTCTTAAGAAACCCGGTGGCGAGTTGACATATGCAAGGGTTAAGTTCTACAAATGTCGTGTGATTGGAGATCCCCGGCTAGGTATTAATTGATTCAGGATCGCCGTTACTTCTCGGATATGAAGACTTGGTCACTAACTTGCAATCTAAGTCATGGATGGAATCATAATGAGCAAAAATCATGTTGTATGGATTAATGTGATGATGAAATTAGACTAGATGCAAACAAGGTCTATTAATACTTAATCTAGCATTAAAATGTTGAAAGTAAGGATCCACTCATAGTAAGCTTTTCTGCAAACAGAGTCCTTGATTCTTGATAAGCCTTACCTTGAATCCTTTTAAAACCAGCATACCCTTGAGAGTCTTTTCTTTAGTCGGGTAAGTCTTGCTGAGTACTTGCGTACTTAGGGTTTTATTCCCATTGTTGCTGCAGGTTACGAGTCACTTTGATTGTGATTGGTGTTAAGCGCCGGTGGACACGACCTTCTTATAAGTCTAAGTAACTTTTCTATACTTCTTATTGAGGATGGTCAATTGAGCTAGCATATATTTCAAAACTTATAAATAATTTATAACATTTCAAATTTTATTGCTTTGAACCACTTTTGTAACCACTCCGATAAATATAATGTAAATTTGTTGTAACTTGTAACTTTTTGTAATAAAGGAATTCTACTGCAAAATGTTGGTGTGTGATTTGTGTTTACTTAATCTTGCGATCTTAGTTGTAAGTGGTTTATCCGGGGTCCTTGGGGCACTCGGACAGATCATGTTAAGTTATCTGGTGCACATGCATAGCCGTCTGAGGTCTTTGAGACAAGCGCAGGTGCATGTGGGCCCAGTAAAAATCCCAATGTTTCATATTTTAGAGTCTTTGGTAGCAAATGCTTTATTCTTGTTAAAAGAGGTAGAAAATCTAAATTTGCTCCTAAGGCTGTAGAAGGATTTTTTACTTGGTTATGACTCAAACATAAGGGCATATAGAGTCTTCAACAAATCCACTGGATTAGTTGAGGTTTCTTGTGACATTGTGTTTGATGAGACTAATGGCTCCCAAGTGGAGCAAGTTGATCTTGATGAATTAGATGATGAAGAGGCTTCGTGCGTCGCACTAAGGAACATGTCCATTGGGGATGTGTGTCCTAAGGAACCCGAAGATCCCACACAAGTATAAGATCAAACATCATCTTCCAATCAAGCATCTCCACCAACCCAAGATCAAGCTCAAGACAATGAAGAAGAAGATCAAGAAGATGAGACACCTCAAGAGGAGGACAATGATCAAGGGGGAGATGACAATGATCAAGACAAGGAAGATGATCAAGAAGTACAGGGTCCAAGACCGCCACACCCAAGAGTCCACCAAGCGATTCAAAGAGATCACCCCGTGAACTCCATCCTCGGCGATATTCATAAGGGGGTAACTACTCGATCTCGGGTCGCTCATTTTTGTGAACATTACTCTTTTGTGTCCTCTATTGAGCCATACAGGGTGGAGGATGCACTAAGAGACTCAGATTAGGTGCTGGCAATGCAAGAAGAGCTCAACAACTTCACGAGGAATGAGGTATGGCATTTAGTTCCACGTCCTAACCAAAATGTTATAGGAACCAAGTGGGTATTCCGTAACAAACAAGATGAGCATGGTGTGGTGACAAGGAACAAAGCCCGACTTGTGGCCAAGGGTTATTCACAAGTCGAAGGTTTGGATTTCGGTGAAACCTATGCACCTATAGCTAGGCTTGAGTCAATTCGTATATTACTTGCCTATGCTACTCTCCATGGCTTTAAGCTCTATCAAATGGACGTGAAGAGCGCCTTCCTCAATGGACCAATCAAGGAAGAGGTCTATGTTGAGCAACCTCCCGGCTTTGAAGATAGTGAGTACCCTAACCATGTTTACAAACTCTCTAGGCGCTTTATGGGCTCAAGCAAGCCCCAAGAGCATGGTATGAATGCGTAAGAGATTTTCTTATCACTAATGGCTTCAAAGTCGGTAAAGTTGATCCTACACTCTTTACTAAAACCATTGTGAAAGATTTGTTTGTATGCCAAATTTATGTTGATGATATCATATTTGGGTCTACTAACAAATCTACATGTGAAGAGTTTAGTAGGATCATGATTCAAAAAATCAAGATGTCTTTGATGGGGGAGTTGAAGTATTTTCTATGATTTCAAGTCAAGCAACTCCAAGACGGCACCTTCATCAGCCAAACAAAGACATTCAAGACATACTTAACAAGTTTGGAATGAAGGATGCCAAGCCCATCAAGACACCCATGGGAACTAATGGGCATCTCGACCTCGACACGAGAGGTAAATCCGTAGATCAAAAGGTATACCGGTCGATGATAGGATCTTTACTCTATTTATGTGCATCTCGACCGGACATTATGCTTTCCTTATGCATGTGTGCAAGATTCCAAGCCGATCCTAAGGAAGTTCACCTTAGGGCCGTGAAAAGAATCATGAGATATTTAGTTTATACTCCTAAGTTTGGTATTTGGTACCCCAAGGGATCCACTTTTGATTTAATAGGATATTCAGATGCCGATTGGGCAGGGTGTAAAATTGATAGGAAGAGTACATCAGGGACTTGTCAGTTTCTGGCAAGATCCCTGGTGTCTTGGGCTTCAAAGAAACAAAACTCCATAGCTCTTTCTACCGCCGAAGCCGAGTATATTGCCGCATGTCATTGTTGTGCGCAATTACTTTGGATGAGGCAAACCCTCAGGGACTATGGCTACAAATTGAGCAAAGTCCCTCCCCTATGTGACAATGAGAGTGCAATCCGCATGGCGGATAATCCCGTTGAACACAGCCGCACTAAGCACATAGACTTTCAGTATCACTTTTTGAGGGATCACCAACAAAGGGGGTATCGAGATTGCTTATGTTAGCACCAAAGAACAATTAGCCGATATCTTTACCAAACCTTTAGATGAGAAAACCTTTAGCAAACATAGGAATGAGCTAAATATACTTGATTCTCGAGACTTTGATTGAAACTTTGCACACATAGCTTATTTATATACCTTTGATCATATCTCTTTTATGTCTACGACTAATGTGTTTTCAAGTGTATTTCTATGCTAAGTCATAGATTGAAAGGGAAATGGAGTCTTCGGCGAAGACAAGGCTTCCGCTCCACTCTATCGGTATCATTTACCCTTCGCCATCACTCCACATCACTCTCAATTGGTATAATCTTCACTCTTATTACTCATACCAATGATGAGAAAGTAATCAGGGCTCACAAAGTATCCGTTTTTGGCAATTAATGCCAATGGGGGAGAGAGTATTAGCCCAAAGCAAAAGGATCGTACCACCAACCTTCAAAATTTTTTGAAATGATGATTTATGTTTGCCTCTTCAATTGGTATCTTATGGTGAAAATTCTTAGTTGATATATTTCAAATTGGTATGTTGATTTTCAATTGATACATTTTTCAAAAGCATCCCAAGTATAAAGTTTCAATTGATATCTATTAAAACCCTCTTGAAAGCTAAGAGGAGAATTTTATTCAGGGGGAGTTTTGTTTAAGTCAAAGGAAAAGCATTTGAAACAGGGGGAGAAAAGTTCAAATCTTGAAAATGCTTCTCACAATCTTATTCATATATCTTTGACTATTTGTAAAAAGACTTTGAAAAGATTTTCCAAAAGAATTTGCAAAAACAAAATAAGTGGTGCAAGTGTGTTCCAAAATGTTAAATAAAAGAAAGCAAACCATGCATATCTAGTAAAACTATAAATTGGTTTAATTCCAAGCAACCTATGCACTTACATTATGCAAACTAGTTCAATTCTGCACTTATATATTTGCTTTGGTTTGTGTTGGCATCAATCACCAAAAAGGGAGAGATTGAAAGGGAAATAGGGTTTAACTTTTTCCTATAAATAATTTTGGTGGTTCAATGCCCAACACAAATAATTGGACTAACTAGTTTGCTCTAGATTATATATTCTATAGGTGCTAAAGGTCAACACAAACCAATAAAAAAGATCAAGTTAGGGTTCAAAAAGAAAGGAGCAAAATAAACCGAAGAGCACCCTGGTCTGGCGCACCGGACTGTCCGGTGCACCAGGGTCGTACAAGTCCAAACTCTTCACCTTCGGGTTTGTGAGGCCGTGCTCCGCTATAATTCACCGGACTGTCCGGTGAGCCACCGGACTGTCCGGTAAGCCACCAGACTGTCCGGTGCACCAGCGGAGCAACGGCTAGCCAGCGCAACGGTCGACTGCAACGGTTGCCTCCAGAGCTTCAGTGCACGGACAGTTCGCGCAGAAGTCACATCAGCTGCCAAAGGGCACCAGACAGTGCACAATACCTGTCCGGTGCGGTACCGGACTGTCCGGTGCCACCAGAAGACAAAGCTCCAACGGTCAAAACCGTCAGAACCCTAACGGTTGGGTGACGTGGCTGGCGCACCAGACTGTCCGGTGCGCCCATCGACAACAGCCTGCCCCAACGGTTGAATTGGTGGTTGGGGGTTATAAATACCCCACAACCACCTCCACTCCAACCATCCAAGCATTCAACACTCTCCATTCAATACAAGAGCAAAGTGCAATACTCCAAGACACAAATCAAAGCCTCCGATCCAATCAAAGTCCACAATTCAACTCTAGTATTTTAGGACTTGTGAGAAGATCGTTCTTGTGTTTCCTTGTTGCTCTTGTTGCTTGGTTGGCTTTCTTCTTTCTCTCATTCTTACTCTCAAAGCCTTGTAAGCGAAGCAAGAGACACCAATTGTGTGGTGGTCCTTGCAGGGTCTAAGTGACCCGGGAAATCAAGGAAGAAAGCTCACTCGGTCTAGGTGACCATTTGAGAGAGGGAAATGGTTGAAAGAGACCCGGTCTTTGTGACCACCTCAACGAGGACTAGGTTCTTTAGAACCGAACCTCGGTAAAACAAATCACCGTGTCATCCGCTTTATTCCTTGGTTGATTTGTTTTCCCCCTCTCTCCTAGACTTGATATTCGCTCTAACGCTAACCCCGGCTTGTAGTGTGTGTTTAAAGTTGTAAATTTTAGTTTCCGCCTATCCACCCCCCTCTAGGCGACTTTCAATCGGCCCCAAATGATGTTGGAATTTCTCATCCAGTCCGTGCTGATTGTGGGGCCTACAATCCTATGGTCACCCCCAGAAGATCCCTTTGACTCAAAATCATCCTAGTAAGTGTCTTTGTCACACTATACCTTGCATCATTAATTCCTTTGTTGAGACTCTATTGTAAAATTTGCTTCTTAGACACAATGCAGGAGGTCCACTGCTAGATAATGTTGTTTACCTTTGTCTACCCCTATCATGAAATATGGACCACATATGCAGGGCCTCCAATAGTGTTGATGTTCAGATTGAGGATGATGAGGAGCCATTTGAGGCTGCAAGGACCATAGATTCTGCTGACAACTGTCCGGTTGAAGAATTGATCGAGCAAAAAATGGAACTCATCATACGTTTGTGTCCTGAACATGACCCTACAATTCAAGAATTTAGCAATCTCAGTCATTCCATGGTGCATATGCACAAGAACAAGATCATGAGCTGCTAGAGGCTCCTGATAACGCTGACAACAAGAAGGGCTTGATATTCAAGGACTTTCCTACATTGAGAAGATGGCTATAGGAATACTCAGTGAAGCATAAACGAGCATTCAAGGTGAGACATTCATGTATAGAGTGACGTTAGACAGTTGTGTGCGAGGTGTCAGATTACAGTTGGATGGTATGTGCCTTCAAGCAGAAGGCACTAGAAAATTTAAGATCACAAAAATTGTAGGTCCACACACTTGTGCCCAGACAGAGCTAAACTCTAAGCATTGACAATTGACATCTACCCTCATCGCAAAAAGAGTTTTGGTGACATTGAAGGGTCAGCCCAATTTTATGGTGAAGTCAATTATGAACATGACTTGGGAGTTGTTTAGTTATAAGATAAGTATGAGAAAGCATGGAGGGCAAAGCAATGGGCATGGAAGTTGATATACAGGGATTGGGAGGAGGGTTACGGGAAGTTGCCAGCATTGTTCAATGCAATGAAAGCAAAGAAACCTAGGCATGCTCTATGAGTACATCCTTAAACCTAATGAATGGAAGGATGGCAATGAGATATTCTTTCGTGCTTTCTGGTGTTTCTCGCAGTGCGTCGAGGCCTTAAGGCATTGTCGTCCTGTGGTCTCTATTGATGGTACTGTTGGGGGCCTATTATGCTGAAGGTCCCCATTTAACCTTCAATTCGGCACAAACAAGTGTGTTTTAGGTACTATTCTATTGGTGGATGAAGCTGACCTTCGACCGAAGCAACATATAAAGAAGCTTCGCCTATGTGTGCAAGTAGCAAAGGTACGAGTCAAAGTCGGTAGCTTCAGAAAAGGAGAAGGGCTTTGAATGCAGGCCAATAGAGAAGCTCTCATGCGACGAAGAGCAAGACCTGCATAGCAAAGAAAAGAGAAAAATACATTGCTGCCCTAACATCATCTATAAACAATGTGTGTAAAACCTTGAGGACCATGATTGTAATTTTGTACAAAGGCGGTTCATCTTCTGTGGTAGAACCTCCCAAGGTTTTAGGCCACCTACAGATGTCCTTGTCCTAAGGACCTCAGACAACCATGTAGATGCACATAATCACTTGACAAGTTCGGTCTTTTGTATCCCATCATTTTGCCCAAGAGCGCTTCACCCATCACGCAGACATTACATCACATCGAAGGATAGATTAAGCGGAAGCGGATTACAATAACTTAATTTACATTCATAAAATATAGAGAAAGAGAGTATTATTACAGTACTGGGTGTTATGAGTGTAAAAAATATTATTACATACCAGGGAGGCAAAACACCCTCCCGCACAAAAGTTTAGTGTTTTCAAACTAGGAGGCAAACATCCTCCCGCTCACACGATCATTGATTTGGCTCCTCCTTTGGTACCACCTTCGAGCAGAAACAACAAAACTCTGTTGTTTCATCACCTACA
Organism: Zea mays; assembly: GCF_902167145.1. NCBI lineage: Eukaryota > Viridiplantae > Streptophyta > Magnoliopsida > Poales > Poaceae > Zea > Zea mays. The sequence continues at coordinate 210,821,574 of NC_050099.1, forward strand.
ACAACATGGGTTCAAAAATCCTGAATACGGTGTGTACTTTCGCAAGTCTTACCCGACAAAGGAAAAGACTCTCAAGGATATGCCGGCTTGTGGTATTCAAGGTAAAGTTTGTCAAGATTCAAAGACTCTTTTTGTAGAAATGCTTAATATCAATGGATCCTTAAAAATCTAGTTTTATTATCAGGTTAAGTAAAGTTACCTGCATCTAAAGTTCTTTCTATCCTAGTTCAAGCACTTGGCCTACAATAGCCGTCTTTTATCATCCCTTCAGTTCACTAGATTGCTACGTGTAAGTCAGTGACCAAGTCTTCATGTCCGAGAAGTAACAGCGATCCAAATCGATTAATACCTAGCTGGGGATCTCCGACCACACGACATATGTAGCACTGAACCCTTGCATACGTCAACTCGTCACCGGGTTTCTCAAGACCAGACTGGGTTCACGCCAATCGAGAGCACAGATACACCACCGTCCAGCCTCTTGCCACAGAGGGTACACGCTACTCTCGCGATCTCTCCACTCCCATTGCGTGTTGGCCTTTCTGGTATTGGTCTGCCCGAGGCAAAGCTTACCCATGACGAGGCATGTGGCCAGTTAAAAGGTCCTCGATCATCAAGCCTACATCGGTACGGTTCTTAATCGACTCAGACGAAGACACTACATTGAGACTTCCTTCTCGTGCAAGTCACCCGCCCAGTATCGTCTTATTATTTACAACCCAAAGTTTGGTACCTGTCAGAGGTACATCTTTTCCGATGTTGAACCCATCATGACCATGATGGATTCACCATCAAGTCTTTTCTTTGAAAACTTCCCATCCCATATGAAGCATCATCTTTGTTTAAAACAAAACATTTTGCTTTTGTAAGGCAAGACTAAGCATCAAAAACTTTTTAAATAAAACAGGTATCAAGGAGTGGTAAATAATTCCAAGGAAGGAAATGCAACAATTGTTTAGCACTCAACTCCTATCACCTAATGCATCATCTCAAGTGATGAAGAGTTTAAAACAACAAGGAAAAGGGTAAATGCACCGGGGCTTGCCATGTGTTGTAGGATACTCAGGATCTGTTCCACAAATATCAAAGTAGAAAATTTTCTCGACAGGTGGAATTTCAGCTTGTGGGGTAGTTTCTTCTTCGACTATCACTTCTTCGTTTTCTATACATAACAATACAATACATAACAATACTAATTTGTGTCTTGAATATAACTTTCCTTCACGGTACACCTGAGTCAGTAGGGTTTCCTGAGTTAGTACTCTATTAGGGTTAGGCAATTTTATCCTAGGAAGCTAGTGTCTTGGGTTTGGGTCCAAAGCATGTCAAACATAACCCATAGGCTTTAATCACTAAACCAAGATTACTCAAAAAGTTTCATTATTTTTGGAGCTACCAATTTAATTCTAAAAGACTAGGTTTAGGCATCCTTAAATGCTAAATAATTCCTGGTTGGGATTAAAAATCTTGGAACTATTTTTATTAAATACTAGAGGAATTTAGGAGTCTAGTAAAATTGGTCCCATGATTTTATAATTTTTCTAGAATTTCTATAAATTCCAAAGTCTGGCAGAAAAAAGAAAAGGGAAAAGAATGAACAGTGATGGGCTCAAACTAGCCCAAGCCAGCCCACGAACGGGGGCGCGCGCGTCCGCGCTGGTGACTTTGCGCAGAGGCCCTTGATGGTTCAAATAACTGGTAAAGAACACTTGTCACTATTTTACTGTCTCTCTGACATTCACACGTAAGCCCTTGCACTTCTATTTCTTTACCGCACTTGGTCCACGACGGTGAACGACGATGAGCGTGCCCTCCGGTGAACTTGTACTGGCCAAGATGCGCAACGACCAGTGCCCTAACTCGGTCGACACCTAATTCCACCCCTGGCGATCCTAACCTGACCCTTAATTACACGAATCCGGCCCAGAGTTCTTCTGCTCACGACGACGACGAAACCCGAGGAAAAACTGATGTGTTCTTGGTGATTCAGTGCGGTCTAGTTCAATCGATCGGGTCTACGAGCAACAGGAGACTCATGGGGTGCCAGAACACCAAGCAAAGAAGCATGAACTAACCTGCAGATGGCTGGCCACGGTAAGAAGCTCATGGCGGCGCGAAAAACTGATTTGGGGGAAATCCCAAATTAAGGCGCTATGGTGGACGATTTGAGGCGAGGAGCGATGCACTGGGCGCGTAACAACCTAGCGGAGCACGCTAAACGCTCAATTTATAGTGATCAACAGCGGTGGTGCCCAATTTGGGGAAGACACGCTGGCGGCCGGAGAGAGGGGGAGGTCGCTGGCGCGAGCTATCGTGGCTTTCACTGAGGCAATGACTCTGGCGATAGACGAGCTATCTACTGCGGTCTACTGTGACGTGGTGAAATGGCTGACGATGTGGCATGATCAAGGGAAACGGCGACACGATGGTGGTGGTCGCGCAGCCATGTCGTCGGTGCAAGTGGGTACGTCAAGGCTGGTTCTATCCTTTCCCCCATTGATCTTTTCACGTCTATGATAATATCCTGCCTGAGCTAAGCACGAATCGCGGCAGACTTCATGGATCGTGGTGCGGCAATCACCGGCGGCGAGGTTCAGGGAACCCAAGATCTTCTTTAGACTACTGTACAATCAGAGTCTTCATCAGAGCGCCTAACAGAGGTAGTTAGAGGGCTTGGTTCTCCAATTTTTGTGTGGCAACTTAATCATCCATCTGTAGCAAAGCTGTTGATCTATAATCCAGCTTTGATTTTGCTATAGCAACCATAATCAATATAATCACTGGATCCTACTTAAAATCGATCTCAAAGTTCATCTCAGGTCACTAACAGTCAAAAATCAGCTTCCGTGGTGACTGACAACCCAACTCTAGGTCCATTTATCTCCCTTTTCCATGCAGCAACAAGGCTTAGTTACTTAATCAAAGTTGTACTCCTATCATAGATATACAAGTTTGATGTATTAACCTGGGGCAAAATCCTCATGAACTCATAAATGCAAAGCTCCAAAGTTGGCTTAATCTTACTGAAATTCATAGTTAGCCACATAAGTGTGCTTGGGACTTTTGCAATTAAGTCCAAATTACTCCAAACTACTTGAAAATCCTCCAATGTAAAAGTTACTTGGTTTTTGATGTTCTACCACTTTGATATTTGCATTTTGGTCCAAAAGTGTATAGAATTTGAATTCACCCCAAGGGTACAAATTAGGGTTTTCTAGGGTTTCTTTTAGGGTTTTGAGCACTCTAGGGTGTTTGTGCCACTCAAATCCATCACTCTTGATCTCTTATGAATATTTCCAATGACTTTTGAGATATTACTCATCTTGGCTTACTATTACCCTCTTGCCCTAATCCTAGGGTTGAGTATCCTACCCTAGGGTTAAGTACACTTCAAGTCACCACCTCACAACTTGTTTTGATGTTTTACCTAGTAAATGCATTCTAGGTGTAACAAACAACATGAAATGTCAATGAATATGATGTCATGCTCAAGTTTTAGTGCAAGTAACACCAGGGGTGTCACATCTTCCCTATAAATAGGTGAAGAGTGCCCTGCATAAAGTACCTTTTTCGATTGCCATAACTTCATGTTGCTTAGCCTTTGAAGAACCTTCGTGCCATCCTGTGTTAAGGAGATGAAGGTATGCTTGTAAACTTGTTTAATATAAGAGAAGATGGAACAAAATGCGAAGGAATGTGCGATGAGTTCCATATAGAGCTTCACATTGTCTTTTTCATATCATTTCATTTACGCTTCTCTTCAAAAAAACTTTCTTCCTTTGTTCTAACACTCCGAAGAAGTGTTATATCAAAGGACGAACCTCTCAATATATAACTTGTGTTGCCTTGATTTTTGATACCTTTAGGGGATTGAAATCAAGCGCCAATATGTACTTTTCTACTTGGGAAGTATGATGGCACACTATTGGTAGCCATTTCACGTGATGCGGGCAATGCATTGGTTCCTTTGACATTTGATTTGGTGGAGAGGGAGAACAAAGATAGTGGGGCTTGGTTCTTGCTTCTTGTTTGGATATATGTTGTGGGTCCCAGTCGGGGGTTGGTGTCATATTTGATAGACATCAGGGTATTCTTAGTGATGTGCAATGCAGACTCTTGGTTATGCACCTGTGCACCATAGATGGCACACTCATCACCTTGAAAAATCTGCTTCAAAAGGATCGTACAAAGGATAATTCCCTCTATTTGAGGAGGTCTGTCGATAGCTTGAGGTTTCGTTCTTTGAATACAAGTTGAAGGAACTAAAAGCTACAACAAATGTTTAAGGTAAAAACTGGATTACGGGATTGATGAGGGAACCTCAGAAGTGGACAAGGGCATACGACGCAGGTGGCTGGAGGTTCGAGTTCCAGACTAGCAACATGGTTGAGTCATTTAATAGTGTGTTGAAGGGTTGTGATATCCCGACCCCTGGGATGGTGATATCCTGGCCCAAGGATTAATAGAATTAATAGAGTATCCAAACCAACAAGATGCATCTTCTTTTTCGGAAGCTATCTCGAAAAAACCTCCAAGTTAAGCGTGCTTGGTTTGGAGCAATTTGGGATGGGTGACCGAATGGGAAGTTTTTCTCGGGTGCGCATGAGTGAGGACAAAGTGCGCACAAAAGACTCGTGTTGGTCTATGGGGACAATATATGATCCTAGCGAGCTGCCAGGAGTAAGTGCCGCCAGTCCAGGGATTGGACGGGATGTTACAAGGGTATACGTGCCATGCCAGTCAGTGTTATAGTAACATTCGCTTTCTATAGGCTTGTGGCGTGGTTTAATGAGAGATACGCATAGGCACAAGCAATGCAGACGAGCAGTCAGAAATGGGCACCTAAAGCAACAACACATCTTCATAATGCAAAAGAACAGACCAATAGACATGAGGTACAATGCTTTGATGAGGAGATGGAAAAGTATGAGGTAAGAACGATGGGTGGCACAACTTCTAATGGTGAGGTGTGGCCTTCAAGGACAGAAGTTGTGCTCATTGATGCTTTTCTCGTACGGTTGTGGTAAACCTAGATAGTACCACTTTTCATGTTCTCATTATGTTATCGCCGCACGTCATCACAACTTTGCATTCGATAGCAGGATCTCTTGGGAGTTCAGTGTTGAGAGCCTAGTACGTACTTTGAGTCCCCGTTTCGAGCCCTTTCTTGACGAGTCACAGTGGCCAACATACATCCGTCCGACATACATTGCTAGTCTAGTGCACCATTGGGACAAACGTGGTACTAGGAAGAGGAGCAGGTTCAACATGGTCATGGATCAGGTTTCCAGTCGCACAAGAAGAGGTCGAGCAACCCTCTTTCTTGTTGACCCTAAGCAAAATGATTGTGGCATATACGACAGACTTGGCCACAACTCACATACATGCCAATGGGCACTTAGTCAGGTGTGATACAATGTTGACCTCACAAAAAATAGTAGAAATTAGTTTTTTAGTATGTCCGAATTGTTGTTATATTTATAAACTTTTGTACATGTTACTAACTTGATTTTCTTACTTTGCGGGATGGCGCATTTCTACTTGCTGCACCCTCACTATGATGAGCACCACAAGGGACGACTCACCAAAGGGAGGTAATGGTTGAATATATATATATATATATATATATATATATATATATATATATATATATATACTAGTCGGTTACCCGTGCGTTGCGACGGCTCACAACAATACCCATGTAAATTATCCATCAAAAAGATCTCAAGATTTTTTATTGATTGTCTTCGCTCTTCGCATAATATTTTTTATGAACGCACCGGTACCATAGGCAGCAAATCAGAGACCCACATCCCTTGCCTCCCCCACTTCCAAGGTTTCGTAGAGCAGGAGGGAAATGGGAGAGACGGACATACCTGTTCGTTGCTGCAGAAGGACACGACAAAGACCTGGGCATCTAGAGGCGACATAGGTAGTATACGGCTAGATATATAGGGAGAGAGCATGCAAGCGAAGAAAGAAGCCCAGTCGGAGCAACTCCAAACCGAGAGGCACTCGCACCAGGCGTCAATCCGAGAAGGGCAAGATAATGCGAGTGTCTTCCCAGCCCTGGACCCACCGAAGCGACACAACACCACCACCAACTCCGTAGCATATGCTGACTGCTGCCACGCTACGTGCCTTGGTTGTCCAATATCTCAGACCTGGACTCCTCATTGCCAAGATAACCTAAGTATGGCAGGCGCCACCATGTCCTCCTTGACGGCACGCATGGAGAAAGGCCAGGAGCATGACCGACTCACGCCGTACTCACGTCGACGAGCATTGGTCGGCTCGCAGATGTGACCGTGGGCGGGGGCAACAGGTTGGGGAGGAAGAACAGGGCGAAGGCCTGGAAGATGAACAGGACGTCCGATGACGGCGAAAACGATGATGCGCGCATCATGTGAAGCGTCCTCGTGGACGTGCAACAGCCACTGCACGAGTTGTTGTTGGGGCTGGGGTCAGACGAATACGGGGAGGAGGCGCATGCACCTACGCCCTATGCTGAGAATGGGGTGGCTGTAAGTCTCAAAATTGGTATAAGAAAAAATAGTAATAATAAAATAAATATATGAATAAATAAAATAGTAAATTCACATATCACAAATTATACTCGAGTATTGAAAATTGAGGACTGAATTTTGAAAACCAAGAATTATTGTAGAAAAGAAGTATTAGAAAAGTTTTCTGTCCAACTAAATGATTATTCATTTCATTAAATAATACACTATGAGCATCTATTTAAAGGAGTAAGTCAACTATTCTCTCCCATAAGGAACTAACATAAATAACATTAAGGGGAAAATGAGAGGGTTACCTCATATTAAAATTTTAGTGTACGATTCAGAAGTTGAAATTCAAAACTTGAATTTGAACTTAGTATGAAATCCTAAAGATAAAAGAAAGAAATACTAGCCAATACAAAATAAAAGCTATAAATTCATCCCATATTGGCATGTTCAAATGGTACATTTAATTTGAGAACAAGATTGCCACAAAGTTGAATTCAAAATTTGGAATTTAAATTGATTTAAGAGTTTGGAATTTGAAATAGAAAGGAAAAAGAAAATAAAAAGAAAAGGAAGAGTAGACCTCAGCCTGTGTCTCAGGCCGAATTCCTTGCCTCGTGGCCCATCTTCCTTGATTCCGTGGCGGCCTACTCTAGCCCTGGCATGCGCCCTCACCCACGCGCTTTTCCTGCTGTGCCTTTCCCCCACGCACCGCTCCTGTTCACGAGTTGAGTCACTATGGGGTGGGACACATTCATCAGCCTTCCACCTCTGGTGCGCGCTAATGCGTTGGGTCACTGACCGGTGGAGCCACGACGTCGGTCACACTCCGCTCTACTCGCCCGCGCGTGCCTGTTCGCGAAGTAAGGCGCTGACATCATAGGCCCGCTGGTCAACTCCCCTGTTGCTTCGCGCCAGAGTCACATTACCACCTATGGGTGGGCCCCCTTGGTCAGGTCGTTCGTCACCAACTGAACGCGGACTTGGCGGGTGAAAAATCTCCCGTCGTGATCCTCGCTCGGGCTAGCTGGCCGCGAACCTTGCGAAACCCAACTACCTGCATGTCGCCGGGGGATAAATGGGACACCCTATCTTCATCTTTTCCCCTCTATCCACCTCGGTGCCTCGTAACCAGATCGGAGTGGAGGGAGGAAGAGAAGCCACCACGAGAGGGCTTCACGCCGTTGTCACCTAGCCCTTTGATGTTGCGCCAGCTCCTTCCACAAGCCTAGGGAAGGGAGGTCGTGACCGTGCCACTCGGAATTTACCAACAGCGCCACCCGAATTGCTCGTCGGAGCGACCTCCTTGCCACCAACCCGCTCTGCATCGTGGCCGGACCGTCCACCGCGTCAAATCACGGTATGCATACCTTCATCATGTCTGCCGTGCATCTGTCCGCGTGTTGCTTCAAACCTCTTGGAATTTAGTGCGGGGAAATTGCCAATTGCTTGTCGCCAGCGAACTCTCGCCGTGTGGCAAGGGCGGCGCCGTCGTGCGCGACTATCAGATTGGGGGAATGAGTGAGCACCGTCAGATCTCAGGGGACAGCCCAGATTAGAAGTTTGCGTACCCCTTCGTGCGATCGATCCTGACCTAGGATCTCTGATCGGGTGAATAAGAGACGAGCGTAGCTGTATTGAATCCTAGCCGTGTGTTCTCAATCGGAGGGCGGTCGTCGACTATCGGTTGAAGTTAACCTAGGCCAAATCATGGTTGTAGAATTCTAATCGGACGATCAGGATTACTGCATACCCCTTCGACCCGATCGTTTTACAGAAGAACCCCTAAGCTTTATAAAAACCAACCCGCCGTCCAACTCGGGGTTGACTGTGTCTGTGTAAATATTGCGGGTTAGCCCTTGACCTTCCCTGTATTTAGCGACCAATCCAGAGAATTATAAAATTTAGTAAAAGGAATTAGAAAATGATTTTTAAGGCAAAAATAAATGCTAGAATTTGTTTAATTCATAGAAAAATGCATACTTAGTCCAAATTAATTCGTTCCAATTCCTATAATTTGGTAATAATATTGTTTATCATTTAGTACCACTGTTTTGACATGAATGTCACAATAAAATCTATATGCTATTTAATCTTGTACAAAACACATAAAATCTTTAGAAATTCATAACTTAGAATTTATAACTCCGATTTGATCCGTTCAAGTTGTGTTAGTCTCGTATAAATATTTACTATGCAATAACAACATTTATTATACCATGTATCATTATTTTATAATTAGATCTATATTTAACTGATGTGGTTAGCCTGGTTAAACTGCTTATCATTATAAACTACTAGAATATGATATATGTTCAATTTATAACTTAGATTAAAGTGGAGATAATTATTTATAGCATAACCTTTCATATGATTTATACTAACCAATTAATAATATAGTTTAATATTTCTTCCACAGATCATAACTCCTGAACCATGACTCTGATCTTAGTAGTTCTCGATCCAACGATTTCGTAGCAACGCGTGGATTATTATTATTCAGTTTGTTCTTATGTTTGGTGTGATGTTAATTTTGTCTATACCATGTTTGTTTGTATTGCTACGACTAGCAGTGAGGTCACGAGGATCTGAAGAAGCATCCTAGTACCTGGATTCTCAAGTGCCAGGCAAGTTGTGCCCTTGATCACATTTGTTACCCGATAATGTTCTTTATTATCATTTATTCATGCATAAGTTTAATTTTGATGGGACCCAATAGGTCACCCTAGTCTGTTTATCCATTTTACCTTGTTTACCCCTGAATCATTTGGGTAGTTATGCTATTACTTTACATGGTTTTGGGTTAATATTTCATTATATCCATGTTCCAATTATTTTGTTATTCTATTTATGTTCATGTCAAGATCATTAATGTTAATTGGAACATGGAGCTTAACTTGAGAAACACGTGCCACCACAAGGGTGGAATGGGACGTCCTTAGCTGACTAATTAGGAAAGCTAGTGGAAGACTACCTTACCCGAAAGGGGCAAGGGCTGTAGGGGAGTGCATCCAAGGAGGTTCTCGAGTTGATTTTGCTGCGATGGTGGTCAGACGAGGGATTCTTGCAAGTGCTCTTCCCATAAACTGTAGCGGGTTTTCGGAAGTTAGTGAAACTTTGTAAAGGCCTCGTAGTGGATCCCTAGCCATTCACCTCGGTAGTGTCTAAGGGACTTACAAACCCTGGCGACATGGGATACACGACTTATGGGTACAGGGTACAACCTCTGCAGAGTGTAAAACTGGTATACTAGCCAAGCTCACGGTCAAGAGCAGCTCAGGACTCTCGCATGATTAATTATGGAATTTAAACTCAATTTGTCATATGCATTGCATGTGATTTGTTATTAATTTTGTTCTATTATTTATTATGGTTTGGTATTTACTTACATTTAGTAACTGCTAATAAAATTTGACCAACTTATTAAAAGAAATGCTCAGCTTTAACCCCTATTGTTGATCAGCTTTACACATCACATGAACTCCCACCTTTGGTGAGTTCATGCCACATTATTCCCCCCAACTTGTTGAGCGATGAATATGTGTGAGCTCACCCTTGCTATCTCACACCCCCCACAGGTGAAGAACAGGTGGTTCAAGAGGAGCCACACAACGAGGAGTTCGATTTGATCTAGGTGGTGTCTCCCAGTTGACTTATTGGCACCAAGGATGGATTTAGTCGTTTTATATTTATCTTTTATTTTTGTAAGGCTTCCGCTATGCAATAAGTACTCTGATGTTATTGTGACATTTATCTCTATACACCCTGTTATTATATATGTTGTCTTCTTTGGCGCATATATGAGATGCACCCGGCTTTGTTCCTTAAATCCGGGTGTGACAGAAGTGGTAACAGAGGAAATGTTGACTGTAGGATGAAACCTAGATAGAAATGGATAAAGCCCTTACCTACTTACCTTACTCTAATTCATTCTATACTTATCTTATCTTGATCCTGTCTCACCTTTTGCTGTCATACTCTGATTGCTCTTATCTTTTCCACTCTAAGACAAGATGGATTTCACACTTTTGAAATCATGTGCCTAAAGGGATCTTTAGGAATAGGAGGCTTACTCCTAGGAACAAAAACAAAACTATTTTTATAGGTATCTATACGCTTGAAGTGTTTGTTCTTATGATGTTGTCTGATTTGGATCTTTGATTAAGTGTGATAAGTTGTGGAGTAATGTCCACAATTACATCTGCATATACATATAGGCATAAATAGTATTCATAAGATAACTAAACAACCTAGATTATCCTCCATTAAAGTGTATCTATTTCAGATAGATTCCTTTAAGTTGAAATATATATATATATATATATAATCTATCTTATCCTAATAGGTTCATCTTGTGATAAAAAAATATCTTATCCTCTTAAATTGTTTATAAGATAAACTAGACCAACTAAAGATACCCCACTAGAATATATCAAATAGATCTATCTTATCTTAAAAGATTCAATCTTATCTTGATATATCCATTTTATCTTAAAAGATTCTATCTTATTCTTAGAGACTCATCTTGTCCTAATAAGCATGCTTATCCCCACCACTTCGCTTATCTCATAACAGTGTAACAAACATGATCTATTCCAAGATAAAATAAGTAGATCTTATTTAGTCTAATCTGATTACACCAATTTAATTTTGATCCCATCTAATCTGATCATATCTAACCTAATGGACAAACATTTTAGATCATACTCGTAAAATAAGATTGGATCCTACTCTTGTAAATATGTTTAATCTAAATTGGAGTCTTAGTCCAACCTGGCCATATGCAACTACCCTAACTACTCGATGGTTGCATAACCCTCTATTTTAACCTAACAAAGAATCTGACCCACCTACACCATATGACCCCTTCTATCTTAAAAGATTCTAACATATATTAATAATATATATCCTACCCTGGTAGACCTATTTAACTTAAACTAGTCTAATCTAGTTATATCTAATCCAATCCAGACCCTACCTAATCTAATATGATCTAATCTAAATGGAGTTACTTAAACAAGTTAGTTAATGCTGGTAACACAGATTAGACCATCTTCATACGAATGGATTAAAAACCTAAATTTGTGTCCTGGACCAACTCGTCCGTGAAACCATGACCTAGCCTATGTGATAGGTTGCCTAACTCATTCATCCCAAAAGCAAAGAAAAACTTTGTTTAATCGACCTACCCCATATACCGCAATTGTTATCCCAGCTCAGATAAAGGCATCTACCACCACAACCGATGGTCCCTAAATCAAACCTAAGAAGAAGGTTAACTTTGGCAATGAAGAATATGAGTAGAGACAGATCTTCAGATGAATCAAGATCCACCACCGGAATAAAAGTCTCCATTACTCAACTTCCTTTTACCCCCAAATCTTCTCTACACTCACCAAATAGCTAAGACCTGATGTACCCTTGATTTCTATGCCACACTTGTTAATGGCATGAAAATTTTAGGTGTATAAAAATATATACTAATTGGAAGTTCCACTGAGATAAAAAAAATATACTAGAATTTCATAAAGATAAAATCAGCTGGATATGCTCAACTAAATGGTATTCTTAATAGGATTATGGAATCTAGTGTGATCTAATCCAATGTGGTCTACTTAAACAGATTAGTGATACTGGTGGAAGATATTAAACCCTACTAGCCAGGTGTTAACTTAACTAAGTACATTAGACCAACTCAACCATGAGAAAAAGTGTTAACCCAACCCATAGAGTCATGATGAATGGTATAATCTATCTATCCTCACCTAACAACAAACAAACTTTTAAACTACATCATGTAGACTATCTATCTTGACAAATTTCTATGCTACCTTTGGATATTCACCTAATATGACTAGTTACCCCAATTTGGACATAAAACAGATTAAGCCCTGCTAAAGAATCTTCAGATCATAAACAATTACTAGCCTATTCATCCTGCTTACCAAATACTTTTTATTGCAAAGCTATCCTACCATATGCTTCAAACTCTCATGGTCAATACCAGGAAGGGGAGATTATCAAACAACAACAAATAGGAATGAATCCTCCAAATCCTCCACCGGTTGGAATTGATCAAGTAGTTGCCACCCAAATGATGATAATACAACAAATAGAAAACATGGTTATCGAACTGCAAAATCAGATAAGACAAGAACACGAGGAAATATGTCAGGATCGGCTGGAGATACGTCGAGAAATAAGGCAAGCACAGTTGGAAGGACAACGACAACAATAACCTCCACCACCACCACCAGCTCCACCAAGCTATATATATATATATATATATATATATATATATATATATATATATATATATATATTACTACTATTTGTAAGATCTAAGTGTTACTTTAGTTAGTGGTTGGTATGATACTGTTTTACGAGGAATAATAAGGTCTATTTGACCCCATGTGTTGGTAATAAATTATGCATCATGCTGAATTTTTTGTTTGTGCATATCTGATAAGACAATATGAGTATACACCCTTTCCTTACAAATCTCGAGGACGGGATTTCTGTTAAGGGGGTAGAATTTGTAAGTCCCAAAATTGGTATAATAAAAAAAGAGTAATAATAAAATAAATATATGAATAAATAAAATAGTAAATTCATATATCTCAAATTATACCCGAGTATTCAAAATTGAGGACTGAATTTTGAAAACCAAGAATTATTGTAGAAAAGAAGTATTAGAAAAGTTTGCTATCCAACTAAATGATTATTCATTTCATTAAATAATACACTATGAGCATCTATTTAAAGGAGTAAGTCAACTATTCTCTCCCATAAGGAACTAACATAAATAACATTAAGGGGAAAATGAGAGGGTTACCTCGTATTAGAATTTTAGTGTACGATTCAGAAGTTGAAATTCAAAACTTGAATTTGAATTTAGTATGAAATCCTAAAGATAAAAGAAAGAAATACTATCCAATACAAAATAGAAGCTATAAATTCATCCCATATTGGTATGTTCAAATGGTACATTTAATTTGAGAACAAGATTGCCACAAAGTTGAATTCAAAATTTGGAATTTAAATTGATTTGAGAGTTTGGAATTTGAAATAGAAAGGAAAAAGAAAAGCAAGAGTGGACCTCAGCCTGTGCCTCGGGCTGAATTCCTTGCCTCGCGGCCCATCTTCCTTGATTCCACGGCAGCCCACTCTAGCCCTGGTAGGCGCCCCCACCCACGCGCTTTTGACGTTGTGCCTTTCCCCCTCGCACCGCTCCCGTTCACGAGTTGAATCACTATGGGGTGGGACACATTCGTCAGCGTTTCACCTCTGGTGCGCGCTAATGCGTTGGGTCACTGACCGGTGGAGCCACGACGTCGGTCACACTCCGCTCTACTCGCCTGTGCACGTCTGTTCGCAAAGTAAGGCGCTGACAACATAGGCCCGTTGGTCAGCTCCACTGTTGCTCCGCGCTTGACTCACATTACCACCGACGGGTGGGCCCCCTTGGTCAAGTCGTTCGTCCCCAACTGAACGCGGACTTGGCAGGCGAAAATATCTCGCCGTGATCCTCGCTCGAGCTAGCTGGCCGTGAACCTCGCGAAACCCAACTACCTGCATGTCGTTGGGGGATAAATGGGACACCCTATCTTCATCTTTTCCCCTCTATCCACCTCGGCGCCTTGTAACCAGATCAGAGTGGAGGGAGGAAGAGAAGCTGCCACGAGAGTGCTTCGCGTCGTTGTCACCTAGGCCTTTGGTGTTGCGCTAGCTCCTTCCACAAGCCTGGGGAAGGGAGGTCGTGACCGTGCCACTCAGAATTTACCAACAGCGCCGCCTGAATTGCTCGTCGGAGCGACCTCCTTGCCACCAACACGCTCTGCACCGTGGCCGTACCGTCCACCGCGTCAAATCATGGTATGCATACCTTCATCGTGTCCGCCGTGCATCTGTCCGCGTGTTGCTTCAAACCTCTTGGAATTTAGTGCGGGGAAATGGCCAATTGCTTGTCGCCGGCGAACTCTCGCCGTGTGGCAAGGGCGGCGCCGCCGTGCGCGGCTGTCAGATTGGGGGAATGAGTGAGCACAGTCAGATCTCAGTGGACAGCCCAGATTAGAAGCCTGCGTACCCCTTCGTGCGATCGATCCTGGCCGTGGATCTCTGATCGGGTGAATAAGAGACGAGCGTAGCTGTATTGAATCCTAGCCGTGTGTTCTCAATCGGAGGGCGGTCGTCGAGTACCGGTTGAAGTTAACCTAGTCCCAATCATGGCTGTAGAATTCTAATCGGATGATCAGGATTACTGCATACCCCTTCGACCCGGTTGTTTTACAGAAGAACCCCTACGCTTTATAAAAACCAACCCGCCGTCCAACTCGGGGTTGACTGTGTCCGTGTAAATATTGCAGGTTAGCCCCTGACCTTCCCTATATTTAGCGACCAGTCCAGAGAATTATAGAATTCAGTAAAAGGAATTAGAAAATGAATTTTAATGCAAAAATAAATGCTAGAATTTGTTTAATTCATAGAAAAATGCATACTTAGTCCAAATTAATTTGTTCCAATTCCTATAATTTGGTAATATTATTGTTTATCATTTAGTGCCACTGTTTTGACATGAATGTCACAATAAAATCTATATCCTATTTAATCTTGTACAAAACACATAAAATCTTTAGAAATTCATAACTTAGAATTTATAACTCTGATTTGATCCGTTCAAGTTGTGTTAGTCTCATATAAATATTTACTATGCAATAACAACATTTATTATACCATGTCTCATTATTTTATAATTAGATCTGTATTTAACTGATGTGGTTTGCCTGGTTAAACTGCTTATCATTATAAACTACTAGAATATGATCTATGGTCAATTTATAACTTAGATTAAAGTGGAGATAATTATTTATAGCATAACCTTTCATATGATTTATACTAACCAATTAATAATATAGTTTAATATTTCTTCCATAGATCATAACTCCTGAACCATGACTCCGTTCTTAGTAGTTCTCGATCCCACGATTTCGTAGCAACGCGTGGATTATTGCTATTCAGTTTGTTCTTATGTTTGGTGTGATGTTAATTTTCTCTATACCATATTTGTTTGTATTGCTATGACTAGCAGTGAGGTCACGAGGATCTGAAGAAGCATCCTGGTACCTAAATTCTCAAGTGCCAGACAAGTTGTGCCCTTGATCACATTTGTTACCCAATAATGTTCTTTATTATCATTTATTCATGCATAAGTTTAATTTTGATGGGACCCAATAGGCCACCCTAGTATGTTTATCCATTTTACCTTGTTTACCCCTGAATCATTTGGGTAGTTATGCTATTGCTTTACATGGTTTTGGGTTAATATTTCATTATAACCATGTTCCAATTATTTTGTTATTCTATTTATGGTCATGTCAAGATCATTAATGTTAATTGGAACATAGAGCTTAACTTGAGAAACACGTGCCACCACAAGGGTGGAATGGGACGCCCTTGGCTGACTAATTAGGAAAGCTAGTGGAAGACTACCTTACCCAAAAGGGGCAAGGGCAGTAGGGGAGTGCATGCAAGGAGGTTCTCGGGTTGATTTTGCTGCCATGGCGGTCAGACGAGGGATTCTTGCAAGTGCTCTTCCCATAAACTGTAGCGGGTTTTCGGAAGCCAGTGGAACTTTGTAAAGGCCTCGTAGTGGATCCCTAGCCATTCACCTCGGTAGTGTCTAAGGGCCTTGCAAACCCTGGCGACATGGGATACACGACTTGTGGGTACAAGGTACAGCCTCTGTAGAGTGTAAAACTGGTATACTAGCCGAGCTCATGGTCAAGAGCAGCTCAGGACTCTCGCATGATTAAATTATGGAACTTAAACTCAATTTGTCATATGCATTGCATGTGATTTGTTATTAATTTTGTTCTATTATTTATTACGGTTTAGTATTTACTTACATTTAGTAACTGCTAATAAAATTTGACCAACTTATTAAAAGCAATGCTCAGCTTTAACCCCTATTGTTGATCACTTTACACATCACATGAACTCTCACCTTTGGTGAGTTCATGCCACATTATTCCCCACAACTTATTGAGAGATGAACATGTGTGAGCTCACCCTTGCTATCTCACACCCCCCACAAGAGAAGAATAGGTGGTTCAAGAGGAGCCACACAACGAGGAGTTCGATTTGATCTAGGTGGCGCTTCCCAATTGACTTATTGGCGCCAAGGATGGATTTAGTTCGTTTTATATTTATCTTTTATTTTTTGTAAGGCTTCCTCTATGTAATAAGTACTCTGATGTTATTGTGACATTTATCTCTATACACTCTGTAATTATATATGTTGTTCTTTATCGCATGTATGAGATGCACCTGGCTTTGTTCCTTAAATCCGGGTGTGACAGTGGCGCTGAGGTGGAGGCATGAGGGGATAGAGAAAAGAAGTACAATGGCGAACGAGGTGGTGGCAACTGAGGCGAGGACCATCATTATCGTGCGGAGGTATAGATGGCCAAATGGGTCGTATCTACCGAGCCAGCCCGAGGCACGATCTATTTAATAGTGCATGGGCCAACCCGACACGAGCGCCATGCGGGGCTTGGGCCATAGCCTCGGCTCGTAGTGCTGGCCTAGCCTGACACGACTATTTTTTTATTTTACAAAAAATCATATATACATATGTACAATTTATATTCAATATTATAAACACCTGAGCATGATGTTCTACTTGTTAGACAGCTTCGCCCAGTGTCTCCCACTCTTCTTCTATCAGGGCGTGGGTTCAAACCTCACATCCTACACCACTTTTAACATTTTACTCTGAGTTGATTTGGAAAAAACGTAGGGACTTTTTTGTAAAAAGATGACATAGGACGACCGTTGAAACTGGTGCTTTAAGTATAGTACAGATATATATTAAATTTTTGAATGAGTAAAAGTAAATGATGTTTGTTTTATCAAATAAATCTTATTATCAGGTGCTGCCCATTCGACGATTTAGGACCCATGACCGGTTCTTGGAGATGTTGTATGATGACAGATACACTCCCCTCCTTCAGATGGGCTGACTTGGATGTTGTATAATTTTAGGTTCATTGCGGCTTGTCCACAATCAACCCTGCGGCGCTCCCAGCTTTGGTTGACATGTAACTTCATCCAGATTTTTTTTGCAATACACCTTTGGTTCATGTTTTGTGGCAACTCATTGAAAACAATTTATTTAGAGGTTAGGTTTTGACTTATTATTTGTTTGTCTTCCCGTATGTGGTGACCATGCACTCACACTTTCCATCTTCCGTGCGCGTGAGATGACCATGACGCGGCAAGACTGCCAGAAGATGTTTTTTCTCAGCATTCATGGTTGTCTAGTGACCGGTCAGGTAGCACCCAGTGGCCGGAAATAAAGAGTCGAGGCCTTTCTTCGCAGAGCTATTCCCGTAGATACACCAGTCAGCAACACATCTAGGGTACCTCTCGCCTGGCTTAGGTAGTCTTTCTGGCACTATCCAGCCGAAGAAGATGATCATAATGTTATCTACCACTGCTGAGATTGGATCCTTCACATTTTTGGCTCTATCTTTTTTCCAGACATGACAGGTGACAACGCGTCCTAGATGTTCCTGCCCTGCCTAACTGATTGGGTCATGGCAGGAGGCTACAACTAGGGTTTTATAGTCATGTCCTTCCTCTACAAGTAGCTTTGCGAGTCTTATCATTGGAGGACGAGGACCATGAGCTTAGGTGGTTGTGTGTACCTACTCCAACTTTGGATGTGGCCACTCATACCGGTTGGTCGCCCGATAGAGTTTTCTTGTCGCAATTGGTTCGATGTCGCCGGGTGCCGACAGCGGCCTATCATTGGGACTAGGTCCAGCAACCCTTCACACGTCACGAGTGGGCCTATGTTGAGTTCTCAAACGAGCTTGACACACTTACGTCGTCGATGGTTAGTTCTTTGCGTTTACTTTGTATTTTAACTTGGTTAGTGCATCATCGACAATGAATATAAACTGTGCCACAAATGTTATTATGTTTTTAGGTTAGCTGGCAACCATATGACGAGCCACATCTGACGTAGATTCAGTTGAGCTCAGTGTGATCGGACAACGATGACCTTTACCCTATGAAGTTTCTGCTGATTTGCTTCTATGTCGTTGGGTATCACTTGCCCACAGAGTGGCACAACAGTTCAGACTGCGTTAGGAGTTTTTTGTGGAGACGTTCTGGATATCGATTGAACTCCAAAGTAAGTGACTTTGTCCTCTTCGTTTTCTGACTCATATTTAAAATGTGCAATGCGACCATTTAAGAGATGTTTCCCATTTGCAGGTTCAATCGGCAAAAGAAAAAGAAAAGCCAATGACTTTGAGAACTACCATTGAGGCTACATTAACAAATGGGAGCAAATGCACGATCTCTTCTACCACAACGAGCAACCCCACACCAACTACAACTTCCATAGGTACATGGCTTGGTATGTTGGTGTGACTAGGTGCAAGTTGAAGGGCTAGTGGATAGATGCAGACTATGCCGAGCTAGAGCCATCAAACGATGAAGACACTTCGTATGACCTAGCTACTCGGCACGAGACATAAGTCGAGGTCACACCCATCTTAGACAGAGTGGTACCAAGATCTTCACTCTTTTAAAGTTTATAAATGCATTATCATATCTTTCATTGGTTCTATCATCATGTTTTACTTTGTGTATAAGGTAACTCTATCAAGTTCTCTGTGATCGACATTGAGCGTTTATCACGGACTACTTCTAACAGCAGGACGCTTGTTGTTCTCTCAGTAAGTAATAACTGTTAGAAGCAAAATCATTAATTTTAATGTTCAAAACTTGGTGGCTAAATAACTTTAGACCGTGACAGAGGATATCACATCGTCTACGTTGTGCTGCTGCTCGTTGTGGTTGCATGACTAGCGCAGAAGATGACGTACAACCTCCTATGCAGTGCCATGCTAACACTCCACAAAGAGTTGGAGCATCCACAGCTACATAGAGATTGTCATTTTCGACAAGGAGATGTTTGCTGACGTGGAGGATGAGGGGGATGAGGACAACATTGAGGTTCACCACGACAAGATTGGACCTTCCCAGCTGCAGGATGCTCCTTTGACATAGTTGTCTCAACCTACTCCATGCACATGACAACCACGTGACCCTTACACTCTAGGCACCGACGCTCTTGGGACCAAGGGCAAGGGTAAGACCATCAAGAAGTGGGTGGTGCATGCATGGTGATTTGGACTATTTTGTTATTCGGACTGTGATTTCGACTATTTGTGCTACATACTATGATTTGGACTATTTGCTCTACAGATTATTGATGATATGGACTATGTGTGATACTCTATGGTTGTGTGATGTGGTATTTGGTTATATATATGCTGATATCATATTGGATGTGCTTATTGCAACTGTGGATGTTAAAAAACAAGGGAAACTCTCGCAAAATTTTTTCATGATTAGAAAGACATGAAAAGTACAATACAATGTAATAACAAATGGAAAAAACAAAGGTACTACAAATCAAACAGGTAGCAAAATCAATCTAAAACATTATCAATAAGCAACTCGTCATCTGAGTCATATGTCGCACAATCCTGATGTCAATGGGTTGAAGACAAACATGTCCCAGTAGACAAATATGGGGTGAGAGTTCTTCATCTAAGTAAGGTAGGTTACAAATATGACCCATGGATCCTTGCTAATCGTGCTGCACAGGTCGTCTATGCTGAACAGATCATTTCTAACAATGAGAAGAAAAGCACCGACAAATCGAAGCATGTAGTTTTTCCTAGAAAACAACAAGCTATAGGAGTTGATAGTGTATCTGATATGGATGATTTTATCCAATTCAACGACATGTCTCTTTTCATAGACCATTCAACCAAGACAAGGAAAGTTGAGCGAAGCATCCCATGTAAATAGTTGCCCTAAGTACGCCATGATGGACAAGGCAGAACAATAGCTCCCTAGATTATAAACTTTCTTGTAATTGATTATTGTTAGGACCATATTTGCTATAAGTTTGAGATCAATATATATTTCTTTATTGTCTTAATTCAATTTTTGTGGCCAAGGAAAGATGTTTAATTCCATTAGCGAGGGAGAGAGAGGGGGCGTTGGGGACTTGTTCTCAAATGCTATGAGTTAAGAACAAGGCAACACATGAAATGTTAAACGTTAATGCCCTTCGTCCTTCGAAACATTATTTCCCTTAGGATATAATGATCTTCAGACGAAGGTCATGAAAGCCATACCTTCATCATTGCAATATGCGATAATAAAGGAAGAATCATATGGAATATAAGAGATAACACGAATAATTATTTAATATTAACAGCTCATTTCTATTTTATTATCATGGACAAATAGAAATGAGATCGAATTACAAGTGTACCTTTGGCTTGATAGAAAGTGAAAGTACAAGCGTGACACACAAGCAAATACAAGTCAGCGTGAACAGTACGGGGCACTGTTCATCTATTTATAGGCACGGGACGCAGCCCATGTAAAATTACACCCATGCCCTTTACATTTGCTAATGACTCTATAGTGATCCATCGAGGTCTAAATAGCCTTTTCCCTTTTAAGTCGGTTCCCTTTTCTGCTACCATGCCGAAGCTCCCTTGCGCATAGCTACGGCACTGCGTCAACCTTTGTATTCTTTGTGCTTCTCACACTGTGGTTCTGATCCGAGTCCGAAGGTACCTGTTCATGTATTAGACTCCAAAAACGTTGTTAAATCATGTTTTTGAGGACCTTCGGAAGACGAAGGCCCCCAACAGTAGCCCTCGCAATATTAATTTGTTAGAATAACAAATTCAGATTGTGATATGGACGAAGGCCCTAAGCCGAAGGTCCGAAAAATCACCTTCCCTTTGCTAGAATAGCAACAATCAATGACAGACGGGGCCCTCCAATTTGGAGCGTACTGGGCGTATAAATAAGAACTCACCCCGAGCACATTTGGTACGCTACTTGCCGCCTGCTTTGCTTGCTCAATTTTTTTAGCTCTTGCCTACCAACACTTGCTTGGTTCTTTAGACTTTCTAAGCTTCGGCTTTAAGGACACATTTTTGCCATTTCCGAAGAGAAGATGTCTCAAGACAAAAAAGTTGTTGCTGAGACGAAGCTGAGCGAAGAGGAGAAGCTCCTTGAGGAGAAAACTGCTGGATTTATTAAATCAATAGCGAAGACAAATACAAAAAAGATTACTAAGGAAATTTTAGAAGGCTTATCTGGAGATACTGATGACAGCGACAGTTATGATGCGGAAAGTGGAGGCGAAGACTCTGAAGATCGGCCCTGGCGACCAAACCATGCAGTCTTCGGGAAATCGACTATCAAACAGAGTCATCTTGATAACATGAGAGGAAGGTATTTTCGAGATATGTCTATTGTGAGGGCTGACGCAGACAGGGCTGTTCCTGCCCCCGAAGAAAACGAAGTTGTGATCTACTGAAGCTTCTTCAAAGCTGGGCTTCGGTTCCCCTTAAGCAGATTTGTGGTTGAAGTTTTAAAGATATATCAGATTTTCCTTCACCAGATTACTCCCGAAGCAATTATTAGAATGGGGATCTTCGTCTGGGCCGTGAGGAGTCAAGGTTTAGAGCCAAGCGCAAGATGTTTTTGTAGTATGCACGAGCTTTCGTACGAGACGAAGCCCTGGGGTAAGGAACAATATCATAACAATTTTGGGTGTTATAGCTTCGTTGCTTGCTCTGGCGCAAGCTACCCAGTGCCAACGTTTCGGAAGAGGTGGCCCAGGGCCTGGATGGAAGAATGGTTTTACGTGAAGAATGATTTAAAAGCAAGAGAAGATATTAAAGAAATCATCATGCGACCCATTTGGTCCCGCTTCGGCCTCCGAAAGTCGAAGGTAGAAATTGATGAAGCAGTCGAAGCATGCCGAAGGGCTTTCAACACAGTTTGCTCTTTCATTGGGACAAGAGACTTAATTTAAGAACATATAGCCTACAGGATATGGCCATTGATAGACTGCTGGGAAATGCCGAAATAAACCATCACCAACCCTAGCGAAGGCAGTTTGGTTCGATTGAAATACACCTTCAGATTTGGAGATCAGTTTGTCGAACCAGATGATGACTGGCTGAAGTGTGTTGAAAATACTAGTGATGAACTGCTTGGAACATATTCCAAGGTTGAAGATAATGCTCTATCTGCGGCCTTTGGGAGCCGAAAAAAGAAAAGGTTAAATAGGGTTTTTGATGCTATTGGGTTTGTGTACCCTGACTATCGCTACCCGCCGTGGGGGCAGAAAAGAAAGGGCGCAACTTCGGGAAAGGCTGCTGCTTTGGCTGCTTCAAGAAAGCCCGCACCGAAGAGGAAAAAGTTGAAGGTCCTTACTCACCGACCGGGCTACATTGAACCGGCCATAGTGCCTGAATTTTGCGATGAGACTTCTTCAGCTATTGAAGCCAAAGGACCTGGTCCTACGCAGAGGATTGAAGAGCCGGCTACAATGCCGAAGACTGACAAAATTGAAGAACTGAGAATCAAAGGGACAAAAACATTAGAAGTTCTAAGCCCTTCGGCAGAAATGGAGGTGCCGAAAGCACAAAAAGGTCTAGCAGCAACCCCCAAGAGAAAAAGGATGGCTAGTGTACTAGATGTGCTAGAGACGATAAAAGCTTCAAGCTCTACTCCAGGAAAAATTGCCAAGGCTTCAAAAACACAGATTGAAACCGAGACAATGCTGACCAAAGCTGAAGCTACACTGAGCCAGGATGATGCCGAAGCTGGGCCTTCAGTGCCTGCCAAGGAGAAACCCTCGGAAACTGGAGAAAAGGCAACGGAAGAAGAAGGTACAGAATAGATTTTGCCTGAAAAAGCTGCCGCTCCTGCTCCCGAAGCGTCTTCCGAAGTCCCTGATTATATTATTCGACACGCTTCGGGAAAAAGATTATCTGAAGAAGAAATTTTTGAAGCTAAACACTATGCTCGAGAACTAAAGTACCCAAAAGGGGCCTTAGTGTTTAATGGCACAGATGAAGATGAATTCTTGTACTGCCTCCCAGACAACAAAGAATTATCTGTCTACCGGGAGATGGCCAGAAGTATGGGGTTCCTGAAGCTTGAAGCTGGCCTCTGCGCCATGACGAAGGACAATCTTGCGGATAGCCTTGCATATAACAGTCTGAAGGTACAAAAATCGTGTATTTGGAAGTTTATGAATTTTGAATTATTGTTTTGTTCTTATATTAACCCATTCATTCTTTTTATATAGGGTTTAATACTTAGCAACACCTTAAGGGCACAAAAGAATGCTGAAGACGAGAGTTGCACTATTGCTCTCAATAACCTTTGAACAGAGGTTATCAAACTAAGAAACGAAGCTTTGGAAAAAGACAAAATTCTACTGGTGGACAAAGTAAAGGGGGATGAAGCTAACATCAAGGCTCAATCTGAAATCCAAAGGAATGAGATTGAAAACCTTCAAAAACAACTGGCCGAAGCTAAAGAGATATGCGCAGTCGCAGAAGCTAAAACGAGGAATTAGCGAAAACTGGACAAATCACTTAGAGAAAAAGGTTGAAGAACTTCGCACATCCAAGGAAAGATGCTTTGAAACATCTATGGACTGTGTGAAGAAAATAAAAACAAGTTTTGCCAATGTGGGCGCCTATTCTTCCGAAGAAAACTTCATACAAGGCGACCCCGAAGGCGTTATTGAATGGTTAAGTGGGGAGGCCGAAGCCTTTGAAGAAATTCTAAATGACCGCGGGGATGTATGCACGTTCTCTGGTGCGAGAGGAGTTGCAGCTATTTTGGAGAAAGCAGGGTGCGAACATGTTAAAACTTTGGCCCATGCCGAAGCTGCCTTCTCCATCGATGATATAAAGGACCCCTCGGCCGAAGCGAACTCAATAGGTGGAAATTTTTTCACTGATATCTGGGAAAATGGTGGCCGGGGGATGACCCATGAAATAATAAAGAAAAACGAAAAAGATATTCATGACACTCGAGAGTCAATAAAAGCAGTTGAAAAGGCTGCGGAGCTTGAGAGACGAATATGTATTACTTAATGGTTTTTAACTTTGTTGTGTATTTTTGCGACTTCGAACTGATTTACGTTTTCTACCGCAGTTGAACTATCTCCTCCCCCAGAGCCTTTCGAGTCATTGGCCAGCCCAGAGGCAAAGGAATCAACAGAAATTATTAACATGGCCGAAACTATTGTAGACGAAGTCGTTACCCAACTGCTGACCGAAGCTGCAGATAAAGTTTTGAAGGAAGAATAGTAGCTATTGTAAAAACATTGCTAGAATATTAATGTAACATTTGCTGGACTATGCTTGTAATATTTGGTGCTCC
Source organism: Zea mays (assembly GCF_902167145.1). Classification (NCBI taxonomy): domain Eukaryota; kingdom Viridiplantae; phylum Streptophyta; class Magnoliopsida; order Poales; family Poaceae; genus Zea; species Zea mays. The sequence goes on from NC_050099.1 coordinate 210,846,389, forward strand.
TAGGTTTTGAATGTAATATATGAATGGTTTTGTAATTCATTTCTTTGCAATGCATGAAACATTTATGTACATTCTATTTTTGAGCCTTCGACGAAAAAACACCTTCCCTTCTTTTCATGCTTCGTAAAGAAGAGCTTTTATGCTTCGTAAAAAATCCTCTAATCGTCGCAAAAACATTAATGCTTCGTCAACAATAGATTTTTTCCTCCACATCAGAGCTGATGAAGCTGTATTTCTTCAAAACTTATTTTGTGCCTTAGCACAATTTCACTTTTTTGAAGCATTCTTTGAAGGTCAACATTGTATCCCCTTTTTGTGCCATTGATGCAATATGATGTATGATGTTATGTTATGCAAAATGATGTGATGATGTTATGTTATGCAAAATGATATTTGTGCCGAAGACACACACTCACACCCCCATAGTGGAATACACAATCTCTTTGCCGCTTATTTTTCGGCTTCACCACTTATTTTTTGGTGTATCAGCGCTGACTTTTCGCTGTAAGTTCTGCATTCCCTTAGGAACGTCTTTTGAACTTCTACGCCTTCTATTTCGGCGGTATTCACGTTGACTTTTCGCGCTTCGCCTTATATTTTGGCGGTATTTGGCTCTGCATTCCCTTTGGAACGACTTTTGAGCAGAAAACTTACACTGCGCTCCCTTAGGAACGACTTTTTGTAGTTTCGGCAAACTTACGCTGCGTTCCGTAGAATGACTTTTTTAGCTTCGGAGATACTTGTAATGTGATTTTTAGCCGCGCGTTCCCTTAGGAACAACTTTTGTGCTTCAGTGACTTTTGGACTTCGTGAGTCTGTGGAGAAGATATATTTCACTATGGCAAAAATGAGGCTATTACAAGAAATTGAAAATGACAAGAGATCTAAGTTTTCAATAATTGTTCCTTATTAAAAAAGAAAATGACAATGAATGTAAAGACTGTTTTAGGGGTAGGATATCTCTCAGTAGATATGCTTCGATTCTGGCACAGTACTGTTGACTGTGCGAGCTTCGGACTCCTCCCTGAAATCTCGCTGTTGATGGGTCTGTTGGCTCCCTTCTGGCTGCTGGCCTCGTGAATATGCAGGTTGTAGTGGTGGCGGAGGTGGAGGCTGTGGCCAAAATGCCTGTGGTTGGCTAGCCGAAGCAACAAAAGCTGCAGGATGGTTACCCACATACTCTGGTATGTAGGGTGAGTGCTACAAAGCAGTGTGCATGACCTGCTTCGGCTGGTTCTGCTGAGCTGCGGCTTCTGCTATTTCCTTTTGTTTCTGAATGGTGACATGGCACATCCTTGTAGTATGGCCCTTGTCCTCACCACAGAATAAGCAATAAATTTTCCTAGGTTGATCCCCAAACCTTCCTCTGAAGCCCCTGGCGCCTCCGCCTCTTGGAGCTGGCGACCGTAAATAGCTTTGTTGTTGCCCCGAAACTTGCGAGGAATATTGTGGCTTCTGCTGCTGACTTCCTCTGTCGTCATTCTGGGTTGAGTGGATTGATCTGACATGCCTTTGGTGGATTCTTCCTCCGAAGCCCCTGGTCATCTCAGAGAACATGTAGGCTTCCTCCCTTCTTTGGCGAAAGTCATTGTCAGCCCAGATGTATTCATCCATCTTTTGAAGGAGCTTCTCCAAAGTCTGTGGAGGCTTTCTAGCAAAATACTAGGCAGTAGGTCCTGGACGAAGCCCCTTGATCATGGCCTCAATGACAATTTCATTGGGCACTGTAGGTGCTTGTGCTCTCAGACGCAAGAACCTTCGGACGTATGCCTGGAGATACTCCTCACGATCTTGCGTGCATTGGAACAGAGCCTGAGCTGTGATTGGCTTTGTCTGAAAGCCCTGGAAACTTGTCACCAGCATGTCCTTGAGCTTTTGCCATGAAGTGATAGTCCCTGGCCGAAGAGAAGAATACCACGTTTGAGCCACATTCTTAACTGCCATGACGAAGGACTTGGCCATGACAACTGCATTGTCTCCGTATGAAGATATAGTTGCTTCATAACTCATCAAAAACTGCTTCGGGTCTGAATGCCCATCATACATTGGAAGCTGAGGTGGCTTGTATGATGGGGGCCACGGGACATCCTGCAGTTCTGCTGCCAAGGGAGAAGCATCATCAAAAGTAAAGGTATCATGATTAAAATCATCATAACAAGACCTCTTGATGAAGCTCCCTGTGTTGGGGCCTTCGATCTTGCTCGTCTTGAGCAAGGTGGCGTACTTCTTCAGTGGCTTCGTCAATCTGCCTTTGAAGGTCAGCTAGTTGGGCCATCTTCTCCTTCTTTTGCACTTGCTGATGAAGCATCTCCATGTTTCTGATTTCTTGGTCCAACTCGTCCTCCTGGGGTGTTGGACTAGTGGCCCTCCTCTTCTGGCTTCGGGCCTCTCGAAGAGAAAGAGTCTCCTGATTTGGGTCCAGTGGCTGTAGAGTGGCAGCCCCTAGCGCTGAAACTTTCTTCGGTGGCATGATGAAGGTCAATGCTTGCCGAAGGTGGTCGAAAAGAGTTCACCGGAGGTGGGCGCCAATGTTGGGGACTTGTTCTCAAATGCTATGAGTTAAGAACAAGGCAACACAGGAAATGTTAAACGTTAATGCCCTTCGTCCTTCGAAACATTATTTCCCTTAGGATATAATGATCTTCAGACGAAGGTCATGAAAGCCATACCTTCATCATTGCAATATGCGATAATAAAGGAAGAATCATATAGAATATAAGAGATAACACGAATAATTATTTAATATTAACAGCTCATTTCTATTTTATTATCATGGACAAATAAAAATGAGATTGAATTACAAGTGTACCTTCGGCTTGATAGAAAGTGAAAGTACAAGCGTGACGCACAAGCAAATACAAGTCAGCGTGAACAGTACGGGACACTGTTCATCTATTTATAGGCACGGGACGCAGCCCATGTAAAATTACACCCATGCCCTTTACATTTGCTAATGACTCTATAATGATCCATCGAGGTCTAAATAGTCTTTTCCCTTTTAAGTCGGTTCCCTTTTCTGCTATCATGCCAAAGCTCCCTTGTGCATAGCTTCGGCACTGCGTCAACCTTCGTATTCTTTGTGCTTCTCACACTGTGGTTCTGATCCGAGTCCGAAGGTACCTGTTCATGTATTAGACCCCAGAAACGTTGTTAAATCATGTTTTTGAGGACCTTCGGAAGACGGAGGCCCCCAACAGGGGGGAGCAGGGAGAATATATAAAAGTATACTTAATGTAATATATAAAAAGTACACTAGACAATGGAAATACTCGATTACAAAGTGTAAATATTTTATATTGGCGATTCCCAACAACAACCGCCAGTGGAAAATAATTTATACTAGCAGTTCTCTATGACACCCGTCAGAGGAAATAATTTATACTGGCGGTTCTCTATGACAACCGCAAGTAGAAAATGCTTCTACAGTATTATGGAAGCCATTTCTACTGGCGGTTCTCTATGACAACAACCAATAGAAATTGCGCCTATATAACAGGTGGCGCCGGTTCATTTCATCACGCTGTCAGGCTGCCGGATTTCATCCCCGAGGGTTTCTTTGCCGGCGATCCCCCACGCCATTCTCACACCACCGTCAGGTTTTCCTCTGTCCCTTTCTTTCCTCTTTCCCTTTCCCTCTGCCACCGCTGCCGTCATCAGCCGCGCCAATCGCCGCGCTCGCCACTGGTCATAAACCCTAGGGCGTCGTGCTATGGATCGCCCGTGCTCTCTCTCTGCAGAGGTGAGAGAGACGGAGAGGATGCCTGCGGCGCCGCCGGTTAGTAAAGCCTAGCTTGGGCGTGCTATGGCCATAGCACGCCCGTCGCGCTAGCTATGGCGGTCGCTGCCGGTTACTGCCCCTTTGCCTGTCTCGCCATCTTTACTTTTTTTGTATTTGTTTGGATGCATTACAAATTTTCCGATCTAGCTTGGGATTAAATCGTGCGATTCATCTCACAACCTAATCGACCATTTCCTATACATGCGTTTTATAAGGGTGTGTGTACATATATAGAGAGCCTGCAGTACATGGTTCAAGCTAGCCTTTTCAGTCGTCGCAGCCTCAATGGACCCAGTGGATGCCATCGTAGCGCATCTCAAGGCACGTACACTAGCGGGGTGGCTGGCAACGGATGGCTCATATATCGCTGCCACCTCGAGCTCCGGCGCCAGTCGAGGCTCAATCATCAAGACGTCGTACGTCGTATTTTCATGTGCGCCTGCAGAGTTCTCTCGAAGTGTTGCTGTCAACGTGTCGCCACCACGGGCCCATCTACTCACCACCATGATGTGGGCTCCTTGGCTTCGACGATTGCACGTGAGGTTGTCTCCACGCCCGTGCATGTGGAGCTGGCAGCGCCAGTCATCATCCTCTCCTACGATGAAGATGGGGAGGTTGATTGGACGACACTGATGGACGACGACGAGTAGAAATTACGATATATGTTCTAATCTTAGTATGATGGACAAATTACTATCTAAGAACTTAGTATGATGGACTGCGTATTATGTAAGAACTTAGTATGATATTATATATATTGTGTTCTAATCTTTTGTTCCAATCTTTGTGTTCAATTTTTTGAATCTTTGTTGCAATATTGTGTATATATAGCTCATTGAGTTCTCTAATCAAGGACCAAGTGTTAATGCCCGACCACATGAACAAGGGTGTTTCTCAAGAACATTCCTATGGTGAAGGATATGAAATGCCTAGCGACCTAGCATAGATAGGGCCACTCGGCATGAGTTGCAACGTGACCCTATTTATGATCCACAAGAGTGTGAGGTAAAGTACACATATTTAGTTTCGTGTGTGTACCTAATTAGCTGATTTCACAATGTCTATTACACATGCATGTTTTTCATTTTATTACATGAATAGGAGGTCTTGTCTCAATATCGTGCGATACTCGATGAAGCCGTGGCACAATACCAAGACGCACCGGAGCTGAACCAAGACAAAGACACACTGGTACCAACCGATACAACCACCAAGAGGTCAAGGAAAAGGAAGCAGAGCGATCGGAAAAGAGGTTATAAAGGACTAAACAAGTTTTCTAATAAAACATATAAAATCTGAGATGTGAGCCTGAAAGGTCAGCCCCTAGCTCTAGAAGAGGCACTCCCTAAGTTTCGGAATGCACTTGGGTTCTTAGTTAGAGATAATCTTGACATCACAATATGACATTGGAGTGATGTGTCAGTTGATGTCAAGAATCAAATATGGAATAAACTATTAACGAGGTTCATTCTGCCTCGGGGTTCAGAAGAACTCATGAAGGAATACACGATGAAGCAGCTTTCAATCAATTTCCAAAACTGGAGGTCTGAGATGAATAAAAATTTTGCAAAGAAAGGCCTAGACCCGATACAAAATATAAAATCTCAACAGGTCAGTGGGCAGTATTTCTAGAGCAGAGGAGCAGCCCTGATTTCATATCTCTAAGCGAGGCAAATTCAGAACTCTCTAAGAAGAACAAGTACCACCACCACTTAGGCACAGGTGGTTACAAGCATCAGGTTTCTAAATGGAGACAATAAGACGCCAAGAAGAAGGTTGCAGGGTTGCCGACGCTATCCAAGCAACTTGGTGAAAGGACGGCTAATTAGGTCCTTGCTAGAAAACCAAGGAAAACTAAGGCTGGTATATCTTTTGATGATCCAAATATCGAAGAAACGGCAAAAACATATATGCAATTGTAGCTAAGCAGAGCCAAGAAACATTTAAGCCACAAAGGGAGAGAGACATCCCAACGGCTGGTCTCGGTAACCCTAAGCATTCTGGTCGTGTACGAGGAATCTCGTCTAAGGAAGGATGGAAGGAAGGATTCAGACCATAGTGGGAAGGTTTGTACAAGAAACGTGATTGATACAAAGAAGAGTTGTCGGATTATTTAAGTAGGAGGCCAAGAAATAGTTCAAAGGCCTGATGTCTCAAATGCTATCAAATCCTCCTCTAGAATTGATGCAGCAATTGGTGAGTGCGATGTCTGTTCAACAGATGACCACTCCACAGATGCAAATAATTCCAGCAGCTCAACCCTCGGCTTCCACCGATTGTACGACTGTCCCAAGCTCTATCGCGTCAATGGGAAATAAGGTCCGTTATCCAGTTGATGACATCATAAGGCATGTGGCGTGCACACTGGTTATAAGATATGGTATTAACAATCATCGTACGAAGAAAGTAGGAACATGTGTTGCGATCCCAGGACACAAGTTTCAGGGAAGCGACATTCCAGATGATTATTGCAGGGTAGAAGTGATGACAGTCATCCAAGGATCCGAGGACAACATGTTAGACATCCATGGGCCCAAAGGTATCGAGACACTTGGACAAGCCATAAAAAATTTCATCCTTTGGCCTCGAAGGGATGTCGAATTGGTTGATCCACCAACGCCATCGTCGCCGCATCCCCAACCATCTCTACCTCCTCAAACTTTAGTACCTATTGTACATCCATCATCACCTCCTCAATCTTCACATGCTGCTCCTCCTCCTCTTTCTAACCCAAAGTCTCACAAGCATCAACATTTAGGACTCCACCACCTTCTCCTCCTCATCCTCTTGGAGACCCGCTGTCTACGCTACTAGTAAGGGATCCACCTTCTCCATAGCCATCAAGGGATCCACGACCATTAAAAAAAATCTAAATTCCCTATAACAAAATTGGTGTCTGTTGGTGTTTTGGGTCCGACCGCACACCCGGGGTTGCCCCTCAAGGTGTTTTTAGGAGTAGGACGGTGTCGCCGACTGTAGCTGAATGGTTCGTGCCGGATGCACGAGGAACAATGGACAGTGTTTACAGGTTCGGGCCGCTTTGAGATGCGTAACACCCTACGTCCTGGCGAGTATGCTTTATGTAATGGGTTACAAGGTAGCTCTCTAAAGCTAGAACGTAGAGAGTTGAGGTGGATGGCTGAGTAGTGGGATCGATCGTCTTGAAGGGGTGCCCCCTAGGCCTTATATATTCGACCGTGAGGCAATACATGTGGATATGATAACAATGTGCACCTAAAAGATAGTGAACTGTTTGAGTCTATCTTCCTATAATTCTGCCGACTTATCCTCGCCTGGTTCCGTTGTACGGGGCTCCAGCTCGAGAAAGTCGGATCTTCTGTTGTGGTCGCTTGCTCAACGTTGTGGGGCCGTCCGGGCTTGCACCAACCCGGCCTTACGTCGATCTGCTTTACTGATTGTTCCTCCCCAGGCCCATGAAGGAGTGACCTTATGATCTATTGGGCCCTTGGGCCTTTCGTGAGGTCTTTTATCCTTCCAGTGGATCTGGGGGATATCTATCCCCCACAAGCCCTCGATCTTTGGGTTGATTTTGAGATAATCGGCCCAAAGATCCTAGGTCCAGCTTACGGGCTTCGTTTACGATAAGAAATGCTTCTCGGGCAGTTCGGTAAAAATGATTTCTTACTGTTTCCTTCTGCTTTGATCACTTGAAAACTAAAGCTTTGTCTCACACTCATGCCTTGGAGGTCGGCATTTCGTATTGTAGGACCTTGAACTTCATTGGGTGCACCAGAGGTGCACCCAATGGGTGTAGCCCCCGAGCTTCGAGTGGATTTTGGAAAATAATCTACTCGAAGGTCTTCATCAGAAATCATTTTTATTTTCCACTTGCACTTTGGTTGGAGGTTAGCCTTGTCTTTAATCTTGCCTTATGCCTTAGAAGTTGGCATTGTCTTGACTTGAAGTGGTGATTCATGGGGTGCACCGAAGGTGCACCCAATGGGTGTAGCCCCCGAGCTTTGAGTGGATTTTTGAAAATAATCCACTCGAAGGTCTTCATTTCGTGTCCCTTTGCTGAGAGTCATCTTTTCTTTTTTTTGAATGCCTTAGAAGTCAGCATTATGTCATCGATATTATGCTTTAGAGGTCAGCATTATGTCATCAATATTATGCTTTAGAGGTCAGCATGTGTTTTGTCTTTTGCGGCCGAGTTCGTGATCCGCCCATATCTTGCTAGGTGGTGCAATTTATTTGCTCTGCGACTGATTGGACGTTTGATGGACGTTCCCTGGCTAGTCTTCACGTCGCTTCTGTCGGTCAGATTTTGTACTTCACCGGCTATATTTGGCTTTCCTTTGCTCCTTACTGATATCTCATTTTTGTCTTGAGGTATTCATTGCATGCCCTGCACGGATGTGACAGTTTTGAAAAATATACTGATAATTCCTGGGCGTCCCCCCAATGGGTGTGGGCAAGGCACGGCTTGGTACGATGAGTGTTTTAGCCGGCTGTTTCTGAGTAGTAATGTGATGTGACGACGGGTGTAGTCATATTGCCCGCGCGGTTGACTGGAGTCCCAATGGGTGTTGCGTTGCGTGAAACGGCGTCAGCTGTCTGACGTATCTTCAGACGGGTTGAAGTGTATATTGAATATTTTGCGACTGTTCAGTGACCGTGGTAGGAGGTGAGCGGTTGCCTTCTTCTTCTATAAATAGTGTCTTTGTCTCTCTGGTTTTTTCACATCTCTTGTTGTTCTCCGCTGCTTGCTTTCTTCCTCTCCTTTCATTTCCACCATGGGCAAGAGCAACAAACGCAAGCGCGAGCCGACTCCTCCCTCGGAGGATTTTGGCGACTCGGAATACTCAGAGGAGGAGTTCTCCTCCGAGTCCGAGGGGTCTCCGGCTCCCGTCTCTCCCCCAGCGTCGTCTGACGATTCAGACGACTCCTAGGGGCTTGCCGCGGAGGTCTGGACTTATATCCGGGCCGTCGAGCGCTCCGGGCTCGAGGGCTCGGATGAGTCGGAGTACTCCTCGGACGAGGAGGACTCGTCCGAGGAGGACGGTGGCGGTGATGGCGAAGACGACGACGACGACGACGACGGAGGCGACGGCGGCGATGACGGTGACGGCGGCGGCAGGGGCGGCAACGGCGACAGCAAGGGTGGCAACGGCAGCAGCGGCAGGGGCAGCAACGGCGGCGGCAGCAGCAAGGGCAGCAACAAGGCCAGTGGCTAGATGCCACTAGTCTTTAGATGTTAGTATAGTATAATGAAATAATGTAGTAGTATTTAGTAGTGTAGAGTAGTATAGTGTAGCGTAGTAGTAGTAGTAGCAGTAGGGAAGTATCAACTCATAATGAGTTGATTTGTAAGTATTGTAACTTCCCTTAATAAAGAATGATTTCGTCTCCTCTATGTCGATTATTTTGCTTCGTAGTCAGTTAATCTCTGTCGTGATATTTATTGCTCGTGATGTTCTCTATCTGTTATGTTTGTGGCATAACTTGGAGTTCTTGAATCATTCCTCCGCTCGCCTTATTTGTGAAATTGATTCCTTTGGAATAGTAATTAAATAACTCGGGCATCATATCGACGCTTTTAGGGGTGATGGCCGAGCTATTATTGTCAACATTTACGCATTTGAAATAGCGTCCGAGTGATGACGAAGCCACGTCAGCGTCGGAATGACTGATGACCACGTCGGCGCTTCTAGAGGTAACAGCCGAGTGACTTATGACGACGTCAGCGTTTTAGAGATAACCGCCGAGCGACTGAAGACGACGTCGGCGTTTTAGAGATAACTGCCGAGTGACTTGAAGACGATGTCGGAGTTTTAGAGATAACTGCTGAGCGACTGAGGACAACGTCGGCGTTTTAGAGGTAACCGCCGAGTAATGACGTGGCACGCCGGTGTTTGAGAAGTAACCGCCGGGTGATGACATGGCACGCCGGCGTTTTTAGAAGTAACTGCCGGGTGACTGGTGGTAAAGTCGGTGTTTTAGAGATAACATCCGAGTTAGAACGGGCTGCGTCGGCCACTTTGAGGATAATAGCCGAGTGATGATGTGGCATACCGGTGTTTTAGAAGTAACCGCCGGGTGATGACATGGCACGCCGGTGTTTTAGAAGTAACTGCCGGGTGCTGACTCGGCGCTTTTTTGGAAACAGTATCTGACTCGGGAATATCCCATAAGTACTGTGCTTTCAGCCGCCTCTGCTTTCCGCGCTCTAGTTCTTGCTTTCCTGCCTCCAGATCCTCTCTGCAATTCGGCTCCCGATCTGTTCGCCAGTGGAGTTGAGATGGCGCCCAAACGAAAGGCCTCGAGTTCATCCGCTGCGGTGATTCCCCCCATCGACCCCAACAGCCAGTTGCCTTTCGCAGGTAACCATATGTCTGTTGTCTCCGAGCCTGACCTTCTCCACCTCGTGTCCATCGGGGTCCTTCCCCCGAGGGAGCTCTGTTCTTGGCGGATTTGCCATGGGGTCACTGTCCCGACAGAAGATACCCATGAATCTGTGATTTATGTTCCTTTTCTTCTCCGCGGCCTCGCTCTTCCTATTTCTCCCTTTTTTCCGCGGCCTCCTTGATTTCTATCGTCTTAATTTGACCCATCTGAATCCCAACTCCATTCTGCAAATTTCCATTTACGTTCATTTATGCGAAGCTTTTCTTGGCGTGCTGCCACATTTTGGATTGTGGAAGTACTTGTATCACTGTCGCCCTAGGATGGCCGGGGGGCAGCATCAGCTGGTTGGGGGTGCTAGTTTGGAGATGCGCCGTGGGAGGAAGACTGAATATCTTGAAATCCCTCTCAAGGATAGTATCAAGGGATGGCGCTTGGAGTGGTTTATTGTTGAGAACCATGGAAGTTCCCTCCCCCCATGGTCGGGGAGGCAGCCGGATGTTCGCACTCCGTGTTGGACCGAGTCCCCCACGGATCAGGAGGTGGCTGAGGCAGGGGCTTTGCTAGCTGAAGTTGGACTGCCGAAGGAGAGGGGTCTGACTGCAGAGGCTGTGGTTGCTGATTTTGTCTTTAAGAACATTCAACCGTTGAAGGACAAAGCGTACCCAGCTTATCTGTACCGAGGTTTAGCTGACTCAACTCGGGTTACCAACAGAAGGATTCCCGCTGTAGATTTGGTGAACCGACTTGAAATGATTCTTAGAGGTAAAGTATCAAATGTTGGTGCCCCAGTGGCCTACTCAGCCTGGAACCTGCCCCCTTCTAAGGCCTTCACTCTTTTTGTGTCGAATCCACCTGTCGCTGATGGCGGTTTGGGCCTTAGAGTGCAATCCTCTGCCGAAGAAGTTAGCGCTTTGGTTGCTTCGCTCGGGGAAATTTCTGATGATGAACGGCAGGTCCACTTTGAGGTGCCTTTGGATCCTAGTGATGCAGAGATAAGTGCTATGCTTGATATGCTGGCTGAGGACTCTTCTGATGCTGGTCCTGCTGGGACATTGGTGGTGGCGCCTCTCCCAGAAGCTGGTACAACCTTGGATATTCAGAGACCTGTCAGTGTTCGCCCGAGACGCCCTTGCCGGGCCAATCAACTTGAATCTCCTGCTGATGAGCAGAAAAAGAAAAAGAGACGTCTTCGGCGAGTATCTAGTTTGGATCGGGACGTTGGTCCTTCGGTTCCTGCTGCTGAGGAAGTGCATGTGCCTGAGTTTACTGACGCTGACCCCAATGGGTGTGCTCCATCTGCTGCTGATCCCAATGGGTGTGTTGTTTGTGTTGCTGATGAAAATGACGGGGAGGAAGAAGATGAGGTCCCTTTGACTCGGAAGAACAGTCGGCAGTATGTCGCCAGTGGGGAAAGTAGTGGAGTTCCTTCTCCTACTCTGTCTGCCCTCATTGGTCTACAAGAATTGTCCCTGGCAAACTTTGATCAGACTCTTGAAGATATGGTTCCGGAGGATCTGTTATCAGAACCAGCGGATGATGGTGCGATGGATGTTTGTGCTGATGTGCTCGACGTCGGGTTGGGGTCATCCTGGGCAGCGTCCCGCGCCTCATCGACCTTGGAGTGCGGTCTTGAGGGTCAGGAAACTGATTTGGATCGTCTTGTTCCCATGGAAGTAACTGAGGGACCTTCAGCCTTAGAGGCGGATACTACAGAGAACTTGGTCCTCAAGGATGGTGTTGACACTTACCCAGCCCCCGAGGGTGTTGCCGGGGATGATTCGGCTCGGGTGGGCAGCGCAAGCCACTGCCCAGCCCCCGAGGGTACTGCCGGAGATGATCCGGCTCAAGTGGGTAGCGCAAACTATGGCCCAGCCCCCGAGGGTGTCTGAGCGGGGTCTCCCTCTTGTACTTCCATGGATGTTCACGTGGGATCTCCTCCACACTCCGGTTGCATGGTGGTAGCCCAAGCTTTGGGCCAGGGAGTCGCTTTAGAGGCTAGCGTTCCCGTCGACCAAGTTTTGGGCTCTGTTGATGGCACTGAGTTGGTTCCTACTGGTTCATTGTGAGCTGCTTCGGGTGGCGACCCTGTGCCAATTCATCAATTGATCTCTCACGATTTGGGAGTCCATTCGTTCTTCTCCAACCTCCAGGTACTGTGATATATTCTAGCCTGACTTTTACACCGTACGAACTGCTGTCCTTACACTCATCTGTTCTCCATATCAGGCATTAGTGGACGGGATGGCTAGTCAGCTGAGGTTGCAAGGTGCTTCTGTTCCAGAAGGAGCTTCGTCTCTGGCGCGTTGGAATCCGGTGTTGCTTCAACATCGTGTCTCTGACTTGGAGGCGACAAATGCTGGTTAGTGCTCTTTTGCTCCTCTTCGTCTACCTTATCGAACTGCTTTACACTTTGACCCTTTTTGCTTGATTGTCTCTCGCCAGATATGGCTCGGCAGATTTCCGTTCTTGAAGAAAAACATTCTCAAGGTCAGGCCGAACTGGTCCAGCGGTGTTCTGATTTTGAGGAAAAGTATTCTCAAAGCCAGACTGAGCTGGCCCAGGTCTCTGCTGCTCTAAATGACGCTAAGACGCTGAACTCTACTCTTTGCGCTCAGCTTGATTTTGAAAAGGTGACTTATGAAACTGTGCCTTGTATTGCTGTGTTCTTATTGCTTGCTTGATGTTTGAAGGAGTTGATTCTTGTTTGCAGGAAGAAAAACGTGCCCTTGTTGCTTCTCGCGACAATCTTGACAGACTGTATCGTGATTCTAGCAACTCGTTGACCATCCTAGAGAGGAGTCATCGCTTCACCATGGAGGAGTTAGACAACCATCGCTGTAAGCTGCAGGAATCTATGGATGACGTGATCCATCTCCGGCAGTTGATATCGACTAAGGATGCTGCTATCAAAGAACTCCGTGCTTCCAAGAAGTCCATCGCCCAGGAGCTAGAGACCGCTCAGCTGGCTGCCAAGGTTGCTGAAGAAACTTCCATTACTCTGAGGGCCCAGCGCGACAGAGCCATGGATAAAGCCATTTGCGCGGGGCGGATCTTGATGAGGAGACCCGGCGTGGTTGTTCCTGATGATATAAGGGCTGACGTGAACGCTGCTCCTGATTCCTCAAGTCGCCCTTCTTCGTCGGTTGCTCCTGAGAAAGATATTGCAAAATAGAGAAATATTTGTGTGCTTTGAGCGCGCGGTTATCATGATCGGATATTTGGTTAGAGGACACCAGTTTGGTATTTGAATGATATTGTTACTCTCCTATTGTTTTAGAATTCGGCAGTACGTAAATTTGTTAGAGTAAAATGCTGTGTGATGATTTTGAAACTCGTCTACGGGATATAGAGGTCACCCCTATTTATGAGTAATCGTAAGCATGTGAAATCGCCTTAAGTCACTGCTGACTTAAATCGATTGCTTCTGTTAATAGGGCATAGTGGTCATCCCAAGTTAAATAAGCGTGAGCATGTTGCACCGTCTTAAGTCGTTGCCGACTTAAGCCGATTGCTCCGTTAGTAGGGCATAGTGGTCACCCCGAGTTAAGTAAGCGTGAGCATGTTGCACCGTCTTAAGTCGTTGCCGACTTAAGCCGATTGCTCCGTTAGCAGGGCATAGTGGTCATCCCAAGTTAAGTAAGCGCGAGCATGTCGCACCGTCTTAAGTCGTTGACGACTTAAGCCGATTGCTCCGTTAGCAGGGCATAGTGGTCACCCCGAGTTACGTAAGCGCGAGCATGTTGCACCGTCTTAAGTCGTTGCCGACTTAAGCCGATTGCTCCGTTAGCAGGGCATAGTGGTCATCCCAAGTTAAGTAAGCGTGAGCATGTTGCACCGTCTTAAGTCGTTGCCGACTTAAGCCGATTGCTCCGTTAGTAGGGCATAGTGGTCACCCCGAGTTAAGTAAGCGTGAGCATGTTGCACCGTCTTAAGTCGTTGCCGACTTAAGCCGATTGCTCCGTTAGCAGGGCATAGTGGTCACCCCAAGTTAAGTAAGCGCGAGCATGTCGCACCGTCTTAAGTCGTTGCCGACTTAATCCGATTGCTCCGTTAGCAGGGCATAGTGGTCACCCCGAGTTATGTAAGCGCGAGCATGTTGCACCGTCTTAAGTCGTTGCCGACTTAAGCCGATTGCTCCGTTAGCAGGGCATAGTGGTCACCCCAAGTTAAATAAGAATGCCGGTCAATCATGAACAAACTGAGTATTCTTGAAGCCTTTCTTTATTGATGACATATTTCCCACTTTACAGAGTACATTATCGTCCCGATAGCTTTTGAAATACAGCTAGGGGTAAAACTTCCTGAGGTGCTCTATATTCCAGGAGTTCCCAATTTCTGTGCCGTCCATTTGAGTGAGACGATATGATCCCGGTCGAGTGACTTCTGCTACTATGAATGGTCCTTCCCATGAGGGCGACAACTTGTGCCGTCCCTCCCCCGTTAGAATTCGGCGGAGGACGAGATCTCCCACTGAAAAGGATCGTTGTCGCACGACCTTGTCGTGATAGCGTCTTAGAGTCTGCTGGTTTCGTGCTGATTGAATTACTGCGTTCAGCCGTTCTTCTTCGAGTACATCAATGTCCTCCAGCCTAGTAGCTTCGGCTTCTGCTATGCTTTCGAAGGCCAACCTCGGCGCCCCAAACTTGAGATCAGCGGGTAATACTGCCTCTGACCCATAGACCATGAAGAAAGGAGTGTTTCCATGCAGAGCTCGGCTAGGTTGGGTTCTTAGGCTCCAAACGACGTAGGGCAATTCCCTTATCCACTTTCCTGCGAACTTTTCATTCTTATCGAAGACCTTTTTCCTGAGTGCCTCCAATATCATCCCGTTAGCTCGTTCAACCTGCTCGTTGGCTCTTGGGTGTGCTACTAAAGCATACTTGATCTGAATGCCTTTTTGCTTGCAGAAATCAAAGAACTCTGAACTTGTGAAGTTGGATCCTAGGTCAGTTATGATATTGTTCGGTATCCCGAACCTAAATATTATGTCTTGTATGAATTCCACGGCCTTATATGAGGTTAAGGAAGCAATGGGTTTGAACTCTATCCATTTAGTGAATTTGTCGATTGCTACCAGTACATGAGTGTATCCTCCTTGAGCTTTCTTGAAAGGTCCAATCATATCCAGTCTCTAGCATGCGAAGGGCCAAGTTACTGGTATGGTCTGCAGTTGCTGTGCTGGTAGATGTTGTTGCTTTGACAAGTACTGGCAAGCTTCACAACTCTGAACTAACTCGGTTGCGTCACCTTTCGCTATTGGCCAATAAAATCCTGACCTGAAGACCTTCCCGACTAGCGTCTTGGATGCTGCGTGTATTCCACATTGCCCGGCGTGGACCTCATCTAGAAGTCGCTTCCCAGTAGATGAGAGAATGCACTTCATGAGGACGCCTGATGCACCCCTTCTGTATAATGTCTCCCCAATGAGTGTGTAGTGAGCTGACTGTCTAGCGATGCGCTCGGCTGCATTTTTGTCATCTGGTTCCTCTTCATTCTTTATATATCTGATGATCGGCCTTCTCCAGTCATCAGAGTCTGATTCTGGTTGATTCACGATATTACACTCTTCTGCCTGATCCATTGAGATGCTTGGTTGTGGTATTTCTTGTACAAAGACTCTAGGTGGGACCTGAGTTCGACTGGACCCTAGCTTGGACAGTACATCGGCTGCCGTGTTTCGATCTCTTTCTACGTGATGAAATTCCAGACCTTCAAATTTATCTTCTAGTTTTCGGACGGCAGTGCAGTACTTTCCCATTGAATTGCTTGAACAATCCCATTCTTTGTTTATCTGGCTTATGACCACCAAAGAATCTCCGTACACCATCAGTCTCTTGATGCCTAGTGATATAGCAATGTTCAGTCCATGAATTAGGGCTTCATACTCGACTGCGTTGTTGGAGGCTGGAAATAGCAACTGGAGGGCATATTTGAGGTGCTCGCCTCCAGGTGCGGTGAAGAGAATTCCCGCGCCTGCTCCCTGCAGCCTCAGCGAGCCATCAAAATACATCCGCCATACTTCTGCAGTTTCAGGGTTGTCTGGTACTTGTTGTTCAGTCCATTCTGATACGAAGTCGACCAGCGCTTGAGTTTTGATGGCAGTGCGAGGTCGAAATTCGATGTCATGAGACCCCAGTTCACAGGCCCACTTGGCTATTCGGCCAATGGCTTCCTTGTTGTGAAGAATATCCCCTATCGGAAAACCAGTGACTACTATGACTTTGTGGTCGTCAAAGTAGTGACGTAGCTTGCGGGCAGTTAGAAGTACTGCATATAATAGCTTCTGAACTTGAGGATACTTTTTCTTTGAGGGACCCAGAACTTCACTGATGAAATAAATAGGATGTTGCACTGGGTAGGCATGTCCTTCTTTGGCTCGCTCGACTACCAACGCGGTGCTCACCACGTGAGTCGTGCAAGAGATATACAGCAGCAAGTCTTCAGCTGGTTGAGTTGACGTGGCTCGCCGCGGCGGCTTCAGCACTGGTGGTGTTGTCAAGAATTTTTTCAGTGCCTCTAAGGCTTCCTGTGCTTCTGAAGTCCACTGAAACTTATCCACTTTTTTGAGCAGCTTGTAAAATGGTAAACCTTTTTCTCCCAGCCTGGATATGAATCTGCTCATGGCTGCCATACATCCGGTAAGTCGCTGAACTTTCTTTTGTGATCGTGGTGCCTCCATTTTCATGATAGCTTCAATCTTATCCGGATTAGCTTCAATTCCCCGGTGGCTGACAATAAATCCGAGTAGCTTTCCTGCTGGTACCCCAAAGACACATTTTTCGGGATTAAGCTTCCATCGATATCGCCGTAGACTGTTGAAAACCAGTTGTAAGTCTTCGATGAAGTTTTCTGAGTTCTCCGTTTTGATTACCACATCATCTACATAGGCTTCCACACGCTTGCCCCAGTGATCGGCTAAGCATGTTTGAATGGCTCTCTGATAAGTTGCTCCAGCGTTTTTGAGGCCAAACGACATGGAGGTATAGCAGAAAGCACCGAACGGAGTGATGAACGCTATTTTTTCCTCGTCTTCCGTTGCCAAGCTAATCTGGTGATATCCGGAATAGCAGTCCAGGAAAGACAGCACAGAACACCCAGCGGTGGAGTCTACCACCTGATCTATCCTAGGGAGCCCGAAGGGATCCTTTGGACAATGTTTGTTGAGGTCCGTATAGTCGACGCACATGCGCCAATCCACTTTATTCTTTTTGAGTACAAGAACAGGGTTGGCTAACCACTCGGGATGTAACACCTCTCTAATAAACCCAGCCACGACCAGGCGAGCCAACTCAGCGCGAATGGCCTCTCTCTTGTCGGGCGTGAAGCGACGTAGTTTTTGCCGGATCGGCCTCGCCTGGGGATAGACCTTCAGTTTGTGCTCGGCCAGTTCTCTCGGGACTCCCGGCATATCCGCAGGTTGCCATGCGAATACGTCTCGGTTATCTTGCAGAAACTGGACGAGCGCGCCTTCCTATTTATCGTCCAGGCTGGAGCTGATGATGGCAGTCTTGCGTTCATCAGCGAACCCCAGGTTGATCCTTTTAGTTTCTTCAGTCGGCCACATAGAGGTCGCGGCTTGAGCTTCATTTGCCGGTGGCGCAAGGTCTTCCTCAGGCTTAGAGTTTGCCGGCGTTGAAGAAGTTGCCGATGGTTTGATGGTGAGGGCCGCCTGGATGGCCACTCGAAAACATTCTGCGGCGCCTTGGAGGTCGGCGCGCACAGTTATGATTCCTTGCGGTCCTGGCATCTTCAATATCATGTACGTGTAATGTGGAATGGCCATGAATTTTGCCAATCCCAGCCTCCCGATAATGGCGTTGTACCCACAGTCGAAGTTCGCCACTTCGAACCTCAGGAACTCGGTTCTGTAGTTCTCCGGAGTTCTGAAGGTGACAGGCATGTAGATGTGGCCCAGCGGGTATTCCCCTTCCGTCGGCACGATGCCGAAGAAAGGAGTATCTGACTCGTGGAGCTCTTTGAGGTGAACTCCCAAGCCTTGGAGTGTCCGGGGGAAGGTGACGTTGATGTTGCTCCCCCCGTCCACTAACACCTTCTTCACCCTGCTCTCTCGGATCACCGGATCAACGAGGAGCGGGTATTTGCCTGGGTGGTCGAAGTTGAGCCATTGATCTGCCCGAGTGAAGGTGATCGGGTGCTCCGACCATCGGTACGGAGCGGGAGGACCGGTGGTCGCCACCAATATCTAGCGATCGTTGAGCTTTTGTTGTCTTCTGTTCTCCTATGATCCGTGTCGTGTCCACCGAAGATGACGTTGACCTCCCTATCAACGCGCAGGAAGGCTCCTCCTCCTCCCTCCTGCTGCTGCTGGGGTTGTCGTGGTTCTTCTGGTCCTCCCCACGGCAGAGGAGGAGGCAGAGGTTGAAAGGGTCGGCCGTGTCCGACGGAGTGCGAGGTCCCATGGTTGCGCTGGTTTGTCGGAGAGGGACTGAAAGTTGGCGGTGAAGCGTCGACTGAAGTCGCTCCAGTCGTCGATGCAGTGTCGGGGTAGATGTCGTAGCCATTGTAGTGCGTCTTGCCCGAGGACAATGGGTAAGTATGCAGTCATCACGTCCTTGGATGCTCCGGCGGCTCGAGCAGCGGTGGTGTAGACAGTCAGCCAGCCCCCTGGATCCTGCTTAGGTTCATATTTGTCGACATTGGATACCTTGAAGTTAGGGGGCCATTGAATGGCTCTAAGGCGTGGAGTAAGGGCAGACACTCCACACGTGTCTTCCTGTCGTCGGGGATGATGTATGTCCCGGGGAGGGGAGTAGTTGTTGTGGTTCCTCGATCGTCCCCAGGCAGTACCGCCAGTCGAGGCCGTCGCTGACTCGGTTCTGGTGGCCTGACTCCGAGCTGGGATGTCATGATCCCTGTCGTACTCCACCCGGCGGCGGATCTCGTTCTCATGTCGTCGCTCACACGAAGCATTGATGGAGCTTCGCGCGTTCCGGCGACTGTTGATGGCGTGTCGCAGATCGTTCGGCGGGTGAGCAAGAGGTAGAAGATGGTTGGCTGCCTGGGTAAACAGTCTCCGATAGCCCTCGGCGTCGGGAGTCCGAGGGAGTCCGTCAGCTATAAGAGCTAGTACCCCTCCAACTTCACTCGGCGTGTTCATGGCTCGGGCGAAGTCGGGATTCAGGTTGCGCCCGAAGAGTGGATTTTCCCGACGTTGCCTGGCATCATGCTCGGCTTGTTCTTGAGTTCGTCGGCGATCACGCCGTCGGGAGTTCCTTCGTTCTCTGAAGACGCATTCCTCCGGAGTCTCTCCTATCTCTGAGACCTCGTCTCGTGAGACTGGCTGCTCTGGATCCCGCTCTCCGGCCTCGTGATGTCGCCGGATGTTTCGGCGCCGATTTCTCCGTCGACGGGACTCCCGCTGAGGTGGTTCTTCTCCGGGCGCAGTCGGCTCGTCGTCGGAAACGGGGGGCGACTCCACTCTCCCGATGAAAAGAACGTCGGGGTAGAATGGTGCGGCTGTCGTGGCGATCTTCTTTCCATTCTCCTTTGAGGGCGGAGGCACGGAAAGAACGACTTGCTTCCTCCTGGTCCCTTTCTTCCTTGCGATTTGTGTCCATTATTTCGTCGGGGAAGTAGACAGTGGAGTTCTCCGGGTCAGCGGGCCCTCGGCCCCTGGCTTGCTAAAGGCGATCTTTTTTCAGAGCGCTGGAGGCTGTGCTTTTTCTTTCCTTACTCTGATATTCTCGGAGTTTGTTGGAGGAGACTTCTTCTTTGGCGGATCCGCAATGCGGTGTAGAGTTCCCTCTTCATCTGCTACGGATGAGATTGTTCCAAAGCAGAATACAGATCCGGGACGGAGGGTGATCTTGGGGTGGAAGGTGATGGCCATTGAGCTAGCTTAGATCGTGAAAGTAGCCTAGAGGGGGGGTGAATAGGCTACACCTGAAAATTTTCACTAAAAAACTTCGAAATAGGTTAAATTAAAGTTGCACAGGTGCAAACCGGTTCAGTCGATTTTAATCACAATTGAACAAGTTTGAACCCACTCAACTTAAATTTAATAATCTATTGAACAAATGCGAAGTGGTAAAGAAAATAGCTAAAGATTTGCCCTACACAAGAACTACTTAAATGAATAATATGAACCAACCACCGAATATGAAGTGCTTAACAAGAACACACAAGAACACGCGATATAACCCGAGGTTCGGCAACCACCACAAAGGTGTCCTACTCCTCATTGAGGAACCCACAAAGGGCCGGGTCTTTTCCAACCCTAATCCTCCACAAGCCGACCACAAAGGTCAAGGCAATCTCTTCTCAAATCTGCTCAAGGAGCGGGTGATACAAACTTCTTGGGGTCGTCCACAAATTTGGAGACTCCCAAGCAACCTCTAACCGTCAAGGAACACGAGGTTCCAAGAGTAACAAATCCGCACACGGTTAAGTTTGCAACGAGCTCAAGAACAAGAGAATGGGAGAATCGAGATGAAATTGATAGCGAGTTCGATCGAGTTCACCTCACACCAAGGGTCCTTCAAATGATTGAAGGAGATGCGATTGAGGGTGTGAGAGGTGAAGTGAATGCTCTTGTTTGAGGGTTGGTCAGCCAAAGATTCGTGGGAGAGGCAGAAGTCAATGAGAGAGAGAGTGTAAAGGGGTATATAAAGGACCCCCCAAAAGCTGGCAGCCGTTGGGAGAAAGTGGGTAAAAACCGGTTGAACCGGTTTTCAAACCGGTTGAACCGGTTTCTACCAGGGGAACCCGGTCCACTGGTCTACTCAGCCGGACACTGGACCGGTTTCAAAACCGGCTGAGTAGGGTCAAATTTCGGCTCAACCGGTTTCAGAAAAATATCTGCTGCGACTTTTCTGACAGCTCTGACTGTCAGACAGGTCAGAGCAGAGGTGGCAGGGTGAACAGTACCAAAACCGGTTGAACCGGTTTCAGGACCGGTTGAACCGGTTTTGGGGGCTGAAACCAAACTTTGAGAATTTTGAAGAGAACAAAGGAAGGGACTTTGAGGGAAGTGAAATTTGTTTTTCTCAAGAGCATTCATGATCTGTGAAAAAATGATCTCAATGGAGTTTTCAAAAGAATTGAACTTGGCTCGTTTCACAACTTACTTAACCGTCGCGGATCCCTCTTAATTGTACGGCGATTCCTATGACTCAAGAATTATAAACTTAGCACCGTCTTTGTTTCATAGCACTTGGAGCACGCCATTTGATGTGGAATTTTAAATCCGCTGTGCTTTATACTTTTATTCTCGTAGGATCTGTGCTTCTCCTGTCTGTAAAAATACTGTGTACATACTAGGAGCAAACTTTGTTAGAATCTCAGTTTGTTTTGTCATTAATCACCAAAACCCTTAATTAGGGTTGATTGCACTTACAATCTCCCCCTTTTTGGTGATTGATGCCAAAACAAACTGGAATGGAAATAATAATTAAAAGTTGCAAATACTTGCGATATAAAATCTTTTGTGTATGTGTAGCTCCCCCTAAATATGTGCATGAGTTTTGCGATATTAACATTGACTTGATATGTCAATTTGCAACATATTTAGAGAGAGAGAACAATCAACACCATACATGCATAGCATATGATATGAAAAATAATTGAATATAAAGAGTAAAAGCACATTCAAGCTCATCATTGCATAGCATATGATATGAAAAAGTTCTACCGCTATTACAATAATGAGAGCTCGTCTCATCACATCATCAAGTGTTTATGGCTTTCAAGCCATGCATGCAGCCAATAGTTATTACAGACCAAGAGTTCATTACAAAAATAAAGTACTGAATAATAAACGTTCTCCCCCTTTTTGGCACCAAGAACCAAAAAGAGAGAGAGAGAAGCGTCAATCCAAGGATCACCAGTGGGGAGGAGGTTGATGAGGAGCAAAGAGGTGTTGCACCAGGTCGTAGGCAAAATGTTCCTCTCCAGACTGGGCCGGAGGAGGAGCACTGCCAGACGGGTCCTGGGGCGGAGGGTAAGAGGACGATTGACCTGGATCCCCGCGATATGGGGGTGGGTCAAACTGCTCCGGATCATCAAAATAGGTTTCTTCTTCTTCGACGTTATCGGCTGAAGAGAAAGGTACCCCATACGCCTGCTGGTACCACTCATTGACATCTGGAGGAGGAGGGTGAAGCGGCACATCAGGAGAGCGAGGGGCGAAGGGAGTACCCAAAGCAGAAGCTTGACGATGAAGGTTGTCGTCGGTCTCCCGCTGACGTCGAGCCACTTCATGGACATCTGCAGCAATATTTCGGCACATGGAGAAGAAGGTCGCAAGCCCGTGGGCCAGGCGGGCACCCATCCCACGGCCACGACCTCGACCACGACCACGACCACGTGGTGTGGGAGATCCGTGACCAGGGGAAGGGCGCGAGGCACCAGCGGCAGCAGCAGCAGCAGCAGTACCGGCAGCAGCAGCACCAGCAGACGGACCAGCAGATGTATGACCACGAGAACTGGAGGGGGCTTTCCTGAGGCGCCCAGCTGGATTGTTGGGATCAATCCAGAAAGGAGTGTATGACTGATGTCGGGTGCCTTTCTCAAATCTGAATTGGGTCACGACCTCAATCATCTTCATAATGAATGGGGCATGAAGACACCCCTTCAAAGGAAAGCAGGCTGCATGAATAATTTCCTGCCATATCATGTCAAAGACATTAATCCTTTCTGAGCTGTTTGGTTTCATAAAAGAGAGCAAGACCTTGCTCTCCCCAAGGATGTTCATCTGATTTCCCCCTTTTGGAATGAGGGTCATCCTGCAGAGGGAGTTGATATAGCGATAATACTTATGAATGTTGGTTGACTCCCAATACTTGCCAGACTCAGACAAATGAAGGTCCTTGGCTTCATCTCTTGTGGGCTGACGGAAATCATGAATCTTGATCCTGTCTCCAGATATATCCTCGTCAGAAAAACCAAGAATGTGAGCAAATCGACGATAGCTCACCTTGTACCAACTACCTTCAATGAAGAAGTTCAGATAGGGGTAGTTGTAATGGCTCTCCTCGTCAGCAAGCTTTATCCAGAGAGTGGAATAAAATTGTGCAATCACTTCATCATTCCAATCATATTGGAATGTCATGATGTTCTTCATTTGCTTCCTTTCACAGGCCCTCAGTGCCTGTGACATCTCTGGGTCCCCAATTGCTTCACAACCTTCCCAGTTAATATACCGTTGATGAAGGATGGGTTGATGCTTCTTGGGAAGAATAACTGAATTTTAGAAGTCCACATGGTGAAGAGTCCAGAAACGATTTCCATCGATCCTGGCATCGCGAATACGCAATACCGGATTTTGGAAACGCAGATCCTGGAGAAGTGCAGACCCTCCACTGGCCGTGAAGTCCGTGACTGGCTCATTGCCAGCACGCCGAGCCTCGGCCCGGTGGAGCACCAAGCCGCGAATCACAGGAGCCGACGCCGGGGGAAGATCAACTTCATCGTCCTTCCCACCGTCATCATCACTTGCAGGCTCCCATGCCTGCGGATTTGTCGCAGGTCGAGACCGACCGGAGGGAGTCCGGGAAGTCCGACCGCGAGCACTTTGAGACCCGGAGGCCTTAGTACCCGGCATGACATTTCCGCATCCGCGCCCTCGCTTGGATCGAGAGCGAGGAGGGGTATCACCATGGATCTCCTGTTCATCCGATGAGTCGGATTCTACCACTGACGGGTTCCTTCGACGCACCATTCTAAGAAATAAGAAATAAGAGATAGAACCTATGATGAGCAAGGATCAACCACGTTTGAGAAGAAACGCATAAGAGATTGAATCATGCACTTCAACCGTTCATATGAGCGGTTCAACTACAACGAACAATATCAAATCGCTAATCTCAAACAGTGTTTGTGACACAATGAAGATAGTCTAAGTGATGCAATCTCTTAAACTAAAATGTACCCAACGAATGATACATAAGATAATCAAGAACGCGTAGGATCGAGTACAAGGAAAATAACAAAGAACAATACCTCGATCCGAAGATGGGGTTCAAGATCTCCCAACGAGAAGGAGGAAGATGGTGGAAATACGCCGGGAAGAATGGATCTCCAACCACACTTCCAAAAGGGTGAGAGCTCGAGAGAGTTTGGAGAGGAAAGAGGAAAGACAGAAATGGCGGCGGCGGCGGCTGGAAACAAGACTGAGAAGGGAAGAGGAGAGAGAGAGAGAGGTATAAAAAGGAGAGGACTCGGCCGCCAGAAAACCGAAAACCGGTTCAACCGGTTTCAAAACCGGTTCAACCGGTTTCGGGTCAAACGGCGCAGTAAAAGCGCGCAGAAAACAGTGTTGACTGCGCGAAAAACCTGGCAGTCTGACAGCACAGACTGCAAAACTGACAGCGCAGACTGCGCAGCTGTCAGCGCAGACTGCGCGCGGACTGACGGCGCGACGGCCAAAACCGGTTCAACCGGTTTTTATACCGGTTCAACCGGTTTCCACCAGGAAGAAACCGGTTGAGTGGTCTACTCAGCCGGTTTACTCAACCAGATTTCAAATATTGCCCGGAAGGGCTGTAATATCACTTAGCAAATATGACATGAGATATTTTAGAGATAAAAATGACATTTCTCAATTCATATTGCTCAAACAATCAATTTTCAATTATCAAATTTGATGAAAATTTTAGTTATTAAGTCACGTTTCGAGAATCCAAGATATTTAGCTCACTCCTAAGAAAACAAAACCTAGTCTCATCAAGGGGTTTTGTGAAGATATCGGCTAGTTGATTTTCGGTGCTCACATGAAATAGTTTGATATCTCCTTTGGCTTCATGGTCTCTCAAGAAATGGTGTCTGATGTCAATATGTTTAGTTCTAGAGTGTTGCACTGGGTTGTTTGCAAGTTTTATGGCACTCTCATTGTCACACAAAAGAGGAATTTTGTTAAACTCACAACCAAAATCTCTAAGGGTTTGCTTCATCCATAGCAACTGTGCACAACATGCCCCAGCTGCTATGTATTCAGCTTCTGCAGTGGAGAGTGCAACACAATTTTGTTTCTTGGAACTCCATGACACTAAGGACCGCCCAAGGAATTGGCAAGTCCCAGTAGTGCTTTTTCGATCTACTTTGCAACCGGCATAATCTGAGTCAGAATAGCCAAGCAAATCGAAAAAGGAGCCTTTAGGATACCATAATCCTAGGTTTTGGGTGTGGACTAAGTATCTTAGAATTCTCTTAACGGCTACAAGATGGCAGTCTTTAGGATTTGCTTGAAAACGAGCACACATACAAACACTCAACATTATATCAGGCCTAGATGCACATAAGTAAAGCAGTGATCCTATCATTGATCTATATAATTTTTGATCTACAGGTTTACCTTCCTCATTTAGGTCGAGATGTCCATTTGATGACATTGGAGTCTTGGCGTGCTTTGCTTTTTCCATCCCAAACTTCTTGAGCATATCTTGAGTATATTTAGTTTGGCATAGAAAGGTACCTTCCTTGAGTTGTTTGACTTGAAATCCCAGGAAGTATTTAAGCTCGCCCATCATAGACATCTCAAACCTGTTCGTCATTACTTTGCTAAACTCTTCACAAAATTTTTCATTAGTACTGCCAAATATAATGTCATCAACATATATTTGGCACACAAATAATTCATTATCAACTTTTCTAGTAAACAAAGTAGAGTCAGCTTTTCCTATCGTTCCAAAGCAGAATACAGATCCGGGACGGAGGGTGATCTTGGGGTGGAAGGTGATGGCCATTGAGCTAGCTTAGATCGTGAAAGTAGCCTAGAGGGGGGGTGAATAGGCTACACCTGAAAATTTTCACTAAAAAACTTCGAAATAGGTTAAATTAAAGTTGCACAGGTGCAAACCGGTTCAGTCGATTTTAATCACAACTGAACAAGTTTGAACCCACTCAACTTAAATTTAATAATCTATTGAACAAATGCGAAGTGGTAAAGAAAATAGCTAAAGATTTGCCCTACACAAGAACTACTTAAATGAATAATATGAACCAACCACCGAATATGAAGTGCTTAACAAGAACACACAAGAACACGCGATATAACCCGAGGTTCGGCAACCACCACAAAGGTGTCCTACTCCTCGTTGAGGAACCCACAAAGGGCCGGGTCTTTTCCAACCCTAATCCTCCACAAGCCGACCACAAAGGTCAAGGCAATCTCTTCTCAAATCTGCTCAAGGAGCGGGTGATACAAACTTCTTGGGGTCGTCCACAAATTTGGAGACTCCCAAGCAACCTCTAACCGTCAAGGAACACGAGGTTCCAAGAGTAACAAATCCGCACACGGTTAAGTTTGCAACGAGCTCAAGAACAAGAGAATGGGAGAATCGAGATGAAATTGACAGCGAGTTCGATCGAGTTCACCTCACACCAAAGGTCCTTCAAATGATTGAAGGAGATGCGATTGCGGGTGTGAGAGGTGAAGTGAATGCTCTTGTTTGAGGGTTGGTCAGCCAAAGATTCGTGGGAGAGGCAGAAGTCAATGAGAGAGAGAGTGTGAAGGGGTATATAAAGGACCCCCCAAAAGCTGGCAGCCGTTGGGAGAAAGTGGGTAAAAACCGGTTGAACCGGTTTTCAAACCGGTTGAACCGGTTTCTACCAGGGGGAACCCGGTCCACTGGTCTACTCAGCCGGACACTGGACCGGTTTCAAAACCGGCTGAGTAGGGTCAAATTTCGGCTCAACCGGTTTCAGAAAAATATCTGCTGCGACTTTTCTGACAGCTCTGACTGTCAGACAGGTCAGAGCAGAGGTGGCAGGGTGAACAGTACCAAAACCGGTTGAACCGGTTTCAGGACCGGTTGAACCGGTTTTGGGGGCTGAAACCAAACTTTGAGAATTTTGAAGAGAACAAAGGAAGGGACTTTGAGGGAAGTGAAATTTGTTTTTCTCAAGAGCATTCATGATCTGTGAAAAAATGATCTCAACGGAGTTTTCAAAAGAATTGAACTTGGCTCGTTTCACAACTTACTTAACCGTCGCGGATCCCTCTTAATTGTACGACGATTCCTATGACTCAAGAATTATAAACTTAGCACCGTCTTTGTTTCATAGCACTTGGAGCACGCCATTTGATGTGGAATTTTAAATCCGCTGTGCTTTATACTTTTATTCTCGTAGGATCTGTGCTTCTCCTGTCTGTAAAAATACTGTGTACATACTAGGAGCAAACTTTGTTAGAATCTCAGTTTGTTTTGTCATTAATCACCAAAACCCTTAATTAGGGTTGATTGCACTTACAGATCGGCGACACACCCCCTATCTAGCACGCCAGCTGTCGGTGTTTTGGGTCCGACCGCACACCCGGGGTTGCCCCTCAAAGTGTTTTTAGGAGTAGGACGGTGTCGCCGACTGTAGTTGAATGGTTCGTGCCGGATGCACGAGGAACAATGGACAATGTTTACAGGTTCGGGCCGCTTTGAGATGCGTAACACCCTACGTCCTGGCGAGTATGCTTTATGTAATGGGTTACAAGGTAGCTCTCTAAAGCTAGAACGTAGAGAGTTGAGGTGGATGGCTGAGTAGTGGGATCGATCGTCTTGAAGGGGTGCCCCCTAGGCCTTATATATTCGACCGTGAGGCAATACATGTGGATATGATAACAATGTGCACCTAAAAGATAGTGAACTGTTTGAGTCTATCTTCCTATAATTCTGTCGACTTATCCTCGCCTGGTTCCGTTGTACGGGGCTCCAGCTCGGGAAAGTCGGATCTTCTGTTGTGGTCGCTTGCTCAACGTTGTGGGGCCGTCCGGGCTTGCACCAACCCGGCCTTACGTCGATCTGCTTTACTGATTGTTCCTCCCCAGGCCCATGAAGGAGTGACCTTACGATCTATTGGGCCCTTGGGCCTTTCGTGAGGTCTTTTATCCTTCCAGTGGACATGGGGGATATCTATCCCCCACAGTGTCCATGTTCGAGAAAAAGAAGAGTAAAGCTACTACTGCTGGCACAACTCAATTTTTTGAAAGGGGTTGCACGGGACCTCACGTCACATACTGTTGATTTGGTCGAGCCCGAGGAGTGTGCAAAAAATGCTTAGACAATGGCCATAAAGATAAAGATCCTAACTAAGCCAGATTACAAAAATGTGCCTAAAAATATGTGTCGGGCAGACCTTCTACTACCTTTTGAGAAATGAGGAAGGTCTTGGCTTGTATTAAAAGGTTGCATGACTGGTACATGCGGACATCATCAGTTGGCATTGACGCCATTAGTGTGCATATATGAGA
Organism: Zea mays; assembly: GCF_902167145.1. Taxonomy (NCBI): domain Eukaryota; kingdom Viridiplantae; phylum Streptophyta; class Magnoliopsida; order Poales; family Poaceae; genus Zea; species Zea mays. The sequence continues at coordinate 210,874,732 of NC_050099.1, forward strand.
CCATGCTTTTATTAGTTTGGACCAAAAGGCCTTTGTTGCATTCAAGGACACGTGGTTAATGATGAACCTTCAGAGACTCGACGTGCAACTTGTGACGGTGTTTGCATTGTAAGTGTCGCTCATACTTCCACATATATGAGTTATTATTAGTGAGATGTATAAATTTTCAATGTCTGACATGGACGTGTGACTTGTAGAATGCAACATGATCAGTAGGAGATTCTTTAGGGTACCAAGACCGGTGCTAGTGCCGGTAAAAGGATTGGGTATCTCAACCGAATACTGACATCCGAGGAAAGCCACACTTTCAGAATCGGGAAAGACAACGAAGAGTTAAAGGGAAAGACAGACGAAGAAGTTGATGAGCGTCTAAAGAATATGAAGAAGGATTTTGAAGCAAGATTCGTCACCTACATAACAAACACAATGCTTCAATTTCAAGACAGGGAAGCCATAATGGCCCAGTACAACTTTAAGTAAGTGTGATTTTGCATAAAAATTAATAATTTCAATACACATGCATCACAATTTCAAGACTGGATATGCTTTCTCATTTATCCTAAGGTTGGAAAGGTGCTGGTGCTCGACTCCTTGAACTACGACCCTTCGACCTATGTAAAATTCCTCAGTATCTTAGAGTTGTAAGCCTTTTCTTTGCATGTATACTTATATCGATGAGAATTTTAAAATAACATGGAGATTCCATTTGAGCATTTAGGTTCTGTAAGTTTAAAGGTGGAAAGTACGACAAGTCTAAAAAATGTGTGCCTAGACATCCATCATCACTGGCCGGTAAGTATGTGAATTTATGAATACATATCATATACAATGTTGCAACTAAATAACCAATCTCCCGTTATGTAGTGCCACAAGCAATCACAAGGGTCGGTCCTATGTGGGTTCTATGCGTGCGAGTTCATGAGAATGAACAGACGATACATCACAAACCCTAGCAAGGTATTATTAGTAATAGTCATGTTTGTATTTATGTCATTAAAGATGCAATTTATTGACTGTGAATAGATGATTTTATAAACTTCATTTACAGGAATTTCAACAAGTAAATCCGGAGAACTTGATCGAAGGTGCATTGTATGGCATAATTGAAGACCTATACATTCATATTGAAAGAGGTCATTCCCGCTGAAGGAAAATATCACGATACTTCCAGTACATTAGCTATGCCAGAGTTTAGAATACTAACAGAAGTTTGTAGACTATCTCTTAGACGAGATAGTTATTAGAGCATAGGTGAAAACTTTTGATGTATATATAGAATATGTGAAGCATATATGGTTGTAAACAGAAGAATTTGATGTATAGAATGTATGATAGAATTTAATTCCATGTTGCTTTCAATATGTGTGCGTGTGTGTAAATAAATATAAAATTCAGTTTTGTTTAAAAATTTGAAAATGGGCGGGAAAACTTATCTTGGCGGGAAATGTTAAGAAAACCGCCAGTGCAAATAACATTTTCACAGACGGTTTTATTAAGCAAACCGCCGTGAAAATAACATTTGCACTGGCGGTTTGCTTAATACAGCCGCCATTGGAAATAACACATTTCCACTGGCGGCTGTATTAAGCAAACCGTCATTTCCACTGGCGGCTGTATTAAGCAAACCGCCAGTGCAAATGTTATTTTCACTGGTGGTTTGCTTAATAAAACCGTTAGTAAAAATAACATTTGTACTGGCGGGTTGGTTAAGAAAACCGTCAGTGAAAATAACATTTCCGCTTGTGGGTCTCTTAAGAAAACCACCAGTACAAATGTTATTTTCACTGTCGGTTTTAAAACAAACGCCGGTGAAAAAGGATGGTTTTAAAACAAACGCCGGTGAAAAAGGCCGGTTTTCACTTGCGCTTAGTAGGCATAAAAAAACGTTAGTGTAAATAGCTTTAGTACCGTCAAGATTCTGTGTACTAGTGAGTATTATCGTGTGTCGACCTCTTCTCTAGAAAAATGATGCCCAAATCCAGTGACCCGTTCCATGTTTTCACTCAGGGTAGCAGTAAAATTTGCAGTAGTGTATGTTTTCCAGCTGAAACCTGTAACGGCACCGCCCCCGATCGAGGAACGTACTAGCAGCAGGAGTGGTGTATCGCCGTCGTCTTTAATTAGTAGCTGTAGTTCTTGACGAACATGCCCTCCTTTGCCGCCGCGGCCTCGCCATCGCCGGTGTACTTGCCGAGCTGCGCCAGGGAGTTGGCCTTGGCGCGCAGCAGCAGCGCGTCCTGCGCCGCCTTGACGTTCTCGGGCCTGCCGCCCCACGTCTTGAGGCAGGTGTTCTGCAGCGCCCTGGCGTAGGAGAAGGACACGTGCCACGGGTTGGGGCTCTGGTTCATGGCGTTCAGGTTCTGGGTCGCCTCCACCTCAGACTGCCCGCCGGACAGGAACTGCATGCACGCACAGAATAATATAACTGGAGATGAGACGAACACACAACACAACCATGATGCCGGGCACCGCCTGCAGTACGTAGGCGGTAGCAAGAAGACAGAGCGCTGACCATGATGCCCGGCACGGCGGGAGGGATCCTTGTGCGCAGGAGCCTGAGGGTGTACTCGGCTACTTGCTCCGGGGTGGCCTTCTCCTCGCACTCGGCACCAGGGGTCACCATGCTGGGCTTCAGCAGGATGCCCTCGAACATCACGCTGTTCTCGGCCATGTAGAAGAAGGTCTCCGCCCACACCTTCTGCGCCACCTCGAAGGTCCTCTCGATGCCGTGCTCGCCATCCAGAAGGATCTCGGGCTCCACGATCGGCACCAGACCATTTTCCTAGCATTTCATTTCATTTCCACAGATATATGAGTTTTTCTACCGCGCGCTGAGAATTCCGGCGTTGAGAATGCATGGGTGAAGTGAAGGATAGGTACCTGTGAGATGGCGGCGTAGCGGGCGAGGCCCCAGGCAGCTTCCTTCACGGCTAGTTGAGATGGACCGTTGGGGATGCTGACAACAGTGCGCCTGTGATGTGACAACACAAGTTCACGTCACATTAAGCAAACACGCATCATGGGGATCACCACACACCAGGTACACAAAGTAACTGCGCCGCCAATGTTTCTCACCATTTGGCGAAGCGGGCACCGGCCTGGTAGTAGGCTGCCTCACGTGAAGCAAGGCCATCGAGACCTTGGCACCATGACTCGTTGTTGGAGCCAGCGAGTGGCACAAGACCCTGAGATTGAGAGCAGAACATGAGAGGAATAATGCTAAGTACTGCTCCTGGTCTTGAAGGAGGGCGAGACTCCAACTAGCTCCGACAGATCTAATTAAGAACCTACGGCAATTAACACACGCATACGTACGTAGTACATACCTTGTCGACCTTGATACCAGGCACGATTCCCTGCTCACTAAGCACGTCGACGATCTTCTTGCCGTCGACGGTCGACTGGTAGAGGGTCTCCTCGAAGAGGATGGCACCAGAGATGTACTGTCCCAGGCCTGGAGCGCTGACGAGGAGGGTCCTGTAGGCCTGGCGGTTGGCCTCGGTGTTCTCGAGGCCGATGGAGTCGAGCCTCTTCCCGCAGGTCGCGTTCGACTCGTCCATGGCGAGGATGCCCCTTCCCGGCGACGCGATGGTTTTCTGCAGAAATATAATTAAGAGAATTGCAAACTTAAGTGACGATATTCTGAGCCATCATATAATATGATCGTCGTAAGTAACTGAAGCAATATATATAAATATATATACCGCGGTCTGGACAAGCTCGTCAGCGTAGGCGCTAGCGCGGGCAACCATGGAGACGACGACGGTCGCCGGCCTGGGATGAGCGGCAACCAGCTGGTGCTTGGATCCCCATTCAGCCTTCTTGGGGAGGAATGACGACTTGAGGAGAGTAGTAGCAGCAGATGCCATTGCTGCTCCCTGGTTGTGAAAGCGAACGAGCTAGTAGTAGGAGATCGATCGATCAGGTGCTACTCTGCTGTGTGCTGGTTCTCTCTTTGACACACACGGTCTTTGAGCTGAGAAGTGGCGCGGCAGCTGAACATGTATAAAAGGCTGTGTACCTGATGGCACACAAGGACAAGACGATATGAGTTGTGAGGTGGAGACTGGCCTTGCGGAAACGAATGGCTGTGCGGTGCTTTGGTTGCTGCAACCAGCCAATCCTCTTGCCACCCTCTCTTTTGTCCTGTCCCTGCCACACACACATATACAGTATTTCCCTCCCTTTCTCTTTCTCTGTGTAGCGTGCAAAACTTGCAAAAGAAACAGTTTCCTCTTTGCGAGATCAGGGAGGAGCTGAGATTTTGGTGGCCTAAGGCAAACATAAAAAGTTGGGCCCCTTAAAAGTATAATAATCTTTTTCATTATATATATACATATATAATATTATTTTATATCCATAACAATTAATGTGATCTTCATTCAAATACTATACTAAATAAATTTTAATATACCTCAAAAGATTCTTCAAACATTTCTTAGACAAAGTCATTAATGATCGTGATAATATTAATCTTATCTAATAATTTTTTCGACTATATAAGGTAGCCAAACTATTCAATCGTTTATGAGACATTATAGACCTTAAATAGTTTTTCAACAATTTCAACTTCAAAAATCTGAATAGAATATATGGGTGGTTCAAGCAAGCTTAACTTGAAAACTCTCAACTCAGATATTAGATTATATAACTCAATATTAACTATTATGTTCGATATGCAATTAACTGTAGTAAGTGGGGCCTCTGGGATTTGGGGGCCTAGGGCGGCGGCCGCCCCGGTGGCCCTATGTCCAAAGCTGGTCCTGTGTGAAATGACGACATGTTAGGGCTAATTTGGTGATTAGGGATCCCTAGGGGATCCATGGGGGAGGAATCCCCTCGCAATTCAATTTTGAATAGCAAGAGGATTTCTTCCCCTCGGGATCCTCGGTCACCAAATCAGCTCTTAGAGTTGTTTTGTTAATTTTTCCTCTACAGTAAAGTGATGCCTTGACTTAATCATCGCATCGTGTGTAGTATATGGTAGGTCAAAAAATAGGTTAGATGAAGAGTGTCTTGGTGGATGTTAGTAACTGGAAAACCGTCGTGTTATAGCCGGTGGCCAAAACTTAGGTTGAAAGGTAATTTATGTACAATGTTATTTAATCGTGGAACATATATGGGTTGTGTGATTGTGGTGAAATTAGTGGTGCGAAGGATAGGTTTACGATTTAGGCAGTTCAGTCGACATGTTTTGGCTAGTCTGGATAAAATTGATTTTTGCTTTTATGGTGAAGTGATGCGAGGCCGTAGTAGTCATTGCTTTCTCTATGCTTATGAGTCAGATAAATACCATGTGCAACTAATTTTTCATTACCTAAAATTAAGAAAGAGTGAGTAGTGTCAGTAAGCCGATTTATGCTAAAATCGGAAAGCCACATTCACTACACCAAAACTTTGAACTTCCTACGGCTTCATAACTTCCGACGGTTTCTATCAAAAACCGTAGGAAGTTAATAACTTCCTAAAGGCACTAGTTGCCTCTCGGCAGTTTATTCAACTTCCGACGGTTGTAACTGTAGCCTCTCGGAAGTTTATTTAACTTCCGACGGGCTCTCGGAAAACGTTTAACTTCCGACGGGCTGACCCAAAGCTCTCGGAAGTTAGACTGCGGACCGGGCGTAGGGTTTCTTACGGCTGCGGACCGGGCCCCGCCCTGTTAACTTCCGACGGGCTGACCCAAAGCTCTCGGAAGTTAATTTTGTAAAGTAACGGCGCTGTCGGTTTTTTCCCAACCCGCGCCTCGCATCTCCCAACCCGCGCCCCGCGCTGCCGCCCGCCGTTCCCCGGCGACCGCCCGCCGCTGCCTGCCCCGCCCTTCCCCGGCGGCCGCCCCGCGCTGCCGCTGTCTGCCCCGCCGCCCTGCACCGTCGTGCCCGGCCCCGCCCCGCCCTGCACCGCCGGCCCTGCCCCGCCGTGCCGGGCGCTCGCCGCCCCGCCCTGCCGGCCGTGCAGGCCGCTGCCCCGCCGTGTCGCCCCGCCAGCCCCGCCCCGCCGTGCCGGCCGCTCGCACGGTCCCACCGGCCACCGCGGCAACACCGCCCTGCGCGGGGCTCGCTGCTCCCTGCGCCGGCCGCTACCCGTCCTGCGTGGCTCATCGCTCCCTGCACCGAGCGTCGCCTCTCCTCCACGCAGCACCATCTTCGCCATCGAGCTCTGCATCGCTACAGGTAACTTTCGAGTGTTTGTACTATAGTTTTGAATATTAAATATACTAACTTCCGAGAGTTAACTGTTTTTAAACCGTAGAAAGTTATGTTAACAGGGTTAATTAACTTAATAAGCTAGGTGGTGCATATAATTTAATTATGTTAGTCTCTTATTTGTTGCGTGCTAGTAATATTTTTGCAAAATTATCGTATATGTGTCGCCCATTCCGGATCGGGCAGAGTCACTTGATACACATATGACTTGTATTAGTCCGGAATTGTCCCTTTTTTGGATAGCCTGTTAGTGGATGATAGAGCTATGGATTTATGACGATGACGGGTCCGAACGAGATTTCGGTGACATAACCCTGTTGTTCTCTATTACACCATTTATGGGCATGCAAATAGAGAACAACGGAGTTATGCTGCTGAAATTTCGTTCTGACTCGTTGCTCGTCATAAATTGTTGCTCTATCGGTCACTCATGGGTGGGTTTAGGAACTATCTTTTCCTATAGATGTAGTGTAACGATCGATATGCGTTTAGTACCGGAATAAATTTATGAATGATGTGTTTTACTATTTTAGCATCAAATATGGTGGGTGAGGACCGTCGATGGATGTATGAAGGTTGGCGCATGAATGATCCCTCGGTGGATTGGATAAGAAAGACAGAGGATTTTATTGATCGTGCTTTTGCTATATCAAGAACCGGCACAGATGTGCATTGTCCATGTAGTATGTGTCGGATTTGTAGATGTCAAGACAAGAGAACTCTGTCGGGACACCTTTGCAAATATGGCTACATGCCTAACTATGAAGTCTGGGTGTATCACGGCGAGGACTTTCCCCGTGAAAATTCGCCGGAAGCCAACAACACTGACGACGTGGAGTACGATAGAATGGACGAGATGCTTGAAGATTTAAGGGAGGATCCTGATTTGGTGTTTCCACCAAATCATGAGGAGCCGCCTCCTCCAGAGGTTAAAAAGTTCTTCGACCTCCTTAAGGCTGCAGAAGAGCCTTTGCACGAACACACAACAGTTTCAGTCCTCGCTTTCGTGACTCGACTTATGGCTATCAAGTCCAAGTTCGTGTTCTCGAACAATTGTTACAACGAGCTCTTGAACTTAATCAGCGAAGTGTTTCCACCAAATCACAAGATGCCGAAAGACGTGTATCAGTGCAGGAAACTGCTTTCTGGTCTAGGTATGGACTATCAGAAAATTGATGTATGTCCAGATAATTGTATGCTGTTCTGGAAGGATCATGAGAATGATAGTAAGTGTCTAAAGTGTGGCAAGTCGAGATATGTAGAGGTTAAAAATGATGATGGTGAAATGGTCACATCAACGGTAGCCCAAAAGCAACTTCGTTACATGCCTCTTGCGCCTCGTGTTAAGCGTTTGTTTCTTTCGAGGAACACAGCTAGGCACATGAGATGGCATAAAGAACGTGAACGGGAGGACACTCATGTGATGACGCACCCGTCTGACAGTGATGCGTGGAAGGCTCTAGATGACTTTGATCCAGAATTTGCTAGTGAAGCGAGAAACATTCGAATTGGGTTGGCGACAGATGGATTCACACCTTTCAATACAAATGCGGCATCATATTCTTGTTGGCCTGTATTTGTTATTCCATACAACCTTCCACCTCATCTGTGCATGAAATATGATTACATGTTTCTTTCCCTAATTATTCCTGGTCCAGACCATCCTGGTAAAGGGTTGAATGTGATGATGCAACCCTTGATCGATGATCTCAAAAAGTTATGGAAAGGAGTCGAAGCATACGATTGCTACAAAAACGAGAGATTCACACTTCGAGTTGCGTATTTGTGGTCCATTCATGATTTCATGGCATACAGTTTATTTGCTGGATGGAGTTGCCATGGAACTCTGACATGCCCAATATGTGGCAAGGATACAGATTGTTTCCGCCTAGAGTTTGGAGGGAAGATTTGTTACTTTGACTGCCACAGATGCTTCTTGCCCCAAAAACACCCGTATAGGTTCGAGGTTAACACCTTTAAGAAGGGCACTATCGTGACAAAGGGACCGCCCAGACGTCTGAGCGGAATAGAGATTGAGGCTATGCTTAATAATTTGAAAGAGAATGAAAGTGGTGATGGATACATAGGTTTTGGAACCGAGCATAACTGGACACATAAATGTGGTTTATGGGAACTCCCTTATGTTAAGGCATTGATTCTGATGCATAACATTGACATCATGCATCAGGAACGTAATGTTGGTGAAAGCATTCTAAGTACTTGCATGAATCTAGGCGACAAAACAAAAGACAATATAAAGGCCAGGAAGGACTTAGCAAAACTTTGTAACCGACCAACCCAGGAACTCGACGAAAATAGAAAAAAGCCACGTGCTCAATTTTGTCTAAAACCTAAACAGAAGAATGAAGTAATGGAATGGTTGAAAAATTTGAAATTCTCAGATGGTTATGCGGCTGGGTTTAGGAGAGCTGTGAACTTGAAGACAAAGAAAATAACTGGATTGAAAAGCCATGATTATCATATAATGATGGAAAGGCTCCTCCCTATAATGTTCCGTGGGTACTTGAAAGTCAGTATCTGGAAGGCGTTAGCTGAGTTAAGCTACTTTTATAGGCAACTTTGTGCTAAAGAAATAAAGAAAGAGGTGATGGAGAAGTTGGAGACAGAAATTCCTGTCCTTATATGCAAGTTGGAAAAAATATTCCCCCCAGGATTCTTCAATCCAATGCAACATCTACTTGTCCACCTTCCATATGAAGCTAAGGTTGGTGGACCTGTGCAATACAGGTGGATGTACCATATTGAAAGGGCTTTAAAGAAGCTTAGTTCAATGGTTGGTAACAAAGGAAGAGTTGAAGGGTGTATAGCTGAAGAATTCAAATATAAAGAGGTAGCAGCCTTCACGAGTGTATACTTTGCAGACGAGCACAATATCAATGCCCCTACATTGAGGTATCATGATGCCAAAGTACGGACTCGCAGCAATCTCCAAATTTTTGAGATTGAGGGCAAGACTGTTGGAGCATCCACGGAATATCATCCTGAGCGCGAAGAAAAGTTGGACGCTTTGCTCTATATGTATGAAAATATGGATGATATGACCCCATATTTCAAGTAAGATGAAATTTAATTTGTCATTTGTGTATCTATATAGTAATCGTGTTCCGCACCTCATTTGTTTACTTGTTGTAACAGAGAATTCCAATCGCAACTTAATGAGAAATTGTCCTCGAGGCAGTATGAAAACGTGCTTCGAGGAAGACATGGGAAGCCCAATTTCATTAATTGGTTGCGAGCTTATGTAAATAACCTAACACTCTTGTTCTACTTTATATATTTTTTTAGAAATTTAATTTCACCATCTGATTGGCAGTGTGACAAAATTCCAAATTTAGACGAGGACTTGCTTCAGATGTCTTACGCAATCGTAAAAGTCAGAAGCTACGGTCGTTACGACATTAAGGGGTTTCGTTTTCGTTCGACCAAATTTGAATGTACTCGTCCATTTGCGACGACAAAAAATACTAGAGTTGTATGCAGGGCAGTCGATGATCGTGGAAGAGAGATGAATTATTATGGAGTTATTAATGACATACTCGAGTACGACTTCGCTGGGAGCAAAAATCTTAAGGTGGTGTTTTTCAAATGTGATTGGTTTGATCCCAATCAAGGGACTGTAGAAAACCAATTTGGCATGGTAGAAGTCAAACATGAGCTCAAAACAAGTGCATGTAGCAAATTTGTTCTTGCTCACCAAGTTGACCAGGTGTACTACATACCATATCCATCTATAAAGCTGGAAGCCACATGGGTAGTGTACAAAGTTAATCCTCGTGAACAGTTACACAACAAGGGTGAATGGTTTGAGGCGGAAGTTGAAGAAATTTACCAAGAAGATGAACTTCCGGCCAATTTTAATATAGATACTGAGGTTTTGCCAGAATCGTTAGTGGGAGATCCTGAAGATGTAGTAAGTCCCAAAAAACGGAAACGGAAGTCAAAGAAGATAACATCTAATCGAAGAAGAAAACAATTTGATCCTGATTTTGAATACGACTAAAAAGTAATTATTTATTTATTGTTCATTTCAATACATTATGCTCATTTACTTTATGTTCATTTACTAATTTGATTTTGTTTTAATAACAGGATGTCTAAAAAGGTCAAGCAGCTCGCTAAGGGACTAGCGAGGAGAGCCTCCATTTTTGGGAGAAAGGAGGACTTAGTGTTCCAGGGCACTAGTTCAAGCTCGAGCAGGCGTAGAGCTTTGTTGGAGCATGTTCCAGAGTTGCAGGGCCAGCCAGTCGGTGTACTAAGGGATGAGGTAACCAATATATTTGTTTTGTAATGTAATATTTGTATGATTTCGAATAACTAAATTATTAATTTTGTTCTGTAGAATGAGTCTGAAGATGAGGTAGAGACAGAGGAGGGGATACAAGTGGAAGATGTTGAGGATGTCCAGGGTAGGGAGGCGGAGAGAGGGTGGGATGAATGGCCCAAGGATGCAAGTGGGTGGGTAGGAGATGGAGGGTCGGGAGTTGGGGGAGCTAGTGGAGGAGGTTCTGGAAGCGGGGGAGTTGTAGGGTCTTCACGGGTCCGGAAGCCACGAAAGACTAGTTGGGTCCCCCCTCCTAAAGAACCAGTTAACAAGGTTGAGATAATACCGTCTGGAGATGGGTAAGAGCATCTTTGCTTTGTTCTTATGTCTTACACATTGAGGATAAACAATTATTTTTTGATTTTGACAATTGTGCTTGTGTTGTTAGGGGTTGGGTGGATAGTAGTTTCACCGGCAAAGATCGTGTAAGGCAAGTAAATAAAGTGTTGGGCAATATCTGTCGTATGAGATGGCCTGGATTGGTGATTGAGAATGGTAATGAGGTCCCTGTCACAAGATGGGATCAATACGACCTTGCTGTTAACGCGCAACATGGGAATGCGCAAGGTGCAGTTTGGCACGACTTCTGGGTATGTTTATCTATCTTCTTGCCAAGTTATCAGCTCAATGATTGATTCATATTATGGATTCTTGACTATGTTTTTTTTTCAGAAACATTATAAGTTGCCTGATGGAGATACTCATACCGAGCATGCACACTCCGTGTTCCATAGGAACGCGGCAGATGTTGTTGCGGATATGATGTACTATGTTCGAATCCAGGTGATTAATCAAGCTATGTTGAGTAGTGAAGGACGACGTGCAGCCACTAAGAGCGAGCCGACACAGTATGGACTTTCTATGACTGAGCAAGATTTTCTTCAGGTAATTGATGTTTGTGCTTGTGTTAGAAAATTTTTTGTTGCTTGTATATGATACAATTACTTGTAAATGAATTGTGTTTCCGTAGCATTCGATTCCATGGATAGCCGCCAATGATGCTGCTTGGCGTGCCTTATGCCGTTATTGGGCTTCTGATGATTTCAAGGCAAAGTCTATGCGACAAAGTTCCAATCGTGGAACCGAGTCGTATCACAAGTATGGAGGTGATGATCACTTTCGTTTGGCAAAACGAATGGTAAGTGCAATTTATTTCATTTTTTGTTGATTGTAGTTGACTTGCTGTAATTTCTGATTATAATGTTTGTCAAATGTACATACAGGAAGCTAGCAGTGGTGTAGTGCCCAGTGATGTTCAAGTATACCTGAGGGGGCACAGAGGACCAGATCCTGCAAACCCAGATGTGTTGTGTAGCCAAAAGGCAACGGATTGTCTGGTGAGTGTTTTGAAATGCTTGATACATTTTGTTCATATGAAATTTTGTATGTAAGATGACATTGTTCTTTTGTATGCAGGCTGCATATGGTGAGGCGATGTCTAGTCAGCATGGATCAGACTATGACTGGAGGACCGCACCTATTGATCCTCAGGTTGTGTATGCGAGTGGTGGAAAACCCCATGGAAGGTATGGACTCTACATACCTTATCTTGTTTCATCGGTTTAAGTACAATACATTTATTTTGAATCTGTTGTGATGTTACTTGTTTGAAGGTACTCGATGTTCGATAACGTCATCGACTCGAGCCAGGTGACGGTTCAGAGGGGAGGTTCGTCGAGGTCTGCTGCTCGTAGCTCCCGTCACTCTACTCAGGATACTGCAGAAGTTGAGCGACTACGAGAAGAGCTTAGGCAACATCAGGAGCGGCAAAGGGTTCAGGAGGAATACTTGAGGCAACATGCTGCGCAACAAGAATATTATGCTACTCAGTTTCAACAACAGCAAGCACTGATACAAGTAAGTTCAAAAATATCTTTCATTTTAAGTTATGTATTGATTTAAAACACTGACATTAATGTGTTCGTCGATTTGATAGCAACTAGCACAAGCCCAAGGGATACAGATTCCGATGGCCCCCCCACCTCCACCTCCCATACATTTTCCTTGGCCATCACCTCCACCTCCACCTAGCGAACATCAGGTTTGCAAATTTTTCATTATTTACTTGTTATATTATGGTGTAACTTCATGAATGTCATTTGTTCAGGTATATGAGACCCCTCCAGCTACCTTGTCGGTGCAGCAACAACATGATGGCTTAGACTTTGTCGATGCGTTGTTCGCCAGTGGAGGTAGCGAGCATCACTTTTCGCTGATTCCTGATGCTGATCGACAGTAGTGGACTTCCATTCTGTGTTTTGTGAGACTTGAAACTTGTGTCTTGTGAGACTATTATGTGGATGTAACTTGTGTCTTGTGAGACTTGAAACTTTGTGGACTGTTCTGGCCAGACTTTTATGACTTTATATGTGACATGTGGTATATTGTGGCTTTTAAATATATTGTGGCTGTCATTTTTGTACATTGTGATATATGTGGTTGTTATTTTGATATATGTGGCTGTTATTTTGATATATGTGGCTGTTAATGTGGTGAATAATGGAAATTAAATTGCATTTTTTGTGCTGGTCATTTTAACTTCCGAGAGGAGAACCAAAACGGTCGGAAGTTAGCCTTCACACGGCGTCAACGCAAAACAAACGGCGTCAAACTTTAACTTCCGAGAGAACTGCCTTGGCTCTCGGAAGTTAGCGTAACTTCCGAGAGGGAACTTTGGCTCTCGGAAGTTAGCGTAACTTCCGAGAGGCGCTCGGAAGTGAGCGTAACTTCCGACTAAAATGTTACGAGAGCCAAACTTCCGACGGATTTATCTATCTTCCGACGGTTTATATAACTTCCGAGAGTTTAGCTCTAACTTCCTACGGTTTAGGCTCTAGGAAGTTAAGCATTTTGGTGTAGTGATTATGAAAGATGTATATAAGTGCTTTAGATCCTTAGGTGTTAAAGTGTAGTCTGGTGGCGTTTTATGCCATGTGATAATGTTCTATGTGTTAGATCAAGGAAAGATGTGATTTTCATTTAGTTGATGCGTCAAGTATGTTAACCTAGTAAAGTTATTTTAAAATCTAGTTAAATTGCTAATATCCATAGTCTAAGTTTAGGTGTCCTAAAATGGTGAGCCTAATATTCATTAGTTTTTTTGGTGTCAGTCCCTTACTAAAAAGAATATAAATTTGTAATGTGTTAGTAATTTTCTTAACATATGATCTAGGTCTTGTTAATAAGGAATATAGGCAATATATGTGCTTGTTAATTGTATGATTGTAGCTCTAGTGCTCCAATTGGGTTGGAAGGTTAAATAGTGAACTAATTGTGAGATACTATTGTCTGATTAGGTTTCTCTAATGTGGTGCACTTCTTGCGAAGTTAGTAAAATAAATTGCTGAGGTCTGATAGGTAGTTAGCTTCCTGATTATTACTAAACAACAAACCTCTTTAGAATAGGGTAACTAGTAATTATTGAATAGGTCGTCGTATCCTGTGTGTTCTCTTTGGCATGTGCATACATTAGAATCAGGTGAATAATTGTTGGAACACGATTAAAATAATTATTGTATTTTAAACTAAGTTTGTCTATATGACGTTTAGAAGTCATAGAAAATGTTTGTGTACTTATCTGGTATAATAATAAAGTATAATAATAAAGGAACTAATGAAATACTAGAGAGAATTGGATAAATGTTGGTGCTTGTGATGTGGATGCGTTGGTTAAGTACCGGTAATGTTTGTTGTCTTTCCCATTAGTGTCGGTTTCCTGTGCTTGATGATGTATAGATAGCTAGCGTCTGCATATGGTCATTGAGGTTTTTACTATTTAGTGTTTACTTCGCTACCGTGTGGCTTTGGAGTGCCTTGTGCTATTTTCCATTAAGCTCATACATATGCATCATGCATGTTTTTTAGGTCCAATAGATGATGATCGTGCGAAATGAAGTACGTGGAATGGAGCTGACCACAAGACGAAGTCGGTAGACACCTGAAGGCTGACGAACAAAACAAGTGCCAAGATAGGGATGCTCGCCAAGCGAGTACCCTCTAGCAAACACTAACAAGTGTTGGATTCCAAGGAAGCCTCGATTTTATGCATAACCATTATATATGTTATTTTACTACCACTCTATTTGCAGGGTTGTATTGTGCACTTACGTGTAGGAGTTGTTTCAAACCCTAGATGCATGAACTCATGTTTCTTTATGAAATTGATACTAGTATGTTAGGTCGAGTAGCTGCTATGCTAATTAGGGATCTCAGTAGAAGTTGAGTGATTTTTCTAGCAATCGCGTGAGGCCATGAATTAGCCTCCCATTCCGGTTATGGTGGGTATAAGTGCAGTCGTACACGACGACGACTATGATAGTGGGGCATTGTATCCAAGGCAGTGCTTGTCGATCTATTGCCAAGGAATCGATGGGGACGGTTGATGTGTGTGGGGACAAAGTGCACTAACATGTCATGTGTTTAGGTTTACCTTGCAAGGTTAAAACTCGATTTGAATCATCTGCTTCTCGCATCTAATGTCACTTCTTGATCCATTGTACCGCATTGAGTAATAAGTGGAAATGAGGTTACCTGCAAAAGGTGTTGTTTGACTTAATGATTACTATTATATATCGATAGTTGGGTGCTCATCTAGTCTAAGGTACTATTATAAAACCTAAAAAGCTAAATTTTGACTTAGACTCAGCTAGTGTTTTTGGTAAACCAAACCCCTCAGCCAAACATCTTCATGGTCTAGAGGTAGAGGAGTAGACTTCTCACCCCGAGTAAGTCTAGCTGAGTATTAGCATACTCTTCCTTGCTTGTGGCACCAAAATTCTTAGGTATCTTGTAAGAGATGGTTGATGGTGTGACATGGCCTTCCACCCTTCCACCGGGTTAGATGGTCGAGTGGGATGCTACCTCTATGGGAGAGGACTAGGAGGAGTAGCTTTGCCAGGCTTCACCATGTTACCCAGTTATCTTTGTTATTTAATTGCACTACATGAGAAAAACTATGGTTAACTGTTTTAAAACTCCGATGATGTATTAACATTTAGTACTTTTTAAATTATGGTATTATGAATTCTTGTATTTCTTTGTGCCTCACCTTGGAGTGAGAAAGTGGTATTTGATATGGTGTAAGTGGTTTCATCGGACTAGATCCGATGGACTGATAGTTTATTCTGATTTAAGTGTGTCATCGCCTCTAAGGCGGGACTCGGGCACTTAAGTTAGAATAATCTAGGCAGTTCTGCCACAACTAGTATCGAAGCGATAACCACTTCAAAGAAGTTGATGAGTCATGAATACCAACTTTTCAAAAATAAAACTTGCTTAGAAACTAAATGTTGGTTACATCGTCAGGACGATAAGGATAGACCTAGGACATGAAGCCTTAGAACATAGGTGAGTAGCTCGGTGGTTATTTATGTATGTCATAAAGGCTACTACTATCAGGAGGGATGCTGTAAAAAGCACCCAAAAAATAGTTAGGTCTGAGAGAATGCCTAGAATGAGCATACATCATGATTGTTGCATCATAATTGTCTCTTGTGCAGCAACATGTTTCTCTCAACCTTATTCCAATAATAAGCAATTGTGAATAATGTGATGTATTGCTATTTTATGAACTATAAGAAACGTCATATCTTGTGTTGGGTTGGTACTCTTGTTAGGTTGTCTCATGTGTTTCTCTTGCCTTGTTATCTTGAAGGTACTGTTGTTGTACAGCCCATTTTGTCCTTAACCAGCAAAAATTGTTGCATGTTCTGCTCATAATAAGACCCCCACTTCAAACAACCTCATGGTTAGCAAGTGAAACCCCTATATAAAAATCACAAAAATCACATGCTTGTGTAGGTGGTTTCTAGCTCTTGTGTGTTGCACCATTGAATATGCACCTGCACAGCTTGTAGATCCCCATAGCTTGACCGCTAGATCGACCTAAGCTTCCTTGTGCACTTCTTTACGTCAAAATATAAATCGTTTAGTGTCGTTTGCGCAAACCATATCTAGGCCCTATTTCTTTTGGGAAGCCATGTCCAAATCCTCGCTAAACTCTTGTCTGCTCATCCTAGAAGCTAATCTCAATTGACGACCCCTCTTTTCACTTGGATCTAGTAATCTTTTCCTATATGAATCACATTGTGACCTTATCCGCCGAATCTCTTGATCATTCATTGAATCTACTTCGTCATCTTGTTATTTTCTACAACCCATTCTCAAAGTATCAGATGTCTGGTCATTCTCATACTCTTTCTTCGAGGATCATGAGGTTGTTTTGTCAACTGCACCTATAAGCAACATATCCCTTGGTTCTGTGGATTTTTTATGGTCTTTGGTTCTCTCATGTCTCTGCAGGTTTATCAGTCTTAATCTCATGGTTGCCTCCTCCTCATATCCCATCTCGTACTAATGTCTGACCTGATAATCTCTGTGGTGATCATGTAATAGTGTGTGCAGTTCAAGAATGTTCTTATTCGTGCTCTTTTTGCCAACAAATCTATGCTTCAACTCCTATAATGTTCTTATTTTCTAAGACATACTCTCAAGGGCTCCATTGTAACAACCAAAATCTCTTTTGGGATTTAAAAAAGTCTCTCCAAAAGATTAACAATTAAAATATCTTTAATGATGATTTCCTTCCCTTTTCCAAGATGGATAAATGGTAATATAAAAGTTATATTTAAACCCTTGAAATTAAGTTTTATTGTCCCAAAGAAATATGGCAGGGACGTCTTCAATTAGTAATTGATGAATGGTGTTACCGGAAAACCTTCTAATGAGGTTAAAACAAAAGCATCTCTTAATGGAGAATATATATCTTCTCTTACAACAAACAATAAACAAATCTTAGATGAACATTTAATTCGACTATAGATTTAAAGAAATATTTCCTTAAAGTGAAAATTGTTGTATTGCATATTTGGAAGCATTTTATTTAACTAAATGGATTAAAACAATTACTATATAATATATATAGGAATATGCATCATGGTGACTATTTCTTAAAACTGTGCATTTAATATAAATTTGAGTCTCCAACTCATAATTGAATTCGATTTTTTTCAAACTTGAATAGAAAAGAAAAAATACATAAAAGAAAAATAACAAAAGAATAAACCTGCCCATGGGCCGGATTACCTTGCGCAGCCCACTCCTCCTCTTATTCGGCCCGCGTCAGCCCCGCCACAAGGGGAATGCCGACAAGCGGGTCCCAAAGACCAGCACCTCTTCTCCCACAGGCGGACCCACGCACTTGTAACACCCTGAATTTGGGGGTATAAAATTTCTTCTCTAATACCTACCAAATTCAGGTGTTACCTCTTTTCTTCTCTCTATAGATTTCTTTCTCTTCCATTTAGTAGAGGTTTGACTAGCTATTTTGGAGATGTATTAATGATCTAGGAAAGTAAAACCCTAAAGGGAAGTGGAATGTTGCATCATGTTGACCCTAAACTTTGTTTTTGATTGATGCAGATGTTTGAAATATTCAAATTTGTATTTGTGGTTTGATTAGTTTTGAATTCAAAAGAAGAAAATAAAAGAAAAAGGATTAGAAATTCGAAAATAAAAAGAAAAATCAAATAAGCCTGAATCCCCTTTCCCCTCGGCCTTTTGGCCCATCCGGCCCACCTAACCCCGCGCCCGCTTCCCCTCCCCGCTCTCTCTATCGGACGGGCCCACCCTATCAGGGCAGCTGCACGCCCGCGCGCGCCCCGCTCTCCCTTTGTCCGTGGGCCCGGTTTGCTAGCCCCAACCACACGCCTGTGCCACCACCCTGTGGGCCCCGTCTGCCAGTCCTCCCCCTTGCTTCAACCGTCCGCCCGAGCGGACCGCGCGCACGCCCGCCGAGACGGCCTCGCCGATGTCGCCTCTCCGCGTGAAACTGCCGCCACGATCCCCCTTGAAGTCCCTGCACGTGCCCACTCCCCCTGTAACACCCTGATTTTGGGGGTATAAAATTTCTTTCTAATTATCACCCAAAATGATGTGTTACTCTTCCTTTTCTCACTCTAGGCTTTCGCTCTCTCTAGATCCTCTCTCCCTTTTTCCTTTTTGATTAGGAACAACTTAAACTAGTAGAGATTAATTATTTATTTTTGTCAAAACCTTATGAGTCATGACATGTTGCATCATGCTGAGCTTAAAATATTCTTTGAAGTGTTGCACAAGTTTGAATTGATTTGAATTTGAAACCTAGTTTGAATTTGAATTTGAAAACCCTATAGAAAAAGAAATAGAAAAGGAATTAGAAAATCCAGAGAAAAAGAAAAAGAGAAAGCAGCCCAGCCGGCCCACTAAGCCTAGCCAGGTCGCGCGCGCACACCCGCGCCGCCTGACAGGTGGACCCCGCCTGTCAGCGGCGGTTCTCCCTCGTGCGCACCCTCCCTCTCTCGCTCGCTGCCCAGTAGGGCCAACCTGTCGATGCTAGTTTCTTCGCCCATTCGCTCCCTCTCTCTCTATCTCGGGCCCGGTTCACCAGTGCCGAGCCATTGCCCCAACGCGTCCCCTTTTCTCTCTCTCTCTGCGCCGTGGGCCTATCTTGTCAGTTCTGCCTTCCCCGCGTCCACCCTGGACCGGCGAGTGCGCACTCGTGCATGTCGTCGGGTTTCTTGGCCATGACGCCCGCCCACGTGCCTAGCTCCCTTTTTAGAGCCCCGCCAGTGCCCCGCGCACACCCCTCGCCTCATTTCGCTCGACTTCACCCTCTCTCACGCCCTGCCCACGCCGCCAGCCGCCGTCGGAGACCCACGCCCGCGTTCCCGGCCATCCAGCTCGCCGGAGACCGCTCCAAGCGTCCCCGAGCTCCGCCTTGAGGTGAGACATCCGTCCTCGTGCCCATTTTCCCTTATTGCGTCATGTGTTTGTCCAATTTCGCCTTCGCCGGTGATCGGCCGCGGCGGTCCGCCGTGCTCGCCCGGTGGCTGGCCGATTTAGCCCGGTATAGTTCACCGGAGTAGTTCCCTGTGTCACCCCTGTCTTTGCTGAAGCCAGCCAAGGCCTTAGCGCACCTTAAGTCCCCTCCCCGTGTCCGGAATCGATCACCGGAGTTTCTCCGGCCCGCCCGAGACTCTCTCACCGCCGTTCTCCCCTCTCTGCCCGTGGATTCATGATCCTTTCCCTGCCATAGAGTTCGCCGTGGTGCCCTCTTCCCCTCTACCCAACTCCGGCGACCCCGAAGCCACCGTAGCCCGTGCCTGCCTCAACTCTGGCGACCTCACCGCCGCGAAGAGGAGCGGCGCCGCCCGCAACCATCTGTTTCCCCGGTCTGATCCCCTCCGTCCGATTCAGATCGAACGACCCAGACCGCGAGATACCGCTTCGTGCATGCACGCCTGTCGCCCTGGCTCGCTTGTCAGCGCCACCCGCAGCCATTCAACCCCTCGGTCTGATTGCCCCCATCCGATCTTGATCGAACGGCTCGGACCCCCTCGGACCAACCTCGGACCCCTGTAGCTGTCTGTTTCCCCTCTGGCGCTGGACCCGCTCGGTCAGTGCGCTCTCCCCGTCGGTCGCTGTCGCCCCTGGCCCACTTGTTAGTGCTCGCCCGCCCACGCGCGCGCCCTCGGCCGCAGATCTAATCCCGACTGTTGGTTTCTGATCTAGCGGTTAGATTCACCCGATACCCCTTCGTGCGGTAGTTTTCTTAAAGAGACCCTCGGTTTACTAGAAATCAACCCACCATCCCTGGTTTCGCGCATAGACCCCTGTAATCTCGCAAATTTAGCCCTGGACTTTTAAATATGCACAGAATTAGACCTAATTGCATATTTTGAATTCCCAAACTTGCTTATTTCATAAATTTTGTATATGAATTCCAAATTTAGTGATTCAAATTGCAGAATGTTCATAGAATTATTCTCTGTTTAAATAAAATAGTTTCACTTACTGTCTGCACACTCTAATTTTTAGGATTGAATATGAGCTATTGTAGGTGTATGTTTTATTTATTTAATAAATAAATAAAGGAGAACCTTAGAGATTTAAACTTGTGAGATTAATAATATGTATTACATAAGTTCATCTCTGTTCTAAATTTTAGGTCACCATAAAATAAGTTGATCTATGTTTATGTACTTGTAAGTAACACTTAGGGAAATAATAATCTATTTTCGAATGAAGTTAAGTTATGTTGTAGTTCATGTTATACTTTGAATTCATTATCTCTTACGTAGTATTGTGTCCTTTTAAGATGTGTTCCAATGTTTGTACATGTTTGGTGTGATGTTCATTTGTACTTTCCAAATGTATTGAATGCATGCTCGCTTTATTTAGACAACGAGCAGTCCGAGTTTCCTGAGTGTATTGTTGGAGACCTACCTGAGCAACAACCTGGTGAAAGCAAGTGTCCTTTGACCCAATATGTCCTACTTACTTTATAATTCATTGTCCCGCATTACTTTATAAAACCTAAGGATGGACTAGTCTGTATTCACTCATCCTTGATTACCTTTTTGGGTTATCATGGTTAGCATGTTGCTATTGCCTTAACTTAATCAATGAACATGATGTGAACATTTATGATACGATACTGTTATCCTGATTATGTGGATGATCTTGTGATACCTTAGGGGACTCAGGCATTTTCCTTAGTACCTCTCCATAAGGACCTGTTCTTGGAGTGACCACCCGGGATAACAGTACAACCATGAGGGTGGAATGGGACGCCCTTAGCTGATTAATTAGATGAACCTGGGAGTGTAGTTGGCTTTACCGGAGGGCCGTCAATGGGGGCCGGGCGTAGTGCTCGCTCTGCCAAGGTTGGGGTGCAGAGGTTCTTTCGATTTGGTTTTGTTAGTCACCCACCTTGGGGAGGTGTACTGCGTTTGTACGACTGGCGAAACCTAACGAGCAACTATGCACCAGGGGAGTCTTTGTAAAGGCTATGTAGTGTATCCCTGGCCATTCACCTTGGTAGTGAAGATCGGGTCTGTACAACCCAGGCTGGAAAGGGATCACGACTTGTGGGTAAAGTGTACAACCTCTGCAGAGTGTTAAAAAACTAGTATATCAGCTGAGCTCACGGTTAAGAGCAGCCTTGGGATCCTCTTTGATTCGAAGAACTTTGGATACTTTTATGTTGATGATTAACAATGATGTTATAAAATCTGATCTCTGGTATATCCTCTTTTTGAGGAGGTTCTTTTGGGTAATAACTGGGTTTATTACTAAAAGTTGGCTCTACTAATGATAATAAATACTTGACTAACCTAAAAGGAACTACTTGACCTCAAACTCCATATACAGCTAGTCCACTTTAGCCAAACGGGACATTTGCTGAGTACGTTGATGTGTACTCACCCTTGCTTTACACACCACCCCCACCCCAGGTTGTCCCCAGTGTGCTCAGTGCTCAGGAGGTGATGCTAGCAACATGGATGACTTCGAGGAGTTCCAGGAATATGACGTGTTCTAGTTCTTTCTTAGTGGCAAACCCCGAGTCAGCTGCCTGTGTAGGCTTAGCATCTACGTTTCGTATTTCCGCACTTTGATAATTATGTTGAACAATGGTTATGTATTAGACTCTGTGGATGTCTTGGACATCTTGATGTAATAAAGTACCTTTCCGCTATTTATTTCGAGCATTGTGTGATGATGTCCAATTATGTAATCACTATGTACGTGAGTTTCTGATCCTGGCACGTACATGGTTCGCATTCGGTTTACCTTCCAAAACCGGGTGTGACACCCCCTGCATCATTCATTTCGCCTCAGCGCGTCCACCCTAGCAAAACCTGTCCGTGTCCGAGCTCGCCAGAGCTCTCTCGCTGTCGCGTCGTTTGAGCCTCGGATTCACCACGACAAGGCCGCCCTGTTGTTCCTGACTGTGGTCCTCCACCGCCGAGCGAAGCTTTACCGCCGTCCGCGCTTCACCCGAGGTGAATTTCCTAGACGGAGTTTCTGTTCTCTCTCCCCCGTTCTCCCTGCTCCATCGATTAGTCGGCGGCGATCACCAGTACTGGCACCGCGTCGTTGTGCCGAGGTTCTCCGGCCAACCGCCACCGCCCCATGCCCTTCTTTGCCCGCGTGAGGTCGTTGACTCCGGCCATGGCGCTCACGCCAAGCGCGCTGCTGAAAATCGCCTAGAGGGGAGTGGATAGGCGGAAACTGAAATTTACAACTTTAAGCACACTACAAGCCGGGGTTAGCGTTAGAATAAAATCCGAGTTCGGGAGAGAGAGAGAAAAACAAATCAACCAAGAAAATAAAACGGATGACACGGTGATTTGTTTTACCAAGGTTCGGTTCCAAAGAACCTAGTCCCCGTTGAGGTGGTCACAAAGACCAGGTCTCTTTCAACCCTTTCCCTCTCTCAAACGGTCACTTAGACCAAGTGAGGCTTCTTCCTTAATCTCACGGGTCACTTAGATCTCGCAAGGACCACCACGCAATTGGTGTCTCTTGCCTCGCTTACAAAGAACTTGAGAGTAAGAAGTGAGAAAGAAAAGAAAGCCAAGCCAAGCAAACAAGAGCAACAAGAAACACAAGTGATCCTCTCACAAGTCCTAATGCACTAGAATTGAATTGGGGACTTTGATCGGATCGGTGGCTTTGATTTGTGTCTTGGAGTGTTGCACTTTGCTCTTGTATTGAATGGAGAGTGATGAATGCTTGGATGTTTGGAGTGGAGGTGGTTGGGGGGGTATTTATAGCCCTCAACCACCAAAACAACCGTTGGGGGTGGCTGCTGTCGATGGGCGCACCTGACAGCGCCACCGGACACTATCCGGTGCGCCAGCCAGTCACCCAACGGTTAGGGTTCGGGCGCTGTCGACAATTGGAGCTTTGTCTTCTAGTGGCATCGGACAGTCCGGTGCCGCACCGGATAGGTACTTTTCACTGTTTGGTGCGCCTCTGACCTCTGTTCTGACTTCTGTCGCGTACTGTAGCGCTGTCAGGGCACTGTGCAGTCGACCATTGCGCTAGAGAGTCGTTGCTCCGCTTGTCGCACCGGACAGTCCGGTGGCACACTGGAGAGTCCGGTGAATTATAGCGGAGTGGCGCTGGAGAAACCTGAATGTGGCTAGTTCAGAGTTGTACGGTCCTGGTGTACAGGACACTGTCCGGTGGCACACCGGACAGTCTGGTGCGCCAGACCAGGGCACACTTGGGTTTCTTTGCTTATTTCTTTTTGAACCCTAACTTTGATCTTTTATTGGTTTGTGTTGAACCTTTATGCACCTGTGGAATATATAATCTAGAGCAAACTAGTTAGTCCAATTATTTGTGTTGGGCATTCAACCACCAAAATTATTTATAGGAAAAGGTTAAACCCTATTTCTCTTTCAATGTCCCCCTTTTTGGTGATTGATGCCAACACAAACCAAAGCAAATACATAAGTGCAGAATTGAACTAGTTTGCATAATATAAGTGCATAGGTTACTTAGAATTAAACCAATTTATGTTTCTATTAGATATACATGGTTGGTTTCTTTTTATTTTAACATTTTGGATCACGCTTGCACCACTTGTTTTGTTTTTGCAAATTCTTTTGGACAATCTTTTCAAAGTCTTTTTGCAAATAGTCAAAGGTATATGAATAAGATTGTGAGAAGCATTTTCAAGATTTGAAATTTTCTCCCCCTGTTTCAAATGCTTTTCCTTTGACTTAAACAAAACTCCCCGTGAATAAATTCTCTTCTTAGTTTTCAAGAGGGTTTTAATAGATACCAATTGGAACTTATACTTTAGATACTAGTTTTGAAATTATACCAATTGAAATATATCAATAACAAGATACCAATTGAAAACTTTATTTCGAAAATTTTGAAATTATTTTTGGGTGGTGGTGCGGTCCTTTTGCTTTGGGCTAATACTTTCTCCCCCTTTGGCATTAATCGCCAAAAACGGAGACTTTGAGAGCCCTCATTACTTTCTCCCCCATTGGTACAAGTAAATATGAGTGAAAGATTATACCAATTGTGAGAGTGATGTGGAGTGATGGCGAAGGGTAAATGATACCAATAGAGTGGATGGAAGCCTTGTCTTCGCCGAAGACTCCATTTCCCTTTCAATCTACAACTTAGCATAGAAATACACTTGAAAAGCACATTAGTCGTAGTCATGAAAGAGATATGATCAAAGGTATATAAATGAGCTATGTGTGCAAAGTTTCAATCAAAGTTCCGAGAATCAAGTATATTTAGCTCATTCCTAAGTTTGCTAAAGGTTTTCTCATCTAATGGTTTGGTAAAGATATTGGCTAATTGTTCTTTGGTGCTAACATAAGCAATATCGATATCCCCCCTTTGTTGGTGATTCCTCAAAAAGTGATACCGAATGTCTATGTGCTTAGTGCGGCTGTGTTCAACTGGATTAGTTGCCATGCAGATTGCACTCTCATTGTCACATAGGAGAGGGACTTTGCTCAATTTGTAGCCATAGTCCCTGAGGGTTTGTCTCATCCAAAGTAATTGCGCACAGCAATGACCTGCGACAATATACTCGGCTTCTGCGGTAGAAAGAGCCACTGAGTTTTGTTTCTTCGAAACCCAAGACACCAGGGATCTCCCCAGAAACTGACAAGTCCCTGATGTGCTCTTCCTAACAATTTTACACCCTGCCCAATCGGCATATGAGTAACCTATTAAATCAAAGGTGGATCCCTTGAGGGTACCAAAGACCAAACTTAGGAGTGTAAACAAAATATCTCATGATTCTTTTCACGACCCTAAGGTGAACTTCCTTAGGATCGGCTTGGAACCTTGCACACATGCATACGGAAAGCATAATATCCGGTCGAGATGCACATAAATAGAGTAAAGATCCTATCATCGACCAATATACCTTTTGATCTATGGACTTACCTCCTGTATCGAGGTCGAGATGCCCATTTGTTCCCATGGGTGTCTTGATGGGCTTGGCATCCTTCATTCCAAACTTGGTAAGTATGTCTTGAATGTACTTTGTTTGGCTGATGAAGGTGCCCTCTTGGAGTTGCTTGACTTGAAATCCTAGAAAATACTTCAACTCCCCCATCATAGACATCTCAAATTTTTGTATCATGATCCTACTAAACTCTTCACAAGTAGATTTGTTAGTAGGCCCAAATATGATATCATCAACATAAATTTGGCATACAAACAAATCTTTTGCAATGGTTTTAGTAAAGAGAGTAGGATCGGCATTTCCGACTTTGAAATCATTAGTGATAAGAAAATCTCGCAGGCATTCATACCATGCTCTTGGGGCTTGCTTGAGCCCATAAAGCGCCTTTGAGAGCTTATAGACATGGTTAGGGTACTCACTATCTCCAAAGTTGGGAGGTTGCTCAAAATAGACCTCTTCCTTGATTGGTCCATTGAGGAAGGCACTTTTCACGTCCATTTGATAAAGCTTAAAGCCATGGTAAGTAGCATAGGCAAGTAATATGCGAATTGACTCAAGCCTAGCTACGGGTGCAGAAGTTTCTCCAAAATCCAAACCTTCGACTTGTGAATAACCCTTGGCCACAAGTCGGGCTTTGTTCCTTGTCACCACACCATGCTCATCTTGCTTGTTGCGGAATACCCACTTGGTTTCTACAACATTTTGATTAGGGCGTGGAACTAAATGCCATACCTCATTCCTTTTGAAGTTGTTGAGCTCCTCTTGCATTGCCAACACCCAATCCGAATCTTTTAGTGCATCATCCACCCTGTGTGGCTCAATAGAGGACACAAAAGAGTAATGTTCACAAAAATGAGTGACTCGAGATCGAGTGGTTACCCCCTTATGAATGTCACCGAGAATTGAGTTCACGGGGTGATATCTTTGAATCGCTTGGTGGACTCTTGGGTGTGGCGGTCTTTGACCCTATATCTCTTGTTTATCTTCCTTGTCTTCATCTCCCCCTTGATCATTGTCCTCTTCTTGAGGTGGCTCATCCTCTTGATCTTCATTATCTTGAGCCTGATCCTCATCTTGAGTTGGTGGAGATGCTTGCATGGAAGATGATGGTTGATCTTGTGCTTGAGTGGGCTCTTCGGATTCCTTAGGACACACATCCCCAATGGACATGTTCCTTAGCGCTACGCATGGAGCCTCTTCATCATCTAGTTCATCAAGATCAACTTGCTCCACTTGGGAGCCATTAGTCTCATCAAACACAATGTCACAAGAAAACTTAACCAATCCAGTGGATTTGTTGAAGACTCTATATGCCCTTGTGTTTGAGTCATAACCAAGTAAAATCCTTCTACAGCCTTAGGAGTAAATTTAGATTTTCTACCTCTTTTAATAAGAATAAAACATTTGCTACCAAAGACTCTAAAATATGAAACATTGGGCTTTTTATCGGTGAGGAGTTCATAAGATGTGTTCTTGAGGATTCGGTGAAGGTAGAGCCGGTTGATGGAGTAGCAGGCGGTGTTAATCGCCTCAGCCCAAAACCGGTCCGGAGTCTTGTACTCATCAAGCATGGTCCTGGCCATGTCCAATAGAGTTCTATTCTTCCTCTCCACTACACCATTTTGTTGAGGTGTGTAGGGAGAAGAGAACTCATGCTTGATGCCCTCTTCCTCAAGAAAGCCTTCAATTTGAGAATTCTTGAACTTCGTCCCGTTGTCGCTTCTTATCTTCTTGATCCTTAATCCAAACTCATTTTGAGCTCGTCTCAAGAATCCCTTTAAGGTCTCTTGGGTCTGAGATTTTTTCCTGTAAAAAGAATACCCAAGTGAAGCGGGAATAATCATCCACAATTACAAGGTAGTACTTACTCCCGCCGATGCTTATGTAAGCTATCGGGCCGAATAAATCCATGTGGAGTAACTCCAGTGGCCTGTCCGTTGTCATGATGTTTTTGTGTGGATGATGGGTACCAACTTGCTTTCCTACTTGACATGCTCTACAAACCATGTCTTTCCTACTTGACATGCGCTACATCCTTTTCTCCCCTGTCTTGTGGTTTGTGCATCCGCTGTCTATTATCCAACTTGAGCCCCCGGATTCATAAACCTGCAAAACAATTTAGGCCTTCATCTTAGGTACCCAAACAGTCTTGGGTCCTTTGATGTTAGAAACAAGCACCTTGGATACCCAAACACAAGTCTTGGAGCCCTTGTGTTTGCCCCCAAGATATTTGGCAATTACTTTGCCTAATTTGTTAGTTAAAACATAAGATGCATCAAAAGTCTTAAATGAAATGTTATCATCATTTGATGGAGTAGGAGATTTCTTTTTTCTTAAATGAAATGTTATCATCATTTGATGGAGTAGGAGATTTCTTTTTAGCCATTTTAACATGTGTATAATGCCTAGAGCTAGATGCCTCATTCTTATACATAAATGCATGATGAGAAACAGAATGAGACTTCTTAGCATGAATTCTCCTAATTTTGTGTTCGGGATAACCAGCAGGATATAAAATATAGCCCTCGTTATCCTGAACCATGGGAGCCTTGCCCTTAACAAAATTAGACAATCTTTTGGGGGCATTAAGTTTGACATTGCTTCCCTTTTGGAAACCAATGCCATCCTTGATGCCAGGGCATCTCCCATTATAGAGCATGCTTCTAGCAAATTTAAATTTTTCATTTTCTATCTCATGCTCATTGATTTTACTAGTTAATTGAGCTATATGATCATTTTGTTGTTTAATTAAAGCAAGGTGATCATGAATAGCATCAATATTAACATCTCTGCATCTAGTACAAATAGCAACATGTTCAACAGTAGATGTAGAGGGTTTGCAAGATTTTAATTGATCAATCTTAGCATGTAAAATAGTATTCTCATTTCTAAGACTAGAAATAGAATCATAGCAAACATTTAAGTCTCTATCCTTGGAAATTAAACTAGCATTCTCATTTTAAGGCTAGAAATTGATTCATTCAATTTATCAATCTTAGCAATTAAACTAGCATTTTCATTTCTAAGATTGACAATTGAATCATGGCAAACATTTGATTTTCAACCTTAGCACTTAAACTAACATTCTCAGTTCTAAGGTTGGAAATAGTGTCATGGCAAATGCTAAGCTCCTTAGTCAAATTTTCATTTTTCTCTACTTCCTGAGCATAAGCATTCTTTACCTTAACATGTTTCTTATTTTCCTTAATAAGGAATTCCTCTTGGCTATCCAAGAGTTCATCCTTCTCATGAATGGCACCTATCAATTCATTCATTTTTTTCTTTCTGTTGCATGTTAAGGTTGGCAAAAAAAGGTAAGCAAATTATCCTCATCTTCACTAGAGCTACCCTCATCACTAGATGTTGTATATTTAGTGGAGGCTCTAGATTTTACCTTCTTCCTTTTGTCGTCCTTTGCCATGAGGCACTTGTGGCCGATGTTGGGGAAGAGGAGACCTTTGTTGATGGCGATGTTTGTGGCATCCTCGTCGGAGGAGGAGTCGGTGGAGCTCTCGTCGGTGTCCCATTCCCGACACACATGGGCATCGCCGCCCTTCTTCTTGTAGTATCTCTTCTTCTCCTTCTTCTTCCCCCTCTTGTCGTCGCCCCTATCACTATCACTAGACATAGGACATTTAGCAATGAAATGATCGGGCTTACCACACTTGTAGCACACCCTCTTGGAGCGGGGTTTGTAGTCCTTCCCCCTCTTTGCTTGAGGATTTGACAGAAGCTCTTGATGATGAGCGTCATCTTCTCATTGTCAAACTTGGAGGCATCGATGGGGAGCCTACTTGATGTAGACTCTTCTTTCTTCTCCTCCGTCGCTTTGAATGCGACGGGTTGCACCTCGGGTGTGGAGGTGCCGCCTTGCTCCAAGTTGACTATTTGTTTGGAGCCTTTGATCATCAATTCAAAGCTCACAAACTTTCCTATAACCTCCTTGGGAGACATTAGCTTATATCTAGGATCACCACGTATTAATTGAACTTCCGTAGGATTGCGAAAAACGAGTGAACTTAGAATAACCTTGACCATTTCATGGTCATCCCATTTGGTGCTCCCGAGGTTGCGCACTTGGTTCACCATGGTCTTTAGCCGGTTGTACATGGCTTGCGGCTCTTCCCCATAGTTGAGGACGAATCGACCGAGCTCTCCCTCGATCGTCTCCCTTTTGGTGATCTTGGTCACCTCGTCCCCTTCGTGTGCGGTCTTGAGGACGTCCCAAATTTCTTTGGCGGTCTCTAACCCATGCACTTTGTTATTTCCTCTCGACTTAAAGAGGCGAGGAGTATAGTAGTTGCTTGAGAGTTAAAGTGCCATATTTGAGTGACTTTGTCTGAGTCATAGTCCTTATCCCCCACCTGTGGTACCTGCGCTCCATACTCAACAACATCCCATATGCTTTCGTGGAGTGAGGTTAGATGACCTTTCATTTTAACACTCCACATAGAATAATCTTCACCATCAAAAACCGGTGGTTTGCCTAATGGGACGGAAAGTAAAGGAGCGCATTTAGAAATGCGGGGATAGCGTAAGGGGATCTTACTAAACTTCTTGTGCTCATGGCGCTTAGAAGTGACGGACGCAGTGTTGGAGCTGGAGGTGGAGGGCGACGAAGAATCGGTCTCGTAGTAGACCACTTTCTTCATTTTCTTCTTCTTGTCGCCACTCCTATGCGACTTGACGCGGGGAGGTGATTCCTCCCTTCCTTTGGCGTCGGACTCCCTTGATAGAGCCTTCTCGTGGCTTATGGCCGTTTCCATCTCCCTCTTGGCGGATCCTCCTGACATCACTTCGAGTGGTTAGACTCCAAATGAAGTACCGGGCTCTGATACCAACTGAAAGTCGCCTAGAGGGGGTGGATAGGCGAAAACTGAAATCTACAACTTTAAGCACACTACAAGCCGGGGTTAGCGTTAGAATAAAATCTGAGTCCGGGAGAGAGAGAGGAAAACAAATCAACCAAGAAAATATAACAGATGACACGGTTATTTGTTTTACCGAGGTTAGGTTCCAAAGAACCTAGTCCCCATTGAGGTGGTCACAAAGACCGGGTCTCTTTCAACCCTTTCCCTCTCTCAAACGATCACTTAGACCGAGTGAGGCTTCTTCCTTAATCTCACGGGTCACTTAGACCCCGCAAGGACCACCACACAATTGGTGTCTCTTGCCTCGCTTACAAAGAACTTGAGAGTAAGAAGTGAGAAAGAAAAGAAAGCCAAGCCAAGCAAACAAGAGCGACAAGAAACACAAGTGATCCTCTCACAAGTCCTAATGCACTAGAATTGAATTGGGGACTTTGATCGGATAGGTGCCTTTGATTTGTGTCTTGGAGTGTTGCACTTTGCTCTTGTATTGAATGGAGAGTGATGAATGCTTGGATGGTTGGAGTGGATGTGGTTGGGGGTATTTATAGCCCTCAACCACTAAAACAACAGTTGGGGGTGGCTGCTGTCGATGGGCGCACCAGACAGTCCTGTGCGCCACCGGACACTGTCCTGTGCACCAGCCACGTCACCCAACCGTTAGGGTTCGGGCACTGTCGACCATTGGAGCCTTTGTCTTCTAGTGGCACCGGACTGTTTGGTGCCGCATCGGACAGGTACTGTTCACTGTTTGGTGCGCCTCTAACATCTGTTCTGACTTCTGCCGCGTACTGTAGCGCTCTCAGGGCACTGTGCAGTCGACCGTTGCGCTGGAGAGCCGTTGCTCCGCTTGGCACACTGGACAGTCTGGTGAATTATAGCGGAGTGGCGCTGGAAAACCCGAAGGTGGATACTTCAGAGTTGTACGGTCCTAGTGCACCGGACACTGTCCGGTGGCACACCAGACAGTCCTGTGCACCAGACCAGGGCACACTTTGGTTTCTTTGCTCCTTTCTTTTTGAACCCTAACTTTGATCTTTTATTGGTTTGTGTTGAACCTTTATGCACCTGTGGAATATATAATATAGAGCAAACTAGTTAGTTCAATTATTTGTGTTGGGCATTCAACCACGAAAATTATTTATAGGAAAAGGTTAAACCATATTTCCCTTTCAGCGGCCGAGGTGGACGGCAACCCCGAAAATGGGGATCCACCTGCAGCCTCCCAGCCGCAACTCCTCTCTTCTCCTCTCACGTGGCTGCTGACCGGTGGAGCCCAGGTCCCACACGTCACCACTGTGTCGAACCTCTCCCCTTCCTGCTGGGTCGCTGTCTGGCGGGCCCCACGCAACAGTGCGCACCCACGCCTGCGCTTGCTCCGTGCCACTGACCAACAGGCTCGGCCCTGCCATGGCCCCACCCGTCAGGCACACACGCCCTGGTGCCCGTCGCTCACTCCCCACCTCGCTCGAGCCACTGGCCCATGGGCCTCACGCCCACACGCTCACCCGCCATTTCTATTCTCGGTCGTTGATCCGAGATCCAATGGCCGAGGAAACTTTTGGGGTCTCCTTCGCTGTCGAAGGTTCTCAAGACGAAGAAATCACCTGCAACCAACGGGACTAAGCGCCAAAGCTGCAACAGACATGTGCAAGGCACCGAAGGATATAGCTTCGACTCAAGATGATTACGAAGGTCAGACGTGATATTGAGCCAGAGAGGAAAAGACACATTAATCCCTAATGTTTGTATTAGGATAATGTGTATGTATCAGGCTCATAAATGTACTTTGCTCGGGGTGTGTCCCATGCCTATAAATAGATGAACAGTGCCCCAGTACAGTTCACGCTGGATTGGGATTGCATTCATGCTTTTATCTTCGAGCAAGTCGAAGGTATAAATGCAATGTACATTATGTATCAGTTTGTTAATATATGAGATGGATCTTAATATTGTTTAAACACTTGATATGAAATGACTAAATGACATAATGTTACGTTAGTAACTATGTTTTTATATTTGTGGATGATGAAGACTTGTTCTTCATGACCTTCGTCCAAGACTCATTATGTCCAAAGAGAGATAATGCTTCAAAGGACGAAGGTCCTTAACGTTTGACAATTGTGTTGCCTTGTTTTATGGTTCACAACAATCAAAAACAAGTGACCAACATTGGCACCCACCGTGGGGCTCAAACCAGCTTCCACAACTATGACAATGGCTTCGCAAATTCATCAAGTTGCGCCACCTTCAGCGACGAAGCTCGTGCTTCCGATCACAGGCGGTTCAAGTTTCGAACCAGCCAACAAGAAACAAAAGAAGGAATCACAAAGAATGGTACAAAATGTCAGAGTACAAGGACCCTTCATCAAGTCTAAATGGTCTCATGTGCCGATAACATTTTCTCAAGAGGACCTTGAGAGCACCTAGAGAGGCGGTGAATAGGTGATCCTGTAAAATTCAATACTAAATAGCCACAGAACTTGGTTATAGAAATGTTAGTGCGACTAAGTAGTTGAGAAGCAAGTTCTTGTGGACAAAACAACACAGAGAGAGCACACAAGACACACGATTTTTATCCCGTGGTTCGACCAAGTAATACTTGCCTACTTCCACGTTGTGGCGTCCCAATGGACGAGGGTTGCACTCAACCCCTTTCAAGTGATCCGATGATCAACTTGAATACCACGGTTTTTCCTTTCTTAGTCTTTCTCCCATTTGCGAGGAATCTCCACAACTTGGAGCCTCTCGCCCTTATAATAATGATCACAAAAGAAGCACAGAAGTAAGGGAGGGGAGAGCAACACACACAAGACTCAAATCCACAGCACAATCACGCACACAAGTCACAACTTAAGCTCAAAAACACAACGCACGGAGTTCACAACTCAAATGGAGCTCAAGTCACTATCTCAAAGAATCGAATGCGTGAAGTTGGAGTCTTGGAGTCTTAGAATGTTTTTTGTAAGCTTTTTTTAACTCCTCCATGCACCTAGGGGTCCCTTTTATAGCCCCAAGGCAGCTAGGAGCCGTTGGAGGCTGAAAGTCGCCTAGAGTGGGGGTGAATAGGGCGAATCTGAAATTTATAAACTTAAGCACAACTACAAGCCGGGTTAGCGTTAGAAATATAAACGAGTCCGAGAGAGAGGGCATAAAACAAATTGTGAGCAAATAAAGAGTGAGACACGATGATTTGTTTTACCGAGGTTCGATTCTTGCAAACCTACTCCCCGTTGAGGTGGTCACAAAGACCGGGTCTCTTTCAACCCTTTCCCTCTCTCAAACGGTCACTTAGACCGAGTGAGCTTCTCTTCTTAATCAAACGGAACACAAAGTTCCCGCAAGGACCACCACACAATTGGTGTCTCTTGCCTCGGTTACAATTGAGTTGATCACAAGAAGAATGAGAAAGAAAAGAAGCAATCCAAGCGCAAGAGCTCAAATGAACACAAATATCACTCTCTCACTAGTCACTATTGATTGGAGTTGTCTTTGGACTTGGGAGAGGATTTGATCTCTTTGGAGTGTCTAGAATTGAATGTTATAGCTCTTGTAATGTGTTGAAGGTGGAGAACTTGGATGCCATTGAATGTGGGGTGGTTGGGGTATTTATAGCCCCAACCACCAAAATATGGCCGTTGGAAGGCTGCTGTCGCATGGCGCACCGGACAGTCCGGTGCGCCAGCCACGTCAGCCAGCCGATGGGTTCTGACCATTGGAGCTCTGACAGGTGGGGCCTCTGGGTTGTCCGGTGGTGCACCGGACAGGTCCTGTAGACTGTCCGGTGCGCCAACTGCGCGTCCTCTGTCCTCTGCGCTCGCAGGCGCGCATTAAATGCGTTGCAGTCGACCGCTGCGCGCGAAGTAGCTGTTGCTCCGCTGGCACAATGGACAGTCCGGTGTGACACCGGACACTGTCCGGTGCTTCACCGGACGGTCCGGTAAATTATAGCGGAGCTCCCTTTCATTTTCCCGAAGGTGAGGAGTTCAGCCTTGAGTGCCCTGGTGCGCCAGACCAGGGTGCCTTTGGGTTGTCTTTTGCTCTCTTTGTTTGAACCCTTTCTTGGTCTTTTTATTGGCTTATTGTGAACCTTTGGCAAATGTAAAACTTATAGACTAGAGCAAACTAGTTAGTCCAATTATTTGTGTTGGGCAATTCAACCACCAAAATCAATTAGGAAAAAAGGTGTAAGCCTAGTTCCCTTTCAATCTCCCCCTTTTTGGTGATTGATGCCAACACAAACCAAAGCAAGTATAGAAGTGCATAATTGAACTAGTTTGCATAATTGTAAGTGCAAAGGTTACTTAGAATTGAGCCAATATAAATTCTCATATGATATGCATGGATTGTTTCTTTCTTATTTTTAACATTTTGGACCACACTTGCACCATATGTTTTGTTTTTGCAAATTCTTTTGTAAATTCTTTTCAAAGTCCTTTTGCAAATAGTCAAAGGTAGATGAAAAATATTTTGAAAAGCATTTTCAAGATTTGAAATTTTCTCACCCTGTTTCAAATGCTTTTCCTTTGACTAAACAAAACTCCCCCTTAATGAAATCATCCTCTTAGTGTTCAAGAGGGTTTTAAGATACCAATTTGAAAATACTACTTTCTCCCCCTTTTTAATACGATAAGATATCAATTGAAAAATTCATCATTTCAAGACTTTTTCTTAACTCAAATTTCGAAAAATGGTGGTGGTGCGGTCCTTTTGCTTTGGGCTAACACTTTCTCCCCCTTTGGCATGAATCGCCAAAAAACGGATACTTGAGTAAAATATAAGCCCTTTTAACTAATTTCTCCCCCTTTGGTGAACAAAATATGAGTGAAGATTATACCAAAGTTGGAGAGTTGCTCGGAGCGACGGCGAAGGATTGTAATTTGATGGAGTGGAGTGGAAGCCTTTGTCTTCGCCGAAGACTCCAAATCCCTTTCAAACTATGACTTGGTTTGAAATTCACTTGAAAACACATTAGTCATAGCATATAAAAGAGACATGATCAAAGGTACATTAATGAGCTATGTGTGCAAAACATCAAAAGAAATTCCAAAAATCAAGAATATTTAGCTCATGCCTAAGTTTGTTAAAAGTTTGTTCATCTAGTGGCTTGGTAAAGATATCGGCTAATTGTTCCTTGGTGTTAATATATGCAATCTCGATATCTCCCTTTTGTTGGTGATCCCTAAGAAAATGATACCGAATGGCTATGTGTTTAGTGCGGCTATGCTCAACGGGATTATCCGCCATGCGGATTGCACTCTCATTATCCAATAGAAGAGAAACTTTGGTTAATTTGTGACCGTAGTCCCTAAGGGTTTGCCTCATCCAAAGCAATTGCACGCAACAATGACCTGCGGCAATATACTCGGCTTCGGCGGTAGAAAGAGCGACGGAATTTTGCTTCTTTGAAGCCCAAGACACTAGGGACCTTCCCAAGAACTGGCAAGTCCCCGATGTGCTCTTTCTATTAATTTTACACCCCGCCCAATCGGCATTCGAATAACCAATTAAATCAAATGTGGATCCTCGAGGGTACCAAAGCCCAAACTTAGGAGTATAAACTAAATATCTCAAGATTCGTTTTACGGCCGTAAGGTGAGCTTCCTTAGGGTCGGCTTGGAATCTTGCACACATGCATACGAAAAGCATAATGTCCGGTCGAGATGCACATAAATAGAGTAAAGAGCCTATCATCGACCGGTATACCTTTTGATCGATAGATTTACCTCCCGTGTCGAGGTTGAGATGCCCATTGGTTCGCATGGGTGTCTTGATGGGCTTGGCATCCTTCATCCCAAACTTGTTTAGAATGTCTTGAATATACTTCGTTTGGCTAATGAAGGTGCCCTCTTGGAGTTGCTTCACTTGAAATCCTAAGAAGTACTTCAACTCCCCCATCATCGACATCTCGAATTTTTGTGTCATGATCCTACTAAATTCCTCACATGTAGATTCGTTAGTAGACCCAAATATAATATCATCAACATAAATTTGGCATACAAACAAATCATTGTCAAGAGTTTTAGTGAATAAATTAGGATCGGCCTTTCTGACTTTGAAGCCATTAGTGATAAGAAAATCTCTTAGGCATTCATACCATGCTCTTGGGGCTTGCTTTAGCCCATAAAGCGCCTTAGAGAGTTTATATACATAGTTAGGATACTCACTATCTTCAAAGCCGGGAGGTTGCTCAACATAGACCTCTTCGATTGGTCCATTGAAGAAGGCATTTTTCACGTCCATTTGATAAAGCTTAAAGCCATGGTAAGTAGCATAGGCAAGTAATATGCGAATTGACTCAAGCCTAGCTACGGGTGCATAGGTTTCACCAAAATCCAAACCTTCGACTTGTGAGTACCCCTTGGCCACAAGTCGGGCTTTGTTCCTTGTCACCACACCATGCTCATCTTGTTTGTTGCGGAAGACCCACTTGGTTCCTACAACATTTTGGTTAGGACGTGGAACTAAATGCCATACCTCATTCCTAGTGAAATTGTTGAGCTCCTCTTGCATCGCCACCACCCAATCCGAAACTTGAAGTGCTTCCTCTATCCTGTGTGGCTCAATAGAGGAAACAAAAGAGTAATGTTCACAAAAATGAGCAACACGAGATCGAGTGGTTACCCCCTTTTGAATATCGCCAAGGATGGTGTTCACAGGGTGATCTCGTTGGATTGCTTGATGGACTCTTGGGTGTGGCGGCCTTGGAACTTGTTCATCTTCCTTATCTTGATCATGGGCATCTCCCCCTTGATCATTGCTCTTCTCTTGAGGTGGCTCAACTTCTTTATCTTCCCCTTCATCATTTTGAGCCTCATCCTCAT
The DNA here is from genome assembly GCF_902167145.1 of Zea mays. Taxonomy (NCBI): domain Eukaryota; kingdom Viridiplantae; phylum Streptophyta; class Magnoliopsida; order Poales; family Poaceae; genus Zea; species Zea mays. Next base: position 210,911,742 of record NC_050099.1, read on the forward strand.
CTTGGGTTGGTGGAGACGCTTGTGTGGAGGAAGATGGTTGATCTTGTGCATGTGGTGGCTCTTCGATTCCTTAGGACACACATCCCCAATGAACATGTTCCTTAGCGCGACGCACGGAGCCTCTTCATCACCTATCTCATCAAGATCAACTTGCTCTACTTGAGAGCCGTTAGTCTCATCAAACACAATGTCACAAGAAACTTCTACTTGTCCAGAGGACTTGTTAAAGACTCCATATGCCCTTGTGTTTGAATCATATCCTAGTAAAAAGCCTTCTACAGCCTTAGGAGCAAATTTGGATTTTCTACCTCTTTTAACAAGAATAAAGCATTTGCTACCAAAGACTCTAAAATATGAAACATTGGGCTTTTTACCGGTTAGGAGTTTGTATGATGTCTTCTTGAGGATTCGGTGTAGATACAACCTGTTGATGGCGTAGCAGGCAGTGTTGACCGCCTCGACCCAAAGCCGATCCGAAGTCTTGTACTCATCAAGCATGGTTCTTGCCATGTCCAATAGAGTTCTATTCTTCCTCTCCACTAAACCATTTTGTTGTGGCGTGTAGGGAGAGGAGAACTCATGCTTGATGCCCTCCTACTCAAGGAAGCCTCTGATTTGTGAGTTCTTGAACTCCGTCCCATTGTCGCTTCTTATTTTCTTGATCCTTAAGCCGAACTCGTTTTGAGCCCGTCTCAAGAATCCCTTTAAGGTTTCTTGGGTATGAGATTTTTCCTGTAAAAAGAACACCCACGTGAAGCAAGAATAATCATCCACAATAACTAGACGGTACTTACTTCCGTCGATGCTTATGTAAGCTATCGGGCCGAATAGGTCCATGTGTAGGAGCTCGAGTGGCTTGTCAGTCGTCCTGATGTTTTTGTCTGGATGATGAACACCAACTTGCTTCCCTGCTTGACATGCGCTACAAATCCTGTCTTTCTCAAAATGAACATTTGTTAGTCCCAAAATGTGTTCTCCCTTTAGAAGCTTGTGAAGATTCTTCATTCCAACATGTGCTAGTCGACGATGCCAGAGCCAGCCCATGTTAGTCTTAGCTATTAAGCAAGTGTCGAGTTCGGCTCTATCAAAATCTACTAAGTATAGCTGACCCTCTAACACTCCCTTAAATGCTATTGAATCATCACTTCTTCTAAAGACAGTAACACATGTATCTGTATAAAGATAGTTGTAACCCATTTTACATAATTGCGAAACTGAAAGCAAGTTATAATCTAAAGAATCTACAAGAAAAACATTGGAAATGGAGTGGTCAGGAGATATAGCAATTTTACCCAATCCTTTGACCAAACCTTGATTTCCATCCCCGAATGTGATAGCTCGTTGGGGATCTTGATTTTTCTCGTAGGAGGAGAACATCTTCTCCCCTGTCATATGGTTTGTGCACCCGCTATCGATGATCCAACTTGAGCCCCCGGATGCATAAACCTACAAAAACAAGTTTAGTTCTTGATTTTAGGTACCCAAATGGTTTTGGGTCCTTTGGCATTAGATACAAGAACTTTGGGTACCCAAACACAAGTCTTTGATCCCTTGTGTTTGCCCCCAACATACTTGGCAACTACCTTGCCGGATTTGTTAGTCAAAACATAAGATGCATCAAAGGTTTTAAATGAAATGTTATGATCATTTGATGCAGCAGGAGTTTTCTTCTTAGGCAATTTTGCACGGGTTGATTGCCTAGAGCTAGATGTCTCACCCTTATACATAAAAGCATGATTAGGGCCAGAGTGAGACTTCCTAGAATGAATTCTCCTAATTTTGCTCTCGGGATAACCGGTAGGGTACAAAATGTAACCATCGTTATCCTGAGGCATGGGAGCCTTGCCCTTAACAAAGTTAGACAATCTTTTAGGAGAGGCATTAAGTTTGACATTGTCCCCCTTTTGGAAGCCAATGCCATCTTTGATGCCAGGGTGTCTCCCACTATAGAGCATGCTTCTAGCAAATTTAAATTTTTCATTTTCTAAGTCATGCTCATTAATCTTAGCATTAAGTTGAGCTATGTGATCATTTTGTTCCTTAATTAAAGCTAGGTGATCATGAATAGCATCAACATTAATGTTTCTACATCTAGTGCAAATGGAAACATGCTCAACGGTAGATGTTGAGGGTTTGCAAGATTTTAATTCAACAACCTTAGCATGTAATATGTCATTTTCACTTCTAAGGTTAGAAATGGAAGCATTGCAAACATCTAATTCTTTAGTCTTAGCAATTAATCTTTCATTTTCGATCCTAAGGCTAGCAAGTGAATCATTCAACTTTTCAATCTTAGCAAGCAAATTACCATTATCATCTTTAAGATTGGAAATTGAAACATCACATACATTTGAATCAACCTTAGCTATTAGACTAGCATTCTCATTTCTAAGGTTGACAATAGTATCATGGCAAGTGCTTAGCTCACTAGATAATTTTTCACATTTTTCTACTTCTAGAGCGTAAACATTTTTAACCTTAACATGCTTCTTATTCTCCTTAATTAGGAAGTCCTCTTGGGAGTCCAAGAGTTTATCCTTCTCATGAATAGCACTAATTAGTTCATTTAATTTTTCTTTTTGTTGCATGTTTAGGTTGGCAAAAAGGATGCGCAAATTATCCTCCTCATCACTAGCATTATCTTCATCACTAGAGGATGCATATTTAGTGGAGGATTTTGATTTTACCTTCTTCTTTTTGCCATCCTTTGCCATGAGGCACTTGTGGCCGACGTTGGGCAAGAGGAGTCCCTTGGTGACGGCGATGTTGGTGGCATCCTCGTCGGATGAGGAGTCAGAGGAGCTCTCATCGGAGTCCCACTCGGGACACACATGGGAATCGCCGCCCCTCTTCTTGTGGTACCTCTTCTTTTCTCTCCTCTTGCCCTTCTTGTCATCACCCCTGTCACTGTCACTTGATAATGGACATTTTGCTATAAAGTGACCAGGTTTACCACACTTGTAGCATACTTTCTTGGAGCGGGGCTTGTAATCCTTCCCCCTCCTTTGCTTGAGGATTTGGCGGAAGCTCTTGATGATGAGCGCCATCTCCTCATTGTCGAGCTTAGTGGCGTCGATGGGTTGTCTACTTGATGTAGACTCCTCCTGTTTCTCCTCTGTTGCCTTCAATGCAACCGGTTGTGCTTCGGGCGTGGAGGGGCCATCTAGCTCGATGATTTTCTTTGAGCCTTTGATCATCAACTCAAAGCTCACAAAATTTCATATTACTTCCTCGGGAGACATTAGTGTATATCTAGGATTTCCTCGAATTAATTGAACTTGCGTAGGATTAAGAAAAATGAGGGATCTTAGAATAACCTTGACCATCTCATGGTCATCCCATTTTGTGCTCCCGAGGTTGCGCACTTGGTTCACCAAGGCCTTCAAGTGGTTGTACATGTCTTGTGGCTCCTCCCCTTGGCGAAGCCGGAAGCGATCGAGCTCCCCCTTGATCATCTCCCGCTTGGTGATTTTGGTCACCTCATCTCCTTCGTACGCGGTCTTGAGCACGTCCCAAATCTCCTTGGCGCTTTTTAACCCTTGCACCTTGTTATACTCCTCTCGACTTAGAGAGGCGAGGAGTATAGTGGTGGCTTGGGAGTTGAAGTGTTGGATTTGTTCGACCTCCTCCGAGTCGTAATCCTTGTCTCCCTTCTTTGGTACCTGCACTCCATACTCAACAATATCCCATATGCTTTTGTGGAGTGAGGTTAGGTGATGCCTCATTTTATCACTCCACATAGAATAATCTTCACCTTCAAACATAGGTGGTTTGCCTAATGGAACGGAAAGTAATGGAGTGCGTCTAGAAATGCAAGGATTGCGAAGGGGCATCTTACTATACTTCTTGCGGTCATGGCGCTTTGAAGTAGTGGAGGCCGATTCCGAGCCGGAGGTGGAGGGTGACGAAGAGTCAGTCTCGTAGTAGACTACCTTCTTCATCTTCTTGTCACCCATCCGATGGGACTTGATGGAGGAAGAGGATTCCTCCTTGTGCTTGTGGGCGGACTCCCTTGAGTGTGTTCTCCCCGAGCTTGTAGACTTGTCACCGGTCCCGAGATCCCTCTTGGCGGATGCTCCCGACATCACTTCGAGCGGTTAGGCTCTAATGAATCACCTGCTCTGATACCAATTGAAAGTCGCCTAGAGGGGGGGTGAATAGGGCGAATCTGAAATTTATAAACTTAAGCACAACTACAAGCCGGGTTAGCGTTAGAAATATAATCGAGTCCGAGAGAGAGAGGGCGCAAAACAAACTGTGAGCAAATAAAGAGTGAGACACGATGATTTGTTTTACCGAGGTTCGGTTCTTGCAAACCTAGTCCCCGTTGAGGTGGTCACAAAGACCGGGTCTCTTTCAACCCTTTCCCTCTCTCAAACGGTCACTTAGACCGAGTGAGCTTCTCTTCTTAATCAAACGGAACACAAAGTTCCCGCAAGGACCACCACACAATTGGTGTCTCTTGCCTCGGTTACAATTGAGTTGATCACAAGAAGAATGAGAGAGAAAAGAAGAAATCCAAGCACAAGAGCTCAAATGAACACAAATATCACTCTCTCACTTGTCACTATTGATTGGAGTTGTCTTTGGACTTGGGAGAGGATTTGATCTCTTTGGAGTGTCTAGAATTGAATGCTATAGCTCTTGTAATGTGTTGAAGGTGGAGAACTTGGATGCCATTGAATGTGGGGTGGTTGGGGTATTTATAGCCCCAACCACCAAAATATGGCCGTCGGAAGGTTGCTGTCGCATGGCGCACCGGACAGTCCGGTGCGCCACCGGCACTGTCCGGTGCGCCAGCCACGTCAGCCAGCCGATGGGTTCTGACCGTTGGAGCTCTGACAGGTGGGGCCTCTGGGCTGTCCGGTGGTGCACTGGACAGGTCCTGTAGACTGTCCGGTGCGCCAACTGCACGTCCTCTGTCCTCTGCGTGCGTAGGCGCGCATTAAATGTGTTGCAGTCGACCGTTGCGCGCGAAGTAGTCGTTGCTCCGCTGGCACACCGGACAGTCCGGTGTGACACTGGACACTGTCCGGTGCTTCACCGGACAGTCCTGTGAATTATAGCAGAGCGCCCTTCCATTTTCGCGAAGGTGAGGAGTTCAGCCTTGAGTGCCCTGGTGCACCGGACACTGTTCGGTGGCACACCGGACAGTCCGGTGCGCCAGACCAGGGTGCCTTTGGGTTGTCTTTTACTCTCTTTGTTTGAACCCTTTCTTGGTCTTTTTATTGGATTATTGTGAACTTTTGGGACCTGTAAAACTTATAGACTAGAGCAAACTAGTTAGTCCAATTATTTGTGTTGGGCAATTCAACCACCAAAATCAATTAGGAAAAAAGGTGTAAGCCTAGTTCCCTTTCAGAGGCCAACAAGGAAGGCCATCCTTGCCTTCTGTCGGGTGGCGCACCGGGCAGTCACTGTAGACAGTTTGGTGTTGATCTCCTTCCTATTCTGGCGCAGATGACCGTTGCACCTCTAGGCCAGTTGGCGCACCAGACACTGTCCGGTGCACACCGGACAGTCTCGTGCCCCCTGCCGACCGTTGGCGCGGGCCACGCGTCGCCCACGGATTGCGCGGTCGACCGTTACGCTCGCGACCGTTGGCTCACCAGACAGTCCGGTGAATTATAGCCGTACGCCGCCGATTTTTCCCGAGAGCGGCCTTTTCAACGGAGTCCAGCCTAGCACACCAGACACTGTCCGGTGCACCACCGGACAGTCCAGTGTGCCAGACTGAGCTGGACTTCGGCTACACACAGCCAAGTCACTTGCAATTATTTTCTTTTCTTCTTTTCTCTGTTTCTAACACTTAGACAAATATATTAGTATACAAAAACCAATTTACTAAGTCTAGAAACATACCTTGTTATATGATTTGCACTTTTTGCTTGTTTGGCACATAATCAACCCACTTACTATGTGTTAGACACTTAATCACCAAAACATTATAGAAATGGCCCAAGGGCACATTTCCCTTTCAATCTCCCCCTTTTTGGTGATTTATGCCAACACATCAAAAAGCAACAAAAATAAGTGCAACATCGATGCAAATGAGGACCAAATTGTTTTTGACTATGATTTGGCATATTTGGATTATTCTTTGCCACCACTTGGTTTGTTTTTGCAAATCAAATTCATTTTCCTATCTCTAAGTCAAACTCACTTGTTTGTGCATAAAGAGAGATAATCCAAGAGTGAAATTGATCAAGTGCCAAAAACTCCCCCTTTTTCCCATAATCATAAATTCTCCCCCACAAGAGACTAAATTTTGCAATAGGAGCATTTTGGACAAATCAAAAGTTCTAACTCTATTGTTTTCAAAATTCACAAGTGGTAGCTGATCCATTTGCTTTGGCCTTAATTTCTCCCCTTTGGCATTAAGCACCAAAACGGGATCATTATTGGCCCTTTAACCCCATTGCCTCACCAAAAATGTCAATTAAGAGCAAAAAGGCAATAAGAGCAAAAATATGAACTTGGAAGTGAGTACACTAATACCGGAGTGCAGTGGAAGTCTTTGCATTGTCCAAGTCCATTTTCCTTTTCAATGCACCTTTGAGACTACATCATGTTACTCAAACAAATAGATTAGTCTCAAAGGATCAAGTTGTAGCACATCTCCCCCTAAATATGTGCATCATTCACACATGGACTTGTGAGGTCCGGGGATCTCTTGCATAACTTGAGCACCATAAATAAGCAACAAATTGCATAAATGCATAAAGTAACATGATTGAAAGTCGCCTAGAGGGGGGTGAATAGGGCGAATCTGAAATTTACAAACTTAATCACAACTACAAGCCGGGTTAGCGTTAGAAATGTAATCGAGTCCGAGAGAGAGGGTGCAAAACAAATCACAAGCGAATAAAGAGTGTGACACGCAGATTTGTTTTACCGAGGTTTGGTTCTCGCAAACCTACTCCCCGTTGAGGTGGTCACAAAGACCGGATCTCTTTCAACCCTTTCCCTCTCTCAAACGGTCCCTCGGACCGAGTGAGCTTCTCTTCTCAATCAAACGGGAATCAAACTTCCCCGCAAGGACCACCACACAATTGGTGTCTCTTGCCTCGGTTACAATTGAGTTGATCGCAAGAAAGAATGAGAGAAAGAGGCAATCCAAGCGCAAGAGCTCAAAAGAACACAACAAATCTCTCTCACTTATCACTAAAGCTTTGTGTGGAATTAGGAGAGGATTTGATCACTTGGGTGTGTCTAGAATTGAATGCTAAAGCTCTTGTAAATGGTTGGAAGGTGGAAAACTTGGATGACTTGAATGTGGGGTGGTTGGGGGTATTTATAGCCCCAACCACCAAACTAGCCGTTTGGTGGAGGCTGCTGTCGCATGGCGCACCGGACAGTCCGGTGCGCCACCGGACACTGTCCGGTGCGCCAGCCTCGTCACCTGGTCGTTGGGTTCCGACCGTTGGAGCTCTGTCTTGTGGGCCCGCCTGGCTGTCCGGTGGCGTACCGGACACGTCCTGTAGACTGTCCGGTGTGCCACCCGCGCGTGCTCTGTCTTCTACGCGCGCAGGCGCGCATTTAATGCGTTGCAGTCCACCGTTGCGCGCGAAGTAGCCGTTGCTCCGCTGGCTCACCGGACATGTCCGGTGAATTTTAGCGGAGCAGAAATCTGAAGCTGGCGAGTTCATAGTCGCTCTCCTCTGGGGCACCGGACACTGTCCGGTGGTGCACCGGACAGTCCGGTGAATTATAGCGAAGCGCCTCTGAGAATTCCCGAAGGTGAGAAGTTCAGCTTGGAGTCCCCTGGTGCACCGGACACTGTCTGGTGGTGCACCGGACACTGTCCTGTGGCACACCGGACAATCCGGTGCGCCAGACCAGGGAAGCCTTTGGTTATCCCTTGCTCTCTTTGTTGAACCCTTTTCTTGGTCTTTTTATTGGCTTAGTGTGAACCTTTGGCACCTGTATAACTTATAGACTAGAGCAAACTAGTTAGTCCAATTATTTGTGTTGGGCAATTCAACCACCAAAATCAATTAGGAAATAGGTGTAAGCCTCATTCCCTTTCAATCTCCCCCTTTTTGGTGATTGATGCCAACACAAACCAAAGCAAGTATAGAAGTGCATAATTGAACTAGTTTGCATATTTGTAAGTGCAAAGGTTACTTAGAATTGAGCCAATAAATACTTATAAGATACGCATGGATTGTTTCTTTAATTTTTGACATTTTGGACCATGCTTGCACCACATGTTTTGTTTTTGCAAATTCTTTTGTAAATCCTTTTCAAAGTTCTTTTGCAAATAGTCAAAGGTAAGTGAATAAGATTTTGCGAAGCATTTTCAAGATTTGAAATTTTCTCCCCCTGTTTCAAATGCTTTTCCTTTGACTAAACAAAACTCCCCCTTAATGAAATCCTCCTCTTCGTGTTCAAGAGGGTTTCAAGATATCGATTTTGAAAATACTACTTTCTCCCCCTTTTGAACACAGTAAGATACCAATTTGAAATTTACCAATTGAAAATCATTAGTTTTTAAAATTAGGTGGTGGTGCGGTCCTTTTGCTTTGGGCTTACACTTTCTCCCCCTTTGGCATGAATCACCAAAAACGGATATTTTGAGTGAAATATAAACCCTTTGGTAAAACTACTTTTCTCCCCTTTGGCAAATAAAACATGAGTGAAGATTATACCAAAGACAGAGAGTTGCTCGGAGCGACGGCGAAGGATGAGTTATGGAGTGGAGTGGAAGCCTTTGTCTTTGTCGAAGACTCCAATTCCCTTTCAATACACCTATGACTTGGTTTGAAACTCACTTGAAAACATATTAGTCATAGCACATGAAAGAGACATGATCAAGGTATACTTATGAGCTATGTGTGCAAAACATCAAAAGAAATTCCTAGAATCAAGAATATTTAGCTCATGCCTAAGTTTGTTAAAAGTTTGTTCATCAAGTGGCTTGGTAAAGATATCAGCTAATTGATCTTTAGTATTAATGTATGCAATCTCGATATCTCCCTTTTGTTGGTGGTCCCTTAAGAAATGATACCGAATGGCTATGTGTTTAGTGCGGCTATGCTCAACGGGATTATCTGCCATGCGGATTGCACTCTCATTATCACATAGAAGAGGAACTTTGGTTAATTTGTAACCATAGTCCCTAAGGGTTTGCCTCATCCAAAGTAGTTGCGCGCAACAATGACCTGCGGCAATATACTCGGCTTCGGTGGTAGAAAGAGCTACGGAATTTTGCTTCTTTGAAGCCCAAGACACCAAGGATCTTCCCAAGAACTGGCAAGTCCCCGATGTGCTCTTTCTATTGATTTTACACCCCGCCCAATCGGCATCCGAATAACCAATTAAATCAAAAGTGGATCCCCTAGGATACCAAAGCCCAAACTTAGGAGTATAAACTAAATATCTCAAGATTTGTTTTACGGTCGTAAGGTGAGCTTCCTTAGGGTCGGCTTGGAATCTTGCACACATGCATACAGAAAGCATAATATCTGGTCTAGATGCACATAAATAGAGTAAGGAGCCTATCATCGACCGGTATACCTTTTGATCGACGGATTTACCTTCCGTGTCGAGGTCGAGATGCCCATTGGTTCCCATGGGTGTCTTGATGGGCTTGGCATCCTTCATCCCAAACTTGCTTAGAATATCTTGAGTATACTTTGTTTGGCTAATGAAGGTGCCCTCTTGGAGTTGCTTTACTTGAAATCCCAAGAAATACTTCAACTCCCCCATCATAGACATCTCGAATTTTTGTGTCATGATCCTACTAAATTCCTCACAAGTAGATTCGTTAGTAGACCCAAATATAATATCATCAACATAAATTTGGCATACAAACAAATCATTGTCAAGAGTTTTAGTAAACAAAGTAGGATCTGCCTTTCTGACTTTGAAGCCATTAGCGATAAGAAAATCTCTAAGGCATTCATACCATGCTCTTGGGGCTTGCTTGAGCCCATAAAGCGCCTTAGAGAGTTTATAAACATGGTTAGGATACTCACTATCTTCAAAGCCGGGAGGTTGCTCAACATAGACCTCTTCCTTGATTGGTCCATTGAGGAAGGCACTTTTCACGTCCATTTGATAAAGCTTGAAGCCATGGTAAGTAGCATAGGCTAATAATATACGAATTGACTCAAGCCTAGCTACGGGTGCATAGGTTTCACCGAAATCCAAACCTTCGACTTGGGAGTATCCCTTGGCCACAAGTCGAGCTTTGTTCCTTGTCACCACACCATGTTCGTCTTGCTTGATGCGGAAAACCCACTTGGTTCCTACAACATTTTGGTTAGGACGTGGAACCAAATGCCATACCTCGTTCCTCGTGAAGTTGTTGAGCTCCTCTTGCATCGCCACCATCCAATCCGAATCTTGTAGTGCTTCCTCTACCCTGTGTGGCTCAATAGAGGAAACAAAAGAGTAATGCTCACAAAAATGTGCAACACGAGATCTAGTGGTTACCCCCTTATGAATGTCGCCGAGGATGGTGTCGACGGGGTGATCTCATTGGATTGCTTGGTGGACTCTTGGGTGTGGAGGTCTTGGTTCTTCATCCTCCTTGTCTTGATCATTTGCATCTCCCCCTTGATCATTGCCATAATTTTGAGGTGGCTCATCTTCTTGATGTTTTCCTTCATCAACTTGAGCCTCATTCTCATTTTGAGTTGGTGGAGATACTTGCGTGGAGGAGGATGGTTGATCTTGTGCATTTGGAGGCTCTTCAGATTCCTTAGGGCACACATCCCCAATGGACATGTTCCTTAGCGCGATGCACGGAGCCTCTTCGTCACCTATCTCATCAAGATCAACTTGCTCTACTTGAGAGCCGTTAGTCTCATCAAACACAACATCACAAGAAACTTCAACTTGTCCAAAGGACTTGTTAAAGACTCTATATGCCCTTATGTTTGAATCATATCCTAGTAAAAAGCCTTCTACAGTCTTAGGAGCAAATTTAGATTTTCTACCTCTTTTAACAAGTATAAAGCATTTGCTACCAAAGACTCTAAAATATGAAATATTGGGCTTTTTACCGGTTAGGAGTTCATACGATGTCTTCTTGAGGATTCGGTGTAGATACATCCGGTTGATGGCGTAGCGGGCGGTGTTGACCGCCTCGGCCCAAAACCGATCCGAAGTCTTGTACTCATCAAGCATGGTCCTTGCCATGTCCAATAGAGTTCTATTCTTCCTCTCCACTACACCATTTTGTTGTGGCGTGTAGGGAGAAGAGAACTCATGCTTGATGCCCTCCTCCTCAAGGAAGCCTTCAATTTGAGAGTTCTTGAACTCCGTCCCGTTGTCGCTTCTAATTTTCTTGATCCTGAAGCCGAACTCATTTTGAGCCCGTCTCAAGAATCCTTTTAAGGTTTCTTGGGTATGAGATTTTTCCTGCAAAAAGAATACCCAAGTGAAGCGAGAATAATCATCCACAATAACTAGACAGTACTTACTCCCGTCGATGCTTATGTAAGCTATCGGGCCGAATAGATCCATGTGTAGGAGCTCCAGTGGCATGTCAGTCGTCATGATGTTTTTATGTGGATGATGAGCACCAACTTGCTTCCCTGCCTGACATGCGCTACAAATCCTGTCTTTCTCAAAATGAACATCTGTTAATCCTAAAATGTGTTCTCCCTTTAGAAGCTTATGAAGATTCTTCATCCCAACATGGGCTAGTCGGTGGTGCCAGAGCCAACCCATGTTAGTCTTAGCAATTAAGCAAGTGTCGAGTTCAGCTCTATCAAAATCTACCAAGTATAGCTGACCCTCTAACACTCTCTTAAATGCTATTGAATCATCACTTCTTATAAAGACAGTGACACCTACATCAGTAAAAAGACAGTTGTAGCCCATTTTGCATAATTGAGATACGGAAAGCAAATTGTAATCTAAAGAGTCTACAAGAAAAACATTGGAAATGGAATGGTCAGGTGAAATAGCAATTTTACCCAGTCCTTTGACCAAACCTTGGTTTCCATCCCCGAATGTGATAGCTCATTGGGGATCTTGGTTTTTTCGTAGGAGGAGAACATCTTCTTCTCCCCTGTCATGTGGTTTGTGCACCCGCTATCGATGATCCAACTTGAGCCCCCGGATGCATAAACCTACAAAACAATTTTAGTTCTTGACTTTAGGTACCCAAATGGTTTTGGGTCCTTTGGCATTAGACACAAGAACTTTGGGTACCCAAACACAAGTTTTTGACCCCTTGTGCTTGCCCCCAACATACTTGGCAACTACCTTGCCGGATTTGTTAGTTAAGACATAAGATGCATCAAAAGTTTTAAATGAAATGCTATGTTCATTTGATGCACTAGGAGTTTTCTTCTTAGGCAACTTAGCACGGGTTGGTTGCCTAGAACTAGATGTCTCACCCTTATACATAAAAGCATGGTTAGGGCCAGAGTGAGACTTCCTAGAATGAATTCTCCTAATTTTGCTCTCGGGATAACCGGCAGGGTATAAAATGTAACCCTCGTTATCCTGAGGAATGGGAGCCTTGCCCTTAACAAAGTTGGACAATTTCTTAGGAGGGGCATTAAGTTTGACATTGCCTCCCTGTTGGAAGCCAATGCCATCCTTAATGCCAGGGTGTCTCCCATTATAAAGCATACTACGAGCAAACTTAAATTTTTCATTTTCTAGTTCATGCTCGGCAATTTTAGCATCTAATTTAGCTATATGATCATTTTGTTGTTTAATCATGGAAAGGTGATCATGTATAGCATTAACATCAACATCTCTACATCTAGTGCAAATAGTGACATGCTCAGTGGTAGATGTAGAGGGTTTTACAAGATTTAAGTTCAACAATCTTAGCACGCAATATATCATTTTTATCTCTAAGATCGGAAATTGTAACATTGCAAACATCTAGTTCTTTAGCCTTAGCAAGCAATTTTTCATTCTCAATCCTAAGGCTAGCAAGAGAAACGTTTAATTCTTCAATCTTAGCAAGCAGATCATCATTATCATTTCTAAGATTGGGAATTGAAACATCACAAGCATTTAAATCAACCTTAGTAATTAATTTTGCATTTTCATTTCTAAGGTTGTCAATAGTCCCATGGCAAGTGCTTAGCTCACTGGATAATTTTTCGCATTTTTCTACTTCTAGAGCATAAGCATTTTTAACCTTAACATGCTTTTTGTTTTCATTAATAAGGAAGTCCTCTTGGGTGTCCAAGAGATCATCCTTCTCATGAATAGCACTAATCAATTCATTTAATTTTTCCTTTTGTTGCATGTTTAGGTTGGCAAAAAGAATGTGCAAGTTATCCTCCTCATTACTAGCATTATCCTCATCACTAGAGGTTTCATATTTGGTGGAGGATCTTGATTTTACCTTGTTCCTTTTGCCGTCCTTTGCCATGAGGCACTTGTGGCCGACGTTGAGGAAGAGAAGTCCCTTGGTGACGGTGATGTTTGCGGCGTCCTCGTCGGAGGAGGAGTCGGTGGAGCTCTCGTCGAAGTCCCATTCCCGGCAAACATGGGCATCGCCGCCCTTCTTCTTGTAGTACTTCTTCTTCTCCTTTCTTCTCCCCTTCTTGTCGTCGCCCCTGTCACTGTCACTAAAAATAGGACATTTTGCTATAAAGTGACCAGACTTACCACACTTGTAGCAAACTTTCTTGGAGCGGGGCTTTGTAATCTTTTCCCCTTTTTTGCTTGAGGATTTGGCGGAAGCTTTTGATGACGAGCGTCATTTCCTCGTTGTCGAGCTTGGAGGCGTCGATGGGAGTTCGACTTGGAGTAGATTCCTCCTTCTTTTCTTCCGTCGCCTTGAATGCGACCGGTTGTGCTTCGGACGTGGAGGGGCCGTCAAGCTCGTCGATCTTCTTTAAGCCTTTGATCATCAATTCAAAGCTCACAAAATTCCCGATTACTTCCTCGGGAGTCATTAGTGTATATCTAGGATTGCCATGAATTAATTGAACTTGAGTAGGGTTAAGGAAAACAAGTGATCTTAAAATAACCTTAACCATTTCGTGGTCATCCCATTTTTTGCTCCCGAGGTTGCGCACTTGGTTCACCAAGGTTTTGAGTCGGTTGTACATGTCTTGTGGCTCCTCCCCTTGGCGAAGTCGGAAGCGACCGAGCTCCCCCTCGATCGTTTCTCGCTTGGTGATTTTGGTCACCTCGTCTCCTTCGTGCGTGGTCTTTAGCGTGTCCCAAATCTCCTTAGCATTTTTTAATCCTTGCACCTTATTATACTCCTCTCGACTTAGAGAGGCGAGGAGTATATTTGAGGCTTGGGAGTTCAAGTGTTGGATTTGGGCCACTTCGTCCTCATCATAATCTTCATCCTCTACGGATGGTACCTGTACACCAAACTCAACAACATCCCATATACTTTTGTGGAGTGAGGTTAGGTGAAATCGCATCAAATCACTCCACCTAGCATAGTCTTCACCATCAAATGTTGGTGGTTTGCCTAATGGGACGGAAAGTAAAGGCGTATGTTTAGGAATGCGAGGATAGCGTAGGGGGATCTTACTAAACTTCTTGCGCTCATGGCGCTTAGAAGTAATGGATGGCGCGTCGGAGCCGGAGGTGGAAGGTGATGAAGTATCGGTCTCGTAGTAGACCACCTTCCTCATCTTCTTTTTCTTGTCGCCACTCCGATGCGACTTGTGGGAAGAGGTTTTCTTCTCCTTCCCCTTCCCCTTATTTCGGGACTCTTCCGATGAAGCCTTCCCGTGGCTTGTAGTGGGCTTGTCGCCGGTCTCCATCTCCTTCTTGGCGTGATCTCCCGACATCACTTCGAGCGGTTAGGCTCTAATGAAGCACCGGGCTCTGATACCAATTGAAAGTCGCCTAGAGGGGGGTGAATAGGGCGAATCTGAAATTTACAAACTTAATCACAACTACAAGCCGGGTTAGCGTTAGAAATGTTATCGAGTCCGAGAGAGAGGGTGCAAAACAAATCGCAAGCGAATAAAGAGTGTGACACGCGGATTTGTTTTACCGAGGTTCGGTTCTCGCAAACCTACTCCCCGTTGAGGTGGTCACAAAGACCGGGTCTCTTTCAACCCTTTCCCTCTCTCAAACGGTCCCTCGGACCGAGTGAGCTTCTCTTCTCAATCAAACGGGAATCAAACTTCCCCGCAAGGACCACCACACAATTGGTGTCTCTTGCCTCGGTTACAATTGAGTTGATCGCAAGAAAGAATGAGAGAAAGAAGCAATCCAAGCGCAAGAGCTCAAAAGAACACAACAAATCTCTCTCACTTATCACTAAAGCTTTGTGTGGAATTGGGAGAGGATTTGATCACTTGGGTGTGTCTAGAATTGAATGCTAGAGCTCTTGTAAATGGTTGGAAGATGGAAAACTTGGATGACTTGAATGTGGGGTGGTTAGGGGTATTTATAGCCCCAACCACCAAACTAGTCGTTTGGTGGAGGCTGCTGTCGCATGGCGCACCGGACAGTCCGGTGCGCCACCGGACACTGTCCGGTGCGCCAGCCACGTCACCTGGTCGTTGGGTTCCGACCGTTGGAGCTCTGTCTTGTGGGCCCGCCTGGTTGTCCGGTGGCGCACCGGACACGTCCTGTAGACTGTCCGGTGTGCCACCCGCGCATTCTCTGTCCTCTGCGCGCGAAGTAGCCGTTGCAGTCGACCGTTGCGCGCGAAGTAGTCGTTGCTCCGCTGGCTCACCGGATAGTCCGGTGTGCACCGGACATGTCTGGTGAATTTTAGCGGAGCGGAAATCCCAAGCTGGCGAGTTCAGAGTCGCTCTCCTCTGGGGCACCAGACACTGTCCGGTGGTGCGTCGGACAGTCCGGTGAATTATAGCGAAGCGCCTCTGAGAATTCCCGAAGGTGAGAAGTTCAGCTTGGAGTCCCCTGGTGCACCGGACAGTCCGGTGCGCCAGACCAGGGCAGCCTTCGGTTATCCCTTGCTCTCTTTGTTGAACCCTTTTCTTGGTCTTTTTATTGGCTTAGTGTGAACCTTTGGCACCTGTATAACTTATAGACTAGAGCAAACTAGTTAGTCCAATTATTTGTGTTGGGAAATTCAACCACCAAAATCAATTAGGAAATAGGTGTAAGCCTCATTCCCTTTCAATGATCAAAGGCATAGAACACATGTATGTTATAGATCAATCCAAGTTACGTGAATCTAAGACATTTAGCTCACTACACAACCTACAAAAGATTTTCTCATCTAATGGCTTGGTAAAGATATCGGCTAGCTGGTTCTCGGTGCTAACATGATACACTTTGATATCTCCCTTTTGTTGGTGGTCCCTCAGAAAGTGATGCCAGATGTCTATGTGCTTAGTGCGGCTGTGTTCAACAGGATTATCCGCCATGCGGATTGCACTCTCATTGTCACATATGAGTGGGACTTTGCTTAGATTGTAGCCAAAGTCCCGGAGGGTTTGCCTCATCCAAAGTAGTTGCGCGCAACACTGTCCTGCGGCAACATACTCAGCCTCAGCGGTGGATAGGGCAACGAAGGTTTGTTTCTTTGAACTCCAAGACACCAGGGACCTTCCTAGGAATTGGCACGTCCCTGATGTACTCTTCCTATCAACCTTGCATCCAGCATAATCGGAGTCCGAATATCCAATCAACTCAAAGGTAGACCCCTTTGGATACCAGATCCCGAAGCAAGGCGTAGCAACTAAATACCTAATAATTCGCTTAACGGCCACAAGGTGGCATTCCTTGGGGTCGGATTGAAATCTAGCACACATGCATACACTAAGCATAATATCCGATCTACTAGCACATAAGTAAAGCAAGGAACCTATCATAGACCGGTATGCCTTTTGATCAACGGACTTACCTCCTTTGTTGAGGTCGAATTGCCCGTCGGTTCCCATCGGTGTCCTTCATCCCAAACCTCTTGAGAATATCTTGTGTATACTTCGTTTGGGAGAGGAAAGTATCGTCCTTGAGTTGCTTCACTTGGAACCCAAGGAAGTAGGTCAACTCGCCCATCATAGACATCTCAAACTTTTGAGTCATCACCCTGCTAAACTCCTCACAAGACTTTTGGTTAGTAGAACCAAATATTATGTCATCGACATAAATTTGGCACACAAAAAGATCACCATCGCAGGTCTTAGTAGAAAGAGTGGGATCGGCTTTCCCAACCTTGAAAAAATTTGCAATTAAGAAATCTCTAAGGCATTCATACCATACTCTTGGGGCTTGCTTAAGTCCATAGAGCCCCTTAGAGAGCTTAAACACATGGTCGGGGTACCTGTCATCCTCAAAGCCAGGGGGTTGTTCCACATACACCTCCTCCTTGATTGGCCCGTTGAGGAAAGCACTCTTCACATCCATTTGAAACAACCTGAAAGAGTGGTGAGCGGCATAGGCTAATAATATTCGAATAGACTCTAGCCTAGCCACAGGAGCAAAAGTCTCTTCGAAATCCAAACCTGCGACTTGAGCATAACCTTTTGCCACAAGTCGAGCCTTGTTTCTTGTCACCACCCCATGCTCGTCTTGCTTGTTGCGGAACACCCACTTGGTTCCCACAATGTTTTGCCTTGGACGTGGCACCAGGCTCCATACTTCATTTCTCTTGAAGTTGTTGAGCTCTTCCTGCATGGCCAACACCCAATCCGGATCCTGCAAGGCCTCTTCTACCCTGAAAGGCTCAATAGAAGAGACAAACGAGTAATGCTCACAAAAATTAGCTAAACGTGAGCGAGTTGTTACTCCCTTGCTTATGTCACCCAGAATCTGATCGACGGGGTGATTTCTTTGAATCGTCGCTCGGACTTGAGTTGGAGGGGCTAGTGGTGCTTCTTCCTCCATAACTTGTTCTTCTTGTGCTCCCCCTTGATCACGCGCCTCTTCTTGAGGAACCTATTCATCATCTCGAGTTGAGGGATGCACCATCGTTGAGGAAGAAGGTTGATCTTGCTCTTGTTGTTCCTGTGGTCGCACATCTCCAATCGCCATGGTGCGTATTGCGGCCGTCGGAGCATCATCTTCATCTATGTCATCAAGATCAACTTGCTATCTTGGAGAGCCATTAGTCTCATCAAATACAACGTCGCTAGAGACTTCAATCAAACCCGATGATTTGTTGCAGACCCTATACGCCTTTGTATTTGAATCATATCCTAGTAAAAACCCTTCTACAGCTTTGGGAGCAAATTTAGAATGTCTACCTTTCTTCACCAAAATGTAGCATTTGCTCCCAAATACACGAAAGTAAGAAACATTGGGTTTGTTACCGGTAAGGAGTTCGTAGGAGGTCTTCTTGAGAAGGCGATGTAGGTAGAGCCGGTTTATGGCGTGGCAAGCTGTGTTCACAGCTTCCGACCAAAACCGCTCGAGCGTCTTGAATTCTCCAAGCATCGTCCTCGCCATGTCGATAAGTGTCCTGTTCTTCCTCTCTACCACACCGTTTTGTTGTGGTGTGTAGGGAGCGGAGAATTCGTGCTTGATGCCTTCCTCCTCAAGATATTCCTCCACTTACAGATTCTTAAACTCGGACCCGTTGTCGCTTCTTATCTTTTTCACCTTGAGCTCAAATTCGTTTTGAGCCCTCCTTAGAAAGCGCTTTAGGGTCCCTTGGGTTTCTGATTTATCCTACAAAAAGAACACCCAAGTGAAGCGGGAAAAATCATCAACAATTACTAGACCATACTTACTTCCCCCGATGCTAAGGTAGGCGACGGGTCCGAAGAGGTCCATGTGAAGAAGCTCCAGTGGTCTTGATGTTGTCATCACATTCTTGTTGTGATGAGTGCTTCCCACCTATTTCCCTGCCTGACAAGCTGCACAAGGTCTATCTTTTTCGAAACATACATTGGTTAGTCCTAACACATGTTCACCCTTTAGAAGTTTATGAAGGTTCTTCATCCCAACATTTGCTAGACAACGATGCCACAGCCAACCCATACTAGTCTTAGCTATTAAGCATGTATCTAGATCGGCCTCCTCTTTCGTAAAATCAACTAAGTAGAGTTTGTCGTCTAATACACCCTTCAACGCTAATGAACCATCACTCCTTCTAAAGACAGAAACATCAACATTTGTAAACAAACAATTGTAGCCCATGTGGCACAATTGACTTACAGATAGGAGATTGTATCCTAATGACTCTACTAAAAATACATTTGTAATAGAGTGCTCGCTTGTGATGGCTATCTTTCCCAAACCTTTGACCTTGCCTTGGTTCCCATCTCCAAAAATAATCGTATCCTGGGAATCCCTGTTCTTGACGTAGGAGGTGAACATCTCCTTCTCCCCCGTCATGTGGTTTGTGCATCCGCTGTCGATAATCCAGCTTGAGCCCCCGGATGCATAAACCTGCAAGACAATTTACGCTTGGGTTTTAGGTACCCAACTCTTGTTGGGTCCTACAAGGTTAGTTACAATAGCCTTTGGAACCCAAATACAAGTCTTGTCTCCCTTGCATTTGGATCCCAACTTTCTAGCAACTATTTTTTCATTCTTACATACAAGCGCAAATGAAGTATTGCAAGCATGGTAAATAGTGGAAGGTTCATTTCACATTCTCCTAGGCACATGAGACACAACATTACTTTTTCTAGGCTTACTTCTACCATTCACAAAAGTAGAGCTAGAAGCAAAATAGCATGTGAATTAAAAACATCATAACTCCTATTATAATGAGCATTCCTAGAAAATTTTCTATCATAAATGTAAGCATGACATTTTTTAAAACTACTAGCCATAGGAGCCTTCCCTTTCTCCTTGTTGAGAATGGGAGTCTTTTGGCTTGTTAGGTTCTTGGTTTCCTTTTGAAAACCAAGTCCATCCTTAATAGAGGGGTGTCTACCAATTGTGTAGGCATCCCTAGCAAATTTTAACTTATCAAAATCATTTTTGCAAGTCTTGAGTTGAGCATTAAGACTTGCCACTTCATCACTCAATTTTGTAATAGCAATAAGATGTTCATTACATGCATCAACATCAACGTCTTTACATCTATTACAAATACTAACATGCTCTACACATGAACTAGATTTATTAGCTTCCTCTAGCTTAGCATTTAAATCATCATTCAAAATCTTTAAACTAGAGATAGATTCATGGCAAGCAGATAATTCAGAGGATAACATTTCATTTCTCTTAGTTTCTAGAGCAAGAGATTTTTGAACACTAACAAATTTATCATGCTCTTCATACAAAATATCCTCTTGCTTTTCTAAAAGTCTATCCTTTTCATTTAGAGCATCAATTAATTCATTAATCTTTTCTACTTTAGCTCTATCTAATCCTTTAAATAGACTAGAGTAATCTACTTAGGGGAATCTCGAACACTTACCTTCTTCTCCTTGGCCATGAGGCAGGTGTGGCGTTCGTTGGGGAAGAGCAAGGATTTGTTGAAGGCCGAGGCTGCCAGTCCTTCATCGTCGGAGTCGGATGAAGAGCAGTATGAATCCCATTCTTTTCCAAGGTGCACCTCGCCCTTCGCCTTCTTGTAAACCTTCTTCTTCTCCCTCTTCCCATGCTTTTCTTGTTCCTAGTCATTATCATTATCGGGGCATTGTGTTATGAAATGACCAGTCTTACCGCATTTGAAACAGGAGCGCTTTCCCTTTGCTTTGTTCTTGTTGGGGTACTCCTTGCATCCTTTTAGTGCGGTCTTGAAGCGCTTGATGATTAGGGCCATTTCATCTTCGTTTAGCCCGGCAGCCTCGACTTGTGCCACCTTGCTTGGTAGCGCCTCCCTGCTGCTTGTTGCTTTGAGAGCAACGAGTTGAGGCTCGTAGAAGGGTAGAGGGCCATTAAGAGCACCATCCACGTATCGCGCTTCCTTTACCATCATACGTCCGCTTACAAATTTTCCGAGTATCTCCTCGGGCGTCATTTTGGTGTACCTGGGATTTTCACGAATAAGGTTAACAAGATGGGGGTCAATTACCTTGAATGACCTTAGCATAAGTCGGACGATGTCGTGGTCCGTCCATCTTGTGCTTCCATAGCTTCTAATCTTGTTGATGAGGGTCTTGAGCCTGTTGTAGGTCTGCATTGGCTCCTCTCCCCTGATCATCGCGAATCTCCCTAGGTCGCCTTCCACCAACTCCATTTTGGTGATCATGGTGGCGTTGTTTCCCTCATGAGATATTTTGAGGGTGTCCCAGATTTGCTTGGCGTTGTCCAAGCCGCTCACCTCGTTGTATTCATCCCTGCATAAGGATGCTAGCAAAACAGTGGTAGCTTGTGCATTCTTATGTATTTGCTCATTAATAAACACAGTGTTATCCGTACTATCGAAATACATTCCATTTTCAACTATCTCCCAAATACTAGGATGGAGAGAGAATATGTGACTACACATTTTGTGACTCCAAAAAGAGTAGTCTTCTCCATCAAAGTGTGGAGGTTTACCAAGTGGAATTGATAGCAAATGAGCATTAGAATTGAATGGAATATGAGAATAACCAAATGAATAGTTTTGATTAACCGGTTTCTTTTTAGATGAGTCATCGTCGTCGTCATCTCTTGGTGAAGAAGAGGAGGCGTCGCTGTCGTAGTAAATAATCTTCTTGATGCGCCTCTTCTTCTTCCCGTCCCTCTTCTTGTGACTCGATCCTAAGTCAGTGGGTCTGTCATCCCTTGGCACATTGAAGAGGGACTCCTTCTCCTTGTCGTTGACCACCATCCCCTTTCCCTTAGGATCCATCTCTTCGGGCGATTAGTCCCTTAGATGAAGAGAACGGCTCTGATACCAATTGAGAGCACCTAGAGGGGGGTGAATAGGTCATCCTATAAAATTCAATACTAAATAGCCACAGAACTTGGTTATAGAAATGTTAGTGCGACTAAGTAGTTGAGAAGCAAGTTCTTGTGGACAAAACAATCACAGAAAGAGTACACAAGACACGCGATTTTTATCCCGTGGTTCGGCCAAGTAATACTTTCCTACTTCCACATTGTGGCGTCCCAATGGACGAGGGTTGCACTCAACCCCTTTCAAGTGATCCGATGATCAACTTGAATACCACGGTTTTTCCTTTCTTAGTCTTTCTCCCGTTTGTGAGGAATCTCCACAACTTGGAGCCTCTCGCCCTTACAATGATGATCACAAAAGAAGCATAGAAGTAAGGGAGGGGAGAGCAACACACACAAGACTCAAATCCACAGCACAATCACGCACACAAGTCACAACTTAAGCTCAAAAACACAACGCACGGAGTTCACAACTCAAATGGAGCACAAGTCACTATCTCAAAGAATCGAATGCATGAAGTTGGAGTCTTGGAGTCTTAGAATGTTTTTGTAAGCTTTTTTTAACTCCTCCATGCGCCTAGGGGTCCCTTTTATAGCCCCAAGGCAGTTAGGAGCCATTGGAGGCCAACAAGGAAGGCCATCCTTGCCTTCTGTCGGGTGGCGCACCGGACAGTCCGGTGCGCCACCGGACAGTCACTATAGACGGTCTGGTACCGATATCCTTCCTATTCTGGCGCAGATGACTGTTGCACCTCCGGGCCAGTTGGTGCACCAGACACTGTCCGGTGCACACCGGACAGTCCGGTGCCCCCTACCGACCGTTGGCGCGGGCCACGCGTCGCCCGCGGATTGCGCGGCCGACTGTTGCGCGGCCGACCGTTGGCTCACCGGACAGTCCGGTGAATTATAGTCGTACGCCGCCGATTTTCCCGAGAGCGGCCTTTTCACCGGAGTCCAGTCTGGCGCACCGGACAGTCCGGTGTGCTAGACTGAGCTGGACTTCGGCTACACACAGCCAAGTCACTTGCAATTCTTTTCTTTTCTTCTTTTCTCTGTTTCTAACACTTAGACAAATATATTAGTATACAAAAACCAATTTTCTAAGTCTAGAAACATACCTTGTTATATGATTTGCACTTTTTGCTTGTTTGGCACATAATCAACTCACTTACTATGTGTTGGACACTTAATCACCAAAACATTATAGAAATGGCCCAAGGGCACATTTCCCTTTCAGGCCTTCAACTTAAGGATTATCCCCACAATGATGCCATGGTCTTATCCTGTGTCATTAAAGGGGTCTTGGTCCACAATGTCCTGGTGGATACGGGCAGTGCAACAGACTTCATCTTTGCAAAAACCTTCAGACAGATACAAGAGCATGACGACAAGATACACGATGCAATACACCCCCTTTGTGGCTTCGAAGGAAAGCAGATAGTGGCACTTGGAAAAATAACAATGCTAATTACCTTCGGCTATGTACACAACACAAGAATTGAGCAAGTTGTATTTGACATTGTAGACATTGATTATCCTTACAATGCAATCATTGGATGAGGAACATTGAATGCTTTCGAAGGAATACTTCATCCAACATATTTGTGTATGAAAATACCATTAGACCATGGCCCTATTGTTGTGCATAGAAGCCAGGAGGCTGCTAGAAGGGCCGAAGGGAATTGGACAAATTCCAGGGCCATTCACAACATAGACGAAGCTGAAGCTCACCAGTAGCACAAATACATAAGAGATAAAGCTGCTTCGGTGGATCAACCGAAGTCTATGGTTTTGTGTGAAGACGTGGTTGAACATAAAGTGTTGTTTGGATCCCAGATATCTAAGGAACAAGAAAAGGCTTTATTAAAGTTTTTATTCAACAACAGGGATGTTTTCGCTTGGTCAGCCAATGATCTTTGTGGTGTCAATAGAGATGTCATCGAGCACTCTCTCAATGTGGACCCAACCATTAGACCAAGGAAGTAGAAGCTTCGGAAGATGTCACATGACAAAGCCGAAGGTGCAAGAAATGAAGTCAAAAGACTCCTGAGTGCCAGAGTTATCAGAGAAGTGACATATCCAGAATGGCTAGCCAATACTGTGATGGTGAAAAAGGCCAACGGAAAGTGGAGAATGTGTATTAATTTCACAGACCTCAACAAGGCATGCCCGAAGGATGAATTTCCTTTGTCAAGAATAGATTCCCTAATAGATGCAGCAGCCACTTCGGAGCTCATGAGCTTGCTAGACTGTTACTCAGGCTATCATCAGATTTGGATGAAAAAAGAAGATGAACCCAAAACAAGCTTCATAACCCCCAGTGGAACTTATTGCTATCTTCGGATGGCTGAAGGGCTCATGAACGTTGGAGGAAGCTTCAACAGAATGACTTCCAAGGTTCTTTGTACTCAGATTGGTAGGAATATTTTGACATATGTTGATTATATCATAGTCTAGAGTACGAAGCAAGAAAATCGCATTGCTGATTTGTAAGAAACATTCGACAATTTCATAAAGGCTGGCCTCAAGTTAAACCCGGAAAAATGTGTCTTCGGGGTGAAGAAAGGAAAATTCCTTGGCTGTCTGGTATCAACAAAGGGGATTGAAGCTAACCCAAGCAAAATGGAAGTTATACTTTGGATGGAGCCACCAAAATCAAGAAAAGGTGCTCAGAGGTTGACAGGAATCTACCATTCTTCAAAGTACTAAAGTTAGCTAAAGTCTTTCAATGGGAGCCGGCACAACAAAAGGCTTTCGAAGATTTGAAACAATATCTTATACAGTTAACAACCTTGACTCCACCTTCATCAGGAGCCCCACTACTATTGTATATAGCTGCTTCTCACACTGTAGTCATTGCAGTGCTGGTTCAAGAAAAGCAAGATGAATAAACAAAGAAACAAGTCCTAGTTTATTTCATCTCTGAAGTATTAAGTCCATCAAAAAGTAATTACATAGAGTTGGAGAAGGTACTGTATGTTGTGTTGATGGCTTACAGGAAGCTTCAACATTATTTTCAGTCTTACCATATAATAGTACCATCGTCTCAACCCTTAAAGGACATCATAAGAAACAGAGAAGCCACATGAAGGTTTGGCAAGTGGGCTGCAGAGTTGAACGAATTCACCATTAATTTTGTTCATAGATCTTCAATCCAATCTCAAGCACTCGCAGACTTCATTGTCAATTGGACGCCAGGGGCTCACGAAGAAGGACATCTAATAGATGACGAAGCTTGGATAGTATTCTGTGATTGCTTGTGGGGGACCTTCGGTGCAGGCGCAACAGCTGTTTTAATTTCACCATAAAAATCAAAACCTGTTATGCAGCCAGGCTGGAATTCAATTGCACAAACAACATTGCAGAATACGAAGCAGTCCTCTTGGTGCTTCGAAAGCTTAAGGCCATGGGAATAAGAAGAGTAGTGCTTAAATCTGACTCTCAAGTAATCACAGGCCAAGTTGATAAACACAGTAAGGCAAGGGATCCGAAACATGAAAAATATCTTGACACAATCCGAAGAATGGAAGTCTCCTTCGAAGGATTCTCAGTGAAAAATATCCCAAGAAGGGACAATGAACAAGCAGACTTGCTAGCCAAATCAGCGACACCGGGGCTTCCACTCCCCCAAGAAGTATTCTTTGAAACTCTCAAAGCACCTTTGGTTGAACTCATGGAAAGGGCAGTGCTTACAATTTCGCCTGTACATAGCGAAGATTGGAGAACAAAAATTGTATCTTTCCTCCAAGGCAATTACCCTTTGGATGATGAAGCTTACATGAAAAGGATGCATGCTAGAACAAGACCATATGTGATTATAGAAGGGGAATTGTTAAAGCAAGGAGTATGCTCCCCATTACTAAAGTGTCTATCTAGAGCCAAAGGTCAAGAACTGATGAAGGAAATACACTCAGGAATATGTGGAGCCCACATTGGATCCAGTCCACTCCTTGGCAAAGTTTTTAGACAAGGATTTTAATGGGCCGAAGACTGCTTCGGATGCAGCGGACCTAGTGCAAAAATGTGAAAATTGTCAGAAGTGTGCCAGGGACCAGAAACAACCTTCATCTTTAATACAACTGATGCAACCCACTTGTCCATTGCAAAGATGGGGACTAGACTTATTGGGACCACTTCCACTAGCCCAAGGGAATTTGAGATGTTCTAGTAGCAGTGGAATATTTCTCAAAATGGATTGAAGCTAAACCACTGGCTACGATAACTTCGGCCACAGTCCAAAAAGTTTTTCTGGCAGAATATCATTTGTCGCTTCGGCGTGCCGAAGGCTATCACAGTTGACAATGGAGAACAATTTAACTCTAAAGCGTTCAAAATTTTCTGTGATCAGATTGGAACAAAAATACACTTCGCATCAGTAAGACATCCAGAATCCAACAGCTTAGTAGAGCGGGCAAATGGAATCATTATCACAGGAATAATGAAATCAATCTTTAATCTGCCAAAGGGAAAGTGGACAGACGAATTGGTGAAGGTAGTGTGGAATCATAACACTATTGTTTCAAGATCAACAGGGTTCACCCCGTTTAAGCTTATGTTCGAAGATGAAGCAATAACACCGAAAGAAGCAAGAACAGTATTAATAAGGACTCTAGCTTTGGTAGAGGATGAAAACACTTGCAAAGTATAAAAAGACTCTTTAGAAGGGATCAGACTTCAGGCAATAGATAATATCAATAAATACCAAGCCGAAATATACCCATTTGATGCATTAAATCCCTGACGTCAACCAGTGATCGGACGGTTTTGGGGTCATGTGATGCTCTGATCGTGGATCCTAGATCCAAGGGCTAAAAGCGCATACCGGTTCAATGAAAGTACCATCTAATTTAGACGGTTGGTGATCGATCGGACGGTCGAGATCCTCCGGTACCCCTTCGCCATGGCTATCTTACAAAAGAGCCCCTCAAGTTTGACATAATCAATCCACACTCCCCTGTTGATGTAAAACCATTGCAACCTAGTCCTAATTTTATCAAATTAATCTGTGAAATCTTAGGTATTGCAATCTGCCATCCTAGGTGTTGAAATATTCATAAAATTAAATAAAGATATTAATTTTGAGTATGAAAATAATACAATAAACTTAGTTAATCCATATATTATTCATTTTAATTCTGATTCGATCCATATGAGTTGCGTTAGCTTCGTATAAATATTTACTACGCAGTAACAACATTAATTCTATCATGTCACATACTTTTATAGTTAGATATTTATTTCTGCTATGTCTACTAGACTAACTCTTCTAAAGCTAACCTGTCCATAATTATAATTTGATTAAAATATGATCGCTAGTCAAGTTATAATTAAAATTAAAGTTGAGTTAATTACTTATAGAATAGTATCTCATATGGTATGCACTGACCAATTTATAATATAGTTTAATATTTAAATCACATAGATCTTCCATAAATCATAACTCTTCAACCCTAACTCCGATTTTAGTGATTCTCGAACCCACGGTCTCGTAGCGACACATAGATCAGTATTATGCAGTTTGTTCTTATGTTTGGTGTGATGTTAATTTTGCCTATACCATGTTTGTTTGTATTGCTACGACTAGCGCGAGGTCATGAGTCACTTGAAGAGCAAGTTGGTACCTGGAATCTCGAGTCCCACGCAAGTTGTGTCCTTGATCACTTCTATTTACCCAATAATGTTCCTATTAATCATTATGATCTGCATAGGTTAATTTTGATGGGTTCCAATAGGTTGCCCTAGTTTTACTATCTTTATACCTTGTTTACCACTAAACTTTTGGGTAGTACTTGCTAGTGCTTTATGTGGATTTGGGCATTGAGATACACATTATTCATGATCATGCTTTTATTATCAGTTTGTTATTTACTGTTCATAATAAGATCATTATGTTAATTGGAACATGGAGCGACCACCCGGAAAAATAGTGCTACCACAAGGGTGGAATGGGACGCCCTTGGCTGACTAATTAGGAAAGCTAGTGGAGAACTATCTTACCCGAAAGGGGCAAGGGAAGTAGGGGAGTGGTCAGTGTAGGGAGGTCCTTGGGTTGATTTTGCTGCGATGGCTATCAGGCGAGGGATTCCTGCATTGGAGCTTCGCACAAACTGTAGCGGATTTTCTAAAGCTAGTGGAACTTTGTAAAGGCCTCGTAGTGTTACCCTGCCTCGCCTCCTTGGTAGAGGTGTATGGGATTCATGACCCCTTGGTAGATGGGTAACATGACTTATGGGTAAAGATGTGTAACCTCTGCAGAGTGTAAAACTGGTATATCAGCCGTGCTCACAGTCATGAGCAGCTCGGACCCTCACATGAGTAATTTATGGAACTAAACTTAATTTGTCATATGCATTGCATCGCAGGTGTTGTTACCAATTTAGATCTATTACTTATTTGGGTTGGTATCTACTTACACTTAGTAATTGCTAATAAAATTTTGACCAACTTTAAAAACAATGCTCAGCTTTAACCATCCTCTTTGGTAAGCCTTACACTTCACATGAGCTCCCACCTTTGGTGAGTTTATGCACATTATTCCCCACAACTTGTTGAGCGATGAACGTATGTGAGCTCGCCATTGTTGTCTCACACCCCCAGAGGTCAAGAATAGGTACCGTTGGATGAGGCGTATGGAAGATGTTGTGATGAGTTCGTGAGAGGTCTAGGACGTCGTCTCCCAGTCAACTTTGGGTAGCTGGATTGTTGTCTCCTTATGATGTATTTATTTATTTATTTTGTACAGAACTCCTATTATATAGTAAAGATGTGACATTCATTTTTGTACCATGATTCATCATATGTGTGAGACTTGGTCCTAGCACACCTGATGATTATGCTCACGCCTGGGTCTTGGTGCCCCCAAAACCCGGGTGTGACAGAAGTGGTATCGAAGGGGTGTTGACTGTAGGACGAAACCTAGATAGAACTGGACAACCATTACATACTTACCTATGTTACTCTGATCCTTTCTAAACTTTCCTTAATCTTTTCTCAGCCACTGCTGCTTTACTCTGATTACTCTTACCTTTTCACTTATAAAGACAAAATTGGATGTCACACTTTGAAATCATGTACCTAAAGTGACCTTTAGGAATAGGAGACCTAATCTTAGGAACAAAAAACAAAACTATTTTTATAGGTATCTATGTGCTTGAATGCTTGTTCTTATGATACATGTCTGATTTAGTTCTTTGATTGAGTGTGATGAATTGTGGAGTAATATCCACAATTGCATCTGCATATGCATATAGGAAAAAATATGCTTATCAAAATAACTAGACAAACTAGATTATCCCTCATTAAAGTATCTAGCCTAACAATATCCATCTCATCATGAATGAACTATCGAAAACCAAAGAACGAAATGAGTTTTGTACTATTAGTGTGGTCGTCTATTGGATATTTTAAATGAATAGATAATCATCAATTGGGTACTAAATGACTTGCAAAATTCGTTGTTGCCTTCTTTTTCTACTGTGCAACTTGCCAGCACTAAGGGGTACATTGATTGGCAATTCTCTGGAAACCTAGGAGAGATTCTAATCAGATAATGTTTCTTGTTACTTTCTTTATAACTTATGTTACATAATGTTGGTTTTGTAATAAATCTATCTATAAAACTGGGAAAAAGCTTCATCCTGCTACCCTACTCAAAATACTAATACTTAAAAAGTACTATGGTAGCATTGATCAAGTTACATGTGAAGAAAGGCTAGAGCGTCTTCAAAACATAAATTGGTGTGAAATTTTTAGAACTGGGAGGTTTGCCTCAGGTTTTTGTAAAGTGATGCATCTTTTGAGTGAGATTCAAAAGAGGTGTTGTTCAGCTGTTGGTTGTTGGCAGTAACCCATGCCTCCTATACAACAAGTGTTGCTAGAGCTATCAAGATATGACAATTATTAGGAAGCCCCTTTTTGCTCTGGACTATGACAACCTTTGCTATTTCGTTCTCCACTTGTTAGCTCAATGTCGTCATTACTGCGATAATGCAATCACACTGATCAAATTGAATTTGCATAACTAATAGGAAAAAAGAAGAATTTCATTATCCACACCTCTTTGCCTTTTGTTTTCCTTTTTGATCTTAGATTAGGTTCCATCCAGAAACAACATTCTCGTGGTCCAATCATAGTAGTTTCCTGTCTAAAACCTCTCCCACCGAATGTGTCGCTACCGGTGTTTTTATCTTTTAGGGCTAGTTTGGGAACACTAATTTCCCATGGGATTTTCATTTTCCCAAGGAAAAATGAACTAATTTCCCTTGGAAAAATAAAAATCCCATGGGAAATTAGTGTTCCCAAACTAGTCCTTAATGTATTAAGCAACTTTGGTGTACAGAATCCCTATGTTTGAAAAGAAATGGCATTATTAAGGGGGTGTTTGGTTTCTAGTGACTAATATTTAGTTCCTTCATTTTATTTTATTTTAGTCTGTAAATTGCCAAATATAAAAACTAAAATAGAGTTTTAGTTTCTATATTTAGCAATTTTAGAACTAAAATGGAATAAAATGTAGGGACTAAACATTAGTCCCTAGAAACCAAACACCCCTTAAGTTAGGCTGTTTTGGATAAGGTTGTTTGTATGATTCAATATTATGTTTCTACATTTACATATAGTTGCAACTACCGTGCTTTGCGCGTCCAATGATCTAGTAATATAAAAAGGTAGAGCTATTCGCCGCAATATTCATATGGATGATCCTTGCTATAGTACAATTTTGTGCATGTGGTTTAGGCACATGCATGTTTGATTAGTTAGTTACTAGTACACTTGTACAGTTTTTATCTGTCATATAGGTAGAACTTTCTTAAATGAGATATTTATTGAAACATAATTATATTTTTATATTTTTAAATTATTAATATATATATATATATATTTACAATATCTATCTTTGTATGACATAATCAAATATGTAATACAGTGGTAGAAGACGGATGGTTTGTTCCCGTTGAGACCTAGTTTAGGTATTCTAATATTTAGCTAAATTCATATGCATTAAGGTGGATTGAGGTTTAACTTAAACTAATTTATATCCTAATCTGTCTCAATATATGTGGATTGAGGTTAATAATAGAGTACCCAAACAAAACCTTCAAACCTTAGCCTCCTTCTTGGCGTCATACTTTTATACCCATTCTTCTAATTTTCGGATCAGATATATATATTTCCTCCAATCGCAAGTACAAGTCCATCTAAGTTTCTCCTAAAAATAGATTTCATTCATCTTTGACCAACACTATCTATAAAAACATGTCATCATAAATTAAAAGAGCTGTACATCGTAGTAGTCTTTATAACAAATAATTCTAGAAATGTTAACCCTGTATTATCTACCGATATTAATTATAGCTATTGATGGTGGGAGTTAAGAAGAATATAGGTCGTGCCACACCAAAAATGAGCGAAGGTGTAAAAAAGAGTCATCAATGAAATTAGAGAAAGAAATTGCTATTCAATATCAACTAAACACACACTTGACAGCAGAGAAGTTGTACTTCTAGGGAAGTAATGTTTAGACCATGTTCAATCTACATTACATCGACAGTTATACATATATGCCGCAGGGCAGTTGTACTTCTAGGAAAATTCTTCAGCATCTTAGTAATACCACAGGACAACCGCTCAACATCTCAGAATAGGCCAGCCGATCGACAACGCATCCAAAATCTTCATATGCCATGGGAATGTACCCGACAAGACCTTCCAATGCACGCTAGGTTTTGCTGGGATTCAAGAGTTCGCCGAGATTCAAGTGCAAGCTGTTCCTCATGGTTCTCCTTCCTGTTGCACCAGCATTGCCCTTCCTCATCATCGCTGTGAACTCGCTGTAGTCGATTTGGCCATCCTGGAGTGGAAAACCATATCAAAATTAAGTGGCGAACGATGAAAACCAAGATTATGAATGCAAATAAAACATAGGGGCAGAGAAAGTAGATTAAATATAAAATGGACTAACATTGTTCTGGTCAACATCTTTAATCATATCCTCGAGGTGGACGTCATCAAGACCGAATTCATGACATGCTTGTGACAGTTCATCAATGGTTATAAAGCCACTTCCGTCTTTGTCAAAAAATGAGAATGCCGAAACCAAGTTCTCCTCCCTCTCCAGCTTATTCATGTGCAGAGTAGCTGCGATGAATTCACCATAGTCGATGGTTCCGCTGTTATCAATATCAGCCTGAAACAAGTGTAGGAAAAGAAGAAATCAATGTCCACAGAACATACATCTCCAAGGAATTATGATGAACTAGTAAAAGGCTAGAGGAGCACTTACTGCTTCCATTAGAGCCTGGATTTCGTTCTCTGTTAATTCGGAGCCTACCCTTTTTAAGCCATCTTTCAGCTCATCAAATGTTATAGTCCCACTATTGTCAGTATCAATCATCTTGAACAACTCCTTGAGGCCTCCAATCTCTTCCTCAGACAGGCTTTCAGCAATAACCTGGATATTGAAAACATGCCTACAGTATGTCAGTTTTTTTTAAGACCGCAACTGCAGCTTTCATGTCATGCACTGAGTATTAGAAGTATTCTGCAATCCCCGTGATGCAATAGTCGAAATTAATAGGTTTGTAGCTACTAATTACGATGTAAAATGTCAGAAAAGCAAAGGCAGTCCAGAACAACATATTCAATATCTATAACGTTTTGCTTTGATAGCATGAATCAGAAAACCTGGATGGAACGTAGTGGGCATTGTGACAGACAAGAAAGCAGGGGTGTAAATAAGCATGAGATCAGACATATGAGTATGACTATCAATCTTCCTGAGTTCTACTAGATTGTATCTGGTTAGAGAATAAAGCACCACCTTCGGAGACTCAGAGTGATCATGATAGAGGACCCACTACAGTTAAACAGTAAGACTGTTTAATGCAAACAGTAACGTATACAATGCCTTAACTATTAGGGTCCACATAAAACCAAATGGTATAGAATCAGATATCACATCAATAAGGACAAGTAAATATGCATACCCTTAATGCCATCTTCTTGAGCTTGTTCATTGCCGAAAAATGCTTCAGCCTTGAGAGAACAGCAGAATCAATAGGCTTATCAGGCGCCACGGCATCATCAACAATCCATGGGTGGCCTGAAATAGACAAAGCTATTACTATGAGGAAATAAAAAATGCATATCCCATGTAGCAGTAGCACCGAGGAAATGTATCCACAACTCAGCTACATGAGATAGATGAGGAAAGGAATGTACTTACAGAGAACCTCATGAGCACTAAATCTCTTTTTAGGATCCCGAGTAAGCATATTGCGGACCAGATCCTTAGCGCTATCAGAAATACTGGGCCAGGGTTCAGATTCAAAATCAAGTTTGGCTCGCATAATCTGCCTGAAGATTCCAGACTCAGTTTCTGAAAGAAGACCATATAACATAATGGAAAACATGTGAATTTGCAGTGACAAGAGATTTAGATGCTGGTTTGAATGACAGATACATTACCTGCCCAAAATGGAGGGACACCACAAAGCAAAATGTACAGAATTACCCCTGCGCTCCACACATCAGCTTCTGGACCATAACATTTCTGAAGTACCTCTGGTGCAACATAATAAGGGCTTCCAACGACATCAGAGAATTTATCACCTGGGAAAATGGAAACGAGCAGCTTGCATCATAAAGAATCTTAGCAGAAGGGGGCACTGAGAACATCAATACAAGAGTCAAACCGAGCACAATTTAGAATGCAAATACCATTGTACCAAGCACATCAAAATAGTAGATCATAAATCACCATCTCGAAACCACAAATGGCTTCTTGTAAGCTTTTATTAACAGTTTCAGTAACTCATTCCCATTTCAAAACGAAACTAGGAGCTTCAGCATGGTTTTGTATCTGTTCTCCTACCAAGACATTATATCAAGTGTCAATGTTTTATAACAATCTAAAAAGGTCATTCCGACACAGCAATTAACTACCTTGCATCAGATGGAAACAGTAAACAGCAGCAGTTGACCTACCAAATTGGGGCATTGAGGAATGTAAAAGGAAAGAAACGCGCATACCGGGCTTGTAGAACATGGACAGCCCAAAGTCAGTGGCCTTGAGTGGGGCTTCCTCAGCGGTGCTGGCAAAGAGAAAGTTCTCCGGCTTGAGGTCCCGGTGCATGACCCCGAGCGAGTGGCATCCCTCCACGACCCCGACAATGGTCTTGATGAGGTTCGCTGCCGCGCGCTCACTGTAGTGGCCTTTGGCGACGATGCGGTCGAAGAGCTCGCCGCCGGCGCATAGCTCCATGACAATGTGCACGAAGAGCGCGTCCTCATAGGCGCCGCGGATGCGGACGACGTTGGGGTGCTCGGAGAGGTGGTGCATGATCTGGATCTCGCGGTACACGTCCTCGTAGTCCTCCCGGCACAGCAGCTTGCGCTTGGGAATGGACTTGCACGCGTACTCGGCGCCGTCGGCCTTGCCCACACAGTGGTACGTGGTGCCGAACTGCCCCTGCCCCAGCTTCTTGCCGATGCGATAGTGGTCCCGCACGTTCGCCGTCTTGTACGGCAGCACGGACGCCGGGCGCCCCGACGACGGCGCCGGAGCCATCAACGGCAGCTTCGCCTTCGCATTGGTGTTCCCGCTCGGGTCCGGCTGCATTGGCGCGCCCCAGGTGTGCTCCCCGGATCAAGAACCGTACGACGGCCTCCGCAGCAGGAAAGGAGCCTGTTCTTGGACAAAAAACCGGAAAACCCGGAGAAAAGGTGAGAAATTTGGGGATACGGCGATCAAGAACCGGTCAAAAGGAAAAAAAGAAAATCACCTCTCGCTACAAATTCCTGCAACTCCTCAAGGATTCCCGCGGGTTGGAGACAGAAGAACAGGGGGGGGGGGGGGGGGGGGGGGGGGAGAAATTGGAGCGGGTAAGCGGAGGAGCCCTGCCGATTGGGACCAAGAGCCGAGGGAACGAAGCTTTATGCGAGGTTTATCTATGACAAACCCACGAGCAGAGAGGAACGGAAACGAGAAACGGCAGCAGCAAGGGGAAGAAGAAATCTGTGCTCTCACTTTCTCAGGTGTCACGTGGGGGAAGATGTGCAATCCTGCCGAAAGAAAAGGGGAGCAAGCGGGGAGGAAAGGTTG
Organism: Zea mays; assembly: GCF_902167145.1. NCBI lineage: Eukaryota > Viridiplantae > Streptophyta > Magnoliopsida > Poales > Poaceae > Zea > Zea mays. The sequence goes on from NC_050099.1 coordinate 210,946,501, forward strand.
GCCTCTTCTATCTATCCGGCGTGGAGCTACGAGCTGGCCGCGCAAGAAGACAGGATCTTGGCGGCGTGGGTGATGGCTCCACCCATATATCTTTTTTTATAGGAATTTCAGAGGCGGCTACCAATGGGGCGTGGAGACGATGACCAAGAGCTCATATATCTGCCTTTTGATTTGCCGTTCGAGGCTGGGAACGGGCAAAAGGGAGGGCGTGTTCGTGGAGGAGAGGATTGGGGGAAGGGAAATGCGGGGGCTGTAGCAGCGCAGCTAGGTCGTATCTATGGAATAATCCATGGGCGACCAGGAAGGAGGGAGGAAGGAGACGACGACGATGTCTCCATTGTTTTTTTTCCCTTTTTTATTACTATTTTTTAATATTTTTCCTTTTGTAAATTGGAAAATACGCAAGAGTCCATGTCTGCTAAAAACCGTGTATAGTGACCAACTATAATTATTGGAAACAGTATGATTTGCAAAGCATAAATGGGTCCCACATTGTCCTATGAAATAAGACACCTTTATTGTTATTGAGGTAGTGATTATAATCTCACTCTTGAATTCGCTCGTGAAACTTCTAACCAAACTGTTGGCCAACTGTAGAGGGTGAGCTCATTCACATAAATCGTTATGGATTGAGTGGCTTGCTCTTTTGGATACATACATTTATGCAAACAGTCCAAAAAAGAAATGATCATCCTAAAATTTGGACTTTGAAAAAGCGTTTGACAAACTTAAACACGTGGTCATCATAAACATTCTCACCACTTCTATTCATCCTAGCAACTGACTTGTTACAATCAATAATAAACAAAGCAAAAGACCTTAGCCTTCTTAGACTACTTGTATAGCAAAGATGTGGACATAACTTCTCAATTATTCAATATGCGGACGACGACATCCATATTATGGAAGCATGCCCAAAACAATTGTTTGTCCTCAAGGCTATTTTAAACTATTTTTTGTAGATTATATGGGTCTCTACTCCAATTAACACAAGTCGAATATCTACCTGGTAAATGTGTCTAATCAGAAAATGGAACTGTTGTAAAAAAAACCTTCAACTGCCAGATTGGAACTTTCCCCATCATATATCTTGGGCTGCCCATGAGTTTAGTTAAATTAATCCTAAAAGCTTTCCTTTCATTGATACAAAAGATTGACGACACATATCATCAATCTTAGTGTTCCTATCACAAGCTAGGAGATTACAAATGGTCATTTTTTAGTGTTCTCGTCGTTACCTACTTTCTATATATGCACTCTCAAGCTCCCAAGCTCGGTGATCAAACAAATTGAAGGGGAAATGTGCCCTTGGGCCATTTCTAAAAATGTTTTGGTGATTAGATATCCAACACAAAATACGTTGGTTCATAAGTACTAAGATGCAAATCAAAGAACAAGGTATGTCTTCAGCCTTAGTAAATTGTTTTTGGCTACTAACATATTTATCTAAGTGCCAGGAATCTTGTCAAATCAAAAGAAATTGAGTTGGAGAAGATTTGGCTGAGTTTAGCCAAACTAGCACCAGCCTGTGGTGCACCGGACAGTGTCCGGTGCCTAGGCTGGCTCGGCGACGAACTCGTCGCTCTCGAGAAAAAGACAGTGGCGCTGCGGCTAAAATTCACCGGACTGTCCGGTGTGCACCGGACTGTCCGATGTGCCAAAGGCGCCCGTGCCAACGGTCGGCAGCGAAATCAGCGGGCGACGCGTGGCCCGCGCCAACGGTCAGTTGGTCACACCGGACATCCGGTGCGCCAACGGGACCAAAGGTCCAACAGTCGGGTGCGTCCAATATGGAAGGAGATCGGGCACCGGACAGCTACTGTTCATGTCCGGTGGTGCACCGGACTGTCCAGTGCGCCACCCGACAAAAGGCAAGAATTGCCTTTCAATTGGATCTCCAACGGCTTCTAGCTGCCTTGGGGCTATAAACGGGACCCCTAGGCACATGGAGCAATACACCAAGCATTCACAAAACATCCTAAGACGCCTAGACTCCGCAACCACGCAATCGAATCATCGTGTTTGAGATTTGAGCACCGTTTGAGTTGTAAACTCCCTGCGCCGTGTTTGTGTGCTCACGTCTTGACTTGTGTGTGTGTGTGCTTGCTGCGATTCAAGTCTTGTGTGTGTTTCTTTCCCTTCCTTACTCTTGTGCTTTGTGTTGTGATCAACTTTGTAAGGGTGAGAGGCTCCAACTTGTGGAGATTCCTCACAAACGGGAAAACTACTATAAGGAAGAAACCATGATATTCAAGTGGATCATTGGATCACTTGAAAGGGGTTGAGTGCAACCCTCGTCCATTGGGACGCCACAACGTGGAAGTAGGCAAGTGTTATATTTGGCCGAACCACTGGATAAAATCACCGTGTCTCTTGTGTCACTCTTGTGTGTGATTGGTTTCTTCTCTCGAGTTCTCGCTTAATCACTTGTGCTATTGTTCCATAGTTCAATACTCACTCTAAAGGAACAATCAAGTGAAGAGTTCTCGCTTTAACAACTTGGCTTAACTCTTTCTAACATTTATAAACCAAGTTTGTGCTATTTAGTATTTGATTTTACAGGATCACCTATTCACCCCCTATAGGTGCACTCACAAATCAACAAATACAAAAAGCACTACTTATGAGAGGTGCTGACATAAATGCAAAAAAGGTCATCGTAGAGAGCCTAGCAAATTGCATATAGACAGAAAAACCAAGGAGGTTTGGGAGTCCTTGTTCTTATGACACAAAATCAAGAACTATTGATGAAAAGTCTAGGCAAATTCTTCAATAAACAAAATCTGCCTTGGGTGAACTTAATCTGGAACAATCACTATAGAGTCGGGGTAGTCCCTTCCACCAAAAGGTGGGATCCTTCTAGTGGAATGACATATTCAAGCTATTGAAGACATATAAAGGCTTTTTGGAAGTAACTATGGGGGATGACCGCTCTATTCAGCTATGGCATAACATGTGGAATGCAAGAAACCCCTGCTTTATCATAGACCGAATTGTTCTTGTACACAAACGACAAGCAAATTACCCTATTGCAAGAAGGCACTCAAGCAAACCTAGAACATGTTCTAATTATCAATGTCAACTGAGGCCTACAAACAGTTTTAACATCTTAACTTGGCCCTACGCTCTTAGCAAGTAACTAACTATCCCAATAAATGGACATACACCTGGGAAGGCAGACACTACTCCTCATAAAAGGCCTACACACGCATGATGAAGACTGTGTCAGTCTAGCCCACATTTATGTTGATGGGAACTTTAAATGCCAACTTGAACAAAAGTTTTTCTTCTGGCTACTACTACAAGATAGACTGAATACAATGGCAATGCTCAAGAGAAGTAACATAAAACTGGAATCATACACATGTGAGAATTGCATACTGCAAAAATAAGAAACAGTCCCCCATCTTTTTTTGCAATACAACTTCGCACGAAGATGCTGACATATAATTGGACTCCCCCCAATTATACCTCTGATCTACACACAACGATTGCCCGCATGAGATGATAGCTAACAAAGCCTTGTAACATGGAAATCATTATTACAATATTGTGTTGCATCAAGGAATGCAGGAATTGGTAGATCTTTGAAGACACCCCCACAACAAATGTTGTAAAGACCTGTTCAAAAAAGAAATGCTTCTCATCTGCTATAGATCGAAGCACGCAGTAGCTACCTCTATTAGGCCTCCCATCCTCGACTATCTGTGTTGCGAACATTGTAAAACTCTCCCATCCTCGACTATCTGTGCAAAGGCTCGTACACCTCTTGTAAACTTGTATATATTACCCCTTTTAAATGAAATACTGTAGGGATCACCTACAGTGAGTTATTCAAAAAAAGGTTAATGATGGGAATAATAAATATTGAGAGAAGAATTTTTCCTCTGAATGGCAAACGATTAGCTACCTGAAGGTTCTTGGCCGCCACCATGTTTGGTTATTTTAGTCAACCTTCTAAATTTTAGGGACTAAACTTTAGCCACTAGAATACCTTTTTTGGAAGGCCTACTTTAGTCACGAGTTTGACATTTTAGGGACTAAAAGCGACTAAGTTAGAAAATGGAACCAAACAGGGTCTGTGTATGTAATATACCTAGGGGTGGTAATGGATGACGATCCAAATGTTTCTTCGCAATTTATTTGAGCTCTTAAATAATTTTAGTTCAAAAATTAATATAAATAGAGCTCGATCTTAACTCGATCCGATCCTTAATTTTATAGTATATAAAATTTAGAGTTCATTACCACTCATAAATGTAACATGTATGATGAGAAAAACATATGGATTCACGGTATGTGTTTCATTGTTTGGTCCGTAAGAAGTGGACAAGGACGACAGTGATAAAAAGTGAACGATGAATACAAAAGTTTTCTTTGGAATTATCAAGCACTTGGTTGTCTTCTCATGGACTCTGTTTATTCCGCCGTGACATTCCGTTGGACTGACATATTCCTTGCGACTTGCACTTTTATAGGGTGTTAGGTTTAGGAAATCACTCCATCCAAATTCAGGTGGTGCATCTTAGGTTCATTCCTCAATTTTGGTGGGATAACTCCATTCCTCACATTAGTACTAACTAACTATGAGAAATGAGATGGTGATGGATCAACTTATTCTATTCCACAAACTAAACAAAAATAGCGAGTGAGAAGATGATGGACTAGCTCATTCCTCAAACCAAACACCCACCATACGTATTTTTCAGCACATGAGCACCCAGTTTTGCGTAGCCAGACTTCAGTAACAAATGATTGCCAAGGAGATACTCTTATTAACAATAGTGTCTCCTACCATTTTTATGCGTGAAGATTATAGCAAGTTTAGTAATAAAGCCAATATAGTTAATTCTTCACTATCAATACTACTCTATTAAGAAGCTAAGGAGGGCGTCCACACCTACGTGCCCCCGCCCTCGTCTTCCGTTCGCGATGCCCTCGTCCCCCGAGCCGCCGAGTCAAGCGTCGTCCTGCCCCTCTCTCACCCCATGTCCACACCTTTCCTCCGTCTCTACGCTTGGCGCCCTCACCACCTCCCCATCCGCCTCTGCTCCATGCGTCCTCGCCTCCTAGACCAGCCTACACCGCTCCACCACGACATGGTCACCGCCTCTCCTCCCACCTCCTCATCTCTCATTCCTCCCAGCGGAGCCGATGGTGACAGGGATGGGGTTGGGTGCGGTGCCGCCCGATGCGCTGCTCCTCGCCCACGCCCATGCAACGTAAGAGGACCTCCCCCAACCGCGACGACAGATCCTCATCAACACACTCGCCGGCGGCTCCACCTCTCTGGGTTCCCCTCCACTCCTCGTGCCCCGAAGTGGCGATGGAGTCCCCCGGCGTGTGTGGCGGTGGGCACCACCTAGTTCACTTACCCCCTAGGTCGGCCATTTCTCCTACTCCTAAATCGGACAACGTGCCTGCACCACCCACCCCCCGATATTAGTCCTCCCCCCCGCCCCACCATCTACCTCTAGTCTCGCGAGCCATCCTTCCTCCGAGCCATCATCACACTACTCATCAATTTCACAAAACCTAGGGAGCGACCCTCTGGTCAAAGAACCCTCTCAGGCAAGGCAGCTGCCTTGAAGGAACCAGTTGTTGCTGTGGAGGAACCAGCGACCACCGCGGGCAAATTGACATGGGCATCCAATCCATCTCTTGTCGTGTGCGGTAGTCGCTAGAGATGCCTCGTGCAGTCCCGCGCTCACCACAAATCTTTCCCGCTTCTCCTGCCATGCACGCAACGTCTCCTCTTGTCTCTCCCGGCGTCGGACCTGGGCAAGGCGTTGCAGTGGTCGTTGGGCCTGGTGCTGCTCCACGTGTCACTCTATGCCATGCTGATGGTGTCTGCCGTGATGGGAATCACCGCCTAGGCCGTGCAGTACTACCGCCTTATGTTCGCAGGGTCAATTTGTGGGCCATCGACAACCAAGCTCCACTTCTGGTTTGTGTCCCCTGTACAGATCAAATGGTGCAAATTACTACATAAGACTTATCCTAAATTCCCTGGATACTCAGTTTGATTTATCTTCTTTTCAGCCACCATAAACATTCCTTTCAACCATGGAGGAGTATGTGAAGGAGGCTCCATGTGTGATGCCAGTTATAGAGGCATAGAACCACTAGTTAGTTCCTGGGCTCTCGTGGATGAATGAATCAGAGCACAACAGCTGCAGGTAGGCTGAACCGAGGAACATGTTAGTTCTAGAATTCTATTCTCAAGCTACTAAGAATGGAAACTGTGGTGCAGAATTCTGCAATACCATCATCATATCCTGGCTATCGGTGGGTAGGAGGCTGGCAACAGACCTCTACATAGCGAGTACTCCAGTGTGGTCCTGTATTGATTCTGTCTGTAGATCAAACTCTATTTTCTGGAAAGGCCTGCCACCCTTTTTTCTACAACAACACCTTAAAAGAGTCTTTGTCGTGCTCGGAAGAAAGTCAAGATGCTCTATCATTGGCGTTTCTATAATTATATCCGCATGAGGGGATATAGGAAACACTTTGCTCATCTACCATCTCCGTTATTATGCTTGTGATGTACTGCCTATGCTATGCTAACATTACATGGACAAGCTATCATCCTTCCCTTGTTCCCTCTGACATGTGACAACCCATCCCATGGTCAATTCTATGATTGCTTGATTATTTGAGATAAAATAAATTTGGTTGAAAACATTATTGAGATACAAAGGAGGATGTTCTAGAATCAAGAGGGAGGATGGTGGGTGATATGCTATTATCGTTTTATTTACTTCACTAATATGAGTATGTGGCATAAACTCATTTATAGGCTAAAGATTTGCATTGCTTTTCAATTTTTTGAGAAACATGTACCTAATATTTTCGATACCTTGTATTATATTTAGCTCTTTATTTTATTGCTAATTTATGTTTCCTTTTTTCTTGACAGCTTATATTTGGTTGAACTATCGATTTGGTGTATGCCAGATATTTCCAGTTTAGCTCTCAAATGTGATTAATTATCAATGATCAACCTAGGAAACAACATGAAGTGTTAGATGACAACATCCATGGTCATACAAAAAAACATATACAAATAAGGGTGAACTTTTGGTATTCTACTAGAGCTGATAATAAAAAGATAACTAGCTCGATGAAGCGCCTTGAGATTGTAGAAGATTCTACGAAAGATTTGTGGTATGCTGATTTCACAATTCACTACGTGTTTTTCTAGGAAACACGAGGGGTAGCTGTTAGGGGTCTTCTTCTCTGCCGAAGATCCTCATGTTGAAGAAACCATTTGTAATTCATTTTGACAAAGATACGTCAAAGGAACTGAGTGCCGAAGCTATGACAGACATGCAGGAAATACAACAAAGCTTCGGCAAGAATTAAAGCTTTGGCTTAAGGTGATCACAGGTCATACATGAAATCAAGCCAGCAATGAAAAGACTTGTTTATCCTTGATATTTGTGTTAGAGCGATGTATAGATATCAGGATTATAATTGTACTTTTGCTTGGGCTGCGTCCCAAGCCTATAAATAGATGAACAGTACCCCCATACTATTCACGCTTGAATTGGAAAGCTATACTCACATTCTCTCTTTCGAGCAAGCCGAAGGTACAAATGTAATATGTAGCTTGTATCACTTTATTAACATGTAATACAAATCTTGACATTATTCTGACATGCAATATGAAACGAATACTTGTTATAATATTACATTGTAATATTATTTGTATGAAGAATGAAGACTTGTTCTTCATGACCTTCATCTAAGATCCATTATCTCTGAAAGAAGATAATGCTTCGAAAGACGAAGGTCCTTAACGTTTAACATTTGTATTGCCTTGTTTTTGATTCATAGCAATTGAAAACAAATAACCAACAGTAGCCTCCTACTGTTTATTATATAGATTAATAATAGAAGGCAAGTATGTGTGCAAGCAATAGTTAGCCATTATTCTATAAGAGGGAATTTTTTTCTTCAATATATGGATAATCAGAGAGAACTCTGATTAAGAATGTGAATGGGGAAAAAATCAGGTATATAGTATCTGAAACATGTAGCCTTTGCATATGCTTGTGTTTCAGCTTGCTTCAGTGTTATTGTGAGAGGTTTAGAGTGCATTCCTCTGCTAGAATCATCAGTAGACCTAGACTATTCTTTTTTTGGTGCCTTAGACTTCGACTAATGAATGTTTTGAAACAAGAATTAATTAAGTGCTAAAGGAGCTTAGATCAATTTATAATACAAACTTAAGACTACACAGTCTATATGGCTCGCATATGCCTATGCAAGTTTCAAATACACGTATATTAGTCGGTGGTTTGTGGCTAGAGTGAGTGTGTCTGCAATGCCTCCATTCCCCGACTGGCATCAAAAGGATTGAGGTTGTTTAGGGGTATGGTACCTGGGGACATTGCAGTTCACTGCTTGGCTAGCTTGATTAGGGTAGGGCATCTGGCAGCTTGAAACAACCATGAAACTATGTTTACTCACTATTTTTAATTGATTTTGAGCATACATAACACTTATTTTTTAATTTGGTTTGCCTTGTTGGTTTGTGGGGTCGACTTAACTAATAGAGTGGTAGATATCATTTTTCTTGTATTCAACAAAAAATCAGGATGGAACCTGGGCTCGGAAGAGTTCTTAATAGCATTACAAAGAAAAGAAATTGATATTTGTTGACCAACAATACTAGGTCCATTAGGGTTATTGTCTTGTTGATTCAATGGTAGGAACTAGGAAGTGTTCTTCACTTCAATAGGTGGTGCTCTAATTTGGCCCCTATTTTATCCTCACTGAATCTGGCATTTATCTTGGATTGTGATCTCCCGATAGGTATGTCATTTCGTGAAGTATGAAATAAATTTGTCCTAATGATATTCTTGACACTGTTTTCATCGATATTCCGTCGCAGGAGGTAATCACCAAGTGTGCACTAACTACTTAACTCTGGTGGAGTTGAAGGTTGATTATATTGAAATCACTATATTAATTAATCTTGGAAATTTGTCTTACTGGTGGAGTTGAAGGTTGATTATATTGTTGTAACGCCCTGAATTTTGGGGTATAAAATTTCTTCTCCAATATTCACCAAATTCGGATGTTACCTTCTTTATCTCTTTATTTTTTGCTCCTTTCTCCCATTTTTAAAAGTAATATAGACATTTATGTCCATGACATGTGTAAGGAAAACCATAAGGTGATATCATTGTTGCATCATGCTGGAGCATATTTATTTTTGTTCGATGTCGTGCCTAGATGTGCATCCAATTAATTTAGGGTTTTGTTCATTGAGTAAATTTAATTAAAAATAAACAAGGATGATTAAAGGAAGGAAGAGGAGAATCTTGCATAATAGTAATGGCTAGCTAATGTGGAAGGGTACCGAACCTGATCTGTGTACACAAATGGCACACCAGACCGGTCCGGTGTGACACAGAAAAGTCTGCTATCTTCCAACAGCTTTTTTGGGCTTGTGCCTCTATATAAACCCTTAACCGACCATTCTAAAGTGTGAAGAGTTGGACAACCTTGTGTATGAGTTGAGACACATTCTATGGCTCTTGGACAACAGTGCTAATAATATCACTCGATGATTAGTGTAGGTGCTTTGACAAGTGCTTAGGATATTGAAGACATCGGAGAGCATCCAAGAGAGGGCGAAGAAGGCACATGGCTATCTATGGGGTTACTTGTCTGAGGTGCTTGGACCTCGCATGAGCTTCTATTTGCGTAGGGGCACCAACGAGAATTAGTAAGAACCTTGCGTGGTTTCGATGTCTCAGTACACGTGAACGGGAGTTTGCATCTCTACCTTACTCAAACTTTCACATTTACGTTGCTACCTTTGGCTATATGTTTTACCTTTCTTAGTTTAGAATATATGCTAGTTTGGTAGGTTTAGAACCTAGATTGAATATTTCTATTTTACGGTAGAGATATCAATACTTAGACAAAACCTTAGACTATGTTCAACGCTGCACGTCACACTTCCCCTCCCCTCAACTGGCGGCCACATTTTCACGCTAAACGGTGCAACGGTGCCTCCCAAGCCATGCACCCTTTAGGCCTTGTGCGTTTGTGTCGGATTGCACCTGGAATTGTTCCAGCTAATCAAAGTTTATATAAATTAGAGAAACAATCCGGCTAGAAATTATTTCAACCCACCAATCTAGCACAAACGAACAAGGCCTTAAACGGATGAAGCACATGTTGGCCCCACAAAAGTAGTGTTCCCTCTAAACGTTGCATCTCTTGTGCAAGTGACTCGATTTTCATGTGGAAGAAATTATTAGTGAAAGAAAAAAATGATAATAGTAAATGAGAAATAATATTCTATTATTGTAGTGGGGTATAGGTGATAGTATAAAGTGAACCGTTGTAGAGAATAGATATATAGAGGGAGAGGTGGTTGAGGTGGTACGACAATGGGATATAGAGTGAGAAAAATAGACCATGTGATTGGTTGTTGTATGGTTATAGTGAGGCTCGTGCACGAGGAATCAGGCTCATTATGCACAGGCTAAGTCCATACATTTGTTTTTGTTTGGTTGTTTGTGTTGGTACCTTCGGAACAAATACAACCCGTGTTTGGTTGTTTGTTTCAAAATGTGTCTAGACAAGAGTGTATAAATAAATCTTCAAATATTATGCATTATATGTGGTATAGTCTTATTCGCAAAAATCTCAAAGCATGAATATAAAATCAGTTTGGTGCGGTTTGCGTGCGGCTGCATGGGCAGCGCCTGCATGTCGGCGTACGCCGGTACCTCTAGAGCCTGGCCGCGCCTCCGTTCAATCTGTACACGAAGCGACCTGAACTAAGCAAGACTTGCTTTAAGACTCCACCAGTGATGGTGCATGCCGGCGTACCAACCAAACATGCGAAGAGTGAACCGTGAACTCAGTCTTCGTTGCAATAGTTTACTTGTTATCCGTATAGATTTTGTTTAAGAGATTAATTAGAGACCTAGTTTAGAGTGTGAGAAATAGAAATCCTAACCCATTCCTTTCTTAGGCCCTCCATGTTCCTTTCACGTGTAATATGCTTTGGATTTCGTTCATGTACCGGAAACAAACGGAAAGGTGACGCAATCAAGGAGCCAGCCAGATGAACATGAACACTTGTATCCCGTGATTAGAGGGATTGTATCTCCGTGATGAGGAGGATTTAACAATGTATCTTTTTCATTTTCATAGATCAATTAACAATCAATTCAAAAAATCTAGTAAAAAAGAATTGATATGGATCAGACTTGTTCGACGCAAGCAGGACGGATGAGATAAACAACTGCTGTGGTGCCATTTTAGTTTGTTTTTCCTCATTAAATTGACTACATATGCCACGCCATTTTTGTAGGTGCCAGGTTGGCCTAACAGGATAGACGGACTCCATATAAGTATATAACTAATTAATTCATTGTGTCTAAATAGACCTAACTAATAACTTAGTTAATTTTAGTAGAATATCTGATCAACGGAAGTTTCACTACTTAAAAGAAATAAGCTAATAAGTAGCTAGCTAACAAAATAGGTCTAAATCAATTGAAGCTTTACATGCCTCGTCCTTACCAAACTTATCTTTGTGTCATATAAATAATTTGATCAAGTTGATTATCAAATCAAATAAAAATGACAAGTTACCACATCTTGGTAAATATGTCACGGACTCACGGTGATCGATCGGTGCGTAAAAGGTCCGTATGGTACAGCACAGACAGCCGATTGCTGAATTTTTGTTGCATGTCAGATGGGACGTAGGAACAGCTTGTTCAGGGATGAGATGGAGAATCCCACTCAGTCATTGCCAGATCATGGCGCACGTGATCTGCACGGTAGTGGTGTGTGGTGAATGGTGATAGGGACCGCGTGAGAAGTGCGTGGCTGTGACGAGGACCGAGCGTGGTCGCAAAGAGCTGCCGACTGGATGACAGTAAGACCCTACGGTTGGAGACTTGGAGTACCGTCCTCGATCCGTCTCTATCGATTGTCTAGTGATATATGGTACGGTTTTTATTGGTTTGTGTCATTTTTCTAATAAAAAATAAAAAATAAATCCTGGAACTCAGTCTATAAATAGAGGAGTGTTTGATTATTCACACAACTCAAACTTTGAATTTCTATTCCCCCTCCTCATATTCATCTCATCCTCATTTCACCTAAGCTAAGCGTTGTTGTGATGCCTTCGTTTAGTTCGGATATCGACATGAACGAAGACGCGGTGATTGAGTTGCCGCAACAGACTATAATGTAGCAGGCGATGGAGGTTGTGTCCGAGTCCTCCACATCATGGAGACGACCTTGGCAACATCGGGTATACATCGACCGCCATGACCGGTTCATGCAAGTCCACTTTCAATGACACCACACGTCTATCCAATGCTCTACTTTCATCGAAGGTACCACATGGGAAGTAGTCTCTTTCTTCAAATCTTGGAGAGGTTGGGCGAGCAGTTCCCCCACATCACTTTTTGAATCGATGCACTCAGCTGCAGCGGTTTCTCCCCATCAAAAGTGCAAAGCTGTCCTATGCATGCTTGCGTACGATAGCGTTGTTGACTCTATTGATGAGTACATCATAATGGGAAAAAGTTCTGTCTTAGGGAGTGCCTCTAACTATTCTGTAGATGTATGTTTCGGCGACAAGTACAATCATCGTCCCAGTGTTGATGACCAAGGGAACTGTTAAATACTGGAGAGAAAAGAAGATTTTCTAGTGTGATAGGGAGTATAGATTACATTCATTAAGTGAAAGAATTGTCTCATTAGATAGAGGGATAAGTTCACAAGGGGGACATTGGATCCCTACTATCACGCTCAAGGCGATTACCTCGTATGACTTATGGATTTGCCATGCATTTTTGGGTGGCTGGTTTGAACAACGACATGAACGTGCTCAACCAATCGTCGTTGTTCACTGATGTGCTCACCAATGTGAACTCCACAGTGAATGGTCATGAGTACAACCAAGGGGACTATCGCACCAATGGCGTATACCCTCGATGGCTAGTATTCATGAAGATCATTCCCCTCCCACAAACTTCAAATTGCTACATGCAAGGAGGACATGGAAAGGGCATTTGGGATGCTCAAAACTCGATTCCATATTCTCGCTATTTTTCTGCCCATCGGAGTTATTTCCCAAGGACTTGCCATGGTACGGGGAAGGGGAAGAAGCACACTTGAAGAGCGCAGTACAATGGGGAGTTGTATGCCGCGTTCGGGAAGGATGAATCACTCCTTAGTGTACTTATGCATGCATGTATCATTCTGCATCATATGATCATTGAGGATGATGAGTGTGGAGTATCACATGATGTGGACGACTATAAGATAGTTGAGTCATTCACAACAACAATAATCGTCACCCCCGAAGTACCGACGAGCTTTGCAGCCATCATCCATCAGCGTGAGGCTGCAACTCATGCAAGTTTGGTCCATGATCAACTCCAATGTAATTTATTGGAGTATATTTGTGATTTGCACCATGAAAATTAGATTTTATGTTTATGAGTTTTGTAGTTTTTATCTTTTAAGTAATGTAATTTTTTTTGTATTGTATATTTTTCTTTTTAAATTTGTCTTATATATTATGTAGTTTTTAACTAAATTAATTTTATATATTGTGTAGTCTTTATGAACTTTCTTACTCTACTCGAAGCGTCGATTGCAGCGAAATGAAATTAAGTCGAGTAGATCGCAACGGAATACAAGTCTTTGTCTCACATATCCTGCACTTCACAAATATTTTATACCAATGATAATTAGGAAGTGCAAATAACGAAGCAAACAAGAACCAGAACAAGAGACAAAGACACATGCGATTTTTCTCATGGTTCGGTCAAGCCTGAAATTATTGCCTACATCCACGCTGGAGTTAGCCAACCTGGCTTAGAGTCTATTTCAACTCCTTCCTCTAGATTCTCAGCATGTTGGAGTTAGCCAACCTGGCTTGGAGTCTTTTCAACTCCTTCCTCTGGTTGCTTAGGATTGTCACAAGTGTGATAAATTGAATGTTCCACAATATCTGAGATTGGTTATAACAGAACCGCAGTTGTTTATAACTCCTGACAGCACTCTAGCAGAGTAACACTCATTTGCTCAAGATCTTGCTAGCTCTATCTCACAGCAGCACTTCCTCTCTCTTTTGGCTTATAAGTGCTCCAAACACTTGATCTATAGAGAATTACACAAGAGAGGGATAAAGAATGTGTATGCACTTGTTCTACACTTGTATGCTACAAAAGGTGTACTAGTTAGAGGCGTAGGAGACTCCTTTTTATAGCCCCAAGCCTCAAATAACTATTGGTGAATAAATCGGGAAACTGATCTACGATGGGGGCACCAGATCGGTCCAATGCGCCACCAAACCGAGTATTGTAGCCCCACACATGAGATCGGATTGGGCGCCTTCCTCTTCTGGTGGTCATCGGACCAGTCTGGTGCACCATCGGACCGAATGCCACATCAGCTAGCCGTTGGACGACTGGCGTGCCCACGAAGTAGCCATTATAGGGTGGGGTGGTTTGGTACACCACCAGACCACCACTGTTCACGGTCTGATGATTTTATAAATAAAATCCTGAGGTTGTGTTGTTCACGTATGTAGGCAGTCCGGTGCACATGGACCCTGTTCGGTGCACCAGGCTGCCCAAAGTCCTTCTGACCCCACTGCTCAGCCGGTTTAGTGTGCTACCGGACTAGTCTTGTAGACAGTCCAGTGCAGCAGTACAAACTGAGTGAAGTCCATTTCTTAGGCAACTTTTCTCTAATTCACTTGGACTTCTTGGAGGACTTTCTTGTTACAAAAGACACACATGATTGGAGCATAATCCAATTGACTAAGTCATAGAAACTTACCACATTCTCATCTTTCTCTCCATTTCTCTGTTTCTCCCCAAACAGGGACCAAAGTGACACTTTTGCTACAAAACAATTCAGAGTGCAAACCAACATGACTTGATCTTACTAGTGATCTATGAGTTCCAACACCCTGCAATGGTCAACTATAACATCTCAAAACATAGGAATGACCCAAATTACAAGTCATAGTATACTTAGCTCTTTTGGGCTCTTCCAAGTTCTAACTTTGATACTTCTCCACCTTCTTGTGACCATGTCCTACTACTTGAGCTAGGATCTTGAGCCTTATGACTTGAACCCTAAACTATAGGAATTACCTTAATGGTTCCAAGTCATGTCCCTATGTTGTAATCCTCAAATCAACATGGTCTTCCTCAATTGATCAACCTCGAAGATCTATTGGCATCTGTCTTTGGTTTGACTAGTTGACTCCAAACCATGCACATTGAGTCGCACTTAATCAATGTCCATCCTTCACTTATCTTGTGATGTCCATGATCCATAGTAAACTCAGCCTATGTGTGAAAGGGAAATGTGCCTTTGGGCCATTTCTAAGTATTTTGGTGATTTAGTGACTAACACAAGTGCTTAAATATAAAATGGTGGAAAAAGTACAAACCAAGGATAAAGGTATGTTTCTCAGACTTAGTACATTGTTCTATAGGCTAATGTATTGTGTCTAAGTGCTGGAAACAGGAAAAATCCAATTGGAAATGTCTTGGCTCGAGCAGCCAAGAATCTGCTCAGTCTGGGAGCACCGGACTGTCCGGTGGTGCACCGGACAGTGTCCGGTGCGCCAGGCTGGTTCGAGCGAAGTGGCTGCTCTCGGAAATTCACCGGCGACGTATGGCTATAATTCACCGGACTGTCCGGTGAGCCAACGGTCGGCCGGGCCAACGGTCGGCCGCGCGATCTGCGCGGGACACGTGGCCGAGCCAAGGGCTAGAAGGGGACACCAGACTGACAGGTGTGCACCGGACATGTCCGGTGCGCCAATGGCTCTCTGGCGGCCAACGGTCGACTTCGATGAAAAAGGAAAGAAATCAGGCACCGGACACTGTCCGGTGTGCACCGGACTGTCCGGTGCGCCACGCGACAGAAGGCAAGAATTGCCTTCCCAGATTGCTCTCAACGGCTCCTAGCTGCCTTGGGGCTATAAAAGGGACCCCTAGGCGCATGGAGGAGAACACCAAGCATTCCTAGAGCACTCTTGATCACTCACACTCCAATCTTGCGCACTTGTTTGACATTCTAGTGATTTGAGCTCCGTTCTAATGTGCTAGTCTCTTGAGCTCAAGTCTGGGTCTTGTGTGTGCGTATTTGCTGTGATCTTTGTGTCTTGTGTGAGTTGCTAATCCCTCCCTTGCTCCGTGCTTCTTTGTGAACATCTTTGTAAGGGCGAGAGACTCCAAGTTGTGGAGATTCCTCGCAAACGGGATTAAGAAAAGCAAAGCAAAACACCGTGGTATTCAAGTGGGTCTTTGGACCGCTTGAGAGGGGTTGATTGCAACCCTCATCTGTTGGGACGCCACAACGTGGAGTAGGCAAGCGTTGGTCTTGGCCGAACCACGGGATAAACCACTGTGCCATCTCTGTGATTGATATCTTGTGGTTATTGTGTTTTGTTGAGACTACTCTCTAGCCACTTGGCAATTATTGTGCTAACACTTAACCAAGTTTTTGTGGCTTAAGTTTCAAGTTTTACAGGATCACCTATTCACCCCCCCTCTAGGTGCTCTCAATTGGTATCAGAGCCGTTCTCTTCAAAAAGGGACTAATCGCCCGAAGAGATGGATCCTAAGGGAAAGGGGATGGTGGTCAACAACAACGAGAAGGAGTCTATCTTCAACGAGCCAAAGGATGACAAGCCTACCGACTCGGGCTCGGGCCACAGACGCAAAGATGGGAAGAAGAAGAAGACAAGACGCATCAAGGAGATCGTCTACTACGACGACAGCGATGAGTCCACTTCTTCCCAAAAGGACAACGATGACAACGACTGCGAGAGAAGGAAACCGGTTAATTCAAACTTTTCTTTTGACTACTCTCGTATTCCGCATAGTACAAATGCTCATCTATTATCCATTCCACTTGGTAAACCTCCTCACTTTGATGGAGAAGACTACGGATTTTGGAGTCACAAAATGCGTAGTCATCTGTTCTCTCTCCATCCAAGCATATGGGAGATAGTTGAGAATGGGATGCATTTTGATAGTAGTGATAGTCCCATGTTTATCAATGAGCAAATTCATAAAAATGCACAAGCTACTACTGTTCTTCTAGCTTCCTTGTGCAGGGATGAATACCACAAAGTGAGCGGCTTGGATAACGCCAAGCAAATTTGGGACACCCTCAAGATCTCTCATGAGGGGAATGATGTCACAATGCTCACCAAGATGGAGTTGGTGGAAGGCGAACTCAGGAGATTCGCTATGATAAGGGGAGAAGAGCCAACTCAAACGTACAACCGGCTAAAGACCCTTGTCAACAAGATAAGAAGCTATGGAAGCACGCGATGGACGGATCACGACGTCGTCCGCCTAATGCTAAGTGATCAGGATCAAGGGAACAAGAGGGAGAAGAAGAAGAACTATAAGAAGGCAAAGGGCGAGGCGCATCTAGGCAAGGAGTGGGATTCGGATTGCTCCTCTTCCGACTCCGACAATGAAGGACTCGCCGCCACCGCCTTCAACAAGTCATCCCTCTTCCCCAACGAGCGTCACACATGCCTTATGGCAAGGGAGAAGAAGGTATGTACTCGAAACTCTACTTATGCTTCTTCAAGTGAGGACGAATCTAGTGATGAGGATGAAATAGATTATTCATGTTTATTTAAAGGCCTAGATAGAACCAAGGTAGATAAAATTAACGAATTGATTGATGCCTTGAATGATAAGAATAGGCTTTTAGAAAAACAAGAGGACTTGTTGTATGAAGAACATGACAAATTTGTAGAAGCACAAAAATCTCATGCCTTAGAAGTTAAGAGAAATGAAATGCTTTCTTGTGAATTATCTTCTTGCCATGAGACAATTTCTAGCTTAAGGAGCATTAATGATGATTTGAATGCTAAGTTAGAAATAGCTAGTAAATCAACAACTTGTGTAGAAAATCTTGTTATTTGCAATAGATGTAAAGATTTTGATATTGATGCTTGTAGTGAACACATAGCTTCTATTGCAAAGTTAAATGATGAAATGGCTAGTCTTAATGCCCAACTTAAGGCTAGCAAAAGTGAGTTTGATAAACTAAAATTTGCTAGGGATGCCTACACGGTTGGTAGACATCCCTCAATTAAGGATGGGCTTGGCTTCAAGAGGGAAGCCAAGAACTTAACAAGCCATAAGGCTTCCATCTCCGCCAAGGAGAAAGGGAAAGCCCCTATGGCAAGTAGTACTAAAAGGAACCATGCTTTTATGTACAATGATAGAAGACAGTCTCATAGGAGTTGTAATACTTTTGATTCACATGCCTATGATTCTTATGCTATGTGTGCTTCCAGTTCTTCCTATATGCATGGTAGAGATATGCCCAGGAAAAATATTCATCATGTGCCTAGAAAGAATATTGTTCATATTCCTAGGAAAGTTATGAATGGACCCTCTACAATTTATCATGCTTTAAATGCTTCCTTTGCTATTTGTAGAAAGGATAGGAAGATAGTTGCTAGGAAATTAGGGGCAAAATGCAAGGGTGATAAAACTTGCATTTGGGTCCCTAAGACAATTGTGACTAACCTTGTAGGACCCAACAAGAGTTGGGTACCTAAGTCCCAAGCCTAAATTTGCCTTGCAGGTTTATGCATTCGGGGGTTCAAGCTGGATTATCGACAGCGGATGCACAAACCATATGACGGGGGAGAAGAAGATGTTCACCTCCTACGTCAAAAACAAGGATTCCCAAGATTCAATAATATTCGGTGATGGGAATCAAGGCAAGGTAAAAGGATTAGGTAAAATTGCTATTTCAAATGAGCACTCTATATCTAATGTGTTTTTAGTTGAGTCTCTTGGATATAACTTGCTATCTGTTAGTCAATTATGCAATATGGGATATAATTGTCTATTCACAAATATAGATGTGTCTGTCTTTAGAAGAAGTGATGGTTCACTAGCTTTTAAGGGTGTATTAGACGGCAAACTTTATTTAGTTGATTTTGCAAAAGAGGAGGCCGGTCTAGATGCATGCTTAATTGCTAAGACTAGCATGGGCTGGCTGTGGCATCGCCGCTTAGCACATGTGGGGATGAAAAACCTTCACAAGCTTCTAAAGGGAGAACACGTGATAGGTTTGACTAACGTACAATTCGAAAAAGATAGACCTTGTGCAGCTTGTCAAGCAGGTAAACAGGTGGGAGGAGCACATCACAGCAAGAATGTGATGACCACATCAAGGCCCCTGGAGCTGCTACATATGGATCTCTTCGGACCTGTCGCCTATCTAAGCATAGGGGGAAGTAAGTATGGTTTAGTTATTGTGGATGACTTTTTGCAGGATAAGTCTGAAACCCAAGGGACCCTCAAACGCTTTCTAAGGAGAGCTCAAAACGAGTTTGAGCTCAAGGTGAAGAAGATAAGGAGCGACAATGGATCTGAGTTCAAGAACCTTCAAGTGGAGGAGTTTCTTGAGGAGGAAGGGATCAAGCACGAGTTCTCTGCTCCCTACACACCACAGCAAAATGGTGTGGTAGAGAGGAAGAACAGGACGCTCATCGATATGGCGAGGACGATGCTTGGAGAGTTCAAGACCCCCGAGTGCTTTTGGTCGGAAGCCGTAAACACAGCTTGCCACGCCATCAACAGGGTCTACCTACATCGCCTCCTCAAGAAGACGTCATATGAGCTTCTAACCGGTAACAAACCCAATGTATCTTACTTTCGTGTATTTGGGAGCAAATGCTACATTCTAGTGAAGAAGGGTAGAAATTCCAAGTTTGCTCCCAAAGCTGTAGAAGGGTTTTTGTTAGGTTATGATTCAAATACAAAAGCGTATAGAGTCTTCAACAAATCATCGGGTTTGGTTGAAGTCTCTAGCGACGTTGTATTTGATGAGACTAATGGCTCTCCAAGAGAGCAAGTTGTTGATCTTGATGATGTAGATGAAGAAGATGTTCCGACGGCCGCTATACGAACCATGGCGATTGGTGAAGTACTACCACAGGAACAAAAGGAGCAAGATCAACCTTCTTCCTCAACTATGGCGCATCCCCCAACTCAAGACGATGAACAGGTTCATCAACAGGAGGCGTGTGATCAAGGGGGAGCACAAGATGATCATGTGATGGAGGAAGAAACTCAACCGGCACCTACAACCCAAGTTTGAGCGATGATTCAAAGGGATCATCCCGTCGATCAAATTCTTGGTGATATTAGCAAGGGAGTAACTACTCGATCTCGATTAGTTAATTTTTGTGAGCATTACTCCTTTGTCTCTTCTATTGAGCCTTTCAGGGTAGAGGAGGCCTTGCTAGATCCGGACTGGGTGTTGGCCATGCAAGAGGAGCTCAATAACTTCAAGAGAAATGAAGTTTGGACGCTGGTGCCTCGTCCTAAGCAAAATGTTGTGGGAACCAAATGGGTGTTCCGCAACAAACAAGACGAGCACGGAGTTGTGACAAGGAACAAGGCTCGAATTGTGGCAAAAGGTTATGCCCAAGTCGCAGGTTTGGACTTTGAGGAGACTTTTGCTCCTGTGGCTAGGCTAGAGTCCATTCGTATTTTGCTAGCATATGCCGCTCACCATTCTTTCAGGTTGTTCCAAATGGATATGAAGAGTGCTTTCCTCAATGGGCCAATCAAGGAGGAGGTGTACGTGGAGCAACCCCCTGGCTTCGAGGATGAACGGTACCCCGACCACGTATGTAAGCTCTCTAAGGCGCTCTATGGACTTAAGCAAGCCCCAAGAGCATGGTATGAATGCCTTAGAGACTTTTTAATTGCTAATGCTTTCAAGGTTGGGAAAGCCGATCCAACTCTCTTTACTAAGACTTGTGATGGTGATCTTTTTGTGTGCCAAATTTATGTCGACGACATAATATTTGGTTCTACTAATAAAAAGTCTTGTGAAGAGTTTAGCAGGGTGATGACGCAGAAATTCGAGATGTCGATGATGGGCAAGTTGAACTACTTCCTTGGGTTCCAAGTGAAGCAACTCAAGGACGGCACCTTCATCTCTCAAACGAAGTACACGCAAGACTTGCTGAAGCGGTTTGGGATGAAGGATGCCAAGCCCGCAAAGACTCCGATGGGGACCGACGGACACACCGACCTCAACAAAGAAGGTAAGTCCGTTGATCAAAAAGCATACCGGTCAATGATAGGGTCGTTACTTTATTTATGTGCTAGTAGACCGGATATTATGCTTAGTGTATGCATGTGTGCTAGATTTCAATCCGATCCTAAGGAATGTCACTTAGTGGCAGTGAAGCGAATCCTTAGATATTTAGTTGCTACGCCTTGCTTTGGGCTCTGGTATCCAAAAGGGTCTACCTTTGACTTGATTGGATATTCAAATTCCGACTATGATGGATGTAAGGTCGATAGGAAAAGTACATCGGGGACGTGCCAATTCTTAGGAAGGTCCCTGGTGTCATGGAATTCTAAGAAACAAACCTCCGTTGCCCTATCCACCGCTGAGGCCGAGTACGTTGTCGCAGGACAGTGTTGCGCGCAACTACTTTGGATGAGGCAAACCCTCAGGGACTTTGGCTACAATCTGAGCAAAGTCCCACTCCTATGTGATAATGAGAGTGCTATCCGCATGGTGGAAAATCCTGTTGAACACAGCCGCACAAAGCACATAGACATCCGGCATCACTTTTTGAGAGACCACCAGCAAAAGGGAGATATCGAAGTGTTTCATGTTAGCACCGAGAACCAGCTAGCCGATATCTTTACCAAGCCTCTAGATGAGAAGACCTTTTGCAGGCTGCGTAGTGAGCTAAATGTCTTAGATTCGCGGAACTTGGTTTGATTTATAGCATACATGTGTTTATGCCTTTGATCATGTTCCTTATGCATTTTGTTGCTTAATAATGGTGCTCAAGTTGTACAAACACTTCCTGGACCTCACAAGTCTGTTGCAAAAGTGATGCACATGTTTAGGGGGAGATGTGTTACAACTTGACCCTTTGAGACTAACCATGTGCTTGAGTTTGATGATTTAGTCTCAAAGGAGGTTTGAAAGGGAAAAGGTGGACTTGGACCATGAAAGACTTCCACTGCACTCCGATGAGAGGGTACCTTATTCCAAGTTCATCTCATGTACTCTTATTGCCTTTGTATTTTTATTGAAGATTTTGGTGAGGCAATGAGGTTCTTGGGCAAAGATTGATCCCGTTTTGGTGCTTGATGCCAAAGGGGGAGAAAATAAAGGCCAAAGTGATAAATGGATCAGCTACCACTTGAGAGATTTTGAAAATAGTAGAATAGAGCTTTTGGTTTGACAAAACTCTTTTAGTGTCTCTCTTGTCAAAAGTTGGCTTCTTGTGGGGAGAAATGTTGATTATGGAAAAAGGGGTATTGTCTCTCTTGTCAAAAGTTGGCTTCTTGTGGGGAGAAATGTTGATTATGGAAAAAGGGGGAGTTTTTGAAACCTTGAATCAATTTCTCTTGGAATGACTCTCTTTATGTCTTAACACGTGTGTTTGACTTAGAGATAGAAATTTGAGTTTGATTTGCAAAAAACAAACCAAGTGGTGGCAAAGAGTGATCCATATATGTCAAATTTGAATCAAAAACAATTTGAGTTCTTATTTGAATTGATTTTGTATTTGTTCTACTTGCTTTATATTGTGTTGGCATAAATCACCAAAAAGGGGGAGATTGAAAGGGAAATGTGCCTTTGGGCCATTTCTAAGTATTTTGGTGATTTAGTGACTAACACAAGTGCTTAAATATAAAATGGTGGAAAAAGTACAAACCAAGGATAAAGGTATGTTTCTCAGACTTAGTACATTGTTCTATGGGCTAATGTATTGTGTCTAAGTGTTGGAAACAGGAAAAATCCAATTGGAAATGTCTTGGCTCGAGCAGCCAAGAATCTGCTCAGTCTGGGAGCACCGGACTGTCCGGTGGTGCACCGGACAGTGTCCGGTGCGCCAGGCTGGTTCGAGCGAAGTGGCTGCTCTCGGAAATTCACCGACGACGTACGGCTATAATTCACCGGACTGTCCGGTGTGCACCGGACTGTCCGGTGAGCCAACGGTCAGCCGGGCCAACGGTCGGTCGCGCGATCTGCGTGGGACACGTGGCCGAGCCAACGGCTAGAAGGGGACACCGGACTGACCGGTGTGCACCGGACATGTCCGGTGCGCCAACGGCTCTCTGGCGGCCAACGGTCGACTTCGATGAAAAAGGAAAGAAATCGGGCACCGGACACTGTCCGGTGCGCCACGCGACAGAAGGCAAGAATTGCCTTCCCAGATTGCTCTCAACGGCTCCTAGCTGCCTTGGGGCTATAAAAGGGACCCCTAGGCGCATGGAGGAGAACACCAAGCATTCCTAGAGCACTCTTGATCACTCACACTCCAATCTTGCGCACTTGTTTGACATTCTAGTGATTTGAGCTCCGTTCTAATGTGCTAGTCTCTTGAGCTCAAGTCTGGGTCTTGTGTGTGCGTATTTGCTGTGATCTTTGTGTCTTGTGTGAGTTGCTAATCCCTCCCTTGCTCCGTGCTTCTTTGTGAACATCTTTGTAAGGGCGAGAGACTCCAAGTTGTGGAGATTCCTCGCAAACGGGATTAAGAAAAGCAAAGCAAAACACCGTGGTATTCAAGTGGGTCTTTGGACCGCTTGAGAGGGGTTGATTGCAACCCTCATCTGTTGGGACGCCACAACATGGAGTAGGCAAGCGTTGGTCTTGGCCGAACCACGGGATAAACCACTGTGCCATCTCTGTGATTGATATCTTGTGGTTATTGTGTTTTGTTGAGACTACTCTCTAGCCACTTGGCAATTATTGTGCTAACACTTAACCAAGTTTTTGTGGCTTAAGTTTCAAGTTTTACAGGATCACCTATTCACCCCCCCTCTAGGTGCTCTCAATGTGGACCATCACACCTATCTCCATGTGTTGAACCTTTTAGGCTTTTCACTTAGCACTTATTCAACACTTAACACCCTGGTTAGACCTTGAATTGTGTTGTCATCCAAAACACAATAACCCACAAGGGACCTTTTAGAACTATATAATTTTTATTTGCTTATTTATTTGGACGATGATTTTTATGTTCAATGAAATGCCACAATTAATTTGCAACAAAAATATATAAAAGAAAATGTTGATGTGACGCTGAGCTGGTTGTAGGCTAATGGTAAAGACTATGCGCTAAAGTGTTGCGGTAGGTAAAGAGTGAGATGATATATATAGACTAGTCGATAGCGATGTGATGGTAGATATAGTCAATAGGTCTAGAACCAGATCAAAGGGGCTTGGGTGCCTGTTTGGTTCGCTTCCAAGCAAAGTTGTCAAACGGTGGAAACTTCTATACGTGTCTGATTTTGGATGTTTGTCGGGTGACAAATCCTAATCTACATGTTAGAATGATCCAATACAGCGGCTATGTAACACCATGTATGTCATGTACATCTCTTAGGGCATGTACAACATGAATAGCTACAATGTTCCTTAAAGTGTTTCTAGGAGGTAAACTAGAAAAACAAATACATGACTCTTGGTTAAGGACCGATCCTGGCTCAGCACTCCGAGCGATAGAAACGACAATGTATCTCCGGTGTATGATGGGGCAGCATGTCCACCGATTCATTGCCACAAGCGATGGTTTTCCTCGTCAAATCCTCTCACCGATTTATCAACTATAATTCAATGCAAACAATCAGGATGCATTCGAATGCAAGCATCATCGTGGCATGCGAGAGCGCGACGACCCGATGAATTGGGCACACGGCGTCGACGGTGACAAAGCTATAGAAGGGCATTTGGGTCATATCCACTCACGGGGTCCACTCGTCAGTCGTAAAAAAACAGGTAAGACATTTTTACAAAGCCAAATGATTGGAGCTACCCATTTTTGAGTTTAACGAGACGCTGCCTATTTCGGAGAGCGGTAAAGAAGAGTGTGACAAATTCCTCTTACGTCCAACGTGGTTGCACTGCCAGGTGGATGTGTGCAGTGTGATTGTAAGCATGTGTCCTATCTTTTCCTGTCCGGGGTAATATGAAACGATTCCTTGGGTTGATGGCCATATGCTACCCATGATCCTATTGTGGTGTAATGAAAATGAGATTGAGAGAATCAAATGACAACAATTGTTGTTATTGAAGGGTGATTACATATATATACAAAGGGAGGGGTGCAAGCCATTGACATGTCCATTGGACATGTAACTACTTCCTGTTGGAATACATCACATGTCTTTTCTTTCTAACACTCCCCCTTGATCAATTCCAACTTCATTTGATAATCATTCAGCTGTTCTTCCAAGATATTATTCTCCTTAAAACCCCTGTGGGAAAAATAAGGAGTATACCATTCTTTTGGATTATGAGTGAAACTCATACCAACTTCCAAAAGAAAGTATGCTTGTAATCACCATTCTTAAAAACCCCCGTGGGGAAAATAAATGATGAATCATATAGCTTAGTTGATATTACCTCGTTAAAAACTTTGGATGAGAAAACCTCAACAAAGCAAAATCATACAAAAAAGAGTGTAATATGATGGACCAAAACAGGTTAAACATCATGGAGAGTTACTCCCCCTGAACCTTGCAAGTCTTTAAGTCTTCTCATACCAATCCCCTCAACACATTTCTAAAACATGGAGTATGGTAGAGATTTTGTGAATGAATCAGCAAGATTATCACAAGACTTTGTCTGCGAGATGTTTATATCTCCTTTTTCCTGAAGTTTATAGGGATAAAATAGTTTAGGAGCAATATGTTTATTAATGTTGCTCTTGATATAACATGTTTCCATCTGAACAACATAAGTTGAATTATCCTCATAGATAATGGTTGGTGATTCAATTGAACCAATACCACATGTTGTGAGTATATGGTTTACCATTCTATGAATCCATACACACTCACATGATGCTTCAAATAATGCAATTATTTTAGAATGGTTAGTGGACATGGTCACCAAAGTCTGGTTAGAAGACTTCCATGAAATAGCAGTTCCACCTTGTAAAAAGACAAATCATGTTTGTGATCTGCCATTGTGGGGATTAGATAAATAGCTAGCATCAGTATACCCAATCAAACTAGGATCATTATTCCTTTTGTAAATGAGTCCTAGATCCTTTATGGCATTTAGATATCGGAAAAATATTCTTAATTCCAACCCAATGGTGTTTGGTAGGAGAAGAAATGTATCTTTCTAACAAGTTTACTGCAAAAGCAATATCCGACTAGGTATTGTTAGCAAGGTACATTAATGCACCAATAGCACTAAGATATGGGAACTCGGGTCCCAATATCTTCTCTTCTTCATCCCTTGGTCCGAACGGATCCTTCTCTAAGTCTAGAGATCTGACCACCATATGAGTCTTTGAAGGATAAGACATATTCATATTGATTTTTTTTAATACCTTTTGCGTATATGTACTTTGATGTACAAGGATTCTAGAAGGTAAATGCCCAATTTGAAGACCTAAGAAAATTTTGGTTTTACCCAAATCCTCCATCTCAAATTCCATCGTCAAATGATGACGCACTTCATGAATATCAAGTTTGTTTCCTATGATGTTAGGATCATACACATAACCTAATATGATACAATATCCCACTTTGGATCTTTTGATGAAGACACACGAGCAATCATCATTTTTCGTGTATACCTTCCGTAGAAGGAATTCACTCAATTGGTTGTACCATATTCTGCCCAATTGTTTTAAGCCATATAATCACTTCTACAACTTTACGCAATACATGTTGCGATTTGCCTTTGGATCTGGTACATCTATTCCATCTGGAACTTTCATGTATATATCAGAATCCAGTGACCCATAGAGATATGCAGTCACTACGTCCATCAACTGCATAGATAAACGATTTTGTACTATCAATGATATTAAATATCAGAAAGTTATTGTACCCATAACTGGTGAATAAGTTTCGTTGAAATCAATGCCAGATATTTGCGTAAACCCTTGTGCTACTAGCCTTCCTTTGTATCTCACTACCTCACCATTTTCATTTCGTTTCCGAATGAAAACCCACTTGTATTTCATAGGGAAGATACCATGTGGTGTAGGCATTACAACCGAGAAAACTTCTCTTTTGGAAAGAGAGGCTAACTTCGCTTCAATTGCATCCTTCCACTTGATCCAATCTGAGCACTTCTTGCACTCTACCATGGTCTTAGGATCTAGATCCTTCTAAAAACCCTCAGCAATTTTCTCGAAGAAATATATGTCGACAATGGTAGCTTTTCTATCATAGGTTTCACCAGTTTCAACATAGTTGATGGCAATTTCATCAACCTTTAAAAACTCATCAGGATTTTCCAAATTGATGTGTCTAGAGTTTTCTGATGTCCTAGCCTCGACAATGTGCACATCCAAGCTAGGTCACGGATCATCACAATCCACTTGATACAGTGTATCCTCATGGTGTCTATCTGCATTCATTAGTTTTCCTTGCTTCTTAGAAACGGAAAAGCGCTTAGTCACCATACTTCTCCTTTACGGGAGTTGAGTGGTTTTATTCGGTACTTCCACTCTTTCTAGTGCATTCTTAGCAGGAATGAAAGATTATGTGACACCCTTATAGTTAGTGAATGCATCTAGCAGTTTATTTGCAAGTCTCTGTAAATGTATAATCTTCTGAACTTGTAGTTCAGTTTGTATAGTATGTGGATTAGAACCTAGAATACCATAAGTATTCCAATTTATTTCCCTACATTCTTTTTGGTACCCGCGTGTGCCCACTTCGGGGTTGGCCGCGCCTTGGCCTTGCCAAGCCAGGGTCGTCCGTCCGTGCCTCGCTAAAGCCGACCATGCATGGTTGAGCCATGGTTGACCCGCGTCGAGGCATGCATGGCCTGCCTGCGCGTTGCTGAGGGCGTCCGCGCCATGGCCAGGGCTGGCTCGCGCCCGCACGCTATGGCTGGCCGCGTCGTGGCCGTCACAGCTCCCTCCCCTCCTCCCATCACCGGTCGATGTGGCGCCAACCGCCACGGTCGGCCCAAGGGCCTTTAGGCCCCCTCACCAAAGGAGGGAGTGGTGTGGTTGGCCACACCGTTGGGGAGGTGTCGGTGGCCAGTGAAGATCAGACGCGTCGTGGAGCGTCAACAGCGTGTGGAGGTTGTATGTCGCGGACCGCGATGGTCCAGACGACAACCGACTCCGGTGGAGATGGAGAACGGTGACGATGCACCCCTGCGACAGTCGGTGGAGGAGGAGGCGGTGCCGCCAACTCGATCTCCATGGGCACCGTTGCTAATGTTTTGCGTCTCCCATCAGCACCGGCAGTGACGAGAGTGAGATGGTGAGGCCACATTCAACCTCTGGCATCAGCACCACCGTTGTCCATCCATGGATCACGCAGAAGTGCACGTTGTGCACTTGGACACAGCGTGGAGTGGGTGTGGCAACCAGCGGTGACGCCGACGCTTGTCCAGTGGCGTACGCCTCCAGCAGTGCATCATCAACGACACGAAGAACTTCATGTATACGACGAACGCGAAGAGGAACGGTAGGCTCCATACCTTCCCTGTCGTTCTAGAGGCCGAGGCCTCTAATCTTCTCCAACGGCGAGCGTTTCCTTGTTGTTTCCTTGTCTTCTTCCATCTATTCTTGCGAGCACGTGTCTGATAACGTATTGTGGTGTAATGAAAACGAGATTGGGAGAATTAAATAACAGCAATTGTTGTTTATTGAAGGGTGATTACATATACATACAAAGGGATCGGTGCAAGCCAGGGACATATCCATTGGATATGTAATTGCCGCCTCTTGGAATAGATCACATGTATTTTATTTCTAACAGATCCTTCTCCATCTCTCAGTTCAAGACTAATATAGTCATCTTCAGGCTTTCAGTTTCAGCCACGCATAGTGGTGCATTTTTTTTGTAGTTGCATGATTATGATTTCCGCGTTTACAGCAAAGGGAACGGAGACCATCAACTCAAAGTCATCCATTTCCCGTCACAGATACACACGGTAAAAAGAACCCCTCAACACCGGCGTGTACAGTAAGCACATGCAGCTTCTACAGTCTGCACAAGCAGATACTATAGTATATGCTCTGTATTGGGTGGCCGGACTCGTAACTTTCACCTGTAGCAGCTGGCATCAATGGTCAGCGCCAATTTTTATGCGTGTAAACACGCAACCAATATGAAAGGGGTGAAAAAAGACC
This sequence comes from Zea mays, assembly GCF_902167145.1. Lineage (NCBI taxonomy): Eukaryota > Viridiplantae > Streptophyta > Magnoliopsida > Poales > Poaceae > Zea > Zea mays. The sequence continues at coordinate 210,975,674 of NC_050099.1, forward strand.
TTTCCCACCCACCCCTAGACGGAATGAGACTACAAACTATTAGAACAAATTTAATATTTTATAATAAATATATATTAAATTTAATGTTGATCTTTTCTTATGATATTAAACATATTATTACAAATAAAAATAAATTTTTGCATAATTTCTTAAGAATTATTTGCTTCCAAAATAAAAAAATGAAAAATATCTGAATTCTTATCCGAATTTTATGTCAACTATTTAAGAAAATATATGATAATTTTAAGGTTTTTACTTTTTACAAACCTTTACAAGCTTAATCTTAAAAACAACTATACGAATTTGCATAGCAGATTGCATATCCTACTTATCACAGTCAAATAAAAAACACCAAACAATTGATATCCGAATAAATATCAGCTATCACCCCTCGACACCCTCAGGTCAAGAGATCGTAACGTTGTTTCGAATAGTCCGCATGATGAAATAGACGAAACAATCACACTTTTAGCGCATGATGCCTTGTGCTGTGTGTGGGAGAAGTGGGAGGACGAAAATGTATTTTTTTTTTATTTTAGCACATGTGTATGTTTTAATAAATATTCCCCCCAAAATATAATTCATTTTAGATTAAACATACATCCATTAATTAACCTATGAATGTAGTTTCTATGTATGTCTACATTCACTACCATCCATTCAAATGTGGATGGAAAAATGAGGGCTAGAAACAACTATAATTTGGGACGGAGGGAGTACCCTTGGGTTGGAGCTCTACCATAATGCTATCGCCTGTAGATCGTGCTTATGGATATACAAAACGCTGTTTTGAACTGTTTTACACTATAGATTGCACTATTCATAGAGTAAAATTTGAAATATGAGACAAGATGAATAAGACCGCTGGAGATAGCCCAAGAGCTCCCCTCCACCATAGAGCTATTCCACGGTAGCTCACTTGTTCTAGAGCTGATCTCTCGGAGTTGAAGTCCAACCAAATAGACTCTCCATTGAAATGATTAGCCTTAAAGATTGCTACTAGCATAGATTTCCATGCATTAGGGAGTCTACTAAATCCCTTCAAAAATACTCCTTCCGTCCTCACCAGTCAAACTACCTTTAAGTTTGACTAAACTTTATATAAAAAAGTAACAACATACGAACAAGTCAAACAACCTTTAACTTTGATTAACTTTATATAAACTAGTACAACATATATGATGTAAAATGATTATATTACGAAATTATATTCTATGGTAATATCTAATGATACTAATTTAATGTCTTAAATCTTAACGATTTTTTAGAAATTTGTAAGAAGTTTAAAACTATTAACTTAAGACAACTCCAGTAATCTATATGTTCATGGATAAAGAAAGTAACTTATTTTAGGTTTATTCTAAGTCAAGTTATTTTAAGTTTAACTAAACTTAAAAGAAAGAACATCGATATTTATGGTATAATATGGAAATGTGTTTTATAATAAATCTAAAAATACTTACTTGGTATCATAAATATTTATATTATATAAATAGTCAAACTCGAAATGATTTAACTTAATCTGTACTTAGAAGGAGCTCATCTTCAGCTCCGGCTCCTGGAGCCTTTCCAAATGGTTTAGTTGAGGACATTTTAAAATGTTTTTAATGAAAAAAGGACTAAATTCGTTTTAGACATTATGACTCTTCTAAAACAGTTGTTGTTCCTCCTAAGGAGCTCTCTGAAACATACCCATAGAAATAAACCTAAAACAATATAGACGGCGTATACAATTAATAGAAGATTTATGCAACTTAGTACCCCTGTGAGGTGTTTGGTTTTAGTAATAAGCTAGTACATTATCTTGTCACTCACTTTTTTGTTTTGTTTGTGAAATGGAATGAGTTAAATTATCACTACCTTATTCCTCATAGTTAGTTAGTACTAATATAAAGAATGATGTCAATCTACCAAATTTAAGAAATGAACTCATGAACCATGATACACACTTTATTTTGGATGAAGTGATTATTTAAAACAAACACCTTCTTAATGCGTGGATGGTCCCCAAGTTGAACCATAACGGGTGCAGCACTTCAGCACCAGAGAGAGCAACCGTGATTTTGCAACTAATCCTAACAATTGCTGAAAAAATGCTATAGACTACGTCAGCCAAAAGCATTTTCATGCTCAATTGTTTACGTTTGTTAAACAGAAGTGGCATCATTGCTGGATTGACGGTTGACGCCAGGGCGTTGGTTCATATGGCACAGCAAATTATAAATGATAAGGACGGCAGTGGGGACCACCTCAAACTCGCCGTGACATCATTTGACTCATTCCGTTCGACAATGACAGACGCATCTTTCTTGGGTACAGTATCTGACTGTTGTGGTACCAGTCGAATAAAGGTGTCGTTTGGTTCCCAAAATGTAACGTAAATGATAACGGTAACAGTTTGTATTCGATTACAAGTGGTAACAAGTTTAAATAGGCTGGTATCAATTTATAGTGTGATATTCGATTACGATTGGACTTAAACAAACATAATTTAATGTTATTTGTTACCGATTACATTACAAATATGTGAACCAAACAGCACTTAGTGCTTTTAGTTGTTAATATCTGACTGCTATTTTAAATAGCTGAGTGTTATTTGACTCGTACACAATGTGCATCTTTATTTTTAGAAAATCCATTCAATGTTATTGAAACTTATACGGATCATTTTAATGTCATCTAAAATTATACTATTAGTTTATATTTTCTATCCCTTCAATGCCATTGTCCGTTACCTGTCACCATTAAGTAGTGCATGGGTCCAGATGTCACCGTTAATATGGCATTGATCACTCTTAACAGTTTGAGCTTGATAATATGCTTAGGTTTTTTTTATTTTCACCGTTACATCAACAGCTACTCTTGTCGGCTCCATAGCAACGACCAAACTATCCACGTAGTCCAAAAAAATTCAGACCGTCTGATCGTCAATCAACGGTTGACGGCTCCTCTCGCTCTCCTGCTCCCTTCATCTCTCGATACTTCCGTTTGATTCGATGCTTGGCCGGTGGACACCTCTCCTCGCTCCTTCTGCCTCGTCTTTCTTCGTTCTCACTCCCTCCGTGTCGTCGTTCTCTCAGTCACTTTGTTTTTCCGTCGCTTTCTTTTTCTCTATGCCATCCTTTTCCCAGCACTTTTGCCTTATGTCCCTTTCGTCGTTGGCTTCGCATGTCGCCTCCTGTATTGTCGCCTTCATCACCCGCTCCAACTGTTGCTATGAATGAGGTTTGTTTCCCTTTTCCATCAACATTTTTCCTTGTCGCAGATCCAGTTTCTTTCGCTCCAGATTCGTTTTTTGAGTTACGCATCATTTTCTACAGTCGCAGTTCCTTCTTGACGTGCTTCCACATCTTCCTCCCTGATACAAATTACAGACCTCTCGTACAAATAGTGTGTTGGTTTTTCATTATAACTATTTGCCCTTTGCTTTTTTAGTGTGGTTGTGTCTTGTATGTGATCTTGGATGCTGTACGATTTGATTTTACTTTGGGCAACTCGATCGCTATCAGTTGTTAACCTATAGCTAAGTGTTACGGTAGCAACACGACTTGATATCATGACGACTCCTTCTGTTTAAACTAGGCTAGTAGATTAACCTTTCTAAATCAAAGTTAATCTGTCAAATAATTATAGTTTGACTAAAATATGATCTCTAATTACACTTGCCTTCACCAACTAACTGCTGCTTAGGGACTTCTCCTACAACTTCCTCGGATTCAGCCAACGGACCGTTATCTATACGAGTGCAAACATACATTCCACATTCTTAACATAGAGGGAAACAATACACCATACAACAAAAAAGATCAATTAAACAAACACGTGACGTAGAGCTCGCATTTACGACTATGCGAGAAAAGAAACTACGACGGTCGAAGCTACGACCGAGAGACATAGCGATTACGTTAAGCAGTTATGCACTAAAATATTTATCTCAGCATAATTATATTGATTGATAATCATGTGATGCGTAAATAAAATTGGCATTAGGCCTGATTAGTTCAATACTTGATTAATCGTCGTTACACTACACACTTTAATTATTATACGCGATCCTAGGTGAATTAAAAGGTCGTCGCGCGGCAAAGCGCATGACACGACGCATGACCCAAGCGAAAATTAAAGCACTACGACGCGCGCGAAGCGGCAAACGTCGAGCGCGAAGCGCGCTGAAGGCACGCGCGCTGGGGCTGTGCGCCGAAGCCGCGCCGAGGCTGCGCACAAGGGCCACGCCGAGCAGGGGTAGGGGGCACGCGCACAGCGCCGCACGCCGGGGCTATGCCGAAGCGTCGGGGCTGCGCCGGGGCCTCGCCGGTGGCTGCACGGGGAGAGCGCGCAGAGGGTCGGGGCCACATGAGGGGAGGGGCTCACCGCCGAGGAGGGGCTCGTCGGGAGGGGCCACATGCAGGGGCTAGGGTGTGTCGTGGGCAGGCGCTCGTCGTGGCAGGGGAGGGCACGCGCAGGGGAGGTTGCACTGGGGCAGAGGAGAGCGCGCGCAGGGGCACGCCGGGGCTGGGCACTACGCGGGGGGGCTGGGGCTGCCGCGCCGGGGTTGGGGCTCGCTGGGGTAGGGGCTGCCACCGGGGGCTAGGGCACGCCGGGGCAGGGCACTGCGGGGGAGGGCGCCGCGAGGGGGGCAGGGGCCACCATCGTGGAGGGGAGGGCACGCACCGAGGACGGGAGCGCCGCGCACATGGGAGGAGTGGAGGGGGAAAGGCAGGAGAGGGTGGAGAGGGAGGAGGCTTACCATGAGGACGACGAACGGCATCAACCGCATCTCTCCGGTAATCCAAGCGAGGGCAGGGAGAGAGTGGGAGAGAGGAGAAAGAGGGAGAGGGGTGGTTTCTCTTGTCCTAGATCATGGTTGCGTGGGAGAGGGGAGTGGGGGCGATTGGGTGCGCACGGGGAGCGGGTGGTCCGCGCGCAGGGCCAAGGCCGGGCCAGGGCTACTTCTCCTCTAATTGATCTTGCTACTTTCTAATCAAATTCATTCCTCGAATAGAAATCCTAAATTAAATTAATGCACACCTATGCGTGACATCACACAGAAATAAATATGCTTCGGCATAATGCAACAACAATATCACCAAGAGTTGAAATAATCACCAAGAGTTGAAATAAATATCCTCCAGCATAAATCCTTGAAATAATTAAAGAAACCTTGAACGGAAGGGTCCTTATTTTGGAATAACCAAGAGTTTCTCTGCTTCCAAATTGCCCATGACATAAGGATGATAATATCCATGGCGAAAGGCACATCTAGCTTGGACTTTATTGAAAGGATGGCTTGAGTAAAATGAGCATGTCTTGAGTATGAAATATTGATTTGGTGCGAGCACCTTCTTGCAAAATTACACCGGAAGAAGTGATGACCCACAAATTTTTTTTTGCCAAATACACATTTCACAGTAATAAGATTCAAGGGCAAAATTCTTTCTCTGGAGCAATTTTCTTGTGTTTAGCCGATTATTAATAAGAAGCCAGAAGAAGATTTTGAGTTTGACCTAAGTTGAAGACTTCCAAATCCATCTGGTTACTAGGTTTGAAGATGAATCCCCAATAAGGTTAATGCATGCTTTTTTAACTGTAAAAGGCCAGAATTCCAAATATATGGACAACAACTAATTCAACTAGGGGAAAGCTTGATCTGATAATGGTAGGTGAAAGTGATCATCCCATGAGGACAAAGCTCAAAAAATGTGTTGTGTGATGTCTTAGGTCCTAACAAAGGTAAACAATTCTAGAAGGAGTAAATGAAGGGATTGAGAATGTCACTGATCTTGCCAAAGCGGAATGGTAGAACCATCCCCCAAGTAGCCCTTGCGTAACCTTTATATTTTGGTTCTAGAGACATAATATTCCTCCACCAGTGCGAGACTTTAGCGTTTTTTATAACAATGGAGCCATTTGTATAGTATTTTTCCCAAACATGATTTACCTAAGGGATATTTTCTTTGTGGAAGAAATTATGCAGGTGCTTCATGAGAAGAGCTTCATTTTGGTATCATAAGTTAATGACTCCTAGACCCCCTTTGTTCTTGGGACACTGAAAAGTCTGAACCCCTCCATAAACATTTTTATCAATTTATCAATTTTCTTAATAACACCAATTGGGAGTTTAACAGAGCACATGTAGTATGTTGGAAGAAGGACAACACCAAATTTACCAGTTGTAATTTTCCTCCCAAACTCAGAAGCCTTGTGATGCCTGATAATATTTTTTGATACCTATCAATCAGTGGCAAACAAATGCAGTTTTGGTTGAGAGATTCCTAGACGCAAACCTAAAAAGGTAAATGGCAGAGATCAAATTTTACTGTTCAAAGTGACTACCAATATTCTCATTTTCTCCTCCTTCAGATTAATAGGGATAATATTGGACTTTGAGTAATTTACTTTCAAAACTGAGGCCATTTCATAAGTATGTAGAATAGCCATTAGGAAGAAAAAGTTGTTGTTGACTTGCTTCCATGAAGATTAGAGTGTCACAGGCATATTGTAGAGTAGGGAAATCCATTGAGGAGGATAAAATAATTGGTCAGTTAATCAGTCCCATATGTTTTGCTTTGTTTAAAAGAGATTGAAGGAGATCCAAAGCAAGGACAAATGAAAAGTTTTCCCTAGAACTCCATTGAGGAGAACAGAGGAGGTCTTTGAAGATAAAATGGCATTGATCTAGTTAATCCATTTAGAACCGAAGCCATTATATTTAAGCATCTGAATAATTAACTGATGCTCAACTGTGTCAAAGGCCTTTTCAAAATCCAATTTGATAACGATAGTTCTTTCTTTGATTGATGATAGAACTGAAGGTAATCAAAAGCCCAAATAATACAATCTTGAATGGTTCTACCTTTAAGGAACCTGTATTGATTTTGATGAATTAACTTTAGAATAACATATTGCAACTTGTCAGCTAGTAACTTGGTGATGAGTTTCACAGAAGAATTTAGAAGGAAAATGGGCCTAAAATCATTGACTGAAGCTGCATTATCCCTCTTAGGGATTAGAGTGGTATAAGATACATTAATGCTTCACAGACAAATATTGTGCATGTAAAACCCATTGCATTGGTCATCAAAGTCATTACAGATTACTGGCCAACTTATATTCATGAATTCTAAATTGAACCCATCTGGCCTAGGAGATTTTCCTATGGGAAGGTTTTTATGATTTTATCAATTTTAGCTTTGGAGAAAGGAGAATCAAACCCATCATATGGTGTAATCAGATCCTCCCGGTTTAGGACTAAACCTTGGTAATAAAAAAATCCTAACCTTTCTTAAAGTATTCCCAGAAGATGAGAGCCTTACTTTCATGAGCATAAACCAAATGATTACCAGAATTTAGAATGCATGAAATATAAATCATTTATAGAATATCGTAGCATTGGCATGAAAAAACTTTGTATTCTCATCACAAAGAGTGGCCCATCTTAGTATGCTTCACTGCTTCCAAAATTCCATTTGCTATTTCAAGATATTGTCAATATGGGTTCTCACAATTTGTCTAAAGTTCCATTCTTGGACAAATACATCACGGAATTCTTCTAACAAATCTAAAAAATTGAGCAGCATCTTACAAGTTGAGATTAATGAGGCCAAAGAGGCCAACTTCTTTTTCCAAATGTGAAATGTGGATCGAACATTTTTGAATTTGGCAGACACTTTTTGGTAGGGTCAGAAACATGATTATAAGTACGCCAGCCAAAATTTAGGACCTCATCAAATTATGCGTGATTTAACCAATAGTTCTCAAATCTAAACACCAAGGATTTAGGAATATCTGGAGAGACCAAGATGAGACATGGAACGTGACCTGATCGTTCATGGGATAGAGTGCGGACTTTAGAACTTGGGTAGTGCAAAATCCAAGAAATAGAGGCAAATACCTAGTCCAACCTTTCAACCAATGGGGAAGATTGGCTATTATTCCATGTGAAGCGTGATCCAATAAAAGGAAATTCTTCCATGCTAAGGGTATTAATTGCATTATTGAAATGCAAAATTTCTTGAATACAACCTCCAAGTTTATTTCTATCGGGTAGGCACCGAATAAGATTAAAATCACCCATTAATAAATAGTCTTCGTCATCCTTTAGTTCAAAGCTAGAAAACCATTGAAGGAAAACCAATTTAGCTTGATGGGTTGCAGGGGCATATACATTGCCAAGAATCCAGTTAGAACCGAGAGCAGTGGTTTGAATTTTACACATTGAATGAAGTCATTTTGGAACTCAAGAAGACCTTTGAACCTATCTCCTCTCCAAATAATGGCAGAACCCCCCGCAACTCCAGAGGAAGATAAGAAAAGGAAATTGTTAAAGGATGGGGGTAGAAGTTCTGGATGAAAGCTAAATCCATGGATTGACATTTTGTTTCATGTAAGCAGATGATATCACATCTTGCCTCAAGAATTTTACTATAAACCACTCTCTAGTGCACCTCAGAATTAATTCCTCTAACATTCCAGCATAATATGTTCCATTGATTCATTGATGAAAAATAGCCATTTAACATAGAAGCTGTATTTGGTAATGGCAAGTAAAGGTGCTCATTACCAAAACCAAAAGTGAGCGCTAGCGAATTACCCAAGCACCAATTAAAAACATAAAGAGTAGTAACCACAAAAGCTAACATCATGTGACCCATTGATAACCAGACAATTTCAGTAGAAGACTAAGAAGTCATTAACAAAATGGAGTTTCACAGATTCCTTCAACACTTCAAGCAGAAGAGGTCCCTATCCTCGGGGGAGCAACAACTGACCAAGGCCCATTCCTCTTGATTGCCTCATGAGCTGAACAATCAAGATTATTGTCAAAAAGACAGTGTTCTAGAATATTACATAAATATTGACCCAAATTTCTGATGGCCCTTGAATTGACAGTAGGGGGAGTTAGAGCCTAAGGCTTAAAACCCCATGAATATGTCCCAGCCTTTCATTTCGTCTGAGACTAGAAACTAAAATAGGAGTTTTAGACTTCTTTTTCTGGAAACTGGTGTTGATAGTATTTTATCCTTAGAATTTATGGGGCACCCGGTAAATTAATATAAGAAAAACCCAAAGCTTGCCATTCCAAACAAAGAAAATCCCATATTTTGCTACAGAGAAAGTTGTTTTCCATAAAAATGATTGGGTTTTGAAGAAGGAAGTTGCAAAAACCTACCCAAAGAGTTGGAACAATCACTAATGGGATGTGGTTGAACTCATTGATATCTAATGCATCATACAAAACATTCATGACTTAATAATTGACAAGAATATTTTCTTCATCACTAGGGGTGGGTTTATCTTGCTTGAGCACAACAAATCCATCTCTCGCTATTCTCCAAATCTTTCCTCCCATGGCTCTAAGATGAACCATCATTCTTATTTTGCAATAACCAAAATTGTTTCCAACAAAGTATGATGGCTTTCCCATATGAACATTGCTTCTGCTAGCCATCTGCCCGACTACGGACGATTAAATCCACTCAAAAAGGAGTCCTCGACTCTTATACCACTTGTAGATCAAGGACACCGGCTAGAGAGGGGGTAAATAGATGGTTTTAACTAAAATCAAAGACACTAGGCAAATTTAATTAGAACCACAAGAGAATTAAATCTTCTAGCCTATGTTGAGCTAAACTAGGCTTGCAACCTAAGGTGAACAAGCTAAAATGTAATGCTAGGAATGAAAGATTGCACAAAGTAAACACAATGAGTAACTTTGAAACAAGTAATCAATGCATGGGAGACAGATTTTTTACCATGGTCTCGGTGACTTGCCGGTCACCCCTAATCCACGTTGAGGTGGATTCAATGAACCTCTCAAACCTTGATTTCATTAGAGTTGTTTTTCACTGGTCTGGTGAGGCAAGCACAAGTCCTCCCATAATCACCATCGTGGCTCCTTCACAATCTTATTTGAAGAGCTCGACGGGAAACCTACACCAAGTCGTCTAGGAGGCAGAAACCTCCAAGAGTAACAAGTCGATGATGGTTGCTTGATGAACTTCTAGTGCCTCAGAGCTCAAAAACTTGATGCAATGCACTAGGTGGCTCTCCAACTCACTAGAATGCAATACCAAGCAAAGTGTGTGAGTGGGAGAGGAAGGGAGGCTTATGTGTGCTCAAAAAGTGATCCAAATAGCCTAGAGCGGTGACTAAACCCCACACACTTCATATTTATACCCCCTTCTCACATACTAGCCGTTAAGGGACATTCCCATGAATTCTATGTATTCGTGAACAGTCCACAATTCAGACCCCTGACAGTCCGCACTTGAAAACAAATGGCTAGTTTCACATTAAATGCACTATCAAAGCAGACAGAAAAGTGACTCACGGATGGTCTGCCCTTCAAGGCCCGGACGGTCCACAGATAACGAAGAGAAACACACAGTAACTCTACAAACCTGGTTTTGATTCAAAAGTTAGTGTCATGGACGATCCACGTGCCCTAGGCCGGATGGTCCATAGTACATGAATAGAGCCCATACCAAAACATTTCTCAAGCTGTCCACCCACATTCCTTGAACTTGCGGACGGTTCGGCACCTAGGCACGGATGGTCTGCCGCCTAGACATGGACTATCTGTGACCTAGACACGGACTATCCGCAAGCATGGGTTACGCCACCACACAATCCCTATCCAAATTCCAAACTAAGTACCACGGATGCCAGACAGTCCATTTATACGTCTACTATGGACTGTCTTGTATTTTATATGCCAGACAGTCCACAGTAGACATATAAAATATACCAGGGACTTAGCCAATTCTAGTGGAAAAACTTGACACTACTGCGGACAATCTGCCCGAACACCCGGACAGTCTGTAGTACAAAAATATTTCTCAACACAAAATCCAAGTTTCTACACACCACTCTGGTTACTCCTGTGGATGGTCCGCCATATTGGCCTGGACGGTCCATAGTACATCAATTTAGCCCACATTCAAATTTCACTTTTGAATAAGTTTTTCTTTTGCAACCGAAAGTGTTGTTATCCCTCGTGAATATGGACCAACTATATGAGCTATGAGGAACTAAAAAAATTGTCAAGAAAAATTCAATGATCCCTCTTGATAATACAACTATCTAGCCTACTAATCCAATCAATTTACTTCTCTAATTAAGGATGAAAACGGATACCTATTCGGATACCAATTTTTTGGTCTTTTTTCTATGATTGTGAATAAATAGGATATAGAATCAGCTATCCAAATTCATATTCTTGATTTTAGCTTTGAGCTTACAAAGTTTCATAAAAAGTAAACCTCAAATCTATAATATATGTTTTCAAATGATAGATATAAAATTCGGATACAATTTGGATATGGATACTTTTCACCTTTTTTGTTGTAGAGACCAAATAATGTATAACAATTATGCCAAATTTTATTCTTATTTACAATAATGTTCTTGATAACATAAGAAAATATTAGCATCAAATTTCATACATATCTATTTTAAAATATTAAATTTCTCCTAGCCATTCAGATTTTCATTTTCACCCCTATCTCTAATATTTTCTTGACTAGCAAAACAAAAATCATATCATATACCTTTGTCTTGAGCTATCCAACAATTTCTCCAAAGTCATTCAAGACTTTATTGTAGCTCATATTTCCATAGACCAGCCTACAATCTTATTTTCTCAAAGAAATCGTTAGTCCATACATGTTTGTCATTAATTACCAAAACACTAATTAGGGGCCTAGATGCTCACACCTATGCTTCCATTGAGATTGTGTAAAGCGATCAAGACCATACAAGTGTATGGAGAGCATTGAACCCATTGAGAAAATAGAAAGGGGACTCAAGTTTGATCCTTTGTGATCATTTGAGTGAGAAAAGTGATGAGAGAGACTAGATCCTCAGTGGACTCAACGGATTAGTCCATTGCATTACTAGGGCTCAGGCACGAATCTAGGGAGAAGTGGGATCCGGGAGTGGGGTGCTGTGTCAGGGTCTACGAAGGGGAAGGAGAGCTGCATGGGGCGATGGTTGAACTCATAGTATGGAAGAGCCTAACGCATTGGGCACACGTTAAGGCTGTCTACATGAGGCTTTTATTTTATTTTTTGCCATCTTTAAAAAATCACTTAAATCATTATATCTCATTCTTCTCCATCAGTGTTTTCTATATTTCATTATTTATATATTAAAGGACATATTTTTGCTTAAAATTTATATACATATATATATTTGTCATACCCTTAAATAACTTATACATATTTTAATTTTGTTTGATCCGATATATAAAGTATAAAAATAGATAGAGAAAAGGAGGGAGAGTCTCTACATGTATAAGATGTCATCTATATTTTGAGAAGATTTTAGAGAATATCGATAAAATCTATAGAAGAGGAAATCTTCTCTTAATATATGGTAGAGGACTATATAGATTCTCCAGTTCGAGACAGCCTAACGTCATGTTTGGAACACTTAATCGTTAAAAAGGTGTATCTGATATATATAACTCACCGTAACAGATTTTATATCAATGAAAAATTGTTTGACTTATGCAACAGCTCCATATCTACATAAGAGCAATATAGTTGAAATAGACTAAACTGCCCTTGGAATAGGTTCCTCTTCCATTGAATTTACACAAAGAAAAAAATCGGGTAGGAACACCCATGGCCGAGATGGGTGTGGCCTCGCCTCGAGGGGGCATGGCCATGATCAAGGGCAGGAGTGAAGCGAGGGACAAGCAAAAGTGGCATCGATGGGATCTCCACGGTTGAGGGAGTAGTAGGCACGACCAACAAAGAGCACCCAGAGGAGGAGCATGCATGGGAGCCTTGTGAGAAAGAAGGAAAAAAGGAAAAGTTAATCAATGGTAGTGGTGGGTAATTTTTCTCAACTCCACAAAATTTGAGTCGATGGAGAAACCTCTTGAGCTCCACCAAAATTGTGAATCACGCCTCTAGATCCTTCATTTTGATGAATCTGGATTTGGTGGATCTCGACTCTATTTGGCTAACTTTTCTTGGAGTAGAGCTATTTTTGTTGAATGTAAAACTAGTGAAGCTTTCCCAAATAGTCCCTAAGAACTCCTAAAGCATTTCTTTCTAGATTTTGATTATTTTCTTGTGTTTTATTAAAAAAGTTTACAATTCTAAACATGTCACTAAAAAATTAACCAGTCACTAGTGGAACTGGTCTGAACTTTTTCCCCTTTATGTCATTTCCTCCATATCCCATGACATGTTGCCGGGTAGTGAAAATGTCCTTCTCCCCACCATACCATGCCTCTGCCCGTCGACATAGCTATAGTTCGAGTGCGTTTGTGTTCGTGCTACACTCCCTGCGGCACATCTCACCTCATGTTCTTAGACCGCCTCCTCGATTGTTGTCAGATCTTGAGCCTCAGCCATGCCACAAAAACAATGCCACCACTGATGCCAGCGTTAGCATCATCACAGCACAATGTCGTGCTCCAATGGCTCCCACTCGAATGATATTGACACTCTCGGCGTGTCTTGCATGTCTATGAGATAGTCTCCAAGTATCCAGTAAGGAAGAAAGAATACCTAATCTAATTAGGATTCCCCATATATATAATCCTACTAGAACTTTTACATTATAATCCTAGTAGAACTTCTACCCTATAATTCTAATACGAATCCTACATTGTAACTAACTAAAAGGTTTGCCTTATAGACTATATAAAGAACGGTTTCTTAAGGTGGTGCCCTTAGTTTGTTGGTGTCCTCATTTTTACCCTTAGTTGTGTTTTTTTCCAGTTTTGCCCTTCCAGTGCTATAGAGCAGAAGGGTAAAACTGAGTAAAAAATACGACTAAGGCTAAAAATGAGGAAGATGACAAAACTAAGGGTATGAATTTAAATAGCTCGTAAGGCTTTCTAGATTGGCAAATGAGATACATATTACGCCCCATAATCCAACAGGCAAATCGCCTAACTAAATGTATGGTACTTACTATTGCATTTAGCTTTTCTCAATTGTACTCTAGTAACTTCACATGTACTATCGAAATCCGGCTCTTTACCGAGTTCTCCTCGCTTTGCCGAGTGTAATTTATCGGCACTCGCAAAGCATGCTTTGTCGAGTACTACTCTTGACGAAATAAGACACTCGGCACAGATCTAATTTGCTGAGGGCAAAACACTCGGTATAGAAAGACACTCGGCAAAGGATGTACAGTTGCCGAGTGCCCGATAAAAAGTACTCAACAAAGAAGTCGTTACCGATGTACAGTTCACCGAGCCTTATTTGCCGAGTGTCACACTAGGTAAAAACTTCGCCGAGTGTTTTGAGGTGCTTCAGGCACTCAAAAAAGCAGCTGTGTCTGATAGTGATGCAACTCGTCTAAATCGGTTTGGTCTCTTTTGTGTTGGCTTGCTTGTTTACTTTGATTGCTACTGCATTATCATTACATAAAAGTGCTCGTATGTTGCTATGGTTTCTATTTATAACTATAGAGTATAAAAATATAAAAAGCATGTGTTCTGTTGGCTAGATGGGTGTGAATGTGCGTTTAGAGTCAACAACCATTGTTCAAATTCTCATGTGCGCTGCTTTAGATTTTATCTAGTTGTGAATTGTTATACTCCCTCTGTTCCATAATAAATTAATTAGATTTATAAGCTAAGTTTTTTTGTTTAACTGAATTTAAAGAAAAGAGTATAAATATATACGAAACCAAATAAATACTGCCTTATAATGTATCTAATTACAATAACTTGGTTACATAAATATTTGTGTTTTTTCTATATTTAAGTTAAACTTTAATTAGTCTAGTATAAAATACCTGGTACAAACTTATCTCAAAAGTATGAACTTAGACTTTAGTTATCCATCTCTTTTAACTATTTAACAATATTTTGGACGATAATGTCATAAAATGCTTAACAATTATTTGATGACTATGTAATGGAACATGTAATGTATTATGTGGTACTATGCTAGTGGTGCTACTTTATCTAATTATCTATGGTGTTCTTGAATAGATGATTGAATGATGCTATAAATTTTGTAATGGTAATTAGATGTTTAAATTTTTCGTAGGTACGAGTGACCCGACGGGTGATCTATATCCACCAGTGGATATGGGTGACCCAACGAGACTATTTTTTTCGTTACAGGTATGGGATAGTAATACCTGATGGGTATTTATCCATTGCCATCTCTAGTTCTGCCCGTGTAAGACCAACTCCAGCAATAGCGTGAAAAAGTGCATGTAAGATATTTTTTATAGAGTAGAGTTTAAAACAGGGAATGAGATAAGAAGTAGGATACGAAGACAGTTGGAGATAGCCTAAGAGACTACTATTCATCTTCTTCTTTTTAAATAAAAAGTGGCATTCCAGAGTTATCAGAGATACCAGTAATGCCACAGTGAAAAGTGTGCATAAATAGTGATTTGTTATTCCAAAATCAAGGTTTCAACTGAACAGGATCCTAGTATTCAAAACAAAAAGGTGTGACAAAATCCTGTGTAACTCCTATGATCCTCTATGGTATACAATTTCTGTCCTAATTGACAGAGCTCAACTATAATGAACGTTGAACTATTCCGGTCCCAACAAAATCACATCAAACTTTTATGATCCCAAAAAAACTCACGTATAACCTTTGCTTCTAAATTTCCTTAATTCAGAAACAACTGTCCACGCATTCAGGCATTCCATGATGCTGACCGCCGCATGGTCGGCTTCACAGGCCGGTCCTCCTCCATGGAGATCATCATCAGTGTCGATGGGTCCTCCAGCATCATGCGGGCCACGAGGTAACCAGCAATGGACCAGGTTTGGAACTTCCTGGCCTGCTTACCAACGAATCTTCCAAGCTTGCCATCGTAGTACTCGGGCCAGCCGTCCTTGAGCAGCCTCGACTCAGCAAGCTCAATGGCACGTTTTGCCATCTGTGGCCGACCAGTCTTGATGCAGGCTGCTGTCAGCAGCCACAGAAGAACTGCACATAAAAATAGTGTGAACGAACAAAAAATATGTTGTTCCTTCTATATAAAAATGTTGTGCTTAGTTCTCAGATTGGATGTAGCTGCAACTAGGTACAGATCAATGGTTAAATAAACATTTGTAACTGAGCCTAAAACTCCTGAAGGAGTCAATAAGCAGCGAAGCGCTGTCCCTGCTCATGAAGAAGTAAGCATATAAAGAGTAAATAAAAAATATTCAGACTACCTTGTTAGCATACAAGCACCAATTATAGAAGTAGAATTACAGGGATCCTACAGAAGATGAAATGGTTATCAAGGATTATTGGACCAAACAATTTTTCGGTGGAGAGCATGGAGAATTCCATTTGTCAATTTCAGAATAGATTTTAGTTTAAACTTTTCTGTTTCCAACAATTTACGATGAATTAACTTTCAATCTTCTTTCAGGAACAATAATTAAAATATGTCTGCTTCTCGGGCATTCATCTAACCACTACTGCAACACATGATATAGAAATTAGAGCTACTTTTTCCAGAAAAAAAACAAAAAATATTGCAAAGGGAGATGATACCTGGCCACGATCCTCCATTGTGGTAACTCCACCGGGTGTTCTTGGGGTCACATCCAGTGATTATTCTCCACTCATGATTCTCGAGAGCAGGATAGCATATCTTCAAAGGCATCTCACCAACTAGCTCATCCCACTTTTCCTCGATCAGATCCATTATAGCAACTGACTGTTCTGGGGTAGCTAGAGATGATACAATGGCAATGCAATTACCAAGGGCAAACCACCGGAAGTCCATCATAGCAGGGCTGACGTTGCCAAGAAAGTAGCCTCCTCGACATGGCATGAAACCAAACACCCAATCAGGAATGGAATCCGGAATGACATTAAACTTGTTCACAGCTGTGTGGGAATACTCTTCTGTTTTGTATCTGTATATGTTATTCAGCTGGTGAAAATCTAGCCAGAAGTAATTCCTCATGTGGTAAGTTAGTGCATGTAGCCGTTGCCCTATCTTTTCTATGAAATCCTTCCCTTCACCCTCTGGCTTGAGCATTTGGAGAGCACATCTTAAAGCCATGTAGAATAGGGCTTGGATTTCAATGGGATAACCATATATACCCTGATAATTGCAGTAATTACAATCATGCACTGACAAGAAGCTTCATTTGAAATTAATATGTAATTCAAAAGTAGGACAAACAATAAGAGAACTTGTAGGGATGTACTGCAGATTGGCATTTTCTTTCAGTACTATCTGTGTACTTCTGCAAAAACTAAGCATTTCTGGCCCCACAGTACCAATAAGACTATGCAAGATTGCCTTTAAATTTTGGTTGAGTAGTATGATAATATGTGCAGCTGTAAAACTACCATAAAAACTTGAAAATTATAAATTTTATTTGAAAATTAAGATGTGCCTGAACTTTCACCTGATCAGGACACTAACAAAATGAGGCTATGTGCTACTTCTACGGATATGCATCTAAATATGAATTAGATCAAGGTGAAATGGTCCTACCATTCGACGATCAATCATTGAACAGCCATCTGTGCAAAGCAGAGTTGGAAAAGTATCAAATCCTTCAGATAAGCAGAGATTCAGTATCAGCCTCATGCACTTCTGGCATTCAGGTGATTCTGACAAACTAACATCTCCGGTGTACTTTGTATATGCCCGAAGGAGAATGATCCACCAAAATCCAGAGTCAACCGGTGCCACCCTGCCGATTGCACTCTCACCAAAATCAGCAACTAAGGTTTCAGTGTTTCTGTTTTTATTACGGTCCACCTTGAAACTTGCAGGCATCGCACCTGCTCCAAGCTTGAATCGGTCTACCATTTTCTCAGAGCTCTGAAGGTGAAGAGTTTTCAAGAGAAAGTTCTTCACTATGTCAGTCTCATTATTCATTAGGAAAGCCAATGCACTCGGAACAAAATCCCTCACAAAAACCTGCCATAATTAACAATGAGCAGTCAACAGTAGCACGTCATGAGGCTTTAATTCTTTAAGGAAAAGTAATCAACAAGAAAACTCCAGTTATATACCATACTACTAATTTTCCACGATAACATACTACAAGAAGGCATTTTGATAAATTAATCTAAGAAAATACAAAGCAGAAGTTAAAATCTTGTTGCAAGTGCTAGTGAACACAATGGAAGGCATATCAATGATAAAACAAAGAAGATATAGTATGGGAAACAATCAGGGGCTGAGACAAAGGAGGCGGGTTGGGGTCTGGCCCCTCTAAGATTGATTATTACATTGTACTACTTAATAGTTGCATTAATTCTATAAATTATATATAAAATAATATCTTACCTAAAGTAACAAAAACTTAATTAAAAATAAAATACATTTTCCAGTTTGTGTTTTTTCAAGTTATATATTTTTATTAAAAAATTTACGTGGGTATATAATATGAATCATTAAGTTTATTAATAATGTTTTCTTTTATCCTCGATTTAAACAATTAAAACTTTTCTAAAATGAAAAAATGATTTATAGTTGTTTAATCTTACATCAAGTTTAATAATTTTAAACAGATATCTTTTTTTTTCTTGACACTTTTAAACTGACCCCCCCCCCCCCCCCCCCTATATCTAAATTATTGCTCAAAACAATGTCGAACCTAAATAGAAAATTGAGTGCTTATTAATCATGATATGTGTATTAAATTATAGCCTGAAAAGAAAAAATATATATAGTGGAAACAAGTATAGAAACTGAGCAATGGTAATCACTAGGACTAGGTAAGAGCCAGTTTCCATTGCTCAGTCTGTACTTGTTTCCAGTTCTAGCATTAATCAGTTTCTATACAAGTATTTGTATACATATTAATCAGTTTCTATACAAGTTACTAGAAACTGATTAATACTTGCCGGTTTCCATTGTCCAGTTCCTATACAGGTAAGGTCATGTTTGAATGCACTAAAAGTCTAGAGATAATAGTTAGCTATGAAAATTAGTTGAAGACATCCAAACAGTCTAACTAATAATTCAACTATTAGCTATTTTTAGCAAATTAGCTAATGGTTAGCTAGTTATTTGTTAGGCCGTCTCTAGCAGCTCCCCTATCACATCCTCTATTTCAAACTTCACTCTGCAAACAATGTCAAACAGTGTCACCTACAGTATCACGTCCCCTATTTTATAGGATCCACCGAAGACAGCCTTGGCCAGCTAATTCCACTAGCAATTTTTTAGCCAACTAGCTCTAGTACATTCGATAAGATCCTAAGAGCAATGGAAATCACTATACTTGCCAGCTTACATATTACAACAAATACTAGCCAAGTAGACAAATTATGTGCTACTATTTGTTGTAATATGTAAATAACACGGCAGTAATCATAATGCTCAAAACAAAAGAAAAGAAAAAAAAGATTCCTCTGTTTCCAGTTTCCACAGACTTTTGATGTTCAGTGAAGCCCGATTGGCATACCTGATCATAGTTGAGCACTTCCTCCGACGCATGGTCTACGGCAGCAATAGTACCGACGGGCTGTTCCCGGAAGTAGACGACCGATTTCCTGAGCGCCTCCCAGGCCTCATTGACCAGCGGGTGCGGCCCCCCGAAATGCGTGCCCACGGAGAAGGGCGAGTCAAAGACACCAGAGGGGAATGCCGGCGACTGCAGCACGCTGTCGAAGCCGTCGTTCTGGCGGTGAGAGAGCTCGCTCCACGACTGCTCGTCGAAGGAGCGCTTCCGCTCCAGCGTGAACCTGGGCTTGTCGATGATGAGGCGCGACAGATCGAGGTTGATCTCCGCCTCGGAGGCGAGGGAGACGTGCGACGACACCCGCTTCATGCTGCCGCCGCCTGGCCGGCCCCGGATCCTAATGCGGAGAGATTTTAGATTTCAGGGATATGCTCATCGTGGGAGTGGCAGACGAATAAAACAGCAGGTTTATTCCGCCGCCTCCTCGAAATCGGAAAATGAAATAGGAAAAAGCAGCTCCGTCCGTCGTCCTTACCGACGAGAGGAGAGGCAGATGGATGCTTCACTGCGCAGGCACTGGCTTCCGGAGGCGCGTGAGGACGAGGAGGAGGGCGCCCGTCGCAGACCGGAGGGACGACTGGTGGATCTGGATCGGGGTGAGCTCGGCGCGCGGGGTGGTGGTTCGGTGGTGGACAGGCCTCCGAAAAATTTGGAAAGAAATTGTGGCCCGTTGATAAAGCAAAATCTCTTGTACTACTTTATAGAAATAGAATAGAACAACGTAAAGGGGTGAGTTTGCTTTGTTTTTGGATGAACAGCGATCAGAGGTCAGAGCTGTTGGCTTCTGAATAAAGTTGTTTGGATTGCTATAGTTGTAATCTATAGAGACAATATCAATATAGAAATAGTAGAAATTGATATGAATTAAAGCCAAGCAAATCGGTGATGTCCAATGTTGCACGTCGATGAACTTTCCAAAATGGTATAATCTTTTTTTATATCTCCTCCTCCTTAATTATAAAAACTTATATGTAGGAGTCATTTTAAGCTAATTCCAGTGCACTATCTCTCTCTCCTTTGTCATGTCAGCTCTCGACTCTACCCTCGATTCTAGTGCACAGCCTGTAGCAGGATATAGCCTCAATCTATAGCAACATCAGTTTTTTCTATTTTAGAATTAAGTAATTCACGCACATTTATTTTAACACTCAGAAATCGAACAACGCATTTTTTTATTAAATTAAAAATACAAAGTGTATAATAATTAAAAGAAAAGCACATGAAAATTTATAGAAGTATTAGAGATAAAAAAAATGATTTTTTTGCAGTTTTTTGAATTTTTTAGACTCCAAACAATAAAACGGCTAGATTGTCGCTCTCGCCCGATGTCTCTCCCGGGCCAGCGTGTCGACCGTGTCTCGTCTCCCTCTTGCCCTCCTCTCGTCCGAGAACGCGCTCCAGCGCGTCACCCGCTCTCGTCGGGCGTGAGCAATGTCGCCCCGCGCTCCTGCCTGCGGCCGAGCGACATCAAGTCCATCTCGCCCCGCCTATAGCCTCCATTGACACCAGCCTTACCATTGAATACCAAAACACTATGACTCAACCTACAAAGTTTCTTGTCATGAATATAGACATGCACGAAGCACTTCTTTTTCTGTAGCATAACACTCTAGCTAGTAACAAATTTCATACATGGGTGATTTGGTGACCAGAGATCACGGAGGGATCCCTCTCAATCCCCTCCAATCCTCGTGATCTTCTTGTCACCAAATCAAACCCTGAGGGCCCATTTGTATCTCCTTTAGAATTTAACATTCCACCACTTTCTAAGGTTTACATAAGTCTATCTCAAATTTTTAGAATGAGGAGTGATAATTGATTTTATGTATCACTAATCTACTGCAACTTGTAACACGCTCTTCAGTTCGTTCCCCTATAGTAGAAATTTAGTACATAAATATCTTTCTCATACGACCAACTGTAAATATAAATATATTATGTATAAAATCTTGTTCAATTATTGCGTGAAAATCCTAGGTACGAGATGATGACCCCCGAAGAGGTGCTTGGGAAGTTTGTGAGCTTTGAGCTTATGGTCATAGACTCTAGACATGTGAAGAACATTGCCCATGGCAACTCCTCCACACTCGAGCCACAACCTGTTGCATTCAAGGCGACGGAAGAGAAGGAGGAGACCATTCCAAGCAAGGGCTTCCAATAGACCCCTCCAAGCTTGATAATGAAGAGATGGCCCTTATTATCAAGAGCTTCCGGCAAATCCTCAAGCAATAGAAGGGCAAGGAGTACAAACCATATTCCAAGAGGGTTTGCTACTGTTGTGGTACGTCTAGTCATTACATTGCAAAATGTCCCTATGTTAGTGATGATGATAGGGACGACGAGAAGAAGGGAAAGAAGAGAATGGAGAAGAAAAAATCTTCCACAAGAAGAAGGACGACGAGGCGCACGTCGGGGAGGAATGGGACTCTAACGAGAGCTCCTCTGACTCTCCGATGAACATGTCACCAACATCACCATTAACAAGGTTCCCAACATCGACCACAAGTGCCTCATGGCCAAGGAGAGCAAGAAGAAGGTACACCCTAGAGAAACCCCTAAGTATACTACATCCGATGATGAGGGTAACTCTAGTGGTGATGATGATGTTTTGTCTTTGCTCCTTAAAGGCCTTAGCTTTGAACAAATAGAGAAAATTAATGAACTAGTAAAAACGATTAACGAGAAGGATGAATTCTTGGAAATAGAGCAAGAAGAAAGTTCATTCTCATATTGTTGTTCATCATGCTTATATTCATGGGAATGAAGAATCTCATTCTAGGAATTCTGCTTTGATGAGGACATCATTTCCATACAAACAATGCATGGACCGACAACACGATCACGTGCATGACAGCTAAATCTACAGGTTCGTTCTAACCTTGTCAATTGTATTTTAGAGCTTACGCTTGGTGCCATGGTTGTTTTGATGATTAGAAACCTTGGAGAGGACCAGCTAGGACTTGGGAAAGGCCAAGACATAAATGGGGAAAAGCTAGGACGTTCACAACAAGAGAAAGCCAAGTCCGACTCAACTTCATCTCGACCTCGGAGTCCAGAACTAGTCTACACTAAAATGGACGCCCGGGAAGCATCCGAACTCTAATTAGGTTAGGCTTTAAACGGATGGAAAGGTAAGGAGATAAGTTTTCCAACCCAACTAGAACCAACTTAAAATTCATCTGGAGTCAATAGGAATCATCAAAACAAGTTAGCGTTCAGATCATATTTCGGTGCTGTGACACAGTCTATTGGGTTGTTAGTCCGTGTATCGTGTTGGAGCCCATTAGGGGTACCTCCATGGGTTTTGCACTCCCCTAACCTCTATTTTATTAGCAACCACCATCACATTAGGGTTTGAGTTTTTCTTAGATTCATTTTGTCATCGAACAATGTTGTCGTTCATCGATTTGTGAGACCCCAACTCGTGTTCAACACAGTTTTGATTACGTTCTTCCTATTCTTGATTCTGTTCTTGATTGTGTTTGCAGGGATTAGCCTTCGTGATGAGGTCACTCATGTGCCATAGGTGATAACCAATATAGAAATGGTGTAGTGACTGCGAGGATCCGTGTCACACCCGGATTTTAGAGGTCCAAAACCCGGGCACGAACTTCACCAAGTGTGCTGGGATCAAGTGAAAGGGAAATGAGCCTAATCATTTCCTATAATCAATTTTGGTGTTTGACGTCCATCACAAACCACGTGGACTAACTAGTTTGCTTATATGCCATTTATCTCAGGTGCATAAGGTTCAACATAAACCAAGAAAGAAATTAAGTTGGGGACTCAAATAAATTAGGAGCAAAGACTTGAAATGGTGCTGCCAGTGGCGCACCGGACAGTGTCCGGTGCCCCAGACCGAGCACCACTCAAACAGGCCACTCTCAGGTTTTCCAAGGGACGCTCCGCTATAATTCACTAGACTGTCCGGTGCAGCTACAGGACAAAGGGCTTCAACGGTCAAACGCTCAAAACCCCGACGGGCCGCTGACGTGGCACGCACTAGACACTAAACAATGTCCTGTCCGGTGCGCCATCGACAGCAACGACTAGAATAGTGGTTGGGGCTATAAATACCCCCAACCACCTCCATTCAAGTCATCCAAGTTTTCTGAACTCAACATTCATTGCAAGAGCAAAAGACTACACTCCAAAACACATTCCAAAGATCAAATCCCCTCCAAGCCTCAAAATCAACTCAATTGCTTAGTGACTTGAGAGAGGGTGTTTTGTGTTCTTTTGTTGCTCTTGTTGCTTGGATAGCTTTCTCCTTCTCATTCTTATTTCTCTAAGTGATTTGTAAAGCTAACAAGATACACCTAAGTGTGTGGTGATCCTTGCGGGGTCTTAGTGACCCAAGTGATTAAGGAGAAGCCTCGACCGGTCTGTGTGACCGATTGAGAGAGGGAAAGGGTTGGAATAGACCCGGCCTTTGTGGCCTCCTCAACGGGGACTAGGTTCTTTGGAACCGAACCTCAGTAAAACAAATCACGGTGTTCACTTGCATTGATCTTCACTTAATTTGTTGTCCATCTTTCCTCTCTCTAAAGTTTCCTTGCTAATATTGATTTGAGTTTGCTCCCAAAGTTATACACATCAATTTGAGCAACTCATAGCAAGGGAAACAATCTTTCGCACTCCAATTTAATTCTAACGCTAACCCCGGCCCTAGTACGTGTTTAAAGCTTGTAAATTTTAGGTTTCGCCTATTCACCCCCCTATAGGCAACTTTCAATTGGTATCAAAGCCAGTGCTTCATTAAGAGTCTAACAAACTCGAAGTGATGTCTAGAGATCACGCCAAGAGGGAGATTGTCACTGACGACAAGGCCACAAGCTTGGGAAGGAGTCTATCAAAGAAGTCCGGCGACAAATACAAGGAGGAATCCTCCTCCTCCATCAAGTCACATAGGAAGGGTGACAAGAAGAAAAAGAAAATGAAGAAGGTGGTCTACTACGAGACCGATTCTTCATCACCTTCCACATCCGGCGCCGAGTCTACAACTTTGAAGCACCACGAGCGTAAGAAGTACAGTAAGATGCATCTTCGCTATCCTCGCATTCCTAAACGCGCTCCTTTACTCTCGGTACCCCTAGGCAAACCACCATACTTTGATGGTGAAGATTATTGCATGTGGAGTGATAAAATGAGGCACCATCTAACCTCACTCCACGAAAGCATATGGGATATTATTGAGTTTGAAGCGCAGGCACCACAAGTGGGCGACGAGGGCTACGACTCGAACGAGGTCATTTTAACTCCCAAGCAACTTCTATACTCCTCGCCTCCTTGTGTCGAGAGGAGTATAATAAGGTGCAAGGGTTGAAAAATGACAAAGAAATTTGTGATGTCCTCAAGACGGCGCACGAAGGGGACGAGGTGACCAAGATCACTAAGCGCAAGACGATCGAGGGAGAGCTCGGTCGATTCGCCCTCAACAAAGGAGAGGAGCCACAAGCAATGTATAACCGGCTCAAGACAATGGTCAACCAAGTGCGCAACCTCGGGAGCACCAAGTGGGATGACCATGAAATGGTCAAGGTTATTCTTAGATCTCTTATTTTTCATAATCCCACTCAAGTGCAACTAATTCGTGGAGATCCTATATATAAACAGATGTCTCCCGAGGAAGTAATTGGCAAGTTTGTGAGCTTTGAACTCATGATCAAAGACTCCAAACATATTGTCAACTTGGAGCAAGGCGCCACCTCCACACCCGAGGTGCAACCCGTTGCATTCAAAGCAACAGAAGAAAAGAAGGACGAGTCTACACCAAGTAGACTCCCAATCGACGCCTACAAGCTCGACAACGAGGAGATGGCTCTTATTATTAAGAGTTTTCGACAAATCCTCAAACAAAGGAAGGGGAACGACTACAAGCCCCGTTCCAAGAGGGTGTGCTACAGGTGTGGTAAGTCCAATCACTTCATCGTTAAATGTCCATATACAAGTGACAGTGACAGGGACGACAACAAGAAGGGGAAGAAAAAGATGGAGAAGAAGAGATACTGCAAGAAGAAGGGTGGCAGGGCGCACATGGGGCGGGAATGGGACTCTGACGAGAGCTCCACCGACTCCTCCTCCAACGAGGACGCCGCCAACATCGCCATCAACAAGGGACTTCTTTTCCCCAACGTCGGGCACAAGTGCCTCATGGCTAAGGACGACAAAAAGAAGAAGGTATATTCTAGAGATACCTGTTGGGGCCATGCTTCGTTGCCGAAGGTCCTGCAGGAACAAACACCTTCGGCAAATCCGTTTAAACGCAGTGCCGAAGCTACCACTCATGAAGCTTCGGTACTATAATGTATATGAAAACGAAGGTCCGAACCGACTTAAAGATGAAATGACTTCTTAGTCCATAAGGGTTTGAGTCATAATTGTAATCTTTTGTAAGGGGCATGATTGTAATTTCTCACAGGCTGCGTCCCGTGCCTATAAATAGATGAACAGTACTCCTTTACTGTTCACGCAATCCTGTAATCATCGACGCATTACACCAGAATTATTGCTCTTTGCCAAGGCAAGGTATAAATGTACATAAATATTATGTTTTAATATTTAGGTTTGTATAATAAGATATATGGACAATAATATTCATCTTTGGTATAAATTTCTTTAATGTTTCATGTTTTATTATTGCTTATATTGTTTTATAGAGTTGATCACGAAGGTAAGACCTTCGTGATATTTTGCTCATGGTCTTCGCCCGAAGTTCATTATATCCTAAGGGAGATAGTGCTTCAGCTGACGAAGGGCATTAACATTTAACATTTTATGTTGCCTTGTTCTTAATTCAAAGCATTTGAGAACAAGTCCCCAACATTGGCGCCCACCGTTTATCCAAATTTGAGTCATAAACCTGTTTCCTATGCTTCGAGCTAGGCTGGGGATGTCAATCAAATCTGTTGGTGACAAACTGAAGTTTGGCCTATCAACAATTTTCCTGTGCGTACAGCCAGTCTTCAGGAGCTGTGCCTCGAGAAGCTAATAGGGCGCAGAAATCGGCATGCCCAGCGATAACTTCGTCAAGTGCATCAACTTCGCCCTCAATATATTCGAAGGTGCTTGGCAGGTTTTCAACTGAAGTTGTAAACTTATCAGAGCTGGCTCCAATTGAGTGAAAGACATCCTTCAGCCGCTGCACGCATCGGTTGCCGAAGTCTAAACATTTATCCTGAAGCTCCTTCAATGATTTCTACAAATTAGAACTCTTCTCAATTTCGGTTTTGAGATTCGTTTCAAGATTTTTATTTTCTTGCTCAGATTTTTCTGATTTCATGAGTAATTCGCTGTTTAATCTGTCAATTTCGGCTTGAGCTTCTGCCAGCGAACCCTCCATAGAGTGGATGACGAAGTCCTTTTTCTCCAAAGTAGCTTCGTGATCTTTGACTTTATTTTCTAGATCTTTAATTGTAGCTTCGTTTTTCTCGTCTTCGAGATCTTGTTGCATCCTCAGCACTTTACTTAGTAATATACTCTGCCAAAACAACATTCGTCAGAAAACATCTTAATTTAAAAAATAATAAAAAGTTAAGAGTTTTATCTTAAAATTAGCATAGAACAGGCTACCAGTGAGAGCACCTAGAGGGGGGGGGGGTGAATAGGTGATCCTGTAAAAACTTCAAACTTAAGCCACAAAAACTTGTTAAGTGTTAGCACGATTATTGCCAAGTGGCTAAGGTGAAGTCTCAACAATCTCAACAAAACACAGTACCACAAGAGAATCAAGCACAGAGTGACACAGTGGTTTTATCCCGTGGTTCGGCCAAGACCAACGCTTGCCTACTCCACGTTGTGGCGTCCCAACGGACGAGGGTTGCAATCAACCCCTCTCAAGCGGTCCAAAGACCCACTTGAATACCACGGTGTTTTGTTTTCCTTTCACTATCCCGTTTGCAAGGAATCTCCACAAATTGGAGTCTCTTGCCCTTACAAGTATATGATCACAAATGAAACACAGAGTAAGGGAGGGAAGCAACACACACAAATCCACAGCAAAAGCGCACACACACGGCCAAGAATCGAGCTCACAAGACTATCTCAGAGTTCTCACTTAGAACAGAGCTCGAATCACTTAGAAACACAAACGAATGCGCAGAGACTTAGTGTGGATGATCAAGAATGCTCAAAGGTTGCTTTTTTTTGTCTCCTCCATGCGCCTAGGGGCTCCTTTTATAGCCCCAAGGCAGCTAGGAGCCGTTGAGAGCAAATCCGGAAGGCCATCCTTGCCTTCTGTCGTCGGGGGCACCGGACAGTCCGGTGCACACCGGACACTGTCCGGTGCCCGATTTGTTTCCTTAAACGGCGAAGACGACCGTTGCAGACCGTTGGCAGATCTGGCGCTGTTGGCGCACCGGACATGTCCGGTGCACACCGGACAGTCCGGTGCCGTCTTCCGACCGTTGGCACGGCCACGTGTCCCGCGCGGATTGCGCGGCCAACCGTTGGCCCTGGCCGACCGTTGGCTCACCGGACAGTCCGGTGCACACCGGACAGTCCGGTGAATTTTAGCCGTACGCCGCCGGCCAATTTCCCGAGAGCGGCCAGTTCGAGTCGCGCCAGCCTGGCGCACCGGACACTGTCCGGTGCACACCGGACAGTCCGGTGCTCCAGACCGAGCTGGGTCTTGGCAGCACACAGCCAAGTCCCTTCTCCTTTTCTCTATTCTTCTTCTTTCTGTTTCTAGCACTTAGACAAATATATTAGTACTTAAAACCAATGTACTAAGGCTTAGAAACATACCTTTACTTCATGATTTTCACCTTGTTCATCCATGTACATAAATTCCCAATTAAGCACATGTGTTGGCACTCAATCACCAAAATACATAGAAATGGCCCAAGGGCACATTTCCCTTTCAATCTCCCCCTTTTTGGTGATTTATGCCAACACAACATAAAGCAACTAGAACAAGTGCAAACTCACTTCAAATAAAATAAATTTAAGTTTTATTCAATTTTGGCATATATGGATCATCCTTTGCCACCACATGGTTTGTTTTTGCAAATCAAACTCAAATCTCTATCTATAAGTCAAACACACATATTGAAGCATAAAGAGAGTCATTTCAAAAGAATTTGACCACGGATTTCAAAAACTCCCCCTTTTTCCCATAATCAACACTTCTCCCCACAAGAAGCCAACTTTTGACAAGAGAGACAATAAAAGCTTTTGAACACAACAAAAACTCTATTCTACTATTTTCAAAATCTCTCAAGTGGTAGCTGATCCATTTATCGCTTTGGCCTTTATTTTCTCCCCCTTTGGCATCAAGCACCAAAACGGGATCAATCTTGGCCTGTTAACCCCATTGCCTCACCAAGGTCTTCAATTAAGAGCAAATGGCAATAAGATTTCATGAGATGAACTTGGAATTAGTTACCCTCTCATCGGAGTGCAGTGGAAGTCTTTCATGGTCCAAGTCCACCTTTTCCCTTTCAATCCTCATTCGAGACTAAATTATCAAACTCAAGCACATGGTTAGTCTCAAAGGGTCAAGTTGTAACACATCTCCCCCTACACATGTGCATCACTTTGCAACGGACTTGTGAGGTCCAGGGAGTGTTTGTACAACTTGAGCACCATAATAAGCAACATAATGCAAAAAGGAACATGATCAAAAGCATAAGTACATGTATGCTACAATTCAATCCAGGTTCCGCGAATCTAAGACATTTAGCTCACTACGCAGCCTGCAAAAGGTCTTCTCATCTAGAGGCTTGGTAAAGATATCGGCTAGCTGGTTCTCGGTGCTAACATGAAACACTTCGATATCTCCCTTTTGCTGGTGGTCTCTCAAAAAGTGATGCCGGATGTCTATGTGCTTTGTGCGGCTGTGTTCAACAGGATTTTCCGCCATGCGGATAGCACTCTCATTATCACATAGGAGTGGGACTTTGCTCAGATTGTAGCCAAAGTCCCTGAGGGTTTGCCTCATCCAAAGTAGTTGCGCGCAACACTGTCCTGCGGCAACATACTCGGCCTCAGCGGTGGATAGGGCAACGGAAGTTTGTTTCTTAGAGTTCCATGACACCAGGGACCTTCCTAAGAATTGGCACGTCCCCGATGTACTCTTCCTATCGACCTTACATCCAGCATAGTCGGAGTCTGAGTATCCAACTAAGTCAAAGGTAGACCCCTTTGGATACCAGAGCCCGAAGCAAGGCGTAGCAACCAAATATCTAAGAATTCGCTTCACCGCCACTAAGTGACACTCCTTAGGATCGGATTGAAATCTAGCACACATGCATACGCTAAGCATAATATCCGGTCTACTAGCACATAAGTAAAGCAAAGAACCTATCATTGACCGGTATGCTTTTTGATCAACGGACTTACCTCCTTTGTTGAGGTCGGTGTGTCCGTCGGTCCCCATCGGAGTCTTTGCGGGCTTGGCGTCCTTCATCCCAAACCGCTTTAGCAGATCTTGCGTGTACTTCGTTTGGGAGATGAAGGTGCCGTCCTTGAGTTGCTTCACTTGGAACCCAAGGAAGTAGTTCAACTCGCCCATCATCGACATCTCGAATTTCTGCGTCATCACCCTGCTAAACTCTTCACAAGACTTTTGGTTAGTAGAACCAAATATTATGTCATCGACATAAATTTGGCACACAAACAAATCACCATTACAAGTCTTAGTAAAAAGAGTTGGATCGGCTTTCCCAACCTTGAAAGCATTAGCAATTAAGAAATCTCTAAGGCATTCATACCATGCTCTTGGGGCTTGCTTAAGTCCATAGAGCGCCTTAGAGAGCTTACACACATGGTCAGGGTACCGTTCATCCTCGAAGCCAGGGGGTTGCTCCACATACACCTCCTCCTTGATTGGCCCGTTGAGGAAAGCGCTCTTCACATCCATTTGGAACAACCTGAAAGAATGGTGAGCGGCATATGCTAGCAAGATTCGAATTGACTCTAGCCTAGCCACAGGAGCAAAAGTCTCCTCAAAATCCAAACCTGCGACTTGGGCATAACCTTTTGCCACAAGTCGAGCCTTGTTCCTCGTCACCACCCCGTGCTCGTCCTGTTTGTTGCGGAACACCCACTTGGTTCCCACAACATTTTGCTTTGGACGAGGCACCAGTGTCCAAACTTCATTGCGCTTGAAGTTGTTTAACTCCTCTTGCATGGCCAACACCCAGTCCGGATCTAGCAAGGCCTCTTCTACCCTGAAAGGCTCAATAGAAGAGACAAAGGAGTAATGTTCACAAAAATTGACTAATCGAGATCGAGTAGTTACTCCCTTGCTAATGTCACCCAGAATTTGGTCGACGGGATGATCCCTTTGAATCATCGCTCGAACTTGAGTTGGAGGTGCCGGTTGCGCTTCTTCCTCTATCACTTGATCACCTTGTGCTCCCCCTTGATCAAGCGCCTCCACTTGAGGTACCTGTTTGTCATCTTTGGTTGGGGATTGCACCATAGTTGAGGAAGAAGGTTGATCTCGTTCATCTTGTTCCTGTGGCCGTACTTCTCCAATCGCCATGGTCCGTATAGCGGCCGTCGGAACATCTTCTTCATCTACATCATCACAATCAACAACTTGCTCTCTTGGAGAGCCATTAGTCTCATCAAATACAACGTCGCTAGAGACTTCAACCAAACCCGATGATTTGTTGAAGACTCTATACGCCTTTGTATTTGAGTCATAACCTAATAAAAACCCTTCTATAGCTTTGGGAGCAAACTTAGAATTTCTACCCTTCTTTACTAGAATGTAGCATTTACTCCCAAATACACGAAAGTACGATACATTGGGTTTGTTACCGGTTAGTAGCTCATACGACGTCTTCTTGAGGAGGCGATGAAGGTAGACCCTGTTGATGGCGTGGCACGCCGTGTTCACGGCTTCCGTCCAAAAGCACTCGGGGGTCTTGAACTCTCCTAGCATCGTCCTCGCCATGTCGATGAGCGTCCTGTTCTTTCTCTCTACCACACCATTTTGCTGTGGTGTGTAGGGAGCGGAGAACTCGTGCTTGATCCCTTCTTCTTCAAGGAACTCCTCCACTTGAAGGTTCTTGAACTCGGACCCGTTGTCGCTCCTTATCTTCTTCACTTTGAGCTCAAACTCATTTTGAGCTCTCCTGAGGAAGCGTTTGAGAGTCCCTTGGGTTTCGGATTTTTCCTGCAAAAAGAACACCCAAGTGAAGCGGGAAAAGTCATCAACAATAACTAAACCATACTTACTCCCTCCTATGCTTAGATAGGCGACGGGTCCGAAAAGGTCCATATGCAGCAGCTCCAGGGGTCTTGAAGTGGTCATCACGTTCTTGCCGTGATGCGCTCCTCCCACTTGTTTACCTACTTGACAAGCTGCACAAGGTCTATCTTTTTCGAAATGCACGTTAGTCAAACCTATCACGTGTTCTCCCTTTAGAAGCTTTTGAAGGTTCTTCATCCCCACATGTGCCAAGCGGCGATGCCACAGCCAGCCCATGCTAGTCTTAGCTATTAAGCATGCATCTAGACCGGCCTCTTCTTTTGCAAAATCAACTAAATAAAGTTTGCCGTCTAATACACCCTTAAAAGCTAGTGAACCATCACTTCTTCTAAAGACAGACACATCTACATTTGTAAATAAACAATTATATCCCATTTGACATAATTGACTGACAGATAGCAAATTATATCCAAGACTCTCCACTAAGAATACATTTGATATAGAATGCTCATTTGAAATTGCAATTTTACCTAGCCCTTTTACCTTGCCTTGATTCCCATCACCGAATATAATTGAATCTTGGGAATCCTTATTTTTGATGTAGGAGGTGAACATCTTCTTCTCCCCCGTCATATGGTTTGTGCATCCGCTGTCAATAATCCAGCTTGAACCCCCGGATGCATAAACCTGCAAGGCAAATTTAGGCTTGGGTCTTAGGTACCCAACTCATGTTGGGTCCTGCAAGGTTAGCACAAATGTCCTTAGGGACCCAAATGCAAGTCCTGTCTCCCTTGCATTCTGCCCCTAACTTCCTGGCAACTATTTTCCTATCCTTTCTACAAATAGCAAAGGAAGTGTTTAAAGCACAATAAATTATAGAAGGTTCATTCACTACTTTCCTAGGAGCATGAATAACATTCTTTCTAGGCACATGAGCAATATTTCTCCTAGGCATATCCCTATCATGCTTATAAGAAGAACTAGAGGCAAACATGGCATGAGAATCATAAACATGTGAATCAAAATCATTATAAGCATTTCTAGCATTTCTCCTATCATAATACATAAAAGCATGGTTCTTTTTAGCATTACTAGCCATAGGGACCTTCCCTTTCTCCTTGACGAAGATGGGAGCCTTATGGCTTGTTAAGTTCTTGGCCTCTCTCTTGAAGCCAAGACCATCCTTAATTGAGGGGTGTCTACCAACCGTATAGGCATCCCTTGCAAATTTTATTTTATCAACTTCATTCTTGCTAGTCTTAAGTTGAGCATTAAGACTAGCCACTTCCTTATTTAATTTGGAAATTAAAACTAGATGTTCACTACAGGCATCAACATCGAAATCCTTACACCTAGTGCAAATCTTAACATGTTCTACACAAGAATTAGATTTATTTGCTACTTCTAACTTAGCATTTAAATCATTGTTAACACCTTGTAAAGTAGAAATGGTTTCATGACAAGTAGATAGTTCATAAGAAAGCATTTCATTTCTTTTTACTTCTAAAGCATATGATTTTTGTGCCTCTACAAATTTATCATGTTCATCATACAATAAATCCTCCTGCTTTTCTAAAAGCCTATCCTTTTCATTCAATGCATCAATCAATTCATTGATTTTATCTATCTTAGATCTATCTAAGCCCTTGAACAAGCATGAATAATCTATGTCATCATCACTAGACTCACTATCACTAGAAGAAGCATAAGTGGAGTCTTGAGTACTCACCTTCTTCTCCCTTGCCATAAGACATGTGAGACGCTCGTTGGGGAAGAGAGCCGATTTGTTGAAGGCAGTGGCGGCGAGTCCTTCATTGTCGGAGTCGGACGAGGAGCAATCCGAGTCCCACTCCTTGCCTAGATGCGCCTCGCCCTTTGCCTTCTTGTAATGCTTCTTCTTTTCCCTCTTGTTCCCCTTTTCCTGGTCACTATCATTTTCAGGACAGTTAGCAATAAAATGACCAAGCTTACCGCATTTGAAGCATGATCGCTTCCCCTTGGTCTTAGTCTTGCTCGGCTGTCCATTGCGACCCTTTAGCACCGTCTTGAATCTCTTGATAATGAGGGCCATTTCTTCATCGTTGAGTCCAGCCGCCTCAATTTGTGCCACCTTGCTAGGTAGCGCCTCCTTGCTTCGTGTTGCCTTGAGAGCGAGACGTTGCGGCTCGTTGATCGGACCATTCAAGGCGTCGTCCACATATCTCGCCTCCTTGATCATCATTCGCCCGCTAACAAATTTCCCAAGAACTTCTTCGGGCGACATCTTGGTGTACCTGGGATTTTCACGTATATTGTTCACCAAGTGAGGATCAAGAACGGTAAATGACCTTAGCATTAGGCGGACGACGTCGTGGTCCGTCCATCGCGTGCTCCCGTAGCTTCTTATCTTGTTGATAAGGGTCTTGAGCCGATTGTATGTTTGCGTTGGCTCCTCGCCCCTTATCATTGCGAACCGTCCAAGCTCGCCCTCCACCAACTCCATCTTGGTGAGTAAGGTGACGTCGTTCCCCTCATGAGAAATCTTGAGGGTGTCCCAGATTTGCTTGGCGTTATCCAAGCCGCTCACCTTATGGTATTCATTCCTGCACAA
Source organism: Zea mays (assembly GCF_902167145.1). Classification (NCBI taxonomy): domain Eukaryota; kingdom Viridiplantae; phylum Streptophyta; class Magnoliopsida; order Poales; family Poaceae; genus Zea; species Zea mays. The sequence continues at coordinate 211,009,853 of NC_050099.1, forward strand.
GGAAGCTAGAAGAACAGTAGTAGCTTGTGCATTCTTATGAATTTGTTCATTAATGAACATGGGACTATCCGAACTATCAAAATGCATTCCACTCTCTACAATCTCCCATATACTAGGATGGAGAGAGAATAGGTGACTACGCATTTTGTGGCTCCAAAATCCGTAGTCCTCTCCATCAAAGTATGGGGGCTTGCCGAGTGGAATGGAGAGCAAATGAGAATGTGAACTTTGCGGAATACGAGAGTAATCAAAAGAAAAGTTCGAATTAACCGGTTTTCTTCTCTCGTAGTCGTTGTGGTCCTCGTCCTTTTGGGAAGAAGTAGACTCGTCGCTGTCGTAGTAGACGATCTCCTTGATGCGCCTGGTCTTCTTCTTCTTCCCTTCCTTCCGTCTTTGGCCCGAGCCGGAGTCGGTAGGCTTATCGTCCTTCGGCTCGTTGACGAAGGATTCCTTCTCTTTGTCGTTGATCACTATACCCTTCCCCTTAGGATCCATCTCTTCGGGCGGTTAGTCCTTTTGTGAAGAGAACGGCTCTGATACCAATTGAGAGCACCTAGAGGGGGGGGGGTGAATAGGTGATCCTGTAAAAACTTCAAACTTAAGCCACAAAAACTTGTTAAGTGTTAGCACGATTATTGCCAAGTGGCTAAGGTGAAGTCTCAACAATCTCAACAAAACACAGTACCACAAGAGAATCAAGCACAGAGTGACACAGTGGTTTTATCCCGTGGTTCGGCCAAGACCAACGCTTGCCTACTCCACGTTGTGGCGTCCCAACGGACGAGGGTTGCAATCAACCCCTCTCAAGCGGTCCAAAGACCCACTTGAATACCACGGTGTTTTGTTTTCCTTTCACTATCCCGTTTGCAAGGAATCTCCACAAATTGGAGTCTCTTGCCCTTACAAGTATATGATCACAAATGAAACACAGAGTAAGGGAGGGAAGCAACACACACAAATCCACAGCAAAAGCGCACACACACGGCCAAGAATCGAGCTCACAAGACTATCTCAGAGTTCTCACTTAGAACAGAGCTCGAATCACTTAGAAACACAAACGAATGCGCAGAGACTTAGTGTGGATGATCAAGAATGCTCAAAGGTTGCTTTTTTTGTCTCCTCCATGCGCCTAGGGGCTCCTTTTATAGCCCCAAGGCAGCTAGGAGCCGTTGAGAGCAAATCCGGAAGGCCATCCTTGCCTTCTGTCGTCGGGGGCACCGGACAGTCCGGTGCACACCGGACACTGTCCGGTGCCCGATTTGTTTCCTTAAACGGCGAAGACGACCGTTGCAGACCGTTGGCAGATCTGGCGCTGTTGGCGCACCGGACATGTCCGGTGCACACCGGACAGTCCGGTGCCGTCTTCCGACTGTTGGCACGGCCACGTGTCCCGCGCGGATTGCGCGGCCAACCGTTGGCCCTGGCCGACCGTTGGCTCACCGGACAGTCCGGTGCACACCGGACAGTCCGGTGAATTTTAGCCGTACGCCGCCGGCCAATTTCCCGAGAGCGGCCAGTTCGAGTCGCGCCAGCCTGGCGCACCGGACACTGTCCGGTGCACACCGGACAGTCCGGTGCTCCAGACCGAGCTGGGTCTTGGCAGCACACAGCCAAGTCCCTTCTCCTTTTCTCTATTCTTCTTCTTTCTGTTTCTAGCACTTAGACAAATATATTAGTACTTAAAACCAATGTACTAAGGCTTAGAAACATACCTTTACTTCATGATTTTCACCTTGTTCATCCATGTACATAAATTCCCAATTAAGCACATGTGTTGGCACTCAATCACCAAAATACATAGAAATGGCCCAAGGGCACATTTCCCTTTCAACCAGCGATATGCTGTCGCCGGTATCTGCAGAGGTCCGCCTCAATCTTCGGCAGGCCAACATTCTTCGAGAAAGTACTAACGACCTTGGCCTCGGTTCGATTCCGAAGGCACCTCAATTTCCCTTCATTAACTCCACCAAACAGCAAAGCCCCTGGTTTGTACCCACAGGATTCAGCATATTTCTTCAGTTCTTCCTTTTCAGTTTCTGATAACTCTTGCCCTAGTATATCTTGAAAATTGAAGTTTTCCTCTTCCGAAGTATCTTCAATTTGCTCTTTTCTTTTCTCAATTGTTGTGTCCACCGCGGCCGCAACAGCTTCTTCCTCAGCCATTTTTAGAAGCATGTTATCAATATCGCCAAGAGTGGTTTCTAGATCAGAAGCTTCGGCTGTTTCGGCTTCGGCGGCTTCAGCTTCGGCAGCGCCAGCGTCTTCAGTAATTGGTATTTTTGACGCTGATGCCGGCGGTGGTGTCTGGTGAATAACATCGGCCACTTGGATAATTCTCCGTTTTTTCAGCTTAGCAGGACTTTCCGTTGCCGAAGGCTCCTTTTCCTTTTGAAAAAGCTTCGTCAGTTGTGGCGCCAGCGGACTTAGCTTGATAGACAAAGGTTCAGTCATTACCTTTAGAATTTCTTCCACATCGGCAGCAGAAGGCGTCGCAGGAGTTTCTTCTTCATGGCCCGACGTTTTTGGTTTCGGGGCCGTAGCTTTCCTTTTCTTTGAAGTAACTATCTTCGGCTCAGGACTCAGTTTTCTTTTCTCAAAAATTTCTTTGTCCTTTTTAGCCAATTTAGTAGTAGCTTCTTTGTCAAGGGCGCTGGCAACTCTTTTTCTTTTCTAGCCTTCGGCAACTTTGCCCAGTTGCTCATAGTCAAGATAATCAAAATTCAAAGCATCCATCACCCGATTCATTCTTCGCTTCGGACGAGTACCGAAGGCCGCAGTCATTAACTGATCTTCTTTCTTAGAATAGTTGCCGAGGATCTCATTGCACATAACCTCAATTGTGTCCAACCACTCTTGGTAAGGTGCTTTAAAATGTTTTTTAAACTTGAAATAATAAGGTAGCCGAACAAGCTCTTTCTTCTTCTCCTCCTCTTTCAGCTTCGGCATGGCCCATTCCTTCAAAGTTGGGAATACTCTGAAGGCTAAGAATTCTTGGACCAGATCCCTAGTGCCAATGTGCTCTGCAATAACCCAAAATTCGCCCAGTGCAATCTGGCATGGGCTATCTAGATCCATGACGCATTGGGGCCTAGTTACTCTGAAGGTTAACCTTAAAGGGCTTTGAACCAGCTTTTCCTTCTTTTCATCCACTTTGACATAAAACCATTCACTCTTCCAGCCAGCTGGCCATTTCGTACGATAGCTGATAACTGGATACTTGGCATCTTTCCGATATGCAAAATTGTAGCAGCCGAAATTATCATGCAGCCCATCTTCTCTAGCTTTTGTTTGGTAATGAAGCTCATGTGCCCGGCAAAAACCTTCGGCAAGTGGCTCTGCCTCCTGGCTTCGGAGTGCCCAGATGTAAACACTAAGCCTAACAATGGCGTTAGGAGTTAACTGATGAAGGTGAATCCCAAATCTCTCTAAAACATCTGCAATCATCCCATGCAGGAAAAATCTTAACCCTGCTTTGAAGAAGCTTTTAAAAACCACCACTTTTCATCTTTTTCGGGCTTCGGGGTAACTTCCTCTCCCCCGAAGTGAATTAGCTCCCTCTTGTCTTCGCTAAAATAGCCTAGCTTCAGTAACTTAGCCATATCACCTTTGGTAATAATAGACTTCCCAAACTCTAAGTGGCTGGGTTTAGATGGCATTGCACCGTACTCATCTTCAATTTCATCTTCTTCAACGTCAGCTTGTGTTGCTTCGGCAGCAGGTGTGTCCTCTGATGTTACCAGCCCAGAACGCCTCATTGCTTCGGAAATCGGAACAGTTTCAGTGGCTTCGGTCTCATCTCCCTCACGCTCAACCCTGGCAGTGGAACGCACTCTAGCCATTTGATTATGAATTTCTAGAAGTTTTTTGAAATTAACGACCTTTTTTCCAAAGCTCTTCTTGTGACGAAGCAGAATCCGAAGTGGTGCTTTGTTTGAAGTGCAAGGGTCAAGCTTCGGCTATGGTTAAATTTCTAGCAGCAAAACAGTGCAATAGCAATGAATGCTGTGGTAACTTCACACCTACTCGTCTGTTTATATAGTGCTGCAGGTAAGAAGGTGAATCGTCAAGTCTCCTACACCGGACGAACAGTCGCTCGCACCCACTGAACGGTGGGCCACAAAACCCGAGAAGGTGAATCTGCATGGTGGGACCATTCTACGCTCGGAAATTTTATCGTTTCCCGGCAACGAGCTCAGGGAAGGTGTTTTTCGGACCTTCGGCTTCCCGAAGCCTAAGAGACTTTTTCACAGATCAAGCTCGTTACGAAAAACGATCTAGCACCGCGAAGGGGCTACTGTTGGGGCCATGCTTCGTTGCCGAAGGTCCTGCAGGAACAAACACCTTTGGCAAATCCGTTTAAACGCAGTGCCGAAGCTACCACTCATGAAGCTTCGGTACTATAATGTATATGAAAACGAAGGTCCGAACCGACTTAAAGATGAAATGACTTCTTAGTCCATAAGGGTCTGAGTCATAATTGTAATCTTTTGTAAGGGGCATGATTGTAATTTCTCACAGGCTGCGTCATGTGCCTATAAATAGATGAACAGTACTCCTTTACTGTTCACGCAATCCTGTAATCATCGACGCATTACACCGGAATTATTGCTCTTTGCCAAGGCAAAGGTATAAATGTACATAAATATTATGTTTTAATATTTAGGTTTTGTATAATAAGATATATGGACAATAATATTCATCTTTGGTATAAATTTCTTTAATGTTTCATGTTTTATTATTTCTTATATTGTTTTATAGAGTTGATCACGAAGGTAAGACCTTCGTGATATTTTGCTCATGGTCTTCGCCCGAAGTTCATTATATCCTAAGGGACGAAGGGCATTAACATTTAACATTTTATGTTGCCTTGTTCTTAATTCAAAGCATTTGAGAACAAGTCCCCAACAATACCCCCAATTATACTACTTCCAATGATGAGGGTAGCTCTAGTGATAATGAAGACGATATAACTTCTCTTTTTGCCAACCTTACTAAAGATCAAAATAAGAAAATAAATGAATTGATAGAATCCATTAACGAGAAGGATGATCTCTTGGAATGCCAAGAGGACTTGCTCTTTAAGGAAAACAAGAATTTTGTTAAATTGAAAAATGCTTATGCTATAGAAGTAGAAAAATGTGAAAACTTATCTAAAGAGCTTAACATTTCCAATGATTCAATTTCATGTCTTAGAAATGAGAATGCTAGTTTAAGTGCTAAGATAGAAGAATTGAATGTTGGCAATATTCCTACATCTACTGTTGAGCATGTCACTATTTGTACTACATGTAGAGATGTTAATTTTGATGTTATGAATGATCAAATTGTTATGATTAAAGAACAAAATGATCACATAGCTAAATTAAATGCTAAAATTGCCGAGCATGAATTAGAAAATAAAAAATTTAAATTTGCTCGAAGCATGCTTTATAATGGAAGACGCCCTAGCATTAAGGATGGCATTGGCTTCCAACAAGGGAGCCAAAGCAACATCAAGTTTAATGCCCCCAAGAAACTATCTAATTTTAATAAGGGTAAGGCTCCTATGGTTCAGGATAGAGAAGGTTACATTTTGTACCTTAAAAACTATCCTGAGCATAAGATTAGAAATATTCATGCTAGAAAACCTCATAATGTTTCTCATTATGCTTTCATGTATAAAAATGAGGCTTCTGGCTTTCGGCATTCAACTCATAACAAAATGCCCAAAAAGAAAATTGTAAATGCATCAAATGAGCATAACATTTCTTTTAAGACTTTTGATGCATCTTATGTGCTTACTAACAAATCAGGCAAAGTAGTTGCCAAATATGTTGGGGGCAAACACAAGAATCCCAAGACTTGTGTTTGGGTACCCAAGGTGCTTGTTTCTAATGTGAAAGGACCCAAGACCATTTGGATACCTAAAAACAAGGCATAAATTTGTTTATGCATCTGGTGGATCAAGTTGGATAATCAATAGCGGGTGCACAAACCACATGACAGGGGAGAAAAGGATGTTCTCCTCATATGAGAAAAATGAAGATCCCCAAAGAGCTATCACATTCGAGGATGGAAATCAAGGTTTGGTCAAAGGTTTTGGTAAAATTGCTATATCTCCTGACTATTCCATTTCCAATATTTTTCTTGTAGATTCTTTAGATTACAATTTGCTTTCAGTTTCTCAATTATGCAAAATGGGTTACAACTATCTTTTTACTATATTGGTGTTACTGTCTTTAGAAGAAGTGATGATTCAATATCATTTAAGGGAGTGTTAGATGGTCAGCTATATTTAGTTGATTTTAATGATAACAATGCTGAACTAGACACTTGCTTAATTGCTAAGACTAATATGGGTTGGCTCTGGCATCGCCGACTTGCCCATGTTGGAATGAAGAATCTTCACAAACTTCTAAAGGGAGAGCACATTTTAGGACTAACAAATGTTCATTTTGAGAAGGACAGAATTTGTAGCGCATGTCAAGCAGGGAAGCAAGTTGGAGCTCATCATCCACACAAGAACATCATGACGACCGACAGGCCGCTTGAGCTACTCCACATGGATCTATTCGGCCCGATCGCTTACATAAGCATCGGCGGGAGTAAGTACTGTCTTGTAATTGTGGATGATTATTCTCGCTTCACTTGGGTATTCTTTTTGCAGGAAAAATCTCAAACCCAAGAGACCCTAAAGAGATTCTTGAGATGAGCTCAAAATGAGTTCGGATTAAGAATCAAAAAGATCAGAAGCGACAATGGTACGTAGTTCAAGAACTCTCAAATTGAAGGATTTCTTGAGGAGGAAGGGATCAAGCATGGGTTCTCTTCTCCCTACACACCACAACAAAATGGTGTAGTGGAGAGGAAAAATAGAACTCTATTGGATATGGCAAGGACCATGCTTGATGAGTACAAGACACCAGATCAGTTTTGGGCGGAAGCGATTAACACCGCTTGCTACTCCATCAACCGACTCTACCTTCACTGAATCCTCAAGAAAACATTGTATGAACTCGTCACTGGTAAAAAGCCCAATGTTTCTTATTTTAGAGTTTTTGGGAGCAAATGCTTTATTCTTATTAAAAGAGGTAGAAATTCTAAATTTGCTCCTAAAGCAGTAGAAGGCTTTTTACTTGGTTATGACTCAAACACAAGGGCATATAGAGTCTTCAACAAGTCCCCTGGATTAGTTGAAGTTTCTTGTGACATTGTGTTTGATGAGACTAATGGCTCTCAAGTGGAGCAAGTTGATCTTGATGAACTAGATGATGAAGAGGCTCCATGTGTCACGCTAAGGAACATGTCCATTGGGGATGTGTGTCCAAAAGAATCAGAGGAGCCTACATAAGCACAAGATCAACCATCGATCATCTTCCATACAAGCATCTCCACCAACTCAAGATGAGAAATTAGCTCAAAAGGAAGAAGATCAAGATCAAGACGATGAGCCACCTCAAGAGGAGGACATTGATCAAGGGGGAGATGATGATAATGAAGACAAGGAAGATGATCAAGAGATTCGGGATCAAAGACCGCCACATCCAAGAGTCCACCAAACAATTCAAAGAGATCACCCCGTCAACTCCTTTCTTGGTGACATTCACAAGGGGTAACCACTCAATCTCGAGTTGCTCATTTTTGTGAACATTAATCTTTTGTGTCTTCTATTGAGCCATACAGGATAGAGGATGCACTAAGAGATCCGCACTGGGTGGTGGCAATGCAAGAGAAGTTCAACAACTTCACGAGGAATGAGGTATGGCATTTAGTTCCACGTCCTAACCAAAATATTGTAGGTACCAAGTGGGTATTCCACAACAAATAAGATGAGCATGGTGTGGTGACTACGAACAAAGCCTGACTTGTTGGCAAAGGTTATTCACAAGTCGAATGTTTGGATTTTGATGAAACCTATGCACCCGTAGCTAGGCTTGAGTCAATTCGTATATTACTTGCCTATGCTACTTACCATGGCTTTAAGTTGTATCAAATGGACATGAAGAGTGCTTTCCTCAATGGTCCTATCAAGGAAGAGGTATATGTTGAGCAACCTCCCGGCTTTGAATATAGTGAGTATCCTTACCATGTTTATAAGCTCTCAGAGACTTTCTTATCACTAATGGCTTCAAAGTTGGTAAAGTTGATCCTACTCTCTTTACTAAAACAATTGCTAAAGACTTGTTTAGATGCCAAATTTATGTTGATGATATTATATTTGTGTCTACTAACAAGTCAACTTGTGAAGAGTTTAGTAGGATAATGATACATAAATTTGAGATGTCTATGATGGGGGAGCTGAAGTATTTCCTTGGATTTCAAATCAAGCAACTCTAATAAGGCACCTTCATCAGCCAAACTAAGTACATTCAAGATATTCTTAAGAAGTTTGGAATGAAGAATGCCAAACACATCAAGACACCCATGGGAACAAATGGGCATCTCGACCTCGACACGGGAGGTAAATCCGTAGATCAAAAGGTATACCGGTCGATGATATGTTCTTTACTCTATTTATGTGCTTCACGACCAGATATTATGCTTTCTGTATGCTTGTGTGCAAGGTTCCAGGCAAATCCTAAGGAAGTTCACCTTAGGGCCGTGAAAAGAATAATGAGATATTTAGTTTACACTCCTAAGTTTGGGCTTTGGTACCCCAAGGGATCTACCTTTGATTTAATTGGGTATTCTGATGTCGATTATGCTGGATGTAAAATTGACAGGTAGAGCACGTCAGGGACTTGTCAGTTTCTAGGAAGATCCCTGGTGTCTTGGGATTCAAAGAAACAAAACTCAATAGCTCTATCCACCGCCGAAGTCGAGTACATTGCTGCAGGCCATTGTTGTGCACAATTACTTTGGATGAGGTAAACCCTTAGGGACTATGGCTACAAATTGAGCAAAGTCCCTCTCCTATTTGATAATGAAAGACCTTTAGCAAGCCTAGGAATGAGCTAAATATACTTGATTCTCGGAACTTTGATTGAAACATTACACACATTACTCATTTACATACCTTTGATCATGTCTCTTTCATATGGTACAAATGCATATTTCTTGTTCTTCTTGTGCCAAGGCTAAGACTAATGTGCTTTCAAGTGTATTTCCATGTTTAGTCTCAAATTGAAACGGAAATGAAGTATTCGGCAAAGACAAGGCTTCCACTCCAACTCTGACGGTATCATTTATCCTTTGTCATTAATCACGAAAATCTCAATTGGTATGACCTCTCACTCATATCCTTTAATTACCGAAGAGGAGAATTTAAGGGGCCTCCAGATTCTTCGTTTTTGGCGATTCATGCCAAAGGAGGAGAAAGTATTAGGCCTAAAGCAAAAAGACCGCATCACCACATTTTCAAAATTTCAAAAGTTCAATTAGTATAATTTCATCTAGTATCAGCTCAAAACTCTCTTGATAACCTAAAGGAAGAAATTATTCAATTGGTATCTATTTCAAAAACCCTCTTGACAACTAAGGGGAGAATCTCCTCAGGGGGAGCTTTTATCTAGTCAATGGAAAAGCATTTGAAATAGGGGGAGGAATTTCAAATCTTGAAAATGCTTCTTGAAATCATATTCTTATATTTGAAAACGAATTTGAAAGAACTTTTCCAAAAAGATTTTGCAAAAACAAGCAAGTGGAGCAAATGAGGTCCAAAATGTTAAATAGAAGAAAGCAATCACGTTTATTCTTAAACTTATGAAAAAGTCTTTCAATTGGTTTAAATCTAAGTAATCTATGCACATCTATCACAATTGCAAACTAGTTACATTTTTACACTCTATATTTGCTTTGGTTTGTGTTGGCATCAATCACCAAAAATGGGGAGATTGAAAGGGAAATGGGCCTAATCATTTCCTATAATCAATTTTGGTGTTTGACGTCCATCACAAACCACGTGGACTAACTAGTTTGCTTAGATGTCATTTATATCAGGTGCATAAGGTTCAACATAAACTAAGAAAGAAATTAAGTTGGGGACTCAAATAAATTTAGAGCAAAGACTTGAAATGGTGCTGCCAGTGGCGCCCCGGATAGTGTCCGGTGTGCACCGGACAGTGTCTGGTGCCCTAGGTTGAGCACCACTCAAACAGGCCACTCTCGGGTTTTTCCAAGGGACGCTCCGCTATAATTCACCAGACTGTCCGGTGTGCACCGGACATGTCTGATGAGCCAACGGAGCAACGGTAACCAGCGCTCAACGGTCGACTGCGTGTACAGTAAAAGCGCACAGTGCAGATGTCAGAGGTCAGAGGTGCGACGTCAGAACGGACCGGACATGACTGGTTTGCCACCGGACTGTCCTGTGCAGCTACAAGATAAAGGGCTTCAACGGTCAAATGCTCCAAACCTCAACGGGCCGCTGATGTGGCACGCACCGGACACTGAACGTTGTCCTGTCCGGTGCGCCATCGCCAGCAACAGCTAGAATATTGGTTGGGGCTATAAATACCCCCCAACCACCTCCATTCAAGTCATCCAAGTTTTCTGAACTGAACATTGCAAGAGCAAAAGACTACACTCCAAGACACATTCCAAAGATCAAATCCCCTCCAAGCCTCAAAATCAACTCAATTGCTTAGTAACTTGAGAGAGGATGTTATGTGTTCTTTTGTTGCTCTTGTTGCTTGGATTGCTTTCTCTTTCTCATTCTTATTTCTCTAAGTGGTTTGTAAATCTAGCAAGAGACACCTAAGTGTGTGGTGATCCTTGCGAGGTCTTAGTGACCTAAGTGATTAAGGAGAAGCCTTGACCGGTCTGTGTGACCGATTGAGAGAGGGAAAGGATTGGAATAGACCTGGCCTTTGTGGCCTCCTCAATAGGGACTAGGTTCTTTGGAACCGAACCTCAGTAAAACAAATCATGGAGCTCACTTGCATTGATCTTCACTTGATTTGTTTTCCCTCTTTCCTCTCTCTAAAGTTTCCTTGTTAATATTGATTTGAGTTTGCTCCCAAAGTTATACACATCAATTTGAGCAACTCATAGCAAGGGAAACAATCTTTCGCACTCCAATTTAATTCTAACGCTAACCCCGACCCTAGTACGTGTTTAAATTTTGTAAATTTCAGGTTTCTCCTATTCACCCCCCTCTAGGCGACTTTCGTCAAGTCTCACACATATGATGCCTCATGGTACATAAACGAATGTCACATCATTAATATACAACGGAGTTCTGTACAAAATAGATAAATAATTACATCATATGAAGACAACGATCCAGCAACCAAAGTTGACTGGGAGACGACGACCTAGACCACTCACGAACTCATCACGGTATTCTTCACGCTCCTCATCCAGCGATACATGTTCTTGACCTGGGGGATGTGAGTACAGTAAGGGTGAGCTCACATACGTTCATCGCTCAACATGTTGTGGGGAATAATGTGCATGAACTCACCAAAGGCGATATATGCGGGTGGATTTGGTTGGCGAAGCGCTTGGGCCACGTGACCTTGTTCATCGCGAGGGAGAAGCTGGACCTGTGGGTATGGCCCCACGCGCCAGTGGAGACGCACCGAGCGCTCAGAGGCTGACAGAGGGCCTCGCCTGTCAGCGCAAAAATTCTGTCCGTGGGGCCGTGATGTCAGTAACCTTGGACACGTAGGCGCGGTGAGTTCTACTAAGAACTGGGGTGGGCCTGTCAGCAAGATGGCACTAGGGTGGGCCGGCGGGAGAGAGGAAGGTAATGGGTCGGCCGAGAGTTTTGGGCCGCGCAGGTTGAGCTTTTCCTTTTCCAAATCTAAAGTTTCAAACTAAATTTTAAATCCCTATTTTAAATTTCAGGTTTCCAAATATTAAATACAAACCTAATGTGAATATAGCTCCCATTGTTTGCAATAATATTATTTATTTATTATTGTTATCTTATAATGTGTATTCTTTTCTCTTCTCTTTTCTCTTTTCTCTTTTATTTTCAAATTCAAAATTTCAAACTTAAACTGGACTTGTGAATTTAAACCCAAATGCAAAAATACAAGAACCTCAGCATGAGATGCATATTTCTGTATTTATTTATTTGCTATTTGACTACTTTAATTCCCTTAATTGAGTATGCACAAAGAAAAAGAAATCAAATAATTCCCAAAACACTAACATATACGTATACTTATTTATTTATCTTATATTTTTTCTACACATTTTGGGCTTTACAAATCCTACCCCCTTAAAAGAAATCTCGTCCTCGAGATTAGTAAGAAAGGGGATATAGGAGGAATGGTTTGTAATTTAGCTTTTATAATTAGTTCAAAAATCAAGAGTCTCTCTTTTTTATTCATTAGTGGGTGATTAGGAGAGCATGGGTATCTAACCAACTAATATGAGGGATAAGGGATGGATAGGTTGGGGTAAGAAAGATTATGTCAAGGAAAGACTTCATCTTGGATGGTGGACCTTGATTCATCTGAAGTTCTGATTCTATTCACTTCCTTCCTTGTCGGGGTTGACCTTCTTATTTCCTTTGGTCTTGGTGTGATCATCCGAGTTAGGGACATGTAGTTAAGATAATTGTGGGTAGGATAGATTTAATGAGGTAGGTTGGTTAGAATCTATGTTTTGTTGTTAGGTTGAAATAGAGGGGTCATGCAACCATCTGGTGGGTAAGGTAGTTGCATAAGGTCAGGTAGATGTATATGGTCAAGTTAGTCTAGGGCACCAATTTATATTAAAACATATTTATAGGAGTAAGGTCTAATCTATTTCACCAGTATTAACTAACCCGTTAAGTAACACAGATTAGCTCAACTTAAGGTTAGACTTTGTTAGGTTAGATTAATCTATCACATTAGATCGGATCTAGGTTAGATTGGTATAACTAATTCGGACTAGATAAGATCTAATTAATTTATTTTGGACTAGATCATGGTTGTTACACTAGGACGAGATAAGCAATATGGTTAAGATAAGATGAGATAAGATAGAATCTTTTAAGGTGAGAGTAATCAATTAAGCTAGATATATTCTAGTGAGGATAATCTAGGTTGTCTAATCACCTTATAAATTTTTTATGCCTACATGTATATGCAGATGCAATTGTGGACATTACTCCACAACTCATCACACTCAAATAAAGAACCAAATCAAACAATTATCATAAGAACAAAACATTCAAGCGTATAGATACCTACAAAAATAGTTTTGTTTTTGTTTCTAAGATTAGGTCTCCTATTTTTTTAAAGGTCACTTTAGGTACAGGATTTCAAAGTGGAATCCACTTTTGTCTTTCGAAGTGAAAAAAGTAAGAGTAATCAGAGTAAAGTAGCAATAGATGAGAAAAGATTAAGGAAAGTTTAGAAAGAATCAGAGTAGCAAAGTTAAGTAGGTAAGGGTTATCCAGTTCTATCTAGGTTTCGTCCTACAATCAACATTCCTCTGATACCACTTCTGTGACACTCGTATTTTAGAGGTCCAAAACCCGGGCGTGAACTTCACCAAGTGTGTTGGGATCAAGTCTCACACATATGATGACTCATGGTACAGAAACGAATGTCACATCATTAATATATAACAGAGTTCTATACAAAATAGATAAATAATTACATTATATGAAGACAATGATCCAACAACCAAAGTTGACTGGGAGACGATGGTCTAGACCACTCACGAACTCATCACAACATTCTTCACGCTCCTCATCCAGCGGTACTTGTTCTTAACCTGGGAGATGTGAGTATAGCAAAGGTGAGCTCATATACGTTTATCGCTCAACAAGTTGTGGGGAATAATGTGCATGATCTCACCAAAGGTGGGAGTGTAATACCCAAATCATAGTTGTTGGGACCATGCTTCGTCGCCGAAGGTCCTGCAGGAAGAAACAGCTTCGGCAAAAGCTGCTCATACGTGATGCCGAAGCTACCACTTATGAGGCTTCGGTGTTATAGCGTGTCCGAAGATGAAGGATCGAACCGACTTAAAGATGGAATGACCTTTTAGTCCATAAGGGTCCGAGTCATTGTTGTAAACTTTTATGAGGGGTATGATTGTAATTCCTTACAGGCTATGTCCTGTGCCTATAAATAGTGAACAGTATTCCTTTACTGTTCACGGAATCTTGTAATTTGCAAATGCATTGCTCGGGAATTATTACTTTCTGCCAAGGCGAAGGTATAAATGTACCTAAACATTATGTTTTGTTATTTAGATTTATGTAATAAAATATATGAATAATGTTATCTATTTTTGATACATCTTTCTTTAATGTTTCATGTTTTATATTTTATTTCATATTATTTTGTAATTCTGATCACGAAGGTGCGACCTTCGTGATATTCTACTCATGGTCTTCGTCCGAAGTGAATTAAATCCTTGGGGAAATAATGCTTCAACGGACGAAGGGCATTAATATTTAACATTTTATGTTGCCTTGTTCTTAATTCGAAGCATTTGAGAACAAGTCCCCAACATTGGCGCCCACCTCCGGTGAACTCACTTCCACTTTTTGAGTTGATGGCTTCGTTCAAGAACCAAGCTGGAACTGCTTCGGCTCCGAAGCTGATTCTCCCGATAACAAGCAGTTCATGCTCAGAGCCGGCCAACAAGAAACAGAAGAAGGAGGCACAGAGAAGAGTACAACACGTAGGGGTACAAGGACCCTTCATCAAGTCAAGATGGTCTCACATCCCAATTACCTTCTCTCAAGAGGATCTTCAGCTCAAGGACTACCTGCACAATGATGCTATGGTTATCTCTTGTGTGATCAAAGGATTCCTGGTCCACAATGTTCTGGTTGATACAGGTAGTGCGGCTGATATCATATTTGCCAAGGCCTTCAGACAAATGCAAGAGCCCGAAGACAAGATCCATGATGCCACACATCCCCTTTGTGGCTTCGGAGGAAGGCAGATTGCAGCACTTGGCAAAATCACAATGCCAGTAACCTTCGAATTTATTAATAACACAAGGACTGAACAAGTTGTGTTTGATATTGTTGACATGGAATACCCTTACAATGCAATCATTGGTCGTGGTACTCTCAATGCCTTCGAAGCAATTCTTCATCCAACATTTCTTTGCATGAAGATACCTTTGGACCAAGGGCCCATTGCTATTCATGGAAGTCAGGAAGCTGCTAGAAGGGCCGAAGGAAACTGGATAGACTCAAAAGCAATCCATAACATAGATGGAGCTGAAGCTTGTGAGCAGTACAAGTTCAGAAGGGAGAAAGATGCTTCGGCCGATCAGCCGAAGCCCATGCTCTTATGCGATGGCATAGCAGAGCAGAAGGTGCTATTGGGATCCCAACTGTCCGAAGAACAGGAGAAAACCTTGATAAGGTTTCTGTTCAACAACAAAGATGTTTTTGCATGGTCAGCTAATGATCTTTGCGGAGTCAACAGGGATGTTATTGAACACTCGCTCAATGTTGATCCATCCTTCAGACCTAGAAAGCAGAGGCTTCGGAAGATGTCTGATGATAAGGCAGAAGGTGCTCGGAATGAAGTGAAAAGACTCCTTAGTGCCGGAGTTATTGTTGGAACTTGCTCTCAGTTGCAAGGGGGCCCAACAGGGGTGAACAGTGACGTTAACAGGGTTCTCGCGCGAGATGGCAACAGCTCTGTTAATCTGGCCTCTCACGGGCACTGTGCGGGGGTATTTATAGGTATCTGAGCGCCCAGCGTCTCGTGTTAAGGACGCATGTGCCCTCAGACACCTAAGTTATCCCCAGAATATTCCCATAAAGCAGGGTTACAGACTGTAATTACAGGGATGCCTTTACAAATTAGGCCCGTAACACGCAGCGGCCACGCAGGGCCCGTTACAATGGGCCGGATCGCACGTGGGCCTCCGGGCTGGACGAGGTCGCACGGTGGGAGGACCTCGTCGCAGGCCTTCGTCTGATGTCGTATTGAGCGAAGGGTGTCCCTGCCCGTTTTATCTCCGTCGGACCAGCGACAGCAGCGAAGGCTTCGAGCGAAGGGTGGCGCCTTTGCCTTCGCCCCAACATTTGCCCTCCGAGGGACCAGTTCGACAAAGTCACCTGGTGCCGAAGACGTCGCTAGATGGCGGAGACGCTGCCCTCGCTCGAAGTGGTTCCGCGGGGGTTTTTGACATGACCATTGATTGACGCCGTACTGTTGGATTGCGTGTTTCTCGAAGCACCGTGCCCTGTTGGATTGTGGGTTTCCCGAAGCGCCGCGCCCTGTCTATAAAAGGGGGCGGGGGTCGGCGCTTTTTGAACTTCACTTTCCGCGCTCCGTGAAAACCCTAGCCACCTTTTCCACCGTCTTGCTGCTCGTCTGCCCTCCTTGCTCTTGTTCGCCGGAGTTCTGGCTCGAGTGAAGCAAACCGCCCGCCGCCTCCGACGGTACGTAGCGATGTCGACCTCTTCTTCTTCTGCTGCCGCTACGCCGCCGGCCGATGCCTTGCCGCCGGCTGACGCCTCGTCTAAGGGGACGCCGAGTACTCTGGTGGCGGAGGAGTTGCGCGCCAGCGATACGGTGGATTTTGGTGTGTCGCGGATGTCATCGGTCCGCGTGCAAGATATGCAGCGGCTGGGCTACTTTGGTGGCGGAGTTGCCCGCGTCCCGGGGACGGAGGAAGTTCCCGAGCCGGAAGGAGAGTTGGTTGTGTTCGAGGCGTTCTTCGCCGCCGGTCTCCGCCTGCCTGCGCACCGATTTGTTGGAGAAGTTCTGCGCAGATTCAACGTTCAGATCCATCAGCTGACTCCGAATGACGTGGTGACTCTGTCGAAGTATGTTTGGGCGATGACTTCGTACGGCGGGCAACCATCAGTCGAAGTCTTTGCGAAGTACTATTGCCTGCACTGACAGAAGAGGATGATTGGGGATGAAGTCGCCCAGTTTGGGTCCTGTACGTTTACGCCGAAGACCGGCAAGACCACGATGGAGGTAGTCGAGTTGGTTCCTTGCGCCCGCAACAAGTGGGGCAATTGGAATGAGTTTTGGTTTTACGTCGCGGAGGGTACCGTCGAAGACCATGAGGGGCTCCCCGTGTCCGAAATGTGTTCGCATTTTTACTCAGCATACCCGCCCTTTGAGGTGGCGGAGGAGGATACGGACGAAGGGGCCCTTCGGTGCGCCGTCGGCCTGAGCAGTGGACGCGACTTGGTTGAAGAATTTGTGGCGTACGGGGTATGGCCCTTGGCGCATGGCTGGGCGTTGGGCGAAGTGTGCCCTCGCCGGATGCCTTCCCATGGTGGGAAGATGGTTCGAAGTCCTGCCTTCGCGCTGGATCTGCGAAGCCGCGATCCGGTCGCCTTTGTGCGTGAGGTGGAGGATGGGGCGGTGCGGATCGTTGGTCGGTACGTGCTGAGGACAGAGGGCCAGCGTAGCTGGGATATCCGCGGGTCGAATGACCGTTTGAACAGGGTTTTTGAATTGAATCGACTGCCGTATGACGGCTATCCGGGCCAAGATGATGTGGACCGCCGCGGGAAGAAGCCGGTGGTAGTGTATGGAGACGACCCTGCGTCGGCGGCCGCCCCATCCTCTAAGAAGAGGAAACTAGGTACTGTTATGGGAGGACTTGGGGTTTCCGATGGTTTTGCTAGAGAGTTGATGAGGACATGCGCGGCCCTGGGGGGAAGGATGTCTTTGCCCGAGCTCCGGGAGTCTTCGGCGCGGATGCTGAGGGTTACCGGGGGTTGGTGGCCTAGGAATGTTCCTATCCCCCGCGCGGCCGGCGAAGACTTTTTTACATCCCGTATGGTTCGTGAATGGAAAGTGTTTCCTTACGGGCGGAATATTGTTGTTGTTGTGTCGGCAGTGATGGACAAGGATCGCCAGGGAGCTGCACAGAAGCGCCAGGCGGTTGTCAGGCTTCATGAAGCCAGGCCGAAGAGGCAGCGAGGGGCTGCGAAGGCTGCTGCCCCAGGTGGAGGCAAGCCGCCGCTAGCGGCAAAGTCGGCCGTTCCTGCATCCAGCAAGGCGCCGGAGGCTGCGGCTGGCGCCGGTGGTTCCAGGCCCGCGAAGACTTTGCCGGCGTCCAGCAGGGTGCCGGAGGTCGCGAAGGCCCGAGGGTTGCCGTCGCCGGGCAAGGCCGTCGCCGACTTCGCCACTGATATTAGCGTGCACGATTATCTTGGTGGTAAGCCGTTGGCTCGTTTTTTTAATTCGTTGATACGTCGCAGGGTCGGGCGAAGGCCAACTTGTTATTGTTGCGCCTGTCACGGCGACCACGGCGGCGTCCGTGGTGCCGAAGGCGAAGGGCGGTGCACTTAGTGCCGGAGGCGAGATGCCGGCACTCGCGGCTGTCAGGGACGAGGCGGGCGCTGTGTCCCGCCGGCTGAAGGAGATGAAGGAGGCGCTAAGTCAGGTTCGTTGAGCTAGACTTCGGGTTTTTTTATTATTATTTTTTGGGGCCACGGTCTTACGTGTGTTTTGCAGGCGACTGACTTCGCAGACCGCGCGGCGTCTGGGGCCCTCACGGCAGTTGTGTCTGCCGAAGTCGAGAGACTTCGGACGCAACATGCTGACGCCGTCCGGGAAAAATCGGCCGCCGACAGTAAGTGCCGCAAGCTGTCGGACAAGGTGGCCGCACTGGAGGGGGAGAAGGCTGACCTCCGGCGCCAACTGGCGTGGGAGAAAAGGGAGGCCAACGAGGCCCTCGCCAAGGCGCAGGCTGCGCAGGCGGAGGCCAATCTGGCGCGGGCGGAGGGCAATCTTGCCAGGGAGCGCGCCGAGCAGTTGCAGGAGCGGCTCAGCGCCCTGGAGAGCCGTGTGGAGAGGGCCGAGGCCGCGACGCGCGCGGAGGCTGAGCGGACGCGCAAACAGCTTATGGATTCATACCATGAGCTGGGCGCGCGGACCGGTGACTTCGAAGTGCCGGACCGAGAGCCCGGACTTTGCTGCCTGGAGTGGGTACAAGAGGAGTTGCAGGCACTCCCTACTATCGTGGAGGGGTTTATGTCGTATGCCTCCCTGGTCACCTACGAGGGGGCGATGAACGCGCTCTCTCGCGAAGGGTGCCGGTACTTTGAGGTCTTCGACCAAGCTGATGAAGATTTTGAGCGAGATATCTACAAGGTTGAGGACCCCATAATGAAGGAATCCACCAAAGCCATCTACGACCGGATGTGGGGTCCGCACGGTCGCGAGGTGGTCAGGGAGCGGGCCGAGACGGCGAGGGCTCAGGTAACGTTTGGCGTTTGTTTGGCGTTTGCTAGATGTGGGCTATGTGTGGGTTTGCTGAATTTGTGTGCTGTGTCTTAGGCGGCGCGTGGCGAGAGGGTGGATGACTTCGGGGCGTTGAACAGCGCGCTGCCTGACCCGGAGCCGATCCTGGCGGAGGCCGTGTCCGGGGCCGCCCTGGAGCCGGCCCCGGAGACTGCGGAAGGCGCTCCGGATGCCCCCGCAGCTGCTGCGGCCGGCGGAGACCCACCCCCAGAGACCGCCGAAGGCGCGCCTGATGCCCCCGCAACCGCTGCGCCGAGGGCTGAAGATCCTGCGACGGTGGCGGCGGAGGCGACAGCGGAGGCAATGGCAGAGGCTCCCGCGACGGCTAGGTCTTCTCAGGTGGCGTAGTGGGTGTGGATAGTTAGGGAATTTTGGATATGTTGCTGAATTTTGGTTGCTGCGCAGGTTCAAGATTTTGGGCCTGCGCACGCAACCGCCACTACTAATTTTTTGGCGGCTTCGACCGTGGATGGTGGTAATAAATATGATGGGTCTGCATCTGAGTTTTCTGATTTTGCTGACTCTGGGAGCTCGGTTGAGTGGACTGAGGAGTCATCGGAGGAGGACTTGGACTATTTTGCGGCCTTGGATGTGGCGCGGCGGAGGCTTCACCGCACGCTGTGGACACAGAAGATGTGCCTGGTCCGAGTACCGGGCGTCGACGGCGAAGGGCGGTTGCGAAGCGTAGAGTGAGTGAGGCGGAGGGAGGTCGGCTTCGTGTGAGTAGGGCTGGCCGACAGGAACTGTTGTCTTTGCCAGCCGCCGCGAGTACAGGTGAAGGGGAATTGCGAAGTCTTTTTGCGGGTGAGGAGCTTAGGATAATGTTATTTAACTATAGGGAGATGGGAATTATTCCTAAGGTTGAGCCGATGTAGAGTGTGGTGCCCTCGCTTGTACATGTGTAAAGGCTTGTATGATGAGGTTGTGTGCCCCCGCACACTTGGCTATGCTTGCGAGGGAGTTATGTACTTGGTCTGGTGTATTTTGTTATGTTGTGCTGGTGCGCATATAGTCGGTCTTGGCGCGGACAGTTTGGTGTGGTCGTTTTTGCTTTTGTTGTGCTAGTCCGGCTGCACCCTTAGGCGACTTCTGCACGGATAGTTGTCGCGGTAGACTTCAGTTTTTCGCACTTGTTGTGCTAGTCCGGCTGCACCCTTAGGCGACTTCTGCGCGGATAGTCTTCGCGGTAGACTTAGGTTTTTTGCACTTGTTGTGCTGGTCCGGCTGCACCCTTGGGCGACTTCTGCACGGATAGTCTTCGCGGTAGACTTCGGTTTTTCGCACTTGTTGTGCTAGTCCGGCTGCACCCTTAGGCGACTTCTGCGCGGATAGTCTTCGCGGTAGACTTAGGTTTTTCGCACTTGTTGTGCTGGTCCGGCTGCACCCTTGGGCGACTTCTGCACGGATAGTCTTCGCGATAGACTTCGGTTTTTCGCACTTGTTGTGCTAGTCCGGCTGCACCCTAAGGCAACTTCTGCGTGGATAGTCTTCGTGGTAGACTTAGGTTTTTCGCACTTGTTGTGCTGGTCCGGCTGCACCCTTAGGCGACTTCTGCGCGGATTTGTCGCACGCGAGGGTGGCTGGCGCTGAGCCTCGCGGTGACCTCGTATTGGTCGAATGTCGAAGACCGTCGTCGCGGTCTTTTTTCGACGCATGTTTTTGCGGGGGATTTTTCACACATATATTACATGGCTCCGCCTCGTTAAAAACCTCACCCCCCGGGAGTAAAAGAGTGCGGGCCAGAATAAGATTGTTTTTGCGAATTACAAGGGAGAATCAGCCCTGATGAGTCAAACAAAAAATTTGCGGAGGTTGTCGATGTTCCAGGAGTGCTCCAGGTCTTCGCCGTTTGGCGTTGTGAGCCTGTAAGCACTGGGGGAAGCTTTCGTCTTGACTATGAAGGGGCCCTCCCACCTGGGCTCCAGCTTGCCCCTAGACTCTGTCCGAGCTGTTCGGACGAGTACGAGGTCCCCTTCGCTGAATTCCCTCGGGATGACTGCGTGGTCGCGCCATGCTTTTGTCTGGTCTTGGTATTTGTTTAGGGCCTGTAGGGCGAAGACTCGGTCTCCGTCATTGAGATCCTTTGAAGTTGGCTCGTCCACGTCGGGGACGGCTGACGGAACTGTTCGTGGGGACCCATGTTTTATTTCTTGTGGGGTCATGGCCTCCGATCCGTATAGAAGGCGGAAAGGAGTGAACCCGGTCGCCCTGCACTCAGTCGTGTTTAATGCCCAGACCGCCTCGGGTAACAAATCGGCCCACTTGCCCTTTTTTCGTCGAGGAGCATCTTTTTGACATCTGTGAAGATTTTTCCGTTGGCGCGTTCCACAACTCCGTTGGACTGCGGGTGATAGACTGAGGCGAAGGCAAGCTTGGTGCCGATGGAGAAGCAAAAATCCTTGAAGTCTTGGCTGTCAAATTGCTTGCCGTTGTCGACTGTTAGTTCGGTCGGTACTCCGAAGCGGCAAACAATGTTTTGCCAGAAGAATTTTTGGGCAGTCTTTGATGTTATTGTGGAGACAGCCCTTGCCTCAATCCATTTGGTGAAGTATTCGACAGCGACGAAGGCGAACTTAAGGTTCCCCTGAGCCGTGGGCAGGGGCCCGACGATGTCTAGGCCCCAGCGCTGGAGAGGCCATGTGTGGGCGATCAGCTTTGTAAACTACGAAGGGCTGCCTGATCGAGGGGAAAACTTCTGGCAGGCTTCGCAGGACTTTGTGACCCGATTTGCGGCGCAGATCATTGCGGGCCAGTAGAAACCTTGGCGGATCACCTTAGCAGCTAGGGCCCTTGGCCCTGCGTGAGAGCCGCAGGTACCACTGTGGACTTCGCGTAGGATCTGGACACCTTCGGTTTCGGTGACGCATTTGAGCATTGGCTGACTGACCCCCTTCTTGTAGAGTTGGCCCTCAATCAGTGCGAAGTCCCGGCTTCGATGCTTGAGTTGCTTGGCCTTGTTGATGTCGGTTGGGTGATAATACCCCTATAGAAACAGAGTTATTGGTGCCCGCCAGTCTTCGGTCATGATAAGGTTGACTATGCGGTGGCCCTCGCTGTCATTGGTTATTTGGAGCCCTTCGGGGCTCCGGACGGCTGGTGTGCCGATGACATGGTAGAACACGTCGGAGGGCAAGGACTCGCCTCTGGCGGCGGCCTTGGCCAATGCGTCGGCCTCTTCATTCTTGGCCCGGTCCACATGCTGCAAGGTGAATCCTTTGAATTGTCTCTCGAGACTTCGGATGGCCGCGAGGTATTGCATAAGTGCGGGGTCCTTTGCTGCATAGTCTTTCTCGACTTGGCCGGCAACTACCTTGGAGTCTGTTTTGATGATGCAGGTGGTGACTCCGAGGGCCCTCAGCTTGCGGAGGCCGAGGATGACTGCTTCGTATTCTGCTATATTATTTGTGCATCTGTCAGATTCCAGAGCAAAGCTGAGGCGTGCTGCATATCTGTGCTTGACCCCGGCTGGTGAGGTGATGACTGCAGCGGCGCCTGCCCCCGCATGGCACCATGCGCCGTCGCAATGGATCGTCCAAACCTTCTCTGCGGACGGATCCGGCTGTGTTATTGGCCCAGTCCAGTCGACGATGAAGTCTGCCAGGACTTGTGACTTGATGGCTGTCCTGGGCTCGAAGTTGATGTGGTAGCCAGAGAGTTCGGCCGCCCACTTGGCAATTCTCACCGATGCCTCCGGGTTTCTGAACAATTCGCCGAGTCCCCTGTCTGAAGTGACTCAGACCTTGAATGCTTCGAAATAATGGCGCAATTTGCGCGAAGACATAACTACTGCATAGGCAATCTTCTCCAGCTCTATCATGTTACACTTGGACGGTGTCAGCACTTCGGAGACGTAATAAACTGGGCACTGCCTGACCACGCCCTCAACTGTCTGCTCCTGCACTAGTGCCGCGCTGACCGCGTGCGGCGAAGCCGCAACATAGAGCAACAGGGGGAGCGAGGAGTCGGGGCTTGTGAGGACGGCCAACTCCGACAGGTACTGCTTTAATGAGGCGAAGGCCGCTGCCTGCTCTGGTCCCCAGGCGAAGTCTTTTGCACCACGAAGTGTTTTGAGGAAGGGGAAACTTCGCTCAGCGGACCTGGAGATGAATCTGTTGAGAGCGGCCAATCTGCCTGTCAGGCGCTGGACGTCTCTGGCGGACTGCGGAGGCGTCATGTTCATGATGGCCTGAATCTTGGTTGGGTTGGCCTCGATGCCGCGGTGTGATACCAGGTAGCCCAATATTTTGCCTTGGCGAACGCTGAAGACGCACTTTTCCGGGTTTAGGCGAAGTCGTGCGTCTCGCATGTTCGCGAATGTCTCGGCGAGGTCGGCGAGATGGTCCTCCTTGCTCTTGCTGGCGACGACGATGTCGTCCACATATGTGAATATATTTCTGCCAACTTGTCCGTCGAGCACTGTCTTGGTAAGCCTGGAGAAGGTGGACCCGGCGTTCTTGAGTCCCTCCGGCATTCTGATGAAGCAATAAGTGCCGAAGGGTGTTATAAAACTGGTGCTGGCCTCGTCTTCCTCCTTCATGTATATCTGGTGGTAACCGGAGAAGCAGTCGAGGAGTGACATGACCTCGCACCCGGCCGCGCTATCGACTATTTTGTCGATCCGCGGCAACGGGAAGTTGTCCTTTGGGCAAGCCTTATTGAGACTGGTGAAGTCGATGCACATTCGCCACTTCCCGCTCTTTTTCTGCACCATCACAACGTTGGAGAGCCACGTGGGGTAAGCCACCGGCTCGATGAATTTGGCTTCCAGGAGGCGGTGCACCTCTGCCTTGGCGGCCTCTGTCTTCTCGTCGGACATCTTGCGGAGCCGCTGTTTTTTCGGCCTCACCGAAGGGTCGATCCCCAAGCTGTGTTCAATTATTGATCGGCTGACCCCGACCAGGTCGAGGGCTGACCAGGCGAAGACATCTTTGTTCTTGGACAGGCAACAGAGGAGCTTCTCTTCTTCATGCGAAGTGAGGTCTTCGCTGATAGTGACTGTCTGCTTGGGCGTGGCCTGGTCGAGGGGGACAGTCTTGGTCCCGTCGTTGCTCTGCAGCTGTGCCTTGTCGTGCTGTTTATCGGTTGGGCTGGCGGGCGCGGGGACCTCGCGCTGTGTCGTGAGACAGTGTACGTTTCTCTGACCGGGCACGAAGTCCCGCTCTATGTTGCGCGCCGCTTGCTGGTTGTCGTAGACCGAAATAACGCCTAACGGACCTGGTATCTTCATACATAGGTACAGTCCGTGAATGGCTGCCTCGAACTTATTGATGGAGCCCCGGCCCATGATGGCATTGTATGGATACACCATATCCACAATGTCAAAGGTTACTTGCTCACTTCGGGCATTGGGTGCTACACCGAAGGAGAGAGGCAATTCTATCTTGCCGACAGGAAAGGTGCCCTTGCCGCCGAAGCCATACAACGGGTTGTCCGAAGGCTTGAGCAGGCTGTGGCTTATGCCCATGCGATCGAAGGCGTGGAGGAAAATGATGTCCGCCTGACTGCCATTGTCGACTAGGACTTTGTGCAGGTCCCAGCCTGCCACGCTGCAATTGATAACCATGGCGTCGATGTGGGGGGCGCTGCGCAGATCGACGTCTCGTGCGTCGAAGGTTAGCGGTATGTGGGACCAGTTTGTCTGCACAACTGGGCCAGTGACGGCGACGTGGTTGATGCTGCGGTAGTGGTCCCGCTTCTGCCGCTTTGTGTCGAAGTCAGTGCTGGACCCCCCAGTTATCATGTGAATGACTCCGCGATACGGCTGATCGGCGAAGTCTTCCTGCTTTGGGGTGTGGGGGATGTTTTGATGTTGCTGGTGTGGTGGTGGGGGTGGGGGAGGTACGATTTGTACTTCCTGATGGTGTTGGTAAGCGTGGTGCGGTGGATGCGGGGCGGGGGCGTGGATATATGGTGGAGGGGGTTGCTGGTAAGTGTGTGCGACAACTCTGGGGTTGTCGGCTGGCTGCGCCCATGCCATCCTGTCTCGGGTGGCCTTCGTTTCTGGGCAGTCTTTGGTTTGGTGGGCGCAGTCTTTGCCATGGAAGAGGCAGTAGAATCGGCGCGGCGGCTGCGCATGCCCCCGACCACCTACCGCGAGTTCCATTTCCGCGGCCCTGGGGGGATATTCCTGGTGACGAGGGGCGTCTGCAGCCGGGTGCTGGTTGGCGATGTTGTGCACTTGCTGTTGATTACGGCCGTCTCGACCGGAGTCTGGCTGCGAAGTCCTCGTCCACGTGCGGCTGGACTGCGGAGCATCTTTGGGCTTCCTTTGGGACTCAACCTTGCGCTGGTGGAGCTCTTCGGATTTGGCGTATTTTTCAAACAGCTGATATAATTCCTGGAGGTTCTTGGGCGGATCTCTGATGCAGTGGCTATAGAGGACGCCGGCGCGAAGGCCACTGATAGCGTAGTGGATAGCAATCTGGTCATCGACTGAGGGCAGCTGTGACTTGAGTGTTAAAAATTTGCGGTAGTACTCCCGCAGAGTCTCCTTTTCCAGCTGCTTGCAGAGCGAGAGTTCGGCCAAGGCGTCGATGTCTGGGCGGTACCCTTGGAAGTTGAGCAGGAACTTGTCCCGGAGGCTTCTCCAGGAATCAATGGACAGCGGAGGCAACCTGGTGAACCAGGTGAGAGCTGGGCCCTCTAGGGCGATGATGAAAGACTTCGCCATTGTGGCGTCGTCCCCTCCGGAAGATGCAACGGCGACCTGATAACTCATTATGTATTGTGCTGGGTCGGTGCTGCCATTGTACTTGAGATAGGTCCCTGCCCGGAAGTTAGCTGGCCAAGGCGTCACTTGCAGGTGTGGCGCCAGGGGACTTCGCTCGTCGAGGTAGTTGACCCCTTGGAATGGAGCGGCGTGCGGGAAGGTGTGGTCGCGCTGGGGGAAGCGCGGGCCTTCCGGTTGTGCGCGCTGTTGCAGGGGTGGCCCATGCTGCAGGCCGAGGTGGCCTTCGCGTGTGTCTTCCAGTTGTGCGCGCTGCTGGAGGGGTGGCTCGTGCTGCAGGCCAAGGTGGCCTTCGCGCTGCATCAGCGCGATCTCCCGCTCGAGGTCCTGGGCCTTCTGCTCTTCGTCGCGTATCATTTGCCGCACTTTGGCTAGTGCGGACACGCGCTGGCGCTTGGCCTCTAGTATCTCTTTCTGCCTCTAGAGATTGCGGTTCTTGAGGCGCAGGGCGCACAACTGTAGTTGTTCTTCCGCTGAGACGCCGAGGACTTCACCGTCCTCGGTGAGGTCCGTGCCCTCCAGTGGGGCGAAGCCTAGGGGTGGCTGCGATTGTCCTTCAGGGCCGCAGGTGCGGAGGGTGTCGTCTTCGCAGGTGCGGAGAACGTCGTCTTCAGTGGCCTCTTGGTGGGTGGATTGGGTGAGGGCGAGGGCCTTGCCCTTTCTTGCAGCAAGTAGTGCTGCCTTCGCAGCCTCGTCAGCCTTCGGGTTAGCTTTCTTGGGTGCCATCGCGGGTGGTTTTCTCGTAGCACGAACGGTGGGCGCCAAATGTTGGAACTTGCTCTCAGTTGCAAGGGGGGCCAACAGGGGTGAACAGTGACGTTAACAGGGTTCTCGCGCGAGATGGCAACAGCTCTGTTAATCTGGCCTCTCACGGGCACTGTGCGGGGGTATTTATAGGTATCTGAGCGCCCAGCGTCTCGTGTTAAGGACGCATGTGCCCTCAGACACCTAAGTTATCCCCAGAATATTCCCATAAAGCAGGGTTACAGACTGTAATTATAGGGATGCCTTTACAAATTAGGCCCGTAACACGCAGCGGCCACGCAGTGCCCGTTACAATGGGCCGGATCGCACGTGGGCCTCCGGGCTGGACGAGGTCGCACGGTGGGAGGACCTCGTCGCAGGCCTTCGTCTGATGTCGTATCGAGCGAAGGGTGTCCCTGCCCGTTTTATCTCCGTCGGACCAGCGACAGCAGCGAAGGCTTCGAGCGAAGGGTGGCGCCTTTGCCTTCGCCCCAACAGTTATCAGAGAGGTAAAATACCCAGAATGGCTGGCTAACATTGTTATGGTAAAAAAAGGCCAATGGTAAATGGAGGATGTGTATTGATTTTACTGATCTCAACAAGGCCTGTCCGAAGGACGAGTTTCCATTGCCAAGGATAGATTCCCTAGTTGATGCAGCAGCTTCATCAGAGCTTATGAGTCTGCTGGATTGTTATTCAGGCTATCATCAAATTTGGATGAAGAAGGAGGATGAGCCAAAAACCAGCTTCATAACCCCCAGTGGAACATATTGTTACCTTCGGATGCCTGAGGGGCTCAAGAATGCTGGAGGAAGCTTCAGCAGAATGACAGCGAAGGTTCTTCATTCTCAGATAGGCAGAAATGTGCTAACTTATGTTGATGATATCATTGTAAAAAGCACGAAGCAAGAAAATCACATTGCTGATCTGCAGGAGACCTTCGCTAATTTGAGACAGGCCGGTTTAAAGTTGAATCCAGAAAAATGTGTCTTCGGAGTGAAGAAAGGGAAATTTCTTGGCTGCCTAGTTTCAACAAAAGGGATTGAGGCTAATCCAAATAAAATCAAAGCTATCCTTCGAATGGAACCACCAAGTACAAAGAAGGGGGCTCAACGATTGACAGGAAGACTAGCATCTCTCAACAGATTCATATCTAGATCAGCAGAGAGAAATTTACCATTCTTCGAAGTGCTAAAGTCAGCCGAAGTTTCTCAGTGGGGACCAGATCAGCAGAGAGCCTTCAAAGAGCTGAAGCAATATTTGATAGACCTAACGACGTTAACTACACCAACGCCAGGGGCTCCTCTGTTGTTATATGTGGCAGCTTCGCACTCAGCGGTAAGTGCGGCACTTGTCCAAGAGAAGCTTGAAGGGCAAGTCAAAAAGCAAGCCCCAATCTACTTCGTCTCTGAAGTCCTTAGTTTATCAAAGAAAAATTATACAGAATTGGAGAAGGTGCTATATGCTGTTTTGATGGCTTCTAGGAAGCTTCGGTATTATTTTCAAGCATACAATATAATTGTTCCTTCTTCACAACCATTGAAGGACATTATGAGAAATAGAGAAGCTACTGGAAGGGTTGGAAAATGGGCTGCGGAACTCAATGAATTTTGCATTGATTATGTGCATAGATATTTGATTCAGTCCCAAGCGTTGGCAGACTTCATTGCTGACTGGACGCCAGGGGCTCAGGAAGAAGAAACGAATAAAGATGCCGAAGTCTGGACAGTGTTTTGTGATGGTTCTTGGGGAACCTTCGGAGCAGGAGCAGCTGCTGTGTTGGTCGCACCTTCCAAAGTTAAAACTTGCTACGCAACAACACTCGATTTCAGTTGCACAAATAACATTGCTGAGTATGAAGCTTTGCTCTTGGGTCTTCGGAAATTAAAGGCAATGGGAATTAGAAGGGCGGTTCTTAAAACCGATTCTCAGGTTATTTCTGGTCATATTGACAAGAGTTATAAAGCAAGAGATCCGAAGCTTGAAAAATATTTAGACACGGTCTGAAGGATTGAGGCTTCCTTTGAGGGGTTTTCTGTTAAAAATATTCCTCGAGGACAAAATGAACATGCTGATTTGTTAGCCAAGTCAGCAGCACAGGGGCTGCCCTTACCTTCGGAAGTATTTTTCGAAACAATAAAAGCACCTTCGGTTGAGCTTCTTGAAAGAGCAGTCCTCAACATATCTCCTGTCTATAGTGAAGACTGGAGAACTGAGATCATCTCTTTCCTTCAGGGTAACTTTCTTTCAGATGACGAAGCTTATAATAAGAGGATAGAGACAAGAGCTCGACCATATGTTATAATAGAAGGGGAACTGTACAAGCGTGGGGTCTGTTCTCCATTACTCAAATGTTTATCCAGAACCGAAGGTATAGAATTGATGAAGGAAATACACGCAGGCCTGTGTGGATCTCATATTGGATCTAGGCCTTTGCTGGGAAAAGTTTTTCGCCAAGGATTTTATTGGCCAAAGGCAGCTTCGGATGCAGCGGAATTAGTCCAAAAGTGCGAAGGTTGTCAGAAATGTGCAAGAGATCAAAAACAACCTTCGTCTTTAACCCAGTTAATACAACCCACTTGGCCATTGCAAAGGTGGGGTCTTGATTTGTTAGGTCCATTACCACCAGCACAAGGGAACTTAAGATATGTTGTAGTGGCAGTGGAATATTTTTCTAAATGGATTGAGGCAAAGCCTTTAGCCACAATAACTTCGGTCACTATTCAAAAGTTTTTCTGGCAAAATATTGTTTGTCGTTTCGGAGTGCCGAAGGCTATTACTGTGGATAATGGGACGCAGTTTGATTCCAAAGCTTTCAGAAAATTTTGTGATCAAATTGGCACGAAGATCCATTTTGCATCTGTTCGGCATCCAGAGTCAAATGGACTTGTTGAAAGGGCTAATGGTATCATAATGACAGGAATAATGAAGTTAATCTTCAATCAGCCTAGGGGAAAGTGGCCAGACGAATTAATCAAAGTGGTATGGAGCCACAACACAACAATATCAAGATCAATAGGTTTTACACCATTCAAACTATTGTTTGGTGACGAAGCAATAACTCTGGAAGAAGCCAAAGCAGGATCAATAAGAATAGTAGCTTCTGCAGAAGACGAAGCTGAAGCTGATTACTCTGTGGAAAAAGATGCTATAGAGGGGATCAGGCTTCAAGTTGTGGAAAACATCAGCAAATACCAAGTTGAAACAATAAAATGGCGTGATAAAAAGGTTCGGCTAAAGAACATTGAACCAGGACATTTGGTGCTTCGAAGAGTAGCCAACCCAGAGACAGTAGGCAAGTTATAGCTGAAATGGGAAGGACCTTTTCTGGTAGTATCTTTGTCAAGACCCGGTTCCTACAGATTGAAGGATATGGACGGCAACGACATTCCTAGATCATGGAATGCGGATGAGCTTCGGCGATATTATATTTAGTGTGATGTAATTTTTTCTATTCTTTTTTGTGGTACCCTATTCCTTTCCAAAGGGGGAGAAAGGTTTTTAATGGGGCCACAACATGTAATTTTCCTTTCTCTTATTTCAATTCTATAAGAGCGATATCCCCCAAAGATGTAAATGTAAAAGCTGAGAACGCACCATCGAGTGCAAAGGAAAAAGAAAATAAAACAGGGAGAAGCTCAAAAGTCGTTCCTAAGGGAATGCAGAGCTTGCAGCGAAAAATAAACGCTGATTCCGCCGAAAGTAAAAGGCGAAGAAGCTCCTAAGGGAGGCTTGCAGCGAAAAATAAACGTTGATTCCGCCGAAAGTAAAAGGCGAAGAAGCTCCTAAGGGAGGCTTACAGCGAAAAGTCAGCGCTGATACACCGAAAAGTAAACGGTGAAGCTGAAAAATAGACGGCAAAAATATTTGAGTTATTCCCAAGGGAATGAAAGTTATGATTATGGTTTCGAATATACATTTGGATATTCATTTGCACGATACATTACATCATGACATTTGCATTCATAAACATTCATTTAGACATATATAGGATCATTATCATCATATCATACAGAAAAGGCAGATGCTTCGGCTATGAGGAAAAAACTTCGGAGAAAGAGGAAACTCTCATGCTTCGTTGTGTACGAAAAGAAGGGAAGGTGTTTTTTCGCCTTCGGCTCAGAAATAAAATTTCGTCCACAGCAAAGCAGATCGTACACGGATAAAAGAAAAAAGATATATTATAAGGTATGCACAAATTTACATAAGTTTCTTTACAATTATATTACAAAAATTTCTCTAGAATCTTTTGCAGAAAAGTCCTTCGGAGCATCTGTTAAGCTTCAGCTTGTCATTCTTCAGCTTCATCATCCTGCACATATTAAAACGGAATGAGAAAGGTGCAGAATTCAAGGAGAAGGTAAAAGTAACAAGTATAAGTTTCTCACTGGCTTAAGGTGGCTCCGAGCTTCGTCACCAGCCATTTTTGGCCCGCCGTTTATCCAAATCTGGGTCATGAACCTGTTTCCTATGCTTCGGGCTAGGCTTGGGATGTCAACCAAATCTGCTAGTGACAAACTGAAGTTTGGCCTATTTACAATCTTCCCGTGCGTGCAGCCAGCCTTCAGGAAAGCGGTAGCCGTGCCTCGAGAAGCTAGCAGGGCGCAGAAATCAGCATGCCCAGCAATAACTTCGTCAAGTGCATCAACCTCTCCTTCAATGTATTCCAAGGTGCTGGGCAGGTTTTCAGCTGAAGGTGTAAACTTATCAGAGTTGGCTCCAATTGAGTGAAACACATCCTTCAGCCGCTGCACGCATCGGCTGCCGAAATTTAAGCATTTCTCCTGAAGCTCCTTCAATGATTTTTGCAAATTTGAATTCTTCTCGATTTCGGTCTTGAGACATGTTTCGAGATTCTTCTTTTCCTGCTCAGATTTTTCTGACTTTTTGAGTAATTCATTGTTTAATCTGTCATTTTCGGCTTGGGCCTCAGCCAGTGAACCTTCCATAGAATGAATTACAAAGTCTTTCTTTTCTAAGGCAACTTCGTGTTCTTTAACTATGATTTCAAGGTATTGAATGACGAAGTCCTTTTTCTTCAGAGCAGCTTCGTAATTTTCGACTTTGTTTTCTAGATCTTTGATGATAGCTTTGTTTTTCTCCTCTTCAAGATCTTGTTGCATTCTCAGCACTTTACTTAGTAGTATACTCTGACAAAACAACCTTCGTTAGAAAACATATTAATTCAGAAAACAATATAAAGTCGAGTTTTTACCTTGAAATTAGCATAGAGCAGGCTACCGGCAATATGCTGTCCCTGGTACCTGCATAGGTCCGCTTCTATCTTCGGAAGGCCAACGCTTTTTGAGAAGGTCTTAACAACCTTGGCCTCGGTTCGGTTCCGAAGGCATCTTAGCTTCCCTTCATTGACTCCACCAAATAGCAGAGACCCTGGTTTGTATCCACATGATATAGCATATTTCTTTAGCTCTTCTTTTTCAGCGTCTGTTAACTCTTGTCCAAGTATATCTTGAAAATTAAAATTTTCTTCTTCCAAAGTGTCTTCAATCTGCTCTTTTCCTTTTTCAGTTGTCATGTTCACCGCAACCGCAACAGCTTCTTCTTCAGCCATTCTCAGAAGTATATTGTCAATATCGCCAAGTGTGGTTTCTAGATTAGGATCTTCGGTGATCCCGGTTTCGGCTCCGGCGGTTTCGGCTTCAGTGGTTGCTCCGGTAGCTTCGGCTCCGGTGGCTTCGGCTCTGGTAGCTTCGGCTCCGGTGGCTTCGGCTCCGGTGGTTTCGGCTCCGGTGGCTGTGGTTTCGGCAGTGACAATTTTTGACGCCGATGTCGGTGGCGGTGTCTGATGAATGACATCGGCCACTTGGATGATTCTTCGTTTTTTCGGCTTTGCGGGACTTTCTGTTGCCGAAGCTTCTTTGTCCTTCTGAAAAAACTTCGTCAGTTCTGGCGCCAGCGGACTTAGCCTGGTAGGCAAAGGTTCAGTCATTACCTTCAGAATCTCTTCCACTTCGGCAGCAGAAGGTGTTGCAGGAGCTTCCTCCTCTTGGGCCGACGTCTTTGGTTTTGGGGATGCAGCCTTCCTTTTCTTCGGAGCAACTATCTTCGGCTCAGGGCTCAGTTTTTCAGAAATTTTCTTGTCCTTTTTAGCCAATTTGGTGCCTTCTTTGTCAAGGGCTCTTGCAATCCTCTTTCTTTTTGGACCTTCGACATCTCCGCCCAGTTGCTCATAATCAGGGTAATCAAAATTCAAGGCATCCAGCACACGATTCAATCTTCGTTTCGGACGTGTGCCGAAGGCTGCAGTCATTAATTGATCTTCTTTCTTAGAGTAATTACCGAGGATCTCGTTGCACATAATTTCAATGGTGGTCAACCACTCTTGACAGGGTGCTTTAAAATGTTTCTTAAACTTGTAGTGATAAGGCAATCGAACAAGTTCCCCCTTCTTCTTTTCTCCTTCTAGCTTCGGCATCTCCCACTCCCTCAATGTTGGGAACACCTTAAAAGCCAAAAATTCCTGCACCAGGTCTCTAGTGCCAATATGATCTGAAATCACTCGAAATTCAGCCAAAGCAGACTGACTCGGGCTCCCCATTATCATGTTGCATCGGGGCCTCGTTTCTCCGAAGGTTAGTTCTAGCGGGCTTTGAACCAGTTTATCTTCATCTTCATCAATCTTAACATAAAACCATTCAGACTTCCATCCGGCTGGCCATTTGCTTCGGTAGCTTATTACTGGAAACTTCGAAGTCTTACGATAAGTGAAGTTGTAACAGCCAAAATTATCGTGCAGACCATCTCCTCTGGCTTTAGTCTGGTAGTGTAATTCATGAACTCGGCAGAAACCCTCACTGAACGGTTCCACCCCTGGCTACGAAGAGCCCAAATGTAAACACTTAATCTAACAATAGCATTGGGGGTCAGCTGATGAAGGTAGATCCCGAACTTCTTCAGTACAATAGCAATCATCTTGTTTAGGGGGAACCTTAGACCAGCTTTAAGAAAACTTTTGAAGACTACTACCTCGTCCTTTCCTGGCTTTGGGATAGTTTCCTCTCTACCAAAACGAATTAATTCCTTCTTGGCCTCACTAAAATAACCCATCTTCACCATTTTAGGAAAATCAGCTTCAGAAATGGTGGACTTTCCAAAGTCCAGATGACTAGGTTTACTTGGCATCCCACAACTGTACTCATCTTCGGAACCAACTTCTTCAACATCAGCTTGTGTTGCTTCGGCAGCAGGTGTGTCCTCTGATGAAACTAGCCCAGAACGCCTCATTGCTTCGGAAATCGGAACAGTGTCAGCGGCTTCGATCTCATCTTCACCACGCTCAACCCTAGCAGTGGAGCGTACTCTGGCCATTTGATTTTAAATTTCTTGAAAATTCCTTGGAAATTAATAACCTTTTTTGCGAAGCTCTTCTCGTGACAAAGCAGAATCCAAACTGGAGCTTCGTTTGAATGCAAAAGTCAAGCTTCGACTATGGTTAAATTTTTGGCAGCAAAACAGTGCAATAGCAATGAATGCTGTGGTAACTTCACACCTACCTGTCTGTTTATATAGTGCTACAGGTAAGAAGGTGAATCGTCAAGATTTTTACACCGGACAAACAGTCGCTCGCACGCACTGAACGGTGGGCCGCAAAAACCGAGAAAGTGAACCTGCATGGTGGGACCGCTCCGTGCTCGGAAACTGTATCGTTTCTCGTCAACGAGCTAAGGGAAGGTGTTTTTCGGACCTTCGGCTTCCCGAATCCTAAGAGACTTTTTTCACGGATCAAGCTCGTTACGAAAAACGATCTAGCACCGCGAAGGGGCTACTGTTGGGACCATGCTTCGTCGCCGAAGGTCCCGCAGGAAGAAACAGCTTTGGCAAAAGCTGCTCATACGTAATGCCGAAGCTACCACTTATGAGGCTTCGGTGTTATAGCGTGTCCGAAGATGAAGGATCGAACCGACTTAAAGATGGAATGACCTTTTAGTCCATAAGGGTCCGAATCATTGTTGTAAACTTTTATAAGGGGTATGATTGTAATTCCTTACATGCTGTGTTCTGTGCCTATAAATAGTGAACAGTATTCCTTTACTGTTCACGGAATCTTGTAATTTGCAAACGCATTGCTCGGGAATTATTACTTTCTGCCAAGGCGAAGGTATAAATGTACCTAAACATTATGTTTTGTTATTTAGATTTATGTAATAAAATATATGAATAATGTTATCTATTTTTTATACATCTTTCTTTAATGTTTCATGTTTTATATTTTATTTCATATTATTTTGTAATTCTGATCACGAAGGTGCGACCTTCGTGATATTCTACTCATGGTCTTCGTCCGAAGTGCATTAAATCCTTGGGGAAATAATGCTTCAGCGGACGAAGGGCATTAATATTTAACATTTTATGTTGCCTTGTTCTTAATTCGAAGCATTTGAGAACAAGTCCCAAACAATAGTAAAGAAAGGAGTTGGAATATTTGGTGTTTAGGGAATATTTTTTCTATTTTATACATGCATGAGTATACAAACACAAGTTAAATAGGAATAAACCCCTTAATAAATAAAACAATATATGTATAAAATAATGAAAATACTTCTTCATGCTGGTATCTTTGTTTGTGCACTTAATCTGAGTGTGAAATTCACAACCAAATTTGCATTCAAATTTGAAATCTAAAAATAAAAAGGAAAAGAAAATAGAAAAGAAAAAGGAAAGGAAAAGAGAGCTAATCGGGCCAGTAGCCTCGTTTTCGGCCCGTTCCCTCCTCCCCTTTTTTGCGTGTGTCGGCCCATCTTCCTCTTTTCTTTCTCTCGGCCCAAATTGGAGTTGCGCGCTTGCTCGTTGCACGATGACAGCTTGGTCCCACCGGGCAGCCGTTGTTTCCTCGCCGCTCGCGTTCTGCAATGGTGGGACCCGCTCATCAGCCTCTCCTGCATGCGTGCGTCGGGGATTGAAGCCACTGACTAACGGGCCCCGCATCTCAGCCGTCGCACGCTACTGTTGTTCTTCCCCCTCGTAACAAACTGTGTCGATGCGCTCGGCACCGCGAGGAAAGCGGACTTCGTTGCACATCCCACCGAACCAACCTCCAAAAGCCCATATAGCTAACTCTTGGGTTCCTGCTCCTCCTTTCACCCCCACAAACCATCACCAGACGAAAGGATTGAGAGGAAGGAGCCGCAGATTGCCGCCACGCCGGAACCTTAAGCCCATCACAACCCAGCCCTCGACAATTGTCTTGAGTGGTTTGCTCAGTCGTGGGGAGGGTTGTCGGTATCTTGCCTGGGGAGAATCGAGGTCCAGTGCCCAGGAATAGCTCGCCGGAGTTTGTGTGCTACAGCTATATGCCCCGCCTATACATGTACATGTGGGCCGGCCTGGCCCGGCATGGCACAGCCCACAAAAGCACGGCCCACAAAGGCATGGCCCACAAAAGCACATATCTAATTATGGGCCGTGCCGTGCCAGCACGTGTGCCCAGTCATCGGCCCACGGCACGACCCACAATTAGTTATGTGTGTCAGGCCGGCCCAAATAGCCCAAAATACCTTAATGTGCCAGACCGACCCATATACATACAACAGTAATACATCAACAAAAAGTATAAAATATATATATGACCAAAATAAAAATAAGATGTTTTGTGGATGCACATTATAAACCTTTGGTCAGAAAGAAAAAAAATATTACAACTAGCTCATAAATAATATCCAGTTCTCTGTTTAGTGTTTAATTGAGTACTATACATCCATACAGAATACATATACAATGATCATCATCACTATTCACTATCCATATCTAGGTATTGGTTCTTGATGGCTTATTGAAGCTCTAGATTCTCCAAGTTATGCTAGTCATGTGGGCTTTGACGGACCTTAGTTAAATACTGAGTCTATATTTAGTGAGCCTCGGTGGGCCTTAGTTAAATGGGTCGTGCCAGGCCGGCTCGTGGGCTTGACTTGAGGCCCAGACACGGCCTACAATGTGGGCCGTGCCGGCCCAGACCCACAATTAGGTTGGGCCGTGTCAGATATGGGTCGTGCCAGAAATTGTGTGCTTTGGGCCGGCCTATTAGGCACAGCACAAATGTACACCTATAGCCCCGCCGCGTAGCCGACCCTGTCCGCGACATAATCTGTCGGTAAGACTTATCCCAATCAAGTCGCCTTGATCCCCCGTACGTATAGTCGTTGCCATGTACGCTTGTAGCTGCGTGGTAGGGCTGGGCAGTACTTTGCCGCCGTCGCCGCCGCGGATGCCCGGCGTGCCACTACCTCGGGTGGGCTGGAGGAGAGGGACACGCTGTGATCATCGGATCTTTATCGGACGGTCACGATTAGAACTTTGGACGTTAGCTGCTAGGGTAATCGAGGGCCATCGATTTCGGATCCGTCTGCCTTGTGCGCTTGGTGGGTATGATGAATCCTGGGTGTTAGATGGGGATCCGACGGTCGCGATCTGATCACGAGTAATTAAATTTCCTTCGCTGATTCATCCTCCGGTGGCCGGATCTGCGTACCGTTTCGATTGGGGTTAGATCTAATCCGAGCGGTCGAGGAGGGATCCAACGATCAGAGGTCGCCAATAACCTTTCGCCGTCGATCTCGGATCAGGTGGACACTAGTGCATATTGATTTGTTATAAGCTAGATCTAATCTGGGCCCTCTGTTGTTGATCGATCGGCCCAGAGCAAAGGATACCCCCTTTGGTTGGGAAAATATGAAAAAGAGCCCCCACTGTTATGCAGAATCAACTCGCAATCCAGGGCAGTGAAAAGATAATTACGCAGAGGCCCTGAATTTTGCAGAATAAACCTTAAACTTCTCAAAAATAATGCGCGCAATCCAGAAACCTAATAAATTAGGTAAATTAATATAGAAAATGTTTTTTAGTGTAAAAATAATTCTAGAATCTTGTTTAATTCATAGAAAATCTATTTTAACTCCTTTTTGATCCATTCCAGTTGCATTAATTTTGTATTAATATTATTTAATAC
Organism: Zea mays; assembly: GCF_902167145.1. Taxonomy (NCBI): domain Eukaryota; kingdom Viridiplantae; phylum Streptophyta; class Magnoliopsida; order Poales; family Poaceae; genus Zea; species Zea mays. The sequence continues at coordinate 211,047,402 of NC_050099.1, forward strand.
CTGGTAACTCTATTTTATTATGAAACATAGACTAAAATTATTCACTTTGTTTATTCTATATCAAACCTGTAGAAACTTCGGAAAATCATAACTCTTTAACCATAACTCCGAATTTAGTGATTCTCGAACCTATGATTTCGTTACGATGCATAGAATATTATTATGCAGTATGTTCTCATGTTTAGTGTGATGTTAATTTCTCCTGTACCATGTTTGTTTGTATTGTTGCGAGTAGACGGGAAGGCAACTGAGGACCCACGTGCTCATCAGAAGGAAAATACTAAGCAGGAGCTCGTTGAAGGCAAGTTGTGCCCTTGATCACTTCTATTTACCCAATAATGTTCCTGTTAATTATTATGATCTGCATAGGTTAATTTTAATGGGACGCAATAGGTCACCCAGTTTGGCTATCTTTATACCTTGTTACCACTGAACATTTAGGTAGTATCTGCTATTGCTTTATGTGGTTTTAGATGTTAAGATAAACATTATTCATTATCATTCTTTTATTACAAATGTGTTATTTACTGTTTATGACAAGATCATTACGTTAATTGGAACATGGAGCGACCACCCGGGAAAAACAGTGCTACCACAAGGATGGTATGGGACGCCCTTGGCTAACTAATTAGGAAAGCTAGTGGATGACTACCTTACCCGAAAGGGGCAATGGTAGTAAGGGAGTGGTTGGTATAAAGAGGTTCTCAGGTCGATTTTGCTGCGATGGCTTTTTAGACGATGGATTCCTATGTTGCGCTCCCTAGAAACTATAGCGGGTTTTCTGAAGCTAGTGGAACTTTGTAAAGGCCTCATAGTGTTACCCTGCCTCGCTTCCTTGGTAGACGTGTATGGGGTCCGATCAACCCCATGGCAAATGGGAAACACGATTTATTAATTTTTATCTCTCATTATTTGGGTTGGTATTTACTTATACTTAGTAACTGCTGATAAAATTTGACCAACTTATTAAAAGCAATGCTCAGCTTTAACCATTATTTATTGATCAGCCTTACACTTCACATGAGCTCCCACATTTGGTGAGTTCATGCACATTATTCCCCACAACTTGTTTAGCTATGATCTTTTGTGAGCTCACCCTTGCGATATATAAACCCCCCACAAGAGAAGAACAGGTAGCCCAGGAGGAGGTCTACTACGAGGAGTACGAGCTTGTGTAGGTGGCGTCTCCCAGTTAGCTTGATGGCGCTAAGGAATAATTATTTAGATCACTTTATTGTTATCATTTATTTTGTAAGACTCTTCCACTATGTAATAATTATTGTGACATTTATCTCTATACACTTGGTCATTATATGTGTTGTTCTTCTTTGACGCGCATATGAGACACATCCGGCTTTATCCCTTAAATCCGGGTGTGATAGAAGTGGTATTAGAGGAAATGTTGACAGTAGGATGAAACCTAGATAGAACTGGACAAAACCCTTACCTACTTACCTTTACTCTGATTCTTTATATACTTTTCTTGTTCCTGTCTCACCTTTGGCTATTCTACCTTGACTATTCTTATCTTTTCTACTCTAGAAAGACAAGAATGATTTCACACTTTGGAATCCTACATCTAAGACTCCCTAAAGAGATAGGAGACCTAAGACAAAAATATATATATCATTTCTCTATCTAAAGTGTTTGGATGTTTGTTCTGATGATAAATGCTTGATTTTCTTCTTTGATTGACTGAAATAGTATAGCAAGACATTCTAGCATGTACCACCATAAGGTAATGAATTAGTATTAGTAGGTGAGAGCACCTAGAGGGGCTGAATAGGTGATCCTATAAAAATCAACAATAAATGACACAAAACTTGGTTTATGAAATGTTAGTGGAATCAAAACCAAGGTGCTATGTCTAGAGAGAAAGGGATGACTTCTTCACTTAATTGCTCTTCACAAGGTGAGTAGTTTAACTTAGAGCAATTATCAAGTGAGTAGAAGCAGAGAGAATCGCACACGAATAACAACAGGTGACACAATGATTTTTATCCCGTGGTTCGGCCAAGTAGAACACTTGCCTACTTCCACATTGTGGTGTCCCAATGGATGAGGGTTTCACTCAACCCCTTTCAAGTGATCCAATGATCCACTTGAATACCACAGTTTTCTTCCTTATAGCAGATGTTCCCTTTGTGAGGAATCTCCACAAGTTGGAGCCTCTCACCCTTACAATATTGATCACAATGAAAACCACAAGAGTAAGAGAGGGAATAGAAACACACGCAAGAGCTAGAGTCATAGCAGCGACACACACAAGTCAAGAAACGAGCACACAAAACACCGTGTAGCGAATTCACAACTCAACAAGTGCTCAATTCTCAAACACAATGATCTGAATGCGTGCTTGCGGAGTCTAGGCGTCTTAGGATTTCAATGGAGGCTTGGTGTTCTATGGCGCCTAGAGGTCTCTTTTATAGCCCCAAGGCAGCTAGGAGCCGTTGGAGCTCCATTTGGTAGGTAATTCTTGCCTTCTGTCCGTGGGCGCACCAGACTATCCGGTGCACACCGGACAGTGAACAGTACAAGCACAGGACGCGGTAGAGAATCACCTGATTGGATGGTTTCCTTTTCTATGGGGCACCGGACGGTCCGGTGTGGGGCTCCGAACGGTCCGGTGCGCCATATGACTATTGGCCTTGGTCGATGTGGCTGGTAGCTGTTGCACGGCTGGTACACCAGACTGTCCGGCGCCTTGCACGGACTGTCCCTTGAATTATAGCCGACATAGCTAGGAAAACCCGAGAGCAGAGAGTTGGTGAAAGTCACCTAGAGGGGGGTGAATAGGCGAAACCTGAAATTTACAAACTTTAAACACGTAATAAGGTCGGGGTTAGTGTTAAAATTAATTCGTAGTGCGGAAGATGGTTCTCCTTGCTATGAGTTGCTCAATCAATACAGATAACGTTTGGGAGCAAACTCAAATCTATATGATCAAGAGAACTTTTAGAGAAAGGAAAAAGGGGGAACAAATCAAGTGAAGATCAACAAGTGAACACGGTGATTTTTTTACCAAGGTTCGGTTCCAAAGATTCTAGTCCCCGTTGAGGAGGCCACACAGGCCGGGTCTATTCGATCCCTTTCCCTCTCTCAATCGGTCACTTAGACCGGTCGAGAAAGTCTCTTAGGCATTCATACCATGCTCTTGGGGCTTGTTTGAGCCCATAAAGCGCATTTGAGAGCTTATAGACATGTGAAGGATACTCACTATCTTCAAAGATGGGAGGTTGCTCAACATACACCTCTTCCTTGATAGGACCATTGAAGAAGGCACTTTTCACGTCCATTTGATACAACTTAAAGCCATGGTAAGTAGCATAGGCAAGTAATATTCAAATTGACTCAAGCCTTGCTATGGGTGCATAGGTTTCATCCAAATCTAAACCTTCGACTTGTGAATATCCTTTTGCAACAAGTCAAGCTTTGTTCCTAGTCACCACACCATGCTCATCTTTTTTGTTGTGGAATACCCACTTGGTACCTACAACATTTTGGTTAGGACATGGAACTAAATGCCATACCTCATTCCTTGTGAAGCTGTTGAGCTCCTCTTGCATTGCCACCACCCATTCTGGATCTCTAAGTGCATCCTCTATCCTGTATGGCTCAATAGAAGACACAAAAGAGTAATGTTCACAAAAATGAGCAACTCAAGATCGAGTGGTTACCCCCTTTTGAATGTCACCAAGTATGGAGTTGACGAGGTGATCTCTTTAAATTGCTTGGTGGATTCTTGGGTGAGGTGGTCTTTGATCTTGAATCTCTTGTTCATCCTCCTTTTCTTTATCAACTTCATCTCCCCCTTGATTGATGTCTTATTCTTGAGGTGCCTCATTGTCTTGATCTTGATCGTCGTCTTCTTGAGCCAGTTCCTCATCTTGAGTTGGTGGATATACTTGTATGGAGGATGATGGTTAATCTTGTGCTTGTGAAGGATCTTCAGGTTCTTGTGGACACACATCTCCAATGGACACATTCCTTAGCGTGATGCACGGAGCCTCTTCATCATCTAACTCATCAAGATCAACTTGCTCTACTTGAGATCCATTAGTCTAATCAAACATAATGTCACAAGAAACTTCAACTAATCCAGTGGACTTGTTGAAGACTCTATATGCCCTTGTGTTTGAGTCATAACCAAGTAAAAAGCCTTCTACTGCTTTAGGAGCAAATTTTGAATTTCTACCTGTTTTAAGAAGAATAAAGCACTTGCTCCCAAAAACTCTAAAATAAGAAATATTGGGCTTTTTACCGGTGAGGAGTTCATATGATGTTCTCTTGAGGATTCGTGAAGGTAGAGTCGGTTGATGGAATAGCAAGCGGTGTTAATCGCTTCCACCCAAAACCGATCTGATGTATTGTATTCTTCAAGCATGGTCCTTGCCATATCCAAAAGAGTTCTATTTTTCTCTCCACAACACCATTTTGTTGAGGTGTGTAGGGAGAAGAGAACTCATTCTTGATGCCCTCCTCCTCAAGAAATCTTTCAATTTGAGAGTTCTTGAACTCCGTTCCATTGCCGCTTCTAATCTTCTTGATTCTCAATCCGAACTCATTTTGAGCCAATCTCAAGAACTCCTTTAACGTCCCTTGGGTTTGTGATTTTTCCTGCAAAAACAATGCCCAAGTGAAGCGAGAATAATCATCCACAATTACAAGACAATACTTACTCCCGCCGATGCTTATGTAAGCAATCAGGCCGAATAGATCCATGTGAAGTAGCTCGAGTGGCCTTTTGATCATCATGATGTTCTTGTGTGGATGATGAGTGTTGGGGCGAAGGCAAAGGCGCCACCCCTCGCTCGAAGTCTTCGCTGATAACCGCTGGCCAGACAGAGACAGAACAGGCAGGGACACCCTTCGCTTGATCGGCACCAGACGAAGACCGGCGACGAAGTCATCCCACAGTGCGGCCTCGTCCAGCTCAGAGGCCCACGTGCGTTCCGGCCCATTGTAACGGGCCCTGCGTGGCCGCCGCCGGTTACGGGCCTAACTTGTAAAGGCATCCCTGTAATTACAGTCTGTAACCCCGCTTTATGGGAATATTCTAGGGATAACCTAGGTAGCTGAGGGCACATGCGTCCTTAGCACAAGGCGCTGGGCGCTCAGGTACCTATAAATACCCCTGCACAGTGCCCGTGGGAGGCAAGATTAACAGAGCTATTGCCTCCTAGCACGTAACCCTGTTGTCACCACTGTTCACCCTTGTTGGCCTCCTTGCGATTGAGAGCAAGTTCCAACATTTGGCGCCCACCGTTCGTGCTACGACAAAACCACCCGCGATGACACCCAAGAGAGCTAACCCGAAGGCTGACGAGGCTGCGAAGGCAGCACTGCTCGCCGCAAGTAAGGGCAAGGCCCTCGCCCTCACCCAATCCACCCACCAAGAGCCCACTGAAGACAATGTTCCCCGCACCTGCGAAGACGACACCTTCCGCACCTGCGGCCCCGAAGGCCAATCGCAGCCGCCCCCAGGCTTCGCCCCACTGGAAGGCGCGGGCCTCACCGAAGACGGTGAAGTCCTCGGCGTCTCAGCGGAAGAACAGCTACAGCTGCGCGCCCTGCGCCTCAAGAACCGCAATCTCCAGAGGCAGAAAGAGATACTGGAGGCCAAGCGCCAGCGTGTGTCCGCACTAGCAAAGGTGCGGCAAATGATACGCGACGAGGAGCAGAAGGCCCAAGACCTCGAGCGTGAGATCGCGCTGATGCAGCGCGAAGGTCACCTTGGCCTGCAGCAAGGGCCACCCCTCCAGCAGCGCGCACAACCAGAAGACACGCGCGAAGGCCACCTCGGCCTGCAGCATGGGCCACCCCTGCAACACCGAGCACAGCCGGAAGACCCGCGTTTCCCCCAGCGTGACTACACCTTCCAGCACGCCGCGCCATTCCAAGGGGTCAACTACCTCGACGAGCGAAGTCCCCTGGCGCCACACCTGCAAGTGACGCCTTGGCCAGCTAACTTCCGAGCAGGGACCTATCCCAAGTACAACGGCAGCACCGACCCGGCGCAATACATAATGAGTTATCAGGTCGCCGTTGCATCTGCCGGAGGGGACGACGCCACAATGGCGAAGTCCTTCATCATCGCCCTAGAGGGCCCAGCTCTCACCTGGTTCACCAGACTGCCTCCGCTGTCCATTGATTCATGGAGAAGTCTCAGGGACAAGTTCCTGCTCAACTTCCAGGGGTACCGCCCAGACACCAACGCCTTGGCCGAGCTCTCGCTTTGCAAGCAGCTGGAAAAGGAGACTCTGCGGGAGTATTACCGCAAATTCTTAACACTCAAGTCACAGCTGCCCTCCGTTGATGATCAGATCGCTATCCACTACGCCATCAGTGGCCTTCGTGCCGGCGTCCTCTACAGCCACTGTATCAGAGATCCACCCAAGAACCTCCAGGAGCTATATCAGCTCTTTGAAAAATATGCCAAATCCGAAGAGCTCCACCAGCGCAAGGTTGAGTCACAGCGGAAACCCAAAGATGCCCCACAGTCCAGCCGCACGTGGACGAGGACTCCGCAGCCAGACTCCGGTCGAGACGGTCGCAGTCAGCAGCAAGTGCACAACATCGCCAACCAGCACCCCGCTGCTGACCCCCCTCGTCGCCAGGAATATCCCCCCCAGGGCCGCGGGAATGGAACTCGTGGTAGGGGCCGAGGGCGTGCGCAGCCGCCGCGCCGATTCTACTGCCTTTTCCATGGCGAAGACTGCGCCCACCAAACCAAAGACTGCCCCGAAACGAAGGCCACCAGAGACAGAATGGCACGGGCGTAGCCAGCCGACAACCCCAGAATTGTCGCGCACAATTACCAGCAACCCCCTCCACCATATATCCACGCTCCCGCCCCGCATCCACCGCACCACGCCTACCAACACCATCTGGAAGTACAAATCGTACCTCCTCCACCCCCACCACCACACCATCAAAACATCCCCCATGCCCCAAAGCAGGAAGACTTCGCCGATCAACCATATCGCAGAGTCATTCACATGATAACTGGGGGGTCCAGCACTGACTTCGACACCAAGCGGCAGAAGCGGGATCACTACCGCATCATCAACCATGTCGCCGTCACTGGCCCAGTCGTGCAGACAAAGTGGTCCCATGTACCACTAACCTTCGACGCACGAGACGTCGACCTGCGCAGCGCCCCCCACATCGACGCTATGGTTATCAATTGCAGCGTGGCAGGTTGGGACCTACACAAAGTCCTAGTCGACAACGGCAGTCAGGCGGACATCATCTTCCTTCACGCCTTCGACCGCATGGGTATAAGCCACAGCCTGCTCAAGCCTTCGGACAACCCGTTGTATGGCTTCGGCGGTAAGGGCACCTTTCCCGTCGGCAAGATAGAGTTACCCCTCTCCTTCGGTGTAGCACCCAATACCCGAAGTGAGCAAGTGACTTTCGATATCATGGATATGGTATATCCATACAACGCCATCATGGGCCGGGGCTCCATCAATAAGTTCGAAGCCGCCATCCACGGACTGTACCTATGTATGAAGATACCAGGACTGCTAGGCGCCATTACGGTCTACGACAACCATCAGACGGCGCGCAACATAGAGCGGGACTTTGTGCCCGGTCAGAGGAATGTGCACTGCCTCACGGCCCAGCGCGAGGTCTCTGCGCCCGCCAGGCCAACCGATAAACAGCACGACAAGGCACAGCTGCAGAGCCAAGACGGGACCAAGACTGTCCCCCTCGATCAGGCCACGCCCAAGCAGACAGTCACTATCAGCGAAGACCTCACCTCGCATGAAGAAGAGAAACTCCTCTGCTGCCTGTCCAAAAATAAAGATGTCTTCGCCTGGTCCGCCCTCGACCTGGTCGGAGTCAGCCGATCCATAATTGAGCACAGCTTGGGACTTGACCCTTCGGTGCGACCAAAAAAGCAGAGGCTTCGTAAAATGTCCGACGAAAAGACAGAGGCCGCCAAGGCGGAGGTGCATCGCCTCCTAGAGGCTAAATTCATCGAGCCAGTGGCTTACCCCACGTGGCTCTCCAATGTTGTAATGGTGCAGAAAAAAAGCGGGAAATGGCGAATGTGCATAGACTTCACCAGTCTCAACAAGGCCTGCCCAAAGGACAATTTCCCGTTGCCACGGATCGACAAAATAGTCGATAGCGCGGCCGGATGCGAGGTCATGTCACTCCTCGACTGCTTCTCCGGCTATCACCAGATATACATGAAGGAGGAAGACAAGGCCAGCACCAGCTTTATAACACCCTTCGGCACATATTGCTTCATCAGAATGCCGGAGGGACTCAAGAACGCCGGGTCCACCTTCTCCAGACTCACCAAAACAGTACTCGAAGGGCAGGTTGGCAGAAACATATTTGCATATGTGGACGACATCGTCGTCGCCAGCAAGAACAAGGAAGATCACCTCGCCGACCTCGCCGAGACATTCGCGAACATGCGAGACGCACGACTCCGCCTGAATCCGGAAAAGTGCGTCTTCGGTGTTCGCCAAGGCAAAATTTTGGGCTACCTGGTATCACACCGCGGCATTGAGGCCAACCCAACCAAGATCCAGGCCATCGTAAACATGACGCCTCCGTAGTCCGCCAGGGACGTCCAGCGTCTGATAGGCAGATTGGCCGCTCTCAACAGATTCATCTCCAGGTCCGCCGAGCGAAGTCTCCCCTTCCTCAAAACACTCCGCGGTGCAAAAGACTTCGCCTGGGGACCGGAGCAGGCAGCGGCCTTCGCCTCACTGAAACAGTACTTGTCGGAGCTAGCAATCCTCACAAGCCCCGACTCGTCGCTCCCCCTATTGCTCTACGTCGCGGCTTCACCGCATGCAGTCAGCGCGGCACTTGTGCAGGAGCAGACAGTTGAGGGCGTGGTCAGGCAATCCCCTGTCTACTATGTCTCCGAAGTACTGACACCGTCCAAGTGCAACATGACAGAGCTGGAGAAGATTGCCTACGCAGTCGTTATGTCTTCGCGCAAGCTGCGCCATTACTTCGAAGCATTCAAGGTCCGAGTCACCTCAGACAGGGGACTCGGCGAATTATTCAGAAACCCGGAGGCATCGGTGAGGATCGCCAAGTGGGCAGCCGAACTATCCGGCTACCACATCAGCTTCGAGCCCAGGACAGCCATCAAGTCACAAGTCCTGGCAGACTTCGTCATCGACTGGACTGGGCCAGTAACACAACCAGACCCGTCCACAGAGAAGGTTTGGACTATCCATTGCGACGACGCATGGTGCCATGCGGGGGCAGGCGCCGCTGCAGTCGTCACTTCACCAGCCGGGGTCAAGCACATATATGCAGCGCGCCTCAGCTTCGCTCTGGAATCCGACAGATGCACAAACAATATAGCCGAATACGAAGCAGTCATCCTCGGCCTCCGCAAGCTAAGGGCCCTCGGAGTCACCACCTGTATCATCAAGACAGACTCCAAGATAGTTGCCGGCCAGGTCGAGAAAGACTACGCAGCAAAGGACCCCGCACTTATGCAATACCTCGCGGCCATCCGAAGCCTCGAGAGACAATTCAAGGGGTTCACCTTGCATCATGTGGATAGGGCTAAGAACGAGGAGGCCGACGCATTGGCCAAGGCTGCCGCCAGGGGCGAGCCCTTGCCCTCCGACGTGTTCTTTCATACCATCGGCACGCCGGCTGTCCGGAGCCCCGAAGGGCTCCAAATAACTAATGACAGCGAGGGCCACCGCATAGTCAACCTAATCATGACCGAGGACTGGCGGGCACCAATAACCCTGTTCCTACAGGGGTACTATCATCCAATCGACGTCAGCAAGGCCAAGCGCCTCAGACATCGAAGCCGGGACTTCGCACTGATTGAGGGCCAACTCTACAAGAAAGGGGTCAGTCAGCCAATGCTTAAGTGCGTCACCGAAACCGAAGGCATGTAGATCCTACATGAAGTCCACAGTGGCACGTGCGGCTCGCACGCAGGGCCAAGGGCCCTAGCTGCCAAGGTGATCCGCCAAGGGTTTTACTGGCCCGCAATGATCTGCGCCGCAAATCGGGTCACAAGGTCCTGCGAAGCCTGCCAGAAGTTTTCTCCTCGGTCAGGCAGCCCCTCGCAGTATACAAAGCTGATTGCCCATACATGGCCTCTCCAGCGCTGGGGCCTGGACATTGTCGGGCCCCTGCCCACCGCTCAGGGGAACCTTAAGTTCGCCTTCGTAGCCGTCGAATACTTCACCAAATGGATCGAGGCGAGGGCTGTTTCTACAATAACATCAAAGACTGCCCAAAAATTCTTCTGGCAAAACATTGTTTGCCGCTTCGGAGTACCGTCCGAACTAACAGTTGACAACGGCAAGCAGTTTGACAGCCAAGATTTCAAGGATTTTTGTTTCTCCATCGGCACCAAGCTTGCCTTCGCTTCAGTTTATCATCCGCAGTCCAACGGGGTCGTGGAGCGCGCCAATGGGAAAATCTTCACAGCTGTCAAGAAAATGCTCCTCGATGAAAAAAAGGCAGATGGACCGATTTGTTACCTGAGGCAGTCTGGGCGCTAAACACAACTGAGTGCAGGGCGACTGGGTTCACTCCTTTCCGCCTTCTATACGGATTGGAGGCCATGACCCCGCAAGAAATAAAGCATGGGTCCCCGCGAACAGTTCCGTCAGCCGTCCCCGACGTGGACGAGCCAACTTCAAAGGATCTCATTGACGGAGACCGGGTCTTCGCCCTATAGGCCCTAAATAAATACCAAGCCCAGACCAAAGCATGGCGCGACCACGCAGTCATCCCGAGGGAGTTCAGCGAAGGGGACCTCGTACTCGTCCGAACAGCTCGGACGGAGTCCAGGGGCAAGCTGGAGCCCAAGTGGGAGGGCCCCTTTATAGTCAAGACAAAAGCTTCCCCCAGCGCTTACAGGCACACAACGCCAAACGGCGAGGACCTGGAGCACTCCTGGAACATCGACAACCTCCGCAAATTTTTTGTTTGACTCATCAGTGCTGATTTCGCCCTTGTAATTCGCCAAAAACAATCTTGTACCGGCCCGCACTCTTTTCCTCCCGGGGGTGAGGTTTTTAACAAGGCGGAGCCATGTAATATATGTGAGAAAAATCCCCCACAAAAACTTGCGTCGAAAAAAGACCGCGACAACGGTCTTCGACATTCGACCAATTCGAGGTCACCGCGAGGCTAAGCGCTAGCCACCCTCGCGTGCGACAAATCCGCGCAGAAGTCGCCTAAGGGTGCAGCCGGACTAGCACAACAAGTGCGAAAAAACAGAAGTCTATCGCGAAGACTATCCGCGCAGAAGTCGCCTAAGGGTGCAGCCGGACTAGCACAACAAGTGCGAAAAAACAGAAGTCTACCGCGAAGACTATCCGCGCAGAAGTCGCATAAGGGTGCAGCCGGACTAGCACAACAAGTGCGAAAAAACCAAAGTCTACCGCGAAGACTATCTGCGCAGAAGTCGCCTAAGGGTGCAGCCGGACTAGCACAACAAGTGCGAAAAAACCGAAGTCTACCGCGAAGACTATCCGCGCAGAAGCCGCCTAAGGGCGCAGCCGGACTAGTACAACAAAAGCAGAAACGACAGCATCAAACCGTCCGCGCCAAGACCGACTATAATCACACCAGCACAACATAACAAAACATACCAGACAAAGTACACAACGCCTTCGCAGGCACAGGCAAGCGAGGGCACACGACTTCATCGTACAAGCCTTTACACATATACAAGCGAGGGCGCCACACTCTACATCGGCTCAACCTTAGGAATAATTCCCATCTCCCTATAATTAAATAACATTATCCTAAGCTCCTCACCCGCAAAAAGACTTCGCAGTTCCCCTTCCCCTGTACTCGCGGCGGTCGGCAAAGACAACAGTTCCTGCCGACCAGCCCTACTCACACGAAGCCGAGCCCCTTCCTCCGTACTAACCCTACGCTTTGCAACCGCCCTTCATCGTCGGCGCCCAGTGCTAGGACCTGGCACATCTTGCACGTCCACGGCGTGTGGTGAGGCCTCCGCCGCAGCCACGTCCAAGGCCGCAAAATAGTCCAAGTCCTCCTCCGACGACTCCTCAGTCCACTCAACCGAGCTCCCAGAGTCAGTAAAATCAAAAAACTCAGATGCAGATCCACCATATTCATTACCACCTTCCGCGGTCGAAGCCGCCAAAAATTCAGTAGTAGCGGTTGCGTGCGCAGGCCCAAAATCTTGAACCTGCGCAGCAACCAAAATTCAGCAACATATCCAAAATTCCCCAACCCTATACACCCACTACGCCACCTGCGAAGGCCCTGACGCTGCGGGAGCCTCCGCCGTTGGCTCCGCCGCTGCTTCCGCTGTTGTTTCCGCCGCCACCGCCGCGGGATCTTCAGCACTCGGCGCAGCAGCTGCGGGGGCATCAGGTGCGCCTTCGGCCACCTTTGGGGGCAGGTCTTCCCCGGCCGCAGCGGATGTGGGGGCATCCGGTGCGTCTTCCGCGGTCTCCGGGGTCGGCTCCAGGGCGACCCCAGACACGACCTCCGCAGGGGTCGGCTCCGGGTCAGGCAGCGCGCTGTTCAACGCCCCGAAGTCGTCCACCCGCTCGCCACGCGCCGCCTAAGACAAAACACACAAAATTCAGCAAACACACGCACAACCCACATCCAGCAAACGCCAAACAAACGACAACGTTACCTGAGCCCTCGCAGTCTCGGCCCGCTCCCTGACCACCTCACGACCGTGCGGACCCCACATCCGGTCATAGAGGGCCTCGGCGGATTTCTTCACTACGGGGTCTTCGACCTTATAGACATCTCGCTCAAAATCTTCATCTGCCTGGTCGAAGACCTCGAAGTGCCGACACCCTTCGCGGGAGAGTGCGTTCATCGCCCCCTCGCAGGTGACCAGGGAGGCGTACGACATAAACCCCCCCCCACGACAGTGGGGAGTTCCTGCAGCTCCTCCTGCACCCATTCCAGACAGCGAAGCCCGGGCTCTCGGTCCGGCACCTCGAAGTCACCGGTCCGCGCACCCAGCTCACGATATGTATCCATAAGCTGTGTGCGCGTCCGTTCGGCCTCCGCGCGCATCGCGGCCTCGGCCCCCTTCATGCGGCTCTCCAGGGCGGTGAGCCGCTCCTGCAGCTGTTCGGCGCGCTCCCTGGCAAGATTGCCTTCTGCCCGCGCCAGTTTGGCCTCCGCCTGCGCAGCCTGCTCCTTGGCGACGGCCTCGTTGGTCTCCCTCCTCTCCCCCGCCAGTTGGCGCCGGAGGTCAGCCTTCTCCCTCTCCAGTGCGGCCACCTTGTCCGTCAGTTTACGGCACTTGCTGTCGGAGGCCGATTTTTCACGAACACCGTCAGCATGTTGCGTCCGAAGTCTCTCGACTTCGGCAGACACAGCTGCCGTGAGGGCCCCCGACGCAGTACGGCTGGCGAAGTCAGCCACCTGCAGAGCACACGTAAGGTCGTTGCCCAAAAAAAGGAGAGAGTATAGCTCAGCGGACCTGACTCAGCGCCTCCATCACCTCCTTCAGCCGGCGGGTCGCTGCGCCCGCCTCGTCCCTGACAACCGCGAGGGCCGACACCTCGCCTCCGGCGCCAAGAGCCTCGCCCCTCGCCTTCGGCACTATGGCAGCCGTCGCGATCGCCGCGGCAGGCGCAACTATAGCAAGTTGGCCTTCGTCCGACCCTGCAACGTATCAACGAATTAAAAAAAAACGAGCCAACGACTTACCACCAAGATAGTCGTCCACATTAATATCGGTGCCGAAGTCGGCAACATGTTTGCCCGACAATGGCAACGCTCGGGCCGCCTTCGCGACCTCCGCCACTCCGCTGACCGGCGGCACCACCTTCGTCGATTTGGAGCCTCCGGCGCCTGTCGTTGCCTCCGGCGCCTTGCTAGATGCAGAGGCGCCCGACTTGCCTCCGCCGGATGCCGCAGCCTTTGCAGACCCCCGCTGCCTCTTCGGCCTAGCTTCATGAAGCCTGACAGCCGCCTAGCGTTTTTGCGCTGCCCCTTGGCGATCCTTGTCCATCACTGCCGACACAACAGCAGCAATATTCCGCCCGTAAGGAAAAACTCTCCATTCACGAACCATGCGAGATGTAAAATAGTCCTCGCCAGCCGCGCGGGGGATAGGAACATTCCTAGGCCAGCAACCCCCGGTAACCCTCAGCATCCGAGCCGAAGACTCCCGGAGCTCGGGCGAAGACATCCTTCCCCCCGGGGCCGCGCACGTCCTCATCAACTCTCTAGCAAAACTATCAGACACCCCAAGTCCTCCCATAGCAGTACCTAATTTTCTCTTTTTGGAGGAAGGGGCGGCCGCCGGCGCAGGGTCGTCTCCAGTCTCCGCCACCGGCTTCTTTCCACGGCGGTCCGCGTCGTCTTGACCAGGATAGTCGTCGTACGGCAATTGATTTAATTCAAAAACCCTGTTCAAACGGTCATTTGACCCGCGGATATCAAAGCTGCGCTGGCCTTCCGTCCTCGGCACGTAACGTCCCACGAGCCGCACAGCCCCATCCTCCGCATCACGCACAAAGGCGGCCGGGTCGCGGTTCCGCAGATTCAGTGCGAAGGCAGGACTTCGCACCACCCTTCCACCATGAAAAGGCATCTGGCGAGGGCACACTTCGCCCAACGCCCAGCCATGCGCCAAGGGCCACACCCCGTACGCCACGAACTCTTCAACTAAATCGCGCCCACTACTCTGACCGGCGGCGCACCGAAGGGCCCCTTCGTCCGCATCCTCCTCTGCCACTTCAAAGGGCGGATACGCTGAGTAATAATGAGAGCACATCTCGGACACGGGGAGTCCCTCATGGCCTTCGACGGTACCCTCAGCAACGTAAAACCAAAATTCATTCCAGCTGCCCCACTTGTTGCGGGCGCATGGAACCAACTCCACTACTTGCATTGTGGTCTTGCCAGTCTTCGGCGTGAATGTGCATGACCCAAACTGAGCAACTTCGTCCCCAATCATCCTCTTCTGCCAGTGCAAACAATAATACTTCGCAAAAACTTCAACCGATGGCTGTCCGCCGTACGAAGTCGTCGCCCAGACATACTTCGACAGCGCCACCACGGCATTCGGTGTCAGCTGATGTATTTGAACGTTGAACCTACGCAGGACTTCGCCAACAAACCGGTGCGCAGGCAAGCGGAGACCGACGGCGAAGAACGCCTCGAAAACAACCAACTCACCCTCCGGCTCGGGGACTTCCTCCGTCCCAGGAGCACGAGCAACTCCGCCGCCAAAGTAACCCAACCGCTGCATAACTTGAACGCGGGCTGACGTCATCCGCGACACGCCAAAATCAACAGAATCGCCGGCGCGCAACTCCTCCGCCATCAAACTACTCAGCGTCTCCTCAGACGAGGCGGCGGCCGGCGGCGTGGAATCGGCCGGCGGCGTAGCGGCAGCGGAAGAAGAAGAGGATGGCATCGCTACATACCGTCGGCGGCGGCGGGCGGTCTGCTTCACTCGAGCCAGATCTCCGGCGAACAAGAGCACGCCGGGTAGACGAGCAGCAAGACGGCGGGCGGCTAGGGTTTTCACGGAGCGCGGAAGGCGAACTTCAAAAAGCGCCGACCCCCGCCCCCTTTTATAGGCAGGGCGCGGCTCTTTAGGAAACCCGCAATCCGACAGGGCGCGGCGCTTCGGGAAACCCGCAATCCAACAGTACGCCGTCCATCAACGGTCACATCAAAAACCCCCGCGGAACCACTTCGAGCGAGGGCAGCGTCTCCGCCATCTAGCGACGTCTTCGGCACCAGGTGACTTTGTCGAACTGGTCCCTCGGAGGGCAAATGTTGGGGCGAAGGCAAAGGCGCCACCCCTCGCTCGAAGTGTTCGCTGATAACCGCTGGCCAGACAGAGACAGAACAAGCAGGGACACCCTTCGCTTGATCGGCACCAGACGAAGACCGGCGACGAAGTCATCCCACAGTGCGGCCTCGTCCAGCTCAGAGGCCCACGTGCGTTCCGGCCCATTGTAACGGGCCCTGCGTGGCCGCCGCCGGTTACGGGCCTAACTTGTAAAGGCATCCCTGTAATTACAGTCTGTAACCCCGCTTTATGGGAATATTCTAGGGATAACCTAGGTAGCTGAGGGCACATGCGTCCTTAGCACAAGGCGCTGGGCGCTCAGGTACCTATAAATACCCCTGCACAGTGCCCGTGGGAGGCAAGATTAACAGAGCTATTGCCTCCTAGCACGTAACCCTGTTGTCACCACTGTTCACCCTTGTTGGCCTCCTTGTGATTGAGAGCAAGTTCCAACAATGAGTTCCAACCTGCTTCACTACTTTACATGCACTACAAATCCTGTCTTTCTCAAAATGAAGATTTATTAGTCCTAAAATGTGTTCCCCTTTAGAAGCTTGTGAAGATTCTTCATCCCAACATGAGCAAGTCAGCGATGCTAGGGCCAGCCCATGTTAGTCTTAACAATTAGGCAAGTGTCTAGTTCAGCATTGTTATCAATGAAATCAACTAAGTATAGCTGACCATCTAACACTCCCTTAAAAGTTAGTGAATCATCACTTCTTCTAAAGACGGTAACATCAACATCAGTAAATAAACATGTGTAGCCCATTTTCCATAATTGAGAAAGAGAAAGCAAGTTGTAACCTAGAGATTCTACAAGAAAAACATTAGAAATGGAATGGTCAGAAGATATAGCAATTTTACCGAATCCTTTGACCAAACCTTGATTTCCATCCTAGAATGTGATTGCTCTTTAGGGATCATCATTTTTCTCATATGAGGAGAACATTCTTTTCTCCCATGTCATGTGGTTTGTGCACCCGCTGTCGATTATCCAACTTGTTCCTCCGAATGCATAAACCTACAACACAAATTTAGGCCTTGTCCTTAGGTACCCAAATGGTCTTGGGTCCTTTCACATTAGAAACAAGCACCTTGGGTGCCCAAACACAAGTCTTTGGACTCTTGTGCTTGCCCCAACATATTTGGCAACTACTTTGCTTGATTTGTTAGTAAGAACAAATGATGCATCAAAGGTTTTAAATGAAATGTTATGTTCATTTCAAGCAACAACAATCTTTTTCTTAGGCATCTTAACATGAGTTGTATGCCTAGAACTGGAAGCCTCATTTCTGTAAATATAAGCATGATGAGCAACATGATGAGATTTCTTAGCATGAATTCTTCTAATCTTATGCTTAGGATAGTTTTTAGGATATAAAATGTAACATTCTCTATCTTGAACCATGGGAGCCTTGCCCTTAACAAAGCTAGAAATCTTGTTTCTATGGGCATTAAGTTTGATGTTGCTTTAGCTCCCAGGTTGGAAGACAGTCCCATCTTTAATGTCAGGGCGTCTCCCATTATAAAGCATACTACGAGCAAATTTAAATTTTTCATTTTCAAACTCATGCTCGGCAATTTTGGCATTCAATTTAGCTATGTGATCATTTTGTTCTTTAATCATAGCAAGGTGATCATTCACATCATTAACATCAATATCTCTACATCTAGTGCAAATATTAACATGCTATCACACACGAGTTTTTAGGGGTCCAAAGCCCGGGCGTGAAATAATCACCAAGTGTGCTGGTGAAAGGGAAATATGCCCTTGGGCCATTTCTAGTATATTTTGGTGATTAAGTGTCCAACACATATTAAGTGGGTTATTATATGCCAAATGATGAATGAAGTGCAAATCAACAAGAAGGTATGTTTCTAGACTTAGTACATTTGTTTTGGGTACTAATGAAGTTACCTAAGTGCTAGAAACAGGAAAAGAAAAAGATTGGAAGAGAGTGCCTGTGTGCAGCCAAGACTCAGCATAGTCTGGCACACCGGACTGTCCGGTGGGGCACCGGACAGTGTCCGGTGCGCCAGGCTGGTCTCCGGCGAACTAGCCACTCTCGGGAAAACTTCGGCAGTGTACGACTATAATTCACCGGACTGTCCGGTGAGCCAACGGCCGCTAGCGCAACGGTCGGCCGCCAAATCCGCGGGCGATGCGTGGTCTGCTCCAACGGTCGGCATGGAGCACCGGACTGTCTGGTGTGCACCGAACAGTGTCCGGTGCGCCAACCAGCCCGAAGTTGCAACGGTCGGCTGCGCCAGGAATGGAAGGAAATCGTGCACCGGACATGAACAGTGGCTGTCTGGTGGCACACCGGACTGTCCGGTGCGCCACCCGACAGAAGGCAAGATTAGCCTTCCAAGAATGCCTCCAACGGCTCCTAGCTGCCTTGGGGCTATAAAAAGGACCCCTAGGCGCATGGAGGAGTCACCCAAGCATACTTTGAGCATTCTAAGTCTTCCACACTCCGTCTCTGCACACTTGATTGACTTTGTTAGTGATTTGAGCTCTGTTCTAGTAGTGAACTTGTTGTGCTTCATTCGAGCTCAAGTCTTGGCTTGTGTGTGTGCATATTGCTGCGGATTTGTGTGTGTTACTTCCCACCCTTACTCTTGTGCTTTCACTTTGATATCTGTTGTAAGGGCGAGAGACTCCAACTTGTGGAGATTCCTCGCAAACGGGAAAAGAGATAAGCAAAGAAGAACACCGTGGTATTCAAGTTGATCATTGGATCACTTGAAAGGGGTTGAGTGCAACCCTCGTCCATTGGGACGCCACAACGTGGAGGTAGGCAAGTGTTATACTTGCCGAACCACGGGATAAACTCGCGTGTCTTTTGTGATTGTTTTTCTGTGATACTTGTGTGGTTGCAAGAGCTCGCTACTTAGCCATTCTAACACTTAACCAAGTTTTGTGGCTATTAGTTGTTGAATTTTACAGGATCACCTATTCACCCCCCCTCTAGGTGCTCTCAATTGGTATCGGAGCTGTTCTCTTCACGAAAGGGACTAATCGCCCGAAGAGATGGATCCTAAGGGAAAGGGGATGGTGGTCAATGACAAGGAGAAGGAGTCCTTCCTCAACGAGCCGAGGGACTACAAGCCCACTGACTCTAGCTCAAGTCATAAGAAGGACGGGAAGAAGAAGAGGCGCATCAAGAAGATCGTCTACTACGACAGCGACGAGTCTTCTTCTTCCCCAAGAGACGACGACTACGATAAGAAAAAGAAACCGGTTAACTCAAATTTTTCATTTGATTATTCTCGTATTCCGTATAATTCCAATGCCCATTTGCTTTCTATTCCTCTTGGTAAACCTACACACTTTGATGGAGAGGACTATGCTTTTTGGAGTCACAAAATGCGTAGTCACATTTTCTCTCTTCATCCTAGTATTTGGGAGATAGTTGAGAATGGAATGCAATTTGATAGTACGGATAACCCTGTATTCATTAACGAACAAATTCATAAAAATGCACAAGCTACCACTGTTTTGTTAGCATCGTTGTGCAGGGATGAATACAACAAGGTGAGCGGCTTGGACAACGCCAAGCAAATATGGGACATCCTCAAGATATCGCATGAGGGGAACGACGCCACTATGATCACCAAGATGGAGTTGGTGGAAGGTGAGCTGGGAAGGTTCGGAATGATCAAGGGAGAGGAGCCAACACAAACGTACAACAGGCTCAAGACCCTCGTCAACAAGATCAGGAGCTATGGAAGCACGGGATGGACGGACCACGACGTTGTCCGACTTATGCTCAGGTCTTTTACTGTTATTGACCCTCATCTTGTGAACCTCATCCGTGAAAATCCTAGGTACACAAAGATGACGCCCGAGGAGATACTCGGAAAGTTTGTGAGCTGGCGTATGATGGTCAAGGAAGCAAGATACGTTGATGATGCATTGAATGGCCCAATGCCCGTCTATGAGCCCCAGCCCGTTGCACTCAAAGCAACAAGCAGCAGCAGGGAGGCGCTACATAGTAAGGTGGCACAAGTTGAGGCTGTCGGGCTAAACGAAGATGAGATGGCCCTCATCATCAAGCGCTTCAAGACAGCGCTAAGAGGACGCAAGGAGCATCCCAACAAGAGCAAAGCAAAGGGAAAGCGCTCATGTTTTAAATGTGGTAAGACTGGTCATTTTATAGCAAATTGTCCCGATAATGCTAATGACCAGGAACAAGAAAAGAGCGGGAAGAGGGAGAAGAAGAAGGCCTACAAGAAGGCGAAAGGCGAGGCGCATCTTAGCAAAGAATGGGATTCGGATTGCTCTTCTTCCGACTCCGACGACGAAGGACTCGCCGCCTCAGCCTTCAACAAGTCATCTCTCTTCCCCAACGAGCGCCATACTTGCCTCATGGCAAAGGAGAAAAAGGTAAGCGTTCGAGAAACCCCTGAGTACTCTACTACTTGTGATGAAGATTCTAGTGATGATGAAGTAGATTATACTAGCTTGTTCAAAGGCTTAGATAGAGCAAAGGTAGAAAAGATCAACGAATTGATTGATGTTTTAAATGAAAAAGATAGACTACTAGAGAGGCAAGAGGACATATTGTATGAGGAGCATGACAAATTTGTTAGTGTTCAAAAGTCTCTTGCCTTAGAAATTAAGAGGAATGAATTACTATCTTCTGAGTTATCTACTTGCAATGAATCTATCTCTAGCTTAAAGACTTTGAATGACAATTTAAGTGCTAAGCTAGAAGTAGTTAATAAATCTAGTTCTTGTGTAGAGCATGTTGTCATTTGTAATAGGTGTAAGGATTTTGATGTTAATGCATGTGTTGAGCACCTTACTTCTATTACAAAACTAAATGGTGAAGTGGCAAGTCTTAATGCCCAACTTAAGACTTGCAAAAATGACTTTGATAAGTTAAAATTTGCTAGGGATGCCTACACCGTTGGTAGACATCCCTCAATTAAAGATGGACTTGGCTTTCGAAAGGAAGCCAAGAACTTAACAAGCCAAAGGGCTCCCATTCCCAACAAGGAGAAAGGGAAGGCCCCTATGGCTAGTAGTAATCAAAAGAATCATGCTTTCATGTATAATGATAGAAAATTTTATAGAAGTTATAATGCTTTTGATTCACATGCTATGATTGCTTCAAGTTCCAATTTTAATGGTAGGCCTAGGAGAAATATTGTGTCTCATGCTCCTAGGAAAATGTGTAATAAACCTACCTCTGTCTTTCATGCTTGCAACATTACGTGTGTACTCTCATGTAAAAATGAAAAAGTGGTTGCTAGAAAGATGGGGTCCAAATGCAAAGGAGATAAGACTTGCATTTGGGTCCCAAAGACTATTGTAACTAACCTTGTAGGACCCAACAAGAGTTGGGTACCTAAAACCCAAGCCTAATTTGCCTTGCAGGTTTATGCATCCGGGGGCTCAAGCTGGATTATCGACAGCGGATGCACAAACCACATGATGGGGGAGAAGAAGATGTTCACTTCCTACGTCAAGAACAAAGATTCCTAAGATTCGATCATCTTTGGAGATGGGAATCAAGGCAAGGTTAAAGGACTAGGAAAGATAGCCATTTCATCCGAGCATTCCATATCAAATGTGTTTTTAGTTGAATCGCTCGGGTACAATCTATTATCTGTCAGTCAACTATGTAATATGGGATATAATTGTCTATTCACCAATGTAGATGTGTCTGTCATTAGGAGTGATGGTTCATTAGCTTTTAAGGGTGTACTAGATGGCAAACTCTACTTAGTTGATTTTTTGAAAGAGGAGGCCGGTCTAAATGCATGCTTAATTGCTAAGACTAGCATGGGCTGGTTGTGGCATCGCCATCTAGCACATGTTGGGATGAAGAACCTTCACAAACTTGTAAAGGGAGAACATGTGTTAGGTCTAACCAATGTATGTTTCGAAAAAGATAGACCTTGTGCAGCGTGTCAAGCAGGTAAACAGGTGGGAAGTACTCATCACAGCAAGAATGTGATGACCACATCAAGACCTCTGGAGCTACTTCATATGGACCTCTTCGGACCCGTTGCCTACCTCAGCATCGAGTGTGGCAGAACCACCCGAATTATTCCAGCTTAAGTGCCTAAGTCACGCCTCAGGGGCCGTAACACACTTAAATCGGAATAACCCGTCAGTCCCTCAGATCTAGTCTGATAGAGCCACTTAACCAGGATCAAATTCCACAATCCCACTCGAAGGTGAGTCACAGAAGAAATACAATAAAACAGGAAACCTCAAATTAAGTACTGAGTTATTACATAAATCGGAGTTTTTGAGTAGCAAATAAAGTTCACAAAATAAAGTGCAGCGGATAATCGATGTCGTCGGTAATGAGGAAATGGGCAAGGCCTAGCCCACTACTCCTCATGCTCCTCTCCTGCCGGAGCAACATCCCACTCGACCGTCCAACCCGGTGGCAGGGTGGTAGGCCAAGTCACACCATCAACCAATTCCTGCATGGTACCTGCAAAAATTGTGCCACAAGCAAGGCTGAGTATACTAATACTCAGCTAGACTTAACCGGTGTGAGGAGTCTACTCCTCTACCTCTAGACTATGCAGCTGTTTGGCTGAGGGGTTTGGTTTGCCAAAAGCACTAGCTGTTTCTAAAATCAATTTTTAGCTTTTCAAATTCTACCATCATTAACTTAGCTAGATTTGCTCCTTCTAAGCATTCATGGTAACAATCAATTAGTTCAATCAACAAGTTATCTCATATAACCACATTTCACTTCTTACTCGATGCAGTACAAGGAATCAAGCAGTCTCATTAGCTGCGAGAAGCAGACGATTCGAATCGAGTTTTATCCTTGCAAGGTAAACCTAAACACACGGCATGTCAGGGTACTCTGACCCCACACATGACAACCGTCCCCATTGATTCCCCGTTCGCGTCCAGGCCTCACCGCCTTGGCATACAATGCTCCACTGACCCCGGCTGCCGCCGTGCAGTGACCGCACTTGTACCCACCATAGCTAGCATGGGAGACCCAGTCTCAGGTCGCATGAGGGATAAAGTCTGCGCCCGGCTTCACTCAGGTACTAGGTTTACCGGTTACCATTTTTCCCGGCATGTGCTTAGTACGTTCAAAAGCTTGACTCAGGTATCCACACATTAATCCTTAATTCATTTTTCCCGTCTCATGGACAAGGCATCCTCCCTGGATCCAAATCCATAGATCAACATAGATCCCGTTATCAAGATGAATACAATCAATTCCTGACCTCGCGCGAGTGCTAGAAAAATCACTCGACTTCTACCGAGATCCTGATTAGCAAGCAGCTACTCGACCTAGCATACTAGTATTCATCTCAAAAAGGAATCCTAAGTTCATGCAACTAGAGGTTTCAAGCAACTCCTACACTTAAGTGCACATTGCAATCCTACAAGCATTAAGTGTAGTAAAGTAGCATATAATAACATGGTTATGCATAAAACCGGGGCTTGCCTTCAATTGCTGGGGCTGCGGGGAGATCCTCAATAGCAGCCTCTGAAGCCTGCTCCTGGTCCTCCTCTTGGACAGGTCCTTGCTCGGGGATGAGCACGTACTCTCCGTCGGCAAGATTGCAATCTAATGAATGCAATGCGTAAGATATATGCATGATATGATATGTGCTTTTTAGAAATTACAACTTTAAAGGTGTATGATCTTCTTGAGTTAAACAAGGTTAACTTTGCTTATGTAAGACCCTTTAGTGGTATACTTGGTAAATTGGGTTAGACTTAGCTAAGGTAAGTAGTAGATTAAATTTTGGGGTTCCACTGAATTCTTTTTAAGTCTTAGGGAGAATTGATAAGTTCTCAAGTTAGACTTATTGGGATGAGGTTTATTCCTTCTTTCCTTTTCTTTTATTCTTTTAATGTTTTGGAGTGGGTTTGAACTACAAGTTGCTTTTATAAAATTCCAAAAATTCTGCAAAAATTACAGTGGCTTGTTACTGGTGTATGATTCTCTGTCTCAAAATTTGGGGTCAGAAAGTGAATGGTTTTCTCTGTACAAAATTACCAAATTTTAGGGCAGAAGGGGTGCTTTGAACTACAACTATTATTTAACAGTGGGTAATTCTCTAAAACTTATTTTTGCTGACTTTTAGGTGTCATAACATGACTTGATACAAATTTCTAGTCATTATTACCTTTTAATTATTTTCCTATGGTTTTCTCAAGTTTCTAGCCAAATGGGTGCTTTCTACTACCACTATATTTGAAAAACATCAAACAACAGAGTTCTTATTTTTCTTGGTTATTATTTTGTGCAAGAGCAATCATTCTGAAGTTTGGCCTCTTTTTGCTTAAGGGAAGGGGTGGTTTGCATTATTTGAATTAAATGGCCTTTCTCATAAATTACTAGCAAAAGGTATGGGTTTACTTCTTTTTCATGGGTTTGCATTTTTCTCTGGTAGTTTACCTCATCATGGACTTAGCAAAATTTTTGGTTGCCCATTATCACTTTAAAAGGGGTTGTTTATGATTTATTGGGAAAATGCCTTATTATCACTCTGTATTTATTTTCCCTACTTAAAAAGTTGGGCTGGGGTGCTCTATATTTTTGTAGTGGGGCTCTGGTGGTTATAAGTCCACTAGATTTTTATTAATCATTTTGGTTATAGTTTTGTAACTCTAATAATTGATTTTCAGTCCATATAAGGCTAAACAAATCATCTTAATTTAAAACTGGTCCAAATTAATGGTCTCTGTATTTTTCCTAGGTTCTCTGTTGCATAAGTAAACTAGGAAAAATATTATTAATCACTGTTCATTAATTTCTAATGCCTTTCTGATTTTCTCTAAGTTTTGGACAAAATAGCTTTAAATGAATAACTACATCATAATTTCCAATGCTGGGGTTCCTACTATTTTTAAACAGTGTCTAAATAAGGTTTGAACATCTACAAATTTTCTTAAGTTCAACACAGAAGAAAAACTAATTTTCCTTAATTAAACAGGGTTTAGTGGGTTTCTGTTTTTAATTTTAAACTTTAAAATTTAGAACAGAAAGCATAGGGTTTACTATTTTTAAATGATAGATCATAAAATTCAGGGGCTAGCAAAATTGGTTTGACAACTTTTTATTAAGATTTCATCAAGTTATGGATTTTCTAAGTTCTCTGGTCATTTTAAAAAGAATAACAGAATTGGTTAAATGGAAATCCACTTTGCACTGGGGTCCCTGGCGGGTTTTCTAAGTTTTCTTCGCGAATCAGTCCTTAGGTTACTATTCACATGAGTCACTGACATTACAGAAAACCCCTCGGGTTCTACAGATCCTAACCCGAGGTCCTTCTTCTACCTTAAACAGTAACCGCGGCGGAAGAAAGGGCGGAGGGGCTTACCGGCGGCGAGATTGCTCCGGTGAAATGGTCGAGGACGAAGGGGAGGTCGCGGGGATCACAACGGTGTGCGGAACGCCGTCGGAGATGGCCGGAGTCGGTCGGTCCACGCGCGCAGGCGGGGATGCTCGTCGGCGGCGAGGAGACCGGCCTGGTCATGGCGAGATAGTTCAATCAAATGGGTCAGGGAGGTCCACGGGATGCCAGAGAAGACATGAGCGCGAGGAATTGGTCGGAGACTCACTGGATAGCTCGGTCCACGCGCGGCGGCGGAAGACCGAAGTCCGGTGAGGTCGATCTCGGGCCTCCGGTGAAGTCCGGCCGGGTCCGAGGGCTTGGCAAGCTTCACGGGCTACTGGCGGAGCTAGCCGAAGCACTGGCTTGCCCAGGGGATGGCTGGAGTGGGCTGGCCACGGTGGCCGAAGCTGTGGCGGCAATGGCGGGCGGAATTAAGCTCGCCGGAGCTAAGGGAAAGTGGCTGGCCGGTGAGGGTGAGTGCGGGGCGAAGTGGGGCGCGCCTGGGAAGGCTTTATAGGCACGGCGCGGTGCACGGGCGTGCACTGGGAGGCGCGGTGCGCGAACGGGCGTGAACCAGGGGTGTCAGCCACGGTCGAACACGTGTTCCCGTTGCCTCTGCCCCTGTTCAAGCGCCGATTGGGAGCAAATCTTCGCGAATTTGGGCAAGATCGCTGCAAGGGATTTGTTCACCAGACCAAGCTTTGTCTTTTGCGTATGGACGACGTGTGGTTTTAGGCTAGGGACAGGGAGTTGTAGCGTCACCAAGGTGCTAGTGTCAGAATGCCTGGTCCCGAGGTTAAGCTGCGCCAAAACCATGCCAAACGAATTTGGTTTGAGTTCAAACTTTCCCAGAATGTGTTCAAAGGAATTTGGCACAACTTTGATATTTGGATCTTCTGGCTTTGAGTTTTGAAAAACAGAGAACACAGATGATCTTTGAGAAGAGGTCTGAAATTCAGAAATTCAGAAATCTGAATTTCACCAAGGGTTCATAGATCAAGGGCTGATTTGGGGATTTATTTGAGTTATTTTGGCTAAGCCTTCTCAATCTTTCTTGTTGCTTAATAAATATACTTTAACTTATATAATTGGCTCAACTCAAAATTTTAAACTTTTCATCCCCTTTTTCATATTTTCTTGAATTTTGTTCATGGGGCTTACTTAGGGTTTTTAATTAGGGTTGCACATTCTTATCTTTTAAAAGTCTCAATTGTTTTGATCATGACACTTTTAAGTATATACTTGGTGAATTCTTTCTTACTTAAGTTATTTTGATGCTCATGCTTACTTTGGTTCACATAAATTAATGGCTCTTAGGTTTGGCATTTGAGAGAAATCCTAGGTGACACTGGGGTGTCACAGCCTTCCCCCCTTAAAGGAATCTCGTCCCGAGATTCAGGCCAGAGTCCTCCCGGGGTGAAGCGAAGGGTGAGACTGATAGGAAAAAGGGTGATGATTGTTATTATTATGATAAACTGCTCTTCGAATGTCATTCTCTTTGCAACTTCAGAAGGAAGTCCTTTTAAGTTTTACTTTATAGTTACTTCATTCTGAATTAAGATCATATTTTTGAAGATTAGATTCGAAAGGCAGGAGGAGGGGTTGGGGGTGATTACGTACCAGCTTCCTTAGGTAGGTAATCGGGAAAGTTGGATCTTAAGAATTCCTCGGTTTCCGAAGTAGCTTCCTCCTCTGAGTGATTACTCCACTGGACCTTAAACATCTTGATCGATTTAGCCCGAGTTGATCTTTCCTTGCAATCCAGAATCTTGGAGGGGTACTCTTGGTACGATAGATCTGGCTCTATCTCCAATTCTGGCTCTGCTATGATCTCAGTCGGCAATCGAACACACTTTTTCAGCTGAGATACATGGAATACACTGTGAATGGCAGACATCTTTGAAGGTAACTTCAGCTTGTATGCCACGGGTCCACATGCTTCTATGATCTCATAAGGTCCAATGTAACGAGGGGCTAGCTTGCCTTTGATCGCAAACCTCTGCACTCCTTTGGTGGGTGATACCTTGAGGTATACAAAACTTCCCACCTCGAACTGGAGAGGTTTCCTTCTTTTATCATGATAGCTCTTCTGCCTGGCCTGAGCAGCTTCTAGATTCTTCCTGATTAGCTTGACCTTCCTTTCGGCTTCAGTCACTAAATCAGGTCCAAAAACTTCTCTTTCACCAGGTTGAGACCAATTGAGTGGTGTCCTGCACCTTCTTCCATAGAGAGCTTCAAAAGGTGCCATCTTTAGGCTGGATTGATAACTATTGTTATAAGCAAACTCTGCCAAGGAGAGGTGCTTATCCCAGTTCTTGCCACAATCGATCACACAAGCTCTCAGCATATCTTCCAGAATCTGGTTTACCCTTTCCGTCTGACCATCAGTCTGTGGGTGGTAAGCTGAACTCCTGATTAGCTTGGTTCCCAAAGACTCTTGCAATTGTTCCCAAAATCTGGCAACAAATTGGGCCCCTCGGTCAGAAATAATGGTCCGCGGTAATCCGTGCAAACACACGATCCGGTCAATATACAATTCTGCATATTTCTGAGCCTTATCAGTGGTGTGCACGGGAAGAAAATGTGCCACTTTCGTCAATCGGTCTACAATAACCCAAATTGAATCATGATGACGAGAGGTGTTGGGCAGACCCACAATGAAATCCATGCTGATGTCGTCCCACTTCCACGAAGGTACGGACAGTGGTTGCAACGCTCCAGCTGACTTCAAGTGGCTTGCCTTTATCCTCTGACAGGTGTCACACTCTAATACATACTGGGCTATCTCCCTCTTCATTCTGGTCCACCAGTACAAAAGCTTCAGATCATGGTACATCTTGGTGCTTCTCGGATGCATAGAGAATTTGGAGAGATGAGCCTCATCCAAAATTTTCCTCTTGAGATTCCGGTCCTTAGGAATCACCAATCTGCTTTTGAACCATAGCACACCTTTTTCATCCTGGCGGAAACAATTATACTTCTCAACCTTCTGATGGAGATTCTTTTTGATAGTCTGCACTCCCTTGTCACTGAGCTGGGCCATGATAATCTGGTCTTGCAAAGCTGGCTCAACAGAAATGTGAGACAAAGAACCAGAAGGAATCACTTCAATTTGCATCTTGCTCAACTCATCACACAAGGTGTTAATGCGAGAATCCATCAGAATACAGTTGCATTGCAACTTCCGACTCAAGGCATCAGCTACCACATTAGCTTTCCCTGGGTGATAATGTACCTCCAGGTCATAATCCTTGATCAGCTCTAGCCATCTTCTCTGCCTCATGTTGAGATCAGCCTGAGTAAAAATGTACTTAAGGCTCTTATGATCAGTGAAGATGTTGCAGTGGGTTCCCATTAGATAGTGCCTCCACATCTTCAATGCATGAACCACTGCTGCTAACTCAAGGTCATGAGTGGGATAATTTTGCTCATGAGGCCTGAGTGCTCTTGAGGCATAAGCAATGACTCGGTTGTCTTGCATCAAGACACAACCTAGCCCGGTGCCAGAGGCATCGCAATATACATCAAAAGGCTTGCTGCTGTCGGGTTGCGCCAATACTGGTGCTGTGGTCAGATGCTGCCTTAATGCATGGAAGGCATCTTCGCACTTCTGACTCCACACAAACTTGACCTCTTTCTTCAGCAACTCAGTAATAGGCTTCACAATTCGAGAGAAGTCCGGAATAAATCTTCGGTAATAACCAGCTAATCCCAGAAAACTCCGAATCTGGCGAACAGTTGTTGGTGGCCTCCAGTTCATCACTTCTTGCACTTTATCAGGATCAACAGCTATTCCATCCTGAGAGATAGTGTGACCCAAGAATTTGATTTCCTTTAGCCAAAAATCACACTTGGATAACTTGGCATAAAGGTGGTGCTCTCGCAGACGTTGAAGCACTACATGCAAATGCCCGGCATGTTCTTCTTCGTTCTTTGAGTACACCAGAATGTCATCGATGAAAACCACCACGAACTTGTCCAATTCCGGCATGAAAACAGAATTCATCAGATACATGAAATATGCTGGTGCATTTGTCAGCCCGAATGACATCACCAAGAATTCATATAGCCCATATCTGGTTGAGAATGCCGTCTTCGGAATATCACTTGCTCGTATTTTGATCTGATGGTAGCCAGAGCGAAGGTCTATCTTGGAAAACACCTTGGCCCCGACCAACTGGTCAAAAAGAACATCAATACGAGGCAAAGGATACTTGTTCTTGATAGTGACCACATTAAGAGGGCGGTAATCTATACACAGCCTCAAGCTTTCATCCTTCTTCTTCACAAATAGTGCTGGACATCCCCAAGGCGAAGTGCTTGGGCGAATAAAACCCTTATCCAGCAACTCTTGCAACTGCTTCTTCAACTCTGCCAACTCAGCGGGTGGCATTCGGTAGGGCCTCTTGGAAATTGGGGCCGTTCCCGGTTGCAACTCGATGGCGAATTCAATATCCCGGTCCGATGGCATTCCCGGCAATTCATCAGGAAAGACATCTGCATACTCACAGACCACTGGGATCTTCTTCAGGGGTAACTCCGTCATAGAGAAAGTACATGACTGAGAAGAATCCTGACTAGGCAGAATCAAAGTGAAATTCCCGCAGAAAGGAGAATTAACTTCCACGGTACGACTGGCTACATCAAGCACAACTTGGTGCAAGGTCATCCAATTTGCCCCTAGAATAATGTCCACATTTTCCAATCCCAACACAAGAAGAGTGGTTTTGATAATGTGGCTTCCCAGTTGAATAGGCACACTTTGGTTTAATTGATTAGTTGCAATTTTACCCCCAGGTGTGACTATCATGAATGACCCCTTTGAGTGAGAGAATGGCAGTTTGCATTTAGCACTGAACTTTTGGCTAATGAAACTATGAGATGCACCAGAATCAAACAGAATTAAAGAAGGTTGATTATAAACTGAAAAGGTACCGGTCATGATAGGAGCTCCTTCTGGTACTTCCTCTAGAGCAGTGAAGTTGAGCTTCCCTTGCCTGACTTGCACCTTCTGCTTTCTTCCCTTGTCTTGATTTGGTGCTGGCATCTGCCTCTTCTGGTTCCTGGGACAATTCTTGGCATAGTGGCCCACATTGCCACAAGTGAAACACTTGTTCCCATTGCCGTGGCGGAACTGCTGCTGCTGCGGAGGCTGATTGTTCCTTGGGGCGGGAGTTGGATAGCGGTTGGGTGCCGGCTGCTGCTGCTGCTGCTGAGGTGGCCTGATCACCCATCTGCCTGCCTGCTGCTGAAAACCCCTACTCTGATTGTGAGAAACAATCCGGAACCTCTGAGCCTGAGCGGATGGTGCTGCCATTGGTGCCTTTCTCTTCTTCTCTGCCCGGTGAGCAACAATGCAATCCTCCTGGGAGATGGCCATGTTGACCAACTCATTGAAGCTATCAGCCCGGACAGTGTTGAGTCGTTCCCGCAGCTTGGTATTGAGACCCCTGCGGAAGCGATCCCTCTTCTTTTCATCAGAATCAGCATGATACCCTGCATACTGGCATCAGTCGTTGAAGGCTTGTGCATACTGCAGTACCGTGCGGGTTCCTTGATTAAGGGCCAGAAATTCATTCAACTTCCGATCAAGAATGCCAGCTGGGATGTGGTGTCCTCTGAAGGCAGTCTTGAATTCCTCCCAAGATACCTCACGATCAGCGGGGAGCATAGCACGGAAGTGGTCCCACCAAGTCCGAGCAGGGCCGCGAAGCTGCTGTGCGGCGAAGCGAGCCTTGGCCTCATCAGGGCAGTCTCCTGTGAGGAGGGGAAACTTGGACTCGACGACGCGAAGCCACACGTCGGCGTCCAACGGATCCTCTGCCTTGGTGAACAAGGGCGGCTGCGTGCTCAGAAACTCCTAGTATGTTGCCATAGCCGGAGGTCGCTGATGCTGGCCTCCACCATGCTGCTGTTGGTGGGGCTGGCGCTGCAAGAGCTATCGCAGAATCTCATTCTGCTGGGCCATCAGCTCCTGCACTGTGGGAGCTGGGGGAGGTGGCGGGGGAACTTGCTCGTTCTGCCCGCGACGCTGCCTAGCTGCCATCTGAAAACAGAGATTGTCGCCATTGTTATCCCAACTCACATTTCCGAACGACAAGATATCATCTCATATGGAAGGAAAAATGCCATAATCATAATATTGGGTTCGAAATGAAGATAACACGGTGACAAAGATCCCACAGATATCAAAAGTTTATAGGGTTACATTAATCAGGGGAAAGTACCCATAAGCCTAGTCCAAAATGATACTACTAAGCTCGCATAGGTTTCTATCCGCCTAAAAGTGTCGAAGTGACTGCTTAACCCTGAGCGGTGGAAGCGACACTGGATACGGGTGAAGGAGGCATCGCGGAGGTAGTCCCATTGGCACCAGGGGCTGGTCCTAGCTCCTCGGGAGCCTCTTCTCCCTCGCTTCCTGCTTCATTAGCCTCCATCTCCAGGTGGTGCATGTCCAAGTGGTCATTTGCTTCCTCGCGTTCCCTCTACACATCGTGAAGCTGGTTCTCCAAGACATCGATAGTGTTGTCTCGGATCTCCACTTGCTGCTCCAAGGTAGCGATACGCTGGCTCAGCCTTTCCACTTGCAGATCCTTCTCCACCAACTCTGTGGATAGGTCGACCACAAAATCTTCCCGACTGTCGAGAGTGAGCTTGGCAGTCTGAGCGGTGTTAGCAAGAAGTGCCATAGCATCGCTCTGAAGGGCCTGAAGGCGGTACAGCGCACTCATGCACTGAACGGTGACCCTCCCAACCAAGTCAGGATACATTGCCCACACATCCTTCACATGGCTCACGCGGTTACACCACATGGGATCATCCTTCTTCTCAGCAGGGAAGAGTCCCAAGGGGTGCATCACCATTTCCAGGGGATGGTAGCCATAGAAAGTCGTCAGAGTCTTCATGGCTGCTGCCTCAACGGTGTCGTCCGTCCTGAGTCCAATCGTCTCAGAGTCAAGAGAACGCCAACCCGGTTGAAGGGGATGAGCCTCCAAAGTTAGCCAGGCCCGACAACGAGGTACCCGATGCTCCTCATACAACTGCACCGTGTACAAAGGGGGCGTAGGGTAACCGGCGGAGTTAAGCACTTCCCACAAGATGGAGGGAAAGCCATCGCGAGAAAGGAAGTCAGAACTGAAATGAGAGTCTCCTCCACTGGCGGGGGTGGGTGAATTCATCTGCGGAAGGGAATCAAAGATAAAGATTATGGCGGAAGGAAAAAGAAAAAGAGAGCCCGGATGGTTCTAAAGAAAAGGGGTTAGCTCAAATTTTAATTCCTCTTTGGGTTTTATAATGCATGCATGCTGGAAGAAACGTTGCCTCTCAAAAGAAAATAGGGTGCCTTTTTAGGGCATCCTTAAAAATATAAGTATTGGCCCATAGGGCCTATTTAATTAGCCACCTATTTCTCCCTCTATGCCTAAGGCCTTTCGTCCTAGGTCTAGCGGTCTAGTCCTGACGATCCGTAACAGTTTCTAGGCAAGTTTTAGGTTTTGAAAATTGGTATTCATGGTTTATTGTCCTTCTCTGTGGTGGAATTTGCTCCGATACCAGCTGTGGCAGAACCACCCGAATTATTCCAGCTTAAGTGCCTAAGTCACGCCTCAGGGGCCGTAACACACTTAAATCGGAATAACCCGTCAGTCCCTCAGATCTAGTCTGATAGAGCCACTTAACCAGGATCAAATTCCACAATCCCACTCGAAGGTGAGTCACAGAAGAAATACAATAAAACAGGAAACCTCAAATTAAGTACTGAGTTATTACATAAATCGGAGTTTTTTAGTAGCAAATAAAGTTCACAAAATAAAGTGCAGCGGATAATCGATGTCGTCGGTAATGAGGAAATGGGCAAGGCCTAGCCCACTACTCCTCATGCTCCTCTCCTGCCGGAGCATCATCCCACTCGACCGTCCAACCCGGTGGCAGGGTGGTAGGCCAAGTCACACCATCAACCAATTCCTGCATGGTACCTGCAAAAAATGTGCCACAAGCAAGGCTGAGTATACTAATACTCAGCTAGACTTAACCGGTGTGAGGAGTCTACTCCTCTACCTCTAGACTATGCAGCTGTTTGGCTGAGGGGTTTGGTTTGCCAAAAGCACTAGCTGTTTCTAAAATCAATTTTTAGCTTTTCAAATTCTACCATCATTAACTTAGCTAGATTTGCTCCTTCTAAGCATTCATGGTAACAATCAATTAGTTCAATCAACAAGTTATCTCATATAACCACATTTCACTTCTTACTCGATGCAGTACAAGGAATCAAGCAGTCTCATTAGCTGCGAGAAGCAGACGATTCGAATCGAGTTTTATCCTTGCAAGGTAAACCTAAACACACGGCATGTCAGGGTACTCTGACCCCACACATGACAACCGTCCCCATTGATTCCCCGTTCGCGTCCAGGCCTCACCGCCTTGGCATACAATGCTCCACTGACCCCGGCTGCCGCCGTGCAGTGACCGCACTTGTACCCACCATAGCTAGCATGGGAGACCCAGTCTCAGGTCGCATGAGGGATAAAGTCCGCGCCCGGCTTCACTCAGGTACTAGGTTTACCGGTTACCATTTTTCCCGGCATGTGCTTAGTACGTTCAAAAGCTTGACTCAGGTATCCACACATTAATCCTTAATTCATTTTTCCCGTTTCATGGACAAGGCATCCTCCCTGGATCCAAATCCATAGACCAACATAGATCCCGTTATCAAGATGAATACAATCAATTCCTGACCTCGCGCGAGTGCTAGAAAAATCACTCTACTTCTACCGAGATCCTGATTAGCAAGCAGCTACTCGACCTAGCATACTAGTATTCATCTCAAAAAGGAATCCTAAGTTCATGCAACTAGAGGTTTCAAGCAACTCCTACACTTAAGTGCACATTGCAATCCTACAAGCATTAAGTGTAGTAAAGTAGCATATAATAACATGGTTATGCATAAAACCGGGGCTTGCCTTCAATTGCTGGGGCTGCGGGGAGATCCTCAATAGCAGCCTCTGAAGCCTGCTCCTGGTCCTCCTCTTGGACAGGTCCTTGCTCGGGGATGAGCACGTACTCTCCGTCGGCAAGATTGCAATCTAATGAATGCAATGCGTAAGATATATGCATTATATGATATGTGCTTTTTAGAAATTACAACTTTAAAGGTGTATGATCTTCTTGAGTTAAACAAGGTTAACTTTGCTTATGTAAGACCCTTTAGTGGTATACTTGGTAAATTGGGTTAGACTTAGCTAAGGTAAGTAGTAGATTAAATTTTGGGGTTCCACTGAATTCTTTTTAAGTCTTAGGGAGAATTGATAAGTTCTCAAGTTAGACTTATTGGGATGAGGTTTATTCCTTCTTTCCTTTTCTTTTATTCTTTTAATGTTTTGGAGTGGGTTTGAACTATAAGTTGCTTTTATAAAATTCCAAAAATTCTGCAAAAATTACAGTGGCTTGTTACTGGTGTATGATTCTTTGTCTCAAAATTTGGGGGTCAGAAAGTGAATGGTTTTCTCTGGACAAAATTACCAAATTTTAGGGCAGAAGGGGTGCTTTGAACTACAACTATTATTTAACAGTGGGTAATTCTCTAAAACTTATTTTTGCTGACTTTTAGGTGTCATAACATGACTTGATACAAATTTTTAGTCATTAATACCTTTTAATTATTTTCTATGGTTTTCTCAAGTTTCTAGCCAAATGGGTGCTTTCTACTACCACTATATTTGAAAAACATCAAACAACAGAGTTCTTATTTTTCTTGGTTATTATTTTGTGCAAGAGCAATCATTCTGAAGTTTGGCTTCTTTTTGCTTAAGGGAAGGGGTGGTTTGCATTATTTGAATTAAATGGCCTTTCTCATAAATTACTAGCAAAAGGTATGGGTTTACTTCTTTTTCATGGGTTTGCATTTTTCTCTGGTAGTTTACCTCATCATGGACTTAGCAAAATTTTTGGTTGCCCATTATCACTTTAAAAGGGGTTGTTTATGATTTATTGGGAAAATGCCTTATTATCACTCTGTATTTATTTTCCCTACTTAAAAAGTTGGGCTGGGGTGCTCTGTATTTTTGTAGTGGGGCTCTGGTGGTTATAAGTCCACTAGATTTTTATTAATCATTTTGGTTATACTTTTGTAACTCTAATAATTGATTTTTAGTCCATATAAGGCTAAACAAATCATCTTAATTTAAAACTGGTCCAAATTAATGGTCTCTGTATTTTTCCTAGGTTCTCTGTTGCATAAGTAAACTAGGAAAAATATTATTAATCACTGTTCATTAATTTCTAATGCCTTTCTGATTTTCTCTAAGTTTTGGACAAAATAGCTTTAAATGAATAACTACATCATAATTTCCAATGCTGGGGTTCCTACTATTTTTAAACAGTGTCTAAATAAGGTTTGAACATCTACAAATTTTCTTAAGTTCAACACAGAAGAAAAACTAATTTTCCTTAATTAAACAGGGTTTAGTGGGTTTCTGTTTTTAATTTTAAACTTTAAAATTTAGAACAGAAAGCATAGGGTTTACTATTTTTAAATGATAGATCATAAAATTCAGGGGCTAGCAAAATTGGTTTGACAACTTTTTATTAAGATTTCATCAAGTTATGGATTTTCTAAGTTCTCTGGTCATTTTAAAAAGAATAACAGAATTGGTTAAATGGAAATCCACTTTGCACTGGGGTCCCTGGCGGGTTTTCTAAGTTTTCTTCGCGAATCAGTCCTTAGGTTACTATTCACATGAGTCACTGACATTACAGAAAACCCCTCGGGTTCTACAGATCCTAACCCGAGGTCCTTCTTCTACCTTAAACAGTAACCGCGGCGGAAGAAAGGGCGGAGGGGCTTACCGGCGGCGAGATTGCTCCGGTGAAGTGGTCGAGGACGAAGGGGAGGTCGCGGGGATCACAACGGTGTGCGGAACGCCGTCGGAGATGGCCGGAGTCGGTCGGTCCACGCGCGCAGGCGGGGATGCTCGTCGGCGGCGAGGAGACCGGCCTGGTCACGGCGAGATAGTTCAATCAAATGGGTCAGGGAGGTCCACGGGATGCCAGAGAAGACATGAGCGCGAGGAATTGGTCGGAGACTCACTGGATAGCTCGGTCCACGCGCGGCGGCGGAAGACCGAAGTCCGGTGAGGTCGATCTCGGGCCTCCGGTGAAGTCCGGCCGGGTCCGAGGGCTTGGCAAGCTTCAAGGGCTACTGGCGGAGCTAGCCGAAGCACTGGCTTGCCCAAGGGATGGCTGGAGTGGGCTGGCCATGGTGGCCGAAGCTCTGGCGGCAATGGCGGGCGGAATTAAGCTCGCCGGAGCTAAGGGAAAGTGGCTGGCCGGTGAGGGTGAGTGCGGGGCGAAGTGGGGCGCGCCTGGGAAGGCTTTATAGGCACGGCGCGGTGCACGGGCGGTCGTGGACCGGCGAGTGCGCGCGGGCGTGCACTGGGAGGCGCGGTGCGCGAACGGGCGTGAACCAGGGGTGTCAGCCACGGTCGAACACGTGTTCCCGTTGCCTCTGCCCCTGTTCAAGCGCCGATTGGGAGCAAATCTTCGCGAATTTGGGCAAGATCGCTGCAAGGGATTTGTTCACCAGACCAAGCTTTGTCTTTTGCGTATGGACGACGTGCGGTTTTAGGCTAGGGACAGGGAGTTGTAGCGTCACCAAGGTGCCAGTGTCAGAATGCCTGGTCCCGAGGTTAAGCTGCGCCAAAACCATGCCAAACGAATTTGGTTTGAGTTCAAACTTTCCCAGAATGTGTTCAAAGGAATTTGGCACAACTTTGATATTTGGATATTCTGGCTTTGAGTTTTGAAAAACAGAGAACACAGATGATCTTTGAGAAGAGGTCTGAAATTCAGAAATTCAGAAATCTGAATTTCACCAAGGGTTCATAGATCAAGGGCTGATTTGGGGATTTATTTGAGTTATTTTGGCTAAGCCTTCTCAATCTTTCTTGTTGCTTAATAAATATACTTTAACTTATATAATTGGCTCAACTCAAAATTTTAAACTTTTCATCCCCTTTTTCATATTTTCTTGAATTTTGTTCATGGGGCTTACTTAGGGTTTTTAATTAGGGTTGCACATTCTTATCTTTTAAAAGTCTCAATTGTTTTGATCATGACACTTTTAAGTATATACTTGGTGAATTCTTTCTTACTTAAGTTATTTTGATGCTCATGCTTACTTTGGTTCACATAAATTAATGGCTCTTAGGTTTGGCATTTGAGAGAAACCCTAGGTGACACTGGGGTGTCACATCGAGGGAAGTAAGTATGGTCTTGTTATTGTTGATGATTTTTCCCGCTTCACTTGGGTATTCTTTTTGCAGGATAAATTAGAAACCCAAGGGACCCTAAAGCGCTTTCTAAGGAGAGCTCAAAATGAATTTGAGCTCAAGGTGAAAAAGATAAGAAGCGACAACGGGTCCGAGTTCAAGAACTTACAAGTGGAGGAGTACCTTGAGGAGGAAGGAATCAAGCACGAGTTCTCCGCTCCCTACACACCACAGCAAAACGGTGTGGTAGAGAGGAAGAACAGGCCGCTTATAGACATGGCGAGGACGATGCTTGGAGAATTCAAGACACCCGAGCGGTTTTGGTTGGAAGCTGTGAACACAGCTTGCCACGCCATAAACCAGGTCTACCTCCATCGCCTCCTGAAGAAGACCTCGTATGAACTTCTAACTGGTAACAAACCCAATGTGTCATACTTTCGTGTATTTGGGAGTAAATGTTACATTCTAGTAAAGAAAGGTAGAAATTCCAAATTTGCTCCCAAAGCTGTAGAAGGGTTTTTGTTAGGTTATGACTCAAATACAAAGGCGTATAGAGTCTTCAACAAATCACCGGGTTTGGTTGAAGTCTCTAGCGACGTTGTATTTGATGAAACTAATAGCTCTCCAAGAGAGCAAGTTGATCTTGATGATGTAGATGAAGATGATGTTCCAACGGACGCAATTTGCACCATGGCGATTGGAGATGCGCGACCACAGGAACACCAAGTGCAAGATCAACCTTCTTCCTCAATGATGGTGCATCCCCCAACTCAAGATGATGAACAGGTTCCTCAAGAAGAGGCGCATGATCAAGGGGAGCACAAGAAGACCAAGTTGTGGAGGAAGAAGCACCACGGGCCCCTCCAACTCAAGTCTGAGCGACAATTCAAAGGAATCATCCCGTTGACCAGATTTTGGGTGATATAAGCAAGGGAGTAACAACTCGCTCATGTCTAGCTAATTTTTGTGAGCATTACTCATTTGTCTCTTCTATTGAGCCTTTCAGGGTAGAAGAGGCCTTGCTAGATCCGGACTGGGTGTTGGCCATGCAGGAAGAGCTCAACAACTTCAAGCAAAATGAAGTTTGGACCCTGGTGCCACGTCCCAAGCAAAACGTTGTGGGAACCAAGTGGGTGTTCCGCAACAAGCAAGACGAGCACGGGGTGGTGACACGAAACAAGGCTCGACTTGTGGCAAAAGGTTATGCCCAAGTCGCAGGTTTGGATTTCGAGGAGACTTTTGCTCCTGTGGCTAGGCTAGAGTCTATTCGCATTCTATTAGCCTATGTCGCTCACCATTCTTTCAGGTTGTTCCAAATGGATGTGAAGAGCGCTTTCCTCAACGGGCCAATCAAGGAGGAGGTGTACGTAGAGCAACCCCCTGGCTTTGAGGATGAACGGTACCCCGACCATGTGTGTAAGCTCTCTAAGGCGCTCTATGGACTTAAGCAAGCCCCAAGAGCATGGTATGAATGCCTTAGAGATTTTCTCATTGCTAATGCTTTCAAGGTTGGGAAAGCCGATCCAACTCTTTTCACTAAGACTTGTGATGGTGACCTATTTGTGTGCCAAATTTATGTCGATGACATAATATTTGGTTCTACTAACCAAAAGTCTTGTGAGGAGTGTAGCAGGGTGATGACACAGAAATTTGAGATGTCAATGATGGGCGAGTTGAACTACTTCCTTGGCTTCCAAGTGAAGCAACTCAAGGACGGCACCTTCATCTCCCAAACGAAGTACACTCAAGATCTTCTCAAGCGGTTTGGGATGAAGGACGCCAAGCCTGCGAAGACGCCAATGGGAACTGACGGACGTGTCGACCTCAACAAAGGAGGTAAGTCCGTTGATCAAAAGGCATACCGGTCTATGATAGGTTCTTTGCTTTATTTATGTGCTAGTAGACCGGATATTATGCTTAGCGTATGCATATGTGCTAGATTTCAATCCGATCCAAAGGAGTGTCACCTTGTGGCCGTTAAGCGAATCCTTAGATATTTAGTTGCTACGCCTTGCTTCGGGATCTGGTATCCAAAGGGGTCTACCTTTTACTTGATTGGATATTCAGACTCCGATTATGCCAGGTGCAAGGTTGATAGGAAGAGTACATCAGGGACATGCCAATTCCTAGGAAGGTCCCTGGTGTCTTGGAGCTCAAAGAAACAAACTTCCGTTGCCCTATCCACCGCTGAGGCCGAGTATGTTGCCGCAGGACAGTGTTGCGCGCAACTACTTTGGATGAGGCAAACTCTCCGGGACTTTGGCTACAATCTGAGCAAAGTCTCACTCCTATGTGACAATGAGAGTGCAATCCGCATGGCGGATAATCCTGTTGAACATAGCCGCACTAAGCACATTGACATCCGACATCACTTTTTGAGAGACCACCAGCAAAAGGGAGATATCAAAGTGTTCTATATTAGCACCGAGAATCAGCTAGCCGATATCTTTACCAAGCCTTTAGTTGAGAAAACCTTTTGCAGGATGCGTAGTGAGCTAAATGTCTTAGATTCGCATAACTTGGATTGATTTATAACATACATGTGTTTTATGCCTTTGATCAAGTTACTTTATGCATTTATGAGATTTGTTGTTTATGTATGGTGCTCAAGTTGTGCAAGGGATCCCCGGACCTCACAAGTCCATGTGTGAATGGTGCACATATTTAGGGGGAGAAGTGCTACAACTTGACCCTTTGAGACTAACATTTGTGCTTGAGTTTACTTGATGTAGTCTCATAGGTGAATTGAAAGGGAAAGGTGAACTTGGACCATGCAAAGACTTCCACTGCACTCCAGTATTAACTCCAAGTTCATATCTATGCTTTTATTGCCTTTTTGCTCTTAATTGACAATTTTGGTGAGGCAATGGGGTTAAAGGGCCAAGAATGATCCCGTTTTGGTGCTTAATGCCAAAGGGGGAGAAATTAAAGGCCAAAGCAAATGGATCAGCTACCACTTGAGAATTTTGAAAATAGTAGAGTTAGAACTTTTGATTTGTCAAAATACTCTTATTGTCAAAATTTGGTCTCTTATGGGGAGAATGTTTGATTTTGGGAAAAAGGGGGAGTTTTTGGCTCTTAATCATTTTTACTCTTGGATTATCTCTCTTTATGCCCAAACAAGTGTGTTTGACTTAGAGATAGGAAAATGAATTTGATTTGCAAAAACAAAACAAGTGGTGGCAAAGAACGATCCAAATATGTCAAATCTTGTCAAAGACTATTTTTATTCTCAATTGCATTGATGTTGCACTTCTATTTGTTGCTTTTTGATGTGTTGGCATAAATCACCAAAAAGGGGGAGATTGAAAGGGAAATATGCCCTTGGGCCATTTCTAGTATATTTTGGTGATTAAGTGTCCAACACATATTAAGTGGGTTATTATATGCCAAATGATGAATGAAGTGCAAATCAACAAGAAGGTATGTTTCTAGACTTAGTACATTTGTTTTGGGTACTAATGAAGTTACCTAAGTGCTAGAAATAGGAAAAGAAAAAGATTGGAAGAGAGTGCCTATGTGCAGCCAAGACTCAGCATAGTCTGGCACACCGGACTGTCCGGTGGTGCACCGGACAGTGTTCGGTGCGCCAGGCTGGTCTCCGGCGAACTGGCCACTCTCAAGAAAACTTCGGCAATGTACGACTATAATTCACTGGACTGTCCAGTGGTGCACCGGACTGTCCGGTGAGCCAACGGCCGCCAGCGCAACGGTCGGCCGCCAAATCCACGGGCGACGCGTGGTCTGCTCCAACGGTCGGCAGGGGGCACCGGACTGTCCGGTGTGCACCGAACAGTGTCTGGTGCGCCAACCAGCCCGAAGTTGCAACGGTCGGCTGCGCCAGGAATGGAAGGAAATTGTGCACCAGACATGAACAGTGGTTGTCTGGTGGCACACCGGACTGTCCGGTGCGCCACCCAACAGAAGGCAAGATTAGCCTTCCAAGAATGCCTCCAACGGCTCCTAGCTACCTTGGGGCTATAAAAGGGACCCCTAGGCGCATGGAGGAGTCACCCAAGCATACTTTGAGCATTCTAAGTCTTCCACACTCCGTCT
The DNA here is from genome assembly GCF_902167145.1 of Zea mays. NCBI lineage: Eukaryota > Viridiplantae > Streptophyta > Magnoliopsida > Poales > Poaceae > Zea > Zea mays. Next base: position 211,088,841 of record NC_050099.1, read on the forward strand.
CCACGCACTTGATTGACTTTGTTAGTGATTTAAGCTATGTTCTAGTAGTGAACTTGTTGTGCTTCCTTTGAGCTCAAGTCTTGGCTTGTGTGTGTGCATATTGATGCGGATTTGTGTGTGTTTCTTCCCACCCTTACTCTTGTGCTTTCACTTTGATATCTGTTGTAAGGGCGAGAGACTCCAACTTGTGGAGATTCCTCGCAAACGGGAAAAGAGATAAGCAAAGAAGAACACCGTGGTATTCAAGTTGATCATTGGATCACTTGAAAGGGGTTGAGTGCAACCCTCGTCCATTAGGACGCCACAACGTGGAGATAGGCAAGTGTTATACTTGCCGAACCACGGGATAAACTCGCATGTCTTTTGTGATTGTTTTTCTGTGATACTTGTGTGGTCGCAAGAACTCGCTACATAGCCATTCTAACACTTAACCAAGTTTTGTAGCTATTAGTTGTTGAATTTTACAGGATCACCTATTCACCCCCCTCTAGGTGCTCTCAGCTGGGACCAAGTCTCACACATATGATGACTCATGGTACCGAAACGAATGTCACATCTTTACTATATAATAGGAGTTCTGTACAAAATAAATAAATAATTACATCATATGGAGACAACGATCCAGCCACCCAAAGTTGATTGGGAGATGACGGCCTAGACCTCTCACGAACACATCACAACATCCTCCATGCGCCTCATCCTGCGGTACCTGTTCTTGACCTGTGGGGGTGTGAGACAGCAAGGGTGAGCTCACATACGTTCATCGCTCAACAAGTTGTGGGGAACAATGTGCATGAACTCATCAAAGGTGGGAGCTCATGTGAAGTGTAAGGCTTACCAAAGAGGATGGTTGAAGCTGAGCATTGCTTTTAAAGTTGGTCAAAATTTCATAAGCAGTTACTAAGTGTAAGTAGATACCAACCCAAATAAGTAATAGATCAAAATTGATAACAACACCCACAATGCAATGCATATGACAAATTAAGTTTAGTTCCATAAATTAATCATGTGAGTGTCCGAGCTGCTCATGACCGTGAGCATGGCTGATGTACCAGTTTTACACTCTGCAGAGGTTGCACATCTTTACCCACAAGTCGTGTTACCCATTTGCCATGGGGTTGATCGTACCCCATACACCTCTACCGAGGAAGCGAGGCAGGGTTCCACTACGAGGCCTTTACAAAGTTCCACTAGCTTCAGAAAACCCGCTATAGTTTCTAGGAAGCTCTAGTGCAGGGATCCCTCGCCTGACCGCCATCACAGCAAAATCAACCCAAGTACCTCCCTACACGAACCACTCCCCTACTGCCCTTGCCCCTATCGGGTAAGGTAGTCCTCCACTAGCTTTCCTAGTTAGTCAGCCAAGGGCGTCCCATACCACCCTTGTGGTAGCACTGTTTTCCATGGTGGTTCTCCATGTTCCAATTAACATAATGATCTTATCATGAACAGTAAATAATAAACTGATAATAAAAGTGTGAACATGAGTAATGTATATCTCCATACCCAAAACAACATAAAGCAATAGCATGTACTACCCAAAAATTCAGTGGTAAAACAAGGTATAAAGATAGCCAAACTAGGGTAACCTATTGGGTCCCATCAAAATTAACCTATGCAGATCATTATGCTTAATAACAACATGACTGGGTAAAAAGGGAGTGATCAAGGGCACAACTTGCCTGGGACTTGAGATTCCAAGTACCAACTTGCTCTTCGGATGACATGTGTCCTCACTGCTAAACGTACCAATACAGACAAACATGGTATAGGAAAAATTAACATCACACCAAACATAAGAATAAACTACATAATAATAATATTTGTGTCGTAACGAGATCGTGGGCTCGAGAATCACCAAATTCAGAGCTACGGTTTAAAAGATATGATTTTCTAAAGGTTTAGGAGCTGGGTACAAAAGAAATTAAGTACATGATTTTAATTTATGTTTCATAATGAAATAAAGTTACCAGGGGATAAACAATATTATTATGGAACTAATGCAACTGGAATGGGTCAATTTGGAGTTACAATTAATTAATTATGAATTAATCAAGATTCTAGATTTATTTTTACCCTAAAAATCATTTTCTCATAATTATTTTACTTAGTTCAAGTACTGTGGACCGGGGACACTATTTCTGGAGAGCTCAGGGGTTTCTGTGTAAATTCTAGGATCTAGATTTAATTATTTTTCTACGTGTGTGGACGGCGGGTTGGTTTTAATGAAACCCGAGGGCTCATATGCTAATATGCCACAACGAAGGGGTATCAACCAATAGGAGCCACGCGATCTGGAATCAACGGACCAGATTAGATCCCACCCTTATGTGAACTGGTACCCTATGATGACTGCACGATTTAATAGCTACATCCTAGATTTCATCAAGGCACGATTAGGGACCTTCGTCTTCTGAAGCATTATCTCCCCATGGATATAATGATCATCGGACGAAGGTCATGAAGGACATACCCTCATCATTCAATATATAAACAAGAATGGAAAGATACGAAGAGAGTAACTATATCTCGTTAGTTCATTCACATTTGCATTCTATAAAACATGTATGAATATCAACAGAATTCATATTACATGGATACCTTCGGCTTGCGCGAAGGTGAAGACGCGAGAGAGTGATTACAATTCAGCATGAACAATACGATGCTACTATTCATCTATTTATAGGCACGAGACGCAGCCCGGGTAAAAGTACATTTATGTCCCCAATATTCACGTATGATCGTAATACAAGTCATTAAGGACTAAGTGGTCTTTTTCCCCTTCAGTCAGCATCATCATTATACTTCATCTCCGTTATGAGCCGAAGTTGTCCATCTGGCGATAGCTTCAACGTTTATTCTTATCATATTTAGATTTGCCTTCATCTCGTATGCCTTCATCATGAGGAAGAGGTTGGCATCCTGAAGACGAAACTTCCTATAATAGCTTATATGCTGAAAACAAATTGTTAATCATGTTTTTGAGGACCTTCGAAAGAGGAAGGCCCCCAACAGTAGCCCCTCGTAGTATTAATTTGTTTTATTGTAACAAATTCAGACTGCGGTGTGAACAAAGGCCTTTAGCCGAAGGTCCAAAAAACACCTTCCCTTCGCTAGAATAGCGAATCATTCTGACCCGGGAGGCCCACCGAGCTGTGGAGCTCTGCGTATATATATACAAGGTTGTGTCGCAAATATTTTTCGTGCCATCTAGCTTTCGTGCTGCAGTTGTTGTTTAGTTTTCCTGTTCTTTGAGTTTAAATTGTTTACGAGCTTTGGCTTTCTAACGCGACCATCATCGAAATGGCCGAAGACAAGAAAAGCACTGACCCACACTCGCTGGCTTTTACGAAGCCATGGAAAGGACCAACGTAGAGAAGATCACCAAGCGACAGTGAAAGCTTAGATATTGAGAGTGAGAATGAAAGTGCCGAAGATCGGCCATGGAGACCCAGCCATGCTGTTTTTGGGAAATCCACAATCAAACAAGGTCAAATTGAAGCGATGAAAGGCAAATACTTTCGTGATGTATCTATAGTGAGGGCTGGAGGGGAAGACACCGTTCCTCTGCCAGAAGGTGATGAAGTGGTAATCTTCAGGAGCTTCATGAAAGCTAGGCTTTGATTTCCGCTCCACAAGATGTTGGTCGAGGTTTTGAAGATGTTTGAGATATACCTTCATCAGATTACCCCCAAAGCTCTTATTAGAGTGGGAGTTTTTATCTGGGTCCTGAGGAGCCAAGGACTGGAGCCAGATGCAAGATGCTTCTGCAATATTCACGAGATGTCCTATCAGACGAAGGCAACCGGGAAGGAGCAATAATTTTGGTTGTTACATCTTCGTGCCTCGTTCTGAGGCAAATTACCCTGTGCCCACGTTTCAGAAGAAGTGGCCAGGTTCTTGGATGAAAGAATGGTTTTACGTGAAGAATGACTTGAGTCAGAGGAAATATATGAAAGGAATTGTCCAACATCCAATATGGTCTCGCTTCAACATTAGAAGGTCATCCACTGCACTTGGGAATGATGTGCAAGCGTGCCAAGCTGCTTTCAACACCGTGTGCACCTATATTGGCACAAGAGACTTAGTTCAAGAGCATATTGCTTACAAAGTGTGGCCTCTTGCAAGAGAATGGAAAATGCCGAAGGAAGCTTCCGCTGGCTCCAGCCAGGGTGGCCTCGTTTATCTGAAGTATAATTTTCGGTTCAGAAACTAGTTTGATGAGTCAAATGATGATTGGTTGAATGCTATAGAAGCTACAAGTGATGAGGTACTTGGAGCATACTCAAAGGCAGAAGATGAAGCTATGACAGTTGCCTTCGGCGCTCGCGGCAAGAGGAGGTTGAATAGAGTATTTGATGTTATTGGGTTCGTTTACCCGGACTACCGCTATCCCGCCCAGAAGAAAGGGAGGAAAAGGAAAGCCGCTACCTCGACATCTACTGGTGTGTCGAAGTCAAAGAAAATCTAAGTTTTAACACGTAGACCCAGGCGCATCGAGACGACCGATTTGCCGAAGTTAAGTGAAAGGGTGGAAACAACCCCCCTAGCCATAGAGACTATTCCTGCTGTGTCTATTGAAGTTATCGCAGACCCGGGCAGAGAGCCGGAGCTAGAAAAGGTAGCAGAAAAAGTACCAGATCAACCGAAGATGATGGTGACAGCACTGCTGAAGCTGTCAGCTACCACAGGAGCTCCAAGGAAGAGGAGGACGACTAGTGTCTTGGAAACTGTTCTAGAATCTGTAAAAACGTCGCCTCCTTCTTCTACCGAAGCTTCTGGCAGCAAGACTGAAGATGTCTCAGAGATGATTGCTGCCAGTACCTTTGCTCATGCCGAGGTGGGACCTTCGGAAGGTGTACCTGAAAATCTTGCAGAAGAGAGCCTTCCAGAGAATCCCTCAGCGCCTGCTCCCAAAGCACCTTCCAGCAGTGATTTGAATTTCATTGTGCGACATGCTTTGGGAAAACAACTATCAGCAGAGCAAGTTGCCGAAACTAAGTGTTGGGGGCCTTCGGCTTCCGAAGGTACTCAAAAACATGATTTAACAATGTTTCTGGAGTATGATACATGAACAGGTAAAGAGGAAACCGACTTAAAGGGGAAAAGGCTATTTAGACCCCGATGGATTACTATAGAGTTATTAGCAAATGTAAAGGGCATGGGTGTAATTTTACATGGGCTGCATCTCGTGCCTATAAATAGATGAACAATGCTCCCGTACTGTTCACGCTGACTTGGCATTTGCTTTTGTGTCACGCTTGTACTTTTGCTTTCTTTCAAGCCGAAGGCACACTTGCAACTTAATGTCATTTCTATTTTTCCCATGTTAATAAAATAGAAATGAGCCAATAAAGATATATAAATGTTCATGTTATCTTTCGTATTTCATGTGTTTCTCATTTTGACTATCATATGTCGTAATGATGAAGGTATGTCCTTCATGACCTTCGTCCAAAGATCGTTATATCCCAAGGGAAATAATGCTTTGAAGGACGAAGGACATTAATCATTTAACCTCCTTTTGTGTTGCCTTGTTCTTAATTCATAGCATTTGAGAACAAGTCCTCAACATTGGCGCCCACCGTGGGTGAACCCTTTTTGCCACCTTCGGCAAGCATCGACCTTCGTCATGCCGCCAAAGAAAGCTTCAGCAACAGGGGCTGCTGCTCTACAGCCGCTGGACCCGAACCAGGAGACCCTTTCTCTTCGGGAAGCCCGAAGCCAGAAGAGGAAGGCCACCAGTCCAACGCCTCAGGAGGACGATTTGGACCAAGAAATCAGGAACATGGAGATGCTACATCAACAAGTGCAAAGGAAGAAAGAAAAGATGGCCCGGCTAGCTGACCTACAAAGGCAGATAGACGAAGCCTCTGAAGAAGTTCGTCATCTTACACAAGATGAGTAGAACCGGAGGCCCCAGTATAGAGAGCTTCACCAAGAAGGCTTCGTCAACGAGGATGACTGGTATGAGGATTTCCATCATGGAAATTTTGCTTTTGATGATGCTTCTCCTATGTCAGCAGAACTACAGGCTACACCTTGGCCCCCATCTTATAAACCACCCTAGCTCCCAATGTATGACGGACACTCAGATCCGAAGCAATTTCTGATGAGCTACGAAGCAACCATATCTTCATATGGTGGCAACACTGCAGTCAGGGCGAAATCCTTCGTCATGGCAGTTAAAAATGTTGCACAGACCTAGTACTCTTCTCTTCGGCCAGGAACAATCACATCGTGGCAAAAGCTGAAGGACATGCTCATCACCAGCTTTCAAGGGTTTCAAACGAAGCCGGTCACTGCTCAAGCTTTGTTCCAGTGCACTCAGGACCATGAAGAATACCTTCAGGCGTATGTCCGAAGGTTCTTACGATTGAGGGCACAGGCGCCAATGGTGCCTAATAAAATTGTTATTGAGTCCATGATTAAGGGGCTTCAGCCAGGACCTACAGCCCAATACTTCGCCAGGAAACCCCCTCAGACCTTGGAGAAGCTGCTTCAGAAGATGGATGAATATATCCGAGCAGATAATGACTTTCGGCAAAGAAGGGAGGAAGCTTACAGGTTCTCCGAAATGACCAGGGGCTTCAGAGGGAGAATCCACCCTAGGCACGTCAGATCTATCCATTCTACTCAGAATGACGATAGGGGAAGTCAGCAACAAAGGTCATAGTATTCCTCCCAGGCTTCGGGGCAACAACAGAACTATCCTCGGACCCCAGCTCCAAGGGGCAGAGGCGCCAGGCGCTTCGGAGGAAGGTTTGGGGATCAGCCCAGGAAAATTTACTGCCTATTCTGCGGTGAGGACAAGGGCCATACTACCAGGATGTGTCATGTTACCATTCAAAAACAGAAAGAGATAGCAGAAGCTGCAGCCCAACAGAGCCAGCCGAAGCAGGTTATGCATACTCCACTCGCCATACATTCCAGAGTATGTGGGTAACCATCCTGCAATTTCTGTTGCTTCGGCAAGCCAACCTCAGGCATCTTGGCAATAGCCCCCACCTCCACCACCAATGCAACCCGCCTATCCCCAAGGCCAGCAGCCAGAAGGGAGTCAGCATAATCACCAGCAGCGAGACTTTAGGGAGCAGTCCGAAGCTCGCACAGTCAACAGTACTGTGCCAGAATCGAAGCACATCTACTAAGATATATCCTACCTCTGAAACAGCTTTTACATTTGTTATCATTTACCTTTTCAATAAAGAGCAATCATTGAAAACTTAGTTCTTTTGTTGTTTTCAATTTCTTGTAACTGCTTCGTCATTATCATAATGAATATACCTTCTTCAAACATCGATGAAGTTCTAAAGGTCTTGACGAAGGAATGCATTGCAAGTTTTTGTCGAAGCAACAAAAGTCGTTCTTAAGGGAACGCGGCGTAAGTTTTCTGCTCAAAAGTCGTTCCAAAGGGAATGCAGAGCTTACAGCGAAAAATAAATGTTGATACCACCAAAATAAAAGGCGAAGAAGCTCCTAAGGGAGGCTTACAACGAAAAATAAACGCTGATACCGCCGAAATAAAAGGCGAAGAAGCTCCTAAGGGAGGCTTACAGCGAAAAGTCAACGCTGATATACCGAAAAATAAACGGTGAAGCCGAAAAATAAACGGCAAAGAGATTGTATTCTACTGTGAGGATGTGTGTGTACCTTCGGAACAAATGCCATCATTGCATATCATAGCATCATCGCATCATTCGCATAAACATGACATCATACATCATATTGCATCAATGGCACAAGAAGGGGAATACAATGATAGCCTTCGGAAATTGTTTTCGAAGAAATTATGACAAGGCACAAAATAAAGTTTGAAGAAGTGCAGTTTCGCCAACTTCAGAATCGAGGGAAATCTATTGCTTACGAAGCATAATATTTTCATGAATGTGCAGTATCGGGGGAAATCTATTGCTTACGAAGCATGAAAAGAAGGGAAGGTGTTTTTTCGCCGAAGGCTAAAAAACGGTATGTATGTAAAGTTTCATGCATCGCAAAGAATTGAATTATAAACAACTTATATACTACATTCAAAATTATAAAATATTACACACATTGTCCAGCAAATATTACATTCCAAATATCTTTACAATAACAGCTAATCTTCTTTTAAGACTACTTCTGCAGCTTCGTTTAATAGTTGATCAACAACTTTATCCATAATAGCTTCGGCCATTTTTATAATCTCATCATCCTCCTTTGCTTTGGGGTCCGCCAATGGCTCGACGGGCTCTGGGGGAGGAGATAGTGCGGCTGTGATGCAAAGCGTAAATAAGTTCGAAGTCATAAAATTACAACATAAAGTCAAAAGTTATTAATCAATACATGTTCGCCTTTCAAGATCCGCACTTTTCTCAGCGGCCTCTGCTATTTCTCTAGCATCATGAATATCTTTTTCACTTTTCCTTATAATTTCTTGAGTTATCTCCCGACCGTCATTCTCCCAAATGTCGGTGAAAATTTTTCCACCAACCAAGCTTGCTTCGGCCGAGGGGTCTTTTATACCTTCAATAGATAAGGCAGCCTCGGTTTGCGCTAAGGATTTCACATGTTCGCAGCCTCTTCCTTCTAAGATAGCGACAAACCCCCTAGCACCCGAGAACGCGCATATGTCCCCACGGCCACTCAAAATTTCTTCAAAAGCTTCGGCCTCGCCGCTGATCCAGTCGATTGGACCTTCGGGATCGCCCAGTACGAAGTTACCTTCATTCGAATATGCGCCGACGCTAGCGAAACTAGTGTTAATTTTTCCACACATTTCATGGATTTTTCATAACATCTTTCTTTTGAAGACCGAAGTTCTGCAGTTGTTTTCTCTCAATGATTTTTCCAGTAATCGCTGGCGTCTCGGTCAGCTTCGGCAATTGCACATTTAATTTCGCTTCAACCAGCTGTTTCTGAAGATCTTCAATTTCGCATTTCTGGGCTTCATCTTGGGCCTTGAAAGTAGCTTCGTCTTCTTTTATTTTATTAAGCCATGAGTTTAATATTTTATCTTTCTCAAGACCTTCGTTCCTTAGCTCAATCACTTCGGAACGAAGGTTATTCAACGCCATGGTACATCCCTCGTCTTCAGCGCTTTTCTGCGCTCTGAGGGCATTGCTAAGAATAAGGCCCTGCAAAAGGAATGTGGTGTTAAAAAATAAGCACATGAATTTTTAAGCACACAAAAAGTTTATTTTCTCACCTTTAAGCTGTTGTACGCTAAGCTGTCGGCCAATTCATCTTTTGACAACACTGAGAGCCAGTCTTCTAGTGTTGGGAATCCGAAGCTTCTTGCCATCTCCCGGCAGACAGAGATCTCCTTGCTGTCTGGGAGACAATACAAGAAGTCTTCTTCTCCGTTGTCGTTGAAAATCAACGCCCCCTTTGGATATTTCAATTTTGGGGCATAGAGCTGAGCCTCTTGCTTTTCTTTTTCAGTCAACTTTTTCCCCGAAGCATGTCATAAAATATAATTGAAAGCTTCGGAAAATGCTTCGGGGGCGGCAGTGCCAGTTTCTTCAGCCAAAATTTGTTCTGCTGCTTCTGTTTCTTTGGTTTCCAAGGATTTCACCTTGTGGGCTCCGAAGGCCCAGCTTCAGTCTCAGCTTGGTGCTTTGTAGCTTCGGCACCAAAGGCTTCAATTTGCACTTCGGGAGTTTTGGCAATTTTCTTCGGAGTAGTGCTTGAAGACTTTATTGTCTCCAATACATCCAGTACATTAACCATCCTTTTTCTTTTGGGGGTCATTGTTGGACCTTTTGGCTTTTTGGTACTTCAACTTATGCCGAAGGACTTAAAATTTATGTTGTCTTTGTCCTCTCAGCTCTTGGCTCTTCAATTCTTTCAGCCTTCGGCGTTGCAGTCAGCTTGTCAATTTTCTACGAAGGTGTAGGCTCTTTGGCTTCAATAGCAGTAGAGGTCTCACCACCAAATTCGGGCACCAAGGCCGGTTCGATGAAGCGTGGTCGGCGAGTAAGGACCTTCACTCTTTTCCTCTTTGGCGCAGCCTCACTTAGAGCAACCGAAGTATCACCTTTTCCAGAAGTTGCGCTTTTTCTCTTTTGCCCTTTCAGCGGGTAGCGGTAATCAGGGTACACAAACCCAATAGCATCGAAAACTCTATTCAGCCTCTTCTTTTTCCGCCCTCCGAAGGTCGCAGATAGAGTGTTATCTTCTGTCTTTGAATATGGTCCAAGCAGTTCGTCGCTTGTAGCTTCGATGCATTTCATCCAATCATCATCTGGCTCAATAAACATACCCTTGTACCTGAAGGTGTATTTCAACCTAACTAGTCCACCTTCGTCAGGCTTGCTGATGGTTTCCTTTGGCATTTCCCATTGCTCTACAAGAGGCCACACTCTGAAGGCTATGTGCTCCTGGACTAAATCCCTCGTTCCGATGAAAGAGCAGACTATGCCAAAGGCCTTTTGGCATTCTTCGGCTGCATCATCGATTTCCACCTTCGGCTTCCTAAGGCCGAAGCGCTGCCAGATAGGACGCATGATAATATCTTTGATGTCTTCTCGTGCCTTTAAATCGTTTTTCATGTAAAACCATTCCTTCATCCAGTCCCCAGGCCATCTTTTCCGGAAGGTTGGCACGGGACAGCTCGAGCCAGAGCGAGCGATGAAGCTATAACAGCCAAAATTGTTATGATATTGCTCTTTGCCCCAGGGTTTCGTCTCATATAACAATTCATGCATATTGCAAAAGCTTTTTGCATTTGGCTCCAAGCCCTGACTCCTCATGGCCCAGATGAAGATTCCCATTCTTATGATTGCTTCGGGCGTAATTTGATGAAGGTAGACTTGGTAGATCTTTAAAACCTCAACCACAAATTTGCTTAATGGAAACCGAAGCCCAGCTTTAAAAAAGCTTCGGAAGATCACAACTTCATTCTCTTCGGGAGTAGGCACAGTCCTCTCTCCGTCATCAGCCCTTACAGTAGACATGTCCCAAAAATATCTTCCCCTCATATTATCGAGATGACTCTGTTTAATAGTTGATTTTCCAAAAACTGCATGACTTGGTCGCCAGGGTCGATCTTCGGAGTCTTCTCCACCACTTTCCACATCATAACTGTCACTATCACCAGTGTCTTCAGATAAACCTTCTAAAATCTCCCTAGTAATCTTCTCTGTATTTTGTCTTTGCTATCGATTCAATAAAGCCAAGATTCTTCTCCTCAGAAAGGCTCAGCTTCGTTTCAGCAATAGCTTTTTTGTCTTGAGACATCTTCGGAAATGTTGAAAGCGTGCTCTTAAAGCCGAAGCTAAAGAAAATCTAAAAAGCCAGGCAAGCGTTGGTGTGCAAAGAACTAAAAATTAGGAAGGCAAGAGCAGACGGCAAGAAAGCGTGCTAAATGTGTTCGCGGTGCGCTCTTATTTATACGCCCAATACGTTTGCAAGTGGCAGGGCCCCGCTTGTCATTGACTATTGCTATTCTAACAAAGGGAAGGTGTTTTTTCGGACCTTCGGCTTAAGGCCTTCGTCCATATCGCAATCTGAATTTATCATTCTAACAAATTAATATTGCGAGGGGCTACTGTTGGGGGCCTTCGGCTTCCGAAGGTCCTCAAAAACATGATTTAACAATGTTTCTGGAGTATGATACATGAACAAGTACCTTCGGACTTAGGTCAAAACCACAGTGTGAAGAAGCACAAAGAATACGAAGGATGGCGCAGAGCCGAAGCTGTTCGCAGGAGAGCTTCGGCGTGATAGCAGAAGAGGAAACCAACTTAAAGGGGAAAAGGCTATTAGACCCCGATGGATTACTATAGAGTTATTAGCAAATGTAAAGGGCATGGGTGTAATTTTACATGGGCTGTATCCCGTGCCTATAAATAGATGAACAGTGCTCCCGTACTGTTCACGCTGACTTGGCATTTGCTTTTGCGTCACACTTGTACTTTTGCTTTCTTTCAAGCCGAAGGTACACTTGCAACTTAATGTCATTTCTATTTTTTCCCATGTTAATAAAATAGAAATGAGCCAATAAAGATATATAAATGTTCATGTTATCTTTCGTATTTCATGTGTTTCTCATTTTGACTATCATATGCCGTAATGATGAAGGTATGCCCTTCATGACCTTCGTCTGAAGATCGTTATATCCCAAGGGAAATAATGCTTCGAAGGACGAAGGACATTAATCATTTAACCTCCTTTTGTGTTGCCTTGTTCTTAATTCATAGCATTTGAGAACAAGTCCTCAACAATAAGCATTATGTTAAAGAGTTGAAGTGCCCCCATGGATCCTTGGTATATGGAGGAGATAATGATGATGATTTCCTCTACTGTCTACCTGAAGGTAAGGAGATCAATGTTTGCCACGAAATGATGGATCACATCGGGTATCCGAAGCTCGAACTCGGCTTGTCTGCGATGACCAAAGATCAGCTTGTAGATAGTCTTGCCTACAACAGCCTAAAGGTGCGTATACTTTGATTTGCCATTCTGCATTGCTACAATAAACTATTTTTGTGGTATCTTATCGTCGTTACGTGCTCACTCTTCATTTTCTAGGGCTTGATTTTGAGCAAGGCTTTGAAGACCCAGAAAGATGCAGAGGATGAGAGCTGTCGAATAGCACTTGGAAACCTTCGTTCGGAGGTTATTTCATTAAGAAACGAAGCTCTCGAGAAGGATAAAATATTACTCTCTTTAGTGGAAAGATTGAAATCTAGCGAAGCCAGGCATTCCGCTCGAGCCGAAGCTCATGAAGCCGAGGTTCAAGAACTAAAGTGGAGAGTTGCCGAAGCAACTGAGAACTTTGAAGTTGAAGCAGTGAAGCGAGAAATATGTGAAACTGAAAGATGAAGAGCGCAAAAGAATGTCGATGAGCTTCGTGCCACCAAGAAAAAATGTTATGAAATATCCATGGAATGCGCTAAAAACTTAAAGAACAACTTTTCTAAGGTTGGAGCCTATTCCTCCGAGCAGAAATTTATTCGTGGAAATCCTGATGAAGTCATTCAATGGATAAATGGTGAAGTCAAAGCTTTCGAAGAAGTTCTTAGTGGCCGAGGAGACTTTTGTGCCTTTGCTGGTGCCCGTGGGGCTACGTCCATCTTGGAGAAGGCTGGTTGTGATCATGCTAAAGTTGTAGTTCAGCCAGACTATGCTTTCTTAGCTGATGATATGAGAAACCCTTCAGCTGAAGCTACTACCCTAGGTGGGACATTTTATTCCGAGGTATGGATGAAGGGTGGACGAGAAATCACCGATGAAGCCATCAAAAGAAATGAGAAGGAATTACATGACGCTTCAGAAGAAGCAAAAAGAGCTGAAGAAGCTGCCGAGCGGGCTAGACTTATAGGTATGCACTTTTTAACTTATTTTCGTAAGTTTTTCAGCTTCGACACTGACAGATATTTGTGTCTCAATGCAGCTGAGCTTTCTCCACCTCCCGAACCATACAATCTTGAAGCTGACCCATCCGTCAAAGAAGCGCTGGACATTCTTAAAATTACTAATGATGCTATTGACGAAGCTGTCGACAGGCTTCTGAACGAAGCTGCCGATAAAGTCCTTAGGGAAGACTAAAAACTTTGTATCTTTGCTAGTTTAATGTCCTGGAAAATGATTCCTAGTTTTGTATGAAACACTTGTAACCAATTTGTATGTATATTGATGTAATATATTTCTTTATGAAGTGTGGAACCTTCGAACATACCGCTTTTGAGCTGACGGCGAAAAAACACCTTCCCTTCTTTTCACGCTTCGTAAAGAAATCCCCCATCTTTGTCGAAGCTATTGTATGATGCTTGATTCTTGGTGTAGACATTGCGTAGGAATAGTGTTGTCGGAAGCATAAACTTCACATGGCAGTAGTTTCAAGCATGAACCGTGCATCTTTAATACTCTTTCATAAATCTTTGCCGAAGCTAAAGGAGAAATCCCCATTTTTCACTACTTTTGTTGATATAAAATGATGTATGATGCGATGTCATGATGCAATATGATGTGATGGCATGATGCAAATGATGTTGGGGCACAAAACATAAAAGATAAGACTCTGCATCCCCTTAGGAACGACTTTGAAGTCTCTTCACCTTTTTCTTAGGTGGTATTTCAGCTCTGCATTCCCTTAGGAACAACTTTGGAGCTAAGCTCTGCATCCCCTTAGGAACGACTTTGGAGCTTCTTCACCTTTGACTTAGGTGGCATTTAAGCTCTGCATCCCATTAGGAACGTCTTTGGAGCTTCTTCACCTTTGACTTAGCTGGTAACTTAGCTCTGCATCCCCTTAGGAACGACTTTGGAGCTTCATGATCCATTTTTGTTACACTCGATGGTGTAACCATAGACTTATTACATCAAGCTAAAGGTTAAACCTCCTTGTATTGCCTTTTGAGAAGAAAAAAATGAAAAGACAGAAAAAGGTAAAGATACATCGTATTAAGACACTCTCTGGTCGAAACGTTGTGCTACCTTCAGTAGATATGCCTTGACTCGGGCATAGTACTATTGACTGTGCGAGCTTCTAACTCCTCCCGAGTGTCGTGCTATTGTTGACCCTGGCGATGCCCTTCTAGCTGTTGATTATGGATCAAGTTAGGCGCCAGTGGTGGCGGTGGTGGCAACTGAGCCTAGGAGGCTTGGGAGTGACTCGCCGAAGCAACAGACATCGTAGGTTATTGATTGCCCACATACTCAGGGACATATGGAGAATAGCATAAAGCAGTATGCAAGACCTGCTTTGGCTAGTTCTACCATGCTTTGGCTTCAGCGATTTCCTTCTGCTTTTGGATCGTGACTTGGCACGTGAAAGGGAAATAGGCTCAAACCTTTTCCTAAATGATTTTGGTGGTTGAATTGCCCAACACAAATAATTGGACTAACTAGTTTGCTCTAGATTATATGCTCTACAGGTGCCAAAGGTTCATCTACAACTATACTAAATCGACTGTCTGGAATACCGTAGTTTATTCCGGACAGGAGAAGCTTTTTGGAAAATCAGGCCTCGCGCGGACCGTCCGGGCCCTTGCGGCGGACCGTCCGCGACACCGCTTTGACTTCGACTAGGAACTATAAATCAGGGACAGTCCGAATAAACCACAGACCGTCCAGCTACAACGCGCGGACCGTCCGGCTATAATTCACGGACAGTCCGCAGGTGAAGACCTGGTTCAGCCCGAAGGTGACAAGTTGAGCAAAAAGAATTATATAGCTGGCGCGGACCGTCCGGGACCAAGGGCGGACCGTCCGCGTGGTGTCACCGAGGTAGATAGCCGTTGATCTAACCGTTGATCTGTCAGAAGTATCCGTTGAAGATGTCAGAATCGACCGTTGGAGGGTCGCGGACCGTCCAGGCCCTAGCCGCGGACCGTCCGCCAGTGCAATTTCTGGCAGATGCGCCCCAACGGCTATATGGGTGGTTGAGGGCTATATATACCACCCCAACCGGCCACTTCAAGGTGTGGGAGCCCAAGCAACATTCCAAGTCATCTAGTTGACATACTCAAGCCCTCCCAACCACATATATTCATTGATACATCCTATACACAAGATCTAGACCACTACAACCAACACAAGTGCCACAAAAGAGAGAGCAAGCAATAGATAGCTACTCATTTGAGTTTAGCACTAGTGCCTTGTGAGATTCATTGAGAGATAGTGTGTGCTACATCTTTGTGATCATTTGTGCGTGGAGTTTTGACTCCCATTGAACTTCCTCCAAAGTTTTGGAGGCTTGTAAAAGCTAGCAAGAGACACCAAAGAGTGTGGTGGTCCTTGTGGGATCGAGAGTGATCCTTGAGAAGAAGAAGAGCTCGCCGATCCTTGGGTGATCGGTGGAGAGAGGGAAAGGGTTGAAAAAGACCCGTCCTTAAGTGGACTCCTCAACGGGGACTAGGCCTTCGAGGGCCGAACCTCGGTAAAACAAATCACCCGTGTCATTTGTGTTTATT
The DNA here is from genome assembly GCF_902167145.1 of Zea mays. Taxonomy (NCBI): domain Eukaryota; kingdom Viridiplantae; phylum Streptophyta; class Magnoliopsida; order Poales; family Poaceae; genus Zea; species Zea mays. The sequence continues at coordinate 211,104,740 of NC_050099.1, forward strand.
GCTTGTGATTTGTTTGTTTTCCCTTCTCTAAGTTTTCTTGCGCTATTCTTTGTCAATATCATTTGGTGTTGCTTCAAGTTAAATTCTCATTTAGTGAAGCAAAACTTCGCAAGAAAGAAACTTGACTTATTGCTCTTCTCATCTAAGCCTTCTTGCTTTACTATCCATACATCTAGTAGTTGTATTGATTATCAATTCCGCATTATTTCAAAGCAACATTCTTTACAAGCAAAGGACTTAGCTTTTATACTCCGATAATTGTTTATCTTGTTCTAACCACTAATCAAGGGATCTAGTTGGGGGATAAAGTTTTAATTTTCAGGTTTCGCCTATCCACCCCCCTCTAGGCGACTTTCAATTGGTATCAGAGCTAGGCACTTCATCTTGAGTCTAACAACTCGAAGTGATGGCTCGTAGAAGATCCCAAAAGAACAAGAAGACTCCTCAATCGAACGCAACTCAAAAGGAGGTAACTCTTGAAGTATTATTTGATGATTGTTCTAATTATGACTCATGGTCCTCTAGTGTGATAAATGCTTTTAGAACCATAGATCCACGATTAGAACAAATTATAGACAAGAGTATTTTTTCCCTCTAATTTCAATGGAAAAATTAATTCCGAGGAGGATCAAAGATGTTATCGCTTAAACTATCTAGCTTTTGACATCTTAACTAATTCTCTTAGTAAAGAAGATTATCGTGCCTTCATATCAAATTATGACGAATCAATCCATGATGCACATGATATTTGGACTAGAATTAGAAGCAAATTTGATGAGTCCTATTATGATAGTCCATTTTGTGCTTCTACTTCCTTTGGTATTTGTGATACTAACCCTTGCAAGGAAGAAGAAGAAAATAAACGATGGAGACCAAACGATGAATCCACCTCTCCAAAAGGTTTGTCTTCCCATTTTGATTCCCACATATGTTGTGTGGCTAATGAAAATGATAGCGGAAGCACAAACGAGGAAGAGGAGGAAGAAAGAAGCTTTGTGCAACTCTACGCTCACCTAAGACAAGAAGATAAGGCGGTCATGCTCAAACTTCTAGAAAGAGCGAGAGAGCAAGACGAAGCTCATCAAAGGCTAGAAAATATTCTCTCCATGAAAATGCAATGCTTTGACGAGTTGACTAAAGAACATGAGGAGCTAAAGTGCTCTCATGTTGATTTGGTCCAAAGGTATGAAACTATTTCAATTGAGCAAGATAACGCTTTACATTGTATAGCTCAATTAGTAAATAAGAATACCTTGCTTAAGGACCAAGTGGAAAAGCTAAAAATTGAGAATCTAGCTTTTCAAGAAAAATATGATATGCTCCTATGCTCTCATGAAAATCTTAGAGATGATCATATCATATTAAACATTGCTCATGAGGTTGTAATAGAAAACTTAAAATTCCAACAACCTCACTCATGCACATGTGTTCATATTGATACTACATTACCATGTGCTAATGTTTGTTGTCCGTCGACAAGCAAATCTTCTTTTGAGCTAGAATTCACAGGAACAAAAGAAGACACATATCAAAAGCTCAAAGAAGAAAATGAGAGGCTAAAGAAGAGCTTGACACAACTTAAAGGGAAGTGCATTGCTCAACCTTCTCAAGATAACCGTGATCACATGGTGAAGAAGCTTGAGACAGGAACAACCGTGGCATGCACTACATCCCTTGAAGAAAATGTCAAGGACTTGAGGATTGCCAAGAAGGGGAAGCAAAAGAAGAAAATCAACACCTCTGCCAAAAGCCTCAACCATGCCTCCATAAAAGGTAACATCCAAGGTAATAATCAAGTTACACTTCATTCAAATGAAAATAAGAAGTGTAGTGAATGCTTTGAAGAGGGACACTTGATTAGGTCCTGTCCCTACATCAAAAATGGCTTGATTATTAACAAGGATGATAGACTTTGCTTTATATGCTCAAAGAAGGGACACTTAGTTAAATCTTGTCCCTATTTAAAGCAAAAAGGCATGAGGTTAGAAAAGAAAGTTTTTACTAACCATGTAGCAAGCAACAAACAAGGAAAGAAGAAATCTCCAGGACTTCAAAAACGCCTATGCTACACATGCCGGAAAAAGGGACATCAATGCAAGGATTGTCCCGTTGGTAAAAATCCCACTCCTAACTTGTCATTTGATTCATATAAAACTAGGCAACCCAAGATTGCAACTTGTGCTAGAAAGGTAACGAGTTTACCAAGCGCTAGCACAAAGGACACCTGGGTTCCTAGATCTTTGTTTACTAACCTTAACGGACCCATCAAGCGATGGGTACCAAAATGTGCTTGACAAGCTTTGTAGGAGAAGGAGATGATATGAAGCTTTGGGGTGCTTGAGGGAGTTATTTCAATTCTCATCAACTCAAGCTATCAATTTTCAAATGATCTTCTTATTAAAGATTGACCCAAGGTTACTTCAATTTATTATATTCAAAACCCATATCATCTCGGGAAGATGTTAATGTTGTAGGAAATAAAGAATCATCATGTGTGGAAAATCAAGGCCTACAACATGGAGGAATGTCAAAGGACGGTAACACTTATGCTTTTAAGTGCAAACATCTTAAATTATCATCTCTTATGTGTCTTGTGTAGTCACATAGAAAAAGGAAGCACTTAAGAAGTTTTTAAAAAATTATGTCACCATTCTTTGAAGAAATTCCTCTCATATGGTAGATTGCATATTCTTCATTTCTATATTATGGCAATCTACACGCTTTAAAATTGTTGCAAGTTACCATGGCATGTTTTACTTTAATTATCCAATAATTGCCATGATCTAGATATAGAAGAAGATTCCATGTTCTTAAAAGAATAAGGTGTCATGTAAGGAATTCAAATCCTAAAGACACTTTTAAAAGGGAATCCTTCTTTATGTCTAGAATAGTGAGACTAAATGCTTTTATCTAAGTAACCCATGTAATCTCACTAGTAGAGAATATGTTTCTCGTTGGAGATGCGTAATTTATCATGACAAGACAAATCAATCCAATAATTTATGTTGTATGTCCTATTGCTTAAATTGGATATGATTCTTCTACATTTATCGCTCTCCATGTTATGGATTAGATTTATTCCCATAATCTTAAAGGATTGGTTATGCTTATTTTATGAGTTAAAATTGAGCATAACATCTTCTATAGATAATCTAGTTCATGCTATGAAGTTTCCATGCTTTAGTAATCTACTTTTCATTCCTTATCAAAAATGATTACAAAAAGGGAAACTAGTGCTTGTGTTGCTACTAACATTTCTATTGAGCTTACTTATGAAAATCTACAAGAAAGTAAGTGCAAGTTTAAAGCCACAAGCCTCAAAGGGTTGATCTTCACCCTAAGGAAGAAAGGTAAAAGCAAAGGTATGGGAACTCACCTTATTTATCAGATTTAGTTCCCATCAATAGTTATTCACTCTAAATTATCATATTCTATCTTTGTGAAGAAATAGATTCTTTATTGAATTTAGATTGGCTAAGATATACATCCAATCTCATTTTCATTAATACACTTATCCATTAGAATCTATTTCATACCTTTGCTATATATGTTCTCATATTGACTTGCTTTTAAGTAATAATTAACAAATTCAATATGAAGAAGTAAATTCCTAAGCTTGATCAAATGTTTAAATAGTGCATGTTCCTCTTTTCAAGAAATGTGCACTAATATCAAGGATTTTACTTCATGTTTGTGTGACCTATGGATGATGAATTGTCTTTATTTTCTATCTAAAGAAATCATCATTCATCTTTTACTCCCTTGTGCTATTAACATCTCTCTTGAGTATTTTCATTAAGTTTGGAAGGAAAAAGAGTCAACTATAAAGGGAGGACACTCACATGAAAGACATTAAGTGAAACAACACCTACTTGGACAATAAGTTTGTCAAGAGCATCAATGGTGTGGTTGTGAGTATTCTAAATCTTTTTCATTGTGAGAATACAAGGCTTAAGTTGTTTATTGCAAATCTTATAAGCCTTGATCAAAGATAAATAGTGCTTCTCCCCATTTGCCCTTAAAAATAAGTGCATCCCAATTCTTTCATTTTTGATGCATATCTCTAGGGGGAGCCTATTTCTATATCTTTGTTATATTGAGACTAGCACGCTACCTTAGTAATCTCATATAGTCTCTTGTATGAGAACAAGTTTCTCATAAGGCATGCTACTACATTTCAATTCATCTTGGTAAAATAATGTCACCTTTATCAAGGATTGTAGCTTTCAATGTCAGAGTAGCATACTTATCGGATTCTCCTATTTATAAGCATGTTTGAAAATCTAATGCCTATGTTGTTCTTTTGATCGCATTTGTTGTATGATCATTGAATAACTTCAATTATCATTTGTGCTTCTTAGTGCTTCATGCAATTTCAATTTGATTTCAATTAGTAATTTCAATCGACATCTGTCTTGATATGCACTAAGTTAAAAGGAGAATTCATGATACATTTATGCAATTTGTGATCTACTTGATACATAATAACATGACTTAGAAAAGGATCACAAGTTGTAGAACTCTCTCTTGTACAAAATGTTTCCATATATTATCTTGAGTACAGGTCTTAAAGCAACTAAGACTAAGGACATAGCACAATGAAGAGAGCATCACCATGTAAAGGTACAAAAAGGTAAAACCATCCAATACTTATTTATACATATACCTAAATCTTCCTACATTCCTTGCATATCTTGTATAAAAGGAAGAGAAAGCATGTTCATGCATTAACCCTGCTTCATACCTAGTTTAACTTCTCAAACATTCATTTTTACATCTTTGTTTAAACTGGGTGAAGTAATTTTATTGTCAAGGAGCTTAAAGCTTAACCTTGTAATGAGGATAAGCTACCTTTTGTTCCAAAGGTGGATGGTCCTTAAGTCTCCTTGAAATCCTTAAGGGTAAATGCTTGGGATATTTATAACATGCTTTCATAAGTGCATAAAATGTCATGAGCATCACACTTATACTATGACACAATGCACTTTACACTCCTTATGATATAGACATGGTCTCATTAACCTAATTATGTACACTTGGCATTTTAGACCAAAAACTTGTTTTCCTCTCTATGCACATATTTAGGGGGAGCAATCTATATTGTATAGAATTGATTAAGCTTAATTGACATATCTTTTTTAATCATGTCTCTTTCCTTTGGTACATTTGCATATTTCTTATCTTTCATTGTGTGCCAAGGCTAAGACTAATATGTTTTCATGAGCATCTCATGTATTAAGTCTTAGATTGAAAGGGAAATGGAGTATTCGGCAAAGACATCGCTTCCACTCAACTCCATTGGTATTATCCACTCTTTGCCGGTATCCCGCCATCTCTCCGTCTTTGGTATAATCTTCACTCATGTTTTATTTGCCAAAGGGGAGAAAGTAGTTAATTGAGGGCCTACATTTCACTCTAAGTATCCGTTTTTGGCGATTCATGCCAAAGGGGGAGAAAGTATTAGGCCCAAAGCAAAAGGACCGCACCACCACCTCCTAATTTCAAAACTAATGATTTTCAATTGGTAAATTTCACATTGGTATCTTATTGTGTTCAAAAGGGGGAGAAAGTAGTATTTTCAAAATTGATATCTTAAAACCCTCTTGAACACTAAGAGGAGGATTTCATTGAGGGGGAGTTTTGTTTAGTCAAAGGAAAAGCATTTGAAACAGGGGGAGAAAATTTCAAATCTTGAAAATGCTTCTCAAAATCTTATTTATCCTTTGACTATTTTGCAAAACACTTTGAAAAGAATTTCCAAAAGAGTTTGCAAAAACAAAACAATTGGTGCAAGCATGGTCTAAAACATTAAATGTAAATTGGTCTAATTCCAAGTAACCTTTGCACTTACCTTATGCAAACTAGTTCAATTATGCACTTATATATTTGCTTTGGTTTGTGTTGGCATCAATCACCAAAAAGGGGGAGATTGAAAGGGAAATAGGCTCAAACCTTTTCCTAAATGATTTTGGTGGTTGAATTGCCCAACACAAATAATTGGACTAACTAGTTTGCTCTAGATTATATGCTCTACAGGTGCCAAAGGTTCATCTACAACTATACTAAATCGACTGTCCGGAATACCGTAGATTATTCCGGACAGGAGAAGCTTTTTGGAAAATCAGGCCTCGCGCGGACCGTCCGGGCCCTTGCGGCGGACCGTCCGCGACACCGCTTTGACTTCGACCAGGAACTATAAATCAGGGACAGTCCGAATAAACCACGGACCGTCCAGCTACAACGCGCGGACCGTCCGGCTATAATTCACGGACAGTCCGCAGGTGAAGACCTGGTTCAGCCCGAAGGTGACAAGTTGAGCAAAAAGAATTATATAGCTGGCGCGGACCGTCCGGGACCAAGGGCGGACCGTCCGCGTGGTGTCACCGAGGTAGATAGCCGTTGATCTAACCGTTGATCTGTCAGAAGTATCCGTTGAAGATGTCAGAATCGACCGTTGGAGGGTCGCGGACCATCCAGGCCCTAGCCGCGGACCGTCCGCCAGTGCAATTTCTGGCAGATGCGCCCCAACGGCTATATGGGTGGTTGAGGGCTATATATACCACCCCAACCGACTACTTCAAGGTGTGGGAGCCCAAGCAACATTCCAAGTCATCTAGTTGACATACTCAAGCCCTCCCAACCACATATATTCATTGATACATCCTATACACAAGATCTAGACCACTACAACCAACACAAGTGCCACAAAAGAGAGAGCAAGCAATAGATAGCTACTCATTTGAGTTTAGCACTAGTGCCTTGTGAGATTCATTGAGAGATAGTGTGTGCTACATCTTTGTGATCATTTGTGCGTGGAGTTTTGACTCCCATTGAACTTCCTCCAAAGTTTTGGAGGCTTGTAAAAGCTAGCAAGAGACACCAAAGAGTGTGGTGGTCCTTGTGGGATCGAGAGTGATCCTTGAGAAGAAGAAGAGCTCACCGATCCTTGGGTGATCGGTGGAGAGAGGGAAAGGGTTGAAAAAGACCCGTCCTTAAGTGGACTCCTCAACGGGGACTAGGCCTTCGAGGGCCGAACCTCGGTAAAACAAATCACCCGTGTCATTTGTGTTTATTGCTTGTGATTTGTTTGTTTTCCCTTCTCTAAGTTTTCTTGCGCTATTCTTTGTCAATATCATTTGGTGTTGCTTCAAGTTAAATTCTCATTTAGTGAAGCAAAACTTCGCAAGAAAGAAACTTGACTTATTGCTCTTCTCATCTAAGCCTTCTTGCTTTACTATCCATACATCTAGTAGTTGTATTGATTATCAATTCCGCATTATTTCAAAGCAACATTCTTTACAAGCAAAGGACTTAGCTTTTATACTCCGATAATTGTTTATCTTGTTCTAACCACTAATCAAGGGATCTAGTTGGGGGATAAAGTTTTAATTTTCAGGTTTCGCCTATCCACCCCCCTCTAGGCGACTTTCAGCACGTCCTTGTCGTGTGTCCCTTATCTTCTCCATAGAATAGGCAGAACAGCCTCCTGGGCTGATTACCATACCTTCCCCCGAAGCTTCTCCCCCCTCTGCCTCTCGAGGCTGGTGGCCTGTAGGAAGTTTGCTGCATTCCCGAAGACTATGAGCTGTGCTGGCTGATCTGAGTATGATTGGCCATGTCATCATTTGTGTTGGGATTATGGATCGTTCTGACATGTCTGGGGTGAAGTCTTCCTCCGAAGCCCATAGTCATCTCAGAATAATTGTACGCTTCCTCCCTTCTCTGGTGGAAATCGTTGTCAGCTCGAATGTATTCATCCATCTTCTGGAGAAGCTTCTTCAAGGTCTACGGTGGCTTCCTTGCAAAATATTGTGTTGTGGGTTCTGGTCGGAGCCCCTTGATCATGGCCTCGATGACGATTTCATTAGGCACTATTGGCGCTTGGGCTCTCAACTACAAGAACCTTCGGACGTATGCCTACAAGTACTCCTCATGGTCTTGCGTGCACTGGAACAAAGCTTGAGTAGTCACTGGCTTTGTTTGGAAGCCCTGGAAGCTTGTGACTAGCATATCCTTTAACTTCTGCCATGATGTAATTGTTCCTGGCCGAAGAGAAGAATACCAAGTCTGAGCTACGCTCCTGACTACCATGACGAAGAACTTAGCCATGACAGCAGTGTTGCCACCATATGATGATATGGTTGCTTCATAGCTCATGAGGAATTACTTCGGGTCAGAGTGCCCATCATACATGGGGAGCTGTGGTGGCTTGTATGAAAGTGGCCATGGGGTAGCCTGCAACTCTGCTGCTAGAAGAGAAGCATCATCAAAAACAAAATTACCATGGTATAGATCATCATACCATCCATCATCGTTGACTGGAGTTTCTTGATGAAGCTCTCTATGTTGAGACCCTCATCCTTGATGGTCCTGTGCGAGGTGGTGTATTTCTTCAACTGCTTCGTCAATCTTCTTTTGAAGTTCGACTAACCGAAGCATCTTTCTCTTTTCCTCTACACCTGGTGATGTATAGCTTCTAAATCCCTGATCTCCTGGTCCAACTCTTCCTCCTAAAGTGTTGAGGTGGTAGCCTTTCTCTTTTGGCTCCTAGCCTCTCTCAGTGAGAGCATCTCCTGATTAGTGTCCAGTGGCTGCAGAGCAGCCCCTGGCGCTATTGTCTTCTTCGGCGGCATGACGAAGGCTAGCGTTTGCCGAAGGTTGTGGAAGTGAGTTCACCGAGGTGGGCGCCAATGTTGTTCACTTGTTCTTAAATGTTGTGAATCAAGAACAAGGCAACACAATTGTTAACTATTAGGGACCTTCGTCTTCCGAAGCATTATCTCCCCATGGATATAATGATCATCGGACGAAGGTCATGAAGGACAAACCCTCATCATTCATTATGTAAACAACAATGCAAAGAGACTAAGAGAGTAACTATATCTCGTTAATTCATTCACATTTGCATTCTATAAAACATGTATGAATATCAGCAGAATTCATATTACATGGATACCTTCGGCTTGCGCGAAGGTGAAGACGCGAGAGAGTGATTACAATTCAGCGTGAACAGTACGATGATACTGTTTATCTATTTATAGGCACGGGACGCAGCCCGGGTAAAAGTACATTTATGTCCCCAATATTCACGTATGATCGTAATACAAGTCATTAAGGACTAAGTAGTCTTTTTCCCCTTCGGTCAGCATCATCATCATACTTCATCTCTGTTATGAGCCGAAGTTGTCCATTTGGCGATAGCTTCGGCGTTTACTCTTATCATCTTTAGATCTGTCTTCATCTCGTATGCCTTCATCATGAGGAAGAGGTTGGCATCCTGAAGACGAAGCTTCCTGTAATAGCTTATGCTGAAAACAAATGGTTAATTATGTTTTTGAGGACCTTCGGAAGAGGAAGGCCCTCAACATCGTTAAATCCCCAGCGTTCATCTCAGAGCGGATGGCCCAGATTTAAATAGATCAAACCTAATCCTAACCATTCGTTCAAGATCTAGCCGCTTAGGTGCGCGCCCTCGCCTAGGCCCTGCTACTGGGCCCAGCCAGTCAGCCAGCCCCGCCCTAGTGTCGTTGATGCCTTGGCCCGCCTGTTAGCCCGCAGTCGGAGTTGATCTCGACCATCGATCTATGATCGGATGGCTGAGAACACCCCGTACCCCTTCACGTGGTCTTTTTGTTAAAGAGACCCTCGACTTTTTAGAAAACAACCCGTCATCCCTGGTTCTTACGCGCAGACCCCTGGTTTCTTGCAGAGAAGCCCCTGGTTATTATGTATATCTCAGAAATAGGTCTAATTTTGTATTTTGAATTCTAAAACTTGTTTATTTCATATCTTTTGCATATGAACTCCAAATTGGGTGGTTCAAATTGCAAAATGTTCATAAAATTATTCTCTAGCTGTTAAAATTAGTATCTTTCACTGTCTACATGTCTTAATTTTATGTCTAGGCTATAGGTGCATTTAAAGTAATGGTTTATTATTTAAAGAGAAATGAAAAGGAAAACACTAATGACAATTAAGTGATTAACCTTGTGAGGTTAATATCATGTAATGTATGAAGCCATCCCTAATATAATTTTAATAATTCATTAAGATAAATGAAGTTAAGTTATGTGATCTCCTGAGATAGGCAGTACTTAGAGAGCCACAAAACCCTAGGTGTAATTGTCCACCTTAGAACCTAGATTTCACTCTTGTGTTTATACTTTTCTTTTGAACTTGTGTTCGCTTGACTATGCATGTTTGGTGTACTGTTTCTTTGTCATTTTTCAAATGTGTTGAATGAATGATTACTTTGCATAGACAACGAGCAGTTCGAGGTTTCCAAGTGTGTTGCAGGAGACCTCCCTGAGCAACAACCTGGTGAAGGTAAGTGTCCTCTGACCCATTATGTTCTACTTACTTATAATTCGTTGTCCCACATTACTTAATTGAAACCTAAGAATTGACTAGCTTTGTATTTACCTTGTCCTTGATTACCTTTTGGGTTACTATGGTTAGCTTCATGCTATTGCTTTACTTTAATCAATGAACATGATGAGAACATTTATGATACGATGATGTTATCTTGATTATGATGATGAACTTGTGATACTTTAGGAGTCTCAGGATGTTTCCTGAGTACCTCTCCGTAATAACAGTACAACCATGAGGGTGGAAACGGATGCCCTTAGCTAATTAATTAGATGAATGTGGGGGTGTAGTTGGCTTTGCTGGAGTGCCGTCAATGGGGGTCGGGGCATAGTGCTTGCTCTGCTAAGGGTGGGTGCTGAGGTTCATTTGATTTGGTTTTGTTAGTCACCCACCTTAGGGAGGAGTACTGTGTTTGTACGACTGGCGAAACCTAACGGGCAACTGCACACTAGGGGAATCTTTGTAAAGGCTACTCATGTAATAAAGTATTATTTCCGCTATTATTTCGAGCCCTGTGTGATGATGTCAAACTATGTAATCGTTGTGTACATGAGTTTCTGATCCTAGCACAAATACAGTTCACATTCGGTTTGCCTTCCAAAACCAGGTGTGACATAAGTGGTATCAAAGCCCTTGCTGACTGTAGGACCGCTAACCTAGACTAGAATGGTCGCCCTAAGGACTATAGACCCTTATTCTCACCTTGACCTCTGGTGTCACTTCAAAAGTTGGTCATCTTGACCAATTCTATGTTATACTTTTATCTATACACTCATCTTACAAAATTTTGATCTTATTTTACTTATGGTTTATTTGTTGGTCATATAGTTCTGTTCTCACTCTTGTGCTTACGACATCTTTTGTAGATGGCCCGTCTTAGATGCACTGCACGTAAGTCGGTGATCCCTTTCTTGCCCTCTCGCCATGCGGAGCGTCCACTGCGTCGCACGGTGACCGTACAGTCGAGCCACATGGAGAGACTGCACCACCGCCTACACGAGGAGCAGGAGCGCCGACGCCAGGAGCAGGAGCAGCATGACTCTTCCCCATGCCTCAGCAGGACGTGGAGTCTGGGAGGCAGCCCTCCCCTGTGCCTCAACTAGAGGTGCCCCCTACACATCCACAGGGCATCCCAGCTGTTGGAGGAGACCCTGACGAAGATGACGACGATGGTGGCAGTTCGAGTTACATCACTGAGCTTTTGGAGGAGTAGGAGCCAGAAGGATGGATCGCCTAACCCATCACTCGTGACGCCACTCACAGATGTCATTTCCACGATGCTCCTTGGGTGCGCACGCGGTGCGAGGCAGGTGCTGGGGTTCTGCGAGTGCGCGAATGAGGGAGGAGGGAGAGCGAGTGGGTGCGGGCAGCTAGAAATGGCCGAGGTGGGGCGGGCGCAGCCTCGGCGTGCGTTGTGGGCGCGAAGTCCACGACGACGCACGGGGCGTGCGTGTGGGCGGTTTGGGGGGGGGACGGGTCTGACAGGCGGGGTCCATGGGCCAGCGAGAGATAGTGTGCGAACGGGCGGTCAGCGCTGACGGGTGGGGCCTGCTGCACAGAGAGAGAGCAGGACGCGCGTGCGAGGGAAGAGGGCACTGACAGGACAGCCCCACCGGGTAGAGGGTTTAGGGTTGCACGAGCGCAGGTTGGCGCCGACAGGCGGGGCCCGCCTGTCAGGGAGGGAGCGAGCGCGCGCGTGAGGGGCTGGGCTGGCTAGGTTGAAAACGGTTTTCCTTTTTCCTTTGAATTTCTAATCCCTTTTCTTTTTGTTTTCTCTATGGAATTCAAATCAAATCAAACCATAATTCAAATTCAAATATTTCAAACATGTGCATCAATCAAAAACAAAGTTTAGTCTTAGCATGATGCAAATATTCATATCTCCCATATGTTTTAATATTCTAAAGAAAATAATATATTTCTCACATAATTAACCTAAAATTCTATTAAAGAGAATGGAAAAGTAAATCTATAGAGATGAGAAAATGAGTAACACCTGAATTTGGTAGATATTAGAGAATAAATTTTATACCTAAATTCAGGGTATTACAGTGGAGTGGAGCAGTCCCAAACACACCAAATGTGTTGTATTTTTAGGCTATTCTCAGTAGTAGCTATATATGAAATTTGATACATTAATTAGAATGTGACATTAGATTTTTGATTGATATAACACCATATTTATTATGAAATAAATGAAAGTAATTTTATTATCATAAAACCATACCAACCCATTTCCAAAACATTGGGAACACATAAAACCACCATTATGAGCATTTTTTCATCTTCATCCATTTCAAATATTTTTATTGATAATTTAGATGTAACATTTAATTGATATGATTGTCTATAAGATCATAAAGTAAAACTTTATATTAAAACGGTATGTTTTATTCGTTATTTCATCTCACTCTTGATAATATATGGTAATATTTTTGAGAGAGTACAGGGACATCACTAGGGTTGGCCGAAATGCTCGTGGCTCGTCAACTCGCTTGGTTCATGGTCAGCTTGGCTAGGCTCGGATCGACTCGTTTGAATTTTTTCACGAGCTGAGCTGACATCCTAGCTCGGTTCGTTAACGAGCCAACCCGGTTTATTAATGAGCCAGCTCGCGAACTAAACGAGCTATCACATTTCAGCAAAACAAAACTATATGCATATCATTTATGTAACAATTGATGAACATGTTATATATATGTGTGGTGTCTATGACCTATGAGTTAAACTAATGATTGATGAATTGTGTCTCTATGTTAAATTGGTCTATGCGAATATAACTATGGTTAAACTGATGAACACGCGTGTGAATTGATGAGTGATGAGTTGTGTTAATTTGGTGTTACATTAATGTGATCTGCAAAACTATATGAGTATAATTACTCTTTTCTATCGTTACATTTGTTTGAAATAAACTAGAAATTGATAATTATATGCATATTGTTTTTTCTCTAGCTCACGAGCTAAATGAGCTAGCTCGAACTCGTAAACAAGCCGAACCAAGCTCACTCTGTGGCTCGTCAGCTTAACGAGCTAGCTCAAACTGAGACGAGCCGAGCCGAGCTGGCTCGATATCGAGTCCTAGAAACCACGGACACGCACCACTACACACCACACCACACGCACATACATGTAACACCCTGAATTTGGGGGTATAAAATTTCTTTCTAATTACCTACCAATTTCAGGTGTTGCTCTTCTCTCTCTAGTCCCTCTCTCTCTTTTTCTTTTGGTTAGATTTAGCTTAATTAGTGTGGGATTAATTATTTTATTTTGTCAAAACAATATGAGTCATGAAATGTTGCATCATGCCGAGCTCTAAATATTCTTTGAATTGTTGCACATGCTTGATTTAGTTTGAATTTGAATTGAAAACCCTAAAGAAATATAAATAGAAAAGCATTAGAAATTCCCTAGAAAAAGGATAAAGCCATTTCAGCCTAGTCGACCCAACTCGGCCCAGCCCAGCCGCGCGCGCGGCCGCGTTGCCTGACAGGTGGACCCCACCTGCCAGCGACCGCCTGCGTCCGTGCACGCGCGTTCTCTTTCCCTCCCTCTCTCTCCCGCTGCCCAGTGGGCCAAACCTGTCGGCGCCGAACCGTCCGCACCCGCGCGTTCTTTCTCTCGTTGTCCCGTGGGACCTTCCTGTCAGCGTTGACCGCACGTTCGCGCTCGTTCCCTCTCTCTGCCCCGCGGACCCCGCCTATCAGCCACCCCCCGTCACTAACCTCCCGCCCACGCCCCGCCCCCGCCGTGGACGCGCAATCCCCGGCCACCTCCGCACGCCCTTGCCCCTTTAGAGCGCGCACCCCGCTCGCCCACTTCCCCTGCTCATTTGCGCCCTCAGCCGAGCACTCTCGCCCTCTCTCTCGCTCTGCGCGCGCATCCAGGCAGCTCCACCATCGCTCACCGAAGTCCGCCGTCCGTTCTACGGCCGCCGTCGAGCCCACGTCGTGCCCGTTGCCTCGGTGAGTTCCGCCTCGCCATCAGCAACTCAGGACACCCCTCGGTTCGCCCCCAGCCCCTCTGGTCCGCCCGGTCCGCGCTCACCGGAGTTCTCCCAGTGCAGCCGAAGCTCCACCACCGTCGACCCGAGGCGTACCTGCATCTCCGCCGTTGCTCCGGGACTACAGTGTTTCCTCTCGAGGTGAGCAACCTCCCCGCGCCCCTATTTCTCTGTTTATTGCCCTAGTCTTCGCGCGATTGCTCGCCGAAGTAGATTCGCGCCGCCGTGGGACCATCCCGCCGCATTCTGCGCCCTCTGGTGCCTCCGCGCTGGCGTTGTGCCCAAGGTCGTGGTCGCTAGATTGCCTTGAATGCGACCGAGTCCTTCCCCAAGTACCTAGAGCCCTGCCGTGGCCGTTCCCCTCGTCTCTGGTGAGATCCCGCCGTGAGGTCGAGCGGCGCTGCCGCACCAAGGACCCGCCATCCCGACCACGCTGGCCGATGGATCTCGGACGTTCACCCGAGATCTCGTGGTTAGGATTTAATTAGCACCAATCTAATATCGACCGTCTGATGCAAATCCAGTCGTTCAGATCCGCTACCCTCACTCGCGCTCTGTCCCCGGGCCGGCCAGTCAGCGCCTGTGCCCCCTGGCGCTGGGCCCGACTGGTCAGCCCGCCTTCCCCGCTGGTCGCTAACACCCGTCCCCGCCTTTCAGTGCTCGCTGCATGCCAGCGCCCGCGCGCACGTCCGCGGGATCTGCTCTTGGCCGTTGATATGCGATCTGATGGTCGAGATGGCCCGATACCCCTTCGCGTGTATTTTTGCTTAAGAGACCCTCAGGTTTTAGAGAATCAACCCATTGTCCTGTGTTTTAGCGCAGACCCCTAAACTCTTATAATCAGACCCCTGGCTTTTTAAATAATCACATAATTGGGCTTAATTTTATATTTCAAACTTCAAAACTTGTTTATTTCATATATTTTTCATATGAACTCCAAATTTAGCGATTCAAATTGCAAAATGTTCATAGAAATATCCTCTGTCCAAATAAATTATGTTCATCCACAGTCTGAATACCCTAATTTTTGGTCTAAGCTATAGGATAGTTTATGTGTTAATTTATCTAATTAAGAAAATAAATAAAAAGGAAAACCTTAATTGTAATTAGATGTTTAATGTTGTGAGATTGAAAAATGTTGTGTATAAAGTTACTCATGTTGTAATTTTGTGTGCCACCAAAATTAGTAGAACTAAGCTATGTGATCCATAATCACTCATCTCTAATTATATTAAACTCTAACATTTAAGTCTACCCTTTGTGTTTATAGTGTCTTATCAAACTTGTGTTCACTTGATTGTATATGTTTGGTGTATATCAGCCGTGCTCACAGTTAAGAACAGCCT
Source organism: Zea mays (assembly GCF_902167145.1). NCBI lineage: Eukaryota > Viridiplantae > Streptophyta > Magnoliopsida > Poales > Poaceae > Zea > Zea mays. The sequence goes on from NC_050099.1 coordinate 211,120,463, forward strand.
TGAGATCTTTTTTGATTAGAAGAATTTTAGTTACTTTTATAATGATGATTAATGATGATGGTATAATTATGATCTCTGGTATTTCCTCTTAGAGGGAGTACATTTGGGTAATAACTGGGTTTATTATTAAAATTTGGCTCTACTAATAGTAATAAATACTTGACCAACTAAAAGCAACTATACTCAGCATACCCCTAGTCCACTTTAGCCAAATGAGACATTTGCTGAGTACGTTGATCTGTACTCACCCTTGCTTTACAAACCACCCACCCCAGGTTAGAGATGGCAATGGGGCCCCGATCCCCGATTCCCCACGGGGAATTCCTCTATTAGGGGACAAGTATAGGACTAATTTAGTCCCCACGGGGATCTAAATGGGGAAAATTTAATCCCCGTCGGGTTCGCGGGGACGGGGATGGGGAACCATCCCCCGTCCCTGTTCCCCATGTACCCGCTCCACGAAACTTTTTTTTATCCAAGTTAGTCAATTTATTTGTTAAAATTATAGTAAAAACTCAGTGTATGGCATGTTATAAAATAGCAAACTAAACTCTAAAGTAGATGCCTATTGTAATTTTCAATCTTGTTTGTTAAATTTGTATTAATTTGATACAATCAATTTAAATTTATCTTTAAATATTATACTTCTAGCGGGGACAGATTCCCTGCGGGGTTCCCCACGGGGATAAATTCCCTGACAGGGATGGGGATGGGAGAAAAAGCTCCCCCATAAGCGTTCGCGGGGACGGGGATGGGGAGCCATTCCTCGACGGGGAAATCCCCGTTGCCATCCCTACCCCAAGTTGTCCCCACTGTACTCAGCGCTCAGGAGGTGATGCTGGCAACATGGAGGATTTTGAGGAGTTTCAGGACTACGATGAGTTCTAGTTTATCTTAGTGGCAAACCCCCAGTCAGCTGCCTGTGAATGTCTTATCTTCTACGTTTCGTATTTCCGCACTTTGATGTTAATGACTATGTTATAGACTCAGTGGATGTCTTGGACATCTTGTTGTAATAAAGTACTTTTCCGCTATTTACTTTGAGCAATGTGTGATGATGTCCAATTATGTAATCGTTGTGTATATGAGTTTCTGATCCTGGCACGTACATGGTTCACATTCGGTTTACCTTCCAAAACCGGGTGTGACAATACACGTGTGCGCGTCCATCCATTTTATTGTTTTTAAGCCCCTAGTTTTTCAAAAACTGGTTTTTGAAAACCGAGGTGGTTCTAAATATACTAGTTTATGCTCTAATTTATAGAAACTAGATTCACAGTTTCTTAAAAACCAATAAGATAGTCTCTCCTGGCTAAAACTAGTTTTATGGAATTTGAGGTGGTTCCAAACACCAATTTTTTTTTATAAATCACTTTCTAGCAGGGATGTAATATTGAAAGTCGCCTAGACGGGGGGGGGGGGGTGAATAGGGCGAATCTGAAATTTATAAACTTAAGCACAACTACAAGCCGGGTTAGCGTTAGAAATATAAACGAGTCCGAGAGAGAGGGCGCAAAACAAATCGTGAGCAAATAAAGAGCGAGACACGACGATTTGTTTTACCGAGGTTCGGTTCTTGCAAACCTACTCCCCGTTGAGGTGGTCACAAAGATCGGGTCTCTTTCAACCCTTTCCCTCTCTCAAACGGTCACTTAGACCGAGTGAGCTTCTCTTCTCAATCAAACGGAACACAAAGTTCCCGCAAGGACCACCACACAATTGGTGTCTCTTGCCTTGGTTACAATTGAGTTTTGATCACAAGAAGAATGAGAAAGAAAAGAAGTGATCCAAACGCAAGAGCTCAAATGAACACAAATGTCGCTCTCTCTAGTCACTATTTGATTTGGAGTGATTCCGGACTTGGGAGAGGATTTGATCTCTTTTGAGTGTCTAGAATTGAATGTTATAGCTCTTGTAATGTGTTGAAGGTTGGAAACTTGGATTGCCATTGAATGTGGGGTGGTTGGGGTATTTATAGCCCCAACCACCAAAATATGGCTGTTGGAAGGCTGCTGTCGCATGGCGCACCGGACAGTCCGGTGCACCACCGGACACTGTCCGGTGCGCCAGCCACGTCAGTAGACAGTTGGGGTTCGACCGTTGGAGCTCTGACTGGTGGGGCCTCTGGGCTGTCCGGTGGTGCACCGGACAGGTCCTGTAGACTGTCTGGTGCGCCAACTGCGCGTGCTCTGACTCTGGCGCGCACTGTAGCGCATTGAATGTGGTTGCAGTCGACCGTTGCGCGCGAAGTAGCCGTTGCTCCGCTGGCACACCGGACAGTCCGGTCCTTCACCGGACAGTCCGGTGAATTATAGCGGAGAGCCCACTAATTTTCCCGAAGGTAGCGAGTTCAGCGTCGAGTGCCCTGGTGCACCGGACAGTCCGGTGCGCCAGACCAGGGTGCCTTTGGGTTGTCTTTTGCTCTCTTTGTTTGAACCCTTTCTTGGTCTTTTTATTGGCTTATTGTGAACCTTTGGCACCTGTAAAACTTATAGACTAGAGCAAACTAGTTAGTCCAATTATTTGTGTTGGGCAATTCAACCACTAAAATAAATTAGGAAAAAGCTGTATGCCTAATTCCCTTTCAAATATAGTTAGGAAAATATCTATCCGCATCCGGATTCAAAGATGATGAACACTGGATTGAATGAAATTTTCGGATATCCGGACTTTTTACTTTTTCGGATAACGGATACGAATACAGATATTATGTTCGGATATCAAATTTGAATACAATATTTCTGATATCCGTCATATATCGAATATCCGGATATCTTCTCAGATAAACCGTCTCGAATATCCGGATATCTTATCCGTATAGCTATGTGCATTTTGTTGATTTTTTAGAAAAAATAATAATACACAAATGGCATTAGAGATTCATGAAATTTTATGGAGGCATAACATATGTCCACATATAATCCTTCAAAGTATTTGGACAATAAAATCCACAATATGCCAGTGTTTTTTTATTTCACTTTCACTTGTTGCGTGAATTACATGTGAAATCACTCTAAGTATCCAAGTTTTAATATAATCAATACTTCAATTTATTATTTTCGTGTGGAGACATGAGGTTATATTCTTATAAAATGTTTATTAGTCTTGGTAACTTATTTGCATTTTGATGATTTTATGCAAAATAAATTAATAATACACACATAGCCTAAAAATTCATGATTTTTTTTACAAAAACGCGACATATGTACACGTATAATGCTAACAAAATGTTTGGACTCAATGAGTGGATAAATGATTACAATCATGATATGTATGGAATGATGTCTTACATGGTATCCAACAAAAAATTCGTTACGACAACATTCGTGTTCGACTAATTCTGTATTCTACACACAGTTTTTCGTATTTGTATCCGAAAACATTCGTATTCGTATATGAAGCTATCCGTATTCGAATTCGATTTAAAAATAAATAAATATGGTTTCAATAATATTTGTCCATATTCGATCCAATTACATCCATATTTTCTAGAAACTAAAATATAAATTGGACTAGGTATATACCCGTGTGTTGCAACGGGAGACACTTGTACACGCATAGGTCACTATTTAGTGATGCTATCAATAATCAACTCATCAATCATAACAAACATCGAAATCTGCTATTTCGAACAACCAAAATTGGCTCAATGCCACTATTAATGAAACAGGCAAATCCTAAATTGATAATACATGATACGATGATATACCATGGCCTTCATATAACAATTTTGCATTGTAGGGTGAAAAAATATAAAAAGGAGATCATAAGACTATTGAAAGGGGACGGTGAGTTGTGATTATCAAAATTATTTTAGCACATAAATATGGCCCTCTTATCTTTTATGTTGTGGAAAAATGTGTTGTGGCATGATTTCTACATTACTACATAAAGACAAGTAATATAACAATATTCAACCCATCTAAACGCGAATCCTCTAAAAGCAGGCAGAGCAACTGAAGATGTACGCATTCAAATTCAAGGTTTCCTTACATAGACCATGAGGCAACCATGTAATTTTTATTGGAGACCATTTCGCAACATTTAGATCAAACAATCAGTGCCATCTTTTGCATAGATCAAACAACCGTGTTAGTTTGTTCAAGCAATCTGTTAACTAATATGAATCTACATGTGAGGTTCTCAACTACATAGTTTTGTGGACTGGGGACATGCTCAGTTGGGCGAACCATCGTGCTAATATTGATGTCGATAGAATTCACCATAGCTCAGTTGACAGAAGAGACAAAGTACAATCCTAGTCGAGTACACGAGTCAACTCGTTAGAGAACATTTTGCTGCCAGTGAGTCCATTTTGAGGAGCGACTGGTACACTAAGGCTACTGGCACCTCCGGTGCAACGCTGCTGGTAAAACTTATTTCACCCTCCTATAGGAAAGGGAAGAGACAACATTCTTTCGCATAAGTAGACGTCGAGCCAACATTCTTTCGTATAAAGTTCTGAACCGATGGCTATGAACTATTCTAAAAATTGACTCGCTAATTTGCATACGGATATATATTTCATTAAGATGTGAAAACAATTTGCATGTATGTGTGATATGTTGTTTTACTAAACGACTTGACCAATCTATATTTTTCGGTCCAAAACGACTAAAAATTAGTTGTCATAGTTATAACTGATATTAAATGCAAAGAAAATTATACAGATCATCGAGGTAGCAAACTCATGTAAAAAGTATCATGGTTGGCCTGAGCATGACCCGGTTTTATTTTTCCCCTATTTTTCATAAAAGTTTCTATATTATATTTGAGTATAGAGTCTAAAATATAAAATGTGTGTTCTGGTGGCTAGGTAGATGTGAACGTGAGTTTAAAGCAAATAATCATGGTTCAAATCCTATTTACATATATTTTATCTTATTTTTACCGTTTAGTTCCTTGAAACTGTAGATGTCCAAATGGACGGGCCGTGCCAGCCCGGCCCGAGCACGGCTAGGCCCGACACAGATTAGGATCGTGTCGGCCCGACCCGGATTAGCTAGCGGGCCGTGCTGTGCCGGCCCACGAGCCCCAAGTGAGGCCCAAGCATGGCCTGCTAGCTTAATAATCGTGTCGGGCCGGCCCACGGCCCGACGGGCCTAACGGGCCCATAACAATATATGACGTTTAAATGATAAAAAATATCCTAAAAGTATGCATTTTTGAGGGTTTAAACCATATTTATTAGCTCTAAACATTTATTTACACCCACATAACCAACAAAAACATATGTTTCTTGTGTTTTATACTCTATATTCAAGTATAATATATTATATGAAAAAATAGAAAAAAATAAAATCACGTCGGGCCTAGCCCATCGTGTCACGCCTTCGGCCCAGGCACGACCCGGTGACTGTGCCGGGCCGGGCCGGCACGGACCCGGTTCACTTCGTGTCATGCCAGGTTCGTGCCAGGTTTCGGGCCGCCCGGCAAGTCCGATCCGTTTGGACATCTATAGTCCAAACACATGTGCTGATGAACGCATTTATTTTTAACATATAATTCCTACCGGGTATCAAACACATGCTCTGTCACTCGCATGCGCAGCAGGCTTTGCATTTACGCGTGTGCAAATGTAGGCTTTGCATGTAGTAGTGGCATTTGCATGCACGGTTGCATGCGTAGCTTTAGTTGCATTCATAGTTAGGTGACCTAGTGAGTTCCTTTCACACGTTTTAAGACCTAGTGGACGCTGAAAGGTAAGTAAGCATCTGAGCTTTAATACTCCTTTTTTAGAGCTAACATCACCAACAGGAACTATCATGGAGCAATGGACACGAATGGCTTGGAATGCCTATTAGCAAAGCTACCTGGTGGCCAGTTAATTTCTTCTCGGACTGCCAGGTATGTAAGAGCTTTACTTGTTATCCCCATCTGGGATCTAAGCAGGAGGGAAGTGGAACGAATTCCAGTTCTGATGGTTGATACTTGAGGGCAACAAATAGTTGAACTGGATAATTGTTGTGCCAATAGGTTATTCGTTTTTGCAACAATAAGGTCTGGAGGTGCTAGGTACCATTTCTGTTAGTTCAGACTTCAGACTGCAATTTCATGTATTCGTTATATCTGAGCTTTTATCAGGTGGATCCTTGGCTTTTCAGTCTACTTATGCTAAGCAGGAGTAATGTTTATTCTAAGCATGTTTTCATTGTGCGTGGTGGTCCACCGGCGCAACAAGTATTAACTGCAGCCTTACGCCTGTTTGGAACTGCTTTATGAACTTTGATCTACAAACTCCATCGGCTGAGCAGTTTTATAAAAACCTAGAGTTTTTGGAGCACCCTTTAGATGATCTTACAACTTTACCTTTTTTTCCTGAAGCAGAGTTTGTGCAACTATATCTATCTGGCTAAAAAAACGTAGAGCAGAGCTGAAAAGTATGGCTAAAAAACATAGAGCATAGCTAAAAAAACGTAGAGCAGAGCTGATTAAACTCTAGATGCACATCATAGTTTGGTAGTGGAACCGCGCGTTTTGCTTTTATCAAGCTCAAGTAAAGTTCAGGTTGGCACTTCCGTACTGTACTTGCAGGTGACGGCTACTGGCTATTTATGAACAAACATATCAGGCACTGGGCGATCAGGTGCTTAACCAAATAGCGCTAGTCTGTGAGCTAATACGTAGCTGTGTACCCTTTGCTCCAATTCAACCTCCAACTGGATCGAGAACCTGGAACGCACCATTGCCGCACCAAGCTCCCCTTCCTCGAATGCCCCAGGCCCGGACACCACGACGCCCTGCCCCGTGCTCACATGGCTAGCGGCGTCCTCCACCGCTCCGCCTCCTGATGTCTCCGCCCTGCCGCCGCGCCAACCCCCGACTCCGGCTGGGGCCACTGCGCGGTTATGGTCAGTTGCTACCCGCGCTCGCTTTCGCCGTCTCTTGGGGTTTTCGATTCGCCTCCAGCGCGGTTATGGCTGTTTGCGGCGTTTGCGGAGCGGTCGCGGCGGTCGGGCGTTCGCGCCTTGCGGCTGGCGGCGTGCGGTTGGCGACGGGCGAGGGTCGCAGCAGGCGGTTGGCGGAGGGCGGGGGTCGCGGCGGGATCGGGCGGGCAGTTGTTTGGCGAGGGCAATCTACATTACAGTCTTAATAGTTAGTACATATTAACTATGTCGTTTGCAAATAGCGCACTAATTTTCGGCCGCCCGCGATCGCCGGTGTGTCCGTTTTTCATCATGGACCGAGCTTACTGCTAAATGGGACAAACTTCAAAAGCTCAGCAGCCCATTAACATCCGTAGTCACTTTTCCGGCCCAGACCATTACAACGGTCGGCCTATCCATTCACTCACGGGCCCATGGAAATGGTTGGGAACCACGACGTCCCAAGCGGGCCCCACGGGCCACGGCGCTGCAACAAAACCGCAAAAACCCAGAAGGAAGTAGAGGCCCCCTTCTTGCCCCCTACGCAGCCGTGTGCCGTACACCGTGCACGCACGCCGCTCCTCGCCTCCCTGCACCATGGACGCCGGCGAGTGCTCCACCTCCAAACCCCCTCAGCCCTCTGCCGCCTCCCCGTCCTCCCCCACCGTATGGGCTAGGCTGGGTAGGGCAGCTGCCCCCACCCCTTCTCGGTTCTCCACGGGTTCCTTCATCTGCACGGCTTCTTGATTCTCTTCTCTTGTTTGGTTGTCCCATTCATTGGCAGTGCCCGCCGATTCCGCGTGCCCGACGGTGGAGGTGGCCGAAGACGACTCCGTGGTCTGCTCCCTCGTTGCGCCGCCCTGCGGCGGGGAGGAGGTCGCGTGGTGCGAGATCAGGCGGAATGCCGGGGACGCGTCGTCCGCCACTATTCGGAACCTTAGGTGCTCTATCCTGCGCCTTTGGGGACTTGGGTCCATGCCTTTTTTCGTGTTCCTGTGGATCCTTTGACTGTGGTGGCGTGCCGTGTAAGACTTTTTAACAGTGCGTCTCCTCCGGGAGTGACAAAATGTCCGAAAAGGGCGACGTCTATTTTGAGAAAACTGACGGGGACTTTGTGTGAGCTCTGTTCATCACCTCTTTTAATTGGTACTCACGGCTCAAATGTTGGAATGGACGCGTTACCTTTAGTGCCTGCCTGTATACCCCAGTGTTCTCCGGTTTAGGTCCCTTGAAAGAGGTACAAGTACAATGGTAGTGATAGCAAGGCTAAATTGTTGTCTGTTCCATTTTTGCCGACTTATTAGTGGTATCCACAACTTTTAGTATCCTCGATCTATTCCAGATTCTGTCTTCCTAGATTGTTGTAGTAGTATTGTAGTCTAAACTCAGTTCTTGAGAATGCTCTTTATTTAGCAAGAGAAGTCAGGCAAGCTTCAGTTTTTCTGTGGTGGGATTTGGCTACATTTCATATAAAACGTTGATGCCAATTTGTAACAGTTTGTCTATACATTTGGTGTGTCTGATTGTGCAAAATCAAGAATGGAAAATTTGAAATGCATGTTGCAAACACAAATGGGATGTAGGCAAATCCCAGACTCTTAATTCTTGGCACTCTCTTTAAGCTATTTGATTGACTATGTCTTGCAAAAAATGAAAATTGTTTTATCTTTATGTGTTGGTTCACAAAATTAACTTTTCCCACCTTTGTTTGCCTCCCAATTTTTGTTGTGAGATATTTTTTTGTACTATTTGTTTTGTTGAATTCTTGCTGATGATACATGCTTCTCATGTCTTCCCTGTTCCATTGATAAAGCTCGGATGCAATTATTGTTGATGGAAGAATTGTCGAACAAGAATGCGTAGACATCAAACCAGGCAGTGAGATTGTCTCTGGACCCCAGAAAGAAGGTATGGTTATTTTCAGGACCTTGACAGCAAATCTTTATACTGAAAAAGAAAGTACTACTCTTGTGGCTTTGGGAAGCCTTGAACAGCTTTGACTTGTTTTTGCATATTCATCTATCAATAATATTGTCAGTATAAAGGTGCTTTCTTGGGACAGTGAATAACTTAAAAAAATCTTTTTTTTTGTGTGTGTGCCTCTCTAATTCTTAACAAGTGAAATGAATGTCTATGACACATTCATGTGCTTCATTATTTTTCCAGGGCATTTAATATATACATTTGAAATTACAGAGGCAGAGGATCATGAAAAAAAAAATGTCAAGGTATTATTCTGGAAATTAGTACTCGTGTAAAAAGATCTTCTTCACATACTACTTTTTCTTGGGCGTGTGTGTTTTGTATTCTTATACTCCCTTTATCCTAATGCATGATACATAGCTCTCGTACAGCCAGGTTGGGGAAAAACTAACTTCTAGCTAAATGATGATTTCAGATTGTTCTAGATATCGAGAATGCAAAATGCAGCATATGCCTGAATTTGTGGCATGATGTTGTTACTGTTGCTCCATGCCTGCACAACTTCTGGTAAATTTGTTAGTATTACTTTTTTTCTGTTGGTTTCTCTGAAAGTCTCGGCTCTGATCCTTCATTTTTTAAGCAATGGATGTTTCTCAGAGTGGTTAAGGAGGTCTTCATCTAATTCACGTGATAAAAGCCAGAGCGCTGCATGCCCACAATGTAGGACAACAGTTCAATCAGTTGGAAGGAATCACTTCCTGCATAATATTGAAGAGGCACGATGTTTGCTGCTAATGACTTTGTTCATTAATATGTTTCTAAAACTGCTATGAACTGCTAGATTTATTTGTTTCTATGCCTTTTGTAGGCTATATTGCAAGCTTTTTCCTCACTACAGAGATCTGATGAGGAGATTGCGTTGTTAGAGTCGTATGCTTCAGTTAAGTCGAATATGGTGAGTGAAGCAATTGTAAATTAACGTTTTTTCTTTGAGTTAACTCATATAAGAAAAGACCTGCAGTTGCAAGCTTTACCTTCATTCCATACATGCATATTTTCATCATAATCATCTGAAGTTAGCTTTGTCACAGAAAAAATTCTCACTGAACCGAAGTCGGTAGTTTGTGACAATTGTTAGGTGCTCAGGTGCTCAACATACCAAATTTTATGGATGTTTGATACTATAGTGTTGTGTTCTACAACTATAAATTTATGTTATTTATATTATATCTTCTGGCCCCAATATACTTAATTTTGGCTGAGGTGTTGTTTGATGACTTAGGTTTTGGGTCAACAGAAAAACCAATCAAGGAAAAGACGTTTTTCACGTTCTAGTGATGATACCGACAATTCAGATCTACCATGTCCTCAATGCCGTAAGTGTGAAAATTCCACTTTGATATGTCTTAATATCCGGTGATCGTAACGTAAATTATGTTGCAGATCATGTCATTCTAGTCAGTGAGCTGTACGTCAAGGGTCAAGACTATATCATGTTTTTTTTATCATAGGCATATGGAACCTTTTTAACCCATGAATTATATATTTGTTCTTGTATTAATTAATTGAAAAATGGGTTGAAGAGCTGGTTGGTAACTTGACACAAGATTTTTATAAGTTATTTTTTATAAAAAAATCACAATGTCGGAATCATGTGATGATTCGATCATGCTATGATTCACATGAGTTTGAAGTTACTTAACTATCACACTGATGTGGTACTTGAGATAGCTTTTGTGGAGGACATATCCTGTGCAATCACGCATTTTGGTGCAAGCGTGCAATCAAACTATCCAGAGCATCCAGTCTAGATCCAACGGTTTCATATGGAAGTGGTTAAATGTAAAATAGACACTAGGTTTCAGGTGGAAGGGGTTAAATGTAAAATAACAGTTACCATTAGATCTAGATCGGATGCACCAGATCGCTTGATTGCATGCTTGCACCAGGATAAGTGATTGCATAGGATATTTTCCCAGCTTTTGTGTTCTGCAAAAGTAGGGAAACTAGTTGGTAACTTGGCACGAGATTTTAGGAAGTTATAAATATTTCACAAAAGTCCAAGTTGTGTTCTGATGCAATCATGCTATGTTTCACGTGAGTTTGAAATTAGTTAACTATTCTTGCACTGACACGGTAATTGAGGTAGCTTTTATCTTTTCACTAAAAACAGGGGGAAATGTACCTTTTGATATCATAGTGTAGTAATTTGACTGATTGAGAATTAGATTTAGCCTTGTCTAAATGCTTCTTGAAAAGCCTTGTTCATCTTTCCTTTTTCATTCAACTGAACGACAAGAATATTGCAGGTAATGAATTTGGTGGATTTAGATGCAGCCCAGGATCTGTGCACTTGCAATGCAGTGGATGTGGAGGAATGATGCCAGCCAGATCTAACATCAGTATACCACAAAAATGTGCATCCCTATTCTGATAATAATTTCTTCTCTAGTGGATTGCAATAAGTTATAACCCCATTTTTTTATTTAATTGATCGTATAACCCTGAAAAGACCTTTCTTGCATGGGCCTTGACCCTTCTGGATATCCTAATCCATTTAGCAAGGAAGTGATGCCATGATTGGGAAATGTGATTTAATGCTCTGTATTGTTCTTGGCTGTACTTATATTTTTTGCCTTTTATAATTCTTGACGTGATGAATATGCTTGACATTAGTTGGCTAATTATATTTATTTTTGTTTCACAAAGCTGCACAAATGGTATGAGAAATATTCTCATTTCCCCTCAGAAATTTTGAACTTAGCAATCTCCATGGGAAGTTTGATTGCAAGTTTTCCCAACCAAAATGAACAGTATGAGAAATATTCTCATTTGCTCCTCAGAATTTTCTAAGTTGGCAACCACCACTGAAAGTTCAATTGCACATTTTCCCTACCAAACTCTGATAATATTTATGTGCCTTGAATTCTAACTTTGCTGATGCCAAACTACCCAATTGTATTTACAGGCTTGGGGTGTGATAAAGCGTTTTGTGGGGCTTATTGGTATTCGCAAGGTGTGAGTTCAAGTCATTGCAATCTGATCTGCAACCAGGATACTTTGAAGAGTGTAAGCTACTCGTTGATATTTGTTAAGGCTGTGTTTGGATCCACCCCAGTTTTTTTAAAACTGGTTTCTAGATCTAGTTTCTAGAAACTGGCTTTTAGAAAAAAACTAGGAGGTGTTTGGATCCACCTAGTTTCTTAGAAACTAGTTTTAGCTGGGGGAGATCAGCTTCTTGGTTTTTAAAACTCGGCCGGGAAGGGAAAGACCGCCCTCCCGGTATTATATTAAGAAGAGACCGAAACATGGTCCCGGCCGAGAAAATCCACGAACCCTGGCTCCCCATCACTAGCGGGCCGTCACCGCCCACTCTGCAACGGCCCAGCCGGAGGGTGGCGCGCAGGACGTAACCCTGGAGCGGGCGGGACACAGCGAGGGGATTTTTTTAACCAAGCCAGAAATTCGTCCCCAAGGGGGATCGAACCCAGGACCTGGAGGTGCTACTCGGAAGCCTTAACCATTACGCTAGAGGCCCTTTCAACTGAGAAACTAGTTTTTAGAAACTGAATAACAAACTGACATATTTGGAGACCTTTCAGCTTTTAAAAAACAGTTTCTAAGAAACTAGGTGGATCCATACAGGGCCTAAGCCTCATTATACTTTTGACTATCATACACAGTGCTGGGCAATGTTCTGAATGCAAATAGTGTAATATTGCAGATTTATCAGCGACATATCTCTGCACTTCCTGACACAATTCATGGGGGCAATCCATATGAAAAAGATGTAGGGATATTCTAGCATTATCATATCCCTGGCCAGTATGGTAATTTCAAATATTATGGTTTCTCCTCTTCTGTTTTCTAGATTACAGAAAGATGTATACAGCAATCAGGCAAAACATTGCAAGTTGTAATCTCAGAGTGGATATCAAAATTTGACAACATGGAAATTGGTACGTTGCAACCTTCAGATTTGATTTTACTTTTGATGTGCATGTGATGGACATGAACCACATGACAAAAGAATTTTCCTTTGTAATTTGCTTGTTCAGTTGCAGAACAGGAACTGGATTTCTTTTTCATTGACCGAACTGTTAATATTTGTGATCTATAGCTCCCAACATTACGTCATATCCATCATGGGTTGTTGCATCTATTGACTGTATATGATTCATCCCTTCATGGATTGTTGCATCAGATTTTTTTAGTTTCGCGTAACTGTATGGTTTATAACTTTATATGCACATAACTGTTCACTTGTTCAGTTAAATTATTCAAGTTCTGCTGTGTTAACTTGTTCAGTTATTTTTTTCACTTTATCAAAATGAAACTCTTGTAAGTATTTGGCACAAGGTTTACTTACTGGGTTTTAATGTACATCCTGTCTTATTGCAGATGCCTGAGCTTTTGCACTGAAATGATGTTTTTTGTTCTGATTTATGTAGATCGTTCAAGGTTGCAATTGAATAATGTGGATGCAATTACTTCCAGGACATATATCTGCAAGTAATAGCTTTTTCTGAGTTCAGAAGATTTAAATTATGTTATATTAACTCACTTTATGAATTCAAACGAATGCAGCCATTGCTACAGCAAGTTTGTTGATTTCCTGCTCTACTGGTTCCGTGTATCATTGCCCCAAAATGTATGTATACTGAGCATGCTTATGTTAATTACCTCGGTAGTCTAACATTGCACTATGTTGCAACAAGATGCTTATCTGTTAGTTGATTTGTTACTAGACCTGCTCATATTCTGGGGTTGGGCCTTAAAAGGTGCGCCACTGAAATGGCAAAGCCAAATTCCTCCTGACATGGGCTGAGCTCAAATTCTGACCTGAAGCTCAAAATAGTACAGCATGTTCTTATTTTTGTAGAAAAATATTATGTTTAAATGAAATATATGCACAAACGGAAATGAAAACATTATCTTTTTTTTCCTGTCAGAAACCTATGACTAGGTCTGACAGACATACCTAATTTCTGCAAATGGCTTACTATATATTACACCCACAAACTAAAACATACCTTCAATCAAACTCAAAAAGTCAACGCAAGGTCCCATGACGTTGATTGCACAACTGGTAGTTTGTTGGCATTAGTGTAGGCTTCCTGCATTCCAAGTTCAGTGTAAGTTTGCCCTCCCTAAGAGCTTTGGATACTGTTACACACTTCGGAGACAACTTTTAAATGCATATACCAAGAAAAAACAAGAGTTCTTGCCTACCAAATTACATGAAAAAAATTACAATTGGCCCAAAAAAAAAAAAGAAACAGCGATTGTTTATGGGATATTACTCGATATATTTAGTCGAGCAACAAATTTCAGAAACATAACTGGGTTTCAAAACTAGTTTTGTCACATTCCTGTGCTCCTAGAGTGTTTTTTTTGGGTGAAATTTTGTGTCTAAATGCTTGTGCTGTCAAACTCAACATGGTTGATACGAGTTAAGAGTTTGGTTTAACTTTACAGTTGTACGCATGGATCGATGTATGAGTTCCTTTCATGGCAAAATCCTTCATTGACTATTCGAGCTGGCCAAGAAAAAGTCCAGTGCTGACTGCCTAACTATTTGTTGCTTTCGAATACCATGATGATTTCAATAACGAATGTTTCTTACAAGAGATGCCGAGGACTTTGTGCTTGTTATTTATAAGTAGGTTCCAGTATCCTCCACTGATAGGAAGAAAAAAAACAAAAACAAAGTTAGCTTTCATTCTAAGCCGAATCTTATTATCTTCAGCACATAACAGACACATTTGTTTGTTAGGTTCCACTGGTATGCTAATGGCAATTCGTGATGTTTGTTTTTATTTTTGGTTCCAGCTTCTTCCACGTGATGCTGCGGAGAGGGAGAGCTGCTGGTACGGTTTCATGTGCCGCACCCAGCACCATCGGCCTGACCACGCCAAGAAGCTGAACCACGTGTGTCGCCCGACAAGAGGCAACCAGCCCTAGTGAGACTTGACTGTTTCTGTCACCATTGTCATCACCATCCATTGTATGTGTGTGTCATCAAAATGGTCAGGAAGTGTGGCGCGTCCATGTTTGGAACCCTTTTTGGTTTGATCCTGGCTGGACCTGACAAGGAAATTATATTGCTGCTGGTGCCGGAACCGCCGCTCTGTCGGCAGGTCCGGGGGGGGGGGGGGGGGGGGGGGGATGGTTGAATTGAATGAAAATACCCCAGGCTAGTTTCACACGCGGACGGCGTTTCTGGCGCCCATGATGATGCAGAAAATGCTGATGGGCCGATTCCTCCTGACGGCGATTGCATTCTGCTGCAGGAGTTCCAACAAAGAAAGAAAACAATAGGGGGGGGGGGGGGGGTGCCCCAGCCTTTTGTTGCCTCTTTCGTGCTGCAGTTGCTCTGAGGAAAGCAGACGGCGCAGCTATACACGAAATTCACAAGCTTTTTCGTGGCCGTAGCAGGAGGCGCTCCCCGGAAAACCTGCCTGCAGCACGGAAGTGGGTGTGGGACTGTGGGTGCTTGCTCGCTGCAGCACCCATTGCATTGCTACTCGCCATCACACATCAGTCCTGCATGCTGCTGCCAGTCCTTTTTCTTTCGTTTCATACGTACTCCGTTATTATTGGAGCGAGCTTCCAAAGCTTTCGATCTACGCTGCCGGTGGATTAGGGCTAAAATATCGCCCGCAATGATTAACACACACAAAAAAAATAACGATAATATCGTCTGCCAACAATTAGATAGATAATGACGTTTCCCGTCTCGTTAATTCTGGCTCCATGGTAGTGCCCTCTCCTTGTCCATCTTTTTATTTATTTGTTGATTCGTTGTCCTTGACGTAGCATGCGTACGGATTCCTATACCTAATTGCGACATCACGCACTAGTGATCAAACCTCCACATGTCATAGCTATGCACTTGCACATATTATAATCTAAAACTCTCTCTCTCTCTCTCTCTCTCTCTCTCTCTCTCTCTCTCAAGTAAATAAAGCAGATATGGTCGCTCTTTAATTATAACAAAGTTCTTTGTGTCACTCGTTAAACCTGTTGTTAGCTACTATAGAGTGCGTTTTGGTTCGGGTTAAGCGTTGTCACGCGAGGGAGCATAGACTAGTACGAATGTGACAAAAGTCATGCCGCCAGTCGTCCACGATACTGGGTGTATATTATATATACATGCAAAGGAATTAAAGTCGGGGGGTGATCCGATGCATCGATGGAAATTGATTAAAGAAGAAAAGCACGCACACAACCATACCACCATTACTCGACTTGCCACTAACAATTCACACCACGCTTGGAAGCGCTTGCCGAGAGCCGGATAGCCCCCTCTCCTCTGTATCTTTTTTTTTGTAAAGAATAATGCAGCGAATCTTCTGACGTACCCTAGGTTTTGGCTATAACATTTCTTGATTTCAGCGTTCTAATTAATGATCCATAGAAACACCTACAGCTAGCTAACTATAGACACAGTCTGATGCAGACTAAATTGGTTTTGTTTTCATATTTTTTGTAACGGGCTGAAAACGAAAAACAACGGTCAAAATGTGGGGTCGAACCTGCCGATTCTTCGGAAACGATAAACTCTTAGTTGGAAAGATAAGTATTTTCAAGTTTCCACAAATACATAATAAAGTGGCATTTTGCCTAATTTTTAAGACATTAAAAATACACAAACAAATAAATAATACGCTTGATGTATCTCATATTAGCTAAATCGGTTTCGTACCGTTTCTAATGGGTTACCAAACAATTCAAAAAACGAACAGGAAAAACGGTATTCGAAACAGGACGGTACAGGATTTTCCTCGTCTCGTTTTCATCCCTACACGCCTATGTGTGAAACCATAACCTCTGTTTCCTCGCTGGAATCTAGATCTTGCCCCCTGGTGAGAGATCTTAGGGTGCTCCGGGTCGACAGGTCACCTGGGACGTCCCCAGACGACGTAGAGTCGTCTAAGAATTAAGAGACAGTCGAGGATGAGGTCTCTTGGATTGACAACCAGATCTTGCCCCGGGGAGGGGTAAGATCCTATGGTCGTCTTATTTAGGAAACAATTGATTTCATGAGTTGTTTTGTTCCCGAAGTAAGGACTCAGCTCGATGCAAGTCATCGGCTCTTGTGATCAGATAATATAAATATTTGATAGAATTTTGATGCACCGAGACCGTTTCGGATTGCATCCTCTTCAGCCATGTCTGCCTGATCAACATGTCAATAGGCAAAAACTTGTGGTGCCCCAGCTCGAATAAGCAAACTGATTGAGCCAGCAATACAGATTCATCGCCGTACCACCCCACACACTACCAGAATCTGACTCTTTGTCGAGTGCTCGACGCTTTGCCGAGTGCTTTTTATTGGGCACTTGGCAAAGAAGTCTTTGTCGAGAGCCACACTCGGCAAAGTCCTACTCTCGGTAACAACCACGTTTACCGAGAGGACTCCCGGCACAGGAAAACACTATGAAAGTGTATTCACCCCTTTTGTGAGTTTTGGTGATTTGGATAACAACATATTTAAAGGTCTAACAAGTTTGCTAAGTGTTGAACAGGAAATTCAGTATGATGAACATACCTGAATAGTGTATAATGATCAGTGAACAAAGATTGAACACAAGGTTAAATAACCAATGAGACAATGCAAATGGATATAATATGGTCTCTGTATTGGTTTAAATATATATATGGACAAGACCTGAGAAATCACTACATATATATGATCAGAATAGAGGTTGAAGTGATTAAGAGGATTGGTCAAGCCAAAGTGAATAAGATATGAGGAATCGTGAATTGACTTGACCATATTACTATTAGTCCATACATGCGTCTATGAGAATCATACTAGAGCTTAATTGAACTTAGCATTTATATCTACATGACATTCAAGCAAGGTTCACAATATTGAAGTTCATTATATCCCAAGGGAGATAATACTTCAAAGGACGAAGGTCTCTAATCGTTAACAATTGCGTTGTCTTGTTCTTGATGTATAGCATTTGAGAACAAGGACCAACATTGGCGCCCACCTCCAGTGAACTCACTTCCACAGTTGTGACGATGGCTTCGCACAACAACCAAGCTGTAGCACCTTCGACCATGAAGCTGGTGCTCCCAATCACAGGTGGTTCAAGCTCTGAACCAGCCAACAAGAAGCAGAAGAAGGAAGAACAAAGAAGAGTGTAGCATGTTGGGGTGCAAGGACCCTTCATCAAATCCAAGTGGTCTCACATTCCGATTACCTTCTCCCAGGAAGATCTTCAGCTCAAAGATTATCCTAAGAATGATGCCATGGTTATATCTTGTGTCATCAAGGGATTTCTGGTCCATAATGTTCTGGTTGACACAGGCAGTGCAGCGGACATCATCTTTGCAAAGGCTTTCAGACAAATTCAAGAGCTAGAAGACAAGATACATGATGCAACACATCCTCTTTGTGGCTTTGGAGGAAGATAGATTGTGGCACTTGGCAAGATAACAATGTCAGTTACTTTTGGCTACGTCCATAACACAAGAACTGAACAGGTTGTCTTTGACATTATTGACATGGAGTATCCATACAATGCAATCATTGGTCGAGGGACGCTTAATGCCTTCGAAGCAATACTTCATCCAACATATTTATGCATGAAGATACCTTCGAAACAAGGGCCCATTGTTGTTCACGGGAGTCAAGAAGCTGCCAGAAGGGCTGAAGGGAGTTGGACGGATTCAAAGGCTATCCATAATATAGATGAAGCCGAAACTTATCAGCGGTATAAGCACAAAAGAGAGAAGGCTGCTTCAGCAGATCAGCCGAAGCCTATGCTCTTATGTGAAGACGTAGCAGACCAAAAGGTACTGCTGGGATCTTAGCTATCTGGTGAACAGGAAAAGACTCCGTTAAGGTTTTTGTTTAACAACAAAGATGTCTTCGCTTGGACAGCTAATGATATCTGTGGTGTCAATAGAGACGTCATTGAGCATTCACTCAATGTGGACCCATTCTTCAGACCAAGAAATCAGAGGCTTCGAAAAATGTCTGATGGTAAAGCCGAAGGTGCATGAAATGAAGTAAAGAGACTTCTTAGTGCCGGTGTTATCAGAGAAGTAACATATCTAGAGTGGCTGGCTAACACCGTTATGATGAAGAAAGCTAATGGGAAATTGAGAATGTGCATTGATTTCACAGACCTCAACAAGGCATGTCCGAAGGATGAGTTCCCTTTACCAAGAATAGACTCCCTTGTAGATGTAGCAGCTTCTTCAGAACTTATGAGCCTATTGGACTGCTACTCGGGCTGTCATCAAATTTGGATGAAGAAAGAGGATAAGCCAAAGACAAGCTTCATAACTCCTAGTGGTACCTATTGCTACCTTCGGATGCCCGAGGGGCTCAAAAATGCTGGAGAAAGCTTCAGCAGAATGACTACCAAGGTTCTTCACTCTCAAATAGGCAGGAATGTGTTGACTTATGTTGATGACATCATAGTGAAAAACACAAAACAAGAAAATCATGTTGCCGATTTGCAAGAGATGTTTTCCAATTTTAGACAAGCTGGTCTCAAGTTGAACCTAGAAAAATGTGTTTTCGGAGTGAAGAAGGGCAAGTTTCTTGGCTGCCTGGTATCAACAAAGGGTATCGAAGCTAATCCAAGCAAGATCGAAGCTATCCTTCGGATGGAACCACCAAATTCAAAGAAGGGGGCTCAACGGTTGGCAGCACTACAAGAATCCTGAAGATTCCCGTCGGCCGGCTTAACTCCTGTCGGCCAGAGAAAAAGCCGACGTGAGTTAGTTAACTCCCGTCGGCTACCTTCCAGCCGACGAGCCTTAAGTTAAGTCCTGTCGGCCCATACACAGGCCGACGGGAATAAGTTAACTCCCGTCGGCCCTGACAAAAGCCGATGGGGATTAGCTTATTCCCGTCGGCCTATGCTCTGGCCGACGGGGATTACTGGTTTATGAGCGCTGCGGGGACCCCGCACGGGCTCATTTCTCTCTGTTTCCTCTCAAACTGCCACTGCCATACCCGCCGCCACCGCCATACCCGCCGGTCCGCCGCTGGCCACCGGCCCCCACAGTCCCCGCCGGCCCCACCGCCCCCACCGCCCCCCACAACGCTCGCCGGCCCCCACCGCCCCCACTACCGCCGCGCCCGCCCTCGCCCGTTCGCCGCCGGCCGCCGCCTCCCACCATCCCCGATGGCCCCCTACCGCCCCCCGCGACGCCCGCTGCCCCCGCCGACCTCCACCGCCCCCACCGCAGCCGCCCCCGCCGGCCACAACCGCCGCCGCCGCCCCAAGGGCCACCGCCGCCCCCAAACGCCTCCCGGAGCGCCGTCGCTTCCCCCGACCGCCTCCCCGAGCGTCGCCGCCGCGCCCAAGCGCCGTCGCCGCCCCCGACCGCCTCTCTGAAGCGACGACGCCACCCACGTCGTTGAGGTATATACGTCCTTGAACTATTAAATGTTAATGCATGCGAGTGTGATTGTTAAATATGTGTGTACATATTTATTTTCGGCGGTTTTTTATGGTCGACAGGAGTTAACTTTCATGTGATTAGTGTTAGTTTAATAACACATGTGGTTAGAGTGTGATTAGAGTTAGTTTAATATCACATGTGTGGCTTGATGTTAGGTAAGTATTAATTCTATTATTATAGTAGATTTAACTTATGCTATTGAATTGTTAAATTTGATGTTATTTATTGATTAGATTTAACTTATAATATTAGGATGTATGAAGGTTTCGATATTGATAAATTTGATGTTATTTATGTATATATAACTATTTATGTATATATATAGTTTTACTACTTACCTATAGATGTATGTGTGACGTGTAGAAACGTGATTGTCTCACACACACTCTTTACTCATACACACAGCCGCAATAATGGGTCATAGACGTGATTGGATGTATGAAGGTTTCAAGAAGGGTGGGTGTCACACAAGTGAATGGTTGACCAAGACGCAAATGTTTCTGGACCATGTAGCTGCTTTGTCTCAAATAGATAATATTAGGTGTCCATGCAATAAATGTAGAAATATGACAAGCCACACCAAGAGGCAGGTCACACTACACCTGTGCTCACATGGTTTCGTGCCAGGCTATAAGGTCTGGTATATCCACGGTGAAGATGTTGAATGAGCAATAGAAGTAGAAGTTGATGACGGTGAAGATGATGTTGATAGGATGAACCAGATGCTTGAGGATCTGCAGCCTGAACTGGCCCCAAATCATCATGATTCACCTACACCGGAGGTTCAGAAGTTCTTCGACCTCCTCAAAGTGTCAGAAGAGTCTCTTCACGGGCACACTGACGTGACCGTCCTCAAATTCGTGACCCGACTTATGTCAATCAAGTCCAAGTTTGCATTCTCAATTAATTATTACAAGGAGCTTGTGGATTTGATTAGCAAGGTTCTTCCTATGGGTCACAAGATGCCTAAAGACATGTACCAGTCCAAGAAATTGCTTGTAGGTCTTGGTATGGAGTATGAGAATGATTGATGTTTGCCAGGACAACTGTATGCTTTTTTGGAAGGAACATGGCAGAGAGCAAAAATTCTTAAAATGTGGAAAGTCGAGGTACGTGGAGCTTGTAAATGAAGATGGGGAGAAGGTGGTGACAAAGGTTGCACATAAACAGCTTCGGTACATGCCTCTCACTCCTAGACTGAAACGTTTGTTTCTCTCGAGGAAGACCGCTATGCACATGAGGTGGCATAAAGATTGTACGGATAGACAAGATGGGTTAATGGTGCACCCGTCAGATGGTGATGCATGGAAGGCTCTTGACAACTTTGATCCAGATTTTGCCAGCGATGTAAGAAACGTTCGTATCGGCTTGGCAACTGATGGTTTCACGCCGTTCAATATGACCGCTGCGTCGTATTCATGTTGGCCTGTCATTGCTATACCGTACAACCTTCCACCTGCTCTTTGCATGAAATATGAGTTTATGTTCCTATGTCTTGTTATACCTGGGCCTGAGCATCCTGGCGTACGCCTCAATGTGATGCTCCAACCACTGATTGAAGAGTTAAAGAAGCTATGGCAAGGTGTGGAAGCCTATGACTGCTTCAAGAAGCAAAAATTCAATCTTCGTGTTGCATATCTGTTCTCGGTTCATGATTTTATGGCGTATGGTATTTCAAGAAGAAGAGTTGCCAACTAGTTTTCATATTGATCCTGCACCGGCATTAGATTCACTAGTTGCAGACGTTAACGACTTAACTTTTCCTGAGAGACGGAGAAGACAACGTGTTAGGAGAAAAGTTACATGGCGACCTCTGCATAGAAGAGAACAAATAGATCATGATTTTGATGATATTTAACAAGTAAAGTTGTTTTGTTATTTCATTTGTTTCTATTTTTTAAGGATTATGTCATTTTTGATGCACTAATGAATAATTTCTTATTTTTGATACAGGATGCCGCCAAAGTCAAAGAAGTCAGTGAAGGGGCTGTTCAAGGGCCTGGGCCTTTTTCAGGGCATTTCTTCGAGCAGCAACAGACGTCGAGAGATGTACATGGAGATGAGGTAACATATCTTGTACAAATAAATTTGTTTACATATTTACCTGTATGTAAGAGACAACTAAGATATCTTGTACAAATAAATTTCTTTACATGTTTACAAATAAATCTTGAGTTGTATGTACCAGGATGAGCAGCACACTAAGGAGCAGCACAATGAGGAGGAGCAACACAATGAGGCTGAGCAGCACAATGAGGAGGTGGAGCACAATGAGGAGGTGGAGCACGCGACATGGGACCAGGCCGCGCAGCATCACCAGCCATGGGACCAGTGGGACCACCAGAGAGAGCAGCAACAGGCGTGGGACCAGTGGGGCCAACAGGCCGAACCGGCTGACAACCCGATGGATGATGGCTGAGGAGGCTCTTCAGCGACACGCACACGTCGCTCAAGAAAAAGCCACTCAGTAAAGCCTCGTCACACGATAAAGCGAGAGGCTGATAGGATCTTAATCATGCCACATAGAGATCGGTGAGTGTAATATATTAACTTATTTCATATAACTATTATGTGTGTTGTTAATGTTTTTGTGTAATGCAAGAATTGGGAGGACCTGTCCTTTGACGGCAAGGGACACCACACTCAGGTTAACCTTATGTTGGGTTCTCTTTGCCGCCTTCACTACCCTGGTATAG
Organism: Zea mays; assembly: GCF_902167145.1. Lineage (NCBI taxonomy): Eukaryota > Viridiplantae > Streptophyta > Magnoliopsida > Poales > Poaceae > Zea > Zea mays. The sequence goes on from NC_050099.1 coordinate 211,143,387, forward strand.
TGAAGGTGTCAAACGGTGATACCGAGGATGTGGTGCTCGTCAGTACCTGGGATGAGTACAAGTTTAAAAAGGAATGAAACCACACCGACAGACAGGGACTTGTGCGTAATGACTTTTGGGTATGAATTCTTTATTGTTTTTGTTATGTTTCTTAATATTGTAATTCTATGACTTATACCATTGTATTTGTATTCTTTATGTTGTAGCTTCGATATCGGTTGCCTGACGGAGAGGATTACATGGGGCACGCTGAACGTGTGTTCCAAAACAATGCAAAGAAGCTGGTGAAGGATGCCATATACTATGCAAGAATTCAGGCTACAAACCTGTATTTTCAAAATCATCCGGAAGAAGCAGGCCCCTTGGATAAAAAGGAAGGGTCCTCAAAGATATATTTGATTGAGGATCAATATCGTGAGGTTAGTATTTAATTTGTTTTACCCTTTTTATTGATTGTTGTGATTGATATAATATGTAACATTGTGTGTGCAGGTGATGGTTCCATGGATGGCGCCCGTGCCTGATGCGTACTATGCTTGGTGTCGATATTGGGCTTCTGAAGGCTTCCAAAAAGCGTCAGCGCATCACAGGCAATGTCGAGGAACGAATCCTAACCACAAGTTTGGCGGTGACGACATGCTCCGAAAAGCTAAAAGAACGGTAAGTTTGATCTAGCTATGTCGATCAACAAATAGTACGATTGCTTATGAATGTTTTTTGTTTATACAGGAAGCTACAAGTGGCCAAAAGCCTAGTGACATTGAGGTCTACCAGGAGGGCCACAAAGGACCCGACCCTAACAACCCTGACCAGCTCTATAGCCAGACAGCCACGGATCGGCTGGTGAGTTTTGGCCCAAAAGTACAAACGTTCAAAGTATATAAATTCCTGCATTTGTAAGGTTGTGAATGATGTATAGGCGACATATGGGGAGGAGATGGTTCGTCGCCATGGCCCTGACTTCGACTGGCGACATGAACCGGTGGATCCTTCGGTGGTGTACGCAAGTGGTGGTGGCAAAGCGCATGTACGGTAAGCTCTAACTTATGAAATTATATGGTTGACACTAAATTGATTATGCAGTAATCACAATTTTTGAATCACTTATAGATACGCACTCTTCGATGGATTCATTGACTTGTCGTCGGTGAGATCTCAGAGGACGGGTCCATCTTTCCGTAGCTCATGCTCTCGTCGATCGAACGAGTAGGAGTTGGAGATTATGAGGATGCGTGAAGAGATGAGACAACAACGCGAATTTATGGAGGCTTGCAATGCACATACCCAAGCGATGTATCAAGTGAGTATACATAATCCAAACTCTAAATTATTATATTTCAATACAACATCTTCAATATTAACACATATGTTTAACAGTTAATGCAGCAATAGGGCATGACAACAAATATTCCACCGCCACCACAATGGAGCCAGCTTGCAAACACACCAGCTCTGCCACCACAGTTCAACACCCCTCCGACACATATACCTGCACCTGGAGATAGGGTACGTTTGATAACTCTCGATTAATTTATACACTTGTATACTTTTTGATATTTGTATTAAAAATGTTGATATTTGCTAACTTGCATAGGTTACGCCTGAAGCGGGTGGTAGTGGGTCTGATCCCGTAGCAGGGACTGGATTTGTTGACTCCCTCTTCGCGTTCCCTCCTCCTGGTGGAGGCAATGGTCAAAGCTCTAACCACCCAAGTGGTGGTTATCTCTAAACACTTGAACTTGTGCATGCTATGTTTCTTAACTTGTGGACGTTATGTTTGTGTAAACACTTGATCTTAACTCGTATTTGAAATGTTTGTGTAAACACTTGATCTTAAGTTTGTGATGTGTGAATCATATCAATGCATGTGTTTGTGATGTGTATGTTCTGTGTGATGATATATATGTTTTGTGTGCAATTGTGGAGAAATAGTGACCTAATTTGGTGCTTCTTTTGCAGCATTATAGGTTAATTCCCGTCGGCCCAGTTAATTCCCGTCGGCTATGGTCAAACCGACGAGGATTAACAATTAATCCCCGTCAACCCAGTTAATTCCCGTCGGTTGGAACAGGCCGACGGGGATTAATGAAGCGCCCCAATCCTATGGGACTCAAATGTGATACACTTACTAGTCCCAGGAGGCTAGTAAACACATTTATACATCAGATGATTACAGATCTGCTTAAACGAGACAAACCTATAAAGGTGGCGAACAACTTTAAGAGTTGGTCCACAACTCGGGACATATCATTAGAGTGGGGCTGAAGCAGCCCGATATACGCAGCGAAGCAATTCAGCGGTCCAACGCCACAGGCAAGGTTGGGAACAGTCGTAACTCTTACCCGATCTCCTTTTTCTGAAAAACAACAAATAAGCAAGGGTGAGTACAAACGTACTCAGCAGCCCACCTTCACCCGCGGAATGGGGAAATCAGATATAATGCATGGAATATGTGGAGCTCAGGATATTTGCAGAAACAGCAATATTTTATGCAGGGTTGTTTTTGAAAAACATTTTGTATTTTGCAAAGCGCATCCTCTCCAAAAGGAGCAGGAAGTTTTTCAGTATAGAACGAAATCCCCTGGACTAAACCATCCAGGTATCTCAGCAGTTCCCACTGGTTTTCATTTTCAAAAACAGCTACTGGACTTCCCGTCCACCATAGCTCACGGCTCATCCGCCGAACCTTTTTAAAAACCACTTTTCAAAAGCATCTCTTTTTTTGGAAAACAAAACATTAATTGCCATACCATACCAGACTCGTCCATTCCTGTGGACACAGACTATTCGAATAGGTTTTCAAACTCTGCGCAGAGGTGTACACTTTACCCACTAGTTCGGCTCTGCGATCCCATGGCCAATGAGACCCGAATCCGACTCTCTTTCTTTCCCCGCATGTCCTAACCTTAACGGTTATCCGGAAGGAGTCAGGCCACCACCATGTCCAAACCGGACAAAACTTTCCCCCTCCTTATCCTCCCGGTGCTCCTCAGCCTTCATAACCCTGGGGTTGGACCGTACGAGTTCAGATTGAGTGACTGCCCACACAGTCTCGAGTGGTTGTACTATTAAAGAGTACAGGTAGTGAAGATGACAAACCGGTCCTTATATGAGGGGATAATCCTTCTGCTCACGCCTAAACCAGCTGAGCCAACACCTTAGGCCCTCCCCTAAACCAGGGAGTCCCTGATTATCCCACTCACAAGGTGATAAGGGTGAAAACCCTTCATCACACACATTTTGAAAAGCATTTTCTTTTGAAAACTCACACCTGTTCTCAAATCATTTGGAACATATATATCAGGGATTGATTGCGGCAAGCGACTGGGTGGCTATAATAACTTGTCTCAAAATCATATCATGCATAAAATAACAGGCTGAGGGTTGTGGTTGAAACATCATAGGTAATTTATGCATCAAAGGGATCCAGTGAGCTTGCCGTGCTTATTCGGCGAAGGGGGAAGGGGAGCTCGCGAAACTGGCTTCTGGCTCCACCGCCTAGCGTAGACTCGCGGATCTGGCCTCCACGAGACGGCACAAACGCTCCGATAACTATGCAACATGAACCAACAAACATACAAACGAGCAAGTATACCAACAAATATTTAGTATAGTGGTCAGAATAGTGATACATGGATGGGTAGAGTCTTGAGTAGAATATGTGTCATGTGGTGTTGAGATACTACTAGTGGTGGAGCGTAGGTGCTTACCAGGAGGGTGGACTGGAGGCGAAGCGACACTATGCGTGTAGCTGGCAGAGCAGAGTAACTGAGTGGGTGGGGTGTTTGCCTTGGCTGAGGGTGTTGAGTGTGTGTGGAGAGGGAGAGGGTAGCTGGGTGTATGTGGTGTAGCACAGTGAAGTTCATTGTTGGTGAGAATAGTGACGAATGAATCGTCTGACTTAGTATGAACATGAGAGTTATAGGCAGAATATGGGACAAGAGTATTTTGGGAGTTTTCTGGAATATGGACCATGCTTAAGGGATGACATGGTTGGATAGGGAATAGTTTGATAAGAATTTAGAAACGAGAATTATTGGAATCTGAGTTTGGGAGCCTGGTTCGAAGGAATCTCAAAGTTAAGCGTGCTCAACTTGGAGAAACCTGGGATGGGTGACCAGATGGGAAGTTCCCACTGGAAGGAAAATCACAGTCACCGAAGTTCGTATGACTGGAATATGGGTCTGGCTGGTCTTAGGTGGACTGGACAGCATGATGTATGAGTAGTTGAAATTTGGGGTGATCGGCTAATCGATGAATAGTAACGATGAATAGTGACAACGAAAAAGTTACTAGATATCATCGATGACCAGTAAAGATGATGAATAGTAATAATGATGAATAGTAACACTGAATAGTAACGATGGTGAATAGTATCAGTGAATAGTAATGATGAATAGTGATGGTGAATAGTCGTATGAACGAACGATGAACGATGAATAGGAACTATGAACGAACGATGAACGATGAATAGGAACTATGAACGAACGGACGAACGATCGAATGATCGGACGAACGAACGATCGGAATTTCGGCAGCATAACGGCAGGACAAAGATTATCTGGAAGAACGATGAATAGGGACTATGAACGAACGATGAACGATGAATAGGAACTATGAACGAACGATGAACGATCGAATGATCGAACGAACGAACGATCGGAATTTCGGCAGCATAACGGTAGGAAAAAGATTATTTGGACGAACGAACGGACGAACGATCGAACGATCGGACGAACGAACCATGAACGATCGGACGAACGAACGAACAAACTAATAACAGGGGACGAACGATCGAAGAACGATCGAACGATCCTTGTGCTAGTGTGTGCTTGTGTGGAACATGGAGTGGGTGTGTGTGTGGGGGGGGGAGAGAGTTGCCATGAAATGGCTTGGGGTGGGATGAGAGGAGGCCCTTGCCCCTTTATTTATAGCCATGGTGGGGGGATTAGGGGGAGGGATGAGAGGATTAGTGGGAGGATGAGAGGATTAGTGGGAGATTAGCATGTATTTGTCTTGTATAAGTGAGATTAGCTTGTAGAGCTCACCGTATGACACTGGAGGCATACGTATACGTATGAGCATGAGGAAAGTTATGAAGAAAATATTTATAGGGACTTGAAAAATGATTCTGAAGGTATTTCTCAAGAGGAAAATACTTGGAGATATATCGGTGGAATATTTGGACAATATTTCTGGAAAGAACTTGAAAGGGATCACTAGGGAAATATCTGGGCAGTATTTCTGGAAAGAATTTGAAGGGGATCACTGGGAAAATATTTGTAGGATATTTTGAGGAGGATTTTAGAGAGAATATAGACCACTATACTTTATTTGTTGATATCAACTTGCAAACAAACATTTTGAAATGAAATTTGAAATTCATTTTGAATTTAGAGGGAGTTTGAGAAAATTTCAAGATTTGAATTTTTGGGATGCTACAAATCTACCCCACTTAAAAGGAATCTCGTCCTCGAGATTCGGCTTAGAAGGGTTATGGGTATAGCTTTACTTCAGCTATATATCTTCACTTTGCAGACTCTTCGAGGAGATGGAGCTTCAACAAAATCTGGCCTTTGAGGAGCATCTGGTTGCCGATTGCAAACGCTGATTCTGGCTACTCAAAGATCATCTTCAGGCTTCAGCTTTCGCTTGGCAGCTAGCTTATTGAGGAAGCATTGATGCCAACACACAAACCTTTCTCTTGCAAACTCCCACATGGATTCCTTTCTTGATTGGTCTTCTAGTGCTTCACCAACAAAACTTGGGTGACCACTTCTCATCCAGAAACTTATAACCTTCGATGATCTGGTCCTCCACAAGCTTGCTATAGGCCTTCTTCTTTTTCTCCAGAACAGGAACCTTATTGGAACACTACCCCACTTAAAATGAATGAGGGTAGATCTCTTGAATCTTGGGGATTTGAACTCCTTGAAGTACCACATAACAAGGGTGTTACGGGTCCTTTTGCTGCTGTTGCTGCTTGAGCAGGCTGTAGAGGGATGACTGGCACAGGGTTGATTCTGGGAGAACCTTCTTCTTATCTTCTCTTCACTATCTTCTTTTCTCTTCTCACTTTTCACTTTTCACTGCCTCTTTCTTTCTCTTTGCTCTTCCCACTAGAGGATCCTATCGATGAGTATTACCATCATACAGAGGAGGAAGCCAAAGACTATGAACCATGTACAACAGTCTTCAACCCAAGAATCACCAAGCATTGTGATCTTAGGGGCGAGGGAGTGGAAAATGGAGTTGCTTGCTATTTGGCAGGGGGGTCTATCTAGAGTGTGCTTTGCTTTGAGCGAGATGGGAGTTGAGGGAGCTGGTGGGGGGGGGGGGTTTATAGGCGAGCGGGGGTGCTCGGGGGGGGGGGGTGTGGAGTGGTAGTGATGGAGCAGGTGACACAAGGCAGCAGGTGCGATAAGGGGAAGGGGGGGGGCTGTTGCCGGCGACGATGGCGGTAGTGGGTGCGCTGCAAAGGGGGGTGGGCGGCGGTAGTGCGCTGCAAAGGGGGCGTGGGGCGGTGGTGGTGCGCATGGAGGCGGGCACGCGTGCAGGGGGCACGGGTGAGTGGTGGGGTCAATGACCCTGATGTTTGTGGTCTCTGGTTCCAAGAATCTTTGCCTCTATGTATGGTAATAACTTCTTCTGTCCTCTTTTTCGGTATACATTGACTTAGGGGCAGTGCTTTGATTCTCACGGTCGGTCCTTTTGACTGAGCGGTTGGACAGGTTCATTCTGTAGCTTATTCCAGGTTTCAAGGGTAAGCTTCCCAGTATCTTCTTGGGTGAGGTGCTTTTCTCTTGAGATGGGTTAAGATGAGAATGGAAGCATAAGGTGAGGATTAGCTCTAATTTGTGATCTATGTTTTAGAGAAAACCTTTCTTAGAAAGAAAGAAAACACATAAGCTCAGCAAGGATAAGTACAAACAAATCAAATGTTTTGAATAAGGGAAGAATAGAGTTTTTCCAAAGCACGGTCTACTCAAATTCGGGGGCTAAGCATAACTACTATTGCTTGGCTCCTGAATTGAGAACTATGCTAAATGCAACTTATGAGCACTAACGTTAAAGCATCACATATGCACTTAAAAGGGGAGAAAACATCAAGCGAAATTCATTTTGAAATGCCCTAGGGAGCCACACAATTAGAGTTTTTGCAAAACACGAGACTACACGATTACCACTCATACATGCAGGGCTCTAGCCAAAGTGAAGAAAAACTTCACTACCCAATGCATGCAGAGGACTGGGCATACTAACTCAGATCTGGCAGCTTCTCTTCTAGCGAGCCTGACACACAACTTCAATCTGAGGCATCTCCTGGGTGGGTCAAGAGGGAGCTGATGTTGATGACTTCTTCTGGCGGTGACTGAGATGGCAACACGGGGTCGAATTCTTCTTCAAGCGAGACTGGCTCTTGTAACTCCTCAGAGGGCGGCGGTGCTGGTGGGGTGCTTGCAGCTTCTTCTTTGATCTCACGGGACGGTGCTGGAATCTTCTTCATGGTGAAGGGCTCAAACAACTCCGGCGTGGGATCTTGGGAGGATTCGGGGTGCTCTTGCTTATCCATAGCCTGAGGGAAGACTGGAATTCCTTCCAAGACTATGGCTCCTTCCGGGAGTTCCCAAACCTTCTTTTCTCCTCTGGTAGAGACCGGGTGACCTTCAAGAATCTAGGGATCTTCAGCTCTCCTGGGTTGAACTGGGTTGGATGAAGAGGGCTCTTGGATCCGCAGGGCTCTACGTTGGTTACGGGTTACCAAGTAGGCCTCCATCAACTTCTGGACGTGCTCATCCTTGGCTTGCTTGAGGGCTTCAACAACAATGACTTCACGACTTTCCAAGGCAGTTGCACGGGCTTGAGCTATGGTGAGATTCACATGGAGCTGACGGTTGCGCTTCTCTGCATCTTCTGCTCGGGCAATCATCTGACGGTGGTGCCGAGCCAAGAAATCATACTGTGCATCTAGGGTGAGCAGGTATGCAGTGAGGTACATGACTGTGGGGTTGTCCTCAAGCAGCTGCTGCCCTTCCAATGTATGCATCCTGGCCATCCAAACTGGACGGTTTCTCTGAAAAGGCGGAAAGAATCTGAGCGGTGTGTCGGCCACTTCTTCTTCATAAATCTGACACAGGGCCCTCAATGCCTTGCGGGCGACGACTTGGTAGGTGTCTTTGAATCTGTGCCCAACAGCAGTGACACTCCATTCCACATGGTGCGGACTGGATCCAATGTATACAGTCACGACACACTTCTCCGTGCCATGCTCGACGAATTCACGACCATCATACTCTGGCTGGATCCTGATTCTGAGGCGAACTGTGCATGCTCTCAGCAACTTGGGGAAACCATCTTCATTCTGGCAAAAGCTGGTTTGGCAGCAAACCTCCATCTGGCTTCTAAGAGAAGGAAAGGGGGAAAGCATTTTTGAAATGAAGGGATGAGAGCAAGAATTTTTTTTTAAGAAAATAGTTTTGACTCAAAAACTTTTGGATCAGGCTAAGGGTTACGTCGTGCGGCCAACCTAACAGCTCTGATACCACCTGAAGCGCCCCAATCCTCTGGGACTCAAATGTGATACAATTACTAGTCCCAGGAGGCTAGTAAACACATTTATACATCAGATGATTACAGATCTGCTTAAACGAGACAAACCTACAAAGGTGGCGAACAACTTTAAGAGTTGGTCCACAACTCGGGACATATCATCAGAGTGGGGCTGAAGCAGCCCGATATACGCAGCGAAGCAATTCAGCGGTCCAACAGCCACAGGCAAGGTTGGGAACAGTCGTAACTCTTACCCGATCTCCTTTTTCTGAAAAACAACAAATAAGCAAGGGTGAGTACAAACGTACTCAACAGCCCACCTTCACCCGCGGAATGGGGAAATCAGATATAATGCATGGAATATGTGGAGCTTAGGATATTTGCAGAAACAACAATATTTTATGCAGGGTTGTTTTTGAAAAACATTTTGTATTTTGCAAAGCGCATCCTCTCCAAAAGGAGCAGGAAGTTTTTCAGTATAGAACGAAATCCCCTGGACTAAACCATCCAGGTATCTCAGCAGTTCCCACTGGTTTTCATTTTCAAAAACAGCTACTGGACTTCCCGTCCACCATAGCTCACGGCTCATCCGCCGAACCTTTTTTAAAAACCACTTTTCAAAAGCATCTCTTTTTTTGGAAAACAAAACATTAATTGCCATACCATACCAGACTCGTCCATTCCTATGGACACAGACTATTCGAATAGGTTTTCAAACTCTGCGCAGAGGTGTACACTTTACCCACTAGTTCGGCTTTGCGATCCCATGGCCAATGAGACCCAAATCCGACTCTCTTTCTTTCCCCGCATGTCCTAACCTTAACGGTTATCCGGAAGGAGTCAGGCCACCACCATGTCCAAACCGGACAAAACTTTCCCCCTCCTTATCCTCCCGGTGCTCCCTAGCCTTCATAACCCTGGGGTTGGACCGTACGAGTTCAGATTGAGTGACTGCCCACACAGTCTCGAGTGGTTGTACTATTAAAGAGTACATGTAGTGAAGATGACAAACCGGTCCTTATATGAGGGGATAATCCTTCTGCTCACGCCTAAACCAGCTGAGCCAACACCTTAGGCCCTCCCCTAAACCAGGGAGTCCCTGATTATCCCACTCACAAGGTGATAAGGGTGAAAACCCTTCATCACACACATTTTGAAAAGCATTTTCTTTTGAAAACTCACACCTGTTCTCAAATCATTTGGAACATATATATCAGGGATTGATTGCGGCAAGCGGCTGGGTGGCTATAATAACTTGTCTCAAAATCATATCATGCATAAAATAACAGGCTGAGGGTTGTGGTTGAAACATCATAGGTAATTTATGCATCAAAGGGATCCAGTGAGCTTGCCGTGCTTATTCGGCGAAGGGGGAAGGGGAGCTCGCGAAACTGGCTTCTGGCTCCACCGCCTAGCGTAGACTCGCGGATCTGGCCTCCACGAGACGACACGAACGCTCCGATAACTATGCAACATGAACCAACAAACATACAAACGAGCAAGTATACCAACAAATATTTAGTATAGTGGTCAGAATAGTGATACATGGATGAGTAGAGTCTTGAGTAGAATATGTGTCATGTGGTGTTGAGATACTACTAGTGGTGGAGCGGAGGTGCTTACCAGGAGGGTGGACTGGAGGCGAAGCGACACTATGCGTGTAGCCGGCAGAGCAGAGTAACTGAGTTGGTGGGGTGTTTGCCTTGGCTGAGGGTGTTGAGTGTGTGTGGAGAGGGAGAGGGTAGCTGGGTGTATGTGGTGTAGCACAGTGAAGTTCACTGTTGGTGAGAATAGTGACGAATGAATCGTCTGACTTAGTATGAACATGAGAGTTATAGGCAGAATATGGGACAAGAGTATTTTGGGAGTTTTCTGGAATATGGACCATGCTTAAGGGATGACATGGTTGGATAGGGAATAGTTTGATAATAATTTAGAAACGAGAATTATTGGAATCTGAGTTTGGGAGCCTGGTTCGAAGGAATCTCAAAGTTAAGCGTGCTCAACTTGGAGAAACCTGGGATGGGTGACCAGATGGGAAGTTCCCACTGGAAGGAAAATCACAGTCACCGGAGTTCGTATGACTAGAATATGGGTCTGGCTGGTCTTAGGTGGACTGGACAGCATGATGTATGAGTAGTTGAAATTTGGGGTGATCGGCTAATCGATGAATAGTAACGATGAATAGTGACAACGAAAAAGTTACTAGATATCATCGATGAGTAGTAACGATGATGAATAGTAACAATAATGAATAGTAACACTGAATAGTATCAGTGAATAGTAATGATGAATAATGATGGTGAATAGTCGTATGAACGAACGATGAACGATGAATAGGAACTATGAACGAACGATGAACGATGAATAGGAACTATGAACGAACGGACGAACGATCGAATGATCGGACGAACGAACGATCGGAATTTCGGCAGCATAACGGCAGGACAAAGATTATCTGGAAGAACGATGAATAGGGACTATCACTACCGGACTCAGCTTCTTTGCTGAGTGTCGCAGACACTCGGCAAAGACTATTTTACACTCGGCAAAGGCTTTGCCGAGTGTTACACTCAGCAAAGAACGCTCGACGAACTGTACATCGGCAACAGCCTCTTTGCCCAGTACTTTTTGTCGGGCACTCGACAAAGATTTTGCCGAGTGCCGTTTGCCACTCGGCAAAGAAAAGTCACCGTCACGGCGCCATGTGACGGTGACAGATCCTTTGCCGAGTGTCTTCCTTGGCACTCGGCAAAGAGGATAATTTTGCCGAGTGTCTGCTCTAGCGGCCCTCGGCAAAGACGGGTCCAGTGGGCCCCACCGCCAGTCCCTGTGCCGAGAGCTCTCGTAGGCACTCGGCAAAGGAGGCTTCTTTGCCGAGTGTCTAGTGACAGGCACTCGGCAAAGAGTCCTCCAGTGGGCCCCTTTGCCAGTCCCTTTGCCGAGTGTCTTGGCAACAGCACTCGGCAAAGATGGCTTTGCCGGTTCCCAGGTTTCCTTCTTTGCCGAGTGCCATGGTCAGCACTCGGCAAAGATGGCTTTACCGGTTCCCAGGTTTCCCTCTTTGCCGAGTGCCATGGTCATAGCACTCGGCAAAGCGACCCTTTGCCGAGTGTTACACTCGGCAAAGTGACCAGGATGTCCCTTTTTTATTTGCTTTTGTTGTTCCATCCAAACAAACAAAAGATATATATCATTCACATCACATTATATATCAATCACATCACAAAATGAACACATTTATCATCAACACCATATATATCACAAAGTCTAACTAAAGTCTCACAAATATAAGTCAGGATCATCACAAAACAGATATAAGTCTGCATCATCACTAACATCACCAAGTATCTCACAAGATAAAGTCTAACTAACATCACCAACACTCATAAAGGTAAGTCTGGATCATCACAAAACAGATCATCAACGAGGTGGGCATCTGGACTGGTTCGGCGAAGGGCTGGACGAAGCATGAGGGTTGTTCGACGCCGCCGATTGACCCTGCACAGAGAAGAGATTGTATGTGTGAGAACATATGAATATATATCATGCAGTACTAAAATTTTGATACTCACAGGAGTAGTGAACTCTGTAGGGTCAGCTGCAGGGAACAACAGAGGTGGTGGAACATGACCCTGTGCGGCGCCAAGGCTCTGCATGTACGTGAACATCTCCGCCATCCTCTTCTCCAGCTCCTCACGTTGCCTCCTCTCATCATCTAGCTGAGTCTGTAATATTTCGCCCTGATGTTACGATAATGCAAAGAGAAGATATATAAAAATCAATGAACGATGAATAGATAAGGAATAACCTGGAGTTGCTGGATACGATGCTGTGAGCTGTCCTGCCGAGGTCGTATGGCTGGGCTCGCACTCGTGCTCCTTGCTCGCACTTGAGAGAGAGTGGGAGTGGAGGACGAGTCGATTGCCCCGTCGGCAATCCAGTACCGCCCATGCCTCTTGCCTCCTCCGACCCTCATGAGGACATCTCCGTCGATGTCCTCGGTCCTCGGATCGTAATCTGGCCCATGGAGCTCCTTGGCCATGGCGGTGTACTCACTGGGTCGGCTGTGGATGGCGGGGTTGGTGTACGCCTCGGGCCCGTCATCCGGGTTGTAGGTGACGTCGGACGTTGCCTTCCCCTTGTGGGCCATGGCATATGCCGAGAACGTGGAGCAAGGCGCGCCACCATGTGCCGCCGACTGCGAGAAAACCAACGAGATGGTTAGAAATCATGTCTAATCGAAAGTTATATACCTAAATAAAAAAGAGCGCGTACCCATGCTTCCGCGTATTTGCCCAGGCTGCGGCTGCCTTGATGGTGGGAGGGACCTTGCATCAGCAAACACCGTTCCCGGCTAGCGTTGTGCGCCTCGTCCCACTCAGCCGAGCACCACCTCTGCACCATCTGCTCCCAGCACTCAGGATGCGCGGCGCACCAATGAGGAATCATCTAAAAAAATATAAGTACACCGCATATCAGAAGATAAAAATAAGCATATTTAGTACCAATAATAAAGTTTTGTATTTACCTGCAAGTACTGGTCCGGAGTCAACGACATGGTTCGGGCGTCCTTCTTGTTCACCTTCTCCCCAAGGACGGAGCCGTGGTAAGTGACGATGGCCTGGATGCGCGCCTCGTAGTGCATGTCCACGACGAGCTTCTTACAGCACGTCGTAGACACCACATCCGCCCTGGCCTCGTATCCAGCATCGCACCTGAAGAAATCCTACATACAAAGACGATGTATCCATACATTATTTCAAGAATATGCAACAAATGCGACTTATTAAACAATATAGTACGAGGAAGACTTACCCACAGCTCTTGCTTCACCCGCTCCGCCTTGTTGTTGAATTGTCTGCCGTCCCGATCTACTGCATCGGGGGCGACGGCGTAGTGGTCGAAGGTGTATGCTGGGCTCGTCACTCCGGCGTACTCGACAAGTCCAGAGAAGTGTTCCCGGCATAGAAGGCCGAGGATGCCATTGGGGTTGCGGCCGTGACCCCCTGCAGTCTCCAAAACCATCCAAGACCTGTCCAAGTGATTAAGATGAAGTATTAGTTTCTATTATTAATTTGAACATATAATATGAAAACGCAGCAACAACATCTAAAGTTACCTACCTCTCTCCATCGGGTCGTATCAGCGGACGTCTGTCACGAAGTATGGGTCGCTTAGGGAGGCTCGCGGGACCTCGCAGGTAGATACTCCTCGAACCTGAGGAGCCAGAACCTGAGACGTCCTGCTGAGCGGCGTTGTCGTCGTCCTGCTGTGCCGCATCGACAGCGGCTTGCTGCTCCACCTGCTGCTGTACGGCGTCGTCCTGCTGCGCCTCCTCCTCCGTCCTACGGGTGCTCCTCCTCCCCCTCCCCCTCCTCGTCCTCGTCCCACCGCCCACCATCATTGTCCAACAACCTGCAATTAAGAGTAAACAATTAAGCACAGATAAAAAATATGTATTTAGAAACATATGCAAAATAAATGAAATATAGCATTACATCGATTAAAAATAATCTTCATATGTGTCCGGGTTAGCCGGATCATAAGTGTCATCATCACTATCAACCATTTCATAGTCAACACCATCTGAAGGCGCAATTTCGTCATTGGCGTTGCCTTCAAGCATTTCTAAGTCATTCTCATTTTGCACCTCATCCTCCTCATCAACAACCATTTCATCAACAACCATTTCAATATCTACTTCCATTCCGATCGCTTCGGTTAAGTCTATCTCAAATCGCCCTTCGAGCCCATCTTCTTGGAAGAACTCTCCGTCATATGTGTCCGGGTCTAAGTTATAATCTTCATCGTTTGGAACAGGTAATTTAGCGTGCGGTGATACCTTATACACAACATCCCAACCCTTAAGATGTTGTTTCGTTTGGCACGCATATGGAAGATAATACACTTGTGTGGCCTGTTGGGCCACAATATAGACATCGTCTCCTGGTAAGGTGGAATCCTGTCGAATTTCGACTAGCCCAAGATTAGAATGTGTCCGTCTCGTAACTTTAGGGTCAAACCAATGACATTTGAATATCACCGGAGTCAGAGGTTTGGAACCATAAAAATTGAGTTCATATATTTCTTCAATTCTTCCATAATACTCGACCTCGTCAAGCCCGGGCGTAAAGACTCCAGAACACGTGGTTTTTCGATTGGGCCGACTTTGGTCGTAGCTTGTTGTGCGAAAACGGTATCCATTGACATCATACCCAGAAAATTTCCTGACCCTATAGGCAAAGCCATTGGCTACTTGTCTCAACTCGGCACTCATAGACGGCTCTCTTTGGCCCTGCAAGTTCAAACACGCTAGATTGTTATATTATTCGCACGTAAGAGCAACTTCAAATGACAAACTAAGCACGTACCTTACGTTTAAACCAGGAAATGAAATCGGGCAATCCATTTCCCGCACCCTTTCCAAGAAGGGTATCATATTCCTGTGGAGTTGGGTCCCTTGATCGACGCCAGAATTCATGAAGAAATTGCTCCATGTATGGCGTCACCTCTTCAAGGTTGGTCAATACATATAGCATGATATGGCGCCACTCTTCATGTCTCAGGGTCTTGGTGGTCGAACCACTTGCGCTTCCGAGTTGCCCTCGAAAAATGCTGAGGTTCGATTCATTGTCGCCATCATTGTAACGAGGGGGTGGATTATGCACGCTCGGTAGTTTGTCACCATAGTAAGTTGTTGTGAAGTTTGACACCTCCTCCAGTATGTATGCCTCTGCAATGGAAGCCTCGATTTTGCATTTATTTCTACATTTCTTTTGGATAGTCTTTAGACATCTCTCGATTGGATAGCACCAACGTCCCTGCACGGGCCCCCCCATTCGTGCTTCATACGGGAGATGAAGAATCAAATGCTGCATCGGATTGAAGAAGCCGGGTGGAAAGATCTTCTCCAGCTTACACAGTAACACGGGTGCCATCCTTTCCAAGTCTGCAATCATGGTCCGAGCTAACTCTTTTGCACAAAGCTGCGGAAGAAATAGCTCAACTCTGCAAGCGCTAGCCAGACATGCTCAGGGACATAGCCTCGAACCATCGCCGGAAGAATTCGTTCAATCCATATGTGGAAGTCATGACTCTTCATCCCTAAGACTCGCAGAGTAGATAAGTTCACCCCCTACTAAGGTTAGCTGCATACCCATCAGGGAACATTAACATCTTGATCCACTGTAGTACTTCCTTCCTCTGGGCCCTGCTCAGGACGAAATCGGCCTTAGGCCTTCTCCATGTCTTACCACCACTAGGCGACTTCATCTCTTGGTTTGGTCTATCACATAACTCTACCAGATCCACTCTTGCCTTTACGTTATCCTTTGACTTATCAGGAATCTCCATAATTGTTGCCCAAAGTGCCTCGGCGACATTCTTTTCAGTGTGCATCACGTCAATGTTGTGTGGAAGGAGCAGGTCATCATAATAGGGGAGCCGAGTCAAGCCCGACTTATGTGTCCACATATGTTGCTCACCATATCCCACAAAACCACCTTCTGGGTTGGCCACGAGACCATCTATCTGTTCGCGAACTTCGGCACCAGTCATCATTGCAGGTGGGCGGTCTGTCACCACGACACCTTTCGTAAAGTTCTTGATGTCTAGTCGGAATGCATGGTCAGGAGGGAGAAATTGTCGATGTTTATCGAATGACGAATATTTGCCACCCTTCTTCAAACAAATGAACCTAAGAGCTTCCTTGCAAACTGGGCATGGGAACTTACCGTGAACACACCAGGCGCAAAATAGCCCATACGCCGGAAAGTCATGCATGGAGTACTGGTACCAAACATGCATTTTGAAGTTTGTCTTCGTAGCTCGGTCGTACGTCCATACCCCTTCCTCCCAAGCACGGACCAATTCATCAATCAAAGGCTCCATGTACACACCCATTTTATTCCCCGGGTGTCCAGGAATTATCAACGACACGAATATGTTCTGTCTTTGAAAGCATACGCCGGGGGGGGGGGAGATTGATGGGGATAACGAACACGGGCCAACATGTGTATGGGGCAGCGATCATTCCATAGGGATTGAACCCATCTGTGGCCAGCGCAACACGAACATTACGAGCCTCTTTGGCTTTCTCATGGTTAATGGCATCAAAGTGGGTCCATGCTTCACCATCGGATGCGTGAACCATCTTGTCAGGATTGTATCGTTTGCCTTTTTTGTGCCATGTCATCTGTTTCGTGGATTCCTCTGTCATGTATAGACGCTGGATCCTCGGTATGAACGGAAGGTGGCATAGGATTGTCACGGGGATGTCGAGCTGCCTCTTCTATCCATCACCAGAGTCTACCTCCATGAACCTAGACGATTTACACTTCGGACAGTACTTTGCCTCAGTGTGTTCTTTCCTAAATAGGACGCAGCCCTTCGGACAAGCATGTATCTGCTCATACGTCATCTTGAGTGCACGAAGGAGTTTCTGTGCCTCGTACATGCTCTTTGGCAGAACGTGATCCTCCGGAAGCAGGCTGCCAATAACTGTCAACAAACCATCGAAGGCGTCTCGACTCATGCTATACTGTGACTTGAACGCCATTATACGCCCAATGGCATCCAGTTGAGAAACCTTTGTCTTGCCATGAAGGGGTTTCTGTGCCGCGTCAAACATGTCGTAGAATGCCTTTGCGGTCGCCTCTGGCTCGTCCTTCGGCGAACTGTGCCTCGTGATAGTCGTTCAACATGTCTGCTACCCCGACATCAGCATCGTAATCCTCGACACGTTGTCTCACCACCTCCTCTCTCGTGCGATGCGCTTCACCATGGAAGATCCACCGAGTATAGTCCGGCGTAAATCCATTCTTCCAAATATGTTCTACCATGGCCTTCTTTGGTTTTCTTTTCCGGTTGTCACATTTGCTGCACGGACAAGGGACTAGGCTAGCTCCTTTAGCAGCTTTGCCATATGCCCGTTCCACGAAAGCATCGGTCTTCCTAATCCATTCTGGGGTGACATCATTACGTCGAACGCGGCCCGTGTACATCCACTCACGGTCCTCCATCCTCTAACATATATAACCGAGTATAGTTTAATATAGACATGTAATGCATGTACACTACGTTCCTACCTTCTAATAGGTGATGATAGGTCCTAATCCCACCCGCGGTTGCGTAGATGGAGTTAGTTTCCATGCTCTACTCCGATCCGAGATAGAATTTCGGCAGCACCTCCCCGCTGTTCTCCGGATACACATCCTGGCAGGGAGAGTGTACTGTCCGGAGAACAACAGGGAGGTGACGCCGAAACTCTATCTCGGACCGGAGTAGAGCATGAAACTAACACCATCTACGCAACCGCAGGCTGTCCAAAAAACGTGGACAATTCGAAACTGATACATTTGTAGATATGCAAAGATCTGCATATCTACACCGTATCTCTTTCGAACGGGAGACGCCTAACAGGGTTACGTGATCTACGACCATGATGCGGATGTAGAGGTTATACCTAGGGTGGCAGTGGAGTCAGGATAGTGGGGCTGTGGCGGGTCGGTGCAGTGGCGACGCGAGGCAGACCCGCAGCGGCTAGGAAGACCTCTGCAAAAAAAATAAACAAGTCTGTCAACAAAAAAATTCGGCAGCACCTCCCCTGCACGGGGAGGTTTCCAAAACCTGCAAATAAAAGTAACAGCACGATGGCTGACATTCACACGTATACCAGGAGCACATAAAAGCTTTGATAATACCGTTGAAGGCGACAAAGCATTTATGGGCATATGTTTTGAGCACATAAAAGCTTTGATAATACAAGAACATATATACTAACGAAAAAACATATGTTTTTGCTCGGTCATTTCACGGTAAGGGTTGAAGATAATTCAGTACCAATCGTTGGGTGAAGCTTCACCTAGGGTTTCTAGAATCCATCACATAAAGCATTTTAACATATATATTTTATTATTATATGTGAGTTTGTCTTTTATTGGACCTTGAATTGACATGCTAAGAGAAATTGGCTCATAAATTTGTATAATACTTATCTAGGACTATTAAAAAACATATGTTTATAACGTGGAGGCGCGGCGGCGTCGAGGCCGAGGGCGAGGGCGGCCGTGGGACGCGGCGGCGTTGGGGCCGAGGTCGAGGGCGGACGTGGGCCGCGACGGCCGAGGATGCCGGCGGCGTGGGGGCAGGGCTGCGGCGGCAGGGGCGCGGCGGCGTTGGCCGCGACGTCGTCGGACGCGGCGGCGTGGAGAGGGCAGCGGTGGCGGCGTGGAGAGGGCAGCAGCGACGTCGTCGGACGCGGTGGCGTTGGACACAGAGTGAGAGAGAGAGAGTGAGAAAGGAAGAAGTTACCAGGCGCTATTTACACGTTCTTTGCCGAGTGTCCGCGATCTGGCACTCGGCAAAAATTTTTTAAAAAATATTAAAATATTCTTTGCCGAGTGCCAGATCGCCGGCACTCGGCAAAGTGTTCTTTGCCGAGTGCCAGCTGGATGCCACTCGGCAAAGAATCTTTTACAATCCTTTGCCGAGTGTCGCCACGCTGGCACTCGGCAAAGCATGCTTTGCCGAGTGCCATCTTTGGACACTCGGCAAATTACTTTTTTATTTTTTTTATTTTCCCTACCAATTTTTTTGTGGTATGTTCCTACACTATATAGACCTACATGTACCATTTTGAGATAATTAGAACAGTGTTTTCTATAGCTAATACATTTAGTTTTTTTATTTGAATTTCTTCGAAAAACTCACATTTGAACTCCAGGTCTCTCGAAACTTGGAAAACTGTGCATGCAAAAATAATATCCATTCTACTTAGCACAAGTTACGACCAATTTCAGGATCGGACCGGAAACTTCGAGCACCATGCTAACTCAACATGGCCGTGAACTTGCCACACAGCTGTTTAAAAAAATTATAAAACACAAACAAACTTAGAAAATCATGAAACTTGTCCACATGTCATGATATCATATGTAGAGTCTGTGATAAAAAAAATTAGAATGTTTGGAGAAAGTTGTGAGACATTATGTGTAGAAACCTAAGAGAACCACACATGAAATCATAGAGTTTCAATGTGGATCTCTTAGATTTGTACACATAGTGCGTTACAACTTTCTCAAAACTTTTTCAAATTTTTATCACAGCCTCTACATTTGATATCATGACACGTGGACAGGTTTTATGATTTTCTGACTTTGTTTCTGTTTTATACAATTTTTTAAACACCTGGATGGCAAGTTTACGGTCATGTTGAGTGAGCATGGTGCTCGAAGTTTCTGGTCCGCTCCTGAAATCGGTCGTAACTTGTGCTAAGTAGTATGGATATCATTTTTGCATGCACGGTTTTCGAAGTTTCGAGTGACCTGCAGTTCAAATCTGAATTTTCCGAAGAAATTCAAATAAACAAACTAAATGTACTAGCTATAGAAAACACTGTTATAATTGTCCCAAAATGGTACATGTAGGTCTACATAGTGTAGGAACATACCACAAAAAGTTTGGTGACAAAAATAAAAAAAATAAAAATATGCTTTGCCGAGTGTCTACATAGGACACTCGACAAAGACTCTCTTTGCCGAGTGCTAGATATCTGACACTCGGCAAAGACTGACGGCCGTCAGTTGTAGACGGCGCTAACGGCCCTTTGCCGAGAGCCGTATTTGCCGAGTGCTTGACGCTCGGCAAAGCAGTCTTTGCCGAGTGCTTGGCTGTGCCGAGTGTCCTGCACTCGGTAAATAAGCTATTTACCGAGCGCAGGAATTTGCCGAGTGCGGCTCTCGGCAAACTAGGCTTTGCCGAGTGCCCGATAAAAAGCACTCGGCAAAGAACCGAATTCCGGTAGTGTATGAAAGAACGATGAACGATGAATAGGAACTATGAACGAACGATGAACGATCGAATGATCGAACGAACGATCGGAATTTCGGCAGCATAACGGTAGGAAAAAGATTATTTGGACGAACGAACGGACGAACGATCGAACGATCGGACGAACGAACCATGAACGATCGGACGAACGAACGAACAAACTAAGAACAGGGGACGAACGATCGAAGAACGATCGAACGATCCTTGTGCTAGTGTGTTCTTGTGTGGAACATGGAGTGGGTGTGTGTGTGGGGGGGGGAGAGAGTTGCCATGAAATGGTTTGGGGTGGGATGAGAGGAGGCCCTTGCCCCTCTATTTATAGTCATGGTGGGGGGATTAGGGGGAGGGATGAGAGGATTAGTGGGAGGATGAGAGGATTAGTGGGAGATTAACATGTATTTGTCTTGTATAAGTGAGATTAGCTTGTAGAGCTCACCGTATGACACTGGAGGCATACGTATACGTATGAGCATGAGGAAAGTTATGAAGAAAATATTTATAGGGACTTGAAAAATGATTCTGAAGGTATTTCTCAAGAGGAAAATACTTGGAGATATATCGGTGGAATATTTGCACAGTATTTCTGGAAAGAACTTGAAAGGGATCACTAGGGAAATATCTGGGCAGTATTTCTGGAAAGAATTTGAAGGGGATCACTGGGAAAATATTTGTAGGATATTTTGAGGAGGATTTTAGAGAGAATATAGACCACTATACTTTATTTGTTGATATCAACTTGCAAACAAACATTTTGAAACGAAATTTGAAGTTCATTTTGAATTTAGAGGGAGTTTGAGAAAATTTCAAGAATTGAATTTTTGGGATGCTACAATTAACAACTTATCCCCGTCAGCCCACGTGGTCGGCGGGAGTTAAGGCTTATCCCCGTCAGCCCACGTGGCCGGCGGGAGTTAAGGCTTATCCCCGTCGGCTCGTACTTGGCCGACGGGGATTACTTATCCCCGTCAGCTGCCGACGGGAATAAGTTTATCCCCGACACCTGATGGCCATCGGCTTGAGGCCGACGGGAGTTAGCCAGTTACTGACGGGAATTAGTTATTCCCGTCGGTTTATACGTTATCCCCGTCGGTTTTTAGCCGACAGAGATTAACTGGATTCCTGTAGTGCAGGAAGGCTGGCATCGTTGAATAGATTCATATCAAGATCAGCAAAGAGAAATTTACCATTCTTTGAAATACTGAAGTCGGCCGAAGTCTTTCAGTGGGGTCTGGCTCAACAGAAAGCCTTCAAAGAGTTACAACAATATCTGATAGATTTGACAACTCTAACTCCACCTTCCTCAGGAACTCCACTACTTCTATATGTGGCTGCTTCTCATGCTATGGTCAGTGTGGCACTTGTACAGGAGAAGCAAGATGGCCAAGTAAAAAGACAAGCACCGGTATACTTCGTCTCCGAAGTACTCAGCGTATCAAAGAAAAATTACACAGAATTGGAGAAGGTATTGTATGCTGTATTGATGGCCTCCAGGAAGCTTCGACACTATTTTCAAGCATATCATATAATAGTGCCTTCATCACAACCCCTAAAAGACATAATGAGGAACAGGGAAGCTACAGGAAGGATCGGAAAATGGGTCGCAGAACTTAATGAATTCACTATCGATTATGTACACAGATCCTCAATTCAATCTCAGGCGTTAGCAGACTTCATTGCTGATTTGACGCCAGGGGCTCATGGTGAAGATGCAACAAAAGATGCCGAAGCTTGGACGGTATTCTGCGACGGATCTTGGGGAACCTTCAGTGCAGGAGTAGCTGCTGTTCTAGTAGCACCCTCTAAAGTCAGAACATGTTATGCAGTAAAGTTAGACTTTAGTTACACAAATAACATTGTCGAGTACGAAGCTCTTCTTTTAGGGCTTTGGAAGCTAAAGGCAATGAGAATAAGAAGGGGAATCCTCAAAACCGATTCACAAGTTATTTCTGGCCACATGGATAAAAGCAGCAAGACAAGAGATCCGAAGCTTGAAAAATATTTGGATGCAGTCCAAAGATTGGAAGCTTATTTTGAGGGATTTTCTGTAAAAAATATCCCAAGGGGGAAAATGAGCATGCGGATTTGCTAGCTAAGTCAGCAGCATATGGGCTCCCTTTTGCCTTCGGAAGTATTTTTTGAAACAATAAAAGCACCCTCAGTCGAACTCATGGAGAGAGCAGTGCTCATAATATCACCTGTACATAGTGAAGACTGGAGGACCAAAATAATATTCTTCCTCCAGGGCAACCGCCTCTTAGACGACGAAGCTTACAATAAGAGAATGGAGGCAAGAACAAGACCATATGTCATAATTGAGGGGGAGATATACAAGATGGAGTTTGTTCCCCATTACTTAAATGCCTCTCCAGGAATGAAGGATAGGAATTAATGAAGGAAATACATGCAGGACTGTGTGGAGCCCACATCGGATCTAGGCCTTTGCTAGGAAAGGTCTTTAGACAAGTTTTAGTGGCCAAAGGTAGCTTCGGATGCAGCGGACTTAGTCCAGAAATGTGAAAATTGTCAGAAGTGTGCTAGAGACCAGAAACAACCTTCGTCTTTAACACAATTGATCCAACCTACTTGTCCATTGCAAAGATGGGGCCTCGATTTATTAGGACCGCTCCCACCAGCACAAGGAAATTTAAAATATGTTGTGGTAGCGGTGGAATATTTCTTGAAGTGGATCGAAGCTAAACCTCTAGCTACCATAACTTCGGCCACAGTCCAGAAGTTTTTCTAGCAGAATATTGTTTGTCGCTTCAGTGTGCCAAAGGCTATTACAGTCGACAATGGAACTCAATTCGATGCTAAAACGTTCAAAGTTTTTTGTGACTGAATTGGTACAAGAATACATTTTGCATTAGTAAGGCATCCAAAATCAAATGGGCTAGTATAGAGAGCAAATGACATCATAATGATAGGAATAATGAAGTTAATCTTCAATCAGCCTAGAGGAAAGTGGCCAGATGAGTTGATCAAAGTGGTGTGGAGCCATAACACTACCGTCTCAAGGTCAATAGGTTTTACTCCCTTTAAGCTCATGTTCGGTGACGAAGCAATAACACCAGAAGAAGCAAGAATAGGATCAATAAGAACCACAACTTCAGCAGAGGACGAAACTGATTCTCAAATAACAAAAGACACTATAGAAGGGACCAGACTTCAGACCATAGAGCACATCAATAAGTATCAGGCCGAAACAATAAATGGTGTGATAGGAAGGTTCGATTGAAGAATATCAAGCCAGGCCATTTGGTGCTTCGAAGGATAGCCAACCCAGATACAGTGGACAAGTTACAACTGAAATGGGAAGACCCTTTTCTGATAGTATCTTCGTCAAGACCCGGTTCTTACAGATTGAAGGATATGGGCGACAACGACATACCCAGATCTTGGAATGCGGATGAGCTTTGATGATATTATGTGTAATTGATGTAATCTTTTTTATTTTTTCTATGGCACCCTTTTCCTTTCAGGAGGGGAGAAAGGTTTTTAACAGGGCCATAGTTTGTAATTTTCATTCTTATTTAGCCCTATGCAATAGAAGGGCCAAATCCCCCAAAAAATGTAACATGTAATATCAAAATGTGCACCATCGAGTGCAAAAGAGAACAGGGAAAAGCTCAAAAAAGACGTTCCTAAGGGAGCGCAGAGTAAGTTCCGAAGCTACAAAAGATGTTCCTAAGGGAGCGCAGAGTAAGTTCCGAAGCTCCAAAGTCGTTCCCAAGGGAATGCAGAGCCAAATGCCACCGAAATAGAAGGTGAAGAAGCTCCAAAGTCGTTCCTAAGGGAATGCGGAGCTTAAATGCCACCGAAATAGAAGGTGAAGAAGCTCCAAAGTCGTTTCTAAGCGAATGCAGAGCATAAATGCCACCAAAATAGAAGGTGAAGAGACTCCAAAGTCATCCCTAAGGGGATGCAGAGTCTGGGTATGGCTTCGTGTGCGTTGGGGTCATACATTTGCATATTACATTACATCATTCATTGCATTCATACAAACATTCATTAGACATTCGTAGGATCATCATCATCATGACATGAAGCACGAACGACAATATGAACAGAAATAGTCCGGCTTCGGCAACAAAATGCTTCGTTGAACACGAAGAAGCTTCGTTTCAAACATGAATACATGCATTTTATGCAAGGAAATGCTTCGATGTGTACGAAAAAGAAGGGAATGTGTTTTTCTCCTTCGGCTAAAAAATCATATGGATTTTGTCCACAACAAAGCAATTCGCACATGGATGGAAAGGTAAAATTATACTACAAGGTATGGACAAATATATACAGTATTGAGTTCAACTCTCGATTACAATTTTTTGCAAAAATAACGCAAACACATTCTAAGTCCTATACAGGAAGGCATATCGTAAGGATATGAAGGCCCCAGTGCTTAGCTATCACACCAAGTGGCCAACCGGTTGGAAAAGTGAGTGGTTCTATGTCAAGGCCGATGAGAAGAAGAGGGAGAAGCTGAAGACGCTAGTACTAAGCCCGCTGAGCTTAAGCTTCGGGTTGACTAGGCCCCTGTGCCGCATGACGTCGGGGTCACCATGCCAACAAGCTATGGCAGAATTCAGGGTGGTAGCTGAGCAGATCAGCACCAGAGATCTAGTCCAAAAATATTTGGCTAACAAAACATCTCCGACTTGGAGCGAATTTAGCATGCCGAAGCTAAAAGGAACAAAGAAGGGACTTGAGCTTGTGTGACTTCCTTATCGGTTTAAATTTGAGAAACAATTTAAAGAACCTTGCCAAGAGTGGCTGGAAATGATTGAAACAGTATGTAATGAAGTGCTGGGAAATTACACCAAAAAAGAGGATCAACTGATGACTGCGGCCTTCGGCACCCGACCAAAGCAAAGGTTGAATCGGGTGATGGATGCCTTGGAATTTGAATACCCTGACTATGAGCGATTGAACAAGGGTGCCGAAGGCCAAAAGAGAAAGAGGATTGTTAGTGTTCTGAGAAGACAAGCTGCTAGGATGGTGAAAGAAGATGAAGGAGCTATAAAAAAGAGAAAATCCAGCCCTGAGCTGAAGGTGGCTGCTCCGAAGAAAAGAAAGGCTACAGCTCTGAAGACAAAAACAACTGAGATAGAGGAAGAAACTCCTTCAACACCTTCTGCTGCTGATGTAGAAGAAATTTTAAAGGTAATGACTGAATCTTTACCTATCAAGCTGCTAAGTCCACTGGGGCCGCATCTGATGAAGATTTTATAGAAGAAGGAGGAACCTTTGGCAGCGAAGAAGGTGGTTGGGCCAAAAAGGCGAATGATTGTTACTCTTATAGAAGCTATTGAGGAAACGCCACGGCCGACCTCAGCGTCAAAAATAACACCAGCTGCCGAAGTTGCTGCTTAAGTCGAAGCTGCTCCTACTAAACCTGCTACTGCCGAAGCTGCTATTGCTGAAGAAACTGATCTGAAGAGCACATTATCTGATATTGATAGAAGGCTCTTGGATATGGCCGCGGAAGAAGCTGCTACAACCACCAAAGAAACCCTGGCCATAGTGCCTGAAAAAGGGAAGGAAATCGCCGAAGATACTTCGGAGGAAAAAGGCTTCAATTTTCAAAATATAATTGGTCAAGAATTATCTAAGGCTGAAAAAGAAGAGCTGAAGGAGTATGCTATATCCTGTGGCTACCAGCCAGGAGCGTTGCTCTTCAGCGGAATTAACGAAGAAAGCTTAGGATGCATCCGAGATCGAACTGGAGCGAAGGTTATCAGCACTCTATCGAAGAGTGTTGGTTTTCCGAAGCTTGAAGCTGACATCAGTCGCTACCGACGACAGCATATCGTCGATAGTTTATTCTATTCTAATTTCAAGATAAAATTTTTCCTTCAGCTTTTCACTGTTTTACGATGAAGGTGAATGCTGATGAAGGTTATTTTGCATAGAGTATGCTACTAAGTAAAGCCTTGAGGATGCAACAGGACCTCGAAGATAATAAAAATGAGGTTATAATTGAGGGCTTGGAGAGCAAGATCAAGGACCATGAAGCTGCTCTTGAAAAAGAAAGATTTTGTTCTCCAAACAATGGAGGGTTCATTGGAGGAGGCCCAAGCCAAAATTGCGAAATTAAACAGTGAACTCCTCCTGAAGTTGGAAAGCTTCGAGCAAGAAAAGAAGAATTTTAATACGAAGCTTGAGGCTGAAGCCGAAAAAGTTTGAATTTGCAAAAATCCTTGAAGGAGCTCTAGGACAAATGTTTAAACTTTGGCAACCGGTGCGTGCAACGGCTAAAGCAGGTCTTCAACTCAGTTGGAGCCAGTTCTGAAAAATTTGAACCTTCGGTTGAAGACCTGCTAGGCACCTTCGAACATATTGAGGGCGAAGTTGATGCGCTTGACGAAGTTATAGCTGGGCACGGTGACTTCTGTGCCCTGCTAGCTTCTCGAGGCACAGCTGTTGCTTTCATGAAGACTGGTTGCGTGCATGGGAAGATCATGAACAGGCCTAACTTCAGCCTATCACCAGCGGATTTAACTGACATCCCCAACATGGCCCGAAGCATTGGAAATAGATTCATAACACAAATCTGGACGAAGGGTGGGCGAAACTTAGCTGGTGACGAAGCTCGAAGTCATCTCAAGCCGAGAATAAACTCGTACCTGTTGCTTACCTTCTCCTTGAGATTTGTGTTTACCTTATACCGCTTTGCTATGTACAGGATGATGAAGCCGAAAAGCAATGATCCGAAGCTTGACGGGTAATGATGAAGTGATGAAGCTGCTGCAAAAAGCTCTAGAGAAAATTTTGAATTAACTTTGTAAAAGATATTGTAATTTAGGAATCAAACACTGCTCTGTAAATTTGTCCATACCCTATAATATATTTTTACCTTTCCATCCATGTATGAATTGCTTTGATGTGGACGAAACTTGAATTTTTTGAGTCGAAGGCGAAAAACACCTTCCCTTCTTTTCGTACACAACGAAGCATAACTTTTTTTTATGCTCATCGAAGCCTTATCATCAGAGCCGAAGCATCTGTTTGTACTCTATGTTATGATGATGATCCTACGAATGTCTAAATGAATCTGTATGAATGCAATGAATGATGTGATGTAATTGTGCAAATGAATGTCCAAACACACGCTTACGAAGCCACACCTAGACTCTGCATCCCCTTAGGAACGACTTTGGAGTCTTCTTCACCATTTATTTTTCGGTGTTCACCGTTTATTTTTTGGTGTAAGTTCTGCATCCCTTTAGGAATGACTTTGAAACTTCTTCGCCTTCTATTTCGGCGGTATAAGTTCTGCATCCCCTTAGGAACGTCTTTTGAACTTCTTCGCCTTATATTTCGGCGGTATTTGGCTCTGCATTCCCTTAGGAACGACTTTTGAGCAAAAAACTTACGCTGCGCTCCCTTAGGAACGACTTTTTGTAGCTTCGTCGTGCTCTGCATCCCCTTAGGGACGACTTTTGAGCTTCTCCTCTGCTTTTCTTTCTTTTTTTCTGCACTCGATGGTGCATGCTCAAATTTTACATTTTACATTCTTTTGGGGGATTTTGCTCGCGTAGAGCTAAATAAGAAAGGAAAAATTACAAGCTATGGCCCCATTAAAAACCTTTCTCCCCCTTTGGAAAGGAAAAGTGTGCCATAGGAAAAAAATGAGAAAATATTACATCAAATTACACATAATATCGTCGAAGCTCATCCGCATTCCAAGATCTAGGAATGTCGTTGCCGTCCATATCCTTCAATATGTAAGAACCGGGCCTTGACGAAGATACCACCAGAAAAGGCCCTTCCCACTTCAGCTGTAGTTTGCCTACTGTGTCCGGATTGGCCACTCTCCGAAGCACCAAATGCCCTGGCTTAATATTTTTCAATCGAACCTTTCTGTCACACCATTGTATTGTTTCGGCTTGATATTTATTGATGTTCTCCACAGCCTGAAGTCTGGTCTCTTCTATAGTATCTTGTGCTATGTGATATTCAGCTTCGTCTTCTGCCGAAGCTGCTGTTCTTATTGACCCTGCTTTAGCTTCTTCTGGGGTTATAGCTTCATCACCAAATAATAATTTGAACGGTGTGAAACCTGTTGATCTTGATATGGTTGTATTGTGGCTCCACACCACTTTAATCAACTCATCTGACCACTTTCCTCTGGGCTGATTGAAGATTAGCTTCATTATTCCCGTCATTATAATACCATTTGCTCTTTCAACCAGCCCATTTGACTCCAGATGCCTAACTGATGCAAAATGAATCTTCGTGCCAATTTGATCACAGAAATCCTTGAAAGTTTCGGCGTCAAACTGTGTTCCATTGTCCACAGTTATAGCCTTCGGCACGCCGAAGCGACAAACAATATTTTTCCAGAAGAATTTCTGGACTGTAACCGAAGTTATTGTAGCCAAAGGTTTCGCTTCAATCCACTTAGAAAAATATTCTACAGCCACCACAACATATCTTAAATTACCTTGCGCTGGTGGAAGTGGGCCTAACAAATCCAGACCCCATCTTTGCAACGGCCAGGTGGGTTGTATTAGCTGAGTGAGAGATGAAGGTTGTTCCTGGTCTTTTGCACATTTTTGACAATTTTCACATTTTTGAACTAGCTCTGCTGCATCCGAAGCTGCCTTCGGCCAGTAAAATCCTTGTCTAAACACTTTTCCCAGCAAGGGCCTAGACCCAATATGAGATCCACATAGACCTGCATGTATCTCCTTCATTAATTCAATACCTTCAGCTCTTGATAAACACTTGAGGAGTGCAGAACAGACTCCATGTTTATATAATTCCTCTTCTATTATCACATACGGTCTTGCCCTTGCTTCTATTCTCTTATTATAAGCTTCATCATCCGAAAGATAATTACCTTAGAGGAAAGATATAATTTCAGTCCTCCAATCTTCACTATGTACTGGAGAAATAACAAGCACTGCTCTTTCCATGAGTTCAACCGAAGGTGCCTTTATTGTTTCAAAAAATACTTCCGAAGGTAGAGGGAGCCCCTGAGCCGCTGATTTAGCTAGCAGATCTGCATGCTCATTTTCGCCTCTTGGAATATTCTTGACAGAAAAACCTTCAAAGGAAGCCTCCAACCTTCGAACTGTATCTAGATATTTTTCAAGCTTTGGGTCTCTTGCCTTGCTACTTTTGTCTACATGACCAGAAATGACTTGAGAATAAGTTTTCAGGATGGCCCTTCTTATTCCTGTTGCCCTTAACTTCCGAAGCCCCAACAGAAGTGCTTCGTATTCGGCAATATTATTTGTGCAACTGAAGTCAAGCCTTACTGCATAACATGTTTTGAATTTCGAAGGCGCAACTAGGACAGCAGCCGCTCCTGCACCGAAGGTTTCCCAAGAACCATCGCAGAACACTGTCCAAGCTTCGGCGTCTTTGTTTATTTCTTCTTCCTGAGCCCCTGGTGTCCAATCAGCGATGAAGTCCGCTAATGCCTGGGACTGAATTGAAGATCTATGTACATAGTCAATAGCAAATTCATTAAGCTCCGCAACCCATTTTCCAATCCTTCCAGTAGCTTCTCTGTTCCTCATTATGTCCTTCAGAGGCTGTGACGAAGGAACAATTATGTGATATGTTTGAAAATAATGCCGAAGCTTCCTGGAGGCCATTAACCTAGCATACATCACCTTCTCCAATTCTGTATAATTTTTCTTTGATAAGCTTAAAACTTCAGAGACGAAGTACACTCGGGCTTGCTTTTTGACTTGGCCATCTAGCTTCTCCTGTACAAGCGCCACACTTACTGCGGAGTGCGAAGCTGCCACATACAAGAGCAATGGAGCCCCTGGTGCAGGTGGATTTAGTGTTGTTAAATCAATCAAATATTGCTTCAGCTCTTCGAAGGCTTTTTGTTGAACCGATCCCCATTGGAAAACTTCGACTGACTTCAATATTTCGAAGAATGGCAGATTTCTTTCTGCTGATCTGGATATGAATCTATTTAATGATGCCAGTCTTCCTACCAGACGTTGGGCCCCCTTCTTTGTGCTTGGCGGCTCCATCCGAAGAATAGCTTCAATCTTGCTTGGGTTGGCTTCAATTCCCTTCGTTGATACTAAACAGCCAATGAACTTGCCCTTCTTCGCCCCAAAAACACACTTTTCTGGATTTAACTTCAGGCCAGCTTGCCTGGAATTGGCAAATGTCTCTTGCAAATCAGCAATGTGATTTTCCTGCTTCATTCTTTTCACTATGATATCATCAACATAGGTCAGTACATTCCTGCCTATTTGAGAATGAAGGACCTTGACTGTCATTCTGCTGAAGCTTCCTCCAGCATTTTTAAGTCCCTCAGGCATTCGAAGATAGCAATATGTGCCACTGGGGATTATGAAGCTAGTCTTCGGCTCATCTTCCTTCTTCATCTAGATTTGGTGGTAGCCTAAGAAACAGTCCAGTAGACTCATGAGCTCTGAAGAAGCTGCTGCATCTACTAGAGAATCTATTCTTGGCAATGGGAACTCATCCTTTGGACAAGCCTTGTTAAGATCTGTAAAATCAATGCACATTCTCCATTTACCGTTGGCCTTCTTCACCATAACAGTGTTGGCTAGCCACTCTGGGTATTTTACCTCTCTTATAACGCCAGCACTAAGAAGCCTCTTCACTTCGTTTCGAGCACCTTCAGCTTTGTCGTCAACATTTTCCAAAGCCTTTGTTTTCTTGGCCTGAAAGATGGATCCACATTGAGTGAATGTTCAATGACATCTTTGTTGACACCGCAAAGATCATTGGCTGACCAAGCGAAGACATCTTTGTTGTTGAATAGAAATCTTAGCAGATTCTTCTCCTGCTCTTCAGATAACTGAGACCCCAGCAGTACCTTTTGTTCTGCTATATCTTCACATAGAAGCATAGGCTTCGGCTGATCCGCCGAAGCAGCCTTCTCTCTTTTGTATCTATACTGCTCACAGGCTTCGGCTCCATATATATTATGGATTGCCTTTGAATCTGTCCAGTTTCCTTCGGCCTTTCTGTCAGCTTCTTGACTCCCATGAATAGCAATGGGACCTTGTTCCGAAGGTATCTTCATGCATAGATATGCTGCATGAAGTATTGCTTCGAAAGCATTAAGTGTCCCACGATCAATGATTGCATTATAGGGGTACTCCATGTCAACAATGTCAAAGACCCATGTTCAGTCCTTGTGTTATGAACAAAGCCGAAGGTCACTGGCATTGTGATTTTGCCGAGTGCTACAATCTGCCTTCCTCCGAAGCCACATAGAGGATGTGTAGCATCATGAATCTCATCCTCTGGTTCTTGCATCTGTCTGAAGGACTTAGCAAATATGATATCCGCTGCGCTGCCTATATCAACCAGAACATTATGGACAAGAAATTCCTTGATGACACAAGATATGACCATAGCATCATTGAGAGGGCAATCTTTGAGCTGAAGGTCCTCCTGGGAGAAGGTGATTGGGATGTGGGACCATTTTGATTTGATGAAGGGTCCCTGCACCCCAACATGTTGTACCCTTCTCTGTGCTTCCTTCTTCCGCTTCTTGTTAGTCGGCTCTGAACCTGAGCCGCCTGTTATCGGAAGCACCAGCTTCGTAGAACGAAGCCATCAGCTCAAAAGTGGAAGTGAGTTCACCGGAGGTGGGCGCAAATATTGGGGACTTGTTCTCAAATGATTCAAATTAAGAACAAGGCAACACAAAAATAGGTTAATGGTTAATGCCCTTCGTCCTTTGAAGCATTATTTCCCTAAGGATATAACGATCTTCGGACGAAGGTTATGAAGGACGTACCTTCATCATCACAACATAAATCAATGAAAGATGAAGCATATGAAACATGAAAAATAACATGGATAATCATATGACAT
Source organism: Zea mays (assembly GCF_902167145.1). NCBI lineage: Eukaryota > Viridiplantae > Streptophyta > Magnoliopsida > Poales > Poaceae > Zea > Zea mays. Next base: position 211,175,598 of record NC_050099.1, read on the forward strand.
CATAATATATCTTTTATTATATCATTATGAATGAGTGAGAACAAAATTGAATTACATTTGTACCTTCGGCTTGATAGAAGACAAAGGTACAAGCGTAGTGCACGAGTGAATACAAGTCAGCGTGAACAGTACGGGGGTACTGTTCATCGATTTATAGGCACAAGTCGTAGCCTATGCGAAATTACATTCATGTCCTTTACAACTTGTTACAATCATGACACAAATTATCATGGGTCGATCGGTCTTTTCATCTTTAAGTCGGTGCAACCCTTCGTCTCAAGGCGTGTCGCTATGCCGAAGCTCACTGGATGTTAGCTTCGGCGTTGCTTCTGTGTTGGTCTTCCAAAGGTGTTTCTTCTTACAGGACCTTCGGCGACGAAGCAGACCCCTAACAAATTTTATCTTGAAATTGGAGTAAAAGAGGTTGCCGATGATATGTTGCCGCCGGTAACCGCTAATATCAGACTCTAGCTTCGGGAAACCGTCACTCTTTGATAGAGTGCCGATTATTTTTGCCCCAGCTCGGTCGCGGATACACCCCAGGATTTCCTCGTCTACTCCACCGAAGACCATGGATCCTGGCTGGTACCCACAAGATTTTGCATATTCCTCCAGCTCTTCTTTCTCTGCCTCAGATAATTCTTGACCCCCCAGGTGCTGAAGGTCAAATTCTTTTCCTTTTGACGAAGTATCAGCAACTTCTTCATCTTTGTCAGGCACCGCGGCCATAGTTTCCTCTGCGGTCGCAACTGCCTCATCTGCGACCATACCTGATATTAGCTTGTCAATTCCTGACATTGTGCTCATAAGATTAGCAGCTTCGGCAGCAGTTGCGGCTTCGACAACAGTTGCGGCTTCGGCAGTGGTCTCAGCCTCGGTACTTGTAATAGACATCATTTTGGAAGCCGAGGCTGGAGGTGGTGTCCACTCAATAGCGTGCATAACATTGACAACTCTTCGTCTCTTCTGACCTCCAGTCTTCTCCTTTATAGCCGAAGGTTGATCCTTCTTCTGTAAAAGTTTTGTCAATTCTGGTCTCAGAGGACTTAGTAGCTGGATGGGCAAGGATTCAGTCATTACCTTTAGAATTTCTGCTACTTCGGCAGTAGTGGGCGTTGGAGTTTCTTCTCTTGCCTCAGCTACCTTTGGCTCTCGTACTTCAGGCTTCTTCTCAGACTTCCTCTTTTTTGAGACTGCCTTTAGCTCAGAAGCAGATTTTGTCTTCTTTGCAATCTTCTCATCCTCTTTAACCAGTCTGGCAGCCTGTCTGTTCAAAATACTAACAATTCTCTTCCTTTTTAAACCTTCGGCACCCTTGTCAAATCTTTCATAATTCGGATATTCAAAACCTAGCGCGTCCATCACGCGATTCAACCTTCGTTTTTGCCGGGTGCCGAAGGCAGCATTCATTAGTTGGTCCTCCTTCTTGGTATAATTACCAAGGATTTTGTTGCACATAGTTTCAATCATTTCCAGCCATTCTTGGCATGGCTTGTTGAACTCTTTCTCAAACTTGAACCAGTAGGGGAGTCGAACAAGTTCGTGCTTCTTGCCCACATCCTTCTTCTTGGGCATCCCCCAGCCACTAGAGGTCGGGAATACCCTGTTTGCCAAGAATTCCTGCACCAGATCCCTAGTATTGACCTCGGCTTCGGCTACTTGGCATGGGGAGCCAAGCTGCATGTGGCACAAGGGCCTCATCATTCCGAAGCTTAAAGTCAATGGACTCATAACCATACTCATCAGCTTCTCCCTCTTTTTCTCGTCTGCTTTCATGTAAAACCATTCACTCTTCCAACCAGTTGGCCACTTGATGTGGTAGCTAAGAACTGGTGCCTTTGTATCCTTTCGATACGCAAAATTGTAGCATCCAAAATTTTCATGAAGACCATCTGCCCTGGCCTTCGTCTGGTAGTGCAGCTCGTGCACCCGACAGAAAGCTTCGGCATTAGGGCTCATCCCCTGGCTTCGGAGGGCCCAAATATAGACACTAAGTCTAACAATTGCGTTGGGTATCAATTGATGAAGGTATATTTCAAAATTCTTCAAAACCTCTCATATCATATCATAGAGAGGGAACCGAAGCCTCGCCCTGAAGAAGCTTTTAAACACAATAATTTCATCAACCTTCGGCTCTGGAACTACTTCGCCAGCAAAATGAACAAGCTTACTCTCGGCTTCTCTAAAGTAACCCAATTTTTTCATTATAACCATATCATCTACTGTCACAGTAGATCTACCAAAGTCAAGGTGACTAGGTTTTTCTAGGATCAAGATGGTGTAATCTTCTTCGTCTTCATTACCACTTCCCTCACCAACTGCGGTCCCCTCAGCTTCGGCAGTCAAAGTACCTTCGGCAATAGGCTCTTCTGATACAACAAGACTCGACTGCCTCATCACCTCTGATATTGGCGCCGTCTCAGTTACTTTGGCGTTGTCTCCCTCACGAGACACTCTAGCTGTCGACCGCACTCTAGCCATTTCAATGTTTTCACTTTTTGACGAAGCTAAACTCAAATGATGAAGCGTTTGCTCGAGAGCGCAATGCATAAAGCTTCGGCTATGGTTAAATTTTTTAACAGCGCAACAGTGCAATGGCAATGAATGCTATGGTAACTCCTCACCAACCTGTCTGTTTATATAGTGCTGCAGGGGGAAGGTGAACCGCGAGACCGCTCGCACTCGCTGAACGGTGGACCGTCCAACGCCTGGAATATTATAATCGTTTCTCGGCAATGAGCTCAGGGAAGGTGTTTTTTGGACCTTCGACATTCCAAAGCCTTCGTATTTTTTGCGGATCGAGCTCATTACGAAAAACGATATAGCACCACGAAGGGTCTACTGTTGGGGGCCTTCTTCTCCGCCGAAGGTCCTCTAAGCAAAAACACCTTCAGCAGGATGATACAAAAGCAGGTGCAACATGAAGATATAAGCCGAAGCTACGGTTGAAGAAGCTTTGGCCTGGCGACTGCTAAATACGAAGGACGATACCGACTTAAAGGGGAAAAGACTGTGTAGTCCCTGATGATCTGTACTTTAAATATAATTAGTTATCAGGGACATGGATGTAATTTTGTCCGGGCTGTGTCCCGTGCCTATAAATAGATGAACAGTGCCCCTGTACTGTTCATGCTGAATGGTAATCACTCTCGCGTTGCTCTCGCTTTTCTACCTTCTGTCAACTCGAAGGTATAAATGTAATTTGCGTACCACTGATGTTTATCCATGTTTGTAAAATAAGAATATAAATGATCTAACGAATTGTAATGATTGTTTATATTCTTTTGTGTTTTATATGTCTCTATTTTCATTTTGTTCATTGAAATGTAGAAGATATGCCCTTCACGACCTTCGTCTGAAGTTCATTATATCCGAAGTGAGATAATACTTTGAAGGATGAAGGTCTCTAATTGTTAACAATTTTGTTTTCTTGTTCTTGATGTATAACATTTGAGAACAAGGACCAACAATGATGTGACTCAGGAATGGCTTTATAGGGTGAAGATAGCAAGGAAGGGGCTTCGAGAGACCAGACGAAGGTGAAGGTCAAGCGACGGCTTATGAACCGAGGTACCATTGCTAAGGTGAAGAAGAGAGTACTTGCACTAAGTCGATGAACTAATCAACTATGAAGAGTTATAATATGTTGATGCATAAGTAAGGTGACTTGAAGCCATGTTTTGAACTCATATATGGTGAAATGGTACAAGTCATAGGGTTTGATTTTTGTTTGCTTCAAAAGCTAAGACAAAGATGTTTGTAATCCTTATGAAGCAATGCCTTGGAGAAATCACACATGAGACATCAATTACACGAGGAGTTTACTTAATTATATTTTATTTAACTTGAGTATAGAAATTGTCGTACTATCAAGGGGGATCCAAAAAAAAGGTTGGTGTTTGCCAAAGCTCAAACCTCTATATTCAAAAGCTATTTCGAAAAACCAAAAACCCTTGGACACTCTCTGTATGACTGTTGTTAGGATTGAGAAACTGAGAGTGTTCCTGTTGAAAAGCAGTTGAACTTCTTTAGCTGTAGTTGAGCTTTTTCAGTTGAGTTAAACTTCAGCTGAGTTGAGCTTCTACAGCTGAGTTGAACTTCTTCAACTGTAGCCGAGCTTTTTCAGCTGCAGTTGAACTTTAACTTCAACTGTGAACATCTCTGACCATACACCAGTTGAACCTACCTACGGGCCAGTTGAACTGGGGTTTTCTCTCCTAAACTTTCTGGTCAAAACTAGTTGAACTTATCCCTAGGGGCAGTTCAACCGGTCTCTGACTCCTCTGCTCAGGCTGTCCAATAGTCTGCCAATCAGATTGGCAGACATGCTGATAGGTCTGCCAGGGGCAGTTCAACCGCCCCCTAGGGCGGTTCAACCGATCTTGGTTAGTCTGACCAGACTGTGCAGCAGTCTGCCAGTCAGACTGGCCGGCAGACTGATAGATCTGCTAGGGGCGGTTCAACTAGTCTATGTCAGTTTGACCAGACTGTGCATTAATCTGCCAGTGAGACAGGCAGACATGCTGACAGACAGACCAGGGGCGGTTCAACCGGTCCTTCCTAGAAAATTTTGCCCAACGGCTAGTTTTGAAGCCCCACCTATATATACTCACTCCTACCTCTCTCCGCATATAAGAGCACAACTTGAACTCCATTTTTAACTTGAGAAACACCTCCCTCTCTCTCACACACCTCTTGCCTCTCCCATTTCAAATCTTTGGGGAGAAATCTTTGAGTGAGATTGAGAGCTGCAGTTTTTGTGCTTCATCTCCAAATCCCTCTTCCTCTTCTTCATTCGAGCTTTGGTACTACATCGAGTTCTTTGTGGATTCATTACTCTTGGAGCTTCTAGCTTCTAGACGACTAGGTGTCTCTTGTGAGTCTCCAAATCTTGTGGAAGAACACAAGAAAGTTTGTATTACCCGCTCATTTGAGCAAAGATTAGTGTGTGGGCTTGACCTTTGTGGTCGGCGAAGGGAGGATTAGGGTTGAAAGAGACCTGGCTCTTTGTGGGCGCCTCAACGAGTAAGTAGGGCACCTTTTGTGGTTTGACCGAACCTCAGGATAAATCTTGTGTTCTTGTTCATTGTGTTTGTTCGTGTGTTCGTTCTCTCACCATTCCGTGGAAGAATTGTTCATATCTTTTTGGTGTGTGAATTTTGAGAAGTGCCCTTCTTAGATCTACTACTTTGAACCCTGTGTATGATCTAGGACATCTCATTTCCAAAGATAACTGGGTGAATTTCGAGATCAATTCAGTTTTATATCTCATTATTTAGTTGAGCTCGTGCAAACTACTTGAACCAGTTTTGACACCGGTTGAACCAGTTTTACCCAGTTTGTTTCTAGTTTTTGTTGAAAAAGTTTCTGCTTGCCTATTCACCCCTCTAGGCAACTTTCACACTCAACAAAGACCGCTTTGCTGAGTGCCAAACACTAGGCGAACAGAGACGCTCAGCAAAGGGTCGTCAACAGCCGTCTATAGTTGATGGCCGTTAACTTTGCCGAGCGCCGACCTTTGGCACTGTAAACCCTAAAATATGCTTTTAAAGGTGTTAGGAAGTTCCTTCGGCAATTAAGAATAAAAGTCAACATTTATTCTAGTATGTGAATTATGATAAGAGCATATCCATCTAAATAAATTGGATTTTGGTGACTCAAAAATTTAAATTTGACTTTTATAATTTTAAGTATAATTCTAAAACTCGAAATAAAAAATAATAGGAAGATTTCCTATTTAAATAAGTGAATGCTCCTTTCATTAATATTACATCTAGAAGCATTTACATAAACAAATAAGTAAAATATATCTCCATCTCATGTGAGACTTTGTTTGTGCATCTAAAATTGAACTCAGCTTAAGATTGAAATTAGATTTAAAAAACTAGAAAATTAATAGAAATGAAAATGGAAATGAAAAAAAAATGAAAAAGGACAATAGACCTCGGCTGGGCCGGATCGCTACCATGCGGCCCAGTAACTCCTGTCGCGCCCCCACTCGTGCCTGGGCAGCCCATTTCCTTTTCTTGTCGTGCGGCCCAAACCGCGGAATTGGTGCTGACAGGTGGGTCCATATGGGCGGTCTCCCATTCAGCGCTGCTCCACGGGCCCCGTTGACCGGAGAATTAATCGGGCGCCTGCGTGGACGTTACACTTGCGCTCGTTTCGCTGACTTAGTGGGACCACCTTGACAAGGGCTTTGTCCCAAATAGAAATCGCTGATCTGTTGCGCGAAGCCAAGGCGAGATCCGATCCCACCGCCCTCTCGTCCTCCCTCCCTCGTGTACATATAGGTGGGCGTCGTCGGTCCCGTCCTTGAATCACCATTAGTGTGATAGAATCTCCCAAGTCATTAAGCCCACCTAAAGTTGTCCTTGTCCATCGGACCTCACACAACCCTGCAGGTGCACCTGATCACTTGACAAGTTTGGTATCTGTATTCTTTACCTTTCCCAAGAGCATTTCACCCATCACGCAGATATTACAACACATCGGAGGTACGAGTATGCGGAAGCAGTTACAACAACTTATTTTATATTAAAAATAGAAATAGTAGTATCATTACAGACCAGTAAAATATAAGAGTGCTGGAGTAATATTATTACATACCCTGGGAGGCAAAACCCCCTCCCGATAACAGTAAAAAGTTTTTAAAGGAAGACACTTTCTCCCGAGGCTTCAGTCTTGGTTTTCTTCCTTAGGCACCACCTTGGAACAAAAGCAACACAAATTTGCTGCTTCCTCACCTACAACATGGGTTCGAAAACCTTGAGTACGGAGTGTACTTTCACAAGTCTTACCCGTCAAAATAAAAAGACTCTCAAGGATATGCTGGCTTTTGGGAATCAAGGTATGGCTTATCAAGAATCAAAGACTGTTTGCAGAAATGCTTACTAATAGTGGATCCTTAAAAATCCAGTTTTACTTGTCAGGTTAAGTAAAGTTACATGTATCTAGAGTTCTTTCTATCTTAGTTCAAGCACTTGACCTATACTAGCCAATTTTTTATCAACCCAGCTGAGGGTCTCCAATCTCGCGACATATGTAGCACTTAACCCTTGCATATGTCAACTCGACACCGGGGTTCTTAAGACCAGATCAGGTTCACGCCAACCGAGAGCACAGATACACCACCGTCTAGCCTCTTGCCACGGAGGGTACACGCTACTCTCGCCATCTCTCCACTCCCATTGTGTGTTGTCTTATTCTGGTATTAGTCTGCCCGAGGCAAAGCTTACCCATGATGAGGCATGTGACCAATTAAAGGGTCCTCGGTCAGCAGGCCTACAACGAGACGGTCCTTAATCGACTCAGACGGAGACACTACACCAAGACTCCCTTCTCGTGCAAGTCAACCACCCAGTCTCAGCTTTATTATTTTCAACCCAAAGTTTGGTACCTGGCAGAGGTACATCTTTTCCGATGTTGAACCCATCACGGCCATGATGGATCCACCATCAAGTTTTATTTTTGAAAAAATCCCACCCACTTGAAGCATCATCTTTTGTCAAAACAAAACATTTTGTTTTTCTAGAGCAAGGCTAAGCATAAGAAAAACCTTTTTATAAAACAGGTGATCAAGGAAGGGTAATCAATCTTCCAAGGAAGGAAATGCAGCAAGTGTTTAGCACACAACTCCTATCACCTAATGCATCAAGCAAGTGAAAAAGATTTTAAAATAGTAAGGAGGTAGCAAATGCACCGGGGCTTGCCTTGTGTTATAGGTGAGTTGGGCTCTGCTCCACAGATGTCAAAATAAAAGCAGTTCCCGGCCTGTGGTTCTTTTGGTGGTGGTGGTGTAGTTCTTGCTTCTTCAACTTCTACTTTTTCTTCGTTTTCTATATATAACCATATATAATCATGAATGTCATGTAATGCTTATGAAAATGCAAAGATAATAAAAATATATTATCTTAGGTCTTGAATACAATTTTCCTTCATGGGACTCCAGGGAAATAGGGTTTTGGGAGTCAGAAGTGCAATTCATAGGGCAGGTATTACTAGAAGACAAGGGTGTTGGGTTCTAGGTATCAAACATTATCCAAATCATACCAAACTTTACCCAAGGCATTTAAGGCTTATCTAAAAAGTTTAGTGAGTTTTGGAGCTATTAATTAATTTCTAAAATTCCAGGAGTATAAGTCTTGGCTATTTTAAATACTCCAAAATTCCCTATTTGGAATAAAAATCATAAAATTATTTTTTACTAAATACTATAGAAAATTAGGAACCTAGCAAAATTGGTCTTGCATTTTTAGCATTTTTTATAATTTTCTAGAAATTCTCTAATCTTGGCAGAAAAAGAAAAAGGAAAAGAAACTGGCCCAAGCCGGCCCAGCTAAGGCAGAATGCGCCCGTGTGCCAACTTTGCAAAGAAGACCCCGACCTTTTAAAAAGTTCGAAAGAGTCCGCGACACTATTTGTTTCAGTCGCTGACGTTTGCAAATAAACCCTCACACTTTTATTTCTTCACAACCCGAGGTCCCCGACATCGCACGACGAAGAACCGAGCTCCAGCAATCCTGTACCGACCAAGTTAAGCAATGGTCGGTGCCCTAACTTGGCTGAACCCTAATTCAACACCTAACGAGCGTTTCCCCTTGATAAATTTCGCAGTTCGAGCTCTAAATCACTATGTCCACAAAGGCAGTGCAAACAGCAGATGAACACGAGTGTTCTCGATAATCTAGGGTAGTCTAGCTTAATTGAATGAGTCGAGAAGCATGAGTGGCATGTAAGAGTGCTGAAACAAGAGAGCAGATGACAAGATTGGACCTGAATGGAGCTAGCCACGGCGACGACCTTTTCATGGTGGCGGAAACCCGATTTGGGGGAGATGAGGAATTCGTGGTCTCTAGTGAGTAGTTGGAGGCAAGTGCTGATGCTTTGGATGGGTGATTACCCTATGGAGCTCATGGCCTGCCCAATTTATAGGTCCCCTGAGCGGTGGCCAGTGTGTAACGCCCCTGGTGTTACTATAACTAAAACTTGAGCATGGCATCATAAGCATTGGCATTGCATATGTTTGACACACCTAGAGTGCATTCACTAGGCAAAAATTTCAAACAAGTTGTATTGTTTTAATGTTTTACAACTAGGACCCTGGATAGGAAGCTTTAACCCTAAATAGTGGTTAAAGGGGTAAAACTTAACCCAAGTTAAGAAAACCTAAATATTTTAGGGTAAAAGTCATAAAATGACCCTAAGAATAAACTTGAATCACTTTTATACCCCTGGGATACCAGAAACCCTAATTGGAACCCTGGAAAAACCCTGAAACTAAACCCTAGGGGCTTATGTGCAATAGTGGTGAACCTTTGGACTAAAGTGTAAAAACTACTATGTTTAAACATATAAAGTCATTTGGTTCACAAATATGAGAATTTGCAAGTTAAACCCTAAGTTTTGGGCTTATTTGCAAAAAATCACCTTTTAAGCACTATAGAGCCTAAGTCTGAAATTCAGTTGAGTTGGTTCAACTTTGGAGTCCTGTATCTTTTAAAATATAAGGATTTTGCCCAAAGTGACCACAACAGGTTTGTAGACCAATTAATGGAGAACAACTTTGCTTAAGGTTGTTGGCTCACTTGTTGAGAAAAATTTAGAGATAATCATGCCTAAAGTCAGGCTGTCAGGTTGGATAAGTCTGAAAATCAGACTGGCAGATTGATGCCATCAACTTCAAGCTTAAATTCAAGCATGATCCAATGAGTTTTTGTGGCATCATCATATTACAAAGTTGTAGAGGGCATATTGCTCTACACTTTTGCTGCAGAGCCATGGTACAGTACTGAAGATGATCAGAACGCCAACGCGACAGTCTCTCACCGCCGACGGCTCTCTCCGCCGTGATTCGTGTCGTCGGCGTCGAGATTAGTGCCTGGGTGTTGGATAGCGCTGCGGGGTCGCGAAAATATCGTCGCCGTGGATAACTCCGGGCAGTAAAACAACTCCGGTCGCCGTACCGCACTTACCACGGCAGGTGTGGATATGCTCGCCGGCGACAGCCGCCTCCCGGCCTTGCGCCGCGTGGCTCAGCCCCTCCACCGCATCGCCGTGAACCCTTGTGCCTCTTCGTGGCTCGTCGGAGTAACTGCCACGGTAGATGCCACAAATTCACGTGCGCCAGTATCTTCTCCACCTCCGGCCGCCGCACGTCCATCGTAAAATTCCCGGCCACCGCTTGCGACGCCTATAAATTGAGCCCTCCCTTAGCTGCGTTAGATTATCGCGAACCCCGACACGAAGAATCGTTAGCTATCATCCCCCAGTGAGCCCCAATTTCCAATTTCCCCCAATTCAAGCTTCCGCCACCGTGAAACGAGCTTCATCGTCGCCAGCCCTTTCCCGGTTAGCCCCCGTCCCCTGCTTCCTCGTTTAAGCTTTCTCACATACCTACGATGCTTGCTGACCCACCAATTTGAACTGCGAGCTCACCAATCACTGGGAACACGATCAACTGTCCGCCACCCATTCGGTTCACGCGGACAGAGCTTGATAGATCACTATTTGCGCAATTAAGTTAAGGGAAATGGTCAGGCCGACCCCAATTTCATGTCCGCCGCTCGGAGAACCCAACCGTAGCCCCAATCGGCCGGTCTGCACGCTCGCCGGAGCTCCTCCACGCGCTGCCGACGTCAGGGACCTCACCTGTGGAGAAATAGAACCTCAGGGACCCCGGTGCAATTTGTCAGCGACTGATACAAATAGTAATTGAACTCGTTCACATTTAACCAGAAACCCGAGGTCCTTTCTGTAAAGCCGCCAGCGCGGGGGCGCGCGGGCGCGCTTTCCCTCTGGACCTGGGCCGCTGGGCTGAATCTGGCCCAGTTCTATTAATTCTTTTCCTTTTTCTTTTTCAGCAGAGATTCAAAAATATGTAGAAAAATGTAGAAAAATGCTAAAATGGTGAAACTAATTTTCCTAGGTTTGTTATTTTCCATAGTATTTAATAAAAATAAGTTTGTGATTTTTAGTGGAAGTAAGAAATTTTAGGGTATTTAAAGTAGTTAAAAGTCTTGGTTATAGATTTTTAGAAAATAATTGATAGGTCCTAAAATGCCCAAAATTTTTATATGAGTGTTATACCATATTTAGAAGCCATGGGTAGAGTTTGGTTTGATTTGAACATTGTTTAATAACTAGAACCCAAAACCCCTACCCCTGCCCTTTGAATTCCTTTACCGACTCCGGAAACCCTAAGTTCCCGGAATCCCGTGAAGGAAAGTTGTACTCAAGACATAGATAATAAGTTTATATTATCTTTGCATTCTCATAAGCATGACATAGCATTCATTCTTATATATATACCTATATGGTTATATTTAGAAACGGAGAAGAGAGTGAAGTGACTGAAGGGAAGACACAACCACCTTTGGACTCTCGGGCAAGGACTTGGCTCTACTTCGACATCTGCGAGTCCAAGCCTGACTCACCTGTGAACAAAGGCAAGCCCCGGTGCATGCAACCCTTTTCCTTGTGTTTTTAAATACTTTTCGCACACTTAAGTCTAGTGAAATGTGCATTAAGTTCATAGGAATTGCTTGAAACCCTTTGATGCATTGCTTTCCTTGATATCCATACCTTTATAGATACTTCTGTGAAGTATCAAAATATGATTTACAAAAATGCTTAGCCTTGCTTAGATCTTGTGGATAGAGGTTGTCCTTAATTTAACTCGAGAAAGGATGGCTTCTACCTGCAAGAATATTTTCATTTGGAGCAATGGTGGGATCTTACTGCAAAGTTCCCTGTGATGCTCTTTTCATCCTTGGGAACAGAAACAATCCTAAGGATGGAAGTATGTAAATCAAGACTTGGGTTAGGAACAGGTGATGTTCTACCCAGGTTGATTAAGGATTAACGCGTATGTAGGCTTGATGATCGAGGACCCTTTAACTGGTCACATGCCTCGTCATGGGTAAGCCTTGCCTCGGGCAGACTAAGGCCGGAATAAGATAACACGAAATGGGCGTGGAGCGGTGGCGAGAGTAGCGTGTACCCTCCGTGGCAAGAGGCTGGACGGTGGTGTATCTGTGCTCTCGGTTTGCGTGAACCTGATCCGGTCTTAAGAACCCCGGTGGCAGGTTGACATATGCAAGGGTTAAGTGCTACATATGTCGTGTGATTGGAGATCCTCAGCTGAGTATAATCGATTCGGATCGCCGTACCTTCGCGGTTATGAAGACTTGGTCACTGCCCTGCAACCTAGAGTCAGGATGTGAACACGATGGATAAAAATGATGTTATCTTGATGTGATGTTGAAATTAGACTAGATGCAAATAGAGTCTATTAATACTTAATATGGCGTTAAAAGATTGAAAGTAAGGACTCACTTTAGTAAGCTGCTTCTGCAAAAGTATAAGTTGATTTTTGCTAAAGCCTCTCCTTGACTCCTATTTATCCAGCATACCCTTGAGAGTCTTTTCCTTAGTCGGGTAAGACTTGCTGAGTATTCCATACTCAGGGTTTATCCCTTTGTTGTTTTTAGGTGAGGAAGCGACAAAGTTTTGTTGCTTTTGCTCCAAGGTGGTATCTAATGAAGAAAAACAAGAATGAAGATACGGGAGGACTTGGTCCTCCACATAGGATCTTTTTGTTTGATAATTATTGGGAGGAGTTTTTGCCTCCCTTGATATGTGTACTTAGCACTCGTTTATAGCTCTGGTCTGTAATAAGTAACTTGATCTTACTTTCTAAATAAATGTAAGTTTATGTAATTGCTTCCGCACTTCTATATCTCCGATGTTCTGTAATGTCTGCAAGACGGGTGAGACGTTCCTGGTAAGGTAAGGAAAGATACCGAACTTGTCAAGTGACTTAGGAACATCTACAGGGTGTCTGATGTCTGTTAGACAAGGACAAGTGTAGGTGGGCCTAATTACTTGGGAGGTTCTGTCACAGCTGGTATCGGAGCGTAGCCCTTCTTTGCAGATATTATGAGGCATCTTCAAAAGGATTTTTAAAAGTCTTACCTAAAAACTCTTTTCTCTTCTTACCTAAGTATGCTGAAGAGTCTATCTTAAAGACCAGATAGGAAGAGTGCAATGTATAGAAGGTATGAATCAACTAAGGTTGATTCTGTAATTACACATGCATCATGCTAAGCACTATATTAATAAAATTTCCCCCTTAGAGAAATGCTGTCGCGCATCAGAAAGACCGCGCGCAAATCTACTAGACCCATTGGCATACCCTGCCATTAACTTGCCCCAAGACATGAAGAAAGTAACAGTGGTAGCAACGATCCTATCGGGATCTGGAAGCACAAGTCGAATTTTCCGTTATCACTTCATGACCACACTCGTACAAATCCATGCCTAGATAATTTCTTTGTCGGACCTAAAGTGTACCTAGACTTCAAACAAGGATCTCAAGTCATGTCTCCCTTTAGAGCCATTCTCTTGATCAGCTGATGCAGGTTGAAGTCTCTAGTGTATTTGGCCTCTCCTTGCGGATCGTCGTGTTGCTCTATTAACCCAACCTAGGAAAGACATGTCCGACCATTTTCCTTGAATTTGATGCCTTTAGTTCCTTCATACCTATCAGAGGCATACCAACTTAATCCTTGACCTGGTGATCCCTATGATGGGCATAGAAATATTTAGGTTATGGCCATGCCTTGTTCACTTCCTTGGGCCATGATCTATTTGGATCTCTACTTGTGATCGTACTTACAGGTGGAGTCTCTTTTGTACCTTGTTATTCTTGACCAGTCTATTTGTGTTGTGTGAGATTCCTTATTGGTTAAGTCTGGTATTGGCGTTATGACTAAAATTGATGATGCTGCGCTAAAACCGAGGGCCTCTTGTGGGTATACACACAAGGTTGTGCTGCTCGATGCACGCTTGTATCACAGTTAGTAGTCATAATCCATTATGAGATTATATCAATATGTTATCTCTACGCAAATCGTTCTTATCACGTGAGATCCATTATTGGTGCCAGTTTTGTAATGGTGTCATGGTTAAGAACTTATGGTACCGCGGCGAAACTGAGAGCCTCCTGTGAATGTACACCCAGGATTTTGCTGCTTGGCGCATGTTGGTATCGAAGTCTCTGGTCATGATCCATTGTGAAACTACGCTGATGTGTGATCTTCTGTGGACTCCTTCCTTAAAACAGTTTCTTGTTGTTTGTAAAGAGATCAAGCAACATCTGTCATTTCCATTGGATCAAAAGGCCATACCACTTTCATGTGTGGTCTTATTTCTTTTGATCTTGGTAGTGACTCCTCATGCAAGTTCCCCTTTACATCCCTTGTGTAAAGGTGGAGCCTTGGAGCTTTTTAGTAACGAGAGACAACTGATTAGCGCTCAGAATGGAAATTGGATTTCCCTGCTACTGAAATGCAGGAGTTTGTTCATTCGCTTTCCTAATTAACCCATGTATTCCCTAACCAAGTGGATAATTCATCTTGCATGATAAAATGGGTGAACAACATGACCAAATGGATTTTTACCCAAATGCATGACCTTTTGCTTGCAAATGTGAACTCTCAACCCTTGGCTTACCAATGGTACTGAGAGGATTTGCTCAATGTCAAAAGTAGTTCAACAAATTGGTTTTGACTAACTTGTAACTGCCCGTTGAACGAAGGCTGAGTTTAGAGATCGTTTTATCGAGTTGTCTAAACTCACTTTGGTTCAACCCACCATAAAGAAAGTATTTACCAAAGTCAAGTTGACCAGTAAATTATCGCTCTAGTCGCGCCTCGACCACCTCACGCATGCTTTTCCTGCGTGTGTGATCATGCCGATCCATGACTAGTGTTGGATAAAATGGACTGGTTGCAAAGTCCGCATTTTTAGATCCCTCCGCTGGTGATTTTTCTTGAATCTATATCACCCTTTAGGGACTTGGATTTTCTGCTTAGCCACGGGTCAACTGTGATGTTATTCGACATTCACACCCGTCTCATGTGCTATGAACCTACTGTAACCACTTGTTGGTAAACCTCTTCTTGTGTGTTTTACCCAAGATGGTGCATCTGATTCTATTCGGGTAAAGTTGCATAATTGCCACTCAACAGACTCAGATAGTACAGTGTCATCCGAAGAAGCAAGTTGCACACATAGAACCTTATGTGTTCTTCTGGTGGGCAAAGATGCAAATTGAAATTGCACACTACGTGGCTAGATGTGACACTTGTAAACGTGTCAAGGCCATATATTTGAAGACTGCTGGTCCATTACAATCCTTACCTATCCCAACGTGGAAATGGGAAGATATTGTATGGACTTTATCATGGGATTACCCAGGACTACAAAAGGGTATGACTCTATATGGGTTATTGTTGATCGGCTTACAAAAATTTCTCATTTTCTGCCAGTCAAGACCGATCACCCAGTTATTGTCTATGCCCAATTGTACATTGCTCGTATTCTTAGTCTGCACGGTGTTCCGAAGACCATTGTGTCGAATCATGGATCACAATTCGTATCCAAATTTTGGGAAGAACTTCATAAATCCCTGGGTACTAAGTTGCTCCACAGTTCGGCCTATCATCTTCAAACCTGCGGACAGACTGAGAAGGTAAACCAAATACTAGAAGGTATGCTACGGGCATGTGTTCTGGAATTCCCACAGAAGTGAGATGGATGTTTGCCCTTAGCGGAGATTTCATATAATAATAGCTATCAAGAAAGTATCAAGATGGCACTCTTTGAAGCTTTATATGGACGTCGATGTCGTACTCTGCTAAATTGGTCTGAACCTGGAGAAGGATACTTCTTTAGGCCTGATATGGTAAAAGAGGTCGAAGAAAAGGTTCAGAGAATTATTCATAATAGGAAGAAAGCTCAGGCTCGACAAAAGAATTATGCAGACCGACGACGACAACCCTTATGCTTTCTGGTAGACGATTATGTCTACTTAGAAGTTTCACCAATGAAGGGTGTATCACGTTTCGGGGTTAAAGGGAAGCTTGCACCCAGGTACATTGGTCCATTCCTGGTGCTTGAGCAATGTGGACCAGTGGCATACCGACTTCAACTACCCGAAACATTGTCTGCTGTGCATAATGTGTTCCACGTGTCACAATTGAAGAAGTGTCTTCGGGTTCCTGATCGAACCATTGAAGTGACTGATGTTGTCTTTGAACCAGATTTAATATACTCGGAGCATCCTATTCGAGTTCTTGATCAAAAGGACAGGGTCACCCGAAGAAAGACTTTCAAGTTCTACAAGATACAGTGGAACCAGCATTCTGAAGATGAGGCTACATGGGAAACTCAAGACTTCTTGAATAAGAATTTCCCAGGCTTTTTAGCCTCATGTAAATTGTAAAGTCTGTATAGCTGTGTAATAAAGAAGTGACCCCCACATCACCCCTGCCTTGTACCAAAACTTAGGAAATAAAAATGTGATGTGTTTCCTTTACCATTACCTACCCTAGGATTTTAATCTCGGGACGAGATTCTTTTATGGGGGGAAGGATGTAACACCCCTGGTGTTACTATAACTAAAACTTGAGCATGGCATCATAAGCATTGGCATTGCATATGTTTGACACACCTAGAGTGCATTCACTAGGCAAAAATTTCAAACAAGTTGTATTGTTTTAATGTTTTACAACTAGGACCCTGGATAGGAAGCTTTAACCCTAAATAGTGGTTAAAGGGGTAAAACTTAACCCAAGTTAAGAAAACCTAAATATTTTAGGGTAAAAGTCATAAAATGACCCTAAGAATAAACTTGAATCACTTTTATACCCCTGGGATACCAGAAACCCTAATTGGAACCCTGGAAAAACCCTGAAACTAAACCCTAGGGGCTTATGTGCAATAGTGGTGAACCTTTGGACTAAAGTGTAAAAACTACTATGTTTAAACATATAAAGTCATTTGGTTCACAAATATGAGAATTTGCAAGTTAAACCCTAAGTTTTGGGCTTATTTGCAAAAAATCACCTTTTAAGCACTATAGAGCCTAAGTCTGAAATTCAGTTGAGTTGGTTCAACTTTGGAGTCCTGTATCTTTTAAAATATAAGGATTTTGCCCAAAGTGACCACAACAAGTTTGTAGACCAATTAATGGAGAACAACTTTGCTTAAGGTTGTTGGCTCACTTGTTGAGAAAAATTTAGAGATAATCATGCCTAAAGTCAGGCTGTCAGGTTGGATAAGTCTGAAAATCAGACTGGCAGATTGATGCCATCAACTTCAAGCTTAAATTCAAGCATGATCCAATGAGTTTTTGTGGCATCATCATATTACAAAGTTGTAGAGGGCATATTGCTCTACACTTTTGCTGCAGAGCTTGACATGTGTTGACATTAGAAATTAAGAGAAAATGATGCTCCAAGTTCGGCTGACAGGCTGTCTGAATGGGATTTGCCATGGTACAGTACTGAAGATGATCAGAACGCCAGCGCGACAGTCTCTCACCGCCGACGGCTCTCTCCGCCGTGATTCGTGTCGTCGGCGTCGAGATTAGTGCCTGGGTGTTGGATAGCGCTGCGGGGTCGCGAAAATATCGTCGCCGTGGATAACTCCGGGCAGTAAAACAACTCCGGTCGCCGTACCGCACTTACCACGGCAGGTGTGGATATGCTCGCCGGCGACAGCTGCCTCCCGGCCTTGCGCCGCGTGGCTCAGCCCCTCCACCGCATCGCCGTGAACCCTTGTGCCTCTTCGTGGCTCGTCGGAGTAACTGCCACGGTAGATGCCACGAATTCACGTGCGCCAGTATCTTCTCCACCTCCGGCCGCCGCGCGTCCATCGTAAAATTCCCGGCCACCGCTTGCGACGCCTATAAATTGAGCCCTCCCTTAGCTGCGTTAGATTATCGCGAACCCCGACACGAAGAATCGTTAGCTATCATCCCCCAGTGAGCCCCAATTTCCAATTTCCCCCAATTCAAGCTTCCGCCACCGTGAAACGAGCTTCATCGTCGCCAGCCCTTTCCCGGTTAGCCCCCGTCCCCTGCTTCCTCGTTTAAGCTTTCTCACATACCTACGATGCTTGCTGACCCACCAATTTGAACTGCGAGCTCACCAATCACTGGGAACACGATCAACTGTCCGCCACCCATTCGGTTCACGCGGACAGAGCTTGATAGATCACTATTTGCGCAATTAAGTTAAGGGAAATGGTCAGGCCGACCCCAATTTCATGTCCGCCGCTCGGAGAACCCAACCGTAGCCCCAATCGGCCGGTCTGCACGCTCGCCGGAGCTCCTCCGCGCGCTGCCGACGTCAGGGACCTCACCTGTGGAGAAATAGAACCTCAGGGACCCCGGTGCGATTTGTCAGCGACTGATACAAATAGTAATTGAACTCGTTCACATTTAACCAGAAACCCGAGGTCCTTTCTGTAAAGCCGCCAGCGCGGGGGCGCGCGGGCGCGCTTTCCCTCTGGACCTGGGCCGCTGGGCTGAATCTGGCCCAGTTCTATTAATTCTTTTCCTTTTTCTTTTTCAGCAGAGATTCAAAAATATGTAGAAAAATGTAGAAAAATGCTAAAATGGTGAAACTAATTTTCCTAGGTTTGTTATTTTCCATAGTATTTAATAAAAATAAGTTTGTGATTTTTAGTGGAAGTAAGAAATTTTAGGGTATTTAAAGTAGTTAAAAGTCTTGGTTATAGATTTTTAGAAAATAATTGATAGGTCCTAAAATGCCCAAAATTTTTATATGAGTGTTATACCATATTTAGAAGCCATGGGTAGAGTTTGGTTTGATTTGAACATTGTTTAATAACTAGAACCCAAAACCCCTACCCCTGCCCTTTGAATTCCTTTACCGACTCCGGAAACCCTAAGTTCCCGGAATCCCGTGAAGGAAAGTTGTACTCAAGACATAGATAATAAGTTTATATTATCTTTGCATTCTCATAAGCATGACATAGCATTCATTCTTATATATATACCTATATGGTTATATTTAGAAACGGAGAAGAGAGTGAAGTGACTGAAGGGAAGACACAACCACCTTTGGACTCTCGGGCAAGGACTTGGCTCTACTTCGACATCTGCGAGTCCAAGCCTGACTCACCTGTGAACAAAGGCAAGCCCCGGTGCATGCAACCCTTTTCCTTGTGTTTTTAAATACTTTTCGCACACTTAAGTCTAGTGAAATGTGCATTAAGTTCATAGGAATTGCTTGAAACCCTTTGATGCATTGCTTTCCTTGATATCCATACCTTTATAGATACTTCTGTGAAGTATCAAAATATGATTTACAAAAATGCTTAGCCTTGCTTAGATCTTGTGGATAGAGGTTGTCCTTAATTTAACTCGAGAAAGGATGGCTTCTACCTGCAAGAATATTTTCATTTGGAGCAATGGTGGGATCTTACTGCAAAGTTCCCTGTGATGCTCTTTTCATCCTTGGGAACAGAAACAATCCTAAGGATGGAAGTATGTAAATCAAGACTTGGGTTAGGAACAGGTGATGTTCTACCCAGGTTGATTAAGGATTAACGCGTATGTAGGCTTGATGATCGAGGACCCTTTAACTGGTCACATGCCTCGTCATGGGTAAGCCTTGCCTCGGGCAGACTAAGGCCGGAATAAGATAACACGAAATGGGCGTGGAGCGGTGGCGAGAGTAGCGTGTACCCTCCGTGGCAAGAGGCTGGACGGTGGTGTATCTGTGCTCTCGGTTTGCGTGAACCTGATCCGGTCTTAAGAACCCCGGTGGCGGGTTGACATATGCAAGGGTTAAGTGCTACATATGTCGTGTGATTGGAGATCCTCAGCTGAGTATAATCGATTCGGATCGCCGTACCTTCGCGGTTATGAAGACTTGGTCACTGCCCTGCAACCTAGAGTCAGGATGTGAACACGATGGATAAAAATGATGTTATCTTGATGTGATGTTGAAATTAGACTAGATGCAAATAGAGTCTATTAATACTTAATATGGCGTTAAAAGATTGAAAGTAAGGACTCACTTTAGTAAGCTGCTTCTGCAAAAGTATAAGTTGATTTTTGCTAAAGCCTCTCCTTGACTCCTATTTATCCAGCATACCCTTGAGAGTCTTTTCCTTAGTCGGGTAAGACTTGCTGAGTATTCCATACTCAGGGTTTATCCCTTTGTTGTTTTTAGGTGAGGAAGCGACAAAGTTTTGTTGCTTTTGCTCCAAGGTGGTATCTAATGAAGAAAAACAAGAATGAAGATACGGGAGGACTTGGTCCTCCACATAGGATCTTTTTGTTTGATAATTATTGGGAGGAGTTTTTGCCTCCCTTGATATGTGTACTTAGCACTCGTTTATAGCTCTGGTCTGTAATAAGTAACTTGATCTTACTTTCTAAATAAATGTAAGTTTATGTAATTGCTTCCGCACTTCTATATCTCCGATGTTCTGTAATGTCTGCAAGACGGGTGAGACGTTCCTGGTAAGGTAAGGAAAGATACCGAACTTGTCAAGTGACTTAGGAACATCTACAGGGTGTCTGATGTCTGTTAGACAAGGACAAGTGTAGGTGGGCCTAATTACTTGGGAGGTTCTGTCACAGCTGGTATCGGAGCGTAGCCCTTCTTTGCAGATATTATGAGGCATCTTCAAAAGGATTTTTAAAAGTCTTACCTAAAAACTCTTTTCTCTTCTTACCTAAGTATGCTGAAGAGTCTATCTTAAAGACCAGATAGGAAGAGTGCAATGTATAGAAGGTATGAATCAACTAAGGTTGATTCTGTAATTACACATGCATCATGCTAAGCACTATATTAATAAAATTTCCCCCTTAGAGAAATGCTGTCGCGCATCAGAAAGACCGCGCGCAAATCTACTAGACCCATTGGCATACCCTGCCATTAACTTGCCCCAAGACATGAAGAAAGTAACAGTGGTAGCAACGATCCTATCGGGATCTGGAAGCACAAGTCGAATTTTCCGTTATCACTTCATGACCACACTCGTACAAATCCATGCCTAGATAATTTCTTTGTCGGACCTAAAGTGTACCTAGACTTCAAACAAGGATCTCAAGTCATGTCTCCCTTTAGAGCCATTCTCTTGATCAGCTGATGCAGGTTGAAGTCTCTAGTGTATTTGGCCTCTCCTTGCGGATCGTCGTGTTGCTCTATTAACCCAACCTAGGAAAGACATGTCCGACCATTTTCCTTGAATTTGATGCCTTTAGTTCCTTCATACCTATCAGAGGCATACCAACTTAATCCTTGACCTGGTGATCCCTATGATGGGCATAGAAATATTTAGGTTATGGCCATGCCTTGTTCACTTCCTTGGGCCATGATCTATTTGGATCTCTACTTGTGATCGTACTTACAGGTGGAGTCTCTTTTGTACCTTGTTATTCTTGACCAGTCTATTTGTGTTGTGTGAGATTCCTTATTGGTTAAGTCTGGTATTGGCGTTATGACTAAAATTGATGATGCTGCGCTAAAACCGAGGGCCTCTTGTGGGTATACACACAAGGTTGTGCTGCTCGATGCACGCTTGTATCACAGTTAGTAGTCATAATCCATTATGAGATTATATCAATATGTTATCTCTACGCAAATCGTTCTTATCACGTGAGATCCATTATTGGTGCCAGTTTTGTAATGGTGTCATGGTTAAGAACTTATGGTACCGCGGCGAAACTGAGAGCCTCCTGTGAATGTACACCCAGGATTTTGCTGCTTGGCGCATGTTGGTATCGAAGTCTCTGGTCATGATCCATTGTGAAACTACGCTGATGTGTGATCTTCTGTGGACTCCTTCCTTAAAACAGTTTCTTGTTGTTTGTAAAGAGATCAAGCAACATCTGTCATTTCCATTGGATCAAAAGGCCATACCACTTTCATGTGTGGTCTTATTTCTTTTGATCTTGGTAGTGACTCCTCATGCAAGTTCCCCTTTACATCCCTTGTGTAAAGGTGGAGCCTTGGAGCTTTTTAGTAACGAGAGACAACTGATTAGCGCTCAGAATGGAAATTGGATTTCCCTGCTACT
This sequence comes from Zea mays, assembly GCF_902167145.1. Classification (NCBI taxonomy): domain Eukaryota; kingdom Viridiplantae; phylum Streptophyta; class Magnoliopsida; order Poales; family Poaceae; genus Zea; species Zea mays. Next base: position 211,197,504 of record NC_050099.1, read on the forward strand.
GAAATGCAGGAGTTTGTTCATTCGCTTTCCTAATTAACCCATGTATTCCCTAACCAAGTGGATAATTCATCTTGCATGATAAAATGGGTGAACAACATGACCAAATGGATTTTTACCCAAATGCATGACCTTTTGCTTGCAAATGTGAACTCTCAACCCTTGGCTTACCAATGGTACTGAGAGGATTTGCTCAATGTCAAAAGTAGTTCAACAAATTGGTTTTGACTAACTTGTAACTGCCCGTTGAACGAAGGCTGAGTTTAGAGATCGTTTTATCGAGTTGTCTAAACTCACTTTGGTTCAACCCACCATAAAGAAAGTATTTACCAAAGTCAAGTTGACCAGTAAATTATCGCTCTAGTCGCGCCTCGACCACCTCACGCATGCTTTTCCTGCGTGTGTGATCATGCCGATCCATGACTAGTGTTGGATAAAATGGACTGGTTGCAAAGTCCGCATTTTTAGATCCCTCCGCTGGTGATTTTTCTTGAATCTATATCACCCTTTAGGGACTTGGATTTTCTGCTTAGCCACGGGTCAACTGTGATGTTATTCGACATTCACACCCGTCTCATGTGCTATGAACCTACTGTAACCACTTGTTGGTAAACCTCTTCTTGTGTGTTTTACCCAAGATGGTGCATCTGATTCTATTCGGGTAAAGTTGCATAATTGCCACTCAACAGACTCAGATAGTACAGTGTCATCCGAAGAAGCAAGTTGCACACATAGAACCTTATGTGTTCTTCTGGTGGGCAAAGATGCAAATTGAAATTGCACACTACGTGGCTAGATGTGACACTTGTAAACGTGTCAAGGCCATATATTTGAAGACTGCTGGTCCATTACAATCCTTACCTATCCCAACGTGGAAATGGGAAGATATTGTATGGACTTTATCATGGGATTACCCAGGACTACAAAAGGGTATGACTCTATATGGGTTATTGTTGATCGGCTTACAAAAATTTCTCATTTTCTGCCAGTCAAGACCGATCACCCAGTTATTGTCTATGCCCAATTGTACATTGCTCGTATTCTTAGTCTGCACGGTGTTCCGAAGACCATTGTGTCGAATCATGGATCACAATTCGTATCCAAATTTTGGGAAGAACTTCATAAATCCCTGGGTACTAAGTTGCTCCACAGTTCGGCCTATCATCTTCAAACCTGCGGACAGACTGAGAAGGTAAACCAAATACTAGAAGGTATGCTACGGGCATGTGTTCTGGAATTCCCACAGAAGTGAGATGGATGTTTGCCCTTAGCGGAGATTTCATATAATAATAGCTATCAAGAAAGTATCAAGATGGCACTCTTTGAAGCTTTATATGGACGTCGATGTCGTACTCTGCTAAATTGGTCTGAACCTGGAGAAGGATACTTCTTTAGGCCTGATATGGTAAAAGAGGTCGAAGAAAAGGTTCAGAGAATTATTCATAATAGGAAGAAAGCTCAGGCTCGACAAAAGAATTATGCAGACCGACGACGACAACCCTTATGCTTTCTGGTAGACGATTATGTCTACTTAGAAGTTTCACCAATGAAGGGTGTATCACGTTTCGGGGTTAAAGGGAAGCTTGCACCCAGGTACATTGGTCCATTCCTGGTGCTTGAGCAATGTGGACCAGTGGCATACCGACTTCAACTACCCGAAACATTGTCTGCTGTGCATAATGTGTTCCACGTGTCACAATTGAAGAAGTGTCTTCGGGTTCCTGATCGAACCATTGAAGTGACTGATGTTGTCTTTGAACCAGATTTAATATACTCGGAGCATCCTATTCGAGTTCTTGATCAAAAGGACAGGGTCACCCGAAGAAAGACTTTCAAGTTCTACAAGATACAGTGGAACCAGCATTCTGAAGATGAGGCTACATGGGAAACTCAAGACTTCTTGAATAAGAATTTCCCAGGCTTTTTAGCCTCATGTAAATTGTAAAGTCTGTATAGCTGTGTAATAAAGAAGTGACCCCCACATCACCCCTGCCTTGTACCAAAACTTAGGAAATAAAAATGTGATGTGTTTCCTTTACCATTACCTACCCTAGGATTTTAATCTCGGGACGAGATTCTTTTATGGGGGGAAGGATGTAACACCCCTGGTGTTACTATAACTAAAACTTGAGCATGGCATCATAAGCATTGGCATTGCATATGTTTGACACACCTAGAGTGCATTCACTAGGCAAAAATTTCAAACAAGTTGTATTGTTTTAATGTTTTACAACTAGGACCCTGGATAGGAAGCTTTAACCCTAAATAGTGGTTAAAGGGGTAAAACTTAACCCAAGTTAAGAAAACCTAAATATTTTAGGGTAAAAGTCATAAAATGACCCTAAGAATAAACTTGAATCACTTTTATACCCCTGGGATACCAGAAACCCTAATTGGAACCCTGGAAAAACCCTGAAACTAAACCCTAGGGGCTTATGTGCAATAGTGGTGAACCTTTGGACTAAAGTGTAAAAACTACTATGTTTAAACATATAAAGTCATTTGGTTCACAAATATGAGAATTTGCAAGTTAAACCCTAAGTTTTGGGCTTATTTGCAAAAAATCACCTTTTAAGCACTATAGAGCCTAAGTCTGAAATTCAGTTGAGTTGGTTCAACTTTGGAGTCCTGTATCTTTTAAAATATAAGGATTTTGCCCAAAGTGACCACAACAAGTTTGTAGACCAATTAATGGAGAACAACTTTGCTTAAGGTTGTTGGCTCACTTGTTGAGAAAAATTTAGAGATAATCATGCCTAAAGTCAGGCTGTCAGGTTGGATAAGTCTGAAAATCAGACTGGCAGATTGATGCCATCAACTTCAAGCTTAAATTCAAGCATGATCCAATGAGTTTTTGTGGCATCATCATATTACAAAGTTGTAGAGGGCATATTGCTCTACACTTTTGCTGCAGAGCTTGACATGTGTTGACATTAGAAATTAAGAGAAAATGATGCTCCAAGTTCGGCTGACAGGCTGTCTGAATGGGATTTGCCATGGTACAGTACTGAAGATGATCAGAACGCCAGCGCGACAGTCTCTCACCGCCGACGGCTCTCTCCGCCGTGATTCGTGTCGTCGGCGTCGAGATTAGTGCCTGGGTGTTGGATAGCGCTGCGGGGTCGCGAAAATATCGTCGCCGTGGATAACTCCGGGCAGTAAAACAACTCCGGTCGCCGTACCGCACTTACCACGGCAGGTGTGGATATGCTCGCCGGCGACAGCCGCCTCCCGGCCTTGCGCCGCGTGGCTCAGCCCCTCCACCGCATCGCCGTGAACCCTTGTGCCTCTTCGTGGCTCGTCGGAGTAACTGCCACGGTAGATGCCACGAATTCACGTGCGCCAGTATCTTCTCCACCTCCGGCCGCCGCGCGTCCATCGTAAAATTCCCGGCCACCGCTTGCGACGCCTATAAATTGAGCCCTCCCTTAGCTGCGTTAGATTATCGCGAACCCCGACACGAAGAATCGTTAGCTATCATCCCCCAGTGAGCCCCAATTTCCAATTTCCCCCAATTCAAGCTTCCGCCACCGTGAAACGAGCTTCATCGTCGCCAGCCCTTTCCCGGTTAGCCCCCGTCCCCTGCTTCCTCGTTTAAGCTTTCTCACATACCTACGATGCTTGCTGACCCACCAATTTGAACTGCGAGCTCACCAATCACTGGGAACACGATCAACTGTCCGCCACCCATTCGGTTCACGCGGACAGAGCTTGATAGATCACTATTTGCGCAATTAAGTTAAGGGAAATGGTCAGGCCGACCCCAATTTCATGTCCGCCGCTCGGAGAACCCAACCGTAGCCCCAATCGGCCGGTCTGCACGCTCGCCGGAGCTCCTCCGCGCGCTGCCGACGTCAGGGACCTCACCTGTGGAGAAATAGAACCTCAGGGACCCCGGTGCGATTTGTCAGCGACTGATACAAATAGTAATTGAACTCGTTCACATTTAACCAGAAACCCGAGGTCCTTTCTGTAAAGCCGCCAGCGCGGGGGCGCGCGGGCGCGCTTTCCCTCTGGACCTGGGCCGCTGGGCTGAATCTGGCCCAGTTCTATTAATTCTTTTCCTTTTTCTTTTTCAGCAGAGATTCAAAAATATGTAGAAAAATGTAGAAAAATGCTAAAATGGTGAAACTAATTTTCCTAGGTTTGTTATTTTCCATAGTATTTAATAAAAATAAGTTTGTGATTTTTAGTGGAAGTAAGAAATTTTAGGGTATTTAAAGTAGTTAAAAGTCTTGGTTATAGATTTTTAGAAAATAATTGATAGGTCCTAAAATGCCCAAAATTTTTATATGAGTGTTATACCATATTTAGAAGCCATGGGTAGAGTTTGGTTTGATTTGAACATTGTTTAATAACTAGAACCCAAAACCCCTACCCCTGCCCTTTGAATTCCTTTACCGACTCCGGAAACCCTAAGTTCCCGGAATCCCGTGAAGGAAAGTTGTACTCAAGACATAGATAATAAGTTTATATTATCTTTGCATTCTCATAAGCATGACATAGCATTCATTCTTATATATATACCTATATGGTTATATTTAGAAACGGAGAAGAGAGTGAAGTGACTGAAGGGAAGACACAACCACCTTTGGACTCTCGGGCAAGGACTTGGCTCTACTTCGACATCTGCGAGTCCAAGCCTGACTCACCTGTGAACAAAGGCAAGCCCCGGTGCATGCAACCCTTTTCCTTGTGTTTTTAAATACTTTTCGCACACTTAAGTCTAGTGAAATGTGCATTAAGTTCATAGGAATTGCTTGAAACCCTTTGATGCATTGCTTTCCTTGATATCCATACCTTTATAGATACTTCTGTGAAGTATCAAAATATGATTTACAAAAATGCTTAGCCTTGCTTAGATCTTGTGGATAGAGGTTGTCCTTAATTTAACTCGAGAAAGGATGGCTTCTACCTGCAAGAATATTTTCATTTGGAGCAATGGTGGGATCTTACTGCAAAGTTCCCTGTGATGCTCTTTTCATCCTTGGGAACAGAAACAATCCTAAGGATGGAAGTATGTAAATCGAGACTTGGGTTAGGAACAGGTGATGTTCTACCCAGGTTGATTAAGGATTAACGCGTATGTAGGCTTGATGATCGAGGACCCTTTAACTGGTCACATGCCTCGTCATGGGTAAGCCTTGCCTCGGGCAGACTAAGGCCGGAATAAGATAACACGAAATGGGCGTGGAGCGGTGGCGAGAGTAGCGTGTACCCTCCGTGGCAAGAGGCTGGACGGTGGTGTATCTGTGCTCTCGGTTTGCGTGAACCTGATCCGGTCTTAAGAACCCTGGTGGCGGGTTGACATATGCAAGGGTTAAGTGCTACATATGTCGTGTGATTGGAGATCCTCAGCTGAGTATAATCGATTCGGATCGCCGTACCTTCGCGGTTATGAAGACTTGGTCACTGCCCTGCAACCTAGAGTCAGGATGTGAACACGATGGATAAAAATGATGTTATCTTGATGTGATGTTGAAATTAGACTAGATGCAAATAGAGTCTATTAATACTTAATATGGCGTTAAAAGATTGAAAGTAAGGACTCACTTTAGTAAGCTGCTTCTGCAAAAGTATAAGTTGATTTTTGCTAAAGCCTCTCCTTGACTCCTATTTATCCAGCATACCCTTGAGAGTCTTTTCCTTAGTCGGGTAAGACTTGCTGAGTATTCCATACTCAGGGTTTATCCCTTTGTTGTTTTTAGGTGAGGAAGCGACAAAGTTTTGTTGCTTTTGCTCCAAGGTGGTATCTAATGAAGAAAAACAAGAATGAAGATACGGGAGGACTTGGTCCTCCACATAGGATCTTTTTGTTTGATAATTATTGGGAGGAGTTTTTGCCTCCCTTGATATGTGTACTCAGCACTCGTTTATAGCTCTGGTCTGTAATAAGTAACTTGATCTTACTTTCTAAATAAATGTAAGTTTATGTAATTGCTTCCGCACTTCTATATCTCCGATGTTCTGTAATGTCTGCAAGACGGGTGAGACGTTCCTGGTAAGGTAAGGAAAGATACCGAACTTGTCAAGTGACTTAGGAACATCTACAGGGTGTCTGATGTCTGTTAGACAAGGACAACTGTAGGTGGGCCTAATTACTTGGGAGGTTCTGTCACACAGTGAATTTGAAGGAGACGCACGACAGCCTTAGAGAAGGAGGGGCACAGGTGTTAAGGATGGCAGTGGGGCGGGTTCGGGTCGGGGACCCGCGGGTTTTGGACCCGTCGGGTCCGGGTTCGGGTACGATTTTCTCCCCGCGAGTCTTCGGGTTCGGGGGCCCGATATGATCCGGGTTCGGGGCGGGTTTCTATATCCCCTTACGGGTTTCCCCACGGCCCCCACAAAATAGCAGGAAAGGCCTTAGGCAGCGGCCCAACCAGCCGGTCCAGCCCAGAGCCGCCCACCCGGCCATCCTAGCACCCCCTATGCCGCTACGCCGCCTAACCCTAATACCAGCTCCAGGCAACCCGCTACGCCGCGTCGCCGCCTGCCTAAGCCCTCTTCCCTCAGGCCTCACTCGCCCTCGCCCAGTCGCCCTCGCACGCGCGTCCACCGTCAGCCACCGGACTGTCGCCCGCTCGTCCACACTCCAATACTCCAATGGCGGCCGGGGCCATGGCAGCATTCACCAGCACCGACACAGCTTCGCCCTAGCAGTAGCAAGCACCTGCACGACTGCACCGACGTGGCGGCGCTCGGTAGCCCGCCCCTGCAGGCCTCGGTTCCTCTCTGTACCGGCGCGGCGGCGCCCGGTAGCCTCGGCTCCTCCAGCATGCACTCGCGGACTCGCCTGTCGCCATCGCCAGTCGCCAGGAGCCCAGCTGCCCAGGACAACGAGGAGCCTCTGTTCTACAACCTACAGGTAATCTTTGCTATTTGCTTGATTGATATATTGATGCATTCTACAGCAGCAAGCACCTATACAGGTTGATTGATAGTTTTGTTTGCTTATTCTACAGGTTGTTTGAGTGATTCAAAATGTCGACCCCGGACACTGGTGCATCCCAAGCAGCAGATCCACATCAATCTAATGTAGCTGCTTCAGGTACACAAGATACAATAGAAATAGATAATGATGTTCCCATTGGCAGTAAGAGAAAGCCAAAATTGAAATCTGAGGTTTGGAAAGAGTTTGACACTGGTGCATCCCAAGTTCTCAGCATTGCAGTTCTGCTTCTGTTATGTATTTCTGTTTTTCGGGTCTCGGGTTACCCAGCGGGTTTCGGGTCCCCGACGGGTTCGGGTTCGGGTTCGGGGGTAAAATTCCACCCGATTACAGGTTCGGGTTCGGGTCGGGTTTAAAGTTCGGGTTTCGGGTTCGGGTGCGCGGATACAGCACCCGACCCGAACCCGACCCACCGCCATTCCTAACTGGCGTAGTGATTCGTGGAAATAGCGGGATAAGAAGCCACGACGGTCACTGGGTAACGATCACAACTCACGGCGACATGGTTAATGGCTGGAGGCGTGACAAGGGCGCACACTCCGGTGACGGCCGCAAGGCCACATCACCGGTGCAAGTGGCCGAGGAACAACGAGGCCACAGTAGCCCGAACTCATCCGCAACTTGATCTTTTCACGTCGAGCGCAATCTACTTCCCTACGGCACGAATCACGGCGATCAGCGTGAATCCGGGCGCACGGTTCACCGGCGGCGAAGTTATCTAATCCTGGGATATTTTCAGTACTGTACCATCAGAAATCCAATTCAGAGCTCCTGACAGCCAGATTTATAGCGCCCAGATCATAGATTTTTGTATAAGAACTTGCAAATTCGTCTGTAGAAAACTTGTAGCCCTTCATACCATCTACAATTCTGCTATAGCAACAACCCCCAATTGAGCAACAGATCCTGCTCAAATTCGACCCAAAAGTCTGGCCAATGCCACTGGTGACCCAATTTCAGTCAGCAAAGTGACTGACAGCACAACTTTGGACATATTTTTCTCCCAACTTTGTATAATAACAATGCTTAATCCCTTAAGCAATGTTGTACTTCTATAATAGCTCTAGACTTTTGATGTGTTGACCCTAGGCAAAATCTTTGCAATTTTAGATCTAGAGAGCTCCAAAGTCAGCCTGGTTTATCAGTTTTCAGACTTAGTCATGTGAGAGGAATTGAGTGGCTTTTTGCAAATAAGCCCATTTCACATCTTTTGAGTTAGAAATCCTCATATGTGTGAACCATATGCTTTAGGGTACCCTAATTCCTTGGTTTTTGCACTTAGGTCCAAAAGTGTGCAAAATTTACATATAACCCCCTAGGGTTTCAGTTCAGGGTTTTCCAGGGGTCTATTTAGGGTTTTTGGTACTTCTAGGGTTTGGGTGCCACTTAAGTCCATTAATGGTGATATTTTATGACCATTTCTAATAAGTTTTGAAGTTTTCTCTCATTTAGGCTTTATTTACACTTCTAAGCCCAGTTTAGGGTTAATTACCCTACTCTAGGGTTCCACCCATGACAAGTCACATCAATACAACTTGTTTGAAATTTTTGCCTAGTGAATGCATTCTAAGTGTAACAATCACATGATATGCTTATGCTCATGATGTTATGCTCAAGTTTTAGTGACAGTAACACTAGGGGTGTTACAATTAGTGCCCTTGTCGCTAGAGACCCGGAGAAGCACCATCGCTGTGAGTCGAGAGCTTGAGAAGACTAGAAGAATGCCGCCACCGGTGAACCCTGTCCACGTTGATGTACCATCCTTGGAATTGGGTTCTGGGGCCTCTCCAGTTCGTGTGGAGGGTGAACATGTCGTCGTGAAGCTCTGTGAGCCGGCCGAACGCGGTCAATTGCTCATCAGTGCTCGCCTTCTGTCGCGGGGCATCGTATCCAAGACAGTTCTCCGAGCAATACCCGATATGGCTACCTCCCCTAGATTTGGTTTCGTCCGCGCTATTCCTAGCACTCTTCAGATTGGAGTATAGATGGGGGGGTCGTTGGAATTGCATCCGCCGTCGAGCTCTCAGTGCGGCGCCCTGCTCCCACCACCGTGGCGAGCTGTGCGGAGGAAGATGTGCTCTCTGTCGTCGGTTTGGGGATGAAAAATGTAGATTAACCGATGATGTACCCATTCGCGTTGGTGCGTGTGTGCCGTCCGATCTGGCGGACGGTCAGGATTTGATCTACGTACCGGTTCGTACCGGCCGTTGATCGCTTGATCGGCGGCACTGATCGCGTCCCGGTACTTTATGTTGTGAGGGTCGATCAGGGCCATTCGATTCTGATCCAGCGACCGTCCACCTTGATGAACACCTGAGTCTTAGGAATTTTTATGAAATAGACCCCGTGCTTCTCTGTTTTTGGCGCCCTGTCCAAAGCTCAGATAAAATCAGTTAATTAAATTTAGAAATTGATTTTTAATACAAAAATAAATCCAAAACTTGTATAATTCATATTTAATTTATTTTAGCTAAAAATTGATCCATTCCAGTTGCAATAATTTTGTTTTAATATTGTTCATCATCTAGTACCTTTGTTTAGCCATGAAACTTGAATTAAAATGATTCACTTGATTTATTCTATACTAAGCACTTAATAACTTCGGAAATTCATAACTCCTCCGTTTTAATTCCGAATTGACTCGTTCTAGTTAGTGGAATTCCTACATTGCTCTAGTAGGGAGGTTCTCGCGTTGATTTTGCTGCGATGGCGGTCATACGAGGGATTCCTACATTGCTCTTCCTAGAAACTGTAGCAGGTTTTCGGAAGCTAGTGGAACTTTGTAAAGGCCTCGTAGTGGATCCCTAGCTATTCACCTCGGTAGTGTCTTAGGGTTTAGCTAACCCTGGCGACATGGGATACACGACTTGTGGGTACATGGTACAACCTCTGTAGAGTGTAAAACTGGTATACTAGCCGAGCTCACGGTCAAGAGCAGCTAGGACTCTCGCATGATTAAATTGAACTAAATTCAATTTGTCATTTGTAGTGCATGGGATTTATTATTAATTTTGTTCTATTATTATTATGGTTTGGTATTTACTTACATCTAGTAATTGCTAATAATATTTTGACCAACTTTAAAAGCAATGCTCAGCTTTAACCATTCTCTTTGGTAAGCCTTACACTTCACCTGAGCTCCCACCTTTGGCGAGTTCATGCACATTATTCCCCACAACTTGTTGAGCGATGAACATATGTGAGCTCACCCTTGCTGTCTCACACCCCCAAAGGTCAAGACAGATACCACATGATCAGGCGCATGGAGGATGCTGCGATGTGTTCGTGAGAGGTCTAGGCCGTCGTCTCCCAGTCAACTTTGGGTTGCTGGATCGTTGTCTCTTTATGATGTAATTATTGATTTATTTTGTACATAACTCCTATTATAGTAAAGATGTGACATTCGTTTCTGTACCATGATTCATCATATGTGTGAGACTTTGTCCAAGCACACCTGGTGATTATGTTCGCGCCCAGGTCTTGGTGCCCCTAAAACCCGGGTGTGACAGACACTCCACAAAGAAGCTTCTTTGCTGAGTGTCTCCAGACTGACACTCGACAAAATATGCTTTGCCGAGTGTCTACCTTGGACACTCGGTAAAGCATTCTTTGCCGAGTGTCTACCGTGGGACACTCAGCAAAGTATTTTCAAAAAATTAAAACAATATTTGCCAAGTGACTGTCAGAAGGCACTCGACAGAGATAACTTTGCCGAGTGTCAGATCGAGGACAACTGACAAATCATATTTTTAAATTAAAAAATAACTTTGCCAAGTGCTAGATCGCGGGCACTCGGCAAAGTTGTAACACCCCATCCAATCCCTGGACCGGCGGTACTTACTCTTGGCAGCTCGCTAGGATCATATATTGCCCCCACAGACCAACATGAGTCTTTTGTGCGCACTTTGTCCTCACTCATGCGCACCCGAGAAAACTTCCTGGTCGATCACCCATCCCAAATTGCTCCAAGCCAAGCACGCTCAACTTGAGGTTTTTTCGAGATAGGCTTTCGAAAAAGAAGATGCACCTTGTTGGTATGGATACTCTATTAATTCTATTAAGCTTTGGGACATGATATCACCATCCCAGGGGCTAGGATATTACAATCCACCCCCTTAGAAGACCAACGTCCTCATCGGTCAACCTCAATCCACCTCCCCTCTTAGCCACGTATGTGTGTCTGTCATCATATGCCATGCCATGTGACCACTCTGGGCCCACATGCGCCATGCGCCATATATCCGAACCCCCTAACCCACACATGCCCGTGAAACCGTGAGGGTCGGCTCTGATACCACTTGTAACACCCCATCCAATCCCTAGACCAGCGGTACTTACTCCTGGTAGCTCGCTAGGATCATATATTGTCTCCACATACCAACACGAGCCTTTTGTGCGTACTTTGTCCTCACTCATGTGCACCTGAGAAAACTTCTCGGACGGTCACCCATCCCAAATTATTCTTTCAAGATAGGCTTCCTAAAAAGAAGATGCACCTTGTTGGCATGGATACTCTATTAATTCTATTAAACCTTGGGCCAGGATATCACCATCCTAGGGGCCAGGATATCACAATCCACCCCCTTAGAAATTCTGTCACACCCGGGCTTTAGGGGCAACCAAAACTCGGGCGTGAGAATAATCACCATGTGTTCTAGGACCAAGTCTCACACATATGATGACTCATGGTATAGAAACGAATGTCACATCTTTACTATATAATAGGAGTCCTATACAAAATAGTGAAATAATTACATCATGCGAAGAAAATGATCTAGCAACCCCAAGTTGACTGGGAGACAATGGCCTAGACCACTCACAAAATCATCACAGCATCCTTCATGCGCCTCTTCCTGCGGTACCTCTTCTTGACCTAGGGGGATGTGAGTACAGCAAGGCTGAGCTCACATACGTTCATCGCTCAACAAGTTGTGGGGAATAATGTGCATAAACTCACCAAAGGTGGGAGCTCATGTGAAGTGTCAGGCTTACCAAATAAGATGGTTAAAGCTGAGCATTGCTTTTAAAGTTGGTCAAAGTTTTATTAGCAGTTACTAAGTATAAGTAGATACCAACCCAATTAAGTAAGAGACCAAAATTGATAATAACACCCGCGATGCAATGCATATGACAGATTAAGTTTAGTTCCATAAATTAATCATGCGAGAGTCCTGAGCTGCTCATGACCACGAGCACGACTGATATACCAGTTTTACACTCGATAGAGGTTGCGCCCTTTACCCACAAGTCGTGCATCTTGTCTAGCTAGGGTTAGCTAGACCCTTAGACACTTTTGAGGTGAATGGCTAGGGATCCACTACGAGACCTTTACAAAATTCCACTAGCTTCAGAAAACCCGCTACAGTTTCTAGGAAGGGCAATATTGGAATCCCTCGTCCGAAAAGCCATTGCAGCATGATCGACCCAAGAACCTCCCTATACGCAACTGCCCTACTGCCCTTGCCCCTTTCGGGTAAGGTAGTCCACCACTAGCTTTCCTAATTAGTCAGCCAAGGGCTACCCATTCCACCCTTATGGTAGCACATGTTTCTCAAGTTAAGCTCCATGTTTCGATTAACACAATGATCTTGTCATGAACAATAATTAAAACAACAGTATAATTGGAACATGATCATAAGGTAATATCAATTCCCAAAACCAGATAGAGCAATAGCATAACTACCCAAAAGTTCAGTGGTAAACAAGGTGTGAGATAAACAAGTCTAGGGAAACCTATTAGGACCCATCGGATTAACCTGAGCATGTCACAGTGATTAACAGGAACATTATTGGGTAAAGAAAAGTAATCAAGGGCACAACTTGCCTTAGACTTGTGATTGCAGGTACTAGGATGACCTTCAGATTCTCGTAGCCATACAAACAAACATGGTATAGGTAAAATTAACATCACATCAAACATGAGAACAAACTGTATAATAATAATCTACGCGCCATAACTAGATCCTAGGTTTGAGAACCACTAAAATCGGAGTTATGGTTAAAAAGTTATGATTTTATGAAGATCTAAGTGTAGGGTACAAAAGAAATTAAGTGCATAATTTTATCCTAGATTTCATGAAAAAACAAAGTTACTAGATGATAAAGAATATTAATATGAGATTAATGCAACTGGAATGGATCAAATCAGAGCTAAAACTTAGAAGATATGAACTTTCTATGGTTCTAGGATTATTTTAATACTACCCATTCATTTTTAGTGATTTTCTAGAATGTATAACTCATTTTATTTAATTATCCCGCAGTCAGGGACCGGGGCATCATTTATAAGAAGATCAGGGTCTGTCTTGCAAGAATCCGTGAGCCCCCATACATATGACTGGAGTGCGAGTTGTTTTCAAATATTCACGTGGACTCTTTTGAAATATTGTCACGCGAAGGGGTATCATCGCATGAGAACCACACGATCCGCAACCCACGGATCAGATTAACTTGTCTCCCTCACTGATTCGACATGGAGAGATGGCCGTTAGATCTGACATCCACGGACCAAGGATCGCCCACACCGTGAGTTAGCTTCAGCCTTCCGATCCCCGATCGACGACCTAGAATTGATGAGCCTAAAGAGTTATCTTCTTCTAATCTGGACCGCCCATTGACGGATCAACGACCCCAAGCACGCATAGGTACATTCTAATCCCCATTGCATGCCACGGCTCCGACGGCCCCTACATATCTTCCTCCTACCCTCCAGCCCGAGGCGGTGCCACCAACATCACACCGACGAGCTCGCTGGCGCAAGGTTATACGGTGCCCCGGTACTCCACTCCATTCAAAATCCATAAAAGAACAAGAAGTAGACGAGGGAGTCGATGGAGAAGTATTCACCAGCTACTGGAGCTCCAAAGTATGCCGACCACGGAGATTGGCGGCATGGCGACACGGTGGAACACCGATGAGGAATTCCCAGCAACAAGGCAACGACCTATGAAGAAAATAGTGGATGGGCAAGGTACGGATGGAATCAAAGCGATTGGGAAGCTCTTACCGATGATTGGATCGCCAGCAGATGCTGGCCACGATGGATGGTGGCCGGTTGCCCGTCTCTGATATCGGTGAGCAATTGCTGCCACATCGAGAGTCCCTTCCGCCAACCGATGTTTCGAATAGGTTCCACGTGCTTGGGTGAATCACCTAGGAAATTCTCCGAGGCTAGGGCATCTCGAGCGAAGCTTGACGGTGGTAGCATCTCTGCGCTTCTTTTCTCTCTACTTCGTCCTTTCTATTTCGCTGCGATTGTGTCCTCGGTGTCGTATTCTATGAGGGGAACATGGGATCTCAAGCTTGGCTTTTATGCACGACGGGTGGAGTCCACGTGGGGGAAATCGGCCGGTGGATCTCCCCGAAACACGGAGCGGTCGCTGCACGTGGAGTCCGTTAGAGGATAGGGACAATTCTGGCATCAGGGACCCACAAGTCAGTCAGAGTGAGGGTTTGGGTGAGCGGGGTGGAGCTAATCTTCTTGGCCCACATGACAGTGAGGCGCGGCAGAGTGGCTGACACCCGGGGCCATATGACAGTGTCACGGTGGAAAAAGAAAAGGGGAAAAGGAAGTGGGCTGAGCGAGGAAGAATCGAGATAGGCCAGCACGAGGGGTGAGTGGGCCAGAGGGGGAATATCAGCCCAAGTAAGTTCCTTTTGTTTTCCTTTTTACTTATATAATTATGTTTTCTATTGGTTTTAAATATTTTAAATTGAAATGAGTTACAAATTCAATTGTAGATGCAACAACAAGAAAATACAACATGTGTCTCAACTTATTCATATTATTATTATTATCCCATTAGGTAGATATTTTAAATATGTAATGCACACACATACACCATATTTGTGTTAATAGTTCATTCAAAAAAATTAGTATTTACTATGTATTTTCATCAATATAAAATTATTTTACCCCTTTTTAGAATATAATTTAATTCCTAAAGAATAGTCTTATCAATTAGTTAGTTTTGAGAACATTTGTAATTATATAATTAGGTTTCAAATTAAGTCCCGATCTTTGGTGGGAAACATATCTATTCTATGAGATGTGATTTCGAAGATGAGAAAATTAGTACTATTTTATTAAAATTCTTTTGGAAATTTTCCTAAATCCTGAAAATATAATTTTGGGTTGTTACAAATTCTACCCCTTTAAAAATAATCTCGTCCTCGAGATTACTAAGAACATGGATATAGAAAGCCAAATGTTTGGTTGCAGTTTAGCTTCGAGTTTTCCCAAGTGGTTTTAAGCACAAATGTTTTCTATATATATATATATATGAGTCATTAAATAAAGAAATGATTAGGAAATCATGGGTATATTATGTTTAGCTATTAGGTAGAAGTAGAGAAGGTTGGGGTAAGAAGGATTTGGGAAAAGAAATGTTCCATCATGGATGGTGGATCTTGACTCATTTGAAGTTCTGATTCTATTCACATCCTTCCTTGTCAAGGTTGAACTTCTTCTTTCCTTTGGTCTTGGTGTGATCATCTGAGTTAGGGACATGTAGTTAAGATAATTGTGGGTAGGATAGATTTCATGAGGTAGGTTGGTTAGAATCTCTGGTTTGTTGTTAGGTTGATACAGAGGGGTTATGCAACCACCTAATGGGTGAGGTAGTTGCATATGGTCAAGTTAGTATAGGGCACCAATTTAGGTTAAAATCTATTTATAGGAGTAAGGTCAAATCTATTTTACCAGTATTAACTAATCTGTTAGGTAACTCATTTTGGATTAGGTCATATTAAATTAGATGGAATCTAGATTAGATTTGTTTGGCTAGTTTAGACTAGATATGATCTAATTAATTTGGACTAGATCATGGTTGTTACTCTAGAATGTGATAAGTATGCTTTTCATGTCAAGATGAATTTATGAGGATAAGGTAGAATCTTTTAGAATGGGATAGATCCGTTAAGCTAGATATTATGTTTTAATAGATGATAATGTAAGTTACCTAGTTATCTTATAATCATTTTTTGCTTAAATATATGCAGATGCAATTGTGGACGTTACTCCACAACTCATCACACTCAATCAAAGAATCGAATCAAGCAGTTATCATAAGAACAAACAGTCAAGCATATATATACTTACAAAAATAGTTTTGTCGTTGTTCCTAAGAGTAGGTCTCCTATTCCAACAAGTCACTTTAGGTATAGGATTTCAAAGTGTGAAATCCACTTTTGTCTTTAGAAGTGAAAAGGTGAGAATGATCAGAGTAAAGCAACAATAGATGAGAAAAGATTAAGAAAAGTTTAGAAAGAATCAGAGTTTCAAGGATAAGTAAGTAAGAGTTATCCAGTTCTATCTAGGTTACGTCCTACAGTCAACATTCCTCTTATACCACTTCTATCACACCCGGGCTCTAGGGGCAACCAAAACCCGAGCGTGAGAATAATCACCATGTGTGCTAGGACCAAGTCTCACACATATGATGACTCATGGTACAGAAACGAATGTCACATCATTACTATATAATAGGAGTTATGTACAAAATAGTTAAATAATTACATCATGCGAAGACAACGATCCAGCAACACCAAGTTGACTAGGAGACGACGACCTAGACCACTCACGAACTCATCATAGCATCCTTCATGCGCCTCTTCCTGCGGTACCTGTTCTTGACCTGGGGGGATGTGAGTACAGCAAGGGTGAGCTCACATACGTTGATCGCTCAACAAGTTGTGGGGAATAATGTGCATGAACTCACTAAAGGTAGGAGCTCATGTGAAGTGTCAGGCTTACCAAAAAAGATGGTTAAAGCTAAGCATTGCTTTTAAAGTTTGTCAAAGCTTTATTAGCAGTTACTAAGTATAAGTAGATACCAACCCAATTAAGTAAGAGACCAAAATTGATAATAACACCCGCGATGCAATGCATATGATAGATTAAGTTTAGTTCCATAAATTAATCATGCAAGAGTCCTGAGCTGCTCATGGCCGTGAGCGTGGCTGATAAACCAGTTTTACACTCTGTAGAGGTTGCGCCCTTTACCCACAAGTCGTGCATCCCGTCTAGCCAGGGTTAGCTAGACCCTTAGACACTTCTAAGGTGAATGTCTAGGGATCCACTACAAGGCCTTTACAAAGTTCCACTAACTTCAGAAAACCTGCTACAGTTTCTAGGAAGGGCAATATAATAATCCCTCGTCCGAAAAGCTATCGTAACATGATCGACCCGAGAACCACCCTATACGCAACTCCCCTACTGCCCTTGCCCCTTTCGAGTAAGGTAGTCCTCCACTAGCTTTCCTAATTAGTCAGCCAAGGGCGTTCCATTCCACCCTTGTGGTAGCACGTGTTTCTCAAGTTAAGCTCCATGTTTCGATTAACACAATGATCTTGTCATGAACAATAATTAAAACAACAGTATAATTGGGACATGATCATAATGTAACATCAATTCCCAAAACCAGATAGAGTAATAGCATAACTACCCAAAAGTTCAGTGGTAAACATGGTGTGAGATAAATAAGTCTAGGGAAACCTATTAGGTCCCATCAGATTAACCTGAGCATGTCACAGTGATTAATAGGAACATTATTGGATAAAAAAAAGTGATCAAGGGCACAACTTGCCTTAGACTTGAGATCTTAGGTATCAGGATGACCTTCAGATTCTCGTGACCTCACTGCTATTTGTAGCCATACAAACAAACATGGTATATGAAAAATTGACATCACACCAAACATGAGAACAAACTGCATAATAATAATCTACACGTCGTAACTAGATCCTATGTTTGAGAACCACTAAAATCGGAGTTATGGTTAAAAAGTTATGATTTTTTGAATATCTAAGTGTAGGGTGCAAAAGAAATTAAGTGCATAATTTTATCCTAGATTTCATGACAAAATAAAGTTATTATATGATAAAGAATATTAATATGAGATTAATGCAACTGGAATGGATCAAATTAGAGCTAAAACTTAGGAGACATGAACTTTCTATGATTCTAGGAATATTTTGATAGATTGTATAACTCATTTTATTTAATTATCCCATAGCTAGGGACTGGGGCATCATTTATAAGAAGATCAGGGTCTATATTGCAAGAATCTGTGAGCCCCCATACATATGAGTGGAGTGCGGGTTGTTTTCAAA
Source organism: Zea mays (assembly GCF_902167145.1). Lineage (NCBI taxonomy): Eukaryota > Viridiplantae > Streptophyta > Magnoliopsida > Poales > Poaceae > Zea > Zea mays. The sequence goes on from NC_050099.1 coordinate 211,215,562, forward strand.
TATTCAGGAGGACTCTTTTGAAATGTTTCCACGCGAAGGGGTATCATCGCATGAGAACCACACGATCCGCAACCCACGGATCAGATTAACTCGCCGCCCTCATTGATTCGACATGGAGCAATGGCTGTTAGATCTGACATCCACGGACCAAGGATCGCCCACACTGCGAGTTAGCTTCAGCCTTCCGATCCCCGATCGATGACCCAGAACTGATGAGCCTGAAGAGTTACCTTCTTCTAATCTAGACCGCCCATTGCCGGATCAACAACCCCAAGCACGCATCGGTACATTCTAATCCCCGTCTCATGCCATGGCTCCAACGACCCCTACGTATCTTCCTCCTACCCTCTAGCCCGAGGCGGTGCCACCAACATCACACCAACGAGCTCGCCGCCGCAAGGTTATATGGCGCCCCGATACTCCACTCTGTTCAAAATCTGTAAAAGAACGGGAAGTAGACGAGGGAGTCAATGGAGAAGTATTCACCAGCTACTGGAGCTCCAAAGTATGCCGACCACGGAGATTGGCGGCACAACGACACGATGGAACACTGATGAGGAATTCCCAGCAACAAGGCAACAACCTATGAAGAAAATAGTGGATGCGCAAGGTACAGGTAGAATCGAAGCGATTGGGAAGGTCTTACTGGTGATAGGATCGCCAGCAGATGATGGCCACAGTGGATGGTGGGCGGTGTCCCTTCTCTGATATCGGCGAGCAATTGCTGGCACGTCGAGAGTCCCTTCCGCCAGCCGATGTTCCGAATAGGTTCCACATGCTTGGGTCAATCACCTAGGCAATTCTTTGAGGCTAGGGCATCTCGAGCGAAGCTTGACAGCGGTAGCATCTCTGCACTTCTTTTCTCCCTGCTTCGTCCTTTCTGTTTCACTGCGATTGTGCCCTCGGTGTCGTATTCTATGAGGGGAACAGGGGATCTCAGGCTTGGCTTTTAGGCACCACGGGTGGAGTCTGTGTGGGGGGGAATCGGTCGGTGGATCTCCCTGAAACACGGAGCGGTCGCTGCACGTGGAGTCCGTTAGAAGATTGGGACGATTCTGACATCGGGGACCCACAAGTTAGTGAGAGTGAGGGTTTGGGTGAGCGGGGTGGAGCTGACTTGCTTGGCTCACATGACAGTGAGGCGCGACAGAGTGGCTGACACCCGGGGCCATACGACAGTGTCACGGTGGAAAAAGAAAAGGGGAGGGAAGAAGTGGGCTAAGCGAGGAAGGATCGAGATGGGCCAGCACGCGGGGTGAGTGGGCCAGAGGGGGGAAATCAACCTAGGTAAGTTTCTTTCATTTTCCTTTTTACTTTTATAATTCTGTTTTCAATTGGTTTTAAATATTTTAAATTTAAATGGGTTATAAATTCAAATGTAGATGCAACAACAAGGAAATCTAGCTTGTGACTCAACTTATTCATATTATTATTATCCCATTAGACAGATATTTTAAATATGTAATGCACACACATACACAATATTTGTGTTAATAATTCATTCAAAAATTTAGTATTTACTATGTATTTTCCTCAATATAAAATAATGTTAACCCTTTTATCAATTAGTTAGTTTTGAGAACATTTGTAATTATATAATTAGGTTTCAAATTAATCCCGATCTTTGGTGGGAAACATATCTATTCTATGAGATGTGATTTCGAAGTGAGAAAATTAGTATTATTTTATAAAAAATCTTTGGGAAATTTTCCTAAATCCCGAAAATAGAATTTTGGGTTGTTACAAAAGTCTGTTTACATAGGCAGAAACTGGCCTTCGTCTTCACTTCATTTTGCTTTCTCTTCTCCACGCCCCCGCCACCGCTGTCCAACCCCCCGCCGTCCAACCCCCGCTGCCCGACCAACCCTCACCCTTATTGTGTGCGGCCACCAACTTGCCATCGCCCTCCTCGCCGTCACACGCCCTCGCTCGGTAGCATCACTGCCAGCTTGTCGGCGCCATCCTTGGCCTCGGCCTCGCCTTCACCCTCACCGTGCGCGCCCTCTCTCGACAGTACCGGCACTGGTTCACGTTGATTATTGTAAGATTTCTATACAATGCCCCATGTATTTTAGTACAGAATGTTACTATGCCCCCGATATTTCATTGATGATTGTAAATCCAGATTTGTATGTAATTTGATGATTGTAAGGTCTCAGTATTTTGACTTGTTCTATATAAGTATAATGTTTATATTTTGTTTCAAAACACAACAGCTCGACTAAAAAGCAATTTGTCACTCATCTTTAAAGTTTAAGAGTTTGCCATAAGAGATTTTGTACAATTAAGGATTCTAAGGTTAAAAGCTCACTAATATAAGAAATATTTGTATTATGGTTGTGCTTTCATACAAGCTTTGCTATAGAAATATTTTGAATCCTTACAGGAAAGTTGTGTATATGTTGAGTTTGTTCGGGTAACGAAGTAGTATTTATTTTGGGTCTCTACACACTCGTGGATTTATATGGTTGTCATATGCATGGATGAAATATACATACAATTAGAATAGTGAAAAGCTAAGGCCAACTATTTAGCTAATATTTTTTAGTCATGGCATTGACCCCTACCATGAACATGCGCCTTGATCATATTGTCTTTTATAGAACATAAACTAATGTATATGTGATTTGCGGCCATCATGCCGTTGATATGTGTGTGAATGTCAGCCATCATGCTGTTAGTTTTATTTGAAGGTTTTGGAAACCTCCCGGTGCAGGGGAGGTGTTGTCGATTTTTTTGTTGACAGATTTGTGTTCTTTTTTGCAGAGAAGGTACTTGTCTTCCTAGCCGTTGCAGAGAAGGTACTTGTCTTTTATATTAAACTATACTCGGTTATATATGTTAGAGGATGGAGGACCGTGAGTGGATGTACACGAGCCATGTAGGAAGGAACAATGTCACCTCTAAATGGATTAGAAAGATTGATTCTTTCGTGGAACAGGCATTTGGCGAAGCTGCTAAAGGAGCGAGTCTAGTCCCATGCTCGTGCAACAAATGTGCCAACCAAAAAAGAAAATAAAAGAAGGCTATGGTAGAATATATTTGGAAGAATGGATTTATGTCGGACTATACTTGGTGGATCTTCCATGGTGAAGTGCATCATACAAGAGAGGAGGTGGTAAGACAACGCATAGAGGATTATGATGCTGATACCGGGGTAGCAGATATGTTGAACGACTATCACAAGGCACAATTCACCGGAGGATGTACGGAGGAGGAGCCTAAGCCGACCGCAAAGGTGTTCTACGACATGTTTGACGTGGCACAGAAGCCCCTTCATGGCCAAACAAAGTTTCTCAACTGAATGGCGTTCAAGTCACAGTACAACATGAGTCGAGATGCATTCAATAACTTATTGACGGTTATTGGCAGCCTGCTTCTGGAAGATCACGTTCTGCCAAAGAGCATGTACGACATCCTCGATCCCCATGACAATCCTACGCCACCTTCCATTCATACCAAGGATCCAGCGTCTATACATGGCCGAGGAAACCGTGAAACAAATGACATGGCAAAAAAATGGCAAACGATACAATCCTAACAAGATGGTGCAGACATTCGATGGTGAAGTATGGAAACACTTTGATGCCATTCACCGTGAGAAAGCCGAAGAGGCTCGTAATATACGTGATGCGCTGGCCACAGATGGGTTCAATCCCTATGGAATGAGTGTTTCCCCATACACATGTTGGCCCGTGTTTGTTATCCCAATCAGTCTCCCCCCAGTGTATGCTTTCAAAGGCAGAACATATTCGTGTCGTTGATAATTCCTGGACACCCGGGGAATAAAATGGTCGTGTACATGGAGCCTTTGATTGATGAATTGGTATATGCTTCGGATGAAGGGGTATGGATGTATGACCGAGCTACGAAGACAAACTTCAAAATGCATGTTTGGTATTAGTACTCCATGCATGACTTACCGGCGTATGAGCTATTCTGCGCTTGGTGTGTTCACGGTAAGTTCCCATGCTCAGTTTGCAAGGAATCTCTTAGGTTCGTTTGGTTGAAGAAGGGTGACAAATATTCGTCGTTCGATAAAATCAAGAATTTCTCCCTCCTGACCATCCATTCCGCCTAGACATCAAGACCTTTACGAAAGGTGTCGTAGTGACAGACCGCCCACCTGCAATGATAACTGGTGCCGAAATTCATCAACAGATAGATGGGCTCGTGGCCAATCCAGAAGGTGGTTTTGTGGGATATGGTGAGTAGCATATATATGTGGACACATAAGTCGGGCTTGACTCGGCTCCCCTATTATGACGACCTGCTCCTTCCACACAACATTAACGTGATGCACACTGAAAAGAATGTTGTCAAGGCACTTTGGGCAATAATTATGGACATTCCTGTGGGGGGCCTTCGTCTTCTGAAGGTCCTCAAAAACACGACTAACATGTTTCCCAAGTACAATATATGTACAGGAACCTTCAGACATGGGACAAAGTTATACATGATATAAAGAGCGCATTTCGAGTGAAGGACGAACCAGTGCTGAAGCTACCTGTGAAGAAGCTTCGGCTTAGCGGTGGAAAATGGAACCGACTTAAAGGGGAAAAGGTTGTCTAGTCCTCAATAGATTATCTCTAAGCCAATAGTAGATGTCAAGGGCATGAATGTAATTCTACACAGGCTGCGTCCTGTGCCTATAAATAGATGAACAGTGACACCGTACTGTTCAGGCTGGCTTGTATTCACTCGCACGTCACGATTGGACTTTTAACCTTCTGTCAAGCCGAAGGTATTAATGTAATTCAATACTATCCATGTTTATTCATGATAAGATAATAAAAATGTTCTGATAATGTCATATGATTATTCATGTTATTACCCATGTTTCATATGCTTCTACTTGATTCATTATATACTGAAATTATGAAGGTACGTCCTTTATAACCTTCGTCTGAAGATCATTATATCCTAAGGGAGATAATGCTTCAAAGGACAAAGGTCTATAACCATTAACATTTTGTGTTTCCTTGTTCTTAACTCATAGCATTTGAGAACAAGTCCCCAACAATTCCTGATAAGTCAAAGGATAACGTAAAGGCAAGAGTGGATCTGGCAACGTTATGTGATAGACCAAACCAAGAGATGAAGCCGCCTAGTGGTGGAAAGATATGGAGAAGGCCTAAGGCCAATTTCGTCCTAAGCAGGGCCTAGAGGAAGAAAGTACTTCAGTGGATCAAGATGTTGATGTTCCCAGATGGGTATGCAGCTAACCTGAGTAGGGGGGTGAACTTATCTACTCTGCGACTCTTAGGGATGAAGAGTCATGACTTCCACATATGGATTGAATGGATTCTTCCTGTGATGGTTCGAGGCTATGTCCCTAAGCATGTCTGGCTAGCGCTTACAGAGTTGAGCTATTTCTTCTGACAACTTTGTGGAAAAGAATTATCTTGGACCATGATTGCAGACTTGGAAAGATTGACACCCGTGTTACTGTGTAAGCTTGAGAAGATATTTCCACCCGACTTCTTCAATCCAATGCAACATTTTATTCTTCATCTCCCATATGAGGCATGAATGGGGGGCGTGCAGGGACGTTGGTGCTATCCAATCGAGAGATGTCTAAAGACTATTCAAAATAAATGTAGAAATAAATGCAAAATCGAGGTTTCCATTGCAGAGGCATACATTCTATAGGAGGTGTCAAACTTCACAACAACTTACTATGGTGACAAACTGCCGAGCGTGCATAATCCACCCCCTCGTTACAATGATGATGGAAATGAATCGAACCTCAGCATATTTCGAGGCCAACTCAAAAGCGTAAGTGGTTCGTCCACCAAGACCCTGAGACATGAAGAGTGCCACCATATCATGCTATATGTATTGACCAACTATGAAGAGGTGATGTCATACATGGAACAATTTCTTCATGAATTCTGGCGTTGATCAAGGGACCGAACTCCACAGGAATATGATACCCTTCTTAGAAAGAGTGCATGAAATGGATTGCCCGATTTCATTTACTGGTTCAAACATAAGGTACATGCATAGTTTGTCAAAGAGATCAGTCTATGAACTCAATTTAGCATCTTTTAACTTGCAAATACTTGCAGGGTCAAAGAGATCCGTCTATGAGTACCGAGTTGAGACAAGTAACCAATGGCTTTGCTTATAGGGCAAGAAATATTCTGGGTATGATGTCAATGGATAATGTTTTCACACAACAAGCTACGATCAAAGTCGACCCAATCGAAAAACAACTTGTTCTGGAGTATTTACGCCCGACCTTGACGAGGTCGATTATTTTGGACAAATCGAAGAAATATATGAACTCAATTTTCATGGTTCCAAACCTCTTACTCCAGTGATATTCAAATGTCATCGGTTTTACCCTCAAGTGACGAGACAGACACATTCTAATCTTGGGATAGTCGAAATTCGACAAGATTCCACCTTACCAGGAGACGATGTCTATATCGTGGCCCAACATGCCACACAAGTGTATTATCTCCCATATGCGTGCCAAACGAAAGAACATTTTAAAAGTTGGGATGTTGTGTATAAGGTATCGCCGCATGGTAAATTACCTGTTCCAAACGATGAAGATTATAACTTAGACCCAGACACATATGGCAGAGAGTTCTTCCAAGAAGATGGGCTAGAAGGGCGATTTGAGATAGACTTAACCGAAGCTATTAGAATGGAAGTAGATATTGAAATGGTTGTTGATGAGGAGGATGATGAGGTGCAAAATGAGAATGACTAAGAAATACTTGAAGGCAATGACTTAAATGACGAACTTGCGCCTTTAGATGGTGTTGACTAAGAACTAATTTGATAGTGATGATGAGACTTATGATCCGGCTAACCCCGACAAATATGAAGATTATTTTTAATCGATGTAATGCTATATATATTTTTATTTTGCACCTATTTCTAAATACATGTTTTTTATATGTGCTTATTTGTTTAATATTAATTGAAGGTTGTTAGAGAATGATGGTGGGCGGTGAGATGAGGACGAGGAGGGGGAGGAGGAGCACTCGCAGGACGGTGGAGGAGACACAGCAGGACGACGACGTCCAACAGCAGGTGGAGCAGCAGGCCGCTGTCGATGTGGCGCAGCAGGATGACGACGACGCTCAGAAGGACGCCTCAGGTTCAAGGAACGTCTACCTGCGAGGTCCTGTGAGTCTCCCTCAGCGTCCCATACTTCGTGACAGGCGGCCACTAATTCGACCCGATTGGGAGAGGCATGTAACTTTAGATATTCTCGTTGTTTGTTCATATTGTGTTCAAATTCATAATATAAACTAATACTTTTTATTTATCACTTGGGCAGGTCTTGGAAGGTTGTGGAGAATGGAGGGGGTCACGACGGCAACCCCAATGCCATCCCCGGCCTTCTATGCAGAGAACACTTCCCTAGACTGGTTGAGTACGTTGGAGTGACGGGTCCAGCTTACACCTTCGACCACTACGCCGTCGCCCCCGATGTAGTAGACAAGGATGACAGGGAATTCAACAACAAGGCGGAGTGGGTGAAGCAAGAGTTGTGGGTAAGTCTTACTATATTGTAAAATATGTTGCATTCATTGCACATTCTTGAAATAAGTCTTTGTATGCAAGATTTCTTTATATGCGAGGCTGGATACGAGGCCAGGGTGGATGTGGTGGCCACCACAAGCTGTAAGAAGCTCGTCGTGGACATGCACTACGAGGCGCAAACCAGGCCATCATCAGCTACCACAACTTTGTCCATGGGGAGAAGGTGACCAAGCAGGACGCCCAAACCATGTCGTTGACTAGGGACCAATACTTGTAGGTAAGTACATCACTTTAATATTTGTGACAAAAATTTTCCTTAATTTTATCTTTTGATATACAGTGTACTTGTTTTACTTTGTAGATGATTCTTTATTGGTGCGCCGCGCATCCTCGGTGCTGGGAGTAGATGGTGGATAGGTGGTGCTCGCCTGAGTGGGACAAGGCGCACAACGCTAGCTCAGAACAGCGAATGATGATGCAAGGTCCCTCCCACCACCAAGGTAGCCGCAACCTCGGCAAATATGCAGAAGCACGGGTATGCCCTCTTTTTTATTTAGATATATAACACTAGATTAGATATAATTTCTAACTATCTCATTGGTTTTCTTACCGTCAGCATCACATGGTGGCCAACCTTGCTCCATTCTCGGCTTATGCTATGGCCCACAAGGGCAAGGCGACGTCTGACGTCACCTACAACCTGGATGACGGGCCCAAGGCGTATAGCAACCTTGTCGTCTACAGCCGCCTAAGTGAGTACACTGCCATGGCACAGGAGCTCCATGGGCCAAATTACGATCCGAGGACCAAGGACATCGACAGAGATGTCCTCATGAGGGTCGGAGGAGGCAAGAGGCATGGGATACTCAGTAAAGATGGAAACTCTTTGTCGAGTGTCACCTTATACGCTCGACAAAGGGATACTCTTTGACGAGTGTCAGTACAGTGGACAATTGAGAAAGGATCTATCGATGTTACCAGTCGCCATGACGATGATTTTCTTTGCTGAGTACCTGTTGACACTCGGTAAAGTCTTTGTTGAGTGCTCGATAAAATGTACTCGGCGAAGAAGTCGTTGCCGATGTACAGTTCGTCGAGCTTTCTTTGCCGAGTGTTACACTCGGCAAAGCCTTCGCCGAGTGTTTTCCAGGCTTTGACGAGTGTTTTAGACACTTGAGTAAGACAACACATCGACGATGGATAGACCGAGAAGCACCATGCCATCCGAGGAGGAGGATGACCAGGCGATCTTGGCTGCGCTACCTTTTGGGCCAGTTTAATTGGAGGTTGTTAGAGAAAGATGGTGGGCGGTGGGATGAGTACGAGGAGGGGGAGGAGGAGCACTCGCAGGACGGTGGAGGAGACACAGCAGGACGACGACGTCCAACACAAGGTGGAGCAGCGTCAATGTGACACATCAGGACGACGACGACGCTCAGCAGGCGCCTTAGGTTCGAGGAATGTCTACCTGCGAGGTCCTGCGAGTCTCCCTCATCATCCCATACTTCGTGACAGGCGGCGACTGATTCGACCCGATGGGGAGAGGTATGTAACTTTAGATATTCTCGCTGCTTGTTCATATTATGTGTTCAAATTCATAATATAAACTAATACTTTTTATTTATCACTTGGGAAGGTCTTGGAAGGTTGTGGAGAATGCAGGGGGTCACGACCGCAACCCCAATGGCATCCTCGGCCTTCTGTGCAGGGAACACTTCCCTAGACTAGTTGAGTACGCTAGACTGACGGGCCCAGCCTACACCTTCGACCACTACGCCGTCGCCCCCGATGTAGTAGACTGGGACGATAGGGAATTCAACAACAAGACGGAGCGGGTGAAGCAAGAGCTGTGGGTAAGTCTTACTATATTGTAAAATATGTTGCATTCATTGCACATGCTTGAAATAAGTCTTTGTATGCAATATTTCTTTAGATGCAAGGCTGGATACGAGGCCAGGGCGGATGTGGTGGCCATGACGAGTTATAAGAAGCTCGTCATGGACATGCACTACGAGGCGCGGATCGAGGCCATCATCAACTACCACAGCTTTGTCCATGGGGAGAAGGTGACCAAGCAGGACACCCAAACCATGTCGTTGACTAGGGACCAATACTTGTAGGTAAGTACATCACTTTAATATTCGTGACAAAAATTTTCCTTAATTTTATCTTCTGATATGCAGTGTACTTGTTTTACTTTGTAGATGATTCTTTATTGGTGCGCCGTGCATCCTCAATGCTGGGAGTAGATGGTGGATAGGTGGTGCTCGCCTGAGTGGGACGAGGCGCACAGTGCTAGCTCGGAACAACGACTGATGATGCAAGGTCCCTCCCACTACCAAGGCAGCCGCAGCCTCGGTAAATATGTAGAAGCACGGGTATGCCATCTTTTTTATTTAGATATATAACACTAGATTAGATATAATTTCTAACTATCTCGTTGGTTTTCTTGAAGTCGGCATCACATGGTGGCCAGCCTTGCTCCATTCTCGGCTTATGCTATGGCCCACAAGGGCAAGGCGACGTCTGACGTCACCTACAACCTAGATGACGGGCCCGAGGCGTATAGCAACCTCGTCGTCTATAGCCGCCTAAGTGAGTACACTGCCATGGCACATGAGTTCCATGGGCTAGATTACAATCCGAGGACCAAGGACATCGATAGAGATGTCCTCATGAGGGTCGGAGGAGGCAAGAGGCATGGGATACTCGGTAAAGATGGAAACTCTTTGCCGAGTGTCACCTAATACGCTTGGCAAAGAGATACTCTTTGACGAGTGTCAGTACAGTGGACACTCGGCAAAGGATCCGTCACCGATACCAGTCGCCATGGCGACGACTTTTCTTTGCTGAGTACCTGTTGACACTCGGCAAAGTCTTTGTCGAGTGCCTGATAAAAAGTACTCTGCGAACAAGTCGTTGCCAATGTACAAATCGCTGAGCTTTCTTTGCCGAGTGTTACACTCGGCAAAGCCTTCGCCAAGTGTTTTCCAGGCTTTGCCGAGTGATTTAGACACTTGAGTAGGACAACACATCGACGATGGATAGACCGAGAAGCACCATGCCATCCCTGGAGGAGGATGACCAGCCAATCTTGGCTGTGCTACCATTTGGGTCGGTTTAATTGGCCTTTGCTTTCACATAGATCGCCTTTTTGACTTCGTTTGTTTTATTGGTCGGCTGTGTGGAATGGCCTTCTTCTTCATATATAGCAAGCAGCTGATCAAAAGTAGGACCGACTCTGCTAAGTCGGCCAGACGTCTTGGAAGTGTTTTGCTTCCTAATACCTATTTTGGAACGTTGTGGTCTGACGGTCTAAGGTTGTTGCTGCTTCTGGTCGTCTATGGACTATTTGGCCTTCATAGTCGGACTGTCGGCGCCTATCTCGGACTGTCTAGCCTTAGTACCCGGATCGTGCGACGTCCACAGGATAGGTGACCATGATCGGGTGTCCGATCGTGCTTGCCCCTAGTGCCTCCGATCTTTCTTTTGTCCGGAGCCTTTCGGGTAACCACTCTGCATGACATATTTGGCGTGCGAGGATCACCAATGATGAAATTTTTATCTTTGATTTTATCGGTTGCACATGGTCGAACTAAGACATTTTTTGCTGGTCGGCTCTAATGTGGTGACAGGGACAGGTGGTCTGTCAATCTACACCTCTTTTTGAAATCTCAACCGGCCTTCGTTTATATCCGGTTGTATTTGCTGACGGAAGGCAACACAATCATTGGTGTTATTAAGAAAGGAGTCATGCCATTTATAATATACACGCCCTTTTAATTCTTCAACCAGAGGAATTATATGTAACAATTTAATATTACCATGCTTAAGTAACTCATCAAATATTTTGTCACACTTAGCAATATTAAATGTGAACTTAATTAACTTTCTCCTTTTGTGTCGAGTGTGGGTGAAAGCGAATAGAAGATTTAGCATTAGCGGCAGGTGACTTTTTTGGCTCTTGGGGCTTGGGTGGTCGGCTGTCTTTATGTTGGCCTTCCATGCTAGGCGGACCACAAGTGACTTTTGGTGCTCCAAACGGTCCGACCTGTGCAGTCAGGTGGTCTACGAGTGGACCGGACTGTCTGGTACTATTCCGGGACTGCCCAGTCGCGCTGGGCAACTCCTGTGACCCTTGTTATGGGCTTGTGACTCTGAACTGTTCTGATGGTTCGAGATAGTGTGCGGACGGTCCGACCGTGCTCAGAGTTGACCCACCATTTAGCAGAGATGGCGATGACGGTCGTCCTGGATATGTGTCCATCGGCATACCAGAATATGGCTAGGGAAACCCATTTGTTGCTGATATGTTTGGCGCAATTTTTTTCGTGCCTAATTTCTGTGATAAAAAATTAGGCATGTGAGTTTTTCCTAATGCATGTGTCATCTTCTCTATATCCTTTGTGATACTTTTAATCCGATTATCAAAAGAAATTTTAATAGATAGAATATCATCGGTTGACCTGGCATCACATAGCGTGGGGAGCTGCTAGTAGCACGACTGTCATGTAATCGACATTTATTTCCCTCTCCCAGACGACCTTCTGGTGGCAATCTACCCTGAAGTGTGAGAGGAACCACTTCTTCGCCACCTTGAGCACATGATCTTGCTGTCGATGGATCGCCTCGTCCTTCTTCTTTATGTAATCTTCTAATTTTTATGCTCAGCAGCCGACAAATTAGTCAGCCTTATGTCGTTGTTTGGAGAAGCACCATTTAGATCTTTAGAATCAGCCATATAAGCCTGATTTTGTAGATCTGTAACCTTGTTTCCTAGCGGAGTCGCCAAAAAGTGTGTTGGCGCCGATCTGGGCAACGCCAATCACTAGGGTGTACCGCCTGGCGGTGCCCTCTGCGGCAACGCAGATGGTCTGTAGCTCTGGGTTGGACGGTCCGTGACCTAGGCGCAGGAGCGGTGCCTTCCATGCGTTGCACCGGACGATCCGTGCTCTGGGTTGAATGGTCCGTGGTGGCGTAGGGGCATCTTCCTCATCGCTAGAATTAGATCTTGCCCTGAGGGAGAGATCTTAGGGTGCTCCAGGTCGACAGGTCACCCAGGGGCATCCCCAGATGATGTAGAGTCGCATAGGAATTAAGAGACAATCGAGGAAGAGATGTCTTGGATTGACAACCATATCTTGCCCCCGGGAGGGTTAAGATCATATGGTCGTCTTGGGGTCGGCAGGCCACCCAAGGCGGATCTAGACGACGTAGATTCGAACAGGGGTGGAGGTGGATATGCGGAAAGCTATACCTTAAACTATGCTACATCTACTCCTATGGTAGGAATGATAAAGAAAGTAATTGGTTCGATCGAAATGTGTTCGGGGGTTCTTAATCGACCGTACCCCTTCATATATATAGGGGAAGGTCTAGACCCGTTCATAGGCGATAGCTAACAAATCTCACATGATTAGATGGATAACTGAAAGTCGCCTAGAGGGGGGTGAATAGGCAAATCTGAAATTTATAAACTTTAAGCACAATCTACAAGCCGGGTGTTGGGGAATTGTTCTCAAATGCTATGAATCAAGAACAAGGCAACACAAAGTATTAAATGTTAAAGTCCTTCGTCCTTCGAAGCATTATTTCCCTTAGGATATAACGATCTTTGGACGAAGGTCATGAAGGACGTACCTTCATCATCACGGTTATATAATAATGAAAGATGAAACATATGAAACATGAAAGGTTATATGAACAGACACATAATGTTATTCATATGTTATCATCATATAAACTTGCATATTAAATATAATATTTAATTACATTTATACCTTCGGTTTGACAGTAGGCAAAAATCCAAGTGTGGCACGCGAGCAATTACAGGATAGCGTGAACAGTACAGGGGTATTGTTCATCTATTTATAGGCACAGGACGCAGCCTGTGGGGAATTACATTCATGCCCTTTACAGAGGTCTACAATCATAATACAAATTATCATGAGTCGATTGGTCATTTCATCTTTAAGTTGGTGCCTTTGGAAATATACTTTGAAGCCTTCTGATTGATAGCTTCGGCTTTGTGTCAATCTTCCGAAGGTGTTTCTTCTTATGGGACCTTCGGCGACAAAGCAGACCCCCAACAGTAGCCCCTTCACGGTACCAGATTGTTTTTCGTGACGAGCTCGATCCGTGAAAAATTCTCCCAGGCTTCGGAATGCCGAAGGTCCAAAAAACACCTTCCCTGAGCTCATTGCCAAGAAACAATTAAAATACTACCAGCGTCAGGTGGTCCACCGTTCAGTGTATACGAGCGATCTGGCGATTCACCTTCCAGGCACCGAGTGGTCCACCGTTCAACGGGTGCATGTGACTGTTCAACGGGTGCGAGCGGCTTGACGATTCACCTTCCCACCTGCAGCACTATATAAACAGACGGGTAGGTGTGAAGTTACCATAGCATTTACTGCTATTGCACTGTTATGCTGCCAAAAAATTTGACCACAGCCGAAGCTTGCTCATTGCATTCTGAACCGAAGGATCATTTTGCTCAAGCTTCGTAACAAGAGGGAGCTTCGGCAAAGATAAAAAATTTCAACTTTGTCAAAACGCAGAAAAATCAACATCAAATGGCTAGGGTACGCTCAACAGCTAGAGTTACTCGCGACGGAGAGGAAGCCGAAGCTGCTGAAACTGCCCCGATTTCCGAAGTTATGAGGCGGTCGAGATTGATTGTGACTGAAGGCACTGCTGACAAAGAATCACCCACTGCTGAAACCAAGCAGGTAGATACTAAAGAGGGTGATGGTAATGAAGGAGAGATTGATTATGACATCATTATGCCATCGAAGCCTAGCCATCTGGATTTTGGGAAATCGACCGTGTCTGAAGCTGATATGACTATAATGACGAAGCTAGGCTACTTCAGAGAAACCGAGAAGGGGTTGGTTCGCTTTGGCGAGGAAGAAACTATCCCGAAACCAGAAGATGATGAAATTGTAGTTTTTAAGAGTTTCTTCAAAGCAGGGTTGAGATTCCCTCTGCACGGAATGATTGCAGAAGTCTTGGAAAAATTCGGGATTTACCTTCATCAGGTGACCCCTAACACCATTGTTAGGCTCAGCGTGTACATCTAGGCCCTTCGAAGTCAAGGGGTAGAGCCGCTCGCCGATGCATTCTGCCGAGTACATGAACTTCATTATCAGACGAAGGCTAGAGAAGACGAATTGCATGAGAACTTCGATTGTTATAATTTTGCTTATCGGAAGGATATGAAGACACCGGTGGTCACCTATCGTACTAAATGGCCGACCGGTTGGAAATCTGAATGGTTTTATGTTAAAATTGATGAAGAAAAGGAGAAGCTAGTTCAGAGCCCGTTGAAGCTAATCTTCGGGCTGACTAGGCCTCAATGCAACATGAAACCGGGGGATCCATGCCAAGATGTTGTGTATGAGTTTAGAATGGTGTCTGAACATATTGGAACTAGGGATTTAGTCCAGGAATACTTAGCCAATAGAGTATTCTCAACGCTGAGGAAGTGGGGTATGCCGAAGCTTGAAGAAGAGAAGAAAGAGGGTGAACTCGTTCGGCTTCCTTATCACTTTAAGTTCAAAAAACACTTCAAGGAACCCAGCCAAGAATGGTTGGACACGATCGAAGTTATGTGTAACAAGATTTTAGGGACCTATACGAAAAGAAGATCAGTTGATGACTGCAGCCTTCGGCTCCCGACCGAAGCGAATATTGAATCGGGTAATGAATGCTCTACATTTTGAATATCGTGATTATGAGCGGTTGAACAAGGGCGTCGAAGGGTAGAAAAGGAAAAGAGTTGTCAGTGTTGTGGGCAGACAGGCCGCTAGAATGGTAAAAGAAGATGAAGAAAAACTGAAGAAGAGAAAGTTGAGCCTTGAGCCGACGGTGGTTGCTCCGAAGAAGAGAAAAGTTGCAGCTCCGAAGCAGAAGGCGACTGATATAGAAGAAGAAACTCCTGCATCACCTTCTGCTACCGATGTGGCAGAAATTTTAAAGGTAATGACTGAATCCTTGCCTATCAAGCTAAGTCCACTGGCGCCACATCTGGCGAAGCTTTTTCAGAAGAAGAAGAAGGAGCCTACGATAGCGAAGAAAGCAGCTGGGCCGAAAAAACGAAGAATTATTACTGTGACAGAAGCTATAGAAGAGACACCACGACCAGCTTCGGCTTCGAAGGCACCAGCTGTTAAGAACACAGCAGCTACCTAAGCAGCACCTACTGAAGCTGCAACTGCCGAAGTTGAACCGACCGAAGATGTAAATCTAGAAAGCACGCTTTCTAACATTGATAAGATACTTCTGGACATGACGCAGAAGAAGCTGCTGCAGCCACCGAAGAAACCACAACTATAGTGCCTGAGAAGGAGAAAGAAATAGTCAAAACTGCTTTAGAAGAAGAAAATTTTAACTTTCAAAACTTAATTGGGCAAGAATTGACGAAGGCTGAGAAAGAAGAGTTGAGAGAATATGCCATATCCTGTGGGTATCAACCAGGGGCACTACTCTTCGGCGGTGTTGGCGATGAAAGGTTAGGCTGCCTCCGAGACCAAACCGGAGCGAAAGTTATCAGTACTCTATCAAAGAGTATTGGTTTCCTGAAGCTCGAGACTGACATCAGCCGCTACCGACGACAGCATATCGTCGATAGTTTATTCTATTCTAATTTCACGATAAAAAACTTTTCTTCAACTTTTTATTGTTTTTAACAATGAAGGTGTTTTCTAACGAAGGTTACTTCTGCACAGAATATGCTATTGAGTAAAGCTTTGAGAATGCAACAAGATCTTGAAGATAAAAAGCATGAAATTATAATTGAGGGTTTAGAAAGCAAAATAAAAGATCAAGCAGCTGCTCTTGAAAAGAAGGATTTCGAGCTTCACACAACAGAGGGTTTATTGGCAGAAGCTAAAGCTAAAATTGCAAAGTTAAATACAGAGCTTCTCTCAAAGTCAGAAAGCTTCGACCAGGAAAAGCAGAAGTTTGATGCAAAATTTGAGGCTGAGGTCGAAAAAAGTTCAAATTTGCAAAAATCATTGACAGAGCTTCAAAACAAATGTCTGGAGTTCAGTAGCCGATGTGTGCAACGGCTGAAGCAGATCTTCAATTCGGTTGGAGCCGGCTATGAAAAATTTAGTCCTTCGATTGAAGACCTGCCAGGGGCCTTCGAACATATCGAGGGTGAAGTTGATGCCCTTGATGAAATTATAGCCGGACATGGTGATTTCTGTGCCCTGGTAGCTTCTCGGGGCACAGCTGTTGCCTTCCTGAACTGGTTGCACACATGGAAAGATTGTCAATAGACCCAACTTTAGCTTATCACCAGCAGATCTGATTGATATTCCCAGTCTTGCCCGAAGCATAGGAAACAGATTTATAAAGCTAGTATGGACGAAGCTTAGCTGGTGACGAAGCTCGGAGTCATCTTAAGCCGGTAACAGAATCATACCTTGTGCTTACCTTTTCCTTTAAACTTGAGTTTCCCTTACAACACTTTAATATGTACAGGATGACGAAGCTGAAGAGCACAAAGCCGAAGCTTAACAGACGATCCGAAGCTTAATAGATAATGATGAAGCTTGAATAGATAGCTGTGGAAAAAACTCTAAGAACTCTTGTATTAACCTTTGTAAAGAATATTGTAATTTAAGAATTAGATTCTACTCTGTAAATTTTGTCCATACCTTGTAATATATTTTTACCTTTCCATCAATGTGTGAAGTGCTTCGATGTGAACAAAACTTGTACTTTTTGAGCCGAAGGCGAACAACACCTTCCCTTCTTTTCGTACACAATGAAGCATGATTCTGCTTTTGAAACTGCATTCTTAGAGCCGAAGCAACTGTTTGTATCTGTATGGTATGATGATGATGATCCTATGTATGTCTAAATGAATGTTTATGTATGCAATGTATGATGTAATGTATCGTGCACATGAATGCTCAAACACACACATCTGAAGCTTCATCCATAACCTTCATTCCCTAAGGAATGACTGAAATCTCTTTGCCGTTTATTTTTCGGCTGCACCGTTTATTTTTCAGTGTAAGTTCTGCATTCCCTAAGGAACGTCTTTTGAACTTCTTCGCCTTCTATTTCGGCGGTATTCGTGTTGACTTTTCGCGCCTTATATTTCGGCGGTATTTGGCTCTGCATTCCCTAAGGAACGACTTTTGAGCAGAAAACTTACGCCGCGCTCCCTTAGGAACGGATTTTTTGTAGCTTCATCATGCTCTGCATCCCCTTAGGGATGACTTTCGAGCTTCTCCCTGTTTTTTCTTTTTCTCTGCACTCGATGGTGCATGCTCAGGTTTTACATTTACATATTTGGGGGATTTTGCTCTCGTGGAGCTGAATAAGAAAGGAAAAGATTACAAACTATGGCCCCATTAAAAACCTTTCTCCCCCTTCGGAAAGGAAAAGGGTGCCATAGAAAAATAGAAAAAGATTACACGAATCTATACATAATATCGTCGAAGCTCATCTGCATTCCAAGACCTAGGAATATCATTGCCGTCTATATCTTTTAGTCTGTAAGAACCGGGCCTTGACGAAGATATGACCATAAAAGGTCCTTCCCACTTCAGCTGTAGCTTGCCTATTGTGTCCGGATTAGCCACTCTCCGAAGCACCAGATGCCCTGGCTTGATATTTTTCAGCCGGACTTTTCTGTCGCGCCACTTTATTGTTTCAGCTTGATATTTATTAATATTTTCCACAGCCTGAAGTCTGACCCCTTCTATAGTGTCTTTTGCTACATGAAAATCAGCTTCGTCCTCAGTCGAAGCTGTTGTTCTTATTGACCCCGTTTTAGCTTCTTCTGGGGTTATGGCTTCGTCACCAAATAATAGCTTGAATGGCGTAAAACCTGTTGATCTTGATACAGTCGTGTTGTGGCTCCACACCACTTTAATCAACTCTTTCGGCCACTTTCCTCTGGGCTGGTTAAAAATTAACTTCATTATTCCTATCATTATAATACCATTTGCTCTTTCGACAAGTCCATTTGATTCTGGATGTCTGACTGACGCAAAATGGATCTTCGTGCCAATTTGATCACAGAATTCCTTGAAAGTTTCGGCATCAAACTGTGTTCCATTGTCCACAGTTATAGCCTTTGGTACGCCGAAGCGGCAAACAATGTTTTGCCAAAAGAATTTCTGGACTGTGACCAAAGTTATTGTGGCCAAAGGCTTCGCTTCAATCCACTTGGAAAAATATTTTACAGCCACCACAACATATTTTAAATTGCCTTGTGCTGGTGGAAGTGGACCTAACAAATCCAGGCCCCATCTTTGCAATGGCCAGGTTGGTTGTATTAGTTAGGTTAACGACGAAGGTTGTTTCTGATCTCTTGCGCATTTTTGGCAATTTTCACATTTTTGAACCAGATCCGCTGCATCCGAAGCTACCTTCGGCCAATAAAATCCTTGTTTGAAGACCTTCCCCAGCAAAGGTCTAGATCCAATATGAGATCCACACAATCCTGCATGTATTTCCTTCATCAATTCTATGCCTTCAGCTCTGGATAGACATTTAAGCAGTGGAGAGCTGACTCCATGTTTGTATAACTCCCCTTTTATTAATACATATGGTCAGGCTCTTGCCTATATTCTCTTGTTATAAGCTTTGTCATCTGAAAGGCAGTTGCCTTGGAGAAAAGATATAATCTCGGTTCTCCAATCTTCACTATGAACATGAGAAATATTGAGCACTGCTCTTTCAAGAAGTTCCACCGAAGGTGTTCTTATTGTCTCAAAGAATACTTCCGAAGGTAAAGGCAGCCCCTGTGCCGCTGACTTGGCTAGCAGATCAGCGTGCTCATTTTCTCCTCAAGGAATATTCTTGACAGAAAACCCTTCGAAAGAAGCTTCAAACCTTCGAATTGTATCCAGGTATTTCTCAAGCTTCGGGTCTCTTGCTCTACAACTTTTGTCAACATGACCAGAAATAACTTGGGAATCAGTTTTAAGGACCACCCTTCTTATCCCCATTGCCTTTAACTTCCGAAGCCCCAAAAGAAAAGCTTCGTACTCAGCAATATTATTTGTGCAGCTGAAATCAAGTTTTACTGCATAGCATGTTCTGACTTTGGAAGGTGCAACCAAGACAGCAGCTGCACCTGCCCCGAAGGTTCCACAAGAACCGTCACAGAACACCATCCAAGCTTCGGCATCTTTATTTGCTTTTTCTTCCTGAGCCCCTAGCGTCCAGTCAGCGATGAAGTCTGCTAACGCCTGGGACTAGATCGAGGATCTATGCACATAATCAAAGCTGAATTCGTTGAGTTCCGCAGCCCACTTTTCAATCCTTCCAGTAGCTTCTCTGTTCCTCATAATATCTTTCAAAGGTTTAGATGAAGGAACAATTATATGGAATGCTTGAAAGTAGTGCCGAAGTTTCTTGGAGGCCATTAAGACAGCATACAACACCTTCTCCAATTCTGTATAATTTTTCTTTGATAAGCTTAGAACTTCAGAGACAAAATATACTGGGGTTTGCGTTTTGATTTGTCCTTCCAATTTCTCCTGCACAAGCGCTGCACTCACTGCAGAGTGCGATGCTGCCACATATAATAGTAACAGAGCCCCTGGCGCAGGTGGAGTTAATGTTGTTAGATCAATCAGGTATTGCTTCAGCTCTTCGAAAGCTTTCTGTTGAGCTGGGCCCCACTGAAAGACATCGGCTGACTTTAGTGTTTCAAAGAATGGCAAGTTTCTTTCTACTGATCTAGATATAAATCTGTTCAATGAAGCCAATCTTCCTGCCAACCGTTGGGCCCCCTTCTTCGTACTTGGCGGTTCCATTCGAAGTATGGCTTCGATCTTGCTTGGATTGGCTTCGATCCCCTTCGTTGAAACTAGGCAACCAAGGAACTTACCCTTCTTTACTCCAAAGACACACTTTTTAGGATTTAATTTCAGGCCAGCTTGCCTGAAATTAGCAAATGTTTCTTGCATATTAGTGTTATGATTTTCTTGCTTTGTGCTTTTTACTATGATGTCGTCAACATATGTTAGTACATTTCTGCCTATCTGAGAATGAAAGACCTTGGCTGTCATTCTGCTGAAGCTTCCTCCAGCATTCTTGAGCCCCTCAGGCATCCGAAGATAACAATATGTACCACTGGGGGTTATGAAGCTGGTCTTCGGCTCATCTTCCTTCTTCATCCATATTTGGTGGTAGCCTGAGTAACAATCTAGTAAACTCATAAGCTCTGATGAAGCTGCTGCATCTACTAGAGAATCTATTCTTGGCAATGGGAACTCATCCTTTGGACAAGCCTTGTTAAGATCTATAAAATCGATGCACATTCTCCATTTACCATTTGCTTTCTTCACCATAAAGTGTTAGCTAACCACTCTGGGTATTTGACCTCTCTGATAACACCAGCACTAAGAAATCTCTTCACTTCGTTTCGAGCACCTTCAGCTTTGTCATCGGACATTTTCCGAAGCCTCTGCTTTCTTGGCCTGAAAGACGGGTCGACATTAAGTGAATGCTCAATGACATCTCTGTTGACACCGCAAAGATCATTGGCTGACCAAGCAAACACATCTTTGTTGTTGAATAAAAACCTTATCAAGGTTTTCTCCTGCTCTTCAGATAACTGAGAACCCAGCAATACCTTCTGCTCTGCTATATCTTCACACAGAAGCATAGGCTTCGGCTGATCAGCCGAGGCAGCCTTCTCTCTTCTGTACTTGTACTATTCACAAGCTTCATTTCCATCTATGTTGTGGATTGCTTTTGAATCTGTCCAGTTTCCTTCAGCTTTTCTAGCAGCTTCCTGACTACCATGAACAACAATGGGTCCTTGTTCCGAAGGTATCTTCATGCATAGATATGCTGGATGAAGTATTGCTTCGAAAGCGTTGAGTGTCCCACGACCAATGATTGCATTGTAGTGGTATTCCATGTCAACAATATCAAACACAACCTGTTCAGTCCTTGTGTTGTGGATAAATCCGAAGGTCACTGGCATTGTGATTTTGCCAAGTGCTACAATCTGCCTTCCTCCGAAGCCATAAAGAGGGTGTGTAGCATCATGAATCTTGTCCTCTGGCTCTTGCATCTGTCTGAAGGCCTTAGCAAATATGATGTCTGCTGCACTACCTGTATCAACCAAAACATTGTGGACAAGAAATCCCTTGATGACACAAGATATGACCATAGCATCATTATGAGGATAATCCTTGAGCTGAAGGTCCTCCTGGGAGAAGGTAATTGGGATGTGGGACCATTTTGACTTGATGAAGGGTCCCTGCACCCCAACATGCTGCACCCTTTTCTGAGCCTCCTTCTTCTGCTTCTTGTTGGCTGGTTCTGAGCATGAACCGCCTGTTATTGGGAGCACCAGCTTCATAGCCAAAGCAGCTTCAGCTTGGATGTTGGACGAAGCCATCAGCTCAATAGTGGAAGTGAGTTCACCGGAGGTGGGAGCCAATGTTGGGGACTTGTTCTCAAATGCTATGAATCAAGAACAAGGCAACACAAAGTATTAAATATTAAAGTCCTTCGTCCTTCGAAGCATTATTTCCCTTAGGATATAACGATCTTTGGACGAAGGTCATGAAGGACGTACCTTCATCATCACGGTTATATAATAATGAAAGATGAAACATATGAAACATGAAAGGTTATATGAACAGACACATAATGTTATTCATATGTTATCATCATATAAACTTGCATATTAAATATAATATTTAATTACATTTATACCTTCGGTTTGACAGTAGGCAAAAATCCAAGTGTGGCACGCGAGCAATTACAGGATAGCGTGAACAGTACATGGGGTATTGTTCATCTATTTATAGGCACAGGACGCAGCCTGTGGGGAATTACATTTATGCCCTTTACAGAGGTCTACAATCATAATACAAATTATCATGAGATGATTGGTCATTTCATCTTTAAGTCGGTGCCTTTGGAAATATACTCCGATGCCTTCTGATTGATAGCTTCGGCTTTGTGTCAATCTTTCGAAGGTGTTTCTTCTTATGGGACCTTCGGCGACGAAGCAGACCCCCAACACCGGGGTTATCGTTAGAAATAAAGTCGAGTCCGAAAGAGAGGGTGAAAACAAATCACAAGCAAATAAAGGCGGATGACATGGTGATTTGTTTTACCGAGGTTCGGTTCTTACAAACCTACTCCCCATTGAGGTGGTCACAAAGACCGGGTCTCTTTCAACCATTTCCCTCTCTCAAACGGTCACCTAGACCGAGTGAGCTTTTCTCCTCAATCAATTGGGTCACTTAGACCCCACAAGGACCACCACAACTTGGTGTCTCTTGCTTTGATTACAAAGGTGTTGAGAACAAGAAATGGGGAAGAAGAAAAACGATCCAAGAACAAGAGCTCAAAGAACACGAGTAAAACTCTCTCTCTAGTCACTATTTGCTTGGAGTGGAAATGGGACTTGGAGAGGCTTTGATTCTATTGAATTTGTGTCTTGTATTGATTGCACTAGCCCTTGTATTGAATGTGAAGTCTGAAAACTTGGATGCCTTGAAGTGTGGTGGTTGGGGGTATTTATAGCCCCAACCACCAAAATGGCTGTTGGGGAGGCTGTCTGTCGATGGGCGCACCGGACACTGTTCGGTGCGCCAGCCACGTCACCCAACTGTTAGGGTTCGACCGTTGGAGCTCTGATAGCTGGGACCACCGGACAGTCCAACCGTTAGGGTTTGACTGTTCACTGTCCGGTGCGCCTTCTGGCGCCTGCTTTGACTCTATGCGCTCTGTCTGCGCACTGTTCACGCATTGTTCACCTTTTGCAGACGACCGTTGGCGCAGTAGCCATTGCTCCGCATGGCACACCGGACAGTCTAGTGAATTATAGCGGAGTGGCTTTTCCAGAAACCCGAAGGTGGCGAGTTCGAGTTGATTCACCCTGGTGCACCAGACACTGTCCGGTGGCACACCGGACAGTCCGGTGCGCCAGACTAGGGCAGCCTTCGGTTGGTTTTGCTCCTTTCTTTTTGAACCCTATCTTGGACTTTTTATTGATTTGTGTTGAACCTTTGGCACCTGTAGAACTTATAATCTAGTGCAAACTAGTTAGTCCAATTGTTTGTGTTGGGCAATTCAACCACCAAAATCATTTAGGAAAAGGTTTGACCCTATTTCCCTTTCAATCTCCCCTTTTTTGGTGATTGATGACAACACAAACCAAAGCAAATATATAAGTGCATAATTGAATTAGTTTGCATAAGGTAAGTGTAAAGGTTGCTTGGAATTAAACCAATTTACATTTTCATAAGATATGCATGGATTGCTTTCTTTCTTTTAACATTTTGGACCACGCTTGCACCACTTGTTTTGTTTTTGCAAATGCTTTTGGAAATTCTTTTCAAAGTCTTTTTGCAAATATTCAAAGGTATGTGAATAAGATTTCGAGAAGCATTTTCAAGATTTGAAATTTTATCCCCCTGTTTCAAATGCTTTTCCTTTGACTAAACAAAACTCCCCCTTAATCAAATTCTCCTTTTAGTGTTCAAGAGGGTTTTATCAATTGAAGAAGATCAAATATTTTAGATACCAATTTTTTTTGAAAAACTCCTCCTTAAGATATGAATACCAATTGAGATAGAATTTCTTAGAGGAATACTAATTTCAAAGATACCAATTGAAAAACATTTAATAATTTATACTTGGCTCGAAATTTTTTGAAATAGGCGTGGTGGTGCGGTCCTTTTGATTTGGGCTCATACTCTCTCCCCCTTTGGCATTAATTGCCAAAAATGAAGTCTTTAGAGCCCTTTTACTTTCTCCCATTGGTACAAAATGAATATGAGTGAAGATTATACCAAAGTTGGAGAGTGGTGCGGACTGACGGCGAAGGGTAAATAATACAGATATAGTGGAGTGGAAGCCTTGTCTTCGCCGAAGACTCCATTTCCATTTCAATCTACGACTTAGCATAGGAATACACTTGAAAACACATTAGTTGTAGACATAAAAGAGATATGCTCAAAGGTACATAAATGAGCTATGTGTACAAAGCGTCAATCAAAATTCCGAGAATCAAGAATGTTTAGCTCATTCCTAAGTTTGGTAAAGGTTTTCTCATCTAGTGGTTTGGTAAAGATATCGGCTAATTGTTCTTTGGTGCTAACATAAGCAATCTCGATATCTCCCCTTTGTTGGTGATCCCTAAGAAAGTGATACTGAATGGCTATGTGCTTAGTGTGGCTGTGCTCAACAGGATTATCCGCCATGCGGATTGCACTCTCATTATCACATAGGAGAGGGACTTTGGTTAATTTGTAGCCATAGTCCCTAAGGGTTTGGCTCATCCAAAGCAATTGCGCGCAACAATGACCTACAGCAATGTACTCGGCTTCGGTGGTAGAAAGAGCTACTGAATTTTATTTCTTTGAAGCCCAAGACACCAGGGATCTTCCCAAAAACTGATAAGTCCCCGATGTGCTCTTTCTATCAATCTTACACCCTGCCCAATCAGCATCTGAATAACCTATTAAATCAAATGTGGATCCCTTGGGGTACCAAAGACCAAACTTAGGTGTATGAACTAAATATCTCAAGATTCTTTTCACGGCCCTAAGGTGAACTTCCTTAGGATCGGCTTGGAATCTTGCACACATGCATACGGAAAGCATAATATCCGGTCGAGATGCACATAAATAGAGTAAAGATCCTATTATCGACTGGTATACCTTTTGATCTACAGACTTACCTCCCGTGTCGAGGTCGAGATGCCCATTGGTTCCCATGGGTGTCTTGATGGGCTTGGCATCCTTCATTCCAAACTTGGTGAGTATATCTTGAATGTACTTAGTTTGGCTGATGAAGGTGCCCTCTTGGAGTTGCTTCACTTGAAATCCTAAGAAATATTTCAACTCCCCCATCATAGACATCTCGAATTTTTGAATCATTATCCTACTAAACTCTTCACAAATAGATTTGTTAGTAGACCCAAATGTGATATCATCAACATAAATTTGGCATACAAACAAATCATTTTCGATAGTTTTAGTAAAGAGTGTAGGATCGGCTTTACCGACTTTGAAGCCATTAGTGATAAGGAAATCTCTTAGGCATTCATACCATGCTCTTGGGGCTTGCTTGAGCCCATAAAGAACCTTAGAGAGTTTGTAAACATGATTAGGGTACTCACTATCTTCAAAGCCGAGAGGATGCTCAACATAGACCTCTTCCTTGATTGGTCCATTGAGGAAGGCACTCTTCACATCCATTTGATAAAGCTTGAAGCCATGGTAAGTATCATAGGCAAGTAATATTCAAATTGACTCAAGCCTAGCTACGGGTGCATAGGTTTCACCGAAATCCAAACCTTCGACTTGTGAATATCCCTTGGCTACAAGTCGGGCTTTGTTCCTTGTCACCACACCATGCTCATCTTGTTTGTTGCGGAAAACCCACTTGGTTCCTACAACATTTTGATTAGGATGTGGAACTAAATGCCATACCTCATTCCTCGTGAAGTTGTTGAGTTCCTCTTGCATTGCCAACACCCAATCTGAATCTCTAGTGCATCCTCTACCCTGTATGGCTCAATAGAGGAAACAAAAGAGTAATGCTCACAAAAATGTGCGACACGAGATCTAGTGGTTACCCCCTTATGAATATCACCGAGAATGGAGTTCACAGGGTGATCTCGTTGTATCGCTTGCTGGACTCTTGGGTGTGGCGGTCTTGGACCCTGATCATCTTCCTTGTCTTGATAATTGGCATCTCCCCCTTGATCGTTGTCCTCCTCTTGAGGTGGCTCTTCTTGATCTTTATTTTCATCATCTTGAGCTTGATCCTCATCTTGAGTTGGTGGAGATGCTTGCATGGAAGATGACGGTTGATCTTGTGCTTGTATAGGCTCTTCGGATTCCTTAGGACACACATCCCCAATGGACATGTTCCTTAGTGCGACGCACGGAGCCTCTTCATCATCTAATTCATTAAGATCAACTTGCTCTACATGAGAGCCATTAGTCTCATCAAACACAATGTCACAAGAAACTTCAACTAGTCCAGTGGACTTGTTAAACACTCTATATGCCCTTGTGTTTGAATCATATCCTAGTAAAAAGCCTTCTACAGCCTTACGAGCAAATTTAGATTTTCTACCTCTTTTAACAAGAATAAAACTTTTGCTACCAAAGACTCTAAAATATGAAACATTGGGCTTTTTACCAGTTAGGAGTTCATAGGATGTCTTCTTGAGGATTCGGTGAAGGTAGAGTCGGTTGATGGCGTAGCAAGCGGTGTTGATTGCTTCCACCCAAAACCGGTCCGAAGTCTTGTACTCATCAAGCATGGTCCTCGCCATGTCAAGTAGAGTTCTATTCTTTCTCTCCACTACACCATTTTGTTGTGGTGTGTAGGGAGAAGAGAACTCATGCTTGATGCCCTCGTCCTCAAGAAAGCCTTCTATTTGAGAGTTTTTGAACTCTGTCCCGTTGTCGCTTCTTATCTTCTTGATCCTCAAGTCGAATTCATTTTGAGCCCGTCTCAAGAATCCCTTTAAGGTCTCTTGGGTTTGAGATTTATCCTGCAAAAAGAACACCCAAGTGAAGCGAGAATAATCACCCACAATTATAAGACAATACTTACTCCCACCGATGCTTATGTAAGCGATCGGGCCGAATAGATCCATGTGGAGTAGTTCAAGCGGCCTGTCAGTTGTCATGATGTTCTTGTGTGGATGATGAACACCAACTTGCTTCCCTGCTTGACATGCACTACAAACCCTGTCTTTCTCAAAATGAACATTGGTTAGTCCCAAAATGTGCCCTCCCTTTAGAAGTATGTGAAGATTCTTCATCCCAACATGGGCTAGTCGGCGATGCCAGAGCCAACCCATATTAGTCTTAGCAATTAAGCAAGTATCGAGTTCAGCTCTATTAAAATCAACTAAGTATAGCTGACCCTCTAATACTCCCTTAAAGGCTACTGAATCATCACTTCTTCTAAAGACAGTAACACCTAAATCTGTAAAAAGACAGTTGTAGCCCATTTTGCATAATTGAGAAACTGAAAGCGAGTTATAATCTAAAGAATCTACAAGAAAAACATTGGAAATAGAATGGTCAGGAGATATAGCAATTTTACCAAGTCCTTTGACCAAACCTTGATTTGTATCCCCGAATGTGATAGCTCTTTGGGGATCATGGTTTTTCTCGTAGGAGGAGAACATCCTTTTCTCCCCTGTCATGTGGTTTGTGCACCCGCTATCAATGATCCAACTTGAGCCCCCGGATGCATAAACCTTCTTCTTTTTGTCATCCTTTGCCATGAGGCACTTGTGGCCGACGTTGGGGAAGAGGAGACCTTTGGTGACGGCGATGTTGGCGGCGTCCTCATCGGAGGAGGAGTCGGTGGAGCTCTCATCGGAGTCCCATTCCCGACACACGTGGGCATCGCCGCCCTTCTTCTTGTAGTACTTCTTCTTCTCCTTCTTCTTTCCCCTCTTGTCTTCGCCCCTGTCACTATCACTTGATAATGGACATTTAGCAATAAAGTGACCGGACTTACCACACTTGTAGCAAACCTTCTTGGAACGGGGTTTGTAGTCTCTCCCCTTCCTTTGCTTGAGAATTTGGCGAAAGCTTTTGATGATTAGCGCCATCTCCTCATTGTCGAGCTTGGAGGCATCGATGGGGAGCCTACTTGATGTAGACTCTTCTTTCTTCTCCTCTGTCGCTTTGAATGCGACGGGTTGCACCTCGGGTGTGGAGGTGGCGCCTCGCTCGACGATTTGTTTGGAGCCTTTGATAATCAACTCAAAGCTCACAAACTTTCCTATAACTTCTTCGGGAGACATTAGCTTATATCTAGGATCACCACGAATTAATTGAACTTGTGTAGGATTAAGAAAAATGAGTGATCTTAGAATAACCTTGACCATTTCATGGTCATCCCATTTTGTGCTCCCGAGGTTGCGCACTTGGTTCACCAAGGTCTTGAGCCGGTGGTACATGGCTTGTGGCTCCTCCCCTTGGTTGAGCATGAATCGACCGAGCTCCCCCTCGATCGTTTCCTGTTTGGTGATCTTGGTCACCTCATCTCCTTCGTGTGCGGTCTTGAGCACGTCCCAAATCTCTTTGGCACTCTTCAACCCTTGCACCTTATTATACTCCTCTCGACTTAGAGAGGCAAGGAGTATAGTAGTGGCTTGGGAGTTGAAGTGCCGGATTTGGTCAACCTCCTCCGAATCATAGTCCTTGTCCCCCTCTTTTGGTACCTGCGCTCCATACTCAACAATATCCCATATGCTTTTGTGGAGTGAGGTTAGGTGATGCCTCATTTTACCACTCCACATAGAATAATCTTCACCATCAAAAACAGTGGTTTGCCTAAGGGAACGGAAAGTAATGGAGTGCATTTGGAAACGAGAGGATAGCGGAGGGGCATCTTACTATACTTCTTGCGCTCATGGCGCTTAGAAGTGGCGGATGCCGATTCGGAGCCGGAGGTGGAAGGTGACGAAGAGTCTGTCTCGTAGTAGACCACTTTCTTCATCTTCTTCTTCTTGTCACCTTTCCATTGTGACTTGATGGAGGAAGAAGATTCTTCCTTGTGCTTGTGGCCGGACTCCCTTGAGTGGGTTCTCCCCGAGCTTGCGGACTTGTCGTCGCCGGTCCCAATCTCCCTCTTGGCGGATGCTCCCGATATCACTTCGAGTGGTTAGACTCTAATGAAGTACCGATTCTAATACCAATTGAAAGTCGCCTAGAGGGGGGATGAATAGGCAAATCTAAAATTTATAAACTTTAAGCACAATCTACAAGCCGGGGTTATCGTTAGAAATAAAGTCGAGTCCGAAAGAGACGGCGAAAACAAATCACAAGCAAATAAAGGCGGATGACACGGTGATTTGTTTTACCGAGGTTCGGTTCTTGCAAACCTTCTCCCCGTTGAGGTGGTCACAAAGATCGGGTCTCTTTCAACCCTTTCCCTCTCTCAAACGGTCACCTAGACCGAGTGAGCTTTTCTCCTCAATCAATTGGGTCACTTAGACCCCACAAGGACCACCACAACTTGGTGTCTCTTGCTTTGATTACAAAGGTGTTGAGAACAAGAAATGGGGAAGAAGAAAAGCGATCCAAGAACAAGAGCTCAAAGAACACGAGCAAAACTCTCTCTCTAGTCACTATTTGCTTGGAGTGGAAATGGGACTTGGAGAGGCTTTGATTCTATTGAATTTGTGTCTTGTATTGATTGCACTAGCTCTTGTATTGAATGTGAAGTCTGAAAACTTGGATGCCTTAAAGTGTGGTGGTTGGGGGTATTTATAGCCCCAACCACCAAAATGGTCGTTGGGGAGGCTGTCTGTCGATGGGCGCACCGAGCAGTCTGGTGTTCCACCGGACAATGTCCGGTGCGCCAGCCACGTCACCCAACCGTTAGGGTTCAACCGTTGGAGCTCTGACAACTGGGACCACCGGACAGTCCGGTGGTGCACTGGACAGTCACTGTTCACTGTCCGGTGTGCCTTCTAGTGCCTGCTCTGACTCTGCGCGCGCTGTCCGCGCACTGTTGACGCATTGTTCATCATTTGCAGACGACCGTTGGCGCAGTAGCCGTTGCTCTGCATGGCACATCGGACAGTCCGGTGCTACACTGGACAGTCCGGTGAATTATAGCGGAGTGGCTTTTCCAGAAACCCGAAGGTGGCGAGTTCGAGTTGATTCACCCTGGTGCACCGGACACTGTCCGATGGCACACCGGACAGTCCGGTGCGCCAGACCAAGGTAGCCTTCGGTTGGTTTTGCTTCTTTCTTTTTGAACCCTATCTTGGACTTTTTATTGGTTTTGTGTTGAACCTTTGGTACCTGTAGAACTTATAATCTAGAGCAAACTAGTTAGTCCAATTGTTTGTGTTGGGCAATTCAACCACCAAAATCATTTAGGAAAAGGTTTGACCCTATTTCCCTTTCAATAACCACGCACGAGTTAAGGATAATCGCCCGAGTTAATCTGATCGTGGTGGCGCGGACCGTCCGGACTCTAGGGCCGGACCGTCCGTCACAATCTCAAAACCACTTCTTTTTCCGCCAGTATAACAAGACATGTATCAAAAGAAGTACACTTTTCTCTCTTAACACAAATATTCAAAACTTGAACTATAGCAAAAGGTTAGATATATAGTTTAAAATGGGTTTTAGTAGCTTTCTTTTAATCTAAACATGACCTCATTACAACCACTATATAAGAAAAATAAATATGCATATATAGCCTAAGAAAAATAAATATGCATATATAGCCTATAGGTGTTTATGATGATTAACACAACTTCCCTGTCTCCCTCAATTCCTCTTTCCATTTTAATATCGTGTTTTCTCTGTTCCAAAATAAAATTCGTTTTTGGCTATTTAGTGAATTTATAAAATACTTGGTGTATGTGTTCTATATATATATCTACATTATTTATCATTATTTAGTTGAATATATACATAAAAATTAAGAGTTAAAATAAGTATTATTTTGTAACGGATGGAAAGGACAAAACCTATGCTAGATGGCAACGCCTACACTACTGTTGCTAGAAAGACTTGTGTCACTTTTGTCGTCCAAGCCAATCAATTATTCAACATTCTCGTGAAAGTTTAAGCGTTCTACAGTCATAATTTTCATTTCTTTTAATTGAGAGATCTAAATTACGCTGATTTTTGTGCAAGTCCAATACTTAATTTGTAGCTAAATAAAAATACATGTACTTTTGAATCTAAATTTTTTTTTTAAAAAAAATAGTTAGGAGAGAAGCGAGGATCATGATACAGTTATAAACTTGCCAATCGATGCAAAAAAAAAACCCCCGTTGTTGAAAGCATCTGGTGTAAACCAGCTTATTAACAGCATAATGTGGTGGCTCCATGCGAACCCAAACAAATCATTGTCAACACAATCTCCTTTAAATGGAACACAATGTAGCTTAATTATGAGCGTTGCTACGTTTACGACTCTAGTGGTAGACTTAGATACGACTATACTCATAATTCTTTAGTCCAGAACAAGAGGTAACAACAACCCTAGATTAAGGTTGGTCATACTCCAGTCGTACAGGTAGGTCGTACTTGAATCACTTTTGCTTAATTATAAAGCAAATGCAAAAAACCATGCTTACCTAGGGAATTAACGTCATTAAAATTAGAGTTTTTGCAGTATAACTAAAATACTAACCGAACGTACGTTTTGAGCGATATACTAGTATAATCTAATTAAAGTACTGCAAGTGCTCATGATTAACACCTGGTCTTTGTCAGCTGTCAATGTTATAGCTTATTGACTGATTGATCACACAAAAAAAAATCAATACATTATGGTATGAGTGCTATACATCTGACCAAATAAAGATCAATGATGATGATCTTGTTTTAAAGCAGAACATATGCTCTATATATATCACCAACAGCTACACTGTTACTGGAAAGACGGATGTCACTTTTTGTGTGTTAGCTCTATTCTAGATTCTCAGGTGGAAACTTAATACAGTTGTAGTCAATTTTCTGTTTTTGTTACTGTCTTATTAGCTGAAAGATTGAAGTTGTGCTAGAAGTATCCAATCTTCAATGCAAGCTTCCAATACTTCCAGCTAAACTTCTAAAGTTTTAAAAATCTAAAGGTCTTCAAAAACAAAATAGGAGGGAAACATGGATCATATATACTGCCGTCTAACTTGCTTACAGAGCCAATCTTCTGTTAAAAGCGTTCCATACAGATGATATTATGGATCATTGAAAGTGTGGACTGTTATAACCTCAGGATGTATGGAAGTGTAATGCAAGAGGTAGCTAGTCTAATAACAATTAGGGTTAAGTTATAGTTCTTTGCAAATGAAAGGCGGCCTAGAGCCCTAGATCAATCAACATGTAGTGTAGGTAGCAAAAGGCAACCATGACTGTACAAATCTCTCTGCAAATCTTGTTGGTGGCACCATAGCATATATAATAAGAATTGACAGTCTGATCCTTTTGTGATTTAATCGGACCCACAGCTAATCATCACTCCCATCAGCACAACCATAGATTAATCCAAGAGCAAACTAAAATAATCCTTGAAGAATAAACTAAGCAACCAATGGATCAACTCTCATCACAAGAGCAGTACTGCAGTAGCAATCACCTAATCAAGCCACTAACTCTGCCCTAATCGCCGCCAAATGCCTGCTGCACCAGCGGCAGCGGCGCACACCTTGCACTGCAATGCTAGCTACCTCATCATGCGACCGATTCCATCCTTACTGGGGGCTCGCTGCGCCACGTCCGGCGTCGCCGCCGTTCGCCCCGCGGTGGCGCTGGGCCATCTCCCGCGTCTGCCCCTCGTCCTGCTGCTGGACGCCGCCGCTGGCGTTGAGCGCGGCGAGCATGCCGATGTTGGCGTCCATTGTCGTCCCGGCGGGGAAGTTGTTGGCGCTTCTTGTTGACATGAACTGGAGCGGCGCCTGCACCGTGCTCCCGCCGCCGCCGAACGCCCACGTGGGCTGCATCCAGAAGGCGCCAGCGCCGGCGCTGTTGGGCGCCACGGCCCACATTGCGGTGGCTGGCGTGACGCGGGCCTTGTGTTCCTCGGCGTCGCCGCCGTCGGGATGATGCTGGCGCGCCGCGGGGTCCTTGAACAGGTCGTCGTCGCCCTCCCTGTAGCGCTTCCTCATGAACTCCCCGGCGCCGGGATCTTGCGGCGCCTGCTGCTGCGGAGGCGGTGGGAGGAGCTGCTGCTGCTGCTGCTGGTGTGGGTGATGGTGGTTCCAGCCGAGCATGGCGGCGACCTCGTGCTGCGGCGGCGGGAGGTGGTGGAAGGCGACGGCGCGGGAGGCGGAGGACGGGTGGGACGCGCCGGCGGCGGAGCGGAGGGAGACGGCGAGCGAGGAGAAGTTCGCCGGGATGGTCCCGGTGCCGGTGGCGGCGACGATGGCGGGCTCGGCCTGCTGCAGCAGCCACTCGATGGTCTCGCCGTCGGTCTTGTGGCCCAGCTCCCGCGTGAGCTGGAACACCCGCGCCGCGCACAGCGCCGGCATCCGTATCCGGCGCCCGCGGCCCTCCACCTTGGTGTGGCGGTCCTTGGTGGGCCGTTTGCTCCCCGCAGCAGCCGCGGGCACCACGGCCTTCGTCTTGTCCGCAGCAGCGCCGGACGATCCTGCAGGCGCTGCTGCCGCCGCCGCCGACGACTGCTGCTGCTGCTGCGCCAGCTGCACATCCACCGGGACGGCGGGCGCGATGGCCCGCGACCCCATGAACTGCGCCATCCCGGCCGCGCTGGCAGCGGCGTAGTAGAACGGCTGGTGCCCCGCCGCTTGGTGATGGTGGTGGTAGCGCTGCTGTTGCTGCTGGTGATGATGCTGCTGCTCGGAGGCGCTCCTGCTGCTGTTGGTGCTCGTGCTCGTGCTGCTCGACGGCGCGTCCATGCCTCGTCGTGCTTCTGTCTTCCTTGAGCAAAAGAACCTCCGATCCCTTCGGAGCTAGCTAGCTACGCTTGCTCTCTCCCGGCCGCGTGGTGTGCGCCTTCATGCAGCACGAGCGACGGCGTTGGACGGAGGGGAGCGGAGCGGAAGAGGACGCGGCGGCGGCGGCGTGTGTGCACCGTTGCACGTGCGTGGCAGACGCGGATGTGGGTGTGGGGAGTGGAGATCAGAGGTGTGGGGCTGGGAGGCGAAAGAGAAAGAGAGAGGGACGTGGTGGAGAGAGAAGCGGGGAGGTCAGAGGGAGGGAGAGGATGGTGATGACTGAGGAGAGTGAGAGAGAGAGAGAGAGAAAGAGGGGTGGGGTTGGGGGTGTTGTTGGGTTATGTCATGGGTTAATTTCCTAAGCAAAAGCCATTGCTCTGGCTGGCAGGGACCTATAGCTACATACCCTAACCTCGTTGCTTCTCTTCCTCCCAACCTTTTTTTTTCTCATTTTCTGGTGGTGGAGCGTTTCCACTGCCATTTCCGACTGGCAACTCGTCGAGTTCAACTTCAAACCCACACAGCAAAGCATGCATATGGATCCGTAACAATCCATTGGTGTGAACGCGTGCATGGCCCGTTGATAGAGAAGAGGAGAAGAGAAGAGAATTTAAGAGGGAAAGTTTGTACGTACGCGCTTGCTTGGAGAGATCGAGCTGGATTATCTAATTATTTGCTGGCTGCGTGGGAGGCCGGGGTATATATGATTTCGATCGACCGGGCAGAAAAATAAAATCAAGCTGGACTAAATTATGTCGCTAGCTAGCAGCTCCTGCTCATCATCAACCCTATTTTTTTTTTTTGTAGATACTGCCCCTGCCTGTGCTAGGCTGCTATGTATGCATAGTTCCATCTTGCGTGCACTACTCTTTTTTCCATGATTCCACTCGTCCCTCGATCCCGTGACAGCACACATCGGTCATGTTCATGTCATTCCCCTTCCATACATATATTTACATACTCCACAGTTCCAACACAATAATCATCTCTCTCTCTATATAGATAGACTAGCATGCTGCAAAGTTCATGAAAACTGCTCACAATTAAGATTGTTATTGTGCATGCATGCATGCATGCATGCATGCATGCATGTTGTTGTCCTTTTTTATATATATATATGGCAGGTTCATATAATAATTATATTGTCTAAGACAAAAGAAAAAATGAATAGGATCAAATCAATTGGGACCATTTGGCCTGCGACGGAGCCAGCGCGACGGCGAGGGTAATTAGCAGTTTCTGGAAAAAAAAGGGGAAATATAAGCACTCGTGGGGCCTGGCCCTGGGAATGATGAGCCCAAAGAGGAGCTAAAGAGGGCAGAGCGGCCCCTTTCTTTTCCCTTTGCGCCGAGACACGCCTGAGAAACGCTAGAAAGCCCCCCCTCTTGTTCTCCTCCTTCTCTGGCCTTCCGTTCCGGCCGGTAATAATGCAATTCAAAAATAGTAGTACACTAAACCTGGATCATCTTAACTTTGACCGAGTTTATATACAACGCCAAGGTGTAGATAGTTTGAGTAGGTATATATAGATAGAACCATTATCTAAAAAAATATAGATAGAATCGGAATCGGATTTTTCTTCTTCTGTCGGACAGAGAGGTACTCTCTTCGTTTTTTTTAATTTGTTGTGTGGTTATGAACTGAGGGACGGTAAATATTCGAGAACGGAGCTAGATTTTAATGTTTAGATTAGAAGCATTGAAAAGTAACGAGTTTTTCTGCTGGACAGAGAGGTAGTATTCACTCACCACAACCATATCACACCTCCGGCTTCTTGAATTCGATGAGTAGAGTATTATATTTATACTAGTGTATGTGTATCATGTCATGTGTGATCCGCGGGTAGACGGGAGCGGGGCAGCGGAGCCATGCGGCGGGGAGACATCGCAGGTGCGGGGTGTCAGAGCGGGGAGCATCTAATGCTGCTGACAGCTCATCCCCAACAGCGCCAACCAGGTCTCTTCACTCACCTCCCTCCACACACTCCCTGCCCTGCCCTGCTCCCACACTCACTCTCACACTACACTACTGCTAGCCCCTGCTGCTGCTGCTTCTGAGCTGCTGCTGCCTGTTGCCTCTCCCCCTCTCTCTCTCTCACACACAACACACACAAAAGTCGTTCAAACAGATAGATAGATAGATAGATAGAGATGTGAGGCAAGGCATGCTACTCCTGCCGTCTCCATTTCCAAGGACCATCATGGGTTAATCACAAGACGATGCTCCACTCAGCTCTGAATCATACATGCCTAAGGCTAATAAGCTGGCCGCCGGCCACCAGTACGTACAGAGATAGATCGAGTCGCTCTGATCACCCAGTGCTTGCTAGCTAGCTAGCTAGCTCCAGTAGCCCTCCACACACCACACCTTTCCTTGCATCGTATCTTGTGCCTCAAGGTCGTTGTTAATTAAAATCGTGAGCCCTGATCGGATTGGAACTCGAATGTGGTACGGCAAAGCATAGAGTGTAATCGTAACTATATTAGAATCATAGAATTAACCCTATATAACTAAGATCCATGGCGAAGCCATAAAACCGTACTCCCTCCGTTCTTTTTTCTGTTTGTCGCGGTTTAGTTAAAAAATAGACTAGCGAGCGATAAATATTAATTCGAGAACAAATATAGTATCATAATGAGTAAGATTATTTGTACCTGTTTGAGCCCCGGAGAGAAGCTAGAAGCTAGCACATGTCTTAATTAGTGGCAGCGACCCGAGCGACCGTGGAGTTCTTATTCTCTTTTGATATGATGTCGTTGGTGTTGTTGAAAATATTACTCCAGCTCTAAAATCGATAGTGATAAATGGAGTCAAAACTCGCTTGCTAGCTCGTACTCCCTTCGTTTCAACTCTTAGTTTTTATGTCAGGACGATGAAGATGGAATCTAGTCACATTTTCTAAAACGACTTTTATTTTGGGTATGAATTGAACTTACAGAAAAAGATTCTCCTAGTGAAGATTCTCGTAAAGAGTTACCTTATCATTCCCGCTCCTTTTTATTAGTAAACCAAAATTCCATGAGCTAGCTAGCTAGCCATTTTAACACCGGTTAGTTGTAGCCACTAGTACAGAGAAGTTCTATAGTGGCGGTTGTAAACCTATTTATAGTGGCGTTTTTCGTAACCGCCAGTGCTAGGGGCCAGTAGAAATGACCATTTTTACAGGCGGGTAACT
This sequence comes from Zea mays, assembly GCF_902167145.1. Lineage (NCBI taxonomy): Eukaryota > Viridiplantae > Streptophyta > Magnoliopsida > Poales > Poaceae > Zea > Zea mays. The sequence goes on from NC_050099.1 coordinate 211,252,650, forward strand.
GAGGACCGCCAGTGAAAATCGATTTTCACTGGCGGTCGGCGTAATAAAACCGCCAGTGAAAATCGATTTTCACTGGCGGTCGACGTAATAAAACCGCCAGTGCAAATCGTTTCCAGGAAACATAAAACATATTTTAAAAATAGTTAAAAAAATTTATTTTTATTAGGCCCACCCCACCCGCGCAAAATTCGCGGCATTTTTCGCCAGTGCAAGCGCGCTACGCGGTTGTTAGTATTCGAACCGTCGACCTCACCCTTGCGCGTACCCTCCCCTACCACTCCGTCTATGACATGTCTTGTGACTAGTTTGTAGTTGTTTTTTCCACATATTACAACCATTTGAGTGTAAATTGCTTATTTGAGACCCTAAACGAATTCAAATAAAAAAGTTGTCAACTACAAAGATAAATAACTTTTAAAGTTCTACAACTTTTATTTTGACACTTTTTTCATCCGAGGTAGTTTACAAAATTTGAATTTTAAATTTGACATACTTAGATTCAATTTTTGAGAACCGAAATGAGTTCAAACAAAAAAGTTGTCAACTACAAAGTTTCATAACTTTTAGAGATCTACAACTTTTATTTTGGTGGTTTTGTCATACGAGGCCGTTTGAAAAACTCGAAAAATTAAGGATAAAAATGATTTCTAGTGGCGGTTCCTTAAGAAAACCGCCACTAGAAATCGTATTTCTAGTGGCGGTTACTTAAGAAAACCGCCACTACAAATCATGGATTTCTACTGGCGGTTTTCTTAAGGAACCGCAAGTAGAAATACGATTTCTAGTGGCGGTTTTCTTAAGGAACCACCACTAGAAATAACACAGTCGGTGGATAACCGAAACCGCCTGTAAAAATAAATCGTCCCCGCAGGCTTTGAGCCTTTTTGTACTAGTGAGCTGCCCATTCAATAGCACACGTGCTCCTGGTGGAAGCAATGCAAAGGGGCCGGGCCGACCGGTTAAAAACACGTTACTATGATAGTTAATTAATTGTTGGAGTATATAAAAATAAATTGTCTATCTCTCTCCATAAGTTTAAGTTTTCCAGGTGAACAGGTCGAAGATATACGCAACTTAATATGGTATTAGCACTAGTACAGAGAAGCTCTACACAGTCATACAGGCGGTTGTGAACCTATTTGTACTGCCGTTTTCAGAACCGTCAGTGCTAGAGACCAGTAGAGAAAATTATTTGTACAAATGGGTAATTGAGAATTGTTAGTGGAAATCGATTTCTACTGGTGATTGTGCTAAGAAAACCGTCAGTGGAACCGCCGGTGAAAATCTTTTCCAGGCACTAGAAAAATCGATTTTTAGTGGCGGTTAGCTTAATAAAACCGTATGTAGAAATCATGGATTTCTAGTGGCGGTTTCTTAAGGAACCACATGTAGAAATATGATTTCTACATGCGGTTTTGTTAGGAAACCACTACTACAAATATCATTGGCGATTGATAACTGAAACTGCCTGTAAAAATTAAACCCTACCATAGACTTCGAGCTTTTTTCTACTAGTGGAGAGTAAAAGTTCTTAAGTTTGAATCCCTAGTTAGCGCCAATAAAATAAACTAATTATTATTCTCTCCCACTACACGTTTGAGACCTGACCTGAGTGGACCTCCAGGCGAGGAGAAAAAGTTTACTATGCAGGCAATGCTTCTTACATTACCACCATCCAGTGTTTCGAATTTTGTCGGATCGGATCTCATGCATGGCTGGAATGAAATGTTGGTCGATCGCTCACAGTATATACTACTATCTGCTGTCATGTGCACGGCATATATATATATATATATATATATATATATATATATATATATATATATATATATATATATATATATATATATATATATATATATATATATATATATATATATATATATATATATATATATATATATATATATATATATATATATATATATATATATATATAGTAATCATCACTGATTATATATACATGTGTTGTCGCTGGATCATCATCAGATTCACTCCCAACATGCATCATTGTTGTTGTATAGTACTCTCTCTGTCTTAAATTAAAATCCGTTTTAGATAATCCTTAATATATGTGTTTTATATATATGTCTAGATTTATCATAATCCATTTGAATATAGACACAAAAACTAACACCTAACACCTAAAACGACTAATACAGTGGGACCAGAGGGAGTAATAATTTACAAAAAAAAAAAACAAGACATGCCACTGTTTGTGTTGCATTCGTATGTATTCGTACATACCTGGGTTAAAGTCTCTCGACAGAATGCGCAGAGAAAATAGGCAGTAGCGAGCTGCTGATGGTCCCGGCCGGCCGGTCAAACAAGCAGGCCACTGTCTCCTCGATCGATCGTCAAATAATGATATCGATCTAACCATGCATGATGACTGCTGTAATACATGCAGAGTAACTGTATCTATCCATGCATGTTAATTTATAGTTACCGTGATGGGACTCTCACCTTAGCATTGCTGGAAGGCAAACAGCAGCTGGTAAAAGGTAATCGTTTTTTCACGCGTATATATATGTTCTGTATATCCCTGTCCAAAGCTTAATAAAAGTACCTTGCATTGCACTGAGCTGGGTTATATATCTGCTGCATTAGTATTGTGAAAAATACCATTTCATTTACTGCAACTTACAAACATAATCTCATCCCTTGTCAGGCAAATTTTGTTAGAGTTAAACTCTATGTTTTATCTTTCGGAAATTTTTGGCTGGTGTCCACAGGGTTCTATATTAAGGGCTAATTTTGAAACTTAAATTCCTTCCGAGGTTTCCGAGGATTGAGTGAGAAATTAACTCATTTTCCCTTCAATCCTCCGTATCGGGATTTAAGTTCCCAAACTAGCCCTAAGGTGGAAAAGTAAGACTGTGTTTGTTCATGACCAAGTATTATTGCTACACCATTCTTTGGACATGCCACTGTTTCCTAAATTGTTGTTTAACATAGTTACTGTTAGTTATATTGTGGGTTTGATCCATATAAATAATTAAATAAACCATAAGATCCGCATTAAACAAAGTTTGCATTATGATTTAGTACCATACGAGAGTTTGAACGGACGTTAACTCAACTTATAAGGTTGGACTTTGTATGTCTACATAGAGAGATTGAGAAAAGGAAGGAGTACCACATGCGCGCCATGGCATGGCGATGTTTTGCCACTTTGGATACTGCATCTGGGGGGAAGTTTTCATTCGTAATTCCTAAAGTTACGAGATGTTCTCGTATGATGACAGAATGAAAGTTTTTGCACGGTCGCGATATGACATGGCAATGTTTTGCCACTTAGGGAGTTACTGTATGTGAGGTGGCGATAGTTTCTGTTCTTACTCCTAGAGTTACGAGAGTTTCATGTATGATGACAGAAGGAAACTTTCAATTCATAACTCCTGTAGTTACAGGAGTTTCTCTTATGATGACAGAAGATAAGCTTCTGTTTGTAACTTCTAGAGTTACATGAATTTTGTGTATGATGAAAAAAGGGAAGTTTTCATTCATAACTCCTGGAGTTACGAGAGTTTCTCATATGACGATGGAAGTAATTTCTTGTCTCTTGATCTCTCACGCCCGTTTGATTCTTCTGGCTTCGAGACAAAAGCTCCATCCTATATCCATTCAACTTCTTTAGTTATGTTGTTGGCCAAGTTCTCTCCATCGCTTTGTACTCTCCTTTCTAGTGGTGATCAACACTTTGTCCTCTACTTTTTGGCAAATCGATGGTGATCAACATGACTACCTCTATGCACTATACCAAGCAAGACAACTACACTGATAGACACTATGTTGACTAGTGCATTTGACTCTGTCGTTGGGTATGTTTCTCTTGCTCACTATCCAAACTCATGTTAGTCAGTAAACATGCTCATCAGTCATCACACCAAGATCACATGTGCATATATCTGATGTCACACACTTGTTGATTATCTTTTTCTGGGTTAAATTAATGCTAAAATTGCCTAAATTTCTAATGATTAAAAAATGTGATGGGCTTTTCTCGGTAGCTGGCTTTGCGAGTATGTTGAAACTAAATGTATTTAAGGGTACACATTATTGCTAAAATTGCCTAAACATGGTTGATGTTAATGGAGAAACACTGAAGTATGGTTATTTGTCGCCTATCATTCTTCAAGTTTCTCATTCACCTAATTGGTGGGTTGACACATGGGTCAACATTCATATTTGTGCTAATATTTCTTTGTTTTCTTCTTATCAGGCCATGAGAACTTCGATCCTCCTTGTTGGCGGGGAATGGTCCCTCAGTAAGGAAGAATTTAATTATTGGTTTGTTGCTATATCAAGATGGCCACAAACTTGGTTTTAGTCCAATAAATATATAATGTCTAAGTATGAAATTTTTATTGGTAAAGGCTTTAAAGGCTTGTTCCACTTGAGATGTCCACAATTTCTTGTGCAAGTCGTTGTAATTGTACTAAGTGGGGCGAGAGTCTTGTGAGACCGTGACAACCGAGTTTGTATCACGGTCGCCACCATGTACCGGAGGGAACGAGGCCCGTGACGCTTCAGCCGGAAGCTCGATAGTGGAGACGACAGGGAGCTTCCAAGAGGAGCTAAAAATAGAGCACCACTTGTACGTGGAGAAGGCCCGTGGCTCACTACGGAGTTACTCGACCAAGGTGCTTGGCCCTCGCGTGGGCTACCCTTTGCATAGGGGAACCAACGAGGATTAGTCAGAACCTTGCGTGGTTCCGGATAGCTCGGTAAAAATACCGACATCATCCACGAGATTTTGCATCTCTACCTTGCTCTTTACCTTCTGCATTTATATTGAGTAATTAAGTTTCAATATCCTCTTTCTAGTAAGAATATTTAGGATTGAAACTTAGGCTTTGTGGTAGAGATAGCAAAACTTAGTCAAAACCTAGTTTGCACATTCTAGATTGATTATTTGCATAGGTTTTGCTCTAGGAATTTAATTGTGGCCTAGTTTAGAGAATAGTTTTTAGATGTCCTAATTCACCCCCCTCTTAGGCGTCACCATTTCCTACAAGTGGTATTAGAGCCCGACTTGGCTCATTGGAAAAGTTTTAGCTTCACCACTGTAAGGAAAATGGACCCCGATCCATTTGGCTAAAGGGATTTGGGTGTTTGATGATCAACATAGTCTGTGGACTAATGTGTTTGGTAGTGTTTGTATTTATAGTTCACAGGATGCGAAGAGGATTGGACTAAGGCACTGAGGATGCAACACCTCAAAAGAAAACATAAAAAGAGCTTAGAAGTCCAAGTCTCAAGAACAAAAGAAGCCCAAGGAAACATCGAAGAAATTAATGAAGTGGGCAGTTGTAACACCTTGAATTTGGGGGTATAAAATTTCTTTCTTATTATCATCCAAATTCAGATGTTACTCTTCTCTATCTCTCTCTAGTTTCTATCTCTCTCTAGTTTCTCTCTCTTTCTCTTTTGGTTAGGGTTAGCTTAGTTAGTGAGGGATTATTTATTTTATTTTTGACAAAACAGATGAGTCATGAAATGTTGCATCATGTTGAGTTTCAAATATTCTTTGAATTGTTGCACATGTTGATTTGGTTTGAATTTGAAACTTGATTTGAATTTGAATTGAAAACCCTAGAGAAAATAAATAGAAAAGCAATTAGAAATTCCCTGGAAAATAGAAAAGCCAATTTATCCCAAGTCGGCCCATTAAGCCCAGTCCTGTGCCCGCGCGCCCTCGGTGCCTGACAGGCGGGCCCCGCCTGTCGGCGCTAACCCGCGTGCCCTCTCTCCCTCTCTCTCTCTCGCTGCCCCGTGGGCCAGGTTTGTCGCGCGTCGTTCCTCTCGCACGCGCGCCGCTCTCTCTCTGTCCCGCCGGCCCCACCTATCAGCTCGTCCCCAACCTCCCGCCCACGTTCCCCCGTCGTGGACGCGCCCACCGCGCGATCTCTGGCCACCTCCGCACGTCCTCGCCCCTTTTGAGCCCCGCGCCTCGCTCGCCCAACTTCGCTGACACCCTCACAGGATGCAGTTGTAACTTGCGCCCTCAGCCGAACCCTCTCGCCCTCTCTCTCGCTCTACGCGCGCGACCAGAGAGCTCCGCCACCGCCCACCGTCGACTATCGTCTGTTCTGCGACCATCGTCGAGCCCGCGCCCCGTCTGTTGCCTCGGTGAGTTCCACCTTGCCGTCAGCTACTCGGGACACCCTCTGGTTTGCCTGGTCTGCACTCACCGGAGCGTTTGTTGTGCAGCCGGAGACCCGCCGTCGTCGACCCAAGGCTCCATCGCACCCCACCGTTCTCCAAGCGCCCCAGAGTTCGCACTCGAGGTGAGCACCCTTCCCATGCCTTTATTTCGCCAAGTATCGCCCCAGAGCCCGCGCAATTGCTCACCGGAGTTAGTTGCGCCGCCGCGGGACTTTTCCCACCACGGTCTGCGTTCTCTGACGCCCCCGTGCCAGTTCTACGCCCACGGTCGTGTTCGCCGGGTTGACCTGAACGTGCCTGACCCTTTCCCTTAGCCCCTAGAGCCTCGCCGTGGCCGCCCCTCGTCTCCGGCGAGCCCTCACCGCGAGACCGAGCGGCGCCACCGCGCTCATGTCCGGCCCCTGGCCGTTGGATCACGGGCGTCCGTCCGAGATCTAACGGTTTAGGTTTAATCAGTGCAGATCTAATCTCGGCCCTCCAATCCAAATCTGACCGTCTTCTCTCTTCCCCTCACCCGTGCCCCTGCCGCTGGGCCCGGCTGGTCAGCCCGCCCTGGTTCGCTGACACCCTATCCCCGCCTGTCAGTCGCGTCCGCGCGCTCGCGCCCGCACATGCGTCCGCGGATCTAATCTTGTCCGTTGATCTCTGATCCGATGGTCGAGATCACCTCGTACCCCTTCGCGTGTATGTTTTACTTAAGAGACCCTCGGGTTTTAGGAAATCAACCCGTCGTCCTGAGGTTTATCGCGCAGACCTCTGGTTTCTTTTAAATAGCCCCCTGTGCTTTTATTTAATAACAGAATTAGCCCTAATTTCATATTTTAAACTTCAAAACTTGTTTATTTCATATCTTTCTCATATGAACTCCAAATTTAGTGGTTCAAATTGCAAAATATTCATGAAATTATTCTCTGTCCAAATAAATTATGCTCATCTATAGTCTGTACACTTTAATTTTACACCTAGAATATAGGATTAATGTATATGTTGATTTACTCATTTAATGAAATAGATAAAAGGGAAGCCCTAGAAGTTAAAGTATATTTAATCTTGTGAGATTAATAATATGTATTACATGAATTCATCTCTGGTTTAACTTTTAGGTCTCAATAAAATGAATAGAATTAGGTTATGTGATTATGGACAACACTTAAAGAATAATCAATTCCTAAATGAGATTAGTTCATCTTATAATTTAATCTTTTTCTTTGTTTTAATTACTACTTTACCTCTTTGAGATGTGTTCCAAACACATAGAGAGTAATCAATTCTTAATTAAGATTAGTTCATTTTATAATTTGATTTCATTCTCCTTTATTTAATACTATACCTTTTGAGATGTGTTCCAATGTTTGTACATGCTTGATGTGCTCTTCATTTGTACATTCCAAATGTATTGAATGTATGATCGCTTTATTTAGACAACGAGTAGCTCGTGGTTCCTGAGTGTGTTGCCGAAGATCCCTCTGAGCAACAACCTGGTGAAGGCAAGTGTCCTCAGACCTATCATGTCCTACTTTACTTTATAATTCACTGTCCCGCATTACATTATTGAAACTTAAGGATTGACTAGTATGTATTTACCTTATCCTTGTTTACCTTTTTATCATGGTTAGCTTATGCTATTGCTTTAACTTAATCAATGAACATGATGTGATTATTTATGAAACGATGATGTTATCCCGATGACGTTCTTGTGATACTTTAGGGAACTCAGGCTGTTTCCTGAGTACCTCTCCGTAAGGACCTATTTGGGGAGTGACAACCCTGGATAACAGTGCAACCATGAGGGTGGAATGGGACACTCTTTGCTGATTAATTAGAGGACCCAGAGGATTAGTTGGCTTCGCCATAGGGCCGTCAATGGGGTTCGGGCACAGTACTTGCTCTGCCGAGGCTGGTTGCGGAGGTTCTCGATTTGGTTTTGTTAGTCATCCTTCCTTTGGGGAGATGTACTGTGTTTATCAAACTGGAGAAACCTAATGGGCGACTATGACCTCTGGGAAATCTTTGTAAAGGCTACGTAGTGAGACCCTGCTAGGTCACCTTGGTAGTGATCAATGGGGAGGCTAGAACCCCGGGCAGAAAGGGAATCACGACTTGTGGGTAAAGTGTGCGACCTCTGCATATTGTGAGAAACTGGTATATCATCCGTGCTCACGGTTATGAGCGGCCTTGGGATCCTCTTTGATTAGAAGAACTTTGGTTACTTTTATAATGATGATTAGCAATGGTGGTTATAATTTTGATCTCTGGTATTTCCTCTTGGAGGGAGTACTTCTGGGTAATAACTGGGTTTATTACTAAAATTTGGCTCTACTTATAGTAATAAAACTTGACCAGCTAAAAGCAACTGCTTAACCTTAACTCCACATACATCTAGTCCACTTTAGCCAAACAGGACATTTGCTGAGTATGTTGATGTGTACTCACCCTTGCTTTACAAACCACCCCACCCCAGGTTGTCCCCACTATAATTAGTGCTCAGGAGGAGATGTTGGCAACATGGAGGACTTTGAGGAGTTCCAGGACTACGATGAGTTCTAGTTTATTTTAGTGGCAAACCCCTAGTCAGCTGCCTGTGTAGGCTTATCTTCTATGTTTCGTTTCTCCGCACTTTGATATTAATGTTGAACACTATGGATATGTATTAGACTCTGTGGATGTCTTGGACATCTTGATGTAATTAAAGTACCTTCTCGCTATTTACTTTGAGCATTGTGTGATGATGTCCAATTATGCCATCGCTGTGTACGTGAAATCTGATTCTCGCACGTACATGGTTCACATTCGGTTTGCCTTCCAAAACCGGGTGTGACATAAGTGGTATAAAAGCCTTGCTGACTGTAGGACCGCTAACCTAGACTAGAATGGTCGCCCTAAGGACTATAGACCTCCACTCTTACCTTGATCTTTAGAGTCATTTCAAAAGTTGGTCATCTTGACCAACTCTATGTTATTTACTTATCTCAAAAGTTTTGTCTCACTTTTCTTTCTGTTTACTTTCTAGTCTTATAGTTCTACTCTCACTCTTGTGCTTACGATGTTTTGTAGATGGCTCGTATTAGGTGCACTGCACGTAAGTATGTGATCCCCTTTTTGCCTTCTCGCCTGGCGGAGTGTCCACTGCGTCGCACGGTGCCAGGTTAGTCCAGTCACCAAGAGAGACTACATCGTCGCCTGCACGAGGAGCAGGAGCGTCGACGCCAAGAGCAGGACCAGGAGCAGCAGGACTCTTCCCCCTCGCCTCAGCAGGAGGTGGAGTCTGGGAGGCCGCCTTCCCCTGCACCTCAGCCAGAGATGCCCCCTGCACCACCACAGGGCATCTCGGCTGCTGGAGGAGACCTCGACGGAGACGACGACGACACCGGTGGCAATTCGAGCCACGACACGGATCTCTCGGAGGAGCCAGAGCGGAAGGGGTGGATTGCTCGACCCATCACTCGCAACGCCGCTCGTGGGTGTCACTTCCATGACGCTCTTGACATCTTGCTGCGTCGGGCTTTTGACCGACACACTTGGTCCATCGAGTATTGTTGTGTAGTCTACCAGCATCGTCGCGGGTTATATTCGGACCAGTGGGAGGCTACATGCTTGGTGCGTCGTCCGGACGATGATCTCCGGGGTGCAGAGGCCTTCTTAGAGCATTACTCTATCACTGAGAGGGATACTGCCGAGGCAGCCATGCAAGATGCAACACGACATGCACTTTCTCAATATTGCTCGTTGTTCAGCGGGGTAGCTAATGGCCTCAACCTGATGTACTACCCTAGCCGTTCGACCGGCATTGCTAGAGGTGTGATTGTCTCGCCAGTTGGTGAGGGCAATTCCAGGCTGAACAACATGGTCAACCTGGCCGCCATGCTCAACACCGAGCTGGACCACACCCTTGATGAGTTGGGCAAGGTTCGGGCAGAGGTTGCAGAATTGCGTGCTGAGTGCGCAGCATGCCACTATCTGGATGGTGGTTCTCCCGCCCCTGTCGGGATTCAGCACCCTTATCGCTCACCGCCCCGTGGTCGCTTCGACTATGGTACCCCAGACTCCAGGACTCGGATAGATTTGGATCCATAGATTGACAATCGGAGTCTGTAATAATGCTTAATTCAGAGCCTTAGTCTAGTTAGTCTTAGTTAGAGTTAGTTTGCTTATCGTATGTTGGAATGCTTGTCATGATGAACATGTAATGAAGTTGGATCTTTGTAATGATTGTCATGAAGGTGTGGGTATCCCCTGCAACTTGGTGTAGTTATTAATAAAGTCAGTTATTTAGTTTGGTACTCCATTTATTTCCACTTTCCTCTTTATCTGAGTAGCTGTCAGTGAAGATGATCATTTGTTCAGTGCTATGGAGATTTCCGTATATCTTTTCTTATGCTGAAAGACTGCAGAGTCAGATCTGATGTGTGTGTGCTTTCTACAGATGTCTGAGAATAGGTGCAGAGGTGCAAGGCGTGCTCAGTCGGAACATCAGGCACCCGAGGAAGATGCAGCTCAGCAGCATTTGCCACCGCCACCCCCGATGACAGTTGAGCAGATGTTCATGATGCAAACTCAGGCAGTCCAAGCAATTGGTCAGACCCTAGCAGTAATGCAGCAGGTGCAACAATAGCCACCCCCACCTCAGCCTCTAGTGCAAGTCCAGATGCCACAGGTGCCTAGAGACAAGCGGGCAGAATTCATGAGGGGCCATCCCCCTGTCTTTGCCCACTCCGCTGATCCCATGGACACTGAAGATTGGTTGTGTACTGTGGAGCGCGTGTTGCACACTGCCCAGTGCAACGATCGTGAGAAGGTGTTGTATGGTCCCCGACATCTAAGGGGAGCAGCACAGTCTTGGTGGGAGTCTTACCTCGTCACTCATGCCAACCCTGAAGCCATCACCTGGGAGGAGTTCAGGGACAACTTCTGTTGTACCATGTGGCTGAGGGACTGATGATAATGAGTAAGGAGGAGTTTCTCGCCCTAAAGCAAGGTCCCTTGTCCGTCAGTGAGTACATGGACAAGTTTCTGCAGTTGTCACGTTATGCCCCAGAAGATGTCAACACGGATGCTAAGAGGCAGTACCGTTTCCTGAGAGGATTAGTTGACCCCTTCACTACCAGTTGATGAGCCATACTTTCCCTACCTTCCAACATTTGATCGACAGAGCAATCATGACTGAAAGGAAGCGTCGAGAGATGGAGGACAGGAAGTGCAAGATCGGTGGATCTCAGGTCGGGAGTAGCAGTCGTCCCCACTACTCAGACAACTCACCCCAGCAATTCAAGCAAAGTCACTTGCACCAGCGTTAGCATCAGCACCAGTACCAGAGGCAGTTTCCTCAGCAGCACCACCAGCAGTACCGTCAGAACACTCAACCGGGAGGAAACCAGTACCAATGTCAGAATATCCAGGCAGCTCACCTTCCTACCCCAACACCCAACCAGAATGTCCAAGCAGCTCCAGCGCAAGTAGGAGGTTGTGCATGCTTCTACTGTGGAGAACAAAACCACTGGGCGAAGAACTGTCCAAAGAAAGCAGCTCAGCAGTCGCCAGCAGTCAATGCCCCAACAAGACAAGGAGTGCCACAGCAAGCACCCGGAGGCTGTGGTCAGGCCTACAACCATGGAAAGGTGAATCACCTGGAGGCCGAAGCAATCCAGGATGCTCAGGACGTGGCAGTAGGTAGGGGTGGAAACGAGCCGAGCCGAGCTCGGCTCGGCTCGGCTCGCTGCGGCTCGCTCATGTAACGAGCCGAGCTCGGCTCGGCTCGCCCATCTCACGAGCTCGAAAAAGCGGCTCGGCTCGGCTCGCTCCTGGCTCGCGAGCCGGCTCGCCGAGCCAACGAGCCTAGGCATAAAATTAAATCTGCTCTCTAAATTATAATATAAAATCTTAAAAATATTTTAAATAACATATTTTAAATTAGTAAAATAGATATATCACTAATATAATATATAAAATAGATTATTTTTTATAGTAATCTCAAATAACATAAATTAATTGTCTACTCGGTATTAATATTATATGCTAATTAAGATTTTATGTAACAAATTGTTGTTGGGTCGAGCCACGAGCCAGCTCGCGAGCTGCACCGAGCCGAGCCGAGCTGGCTCGCTCTTTTCACGAGCCAGAAAAACAGGCTCGGCTCGGGCTCGTTCGGAGCGTCGAGCCGGTCCGAGCCAAGCCGAGCTGCTGCGAGCCCGAGCCAGCTCGTCGAGCTCGAGCTTTTTTTCCAGCCCTAGCAGTAGGTATGTTTCCAGTCGAATCCTACCCAGCAAAAGTATTCTTTGAAACTGGTGCCGCACATTCTTTTGTTTCTACATCTTGGGTAGAATCACATAACATCCCCATAGAACCAATGATCCTTCCTTTAAGAGTTAATTTAGTTGCGAGAAAAGTTCAGTCTGATAGGATCTGTCTGAATCTAAGGATTGAAATAAGGGGAATAGACTTCCCTGCTAGCCTAGTAGTAATGGAAACTCAAGGGTTAGATGTCATCCTAGGGATGAATTGGATACACAGAAACCAAGCCACTGTCAGTTGTGACAAGAGAACAGTCAAGTTGGTGTCCCCATCCGGAAAGGAAGTAGTAACTAAGCTGTACTTGCCTGAACTAGAAGGAGCCTATCACCATTTATCAATAGATGACAAAGAGTCCAATCCGATTGAGGCAATTAGAGTTGTGTCGGAATTCCTCGATGTATTCCCTAAAGAGTTACCAGGCATGCCACCTGAAAGGAAAGTTGAATTTGCCATAGAGATTATCCCAGGCACTGCCCCTATTTCCAAGAGAGCTTATCGAGTGTCCGGACCAGAGTTGGTGGAACTCAAGAAGCAAATTGATGAGTTGTTAGAGAAAGTCTACATCAGACCAAGTACCTCACCTTGGGCAGCCCCAGTGCTATTTGTGGAGAAGAAGGATGGCACGAAGAGGATGTGCATTGATTACAGAGCTTTGAATGAAGTCATTGTCAAGAACAAGTACCCCTGTCTCGAATCGAGGACCTATTTGATCAGTTGAGAGGAGCAGTGTGTTCTCAAAGATAGATCTAAGGTCAGGTTACCATCAGCTCAGAATCCGACCTTCAGATATACCGAAAACAACATTCATCACCAAGTATGGGCTATATGAGTTCATGGTTATGTCATTCGGTTTGACGAATGCGCAAACCGAGATGGACTAGCTGTGGATCCAAAGAAGGTAGCAGAGATTCTGGACTAGAAAGCACCAGAAGATGTCCGAGGAATCAAGAGTTTCATTGGAATGGCCGGTTACTATCGGCGTTTCATTGAAGGTTTCTCCAAGATTCCCAGGCTAATAACAGCCTTGCTAGCAAAGAAGGTTGAGTTCAAGTGTACCCCAGCGTGCCAAGAATCATTTGAGATGTTGAAGCAGAAGTTGACAACAACACCGGTATTGGTTCTGCCAGATGTTCACAAGCCGTTCTCAGTATATTGTGATGCTTCATACACCGGACTGGGATGTGTGTTAATGCAGGAAGGGAAAGTAGTGGCATACTCGTCCCGACAGTTGAAAGTTCATAAGAAGAATTACCCCACTCATGATCTGGAGTTAGCAGCAGTGGTTCATGCACTAAAGACCTGGAGACATTATCTTTGTGGGCAGAAGTCTGATATCTACACGGATCACAAGAGCCTCAAGTACATATTCACTCAGTCAGAGTTAAACATGAGGCAATGAAGATGACTAGAATTGATCAAAGACTATGAGCTGGAGATTCATTATCACCCAGGCAAAGCAAATGTGGTTGCAGATGCTCTAAGCAGAAAGAGTCAAGTTAATATGTTGGCCGCTCACCTGATGTCGTTCGAGCTAGCAAAAGAATTCGACAGGCTAAGTCTCGGATTTCTGAACAACACTCAATGTAACACCCCACTGTAACACCCCACTGATCCCACACAATGGATGATACCAAAAAAACCTTTCTACAAAACTTATGCAACACATAGAGAAAGAAAGTATTGCAAAATCCGGCAGCACCTCCCTTGAAAGTAGCATAACAAGGGAAGCATATAGTTTATACAGGATATAAAAGAAAGATAATTGACATAGTATCAAAATGCAACGGTAGGAAAGAACATTCATGACCAGACAAAAGATAGACATCTCAGCCCACCAAACTAAACAGTTCAACTACCATGAAAGATTAGAATGTAATAATTCCCTAGACTTGACTCTTCCTGTTTAACATCATTATTAATCAGTTATTCCTTTATTTAAAAGTGTGGTGGCCGTGCTGCTACATCCCTTCCTTCCCAAAGCAAAGATCAGGTGCCTGCATCAGACAATGCAAGAGTGAGATGACACATCTCAGCTAGTAAAAAAAACAAACAACAGTTGGACAATGCAAGCCAACCGTGCATAAGCAACCACATGGTTCCCAACTTCTTCCTTAAATATTAATTTGCAGCAAGTAAGCAAGTAATCAATTACTCAATGCCAAGATGAATTACAAAGTAAAGATCCACCTTATCCACATCACCAAAATAGGTTCCACACTTCACCCATGAATGCACATGGCTACAGATGCAACATGACTTCTGCCTTCATACCTCTAAGGATATGAAGCTGCATCATACCCCTTCTCGGGAAACATATGATGCTCATTGTACCGGTACGGTCGGACCATAAGATCGCGACGAAACTTCAATGCAATGGATGATGAATGCATTATGCATGTCAACAACATGAGTTCTTCCCAAATAAGATGTGCTAGACATATACTTCCACCCATTTCACATCAATAATCACATGGGTAACATGATCAAACCACACCCTCCCCATGTATAATCAATAAAGCATGAATAATTTCAAACGATGGTACCCAATTAGGAATATGGATACGAACACAAATAGCACAAACATAATCAAGTATAAGACTCTTCAATCAAAAGACGAAATAACCATCACTGTTTTACTTGCCTTTACCGAAGTTTGGGCAAAATCCCTAAGAACGATCCAGAAGTCCACCACCTGTTTTTGACACCCAACTTAGTGCACCAAATTCTCATGAAAAAAAACTCAAAGACAACACCGCACCTACGCGCAATCTCAAACCCCGCCGCGGTAACAATTCTCCCCTCACTAACCAAACTGCAGCGGCGCTGCTTAACAATTCCATAACTTAAAATTTAGGACAGCAGTGATGATAAACAAAAACTTCAGAGACAACTACATAAAATTCCCCACAAGTTTTGTATACAACTCATGATTGAATTCTAACATCTACTTACCTCTAAACGGTCCTCAAAATAAACCCTGCAATCTGTTTTTTTCTGATTTGAGCAGCGACATACGCGGATTCAAACAGCGATAACTTTTAAAATATAATTCCGATTTGAGCGCATAAGTACTTGTTGGAAAGATAAGAAAAAGCCCTACATGATTCTCATACTGATTAACACTAATTACTCCCGAAACATCCCCAGAAACTGCTAACACTGCTGCTGTTCATCACTCTGAAAAATCTGTTTTCTGGACAGCCACATACCCGGATTCAAACGATGATAACTTTTAATTTACAACTCCAAATTGAGCGCATAAATACTCGTTGGAAAGATAAAACAAAGTTCTACAAGATTCTCATACTGATTAACACTAATTACTCCCGAAACATCCCAGAAACTGCTAACACTGCTGCTGTTCATCACTCTGAAAAATCTGTTTTCTGGACAGCCACATACCCGGATTCAAACGATGATAACTTTTAATTTATAACTCCAAATTGAGCGCATAAATACTCTTTGGAAAGATAAAACAAAGTTCTACAAGATTCCCAAATTGATCCCCATTAAATCTTCACGAAAAAAAACCTAAAAACTGCTGGAACTACCGCTGTTCATCCACCACGCAAAATTCTGGACAGCCCCCCTCTATCTAATCGCAAACGCAACATCTAATCAATTGAATCGCAGCGCAAATGAACAAGGGATGAACACAAAAGAAAAATCACCTTGGGTTCTCCCCTTTTCCTTCCTCCCTTCTTCCTTCCCCCAAAACGATTGGAGATTCGCACCAAAAGACGATGATCCGAGCGACACGGAGTAGCACCTAGGGAGGAGGGGATTGGGGGAGGGCGGCTAGGGTTTTGGTGGCGGCAACAATGGAGGGAGGAGGAGGTGGGCAGGGGGGGGGGGCGGCGGCCAAGGGGAAAGGAGGAGTGGGGGGGGGCGGCTGCACATGGGGGGGGGTAGTTAGGAGGGTGGCGGCTAGGGTTTGGGAGGGCTAATGGGCCGAAACACCAATTGCGGCCCAACTAACCCACGCGACAGCTCCCGACCGCAACGCCAACGTCAAACCAAATAAATTCTACTGCCCTAGTTGCGAATGTTGTTCACAAAATTCCAAATCCCCAAAACAACAACTGGATGAGGGAAAAAAAACAAAAAGAACAACCCCCAACTTCTCTTCTTTGCAAACCGGGTATCACATTCTACCCCTCTTAAAAAGAATTCGACCTCGAATTCTGACGCTTCTATCGGAATGACACAAGAAAAGATTAGCGAATCAACAACACTTACCCACAACGAAAAGTTCCGGGTACTTCTGCCGCATCAACTCCTCAAGTTCCCACGTAGCCTCGCGCTCTGACTGATTAGACCATAAGACCTTGACATACTTAATTGATCTCTTCCTCAACACACGCTCCGAGAATTCCAATATACGCACCGGACGGCACTCCAGAGTCAGATCCTGCTGCACCGCAATTGGTTCCATCTCAATCTGATGGTCCGGATCCCGCAAGAACTTCCTCAACATAGAGACATGAAAAACCGGGTGTACCCCTGCCATGGAATCCGGCAGCAGTAAGCGATAAGCCAGGCTGCCCACTCGGGCCAAGATAGTGAACGGTCCAATGTATCTTGGGCTGAGCTTCCCAGAGACACCGAACCGAACAACTCCCTTAGTGGGTGATACCCTGAGAAGGACTTGGTCACCCACAACAAATTCCAGATCCCGCCTCCTCACATCAGCATAACTCTTCTGACGACTCTGAGCTGCCAAAATATTCTGACGAATTTCCCGAACCTTTTCAGAAGTTTGCTGAACCCAATCAGGACCAACCAGGGATCTCTCTCCCAAAGTCTCCCAGCACAAAGGAGAGATACACCGCCTGCCATACAAAGCCTCATATGGTGCCATCTTGATGCTAGCTTGGTAGCTGTTGTTATACGCAAACTCTGCCAGAGCAAGATGATCCTCCCAGCTACCCTTCCATGACAGAACACAAGCATGCAACATATCCTCTAAGGTTTGGATTGTTCGCTCTGACTGACCATCCGTCTGAGGGTGAAAAGCGACACTAAGCGAAAGCTTGGTGCCCAATGCACTGTGGAGACTCTCCCAGAATTTGGATACAAATTTGGAGTCTCGATCAGAAACAATAGACTTAGGTACCCCGTGAAGCCTGACTACTTCCTTCATATACAAGGGAACCAAATCTGAAGCTGAATTCGTGGTCTTCATGGGAATAAAATGCGCAGACTTAGTCAAGCGATCCACTACCACCCAAATAGCATCCCTGCCACGAGGGGAACGAGGTAGACCCACCACAAAATCCATGGTGATATGCTCCCATTTCCACTCTGGAATTTCCAATGGCTTCAGCAAACCTGCAGGCCGCTTATGTTCGGCCTTCACGCGCTGACATACTTCACAGGCGGCCACATACTTAGAAATGTCAACCTTCATCCGCTTCCACCAGAAGTTTTGCTTCAAATCTCGGTACATTTTGGTTTCGCCAGGATGGACGGTGTAAGGCGTTTTATGAGCTTCTCGCAGGATATCCAGCTTCACCTCTGATTTCTGAGGCACACAAAGACAGCCCCTGAAACGAACCAAA
Organism: Zea mays; assembly: GCF_902167145.1. Taxonomy (NCBI): domain Eukaryota; kingdom Viridiplantae; phylum Streptophyta; class Magnoliopsida; order Poales; family Poaceae; genus Zea; species Zea mays. The sequence continues at coordinate 211,270,670 of NC_050099.1, forward strand.
TCATTCTCATCAATGGTGAACTCCCGCGGTTTACCATCACCAACCCTCCTTCGGGCTTCCTGCAAAAGACGATCCTGCTGCTGAGCCGCACGCACTCTCTCCATAAGAGAGGATTGAATAAGCATCTGAGTCTCCACGCTAGCAGTGCCGACATAACACAAAGCGATCCCCAAACGGTCCAGATCAGCGATCAACGGCAAGGCCACCTTTGGAACCCCGGACCTGCTAAGGGCATCCGCCACCACATTAGCCTTCCCCGGGTGATAATGAATGGACAAATCATAATCTTTAATCAATTCTAGCCACCGACGCGGCCTCAAATTCAGCTCCTTCTGAGTAAAAATATACTTGAGACTTTTGTGATCAGTGAAAATGTCACAAGCCTCGCCATAAAGGTAATGCCTCCACGACTTTAGAGCAAAAACCACCGCAACCAATTCCAGATCATGAGTTGGATAATTCCCCTCATGCTTCCTCAACTGCCTTGAGCCATAAGCAATCACCCTGCCTTCCTGCATCAGCACACAGCCAAGACCAATACGCGAAGCATCCGTATAAACTGTGAAACGCTTACCGCTCTCAGGCAAAGCTAGGATAGGGGCGTCCACCAACTTGCTCTTCAATGACTGATAACTGATCTCACAATCGCCGGACCAGACGAAGGGAACACCCTTCCCCAAGAGCCTAGTCAAAGGCTTAGCAATGCTGGAAAAATTTGGTACGAAACGCCGATAATACCCAGCAAGCCCCAAGAAACTTCGGATTTCAGAGACACTAGAAGGTCTCTTCCACTCCACTACAGTCGCAACATTCTTGGGGTCAACCGCAATACCCTGCTGATTAATCACGTGCCCCAGGAAAGCCACTTCAGAAAGCCAAAAGGCACACTTCTTCAACTTGCCATAGAATTGATTCTTCCTTAGGGCACCCAGAACGAGACGGAGATGCTGATCATGGTCGGCCTCGGTCTTTGAATAAATCAAAATATCATCTAGGAATATGACCACAAAATCGTCCAAGAATTCATGCAGCATCCTATTCATTGCTTCCATAAACGCAGCAGGGGCATTAGTTAAGCCAAAGGACATGACTATGAACTCATAATGCCCATACCTGGTGCAGAAGGCAGTCCTCTCAATATCCTCCTCACGAATCCTCAATTGATGATAACCAGAGTTCAAATCAATTTTGGAGAACACCTGGGCACCCCTCAACTGCTCAAAGAGGACCTCAATTCGGGGAAGCGGATATTTATTCTTGATTGTCACTTGATTCAAAGCGCGATAATCCACACACAGCCGCTTGCTTTTATCCTTCTTCTCAACAAACAATACTGGGGAGGCCCATGGAGACCTGCTAGGCCTAATGAAGCCCTTAGCCAGCAGATCATCCAATTGCCGCTTTAATTCAATCTGCTCCTTTGGAGCCATTCGATACGGGGCCTTATGAATAGGCTGCGTACCCGAAATCAGCTTAATCTCAAAAGCTGCATCGCGCTCCGGAGGAATGCCTGGAAGCTCTGCTGGAAACACGTCAGCAAAGTCACACACCACCCGGATGTCCTGCACCCGCAAGGCAGCCTCGCCCTCCACCACCATAGAGAAAAAGATCCCCGACTTCCTTGACCAGCGATCAGGAAGCAATTGCGCCAACAAGGATAATGTGAACTTCAGAGAACTTCCCAAGAATACCACCTCCTTACCCGACGGCGCCTGCAATAACACTGTCTTCCAGAAGCAGGATATAACCGCGCGATACTGGGATAACCAATCCATACCCAAGATAACATCGAATGCCCCCAAGGGAATCACCACCAGATTAGCCGAAAAAACCTCATCAGCAAGAATGACGGAACACCCCTGACAAACTGAACAGCTACTAATGGAGCCATTAGCAGAACTGACCAAAATTGGGTGACCCAACCTCTGCACCGAAAGACCAGCCCGCGACACAAAATCCTCCGAAACAAACGAATAGCTAGCGCCAGAGTCAAAAAGAGCATGGGCTGCAAATGAATCAACTGAAATCGTACCTGTCACCACGTCTCCTTGCTCCCTGCCATCCGTAGCGGGTAGCACATAAGCTCCAGAAATACCCGCAGAAGAGGAAGCTCCCGGAGTGAAATTAACAGAAGAACCCCACTGAGCCACCGGAGGAGGCTGGCGCGGAGCTCCAAACTGAGACAGCACAGGGGTAGACGGCGCAGGAGTAGGCACAACCTGATACTGCGGAAAACCTTGCATCGGCACGAACTGAGAAGTCCCGGGCACATAAAGCTGCTGTGGAGGAAGAGGAACTGAAAACTGCTGCTCAGCACTTGACATCATATTGATAGTGCCCTGAGAAGAGGAGGAAGCTATCAGCTCCCATCGGAGCTTCCCATTGGGATTCCTCCTACACACCACATCCTTGTGGTCCTGACTGCAGATAGAACACCTGCCACTCCACTGACACTCTGCACGGCGATGCGCATCTCCACAGCGGAAACACACCAGCCCCAACCCGGGCTTAGGAACGGCCCGAAACCTCTGAGTACTTCCTCCTGAAGTACCTGAGTCAGAAGATTTGCCACGGTAAGGATGGTGGCGCTGATGCTGAGACTTGCCCCTCTTGTGAGCTGGACCCCCAGTGTTGCCCCTCCTCGTGTCCTGGCTACGAGGTTGATCAACACCCGAAGACTTCTGCGACTCCATGGTGTAGTGGTGTTGCATCTCCACACCCAGCGCCTGCTCCACTGTGGTACGGAAGTCCACCAACGGAAAGGCCCCCAGAGCATGCCTGATAGAAGGCTTCAGACCCTGACGGAATTGGCTCGCCTTCTCCATCTCATTATAAGCCACATGAGGGACAAAGCGGACCATTTTGTTGAAGCCCACCTCATACTCTGTGACAGACTTCTTCTCCTGCTTGTAGGACTGCAAGTCAATCTTCATTTTCTCCAGAAAGGTGACCGGGTAGAATCTCCTTTCGAACTGCCTGATGAAAACATCCCATGATAGGACTCCTGGTGAGGAGGAGTGCGCTGCCTGCACGCCTCTCCACCAAATCTGTGCCTCACCCTTCAGCAGCTGAGTGCCAAAGCGAACCCGATCTTCATAAGCAATCTCGAAGACATTCATCTTATCCTCCACATAAGTCAGCCAATCTGCCGCCTTGACCGGAGTACCACTGCCATCAAAAGAATCCAACTTCATGCCCATCCACTGCATCAGAGAAAGACCACTGACTGGAAGAGGCACCCCGGCCCCGCCACCAGGAACAGCACCCACAGGGACAGCGCCCTCGGGCACTTCTCCACCTCCAGCACCCTGAGCAGCACCTGCAGGGGCGACAGGAATGGCTTGCCTCAGAAGGGCCAACTCCTGCTGCATGGCCTGCATCGCGGCTAACATTGCCGCCGGACTCATCGAGTCCCCACTAGGAGCTTGCGGACTACCCCGAGCTCTACGAGGCGGCATAGCTGTAGCCACAGGGATGAGAATAATAAGTATATGAGATAATGTCAAAACTAGCACAGAGAATAACATAATCATATCAATAGCAAGACCGAAAACCCATCCTACATGTGCAGTGTGTCAATTTATTACTACTCCACTTGCTAGGACCTACAGCCTATACCTCTGATACCAACTGTAACACCCCACTGATCCCACACAATGGATGATACCAAAAAAACCTTTCTACAAAACTTATGCAACACATAGAGAAAGAAAGTATTGCAAAATCCGGCAGCACCTCCCTTGAAAGTAGCATAACAAGGGAAGCATATAGTTTATACAGGATATAAAAGAAAGATAATTGACATAGTATAATCAAAATGCAACGGTAGGAAAGAACATTCATGACCAGACAAAAGATAGACATCTCAGCCCACCAAACTAAACAGTTCAACTACCATGAAAGATTAGAATGTAATAATTCCCTAGACTTGACTCTTCCTGTTTAACATCATTATTAATCAGTTATTCCTTTATTTAAAAGTGTGGTGGCCGTGCTGCTACATCCCTTCCTTCCCAAAGCAAAGATCAGGTGCCTGCATCAGACAATGCAAGAGTGAGATGACACATCTCAGCAAGTAAAAAAAAACAAACAACAGTTGGACAATGCAAGCCAACCGTGCATAAGCAACCACATGGTTCCCAACTTCTTCCTTAAATATTAATTTGCAGCAAGTAAGCAAGTAATCAATTACTCAATGCCAAGATGAATTACAAAGTAAAGATCCACCTTATCCACATCACCAAAATAGGTTCCACACTTCACCCATGAATGCACATGGCTACAGATACAACATGACTTCTGCCTTCATACCTCTAAGGATATGAAGCTGCATCATACCCCTTCTCGGGAAACATATGATGCTCATTGTACCGGTACGGTCGGACCATAAGATCGCGACGAAACTTCAATGCAATGGATGATGAATGCATTATGCATGTCAACAACATGAGTTCTTCCCAAATAAGATGTGCTAGACATATACTTCCACCCATTTCACATCAATAATCACATGGGTAACATGATCAAACCACACCCTCCCCATGTATAATCAATAAAGCATGAATAATTTCAAACGATGGTACCCAATTAGGAATATGGATACGAACACAAATAGCACAAACATAATCAAGTATAAGACTCTTCAATCAAAAGACGAAATAACCATCACTGTTTTACTTGCCTTTACCGAAGTTCGGGCAAAATCCCTAAGAACGATCCGGAAGTCCACCACCTGTTTTTGACACCCAACTTAGTGCACCAAATTCTCATGAAAAAAAACTCAAAGACAACACCGCACCTACGCGCAATCTCAAACCCCGCCGCGGTAACAATTCTCCCCTCACTAACCAAACTGCAGCGGCGCTGCTTAACAATTCCATAACTTAAAATTTAGGACAGCAGTGATGATAAACAAAAACTTCAGAGACAACTACATAAAATTCCCCACAAGTTTTGTATACAACTCATGATTGAATTCTAACATCTACTTACCTCTAAACGGTCCTCAAAATAAACCCTGCAATCTGTTTTTTTTCTGATTTGAGCAGCGACATACGCGGATTCAAACAGCGATAACTTTTAAAATATAATTCCGATTTGAGCGCATAAGTACTTGTTGGAAAGATAAGAAAAAGCCCTACATGATTCTCATACTAATTAACACTAATTACTCCCGAAACATCCCCAGAAACTGCTAACACTGCTGCTGTTCATGACTCTGAAAAATCTGTTTTCTGGACAGCCACATACCCGGATTCAAACGATGATAACTTTTAATTTACAACTCCAAATTGAGCGCATAAATACTCGTTGGAAAGATAAAACAAAGTTCTACAAGATTCTCATACTGATTAACACTAATTACTCCAGAAACATCCCCAGAAACTGCTAACACTGCTGCTGTTCATCACTCTGAAAAATCTGTTTTCTGGACAGCCACATACCCGGATTCAAACGATGATAACTTTTAATTTATAACTCCAAATTGAGCGCATAAATACTCGTTGGAAAGATAAAACAAAGTTCTACAAGATTCCCAAATTGATCCCCATTAAATCTTCACGAAAAAAAACCTAAAAACTGCTGGAACTACCGCTGTTCATCCACCACGCAAAATTCTGGACAGCCCCCCTCTATCTAATCTCAAACGCAACATCTAATCAATTGAATCGCAGCGCAAATGAACAAGGGATGAACACAAAAGAAAAATCACCTTGGGTTCTCCCCTTTTCCTTCCTCCCTTCTTCCTTCCCCCAAAACGATTGGAGATTCGCACCAAAAGACGATGATCCGAGCGACACGGAGTAGCACCTAGGGAGGAGGGGATTGGGGGAGGGCGGCTAGGGTTTTGGTGGCTGCAACAATGGAGGGAGGAGGAGGTGGGCAGGGGGGGCGGCCAAGGGGAAAGGAGGATTGGGGGGGGGGGGGCGGCTGCACATGGGGGGGGGGGGTAGTTAGGAGGGTGGCGGCTAGGGTTTGGGAGGGCTAATGGGCCGAAACACCAATTGCGGCCCAACTAACCCACACGACAGCTCCCGACCGCAACGCCAACGTCAAACCAAATAAATTCTACTGCCCTAGTTGCGAATGTTGTTCACAAAATTTCAAATCCCCAAAACAACAACTGGATGAGGGAAAAAACAAAAAGAACAACCCCCAACTTCTCTTCTTTGCAAACCGGGTATCACACTCAAGGAGTGATAGTTGAGCTAGAACCACTCTAGAACAAGACACCAGGAAAGGTCAGAAGGACGACGAGAAGATCAACGAGATCCAGCAGCTGATCATAGATGGAAAAGGTCCAGATTTCTGTGAAGATGCAGAAGGAGTGGTATGGTTCAAGGATAGGCTGTGCGTTCTCGACATCAAATCGATCCGGGAACTGATTCTCAAGGAAGCTCATGAGACAACATATTCTATACACCCTGGTGGCGAGAAAATGTACCAAGACCTGAAGAAGAGATTCTAGTGGTACGGTATGAAAAGAGAGATAGCAAAATATGTGGCCAGATGCGACAGTTGCGAGAGGATCAAGGCAGAATATCAAAGACCCGCAGGTTTGTTGTAGCCATTGTAGATTCCTTAGTGGAAATGGGATGAGATTGTGATGGACTTTATAGTCGGTCTGCCCCACGCTTGAGCTGGTTATGACTCCATCTGGGTAGTAGTGGACCGTTTAACAAAGGCGACCCATTTCATACCAGTCAAGACCACCTATAACAGTGCAGTGTTGGTAGAATTATACATGTCTTGGATTGCGTGCTTGCATGGTATTCCAAAGAAGATAGTATCGGACAAAGGCACCCAGTTTACTTCTCATTTTTGGCAGCAGCTACATGAACATGAAGCTCTGGGCACACACTTGAAATTTAGTTCAGCTTATCACCCGCAGACAGACAGTCAGACTGAGAGAACCAACCAGATTCTTGAAGACATGTTGAGAGCTTGTGCTTTGCAAGACAAGTTATGTTGGGACAAGAGGCTACCATATGTAGAATTCACCTACAACAACAGCTATCAAGCCAGTCTGAAGATGTCACCATTCGAAGCGCTTTATGGGAGGAATTGCAGAACCCCGTTGCATTGGGACCAACCCGGCGAAAGGCAGGTGTTCGGTCCAGATATTTTTCTTGACGTTGAAGAGAATATTAGAATGGTCCGGGAAAATCTGATGGCAGCGCAGTCCAGACAGTGAAGCTATGCTAACACCAGAAGAAGGGAACTCAGTTTTGAAGTGGGAGACTATGTCTACTTGAAAGTCTCACCCATTAGTGGAACAAAAAGGTTTGGAGTCAAAGGCAAGCCAGCACCTCGATATATCAGCCCGTATCAGATTCAAGCAAGATGTGGAGAAGTGGCATATCAACTCAACTTACCAGAGAATCTGTTCGCTGTGCACGATGTGTTTCACGTGTCTTAGTTGAAGAAATGCTTGTGAGTGCCAGAAGAGTAGTTGACAACGGAAGACCTTGAAGTTCAAGAAGATCTGACGTACATTGAGAAGCCAACTCAAATTCTGGAGACAGCAGATCGGGTCACTCGGAGGAACACCATCAGGATGTGCAAAGTTAAATGGGGCTATCACTCAGAGGAAGAAGCAACCTAGGAAAGAGAAGATGGTCTGAGAGCCAAGTACCCTAAACTCTTTGCTAGCCAACCCTGAATCTCGAGGGCGAGATTCTTTTAAGGGGGATAGGTTTGTAACACCTTGAATTTAGGGGTATAAAATTTCTTTCTTATTATCATCCAAATTCAGGTGTTACTCTTCTCTATATCTCTCTAGTTTCTATCTCTCTCTAGTTTTTCTCTCTCTCTATCTCTTTTGGTTAGGGTTAGCTTAGTTAGTGAGGGATTATTTATTTTATTTCTGACAAAACAGATGAGTCATGAAATGTTGCATCATGTTGAGTTCCAAATATTCTTTGAATTGTTGCACATGTTTGATTTGGTTTGAATTTGAAACTTGCTTTGAATTTGAATTGAAAACCCTAGAGAAAATAAATAGAAAAGCAATTAGAAAGTCCCTGGAAAATAGAAAAGCCAATTCAGCCCAAGTCAGCCCATTAAGCCTAGTCCCGCGCCCGCGCGCCCTATGTTCCTGACAGGCGGGCCCCGCCTGTCATCGCTAACCCCCCGCACCCTCTCCCCTCTCTCTCTCTCTCGCTGCCCCGTGGGCCAGGTTTGTTGGCGCCGCTCCTCTTGCATGTGTGCCGCTCTCTCTCTGTCCCGCCGACCCCACCTGTCAGCTCGTCCCCAACCTCCCGCCCACGTTCCCCCGCCGTGGACGCGCCCACGACCGCGCGATCTCCAGCCACCTCAGCACATTCTCATCCCTTTTGAGCCCCGCACCCCGCTCGCCCACCTTCCCCCACTCACTTGCACCCTCAGTCGAACCCTCTCGCCATCTCTCTCACTCTACGCGTGCGACCAGAGAGCTCCACCACTGCCCACCGTCGACTATCGTCCGTTCTGACCATCATCGAGCCCGCGCCCCGTCTGTTGCCTCGGTGAGTTCCGCCTTGCCATCAGCTACTCGGGACACCCTCTGGTTTGCCCTTCCCCTCTCTAGTTTGCACGGTCCGTGCTCACCGGAGCATTTCTTACGCAGCCAGAGCCTTGCCGCCGTCGACCCAAGGCTCCATCGCACCCCTGCCGTTCTCCAAGCGTCCTGGAGTTCGCACTCGAGGTGAGCACCCTTCCTATGCCTTTATTTCACCAAGTATCGCCCCAGAGCCCACGCAATTGCTCACCAGAGTTAGTTGCGCTGTCGCGGGACTTTTCCCACCATGGTCTGCGTTCTCTGGCACCCCCGTGCTAGTTCTGTGCCCACGGTCGTGTTCGCCGTGTCGCCCTGAACGTGCCTGACCCTTTCCCTAAGCCCCTAGAGCCTCGCTGTGGCCGCCCCCTCATCTCCGGCGAGCCCTCGCCGCGGGACCGAGCGGTGCCACCGCGCTCTTGTCTGGCCCCCGACCGTTGGATCCCGGGCGTCCGTCCGAGATCTAACGGTTTAGGTTTAATCAGTGCGGACCTAATCTCAGCCCTCTGATCCAGAGTCGACCGCTCTTCTCTCTTCCCCTCACCCGCGCCCATGCCACTGGGCCCGGCTGGTCAGCCCGCCCTGGTTCGCTAACACCCCGTCCCCGCCTGTTAGTTGCGTCCACGCGCTCGCGCTCTCGCGCGCGTCTGCGAGATCTAATCATGTCCGTTGATCTCTGATCCGATGGTCGAGATCACCCCGTACCCCTTCGCGTGTATGTTTTACTTAAGAGACACTCGGGTTTTAGTAAATCAACCCGCCGTCCTGAGTTTTAGCGCGCAGACCCCTAGTTTCTTTTAAATAGCCCCCTGTGCTTTTTTTAATCACATAATTAGCCCTAATTTCATATTTTAAACTTCAAAACTTGTTTATTTCATATCTTTCTCATATGAACTCCAAATTTAGTGGTTCAAATTGCAAAATGTTCATGAAATTATTCTCTGCCCAAATAAATTATGCTCATCTATATTATGTACACTTTAATTTTACACCTAGAATATAAGATTACTGTATATGTTGATTTACTCATTTAATGAAATAGATAAAAGGGAAGCCCTAGAAGTTAAAGTATATTTAATCTTGTGAGATTAATAATATGTATTACATGAATTCATCTCTGGTTTAACTTTTTAGGTCTCAATAAAATGAATAGAATTAGGTTATGTAATTATGGACAACACTTAAAGAGTAATCAATTCCTAAATGAGATTAGTTCGTCTTATAATTTAATCTTTTTCTTTGTTTTAATTACTACTTTACATTTTTGAGATGTGTTCCAAACAATTAGAGAGTAATCAATTCTTAATTAAGATTAGTTCATTTTATAATTTGATTTCATTCTCCTTTATTTAATAATGTACCTTTTGAGATGTGTTCCAATGTTTGTACATGCTTGATGTGTTGTTCATTTGTACTTTCCAAATGTATTGAATGTATGATCGCTTTATTTAGACAACGAGCAGCCCGTGGTTCCTGAGTGTGTTGCCGAAGATCCCTCTGAGCAACAACTTGGTGAAGGCAAGTGTCCTCAGACCTATCATGTCCTACTTTGCTTTATAATTCACTGTCCCGCATTACATTATTGAAATTTAAAGATTGATCAGTCTATATTTACCATACCCTTGTTTACCTTTTTGGGTTAATCATGGTTAGCTTATGCTATTGCTTTAACTTAATCAATGAACATGATGTGATTATTAATGATACGATGATGTTATCATGATGAGGTTCTTGTGATACTTTAGGGGACTCAGGCTGTTTCCTGAGTACCTCTCCGTAAGGACCTGTTTGGGGAGTGACAACCCGGGATAATAGTGCAACCATGAGGGTGGAATGGGACGCCCTTAGCTGATTATTAGAGGAACCAGAGGAGTAGTTGGCTTCGCCGTAGAGCCGTCAATGGGGTCCGGGCACAGTACTTTCTCTGCCGAGGCTGGTTGCAGAGGTTCTCAATTTGGTTTTGTTAGTCACCCTTCCTTTGGGGAGATGTACTATGTTTATCGAACTGGAGAAACCTAACGGGCGACTATGACCTCTGGGAAATCTTTGTAAAGACTACGTAGTGAGACCCTGCTAGGTCACCTTGGTAGTGATCAATGGGGAGGCTAGAACCCTGGGCAGAAAGGGAATCACAACTTGTGGGTAAAGTGTGCAACCTCTGCAGAGTGTGAGAAACTGGTATATCAGCCATGCTCACGGTTATTAGCGGCCTTGGGATCCTCTTTGATTAGAAGAACTTTGGTTACTTTTATGATGATGATTAGTAATGATGGTTATAATTTTGATCTCTGGTATTTCCTCTTGGAGGGAGTACTTCTAGGTAATAACTGGGTGTATTACTAAAATTTGGCTCTACTTATAGTAATAAAACTTGACCAGCTAAAAGCAACTGCTTAACCTTAACTCCACATACATCTAGTCCACTTTAGCCAAACAGGACATTTGCTGAGTACGTTGATGTGTACTCACCCTTGCTTTACAAACCACCCCACCCCAGGTTGTTCCCACTGTACTCAGTGCTCAGAAGGAGATGTTGGCAACATGGAGGACTTTGAGAAGTTCCAGGACAACTATGAGTTCTAGTTTATTTTAGTGGCAAACCCCCAGTCAGTTGCCTATGTAGGCTTATGTTCTACATTTTATTTCTCCGCACTTTAATATTAATGTTGAACACTATGGATATGTATTAGACTCTGTGGATGTCTCGGACATCTTGATGTAATTAAAGTACCTTTCCGCTATTTACTTTGAGCATTGTGTGATGATGTCCAATTATGTAATTGCTGTGTACGTGAGTTCTGATCCTAGCACATACATGGTTCGCATTCAGTTTGCCTTCCAAAACCGGGTGTGGCAGGAGTCAGCTAGCGCACTGGTCAACATAGTGCACTAAAACGGAAGCCTAGGATCCATCCGAACTTCGATTAGGTTGGACTTTATATGGATGGAAAGATAAGGAGATAAGATTTCTAACCCAACTGGAACCACCTTAAATTTCAACCAGAGTCAACGGGCATCGTGAAAACAAGTTAGCGTTCAGATTCTATTTTGGTGCTGCGACACCGTCTGTTGGGTTGTTGGGCCGTGTATCGTGTTGGAGCCCATTAGGGGTACCTCCAGGGGTTGTGTACGCCCCTAACCCTTATTTTTACAGAAGCCACCACCACATTAGGGTTTGGGTTTTTCTTAGACCATATATGTCATCGAACAGTTCGCCGTTCATCGGTTTGTGAGATCTCAACTCGTAACCAACACAGTTTTGGTTGCATTCTACCTGTTCTTGCTTGTGATCTTGATTGCGCTTGCAGGGATAAGCCTTTGTGGTGAGGTCACTCGTGTGTAATGGGTGATAACCAATGAAGCAGTGTAGTGATTGTGAGGATCTGTTCAATCGGAGCCTTGGATCATCAACGTCGAGATCTCCACCCAATCAAGTTATCATACCTAACAAAAGATCGGGCCTTCTCCTATCACATGATAACACTCGTGGTTGCACTGTTTTTTTGGGTGGTCACTCCATGTTCCAATTAACACAATATGATCCTACTTAATCATTGGAATACCAACAATATGTTCCAATTTTTGGCAATTTTCACATTTTTGAACTAGATCCGCTGCATTCGAAGCTGCCTTCGACCAATAAAATCCTTGTCTGAAGACTTTCCCCAGCAAAGGTTTAGATCCAATGTGAGATCCACACAATCCTGCGTGTATTTCCTTCATCAATTCTATACCTTCAGCTCTGGATAGACACTTGAGCAGTGGGGAGCAGACCCCATGTTTGTATAATTCCCCCTCTATTATTACATATGGTCGTGCTCTTGCCTCCATTCTCTTATTATAAGCTTCGTCATCTGAAAGGCAATTGCCTTGGAGAAAAGATATAATCTCAGTCATCCAATCTTCACTATGAACAAGAGATATATTGAGCACTGCTCTTTCAAGAAGTTCCACCGAAGGTGCTCTTATTGTCTCAAAGAATACTTCCGAAGGTAAGGGCAGCCTCAGTGCCGCTGACTTAGCTAGCAGATCAGCGTTCTCATTTTCTCCTTGTGGAATATTCTTGATAGAAAACCCTTCGAAAGAAGCTTCAAGCCTTCGAACTGTATCCAGGTATTTCTCAAGCTTCGGATCTCTTGCTCTACAACTCTTGTCAACATGACCAGAAATAACTTGGGAATCAGTTTTAAGGACCTCCCTTCTTATCCCCATTGCCTTTAACTTCCGAAGCCCCAAAAGCAACGCTTTGTATTCGACAATATTATTTGTGCAACTGAAATCAAGTTTTACTGCATAGCATGTTCTGACTTTGGAAGGTGCAACCAAGACAGCAGCTACACCTGCCCCGAAGGTTCCCCAGAAACCGTCGCAGAACACTGTCCAAGCTTCGGCATCTTTATTTGTTTCTTCTTCCTGAGCCCCTGGCGTCCATTCAGCGATGAAGTCTGCTAACGCCTGGGACTGGATCGAGGATCTATGCACATAATCAATGCTGAATTCGTTAAGTTCCGTAGCCCACTTTCCAATCCTTCCAGTAGCTTCTCTGTTCCTCATAATATATTTCAAAGGCTGAGATGAAGGGACAATTATATGGAATGCCTGAAAGTAGTGCCGAAGCTTCCTGGAGGCCATTAAGACAGCATACAACACCTTCTCCAATTTTGTATAATTTTTCTTTGATAAGCTTAGAACTTCAGAGACAAAGTATACTGGGGCTTGCTTTTTGATTTGTCCTTCTAATTCCTCCTGTACAAGCATCGCACTCACTGCAGAGTGCAAAGCTGCCACATATAATAGTAGCGGAGCCCTTGGCGCAGGTGGAGTTAATGTTGTTAGATCAATCAGGTATTGCTTCAGCTCTTCGAAGGCTTTCTGTTGAGCTGGGCCCCACTGAAAGACTTCGGCTGACTTTAGTATTTCAAAGAATGGCAAGTTTCTTTCTGCTGATCTAGATATAAATCTGTTTAATGAAGCCAATCTTCCTGCCAACCGTTGGGCCCCCTTCTTCGTACTTGGCGGTTCCATTCAAAGTATGGCTTCGATCTTGCTTGGATTGGCTTTGATCCCCTTCGTTGAAACTAGGCATCCAAGGAACTTACCCTTCTTTACTCCAAATACACATTTTTCAGGATTTAATTTCAGGCCAGCTTGCTTGAAATTAGCAAATGTTTCTTGCAGATCAGTGATATGATTTTCTTGCTTCGTGCTTTTTTACTATGATGTCATCAACATATGTTAGCACATTTCTGCCTATTTGAGAATGAAGGACCTTGGTTGTCATTCTGCTGAAGCTTCCTCCAGCATTCTTGAGACCCTTAGGCATCCGAAGATAACAATATGTACTACTGGGGGTTATGAAGCTGGTCTTCGGCTCATCTTCCTTCTTCATCTAGATTTGGTGATAGCCTGAGTAACAATCTAGTAAACTCATGAGCTCTGATGAAGCTACTGCATCTACTAGAGAATCTATTCTTGGTAATGGGAACTCATCCTTTGGACAAGCCTTGTTAAGATCTGTAAAATCGATGCACATTCTCTATTTACCATTTGCCTTCTTCACCATAACAGTATTAGCTAGCCACTCTGGGTATTTGACCTCTCTGATAACGCCAGCACTAAGAAGCCTCTTCACTTCGTTTCGAGCACTTTCAGCTTTGTCATTGGACATTTTCCGAAGCCTCTGCTTACTTGGCCTGAAAGACGGGTCGACATTGAGCGAATGCTCAATGACATCTCTGTTGACACCACAAAGATCATTGGCTGACCAAGCAAACACATCTTTGTTGTTGAATAAAAACCTTATCAAGCTTTTCTCCTGCTCTTCAGATAATTGAGATCCCAGCAGTACCTTCTGCTCTGTTATGTCTTCACATAGAAGCATAGGCTTCGGCTGATCAGCCGAGGCAGCCTTCTCTCTTCTATACTTGTACTGTTCACAAGCTTCATTTCCATCTATGTTGTGAATTGCTTTTGAATCTGTCCAGTTTCCTTCAGCTTTTTTAGCAGCTTCCTGACTACCATGAACAGCAATGGGTCCTTGTTCCGAAGGTATCTTCATGCATAGATATGCTGGATGAAGTATTGCTTCGAAAGCATTGAGTGTTCCACGACCAATGATTGCATTGTAGGGGTATTGCATATCAACGATGTCAAACACAACTTGTCAGTCCTTGTATTGTGGATGAAGCCGAAGGTCACTGGCATCGTGATCTTGCCGAGCGCTGTAATCTGTCTTCCTTCGAAGCCACAAAGAGGGCGTGTAGCATCATGAATTTTGTCCTCTGGCTCCTGCATCTGTCTGAAGGCCTTAGTGAATATGATGTCAGCTGCACTGCCTGTATCAACCAAAACATTATGGACTAGAAATCCCTTAATGACACAAGATATGACAATAGCATCATTGTGAAGATAATCCTTGAGCTGAAGGTCCTCCTGGGAGATGGTAATTGGGATGTGAGACCATTTTGACTTGATGAAGGGTCCCTGCACCCCAACATGATTCACTCTTCTCTGAGCCTCCTTCTTCTGCTTCTTGTTGGCTAGCTCTGAGCATGAACCGCCTGTTATTGGGAATACCAGCTTCGTAGCCGAAGCAACTTCAGCTTGGTTGTTGGACGAAGCCATCAGCTCAAAAGTGGAAGTGAGTTCACCGGAGGTGGGCGCCAATGTTGGGGACTTGTTCTCAAATGCTATGAATCAAGAACAAGGCAACACAAAGTATTAAATGTTAAAGTCCTTCGTCCTTCGAAGCATTATTTCCTTTAGGATATAACGATCTTCGGACGAAGGTCATGAAGGACGTACCTTCATGATCACAGTTATAAGATAATAAAAAATGAAACATATGAAAACATGAAAGATAGCATGAACAAACACATTATATTACTCATATGTTTCATTATACAAACTTGAATATTAAACATGATATTTAATCATATTTGTACCTTCGGCTTGACAGAAGGCAAAAATCCAAGTGTTGTGCGCGAGCGATTACCGAATAGCTTGAACAGTACATGGGTACTGTTCATCTATTTATAGGCATATGACGCAGCCTGTGGGGAATTACATTCATGCCCTTTACAAAGGTCTACAATCATATACAAATTATCATGGGCCGATTGGTCATTTCATCTTTAAGTCGGTGCCTTTGGAAATGTACTCCGAAGCCTTCTGATTGGTAACTTCGGCTTTGTGTCAATCTTTCGAAAGTGTTTCTTCTTATGGGACCTTCGGCGACGAAGCAGACCCCCAACAGAAAGGTTAGGTGTATTTGAATAGGTAATGCATCCAATTATGCATAGAATAAATATAAATCTTAGTTATCGTGCGTTGATTAGGTTCATACAGAATATGCAGGGGGAGAAGACAACTTGCCTTTCTTATAGAAAACTTGAGATTCTTCTTCAAAATTGAATCTTTATTCATAAATATGGGATCAATCATTGAACATCAGATAAACAAACAAGAAGAAACAAACACCACTCAATAACATACAACATTCACCATAAAAAAGCCTGGCCCCGTTTGTTTCCTTTCATTTTGAGGAATTGGAATCTTACTAATGGAATAGACTATTTTTTTGGAATGTGACATTCCACCACTTTTCAAAGTTATCATATAAGCCTATCTCAAATTCATGGGGTGAGACATGAAAATTGATTCTATAGATTTACATACTATTTTTCCGATGTACAACTTATAGCACACCCTTCTATTTGCTTCGCAATAACATAAATGTAGTATATAACTATCTCTCTCATATAATTTAGGATAATATACAAATATATTACATATATAAATATATGAACTTAATTAGTTTTGTCTAAATTATAATTATTAAAATGGAATTCAATTCCAACGAAACAAACGGGGCCTTAGGAAAACCTTACAACAAGAACATTTACTTTACAAAAACATCTCGAGCAAAGGTTATAATAAAATATACTCTTTTTGAAAGGGTTTGATCTATACTTTATGAAATAAAACATAAGCTCAAAATATCTTAGTTATAAATATACAAATATTGGGTTTACTATTTTAATCATTTATAAAAGCCAATGTGGTATGTCTAAGATTAAGGGTTCATATGGTGATAAAATACATTATAACATTATTAAACCTTTTAACCTTTTAGAAAAGATATATGTTATATTTCTAAGGTTAGTGACTTATGAAACACATTATTAAACATTGATTTATGAAGCATTATAAAACATATTATAAAACATTGTTAAACATTCACTTATGACAAAATAAGATATATGTCTAAAAAGGTTTTATGTGAAAAGATCATTATTATTAAACACCTATTTTATGAAAAGCTAGGTTATAGGCCTTAAGTGAATTTTCACGCAAAAGAAAGAAAAACAATTAATTATCTTACTTTGATTAGGAAAACACATGGTCTATGATTTAAGAAAACTGTACTCAAGGTCAATATATAAACTAACATTTTAATTATAAAAGGAACATAAACGCTAATTCCTTTTTATTTTATCCTTTAGAAAAAACTAAGTGATATATATAACGTGGACTAAATGTGATGGAATGATTAATCAAGCCTATATAACTAGTTCTTGACTATGGGTTTGATTAATAAATTATGAGAAAGGATAATTAATCTATTAATTATATTCAGTTTTAGTTTAGGAACAAATGGACTAATTCATTTAAAAAGGAAACTATGTTCACCAATATTTGATCTATCATTTTAGTTATGTGGGTGAATTAAGCTTTGTTAATATTATTAGAAATCCCTATCTACCATACTCATATTTAATATGAAATACTTGAATGTAAGTCTAAATCATAAAAAGGTAATAATTATTTATCTAGTATGTTTGATTAAGAAAATGTGAACTACATTTGTTTTTAACTTCATCATTAGAAAACTACGCATAAATTGACTATAACAAACATAATTTAAATCAATTCACGAGAGCACACAAACTATTGAAAACACATAATTTAAGAGGTTTATCACATAATTACAAAGCTTAAGAAATCAATTATTAGCTCGCTAAATATTATTTCTTGTATAACAAACATAATTCAAATTAAACTATTGTCGGGGACCATAATTAGGGGTACCCCCAAGACTCCTAATCTCAGTTGGTAACCCCCATCAGCACAAAGCTGCAAAGGCCTGATGGGCGCGATTAAGGTCAAGGCTCAGTCCACTCAAGGGACACGATCTCGCCTCGCCCGAGCCCAGCCTCGGGCAAAGGCAGCCGACCCCGGAGGATTCACGTCTCGCCCGAGGGCCCCCTCAAGCGACGGACACACCTTCGGCTCGCCCGAGGCCCAGTCTTCGCGGAGAAGCAACCTTGGCCAGATCGCCACGCCAACCGACCGTATCGCAGGAGCATTTAATGCAAGGATCGACTGAAACCTTATCCTGACGCGCGCTCCTCAGTCGACAGAACCGAAGTGACCGCAGTCACTTCTCCGCTCCACTGACCGACCTGACAGGAAAACAGCGCCGCCTGCCCCGCTCCGACTGCTGTGCCACACGACAGAGTGAGGCTGACAGCAGCTAAGTCCAGCCTCGGGCGCCATGGGAAGCTCCGCCTCGCCCGACCCAGGGCTCGGACTCAGCCTCGGCCTCGGAAGACGGTCTCCGCCTCGCCCGACCTAGGGCTCGGACTCAGCCTCGACCTCAGAAGACGGTCTCCGCCTCGCCCGACCTAGGGCTCGGACTCAGCCTCGACCCCGGAAGACGGACTCCGCCTCGCCCGACCTCAGGGCTCGGACTCAGCCTCGGCCTCGGAAGACGGTCTCTGCCTCGCCCGACTCAGGGCTCGGACTCAGCCTCGACCCCGGAAGACGAACTCCGCCTCACCTGACCCAGGGCCCAGAATCGACCTCGACCTCGGAGGAGCCTCTACCTTGCCCGACCTCAGGCTCGGATCCTCCACGTCACAGGGAAGGCCATCATTACCCTACCCCTAGCTAGCTCAGGCTACGGGGAACAAGACCGGTGTCCCATCCGGCTCGCCCCGGTAAACAAGTAATGATGGCACCCCGCGTGCTCCATGACGACGGCAGCTCTCAGCCCCTTACGGAAGCAAGGAGACGTCAGCAAGGATCCGACAGCCCCGACAGCTGTACTTCCACAAGGCTCAAACACTCCTCCGACGGCCACGACATCACATGAACAGGGCGCCAAAACCTCTCCGGCTGCCACGACGGCATGTACTTAGGGCTCTAGCTCCTCTCTGCTAGACACGTTAGCACACTGCTACACCCCCCATTGTACACCTGGGCCCTCTCCTTACGCCTATAAAAGGAAGGTCCAGGGCTCTTGTACGAGGAGGTTCACTACACAACGGTTGATCTTTAGCGACCCTTATTAGGTACCAACGGTTTGTTGCTAAAGGTTAGGGACCGACGATCAGTCGCTAAATGCTTTTGTAGCAACGGTCGGTTGGTCGCTAAAAGTCTAGAAATCTAACAACTTATGGTTGGTCGCTATAGATGTCGTCGGGGACTAGCGGTGGGTCGCTATAGAGCAAGGATCACTATCAAATCTTATAGCCTGAACGTACCTGTAGATGTTAGTGACTAAAAATTAATTAAAATAAGTAAACATTGATCGCTAAATTGCGTGGTGATTTATTTCTTTTTTAATATTGCTTGTATGTTTATTTCATGGTTTGTTTATGTATGGACATGACTATAATATGCAATTGTGTTCTTTGTGCTTATATGATATTAGATTCGAGTTGAAAGTCGTTTCAAATGTTTATTATTTATTTGCATTCGTAATAATTTATTCAAATGTCTATTATTTATTTGGTAATTTTTTATGAATTTTTGAGTAATTTAAAAATACATTTTGAAATAAAAAAAGAAAAGAAAACCCTCCCTAACCCTAAGGCCCACTAGGGTCCCATCTACCTAACTCTCCCTCCCACGCCGTCCTTGTCTCCTCCCGACATCGCCGTCGTCGCCCACCTCCCTCAGGTAACACTCTAAATCCATCAATTGAAGATAACTTAGTTTATATTATTATTTTTCAATAGAAAGGAAAAATACTTATGATTTCTAATAGTAAAAGGGTAATATAAATAATTTGAACAATTCTTGAATAGATAAAATTTTACCAAGTGTTTGTTGCACTCGTGCCGAAGCATATGTTTTGTTTGAATTGATTTTTGCAAATCAAATTTATGGATTTTACACTGTGTCCTCGATCTCAAAGAAAAGAAAATCTACCACATCAAACTTTGAATGAGAGATCAAGGCACCAAGTAGCCAGAGCTAAATGTGGGTGGTGGCCTCTCTATAACCCATCCAGGGCAGTAGCGTCCGTCTCATGACCTGATAGAGATACTTTACTGCTGGAGTGAAATATGCTGGAGAGCGTCGCGACCCATCAGTGAAAGGCGGTCGGAATAGGGCTGTGACGTGAGCTGTTGCTGGAGCGACTCTGCCATGAGGGCGTCGAGGAGGATAAGAAGTACCATAGCACAGGCTGTGAAGGCGTGTCGACGACTCGGGAAATGCAAACAGCTGGCATATCTGGCTGGCATGAATAGTGACATCCTCTCGCTCAAAATGAAACCTCATCCACTGGTGGTCGGGATCTATCCACACTGAAGCATAAAACACTCGGACCCACTGCTCAACATATCTGCCACTGGTAGTCAGTAGAGTGAGAAGTCCAGACAGATAGGAGAGGTGCACCTCGGAATCCGCACAAGATGCTAGCAGAAAAGCAGGGATATCCAATAGCCGGTGCGCTCGCAGAGCGATCTGTACTAACAACTGAGCTCGAAAGAACGATTCCTGAATTCTGGTGCTAAACAAATTACCGCTGCAGGGTCCCTCTGAGCAGGTAGCCAAGACACCACGGGTACGTGTCTGAACCGACGTACCCGGGCTGCAGTAGCACACTGAAGATCAATCAGACGAGGATAGGCAGCCAATGGTCGCACCTCGGTCTCGTCTCGCTCCCGGAAGCGGGCTGATGGAATGGGTGGAGCGGAAATGGGAGCGGGAGGAGGAACAGTGGAAGCTGGAGTGGTGGAGGTGGTAGGTATGGTTGAAGTGGTGGATGGCTCGGGAGCGACTGGAGCTGGTGAAGTGGGAGGATGAGTGGTAGCTGTGGCGGGTGTAGAGGGAGCGGAGGAGCGAGGCCAATACGCGAGTCGACGAACTCTGTATGCAATCTGATCTGACGATATCTGCAACTGTCCACCTCGCCTGCTCTGCAGCTGCTGCCGCTGCAAGAGCTGCTCAGGCTACTCTATCCAAACGTCGCTTCTTGCGGCCTTCCTGCTGCTCGAGGTAAACTGTCTTGCCCTTGACCTGCCTGAAGGGGCGAGGAGGGTCCTCGTCGTCTCCTCCCCCTGGCGCTGACACATTCTTTGTGCGCACCATCCTGACCAGAGTGCTGCAAGTAAGAGTGAAAGACTAAGCACGAGTAGATAGCATCTAAAGAGATCATAGTCAAAGTAATAAGTACCTGGAAACCTCACGAGAGAGAGAGAATCCAGGCAGAACATAATATAGGCACACGGGCAGGCGAGGTCACTGAAATGACAGAAGAGGTGAGCACGTATTAGTCACATAGTCATAAGTATGTGAAATATGAATAAATACATACACAGAGAATTATGACACAAAAACTGAGTGATTTGGGGATATAGAGGTCAAACGACGCGAAAACGACGTTTGAACGAGGAATAGTGCCATAGGAGGTTTGAAATCGGAATAGAGGCATGAAATGACTTGGAATTGAGCCGATACTTCACGAGTAGGTTTATATGATTAAATATGAGTGAAGTGTGCGCTTGGTTTGAATTTAGGCGAAGAAAGTGAATTTTGGGCACTCGGCTCGGAATCGATCGCTATAAATGTGGATTTGTGGAAAACTGGTGTCTGGATTGGCATGAAATTTGGTGAAGGTGTTACTAGAGTGGCATGAAGGTGCTGGAAAAATCTAGGACCGATTTGAGAAACTTTGACTGGTTTGGGCATTTCACCGAGCACTTGGTGTGCAGGAGTTTAAGTTTGAGGTGAAATGGCTATTTGAGGTATTGAAACCCTCCCTAAGGAGATAGGAACCTGCAAAGGAATTCAATAGAGTACTAGGGACCACATCCATGCACAAGATTCAAAGGATTTTCACAGATTTTGGATTTGGATTCCAAAGGTGGGTTTGAGGGTGATCTTACCTGGTAGTACAGAGAAAAGAGAGAGAGAGAGGGGAAGGCAGTGGGTCTCACCAGGGGAGAAGAGGAGCAAAGCCTGAGCTTAAGGAGATCACTGGAGCACGGCCGCCGGCGATCGCCGTCGGTGAACAGAGGGGGGAAGAATCACCAAAGAGCAGAGTGTCAGTGAACTGAGAGAGAAAAGATAGCCTCTGGCTCGGGTTCGGGCTGGAGGCCTTTTTAAAAACGCATCATGGGCGCACCGGACAATCTACAGTGCCTTTCCGGTGCACACCGGACAGCGCACAGTAGCTGTCCGGTGAACCACCGGACAACGCAGTGCAGAAAAGGGAATCTGCGCGCGCCAGCCGGTGCACCGGACAGTGCACAGTGCAGTGTCCGATGCACACCGGACTGTCCGGTGAGCCCAGACAGAGGGAGTTTTTGAAAATTTTGAAATTTCTATCTTATTTTGAACTAAACCAAATCCCAACTTATAAGCACACAAAAGAACACCTGTTGGAACAGGTATTGGTACCCTCATATATTTTCCCATGCTTTTCAAAATATTTTGCCATAGGCTAGATAATTTTTAGAGAAAATAGCCAAATGGTGAGATTTGCATTTTGGCTTTGCACTAGGGGTTTTCACGAACGATTTGAGTTTTGAATACTCCCCCTAAGTGCAGTGCCACATGCATACCTCAAAAACCAACAATTGCATAGTAAATGAAATTTTAAGTACTAAAAAGCTTAAAACTAAGACTTGTCAAGTTTGAGCCCGAGTTAAGGTTTTTCACTCGCTTTATTGGCAGTTATCTTAACTAGGTTAGACAAGCCCTAGATGCAATACAAGAAATTTAAATATGCAATGCAGGTTTGACAACACCATTTTGAGATTTTAAATGAAATTTCTGAGATCAAGAATGTTTAACTCATTCCTCAACATAGAAAAGCGGGTTTTATCTAGTGGCTTTGTGAAAATGTCTGCTAATTGATATTTCGATCTCACTCCTTCTAAAATAATGTCTCCTTTAGCAACATGATCTCTAAGAAAGGGATGACGGATATCAATGTGCTTGGTGTGAGAGTGTTGTACAGGGTTATTTGCAATTTTAACAGCACTCTCATTGTCACACAACAAAGGTACCTTTTCTAGAACTACACCATAATCTAGAAGAGTTTGTTTCATATATAAAATATGTGTGCAACAAGCACCCGAGGCAATGCATTCTGCTTCGGCGGTTGTCAAGGCAACACTATTTTGCTTCTTGGATGTCCATGATACTAGTGATCTCCCAAGCAAATGGCACCCCCGGAAGTACTTTTTCTATCAATTTTGCAGCCGGCATAATCGGAATAGGAATAGCCAATTAAATGAAAAGTAACTCCTTTGGGATACCAAAGGCCAACACTTGGGGTGTGCTTAAGATGCCTAAGAATTATTTTAACAACGCGAAGATGAGCTTTCTTAGGATTTGATTGAAATCTAGCACAGATACAGACACTAAACATGATATCGGGCCTAAATGCGGTAAGATACAATAAACTACCAATCACAGAACGATAGAGAGTTTGATCAACCGGGTTACCTCCCTCATCTAGGTCGAGATGTCCATTTGTTGGCATGGGTGTCTTGATTGATTTGCACTTCTCCATGTTGAATCTTTTCAACAAGTCTTTGGACTTTGGTATACTTCTCCTGAGAGAGAAAGTTACCATCTTTCATTTGCTTGACTTGAAAGCCGAGGAAGTACGTCAGCTCACCAATCATAGACATCTCGAACTCCTTCGACATCAACTCACCAAATTCCTTGTAATGATAGTCATTTGTCGAGCCAAAGATTATATCATCAACATAAACCTGACAAATGAAAATATCACCGTTATGTTTCTTTGTGAATAAGGTTGTGTCGATGGTCCTGATCTTGAAGCCTTTTTCGATGAGGAAGTCATGAAGACGCTCATACCAAGCCCTTGGAGCTTGCTTTAACCCATATAGAGCCTTGGACAACCTGTAAGCATGATTAGGATATCTAGGGTCTTCAAACCCGGGTGGTTGCTCAACATATACAAGTTCTTTTATGAAGCCATTTAAAATGCACTTTTTACATCCATTTGATAAAGCTTTATATCATAGCATGATGCATATGCAAGTAGGATACAGATGGCTTAAAGTCGAGCAACCGGTGCAAAGGTCTCTCCAAAATCTAAGCCTTCAACTTGAGAGAAGCCCTTTGCAACAAGTCCTGCCTTGTTCCGCACAATCACGCCTTGATCATCTTATTTGTTTCTGAATTCCCATTTTGTTCCTATGATCCTTGCATCTTGTGGAGGCTTCTCCAGGGTCCAAACTTGGTTATGGGTGAAGTTGTTTAGTTCCTCTTGCATGGCATTCAGCCAGTCCGGATCCTGTAGCGCATCATCATACATGTAGGCTCAACACAAGAAACAAAAGAGTGATGTTCAATAAATGAAGCATTTTTATGAGAACGAGTGATAACCCCTTGTGAAGGACTCCCAATGATTTGATCTTGTGGGTGTGCTTGAAGTAGTCATGAGTTTCTCTTGTCAACCACTTGGGAAGAAGGTCCTAGAGCATGAACATCTTCGGCTTGTACCCTTGCTTGTTCATGAGAGACAAATGTGTCTTCATTTGCATGCCTCTCATCTCTTTCATCATCATGTGGTACATTTGATGAAGAAGGCCTGTCAATAATAGCACCTCTTCTTCATCTTCTTTTGGTTTCATGGCTCTAATTGGCATGTTCTTCATGGCTTCCCTAAGTGGCTCATCACCTACATCTTCAAGATTTTCATGTGCTCCTTGGGAGCCATTAGTATCATCAAACTCCACATCATATGTTTCTTCTACCACGGCAGTGGCATGATTGAATACTCTATATGCTTTGGACTATGATGAATAACCAAGTAGAAAACCAATATCACAACGTCTTTGAAACTTCCCTAGGTGATGGCGCTTCTTATAGATGTAGCATTTGAATCCAAACACCTGAAAGAAGGAGATGTCTGGCTTTTTCCCATTTAGAAGTTCATAGGGAGTCTTCTTAAGTAGCCGGTGAGGAAATAGCGTGTTTGATGCATAACATGAAGTGTTGACAGCTTCGGCCCAAAACCTCTCCGGTGTGTTATACTCATCAATCATTGTCCTTGCAAGTGTGATCAAGGTCCTGTTCTTCCTTTCAACAACTCCATTTTGTTGAGGTGTATATGTTGCTGAAACTTCATGCTTGATCCCAATCTCATCACAATATTCATGTATGTTGGTGTTATCAAATTATTTTCCATTGTCACTTCTAATCTTCTTGATCTTGCAAACAAATTCATTTTGAGCCTTCTTGCCAAACTTCTTGAATATAGATGCAACTTCAGATTTATCATGGAGAAAGAACACCCAAGTGTATCTTGAAAAGTCATTAACTATAACCAGACAGTAGAGGTTGCCACCAGCACTTGCATAAGTTGTTGGTCCAAATAGATCCATGTGTAGCAGTTCCAGTGGCCTTGATGTTGACATGAAAGCTTTTGTAGGATGTGTGTTAGCAACTTGCTTTCTAGCTTGACATGCACTACAAGGCTTGTCCTTTTCAAATACAACATCCTTTAGACCTCTAACCATGTCCTTCTTTAGTACTTTCTTGAGTGTGCTCATTCCAACATGTGCAAGCCTTCTATGCCATAGCCATGCAAGTGATGCTTTGGTAAAGAGGCAAGTTCTTAAGTCTGTATCTTCAGAGGTGAAATCCACTAAGTAGAGATTGTTGTATCTAAATCCTTTGAACACCATTGACTCATCATCCATTTTTGATACAACAACCTCTGTTGGAGTGAATAAGCATTGAAGGCCAAGATCACAAAGTTGACCCACTAATAATAAGTTGAAGCTCAAAGGTGCAACCAAGAGAACATTTTTTTACGAAGGGGCAGAGCCCCCTATTTCATTAAGAAATAGGATAAGTGTCATTACAAACCGAAACGATGAGAAACAACCCATCACCAAAAGAGCACCTAGTGGATCTAACCCTTACATACTATCATACTAGATAAGCAAGGACCAGCTTCCACTAACATCAGTCCAGGCGAAACCACAGTTTTTAAGCAGAGCTTATATACACGGCAACATGCCATAGAGCAGCTATGAAACCAACACGCCTGATGCCCCTAGATCACCAAAATGATATCCCAGCACTTGAGCGGCAGCCAACTACAAACATGCGCCAAAAGTACCCTTCAACCAGAAATACGACGGTCTCTCGGACACCACCCAAACGACCTGCTCATCACTTCCCTTGCTATCTTTCTGATTAGTCGGCTTCCTTGGACCACCATTTTTTTCCTTCTCTCTCTGACGAATAGCCCAAGAATCCAGCCAAAAGCAACAGAGAAATATTATGTTAGCAGGATCAAGGAGAATTTTCTCACCAAAAAACCAATCATTTCTGGTTCTCCAAATAGCCCAAAACATAGCTCTGCATCCAAAAATCATTAAATTTGAAATTCTGTCTTTAGATTTATTCATCCATCTGTCACAAATTTCCTCAATACTTTTTGGAATGAAATCAAGATTTAAGGCAATTTGGGTCACTCTCCAAACAAATCTAGCAATAGAACATTTAAAAAACAAATGCTCAATCGATTCCAGACCACCACAAAAACAACACTCACTAGAACCCTGCCAATTTCTTTTTTTCAGGTTGTCTTTTGTAAGAATTTTATTTCTTATCACAAGCCAAATGAAGACTTTGATTTTTTGTGGTAACTTAGATTTCCACAAGAATCTGTAGGGAACTGTCACCTAATCAATCGAATTTTTCTTATACAAAGAATTAACAGTAAAACCTTTGTTACCCATACACCAATTCACTCTATCCTCTTGATCTGTCAAAGTATAATTAGCACATAAAGCAACTAATTCATCATACAACACTTGAAGGCTACCCATCATTCTTCTTCTGAAAGAAAGGGCATCAAAATCTGATGACAAGACCTTATTTACTGAGACGTCTTTATCCAGAGCCAAATCAAATAGAACAGGAAATTTAACAACTAGAGGACCATCACCAATCCAGAAATTTTTCCAGAAACTAGTTTTACAACCATTACCAACAACAACTTTACAGTGCTTAAAGAAAACTTCTCTGAGACTTAGAAGCTTCTTCCAAAACTGAGAATCATTCTGTCTTTGCTTAACTGAGATAAGAGGTTTTCCTTTAATATATTTTTCAGTAATAATACTTTGCCATAAGCCATTTGAATTTTCCAAATTCCAAAGCCACTTTGTCAACAAGGCATCATTCATATAACCCAAATTCAAAACTCCTAATCCTCCTTGACTTTTAGGAGAGCAAACCAAATTCCAGTTAACCAAATGCATTTTTTTGTTTGTGAGCCACCTTGCCATAAAAGCCTTTTCCTGTACAAATCCAATTTCCTAATAACAAATTTAGGAGCCGGATAAATCGATAACATGTATAAAAGAACATTAGAAAGACAGCTATTCAATAAAGTCAATCTTCCCCCCCAAGCTCAAAAATCTACCTTGCCAACCAGCAAGTCTTTTATCCATTTTTTCCATCATGGGACACCAAAGAGACTTACTGATTTTCTTGTTATCAATTGGAACACCAAGATATTTCATCGGAAGACGCCCCACGGGACAAGTAAAAATGTCAGCATACAAATTAACAAACTCATTAGCTTCCCCTAAGCAGAAAATTTCACTTTTGTGAAAAATAATTTTTAGCCCCGACATGTGCTCAAAGAGACAAAGAATAAATTTAAGATTTCTAGCACCTTCCAAACAATCTTGAATTAAGAAAATAGTATCATCAGCATATTGAAGGCAACATCAACCATTTTGAATGATGTGAGGAATAAGGCCACAGATTAGACCTCTTTCTTGAGCTTTTTGAATAATATAGGCCAGGCCATCTGCAACAAGGTAAAACAAAAGGGGCAAAACAGGATCACCCTGTCTAACACCTTTATGTGTAGCAAAATAGGGACCAATCAAATCATTAGTTTTGATGGCCACTTTACCACCTCTGACAGTCTTCATAACCCAATCACACCAAATATCACCGAAACCCTTTTTTCCATCATACAATGAAGAAATTGCCAATTAACTTTATCATAAGCTTTTTCAAAGTCAATTTTAAGAATCACCCCATTTTGCTTTTTTTCCTCACTTCATGAAGAATTTCATTCAGAGAAACCACACCATTCATAATGTACCTCCCTTTAATAAATCTATACTGGTACTCACTAATCACTTTAGTGATGCATGAAGCAAGTCTATTAGTCAGAACTTTAGTAATAATCTTATAGCAGACATTCAGGAGACATATCGGTCTAAAATTCCTCATATCAATAGGGTTATCTACTTTAGGTAATAGAGTCACTAAACCAAAGTTAAGCCTTTTAATGTCAAGCACCCCATCATAAAAATCCTTGAATAAATTCCACAAATCAATGTGAATGAGATCCCAAATTCTTGAAAAAATTCAGCTGGAAAACCATCAGGGCCAGGAGCACTATTGTGTTTTAAACCAAACACAACCTTCTTAATTTCCTCAATAGAAAAAGGAACAGTGAGCAAAGCACGATCTTCATCACTCAGTTTATTCATATGTAAATTCGACATATTGATACTGGAAAGAAGAGAAGGACCGAATAGATCTTTATAAAAAGCAGTAGCCATTTTATTAATATCATTGTCATTAACAACAATGTTTTCCTCATGAACTAAGGAGAGAATTTTAACTTTCCTTCTTTTACTTTTGGCGATAAGATGAAAATATCTAGAATTTTCGTCACCCTCATTAATAAATTTTTCTCTCGCCATTTGTTTTCACTTACAACACTCTTCAACCATCAAATTTTTTAAGTTCCATTCCATATCCAACTTTTCAAGTCTTTCCGAGTTCGAAATACCAGTACTTTCACTTTTTTATCTAAAATATCAATTTTTTGGAGTAAATCTTTTTTAAGTCTAGAATATTTTCCTTCTACATTGATAGAATCTTTTTTAAGAGGCTGTGAAGAGAGACCTGAAGGAGTGGAATATTGACAAAGAGCTCGCCGCAGATAGGAAGGGGTGGAAATGTGCAATTCACGTGCCAGAACCCTGATTGATAGTTTCGCTTTTCCTCCTTAATCGTTTGACCTTTTCTTGTGTCCATTTTAGATCTTACTGGTCATTGTGGGTTTTATCTCTTTTATGTGTTTCCCTGTTTCGTTGTTTTCGGTTCTCCTTTGCCTTTGTTTCCCTTTTCTGTTCTTTGGGGGTTGAGCTCTGAGGTTTTCATACGGGGTTTCATCTCTAGCCTACCCCAACGTGCTTGGGACAAAAAGGCTTTGTTGTTGTTGTTGTTGTTGTTGTTGTTGTATTGATATTCCACCCCTTCAATGCTTTTTTCAGTCTCTTAGTTTTCTCCTTCCAAATATCAATACTTGATCGACTTCTAACCGGAAGAGACCAATTGTTCCAGATAATATCTTTGAAATCCGGTCTAAATTTCCAACAAAGCTCATATCTGAAATCTCTCTTCAAGATAGCAAGAGAGTCAGTTTTGAGGCACAAAGGAACATGATCAGATAAGGTCCTGTCAAGACCAGTGACCACCA
Organism: Zea mays; assembly: GCF_902167145.1. Classification (NCBI taxonomy): domain Eukaryota; kingdom Viridiplantae; phylum Streptophyta; class Magnoliopsida; order Poales; family Poaceae; genus Zea; species Zea mays. The sequence continues at coordinate 211,300,009 of NC_050099.1, forward strand.
CATTTTTGAATTGAAGGATCCATTCTGGGCTAGCCAGAAATCTGTCCAGTTTTTCAAATGTGGGGGATCCCTGTTATTGGACCAAGTATATAATCTACCACTCAAATCGAGTTCAATAAGGCTGTGAATGTCAATGATAGAATTGAACATTTGAAATTACCACCTTGCCAAGTCCTTGAACTTTTCCCTTTGAATTGTCCCCAAAAGTGACTTTATCTTGTCCATCAACATTCTCATCGAGTGAGGTGAACATCCGTGGGTTGCCAGTCATATGTTGAGTGCATCCACTATCAATAACCCAATGACTCCCACCGGTCTTGTAGTTCACCTACATCTACAGACAAATCAAGCTTGAATTTTGAGGGTCCTATTTTGCATAGGACCAGTGACTTTCTCAATCAAAGACTTTGCAACCCAAATTTGTCTAGGTCTACTCTTGCTTGGTGGACCTAGGAATGTAACTTTGACGTTTCCATTTGCTACTTTTCTTAGAACATAATGGGCATAGAAGGCAAATTGTCTTGAGCGCTTTGGCAGGGGAGTTGGTGGTTTGGCTTTGCAGTTGTGGGCAAAATGACCTTCTTTTCCACACTCAAAGCATTTGATAGGCTTATGAGTCTGCTTTGGCTTGTATTGATTTGTAGCTTTCTTTTGCACAAAAGAATTATATCCAATACCACTCTTATTGTTTTTCATGACAGTGTTCATGAGCAATTCATTTTGGAGGTATTGGCCTTTGTTAAACTTTTGCACACTTGTGGCAAGATGTTCATTTTCACTCTTATGTTTCTTGACCTCATTTCTAAGCCTTTCATTATCCACTGCCAACTCATTGTTGAAGTCATTGTTCTCAATGGCAACTATCGGAGAGGAATTCTCCAGCCGGGTGGCGGAACGCACCTGCCCTAAATCCTAAGATGAAGAGGGGCCTAAGTGTTTTGCCTGTTAGGTGGAAAACGGGAAGAACACAAGAACACACAAGGATTTAGAGTGGTTCGGGCCGCCGGAGCGTAATACCCTACTCCACTATGTGATGTATTGCGCTTTAGAGCTTGTATGAACTTGTGAGTTTGAGTGAGTCTAAGTGTCCCCTGTAACGTTGCGTGCCTCCCCTTTTATAGCTCAAGGGGGCATGTACAAGGGTGCTGAGCCCTGACATGCGGGCCCAGGAACATAACAGATGTAATACTTGGAGCAACTAATGCTAGTTGCCAGTGCAATCTCCTTGCGCCCTGATATCTGTGGTCTGCGTAGCATTGGCGTGCAGCGGAAGCTTCCCTAGCAACATACGAGTAATGATGAGCACAGTGCACTCCGCAGCACGGGTGTACTGCCTGCCAATGGAATGGACATGCACGCCGCCTGCAGGATGGCCTAGTTGCCACCCGTCAGCGGAGTGGACAGGGCACATCAAATGCCGAGGCGGCACATCACCTGCCAGCGGAGTGGCAGGGATCATTAAATGTTGAGGCGGCACGTCACCTGCCAGTGGAATAGACAGGCGGTGCGTCCTATCTGCAATAAATGCACCGCCGCGTGGCCCAGAGGCCTTACGTTAGGCTTCGCACGCTGGCTCACGTCACGGGCAGTAGGCCACGTGGCAGCATCGGGTCTCCGCCTGGGCAGGGAGCAGAAGCGTATATGTTATGGTCCAGATACGTGTCGGCTCCGGACCCCCGCGTGGCCTTGATTAAGGCCTGGGTATTCTTTGTCCTAGAATCCCGGGACCCTGCTGAGAGTGGCCCAGACCCCATACAGAGAGGTCGGGGACCCGTCCCAGGGGTCCGGTCTGTACCCGCGGGGGTCCTGGACCCTGCCTGGACGTTCGGTCCATATATGCAGGGACCCAGCACTTTCCCATGGGATCCGGACCCATCGTTGATACCTTGGAGTGTATCATCTTTTTCGGCCACGTGGTGGCCCTGGAGATGTCCACGTGGTGGGGTCGGGTGCTGTTTACCACGCGACTAGTGATAGCGGCGCGGGCACCGTGCCTTCACACTGTAGTAAGGGGTACCCCTGTTCCAGGGTACCGACAGTGGCCCCCAGGCCCACCTCAGGGGAGGATACGAGCCTGCAGGTGGGGCCAAAGCTTGATTGGCGCGCTGCTTCCGTGCGCTTGCTGACGTAATCACTGCCAGCCCACCCTCGGTCACGCCAACCGCCACGTCTGTCCCCGTAGCTGACTAACCCGTGGCCTCCGCACTTGATGGTTTCGCTGGGTCACGCGCGGGGTGCCTCGATACCGCTGCATTGGTTTTGAAATTTCACCTTCTCTGTCCTCTACGGTGGCCCCGAGGAGGCGTGGCACTGGCACGAGCGGTGGTTCAACTTCTCTGCACCCAGGAACCAGCGCCCAAGGAGGATGACTCGTGGGTCCGGGCCCTCGCGACAGAGACTAAGCCGTTGGTTTCGGCGGAGGTGAAGAGGCGCACTGCCGCAGGCGGCATCCCTCTCCTCACGCGGCGGTTTGCCTTCTTCGTACCCGGAGACTGATGCCCAAGGAGTATGACTCATGGGCCCGGGCCCCCATGTCAGAGGTTGCGCCGCTGCTTTCGGCGGAGATGAAGAGGTGCGATGGTGCGCTCCTCGCGTGGCGGTTCGCCTTCTTCGCACCTAGAGACTGATGCCCTAGGAGCATGACTCGTGGACCCGGGCCCTCGTGTCAGAGGCTGGGCCACTGTTTTCGGTGGAGATGAAGAGGCGCGGCGGTTCGCTCCTCGCGTGGTGGTTCGCCTTCTTCGCACACGGAGGCCGACGCCCAAGGAGTATGACTCGTGGGCCTGAGCCCCCGTGTCAGAGGCTGGGTCGCCTTGGTGCGCGTTGGGCGAGATCTTCTCCGACGTCTTGGGGCGTGAACGGGAGAGTCCTCCATAAAAAGGGATTCCCCCGAGTGCGGCAGTCACTCTTTTCACTCGCTACGCCCTTTCGCCTTCGAGTTCTCCGCGCTCTTCTGTCGCCGTAGCCACCATGGCCTTGCTAGACCCTCCCGAGTGCTTCCAGTCCGAGGTGGCACTCAACTTGGTGCGCAACCTGCTCGGATGGGATGTGCCGGCGTTTGCCAGAAGGATCCGTGTCGGCGCCTCTCCCCTCGGCGATCTCGCCGCCGGGGAGTTCGTGCTCTTCGTCTCCAACCTCCCCTGCGGGTTAGCACTGCCGATCTCATCTTTCTTCGTGCTGCTGCTAGAGGAGCTTGGCCTCCAACCTCAGCACTTCACGCGCCGCTTCATCCTTCAGGCGGCCATTTTCGCCTACCTCTGCTAGATGTCCGTGGGAGCGACGCTTCTTCCTCCAGCATTCGGACGAAAGGGTGTTGCGCAGCGACCTTTCGGGGGTGGAAAGCGAGCTGAGCTGCGGCTCCATCTTTCGCGTGAGCTTCACCAGCGCCCCATGGTACACCTGCATGAACTGGTCTAGCTCCAACTCCATGAGGTGGGAAGCGAGCTGAGCTGAGGCTCCATCTTTCGCGCCTCCATCTCCTTGGCTTTAATGGCCTCGGCGTCGCCTCCAATGGTGACCGATGGTCTGGTTGCTGATACTGAAGACGCCACCCAAGAGGTCGTACAAGATGCTGTGGAGACGGTAGCCACGCGCTTCTAGCGCGACCCTACTGATGTCGAGTAGCTCATACCTATAGGAATGAGGCTAGGGCCCCCGCTTGAAGGCGGATGTAATAACTTTGTTTTTGTAAGATACTTTTGGGAACTATCAATTAAATAGCTCTTATCTGTATGATTCTTGTTCTTGCTGTGTGTGGTTTTATCAACTCCTTTTCTGATACCTGGCCCCCCTGGGATGTAGGCTCGATGTGTCAAGGCTAGATACCAGCATATCTAAGAAAGAGTTGGTGTCCCGGCCCCTAGGAGGCAGCCTCGACTAGGACCTGGACCTGCACACAGCTTCGGCTAGGAAGTGTTAGTAGCACACCCATCAGGACCCATCGTCTAGTATCAGCCATCCTTTGATTCATGCAACAGGACCTGCAGGATTTGGCCTGGGAGGCCAAGCCGTGTGCCCGGACCCCTTGAATCACAGTTCTAGATACTAGGACACCCATCGTAGAGTGGTGGAGCATGTAGGCTTACGGTACGGGACCAGGCTAAGCAACTACACGGCTCGGACCACCCCAGGGGACGTGCGTCCATTCTCTAAAACCGGACCTCAGGTTCCCAGACCCACAGGGCTATAGTTCCAAATACTAGGATACCCATCGCAGAGTGGTGGAGCGTGCAGGATTAGGGTGTGGAACCAAGCTAAGCGGCTACACAGCTCCGGACCACCCCAGGAGATGAGTACCATTCTCTAGAACTGGCCCCAAGGTGTCGGACCCCCAGGGGTCCTAAACTGCAAGCCTGGCTACTCAATTCGGATGTCATCATACCAGCAAGGGTGGGAGACCGTATGGGTGGGTTAGATAAAAAATAATAATATCTGGAATCTATAGCAGAATAAAACCACCACAGGGGCACATCTGAGGGGGTAAATTCTTTCCTTATAACTTGTCATGCATGAGTGCAGACCAACAGGTCGGGCTTATGAGGGCTGGCGTACATATATGCACAACCTAGTTACCAGAAGAAATCATAACCCCTCGGACTTGCTTCTGTGGGTAGGACTTACATGAATGATCTATGTTCCAAGGATTGGGAAGAGGCACCCCCTCAGTTGTGGCGAGGCGGGCACTCCCAGGTTGGCATGCTTCCGTCACCTTGAAGGGTCCTTCCCAACTGGGGGAGAGTTTGTGGAGCCCTTCTCGGTTCAGTACTCGTCGTAGGACTAGGTTCCGGACCCCGAGCACCCTACTATGCATGATCCGCTGGCGGTGGCGCCCGAGCGCTTGGTTGTATCATGCATTTCAGGTCACCGCTTGCCATCTTCGTTCGTTGATGAAGTCCACGTCCTTACATCGCAGCTATTCCTGCATAGACTCGTTAAAGTACTGGACCCGTGAGGAGCCCATAAGGGTTTCTGAGGGAAGGCAGGCTTCAGCCCCGTAGACCAGGAAGGACGGGGTCTCCCCGGTGGCCCGACTAGTTGTCATCGCCGGAGTCGGAGTCTCTGGTGAAAACATTCTTTAGGACCCCCTCGGGTAACTGATACCCAAGGCCCGGTTCTCCCGCAGCCACCTCGCCGCTGTCGACGCTTTCCTTGCCAGGCCGGCGACGAGGAGGGGAGCCGTCCTTGGAGGTCTGCTCGCGCCGTTCGCTGACACGCTTCGCGAGTTCGATGATCTCGCGACACTCCGTGGTGCTATGGCGACTGTTGGGGTGTACAGGGCATGAGCCACTGTTACCCCTCTGCGGCCGTGGGCGCTTGTTGCGCTCGTTTCGGCCCCCAGTCGCAGCTGCGACGACCAGAGCAGCAGACGGTGGCCTCTCGGAGCCACGATTCTTCTTGTTCTTTTTGCCGTCCTGAGCGACGGCACCCGAGCCACCCATCTGGGCAACCCCGGTCTGTGGTGTCGAGTGCCATGCACGGCCCTCGGCAGCCCTGGCTCACTTATCGGCCAGAGCGAAGAGCGTGGTGACAGTTTCCACATCATGTGTGGCCAACATCTCCAGCATCTTTTCATCACGCACCCCCTGGCGGAAAGCGGTGATGATGGAAGCATCGGAGATACAGTGTTAGTTCCTCGTACCCTAGTGAAGTAGGAGATGAAGGTCCGGAGAGTTTCCCCGGGCTCCTGCCTCACTGCATGGAGGTGAGCCTCCATGCCATGCTGCTGATAAGCACTGGCGAAGTTCGCTGTGAACCGCGTGTAGAGCCCTTCCCAGGAGTAGATTGATCCTGGGGTAAGGTTCATGAGCCAAGTCCGGGCAGGCCCAAATAAGGCAACATGAAAATATGTTGCCATTACGGTGGTGTCTCCACCCACTGCCGTAATGGCGGTGACGTACACCTGCAAGAATTCCGACGGGTTGGACGTACCGTCGTACTTTTCCGGCCGATGCGGTCGGAACATGGATGGCCAGGTCACCGTGCGGAGATGATCCGCGAGTGCGGCGCAGCCCACGACGGCCAAAGGGACACCCACCTGGAACCGGGCGCCCATTGGGGTTTGCGGTGCTACCGCAGCAAAGTCGCAGTCGAGGTTGCGACCCTCGACGTTCTGTCGGCACTCACGCGCCCTCTCCAGAGAGATGCGGGCATCCTCACCCGCATGCCTGCGGTTGAGCTCCGCCCACAGGTCATTAGACCTCTCCATAGAGACTAGGGCATCCTCGCCCGCTCGCCGGCGGTTGAGCTCCGACCGCAGGTCCTTAGTCGGCGCGATCCTCACCGAGGGAGAGCGCACTGATGCCGATGCCTCATGTTGGTGCCGGGATGACAGAGGCCTCCACCTGGTTGAGCCAGAGTGCGCCATGCCGAGCAGGCAGTCGACGTCGTCGTGCCACTGCTTCATGGCCCCCGGGGAGGCCGTGGAGCTAGGAGGGTGGCACAGCAACTCTCTGGCCGCTGACAGCGCCCCAGGTGCAGCCCTAGATGTCCTAGACGTTTGCGCGGGAGTGTGCTGCCGCGCAGAGTGCACAGCAGCAGCCACACCAGGCGCCGGGAGGTTGGTGGTCCACGGTGTGGAAGAGGCAGCCGCCTCTTCCACCATGAAGTCCTCGGGCAAGAAATCATGGTGCTCGACGATGTGGACCATGGCGTCGAGCAGAAGAACAAGCAAAAACCTAAAGCCTAGCCCCCTACCAGGCGCGCCAAATGTCGGAGATGGATTCTCCGGCCGAGTGGCAGAACTCACCCGCCCTAAATCCTAAGATGAGGAGGGGCCTAAGCGTTTTGCCTGTTAGGTGGAAAACGGGAAGAACACAAGAACACACAAGGATTTAGAGTGGTTCGGGCCGCCGGAGCGTAATACCCTACTCCACTGTGTGATGTATTGAGCTTGAGAGCTTGTATGAACTTGTGAGTTTGAGTGAGTCTAAGTGTCCCCTGTAACGTTGCGTGCCTCCCCTTTTATAGCTCAAGGGGGCACGTACAAGGGTGCTGAGCCCCGACATGCAGGACTAGGAACATAATGGATGTAATACTTGGAGCAACTAATGCTAGTTGCCAGTGCAATCTCCTTGTGCCGTGATATCCATGGTCTGCGTAGCATTGGCGTGCAGCGGAAGCTTCCCTGGAAATGTACGAGTGATGATGAGAACAATGCACTCCACAGCACGAGCTTACTGCCTACCAACGGAATGGACAGGCACGCCGCCTGCAGGATGGCCTAGTCGCCACCCGTCAGCGGAGTGGACAGGGCACATTAAATGCCGAGGCGGCACATCGCCTGCTAGTGGAGTGGCAGGGCTCATAAAATGCCGAGGCGGCACATCACCTACCAGTGGAATAGACAGGCGGCATGTCCTATCCGCAATAAATGCAGCGCCGCGCGGCCCAGAGGCCTTACGTCAGGTTCCGCCCGCTGGCTCATGTCACAAGCAGTAGGCCACGTGGAAGCATCGGGTCTCTGCCTGGGCAGGGAGAAGAAGCGTACATGGTATGGTCCGGACACGTGTCGGCTCCGGACCCCCGCGTGGCCTTGATTAAGGTCTGGGTATTCTTTGTCCCAGAATCCCAGGACCCTGCTGAGAGTGACCCGGACCCCATACAGAGAGGTCGGGGACCCGTCCCGAGGCTCCGGTCTGTACTAGCGGGGGTCCTAGACCCTGCCTGGAGGTCCGGTCCATATATGCAGGGACCCGACACTTTCCCATGGGGGTCCAGACCCATCGTTGATACCTTGGAGTGTATCATCATTTCCGACCACGTGGCAGCCACGGAGCCGTCCACGTGGTGGGGTCGGGTGCTGTTTACCACACGACTAGAGATAGTGGCGCGGGCACCGTGCCTTCACACTGTAGTAAGGGGTACCCCTGTACTAGGGTACCGACAACAAACTTTCCTCTAGTAGTTGCATCAGTCAAATATCTGTTCAATTTTTGGTTGTCTAATGTCAAGACTTCAACTTTTTCAGTCAGTTCATCATGAATACTAGTTTGATCATCTTGGCTCAAATCATCACATGAGGTTGCTACATCAATCTTAACAACAGGGTTAATAGCCTCATGTGTATTGCAAGATAAAATCTCATTTGCAACAAGAAGATTATCATGACCAGTTTCAATCTTTGTGTAGTCTTCCTTAATTTTTACAAGTCTATCTTTCAACTCCCTATTTGCTTCATTTAATTTGTCACACTTATCCTTAGCATCTTTTAGGGAGGATTTAAGCTCATTTACAGTGGATGGCATAGTTTTGTTTTCTTCTTTCATCTCATCACTAGCTTTTACAACTATGTCATATTTGGCATTTAAAAATTCATTTTCATCTTTCAACTTATCACATTTAGCCTTTGACTTCCTAATGATTTGAGTGTATTCCTTAAGCAAGTCAGCTAGTTCAACATAGGAAGGTGAAGCAAATTCATCATCACTATCACTATCATCAATAATATCATTATCAATTTGTACCTTCCATTCACCTTTAGCCATGAGGCATAGGTGAGAAGTCGATGAGGGTGATGGAGGTGGTGAAGAGAAGTTCCCAGCGATGGTGGCAACTTTTTCATCATTTTCTTCTTCACTTGAAGAAGACCCACTTGATGACTCAATGTCAGTGAGCCAATCACCAACAATGTATGCCTTTCCATTTTTATTTTTGTGGAACCTTTTCTGCTTCCCATCCTTACTCCTGAAGAATTTCTTTTCCTTTTTCTCGTCATCACTGTCATCATCTTTCTTGCCCTTGAACTTGTTTTTCTTGGGCTTGTTGCATTGATGAGCAAGAATTTCTTCTTTTTTGGGAAATATTCTTGTTTTTTCTTCTTTCTCTGTTGAGCTTCTTTAACATTTTTGGGGTCTTTCTCACCATCAAAGCAATGTTGGCATCAAGATCATCATCACTTGAGGATTCCTCCTCAATTTGCACTTTAGCTTTTCCATTATTTTCCTGATTGGCTTTGAGAGCCAAATCTCTTCTCTTGGAAGATGACTCATCCTTGTCATTTATGTGCATGTACATCTCATGTGCATTGATATTTCCCAATATTTGTGTGGGAGTAGCAACTGAAAGATCCATCTGATGTAGCACTGTGACAATGTGTCCATATTTGTTAATTCGAAGGACACTAAGAACCTTCCTCACAACATCCGGTTGTGAAATTTGTGTAAGCCCCAAGCCATTTACTTCCTCTACAAGAATATTGAGACGTGAGTACATAGCATTGGCATTTTCATTTGCAAGCATCTCAAAAGAATTTAATTTTCTCATAGCAATATGATATCTCTCCTCACGCTCACTTCTAGTCCCTTCATGTAGAGCACATATATCCATCCACAGATCGTGAGCATTTCTATGGTTTCTAACTCTATTAAAGACATCTTTGCAAAGGCCTCTAAAAAGAGTGTTTTTGGCCTTAACATTCCATTTTTCATAGTTAAACTCTTCTCCTACAAGATTTGTGGGTCTCTAGGTTCGGGGAACCCTTGTGTGGCGGCTTTGTAGACACCAATGTCTATAGCCTCTAAATAAGCTTCCATACGAATTTTCCAATATGGAAAATCATCACCATAAAAAACAGGAGGTCCATCCCCACCGGACATCGTTACTCTAGCGGTTAAGTTAATCTAAGAGCAACAAGGCTTTGATACCAATTGAAAGGATCACGATGCCCAAGAGGGGGGTGAATTGGGCTTTTCTAAAACTAAACAATAATTAAACCCCAAGCGAGAGCCCAACTTCACCCCAACAACTAGCAATAAGAGAATACTACTAGAAATTCAACAATGCTAAGACAATACTTCAATTACTTGCTAAACAAATGCATAAGGTAAAGTACTTGAATTAAGTTCGAAATGTAAAGCAAAGTTTAGAAGACTCCTCCAATTTTTCCTGAGGTATCGAAGAGTCGACACTCTCCCCTAGTCCTCATCGGAGCACCCCGGAAGGGTATCGCTCCCCCTTGGTCCTCACAAGAACCAAGTGCTCACTATGAGATGATCCTTTGCCACTCTGGCGCGGTGGATCTCTCACGACCGCTTACAATCACGAGCCGGGTCACCAACAAGTCCTCCAAGGTGATCACCGAGCTCCCAACGCCACCAAGCCGTCTAGGTGATGCCGATCACCAAGAGTAACAAGGCATTGACTTTCACTTGACCAAGAGAAGCCTAATGCATGCGGTGTGTGCTCTTGGTGGCTCTCGCTAGCGCTAATGAGGTCCAAATACGAGAATAAGATTTTCTAATCACCTTCTAAAGCTTTGTGGTGCTTGCAATGCTCTAGCAATGTGTAGGAGTAAATGTGGGCAGCAAGACATTCAATATGGTGGGTGGAGGGGGTATAAATAGCCCTCACCCACCAACTAGCCGTTACCAAAACCTGGCTGCGCATGAGCGCACCGGACAGTCTGGTGCGCCGCCGGTGCGCCAATGGTCACTTCCAACGTCTAGTTCTGACAGCTAGCCGTTGGGCAGTTGGCACAACGGACAGTCGGTGTGCCGGCTATAATTTAGTTTTCCAACTCTGCGCTCTCGGGTTTTAGGAGGGGGAAAGGGTCTTCCCCAGGCCAGGCTGGCCCCACTGATAGAGGGCGCACTGGACAGTCCAGTGCACACCGGACAGAAACCCTAAGTTCTGTTTTCAAATCGGTTTTCGTTCTAACTCGTGAGTATGTTCTAGAGTGACACCTAGCACTATATGTGAGTGAATATGCACCAAAACTACACTAGAACTCTCTTGGTCAAACTACTCATCGACAACCCCACTTTATAGTACGGCTAAAACAAAATAAAAGACCTAACTCTATACCGAGTGTCCGCAACTCCTTGACACACGGAATACGAAGACCTTCATCTTTTGTTTCGTTGTTTCAGCCGTCGCTTCAAGTTCTTATCTTAGGGATTGTTTTCACCGTTGTAGTACATCTTCCTGTAATGCGACCTAACTTACCATTTATCTCTGCAAAACACACGTTAGTCACATATAATATTACATTGTCATTAATCACTAAAACCAACCAGAGGCCTAGATGCTTTCACAATGATAATCAAAGTGAATAGTTCTAAGGATAACATGAAGTCTATGAGGCATGTGAAAGGAGGTTGAAATCTATCAGGAAATTGAGAAAGTCTAGAGTAATAGCTAGTGTTGGACTATGTCCATACATCTAAGAATCCGATAAATCAGTTTACAAAGGGTTTATCATGTAATATGATAGATGGTGCATCAAGAAAAATGGGCTTGAGACCCACATGAGGTCATTCAATAGTGCTACCATGATCTATATGATCGAAGATCCGTGAAGTAGAATGGTAAAACATGCTAGTAGTTGGTTGATGGAGAGACCTCTCATAATAAGGTCTAGATTGTTATAGATGCATGCTTCTTCTATATGATATGACATATTGGTTAAATTTCTTAATATAATTCGAGTTGCTTATTTAAGTATGGATGTTGTCCTATAAAAATTCTAGAAGGAACACCTATATAAGTTTGACTACTAGTCATAGTTTATGGGATATATGTAATCTCTAGATACTCATGAAAGATCTCAAAGCGTGACTTATATGCTTCAAAATGAGGGATATTTGTCGCGGTCTAGTAACAGAAAAGAACTTTAGTGAAACCCACATCACACAAAATTAGTAATTCAAGGCATAGTCCATTTTCAGTTGCAAACGAGTGTAACACTTATTCTATATGGATGTTCAACTTAACAATCTCACTGTAACGCTAATATATCAAAGAATAATGACTTTAAGATTGTTTAATATGAGCCCTAGTTTTTGGTGGGACTTATTAGTTATATTGGGGGCTTGACCTATATAAATAATTAACAAACTCCTAAGGCTTGTATTAAATAAATGAGAGATTCTGATATTTGCCATCAGCAAGAAACAAGTTTGTAAAATTGCCATTAGACCCACATTTCATAGACCCAGCTGGACCCACAATTCATAGACACAATGGTAATTATAAGAAGAAGACAACATTGTGAGTGGCAAAAATCCAATTATCTCTTAAATAAATTTAGCATTTAGTATGATACAAGATTTTGACTAGATTCTAAATCAACGTAGGTTGCTTTTTTTATTTACATGGAGAGACTGAGAAAAGGATGTTAACTCAAAGAGATTGAGAGATTATAGTGGTTTCCTCCTAAAGGGTAGCCTAAATTTAGAGGCAGGTCCTATTGCTTCTAAATCTATGGTTTTCACTCTCTTTCTCCCTAAGTTTTTTTATAGTCTAAACTACAAATTAAACACATAATTGATAAGTATGTACTATTTTATAATATGATAAATATATATGTTATAAAATTAACTTAAAATAGTCCGACTGCACCTGTAGCTCCGACTGCACATGTAACATGACGCTTTGAGACAGAGCACAACGTCACCCCGCGCTGCCAACAGAACCCCCTCCCCCCGACGCCAGTCGCGCGATCACAACGGCACCACTGCGCTCGGTTCCTCCCTGCGACCCCCGCCGTCGCAACAGATGAACCACAGCGTCACCTCCTTCCCCACCGCCCTCGCCAACGCCTTCCTCTCGACCAATTCTTGAAGGCGCAGGTGATCGAGCCTCCGTAGCCTCCTTATTGCCACCAGCATAGTCTCCGAGCGTAGAGTCTTAGCCGATGTCACGGTGGCTTGAACTGTGCCGCTTATAGTCTAGGTGGTTGTCGTGGATGGATGGAGTTATAGCGCTGGTTCTTCCAAGAGCGGAACTGAAACGGACCTTGCTGTTTTAAAGTTGGTGTTTTGATTGTCCGGTGATATTTTCCCTCTTGTCACATTCTATGTAGTGGAAGAGTAGCTGTGAGATAAAAAAGAATCGATTTTTTCTTTATTTGGCAGCATGCTTACTTTACAATTTAAGTGCTCAATAATTAGCAATCCTATACCATATATGTTTCAATGATACATGAACGGGTGTGGATCTAAAGATTTTCTGCAATGGTTAATATCCAATGCTTTTATGTGTTGTAGTAAACACCAATCACAACATTAAAAGATAAAACCGTCGGACATAACTTATGTCCAACGACTAATAGTTTATGTCCGACGACTAATGGTTTATGTCCGACGGTACCTGTCCATCGGTCGGAACCAGTCGGAAATAGAGTTATTTTCGACGGCGGCCGTCGGAAATAACTTATGTCTGACGGTCGCAAAGGGCCGTCAGCATTTACCAAAGTTAACGGTCGCAACGGCCGCTTGTGGGTCTCGCAGGGATTATGTTCGACGGCCCTTGGTTAATCCGTCGGATATAATACTAGCATATGTCCGACGATGCTTGATGGCCCTCAGACTTAATTCATTATTATGTCCGACGGCTTTATTACGCCGTCGCACAAGCAGGGGCAAAAAACCCTTAGTTTTTCCATTTCACATTTACAAAAAAACATAGATTTCATATATACACAGATGTCATATACAACCACACATTCACATTCACAATTACATTCACAAACATCAATTCACATTCACATTTTCAAACATCAGCTCACATTCACAAACACATTGCAACAAGTCTTTAACATTAACATATAGTTCCAACATCCTTCACACATAGTATCTTTATAGTTCGACATTCACATAATATTGTCATAGTTCGACATTCACATAGTCTTTGACATCAACATTGACATAGTTCCAAATCAAACATAGTTGAACAAATGTCACACATATCCGTCACATGTTTGGTTGGATTTGTAGCCACTTCCTCCGGCTAGACTCAGGGTGTTGAAAATGTTGTTCATCCAAGAAGTTGAGGCGTCGTCTTGACCAGACACATCTCCAGGTACAGCAACTGAAGCGGGAGGTGTCTCAAAGCCCTGTAACACACACACATGAAATAGTAACCACTATGTTCTTCATTTTAACACATAAGGCATATATGGACATAGCACACACGCGTATGTGTACATGCCACAAGGAATTGTGGCAGAGGAGGAGGTGACAAAATTGGCGGCGGCAGTGCAAGGTCCGGAGGCTGCATCCCATATGTTGGCATTGAGACGCCCGCTTGTTGTGCTAGTTGCTATAAATTAGATACAAGCAACTGTTGAGAAAATAAGGTACACATCATGTGTTTTTAGTTGTTACGAACAAACTGTTACTTCAACTTACAGAGTGTAGAGCTTGTTCTAGACCAAGAGGTTCGAATAATACTCGTTCTTCTTCTTCTGGTACTCAGCTTGCTGCCTCTGGTACTCCATTTGTTGCCTTAAAACTGGTTGATGATAATCTGCCTGTTGACGCAACACTGCAATCTCTATCTCTTGGGTGGATGATCAAGAACGAGACAACTGCGAAGATGAGGATGTGGACTGTCGTCCACGACGTCTTAGCTCCCTAGAATCAATCGTAGAATAAAAAAATACCCAACCTACAAGAGTGAACCATGGACTTAGTAGAGTAAACCATGGACTCAGTTTAATTGCAAGCATATGAGAATAATTTTGAAATCCAAATGAAATACTCTCACCGTCCATGGGCTTGTCCTCTTGCGCTAGCATATGCTGCCTGAGGGTCGATTGGCTGGCTTCTCTTGCACGCCTGAAAATGGTGCAATTGGAGAACAGAGGAGTTATGCTGCCAAAACTACGCAGGAGCACGTGCCTTTGTCATAAACACGGGCTATGTCGGTCACCCCGTGGCTGTCCAATAAAGGGACAATTTCAGCCCAACACACCTCACATGCGTCACATGTGAGGTGAGTTGGGCCGAAACAGGTGACGTATAGGTTTTGTTTGTTGACACTACGATACACTACGAATAACTAGAACCATCGTATATTATTATGTAGTTCAACTAATAAACCACCAATACAATATTATATACGAAATAACATTGTCACGGGTGACAAATCATATAAAATGACCTTATTTCCAAGGGTATAATAATTACCCTCGAAAATTAAACATTTTAATTATCTACACACGCATAAATAAACTAAAACAAGCTAATTGAATTAGATAATCAATTTTCCGACCGTCGGACATAGCAAACTAAATAATATTTAACATACAACCCATTTATTTATACATAAAATATGTACTAGGAAACATAAAAAAATCAAGATTACTTAAGTAGTAGGTTTTGGCGTAGACAGCGGGCGTGACCGATGCCGAGATCGGGGTGGTCGGCGACGGGCGTCGTAGAAGCGGAAGGGGTCGAGGAAGATGCGATCCCGACAAGCGAGGACACGGGCCACCGGCAAGGTGGCACGGCCGCCGTCGAGGCGAGGCGGGCGTGACCGCCGGCGAGGAGACGTGGGCGCGGCCGCTGGCGAGGAGACTTGAGAGCGGTCACCGGCGAGATGAGGCAATGCGGGCGACTCAGGCACGGTCGATGGTGAGGTGAGGCAATGCAGGCAGGGCCGGCGGCAAGGCGTGGCGGGCGCAGCCTCCGAGCAGTAGCGGCGTCGACAGCGGGTGAGAGAGAGAGGTGAGAGAAGAGAAACACGTGTGGTTTAGGAAATGGAAACGACGCTGTCGGGCGTGGTTCTTTAAATTTGTTATTTTTGACAGTCTATCTACCAGTCGTCGGAGATAAGAGTTACGTCTGATGGCTAGCATAAAAGCCGTCAGACATAACTTTATCTCCGATAGTCTATCTGCTAACTGTCGAAGATAAAGTTATTTCCGACCCGACGGCTACGCAGGACCGTCAGATATAACTTTATGTCCGACGGATGGCTGTCAGACCATCGGAAATAGTCCATAGGACATTCTTAGTTTCCAGTCGTGAATATATCTTTCTATAACTACACATTTTTATTTGTGCATCAGTATCTAACTTCAGCGCGACTGCTCCTTTTCCAAACATCCCTGCTTCAGAAAAGGAGTTCAAACAAGACCAGCGACCTTTTGTGCTGGTAAGGGTTATCAATCATGTGAATCCTATTGTTAGGATCACGCGCAATAGATGCCTATCCTGCCAAAATTTGGATTATGCACGCCACAAGACTAATGTATACTTTACGATTTGTATGCAGCTTGAACTATTCTGCTAATTGAGCATGAGAATGCTCATCCTGTCCCAAAGAAGATGTCAAGGGCGTCGAGCCCCTGGGTTGCCGGACCGCGGCTACGCAGCTCGTAGCCGTCGGCCGTCTTCTCCGGTGAGGTTATTCCCCTCAACCGTAGGCTTAACAGAGAGGGAGAGATTTGGGATATAATTCCTGCTTACCCCTTTCAGGTCCGGTTACAGGTTTATAAAGCCTTTCGGCCACACATGCATGGAGCTAATCGCTCCTTAATTCTAGGCACACGCATGGAGCTGACCGCTCCTTATTCCTAGGCATGTAAACTAACCTTTCAACTAACATAGGCTGATTGCTCCTTAATTCTAGGCATGCAGCAAACCTTCCACTAACTTATCAATTTCCCGATCTTATCCATTGGAACCTGCTGTTGTTGCCTCTTGGGCGTGTTCAGCGCGTTCACGCGCACGCCGTATGTCACGGGTACGCCGTTGCCTGACGTAGGGGCGGCCGTACATGACATCTCTCCCCTCCTCGAAGACCAGCTCGTCCTCGAGCTGGAACGCTGGATGCCGGGTGCGGAAGTCGTCGACGTCCTCCCAAGTCGCGGACTCGGCCGGCTCGCCGTGCCACTGAACAAGCACCTGGCGGACACCTCGTGCCAGGCGAGCCCGCACCACCCGGGCTGGTTCCGGCACCACCGCACCGTCGATGGTCGGAGGTAGGGCGGGTGGCGACGATGGTGGCGCTCCCACAAACTTTTTTAGCACGCCAATGTGGAACACATCATGAAGACGAGCGCCGGCGGGAAGCTCCAAGCGTACAGCCACGTCGTTGATCAACTCCGAGACGCGGTACGGCCCGACGTAACGGGGCTTGAGCTTCCCTGCTACCGTGCGCGGCAGTGAGGCAGCTGCGCGCTGGCGTAGCCGTAGAAGAGCCCAGTCGCCAACCTGGTAGGTTACCAGTCGGTGCGACTTGTCGTAGTGGTGCTTCTGTGCGGACTGCGCCTGCTGGAGGCGGTAGCGTACGTCCGCGAGGAAGGCCTCCCTTGCCTCCATCTCTTGAGCCACCGCCTCGACCCTCGTCTCGCCCGGTTCATAAGAACGGATTGAGGGTGGGTCACGGCCGTAGACCACCCGGAATGGCGTGTCACGGAGGGAAGTCTGGTACGCGGTGTTGTAGATGTACTCAGCCCATGGCAGCCAGCGCAGCCATTGCCGGGGGCGATCTCCCGTGAAGCAGCGCAGGTACATCACAATGACGCGATTTGCCGCCTCCATCTGGCCGTTGGACTATGGGTGGAACGCCGAGGACATGAGTAGCTTTGTTCCCATGAGCCTCATGAGCTCACTCCAGAAAGAGGACGTGAACACCGGGTCTCGGTCGGAGACAATGGACTGCGGTACTCCGTGCAGCCTGACGATGTCGGTGAAGAATGCATGTGCCACGGACTCAGCGGTGTACGGGTGCGCCAGCAGGATGAAGTGGCAATACTTGCTGAAGCGATCAACAACGGACAGGATCACCGTCTTGCCGTGCACGCGGGGCAGCGCCTCCACGAAGTCGAGGCCAATGTCCGCCCAGACGACGGAGGGGATCGGAAGGGGGTGCAGCAGACCGGCGAGATGAAGGTGCTCCTACTTGTACTGCTGGCAAGTTGCGCACGCCCGCACAAAGTCCTGCACCATGCGCCTCATGTTGGGAAAGTGAAAGTCGCGGCGCAGCCGGTGGAGTGTGCGGTGAACGCCCTCGTGACCGTCTGCGTGGACAGCGGTAACGATCTCCGGCAGTAGAGGAGAGGCGGCGGGGATGTAGAGGCGCCCGTCGAATGTGACCATGCCGTCCGTCACGGCCCACGAGGCAGCGCGTGTGCCGGCGCGTACCTCATCGTGGACAGCCACCAAGGCGGGATCCATGGCCTGGGCATGGCGCAAGCGGCTGATGAAGTCGAAACGGGGCGCCGAGATAGCCAACAGCTCACCTTCCTCGGTGTTTCGGCGAGAGAGCGCGTCCGCCACGACGTTAGTCGCACCCGACCTGTACTCAACAGAGAAGTCAAAGCCCAACAGCTTCCCGACCCAATGATGTTGTGGGATCGTGGCCAGGCGCTGGTCAAGCAAGTATTTCAAGCTATAGTGATCGGTCTTGACAACGAACTGCCGACCCCAGAGATACGGCCGCCAGTGCCGCACCGCCTGGACGAGGCCGATGAGCTCACGCTCGTAGGCCGCGAGAGCGCGATGCCGGGGGCGATGGGTCTGCTAAAGAATGCCACTGGATGGCCCTCCTGTACCAGCACGGCGTCGAACCCATGTGACGATGCGTCACACTCGACGATGAATATCTTCGCGAAGTCCGGCATGGCCAACACCGGAGCAGAGGTGACCGCAGCCTTGAGGGCCGCGAATGCCGCAGCCGCCCCGTCATTCCAGGCGAAGCCATCCTTCTTGAGGAGCGCGGTCAGCGGGGCCGCCACCGGCCCGTAGTTGTGCACAAATTTGCGGTAGTAGCCCGCCAATCCGAGGAAGCCATGCACCGCTCGTACCGAACGTGGAGCTGGCCAGTCGACGATGGCCTGCACCTTGGCCGGGTCCATGGCCACACCCACCGCCGAGATTACGTGGCCCAGGTAGGCGACAGACGGGGTAGCGAACGCACACTTTGTACGCTTGACGAAGAGGTGGTGGCGGTGCAGCTCGTCGAGCACGGCGCGGAGGTGTCGAAGATGGTCTGCCCATGTCTTGCTGTATATGAGAATATCGTCAAAAAAGACAAGGACGAACCGGCGGAGAAACGGGCGGAGCACGTCATTCATGAGCGCCTGGAACGTTGCTGGCGCGTTGCAGAGGCCGAACGCCATTACCAGGAACTCGTACAGCCCATCGTGAGTGCGGAACGCCGTCTTGTGAATATCTTCCGGACGCATGCGCACTTGGTGGTACCCCGAACGCAGGTCCAGCTTGGAGAAGTATCGTGCCCCATGGAGCTCGTCCAGCAGCTCGTCGACCACGGGAATGGGGAAGGCGTCCTTCACCGTGAGCGCGTTGAGGGCGCGGTAATCAACACAAAAGCGCCAGGACCCGTCGGGCTTCTTGACGAGGAGGACCGGCGACGAGAAGGGCGAGTCGCTGCGGCGTACGATCCCTTGCTCCATCATGGCGGCGCACTGGCGTTCCAGCTCGTCTTTGTGGGCAGCGGGGTACCGGTATGGCCGGACTGCCACAGGCTGCGCGCCCGGCGTCAGGGTGATGCGGTGGTCGTGGGCGTGCTGCGATGGCAGACCGGTCGGCTCAGCGAAGACGGAGCTGAAGGAGTCCAGGAGTGCGTCGAGGAACTGCTCGCTCGCCACCGTGGCGCTGATTGCTGTGGGACTGGCAGCCGAGACGCCGGTCCAGCATATCGGGCGCCCCTGGAAGTGGAACTTCATGCGCCGGCTGCCCAGGTCCCACACAATAGGACCCAGCGCGCCCAGCCACCGTGTGCCGAGGACGACATCGTACCCAGCGAGCGGCATGACGTAGAGATCGGCCGGGAACGGGGTACCGTCGATGGTGAGGGGGGCGTCACGGAGGACCCCGGCGCAGGTGACGCGCTCGCCGTTGGCGACCATGGCGATGAGACGTGGCCGCTGGTGAAGGGGCAGACCCGTGCGCCGCGCCGCCGCCTCGGATATGAAGTTGTGGGTGCTGCCGGAATCGAGGAGGGCGACCAGCGAGGCGGCACCAAGCGCGACGGCGATCTGCATGGTGTCAGCCACAGGCACCCCGGCCAGGGCCTGCAGGGAGAAACAGGGGGCCTCACCGTCAGCGTCCGGAGGCGCGTCGTTAGTGTCTTCAATCTCCACGCCCTCCACGAAAAAAATACGCCTGCAAAACCGGTTGTGGCCACGCGTGTACTTTTCATTGCAGTTAAAACAGAGGCCCATGCGGCGCCGCTCTGCCATCTCGTCGGGGGTGAGGCGCCGTTGGTTGTCCTCGCCACGGCCCTGCTGGGTGGCCCTCGGTGGTGCAGGGAGCGCCAGCGGCTGCTGGGGCGTTGGAAGCGCTGGACGTGGCGCCGGTGCGGCCAGCAGACCGCGCGGGGGCGCCCGAGGTGCAGGCTGCACCAGCCGGTCGGCCTCCATCAGTTCCACTTGGCGCGCCAGGCTCATGGCTGACTCGAGCGACTCCGGGTTGTGGATGCGAATGGCATGACTGAGTGGTGGCAGCAGGCCGCCGGTGAAGAGCTGGACGCGCTAGTGTTCGTCGAGACGACCGGCGCGAGGGAGAAGGGCCTGGAATCGATTTGCATACTCTTCCACGGTCCCTGTGCGCCTCCATTCTGCGAGCTCGAACAGCGGGGCCGATCGGAGGGGAGGCCCAAACCGCAAGTTGAGGAGGTCCCTGAACCGTCCCCAGGTTGGCGTGCCCTCGTCCTCCTGGAGTTGGATGTACCACAGTTGCGCGACGTCCTCCAGGTTGTATGAGGCCATCCAAACGCGCTCCTCCCCCATGGTGCGCTGCTGGCGGAAATACGACTCACACTTGTTGAGGAAGAGCATAGGATCGGACTTGCCGTCGTAGCGTGGGAAGTCCAGCTTCTGGAATTTAGGTGGGCGATCCAGATCGCGCGGCACCTCTGCGCGTCCCCCGGCGCCGTAATCCGACGTCGACGCCGACTTCTCCTTCATGGCGGCCATGTCAGCCTCCATGGTGGACATCTTGGTGGTGATGGCCCTAAGCATCTCCATCACGTCCTGCATGGACGGCTCGGCCATGGTGGCTGGTTGCAGGGCCGAGTCGGTGGAAGATTGGGGTGAAGGTGGAGGGCTGGTGTGGGTTGCAGCGGCTGTGGATGAAGGATTGGAGCGAGTGGGAGAGGATCGCCGGGGTCGCGATACCAAGTTGTCAAGGGCGTCGAGCCCCTGGGTGGCCGGACCGCGGCTACGCAGCTCGTAGCCGTCGGCCGTCTTCTCCGGTGAGGTTATTCCCCTCAACCGTAGGCTTAACAGAGAGGGAGAGATTTGGGATATAATTCCTGCTTACCCCTTTCAGGTCCGGTTACAGGTTTATAAAGCCTTTCGGCCACACATGCATGGAGCTAATCGCTCCTTAATTCTAGGCACACGCATGGAGCTGACCGCTCCTTATTCCTAGGCATGTAAACTAACCTTTCAACTAACATAGGCTGATTGCTCCTTAATTCTAGGCATGCAGCAAACCTTCCACTAACTTATCAATTTCCTGATCTTATCCATTGGATCCTGCGGCTGTTGCCTCTTGGGCGTGTTCAGCGCGCTCACGCGCACGCCGTATGTCACGGGTACGCCGTTGCCTGACGTAGGGGCGGCCGTACATGACAGAAGAAATACAGAAAAGGGGGAGAGTTCAGCATAAGTTTATATTGTACGTGCAAATTTCATAAAAATATTCTTAAGTGCCAGGTTTTTGTTTACAAAAATTATGTAAAACTCACAATTCAATACCTTAGCAACAACAAGAAGTCCACTTGCCCTTATCCGGCGGGAAAATTGCTTGCACGATACCAGGGCGCACAATAGCATTCGGGACTTCTGTACTTACATCTTCAGTACCAAATTAATTGATCCACATGAAATACATCACTTTCTTTGTCTTCATCTGATTCTGAAATCTTTGGACCCAAGAGAATTGAAATGCAATTATATCCGATATTTTTAGATGTTATTTTTAATATAACATGTCACACTGACAAGCGCCTGTGTAGGAATATAACAAACTAGCTTGCCCGTTTGTCCAGTGTCAATGCCTTGGGCACAATGTGGAAACTGAGAAAACAATGTAAAAAGGTTGCAGAATACATTTGCTCAATTGCCACATTCAGATAAAAATGTTTAAACAAGGGCTCATAGTTTCAGTACGTTCTGTTTGCCTGCGTATGCATATCTTATACATACGCAACTTTAATTTGGTTTATATAGATTACCACGTAATTAACAATCTCTGTTATGTCTGATTTTGCATGCTGCTTTCAGCGCAATAGACATAGTTAATTAATGTATGTCCCTCTTTCCATTTTTAGGCCTTGTTCGGTTATTTCAATTCCATGTGGATTGGTGTATATTGGAATGAATTAGGATGGATTTTAACTTGCAATGGATTTAAACCGACTCAATACCATCCAATTTATATAAATTAACAGCGAAACGAACAAGCCCTTAATTGACTATGCACCGACTCATCTTGATGTTAACCTGTTTAGTTACTAATTCCACACATATCGGTCCACTACACGTAAATAACACAGCTATTTTTTTTATAGTTCATCCTTTTTAAGAAAAAAATATAATTAGCATATTCCTTTATACTTTTTTAGCTATGCACCTTTTTAATTTATATATTTTCTATTCAAACTATCGATAATAATAAGTTAACCTCAAATGCATCTAATATACATAGAAAAACTATAAGTTTTAATTATGTTACATTTAAGATCATCAATCTGCAGCTTTGAATGATGTATCTGCGTATATATATATTTATGTGCATACATATTGTTGTATTCCTTTGTTACCAGTCCCCAAGATAAATATCACAAATCTGATTTGATTCTTTTTTAACTGCGTAGCTTCAGAACGTCATTATTTTGTGCTCATTAAGACCAATTTGTTGTTGCTTTGATGCATGTATATTTCCACTTACTTCTATATGTGTCCGTCTCAAATATACTGCTGCTCCTATATATCTATAATAGCGATTTTCTAACTGTGTAGATTTATCAATGAAAGACTCACGCGTGGCGCGAGCAGTTACTAGTACCGGTAAAAATGAAAATAGATAAGGATGGGCCTCCGTCTGTCCCACCTGGTATCCTGTGTTGGCACTAATACCTAGATATTGTTTGGTTCCTATATTTATAACGTAATAGATAACTGGTAATGCTAAATCATATTTTCTTAAGTACCATCGTAATCGGATATTACACTAGAAATACTGGCACATTATATTCAAATTTATTACCACTAGTACTCGAGTAGTGTGAATCATTATTATTGTTATTTACGTTACATTTTGTCAACCAAATAGCATCATAGATTATGACTTATAAAAAACTGTAACCTTTTTATATCGACTCGAATGGGGGAAAACCTAAAAATTATAGGTTCTGCATGATGCGATCCACGACTTTGCTGTTAGTTCATTCTTTAAAGTCCTCAAAATATAATGTGCAAAAAGAGCTCGGCCAAAGTACAAAACAATGCGGCGTATACATCATTTTTTTTCTTCAAATCCCATTGTGGAAGAATTCTAATTTCCTGTCCACGTCAGGTCGCTTTTCTCATGTGTCAGATCAGGTCAGGTGGCCAATCCTCTGTTGAGAAGAGAATTGCAATCAGCTAGTACATATGCATCCGCGTGGCGCGTAGCTCATTGTAGCATAATAGTACTCATTCATCGCGTAAAAGCGGCACGTCGCATAGTACGTAGTAGTTTGTATATGGACCCCGGCCAAGCATGTATCATGCCTCGTCGACAGCTAGCGTACGAGAAGCAGCTCCCTCTCGATCTCATAACAGGCATGCATATGGCTATATAGCTCATCCATGCCCATACCATACGCACACAAAAACAAAAACAAAAACAAAAACAAAAACAAAAAAAGAGCCCATCAAGATTCCTCTGCGTGTGCATGCAGAGTGGCTCTGTCAGTGAGAGCTCGGCTGCACTCAAGTATCAGCTCGCACGTGTGCCTGCCTGAACACGACTTGACGCGTGCCGCTATCCGTGTACCTATATGCAGCAAATGTGCAAGCAAAATCTTGAAATCTCGTGGAAATTGTAGTTTTCAACTTCAAAGTGACATGTGGATCAGTTTTCAGTAATGCCACACACACTAAGGTAGTGTTTGGTTACTAGGGACTAATTTTTAGTCCCTCCATTTTATTCCACTTTAGTATATAAATTGCAAAATATGGAAACTATAACTCTATTTTAGTTTTCATATTTGACAATTTAGTGACTAAAGTGGAATAAATTGGAGGGACTAAAAATTAGTCTCTAAAACCAAACACCCCCTAAGGCCTATGAATAATAATAATAAAGGACCGAAACAAACATAAAAGATAAATATAAGAAAATAAAAAAATCTTGGCACAAGACAATTTTACCTTGTGTCGGGGATACGATCCTCGGTCTCTAGAGTCCATCGGTCAGTGAGCATTGAGCCCGGTTTAGGCGTGGCAGAACTTGACAGAGGACGGGGCGTGCCGAAAGGAATCCACTCGAGGATCCCGCGTCTAGCCCAAGACCGACCCGTCATAAATGACTAGCTGCATTAAACGGTGTCTGGCGTCGAGCTACAGCAGAGGCGTTGGTCTGCCTCCCTCTTATGACCTACGGACTACAACACATTTATAACCTGCGCGCCCCTCAGCCTATGACGCGCTCATGACCTATCGGGACTAGGCCAGAGTGCACAGGTCGCTAGCAGGGCACAACACGACGAGCCGCGCTGAGCCCCATGCTACGAAGACCTGGGGTCGCCATAGCCCAAATGATGGCGCTTGGACCCACACTTCCTGCATCATCCGCCAGAAAGAATAAAAGACAGTCAGGCGACCCTGGGCCCACGAGCACATGTGGCTTTGCCTCGGGTAGAACACTTGGTTTTACCCTTGCCTGATGGCTCCTTGGGGAAGCCACCGCTAACCGACCCCTCTCTCAGGCTATAAAAGGGAGGGCTTGGCCCCTAGGTTAGGGGTTGATTCTTTTCTTTCAGATCCACCCACAAGGACGGACCTAGACGAGAACACGCTTAGAAGGACCGACGAACAGGAGGGGGACCCAGAGGCCGGAGCCCCGCCGCCAAGCCAAGATTTAGCTAGGACTCCACCGTGTAACGACCTCCACCATGAATAAGAGACTTAAGAGCCTCTCCTCCCTCTCTCGCCTGCTTGTAACCCCTACTATGAGCTTTGATCATCAATGGTGCAGGTAGCGCAAGCCATCGAGGACTGGAAGTAGAGACATCCTACACGAACCAGTATAAATCTCGTGCCTACTGCGCACACCGTCCGGAGCCCGAAACACGCATAATAAATTTACTTAATAAAGCGAGGTTCAAAATACCGACAGTTGGCACGCCAGGTAGGGGCTTTGCGCTTTCCACGATGAAGTTCTCCAAGCTTCGGATGGCTAGCCGCGATGCCAATCAATCTCCTAGAATGACGACCCGTTTCGGGAGCCTCGACTTCTCCTTCAACGAGGAAGGCAAAGCAGTTAAGGCCGCGGAAGCTCGACCTCCTCCGCGGAATCTCGACATGACAACGAGGGCCAGCGACGGCCCTCGCATCGAATATACCCCCGGAGCGACCATCTGCTTCGGAAGCCTCTATTTTGTCATCAACCTGGAGGGCGATATGGTCAGGGAAGCACCTGTCCGAGGTACTCTGCCTGAGAGCCCCGACACTGTCTTGGAAGCCCTTGGCGGCCTGAGCCTCGCTTCGTGCGGGTGGTATGAGGGGCACAACTGACCCTGCCTTTCGAGGCCGACAAGATAAGGCGACAAATCGTTATTGATATGGGGCCAAATCGCTCGTATCTTGATCTGTCAACTTTCTTCGCATCCTACGCAGAGCTCTTTGCGTCATATGATGTGGAAGCATCGTCCTACTACGGTAGCTCTAGCAGCGGCTCTGGTGCCTTCCTTCCTCGACTGCGCCATGCCCCGGTGGTGATCGCTGCCCTTGTGGTCTGCGATGTCTCCCCACCTCCGACGACTTGGAGTTCGTGGGGATGGCCGACGGCAGCGGGGACCTCATCTTCAACACACTTTACATGGACTCGAACTCGGATCTTAGTCCCCCTGAGAGCAGCGACAAAGAACTTCCCAGTGGCAAGTTGAACGAAGACTGCTCGGCTGCTGTGGCCCCATCGGCGATACAAGCACACTGGGGCACCACGCATGGTAGGAGTCAGAGGGGTCATCGAACATAACACTTCCGGTGAGGGCCTATAGTAGGCATTAGGCCAGAGTAGACATGTGCCCCGTTTGTAAACCCCTTAGGCGGCGGAGAATAAAGCAAACTTTCATAAGTCTCTCTTAGAGCTTAGCGCGGGATATTGGCAAGAAAGGCTCATCATAGTCAAGTGACGATGGTCACCCCGCGCATCCCGTTATCAACAAATGCCGCTCGAATGGCAAATTGTCTTTTAGCCCCAGGATTATTTTAAAAAACGCTCTTGAGGCACTATTAAACACAGATGTTCACGAGAAGCTAGATGAGGTGCTAGGATAAAGGACGACCCCCTTCTTTTCCCACAACCATCACAAAGGTGCGGGTCCACATTGACTCCCCCAGGCAGGGTGCTACGGAGCAGGGAAGCACCTAGCTTTCAGGCAAAAGGCTCCGTGACCTTCTCCATGCCAGCGAAATCTGAATCACTCCAGGCATCGTAGTAGATTTTGCTTAGGTCCTCCAGCTCAATCCCCCTTCATAGTGAGACGTTACGACGACAAAGGTCTAGCAGATCCTTTAGCGGAAGGATTCCTTCTCAAGTTCTTAGAACCAGCAAGTGAGGCCCTTAAGGCAGGAGACGAGCAATTTAGACCCAGCTGAAGAAGGTGCTCCGAAGTGCCCACACATTGCCCTCACCACCTCCGATAGGAGATGCCTCTCCTTCTCTAGCTCCTCGAGGTAGCTTTGCACCTCGATGAATTCCCCTCGGCGGAATCGAATTTGATCTGTATGGCTGACCGGACAAGACATAAGCTATGAGAGGGAGGAAGTGGGCAGCGGACGCCTAGCTTTAGGAAACACTATTAAAAGGTGTTACCTTGCAGAGAGACCAGGAGTTTCTCCTCCTCCTTGGTTCGATCGCCCAGATCCTCCTCCAAGGCCATGACTCGGGCCTCGGTGGCCTCTTTCCCTTGCTACAAGATATGTAGGTGGGAGTTTGCTTTCACACTCAAGATGTGCAAGGGTCGTCGACTCTGCATCCCTCCTTGCTGCTTCGACTAGGGTATCTTAGGAGTTTTTTTATCAACGTGGCATGGGCGTGGGCTTCGGCGGCCTCGCTTTTCACCACCAAAAGATCACTGGCGGAACGTTCCCATTCCTGCCTTTTGTCAAGAAGAAGGCGGGACCTACCAGCCTTTGTCCCTGTGAGCGACTAAAAGCACGAAAATCAGACAACGAGACAATTAGCAAGAGTTTTGCCGCACGGTTGAAAGTCGATCAAGGTCGTCCCTCAATGCCTTCTCAGTTGCATCGCTCTCCTTGTTTAGCTCCCTACATAGGGTCAGGGGGTTATAGCCTTCAGCAGAGCGGTCAGGAGCAAGCTAGATGCCTGGTCGGCCATCGAGGCCCGGCAACATGGTCTGGGGCTCCCCATGAGCAAGGAGGGACGCTATCACACCCGGGTTTAGGGCCACCAAACTCGAGCGCTGTTGGTCACTTGTTCTCAAATGCTATGTGTTGGGAACTTGTTCTCAAATGCTATGAATTAAGAACAAGGCAACATAAAATGTTAAATGTTAAAGTTCTTCGTCCAACGAAGCATTATTCCCTTGGGGATAATGGGCCTTGGATGAAGGTTGATAGCAATACAATTACGAAGGTCATATCTTCGTAATTGAATTCTAACAGATTGTATAAGATGACATAAAATATAGAATATCAAAGGTAAATGAATCATAAATAAACCATATTTTATCCATTCATTATATTTAAGTGTTGAATACAATTATACCTCTGCCTTGGCAAAGATTGATTCCCGAGTGATGCGATTGCAAATACCGGAAAATCGTGAACAGTAAAGGAATACTGTTCACTATTTATAGGCATAGGACCCAGCCTATGAGGAATTACAATCATACCCCTCATAAAAGTTTACAACAATGACTCGAACTCTTATGGGCTAAAGGGTCATTCTATCTTTAAGTCGGTTTGCATTTCCGAAGCTTCATGAACTGCATCCTTCGGTATCTCGTACAAACAGCTTCAGCCGAAGCTGCTTCTTCCTGCATGACCTTCGGCGACGAAGCATGGTCCCAACAGTAGCCCCTTCGTGGTGCTAGATCGTTTTTCGTAACGAGCTTGATCCGTGAAAAAAGTATCTCAGGCTTCGGGAAGTCGAAGGTCCAAAAAACACCTTCCCTGAGCTCGTTGCCGAGAAACGATTAAAATAATCCGAGCGCAAGGTGGCCCCGCCATGCAGCAGTTACACGTGTCCTGGCGATTCACCTTCTCGGGTTCTGTGGCCCAGTGTTCAGTGGGTACCAGCTGTTCGCCTGGTGTAAAAATCCTGGCGACTCGCCTTCTTGCCTGCATCACTATATAAACAGACGGGTAGGTGTGAAGTTACCACAGCATTCATTGCTATTTGCACTGTTTTGCTGCCAAAATTTTTAACCATAGCCGAAGCTTGACTCTCAGAACCAGACGAAGCTCCAGATTGAAGCCTACTTCGTCAGAAGAAAAAGCTTCGGAAGAAAAAGCATTTAGTTCCCAAAAAATTCAGAGTTAAATGGCCAGAGTGCGTTCTACCGCTAGGGTTGAACGTGAGGGAGGTGAAGCTGAAGGATCGGAGACTGTTCCCATCTCCGAAGCGATGCAACGATCCGGACTGGTAACCCCGGAAGAAATCCCCACTGCTGAGGCAGAACAGGCGATTGCCGAAGCGGAAGAAGAAAACATTGAGGAAACTGATTCCGAAGATGATTACCGTATTGCCATGCCAAGTAAGCCCAGCCTCTTGGACTTCGGAAAGTCGACTGTTTCGAAGGCTGATCTGTCCAAGATGGTGAAATCGGGTTATTTCAATGAAAGTCAGGAGAAGCTACTTCGCTTCGGAGGGGAAGAAACTACCCCGAAGCCAGAGAAGGACGAAATAGTTATTTTCAAGAGCTTTCTAAAGGTTGGGTTGAGATTCCCCCTGCATGGGATTATTGCAGATGTATTGAAAAGGTTTGGGATCTACTTTCATCAGCTGACTCCTAATGCTATCGTTAGGCTCAACGTCTATATCTGGGCCCTCCGAAGCCAGGCGGTGGAGCCGTTTGCGGACAGCTTTTGTCGAGTTCACGAACTGCATTATCAGACGAAGGCTAGAAAGGATGGATTGCATGATAACTTTGGTTGCTATAATTTTGCCTATCGGAAAACCACAAAGTTTCCTGTCATCAGCTATCGAAGCAAGTGGCCAGCAGGGTGGAAATCGGAATGGTTCTACGTCAAGGTTGATGACGACAAGGAGAAGCTCGTGCAGAGTCCGCTTGAACTAATCTTCGGAGAAACCCGACCTCATTGCAACATGACACCAGAAGGTCCAACCCAAAAAGCGTTGGCTGAGTTTAAAATTATTTCAGAACATATCAGCACAAGAGACTTGGTCCAAGAGTTTTTGGCTTTCCGGGTTTTTCCTACCTTAAAAGAATGGGAAATGCCGAAGCTAGAGGGGGAGAAGAAAGAAGGGGAACTTGTGCGGTTACCTTACTATTACAAGTTTAAGAAATATTTTAAAACACCTTGCCAAGAGTGGCTGGACACAATTGAAATAATGTGCAATGAAATACTCAGTAATTACTCCAAAAAAGAGGATCAACTGATGACTGCGGCCTTCGGTACCCGTCCGAAGCGAAGACTGAATCGAGTATTGGACGCCCTGGGTTTTGAATATCCTGACTACGAAAATCTGAATAAAGGTATCGAAGGCCGGAAAAGGAAAAGGGTAACCGAAGCTTTAAATGAAGATGAGAAAGAACCACCAAAAAAGAAGAATATTCCGAAGAAGAGGAAAGTACTATCTCCGAAGCAAAAAATATCCGACGAAGAGGAGACTCCCGCATCACGATCTGCCACTGACGTGGAAGAAATTTTGAAGGTAATGACTGAATCCCTGCCTGCGAAGCTAAGTCCATTGAGGCCTCAACTGACAAAGTTTTTTCAGAAGGAAAAGGAGCCCGAAAAAACGAAGAAAACGACTAAAACAAAGAGACAAAGAATCATCGCAGTGACAGAAGTCATTGACAAGACACCACCGAGAGCTTCAGCTCAGAAGATACCAGCGGCTGAGGAAATAACAAATATTGAAATCACACCTTCGGAGGTCGCGGCTGCCGAAGCTACCTCAATTGAAGATTTGAACTTGGAAAGCACAATCGAACACATCGACAAAATGCTGCTAGACATGGCCACAGAAGAAGCTACTACTGCCGCCGAAGAGGCCATGGCCGCAATGTCTGGGAAAGAAAAGGGAATTGCTGACGAAGCTTCGGAGGACGAGGCCTTCATGTTTCAAAATTTAGTTGGAGAAAAATTGTCAAAAACCGAAATAGAAGAGCTTAAAGAGTATGCCAAATCTTGCGGATATAAACCAGGAGCACTCCTCTTCGGAGGTATTGATGATGAAAAATTAGAATGTATCCGGGATCAAACTGGAGCTAAGGTTATCGGTACTCTGTCAAAGAGTATTGGTTTTCCGAAGCTGGAAACAGACATTAGCCGCTACCGACGACAACATATCGTTGGTAGTTTATTTTATTCCAATTTCAAGGTGAACTACTCTTCCCTTGACTTTTATTGTTTTTAATAATGAAGGCATATCTAACGAAGGTTGTTTACGTGCAGAGTATGCTGTTGAGCAAAGCTTTGAAAATGCAGCAAGATCTGGAAGACAAAAAACACGAGGTTATAATTGAAAATTTAGAAAGCAAAATAAAAGAGCAATCAGCTACTATTGAAAAGAAGAACTTCGAGCTTCAAGCAACTGAAGGCTTATTGGCAGAAGCCGAAGCTAAAATGACAGAATTGAATACGAAGCTTCTCTGCCAATCTGAACAGTTTGAACAAGAAAAGCAAGAACTTAATGCAAAACTTGAAGCCGAAGTCCAACAAAATTCAGATTTGAAAAAATTATTGGCAAGCCTTCAAGACAAATGTTTGGAATTTAGCAACAAATGTATTCAACGACTAAGAAAAATCTTCCACTCAGTTGGAGCTAGCAGTGAGAAATTCACCCCGTCAGCTGAAGATTTACCAAAGACCTTCGAACATATTGAAGGTGAAATTGATGAGCTTGACGAAGTTATAGCCGGGCACGGTGACTTCTGCGCCTGGGTAGCTTCTCGGGGCACTGCTGCAGCTTTTCTAAAAGCTGGTTGCGATCATGGAAAAATTGTCAATAGGCCCAATTTCACTCTATCACCATCAATTCTAGATGACACTCCTGATCTCGCCCGAAACATTTCTAATAGATTTGTAAAGATGATATGGACAAAAGGCGGGCGAGAAAAGGCTGGAAACGAAGCTCGG
Organism: Zea mays; assembly: GCF_902167145.1. NCBI lineage: Eukaryota > Viridiplantae > Streptophyta > Magnoliopsida > Poales > Poaceae > Zea > Zea mays. Next base: position 211,331,267 of record NC_050099.1, read on the forward strand.
AGTCATCTTGAACCAGTAAGAAATCATACCTTGTGTTTACCTTTTCCTTCAAGCTTGGTTTTGACCTACAACTACTTAATTTATGTAGGATGACGAAGCCGAGACCGATGCTTAAAGAGAATGTCGCCGAAGCTGAGGCCCCATGAAGATCAAATAGGAGTAAACTGTAGACAGACTTAAGAAAATTTTGAGATAACTTTTGTAAATATGACTAAACTTGTTCTTAATGAATTCTGTTCATACCTTGTAATATTCTCTTACCCTTCCATTAATGTATGAGAGGTGCTTTGATGTGGACGAAATTATCTTTTTGAGCCGAAGGCGAAAAAACACCTTCCCTTCTTTTCGTACACAGCGAAGCATAAAAAACAACTTTTCCCTTTTTTCCGAAGCTCTTCTTTTCGTACGACGAAGTACAAAAGACAGTTATGCTATGATGATGGTTATCCTACACATGCCTGGATGAATATTTATGAATGCAAATGTTATGATGTAATGTGATGTGCAAATGAATGTCCAAACACATATCCGAAGCCATATTCACAACCGTTATTTCCTTAGAAACAATCACATATCAGCGCTGACTTTTCGCTGTAAGCTCTGCATTCCCTTAGGAACGACTTTGGAGCTTCTTCGCCTTTTACTTTCGGCGGAATCAGCGTTGACTTTTCGCTGTAAGCTCTGCATTCCCTTAGGAACGACTTTGGAGCTTCTTCGCCTTTTACTTCCGGCGGAATCAGCGTTTATTTGTCGCTGTAAGCTCTGCATTCCCTTAGGAACGACTTTGGAGCTTCTTCCCTGTTTTCTTTTCGGCACTCGATGGTGCGTTCTCAGCTTTTACATTTACATCCTTGGGGGATTTTGCTCTTATAGAACTAAAAAAGGAAATTACATATGATGGCCCCATTAAAAACCTTTCTCCCCCTTCAGAAAGGAAAAGGGTGCCATGAAAGAAAAAATATAAAAAATTACATCAAGTTACACATAATATCGCCGAAGCTCATCCGCATTCCAAGATCTAGGAATGTCGTTGCCGTCCATATCCTTCAATCTGTATGAACCGGGTCTTGACGAAGATGCTACCAAAAAAGGTCCCTCCCATTTCAACTGCAACTTGCCCACTGTATCTGGGTTAGCCACTCGCCGAAGCACCAAATGTCCTGGCTCAATATTCTTTAGCCGAACCTTTCTATCACGCCATTTGATTGTTTCGGCTTGATACTTATTGATGTTCTCCACAGCTTGAAGCCTGATCCCTTCTATAGAATCTTTTTCCACAGAATGAACAGCTTCAGAATCTGATTCTGCCGAAGCTACTACTCTTATTGATCCAGTTTTGGCTTCCTCCGGAGTTATTGCTTCGTCACCAAACAATAGTTTGAATGGAGTAAAGCCTGTTGACCTTGATATTGTTGTGTTGTGGCTCCATACCACTTTGATTAATTGATCTGGCCACTTTCCCCTGGGTTGATTGAAGATTAACTTCATTATTCCTGTCATTATAATGCCATTGGCTCTTTCAACGAGTCTGTTTGACTCCGGATGCCTAACTGATGCAAAATGGATCTTCGTACCAATTTGATCACAGAAATTTCTGAAAGCTTCGGAGTCGAACTGTGTTCCATTATCTACAGTGATGGCCTTTGGTACCCCGAAACGACAAACAATATTCTTCCAGAAAAACTTTTGAATGGTGGCCGAAGTTATTGTGGCTAAAGGCTTTGCCTCAATCCATTTAGAAAAATATTCCACAGCCACTACAACATATCTTAAGTTCCCTTGGGCCGGTGGTAACGGACCTAACAAGTCAAGGCCCCACCTTTGCAATGGCCAGATGGGTTGTATGAGCTAGGTTAAGGACGAAGGTTGTTTTTGATCTCTTGCACATTTCTGACAACCTTCGCACTTCTGAACTAATTCCGCTGCATCCGAAGCTGCTTTCGGCCAATAAAACCCTTGACGGAAAACTTTTCCAAGTAACGGCCTAGATCCAATGTGAGATCCACACAGGCCTCCATGTATTTCTTTCATCAATTCTATACCTTCGGCTCTAGATAAACACTTGAGTAATGGAGCACAAACTCCATGCTTGTACAACTCCCCTTCTATCATGACATATGGACGAGCTCTTGCCTCTATCCTCCTGTTATAAGTTTCGTCATCTGAAAGGAATTTACCCTGAAGGTAAGAGATGATCTCAGTTCTCCAGTCTTCGCTATAAACAGGAGATATATTGAGGACTGCTCTTTCAAGAAGTTCCACCGAAGGTGCTTTTATTGTTTCGAAGAACACATCCGAAGGTAAGGGCAGCCCCTGTGCTGCTGACTTAGCTAGCAAATCAGCATGCTCATTTTGTCCTCGAGGGATATTTTTGACAGAAAATCCTTCGAAGGAAGCTTCGACTCTTCGGACCGTGTCTAGATATTTTTCAAGCTTCGGATCCTTAGCCTTGCAACTCTTGTCGATATGACCCGAAACGACCTGGGAATCAGTTTTAAGAATGGCCCTTCTGATTCCCATTGCTTTTAATTTCCGAAGACCCAAAAGCAGGGCTTCGTACTTAGTAATATTGTTTGTACAACTAAAATCGAGTCTTGCCGCATAACAAGTTTTAACTTTGGATGGTGAGACCAACACAGCGGCTGCTCCTGCTCCGAAGGTTCCCCAAGACCCATCGCAAAACACTGTCCATACTTCGGCATCTTTATTTGTTTCTTCATCCTGAGCCCCTGGCGTCCAATCGGCGATAAAATCTGCCAACGCTTGAGACTGAATCGAAGATCTATGCACATAATCAATGCAAAATTCATTGAGCTCTGCAGCCCATTTTCCAATCCGCCCAGTAGCTTCTCTATTTCTCATAATATCCTTCAACGGCTACGAAGAAGGAACAACAATATTGTATGCTTGAAAGTAATGACGAAGCTTCCTGGATGCCATCAAAACAGCATATAACACCTTCTCCAATTCTGTATAGTTTTTCTTTGATATACTAAGAACTTCAGATACAAAATACACTGGGACCTGCTTCTTGACTTGGCCATCAAGCTTCTCCTGAACAAGTGCTGCACTTACCGCTGAGTGCGAAGCTGCCACATATAATAACAAAGGAGCCCCTGGCGTTGGTGGAGTTAATGTTGTTAAATCTATCAAATATTGCTTCAGTTCCTCGAAGGCTTTTTGTTGGCTTGATCCCCATTGAAAGACTTCGGCTGATTTCAGCACTTCGAAGAATGGTAAATTTCTTTCTGCTGATCTGGATATAAATCTATTAAGAGATGCCAGCCTCCCTGTCAATCTTTGGGCCCCCTTTTTTGTAGTTGGTGGCTCCATTCAAAGTATAGCTTCAATTTTACTTGGATTAGCTTCAATTCCCTTTGTTGAAACCAAGCATCCAAGAAATTTCCCCTTCTTTACTCCGAAGACACATTTTTCTGGATTCAACTTTAGGCCAGCTTGTCTAAAACTGGCGAAGGTCTCCTGCAAATCAGAAATGTGATTTTCCTGTTTCGTGCTTTTTACAATGATATCATCAACATAAGTTAGCAGATTCCTGCCTATCTGAGACTGGAGAACCTTCGCAGTCATTCTGCTGAAACTTCCTCCAGCGTTCTTGAGCCCCTCAGGCATCCGAAGGTAACAATATGTTCCACTAGGGGTTATGAAACTGGTCTTCGGCTCATCCTCCTTCTTCATCCAAATTTGATGATAGCCTGAATAACAATCAAGAAGACTCATAAGCTTTGACGAAGCTGCTGCATCAACTAAGGAGTCTATCCTTGGCAATGGGAATTCGTCCTTCGGACATGCCTTGTTGAGATCTGTAAAATCGATACACATTCGCCATTTGCCATTGGCCTTTTTTACCATAACAGTGTTAGCTAGCAATTCTGGATACTTTACTTCTCTGATAACTCCTGCACTGAGGAGTCTTTTGACTTCATTACGAGCACCTTCGGCCTTGTCATCAGACATTTTCTGAAGCCTCTGCTTTCTGGGTCTGAAGGATGGGTCAACATTGAGCGAGTGTTCAATAACATCCCTGTTAACTCCGCAAAGATCATTGGCTGACCATGCAAAAACATCTTTGTTGTTGAACAAAAACCTTATCAAGGTTTTCTCCTGTTCTTCGGATAACTGAGAGCCCAACAGCACCCTCTGCTCTGCTATGTCCTCACATAAGAGCATGGGCTTCGGCTGATCTGCTGAAGCTGCTTTCTCCCTTCTGAATTTGTACTGTTCACAAGCTTCAGCTCCATCTATGTTATGGATTGCTTTTGAGTCAGTCCAGTTTCTCTCAGCCCTTCTGGCAGCTTCCTGACTCCCATGAATAGCAATGGGTCCTTGATCCGAAGGTATCTTCATGCAAAGGTAAGCAGGATGAAGAATTGCTTCGAAAGCATTGAGAGTGCCACGACCAATAATTGCATTGTAAGGGTATTCCATGTCAACAATGTCAAACACAACTTGCTCAGTTCTGGTGTTGTTGATGAATCCGAAGGTCACTGGCATGGTAATCTTGCCCAGTGCTACAATCTGTCTTCCTCCGAAGCCACAGAGAGGGTGTGTAGCATCATGAATCTTATCTTCTGGCTCTTGCATTTGCCTGAAGGCCTTAGCAAATATGATATCAGCTGCACTGCCTGTATCAACCAAGACATTGTGGACCAGAAACCCTTTGATAACGCAAGAAATAACCATAGCATCGTTATGAGGAAAATCCTTGAGCTGAAGGTCCTCCTGAGAGAAGGTGATTGGAATGTGGGACCACCTTGACTTGATGAAGGGTCCCTGCACTCCAACATGTTGTACCCTTCTCTGCGCCTCTTTCTTCTGCTTTTTGTTGGCTGGTTCTGAGCACGAACCACCTGTTATCGGGAGCACCAGCTTCGGAGCCGAAGCAGCTCCAGCTCGATCGTTGAACGAAGCCATCAGCTCAAAAAAAAATGGAAGTGAGTTCACCGGAGGTGGGCGCCAATGTTGGGAACTTGTTCTCAAATGCTATGAATTAAGAACAAGGCAACATAAAATGTTAAATGTTAAAGTTCTTCGTCCAACGAAGCATTATTTCCTTGGGGATAATGGGCCTTGGATGAAGGTTGATAGCAATACAATTACGAAGGTCATATCTTCGTAATTGAATTCTAACAGATTGTATAAGATGACATAAAATATAGAATATCAAAGGTAAATGAATCATAAATAAACCATATTTTATCCATTCATTATATTTAAGTGTTGAATACAATTATACCTCTGCCTTGGCAAAGATTGATTCCCGAGTGATGCGATTGCAAATACCGGAAAATCGTGAACAGTAAAGGAATACTGTTCACTATTTATAGGCACAGGACCCAGCCTGTGAGGAATTACAATCATACCCCTCATAAAAGTTTACAACAATGACTCGAACTCTTATGGGCTAAAGGGTCATTCTATCTTTAAGTCGGTTTGCATTTCCGAAGCTTCATGAACTGCATCCTTCGGTATCTCGTACAAACAGCTTCAGCCGAAGCTGCTTCTTCCTGCATGACCTTCGGCGACGAAGCATGGTCCCAACACTATGAGTTAAGAACAAGGCAACACAAATGTTAATGGTTGAAGACCTTCGTCCTTCGAAACATTATTTCCCTTAAGATATAATGATCTTCAAACGAAGGTTATGAAGGATAAACCTTCATCATCTCAATATGTAATAAAAAGCAGGAACATATGGGACATATAAAGAACATGAACAATCATATCAAATCATTAGATTATTCATATTCTCATTATATGATCATGAACAACATTAATGATATTGAATTACATTTGTAGCTTCGGCTTGATAGAAGGTAAGAATCCAAGAGTGACGTGCGACTGATTACAAGTCAGCGTGAACAGTACGGGGGTACTGCTCATCTATTTATAAGCACGGGACACAGCTCGGACAAAATTACATTCATTCCCTTGATAACTAATCATGACTACAACACGAACTATCAGGGATTATGCAGTCTTTTCCTCATTAAGTCGGTGCCACCCTTCGTCTCAAGCGTGTCATCCTACCGAAGCTCCTTCAGTTGTAGCTTCGGCATTCATCTTCATGTCACACCTACTTGCTTGTTATCTTGCCGAAGGTGTTTTTGCTTAGAGGACCTTCGCGGAGAAGAAGGCCCCCAACAGTAGCCCCTTCGCGGTGCTAGATCATTTTTTGTAACGAGCTCGATCCGCGAAAAACTCGAAGGCTTCGGAATGCCGAAGGTCCGAAAAACACCTTCCCTGAGCTCGTTGCCGAGAAATGATTATAATATTATAGGAGTCGAGTGGTCCACCGTTCAGCGAGTGCAGACGATCTGGCGGTTCGCCTTCCCACCTGCAGCACTATATAAACAGACGGGTTGGTGAAAAGTTACCACAACATTCATTGCCTTTGCACTGTTGTGCTATTAAAAAATTTAACCATAGCCGAAGTTTTCTGCACTGCGCTTTCAAGCGAACACTTCATCGTTTAAGGTTAACTTCGTCAAACGGGTTAGCTTCGTCAAACTGTAAAAAATCCACCAAAATGGCCAGAGTGCGATCAACTGCAAGGGTGTCTCGTGAGGGAGAAGAAACCAAGGTCACTGAGACAGCGCCAATTTCAGAAGTCATGGAATGATCAGGTCTAGTTGTGACAGAGGGAGCTATTGACGAAGGTGCGCCTGATGCCGAAGCTGAACAGACTGTTGTTGAAGAAGAAAATGTTGATGAAGGTGAAGAAGATTATAGTATTTTGATCCCAACAAAGCCTAGTCATTTAGATTTTGAGAAATCTACTATGTCTGAAGACGACATGCCCATGATGATGAAACTGGGCTATTTTGGAGAAGCTGAAAGCAAACTTGTTCGATTTGCCGGAGAAGAAACTACCCCAGAGCCGAAGAAGGACGAAGTTGTGGTTTTCAAGAGCTTCTTCAGAGCGGGGCTGCGATTTCCCCTGAATGAGATGATAGGGGAAGTCCTAAAAAATTTCAAAATATACCTTCATCAGCTGACTCCTAACACTATCGCTAGGCTCAGCATCTTTATCTGGGCCCTTCGAAGCCAAGGGATGAACCCAGATGCCGAAGCTTTCTGCCGCGTGCATGAGTTGCACTATCAGACAAAGGCCAGGGCAGATAGTCTTCACGAAAATTTTGGTTGTTACAATTTTGTGTATCGCAAGGATACGAAGGCACCAGTCCTAAGCTACCGCACAAAGTGGCCAACCGGCTGGAAAAATGAATGGTTTTATATGAAGGCTGATGAGAAAAATAGAAAGAAGCTAATGACCATGGTCATGAGTCCGCTATCTTTAAACTTCGGAATGACCAGGCCCCTATGCAACATGCAACTGGGGTCACCATATTAGTTGGCCGAAGTAGAGTTCAGAGTGGTAGCTGAACAAATTAGTACCAGGGATCTGGTGCAGGAATACCCCGCCAACCGGACGTATCCACGTCAAATGGCTGGGGAATGCCGAAGATGAAAGAAACGAAGAAGAAGCATGAACTTGTTCGACTAGCTTATCGTTTCAAGTTTGAAAAACAATTCAAAAAGTCGTGCAAAGAATGGCTAGACATGATCGAGACAATGTGCAATGAAATACTTGGAAATTATACAAAAAAGGAAGACCAACTGATGACCGCAGCCTTCGGTACCCGACCCAAACGAAGGTTGAACCGGGTGATGGATGCCTTGAAATTTGAATATCCTGATTTTGAAAGGCTTGATAAAGGTGCCAAAGGTGTGAAAAGAAAGAGAATTGTCAATATTCTGAGCAGGCAAGCTGCTAGAATGGTAAAGGAGGATGAAAAAGCTTCAAAGAAAAGAAAATCCACTCCTGAGCTGAAGGCTACTGCTTCGAAGAAGAGGAAGGCTGAAAGTCCAGAGCTGAAGGTAACCGAGGCAGCAGAGGATACTCCTTCGACGCCTCCTGCTGCCGAAATAGTAGAAATTTTAAAGGTAATGACTGAATCTTTACCCATCAAGCTACTAAGTCCTCTGGGGCCAGAACTGACGAAACTTTTACAGAAGAAGGATGAGCCTTTGGCTACAAAGAAGAAGGTGGATGGGCAGAAAAAATGAAGAATCGTTACTGTTATGCAAGCCATTGAACGGACGCCACCGTCGGCCTCTGCATCCAAAATAACACCCATTGCAAGCGCCGAGGCCATTGTCGAAGCTAATACCTCTGTCGAAGCTACAGCTGCTGCCGAAGCTGCCAATCTTGAGAGTACACTGTCTGGGATTGATAAAATGCTTTCGGATATGGATGCGGAAGAAACAGCTGTAGCTGCAGAGAAGGTCATGGCCACAGTGCCTGACAAAGGGAAAAAGATTGCCCATCCTGCTTCGGAAGAAAATGACTTCGACCTTCGGAACCTGGTCGGTCAAGATTATCCGAGGACGAAAAGAAGGAGCTACAGGAGTATGGGTTATCCTGTGGCTACCAGCCAAGAGCTATGCTCTTTGGTGGAATCGACGAAGGGGTCTTAGGATGTATTTGAGACCGCACTGGGGCAAAGATAATCGGCACTCTATCGAAGAGTGTCGGTTTCCCGAAGCTTGAAGCTGATATCAGCGGCTACCTGCGACAACATATCGTCGACAGTTTGTTCTACTCCAATTTCAAGGTAAAATTCCTATCACTAGGTTTCTTTTATTTTTGTGATGAAGCAAAGTTTTCTGATGAAGGCTTATTTCTACAGAGTATGCTGCTAAGTAAGGCACTGAGGATGCAACAAGACCTCGAAGGCAAGAAAAACGAAATCATAATTGAGGGCTTGGAAAATAAAATTAAAGACTACGAAGCTTCTCTTGAGAAGAAAGACTTCCTGCTTTAGGCAATGGAGGGCTCCATCGTGGAGCTTGAAACTAAAAATGCCAGAATAAACGAGGAGCTTCTCCAGGCTCAAGAAACTTTAAAGAAAAATTCAGAATGCTTCGAGCAAGAGAAACAAGAACTGCAAGCAAAATGCAAAGCCGAAGCTGATAATAATACGAAGCTGCAGGAGTCTTTGAAAGAGCTTCAGAATAAGTGCCTGGAATTCGGTAGCCGTTGCGTGCAATGGTTGAAAAAGGTCTTCAGGGTTGGGGCCAGCTCTGAAGATATTACCCCTTCGGCTGAAGACATACCAAACACCTTCGATCATATTGAAAATGAAGTTGATGCTCTTGATGAAGTGATAGTCGGGCACGGTGACTTCTGTGCCTTGCTAGCTTCTCGCGGCACAGCTGCTGCATTTATGAAGGCTGGCTGCACGCACGCAAAGACGGTAAATAGACCAACCTTCAGTCTGTCTCCAACAGATTTGGTTGATATCCCCAGTGAAGCTCGGAGCATCAGGAACAGGTTTATAACTCAGATTTGGGCTAAGGGTGGGCGAGAGTTAGCTGGCGACGAAGCCCAAAACTTGCTTAAGCCGGTATAGAACTTATACCTGTTGCTTGCTTTATCTCTTGTAATTTTCTTTTTTACCTTATACTGTTTGTTTGTCTGTAGGATGGTGGTGATGAAGATTGATAATCCGAAGCACGTTCCGAAGGCTGCTGAAGCTTCTCTTTAGGCTTGCCTATATAGAGCTTAATAACATTTGTATTAACTTTGTAGAAAAAATTGTAATCGAGGATTGAACAATGCTATGTATAACTGTCCATACCTTGTAATATATTTTTACCTTTTTATCCATGTACAAATTGCTTTGCTGTGGACGAAACTTGTATTTTTTGAGCCAAAGGCGAAAAACACCTTCCCTTCTTTTCGTACACAACGAAGCATGCCGTTGCGTCACATGTATACGTTTGAAACGAAGCTTCTTTGTGTTCATCGAAGCACTATTGTCGAAGATGGAGTATTTCTGTTCGTGCTTCATGTTATGATGATGATGATCCTACAAATGTCTAAATGAATGTCTGTATGAATGCAATGAATGATGTAATGTAATGTGCAAATGAATGTCCCAAACACACACGAAGTCACACCTAGACTCTGCATCCCCTTAGGAGCGACTTTGGAGTCTTAAGCTCTGCATCCCCTTAGGAACGACTTTGGAGCTTCTTCACCTTATATTTCGGTGGCATTTAAGCTCTGCATCCCCTTAGGAATGACTTTGGAGCTTCTTCACCTTCTATTTCAGTGGCATTTAAGCTCTGCATCCCCTTAGGAACGACTTTGGAGCTTCTTCACCTTATATTTTGGTGGTATTTGGCTCTGCATTCCCTTAGGAACGACTTCTGAGCTTCAGAACTTACATTGCGCTCCCTTAGGAACAACTTCTGTAGCTTCGAAACTTACGCTGCGCTCCCTTAGGAACAACTTTTTGCAGCTTCGTCATGCTCTGCATCCCCTTAAGGACGTCGTTTGAGCTTCTCCCTGTTTTCTTTTTTGCACTCGATGGCGCAAGCTCTGATTTTACATATTACATCTTTGGGGGATTTTGACGCTTGTATTGCGTAGGGCTAAATAAAAATGAAAAATTACAAGCTATGGCCCCATTAAAAACCTTTGTCCCCTCCTGAAAGGAAAAGGGTGCCATAGAAAAAATGAAAAAAAAGATTACATCAAATTACACATAGTACCGTCGATATCCTTTAATCTGTAAGATCTGGGTATGTCGTTTCCGTCCATATCCTTTAATCTGTAAGAACTGGGTCTTGACGAAGATACTACCAGAAAAGGACCTTCCCACTTCAGTTGTAACTTGCCCATTGTATCTGGGTTGGCCACTCTCCGAAGCACCAAATGCCTTGGCTTAATGTTTTTCAATCGAACTTTCCTGTCACGTCGTCTTATTGTTTCGGCATGATATTTATTGATGTGTTCTATGGTCTGAAGTCTGGTCCCTTCTATAGTATCTTTTGTTGTTTGATAATCAGCTTTGTCTTCCGCCGAAGCTGTTGTTCTTATTGATCCCGTCTTTGCTTCTTCTGGTGTTATTGCTTCGTCACCAAACAGAAGCTTGAAAGGTGTAAAACCTGTTGACCTTGACACAATTGTGTTGTGGCTCCACACCACTTTAATCAACTCATCTGGCCACTTTCCTCTGGGCTGATTGAAGATTAATTTCATTATTCCTGTCATTATAATGTCATTTTCTCTTTCTACTAGCCCATTTGATTCTGGATGCCTTACTGATGCAAAATTAATTTTTGTACCAATTCGGTCACAGAAATCTTTGAATGTTTTGGCATCAAATTGTGTTCCATTGTCCACAGTTATTGCCTTTGGCACGCCGAAGCGGCAAACAATGTTTTGCCAAAATAATTTCTGTATTGTGGCCGAAGTTATTGTGGCTAAAGGTTTTGCTTCGATCCACTTAGAGAAATATTCCACTGCTACAACGACATATTTCAAATTTCCTTGTGCAGGTTGAAGTGGAACTAACAAATCCAGACCCCACCTATGTAGTGGCCAAGTTGGCTGTATTAACTGGATTAGAGATGAAGGTTGTTTCTGGTCTCTTGCACATCTTTGACAATTTTTCACACTTTTGAACTAGATCTGCTGCATCCGAAGTTGCCTTCGGCCAACAAAATCCTTGTCTAAAAACCTTCCCTAGCAAAGGCCTAGACCCAATATGAGATCCACATAAACCTGCATGTATTTCCTTCATCAGCTCTTAACCTTCGGTTCTGGATAAACACTTGAGTAGTGGAGAGCATACTCCATGTTTGTATAACTCACCTTCTATTATCACATATGGTCTTATCCTTGCTTTCATTCTTTTATTATAAACTTCGTCATCCGAAAGACAGTTACCTTGGAGGAAAGATATAATTTCAGTCCTCCAATCTTCGTTATGTACAGGTGATATTGCAAGCACTGCTCTCTCCATAAGTTCAATCAAAGGTGCTTTTATTGTCTCAAAGAATACTTCCAAAGGCAGAGGGAGCCCCTGTGCCGCTGACTTAGCTAGCAGATCTGCATGCTCATTTTCCCCTCTTGGAATATTTTTTACAGAGAATCCTTCGAAAGAAGCCTCCAATCTTCGGACTGCATCCAAATATTTTTCAAGCTTTGGATCCCTTGCCTTGCTACTTTTGTCTATATGACCAGAAATAACTTGGGAGTCAGTTTTAAGGATTGCCCTTCTTATTCCCATTGCCTTTAGCTTCTGAAGCCCTAACAGAAGAGCTTCGTATTCAGCAATATTATTTGTGCAACTAAAGTCCAGCCTTGTTGCGTAGCATGTCCTGACTTTATAGGGCGCTACTAGAACAGCAGCCGCTCCTGCGCCGAAGGTTCCACAAGAACCATCACAGAATACTGTCCAGGCTTCGGCGTCTTTTGTTGCTTCTTCTCCTTGAGCCCCTGGCGTCCAATCAGCAATGAAATCTGCTAGCGCCTGAGACTGAATTAAGGATCTATGTACATAATCAATAGTGAATTCATTGAGTTTCGAAGCCCATTTTCCAATTCTTCATGTAGCTTCTCTGTTTCTCATTATGTCTTTCAGAGGTTGTGATGAAGGGACTATTATATGATAGGCTTGAAAGTAATGCCGAAGCTTTCTAGAGGCCATTAGCACAGCATACAACACCTTCTCCAATTCTATGTAATTTTTCATTGATAAACTGAGTACTTCAGAGACGAAGTATACTAGTGCTTGTCTTTTTACTTGGACATCTTGCTTCTCCAGTACAAGTGTCGCACTGACTGCAGAATGAGAGGCTGCCACATACAGGAGTAACGGAGTCCCTGATGAAGGTGGAGTTAGAGTTGCCAAGTCTATCAAGTATTGCTTTAACTCTTCGAAAGCCTTTTGTTGAGCCGGACCCCATTGAAAAACTTTGGCTGACTTCAGTATTTCAAAGAATGGCAGATTCCTTTCTGTTGATCTTGATATAAATCTATTTAACGATGCCAGCCTTCCTGCCAATCGTTGAGCCCCCCTTCTTTGAATTTGGTGGCTTCATCCGAAGGATAGTTTTGATCTTACTTGGGTTAGCTTCGTTTCCCTTCGTTGATACCAGACAGCCAAGGAACTTGCCCTTTTTTACTCCAAAAACACACTTTTCTGGATTTAACTTGAGACTAGCTTGCGTGAAATTGGCAAACGTCTCTTGCAAGTCAGCAATATGATTCTCTTGTTTCGTGCTTTTTACTATGATGTCATCAACATAATTCAGCACATTTCTGCCTATTTGAGAGTGAAGAACCTTGGTTGTCATTCTGCTGAAGCTTCCTCCAGCATTCTTGAGCCCCTCAGGCATTCGAAGGTAACAATAAGTACCACTGGGAGTTATGAAGCTTGTCTTTGGCTCATCTTCTTTCTTCATCCAAATCTGGTGATAGCCTAAGTAGCAGTCCAATAGGCTCATAAGTTCCGAAGAAGCTGCTGCATTGACAAGGGAGTCTATTCTTGGTAGAGGGAACCCGTCCTTCGGACATGCCTTGTTGAGATCTATGAAATCAATACACATTCTTCATTTCCCATTAGCTTTCTTCACCATAACAGTGTTGGCTAGCCACTCTGGATATGTTACTTCTCTGATGACACCAGCACTGAGAAGTCTCTTTACTTCATTTTGAGCACCTTCGGCTTTATCCTCAGACATTTTTTGAAGTCTTTGCTTCCTTGGCCTGAAAGATGGATCCACATTAAGTGAATGCTCAATGACATCTCTGTTAACACCACAGAGATCATTAGCTATCCAAGCGAAGACATCTTTGTTGTTGAACAAAAATCTTAGCAGAGTCTTTTCTTGTTCATCAGATAACTGAGATCCCAGCAGCACCCTTTGATCTGCTATATCTTCACACAGGAGCATAGGCTTCGGCTGATCTGCCTAGGCAGCCTTCTCTCTTTTGTGCTTATATTGTTGACAAGCTTCGGCTCCATCTATGTTATGGATCGCCTTTGAATCCGTCCAACTCCCTTCAGCCCTCCTGACAGCTTCTTGACTCCCGTGAACAGCAATGGTCCTTGTTCCGATGGTATCTGTTGGGGACTTGTTCTCAAATGCTATGAATTAAGAACAAGGCAACATAAAATGTTAAATATTAATGCTCTTCGTCCGCTGAAGCATTATCTCCCCAAGGATTTAATGAACTTCGGACAAAGACCATGAGCAGGATATTACGAAGGTTTCACCTTCGTAATTAAACTTACAAAGTAATACAAAGTAATATAAAATATGAAACATTAAAGATAAATATATCATAAATAAATGACATCATTCGCATATCTTATTATATGAATCTAAAATGTTAGAACATAATGTTAGAACATGATGTTTAGGTACATTTATACCTTTGCCTTGACAAATAATAATTCCCGAGTGATGCGTTTGCAATTACAGGAATGCGTGAACAGTAAAGGAATACTGTTCACTATTTATAGGCACATGACACAGCCTGTGAGGAATTACAATCATGCCCCTCATAAAAGTTTACAACAATGCCTTAGACCCTTATGGACTAAAAGGTCATTCTATCTTTAAGTCGGTTCGACCCTTCATCTTCGGATATGTTGTACTACCGAAGCTTCATGAATGGTACCTTCGGCATCTCGTACGAGCAGCTTCAGCCGAAGCTGTTTCTTTTCGCAGGACTTTCGGCGACGAAGCATGGTCCCAACAGTAGCCCCTTCGCGGTGCTAGATCGTTTTTCGTAACGAGCTTGATCCGTGAAAAAAGTCTCTTAGGCTTCAGGAAGCCGAAGGTCCGAAAAACACCTTCTCTGAGCTCGTTGTCGAGAAACGATACAGTTTCCGCGCGCGTAGTGGTCCCACCATGCAGGTTTACTTTTTTGATCCTTGCGGCCCACCGTGCAGTGGGTGCGAGCGAATGTTTTCCCAGTGTAAAAATCCTGACGATTCACCTTCTTATCTGCAGCACTATATAAACAGACAGGTAGGTGTGAAGTTACCACAGCATTCATTGCTATTGCACTGTTTTGCTGCCAAAAATTTAACCATAGCCGAAGCTTGACTTTCGCATTCAAACGAAGCTCCAGTTTAGTTTCTGCTTCGTCAGAAGAAGAGCTTCGGAAAAAAGGTTATTAATTTGCAAGGAATTTTTAAGAAATTCAAAATCAAATGGCGAGAGTGCGCTCTACTGCTAGAGTTGAGCGTGATGGAGATGAGGCCGAAGCTGCTGAAACTGTTCCGATTTCTGTAGCGATGAAGCGTTCCGGGCTAGTTACAGCAGAGGACACACCTACTGCCGAAGCAACACAAGCTGATGTTGAAGAAGTTGGTTCTGAGGATGAGTTCAGCTGCGGGGTACCAACTAAACCTAGTCATTTGGACTTTGGAAAATCCACCATCTCTGAAGCTGACCTTCCAAAATTGGTGAAGCTGGGCTACTTCAGCGAAGCAAAAAAGGAGCTGGTTCGTTTTGGCGGAGAGGAAACTACTCCGAAGCCGGAAAAGAATGAGGTAGTAGTGTTCAAAAGCTTCTTTAAAGCAGGATTAAGATTTCCTTTGAATGGGATGATCGCTGATGTTTTGAAGAAATTTGGGGTTTACCTTCATCAGTTGACCCCTAATGCCATTGTCACATTAAGTGTTTATATTTGGGCCCTTCGTAGTCAAGGAGTGGAACCGTTCGGCGAAGGTTTCTGCAGAGTCCATGAACTACACTATCAGACTAAAGCCAGAAGAGATGGTCTTCATGAGAATTTTGGATGTTACAACTTTGCTTATCGCAAGACTACGAAGTTTCCAGTGATAAGCTACCGAAGCAAATGGCCAGCCGGATGGAAATCTGAGTTGTTTTATGTTAAAGTTGATAAAGATGAAGATAAATTGGTCCAGAGTTCACTAGAGCTAACCTTCGGAGAAACAAGGCCCCGATGCAACATGATAAGGGGGAGCCCGAGCCAAATTGCTATGGCTGAATTTCGCGTGATTTCAGATCACATTGGCACTAGGGATTTGGTGCAGGAATTTCTGGCTTTTAAAGTGTTCCCAACAATGAGGGATTGGGAGATGCCGAAGCTGGAGGGGGAAAAGAAAAAGGGAGAACTTGTTCGATTACCTTATTACTACAAGTTTAAGAAACACTTTAAAGAACCCTGCCAGGAATGGTTAGACACAATCGAGATTATGTGCAACGATATCCTCGGAAATTATTCTAAGAAGGAAGATCAGTTGATGACAGCAGCCTTCGGCAGTCGCCCCAAACGAAGATTGAATCGGGTGCTAGATGCCTTGAATTTTGAGTATCCTGATTATGAGCAACTAGGCGGAGATGCCGACGGCCTGAAGAGAAAAAAGAATTGCCAGCGCCCTTGACAAGGAAAGCACCAAATTGGCCAAAAAGGAACAAGAAATTTCCAAAAAACTGAGCCCAGAGCCGAAGGTAGCTGCTCCAAGAAAAAGAAAAGCTGCATCTCCAAAACCTGCATCTCCAGAACCAAAGACATTGGTCCGAGAGGAGGAAGCTCCAGCAACACCTTCTGCTGCCGAAGTAGAAGAGATTCTGAAGGTAATGACTGAATCTTTGTCTGTCAAGCTAAGTCCGCTGGCGCCGGAACTGACGAAGTTTTTTCAGAAGGACAAAGAAGCTTCGGCAGCAGAAAGTCCTGCAAAGCCGAAAAAATGAAGAATTATCCAAGTGGCAGATGTGATTCACCAGACACCGCCACCGGTATCGGTGTCAAAAATTGTTATTGCCGAGACCGCTGGAGCCGAAGCCACTGCAGCCGAAGCTACCGAAGCTGAAACCACTGAAGCTGAAACCGCCGGAGCCGAAGCTACCGGAGCCGAAGCCACCGGAGCCGAAGCCGGGACCACCGAAGATTCGAACCTGGAAACCACACTTGATGTTATTGACAATATACTTCTGAAAATGGCTGAAGAAGAAGCTGATGTGGCTGCGGTGAACACGGCTACTGAAAAAGGAAAAGAGCAGGTTGAAGACATTTTAGAGGAAGAAAATTTTAACTTTCAAGATTTACTTGGACAAGAATTAACAGGTGCAGAAAAAGAAGAGCTGAAGAAATATGCCATATCCTGCGGATATAAACCAGGGTCTATGCTATTTGGTGGGGTCAACGAAGGAAAGCTAAGATGCCTTC
Source organism: Zea mays (assembly GCF_902167145.1). Lineage (NCBI taxonomy): Eukaryota > Viridiplantae > Streptophyta > Magnoliopsida > Poales > Poaceae > Zea > Zea mays. The sequence goes on from NC_050099.1 coordinate 211,348,293, forward strand.
GGAATCGCACCGAGGCCAAAGTTGTTAGGACCTTCTCCAAAGGCGTTGGCCTGCCGAAGATAGAAGCGGACCTTTGCAGGTACCAGCGACAACATATCGCCGGTAGCTTGCTCTATGCTAATTTTAAGGTAAAAAATATTATTATTATTTTATTATTATTATTATTATTTAGGTCGTTTTCTAACGAAGGTTGTTTTGGCAGAGTATACTACTAAATAAAGTGCTAAAATGCAACAAGATCTTGAAGAGGAGAAAAACAAAGCTATCATCAAAGATTTAGAAGACAAAGTTGAAAATTACGAAGCTGTTCTGAAGAAGAAGGATTTCGTCATTCAAGATCTTGAAACCATGGCTAAAGAACACGAAGCTATCTTAGAAAAGAAAGACTTCGTTATTCATTCTATGGAAGGCTCACTGGCTGAGGTCCAAGCCGAAAATGACAGGTTAAAGAATGAATTACTCAAAAAGTCAGAAAAATCTGAGCAGGAAAATAAGAATCTCGAGACAAGTCTCAAGGCCGAGATCGAAAAGAATTCAATTTTGCAAAAATCATTGAAGGAGCTTCAGGAGAGATGCCTAAATTTTGGCAGCCGATGCGTGCAACGGCTGAAGGATGTGTTTCACTCTATCGGAGCCAGCTCTGAAAAATTTACACCTTCAGCTGAAAACCTGCCCAGCACCTTGGAATATATTGAAGGCGAGGTTGATGCTCTTGACGAAGTTATTGCTGGGCATGCTGACTTCTGCGCCCTGGTAGCTTCTCGAGGCACAACTACCGCTTTCCTGAAGGCTGGCTGTACGCACGGAAAAATTGTAAACAGGCCAAACTTTAGCTTGTCAGCAGCAGATTTGGTTGATATCCCAAGCCTAGCCCGAAGCATCGGAAACAGATTTATGACCCAGATTTGGGTAAATGGCGGGCGAAAAATGGCTGGTGACGAAGCTCGGAGCCACCTTAAGCCGGTGAGAGACTTATATTTGTTACTTTTACCTTTTCCTTGAAATTTGCACCTTTCTTATTCTGCTTTTTAATATGTGCAGGATAACGAAGCTGAAGAATGACGGGCTGAAGCTTAGCAGTTGCTATAAAAGACATTCCTGCAAAAAATTCTGGAAAAATCTTTATAATATAATTTGTGGAAAAAACTTATGTAAATTTGCACATACCTTGTAATATATCTTGTCTCCTTTATCCGTGTACAATCTGCTTTGCTGTGAACGAAACTTTACTTTTGAGCCGAAGGCGAAAAACACCTTCCCTTCTTTTCGTACACAACGAAGCATGAACATTTCCTCTTTCTTCGAAGTTTTTCTCATAGCCGAAGCATCTGTCTTTTGTGGTATGATGATGATGATTCTATATATGTCTAAATAAATGTTTATGAATGCAAATGTCATGATGTAATGTATCGTGCAAATGAATATCGGAATATATATTCAAAACCATAATCATGGCCCTTCATCCCCCTTGGGAATGATTCAAATCTTTTTGCCGTTTACTTTTCGGCTTCACCGTTTACTTTTCGATGTATCAGCGCTGACTTTTCGCTATAAGCCTCCCTTAGGAGCTTCTTCGCCTTTTACTTTCGGCGGAATCAGCGTTTATTTTTCGCTGTAAGCCTCCCTTAGGAGCTTCTTCGCCTTTTACTTTCGGCGGAATCAGCGTTTATTTTTCGCTGTAAGCTCTGCATTCCCTTAGGAACGACTTTTGAGCTTCTCCCTGTTTTCTTTTCTTTTCCCTTTGCATTTACATTTACATTTTTGGGGGATATTACTCTTATAGAATTGAAATAAGGAAAAGAAAAATTACATGTTGTGGCCCCATTAAAAACCTTTCTCCCCCTTTGGAAAGGAAAAGGGTGCCAAAAAAAAAGAATAGAAAAAATTACATCAAGCTAAACATAATATCGCCAAAGCTCATCCACATTCCATGATCTAGGAATGTCGTTGCCGTCCATATCCTTCAATCTGTAGGAACCGGGTCTTGACGAAGATACTACCAAAAAAGGTCCTTCCCACTTCAGCTGTAATTTGCCTACTATCTCAGGGTTGGCTACTCTTCGAAGCACCAAGTGTCCTGGTTCAATGTTCTTTAGCCTAGCCTTTCTATCACGCCATTTTATTGTTTCAGCTTGGTATTTGTTGATGTTTTCCACAGCTTGAAGCTTGATCCCTTCTATAGCATCTTTTCCACAGAGTAATCAGCTTCAGCTTCATCTTCTGCCGAAGCTACTATTCTTATTGATCCAGCTTTAGCTTCTTCCGGAGTTATTGCTTCGTCACCAAACAATAGTTTGAATGGTGTAAAGCCTGTTGATCTTGATACTGTTGTGTTATGGCTCCACACCACTTTGATTAATTCGTCTGGCCACTTTCCCCTGGGCTGATTGAAGATTAACTTCATTACTCCTGTCATTATGATCCCATTAGCTCTTTCAACAAGTCCATTTGACTCCGGATGTCGAACTGATGCGAAATGGATCTTCGTGCCAATTTGATCGCAAAATTCCCTGAAAGCTTCGGAATCAAACTATGTCCCATTATCCACAATAATGGCCTTCGGCACTCCGAAGCGACAAACAATATTTTGCCAGAAAAACTTTTGAATAGTGACCGAAGTTATTGTGGCTAAAGGCTTTGCCTCAATCCACTTAGAAAAATATTCCACTGCCACTACAACATATCTTAAGTTGCCTTGTGCTGGTGGTAACGGACCTAACAAATCAAGGCCCCACCTTTTGAGCGGCCAAGTGGGTTGTATTAACTGAGTTAAAGACGAAGGTTGTTTTTTTATCTCTTGCACATTTCTGACAACCTTCGCACTTTTGGACTAATTTCGCTGCATCCGACGCTGCCTTTGGCCAATAAAATCCTTGACGGAAAACTTTTCCAAGCAAAGGCCTAGATCCAATGTGAGATCCACATAAGCCTGCGTATATTTCCTTCATCAATTCTATACCTTCGGCTCTGGATAAACACTTGAGTAACGGAGAACAGACCCCACGCTTGTATAGTTTCCCTTCTATTATAACATATGGTCGAGCTCTTGCCTCTATCCTCCTGTTATAAGCTTCGTCATCTGAAAGAAAGTTACCCTGAAGGAAAGAGATGATCTCAGTTCTCCAGTCTTCACTATAAACAGGGGATATATTGAGGACCGCTCCTTCAAGAAGCTCAACCGAAGGTGCTTTTATTGTTTCGAAAAATACTTCCTAAGGTAAGGACAGCCCCTGTGCTGCTGACTTAGCTAATAAATCAGCATATTCATTTTCTCCACGAGGAATATTTTTAACAGAAAAACCTTCAAAGGAAGCCTCAATCCTTCGGACCGTGTCTAAATATTTTTCAAGCTTCGGATCTCTTGCTTTATAACTTTTATCAATATGACCAGAAATAACTTGGGAATCAGTTTTTAGAACCGCCCTTCTGATTCCCATCGCCTTTAACTTCTGAAGACCCAAAAGTAAAGCTTTGTACTCAGCAATATTATTTGTGCAACTGAAATCTAGTCTTGTTGCATAACAAGTATTAACTTTGGAAGGTGCAACCAACACAGCAGCTGCTCCTGCTCCGAAGGTTCCCCAAGATCCATCACAAAATATTGTCCAAACTTCAGCATCTTTATTCGTTTCTTCTTCCTGAGCCCCTGGCGTCCAGTCAGCAATGAAGTCTGCCAATGCTTGAGATTGAATCGAAGATCTATGCACATAATCAATACAAAATTCATTGAGCTCTGCGGCCCATTTTCCAACCCTTCCAGTAGCTTCTCTATTTCTCATAATATCTTTCAACGGTTGTGAAGAAGGAACAACTATATTGTATGCCTGAAAATAGTGCCGAAGCTTCCTGGAGGCCATTAAAACAGCATACAGCACCTTCTCCAACTCTGTGTAATTTTTCTTTGATAAACTAAGAACTTCGGATACAAAGTATATTGGGGCTTGCTTTTTGACTTGACCTTCAAGCTTCTCCTGGACAAGTGCTGCACTTACCGCTGAGTGCGAAGCTGCCACATATAACAATAGAGGAGCCCCTGGCGTTGGTGGAGTTAGTGTTGTTAGGTCTATCAAATATTGCTTCAGCTCTTCGAAGGCTTTCTGCTGAACTGGTCCCCATTGAAAAACTTCAACTGACTTCAGCACTTCGAAAAATGGTAAATTTCTCTCTGCTGATCTAGATATAAATCTGTTGAGAGATGCCAGTCTTCCTGTCAATCTTTGAGCTCCCTTTTTTGTACTTGGTGGCTCCATTCGAAGGATAGCTTCGATTTTATTTGGATTAGCTTCAATCCCTTTTGTTGAGACTAGACAGCCAAGAAATTTCCCTTTCTTCACTCCGAAGGCACATTTTTCTGGGTTCAACTTTAAACTAGCCTGTCTAAAATTAGCGAAGGTCTCCTGCAGATCAGCAATGTGATTATCTTGCTTCGTGCTTTTTACAATGATATCATCAACATAAGTTAGCACATTTCTGCCTATCTGAGAATGAAGAACCTTCGCTGTCATTCTGCTAAAGCTTCCTCCAGCATTCTTGAGCCCCTTAGGCATCCGAAGGTAACAATATGTTCCACTAGGGGTTATGAAGCTGGTTTTTGGCTCATCCTCCTTCTTCATCCAAATTTGATGATAGCCTGAATAACAATCCAGCAGACTCATAAGCTCTGATGAAGCTGCTGCATCGACTAGAGAGTCTATCCTTGGCAATGGAAACTCGTCCTTCGGACAGACCTTGTTGAGATCAGTAAAATCAATACACATTCTCCATTTACCATTGGCCTTTTTTACCATAACTGTGTTAGCCAGCCATTATGGGTATTTTACCTCTCTGATAACTCCGGCACTAAGGAGCCTTTTTACTTCATTCCGAGCACCTTCGGCCTTGTCATCAGACATCTTCCGAAGTCTCTGCTTTCTGGGTCTAAAGGATGGTTCAACATTGAGCGAATGTTCAATAACATCCCTGTTGACTCCACAAAGATCATTGGCTGACCATGCAAAAACATCTTTGTTGTTGAACAGAAACCTTATCAAGGTTTTCTCCTGTTCTTCAGACAGTTGGGATCCCAATAGCACCTTCTGCTCTGCTATGTCCTCACATAAAAGCATGGGTTTCGGCTGATCGGCCGAAGCAGCTTTCTCCCTTCTAAACTTGTACTGCTCACAAGCTTCAGCTCCATCTATATTATGGATTGCCTTTGAGTCTGTCCAGTTTCCTTCGGCCCTTCTGGCAGCTTCCTGACTTCCATGAATGGCGATGGGTCCTTGGTCCGAAGGTATCTTCATGCAAAGATATGCTGGATGAAGAATTGCTTCGAAGGCATTGAGAGTACCACGACCAATGATTGCATTGTAAGGGTATTCCATGTCAACAATGTCGAACACAACTTGTTCAGTCCTTGTGTTGTTAATAAATCTGAAGGTTACTGACATTGTGATTTTTCCAAGTGCTACAATCTGCCTTCCTCCGAAGCCACAAAGGGGATGTGTGGCATCATGGATCTTGTCTTCGGGCTCTTGCATCTGTCTGAAGGCCTTAGCAAATATGATATCAGTTGCACTGCCTGTATCAACCAAAACATTATGGACCAGAAATCCTTTGATCACACAAGAGATAACCATAGCATCATTGTGTGGGTAATCCTTGAGCTGAAGATCCTCTTGAGAGAAGGTAATTGGAATGTGAGACCATCTTGACTTGATGAAGGGTCCTTGTACCCCTACATGTTGTACTCTTCTCTGTGCCTCCTTCTTCTGTTTCTTGTTAGCCGGCTCTGAGCATGAACTGCCTGTTATCGGGAGAATCAGCTTCGGAGCCGAAGCAGTTCCAGCTTGGTTCTTGAACGAAGCCATTGTCTCAGGAAAGTGGAAGTGAGTTCACCGGAGGTGGGCGCCAATGTTGGGGACTTGTTCTCAAATGCTATGAATTAAGAACAAGGTAACATAAAATGTTAAATATTAATGCTCTTCGTCCGCTGAAGCATTATCTCCCCAAGGATTTAATGAACTTCGGACGAAGACCACGAGCAAGATATTACGAAGGTTTCACCTTCGTAATTAAACTTACAAAGTAATACAAAGTAATATAAAATATGAAACATTAAAGATAAATATATCAGAAATAAATGACATCATTCGCATATCTTATTATATGAATCTAAAATGTTGGAACATAATGTTAGAACATGATGTTTAGGTACATTTATACCTTTGCCTTGACAAATAATAATTCCCGAGTGATGCGCTTGCAATTACAGGAATGTGTGAACAGTAAAGGAATATTGTTCACTATTTATAGGCATAGGACACAGCCTGTGAGGAATTACAATCATGCCCCTCATAAAAGTTTACAACAATGCCTCAGACCCTTATGGACTAAAAGGTCATTCTATCTTTAAGTCGGTTCGACCCTTCATCTTCGGATATGCTGTACTACCGAAGCTTCATGAATGGTACCTTCGACATCTCGTACGAGCAGCTTCAGCCGAAGTTGTTTCTTTCCGCAGGACCTTCGGCGACGAAGCATGGTCCCAACAGTATCTTCATGCATAAGTACGCTGGGTGGAGTATGGCTTCGAAGGCACTAAGCGTTCCTCGACCAATGATTGAATTGTATGGGTATTCCATGTCAACGATGTCAAAGACAACTTGTTCAGACCTTGTGTTGTGGACGTAACCGAAGGTAACTGACATTGTCATTTTGCCAAGTGCCACAATCTGTCTTCCTCCGAAGCCACAAAGAGGGTGTGTAGCATCATGAATCTTGTCTTCTGGTTCTTGCATCTGTCTGAAAGCCTTTGCAAATATGATGTTCGCTGCACTGCCTGTGTCAACCAGAACATTGTGGACCAGAAATCCCTTGATGACACAAGCTATAACCATGGCATCATTGTGAGGATAGTCTTTAAGCTGAAGATCCTCCTAGGAGAAGGTGATTGGGATGTGAGACCACTTGGATCTGATGAAGGGTCCTTGCACCCCAACATGCTACACTCTTCTCTGTGCTTCCTTCTTCTGCTTCTTGTTGGCTGGCTCTGAGCTTGAACCGCCTGTGATTGGGAGCACCACATTCATGACCGAAGGTGCTACAGCTTGGTCGTTATACGAAGCCATTGTCACAACAGTGGAAGTGAGTTCACTGGAGGTGGGCTCCAATGTTGGTCACTTGTTGTCAAATTCTATGAGTTAAGAACAAGGCAACACAAATGTTAATGGTTAAAGACTTTCGTCCTTCGAAGCATTATCTCCCTTAAGATATAATGATCTTCAGACGAAGGTTATGAAGGATAAACCTTCATCATCTCAATATGTAATAAAAAGCAGGAACATATGCGACATATAAAGAACATGAACAATCATATCAAATCATTAGATTATTCATATTCTCATTATATGATCATGAACAAACATTAATGATATTGAATTACATTTGTACCTTCAGCTTGATAGTAGGTAAGAATCCAAGAGTGACGTGCGACTGATTACAAGTCAACGTGAACAGTATGGGGGTACTGTTCATCTATTTATAGGCACGGGACATAGCCCGAACAAAATTACATTCATGCCCTTGATAACTAATCATGACTACAACACGAACTATTAGGGATTATGCAGTCTTTTCCTCTTTAAGTCGGTGCCACCCTTAGTCTCAAGCGTGTCATCCTGCCGAAGCTCCTTCAGTTGTAGCTTCGGCATTCATCTTCATGTCACACCTGCTTGCTTGTTATCTTGCCGAAGGTGTTTTTGCTTAGAGGACCTTTGGCGGAGAAGGCCCCCAACAGGCGCGAACTTTGCCAAGTGTGCTAGGACCAAGTGTCACACATATTATGACTCATGGTACAGAAATGAATGTCACATCATTAATATATAATTGAGTTCTATACAAAATAGTTAAATAATTACATCATACGAAGACAACGATCTAGCAACCCGAAGTTGACTGGGATACGATGGCTTAGACTACTCACGAACTCATCACAACATCCTTCATGTGCCTCATCCTGTGGTACCTATTCTTTACCTTGGCGGGATGTGAGTACAGCAAGGGTGAGCTCACGTACGTTCATTGCTCAACAAGTTGTGGGGAATAACGTGCATGAACTCACCAAAGGTGGGAGCTCATGTGAAGTGTAAGGCTTACCAAAGGAGATGGTTAAAGCTAAGCATTGCCTTTAAAGTTGGTCAAAATTTTATTAGCAGTTACTAAGTAAAAGTAGATACCAACCCAATTAAATAAGATATCACAATTAATAATAACACCCACAATGCAATGCATATGACAGATTAAGTTTTGTTCCATAAGTTAATCATGCGAGAGTCCTGAGTCACTCTTAATCGTGAGCATGGCTGATATACTAGTTTTACACTCTATAGAAGTTGCACCCTTTACCCACAAGTCGTGTATCCCGTATAGCCAGGGTTTGCATGGCCCTTAGACACTTCCGAGGTGAATGGCTAGGGATCTACTACGAGGCTTTTACAAAGTTCCACTAACTTCAGAAAACTCGCTATGGTTTCTGAGATGGGCAATATAGGAATCCCTCATCCGAAAAGCCATCGCAACATGATCGACCTGAGAACTTCCCTATACACAGCTCCTCTACCACCCTTGCCCCTTTCGGGTAAGGTAGTCCTCCACTAGCTTTCCTAATTAATCAGCCAAGGGCATCCCATTCCACCCTTGTGGTGGATATCTCAAGTTAAGCTCAATGTTCCAATTAACACAATGATCTTGTCATGAACAATAATTAAAACAACAGCATAACTAGAACATAATCATAATGTAACATTAATTTCCCAAAACCAGGTAGGGCAATAGCAAAACTACCCAATAGTTATTTTGTCTGCAAGGTGTGGGATAAACAATGATAGGGAAGCCTATTAGGTCCCATCAATTTAACCTGAGCATGTCACGGTGATTAACAGGAACATTATTGGATAAAGAGAAAAGTGATCAAGGGCACAACTTGTCTTAGACTCGAGATTCTCAGGTACTTTACCAACTTGGTATTCAAGTTTCTCGTGACCTCACTGCCACTCGTAGCAAAACATACAAATAGACAAGGAGTACATAAAGATAAAAGTACACCAAACATGACAACAAACAACATAAGAATATTCTACACTTTGCTATGAGGTCGTAGGGTCTAGAACCACTAAATTCAGAGTTACGGTTAAGAGGATATGATTTTCCAAAGATTTAGGTGATTAAACAATAAAAGATAAATTATATGTTAATTAATATAAATCATGTGAGAATTAATTAAACTTTAATCCGAGATATAACTTGATTATAGGTTGTATTTTTAGTCAGGTTATAATCATGGACAGTTAACTTTGATTAGCAAGATAAGTCAATAATCATAGGATAAACAATATAAAAGTAAGTAATATGTTGTAAATAATGTTGTTATTGTGTAGACAAATTTAATACGATACTAACACAACTTGAACGATTAAATCGGAGTTAAAACGAGCAATATAGGGATTAATTTAGTTTTTGGTCATTTTATAATTAAATCGAGCACTAGGGACTTATTTGCAATTCTCAGGGACTGCTAGGTAATCATCTTACCTCACAGGTGGACGGCAGGTTGATTAATATAGAGCACAGATTCTCTTTTGCAAAACTAGGCGATCGAAGGGGTACGGTGCAGATTAGATCAAAGTCTCAGTCATTGGATCGGAGATCGACGACATAGATTTTATGATAGCAGATCGAATTTCCCTGCCAGATTGAATCGGACAGCCCACGGCCTCGGCCGAATCGGTATGCGACCGATCCCATCACAGTCGTCGGATCTAAAATCAACGCTCGAGATTAAAGGATCCCGTGATCTGATCTCGACCAATAGATCCGAGATCAACGGTTACGATTTTCGATAACGATGGGGTATTTGAGATTAAATCGTGAGCGCTCATCACCGGATCGACGGCCAGGGCTGTTTCTCCCCCGCACAATCCTGTTCACGTTGGAACGGGGCTGCGGCATCCTCTCCGTGGTGATAGGCCCACCGGCGAGCGGTGGCTGCTGCGAGGCTATGGATGAGATGAGTCTTTGATTGATGACTTGAGGTGTTATGGTGGTATGTATTTATATAGGGTGAGAGATGGGTGGTTACATGATAGATCTAATCTGGTACTTATCTGTTACAACCATATCCTATATATTAGGAACTCTAACTCGAAACCAAGTCTGTTACATGACAGATCTAATCTGGTACTTATCTATTACAATCCTATCTTAGGTGGGTGGTTACATGACAAATCTAATATGGTACTTATCTATTACAACCATATCCTATCTGTTAGGAACTCTAACTTATCTCTTTTATTCCAATAATATTGTTGTTAATTTATACTAATCATATTATACCTTCAATTTAAATAAATCTTAGAATATATTTTTATTTAAATTTTAAAATTAAAATTTTGGGTGTTATACGTGAGCTGAAAGGAGTATTTTCTTAAATATCTTATTTTGATATCCTAATTTGTATCGACTTTACCTAAAGGACATCATGTACAAAGAAACCAACCAAACATACATCAATCCATTATATTAGCTTATATTTCTTATTTTTTTCTTTCTATTTTAAATTTAAAATTCAAGTCTAATTTAGAGCTAAGTTAAATTTTCTATTTCAAGCATAAATTGCAACAAACAAAAACTCAACATGATTTATGCAAAGCATTTTTATTAATTAATTTATCTGTTTAAGAAAATGAAAATCAGTTGGAATAATTCATGTAAAATGTTTTACAATAATAATTATTAAAGAAAATAATTCAAACAGATAGCCACATTTTAGAAGTACAATTAAATAAATCTATAATCTTCACATGTTTATTTAAAAGAATATAATTTCTTATGTAAACTCTATATTAAGAGCTAGTTTAACTTAATTTTCTTTTTTTGGAGAATAGATCTTTAACACAAAGAATGGTTCACATAATAATCTTTTAGGTAATCTATTATTTGAAAACATATTTATTTAAATCATGAAATGAGTTTTCTAATTTATTCAGAATGTGATTTTAGAGTGTTACAAACGCTGTCCCCTCTGAGCTGCAATCTCCACTGTGCCGCGAAGGAAGCTTCTGAGCCCATTGTAAAAAAGAAAAAGGGTGAGCTTTAGCCACCCCCGACGGACTCAAGCAAGAGCTGTTCGGAGACATCAAGAGGGACGAACCTTAGACATCAACCCCGGTGGTGCCCTATGAAAGCGTTGGTAAGGAGGAACTTGACGGCGCGACTGCCCCACCGCCCTCGACGACGGTAGGCAGCCACAACAACACTGTATATCACTTTCGGCGGCTGTTGTTATTTTTGGTGGCCAGGAGGCGGCCGCTGAAAATAAGTAAAGAATTTCGGCGGCAGGAGCAGACCGCCGAAAATAAGGTTATTTTCGGCGGCCGTGTCAGAAGCCGCCGAAAATAGTCTTATTTTCGGCGGCTTCTGACACGGCCGCCGAAAATAGTCTTATTTTCGGCGGCCAACGTCCTGGCCGCCGAAAATTAGGTATTCAAAAATAGCCGGTTCCTTCTTCCTCTGTTCTGTTTCTTCTCCGTCGCATTTTTTCGCCGCCGCTCGTCCTGGCCGCTCGTGCGCCGCCGTCGCTCGCCCCACCGCGCCGCCACTCGCCGAGCCGCGCCGCCCCTCGCCCCACCGTGCCGCCCCCGGCCCGTCGCGCTGCCCCGCTCGTCGCGCCGCCCCCCGCAGCGCCGCGCCCGTCGTGCCGCCCCACCGCGCAGCGGCACCCCCGGCCCGCCGCGCCGCCCCAAGTCCCCGCCGCGCCGCCCAAGCCCCCGCAGCGCCGGCCCTCGCCCCGCAGCGCCGGCCCCCGCCCACCACGCCGTTCGACGCGCCTGCAGCGCCGCCCGCCCGTGCCCTCGACGTGCCGCCGCCAAGCCCGACGCCTTGCCAGCCGACGCCACCGACGCGCCGTCGACCACGCCGCGCTCTGCCCCGTCCCGTCGACCTCGACTCCCGTCAACCTCGCCTTCATTAAGGTATTTTATTTTGCGTATTTTATTTTGTATTTTCGGCGGCCTTTTATTTAATTGCCGCCGAAATTAGTATATTTTTGTATTTGTGTTTGTTGATTTGTGTGTTTGATTAATATTATTGATTAGTGCGTTTGTATATGTGTTATATGTTTAGGGAAGGCATATGTGGTATATGTGGAATGTATTAGTGGTATATGTGTTTGTTGATTAGTGTGTGATTAGTGTTATTGTTTAGTTCGAGGCATATTGTATATATGTGGTATATTTGGTTTAGTAAAGACATATGTGGTATATGTGTTATATGTGGTTCATTCTTATATTGTTTAGTGACAGCGAGGTCATGCTGCCGAATTTTTTTGGTCCTGCTAGCTTGCTGTGGGTTTAGAACCTATTCTTGCCTGTACATATATATAGGACCGAAACCATTAACGTAGTTGAAGAAAGTTTTCACGATATGGTTCGGTTTAACAGTCTCAGGCATGGCTGAAGATCGTGCATGGATGTACAATGGCTGGAGTAGAAATGGACGTCATTCTGATGAGTGGGTAGCCAAGACCAAAGATTTTGTGGACCACGTATTCGCCTTGTCCTTAACCGGCACTGTCAGATGCCCTTGTAGGCGTCACGAAAACAATATATTTCTTAATAAGGAAAGAGTTAGCCTAGATCTTTGTCAGTTTGGATTTATGCCCGGATATGAGGTGTGGGAACATCATGGTGAGGTAGTACCCAACCGGAATGTAGAAGATGAGGAGAACAATGATTGGGCTGGCGATGATGCGATGCATGAGATGCTAGATTCGCTACGTCCAGAATTCAACCTAAGCTCCGAGGATCCTGCCACACCACTAGATTTTTTAAACTACTAAAAGACTCTGAAGAGCCGTTGCATGAACACACAGATGTGAGTATACTCGCTTTTGTGACTCGGCTCATGGCCATTAAGTCCAAGTACTTTTTCTCGAACAATTGTTACAATGAGATTTTAAAGTTATTAGGAGATGTGCTCCCAAAGCCCAATAAGTTGCCTAAAGACATGTACCAATCAAAGACAATTATCAAAGGTCTCGGTATGGATTATGAGAAGATTGATGTGTGCAAAAATAATTGTATGCTTTTCATGAAGGAGCATGCGGAAGAGAAAAAATGTCTGAAATGTGGACAATCTAGATTTGTGGAAGTTGTTAATGATGAGGGTGAGAAGGTGATGACAGATGTTGCACATAAGCAGCTTCGCTACTTGCCACTAACTCCTCGAGTGAAACGGATGTTTCTATCTAAAAAAAACCGCTATGCACATGCGATGGCACAAAGAAGGTGTCCGTGATAACGATGACCTAATCGTGCACCCTTCAGATGGGGATGCATGGAAGGCTCTCGACACGTTTGATCCCGAGTTTGCAGCTGATCCGAGGAATGTTCGAATCGGCCTCGCGACCGATGGCTTCACACCTTTTGGTCAAATGGCATCATCATACTCATGTTGGCCCGTCTTTGTTATTCCATACAACCTTCCACCTTCTCTTTGTATGAAATATGAATTTATATTTCTTTGCTTAATCATTCCTGGCCCAGACTATCCTGGAAAGAACCTCAATGTCATGTTAAAACCCTTGATTGAAGAGTTGAAGGAGCTTTGGAAAGGTGTTGAAGCATACGATGTTTTTACAAAACAGATATTCAAACTTCGAGTTGCGTATTTGTGGTCGGTGCATGACTTCATGGCGTATGCTATTTTTACCGGTTGGAGTACACATGGTAGATTGACATGTCCATATTGCGGTTCAGATACAGGTTGCTTCCGTCTTGCTCATGGTGGAAAGATCACTTACTTCGATTGTCATCGACGCTGGTTGCCCAGGAAACACCTCTTTAGGAGCGCTAAGAAAAACTTTATAAAGAACACTGTGGTCACCAAAGGTCCGCCTAAACTTCTTAACGCGACAGAAATATATGCTCAGCTGAACAACCTTGTCCTAAATGAAAAGGGGGACAAGTACGAAGGATTCGGAGTGGACCACAACTGGACACATATATGTGGTCTCTGGGAGCTCCCTTATATGTCGTCATTGATTCTTGTGCACAACATTGATGTCATGCACCAAGAAAGTAATGTTGCTGAAGCCCTCATACACACCTGCATGCATTTTGACAAAACAAAGGACAATCTGAAAGCTCGAAGAGATCTAGCAATGCTTTGTGACCGACCAACCCAAGTGCTCAATGACAACGGTAGGCCGCCCCGTGCCTTGTTCTGTCTTACCTCTAAAGACAAGATCGAGGTAATGAGATGGATGAAAAAAATTAAATTTCCCGATGGTTATGCTGCGGGCTTGAAAAGAGCTGTGAATTTGAAAACGGGAAAACTAACTGGGTTAAAGAGCCATGACTTCCATATATTAATGGAGAGGATTATCCCTGTCATGTTTCGTGGTTATATGCCCGACGCCATGTGGCAAGCAATAGCTGAGCTAAGTTATTTCTACAGGCAGATCTGTGCCAAAGAAATAAGTAAAAATATGATGGAGAAGTTGGAGAAACAAATACCAGTGTTGTTATGCAAGCTAGAAAAAATATTCCCACCTGGATTCTTCAATCCGATGGAGCATCTACTTATTCACATTCCATATGAGGCAAAGGTTGGTGGACCTGTACAATATAGGTGGATGTATCACATTGAACGTGCACTCAAAAACCTGCGAGGCATGGTTCGAAATAAGGCTAGAGTAGAAGGATGCATCGCTGAAGCTTTTTTGCTAAAGGAGGTTTCATACTTCACGAGTGTGTATTTCGCAGAGGAACATAATGTCTATGCTGCTACCATGCGATACAATGTCGATGAAGTAAAGCACAAGGAACGACTTCGAGGCCATGATAATTTTATCCTTGCACACCAGTGCGAGCAGGTCTACTATATGTCGTACCCAAATCCGAAGTTTGAAGCATGGTGGGTAGTTCATAAGGTGAACCCTAGGGAACGTTTACATACTCCTTGCACTGCTGGTTATCAATTCGAAGACGAACAGGCCGATGATGTTTATCAAGAAGAAGAATTGCCAACTACTTTTACTATCGATGAGGGTGTTGCACTGAACTCACTAGTCGGAGACCGTAACGATGTCACTACTGATGAGTGTGTTGCACCGAAACGAAAACGAAATCCAAGGAACAAAAAAGCCACATTGCGAGCTTTGGATCGAAGAAGACTCCTTGATCGTGATTCTGATGAATTTTGATGTGTAATGCAAAATTTCATATTATGTGATGTATTATTTGATTTTTTATTAGTTCACTTAATTTTATGGAGCTAATACATTTAATGTTTTTCTATTGAACAGGATGAGTGGTAGGAATAAACCAAAGCGCACTGCTAGGGGGTTTCTTAATGCGGCTAGCAGGATACTCCCTGGTGCACGTTCCCTTTTCCAAGGGAGTTCTTCTAGCCAGAGCAGACAGGAGGCGTTGCTGAGACACGCTCGGCCAGAACTACGTGATATACCTATCGCTCTACAACGGAGTACCGATGTAAATGTTTATGTAATTGATCTTATTTGTCAGTCACTTATGTAATTGATCTTATGTAAATGTTTATGTAAATTTTTACGTGTCTCTATTTCATGTGCATAGGAAGAGGAGGACGACGAGGAGGAGGTGCAACACCATGAGGAGGAGGACGAGGACGAGCAGGCCCATGAGGAGGATGACGAGGAGGACGAGCAGGCCCATGAGGGCATAGATGCTGAGGCGGATGACGATACCACCGAGGCTCCTGTCGTTCGACGAAGGGGCACTCGGAAGGGCCACTTTGTCCTACCTCCGTCAGCGCCTGCACAATCTGAAGCTCGAGTACTGATCATCCCGGTTGGTGATAGGTACTCATGTTTGGCCACTTTGTTCTTACTTATTTGTTTATTTTACACTATATATATGACATGACTTTCTTGTTTTTTGTCATGCAGCCAATGGGAAGACACGTCATTTGACGGTCGAGGTCACCATAGACAGGTTAATCAAGTCTTAGGTAACCTCTGTCGTCTACATAACCCAGGAATTGTCACCGACCCGAAAGGTGTGGTGGTTCCTTGCACTAGCTGGTCGCACTTCGCACTAGCTCCACATGCTACATATGGAACAGCTCAAGGCGCCGTCAAGCACGACTTTTGGGTAATTTTTTCGAACTAACATTTATTAGTTGTTTCAACCTAACATTTATTAGTTGTTTTTGAACTAATTTTATTTTCGATGTTGGACAGAGACGCTATCGTGTGGAACCTGAGGCTCAAGAGCATGCAGACCGAGTATTAGAGAAAAATGCGAAAAAGGTGTGCAGGGATGCATTTTCCAATGCTCGTCTACAGGTTGTGAACGCGTACATGAAGCGCCGAGGTCATTCTATCAACAACTTTCGACAATATTCAGATGTCTACTTGACTGTAGACCAGTACATGGAGGTAAAAATCTAATTTAACAACTCATTCAGATGTGAATGTAATTTTGAGCTAACGCTTTATATGCAGGTAACTCTTCCATGGATGGAACACCGGCCGCAGGCTTACAAGGCTTTGTGTGAGATATGGGCTTCGCCCGAGTGGATTGAGAAGTCAAACAGAAATCGACATAGGCAGCGCCATCAGCAGGACGAGGACGATGATGAGGTCGTAGTCAACCATACCTATGGGGCTGATGGACACATTCGGTTGGCTAAGCGAATGGTGAGTATGTAGTATTCTGTTTTACTCAGAAATGAAACAGGATTGAACTCATATATTTGCAGGAGGCTCAAACTGGAGTTGTCCCAAGCCCAATCGATGTTTATAGGAGAGGGCATCGAGCGAAAAACAGTGAAATCTCCGATGAGCTGTGTAGTCAAGCGGCCGTTGAGCGTATGGTTAGTTGTTGTTATGATTAATGTTTTCTTCCCATATAGCTATAAATTACATGTGTGCTGAACCTTCATATTGTATTGCAGGAGACATACGGGCAGGAGATGGTTAAGAAGTATGGAGAAGACTACGATTGGCGAGGAGCGCCTACCATCGACGCTGAGGTTGTGCATTCACTTGGAGGCAAGGCGCATGGACGGTATGAACTTGTGAATTTTTTTCAATAATATTGGAACTACGACCGAATAGCTAATTTTCTTGTTCTTCAAGATATTCTATGTTTACCGGTGTTATCGATTCGACGGAGTTGCGTTCTCGTGGCGGCTCTTCGTCGCAGGCGGGCTGTGGTAGTAGCAGCCGTAGTCGCCGCTCTGTATCTAGCATGGAGGAAGCTATGAGGGAGCAGCAAGAAAAGTTTCATGAAGAGATGCGGCAACAACAAATGGCATTTCTCCAACAGCAATCAGAGTACATGGCTGCTTACAACGCACAGGCGCAACAAGCAATGAACGTGAGTGTCTTATTTATTCTCAACACGCTCGATATTGGTTCTATAACTAATATATTATATTTGCAACAGTCTTGGTTTCCACAACAGGCACAGCAGCAACCATTTGTTTTCCCTCAATTTCAGCCACCAATGCCTCAGTGGGGATTACATGCTCCGCCACCTCCACCTCCACCTCAGGTTATTCAATTTAGTTAAGACTTGTCGTTTGTATCAACCTAATTGTCAAATCTTTAGTAAACTTGATTTTGTAGGGATCCGGGGTCATGGGCCACAACACGCCACCACCGGTCATACCAGCACCAGGAGGAGCTTATGCAGGGGAGGGAGCTTATGCAGGAGAGGTTAGTTTGAGAAACAATTTGTTTGAATAGTCGTTATAATGTAACCAATGCCGTTATTAATGTCATCTTTTTTTTAGGATCCAAACTCGTTACACGACTTCGTCGACCAGTTATTGGCTTCTGGAGGTAGTGGACACAACTCCAACGACCCCAATGTGTGATTAAGTTAGCTTTGTGCCGCACTGTGTTGTAATGAACTATTTGTGGACTTTATGTTTGTATGGACTATTTGTGGACTTTATATTTGTATGGACTCAAGTTTTATGTTGTGAACTCAAGTATGAATTTTCTGTTATTGTATGGAATTTCTGTGATTGTATGAATTTTGTATGAAATTCTGTTATTTTTCGTTTTTTTTCAATTTTTTTTGCTCTGAAATTAGTAATTTTCGGCGGCCCCCCTGGCCGCCGAAAATAGGGATTTTATTTTCGGCATTTTTTATTTCTGGCGGCTGACTGTCCGGCCGCCGAAAATAATCTGTTATTTTCGGCGGCCAGGAAGCCAGCCGCCGGAAATAAGCTATTTTCGGCGGCCAGGGCCTGGCCGCTGAAAGTAAAGCCTTATTTTCGGCCAGTTTTTTTTGGCGGCCAGAAGCCGCCGAAAATAAACCTTTTGCCGCCGAAAATAGCTTATTTTCGGCGGGAACTGGCTTATTTTCGGCGGCTTCTGGCCGCCGAAAATGACTGTAGCTGTTGTAGTGAGCATTCTCCTCCTCTTGGAGACCACTTTCCTCACGCGCGGCATGAAGGCAACAGGCTAAGGGGAGCTACTGGGAAAGGGAAAAGGAGGAGATCATGAGTTGTGGTGAAAAAGGAATCAGTCAGCGGGGACTGGCAAGGCCCCTGCCCGACTGGCCGCACTCCGATGGACCTTTGCCCTTCGAAAGGCACCTCGCCTTTGTGGAACCTAGGCGAAGAGTACGTCTGTCCCGCCACCCGCTTTGGAGGTGAGCACGGGTGGCACTGGAGGTGTGCCAGCTGGGACCACTAACGGGTCTGATTCTTGTGTTCAACAATGCCATTCTGATGCTTGAGTATCAAAGAAGTGCAAAAGATCTCAAAATGAGTATTCTTGAATTTTGTGCCATTGTCAATTTGAATAGCTCTCATGACATTCTTAGGGAACTCATTTTGCAACCAAAGAATCAAATCTCAAGCAGAGTAAAAGCCTCATCCTTCACCTTCATAAAGAACACTCAAGAATAGCGAGAAAATTCGTCAACGATCACAAGCACATACCACATCCCCCAAATGAGCAAACCCGAGTTGGACCAACATTGTCATATGAAGCAATTCGCCGGGTTGCGAAGTCATCACCTTGGTGACCGAGGAATGGGAAGCAGCAACCATCTTGCCGTGAAGACATGGGTGATCCTTCTCAAATTTCAACTTGGGTGATCATTGGTTCAGGCCAAGTGAGCTCAGTCTACACAAAAGATCAAAGCTCAAGTGTCCTAGTCTCCTATGCCACTTTCAAATCAAAGAAGCAGATCCTGCCAAAAGACAACGAGAAGGGCCAAAATAGTGTGTACAATTAGCTTGAAAAACTCAACCAAAAGGGGAAACTCGACAAACAAGATCACCATAAGCATCCAAAACTCGAGAAAGGCCCTTTTTAAAAGTGCACTTCATAGTCATTGTAACGCCCCGAATTTTGCAGTTGAATTTTTTCTTTTCTTTACTTGCCAAAATTCGGGCGTTACCTTTTCCTTTTCTTTTTCCCTTCGCTAAACCTTGACCTTTTCCAAAGTTCTAGCGGGATTCGGTTTGGAATTCCCGTACGTATAAAAACCCTAAATGCTTTATGTTGCTTGATGCACCATGCCGAACCTTGCATTTCTTTTGATTGCTTTGAAAGTGCAAATGCATGCATGTAGAAAGATCGGATTTCAAAAATGAAGAGAAGATCTTTCTTTCTCTTTTCTCTCTCTCTTTCTCTCTCCCCTCTCTCTCTCTCTCTCCCGCGCCCTGGGCCGACCCCGGCCGGCCCAGCCGCCCCCTGGCGCCCCCCCCCTTGGGCCCAATAGGCCCAGCCGCCCCCCCCTCTTTCCCTTATTCCCTAACCCTCTCCCTCTCCCCCCTCATTTTCTCCCTCCCCACCTAGGCCGCCGCCCCTACCCCCTACCCGCCCCCTGCCCTAGGTAGCCGCCGCCGCCCCCTGCTTGCCGCGCCGCCCCCTGCCGCCGGCCGCCCCTCGCCGTCGATCCCCGACGCCGGTAAGCCCCCCCCCCCCTCCTCCCTCTCTCCTCCCTCCCCCATCCTCCCTCCCCTTCCTCTCGCCGCTCGGCCCCATGGCCGGTTCGGCCGCCCGCCCCACCCCGCCCGCTCGGCCCCTTGGCTGCGCCCCCGGCCCCCCCCGCGCGCGCCCCCATGGCCGGCTCGGCCGACTCGGCCGGCTCGGCCGCTCGGCCGCCCCGCCCCCCCCCCTGCTCGGCCGCTCGGCCGCCCCCTGCGCGCCCCGCCTAGGGCCGGTTCAACCGCCCCCCCCCCCCCCCCTTCTGTTTTTTTTTATTTTTTTTATTCTATTTTATTTACTTTCTGTGATCATAATTACTGTATTTTAAGTAGGCTAATCACTGTTCATGCTATGGGAAAATAGGAAGTTTAATTTAAAATTCCGTTATGTTATTGATTCACATAGTTAATTGTTTACCCTGTGCAATGTTGATCAACTAAAAGTGATTAGGTTTCCATCAGTATATATAAATATATATAACAGAATTATTTTGTTAAAAACCAATTGTGTCATTAGTGCATAAGATTTAACCCCCCTGCGAGACCTTTCCCGTTTCTTTCTAACCATAACAAATGCGTTATCGAATGTCATACTTGGTGCATATTCACTTTATTTGTTATCTTGTATGGTGTACTGTTCTTTTGTATTAAATATGTGGATGTATGTATGTATGTTTGCGCTCGCATAGAGAACGATCCGGTCGAAGAGCCCGAGGAATTCGCAGGAGAAGCCCCTGAGCAGCAGTCGGTTGGTGGAGGCAAGTGTCCTTTGACCTATCTCTGTCCTATTCATTCTTTAATTCACCTCCCGCATTACACATTTATATCTAAGGATTGACTAGCTTTTGTTATCCATGTCCTTGTTTACCTATTTGGGTCGGATTATTACTACTTAGTTTGATGCTATTGCTCAACTCTAATCAATGAACATGATGTGATTATCTATGATACGCTGTTTTCCCTTCTCTTATTATGATGTTGTACTTGTGGTTTTCAAGGGGACTCGAGCGGTTTCTCGAGTGCCTCTCCGTAAGGACCTGTTCTATGGATGACCGCCCGGGAAAACAGTGCAACCATGAGGGTGGAATGGGGTGCCCTTAGCTGAATAATTAGAGGATCCGGGGTGTAGTTCACTTAGCCGTCGTGCCGTCAATGGGGCTCGGTGTATGCGGCTCGCTCTGCCAAGTTTGGGTTCGCCCCTTGGGGAGGAGTGCGGTGCATTTAGGAAACCTAACGGGTGGCTACAGCCCCGGGGAATCTTTGTAAAGGCTACGTAGTGAAACCCTGCCTATTCACCTTGGTAGTGTTTAAGGGTTTGATCGGCCCGAGGCAAGAGGGAATCACGGCTTGTGGGTAAAGTGCACAACCTCTGCAGAGTGTTATGAAACTGATATATCAGCCGTGCTCGCGGTTATGAGCGGCCAAGGGAGCTCCAGTGATTAGTGGTACTTGATCAGAGACATTGTGGTACAGGTGGTTATGAGATTGATGGTTTTGGTTATGACTATGGTGCTGGTAAGTGGTATTCTTTCCGTTTGGAAAGGATACATTGGGTTAATAACTTGGGTTAATGTTAAAACCTGGCTTTCTACTAGTAAGTAATAACCTGACCAACTAAAAGCAACTGCTTGACTTATCCCCACATAAAGCTAGTCCACTACAGCCAAACAGGATACTTGCTGAGTATGTTGATGTGTACTCACCCTTGCTCTACACACCAAACCCCCCCCCCCCAGGTTGTCAGCATTGCAACCACTGCTCAGGCGAAGATGAAGCTGTGGAAGGAGACTTCCAGGAGTTCCAAGATTACGACGAGTTCTAGGTGTGGGTTAGCGGCAACCCCCAGTCGGCTGCCTGTGAAGGCCGCGTTATCTACGTTTCTTTTCCGCACTTTGATTTATTGTAAGAACTATATGGACGTCTCAGACGTATGATGTAATCGACTATTATTTCCCTTATTAATACTATTTTGAGCACTGTGTGATGATGTCCATATTATGTAACTGCTGTGTACGTGAATAACTGATCCTGGCACGTACATGGTTCGCATTCGGTTTACCTTCTAAAACCGGGTGTGACATAAGTGGTATCAAAGCCGTGCTGACTGTAGGACCGCTAACCTAGAGTAGAATGGTCGTTCTAAGGACTATAGACCTCTGTCCCTACCTTGACTTTGATATCTCTTCAAAAGTTGGTCCTACTGACCAAACCTATGTTCTACTATATACTATACCTTGCTGAAAATCATGTTTTATTCCAATCCTTCATTTACTTATGATTCATTACTTGCTGGTCATATTAATTCTATTCTTACCCTTTTGCTTGCGATGTCTTTTGTAGATGGCTCGACTTAGACACACTGCACGAAAGTCAGTCATCCCCTTCTTACCCTCCCGCCTTGCTGAGCGTCCGCTTCGCCGTCCCGTGGCCGGACAGTCCAGCCACTTGGAGAGACTACACCACCGCCTGCGTGAGGAGCAGGAGCGTCGACGACAGGAGCAGCAGAGCTCTTCCCTCTCGCTCCACCAGGAGATAGAGTCTGTGAGGAGCTGCTCCCCTGTGCTTCCTCTGGAGCCGCCCCCTGCACCACCACTGGGCGCCCCAGCCTCTGGAGCAGCTGCTGGAGGAGACCCAGACGACGGAGGAGGCGACGACAGCTCGAGCCACGACACCGACTTCTCTGCTAACCCTGAGCCGGAAGGATGGGTTGCTCGACCCATCACTCGCGACGCTGCTCGCGGGTGTCACTTCCATGATGCGCTCGACACCCTGCTACGTCGGGCATTTGACCGGCATACTTGGTCCGTCGAGTATCGCTGTGTGGTCTACCAGCATAGTCGCGGGGTCTACCCGGACCGCTGGGAGGCGACTTGCTTGGTGCGCTGCCCGGAGGACAGTCTCCAGGGTGCAGAGGCCTGTTCAGAGCACTATTCTATCTCTGAGCGGGACTCAGCTGAGGCAGCCATGCAAGATGCTGCACGGCGTGCGCTTTCGCACTACTGCTCGGTTTTCGGTGGGGCAGCTGACGGTCTTGACCTGAAGTATTACCCCCGCCGTTCATCTGGCAGCACAGGAGGCGTGATTGTCTCACCTGTCGGTGAGGGCAATCCTAGGTTGAGCAGCACAGTCAACCTAGCCGCCGTGCTAAACACGGAGCTGGACCATGCATTAGACGAGCTGAGTAGGGCTCGTGCTGAGATCGCCCTGCTGCGGGCTGAGCGCGCGGAACGTCGTTATCTGGACGGTGGTTCCCCCGCTCCCGTTGGGACTCAGCACCCGTACCGCTCACCTCAGCGTGGACACCAGTCTTATGGCAATCCCGCCTGCAAGACCAAGATCAACCTAGAACCATAGATCGTTAGAGTTGGATCTTGTAATTAATACGAAATAAATATATACATGGAAGCTTCAGTCTTAGCGTTAGTCTCGGTCTTAGTTAGTTTTAGTTAGACAGGGTAGTTTGCTATATCCTGTGCATTTATGTTTGTCATGATGAACTATGTTTGGTTTGGATCTTTGTAATGATTGTCACCAGAGTGTGGGTATCCCCTGCATTTTGGTTTACATACTATGTCAATAAAGTTAGTTATATAGTTGGGAAAACCTTTATTCTCCTTTCCTCTTTATCTGAGAAGCTGTGTGGTCTGTGTTGGAGATCAGTGAAGATGCTCATCTGTTCAGTGCTGTTGGAGAATTCTATACTCTTTTCTTATGCTGCAAGCTTTGCCAGATCAGTTCTGATGTGTGGTTGCGTTCTGCAGATGTCAGAGAACAGGCGTAGAGGAGGAAGGCGTGCTCAGCAGGAGCGAGCCGCTCCGCAGGATGAGGTGCCCCAGCAGCAGCACCTGCCGCCCCCGCCCCCGATGTCGATTGAGCAGATGTTTCTGATGCAGACTCAGGCAGTTCAAGCCATCGGTCAGACTCTGGCCGCCATTCAGCAGCAGCAGCAGCAGCAACAGCAGCAAGCACCACCCCAGCCTCAGATGCCTCAGATGCCTAGAGACAAGCGTGCTGAATTCATGAGAGGCCATCCCCCAACGTTCGCTCACTCTTCTGACCCCATGGATGCTGAAGATTGGCTGCGCACTGTGGAGCGGGAGTTGCATACCGCTCAGTGCGATGACAGGGAGAAAGTTCTGTATGGTCCCCGTCTGTTGAGAGGAGCAGCCCAGTCATGGTGGGAGTCTTACCTCGCCACCCATGCCAACCCCGACACCATCACCTGGGAAGAATTCAGAGGTAGCTTTCGTCAGTACCATGTCCCTGCAGGTCTGATGACAGTGAAGAAGGAGGAGTTCCTGGCCCTTAAGCAAGGGTCATCGTCTGTCAGTGAGTATCGGGACAGGTTTCTGCAGTTGTCTCGCTATGCTCCTGAAGATGTCAACACTGACGCCAAGCGACAATACCGTTTTCTGAGAGGCTTGGTTGACCCTCTGCAGTATCAGCTGATGAACCACACCTTCCCGACATTCCAGCACCTGATTGACAGAGCAATCATGACAGAAAGGAAGCGTAAGGAGATGGAAGATCGTAAGCGCAAGATCAGTGGACCCCAGCCTGGAAGCAGCAGCCGTCCCCGTTTCTCAGGCAATCAACCTCAGCAGTTCAGGCAGAACCAGCGTCCACCTCAGCAGCATCAGCAGCGTCAGCAGTACCAGCAGTTTCAAAGGCAGTACCCTCAGAATCAGTACCAGAACCGTCAGAGCAATCAGTCAGGAGGTCAGTTTCAGAAGCAGAATCAGCAAGCACCTCGTCTTCCTGCCCCAGCAAATCAGCAGAACAGTCAGGCAGCACCAGCTCAGGTTGGAAACAGGGCATGTTTCCACTGTGGAGAGCAAGGCCACTGGGTGATGCAATGTCCGAAGAAGGCAGCCCAGCAGCAGTCAGGCCCCAATGCCCCAGCAAAGCAGAATGTGTCTCAGCCTGGAGCAGGCAATCGCTCTCAGCCGCGCTATAATCATGGAAGACTGAACCATTTGGAAGCTGAAGCAGTTCAGGAGACCCCCGGCATGACAGTAGGTATGTTCCCAGTCGATTCCCATATTGCAGAAGTGTTATTTGATACTGGAGCAACACATTCTTTCATTACTGCATCATGGGTAGAAGCACATAATCTTCCAACTACTACCATGTCAACCCCCATTCCAATTGACTCAGCCGGTGGTAGAATTCGAGCTGATAGCATTTGTTTAAATGTAAGTGTGGAAATAAGGGGGATAGCGTTTCCCGCCAACCTTATAGTAATGGGTACTCAGGGAATAGATGTCATCCTAGGGATGAATTGGTTAGATAAGTATCAGGCAGTTATCAGTTGTGATAAAAGGACAATCAAGTTGGTGTCCCCACTAGGAGAGGAAGTGGTGACCGAGTTAGTCCCGCCTGAGCCAAAGAAAGGAAGTTGTTATCAGATGGCTGTCGATAGCAGTGAAGCAGACCCAATTGAGAGTATCAAGGTTGTGTCTGAATTCCCAGATGTGTTTCCAAAGGATTTACCGGGTATGCCACCAGAGCGGAAAGTTGAATTTGCTATAGAGCTTCTTCCTGGAACCGCCCCCATCTCTAAGAGAGCTTACAGAATATCTGGACCAGAGTTGGTTGAGCTTAAGAAGCAGATTGATGAGCTGTCAGAGAAAGGTTACATCCGGCCAAGCACCTCGCCTTGGGCCGCCCCTGTCTTGTTTGTGGAGAAGAAAGATGGTACTAAAAGGATGTGTATCGATTACCGAGCTTTGAATGAAGTCACGATCAAGAACAAGTATCCTTTGCCCAGAATAGAAGATCTGTTCGACCAGTTGAGAGGAGCCAGTGTGTTCTCCAAGATCGATCTAAGGTCAGGTTATCATCAGCTCAGGATCCGACCTTCGGACATTCCGAAGACGGCATTCATTACCAAGTATGGTTTATATGAGTTCACAGTGATGTCTTTTGGTTTGACCAATGCGCCAGCATTCTTCATGAATTTGATGAACAGTGTATTCATGGATTATCTTGATAAGTTCGTGGTGGTATTCATTGATGACATTCTGGTTTATTCTCAAAGTGAAGAAGAGCATGCAGATCATTTGAGGATGGTATTGCAGAGATTGCGAGAGCACCAGTTGTATGCAAAGTTGAGCAAGTGTGAGTTCTGGATCAGTGAGGTCCTGTTCTTGGGTCACATAATCAACAAAGAAGGATTGGCTGTGGATCCGAAGAAAGTGGCAGACATTCTAAACTGGAAAGCGCCAACGGATGCTCGAGGAATCAAGAGCTTCATTGGAATGGCCGGATATTATCGGCGATTCATTGAAGGGTTTTCGAAGATTGCGAAGCCAATGACAGCGTTGCTAGGCAACAAGGTTGAGTTCAAGTGGACCCAGAAATGCCAAGAGGCCTTTGAAGCGCTGAAAGAGAAGTTGACTACAGCGCCTGTCCTAGTCTTGCCTGATGTGCACAAGCCCTTCTCGGTGTATTGCGATGCTTGTTACACAGGTTTGGGATGTGTGTTGATGCAAGAGGGAAGAGTTGTGGCTTACTCGTCCCGACAGTTGAAGGTTCATGAGAAGAACTACCCAATCCATGATCTAGAGTTGGCAGCAGTGGTTCACGCACTGAAGACATGGAGGCACTATCTGTATGGACAGAAATGCGATGTTTACACAGATCACAAGAGTCTGAAGTACATATTCACTCAGTCAGAATTGAACATGAGGCAACGAAGATGGTTAGAATTGATCAAAGACTATGAGTTGGAGATTCATTACCATCCAGGCAAAGCAAACGTAGTGGCAGATGCTTTGAGCAGAAAGAGTCAAGTCAATCTGATGGTTGCTCGCCCGATGCCTTATGAGTTGGCCAAGGAGTTTGACAGGTTGAGCCTCGGATTTCTGAACAATTCGCGAGGAGTCACAGTTGAATTGGAACCTACCTTGGAGCGCGAAATCAAAGAAGCGCAGAAGAATGATGAAAAGATCAGTGAGATTCGGCGATTGATTCTAGATGGCAGAGGCAAAGATTTTCGAGAAGATGCAGAAGGTGTGGTATGGTTCAAAGACCGCTTGTGTGTTCCCAATGTCCAGTCTATTCGGGAGTTGATTCTTAAGGAAGCTCATGAGACAGCTTATTCGATTCACCCTGGCAGTGAGAAGATGTATCAGGATCTGAAGAAGAAATTCTGGTGGTACGGAATGAAAAGAGAAATCGCAGAGCATGTGGCTATGTGCGATAGTTGTCGAAGAATTAAGGCAGAACACCAGAGACCAGCTGGATTGTTGCAACCGTTGCAGATCCCTCAGTGGAAATGGGATGAAATTGGTATGGATTTCATAGTCGGATTGCCTCGCACTCGAGCCGGCTACGATTCCATTTGGGTAGTAGTGGACCGCTTGACCAAGTCAGCCCACTTCATACCTGTCAAGACCAACTACAACAGTGCAGTATTGGCAGAATTGTATATGTCTCGGATCGTCTGTCTTCATGGTGTGCCAAAGAAGATAGTGTCAGACAGAGGAACGCAGTTCACCTCTCATTTCTGGCAGCAGTTGCATGAAGCCTTGGGCACGCATCTGAATTTCAGTTCAGCTTATCATCCGCAGACAGATGGCCAGACCGAAAGGACCAATCAAATTCTCGAAGACATGTTGAGAGCCTGTGCGTTGCAAGATCAGTCCGGATGGGACAAGCGATTGCCTTATGCAGAGTTTTCCTATAACAACAGTTACCAGGCCAGTTTGAAGATGTCACCGTTTCAAGCGCTCTATGGAAGGAGTTGCAGAACTCCGTTGCAATGGGATCAGCCTGGAGAAAAGCAGGTGTTTGGGCCAGATATTTTGCTTGAAGCCGAAGAGAACATCAAGATGGTCCGAGAGAATCTGAAGATAGCGCAATCAAGGCAGCGAAGCTATGCAGACACAAGAAGAAGAGAGCTGAGTTTCGAAGTCGGAGACTTTGTTTATCTGAAAGTGTCACCGATCAGAGGAGTCAGAAGGTTCGGAGTGAAAGGCAAGTTAGCACCCCGCTACATTGGTCCGTATCAGGTTCTTGCAAGACGAGGAGAAGTGGCTTATCAGCTCAGTTTGCCAGAGAATTTGTCTGCTGTGCATAATGTCTTTCATGTGTCTCAGTTGAAGAAGTGCTTGCGTGTGCCGGAAGAGCAGTTGCCAGTGGAAGGTCTTGAAGTCCAGGAGGACTTGACCTATGTTGAGAAGCCAGCTCAGATCCTTGAGGTTGCAGATAGAGTCACCCGAAGGAAGACCATCAGAATGTGCAAAGTCAGATGGAGTCACCACTCTGAGGAAGAAGCAACCTGGGAGCGTGAAGATGATCTGATGGCCAAGTACCCGGAGCTCTTTGCTAGCCAGCCCTGAATCTCGAGGGCGAGATTCTTTTAAGGGGGATAGGTTTGTAACGCCCTGAATTTTGCAGTTGAATTTTTTCTTTTCTTTACTTGCCAAAATTCGGGCGTTACCTTTTCCTTTTCTTTTTCCCTTCGCTAAACCTTGACCTTTTCCAAAGTTCTAGCGGGATTCGGTTTGGAATTCCCGTACGTATAAAAACCCTAAATGCTTTATGTTGCTTGATGCACCATGCCGAACCTTGCATTTCTTTTGATTGCTTTGAAAGTGCAAATGCATGCATGTAGAAAGATCGGATTTCAAAAATGAAGAGAAGATCTTTCTTTCTCTTTTCTCTCTCTCTTTCTCTCTCCCCTCTCTCTCTCTCTCCCGCGCCCTGGGCCGACCCCGGCCGGCCCAGCCGCCCCCTGGCGCCCCCCCCCCCCTTGGGCCCAATAGGCCCAGCCGCCCCCCCCCTCTTTCCCTTATTCCCTAACCCTCTCCCTCTCCCCCCTCATTTTCTCCCTCCCCACCTAGGCCGCCGCCCCTACCCCCTACCCGCCCCCTGCCCTAGGTAGCCGCCGCCGCCCCCTGCTTGCCGCGCCGCCCCCTGCCGCCGGCCGCCCCTCGCCGTCGATCCCCGACGCCGGTAAGCCCCCCCCCCCTCCTCCCTCTCTCCTCCCTCCCCCATCCTCCCTCCCCTTCCTCTCGCCGCTCGGCCCCATGGCCGGTTCGGCCGCCCGCCCCACCCCGCCCGCTCGGCCCCTTGGCTGCGCCCCCGGCCCCCCCCCCCCCCGCGCGCGCCCCCATGGCCGGCTCGGCCGCTCGGCCGCCCCGCCCCCCCCCCCCCCCCCCCCTGCTCGGCCGCTCGGCCGCCCCCTGCGCGCCCCGCCTAGGGCCGGTTCAACCGCCCTAGGGCCGGTTCAACCGCCCCCCCCCCCCCCTTCTGTTTTTTTTTTATTTTTTTTATTCTATTTTATTTACTTTCTGTGATCATAATTACTGTATTTTAAGTAGGCTAATCACTGTTCATGCTATGGGAAAATAGGAAGTTTAATTTAAAATTCCGTTATGTTATTGATTCACATAGTTAATTGTTTACCCTGTGCAATGTTGATCAACTAAAAGTGATTAGGTTTCCATCAGTATATATAAATATATATAACAGAATTATTTTGTTAAAAACCAATTGTGTCATTAGTGCATAAGATTTAACCCCCCTGCGAGACCTTTCCCGTTTCTTTCTAACCATAACAAATGCGTTATCGAATGTCATACTTGGTGCATATTCACTTTATTTGTTATCTTGTATGGTGTACTGTTCTTTTGTATTAAATATGTGGATGTATGTATGTATGTTTGCGCTCGCATAGAGAACGATCCGGTCGAAGAGCCCGAGGAATTCGCAGGAGAAGCCCCTGAGCAGCAGTCGGTTGGTGGAGGCAAGTGTCCTTTGACCTATCTCTGTCCTATTCATTCTTTAATTCACCTCCCGCATTACACATTTATATCTAAGGATTGACTAGCTTTTGTTATCCATGTCCTTGTTTACCTATTTGGGTCGGATTATTACTACTTAGTTTGATGCTATTGCTCAACTCTAATCAATGAACATGATGTGATTATCTATGATACGCTGTTTTCCCTTCTCTTATTATGATGTTGTACTTGTGGTTTTCAAGGGGACTCGAGCGGTTTCTCGAGTGCCTCTCCGTAAGGACCTGTTCTATGGATGACCGCCCGGGAAAACAGTGCAACCATGAGGGTGGAATGGGGTGCCCTTAGCTGAATAATTAGAGGATCCGGGGTGTAGTTCACTTAGCCGTCGTGCCGTCAATGGGGCTCGGTGTATGCGGCTCGCTCTGCCAAGTTTGGGTTCGCCCCTTGGGGAGGAGTGCGGTGCATTTAGGAAACCTAACGGGTGGCTACAGCCCCGGGGAATCTTTGTAAAGGCTACATAGTGAAACCCTGCCTATTCACCTTGGTAGTGTTTAAGGGTTTGATCGGCCCGAGGCAAGAGGGAATCACGGCTTGTGGGTAAAGTGCACAACCTCTGCAGAGTGTTATGAAACTGATATATCAGCCGTGCTCGCGGTTATGAGCGGCCAAGGGAGCTCCAGTGATTAGTGGTACTTGATCAGAGACATTGTGGTACAGGTGGTTATGAGATTGATGGTTTTGGTTATGACTATGGTGCTGGTAAGTGGTATTCTTTCCGTTTGGAAAGGATACATTGGGTTAATAACTTGGGTTAATGTTAAAACCTGGCTTTCTACTAGTAAGTAATAACCTGACCAACTAAAAGCAACTGCTTGACTTATCCCCACATAAAGCTAGTCCACTACAGCCAAACAGGATACTTGCTGAGTATGTTGATGTGTACTCACCCTTGCTCTACACACCAAACCCCCCCCCAGGTTGTCAGCATTGCAACCACTGCTCAGGCGAAGATGAAGCTGTGGAAGGAGACTTCCAGGAGTTCCAAGATTACGACGAGTTCTAGGTGTGGGTTAGCGGCAACCCCCAGTCGGCTGCCTGTGAAGGCCGCGTTATCTACGTTTCTTTTCCGCACTTTGATTTATTGTAAGAACTATATGGACGTCTCAGACGTATGATGTAATCGACTATTATTTCCCTTATTAATACTATTTTGAGCACTGTGTGATGATGTCCATATTATGTAACTGCTGTGTACGTGAATAACTGATCCTGGCACGTACATGGTTCGCATTCGGTTTACCTTCTAAAACCGGGTGTGACAGTCATCCTCAAGGATTTGCAAAACAGAAAGTAGATTGAAATGCAAATTCGAAACCAAAGCAACATCCTTGAGGACAAAACTCTCATTCACTTGAATGGAGCCAAGAGAGACAACCTTACCTCTCGACTTATCCCCGAATGTGATGTATTCCTTACCAATTATGGGGTTGAGGCTAGAGAACTATTTGTCGCTTCCAGTCATGTGGCGCGAACAGTAGGAATCCATGAGCCATGTGTTCTTCAAACCTGCATCCTTATCAAAAGAAAGACATGGGGTGGGCAAATGGCACAGCACTAGGGTTAGGATACTAAGAATAATACTAGTGCTACGACATCTGCCCATAAAGGTGTTAGGAAAAACACTAGCCATCCCTGGTCCCGAAGGGGAAAGATCACCACAAGAAGAAAATTGTGGTTCGTTGGGGAAGTATGGACCAACGCCTCTGCCACGGGGTTCTTGGCCATATGGCACACAACCAGAACCTCGTCGGGCACGACCACCATATGGTCTCTCTACCTGAGGCCTAGCAACAAGAAGCAAAGCACCGCTAGGCCTAGCTAACAGGATGTATTTTGAACAGGAATATCATGAACACCATTGTAAAGGCGGTTCTTGTTCTTTTTGCTTGGCCCAGAAAACCGCTGCTCATCTATCTTCCTCCTAAAGAAAAAGGCAGTCAGATGCCCATCCCTCTCACAATAGTCACAATTGAACCTCACCTCTCTCTTGGGTGGATTTTGTTTTTGGGAGATAGATTTTTTTGGGTAGCTCAACTTTTGGAGGAGGAACACTAGAGATATCAGGAAGGGTATCAAGTGTCTTCCTGAGGTGGTTAGGTTTTGGAACCCACACTTGTTTCTGAAGAGGGGCTCTCACAGGCTCCTCAATAACACCATCTCTCATTGGGGTGATAGGCTTAGGTGGGTGATTTTTATAAGCTCGTGAGTGGCTTAAGGTTTCACTGATGGTTTCAATCCACTCCACTCACCAACCTGGCCAAGCTTAGTGTCACTACCAGACCTATAAGCAAAGCTTATTCCCGGTCCACTAGTTTCCCTCTTGAACTAGCTAACCACCATGCCCAACTGGGGCTCACGGCACGACACCTAGCTCAAGACCGACTGAAGGTATGCATTTTCTTCCTCGATTCGGGTCTTGTTGTGTCGTAGGACTCAAGAGCTGACTGCAAACCCTCACAAAGTGCACACTGCACAAGTGTAGGGGCACTCACTGAGCTAGCCTTCTCAAGCAAGGCTATCCTGGCGTTTGTCTCTACTAGCTCAGTCTGCAAGCCATGACAAGCGGTACACACACCTAACAAGATAGATTTGGACCTCAACTTGTTGCACTCATCTAGCAAGGTGGCGGTTACTTGGTCTAGAAAGTTGTGATATTCGACATGTGTAGAGCGCACTCATCACATTATGTCTCGTTAGACACCACAACTGAAGCTCTAGTAGACTCAAGCTCCCTAAGCGTGCTCTCATACTTGGATCAAAATTCTCTCCTATCATGAGCAGCCTGCCTAAGCAACTTATCCTGACTTACCAAAGCAGCGTTTAGCTCATCTATCTTAGCGGCGAGATCATCGATGGAATGTGATACCTCAGAAGAAGAGCCGTCGCTGATGTCCTGGCGGTCGCCGCCCACTTCATCATCACTAAGGGCCATGGTGCAATGGCCACTTGCGGTGTCGGCGATGAAGCACAATCCGTTCAGCTTGTCCTCGACCTACCTATGAGTCTCCTTGTCGCTTGAGGAAGACATTGTGTCATCGGAGTCGTGGTCGAGGTTGTTGAGGGAGGTGAGGAAGGCACGCTCCTTGATCTTGGCCTTCTAGAGGTACTTCTTCTTGAGAGCCTCCTTGTCGAATCCTCCCTTAGACTTGTACTTGCCGAAGGAGTACTCCCGCTTGCTCTTGCGCCAACCAGAGTAGTGGTCACGCGGGCCAGCCTCCTGCTTGCCCTTTTTGGGGCAATTAGCGA
Source organism: Zea mays (assembly GCF_902167145.1). Taxonomy (NCBI): domain Eukaryota; kingdom Viridiplantae; phylum Streptophyta; class Magnoliopsida; order Poales; family Poaceae; genus Zea; species Zea mays. The sequence continues at coordinate 211,381,325 of NC_050099.1, forward strand.
CAAAGTGGTTGAAGTCACCATAGTTGAAGCATCGATCCTTCGACCCGCAACGCCGTCGGTTCTAGCGGTTGTTGTGGAACCGCGCGAAGCAACTGACCACACAAGCAGCAGCTCCTCATCCTCGAGGCTCTATACCTACTCCTTTGTGATAGACAACAAAGAATACAAAACAAACATAGAAAGTGAGAGGTTAGAGGAGGAACCACCTCTAGAGACCAGGGCCATGGTTCCCAATCTTGGCTCGAGTCTGGTGGTCAGTCTCTTTGGATTTGAGCTTAATGAAAAGCTCATCCATAGTGAGGGTCTCGTAGTTAGGTGACTCTATAATCGTCGTGACCTTCACCTCCCAAACCCTTCGATCTAGAGCATGTAGCAACTTCATTGCTCTCTCATGATCATCATAGGGAAGTTGTGCCTTTTTGGCACGCATTTTGTTGACAATCGACTAGAACCGAGAAAACATAGTGTTTATGGTCTCTAGCCAACTCCACAAAGTTCTCATACTCTCTATGGAACATCTCAAAACTTTTGGTCTTCACATGATTATTGCCTTCATGGATTTCTCGAGGGTAGACCAGATCTCATGAGCCGTAGCAAAATGTCCAACTCTCTCAAACTTAGCCAACAAGAGGCACGAGAACAAACCATTGTTAGCTTAGTTGTTCAAATCTTCCATACTCTAAAGATATACCGACATGTGGATCTTCCAATATGGGTAGTTAGTCCCATCGAAGAACAGTGGTTTGTCAACACCACATTCCATGTCACCTTCGTGGATTTCGAACTGACTAAAGTAAGGAAATCCTTAATTGTCTCTGATACCAATTGAAGGATAATTTAGGCGACCAGATGCGATGAATGGGAGCTAATTGAACTTGTAAATCAATTGCAGATTTGAAAATACAGTCAGAATTAGGGTTTCGTTGGGGTTTTCTCAACCGAACTCAAAACAAGATCAACTCCGATCATGACCAAGAACTGCCCCAACTGGGAAACATAGTGATCCAAAGAGTTTATCTCCCCACAAATCAATCCCCAATAACACCCAAACAATAAGAAATCAAAGGTTCTTGACAAATCCACAAGAGAGGAGAGGGAAGAATACAAGAGCAAAGAGACACAAAATTTTAGCAAGAATGAAAAATAAGGTTGAGAGCCAACCAAAGCCATGGACAGAATCGGCCGCCCTTCCGTGGATTAATTGATGAAGATTACAAAACACAAATGCGAAGGTTCAAAGTGTTGCGGATCTCTGGATACAAAACTGGAGTACTCTAGGGAATAGAAAACGACTACTGCTAAAACCCTAATACCCCATTTGGATGTAGATATTGGAGCACAGAATTGGGAATTAGAATCAACTTTCATAAACTCTATTGTTTGGTTGCACGTGGAATTGAAATTTGGAATCAGAGGCCCAATTCCCTGGAATTGGACTATAACTACAAACCACCTCTCCCAATACAAAGCCTCACCCCATGTTATTGCGTGGAATTAGACCACACAACTCCAAACTCTAATTCAGTGACATCCAAACAATAGAATTGGAATTACATCTCATTTCAATATCATGCCTTATTTGGTATTCTACCCAATTCAATTACATCCTCTACAATATTGACATCCAAATGGAGCCTAAACAAATGAGATAGCTGAAACAACCAGCCCAACCCTTCTATTTACAGAGGGTTATTACTACTTCCTAAACTGGCCCTAGATACATAGAGCCAATCCACTTAGCCAGGACGAAATGGACCAACTCCTAGTATTTTGATCTGACGGCCACACGCTCCACACAAAGTTACTTCGCCTTGATGCACCCTCATGATGACGCCACGTGCCGCCTCTGATCCCCATCGGAACCGCCACCGCCGAGTTTTGAGACCAAACTCGGTAGAAAACCCGTCGTCCGTAGCGCTAGGTGGTTTTTCGAGGATCAACCACCAAACCGCCGTGAGTAGCGCACCACATGTGCGTCCCCCACGTCCTGGACATGTGTCCCGTCGGTCCTTAACCACGCTGGCGACACATCTCGCTCCACCACGTCCTCGCGTGAGTGAGTATCCCAGTTGTCAGCCACTGCTAGTCAATTGACGACTCTGGTCCCTCGCTCAAGGCCCAGTGCTCGTCCTTCACCACTCCCGGTCCATCAGCACGAACCTGCATGACCTTCACCTTCGCCGTTGACCATCACCTTCGTTGTTAACCATCGTACATGTGTTCCACACATGTACACCACAAGCCGACCAATATGGTTGCACAACACATAATCTCATGCCTCGATCAGTCCACGACTCGACCCGAGACACTACCCGTTGACAATCACTCATCAACAACCCGAACCACAAGGGACAAGTCAATCTTGTGTTTACAGAGCTGTTAAAAAGCTAAAAAAACATTTAACGGAAGCCACTAAAAATCGCTAAAAGTTCTTCCATATATATTTTCACATTTCAATCTGAAAGAAGTTAAAAGCAGGTTCAGAGGTGTTTTTAGTTTTGCACTGTGAGAAAGTCGACTTTTAGAAAGAAAAAACCGCTTTCCAGATCAATATATTTGGTTTGCGTTTTAGGAGGCAAGAGCCAAAACTAAAAGCCAAACCAAACACACCCTTAGTCTTGGTTCTTTTTAAATTCAGCACCGCAAGAATAGGAGCATGTACTTCTCATCATGGACGGACCCAGAGGGCGGCAAATTAGGCCATGCCCCCCTCAAATTCTTATAACCTTATATATATATATATATATATATATATATATATATATATATATATATATATATATATATATATATATGTTTATTTAATGTCATGTATAGAAAAATAAATAAATATTTGAGTCGGCTAAAACAATATTGTTATGGGTCTTCTTATCGGATCAGTCCCATTCTTCTAACTATTGTTCTACTCTTCGGTCCAGTCCTCACATCTGTTAACAATTACAACAACCCAGTGACCATGACGGTATTGTCTGGGCTCATGTCGTCCATAATCTAACTAAGAGGACCATGTCACCTGCTCGCCACGCTCGCTCCTGCAACGATCGCACACTGTATTAGTCATTGCCTGTATCTGTATAAAAATTACACTTGAGATCAATATAAAGTGTTGTTGATCCAAGCCAGTCCGCCTTGATGCTGCCACACCTCACCAATGCGCGACATTGGTCCCCTTCCCGATGCTCTTGTTTTGGCGAGCTTGGTGAACCAGTGAGTCCTAGCTCTCAAGCAGAGACATCGTCTGACGCCTCTTTCCCGGCGCCCACGCCCTTCTATGAGATCAAGATTCGACAAGGTACGCGTGGTTTTAATTTAGTCAACAAAAATTTATAGATATATTTGCTTCTTTTGTTCATATAGTTTCCTTCTTTAAACTTGTGTCATATATTGATAAAAACTTGAATCTTATGCAATACTATTTTTTTTACGATCTTGTTGATTCTGTCGTGTAGTCTTTTTGGCCCTCATAAATTTACGCCCTCCGTCCGCCACTGCTTCTCATCATTGGTAAGTGTTCCCTAAGCATGAATTCTACAACCTATTTCCTCTATATTAGCTTGACAATGACAGACCGCATCAAAGTTGTGTGATTAATTGAATACGAGACTATACCTTTAATTTTGAGACAAGTTTAATTACTTACACCATTTTGGTTTGTTAAAAGAATCTTCTAGTAGCAACCATAAAGCGAAGATGGATAAGCCGGTTGACTGCACGCAATCCAAAATGTCTCTCTTCGTTCTGTTATTATCAGAGGGCATGTAAGCATACTGATGACATATGCTACCACTTCCTTTACCCAAAGTCCATCAAAAGTTTCAAGATTGAGCTGCTTTAGATCTTCTTCCAGTTAAAGCGTTGAAAGTAGATGGAAGCCAAGGCCTTGCATTGCAATGCCCGGTGAGCTTTCAAACCCTAGAGGCATGCAGGGCGCGGAGCACGAACGAATCTCTCAAGGCTCCAGCCTGCCGTCTGTGTCTGCCGACCGCCGCCCGGCCGATTGCGCCGCTAGCTGAGCGGGTAGGTAGGTAGTCCTTTGGCCTCTCACTGCTCCATGCGTGCAAAGTCTCGGGGGCACATGCATGCTTTTGTTGACCCTCGCCATCGACCGACCTGTCGGAGTCGTCGACTCGTCAACACCTTGTCATGCTTTGCACTACTCTAGCTCCGACGTACAGCTACAACGTCGCTTCCTTTGGCTCTGTCGCCTGGCCAGGATCTTCTGCATGGCTTATCTTGTGGCCAGCAGTACGTATGACGATGACACCGTATGTTTTCTTTCTTTTGACAAATTTTAGGTTTTACTAGTCGGTTTTCTGTGCGTTGCGACGGCTTACAACAATATCCATGTAAACTATTCAACAAAAAGATCTCAAGATTTTTTATTGATTGTCTTCGCTCTCTGTATAATATTATTTTGATTTGACTAACTGATGTTATTGTTTGCTCCATGCAATATGTCTTGGTACAGCACGATTAATGAAGTAAGCGATTAGAAGAGAGTTCACAACGACTGACTGAACGAATGGAGATTATAAAATGATATAATTCCACCATACAGAGACCAAATAAGAGAAAGTTTGTGAGCTCAAGTTTCTAAAATAAGTCACATGAAGTCAAACTAATAAAAAAGATAAATCAAAATATGGAGTGATTGCTAAAGTCAGGCATCAATAAAAACTGGATGCGCTCCATATAAATTATGCTACTTCGTAGCAATTACTAACGTTTAAAACCAACAAATAACCTTTCATTTTACTGGTAGTGTGACAAATCATTGTTGCTCCATCCAATTCAGCAACCTCAAACACCATGTAGTCCATTGCGTCAATATGGTTTCAGAAACGACCTAATGCTTGCAAGAGCCAAGAACGTCGTGCTATGATTGGCCGTAGCCTCAACCTGTAGTGCTGGCTCGACCCGACACGATTATATTTTTTATTTTACAAAAAAACATATATACATATATACAATTTATATTCATTATTAAAAACATATGTGCATGATTTTCTACTGGTTAGACAGCTTCACCCAGTGTCTCCTGCCCTTCTTCCATCAGGGCATGAGTTCAAACCCCACCTCCTGCACTGTTTTTAACATTTTACGCTGATTTAATCAAATGGGCTGATGGGCTGGCCCATCACAGTCAGCAGGTCGGCATGACGTGCCTGGACCATAGTTGTGGCCCGCGTGCGTCTGGCCCGTGCCGGTACGTTTATTTGTAAAAAGATGACGCAGGACGACCGTTGAAACTGGTGCTTTAAGTATAGTATAGATATTGTTTTTTTCTAAAAACGTGCATATATAGACGGTTGACAAGTACATCATTAGCACGAAATAGTAACGAGCACTCTCTACCGGGAACATATCGAATGCAAACCACGTTTTGGTGCAAACCTACTAAAAAAGGTTTCAAAAAATTCTGAAAGAAAACATGAATGTACATCTCAGCTTACCTCATCTATATACAAAATTTTATGGTCAAATTCATCTTACTCTAGCACTTCAAAAAAGACAATTTTTTGTGCTTTTGAACTACTACTGTTTGTCAGAAATTGTCTTTTTTGTAACTATTAGAGTAAGATGAATTTGACCATGAAATTTTGTATATGGATGAGGTAAGCTGAGATGTACATTCATGTTTTTTCGGAATTTTTTTAAACTTTTTTAGTAGGTTTGCACAGGGTTTGCACCAAAACGTGGTTTGCATTCGATATGTTCCCCTCTATACCCAGGGTCGTTCCTGACTTTTCGGGGGCCAGTGCGAAATCCGATATGGAGGCCCCATCCACACACAAATATATATAATCATACATGTTGTATCGAATATTTGATGTATAAAAATTATTATGCACTGTTTTGAAGTTTATAAGATAACAAATATAAAATATAGCCGAAAACACTTACTTGTTATCTGATATCATTAAAAATATCTTCTAACATTTTGTGATACAAAGTCATCGCTTATATTATTGAGATCAATCTCATCCAACAACTTTTTTATATATAGAATCGGCAAGCCATTTAACCTCTATTGAGTTATTGTTAACCATAAATAGTTCATAAAAAATTCAATTTTAAAAAGCTTCTCTGTCGATGCAACCATCATATGTATAGTAAATAATACTCTCTCTATATCAAAATAGAATTTGTTTGGCTTCTTTAGTGGATTCATCATTATATAGTTGAATATAAACATAAAAATCTAGAGTTAAAACAAATACTATTTTGAAACGGATGGAGTATTCGATAAGCAATTGAGACATTAGTTTAACAATCTAAACGAAACTGGTCGATAGTGTATCACTCTTTGCATATTTGTGTTTAGAATAGATATGTTTAACAGTAAAAAGTACTAGCGTCCAGTGACTAAGGGCCCTCTATTTTTGGGGGCCTAGGGCGGCCGCACCCTCCGCACCCCCTCCGGTACAGCCCTGTCTATACCTTTTTTTTGTCATGTCGCACAAGCACGTCATATCAACTTATTAAAAGGGAAATATGTTTTTGGGCCATTTTTAGGTGTTTTGGTGATTAAGTGTCTAACACATCACTTTGATCTAGCATGCCTACTATAAGTATGAGCACATGTATAAACAAAGGCAAATTGAGAAGTATAGGAGCACATTGCAAATCCTATTGAAATGAAGGAACAAAGGTATGAATCCAGCACTTAGTCAATTGATTTAATTGCTAACAATGCTCATCTAAATGCTAGAAATCTCTCCAAGTCGAGACAAATTGGAGCAAGAAAGTTTGGCTAAGATTAGTCAAACTTGCACCAGCCTGTGCGCACCAGACTGTTCGGTGTGCACCGGATAGTGTCTGGTGCCTAGGATGGTCAGCCGGTGAATAGGCCGCTCTTGGGAATTCGTCAAGGTGCCACGACTATAATTCACGAGACTGTCCGGTATGCCACCGGACTATCCGGTGTGCCAGCCGCGCGCCTGGCCAACGGTCGGTCGCGCGATTAGCGCTGGCCACGTCAGTCGAGCCAATGGTCACCAGGTCGCATCGGACTGTCCGGTGTACCGTGCAGCCAACGTTTGGCAACGGTCGGCTTCGCAAGGGAAGGAAGAAAATCACGTACTGGTCACTGTCCGGTGTGCACTGGATAGTTCGGTGCACCCACGGACAGAAGCAACCAGGGCCATCCATGTATAGAAGAAACAACTCCCTTGGCCCTTAGGGCTATAAAAGTACCCCCTAGGCGCATGGAGTAGTAACCCAAGCATTATTTGAACATCCTACAACACCGAGACATCGCGACCACGCTATTGCTTCGCTAAATAGAGATTTGAGCACATTGTTGAGTTGTAACTTCGCTGTGTTGTTTCTTGTGCTCTCTTCTTGACTCGTGTGTGTGTGTTGCTGCGATTTGAGCTCTTGTGTATGTTGCTACTCCCCCTTACTCGTGTGCTTTGATCGAGATCATTTGTGTAAGGCGTGAGAGACTCCAACTTGTGGAGATTTCTCACAAATGGAAAACTTGATATAAAGAAGAAAATTGTGGTACTCAAGTTTTATCTTTGGATCACTTGAGAGGGGTTGAGTGTAACCCTTAACCGAAGGAGGTCACCACAACGTGGAGTAGGCATTGGCCAAACCACGAGATAAAATCGATGTGTCTTTTGTGTTTTACTTTATTGCAATAATCATCGTCCAAAGAGTTCTCATATTTTACTTGTGTTATTGTTCCTAAGTTTAATACACATACTAAAGGAACAATCAAGTGAAGAGATTCTCTATCTCTCTACCTCTATTCATCACAACTTGGTTTTATCTTTTACTAACACTTGTCTGTCTTGTTTAGAGTTAATTCTTGCATGATCACCTATTCACCCCCCCCCCTCTATGAAGCGTCTCGGTCCTCTGGGACTCAAATGTGATACAATTACTAGTCCCATGAGGCCAGTAAACACATTTATACATCAGATAGTTCCATATCTGCTTAAACGAGACAAACCTATAAAGGTGGCGAACAACTTTAAGAGTTGGTCCACAACTCGGGACATATCATCAGAGTGGGGCTGAAGCAGCCCGATATACGCAGCGAAGCAAATCAGCGGTCCAACAGCCACAGGCAAGGTTGGGAACAGTCGTAACTCTTACCCGGTCTCCTTTTCTGAAAAAACAATAAATAAGCAAGGGTGAGTACAAACGTACTCAGCAGCCCACCTTCACCCGCGGAATGGGGAAATCAGATATAATGCATGGAATATGTGGAGCTCAGGATATTTTGCAGAAACAGCAATATTTTATGCAGGGTTGTTTTGTAAAACATTTTGTATTTTGCAAAGCGCATCCTCTCCCAAAGGAGCAGGAAATTTTTCAATATAGAATAAAATCCCCTAGACTAAACCATCCAGGTATCTTAGCAGTTTCCCACTGGTTTTCATTTTCAAAAACAGCTACTAGACTTCTCGTCCACCATAGCTCACAGCTCAACCGCCGGACCTTTTAAAAACCACTTTTCTCAAACGCACCCTTTTTTTGAAAACAAAACACTAATTGCCATACCACACTAGACTCGTCCATTCCTGTGGACACAGAATATTCGAATAGGTTTTCAAACTCTGTGGAGAGGTGTACACTTTACCCACTAGTCCGGCTCTGTGATCTCATAGCTAGTGAGACCCGAAACCGAATCTCTTTCTTTCCTCGCACGTCCTTACCTTAACGGTTATACCAGAAGGAGTTAGGCCACCGCCATGTACAAACCGGACAAAATATTCCCCCTCCTTATCCTCCTGGTGCTCCCCAGCCTTCATAACCCTAGGGTTTGGACCGTACGAGTTCAGATTGAGTGACTGCCCATACAGTCTCGAGTGGTTGTACTTATCATGAGTACAGGTAGTGAAGGATGACAAACCGGTCCTTATGTGAGGGGAAAATCCTTCTGCTAACACCTAAACTAGCTGAGCCATCACCTTAGGCCCTCCCCTAAACCAGGGAGTCCTTGATCATCCCTTCTCAAAGGTGATAAGGGTGAAAACCCTTCATCATACACATTTTGAAAAGCATTTTCTTTTGAAAACTCACACCTTTTCTCAAATCATTTGTAACAAATATATCAAGGATTGATTGCGGCAAGCGGCTGGGTGGCCAAAATAACTTGTTTCAAAATCATATCATGCATAAAATAACAGGCTGAGGGTTGTGGTTGTAAAACATTGGTAATTTATGCATCAAAGGGATCCAGTGAGCTTGTCGTGCTTATTCAGCTAAGGGGGAAGGGGAGCTCGTGGAACTGGCTTCTAGCTCCACTGTCTGGCGTAGACTTGCAGATATGGCCTCCATGAGACGGCATGAACGCTCCGATAACTATGCAACATGAGCAAGCAACATACAAACCAGCAAGTATACCAACAAATATTTAGTATAGTGGTCAGAATAGCGGTACATGGATGGGTAGAGTCTTGAGCATAATCTGTGTCTGGTGGTGGAGTGGAGGTGCTTACCAGGAGGGTGGACTGGAGGCGAAGCGACACTATGCGTGTAGCCGGCAGAGCGGAGTAACTGAGTGGGTGGGTTGTTTGCCTTGGCTGAGGGTGTTGAGTGTGTGTGGGGAGGGAGAGGGTAGCTGGGTGTATTTATAGCTGAGTGTATGTGGTGTAGCACAGTGAAGTTCACTGTTGGTGAGAATAGTGACGAATGAATCATCTGACTTAGTATGAACAGGAGAGTTATAGGCAGAATATGGGACAAGAGTATTTTGGGAGTTTTCTGGAACATGAACCATGCTTAAGGGATGACATGGTTGGATAGGGAATAATTCGATAAGAATTTAGAAACAAGAATTATTGGAATCGGAGTTTGGAAGCCTGGTTCGAAGGAATCTCAAAGTTAAGCGTGCTCAACTTGGAGAAACCTAGGATGGGTGACCAGATGGAAAGTTCCCAATGGAAGGAAAATCACAGTCACCGGAGTTCGTATGACTGGAATATGGGTTTTGCTGGTCTTAGGTGGACTGGACAGCATGATGGATGAGTAGTTGAAATTTGGGGCGATCGGATGATTGATGAATAGTAACGATGAATAGTGACGACGAAAAAGCACCATAAATATCGTCGACGAATAGTAACGATGGTGAATAGTGTCGATGAATAGTACGGTGAATAGTAACAATGAATAGGATGGTGAATAGTCGTATGAACGAACAATGAACGATGAATAGTGACGATGAACGAACGATGAACGATGAATAGGAACTATGAACGAACGGACGAACGATTGGAATTTCGGTAGCATAACGGCAGGACAAAGATTATCTGGAAGAACGATGAATAGGGACTATGAACGAACGATGGACGATGAATAGGAACTATGAACGAACGATGAACGATCGAATGATCGAACAAACGAATGATCGGAATTTCGACAGCATAACGGCAGGAAAAAGATTATTTGGACGAACGAACGGACGAACGATCGAATGATCAGACGAACAAACCATGAACGATCGGACGAACGATCGAATGATTAGACGAACGAACAAACAAACTAAGAACAGGGGGACGAACGATCGAAGAACGACCGAACGATCCTTGTGCTAGTGTGTGCTTGTGTGGGAGATGGAGAGGGCATGTGTGGGGGAGGAGAGAGTTGCCATGAAATGGCTTGGGGTGGGATGAGAGGAGGCCCTTGCCCCTCTATTTATAGCCATGGTGGGGGATTAGGGGTAGGGATGAGAGGATTAGTGGGAGGATGAGAGGATTAGTGGGAGATTAACATGGATTTGTCTTATATGAGTGTAATTAGCTTGTAGAGCTCACCGTATGACACCGGAGGCATACATATACGTATGGGCATGAGGAAAGTTATGAAGAAAATATTTGTAGGGACTTGAAAAATGATTCTGAAGGTATTTCTCAGGAAGAAAATACTTGGAGGATTATTGGTGGAACACATGGGCAATATTTCTGGAAAGAAATTGAAGGGGATTACTCGGGAAATATCTGGGCGGTATTTCTGGAAAGAATTTGAAGGGGATCACTGGGAAACATTTGTAGGATATTTTGAGGAGGATTTTGGAGAGAATATAGACCACTATATTTTATTTGTTGATATCAACTCGCAAACAAACATTTTGAATTTAGAGCGAGTTTGAGAAAATTTCAGGATTTGAATTTTTGGGATGCTACACTCTAGGTGCTCTCAATTGGTATCAAAGTCGTTCTCTTCATCAAGGGACTAACCGCCTGAAGAGATGGATCCTAAGGGAAAGGGGATTGTGATCAACGACAAGGAGAAGGAGACCCTTAACATTGACGAGCCGAAAGGTGTTAAGCCCACCGACTCAGGCTCAAACAACAAGAAGAAGGAAGGAAAGAAGAAGAGGCGCATCAAGAAGATCATCTACTATGACAGCGACGCCTCCTCTTCTTCACTAAAGGACGATGACGATGATCCTCTACAAAAAAGAAAACTGCTAATCAAATTTATTCTTTTGATTATTCTTGCATCCCATATAATTCGAATGCTCATTTATTGTCTAGTCCTCTTGGCAAGCCCCCTCACTTTGATGGGAAATATTATTCATTTTGGAATCATAAAATGCGTAGTCATCTATTTTCTCTTCATCTTAGTATTTGGGAAATAGTGGAAAATGGAATGCATTTTGTTAGTAGCGATAATGATGTATTTATTAATGATAAAATCCATGAAAATGCTCAAGCTTCTACTATTTTGTTAGCATCTCTATCCAGGGATGAATATAACAAGGTTAGTAGCTTGGACAACACCAAGCAAATATAGGACACCCCCAAAATCTCTCATGAGGGAAACGATGCCACAATGATCACCAAGATAGAATTGGTGGAAGGCGAACTGGGAGATTTGCCATGAAAAGGGGAGAGGAGCCAAATGAAATGTACAACAGGCTTAAGACCCTAGTGAACAAAATACGTAGCTATGGAAGCACAAGATGGACGGATCCCAATGTCGTGCGGCACGTGGGTTCTCGAATTAGGCCTTTTTAAAAAATTAGTCCCTAAGCTTTTATAAAATAGTGCGCTCAGCCTAGGATCCCTGATATATATAGAATTGCATCTTAAAATTGATTTTTAGTAGGAAAATAACTCCAGGAACTTGGTTAATTCATAATTAATCCATTCTAACTCCTTTTTGATCCATTCCAGTTGTATTAGTCTCATATTAATATTGTTTACCATCTAGTAACCTTAAATTACTATGAAACCTATGGTCAAAGTCATGTACTTAATTAGTTTTATATTAAACACCCAAACCTTCGGAAAATCATAACTTTATAATTGTAACTCCGAATTTAGTGGTTCTCAAACTTGCGATCTTGTTACGATGCGCATTATTATGTAGTTTGTTCTTATGTTTGGTGTGATGTTAATTGTGCCTATACCATGTTTGTTTGTATTGCTACGGATAACAGCGAGGTTATGAGTCACTTGAAGACCAAGTTGGTACCTAGGAATCTCAAGTCTAACGCAAGTTGTGCCCTTGATCACTTTTCCTTACCCAATAATGTTCTTGTTAATCACTGTGACATGCTCAGGTTAATTTGATGGGACCTGTTGGGACAATGCTTCGTCGCCGAAGGTCATGCAGGAAGAAGCAGCTTCGGCTGAAGCTGTTTGTACGAGATACCGAAGGATGCAGTTCATGAAGCTTCGGAAATGCAAACCGACTTAAAGATAGAATGACCCTTTAGCCCATAAGAGTTCGAGTCATTGTTGTAAACTTTTATGAGGGGTATGATTGTAATTCCTCATAGGCTGGGTCTTGTGCCTATAAATAGTGAACAGTATTCCTTTACTATTCACGATTTTCCGGTATTTGCAATCGCATCACTCGGGAATCAATTTTTGCCAAGGCAGAGGTATAATTGTATTCAACACTTAAATATAATGAATGGATAAAATATGGTTTATTTATGATTCATTTACCTTTGATATTCTATATTTTATGTCATCTTATACAATCTGTTAGAATTCAATTACGAAGATATGACCTTCGTAATTGTATTGCTATCAACCTTCATCCAAGGCCCATTATCCCCAAGGGAATAATGCTTCGTTGGACGAAGAACTTTAACATTTAACATTTTATGTTGCCTTGTTCTTAATTCATAGCATTTGAGAACAAGTTCCCAACATTGGCGCCCACCTCCGGTGAACTCACTTCCATTTTTTTTTGAGCTGATGGCTTCGTTCAACGATCGAGCTGGAGCTGCTTCGGCTCCGAAGCTGGTGCTCCCGATAACAGGTGGTTCGTGCTCAGAACCAGCCAACAAAAAGCAGAAGAAAGAGGCGCAGAGAAGGGTACAACATGTTGGAGTGCAGGGACCCTTCATCAAGTCAAGGTGGTCCCACATTCCAATCACCTTCTCTCAGGAGGACCTTCAGCTCAAGGATTTTCCTCATAACGATGCTATGGTTATTTCTTGCGTTATCAAAGGGTTTCTGGTCCACAATGTCTTGGTTGATAGAGGCAGTGCAGCTGATATCATATTTGCTAAGGCCTTCAGGCAAATGCAAGAGCCAGAAGATAAGATTCATGATGCTACACACCCTCTCTGTGGCTTCGGAGGAAGACAGATTGTAGCACTGGGCAAGATTACCATGCCAGTGACCTTCGGATTCATCAACAACACCAGAACTGAGCAAGTTGTGTTTGACATTGTTGACATGGAATACCCTTACAATGCAATTATTGGTCGTGGCACTCTCAATGCTTTCGAAGCAATTCTTCATCCTGCTTACCTTTGCATGAAGATACCTTCGGATCAAGGACCCATTGCTATTCATGGGAGTCAGGAAGCTGCCAGAAGGGCTAAGGGAAACTGGACTGACTCAAAAGCAATCCATAACTTAGATGGAGCTGAAGCTTGTGAACAGTACAAATTCAGAAGGGAGAAAGCAGCTTCAGCAGATCAGCCGAAGCCCATCCTCTTATGTGAGGACATAGCAGAGCAGAGGGTGTTGTTGGGCTCTCAGTTATCCGAAGAACAGGAGAAAACCTTGATAAGGTTTTTGTTCAACAACAAAGATGTTTTTGCATGGTCAGCCAATGATCTTTGCGGAGTTAACAGGGATGTTATTGAACACTCGCTCAATGTTGACCCATCCTTCAGACCCAGAAAGCAGAGGCTTCGGAAAATGTCTGATGACAAGGCCGAAGGTGCTCGTAATGAAGTCAAAAGACTCCTCAGTGCAGGAGTTATCAGAGAAGTAAAGTATCCAGAATGGCTAGCTAACACTGTTATGGTAAAAAAGGTCAATGGCAAATGGCGAATGTGTATCGATTTTACAGATCTCAACAAGGCATGTCCGAAGGACGAATTCCCATTGCCAAGGATAGACTCCTTAGTTGATGCAGCAGCTTCGTCAGAGCTTATGAGTCTTCTTGATTGTTATTCAGGCTATCATCAAATTTGGATGAAGAAGGAGGATGAGCCGAAGACCAGTTTCATAACCCCTAGTGGAACATATTGTTACCTTCGGATGCCTGAGGGGCTCAAGAACGCTGGAGGAAGTTTCAGCAGAATGACTGCGAAGGTTCTCCAGTCTCAGATAGGCAGGAATGTGCTAACTTATGTTGATGATATCATTGTAAAAAGCACGAAACAGGAAAATCACATTTCTGATTTGCAGGAGACCTTCGCCAGTTTTAGACAAGCTGGCCTAAAGTTGAATCCAGAAAAATGTGTCTTCGGAGTAAAGAAGGGGAAATTTCTTGGATGCTTGGTTTCAACAAAGGGAATTGAAGCTAATCCAAGTAAAATTGAAGCTATACTTCGAATGGAGCCACCAACTACAAAAAAGGGGGCCCAAAGATTGACAGGGAGGCTGGCATCTCTTAATAGATTTATATCCAGATCAGCAGAAAGAAATTTACCATTCTTCGAAGTGCTGAAATCAGCCGAAGTCTTTCAATGGGGATCAAGCCAACAAAAAGCCTTCGAGGAACTGAAGCAATATTTGATAGATTTAACAACATTAACTCCACCAACGCCAGGGGCTCCTTTGTTATTATATGTGGCAGCTTCGCACTCAGCGGTAAGTGCAGCACTTGTTCAGGAGAAGCTTGATGGCCAAGTCAAGAAGCAGGTCCCAGTGTATTTTGTATCTGAAGTTCTTAGTATATCAAAGAAAAACTATACAGAATTGGAGAAGGTGTTATATGTTGTTTTGATGGCATCTAGGAAGCTTCGGCATTACTTTCAAGCATACAATATTGTTGTTCCTTCTTCGCAGCCGTTGAAGGATATTATGAGAAATAGAGAAGCTACTGGGCGGATTGGAAAATGGGCTGCAGAGCTCAATGAATTTTGCATTGATTATGTGCATAGATCTTCGATTCAGTCTCAAGCGTTGGCAGATTTTGTCGCCGATTGGACGCCAGGGGCTCAGGATGAAGAAACAAATAAAGATGTTGAAGTATGGACAGTGTTTTGCGATGGGTCTTGGGGAACCTTCGGAGCAGGAGCAGCCGCTGTGTTGGTCTCATTATCCAAAGTTAAAACTTGTTATGCGGCAAGACTCGATTTTAGTTGTACAAACAATATTACTGAGTACGAAGCCCTGCTTTTGGGTCTTCGGAAATTAAAAGCAATGGGAATCAGAAGGGCCATTCTTAAAACTGATTCCCAGGTCGTTTCGGGTCATATCGACAAGAGTTGCAAGGCTAAGGATCCGAAGCTTGAAAAATATCTAGACACGGTCCGAAGAGTCGAAGCTTCCTTCGAAGGATTTTCTGTCAAAAATATCCCTCGAGGACAAAATGAGCATGCTGATTTGCTAGCTAAGTCAGCAGCACAGGGGCTGCCCTTACCTTCGGATGTGTTCTTCGAAACAATAAAAGCACCTTCGGTGGAACTTCTTGAAAGAGCAGTCCTCAATATATCTCCTGTTTATAGCGAAGACTGGAGAACTGAGATCATCTCTTACCTTCAGGGTAAATTCCTTTCAGATGACGAAACTTATAACAGGAGGATAGAGGCAAGAGCTCGTCCATATGTCATGATAGAAGGGGAGTTGTACAAGCATGGAGTTTGTGCTCCATTACTCAAGTGTTTATCTAGAGCCGAAGGTATAGAATTGATGAAAGAAATACATGGAGGCCTGTGTGGATCTCACATTGGATCTAGGCCGTTACTTGGAAAAGTTTTCCGTCAAGGGTTTTATTGGCCGAAAGCAGCTTCGGATGCAGCGGAATTAGTTCAGAAGTGCGAAGGTTGTCAGAAATGTGCAAGAGATCAAAAACAACCTTCGTCCTTAACCCAGCTCATACAACCCATCTGGCCATTGCAAAGGTGGGGCCTTGACTTGTTAGGTCCGTTACCACCGGCCCAAGGGAACTTAAGATATGTTGTAGTGGCTGTGGAATATTTTTCTAAATGGATTGAGGCAAAGCCTTTAGCCACAATAACTTCGGCCACCATTCAAAAGTTTTTCTGGCAGAATATTGTTTGTCGTTTTGGGGTACCAAAGGCCATCACTGTAGATAATGGAACACACTTCGACTCCGAAGCTTTCAGAAATTTCTATGATCAAATTGGTACGAAGATCCATTTTGCATCAGTTAGGCATCCGGAGTCAAACGGGCTCGTTGAAAGAGCCAATGGCATTATAATGACAGGAATAATGAAGTTAATCTTCAATCAACCCAGGGGAAAGTGGCCAGATCAATTAATCAAAGTGGTATGGAGCCACAACACAACAATATCAAGGTCAACAGGCTTTACTCCATTCAAACTATTGTTTGGTGACGAAGCAATAACTCCGGAGGAAGCCAAAACTGGATCAATAAGAGTAGTAGCTTCGGCAGAATCAGATTCTGAAGCTGTTTATTCTGTGGAAAAAGATGCTATAGAAGGGATCAGGCTTCAAGCTGTGGAGAACATCAATAAGTATCAAGCCGAAACAATCAAATGGCGTGATAGAAAGGTTCGGCTAAAGAATATTGAGCCAGGACATTTGGTGCTTCGGCGAGTGGCTAACCCAGATATAGTGGGCAAGTTGCAGTTGAAATGGGAGGGACATTTTTTGGTAGCATCTTCGTCAAGACCCGGTTCATACAGATTGAAGGATATGGACGGCAACGACATTCCTAGATCTTGGAATGCGGATGAGCTTCGGCGATATTATGTGTAACTTGATGTAATTTTTTATATTTTTTCTTTCATGGCACCCTTTTCCTTTCTGAAGGGGGAGAAAGGTTTTAATGGGGCCATCATATGTAATTTCCTTTTTTAGTTCTATAAGAGCAAAATCCCCCAAGGATGTAAATGTAAAAGCTGAGAACTCACCATCGAGTGCCGAAAAGAAAACAGGGAAGAAGCTCCAAAGTCGTTCCTAAGGGAATGCAGAGCTTACAGCGACAAATAAACGCTGATTCCGCCGAAAGTAAAAGGCGAAGAAGCTCCAAAGTCGTTCCTAAGGGAATGCAGAGCTTAGAGCGAAAAGTCAACGCTGATTCCGCCGAAAGTAAAAGGCAAAGAAGCTCCAAAGTCGTTCCTAAGGGAATGCAGAGCTTACAGCGAAAAGTCAGCGTTGATATGTGATTGTTTCTAAGGAAATAACGGTTGTGAATATGGCTTCGGATATGTGTTTGGACATTCATTTGCACATCACATTACATCATAACATTTGCATTCATAAACATTCATCCAGGCATGTGTAGGATAACCATCATCATAGCATAACTGTCTTTTGTACTTCGTCGTACGAAAAGAAGAGCTTCGGAAAAAAGGGAAAAGTTGTTTTTTATGCTTCGCTGTGTACGAAAAGAAGGAAAGGTGTTTTTTCGCCTTCGGCTCAAAAAGATAATTTCGTCCACATCAAAGCACCTCTCATACATTAATGGAAGGGTAAGAGCATATTACAAGGTATGAACAGAATTCATTAAGAACAAGTTTAGTCATATTTACAAAAGTTATCTCAAAATTTTCTTAAGTCTGTCTACAGTTTACTCCTATTTGATCTTCATGGGGCCTCAGCTTCGGCGACATTCTCTTTAAGCATCGGTCTCGGCTTCGTCATCCTACATAAATTAAGTAGTTGTAGGTCAAAACCAAGCTTGAAGGAAAAGGTAAACACAAGGTATGATTTCTTACTGGTTCAAGATGACTCCGAGCTTCGTTTCCAGCCTTTTCTCGCCCGCCTTTTGTCCATATCATCTTTACAAATCTATTAGAAATGCTTCGGGCGAGATCAGGAATGTCATCTAGAATTGATGGTGATAGAGTGAAATTGGGCCTATTGACAATTTTTCCATGATCGCAGCCAGCTTTTAGGAAAGCTGCAGCAGTGCCCCGAGAAGCTACCCAGGCGCAGAAGTCACCGTGCCCGGCTATAACTTCGTCAAGCTCATCAATTTCACCTTCAATATGTTTGAAGGTCTTTGGTAAATCTTCAGCTGACGGGGTGAATTTCTCATTGCTAGCTCCAACTGAGTGGAAGATTTTTCTCAGTCGTTGAATACATTTGTTGCTAAATTCCAAACATTTGTCTTGAAGGCTTGCCAATAATTTTTTCAAATCTGAATTTTGTTGGACTTCGGCTTCAAGTTTTGCATTAAGTTCTTGCTTTTCTTGTTCAAACTGTTCAGATTGGCAGAGAAGCTTCGTATTCAATTCTGTCATTTTAGCTTCGGCTTCTGCCAATAAGCCTTCAGTTGCCTGAAGCTCGAAGTTCTTCTTTTCAATAGTAGTTGATTGCTCTTTTATTTTGCTTTCTAAATTTTCAATTATAACCTCGTGTTTTTTGTCTTCCAGATCTTGCTGCATTTTCAAAGCTTTGCTCAACAGCATACTCTGCACGTAAACAACCTTCGTTAGATATGCCTTCATTATTAAAAACAATAAAAGTCAAGGGAAGAGTAGTTCACCTTGAAATTGGAATAAAATAAACTACCAACGATATGTTGTTGTCGGTAGCGGCTAATGTCCGTTTCCATCTTCGGAAAACCAATACTCTTTGACAGAGTACCGATAACCTTAGCTCCAGTTTGATCCCGGATACATTCTAATTTTTCATCATCAATACCTCCGAAGAGGAGTGCTCCTGGTTTATATCCGCAAGATTTGGCATACTCTTTAAGCTCTTCTATTTCGGTTTTTGACAATTTTTCTCCAACTAAATTTTGAAACATGAAGGCCTCGTCCTCCGAAGCTTCGTCAGCAATTCCCTTTTCTTTCCCAAACATTGCGGCCATGGCCTCTTCGGCGGCAGTAGTAGCTTCTTCTGTGGCCATGTCTAGCAGCATTTTGTCGATGTGTTCGATTGTGCTTTCCAAGTTCAAATCTTCAATTGAGGTAGCTTCGGCAGCCGCGACCTCCGAAGGTGTGATTTCAATATTTGTTATTTCCTCAGCCGCTGGTATCTTCTGAGCTGAAGCTCTCGGTGGTGTCTTGTCAATGACTTCTGTCACTGCGATGATTCTTTGTCTCTTTGTTTTAGTCGTTTTCTTCGTTTTTTCGGGCTCCTTTTCCTTCTGAAAAAAACTTTGTCAGTTGAGGCCTCAATGGACTTAGCTTCGCAGGCAGGGATTCAGTCATTACCTTCAAAATTTCTTCCACGTCAGTGGCAGAGCGTGATGCGGGAGTCTCCTCTTCGTCGGATATTTTTTGCTTCGGAGATAGTACTTTCCTCTTCTTCGGAATATTCTTCTTTTTTGGTGGTTCTTTCTCATCTTCATTTAAAGCTTCGGTTACCCTTTTCCTTTTCCGGCCTTCGATACCTTTATTCAGATTTTCGTAGTCAGGATATTCAAAACCCAGGGCGTCCAGTACTCGATTCAGTCTTCGCTTCGGACGGGTACCGAAGGCCGCAGCCATCAGTTGATCCTCTTTTTTGGAGTAATTACCGAGTATTTCATTGCACATTATTTCAATTGTGTCCAGCCACTCTTGGCAAGGTGTTTTAAAATATTTCTTAAACTTGTAATAGTAAGGTAACCGCACAAGTTCCCCTTCTTTCTTCTCCCCCTCTAGCTTCGGCATTTCCCATTCTTTTAAGGTAGGAAAAACCCGGAAAGCCAAAAACTCTTGGACCAAGTCTCTTGTGCTGATATGTTCTGAAATAATTTTAAACTCAGCCAACGCTTTTTGGGTTGGACCTTCTGGTGTCATGTTGCAATGAGGTCGGGTTTCTCCGAAGATTAGTTCAAGCGGACTCTGCACGAGCTTCTCCTTGTCGTCATCAACCTTGACGTAGAACCATTCCGATTTCCACCCTGCCGGCCACTTGCTTCGATAGCTGATGACAGGAAACTTTGTGGTTTTCCGATAGGCAAAATTATAGCAACCAAAGTTATCATGCAATCCATCCTTTCTAGCCTTCGTCTGATAATGCAGTTCGTGAACTCGACAAAAGCTGTCCGCAAACGGCTCCACCGCCTGGCTTCGGAGGGCCCAGATATAGACGCTGAGCCTAACGATAGCGTTAGGAGTCAGCTGATGAAAGTAGATCCCAAACCTCTTCAATACATCTGCAATAATCCCATGCAGGGGGAATCTCAACCCAGCCTTTAGAAAGCTCTTGAAAATAACTATTTCGTCCTTCTCTGGCTTCGGGGTAGTTTCTTCCCCTCCGAAGCGAAGTAGCTTCTCCTGACTTTCATTGAAATAACCCGATTTCACCATCTTGGATAGATCAGCCTTCGAAACAGTCGACTTTCCGAAGTCCAAGTGGCTGCGCTTACTTGGCATGGCAATACGGTAATCATCTTCGGAATCAGTTTCCTCAATGTTTTCTTCTTCCGCTTCGGCAATCGCCTGTTCTGCCTCAGCAGTGGGGATTTCTTCCGGGGTTACCAGTCCGGATCGTTGCATCGCTTCGGAGATGGGAACAGTCTCCGATCCTTCAGCTTCACCTCCCTCACGTTCAACCCTAGCGGTAGAACGCACTCTGGCCATTTAACTCTGAATTTTTTGGGAACTAAATGCTTTTTCTTCCGAAGCTTTTTCTTCTGACGAAGTAGGCTTCAATCTGGAGCTTCGTCTGGTTCTGAGAGTCAAGCTTCGGCTATGGTTAAAAAATTTGGCAGCAAAACAGTGCAAATAGCAATGAATGCTGTGGTAACTTCACACCTACCCGTCTGTTTATATAGTGATGCAGGCAAAAAGGCGAGTCGCCAGGATTTTTACACCAGGCGAACAGCTGGTACCCACTGAACACTGGGCCACAGAACCCGAGAAGGTGAATCGCCAGGACACGTGTAACTGCTGCATGGCGGGGCCACCTTGCGCTCGGATTATTTTAATCGTTTCTCGGCAACGAGCTCAGGGAAGGTGTTTTTTGGACCTTCGGCTTCCCGAAGCCTGAGATACTTTTTTCACGGATCAAGCTTGTTACGAAAAACGATCTAGCACCGCGAAGGGGCTACTGTTGGGACCATGCTTCGTCACCGAAGGTCATGCAGGAAGAAGCAGCTTCGGCTGAAGCTGTTTGTACGAGATACCGAAGGATGCAGTTCATGAAGCTTCGGAAATGCAAACCGACTTAAAGATAGAATGACCCTTTAGCCCATAAGAGTTTGAGTCATTGTTGTAAACTTTTATGAGGGGTATGATTGTAATTCCTCACAGGCTGGGTCCTGTGCCTATAAATAGTGAACAGTATTCCTTTACTGTTCACGATTTTCCGGTATTTGCAATTGCATCACTCGGGAATCAATCTTTGCCAAGGCAGAGGTATAATTGTATTCAACACTTAAATATAATGAATGGATAAAATATGGTTTATTTATGATTCATTTACCTTTGATATTCTATATTTTATGTCATCTTATACAATCTGTTAGAATTCAATTACGAAGATATGACCTTCGTAATTGTATTGCTATCAACCTTCATCCAAGGCCCATTATCCCCAAGGGAATAATGCTTCGTTGGACGAAGAACTTTAACATTTAACATTTTATGTTGCCTTGTTCTTAATTCATAGCATTTGAGAACAAGTTCCCAACAGGACCTAATAGGTTTCCCTAGATTTGTTTATCCCACACCTTGTTTACCACTGAACTTTTGGGTAGTTGTGCTATTTCTCTTCCTGGTTTTGGGAATAATGTTACATTATGGCCATGTTCCAGTTATGTTGTTGTTTTAATTATTGTTCATGACATGATCATTGTGTTAATTGGAACATGGAGCTTAACTTGAGATATCCGTGCTACCACTAGGGTGGAATGGGACGACCTTGGCTGACTAATTAGGAAAGCTAGTGGATGACTACCTTACCCGAAAGGGGTAAGGGCGGTAGAGGAGCTGCATATAGGGAGGTTCTCGTGTCGATCATGCTGCGATGGCTTTTTTGACGAGAGATTCCTATATTGCCCTTCTCAGAACTGTAGCGGGTTTTCTGAAGCTAGTGGAACTTTGTAAGGGCCTCGTAGTGGATCCCTAGCCATTCACCTCGGAAGTGTCTAAGGGCCTTGCAAACCCCGGCTAGATGGGATACACGACTTGTGGGTAAAGGGCGCAACCTCTGCATAGTGTAAAACTGGTATATCAGTCGTGCTCACGGTCAAGAGCGACTCAGGAGTCTCGCATGATTAATTTATGGAATTGAACTTAATCCGTCATATGCATTGCATCGCGGGTTTTATTATTAATTTTGATCTCTTACTTATTTGGGTTGGTATCTACTAAAACTTAGTAACTGCTAATAAAATTTCGACCAACTCTAAAAGCAATGCTCACCTTTAACCATATGATTTGGTAAGCCTTACACTTCACATGAGCTCCCACCTTTCGTGAGTTCATGCACATTGTTCCCCACAACTTGTTGAGCGATGAATGTATGTGAGCTCACCCTTGTTGTACTTAGGATGAGGTGCATGAAGGATGTTGTGATGAGTTTGTGAGTGGTCTAGGTTGTCGTCTCCCAGTCAACTTTGGGTTGCTGGATCGTTGTCTTCGCATGATGTAATTATTTAACTATTTTGTATAGAACTCCGTTATATATTAATGATGTGACATTCGTTTTTGTACCATGAGTTATAATATGTGTGAGACTTGATCCTAGCACACACTTGGTGATTATTTGCGTCCGGGTTTGGTGCCCCTAAAACCCAGGTGTGACAGTAATAAAGCGCTTTAAGACCACATTAAAAGGATGCAAGGACTACTCCAACAAGAGAAAATCAAAGGGAAATCGTTCGTGCTTCAAGTGTGGTAAGACCGGTCATTTTATTGCACAATGTCCTGATAATGAAAATGACCAGGCACAAGAAAAGAAAGGGAAGGAGAAGAAGTTCTACAGGAAGACAAAGGGTGAGGCACATATTGGCAAGGAATGGGACTCGGACTGCTCTTCATCCGACTCTGATGATGAAGGACTTGTTGCCTCCACCTTCGATAAGTCCTCCCTCTTCCCCAATGAGCATCACACTTGCCTCATGGCAAAGGAGAAGAAGGTATGTACTCATGATACCCCTAAGTATACTTCTTGTGATGAGGAATGTGATGACGAT
Organism: Zea mays; assembly: GCF_902167145.1. Lineage (NCBI taxonomy): Eukaryota > Viridiplantae > Streptophyta > Magnoliopsida > Poales > Poaceae > Zea > Zea mays. The sequence goes on from NC_050099.1 coordinate 211,404,770, forward strand.
GATATAGATTATAGCAATCTCTTTAAGGGCTTAGATCGATCAAAGGTAGATAAAATTAATGAATTAATTGATGCTCTTAATGAAAAGAATAGATTTATAGAAAAACAATAGGATCTATTTTATGAGGAACATGATAAAGTAGTGGAAGTAGAAAAGTCTCTTGCTTTAGAAATCAAGAAGAATGAAATGCTTGCTTTTGAATTGTCTTCTTGTCAATCCTCTATCACTAGCCTCAAGAGTTTAAATGATGATTTAAATGCTAGAATAGAGAAAGTAAATGTTGCAAGTTCTTCAATTGAGCATGTTTCAATTTGTGCAAAGTGCAAAGATCATGATTTTAATGTTTGTAGTGATCATGCTTCTTCTATTGTAAAATTAAATGATGAGATTGCTCATTTAAATGTTCAACTTAAAACTTGCAAAAGTGAAGTAGAGAAATTTAAATTTGCTAGGGATGATTTTACGAGTGGTAGACATCCCTTCATTAAGGATGGACTTGTTTCCAAAAGGGAACCACGAACACAAAAAGCCAAAAGGACCTCAACTTCCCAAAGGAGAAGGGGAAGACACATATGGCTAATAGTGTGCAATCTATTCATGAAAAGAAGAACCATGCTTATTTGTATTCTCATGTGAAGAATGCCTCTTATAATGTTTATCATGTTACTTGCAATATATTGTTACTCCTCATACTATGAATGCTTCATCTATTGATTTTAGTGGGAGTAAAATTAGGTGTCATGCTCCTTATATTGTTTCTCTTATGCCTAAGAATAGGAATGCATCACATGGACCTTCAATTCTATTTCGCACTTTTGATGCATCCTATGTAATTCATTGCAAAAATAATAGGATTGTTGCTACAAATGTCGGACCAAAATGCAAGAAAGGTAAGACTTGCATTTGGGTTCCAAAATCTTATATGACTAACTTGACAGGACCCAACACAAGTTGGGTACCTAAATCCCAAGCCTAAATACCTTGCAGGTTTATGTATCTGGGCTCAAGCTGGATCATTGATAGCGTATGCACAAACCACATGATGGGGGAGAAGAACATGTTCACTTCCTATGTCAAGAACAAGGATTCCCATGACATGATCATCTTTGGAGATGGGAATCAAGGCAAGGAATAGGTAAAATAGCGATTACTACCAAGCATTCAATTTCTAATGTCTTTTTGGTAGAATCGCTTGGATATAACTTGATTTCCGTTAGTCAGTTATGTCACATGGGTTACAACTGTTTATTTACAAATGTTGATGTAAGTGTCTTTAGAAGGAGTGATGGTTCATTAGCATTTAAAGGTGTTTCTGATGGCAATCTTTATTTAGTTGATTTTACTAAAGAAAATGTCGACCTAGATGCATGTTTACTTGCTAAGACCAACATGGACTTGATTTGGCATCGTCTTCTAGCACATGTTGGGATGAAGAATCTTCATATGCTTCTAAGGGAGAACATGTGTTAGGACTAACCAATGTCTATTTTGAGAAAGACAGACCTTGTGCAGCATGTCAAGCAGGCAAATAAGTGGGAACAAGTCATCCAAGCAAGAATGTGATGCTGACATCAAGACCACTAGAGCTTCTTCATATAAATCTCTTCGGGCATGTTGCTTATCTTAGCATCAACGGAAGTAAGTATGGTCTTGTAATTGTTGATGACTATTCCTGCTTCACTTGAGTATTCTTTTTACAGGATAAATCTAAAACCCAAGAAACTCTCAAGCGCTTCTAGACGAGCTCAAAATAAGTTTGAGCTAAACGTAAAGAAGATAAGGAGCGACAATGGGTCTGAGCAAGAATCTTCAAGTGGAAGAACATCTTGAGGAGGAAGGTATCAAGCATGAGTTCTCCGCTCCCTACACGACGCAACAAAATGGTGTAGTGGAGAGGAAGAACATGATGCTCATTGACATGGCGAGGATGATGCTAGCAGAATACAAGACTCCAGAACGGTTTTAGACAAAAGCCATGAATACGACTTTCCATGCCATAAACTGTCTATACCTTCATCGCCTCCGCAAGAAGACAACATATGAGCTACTCACCGGTAACAAACCCAATGTTTCTTACTTTCATGTATTTGGGAGCAAATGCTACATCTTGGTAAAGAAAGGTAGGCATTCAAAGTTTGCTCCCAAAACCGTTGAAGGGTTCTTACTAGGTTATGACACAAGTACAAATGCAGATATAGTCTTCAATAAATCTTCAGATTTAGTTGAAGTATCTAGTGTCATTGTATTTGATGAGACTAATGGAGAACAAGTTGATCTTGATGACATAGATGAACATGAAGTTCCAACGACTGCAATGAGGATTATGGCGATAGGCAATGTGCGACCACAGGAACAACAAGTGCAAGATCAACCTTCTTCCTCCATAATGGTGCAGCCCCCAACTCAAGATGGGGAACAAATACTGTCGGGGACCATAATTAGGGGTACCCTCAAGGCTCCTAATTCTCAGCTGGTAACCCCCATCAGCATAAAGCTGCAAAGGCCTGATGGGTGCGATTAAGTCAGGGATCAGTCCATTCGAGGGACTCGATCACGCCTCGCCCGAGCCTAGCCTCGGACAAGGGCAGCCGACCCCGGAGGATCTCCGTCTCGCTCGAGGCCCCCCTCCAGCGGCGAACATATTTCTGGCTCGCCCGAGGCCCTGTCTTCGCCAAGAAGCAACCCTGACCAAATCGCCGCACCGACCGACCAAATCGCAGGAGCATTTAATGCAAAGGTGGCCTGACACCTTTATCCTGACGCGCGCCCCCCAGCCGGCAGAGCCGAAGTGACCGCCGTCACTTCGCCGCTCCACTGACCGGCCTGACAGAAGGACAGCGCCGCCTGCGCCGCTCCGACTGCGGTGCCACTTGACAGAGTGAGGCTGACAGGCAGTCAGGCCCGGCCGAAGGCACCATAGGAAGCTCCGCTTCGCCCGACCCAGGGCTCGGACTCGGGCTAAGTCCCGGAAGACGGCGAACTCCGCTCCGCCCGACCCAGGGCTCGGACTCGGGCTAAGTCCCGGAAGACGGCGAACTCCGCTCCGCCCGACCCAGGTCTCGGACTCGGGCTAAGTCCCGGAAGACAGCGAACTTTGCTCCGCCCGACCCAGGGCTCGGACTCGGGCTAAGTCCCGGAAGACGACGAGCTCCGCTCCGCCCGACCCAGGGCTCAGACTCGGGCTAAGTCCCGAAAGACGACGAACTCCGCTTCGCCCGACCCAGGGCTCGGACTCGGGCTTAGCCCCAGAAGACGACAAACTCCGCCTCGCCCGACCCAGGGGCTCGGACTCGACCTCGGCCACGGAAGACAGACTCAACCTCGGCTTCGGAGGAGCTTCCACATCGCCCAACCTAGGGCGCAGACCGGCCACGTCAATAGGAGGCGCCATCATCACCCTACCCCGAGCTGACTCGGGCCACGGGAAACAAGACCGGCGTCCCATCTGGCTCGCTCCGCCAGATAGGCAATGACGGCGCCCCGCATACTCTGTGACGACGGCGGCTCTCAGCCCCCTTACGAAAGCAAGAGGACGTCAGCAAGGACTCAACAACTCCGACAGATGTCCCTCCGCCAGGCTCCAGCACTCCTCCGACGGCCACGACATCACACCAGCTGGGTGCCAAAATCTCTCCGGCTGCCACGATGGCATGTACTTAGGGCGCTAGCTCTCCTCCGCTAGACACGTAGCACTCTGCTACACCCCCCATTGTACACCTGGATCCTCTCCTTACGCCTATAAAAGGAAGGATCAGGGCCCTCTTAGAGAGGGTTGGCCGCGCGGGGACGAGGACGAGGCAGGCGCTCGCATGAGGCCGCTCGCTCCCTCTCCCGCGTGGACGCTTGTAACCCCCTACTGCAAGCGAACCCGACCTGGGCGCGGGATGAACACGAAGGCCGCGGGATTCCCACCTCTCTCACGCCGGTCTCCGGCCGCCTCACTTTGCCCCCTTCGCGCTCGGCCTCGCGTCGACCCATCTGGGCTGGGGCACGCGGCGACATTCACTCGTCGGCTTAGGGACCCCTCGGTCTCGAAACGCCGACAGTTGGCGCGCCATGTAGGGGCCTGCTGCGTGTTGACGAACAGCTTCCCGTCAAGCTCCAGATGGGCAGTCTCCAGCAACCTCTACAACCCGGGACGGTGCTCCGTTTCGGGAGTCTTGAGTTCATGTCCCTCGACGGCAGCAACGACATGATACTCATTCCACCGCCGGGCGGCAGCGGCAACGACGGCCGACAACCCGCCCGCCGGCGGCGGAATCGACGACATCTTCCCCGCGTGGTGGAGGACCAACATTCGAGCTCGCCCCGTCCTCTCCCCCGCCAACGGAGGAGGAGGCGGGGCAACCAAGGCCAAGCAGGAGGCAGCGCCTCGTTGGCTGTCGAGCGAGTCGACAGCGCCAGCACCCCAACGGGGGGCGCGCCGAGCGTCAACCTCGCGCTTGAGACGAAGACGAGCGCCGTCTCCCCGCAACACGCCAATCTCGAGCAAACGGACGACGCCAGCACGCTCGCGGAAGGCTTGCTGGGTGTCACCCTCGTACCTAAGACGACGGTGCAGTCAGTCCCCGACGTGACTTCATCATCGCTCGTCGACCAAGAGGTACCGACCGATTCCCATCCCACATCATTCGGATTCAGCCTCGACCCGCCTAGCGGCTTCGCTTTGGCGGGCGCTCTCGTAGAGGCAAGTCCAAACCCTCTGGGGTTTCGTATGCGGTCACCTTGGGACCGGCTGACGGACGTCTCGACCTATGGGCCCTCTGGGTCCGAGGAAGACGACGAGCCCAGCTTCTGTTGGGATTTCTCCGGACTTGGTAACCCCAGTGCCATGCGGGACTTCATGACCGCATGCGACTACTGCCTTTCCGACTGTTCCGACGGTAGCCGCAGCCTCGGCGACGAGGACTGCGGCCCAAGTCGTGAATGTTTCCACGTCAATCTAGGGGGTCCCTCCGAAGGCAACCATCTCGGCATGCCGGAGGACGGTGATCTCCCTAGGCCTCGCATCGATCAAATCGTGGATTCCACTGCTGGGTGTAAAACCCTGTCTTTCCTCGATGCCTACTCAGGGTATCATCAAATCAGGATGAAAGAGTCCGACCAGCTCGTGACTTCTTTCATCACACCCTTCGGCATGTACTGCTATGTCACCATGCCGTTCGGCTTGAGGAATGCGGGCGCGACGTACCAGCGGTGCATGAACCATGTGTTCGGCGAACACATTGGCCGCACGGTCGAGGCCTACGTCGATGACATCGTAGTCAAGACGAGGAAAGCCTCCGACCTCCTTTCTGACCTTGAAGTGACATTCCGATGTCTCAAGGCGAAAGGCGTCAAGCTCAATCCCGAGAAGTGTGTCTTCGGGGTGCCCCGAGGCATGCTCTTGGGGTTCATCGTCTCTGAGCGGGGCATCGAAGCCAACCCGGAGAAGATCGCAGCCATCACCAGCATGGGGCCCATCTGAAAGGCGTACAGAGGGTCATGGGATGTCTCGCGGCTCTGAGCCGCTTCATCTCACGCCTCGGCGAAAGAGGTCTACCTCTGTACCGCCTCTTAAGGAAGGCCGAGCGCTTCACTTGGACCCCTGAGGCCGAGGAAGCCCTCGGGAACCTGAAGGCGCTCCTCACGAAGGCGCCTATCTTGGTGCCCCCAGCTGCCGGAGAAGCCCTCTTGGTCTACGTCGCCGCGACCACTCAGGTGGTTAGCGCCGCGATTGTGGTAGAAAGGCAAGAAGAGGGGCATACATTGCCCGTTCAGAGGCCAGTCTACTTCGTCAGCGAGGTACTGTCCGAAACCAAGATCCACTACCCACAAGTTCAGAAGCTGCTGTACGCGGTGATCCTAACGCGGCGGAAGTTGCGACACTACTTCGAGTCTCATCCGGTAACTGTGGTGTCATCCTTCCCCCTGGGGGAGATCATCCAGTGCCGGGAGGCCTCGGGTAGGATTGCAAAGTGGGTGGTGGAAATCATGGGCGAGATGATCTCGTTCGCTCCTCGGAAGGCCATCAAGTCCCAGGTCTTGGCGGACTTCGTGGCTGAATGGGTCGACACTCAGCTACCGACAGCTCCGATCCAACCGGAGCTCTGGATCATGTTCTTCGATGGGTCGCTGATGAAGACGGGAGCCGGCGCAGGCCTACTCTTCATCTCGCCCCTCGGGAAGCACCTACGCTACGTGCTACGCCTCCATTTCCCGGTGTCCAACAATGTGGCCGAGTATGAGGCTCTGGTCCACGGGGTGCGGATCGCCATCGAGCTAGGGGTCCGACGCCTCGACGCTCGCGGTGACTCGCAGCTCGTCATCGACCAAGTCATGAAGAACTCCCACTGCCGCGACCCGAAGATGGAGGCCTACTGCGATGAGGTTCGGCGCCTGGAAGACAAGTTCTACGGGCTCGAGCTCAACCACATCGCCCGGCGCTACAACGAGACTGCGGATGAGCTGGCTAAAATAGCCTCGGGGCGAACAACGGTTCCCCCGGACGTCTTCTCCCAGGATCTGCATCAACCCTCTGTCAAGATCGACGACACGCCCGAGCCTGAGGCACCCTCGGCCCAGCCCGAGGTACCCTCGGCACAACCCGAGGCACCCTCGGCTCGGCCCGAGGCACCCTCGGTTCGGCCCGAGGTACCCTCGGCCCCCGAGGGCGAGACACTGCGCGTCGAGGGGGAGCAAAGCGGGGTCACGCCTAATCAAAACTGGCAGACCCTGTACCTACAATATCTCCACCGAGGAGAGCTACCCCTCGACCGAGCCGAAGCTCGGCGGTTGGCGCGGCGCGCCAAGTCATTCGTCTTGCTGGGAGTTGAGAAGGAGCTCTACCACCGCAGCCCCTCAGGCATCCTCCAGCGATGCATCTCCATCACTGAAGGTCAGGAACTCCTTCGAGAGATACACTCGGGGGCTTGCGGCCATCACGCAGCACCTCGAGCCCTCGTCGGGAATGCTTTCCGACAAGGCTTCTACTGGCCGACGGCGGTGGCCGACGCCACTAGAATTGTCCGCACCTGCGAAGGGTGTCAGTTCTACGCAAGGCAGACCCACCTGCCCGCTCAGGCTCTGCAGACGATACCCATCACCTGGCCTTTCGCTGTGTGGGGTCTGGACCTCGTCGGCCCCTTGCAGAAGGCACCCGGGGGCTACACGCACCTGTTGGTCGCCATCGACAAATTCTCCAAGTGGATCGAGGTCCGACCCCTAAACAGCATCAGGTCCAAACAGGCGGTGGCGTTCTTCATCAACATCATCCATCGCTTCGGGGTCCCGAACTCCATCATCACCGACAACGGCACCCAGTTCACCGGCAGAAAGTTCCTGGACTTCTGCGAGGATCACCACATCCGGGTGGACTGGGCCGCCGTAGCTCACCCCATGTTAAATGGGCAAGTTGAGCGTGCCAACGGCATGATTCTACAAGGGCTCAAGCCTCAGATCTACAACGACCTCAACAAGTTCGGCAAGCGATGGATGAAGGAACTCCCCTCGGTGGTCTGGAGCCTGAGGACAACGCCGAGCCGAGCCACGGGCTTCACGCCGTTCTTCCTAGTCTATGGGGCCGAGGCTGTCTTGCCCACAGACCTGGAATACGGCTCCCCGAGGACAAGGGCCTACACGGACCAAAGCAACCAAGCTAGTCGAGAGGACTCGTTGGACCAGCTGGAGGAGGCTCGGGACAAGGCCTTACTACACTCGGCGTGGTACCAGCAGTCCCTGCGACGCTACCACGCCCGAGGGGTCCGGTCCCGAGACCTCCAGGTGGGCGACCTGGTGCTTCGGCTGCGACAAGACGCCCGAGGACGGCACAAGCTCACGCCCCCCTGGGAGGGGCCGTTCGTCATCGCCAAAGTTCTGAAGCCCGGAACTTACAAGCTGGCCAACAGTCAAGGCGAGGTCTACAGCAACGCTTGGAACATCCAACAGCTACGTCGTTTCTACCCTTAAGATGTTTTCAAGTTGTTCATATACCTCGCTCCCACGCAAAGTTTAGTCATCAAGGAAGGGTCGGCCTCGCCTCGGCAAAGCCCGACCCTCCCTCGGGGGCTAAAAGGGGGGAACCCCCTCTGCGTTGAAATTTTCCTCGAAAAAAGATCTTTTCTGCCAGAATGTCTTTCGTGCTTTTTGACTACTTCGAAAGTGGATCCTGAAAACGACGGAGTACACGTAAGCAGCCAAGGCTGACCGAGCCGAGGGACTCCTACGCCTCCGGGATACGGATACCTCACTCATCACCTTCTGCGATAAGTAACTCACGTTCGGATAAGTGATTCCGCGGACCGAACAAGTCTTCACGCTCGGAAGCTCTTCTGCCGGAGCGATTCTTCGAGCCTTCTCGACTGCTTCGGTGACCGAACCCCATGGACGGGTAAGTGCGCGTAAGCGGCAAGGCCGACCGAGCCGAGGGACTCCTACGCCTCCGGGATACGGATACCTCACTCGTCACCTTCCGTGAGAAGCAACTCTCGCTCGCACAAACATTTCTGTTATCGACAAGAAAGTCCAGATACTCGAAACAAAAGGAAAAGAGACGCAACTTTACAACACGGCGAGGGTGTGTTTCGGCCTCGGTGGCCGCAGGAAACACACGCTACAAGACAATCCGATCCTGCAGGCTCGGATCTTGACGCTTGAAGGGAGCAGCAGCACCCTCGGCGTCGACAACACCTTCGGCGAGGTCCGATCTAGCCTCGGACGGCGACGCGGTCTGAAGATCTCCATTCTGAAGGACGACGTCATCACCAAGCCCGGGCCGTCGCCGCCAGGGTCTTCTCCGGGAATCCGGCCCGAGCAGGCGGCTCGACCGGTCACCCGGGGCCTCGGCCAGCTGTCCTCCAAGGACGTCAGCCCGACCCGAGGCCTCGGCTGGTCAATTCCGGCGTCGGTCCCGCTAACGGACGACCCGGCCAGGCTCCGGGCGACCAGGTTTTCTTTTCAAGCCAACTCTGCCTCTGTTCGCGCTGACACCGCTACCCCTGGCCTCGGCTCATCGAAGAGCGGCCAAGGGGTTCCTTTAACTGAGCAAGAGAAGCCTCGGGCAACAAGGCTGACCGAGCCGAGGGACGCCTACGCCTCCGGGATATGGATACCTCACTCGTCACCTTTGCACGGGGCAACTCGCGCTTGGTGAAGCGGTTCAGACAACCAACAGGCGAGTCTTAGTGCTCGAAAATGAGGAAAAAACACGGCTTCGTGCCGAAATTACATACATGTTCAGGCCTCGACGGCCACAATGAACAAAAACACTGGCATTTGAAGTGCCATTATAGACGGAACTCTGGTTCCGTCCCCGCGGGTATGTACAACCTCCACATCGGGGAGCCTGCGGGGCGACGAGCACCGGGGGACCCGCCAGCGACCTCTGCAGCAGCAGCCATGGTCCCAGGACGGACGCGGCCGCCGGAGGGCTCTCGATCGCGTTCCCGCTCAAGGGACGCGAACCAGCTATTAAAGCCAAAGAGCGGGCCGCTCCAAAGCGCACCGGCAGGTCCTCGCTCCCATCCTCGCCACGAAAGCGAGGAAGAGGGTGGAATGTTGCATCCTAGCTGGGCAGCAACAGTTCGCCTTCCCCGGCATGGCTGGAGGACGTCTCCTCCGCAGAGCTGGAGGATGGTTGCCACCACCAGAAGCTGGAAAAAGAGGTGGCTCGCCGGCCCGTGCGAGAGGTAGAGCCCCGGCTCGCCTCGCTCCCCGCCCCAGCGAGGATAATGAACGCCCTCGAGGCTGAGGGCGGGACCAAGATCACAGCCCGGCTTGCCTCTCCCCATCCAGGGGCTGGAGGTCACCGTTTTGGGTGACCACCAATGGAGGGGTGCAACCGGGCTGTGTGATGAAAATCCTTGAAACCGAACGATGGCTGAAAGGTATCAACTCCCACGGAGTTGCGTTCCTCCAACGACGAGGCGGAAAGACGGCGGGTATCCACCATCCGGGGGCTTGGAAGGTGGAAAGACACGACGCATAAGGAAGCACGAAGACATGGTCGCCTTCCAAGGGGGTCACCCTCCTTTTAAAGGCGTCTCTTCCTACTTGCGTCCCCAGCCGTCGCAGGCTGAGTCTTCTCCAACACGCTCCAAGGTCTTCCCCTACGGCGCGGGGGCTGGGTCCCACACGTCATGCAAGCCGGCTCAAAGCAGAAGAAGCCAAATCGCCGTGCGCGGTGCGTACAACCGCCCAGCGGTTACGAGCGACTCTCCACTTTTGCCCAGACCAACGAGCGAAAGGGGCGGGCAGCCATGCAGGCGGCATGCAACCGCGCCAAGTGGGCGCACTCCTCCGACTCCCAACACGCCCGGCATGGAGGCCCAGGCCCACGCGTCATGCAACCGGCGCGCCGAGTGCTTCGTGCATGCAACTACACCGCCACTTGCGCCACCACCGCGCCTCCTCGACTGCGGAACCGATATCGTGACTCGAGGCGACCCAGAGCACGACCCAGCGGCGCCAGCCTAGCGCGACGGTCAATGCGGCCAAAAATGGGCTGGCAGTAATGGCGGTGGCAGGCGGGCAGGAGCAGCGGTCACGTCGCCAGCCAAGCCTATGTCCCATCCGGCGGCAACGAGAGAACCCTCTCTCACGGCGTGAAGACAACGCGCCCGTGTTCCGTTCCTCGAACGGCTCGCGCACGCGCAACGGCCGCCCCGCCAACCACTCGCCCTGTCGCATTAACTCCGCGGTGGGACAGGCGGCGCCTCTGGCAGGAGAAGCGGGCGACGTTTCGCCTTCGCCATAATGACCGCGTCAAAAAGGTACGCCGCGTCGTTCGATTTCGTATCCTTTTCCTTTTTCCCTCTTTCTCTCTCTTTTAGCAGGGACCGGGAAAGGGGGATACCCCGAAAAGGATCCTTCCCCGTGAAGGAACCAGGCTCTGAGCCTCCCTACTGATCAGAGGTTCGAAGGCTGGCCCCTCGGAAGGGTTCGACAGCCGCCTCAGATCGCGTGGGCCCTACACCCACTACTGGTCAGAGGTTCGAAGGCCGGCCCCTCGGAAGGGTTCAACGGCCGCCTCAGGCTACTCGGGCTCCGCGCCCACTACTGATCAGGGGTTCGAAGGCTGGCCCCCGAAGGGTTCACAGTCGCCTCAGACACAGAGCGAGGGATGACCATGGGTATGTTCGATACATAACCAAGGCTTGGGCTGCGCTCCCGAGGTACCCTAGGACATTTCCTAGACCAGCGGGAACGATCTTGTAACGGAATCCCATCAGAGGGAGGCATCGAGCCCTCGGACCCCATCGCCAGGGGACCGGGTCCGGCAGATCACCCGCAGGTACTTTTGGGCGTGCCTCTGGGCCCCTAGCCGACCCCTAACGAATGGGCACGGACGTCCACTCGGATTACCCGCCTGCAGCTCACCGGAAACACCATGTTCGGCGCCCATCGAGGGCAACATGGCGCTTTCCCCCCTCCTCCTTGCGGAAAGGCGACGCAGGGGCGTATGTAAAAAAGTCGAGTCTGTCCCTGATCGCCCTCTCGCCCTGTGCAGAGGCTCGGGGGCTGCTCTCGCAAACCTGGCTCCGGTCGAACCGTTGACAGCGTGAACATACCAGCCCGAGAACTTGGGACCCGACCGTACACCCGGGCTACGGCCAGCTCGCATGAGGGAACGACCAGACCAGCCGAAGCATTACGCGAGGCAATAAGACCTCGGAGGAGTGAAACCACTCCTCTGAGGCCTCGGGGGCTACACCCGGCAAGTGCGCTCGCGCGCACCCACCGGAACAAAACGCAACCGAGAAAGGCTGGTCCCCTTGCAAAAAAGTGCGACGAAAGCCTCCAAGCGAGTGCTAACACTCCCTTCGAGGCTCGGGGGCTACTGTCGGGGACCATAATTAGGGGTACCCTCAAGGCTCCTAATTCTCAGCTGGTAACCCCCATCAGCATAAAGCTGCAAAGGCCTGATGGGTGCGATTAAGTCAGGGATCAGTCCATTCGAGGGACTCGATCACGCCTCGCCCGAGCCTAGCCTCGGACAAGGGCAGCCGACCCCGGAGGATCTCCGTCTCGCCCGAGGCCCCCTCCAGCGGCGAACATATTTCCGGCTCGCCCGAGGCCCTGTCTTCGCCAAGAAGCAACCCTGACCAAATCGCCGCACCGACCGACCAAATCGCAGGAGCATTTAATGCAAAGGTGGCCTGACACCTTTATCCTTACGCGCGCCCCCCAGCCGGCAGAGCCGAAGTGACCGCCGTCACTTCGCCGCTCCACTGACCGGCCTGACAGAAGGACAGCGCCGCCTGCGCCGCTCCGACTGCAGTGCCACTTGACAGAGTGAGGCTGACAGGCAGTCAGGCCCGGCTGAAGGCACCATAGGAAGCTCCGCTTCGCCCGACCCAGGGCTCGGACTCAGGCTAAGTCCCGGAAGACGGCGAACTCCGCTCCGCCCGACCCAGGGCTCGGACTCGGGCTAAGTCCCGGAAGACGGCGAACTCCGCTCCGCCCGACCCAGGTCTCGGACTCGAGCTAAGTCCCGGAAGACGGCGAACTCCGCTCCGCCCGACCCAGGGCTTAGACTCGGGCTAAGTCCCGGAAGACGACGAACTCCGCTCCGCCCGACCCAGGGCTCGGACTCGGGCTAAGTCCCAGAAGACGACGAACTCCGCTTCGCCCGACCCAGGGCTCGGACTCGGGCTCAGCCCCAGAAGACGTCGAACTCCGCCTCGCCCGACCCAGGGGCTCGGACTCGACCTCGGCCACGGAAGACAGACTCGACCTCGGCTTCGGAGGAGCTACCACATCACCCAACCTAGGGCGCAGACCGGCCACGTCAACAGGAGGTGCCATCATCACCCTACCCCGAGCTGACTCGGGCCACGGGAAACAAGACCGGCATCCCATCTGGCTCGCTCCGCCAGATAGGCAATGACGGCGCCCCGCATACTCTGTGACGACGGCAGCTGTCAGCCCCCTTACGGAAGCAAGAGGACGTCAGCAAGGACTCAACAACTCCGACAGCTGTCCCTCCGCCAGGCTCCAGCACTCCTCCGACGGCCACGACATCACACCAGCTGGGTGCCAAAATCTCTCCGGCTGCCACGACGGCATGTACTTAGGACGCTAGCTCTCCTCCGCTAGACACGTAGCACTCTGCTACACCCCCCATTGTACACCTGGATCCTCTCCTTACGCCTATAAAAGGAAGGACCAGGGCCCTCTTAGAGAGGGTTGGCCGCGCGGGGACGAGGACGAGACAGGCGCTCGCGTGAGGCCGCTCGCTCCCTCTCCCGCGTGGACGCTTGTAACCCCCTACTGCAAGCGCACCCGACCTGGGCGCGGGACGAACACGAAGGCCGCGGGATTCCCACCTCTCTCACGCTAGTCTCCGGCCGCCTCACTTTCCCCCCTTCGCGCTCGGCCTCGCGTCGACCCATCTGGGCTGGGGCACGCGACGACATTCACTCGTCGGCTTAGGGACCCCCTGGTCTCGAAACGCCGACAAATACATCATGATGACGACATGGATCAAGGGGGAGCATAAGAACAAGAAGGAAGGGAAGAGGAAGGAGTACAATAGGCACCTTCAACCCAAGTCCGCACCAACACTCAAAGAGATCATTCAGTGGATCAAATTGTTGGTGACATTAGCAAGGGAGTAACCACTCGTTCACGTATTGCAAATTTTTTTTAGCACTACTCTTTTGTTTCTTCTATTACGCCTTTCAGGGTAGAATAAGCCTTGCAGGATCCAGACTGTGTATTGGCCATGCAAGAGGAGCTCAACAACTTCAAGAGAAATGAAGTATGGAGTCTGGTACCACATCCAAAGCAAAATGTTGTGGGCACCAAATGGGTGTTCCGCAACAAACAAGATGAATATGGAGTGGTGACAAGAAACAAAGCAAGACTTGTAGAAAAAGTTTATGCTCAAGTCGTAGGTTTGGATTTTGAGGACACTTTTGCTCCTGTAGCTAGGCTTAAGTCTATTCAAATATTACTAGCCTATGTTGTTCACCATTCCTTCAAGATTTTCAAATGGACGTGGATAGCGCTTTCCTCAATGAGCCAATCAAGGAAGAGGAGTACGTGGAACAACCCCCTGACTTCGAGGATGACAGGTACCCCGACCATGTGTACAAACTCTCTAAGGTGCTCTCTGGACTTAAGCAAGCCCAAGAGCATGGTATGAATGTCTTAGATATTTCCTTATTTCTAATGCTTTCAAGGTCGGTAAAGTTGATCCTACTCTTTTCACTAAGACTTGCAACAGTGATTTGTTTATAAGCCAAATATATGTCGATGACATAATATTTGGTTCTACTAATCAAAAGTCATGTGAAGAGTTTAGCAAGGTGATGACACAGAAATTTGAGATGTCCATGATGGGAGAGTTGACTTACTTCCTCGGATTTCAAGTAAAGCAACTCAAGGAAGGGACATTCCTCTCTCAAACAAAGTACATCCAAGATATACTTAAGAACTTTGGGATGAAGGATGCAAATCCTGCTAAAACGCCAATGGGAACTGACGGATACTTGGACCTCAACATGGGACATAAGTCGCTGTGTTGTTTCTTGTGCTCTCTTCTTGACTCATGTGTGTGTGTGCTGCGATTTGAGCTCCTATGTGTTGCTAGTCCCCCTTACTCTTGTGCTTTGATCAAGATCATTTGTGTAAGGCGTGATAGACTCCAACTAGTAGAGATTCCCCACAAAGGGAAAACTTGATATAAGGAAGAAAATCATGGTACTCATGTTTGATCTTTGCATCATTTGAGAGGGGTTGAGTGCAACCCTTGACTGAAGGAGGTCACCACAACAGGGAGTAGGTATTGGCTGAACCATGGGATAAAATCGTTATCTATTTTGTGTTTTACTTCATTGCGATCATCATCTTCCAAAGAGTTCTCATGTTTCACTTGTGTTATTGTTCCTCTTTGGTGTTTTACTTCATTGCGATCATCATCTTCCAAAGAGTTCTCATATTTCACTTGTGTTATTGTTCCTAAGTTTACTACACATCCTAAAGGAACAATCAAGTAAAGAGATTCTCTCTCTCTACCTCTATTCATCACAACTTGGTTCTAGCTTTTACTAACACTTGCTATAAACCAAGTTTGTCTTGTTTAGAGTTAATTCTTGCAGGATCACCTATTCAACCCCTCTCTAGGTGCTCTCACTTCTCCATCTAGGCAAACTATGGCCTCCTAGTCATATCGTGTCGGCATGATGACCTAGTAGGCCCATGCTTGCCTAGGCACTATATAAGTCTTGCGGCGTTGCTACCTATGTCGTGTCGTGCATGTGTATCGTTGTTGCCCCCACGTCATGTCATGCCACCATCATCGTTGTCCCCATGCCGCCACCACTGAGAGATCCTAGAACTAGCAACCATCGACCTAGGATGTAGAGTGACCAAGCATGGTAGGTGGAGGTAGTGTAGCAAGGGAAGAGAAGGGTAGAGGGGACAGTCGAGTAGGACAAATGACCTAAGGATGTGGTTGGGTAGAGCGAGAGCTGACGAATCAGGAGGGGTGAGAGATAGTGGTGGTTGGGATTCAGTGAACTTGGAGAAGGTAATTTATATTTTGATATCTAGGGTTGAGGAGAAATCTGTATAACGTCGGCTCTATCCACCCATATATACATGCTAGTATTGTGGACCAAACGGTTGACCTAGGCATGACGCTATGCTAGTGTTGAGCCTGACACTAGCACTATAGCCACTAAGCTAGGTCATGCTAGTATCAAGGAATTTAGAGCAATATCTAGTGTTCTCAGATGGATCCAACCCATTCGACCATCTATACAAGTTGAACAACTAATTCACCAACTAGCACAGATGTTACGTACTAATAGGAATATCAAGTGAACATTAGATATGAATGGTTAAACACAACTGATGACATGATTATTCAAATACAGATTAATCTAAAGCAAAACCAAAACTCTAACTTGGGCAACGAGTACTGAACATGTAGTCAAAGGATTGGCCCATGATTCCTTTTTCACTTCCCTAGGGAGTATCTACATGTTATAACTTATAAGGACCAAACGGTTGAAAATACATCGACACAACACCTTGAAATATTTTGGACATCAACTTATTTTAATGATTCACAATCATTTTAATAAATTTTTTACATGGGACTAGAAACATTAGTTATCTTAATTATATTTTGATCCATATGTGGAACAAACAATAGAGTCTGAATGCGACTTAGACATCCGCTTCATTGTAGGCTTCTCCTAGAATTAGAGATGGACTCGACCTTGATAAGGATTAGGCCACCAACTTGGCTTGGATGACATAATTGGACTCCTAAGGAGGTGGTCAAGGGGAAGAACATGTAAGGACTTCCTTGGTGTATTCTCCATCTCCTTGGAGTGTGACATGACTTAGACTAGAGTCCTTGGGTGAATTTTAGGCCCAAGACAATGGCATAGCTCTTAGTTGGAGCAATAGGATTTATCATGATGGTTTGGAGTCCTTACTAATGTGGTTTTGAGGTCAAACCATATCCATCTGAAAGCTCATCAAATAAACTTTCTATTGTGTACACATTTGCCTCAATCACACTCAATGAGAAAGAGTTATCACCTTTAAACTGATATAGCGTCAGACTGCTGATGAATTGAAATTTCAAATTTGATGTAATTTCAACATGAAATGAGTCTGGTCATGTATGGTCTATCCATGCTCTATCATAATCATTGTTGTTCATAGACGTGTTTGAAATACAAACATTAGTGAGAAACAAAATCTTAGAATTATCATTATGCAAATATAGAAATGAACTCACCTTGTCTTTAACTTTTATGAGCATGGTCATATACGTAGGTGTCATGTCTTGGTCTTGGCCCCCTTGAAAATAGTTTGTTGTGGTTTTGATGATAGGTTTGACTGATGTAGCATGTGAACCCAACATATGTTCATTTTTATTGATGCCATCTTTTCTTGAATATTTGAGGCCCAAAATGATATTAAATGAAAATAAACAGTTAGAAAGTTCTAGATATTTGTTTCCATCCGAGGTTGTTTGAAAGATTAAAAATTTGAATTTCATAAACAGAAAATTTAAAACAAAATTTGGGCATGGAAATGTTTTCAAATAAGAATATTGTCAGCCACAAACTTTGGTAATATAACATATCACAATGTCTGAAGGAGTTTCAAAAATTCAAAAAAAAAATGAATTCTATAGTATGAGAAACTAAAATGTATATTTGGGTCTCTAAACTATATCATATAGAAATATGTTAACCGTAAAGTTATAGACCATGTTTAGAGCTACAACTTCGGTATATACCATGTTAGTATTCAAGGTTGTTAGACGCAGTTTTTAAAACTTAAATTTCAAAATCTGAGATCTTTAAAATGACTATTATTTGACACTCAAAACAATTTTAGATTTTTTTAAAAAAATGGTTATCAACAAAAACAAGTTGTAGATTGATTGAGATCTACATATGTACACCACACATAATCATCCTATGTTGTTTAGAAAATTAATTGTTTTAAAAAAATCTAATAACTTAAAATAAATACGTACATAAGCCTCCAAAATGTCTTAAATATATTTTAAATTTTTTAATATATATATATATATATATATATCTTATTAAGGTCTATAATTTCCATATAAAGATTGTGTAACTTTATGTAAAGAAAGTTAAGATATTTTTATATAACAGGTAGGGAGATCATTTGACAAGTGGGTCTCACCGGTGGGCAAAGCGACCTATCAAAACAATTATGAAATGGTCAAAGGGGGTATTTTATCTGGTTTTGAAAACCGAGGGATGTAAGTTGTTTGTTGTTCAAGTTCGAGAGGGACATCTAACGTTAGTTCATGGGTAAATTATTAGATATGGCGCTCGTGGAAGGCGTGCACGTATGAGGGCCGGGAGGAGATAGCTCGATGATGCACTGTTGTGTACACAAGTAGCTCGTGGGGGTGAGTCAGTAGACATGAGCTAGCTGAGGACAAAGACTTCACTGTTGGCGTCAGTAGACAGGAGCTAGCTGACTACATACCACAGTGGCACAGTGCTATGCGTACGTGTTGGGGACTTGATCGAGATCAGCTCAGCATGCAGATGATGACTGGCCGGGATTATATTACTGGTACAATCCAATTGATTAAGCTGTACACAGGTAGTAGTAGCTGTTAGATCGAGTATACGTACGTGACCAAATAATAATACTAACATTCTCTCGATCTCAAATAAAGCAGTACATGTGCAACAAAATTCACATCTCTCTGACACACACAAACGTAGAGGTAGTAGGTGACTACAGAGAGAGCGACCCAGTGGAGCAATAAAGTGTAAAATATTCCATGGATTATGGATGCATGGCCGGCCGGCCGGGGGTCTATTATTTTCTTGCAGTTGCATGCAGTAGCCAGTAGAGTATTGTGCTGCATGCTGTGATCGACGAGTCCACCACATGCATGCACCAATAATGCCGGATCGGATGCCGTCGGAGTAAATGCGAAGCACCTGGGTCTGGAGCGCCCGCAGCGCAGCGCAGCGCGCACGGACACGTAAATAATGTCACTGTGATCCGTGCCGATGCATGCAACTGGCCTGGCGAGATCTTCGAGTGGTCACGTGTGGTGTGGCATGGCATGGCATGGCATGCCAGGATGTCCTGCTTGCACTTGCTAGCAACGAGCTACAGGTACCCAAAAATATATTGTTTCTATCTTGTCGTGCTCCGTCGGTATGGGCTCTGCATTTCTGCGATATGCAACATGCACTTGCTAGCTAGCTAGGTGTTGTTGTTTAGTTCACGAAAGGTAGTATAAATGGTAATGGTAATGATTCATGCTGGGATACCAGGGGACTCCAGCCTAGACCAAGCGCAATCAACTACATGAATGAGTCTCTTGACCATCAACGAACTCCAAATCACTTTAAAATTTTCTAGAGATCAGAAATATTCAGAGAGAGCAATTTGGTGAAGTTTGGGCTCATTTCCTTGTCAGGATTTTTATATAAAAATAATTTCCCTTCTTCTCTTATTATGGTCAAATAGGTAAATATTAGGTAACATGTTGTCTGTGAACGTAAGGAGTTTTTTTTATCTTGCAATAGCAGGGTGTTGTTGGGGCGAAGGCGGAGACGCTACCCTTCGCTCGATGTCTTCACCGATCTCGCCGCACCAACAGAGGCAAAGCGACTGGCGGTTTCCACCCTTCGTCCAACAAGCTGCAAGACGAAGACCTACGACGAGGTCGCTCCGTCTCGCGTCCTCGCCCAACACGAAGGCCCACGTAGAATTCGGCCTATTGTAACAGCCCCGCAAGGCTGAGCGCATTACGGGCCCGGGTTGTGAAGGCTTTTCTGTAATGACAGTTTGTAACCCTGCTTTATGGGAATATTCCGGGGATGACCTAGGCGCCTGAGGGCACATGCGTCCTAAATCCATGACGCTGGGCACTCAGGCACCTATAAATACCCCCGCACAGTATCCTTGAGAGGCTAGATTAACAGAGCAATTGCCTTCCTGAGCTAAAACCTTGTTTGCATAACTTTCACTCCCTCGTTGGATCATCTTGCACGGAGAGCAAGTTCCAACATTTGGCGCCCACCGTTCGTGCTACGAAAAAACCACCCGCGATGGCACCCAAGAGAGCTAGCTCGAAGGCTGACGAAGCTGCGAAGGCAGCGCTGCTGGCCGAGAAAAAGGGCAAGGCCCTTGTCGACACCACCCACCAGGAGGCCTGCGAAGACGACGCACTCAGCAAGAGGCAGCGCAACGAACAACCCACTCCCAAAGGCAGTCTCCGCACCTGCAGCTCCGGAGGACAACCGCAACCTCCCCTAGGCTTCGCTCCACCGGAGGGCGCGGACGCCACCGAGGACGGCGAAGTCATCGGCGTTTCAGCAGAGGAGCAGCTACAGCTGCGTGCCTTGCGCATCAAGAACCGCAACCTCCATAAGCAAAAAGGGATCCTCGAGGCCAAGCGCCAACGTGTGTCTGCGCAAGCCAAGGTGCGACAGATGATACGCGACGAAGAGCAGAAGGCTCAGGAGCTTGAGCAAGAGATCGCGCTCATGCAGCGCGAAGGCCAACTCGGTCTGCACCACGGCTCATCCCTCAGTGTGGACACGCCATCCCGCACGCCGCAGCATTCCAAGGTGTCAACTACCTTGACGAGCGAAGTCCCCTGGCGCCACACCTGCAAGTGTCACCATGGCCCGCCAACTTCAGGGCAGGGACCTATCCCAAGTACAACGACAGCACTGACCCAGCACAGTATATCATGAGCTATCAGGTCGACGTTGTATCATCCGGAGGGGACGACGCCACGATGGCCAAGTCACTCATCATCGCCCTCGAAGGCTCGGCCCTCACCTGGTACACCAGGTTGTCCCCGTTGTCCATCGACTCCTGGAGAAGTCTCCGGGACAAATTCCTGCTCAACTTCCAAGGGTACCGCCCAGACACCGACGCCTTGGCTGAACTTTCACTCTGCAAGCAGCTAGAAAGAGAAACTCTGCGGGAGTACTATCGCAAGTTTCTAACTCTCAATTCACAACTGCCCTCGGTCGATGACCAAATCGCCATTCATTACGCCATCAGTGGCCTTCGGGCTGGCGTCCTTTACAGCCACTGCATCAGGGATCCGCCTAGGAACCTCTAGGAGCTGTATCAGCTATTCGAAAAATACGCCAGATCCGAAGAGCTCCACCAGCGCAAAGTCGAGTCTCAGAGGAAACCTAAAGACCCTCCGCAGTCCAGCCGTACGTGGACAAGGCCTTCGCAGGCAGACTCCGGTCGGGACAGCCGCAGTCAGCAGCAGGTACACAACATCGCCAACCAGCACCTCGCTGGCGAGGCCCTTCGCCGCCAGGAGTATCCCCCCAGGGCCGTGGAAACGGAACTCGTGGTCGGGGCCGGGGACGTGCGCAGCAGCCGCGCAGATTTTACTGCTTGTTCCACGGCGAAGACTGCACGCACCCTACAAGAGACTGCCCAGAGACGAAGACCACCAGAGACAGGATGGCACGGGCGCAACCAGCCGACAACCCTAGAGTTGTCGCGCACACATATCAACAACCCCCTCAGCCATACGACCACGGCCCCGCTCCGCATCCACCGCACGACGCATACCAACACCACCAGGAGGTACAAATCGTACCTCCCCCACTCCCACCTCCACACCCGCAACAGCAAAACATCCACTACCACAACCACCCCCAAGCCCCAAAGCAAGAAGACTTCGTCGATCAGCAGTATCGCGGAGTCATTCACATGATCACTGGGGGGTCCAGCGTCGACTTCGACACGAAGCGACAAAAGAGGGACCATTACCGCAGCATCAACCACGTCGCCGTCATCGGTCCAGTCGTGTAGACAAAGTGGTCCCATGTGCCATTGACCTTCGATGCCCGAGACGTCGATCTGCGCAACGCACCCCACATCGACGCCATGGTTATCAACTGCAGCGTGGCAGGCTGGGACCTGCATAAAGTCTTAGTCGACAATGGCAGCCAGGCGGATATCATTTTCCTCCATGCCTTCGACCGCATGGGCATAAGCCACAGCTTGCTTAAGCCTTCGGACAACCCACTGTATGGCTTCGGCGGCAAGGGCACCTTTCCTGTCGGCAAAATAGAGCTACCCCTCTCCTTCGGTGTAGCACCCAATGCACGAAGTGAGCAATTCACGTTCGACATCGTCGACATGGTGTACCCGTACAACGCCATAATGGGTCGGGGCTCCATCAACAAGTTTGAGGCAGCCATTCACGGACTTTACCTGTGCATGAAGATCCCAGGTCCGCAAGGCACGATCACAGTCTACGGCAACCAGCAGGCCGCGCGCAACATCGAAAGAGACTTCATTCCCGGACGAAGGAACGTACACTGCCTCACGGCCCAGCGCGAGGTCCCCGAGCCTGCCTGCCCAACCGCCAAAGAACATGACAAAGCACAGCATGACGAGGAGAGACTCCTCTACTGTCTGTCCAAAAATAAAGACGTCTTCGCCTGGTCCGCCCTCGACCTGGTCGGAGTCAGTCGCTCCATCATCGAGCACAGCTTGGGAATCGACCCTTCGGTGAGGCCGAAGAAACAGCGGATGCGCAAGATGTCTGATGAGAAGACAAGCCGCCAAGGCCGAGGTACATCACCTGCTTGAGGCCAAATTTATCGAGCCAATCCCCTACCCCACATGGCTCGCCAACGTAGTGATGGTGCAGAAGAAGAGCGGCAAATGGCGGATGTGCATTGATTTAACCAGTCTCAACAAGGCCTGCCCCAAGGACAACTTTCCGCTGCCTCGGATCGACAAAATCGTCGATAGTGCGACCGGGTGCAAAGTCATGTCACTCCTCGATTGCTTCTCCAGCTACCATCAAATATATATGAAGGAGGAAGACAAGGCAAGCACCAGTTTCATAACACCCTTCGGCACGTATTGCTTCATTAGAATGCCGGAGGGACTTAAGAACGCCGGGTCCAAATTCTCTCGGCTCACCAAAACGGTGCTCGAGAGCCAAGTCGACAGAAACATATTTACGTATGTGGACGACATCGTCGTCGCCAGCAGAAGCAAGGAAGACCACCTGGCTGACCTTGCCAAAACGTTTACGAACATGCGGGACGCACGACTTCGCCTAAACCCCGAAAAGTGCGTCTTTGGCGTTCGCCAGGGGAAAATATTGGGCTACCTGGTGTCGCACCGCGGGATCGAAGCCAATCCAACCAAAATCCAGGCCATCATCAACATGACGCCCCCGCAGTCAGCCAGAGACGTCCAACGACTGATAGGCAGATTGGCTGCCCTCAACAGATTCATCTCCAAATCCACAGAGCGAAGCCTCCTTTTCCTCAAAACTCTCTGCGGAGCAAAAGACTTCGCGTGGGGACCAGAGCAGGTGGCGGCCTTCGCTTCATTAAAGCAGTACCTGTCAGAGTTGGCGATTCTTACAAGCCCCGACCCCTCGCTACTCCTGTTGCTCTACATCGCAGCTTCACCGCATGCGGTCAGCGCAGCACTGGTTCAAGAGCAGAACAGAGAGGGCACGATCAGGCAGTGTCCAGTTTATTACGTCTCTGAAGTACTCACGACATCAAAATGCAATATGACAGAACTGGAAAAAATTGCCTACGCAATTGTTATGGCTTCGCGCAAATTGCGCCATTATTTTGAAGCGTTCAAGGTCCGGGTCACCTCAGATAGGGGACTCGGTGAATTGTTTAGAAACCCGGAGGCATCAGTCTGGATTGCCAAATGGGCAGTCGAACTCTCCGGCTACCATATCACATTCGAACCCAGGACAGCCATCAAGTCACAAGTCCTGGCAGACTTCATCGTCGACTGGACTGGGCCAATAACGCAGTCAGAGCCGTCCGCAGAGAAGGTGTGGACAATCCATTGCGACGGCGCATGGTGCCATGCGGGAGCAGGCGCCGCTGTAGTTATTACCTCACCCACAGGGGTCAAGCACAGATATGCAGCACGCCTCAGCTTTGCGTTGGAGTCTGACAGATGCACCAACAATATAGCAGAGTACGAAGCTGTCATCCTCGGCCTTCGCAAGATAAGGGCACTTGGTGTCACCACCTGCATCATCACAACAGACTCCAAGGTAGTCGCCGGCCAAGTCGAGAAAGACTATGCAGAGAAGGACCCCACACTTATGCAGTACCTCGCAGCTATCCGTAGTCTCGAAAGGCAATTCAAAGGTTTTACCTTGCAGCATGTGGACCGAGCCAAAAATGAGGAGACCGACGCATTGGCCAAGGCAGCCGCCAGAGGCGAGGCCCTGCCCTCCGACGTCTTCTACCATGTCATCGGCACGCCAGCCGTCCGCAGCCCAGAGGGGCTCCAAATAACCAATAACAGCGAGGGCCACCGCATAGTCAACCTCATCATGACCGAAGACTGGCGGGCACCAATAACCCTGTTCCTGCAGGGGTATTATCATCCAACCGATATCAATGAGGCTAAGCGCCTCAAACATCGAAGCCGGGACTTCGCACTAATCGAAGGTCAGCTTTACAAGAAGGGGGTTTGTCAACCCATGCTTAAATGTGTCACCGAGACCGAAGGCGTCCAAATCCTGTGTGAAGTCCACAGTGGGACCTGCGGCTCTCACACAGGGCCTAGGGCCCTAGCCGCAAAGGTGATCCGTCAAGGTTTCTACTGGCCCGCCCTGATCTGCGTAGCAAATCGGGTCACAAGGTCCTGCGAAGCCTGTTAGAAGTTTTCTCCACGCTCGGGGAGCCCTTCGCAATTTACAAAGCTAATCGCCCACACGTGGCCTCTTCAGCGCTGGGGCCTGGACATTGCCGGGCCCCTACCCACGGCCCAGGGGAACCTCAAGTTCACCTTCGTCGCCGTTGAGTATTTTACCAAATGGATCGAGGCGAGGGCTGTATCCACGATAACATCGAAGACTGCCCAGAAATTCTTCTGGCAAAACATTGTTTGTCGCTTCGGAGTCCCGTCCGAGCTCATAGTTGACAATGGCAAGCAATTTGACAGCCAAGATTTCAAGGACTTCTGCTTCTCCATTGGCACCAAGCTTGCCTTCGCCTCAGTGTACCACCCGCAATCCAACGGAGTCATGGAATGCGCCAATGGTAAAATTTTCACAGCCGTCAAGAAAATGCTCCTCGACGACAAGAAAGGCAAGTGGGCCGACCTGTTACCTGAAGCGGTCTGGGCGCTGAACACGAATGAGTGCAGGGCGACTGGGTTCACCC
The DNA here is from genome assembly GCF_902167145.1 of Zea mays. NCBI lineage: Eukaryota > Viridiplantae > Streptophyta > Magnoliopsida > Poales > Poaceae > Zea > Zea mays. Next base: position 211,429,432 of record NC_050099.1, read on the forward strand.
CTTTCCGCCTTCTATATGGATCGGAGGCCATGACCCCGCAAGAAATAAAACATGGGTCACCACGGATAGTCACTTCAGCCGTCCTCGACATAGACGAGCCTACCTCGAAGGACCTCATCGACGGAGACCGCGTGTTCACCCTACAGGCCCTAAACAAATACCAAGCTCAAACAAAAGCATGGCGCGACCACACAGTCATCCCGAGGGAATTCAGCGAAGGAGACCTCGTACTCGTTCGGACAGCTCGGACTGAGTCCCGGGGCAAGCTAGAGCCAAAGTGGGAGGGCCCTTTCATCGTCAAGACGAAGGCGTCCCCCAGCGCGTACAGGCTAACAACGCCATCCGGCAAGGACTTAGAGCATTCTTGGAACATTGACAATCTCCGCAAATTTTTTGTTTAACTCCTCAGGGCCAGCTCGCCCTTGTAATTCGCAAAAACGGCTTTATTCCGGCCCGCACTCTTTTCCTCCCGGGGGGTGAGGTTTTTAATGAGGCAGAGCCTTGTAATATACGCGCAAAAAAAATCCCCCGCAAAAATTACAACGTCGAAAAAGACCGCATCAACGGTCTTCGGCATTCGACCACAACGAAGTCACCGCGAGGGGCAGCGCTGGCTACCCTCGCGTGCGACACTCCGTGCAAAAGTCGCCCAAGGGTGCAGCCGGACTAGCACAACAAGTGCGCAAAATCGAAGTCTTCACCAAAAAGACTATCCATGCAAAAGTCGCCCAAGGGTGCAGCCGGACTAGCACAACAAGTGCGCAAAATCGAAGTCTTCCCCAAAAAGACTATCCGTGCAAAAGTCGCCCAAGGGTGCAGCCGGACTAGCACAACAAGTGCGCAAAATTGAAGTCTTCCCCAAAAGACTATCCGTGCAAAAGTTGCCCAAGGGTGCAGCCAAACTACCACAACAAGTGCGCAAAATCGAAGTCTTCCCCAAAAGACTATCCGTGCAAAAGTCGCCTAAGGGTGCAGCCGAACTACCACAACAAGTGTGCAAAATCAAGGTCTCCCTCAAAAAGACCATCCGTACAAAAACCGACTACAGGTGCAGCCGGACCGACATAATAAACGCGCTAGATCAAGTGCACAAGTCCCCCACGGGCACGGCCAAATCAGCGTACGCACACAGCCTCATCATACAAATCATCATACCAATTAAAGTTACACACATACAGCGAGGGCATCACACCTTATATTGGTTCAACCTTCGAGATGATGCCCATCTCCCTGTAGTTAAACAGCATTATCTTCAGCTCCTCACCCTCAAAGAGACTTCGCAACGCCCCCTCACCTACACTCACCCTAACTGGCGAGGACAGCAATTCCCGCTTGCCAGCCCTATCCACACGAAGACGCTCTTCCTCCACCTCACTCACTCTACGCTTCGCCACCGCCCTTCGCCGCCTACGCCCAGCACTCGGACCAGGAAAAACTTCAGCATCCATCACACGCGGAGAAGCCTCCGCCGCAGCCACATCCAAGGCCACAAAATAATCCAAGTCCTCATCCGAAGACTCTTCAGTCCACACAACCGAACTCCCAGAATCATCAGACTCAAAAAACTTAGACACAGATCATCCGATTCATTTTCAGCTACCACGGTCGAAGCCGCCACAAAATTAGCAGTGTCAGTAGTGGTTGCGTGCGCAGGCCCAAAATCTTGAACCTGCGCAGCAACCAAGGTTCAGGAACACAGACAAAATTTACTAACTCCCCCACACCTACTAAGCCACCAGCGAAGGCCCGGCCGCCGCCATGGGATCCTCCGCTGCCAGCTCTGCCACCACCTTCGGGGGGTCCTCCGCCGTCGGCGCAGGGGCTGGCAAGGAGCCTTCACCAGACACAGTGGACACAGGTCCAGCGGAGGAGCCCTCAACAGCTTCCGAGCGCAGCACAGGGTCGACCTCAGCCTCGGGCAGCACCGGGTTGACCTCGGCCTCGGGTCGCGCGCCGTTCAGACCCCCAAGATCTTCGACATCCTCAGCATGCGCCATCTGCAGCAACAGCACACTCATTCAGCAAACCCACACGTACCTACAGTCAACCACACGAAACAAAAGACAAGCCTTACCTGCTCTCTCGCCCGATCAGACCGCTCCCTAACAGCCTCCCGGCCATGAGGACCCCACATCCGATCGAAGAGTGCCCCCGCGGAATCCTTTACCACAGGGTCTTCGACCTTAAAAATTTTGCGCTCAAAGTTTTCATCGGACCGATCGAAGACCTCATAGTGTTTGCACCCCTCATGGGACAGCGCATTCATAGCCCCTTCGCAGGTGACGAGGGAGGCAAAAGACATGAAACCCTCCACGATGGACGGGAGTACCAGCAGTTCCTCTTGCAACCACTCGAGGAAGCGAAGGCCCGCCTCTCGGTCGGGCACCTCGAAGTCAGCAGTCCGCGCACCTAGCTCACGGTACGAGTCCATGAGCTGTGCGCGCGTCCGTTCAACCTCCGAGCGCGTAGAGGCCTCGGCCTTGTCCACGCGGCTGCGCAGAGCGTTGAACCTCACCTCCCATTCCTCGGCGCGTTGGCTGGCGAGACTTCCCTCCGCCCGCGCCAATTTGGCCTCCGCCTGCGCAGCCTGCGCCTCGGCGATGGCTTGGTTGGCCTCCCTCCTTTCCTCCACCAGCTGGCGCCGGAGGTCCGTCTTCTCGGCCTCCAGGGCGGCCACCTTCTCTGCCAGCCTGCGGTTTTTACTCTCCGCAGCCGACTTCTCCCGAACGGCGTCCGCGTGCTGCGCCCGAAGTCTCTCGACTTCGGCAGACACATCTGCAGTAAGGGCACCCGACGCCACGCGGGCGGCAAAGTCGGCCACCTAACAGAAACACATAAGACCACAATCCCCATGGAAACAGCAAACACCGAAGTCCAGCTCAACTTACTTGACTTAGCTGCTGCGACAACTGCTGTGACGCCTCCCTTAGCCGGCGGGACATGGCGCTCGCCTCGTCCTTGACGGCAGCGGCCGACGAAATCTCGCCGCTCGCGCAGAAAGCATCACCCTTCACCCCAACCACCGCGGTTGACGCCGTGGTTGCCACCACAGGCGGGACAACAACCATTTGCCCCTCGCCCGACCCTACAACGCACCTCCGGTCAAAAAAAATAAAACTTACCAACAAAATAGTCGTCCACGCTAATATTCGTGCCGAAGTCGGCAACGCATCTCCCCGGCGAAGGCAGCTCCCGGACCTTCGCGGCTCCGCTCGGGGCAGACTTGGTTCCGCCGGCGACGACCGCCTTTGTGCTCTCCGGCACCTTGCTGGATCCGGGCGCGGTCGGTTTCGCAGCCGGCGTCGGCTGACCACCGCCGGGGGCGGCAGCCTTCGCACTCCCCCGCGCTCTCTTCGCTTCACGCCTAGGATCAGGGAGCCTGATGACCGCCCAGCGCTTCTGCGCAGCATCCTGGCGATCCTTGTTCATCACTGCCGACACAACAGCAGCAATATTCCGTCCGTAAGGGAAAATCCTCAAGCCACGAGCTATACGAGACGTAGACATGTCTTTGCCCTCTGCCCAGGGGATCGGAAGATTCTTTGGCCACCGACCCCTGGTAACCTCTAGCATTCGCGCCGAAGACTCCCGGAGCTCGGGCGAAGACATCCTTCCCCCGGGGGCCGCACATGTCCTCATCAACTCCACAGCAAAATTATCAGACACCCCCTTTCCCCCCACTATAGTACCTAATTTTCTCTTCTTAGTGGCCGGGGCAGCCTCCTGCGAAGGCCCTTCCTCGGTACCGCCCATCGGTTTCTTCCCGCGGCGGTCGACGGCGTCTTCCCCGGGATAACAACCGTACGTCAAACGGTTCAATTCGAAAACCCGATTCAGCCTATCATTGGACCCACGGATATCCCAGCTTCGCGGACCCTCTGTCTTCGGCACGTAGCGACCCACGATCCTCGCTGCACCGTCTTCCGCTTCACAAATGAATGCGGCAGGATCTCAGCCATGCAAATCCAGCGCGAAGGCAGGACTTCGCACCAGCATCCCGCCACGGGAGAGCATCTGGCGAGGGCATACTTCGCCCAGCGCCCAGCCATGCGCCAAGGGCCATACCCCATACCCGACAAACTCCTCAACAAGGTCGCGCCCGCTGCTCATGCGGACAGCGCACCGAAGGGCCCCTTCGTTTTCATCATCCTCCGCTACCTCGAACTGCGGGTACGCTACGTAATAATGTGAGCACATGACGGCCACAGGGAGCCCTGGATGGTCTTCGACTGTGCCTTCGGAAACGTAAAACCAAAATTCCCACCAGTTGCCCCATTTATTGCGTGCGCAGGGCACCAACTCCACGACTTCCATCGAAGTCTTGCCGGTCTTCGGCGTAAATGTGCAAGATCCAAATTGTGCAATCTTATGTCCAATTTTCCTTTTCTGCCAATGTAGACAATAATGCTTTGCAAGGACTTCCACAGAGGGCTGCCCGCCGTACAAAGTCATCACCCAAACATACTTTGCCAGGGCCACCACGACATTCGGTGTCAGCTGGTGGACCTGGAGCTCGAACCTACGCAGGACCTCCGCCAAAAATCGATGCGCAGGCAGACGAAGGCCAGCGGCGAAAAAGGCCTCGAAGACGACCAACTTGCCTTCTGGCTCAGGGACCTCCTCCGCCCCCGGGACACGCGCCACTCCGCCACCAAAATATCCAAGCTGTTGCATGTCGTTCACACGGACCGAGGACATCCACGACACGCCGAATTCCACCATGTCACCAGGATGCAACTCCTTCGCCGCCACGTTGCTCAGAGTGCCCTCGGACGATGCACCGGCCGACGGTGTATCGGCAGCGGAAGAGGAAGAGGACGGCATGGCTACGTACCGTCGGCGGCGGCGGGCGGTCTACTTCACACGGGCCAGATCTCCGACGAGCAGGACCAAGGAGGGCAGGCGAGCGGTCAAATGACTTCAAAAGGAGGCTAGGGTTTTGCGGCGCGCAGAAAGAGTACCTAACCTGCGCCGCCCCGCCCCCTTTTATACACAGGACGCGATGCTTCGGGAAACCCGCAGTCCAACAGTGCCGCGTCCGTCAACGGTCACATCAAAAACCCCCACGGAACCACTTCGAGCGAGGGCAGCGTCTACGCCATCTAGCGACGCCTTCGGCACCAGATGACTTAGTCGAACTGGTCCCTCGGAGGGCAAATGTTGGGGCGAAGGAGAAGATGCTACCCTTCGCTCGATGCCTTCGCCGATCTCGCCGCACCAATGGAGGCAAAGCGACTGGCGGTTTCCACCCTTTGTCCAACAAGCTGCAAGACAAAGGCCTACGATGAGGTCGCTCCGTCTCGCGTCCTCGTCCAACGCGAAGGCCCACGTAGAATTCGGCCCATTGTAACAGGCCCCGCAAGGCTGAGCGCATTACGGGCCCGGGTTGTGAAGGCTTTTCTGTAATGACAGTTTGTAACCCTGCTTTATGGGAATATTCCGGGGATGACCTAGGCGCCTGAGGGCACATGCGTCCTTAATCCTTGACGCTGGGCACTCAGGCACCTATAAATACCCCCGCACAGTGCCCTTGAGAGGCTAGATTAACAGAGCAATTGCCTTCGTGAGCTAAAACCTTGTTTGCATAACTTTCACTCCCCCGTTGGATCATCTTGCACGGAGAGCAAGTTCCAACAGGTGTTACATAGTTCATACCCAAAATAGTCAAAGGTGATACCACTTTGTCAGTTGACTCATGCATGCACTCCTATGTACCCAACTAAGTTTCGATAGTAGCATGTAGAAGAGACAACTGTTAGAAATATGTCCAAGAGATAATCATAGAGATGAGCATATTTCTTTGTATCCATGATAAATTGCTTCGTCATGGAATATCCATCAAAGACATTTTGTATTGATTAGCAATTATATGAGTTGTTTCTGAGATTCTTTACTATACAGTTATTCTAAAAGATATCCCTGCCAGATTCAATGACTAGCACATGTATTAGTTGATGACTATGTTCACAAGTCATGGACATAGAGATGTAAAACTAATAATGTGGGTGCATATATGACATGAGACCGGACCGACCCAACGTGAGTCTTATAATACAGTTCTCTTTTTACAACATGTATGTTGTGTCCTTAGACCTGAGATTATCGCATGTTCTCAAGATATGAATCGACCTACTTAGGGACTATCAAACGCTACTCCGTAACTGGGTAGTTATAAAGGCAATTTTAGGTTTGTCAGGAAGGATGTTGTGAGGCATGGTCAATCAAAATGGAATTTGTCCCTCACTACTTGAGAGAGATATCTCTAGGATCCTCGAGTGATTGGATCAAAAAATGTATGGTCGTGCTAGACTTAAGTGTTAACCTATGAAAGGATTCCAAATCACAGTATCGAGAAAGAGAGGTCAGCTTAAAGCCAGATCAAATATCATGAGATAAAGGGAATGTCATGTACGTAATGTTGTGATGGTTCGTCTCATATAATCTTTATGTATGCGTAGGAGTTGACATGTCTTGCTAAAGGTCATTGTCAATTATTGGGATAAGTAAGAGTACTCGGGCCATGTCTATGTATACGTGAACCTATAAGGTCACACACTTAAGGGAAAGGAAGCCTAATACAAATATGATCCAAATTAGATTGGGCTTTAGGGTTGCTGATGGGACTCAGAGTCAGAAGCCCATCAGGGTGCATGTATAATGAGGGGTGGAGGCGCAATTAGGGTTAACCTAATTCGCCCACCAGCAAACCAGCTATCGTGCCCCTCTCACCCTCGCCATGTTGCCGTTGCAGAACTAGCAGTCTGGTGTGTGATGCTTCCTACCTTGCACGCGTGGATACCTCGGAGGTGCTACATCTGGAGCACTAGGACAAACCTCGCAAGGACGTAAAGGACACCTACGATTGCATGGCACTACTCGATGTGCTCGTCTATATTGAGACAACTTCCGCTTTGGGGGTATAAAATTTCTTTCTCATTATCACCCAAATTCAGGTGTTACTCTTCTCTATCTCACTCTATTGTCCATCTCTCTCTAGTTCCTCTCTCTTTCTCTTTTGGTTAGGGTTAGCTTAATTAGTGAGGGAGTATTTACTTTATTTTTGGCAAAACATGGGAGTCATGAAATGTTGCATCATGTTGAACACCAAATATTCTTTGAATTGTTGCACATGGTTGATTTGGTTTGAATTTGAAACTTGATTTGAATTTGAATTAAAAACCCTAGAGAAAATTAATAGAAAAGCAATTAGAAATTCCCTGGAAAATGGAAAACCTAATTCAGCCCAAGTCGGCCCACTAAGCCCAGCCCCCGCGTGCGCCTGCGCCCCCGCGTCCTCGGTGCCTGACAGGCGGGCCCCGCCTGTCGGCGCCAACTCCAGCGCGCCCTCTCTCTCTCTCCCTCGCTGCCCCGTGGGCTAGGCCTGTCGGCGCCGTTTCTCTCGTCCGCGCGCTCGCTTCCCTCTCTGTCCCGACAACCCCACCTGTCAGTCGTCCCTAACCTCTCGCCCACGATCCTCCACCGTGGACGCGCCCACGTCCGCGCGTTCTCCGGCCATGTCCCTGCGCCCGCGCCCCTTTTGAGCCTCGCGTCCTGCTCGCCCACCTCCCCTTGCTCACTTGCGCCCTCAGCCAAACCCCCTCGCCATCTCTCTCGCTTTGCCCGCGCGAACAGAGAGCTCCACCCCCGCTCACCGTCGGCCGCTACCCATTCTGCGATCGCTGTCGCGCCCGCACCCCGACTTTTGCCTCGGTGAGTTTCGCCTCGCCGTTAGCTGCTCAGGACACCCTTCGGTGTGCCCTTCCCCTCTCTGGTTTGCCCGGCACGCGCTCACCGGAGCAGTTCTTGCGCAGCCGGAGCTCCGCCACCGTCACCCCGTCGCGTCCCTGCGCCACCGTCGTTGCCCCGTGACTCAGCGCTTCCCCTCGAGGTGAGCAACCTGCCAGCGCCCTTAATTTGGTCGTTACTGCCCTGGTTAGCACGCGATTGTTCGCCTGAGTTGCCCCACGCTGCCGTTAGCCCGCCTCGCCGTGTGCAGCGCCCTCTGGTACTCCTGCGCTGGCGTGATGCCCATGGCCGAGTCCGCCAGACCGCCTTGAACGCGCCCGAGCTAGTCCCCAAGCATCTGGAGCCCCACCGTGGCCAGCCCCCTCGTCTCCGGCGAGCTCTCGCAGCGGGACCGAGCCGCGAGATCAAGCCTGTGTCTGCCCCCAGTCGTTAGATCTCGGGCGTCCGTCTGAGATCCGGCGGTTTAGATTTAACTAGAGAGGATCTGATCGCAGCCCTCCAATCCAGATCCATCCGCCCTTCTCTCTTCCCCCTCACCCACGCCCTTGCCCCTGGGCCCGGCTGGTCAGCCCACCCTGGCTCACTGACGCTCTGTCCACGCCTGTCAGCCGCATCCGCACACCCACGCGACCTAATCCTGGCCGTTGATCTCTGATCCGACGGTTGAAGTTACCCCGTACCCCTTCGCGTGTGAGTTTTTCTTAAGAGGCCCTCGGCTTTTAGGAAATCAACCCGCCGTCCTGGTTTTAGCGCGCAGACCCCTGGTTTGTTTTAAATTCCCCCTGTGCTTTTATTTAATAACAGATTTAGCCCTAATTTCATATTTTAAACTTCAAAACTTGTTTATTTCATATCTTTTTCATATGAACTCCAAATTTAGTGGTTCAAATTGCAAATTGTTCATAAATTTATTCTATGTTCAAATAAATTATGATCAGCTATAGTCTGTAAACTTTAAGTTTACACATAGGATACAAGATTAATGTATATGTTAATTTATTTATTTAATGAAATAAATAAAATGAAAGCCCTAGGAGTTAAAATATATTTAATCTTGTGAGATTAGTGACATGCATTACATGAATTCATTTTTGGTTTAACTTTTATGTCTCAATGAAATGAATAGAATTAGGTTATGTAATTATGGATAACACTTAAAGAATAATCAAATTCCTAAATGAGATTAGTCCATCTTATGATTTAATCTCTTTCTTATTTAATTACTACTTTACCTTTTGAGGTATGTTCCAAACACTTAGAGAGTAATCAACTCATAATTAGGATTAGTTCATTTTATAACTTGACCTCATTCTCCTTTATTTAATACTACATCTTTTGAGTTGTGTTCCAATGTTTGTACATGTTTGATGTGTTGTTCATTTGTACTTTCCAAATGTATTGAATGTGTGATCGCTTTATTTAGACAACGAGCAGCTCGTGGTTCCTGAGTGTGTTGCCAAAGATCCCTCTGAGCAACAACCTGGTGAAGGCAAGTGTCCTCAGACCTATCATGTTGTACTTTACTTTATAATTTACTGTCCCGCATGACATTATTGAAACTTAAGGATTGACTAGTCTGTATCTACCTTACGCTTGTTTACCTTTTTGGGTTAATCATGGTTAGCTTATGCTATTGCTTAAACTTAATCAATGAACATGATGTGATTATTTATGATACGATGATGTTATCCCAATGAGGTTCTTGTGATTACCATAGGGGGCTCAGGCTGTTTCCTGAGTACCTCTCCGTAAGGACCTGTTTGGGGAGTGACAACCCGGGATAACAGTGCAACCATGAGGGTGGAATGGGACGCCCTTAGCTGATTAATTAGAGGAACCAGAGGAGTAGTTGGCTTCGCCGTAGGGCCATCAATGGGGTCTGGGCACAGTACTTGCTCTGCCGAGGCTGGTTGCAGAGGTTCTTTGATTTGGTTTTGTTAGTCACCCTTCCTTTGGGGAGATAAACTGTGTTTATCAAACTAGAGAAACCTAACGGGCGACTATGACCTCTAGGGCATCTTTGTAAAGGCTACGTAGTGAGACCCTGCTAGGTCACCATGGTAGTAATCAATGGGGTGGCTAGAACCCCGGGCAGAATGGGAATCACGACTTGTGGGTAGAGTGATTGAAAATGGTATGTCAGTCGTGCTCACGGTTATGAGCAGCCTTGGGATCCTCTTTTATTAGAAGAACTTTGGTTACTTTTATGATGATGATTAGCAATGATGGTTATAATTTTGATCTCTGGTATTTCCTCTTGGAGGGAGTACTCCTGGGTAATAACTAGGTTTATTACTAAAATTTGGCTCTATTTATATAATAAAACTTGACCAACTAAAAGCAACTGCTTAACCTTAACTCCACATATAGCTAGTCCACTTTAGCCAAACGGGACATTTGCTGAGTACGTTGATGTGTACTCACCCTTGCTTTACAAACCACCCCACTCTAGGTTGTCCCCACTGTACTCAGTGCTCAGGAGGTGATGTTGGTAACATGGAGTACTTTGAGGAGTTCCAGGACTACGACGAGTTCTAGTTTACTTTAGTGGCAAATCCCGAGTCAGCTGCCTGTGTAGGCTTATCTTCTACGTTTTGTTTCTCCGCACTTTGATATTAATGTTGAACACTATGGCTATGTATTAAACTATGTGGATGTCTTGGACATATTGATGTAATTAAAGTACCTTTCCGCTATTTATTTCGAGCATTGTGTGATGATGTCCAATTATGTAATCGTTGTGTACGTGAGTTCTGATCCTGGCACGTACATGGTTCGCATTCGGTTTACCTTCCAAAACCGGGTGTGACATAAGTGGTATCAAAGCCTTGCTGACTGTAGGACCGCTAACCTAGACTAGAATGGTCGACCTAAGGACTATAGACCCTTATTCTTACCTTGACCTTAGAGTCTTTTCAAAAGTTGGTCATCTTGACCAACTCTATGTTATTTACTTATCTCAAAAGTTTTGTCTCACTTTTCTTTCTGTTTACTTTCTGGTCTCATAGTTCTACTCTTACTCTTGTGCTTACGATGTCATTTGTAGATGGCCCGTATCAGGTGCACTGCATGTAAGTCTGTGATCCCCTTTTTGCCTTCTCGCCTAGTGGGGTGTCCACTGCGTCGTACGGTGCCAGGTCAGTCCAGTCACCTGGAGAGATTTCACCTGCACGAGGAGCAGGAGCGCTGACGCCAGGAGTAGGACCAGGAGCAACAGGACTCTTCCCCCTCGCCTCAGCAGGAGGTGGAGTCTGAGAGACCGCCTTCCCCTGCACCTCAGCCAGAGATGCCCCCTGCACCACCACAGGGCATCTCGGCTGCTGGAGGAGACCCTGACGGAGACAGAGACGACGATGATGCCGGTGGCAGTTCGAGCCATGACACGGAGCGCTCGGAGGAGCCGGAGCCGGAGGGGTGGATCGCTAGACCCATCACTCGTGACGCCGCTCGCGGGTGTCACTTCCATGATGCTCTCGACACCCTGTTGCGTCGGGCCTTCGACCGACACACTTGGTCCATCGAGTACCGTTGTGTAGTCTACCAGCATCGTCGCGGGTTATACCCGAACCAGTGGGAGGCTACTTGCTTGTTGCGCCATCTGGACGATGATCTCCGGGGTGTAGAGGCCTTCTCATAGCACTATTCTATCACTGAGAGGGATACTGCCGAGGCAGTCATGCAAGATGCAGCACGACGGGCACTTTCTCAGTATTGCTCGTTGTTCAGTGGGGTAGCTGATGGACTTGACCTGAAGTACTACCCTCGCCGTTCGACCGGCAGTGCTGGAGGTGTGATTGTCTCGCCAGTTGGTGAGGGCAATCCCAGGCTGAACAGCATGGTTAACCTGGCCATCATGCTCAACACAGAGTTGGACCACGCCCTTGACGAGTTGGGCAAGGTTCGGGCAGAGGTTGCGGAATTGCGTGCTAAGTGCGCAGCACGCCACTATCTGGATGGTGGTTCTCCTGCCCCTGTTGGGATTCAGCACCCTTACCGCTCACCGCCCCGTTGTCGCTTCGACTATGGTATCCCAGACTGCAGGACCCGGATAGATTTAGATCCATAGATCGACGGAGACGGAGTCTGTAATAATGCTTAATTCAGTGTCTTAGTCTAGTCAGTCTTAGTTAGAGTTAGTTTGCTTATCATAGGTTGGAATGCTTGTTATGATGGACATGTAATCAAGTTGGATCTTTGTAATGATTGTCATCAAGGTGTGGGTATCCCCTGCAACTTGGTGTAGTTATTAATAAAGTCAGTTATTTAGTTGGGTAATCCATTTATTTCCACTTTCCTCTTTATCTGAGAAGTTGTCAGTGAAGATGATCAATTGTTCAATGCTATGAAGATTTCTGTATATCTTTTCTTATGCTGAAAGACTGCAGAGTCAGATCTTATATGTGTGTGGTTTCTACAGATGTCTGATAACAGGCGCAGAGGTGCGAGGCATGCCCAGCCGGAACAACAGGCACCCCAGGAGGATGCAGCCCAACAGCAGCAGTTGCCACCGCCACCCCCGATGACAGTCGAGCAGATGTTCATGATGCAAACTCAAGCAGTTCAGGCAATTGGTCAGACCTTAGCAGCGATGCAGCAGGTGCAGCAGCAGCCACCCCCACCTCAGCCTCCAGTGCAAGTTCAGATGCCACAAGTGCCTAGAGACAAGCGGGTAGAGTTCATGAGGGGCCATCCCCCTGTCTTTGCCCACTCTGTTGATCCCATGGACGCGGAAGATTGGCTACATACCGTGGAGCGGGCAGAGGTGTTGTATGGTTCCCGACAGTTGAGGGGAGCAGCACAGTCTTGGTGGGAGTCTTACCTCACCACCCATGCCAACCCTAAAGCCATCACTTGGGAGGAGTTCAGAGACAACTTCCATCGCTACCATGTGCCCGAGGGACTGATGATAGTGAGGAAGGAGGAGTTTCTTACCCTGAAGCAAGGTCCCCTATTTGTTAGTGAGTACAGGATAAGTTTCTGCAGTTGTCACGTTACGCCCCATAAGACGTCAACACGGATGCCAAGAGGCAGTACCGCTTTCTGAGAGGATTGGTTGATCCCCTCCACTACTAGCTCATGCACCACACTTTCCCCACCTTCCAGCATTTGATTGACAGGGCAATCATGACTGAAAGGAAGCGTCGCGAGATGGATGATAGGAAGCACAAGATTGGTGGACCTCATGCCGGGAGTAGCAGTCATCCCTGCTACTCAGGCAACTCACCCCAGCAATTCAAGCAAGGTCACCAGCACCAGCGTCAGCATCAGCACCAGTACCAGAGGCAGTTTTCTCAGTAGCAGCAGCAGTACCGTTAGAGCACCCAACCTGGAGGAAATCAGTACCAGCGTCAAAACAACTAGGGAGCTCGCCTTCCTGCCACTATACCCAACTAGAATGGCCAAGCTGGCCAAGCAGCCCCAGCACAAGTAGGAGGTCGTGCATGCTTCTACTGTGGAGAACAAAACCACTGGGCGAAGAACTGTCCAAAGAAAGCAGCTCAGCAGCCGCCAGCAGTCAATGCCCCAACAAGACAAGGAGCACCACAGCAAGCACCAGGAGTCCATGGTCAGGCCTACAACCGTGGAAAGGTGAACCACCTAGAGGCCGAGGCAATCCAGGATACGTGGCAGTAGGTATGTTTCCAGTCGAATCCTACCCAGCAAAAGTACTATTTGATACTGGTGCCACGCATTCTTTTGTTTCTGCATCTTGGGTAGAATCACATAACATCCCCATAGAACCAATGATCCTGCCTTTAAGAGTTAATTCAGTTGGGGGGAAAGTTCAGACCGATAGGATTTTTCCGATTCTAAGGATTGAAATAAGGGGGATAGACTTCCCCGCTAGCCTAGTAGTAATGGGAACTCAAGGGTTAAATGTCATTCTACGGATGAATTGGCTACACAGAAATCAAGCCACTGTCAGTTGTGACAAGAGAACAGTTAAGCTGGTGTCCCCATCCGGAAAGGAAGTAGTAACCAAGCTATACTTACCTGAACTAGAAGAAGGAGCATGTCACCATTTATCAGTAGATGACAAAGAGTCCAATCCGATTGAGGCAATTAGAATTGTGTCAGAATTCCCCGATGTATTCCCTGAGGGGTTACCAGGCATGCCACCTGAAAGGAAAGTTGAATTTGCCATAGAGCTTATCCCAGGCACCACCCCAATTTCCAAGAGAGCCTATCGAGTGTCCGGACCAGAGTTGGTGGAACACAAGAAGCAAATTGATGAGTTGTTGGAGAAATGTTATATCAGACCAAGTACCTCACCTTGGGCAGCCCTAGTGTTATTTGTGGAGAAGAAGGATGGCACGAGGAGGATGTGCATTGATTACAGAGCTTTGAATGAAGTCACTATCAACACTACACGACGGTTCACTTACAGCGACCTACGGTTGGTTGCTAAAACGACCTTCAGCGACCTACGGTTGGTCGCTAAAAACTTTTAGCGACCCATAAGGATGGTCGCTGTAAGTGTCGTCGCTAAAGGCTTTAGCGACCGACATCTTTTTAGCGACCGACCGTCTGTTGCTAATATTGTATATTTAGTGACCAATCGTGGGTTGCTATACTATAGATTTAGCAACCAACCGTAAGTCGTCATACTATATATTTAGCAACCAACAGAAAGTCGCCCTTTTTACAGTTGTTATTAATAATAATATACATTTAATTAAGCACCACAAATCATAGATTTTTATACACAAATCATAAAGACATACACAGTTAATCAGTATACCACAGTCATAGATCCATCACATAAACACAAAAGCACCACAATTATATATTCACAAAAGCATCACAATTATAATATCATTCACAACTAGATCACTAATGTTTCATATCACTCCAACTATTGTTCAAAAGCCCACAACTATATCACTCTAGCTGCTCTAGAGATGATCAGTCACAAAAGCACCAAAGCTACACTAATGCTTCAAGCAGTTCAAAAGCCTTCAGACAACCACTCCAGCTTCTTGTATCCTCCTGTTTTAAGGTACAAGCTTTCTTTGTCCAGAACACCCTAGAAAAAAGTACATCAAATTAGTATATTGTTGCTGCATTTGCAAATAAAAATACAGTTTTGATGCCTTATCTACCTCCACTAGATGGTGTTGCAGCCTTATGCACCAACTTCAGCTGGTGCAATCAAGGTTAATCATCATTAAGTTGTTGGCTCATATAAATCTAAACATAAACAAGATAAGATATAAACAGAAATATACATATGAACTAATATCTCACTTGAAGGAACTTGAATGACTTCTTCATGACAACAAGCTAGCGTACTACAAAACAAGAGTCTCATATTAATTATAGTATGAACTATGAGCAAGGTAAATTTCAAACAGCTATAGAAAAAATGAAAGATAAACTGGGCCAATATCCATCTAATAAGCCAATCAATATCACTCCGATCACTTAGATATGATGAGTGCATGCTCTATATCTTGCACAATACTTTTAGACGGTCCCTCTCTGTATTAGCAAATGAACAAGTTTAGCAAGTACAAAATGAAATCAAAGGTAAAATGCCAAGCATACGCATACATGCTTACCTCTTTGACATGAGCCTCCTTCTCAGCTTCAACATAAATATAATTTTTAGATGATCCAATGCCCCAACTGACTTTATTTGAAGGTTTGACTTATCGATGATTTTTTGCATCAGACAAATTTGCAGTCTCTCTCATGTTCAATCTGAAGTCAGAATAAGCGCTAGTAGAGCTGAAGTAGGCCAATAAACATCCAAGAAATTTAATAAGATAAATCTTGAGCATACCTCACATTTGACCATCCATATAAATATAATTTTTAGATGATCCAATGCTATGATTGACTTTATCCCTACTCCTTGTTGGTTGAATTGTACCTTTTGTCTTCACTAGTCAAGAAAGAATCCCAGTATTCAGAAGCATTTTGGCCTCTCTTTGTCAATCACACAAAGTGCAGAGGATTCAAGTTGCAGGGAAATTCAGTACACCCCTACTGTGATATATTATAAATAATTAAATATAGAATCGGATAGCAACCATACAAAGTGCAGAGGAAAAACTATAGAGATATAAACAGCAGGGTGCCAAAGAAGAGAAAGTAAAAGGTGAAAACTATGCAACATAGCCAATATATGAAATAAAAGTAAATTATAGGAAGTCATGTGTAGTTAAAGATCAACTTCAACGAGCTGGGTCAATACACTAGGCAGCAAGTCATATAAACAGACCTAGTCAAGTTTTTTAAGGAAGAGATGACAGTTGTCATAACTCTTGTTAGTACTATACCTACCACAGATTATTAAATTCTGACAGAAAATTGACAACAGTTTTATTTGGAATACCCAGCTTCAAATGCATTAGATTAATCAATTTGAATGGTATACCAAAAAAACACAATTAAGCACATCATATGCAACAGAATTACCCCAGTCCCGTCTCTTGTTGCATACTTGCTATACGGCAAATGTGGACTAATACTGAGCAACTTACAACAACTTTGGTGGGCACTACCATGCTGTTTATGGGCAAACCGATAGGAGCAGCATACTGCTAGTAGAAGGTATTGGAACTATAATGGTAGAACTGCTACCACATCATAATGGATATAGACTATACATTTTTGTCTTATGATTACAAGGCACTAGAACGATCTATTAGTGTGCATATGTGGATTAGAACCAATTAATGGAAGCAAACACTTGTAGTTTCTTCAAGCTGGGCATCAAGCACTGATGTAAACAAATGAAATGGAATAGGTTCATATTGCAGCAAACACCTGCAGCTCCACCTTCGTTTAAAAACATGTTTACCTTTGATGCATTTGGTCGAACACCAGGTGAGCATGTCGTGCGGTGCTCGCGTGGCTTCACGTTGGGGTTCGGCGGCGTGCAACGCGTCCTTCGCGCGAGTAGGGGTCACCGTTATGAACATGACGGCCGCCGTCCGAGACGCGAGCAGGGACCACCATCCTCGGCGCGACGACCATAGTCTGAGACTTATGGCAGCCAGGGAGAGGGGCTGGGCGAGCTAGGGCTGGGCACAGAAGGAGGGCGAGCTTGGCATGGATAGGGGCTGCCATAAGAACAGTAAGGGAGGGGGCAGAGGGCGTCCATGGCAGAGGCGAGCTCCGTGGAGGGAGGGGCGTCAGCCACCAAGAAGGGGAGGGCGCCATGGGAACCAGGGAGGAGATGGTGAGCAGAGGGGGGCGAGCTGCAGCACCAGAGAGAGGGCGTGAGGGAGATGAGAGGGGCGGCGGTGGGAAGATGCCAGGGAGATGGTGGAGACAGGGACGGCGTGGGAGGGAGAGTTAGGTAGATGGGCCCCTAGTGGGCCTTAGGGTTAGGGAGGGTTTTCTTTTTTTTATTTATTTCGAAATGTATTTTTAAATTACTCAAAAATTCATCAAAATTTACCAAATAAATAATAAACATTTGAATAAATTATTATAAATGCAAATAAATAATAAACATTTGAAACAACTTTTAACTCGAATCTAATATCATATAAGCACAAAGAACACAATTGCATACTATAGTCATGTCCATACATAAACAAACCATGAAATAAACATACAAGCAATATTAAAAAGAAATAAATCACCACGCAATTTAGCGATCAATGTTTACTTGTTTTAATTAATTTTTAGTCACTAACATCTACAGGTACGTTCAGGCTATAAGATTTGGTAGTGATCCTTGCTCTATAGTGACCCACCGCTAGTCCCCGACAACATCTATAGCGATCAACCATAAGTTGTTAAATTTCTAGACTTTTAGCGACCAACCGACCGTTGCTACAAAAGGATTTAGCGACTAACCATCGGTCCATAACCTTTAGCAACCAACAGTTGGTACCTAATAAGAGTCACTAAAGATCAACCGTCGTGTAGTGCAAGAACAAATATCCTCTGCCTCGAATTGAAGACCTATTTGATCAGTTGAGAGGAGACAGTGTGTTCTCAAAGATAGATCTGAGGTCAGGTTACCATCAGCTCAGAATCCAACCTTCAGATATACCAAAGACGCATTCATCACCAAGTATGGGTTATATGAGTTCATGGTTATGTCATTCGGATTGACGTACACGCCAGCTTACTTCATGTACTTGATGAATAGTGTGTTCATGGACTACCTCGACAAGTTCGTAGTGGTGTTCATTGATGATATTCTTATATATTCCTAGAATGAGCAAGAGCATGAGGAACACTTGAGGAAAGTACTTCAGAGGCTACGAGATTGTCAGTTGTATGCCAAGCTTAGCAAGTGCGAGTTCTAGATCAGAGAAGTTCTATTCTTGGGTCACATAATAAATCGAGATGGACTAGTTGTGGATCCAAAGAAGGTAGCAGCGATTCTGGACTGGAAAGCACCAAAAGATGTTCGAGGAATCAAGAGTTTCATTGGAATGGCCGGTTACTATCGGCGTTTCATTGAAGGTTTCTCCAAGATTGCCAGACCAATGACAGCCTTGCTAGCAAAGAAGGTTGAGTTCAAGTGGACCCCAGCGTGCCAAGAATCATTTGAGATGTTGAAGCGGAAGTTGACAACAGCCCCGGTATTGGTTCTGCCAGATATTCACAAGCCATTCTCAGTATATTGCGATGCTTCGTACACCGGACTGGGATGTGTGTTAATGTAGGAAGGGAAAGTAGTGGCATACTCATCCCGACAATTGAAAGTTCATGAGAAGAATTACCCCACTCATGATCTGGAGCTAGCAACAGTGGTTCATGCACTGAAGACCTAGAGACATTATCTTTATGGGTAGAAGTGTGATATCTACACGGACCACAAGAGCCTCAAGTACATATTCACTCAGTCAGAGTTAAACATGAGGCAGCGAAGATGGCTAGAATTGATCAAAGACTATGAGCTGGAGATTCATTATCACCCAGGCAAAGCAAATGTGGTTGCAGATGCTCTTAGCAGAAAGAGTCAAGTCAATATGTTGGTCGCTCATCCGATGCCGTTCGAGCTAGCAAAGGAATTTGATAGATTGAGTCTCGGATTTCTGAACAACACTCAAGGAGTGACAATTGAGCTAGAACCCACCCTAGAGCAAGATATCAGGAAAGGCCAGAAGGATGACGAGAAGATCAACGAGATCCAGCAACTAATCATCGATGGGAAAGGTCCAGATTTTGGTGAATATGTCGAAGGAGTGGTATGGTTCAAGGATAGGTTGTGCGTTCCCGACATCAAATCGATCTGGGAACTGATTCTCAAGGAAGCTCATGAGACAGCATATTCTATACACCCTGGTAGCGAGAAAATGTACCAAGACCTGAAGAAGAGATTCTGGTGGTACGGTATGAAAAGAGAGATAGCAGAGTATGTGGCCAGATGCGACAGTTGTCAGAGGATCAAGGCAGAACATCAGAGACCCACAGGTTTGTTGCAGCCGTTGTAGATTCCGCAGTGGAAATGGGATGAGATTGGGATGGACTTTATAGTCGGTCTGCCCCGCACTCGAGCTGGTTACGACTCCATCTGGGTAGTAGTGGATCGTTTAACAAAGGCGACCCATTTCATACCAGTCAAGACCACCTATAACAGTGTGGTGTTGGCAGAATTATACATGTCTCGGATTGTGTGCTTGCATGGCATTCCAAAGAAGATAGTATCGGACAGAGGCACCTAGTTTACCTCTCACTTTTGGCAGCAGCTACATGAAGCTTTGGGTACTAACTTGAAATTCAGTTCAGCTTACCACCTGCAGACAGATGGTCAGACTGAGAGAACCAACCAGATTCTTGAGGATATGTTGAGAGCTTGTGCTTTGCAAGACAAGTTAGGCTGGGACAAGAGGCTACCGTATGCAAAATTCTCCTACAACAACAGCTATCAAGCCAGTTTGAAGATGTCACCATTTGAAGCGCTTTATGGGAGGAATTGCATAACTCCATTGCATTGGGACCAACCCGGCGAAAGACAGGTGTTCGGTCCAGAGATTTTGCTTGAAGCTGAAGAGAATATTAGGATGGTCTGGGAAAATCTAAAGGCAGCGCAGTCCAGGCAGCAAAGCTATGCTGACACCAGAAGAAGGGAACTCAGTTTTGAAGTGGGAGACTATGTCTACTTGAAAGTGTCACCCTTTAGAGGAACCAAAAGGTTTGGAGTCAAAGGGAAGCTAGCACCTCGCTATATCGGGTCGTATCAGATTCAAGCAAGACGTGGAGAAGTGGCTTATCAACTCAACTTACCAGAAAATTTGTTCGCAGTGCACGATGTGTTTCACGTGTCTCAGTTGAAGAAATTCTTGTGAGTACCAGAAGAGAAGTTGCCAACGGAAGACCTTGAAGTTCAGGAAGATCTGACATATATTGAGAAGCCAACGCAGATTTTGGAGACAGCAGATTGGGTCACTCAGAGGAACACCATCAGGATGTGCAAAGTCAAATGGGGCCATCACTCAGAAGAAGAAGCAACCTGGGAAAGAGAAGATGATATGAGAGCCAAGTACCCCGAACTCTTTGCTAGCCAACCCTGAATCTCGAGGGCGAGATTCTTTTAAGGGGGATAGGTCTTTAACACCCTGAATTTGGGGGTATAAAATTTCTTTCTCATTATCACCCAAATTTAGGTGTTACTCTTCTCTATCTCACTCTAGTGTCCATCTCTCTCTATTTCCTCTCTCTCTTTCTCTTTTAGTTAGGGTTAGCTTAATTAGTGAGGAAGTATTTACTTTATTTTTGGCAAAACATGTGAGTCATGAAATGTAACATCATGTTGAACCCCAAATATTCTTTGAATTGTTGCACATGGTTGATTTGGTTTGAATTTGAAACTTGATTTGAATTTGAATTAAAAACCCTAGAGAAAATAAATAGAAAAGCAATTAGAAATTCCCTGGAAAATGGAAAACCTAATTCAGCCCAAGTCGGCCCACTAAGCCCAGCTCGCGCGTCCTCGGTGCCTGACAGGTGGGCCCCGCCTGTCGGCGCCAACTCCAGCGCGCCCTCTCTCCCCCTCTCTCTCTCGCTGCCCCGTGGGCCAGGCCTGTCGGCACCGTTTCTCTCGCCCGCTCGCTTGCTTCCCTCTCTGTCCCGCCGACCCCACCTGTCATCCGTCCCTAACCTCTCGCCCACGATCCCCCGCCATGGACGCGCCCACGTTCGCGCGTTCTCCGGCCACGTCCCCGTGCCCACGCCCCTTTTGAGCCCCGCGCGCTGCTTGTCCACCTCCCCTTGCTCACTTCCGCCCTCAGCCAAACCCCCTCGCGCTCTCTCTCACTCTGCCCACGCGAACAGAGAGCTCCGCCACCGCTCACCGTCGGTCGCTACCCATTCTGCGATCACCGTCGTGCCCGCGCCCCGTCTTTTGCCTCGGTGAGTTTCGCCTCGCCGTTAGCTGCTCGGGACACCCTTCGGTGTGCCCTCCCCCTCTCTGGTTTGCCCGGCCCGCGCTCACCAGAGCGGTTCTTGCGCAGCCGGAGCTCCACCACCATCGCCCCGACGCGTCCATGCGGCACCGTCGTTGCCCCGTGACTCCAGCGCTTCCCCTCGAGGTGAGAAACGTGCTCGCGCCCTTAATTTGGTCGTTACTGCCCTGGTTAGCGCGCGATTGTTCGCCGGAGTTGCCCCACACCGCTGTTAGCCCGCCTCGCAGTGTGCAGCGCGCTCTGGTGCTCCCGCGCCGGCGTGATGCCCATGGCCGAGTCCGCTAGACCGCCCTGAACACGCCCGAGCTAGTCCCCAAGCCTCTGGAGCCCCACCGTGGCCAGCCCCCTCGTCTCCGGCGAGCTCTCGCCGTGGGAACCGAGCGGCACCACCACGATTGTGTCTGCCCCCAACCATTAGATCTCGGGCGTCCGTCCGAGATCAGGCGGTTTAGATTTAACCAGAGAGAATCTGATCGCAGCCCTCCGGTCCAGATCCAACCGCCCTTATCTCTTCCCCCTCACCCGCGCCCCTGCCCCTGGGCCCGGCTGGTCAGCCGCCCTGGCTCGCTGACGCCCTGTCCCTGCCTTTCAGTCGCGTCCGCACGCCCGTGCCCGCGCGATCTAATCCTGGTCGTTGATCTCTGATCCGACGGTTAAAGTTACCCCGTACCCCTTCGAGTGTGAGTTTTACTTAAGAGGCCCTCGGCTTTTAGGAAATCAACCCTCCATTCTGGTTTTAGTGCGCATACCGCTGGTTTGTTTTAAATTGCCCCCTGTGCTTTTATTTAATCACAGATTTAGCCCTAATTCCATATTTTAAACTTCAAAACTTGTTTATTTCATATCTTTTTCATATGAACTCCAAATTTAGTGGCTCAAATTGCAAAATGTTCATAAAATTATTCTCTGTTCAAATAAATTATGATCAGCTATAGTCTGTAAACTTTAATTTTACACATAGGATACAAGATTAACGTATATGTTAGTTTATTTATTTAATGAAATAAATAAAATGAAAGCCCTAGGAGTTAAAATATATTTAATCTTGTGAGATTAGTGACATGCATTACATGAATTCATTTTTGGTTTAACTTTTAGGTCTCAATGAAATGAATAGAATTAGGTTATGTAATTATGGATAACACTTAAAGAATAATCAAATTCCTAAATGAGATTAGTCCATCTTATGATTTAATCTCTTTCTTGTTTAAATTACTACTTTACCTTTTGAGGTATGTTCCAAACACTTAGAGAGTAATCAACTCCTAATTAGGATTAGTTCATTTTATAACTTGACCTCATTCTCCTTTATTTAATACTACATCTTTTGAGTTGTGTTCCAATGTTTGTACATGTTTGATGTGTTGTTCATTTGTACTTTCCAAATGTATTGAATGTATGATCGCTTTATTTAGACAACGAGCAGCTCGTGGTTCCTGAGTTTGTTGCCGAAGATCCCTCTGAGCAACAACCTGGTGAAGGCAAGTGTTCTCAGACCTATCATGTCCTACTTTACTTTATAATTCACTGTCGTGCTTGTGGGTAGAGTGTTAGAAACTGGTATATCAGTCGTGCTCACGGTATTGAGCAGCCTTGGGATCCTCTTTGATTAGAAGAACTTTGGTTACTTTTATGATGATGATTAGCAATGATGGTTATAATTTTGATCTCTGGTATTTCCTCTTGGAGGGAGTACACCTGGGTAATAACTGGGTTTATTACTAAAATTTGGCTCTATTTATATAATAAAACTTGACCAACTAAAAGCAACTGCTTAACCTTAACTCCACATACAGCTAGTCCACTTTAGTCAAACGGGACATTTGCTGAGTACGGTGATGTGTACTCACCCTTGCTTTACAAACCACCCCACCCCAGGTTGTCCCCACTGTACTCAGTGCTCAGGAGGTGATGTTGGTAACATGGAGGACTTTGAGGAGTTCCAGGACTACGACGAGTTCTAGTTTACTTTAGTGGCAAACCCCTAGTCAGTTGCCTGTGTAGGCTTATCTTCTACGTTTCGTTTCTACGCACTTTGATATTAATGTTGAACACTATGGCTATGTATTAGACACTATGGATGTCTTGGACATCTTGATGTAATTAAAGTACCTTTCCGCTATTTATTTCGAGCATTGTGTGATGATGTCCAATTATATAATCGTTGTGTACGTGAGTTCTAATCCTGGCACGTACATGGTTCGCATTCGGTTTACCTTCCAAAACCGGGCATGACACCGCTGCATTGTGCATCTAGTGGTAATCTTGTGACCTATAATAGATGTCGATCTTGGTTTTATGGGGTCAAAAATTTTGTTTTGCGCTAGTGAAGTCTCCCCATAATCCTACAGCAACTCTCAAATCTTAGTATTGAGAGCATGATGAGAAGAAGGTTGAGCAGGTTTAGGAAGACCCTCGATTAATAAACTTTTTTCGAGTACTTGAGAATTGAGTAACCAAAACATGCAGACCGGTTTACGAACTCCGCTAACCAACTCCGCTAACCAACTATGTTGACCAACTCTGTCAACCAACTCTTTGAGGCGAACTGGCTATCACACCCAGTTTTAGAAGGTAAACCGAATGCGAACCATGAACGTGCCAGGATCAGAAATTCACGTTCACAACGATTACATAATTGGACATCATCACATGCTCAAATAATAGCGGAAATAAGTGTAACTTTATTACATCATGATGCCCAAGACATCCATGTAGTCATTAACTTAAACATAAATTAAAGTGTTTAACGAAACGCAGTAAGAAAAGGCCTTCACAGGCAGCCGACTGGGGGTTCGCCACTAGTCTAGATTAGAACTCCTCAAAGTCCTGAAACTCCTAGAAATCCTTTGCATTGCCTTCATCTTCTCCTAAGCAATGGTTGCAATAGGGACAACCTGGTGTTTGGTGTTTAATCAAGGGTTAGTACACATCAACGTACTCAGCAAATGTCCCGTTTGACTGAAGTGGACTAGCTATATATGTGGTTAAGCTCAAAGCAGTTGCTTTTAGTTGGTCATGTATTTATCATTAATAGAAGCCAAGTTTTATCATAATAACCTGAGTTGGTATTCCAAAACGAGAGCACTTCCTCCAAGAGGAAAGTACCAAATAACATAATCATAGCCATCATCATTAAACATCAACATAAATGAATCCAAAGTATCTCTAATCAAAGAGGATCCCAAGGCTGCTCTTAACCGTGAGCACGACTGATATACAAGTTTTTGACACTCTGTAGAGGTTGCACACTTTACACATGAGTCGTGATTCCCTCTCTGCCCAAGGAGAGCTACTCCCCATTGACCACTACCTAGGTGACCTGGCAGGGTATCACTATGTATCCTTTACAAAGATTCCCCTGGTGTATAGTTGCTTGTTAGGTTTCGCCAGTCGTACAAACACAGTACTCCTCCTTAAGGTGGGTGACTAACAAAACCAAATCAAATGAACCTCGGCACCCACCCTTAGCAGAGCAAGCACTATGTCGTGGCCCCCATTGATGGCCCTACGGCAAAGCCAACTATGCCCCCAAGTTCATCCAATTAATTAGCTAAGGGTGTCCTATTCCACCCTCATGGTTGTACTGTTATCCCGTGTGGTCTCTCAACGAACAGGTCCTTACAGAGAGGCACTTGGGAAACCGCCCGAGCCCCCTAAAATTCCACAAGATCATTGTAAGGGGCCTTCCTCTTTCGAAGGTCCTCAAAAACATGGCTAACCATTTTCTTTCAACATACTACTGAATATTACAGGAGCTTCGTCACCAGAAGAGCTTCGACATAACACAAGAGGATCATGACGAAGGAAGCTTCGTCCAACAAGCTTCATCATGGTGGAACGGGTAGACAATGTAAGGAGAAGGTGTTGGTCAAGTCGATGAATACAAATGGTGATACTGCCATTGTAACATTTATAATCTTTGTATGTAATTATTAAGGGCATGAATGTAATAACGTACAAAGCTTCACGGTTGCCTATAAATAGATGAACAGTACTCATGTACTGTTCACGCTGGATTGTGATTGCTCTCGTATCATCACCTTCGAACAAGCCAAAGGTATCAGTGTAATATAAATTCTGATAATGTTTATATGTTTATCATGAAATGAATATATGAATCGATAACACATCTCGTATGTATAAGACTCTTATTTTTTATGAATAATGAATGATGAAGATGTGTTTTACATGACCATCGTCTGAAGATCATTATATTCGAAAGGAGATAATCCTCCAAAGAACGAAGGTCCTTAATGTATAACAATTGTGTTGCCTTGTTCTTGATCCATAGCAATTGAGAACAAGGGACCAACATTTGTGCCCACCTCTGGTGAACTCAAACGACCACCTTTGACACCAAGAGCTCGAACAACTACCTTCTCCATGCCGTCGAAGAAGGTGATAGTGCCAGGGGCTTCCCTTGCACCGCTGGACATCAATCAAGAAGGGTTCCCTTTGAGGGAGGCCCGAAACCAGAAAAGCAAGGGCGTAGGCCATACTAGAGAGAGCTTCATCAGGAAAGCCCAAGTTATGATGATGTATGGTATGACGATTTCCATCATAATAACTTTGCTTTTGATGATGCTTCCCCCCAAGCCGTAGAATTGCAGGCTACCCCATGGTCACCTTCGTACAAACCGCCACATCTTTCCAAGTATGATGGGCATTCTAACCCGAAGCAGTTCCTCATGATTTACGAAGCAACCATATCATCATATGGTGGCAACACTACTGTCATGGTGAAATCCTTCGTCATGGCAGTCAGAAGTGTGGCTCAAACATGGTATTCTTCTCTTTGGTCGGGAATAATCACATCGTGGCAGAAGCTGAAGGATATGCTAGTCACCAGCTTTCAAGGCTTTCAAACGAAGCCAATGACTGCTCAAGCTCTATTCCAGTGCACGCAGGACCATGAGGAGTACTTGCAGGCGTATGTCTGAAGGTTTCTGCATCTTAGAGCTCAAGCGCCAATGGTGCCAAATGAGATTGTTATAAAAGCTATGATCAAGGGACTTCGTCTAGGACCAACAGCGCAGTATTTTGCCAGGAAGCCCCCATAAACATTGGAGAAGCTTTTGCAGAAGATGGACGAGTACATCAGAGCCGATAATGATTTTCGGTAGAGAAGGGAAGAAGCCTATAGATATTCTAAGATGATCAGGGGCTTCAGAAGAAGGCTCCACCCAAGGCATGTCAGGACGATCCATAATCCCAGCTTAAGCGAAGATAGGGGCAATCATACCCGAGGGCATCAACACAGCTCCCAATGATCTTGGACACAACAAAGCTCCTTCAGGCCACCAGTCCCAAGAGGCAGAGGGGGACGAAGCTTTGGAGGAAGATTCAACTCGCAACCAAGAAGGTTGTTCTGCTTGTTCTGTGGAGAAGATAAGGGGCATACAGCCAGAACATGTCAGGTTACAATTCAGAAGCAAAAGGAAATAGCTGAAGCCGAAGCACGGCAGAATCAGCCAAAGCAAGTCCTGCATATTGCTTCGTGTTATTCCTCATACATTCCTGAGTATGTGGGCAATCAACAACCATTTACACAACCCACAACATCAGTAGCTTCGACAAGACACTCCCCAACTGCATGGGTCCTGCCACCACCACCACCAGTCATGGCTCCAACTTCGTCTCACAATCAACAGCCAGAAGGGCACCGCTAAATTCAGCAACAACGCGACGCACGTGAAGAGTCTGAAGCTCGGACAGTCAACAGCATTGTACCAAAATCAAGACACATTTACTAAAGCAACAGAGGGACTCAATCAAAAAACTTCCATACATACTCAATGTAATTTTCATTTCTCTTGGTTTTATGTTTCTACCTCAAAGACAATTTGAGAAGGCACAACCTTCGGCCTGTTGTAATAAATCTGGAGTTACACCATCGAGTATAACAGAAAGAGTGAAAAAGCTCCAAAGTCATTCCTACGGGGATGCAGAGCTAAAATATCACCTAAGTAAAAGGTGAAGAAGCTCCAAAATTGTTCCTAAGGGGATGCAGAGCTTAGCTCCAAAGTCGTTCCTACAGGGATGCAGAGCTAAAATACCAACTAAGTAAAAGGTGAAGAAGCTCCAAAGTCGTTCCTACGGGGATGCAGAGCTAAAATACCACCTAAGTAAAAGGTGAAGAAGCTCCAAAGTCGTTTCTAAGGGGATGCAGAGCTTACCTCCAAAGTCGTTCCTACGGGGATGCAGAGCTAAAATACCACCTAAGTAAAAGGTGAAGAGACTCCAAAGTTGTTCCTAAGGGGATGCAGAGTCTTACTTTTATGAAGCGTTTGAGTATTAACGTTTGTTGCAACATATCATCGCATCATATTGCATAGCATCGCATCATTCATTCATCATCCCGCATCATCCGAAATAGTGGAAAAAGAAGGGAAACTGCTCCTTCAACAATGATGGCTAACTCATGAGGACTATCTTCGACAAAGAATTGTGAAAAGGGTACTTCAACAATACAATACCTATAGCAAAACCTTTGACATGCAAGGTCTGCGGCAAGACCATCGAGTCTAATAATGTCACTTCGGTCGAAAGGGGATTTTTATTTATGAAGCGTGAAAAGAAGGGAAGGTGTTTTTTCGCCTTTGGATCAAAAACGGTATGTACGAAGGTTTCACGCTCCACAGAGAAATATATTACATCATGAGATATATAGTTGACAATTGTTTTTTACATAAGAGAATAGCACACAAAAATTCTACAAGTGTTTTTATGTACAAGGTCTAATCATCCTCCTTCAAGATTTTATCAGCAGCTTCGTTCAAGAGCATGTCCACAGCTTCGTCAACTACTTCATTTGCTATTCTAATCACATCAAGAGCACCCTTCAGCGCCGGATCGGCTTCAGGGTTGTACGGCTCCGAAGGAGGAGAAAGTTTGGCTGCACCAAAGTATAAATTTTTGTTAATGACGAAGCTAAAAGTATTTACAAAGCTAAGACATGACAAGGATACCTATTGTAGGTTTCACATCGCCTAGGACAGAGTGCTAGGGGGGTACGTCGCAAGGAATACACCAATAACGAGCAAGTCGATTAACCACTCTGTCACGCTACCTGCACGACATGGTGGATGAGCCAAACGGCATCATGATGGTCACCTCTTTTACTGCGCCGCCACGGTAGCTACCTCATATCGACCAGGAAAAAACCAAAACTCACCCTAATTTCTCACGTAGAGCAAGGGGTGGACCGATCAAGCTCCCAGTGAGCCGCAAGCTAGGTGATCGGCCCATAGGTCATTTGCTCATGCCCACGTCCAAGGTCATACCTCACATTCTTCTGCGGTAACATGGCTAATAGGGTGGCCACATGGCCCCTCTTTGGTCGGCCAGACCGACCAAAGGGCTAATACAGGATCAAATAAGGAAGGACTCGATGAGATGCCCTCAGCGGGTCGAGCCCCCTAGTGGGACCACTCGCCGAGACCTAACCCTACCGGAGGGTGGTTAGATCTCACTTGGATAACTCGTTCGTAACTCAATGGCATCCTTCCCCGCGCCGACTAGGTCAGTGGAAGGAAGACCTCCTCTCAAAGAGACCTCAAAAGGCCTTCTGAAGGGGATTCTTGCATATCAAGTATTAAGCCCTTGTAAGACGACCAGCTCATAGGATCATAACCCAAGACTATGCCCAGCTCTAGCACTAAATGGACTCACGCTCAGTGCATGACGACCATCGTAGGAAGGGTCCACCCATAAACTACTCAAGTACCGAATAAACCCCTAAGCAATCCATGTGGATTGCTCGAGGGCTACATCAAGCAGATGCGCTTACGCGGACCCTAGATTATGGTCATCAATAAGATCCGAGCAAACCTAGACTCATGCTCAGCACGTGATGAGCATCACAGGAATGGTCCGCCCCTAAACTGCTCGAATACCGAGTGAACACCCCAAGCAATCCACATGGATTGCATAGGGGCTCGGGAGCTACATCTAGTAGATGTGCTTGCACGTACCCGAAATTTTGGTGATCAATAAGAGCCGAGCAAACCTGGACTCACGCTTAGTGTGTGACGACCATCACAGGAAGGGCCCGCCCCTGAAATGCGTGAATACCGAGTTAACCCCCAAGCAATCCACATGGGTTACTCGGGGGCACGGAGGATACATCTAGCAGATGCGTTTGCGCACACCCAAAAATTTGGTCCTCAACAAAAACCTCCGTGCAACTCCAAGGTGTTACATGAAGGCTCGAGGGCTGCTTTGGAGTACTCGAGAACCGGGTACCCGAAATAGGCCCATGGCCCTTTTAAAAAATGGTCCACCTGCCAACCAAGTCTCTGTCGAGCGACTTTGTGAGGCAGACTGGTTGACCAACTACGGCGACCAACTCTATGAGGCGGACGGATGACCAACTCCGCTGACCAACTCTGTGAGGCAAATCGGCTGACCAACTCCACTGACCAATTCTGCCAACAAACTCGGCGGACCAACTCCGTCGACCAACTTTGCAAGGCGGACCGGCTGACCAAATCTCCACCGACCAACTCCGGCAACCAACTCTCTACCAACCAACTCTTTGCCGACCAACTCTCCGCTGACCAACTCTCCGCCGACCAACTCTGTGAGGCGGACCGGCTGACCAATTCTCTATCGACCAACTCCGCTGATCAACTCTCCACCGACTAACTCCGACCGACCAACTCACCGTCGAGCGACCCAATAAGGCGGAGATCTGAGTCCAGCAATACTAACCCACGTCAGCTATGACGAGATGAGTCACCATCAAGCCATGCCTGGACATTCGCATAGCACATCGAATGGGCGTTGGGAGGTCAACATCAACACGACTGTACGACCGCACGAATGGTCTCAAGCATATCCCCACTGCCCTGTGGGTTCAGTTAAAACCAGTTGGGGAGGACCTCGGCACCGGGGTCTCTACAATGTCACGTTGACAGGTGATGAAGGGATCATGACGAATAGAGAAGCCACACCATGTACGACTGCATCGTGAGACTGATCCGAGGAACCGACAGCACACCATTACGAGGACGTGAGCATTAGACTCGCTATAGGAGTCGGGGGGATGGGCGAACCATACAGGGTAAAGCCTGCGCTAGCATCCCCACCGAACACATCTTATTGTCCTCCGGTTTCTGAAACCACGACACCTTTGTGGTGGTATAGCTAGCTAGGTTTAACATTTTATGCATGTGCTTGTCACCACCTAGTTTTTTGGAGGAGATCCTAAGGTCGAAGTACTTTTTAGCATGATCATTCTGGAGCCATTCTATAAAACCAGCTTATGGAGAGGATAGCTCTTTATGATCATAAGCTCATTGACTTCTACTTTCTCAGAACATCATTTAGGATTGAGGAGATAATGGATCATATTACTTACAGTCTAGGCCTAGAGAAGCTTCTCACTAGTTCATGGATTAATATTGATCAGTGGGTCAGAGTTTCCTTTGCTACTATCTAGATTGATTAGGATCATGATTCTGCAGTTTATGTTTTAGGGTTGTAAAGTAATATACCGTGGGTACCCACAAGATAGGTGAGTATGCGTAGGCCCATGGGCCTAGAGTCCAAGAACTCAATTGCCACGATTATAGGAAGTTCTAATATGAGGACTCCAAAAGTACAAATATGGCAAAGATCTTATTGAAATAGAAGAGATAAGGTAGAGTCCTAAATTGATACGACAAGATCCTATCATATAAGGCGAGGTCCTAATAGATAAGGAAATATCCTAACGGATAAAGAAAGCACACTTATATAGAGTTAGATTCTCATGCGACTAGGTTACCAAAATAGATATATCATGTAACCTACTAGTATTCACCTTTGTAACCACCCCCTCTTTGGACTATAAAAGAAGGGACGGGGGAGCCTCCTGAAGGTAGACGACAACACAACAGATCATAAGCATAGCCACCATAATATTGGACATAGTGTATTTTCTCACGCTGAGAGCTCAAACCGTCTAAATCTTGTGTCTCCTATGCATTTACCTTCAGTTCTCGATCTCACGACTTTCCCTATATATTATCTATCGAGAAATCCTCAATAGTTGGCGCACGAGGTAGGAGATGTGCATATCAATTTAGAATTGATCGGTTGATCGAGAAGCAGATCGTGCTGACTAGCTCAGATCCAAAAATAACTCATTGAGTTGTCTCTTTTCTTCATACATGGAGCTTGAGTTGATCCCCAATTTCGCATGCACCAGAGAAGTTTCTATACACAATTTAGTCCTGCTCTAATTTATATTCCCTATATGCTAATAAATTTAATCTATTAGATTTGATTTATATTTCTATATGCTAATAGATTGGATTAGTTTTATACATGCTAATGGATCTAATCTATTCGAGGATGAATACCGACAGGAGGAAATTTGAATTTCGAGCGACGGCCCCAACTCGGATTTCGACTCCTTCTCGGATTAGGACTCAACTTCTTGCTAGAATTTGGATCAAACTTCGTCTTTGTCTTGGACTCAGATCTAACTCCTACCACAACTCGGAATAGGATTCGAAACACTGGTAAATTTTGTAGAGTACTTGGTCAAGAAACAAACCACTATGCGTGCTTCAAAAATACGTAACAGCCCGTTTGGTTTACAGGAATTGGTCCAAATTGAATCAGTTTCCATTTCTCGGCCCGTTTGGCTGTCTATAAAATTCAATTCACCATTTTAGCCCATTTCCTATCCCTGAAATTTTAGCCTATGCACGTTTCAGACCCTTACCTGTCGGAAAGGGTTAGAAAGTTAGCTAGGTTTTAGCCTCTCGCACTGCTCGTGCCTCGCACCGCTATTCGTGCTTGTGGTGGTCGCCGTCAGCGCGACACTTCTTGGCTAGCAGGTGATCATCCTCAACGACCTGCACACCACCTGCGCACAGGTGACCCCCACACACCACTGAAATTTCCTATCCCTGAAATTTCCTGGCTGATAGGTGACCCCCACACACCACGGCGGCGGCGGCGGCATCAACCACTGAAAGTTGGTTGTGGGACTGTTCCTAGCCGACAACGGCATCGACGACGACAAGGTGAGATGAGCTTTTAGAGTCACCGAATTGCTAGATCTGATAGAAAATATTGCAACAACGACGAGGTGAGGTGAGGTGAGGTGAGATCTGAGCTTTAAGAAGGTGAAGTAAGCCCACGACGCCACACTCTGGTCCTTGAGCTCGAACGCAGCCGAATCCTCACCCACGAGCATGGGCCCTCCGCCAGATTCGTCTCCCTCCGCAACAACGCCCTCCTTCGGCTCGATGCCTCCCCCGACCGCACAGGTGGGACAAGCGTGCGAGAGAACGTGTGGGAGAGGGGGGAGCGACACTCGGATTGGGTTTAGGGTGGGGCAGAGCGGCAGCGGGAGGTGCGGACGGCGGTGAGGAAGGAGAGGCGGTGTAGCCTCTACGGCCGCGGGAGTCACGAGGCATTGCAGATTTGATTGCATGCCCACGGCGTCCCAGTGGCGTTCGAGCATAGCGCTAGTGCAGGCTGTAGAAGAAGCAGACAGGCCACGGCTGCGTCAGGGGACTGGCCCGCCGAACAAACATCCTTTTGCCAAATCTTATGTGCGCCTCATTCCGGGTGACTTCCTTCCTAGTTAAGCATCCTTTTCCAAATCTTCCTATTTTTAAAATGTCATATGCCCAACTTAATAACAACTTTCAGGATAACTACTCGCAAAGGCTTCTATTTCGTTTATTACCGTATCAGTAATCCTAATTATGTTGAAATTATGATTATGTTTGTTTGATATTATAATATGCCTAGATTATATAATCCATTTGCCATAGATTCATTTGCAGGAGTGTTAAAACAGCTCGTTGTTTTGGGATTTGCCGCCTCAAGTTTCATCTACCTACCTCCAACAAACCCTTCAATCTCCATGGCTACATCGGTACTTCTCCTATTCCACCTTGTGCTCCTACTAGTAGTGTTTTTATTCTTGAGTAGAGCATTTTTCTTTCAACTAGCATGTCTAGTTGCATATAAATTACGTGTTCTAGATATCAACTCAATATACTAACGAGGAGGAAATTAAAAGGAAGAGAAAGAAGCAAAAGAGAGTTGTTGTATTAGCTGTGTCTATTATGGCTATTATCGCAAACCGGTATCAACGGAGGAGACCTAGACACATCGTAGATGCTAACGAAGTTCAAGAGAGAAATGTCGAGTGCAGAAAACAAATGCTACATAATATGTACCAGGGTTCAAATGTCTATTGCTATGACAGTTTGCGCCTAACTAAGAGATCTTTTACTGACTTGAGTGCCATCTTACAGGAAAAGAGTGGCCTACAGGATACCCTAAATTTGTCGGTAGAAGAAAAGCTTGCAATTTTTCTGCTTATAGTAGGTCATAACACATCGGAATATATGAAATGTGATTTCAGTGCCATGGGGTATGAAGATGGCGATGTTAGTCTTGATGGGCAAGTGGTACCCAAAAAAGACACTTTTCGTTACTTAGGATCAATGCTTCAGAAGGATGGAGACATCGATGAGGATGTCAGTCATAGAATTAAAGCTGGATGGTTGAAGTGGCGGCAAGCGGCGGGTGTCTTATGCGACCCCCGGGTGCCACACAAACTAAAAGGCAAATTCTACAGGACAGCAATCCGGCCGGCTATGTTGTATGGAGCAGAATGTTGGCCCACTAAAAGACGACATGTCCAACAACTATGTGTGGCAGAGATGCGTATGTTGCGCTGGATATGTGGCCACACAAGGAGAGACCGAGTCCGGAATGATGATATACGAGAGAGGGTAGGAGTGGCGCCAATTGAGGAGAAGCTTATGCAACATCGTTTGAGATGGTTTGGACATATCCAACGAAGATCTGAGGAGGCACCAGTGCATATCGGAATAATTAGGCGTCCCGAGAATGTGAAGAGAGGTAGAGGTCGACCAACCTTGACGTGGACAGAGGCTGTGAAGAGGGACCTGAAGGAGTGGAATATTGATAAAGAGCTCGCCGTGGATAGGAAGGGGTGGAAGTGTGCGATTCACGTGCCAGAACCTTGATTTATAGTTTTCGCTTTTCCTCTTTAATCGTTTGACCTTTTCTTGTGCCCATTTAGATCTTGCTGGTTCTTGTGGGTTTTATCTCTTTTATGTGTTTCCCCGTTTCATCGTTTTTCGGTTCTCCTTTGCCTTTGTTTCCCCTTTTTTCTCTTTGGGGGTTGAGCTCTGAGGTTTTCATACGGGGTTTCATCTCTAGCCTACCCCAACGTGCTTGGGACAAAAAGGCTTTGTTGTTGTTGTTTGTTGATAGTAGGTCATAACACCAAAATGAGGCTGATCCATAGCACTTATGGGTGGTCCCTTGAACCAATCAGTCGACACTTCAGCAAAGTGCTTAGAGGGATTCTATCTTTAAGTCATGAGTTCATCAAGCTCCCTAATCCAGAAACCACTCTACCTGAGGATCCAAAGTGGAAATGGTTTGAGGACTGCCTAGGTGCACTAGATGGCACACATATCGATGTGAATGTTCCATTGACTGACCAAGATAGGTACAGAAATAGGAAGCAACGAATCACCACTAATGTATTGGGGGTTTGTGATCGACAAATGAAGTTTATGTATGTCTTCGCTCGATGGGAAGGGTCGGCTTCGGATTCATGCATACTACGTGATGCCATGTCACGGGAGGACTCATTTGTTGTTCCTAGTGGTAAATACTATCTAGTTGATGCTGGATATACAAATGGTCCGGGATTTCTTGCCCCGTACCGATCTACACGGTACCACTTGAATGAATGGGCTATTCAAGGCAACAATCCATCTACTACGGGAGAGTTATTCAACCTATGCCATGCAACAACTAGGAATGTGATAGAGAGAACTTTTGGGATATTTAAGATGAGATGGGCAATCTTGAGGACCAGCTCATATTTTGATTTAGAAAACCAGGTATTCAATTAAAATTCAATCGTTAGTTTTAAAATTGTGTATTGATTTAGCCATATTATTCTATGCGGATTAGGATCATCCATGCTTGTTGCATATTGCATAATTTTTTAAGGGATAAACAAAGAGATATGGATGATATTCTAATACATGAAGTTGATAGTCTCATTTCTGATGCTCCTGCTGAAAATCAAGGAGAAACGAGTCTGATTACGCATGTTCAATCAACTAATGAGTGGGGTGATTTTAGAGACACCAAAGCTAGTGAAATGTTTGTTGATTATCAAGCGAGGCGTGGTCAAAGCTCATAGTTGTATGCTTCTGTTTTCTATGTCTTTGTCATTTATGAATTTTTGTGTTTGTGTTTTTTATATGTGTGGTTCTTTCATTGTAGGACAAGAAAACAAGGGGCTATGTTCCTTGAATGATGAGATGGATAAGGTACTCCTTGATACATTTGTGGACTATTACAATAAAGGTGACAGATGTCAGAATGGGTGGAAGTCTCATGTATACATAGCTGCTGTGAAGAATGTTTGTGAGAAGTGTAATGTCACAATTACAAAGGAAAATATTAGCTCTTGCAGAAAGACCTTTGATAAGCACTACAATATCATTAATGGTTTGTTGTCCACTAGTGGTTTTGGATGGGATTAGGAGAAGAACAACCTCAAAGTTGATAGTGACATTGTATGGGATGAGTACGTTGAGGTAAGAAAATTTTTGTTGTTCAGTTTTTGCAGTTCAATTTTTGTAGTTCAATTTTTGCACTACAAAATCTTTAGTTTTTGCAGTTCAGTTTTTTGCTGCTATAGGCTAGCTAGCCAACCAGAACCATCCATCCTCTTTCTTGCTTTTCTTTTTGCTTTCTTTGGCGTGGTTGTTTGTGGTCATACATACATTCACGCAGAGCAGAAGAGCTAGCTAAGCTAGGTGGGTGCCTGCAACGCGGGACAAAGAAAACTATTTGCTGCCTGGCAAGATGCTAATGTTGCCTAGTAGTTTATTCCATTTTTTGCAGTTTAGTTTATGTTTCAATTCCAAGTTTATTTGTTGATGTATCTTTGTAACAATTTTTTGGTAGAGGAATAAGGAAGCAAAAGGATATAGACATAAGGTTGTGAAGTTTTGGGATCTACTCAGCCTAGTGTACAATAAAGACCAAGCAAATAGAGAGGGTACTAAAACAGCAGCTGAAAGTTCAAAGGAAATGGCAAAAGAGAATGATACCGGAGGCAAGGATGCTCCATATTATGTATCTTTCTCGAGTAGTTTAAAAAGACAAAGATCATATGATTCATTTAACTCTATGTAGTGTGATAAGTTTGACATGCTTACATCTGCATTGAAAGATGACGGTCCAAAGCTACCCTCTTCCGCCGAAGTTCTCGCCGCATTACAAGAGGTTGAGGGACTTGATGAAGACACAGAACTTGAGCTTTTTATGACATCCTCACCTCTAATGCACGCAAGTTTGAGTCGATGATGGCACTCCCAATGGAAAGGAGGAAGAGGTGGCTTATGATGCAGCTAAGGAAGTGAAACAACTTATATGTGAACTTAGATCTATGTGTTGAACTGATTGTGTGAACTTGTCTTTGTGAAACTTTTGTGTGCGAACTTGATGGCTATGTGAAACTATTGTGTGCGAACTTGATGGCTTTATGAAACTACTATGTGAAGATTTGATGTCATTGTAGAACTTTTATGTGCGAACTTGATGACTTTGTGAAACTGTTATGTGTGACTTGCCTTTGTGGAACTGTTATTTGTGAACTTAATAGTTTCTGATAGTTGTAAATTGTTCATGCTCATTTTTAAGCAGATGCAAAGTCAAAAGATCCTTGTTTGTATTCAAATTCAAATTCCGTGTGCAAAGTGTCCAAACAACATCTAGAATTTAATTCTAGGAATTCAATTGCTTGTACAACCAAACAAAAATAATGGAATTGAATCACTTTCTAGTCGATTGAATTCTATATATTTCATTTCTTGGAATTTATTTCTTGGAAAAGATTTCATTTCTAGGCATCCAAACGGGTTGTAAGTGGTTTTATTTATTTATCACATATTTGAATATGTGAATTGTTTTTCGTTTATCTGAATGACTTATTCGGGTCATACAGATATTATTTATAATGAAATATTCTTCTGCAAAGAATACTACTCGTATTGCTCCTTATTATTGTTTCAGGGAAATTATACCGACCTCTTGTGACTTCACGGTTCACGCTCGGGGGCTACTGACTTCTAGTCAGATTAGAAAAAAAAACCAGTCAAAGTGATAGGATCTCCGGTAATCTATCATCATCTACTATATCAATAATCTGGATTCGACTCCAACTCACATTCTTCTTTAACTTGTACACGATTACTAATAGTGTCGTGCCTAATAGTGCTAGTGTTGTGCCGGGCCGGGCCAACCTATACTTGGTATCGACTGTGTACTGTAGACATGAGAGTTTAATAATTACTGTAGACAAAGATGTTAGGAGCTCCTATAAAATCTTTCATTACCAAAGTTTAATAATAAGGAAATGTATAAAAACTCAGTAATTTTGTCTTGAGCTTTTATTGAAGGACAAAATATGTCTTAGCCTGACTCTGCTTGATTCGGCCGCCCCACTGTTAGAAATATATGAAACCTGATAGTTATCGTCACCTCATTTCTTAGAAATATATAGTTAAGATGAGTTCGTACATGACCGCACCTTTCCTCGTAGGCATATAATTATTGCTAATATGAGAAATAAACTTATTCCACTAAATTTTAAGAAATGAACTCAGGAAGCGTCACTTTCATCGAATAAACCGAACACAGTATTTCAAATAACATGTCATAGCTACTCCTACAGTAACTTGTGCGACTGGCATCATTTTATTCAAGTTTTAGAATGAATACAGTAACAAGGTACTACGGCGCGCTGACCAAATCTGAGAACAATGCTATAGCTTGTGTGCTGCAGCCGGCTCCACCATAAGCTCCTACAGTCCTACACCTACAATATATACTAGCACTAAATTAACCCCTCCCTAATTTCATCATGTTTTTATACAGGTCATCCAGCTGACGAGCTCAGGTAACCCAGCATACAGCGGAGTGCCCGACTGACAAGACCACGACAGGAAAAAAAACCGCAACAAAGCCAAAACCACTACTCAGTTCGGCTGACACATGTTCTCCACATTGTTCTACGACACAACCAGAGGGGAATAGCGTTTCTTCGTCACTCTGCTTATGATGTCGCCTAATCCAACAACCCAGCAAGGATGTCTGCCTCACGAACTCAACAAATGATGTGGATGACAAGTGTAGCTAACGTCAGCAGCTGATCTCCCCTTCCTCGGTGTTAGGATCCATCAAAGGCGATATGCTATCCACCATCTCATGTTCTGTCCCTTCGGAATATTTCTTTGTGTCAACGAAAGTGGATGGTGATAGGCTGTTCGCCATTTCATGCCCTACAGCTCCCTGGAAGTCATCCTTCGTGCCAATAACCTTCACGGCTGATATGCAGTCTTGCATTTCATGCCCTGCTGCGTCTTCCTGGAAATCTTTCCTCGTGTTAATGTCCGCTCCCTGGAAGTCATCCTTCGTGCCAATGACCTTCACGGGTGATATGCTGTCTTGCATTTCATGCCCTGCTAAATCTTTCCTCATGTCAACGTCCATCGAGGGTGATGCGCTGTCCTCGACTTCCTGTTCCACCTCATCCTCGAGATCGTTCTTCATGAACAGGCCAAGCCTCTCCAGAGGGCTCCCTAACCCCGGTGGCAAGTCCCCATCAATAAAATCCACGATTAATTTGCCAGGTGGATTCGACTGCCACGTTTTGCTGAAGTTCTCCAGCTCCTTTAGGAAGTCACTGTTGTCAATATCAACAGTCTTCTTCATCTGCACAAGAGGAGATTTATCCCTTCATACCATCAAGCATATAAACTTGCAGGTCAGAAAACCGCAAGCAGGTTGTACCATGCGTACTGCCAGCCGTGCTGCTTCCCTTTCCTGCTCTCGCTTCACCCTCATTTCTTCCTCAAACTTTTGTTGTGCAGCTGCTTCAGCAGCCTTCACCTGAGCCTCAATCCTTGCTTTCTCTGTATTACAATGAAAACAAAATGAAGCGGTACCCATATTAGCATCCACAGGAATGGCATAGCTCATGTAAAGATGATAAAAAAAATCACAGCTTCTCAATATGCCATAATGTAGCTTCTTGACCGAATGTGCAAAGTACTGATTATATTTTCAATCCCTCAAAACAGAACTCTCGACCTCAAGATGCCTATTATTCTAGCGATATATGTACATAGATCATGTCTAAAGAGCACATAGAAGTAAATAGGAAATTTCATCAGCACAAATTGGTCGGAAGATGATAATGTCAACTTCTCAACTCACCTTACAAGTGAAAAAGAAGAATTACTCAGGAAGTTAACTTCAGCGCAGTTTATAACATGCCTTCAGTACCAGGTTCCCATCTTTAACCCCCACCAAAAACATTTAGTCCCAAGCAAGTCAAGTAGACTAAGGATGAAAACCAACAAGAAAAAAGAAAATATGATAATTCAAAAGAGGCATATAGAAATTTAGTGATAGTAAACGGCAGGTCATGTTTTGAGCATGTGGATCACTGATCTCCATGCACTAAGGCTCCAACAGCTTACTTATCTCCATCTCCTATTTCAAACCACACTATGTAAACAGTGCAGTCTACAGTACAAAAGAGTACTTTGCATGGTCATATGCATGATCTGTTGACCATAGCCTAATAGCTGAAGTTCTCAAATCCTGACTGTAACTAGTCTACCAAAAACTAGCTCATAGACCCAGTGGACTGTGACTGAGTTGCAAGGTTATTAAAGCGATAAAACGTTGAAGCGCTCATGAGAACTTTTTAACTTTAAAACATTTAAGCGAGCTTTAAAACGTCTTTTTAAACATGGACAAAATATGAATATAACAAAAATTCACATAATAATGTAACATGTCCATAGCCACACTACCACAAATCCACAATAACACAAGTTCAAGTGTTCAACTAATAGCAATTAGCAAGTGACAACCACAAAAAAAGTGGAATGAAATGTTCAATAGTCCACAATCACAAGCATACCACAAAAGCAACTAAAGTGGAATGCAATGTCCACAACCACAAAGGCACAAACATAGCACAAAAGCAACTAAAGTGGAATGCAATGTCCACAACTGCAAGCACACAAGTGTTACTCAATCTCCCTCTATCATATCTCAATAACCATCATCCAGATCATCTATACCACCATCATTCTTGTCTTTGTCTTGCTCATCACCATAGCCAGCACTATTGTTTGTTTCTTCATCATCATAATAACCAAAATTAGAGGAGATTGTGACCAGATCAGCAGGGAAAGGGAGAAGGATGAGAGCAGGGACAGTGGCAGCAAAGGGAGGCAGTGGCGAGCGTGAGCAGCAAAGGGACAGTGAGCTGGAGCACTGGAGTGGCGAGCACGAGCGCTGAGCAGGGCAGATAGCCAGATACGGAGCGGCGGTGGCGAGCAGCACAGGGAGACGGCGGCGGTGGTGGCGGCGAGCCTGAGTAGGACAAGAAGCGAGCATGGCCAACGCATGGAGGCAACGGCGCGAGCGCCGAGCGTGGCCGCGAGTAGGGAGCAACGCAGGGAGGAGGGGAGGGAGACGGCGAGCTCAAGAAGGATCTTACCGGCGGCGGCGAAGCCTAGGGACGCCGAAGGACAGAGCAAACTCGCGGTCCGTGACGGCTGGGGCACGTCCGTGACGGCTGGAGAAGGACGTTGCATGCCAAAGGAGAAGGAGATCCCTGTTTTAAGTTAGGAGAAATGGGCTGGGCTGGAAATCTGAAAAGCGACAAAACGTGGCCTTTTTATGGCCCAGAGCGTTTTAACGCTTAAAAGTGGCGCTTTAGCACTTAAAACAAGCGCTTTACGTCGATTCGTGAAACGTTACAGCGCTTTACCACCTCATTAGCGCTTAAAAGGCGCTTAAGTGCCTTTTTAATAACACTGCTGAGTTGACTGCAAGGCAGATACCAGTTATTGATTACACATATTAAGCCTATTGTTACCGTAGTTATTAATGTGGTAAGGCGAGTTAATGTGAGCGTCCCCATTTTACCTTTTAAGCAAAAAGGCGTAAGGCAAGGCGACGCCTAAATTTTATATATAAATATAAAAATTAGACAAAATATTATTTATATATCACTAATTCAAAGTTAATAAGCAAGCTAGCACAACTATAAGACCTAGTAGGCCTATTTTAGCATAGAAGAGAGAAACAGATAAAAGAAAAGAAAAAATAAAGAAGCCCACTAGTCAGCCCAGTCTAGCCCAACAGTTTTAGAGTTACCTCACCCAACACAAATATCTACCCCTCAGTTCCTCAGCTGCCGCCAGCAGTTCTCAGCCGCCAGCCGTTCTCCCTCTCCTTCCAGGCAGCTCTCCTCCCTCCCCACGGCTCTCCTCCCTGCACGCCGCCGCCGCCATGACCTGCGCGCCTCAGCCGCTGCACCCTGCATGCTGGTGCAGCGGGACCTGCGTGCAGCGCCACAATTTGCGTGCCGCAAGCAGGACCTGTGTGCCGCCGTCGCCGCACTCTGCGCGCTGTTGCTGCCTATCTTCCCCGCGCAGCGCCTCGGCCTCTTCCCCATGCCTTGCACTCAAGGCAAGGCGACCACGACGCCTTGCCCTCCAGCCTTGCCTTACCACTCCAGTGTTATGTTATACATAGGTTACGGCTTTAGTAGTCCAAGGATCCTCTTAGGCTGGATTAAAAGGCTGAATTAGAAACTGACTCTGATTAGAGGTTAGAGATAAAACAGAACAGGATTGCATGTGCCTAGATCATTTATAGACTTATAGTATAGTTGGTTGGGATGTTGTAACTGAGTAGGATTCCTTTTGTAATAGGCGGCTCCTGGCTATATAAATATACGTACCCACTGAGCCTAGACGTCAAGACAAGCAATTTAATATTCTGATGCCTTATTTCTTTCATGGTATTAAAGCCACCTCCACCCAGCTCTGCAGTACAAACGCCTCTCCTAGGGCCAAGTGTTGTTGTAAAGCTCAACAAGACCAACTTTGCACTTCACAAAACACAAGTTCTACCCATCCTTAAGAGATATGCAGCTACAAGGCTACCTAGATGGCACAATTGTAGCACCCAACGAGAACTCCGTCAAGCAAGATGATCGACAACGTCAACCCGGAGTACATCCGATGGATCGCGCTCAACAATCGATCCTTGGCTTCCTCATGACACACATTACTCAAGAAGTCATGGGTTATGTTGCCATCCACGAAACACCCCATGAGGTGTGGTCAGAACTACAGAAGACCTACGTCTCACAAGAGCCTGAACCGTGAACTGCAAAAGACCTATGTGTCACAATCAAGAGCCTGAACCGTGAATGTGTTGCCCTAGGAACTACAAGAAAAGGTAATATGACAATGGTTGAATATATTGCCAAGATGAAATCTCTTGCAAATAAGATGGCATCTGCAAAGAAGATTGTTGATGATGAAGAACTTGTCTCGTCATTCTGGTAGGACTTAATGGAGTGCAACTTGGTGGTCTCTGCACTGGTGGCCCATGTTGAGCAGGTCACGCAGCTCAAACCACCTCTCAGTTTCTCAACTTCGACGCCAAAATGGATCTACTTCATGGAGACCATCAAACTTCTGATAATGTTGTGAGGGTGCGGAAACAACAAGCACAGTCACGGACGTGATCGAGGTAGAGCACATGGTGGTCCTCCTGGTGGTCATGGACACCAACGTATATCGTCATCTTCGTCTGATGGACATACACAA
This sequence comes from Zea mays, assembly GCF_902167145.1. Lineage (NCBI taxonomy): Eukaryota > Viridiplantae > Streptophyta > Magnoliopsida > Poales > Poaceae > Zea > Zea mays. The sequence continues at coordinate 211,472,282 of NC_050099.1, forward strand.
GCTCGGCGCACTGACAAGATTTGTCAAGTCTGCTGCAAGTAGGCCATATTGCCCTCGATTGTTGATACTGCTATGATGAGAGCTACAACTCCGATATCAAGACTACAGTTGCGGCCACCTATGGTGGCTATGGTGTCGACACGAACTGGTACACTGATATAGTGGCAATAGATTAGATTACATCTAACCTAGACAAGCTCATAGTTCAGAACAAGTAAAAGGGGGGAGATCAGATCCTCAAAGCCAATGGAGCAGGTATGAATATTGGTAACATTAGTCATGTTGTTATTGATATCCCTATTAAAACTTAGGCTGTTCGCAGCAGATCGTGTAAAATAGGGGATTTGCACTGTAGATTACACTATTTACAGAGTGACGTTTGAAATAGGAGATGGAATAGGATAGTTGCGGGAGACAGCCTTATACCTCAACAATGTCTTACACATTCCTCATGCCACAGAATCTAGTCTCACTTTATTGTTTTTCCAAAGACAATTGTCTCACTTGAATATTTTTCTTATCACTTTCTGATTAAGGATCTAGACATGAGAAAGGTCCTGCTCCAAGGTAGATGTGAAGACAGTCTCTACCCCTTAACAAGTCTCCGGCGAGGGGCTCTCAACATCATCAAGATGTCCCCTCACCAATGGTATAATCCCTTTGGTCATCCGTCCTTTCAGATTATTCAGAAGTTAGTTAGCCAAAATAAGATTTCGTGTTCTAGTGAGTCCATATAGTTTGTCTATAATGCCTATCAGTAGACAAAAAATCATCAACTTTCCCTATCCTACATCAACAAATGTCTCATTAAAACCCCTTAAAATTATGCTTTCGATGTATAAGGTCCTGCTCCCAAGTCTAGGTCAAAAAAAGTATCATGTCAATTTTATTGATGATTTCAGCAAAAGTTCACCTAGGTCTATATGCTCAAATTTAAATTTGAAGTGTTTGAAAAGTTTGTTAAATTTCAAAACATGGTCGACTGTTGCTTGAACACCAAGATCATTGTTTTCCAAAGTGATTAGGGAGGTGGGTACCAACGTCTTAACTAGTTTTTCACCAAGATAGGTACTTCACACCTAGTGTTTTGTCCCCATGTTCATCAGCAAAAGACCCTCCTGAAAGGAAGCATCGCCACGTAGTAGAGATTGGTCTATCTTTGCTTGTGCATGCTTCAATGCCACAAATTCTAGGATGAAGCATTTGTTGTTGCGTACCTTATAAATTGCACACCCACCAAGTTGCTCGAATATTCTCTTGAGAAGTTATTTCAATAACTTCCTGACTATCATTTCCTTAAGGTTTCGATGACCTAACTTTCGTCCTTACAATACTAGCAAGTCGTCATTTAGGCTAGTTCATTTTGTTTTCCTCGAGAGGGAGGGAGCTGAAGAGGTCAAGGATTTCAGACCTATTAGCTTAGTGCACAGCATGGCAAAACTAACAACTAAGGCCCTGTTTGGGAATACAGTTCTTCCAAACTGCAGTTTTTCAAATACTAAAGTATACTTTAGTCATGACATTACTACAGTTTACAATGCTTCAGTTTTCGAATACAATAGTATCCAATACGTCAAGGTGTTTGGGAAAAACTTTGGCTGAGACCAAAGTTTCCAAAACTGCAAAACAAATGCAGTATTTACAATACTACAGTTTAGTATACAGAGATTTCAGATGAGTTGCCAAACACCTCAAAGTATATAATACCATAGTATTGCTCAATACTACAGTATTGCTTCAATACTGCAGAAAAACTTTGTTCCCAAACACCCCCTAAGGTTCTTGCTAACCGATTGGCTCAAAAACTACAGGAGATGGTCTCACCTCGACAAAGTGCGTTTATTCAAGGCCGTTTCATTCAAGATAACTTCATGCTTGTGCAACAAACTGCCAGATTTCTTCATCACCGAAAGAAAGCAAGAATCCTCTTGAAACTCGACATCACAAAGGCTTTTGACTCTATTTCTTGGGCTTTCCTTCTAGAAGTTATTCAGAAACTAGGTTTTGGACAGATTTGGAGAGACATCTTTAGTGGTCTTTTGGCAACCTCCTCCACTCAGATTGAAACAAGGGGACCCGTTGTCACCAATGCTTTTTATACTGGTTATGGATGTACTTGGTTTTCTAGTCTCTAAAGCAGAGGAAAGGGGGCTGCTGCAGCCACTATCAACCAGGCCACTGCAACATAGGCTATCCCTCTGCAGACGATGTGGTATTGTTTTTACAGCCAAAAGATCAAAACATTCAAGTTGTTCTCAACATTTTGAAGCTTTTTGGGGAAGCTTCGGGGCTGCAAACTAATGTGCAGAAAAGCTGTGTTTATCCCATCCGTCGCGGCGTTGGGGAGATGGAAGTCCTGCAGCAGCAGCTGCCTTGCCAGGTTTCTTCCTTCCCTTGCACTTATCTCGGCTTGCCCCTGTCACTAAAGAAGCTAACCAGAGGGCAAGTGCAGCCCATTATTGACGAAGTTGCTGATCAATTACCTGGGTGGAAAGCTGAGTTACTATCAAGGGCTGGGAGAATGGTTCAAGTCCAATATGTGATGACAGGAAAACTTATTTACCTCGCCATGGCTGTTGATTTGCCTCCAGGAGCTCTCAAGGCTATAGATAAAATCAGAAAGGATTCCTATGGAAAGGAAGAAGAGAGGTTAGAGGTGGTCACTGTTTAGTGGCGTGGGGAAGGGTTTGTAGACCAATTGAGTTGGGAGGGCTGGGTATTTTCAGCCTAAAACAATTGGGTTGGGCCCTTAAAATGCGATGGTTGTGGTTGGCCAAAACTGAACCTTCTAAGCCATGGGCATTCCTACATATACACCTCTCTGAAAAGGTTAGATCCTTCTTTTCAGCTGTAACATATACTGAAATTGGAGATGGTGCTTCAACCTTGTTTTGGCAAGACCATTGGATTTTTGGAAAAAGAATAGAATACTTTGCTCCTAGATTGCTTGTGGCTGTTCCCAAGCAATACAGAAAGTGCAGAACTGTTCAGGACGCTCTTGCAGATAACAAATGGATAGCTGATATTAAGGGTGCGCTTACTGTCAGGGTGCTTGCAGATTTTCTTGACCTATCAGAAAACTTGCTTTCAGTCAATATTTACCCAGGGTGTAATGATAAGCACATTTTCAGTATTGCATCTGATGGAAAATATTCTGCCAAAGCAGACTATAATGGACTATTTATTGGATCCACTCATTTTGATCACTGGGAGCGAATTTGGCATTCCTGGGCGCCTCCTGAATGCAATTTTTTTCTTTTGTTAGCTGCCTTGAAAAGGTGCTGGACAGCTGACAGGCTACAAAAAAGAGGTCCCAATCATCCTGAGAGATGCCCCCTTTGTGACCAAGAGCCTGAGACTATAGATCATCTACTTGTAGGGTGTGTCTTTGCGAGGAACTTCTGGTTTATGCTGCTTGGACAGGTCAACCTCCAAAGTTTTACTCCTCAGGTTGGAGAAGAAAATGTCATGCAGTGGTGGAAAAGCTGCAGTGACCAGCTGCAACAGATTGCTAGAAAAGATCTCAACTCATTAATTATCCTGGGGCTTTGGACAATTTGGAACCACAGAAATTGATGTGTATTTGATGGTCTTTCTCCTAACTTGGAAACAGCCATCAGAATAGCGGAGGAAGAAAGAGAGATGTGGGAGCTGGCTGGTGCCAAGAGTTTGGCCCTCCTTACTGCCTCAATCCCGGGGATTGGCTCATAGTGTTTTTTTTAGGTTGTTTAGATGGATCTTCTTAGGTTTCTGAGTTTTAGACCTCCGTAAGGGAGTCTTTGTACCTGGTCTGTTTTTTTCAGACCTTTTCCTTCTTAATATAACGGGGCGCAGTTCTCCTGCGCTTTTCGAGAAAAGGTTCACTCTTGGACATGGTCTTAAAATTGTGAAGTATCCCTCCATTATTGTGAGTGCCTTCTCTGATGCAAATTGGCCAAGTGACATAGATGATGGCCCTGTTTGTTTCGGCTTCTAGCAGCTTCTGACCACCAAAAGCTACTGCGGACTGCCAAACGCTCAGCTTTCCAGCCAGCTTATATAAAATTCGTTGGGGGCAAAAATCATACAAAATCAACATAAACACATAATCGGTTGAGTCGTTGTAATAGTAGGAATCCGTCACTTTCTAGATCCTGAGCCCTATGAACAACTTTATATTCCTCCACACGTAATCGTAATGATACTCAGATTCCCCCCACAGCCAGATTCTCCCCACAGCCAGATTTCTAGAAAAGTTGGTCAGATAAAAGCTGAACCAAACAGGCCCGATAGACGCTCAACAAGAGGCTTTGTAGTATATCTTGGTAGAGATCTAGTATCTTAGAGTGCTCGCAAGCAGCCCATAGTCTTCGGCCTCCCGGTCAATCACTGAAGCTAAATATAAAGCCATAGCTAATTCCAAAGCAGAGTTGATGTGGATCCAGTATTCTATAGGAACCAAAAGGGTCCTTGTCCTCCTGTCACAAGGATCCAGTGTGTAACATTGGAGCTACCAATCTTACAACAAATCCAGGTTTCATGGCCGTATGAAACATGTTGAGATTGGTTTTCATTTTATGGGAGAAAGAGTAGTTTAAGGACTTTTGGAGGTAAAAACTATATCTACAAAAGAACCAAGATGCAGATGGTTTTACTAAGGCACTGACTATGCAAAAGTTGGCTTCACTTAGAAACAATTTAACTTGTGCAAGTCATGATTGAGGGGGATGTTAGAATATGTTATAAATACGCTATGGACTTGGTTGTCCAGAATCGTCTTGGCTAGATTAGAAACCGACTTTGATTAGAGATTAAAGATAAAACAAAACAGGATTGCATGTGTCCAGATCATTTAGAATTGAAGTCGGTTGGGAATTTGGAAAGTTGTAACCGAGTAGAATCCCCCTTGTAATAGGCTGCTCCTGCCTATATAAATAGGCAGCCCCATCAACTTTAGTGGTCAAGGCAAGCAATTTAATATTATGGCATTGTGTTTCTTTCATCCAGGATGTAAAACAAGTAAAAAGATTTTATTAACACAGTTTTTCATCATGTCCATAATTGAGGGTCTTTCGCTTGTATCTATCTAATGGCCTAGTGCTGATACAAAACATCAATCTGCAGAATCTAAACACTCAGGCCAAAACAGCATGCCTTGTCTTAGTCTCTTCACCACTAAGTACAAATCAACGTGACATCACGCTAAACTCGGGACACTGCTGATACTTCACCAGGGACATTGGTGCAAAGTTATGGTTTCTCAAAGCGAAGAGTCAAGAAAGCTTATGAGTACTTTTATTTAAAAATTGTTTCACTAATACAAAACTATCCCTCAGACAGGACCAGTCTAGGTAAGAAGTCTACACCAGTCTCAGTGACAGACGAACACCTATATCAGATATTTCTTCTCAGGAAGTCTAGAGGTACTAAAAACAGATCCAGATCACAATTATATATGACATTTACCTTCTTGCTGCCTCTTTTCCAGCCTCTCCTTTTCCAATTGCAATTTCACAGGGTCTATATTCTTCCCCTGGGGCATCAAAACGGCATGTCAGCAACAGCTGCATCACTGCACAGAGATAAGCTTTGTCCTCTGCAAAGCCAAATAGAAGATCACAAAGTTCAGCATATATTTTTGGAATATTACATGATCCAGAAGTGCCTTCTGTTGAGCCTTCACTATAGTCCCAGCAAAACGACTCCTGAGCATTGCTGCACGAAGAGCCCTGCTTGGTGATAAAGGTTCATCACAAAGGTAACTTTCCTCACCTGGAACTCACATGAGAGCAAGCAGTACATTAGCCAAGAATTATATGGACAAAATCAAGTACACTAAGCTCCTAAATGTTAAATTTTCATTGATTCCAGTAATAGGAATTAAAAAATAAGCAGATAAATTAAGGGAGAACATGTGAAATAACCTTGTACAGAGGAGGCGATAGGCGAAGTAGAAATGTCATTGCAAGACCATGAATCATTTCCTAGGATTTCAAGTATATTAGCAACACAGAAACCCTGGAATAACATTGTGCAGAAATGCTCAACATACCAGTTGAACCAGAGCTGCGCTCAGTTTCTCGTGTACTTGAAATTTTAGCATTCTCCTAAAGTTAGAAAATATAGCTTTAGATGAGTTACAAATTTGTTTATACTGTGAACAGATAATAATGAGTCAAAAAGATTGAGAAGGTAACTCATGCCCAATACCTTAGCAAAAGGAAAAGTGCAATTTAAATATGCCTCTTTGTTGCCGGTAGGAAAAGAGTGGTTTAATGACCCCTCTTTGACACCAGCTGTTTGAACAGGTATATCTGAATGAAAAAGAAAGCATTAACAATTACAACAATGAGTTCTAATTAACCTTAGGGTAAAAGCATGTCATGTAATGCATATAAGTAAGAAATTATGACATTGACACCTTTGGAAGAGGTATGTGCAGAGCTGCGCACGGAAAATTTGATTTTTACCTGTACAAATAATAGATAGCAGTACTTTTAAAATCACATTACCACCAGAGAAACAAATCAAGTGAATAAGAACATGTGTGGTCTCACTTTGGAGGATAATGCATCTGTCAGTGTCTTCTTTGCAAACGAATTTGAGCAAGGTACTGGCCCTCTTGCAGCCAAAGATTTAGGATTTGAGCAGGCAACCTGCCCTCTAGCAACTGTAGACTTCGAATCCACGATAGCTCGAACTTTTATGGCCTTTGTCTTCTGCTCTTGAACAAGGTTTCGGCCTCTAAATTTCCTTTCTACTGATTCCCATTCTGAGTCAAATATTTCATTCAATTCTCTAGCGAAAGCATGTACATCATTGCCTGGAGGATTATACTTCATAGCATTTGAAAATGTTAGCCTCACATCTGCTGCGAACTCCTCAATGCTTACATACTTCTTTTTTGTGAGTTTATTCTTAACAGTACCCAAATCCATTGGGTTGCGGATAACATCAAAGTAGTCAGGAATCTTATATAGATCTGGATCAACAGGATCTTTGAAAAGCCAACCACCTTTGTGATCGATGAGCTTCCTTACAATATTTCCACACAGCCTTATCATCCTGCTACTTTTCATACTTGCAGCCTTGAGATTATAAGATGACTGATGCTCGCATGTAGAAATTGATGTCACCCCAGATTTTTTAGAGGGTTTGCTTCCCTCAACATCAGAATCTGTATCAGAGCCTCCCAATTCAGTGCTTATATAAACTCCTCTCCTCTTCTTACAGGCTTGTGCCATCATTGTGTTTGGCCAGAGAGTTTGATTTCTTGTCTAACAACGGAGCAATAACTCAAGACTTGGTAAATGGTGAAGCAGTGTCCAAGACCCACAGAGCACGGGTCTTCCTCAGCCAAGCCTGTAGGTGGAGCATTCAGAAGAAGCTACTAAACACGCCAAAAGAAAAAAGTAGGCCCATATCCCCACACCAGATATCCAACAGAGTTGCAGCAATGGACTTAAGTGAGTTATTTATTTAATTTTAACCAATTCAGGGACAATGAGAATTGCTGACACGTTAAAAGAACTGCATGACCACTATTAATGTTTAGAAATTCAGATGAATGAATAAACTCAAATCCAGAATGAAAAAGAGCAAATGTACATTTTCCAGAAATGCTGGATGAATGACCTACACAATCCACCCAAACTAAAAACAGTAGGCACATGATGCATTCGGGTAACCCAAACTTCCAAATATTGCATTCTGGTAACCCAAACTTCCAAATGTTCAAGTTGGCATTACAAACTGATACCCGACTTTTGCCCCCGAGAGAACACTACCAATAATTCGAGTATACCTGATGTACCCAAAATTTGACAAAACCAGCAAAATAGACAATTTTGGTGTTTTAAAGCAGTAAACAACAAGTTTTTCCAGCATTTAATAGAGGAAAAATATATAACCAATCACACATCTAGCAAATACCAAAGTACCAAACAGCACATGTTTTCAACAACAACAGAAATGTGTTCAAACTGATAAACATATACTCTCATACACATCATAGATCACACAAACATAAAATTCGGGTATTATGGGCAGTTCATATACCAAGGATCATAGATCATCCCCACAGACCAACACGAGTCTTTTGTGCGCATTTTGTCCTCACTCATCCGCAACCGAGAAGAGTCGGTCACCCATCCCAAGATTGCTCTAGGCCAAGCAAGCTTAACCTAAAGTTTCTTTCGAGATAGGCCTCTAAAAAAGAAGATACACCTTGTTGGTACGAGTATTCTATCAATCCTATTAAGTTGTTGGGTACCGACAGGTGGACCCAAACACTCAGAGACAGAAAGGGGAGCATAGCGCAAAACAATACGTTAGATAGGGAATTGTACCGTTTCGTTATGCGTGTCCCGTCCAGCTACAGGACAGGGGTATTTATAGGGTAACCCAGTGTAGGTGGTCCAAAATACAATCGTACCCCCAGTTACCAACTACATTACCAGAATATTCTGTGTAACAGGGTAATTACAACACTGTAGCGCCCAGTGGACACATACACTCACAATCTTACCCTCTGGTTACACTGCCAGATGGGCCCGCCGGGGAGCCCCATAACTAGGCTGGTGACCCGAACGGGTCTTCTTGCCTAGAGCCTTCATCGTCCCGTGGCCTTCGCGTATTGGGACCCCTCACTCCTCACGGGGACGTAGCTTGTGGGCCCGCCAGGGAGCCCCAAAACTAGGCTGGTGACCCAAGCGGGTCTTCTTCCCTAGAGCCTTCATCGTCCCGTGGCCTTCGCGTATTGGGACCCCTCACTCCTCACGGGGACGTAGCTTGTGTTGAGTGCCCCCTGGAGTCGTGGCGGGCAAAGTCCTCGACCTCAATGTTTGGCCCGCGCCTGGGCTTTCGCTTGGGCACCGGTCATCGCCACGGTCGAGATTAGTTGCTTGGTCGAAGGCTACATCAAAGTTTTGCTCGACGAAGGGTCCGGCTATCCTAGGCTTGCGCTCAAGTATGGTTAGTCAAGACTCAAGACAAGGGGGCAAGTCTTCGCGGTGCTGATCGAGGTCTGGTTTGGCCTCCGCCCCAACATAAGCCTTGGGCTAGGATCTCACAATCCGACCATGATATCACAATCCTCCCCCCTTAAAAGACCGACATCTTGTCGGTCAACCCCAAGCCAGGAACCTCCCCCTTGGCCATGTCTGCATGTCTATTGTCATCATATGCCATGCCATGATCGTGAAACCGCGAGGGTCGGCTATGATACCATTTGTAACACACCCTATTCACTCCCAGACCAGCGGTACTTACTCCTGGCAGCCCTCTAAAATCATAGACCATCCCCACAGACCAATGTGAGTCTTTTGTACGCATTTTGTCCTTACTCATGCGCACCCGAGAAGACTTCCCTGTCGGTCACTCATCCCAAGATTGCTCTAGGCCAAACACGCTTAGCCTAGAGTTTCTTTCAATGTAGGCTTCCAAAAAGAAGATACACCTTATTGGTATGAGTATTATATCAATCCTATTAAGCCTTGAGCTAGGATCTCACAATCCACTTGAGTCATGATATCACAACACTCGAGCTGCCCAAATTAAATCTGGGTATCTTGAGTTACTTCCAATATTGTAATAGGATATTTCAGGTACGGGTAGCTCCACTCTGAGTCCAGGTAGTTCGGGTTCAGACATCGGGTTTTGTTCCCACCCCTACATGCTTTTAAAATGGCAATTGGCAAAGCTCTAATCAAGTAACCAAACATAGTTTTTTAAGCAATGAAAATATCATGTGACATGTCGCTCTTTCAGGCAGCTCTAACTATAATTTAGAAATAGTCTATCCCAATTCTACTGGTTTAGAAGCTCGTCCCAAACTAATCTTGCTCAGGTAAGCGAGGATTACATATATTACTACCAATATGTGTTCAATCGATGTTATCAAGCCAAAAGAGGTTACATGTGACTTCTTTGCAAATTTGGGCTTATATAATCAGTTATACCCATAAATGGAACATTTCAGCTTATATACAATGAGTCCAAAGGATGTATAACAGAAATGAGAGGTAATTCTTTCTCCACTTGCAGAGGATGTACTAGCATAATAAAGAAATGACAAAAACAGAACAGCAAAACCAGTTGAGAAACAGAAGCAGCAAGTTTTAGTGGAATCAACATTTCGGATTTCTCAATGCTAAATCTGATTCTCCCGAATAGTAACGGTATCATCCCCAACTGTTAAAATAACGATATTTCCGTTTCCACTAATTAATATTGCACGTTGTCATAATGGTATTGCATGTTTCCATTTCCACTAATTATCAAAATCAGCTAACGTCTCATTTTAGCCTACCCAACGAGCCATGCAGGAAATAGAAACAACTATGAACCAGACCAAGTGCCCAGACAGAAACCATCTACCTCAAAAAGTCCATCAAAGAAGCACTGTAATGCAAGATGATGCAATTCTAAAGCACTATAGAGGAACCACAGGATAAGGCACGCAAGCACACAACCCATTAAGCAAACCCTAGAATCCCCAACTAGCCCTAAAGACAACAAAATATTCTAGGGAGGTCGAGGTCCCATAAAGGTTGCTTTGGAATTCGGTTTCGTGAGAAATTAGGTCCGGTCCTTTCGTATTGGCAACGAAACCGGATCAATTTTCCTGCAGATCCGAAAGGAATGGGTTCATTTCCCTGATGGCACAAACTAACCATAACCTATCTCGAAGAGCCCCGAGTAAGGCACGCCAATTCCTTGATCATTCCACGCGAACCGATGGGAAAAGAACATGTTCTCATGCTTGGAAAGTGAATATCCTAGCTAGGATGAGGACGCGATAGAAATGAAAATCCTAGGCCGCCGGCTCGAAGGTAAAGAGAGACGAGGAAGAGGAGCACACCAACCTGTGGGGGACACTTGGCGCTCGCCGGCGCGGACGAGAGAGGGTGCACCAGACCTGTCTCCCTCCCCTCCAGGTCCTCCGCCTCGCGGTGAGGGCGGATCGGGTTGGATGCGCCTCGCCCACGGCGCGGAGGGAGCCGGGAAGGGAGGGGGCGCGTGCTGGCTGGCGACGCCACGCGGCTCCCTCTTCTTCCCGGCGAGAGGCAACGGGGAAAGGGGATTAGGGTTGCGAGCACGGGCACGGGCTCGGCCTTTCGGCGGCGGGAGTCGAAACGACGCGGACAGCTCCTCTTGGCTCTTCGGTTGCACTCGAACTCGGGGGTGTGGGGAGAAGGTGCTGGTGACCTGAGGTTGGTAGCAATGACAACTGACAACGTCTATATCCATAGTATATTTGGTTTGTTGTCTAACTTATTATATTTTATCTAACTTTTTTATTTAAAATTGGTTCTTTAATTTAAACGATTAACCTTAGGTAAACTATGGCACAATTATCTATGAACCAAACAGTCTCTTAGGGTGTGTTTGGTTTGACTTTTGGCTTTGGCTTTTGCCCCCTAAAAGCCAAAAGCCAACCAAAGGGCTGAATCAAGGAAGCAGCTTTTTCTAAAAGCCGACTTTCTTCTAGTGCAAATCTGAAAGCACCTCTGGACCTGCTTTTAGTGGCTTTTCGGATGGAACTATGAAAACATATATCGAAGAATTTTTAACGACTTTTAGTGGTTTCCACCAAACGGTTTTTAGCTTTTTAACAGCTTACAGACTACAGCAGCTTTTTCCACAGCTCACAGCCCACAGCAACTTTTTTCACAGCCACAGCCCAACCAAACAGACCCTTAGACTGTCCGCAGCATCACGCCATATCCCTCCTCTCCCATATTCCTTTTAGGCATATCCCTCCTCTCCCCTATTCCTTTTAGGGGCTACAGGCCACCTCTTAGTTCTGTAGCGTAGCCCCTTACTGCACCCCTTGTAGCGGACTGCCTCTCTCTTATGGCAAATAGAGGGATCCCTGTTCACCTCCCACGAGCGGCTTCTCGAGGACACCAGCGGTCGCGCGCTCCAGAAGAAAACGACGACAACGGTAACACGCGTCTTGAGTCACGGTGGATTTCAGGCGGAGGTTGTGACACTATGAAAATCATTAAATAAAAATAATACATTTAGTTAATAATGATATTTATGATAATAAATTTTTCCATTGAAGTGTTTGTTATTTATTTCATTCAGAATGATTTTTGATTACTCATAAGTAATTTTTAATATTGAAAATCATTTCTTCTTAAATTAAAATTCACATAAATAATATATAATAAATATTAGTCTAAGAATTTATATGTTGTTATAAATAATTTTGGTTTGATTATTATGATTTTTAGAGTTATTTCAAAAATGTATTTTGAATTCAGAAAAAGGAAAAAAAAACCTAACTATCCTAACCCTAGCCGGCCCACTAGGGGCCCAATACTCAGCAGCCGTCGCTCCCCATCTTCCTAGCTAGCGCGCGCGCTCCTCTCCCTGCAGCCGCCGCCACCCACCAGGCCCCACCTTCTTCTCTCCTCCCCCTGCTCTCCTCTCCCTGCTCTCTTCACTGTGCAGCCGCTAGGCGCCCTGTATCCCACGCCAAGCCGCCAGGAGCAGCGCTCCTGCCCCGCCCGCGCCTGCACGACGCCAGCCGCGCCTTGCCCGCAGCCAGGCCGGTCGCGCTCAGGCCGCCGAGCACCAGCGCGCGACACGACCCCGAGCCTCGACGCGCCGCGCGACCTCGCTGCCCAACCCGACCGAGCAACACCAGCGCCCAGGAGCAGCCCAAAGACAGGACCTCGCCTGCGCGCCCCTACGTCCGCGAACACCGAGCGAAGCCGCGCACCTGCGAGCTGTGCAGCAGACCGCGCCGCCAGGAAGTCTGGACCCGAGCCGTGCACCCCTCGCGCAGCTCTCACGCCGAGCCCAGCGCGCCACGCCCAAGGCCGAAGACCGAGCAGCCCCGACCGTTTCCTCTGCGTTCAGGAAACTTCAATGGAGCCGTTACTTCTCTCCCATTAATCCCTCCATTGATGAAAGCCATTATTGGTGCTTGATGACGCCGGCCGTTCCTCCTCAGCGACCCTCTCTCTCCCTCTCCTCACTCTATAAATAGGAGCCGGACCTCTCTCTCCAAGCCATCCCGAGCTCACTCCTATTGCCCCTCACTCCTCGCCGACGAAACTCTGTCTGTCGTTCGTCGATTGCCGGAGTCGCGCTCAGCAGCACCACCGCTCACCGTCGTGCCTCACCGGAGTTCGTCCTCGCCGTTCACTGTCTGTTCGCGTCTCGCCGTCGTGAAGCTTGTCGCCGGACCGTCCGCGTTCCCCGTCGGAGCTTCGCCGTCCACGCAGCACCCCGACCGGAACTCGCGTCCGTTCCCCCTGTCCGTCGAACCCCCCCGGTTCCGTTCCCTGCTCGTCGACGTTCATCGCTGCGCTTGAGCAAGAATCCAAGGTTAAAAACAACCCCAAAAGTTGATTTATGTTCTAAATCACGTTTTAAATTAATTTATGAATTATTGTTGTAATATTGAGATGATGCGATTTGGCGATATTCGTGTATAATTTTAGAGATTTTTGATGTATGCGTGTAGCCAAAATTGAACCCGCGATAATATTTTAAATATACGTATGATTTTATGAGCACGGTCACTATTCACTACTTCAGTGATTTTCATACTAGAAATGTTTATTTTGCTTTAGTGTGTAGAGCGATAATTGGTTAGTATTGATATAAGCATAATTTTAGTGATATAAGAAATTGAAATAAGAATTAAGCCACGTATTTCCGGGCGAATGAAAAATGTATAGATTTTACTGTTCATAATAAATGTAAGTATATCACCTAATTGCTTAAGGATAGTAAAATGCTCATTTATGTTATAATAACCATGAATAGGTTATTAAAAGTTCCATTTAGTAAATTATAATTATTTTTTAGTATATTAATGTTAGAGGAATTAAATAAACAATTTTTAGTTATACGTATAAATTCTATTTAGAAAAGAAAGGAGAAAAACCGGAAGAGTATAATTTATGATAATGTTAAAATGACTTAATTAGACACTCATGCTTTCCTAATAAAGAAATTGATAGTTATATTGGTAAATATAGGTTTCTTACTAAGGAATTAGATAATTTGTTTCTAACTTTAAAATGACCTATTTAATAGTTATCATATTTAACAAGATTCATTATATATGTTTAAGTATAGCTGTATTAAATAGAAACTTAAAAGTAATATGTCACATAACTTTTCTAATAATGACTTAATTAAGTGCTCACACCGTCATAACTTAAATGATAGTTAATACTAATAAATATAGTATTCATTTTAATTATCTAGATCATTTGTTCCTACAATAGAATTAAAGATAATTAGTAGATTAATTATCCTTTATCATAATTTATTAGGCACACCATAACTTTCCATAAATAGGTGTTTAATAATAATGATCTTTTCACATAAAACCTATTTAGACTTATATCGTAGTTTGTCATAAGTGATTGATTAACAATATTTATAATATGCTCCATAATGCTCCTACAATTAATAACGTGATTAGTAGCCCATTAACATTAGATATAACATATATCTTTTCTAAAAGGTTAAAAAGGTCTAATATCGTTATTACATGTTTTATCATCTTATAAACCCTTAATCGTAGACATATCACATATGACGTTTTATAAAAGATTAATTTGATGAACCTAATATTTGTATATTTTAATAAAGATATTTTAAGCTCATGCCTTATTTTATAAAGTATAGATCACACACTTTTGAAAAGAATACCTTTTTATTATAGCTCTTGCGTGTAATGTTTTTGAAAAGCGAGCGCTCTTTTTGTTATGTTTTCTTTTAGCTTTGCGTATGGTGAATGTTGTATGTTATTGAGTGGTGTTTGTTTCTTCTTGTTTGTTTGTGTGATATTCAGTGATTGATCCCAAATTTGAGAATCAAGATTCAAGAACCTCAAGTTTTCTGTAAGCAAAGCAAGTGGACTTCTCCCTCTGCATATTCTGTTTGATCCCAAACAATACATTTAATAAAGTTTATTCTTTTGGATATATATGCATAATTTGACGAGTTACCTATTTAGATAACCTTTCCAACCTTATTCCTTGATCAAACCTGGGAATTATACTTTAGCTTTGTAGCTATGCTATTGCTACAACTTAACTTTATGCAGTCACTCCCGCTTATGATATTAATGTTCCAAATGGTAAGTTTACATTATTGTTGTTAACCCGATGGTTAAACAAGATTATTGCATATTAATTGGAACATGGAGTGACCACCCGGGAAAACAGTGCTACCATGAGAACTATCATGGCTCTGGTCTTGGCTAAATAACTAGGGAAGTCTTATGTTGGGTGCTGGTCGTGGTCGACAGGAACGGGGGCATCTGGCAAGCTCTTATAGTTCCGGCTTAGGCAGATTGGATACGGGCATAGTTCCCAAAGCTTTACCCTGTAGTCTGGACTATAAGTTGGTTACGGTAGGTGTGCCTTATGCAGTTTGACCATTTCCAGCATTTGCGTAATGAGGACTCTAGGGAGAAGCCTCGTAGTGAGACCCTGGCCATTCACCTCGGAAGTGAATACGGGTCTAGCTAACCCGGGCAAGAAGGGAATCGCGACTCATGGGTAAAGATGTGCCACCTCTGCAGAGTGTAAAACTGATATATCAGCCGTGCTCACGGTTATGAGCAGCCTGGACTCCTCACATGATAATTGAACTTGAAGATGGAAATAAATCGAGATCCGATGATCTGCCAATGGTTTGCTTAAGTGGTTTCACTTAAGTGTTTTTGATATACTCATGTACCTTTGTTTAATGGGAATACTTGGGATTCACACTTATTAGTAAGACAGGTGTTGATAATAAAATATTGACCAACTAAAATGCTTACTGCTCAACCTCAGCCTCACCTTGTTACCTTGCATTAGTTTTTCCCCCACTTGCTGAGCCCCGACCATAAGTGAGCTCACCCTTGCTTAATTTTGATCAGAAGTTGCAGGTGAAGATTATGATGCTGAACTCCATGGATGCTAGTCTAGTGATACCCCCGGTCATCTTCCTGTGGATGGATGTCCATGTTCGCTGTACTTTGATGAATAAAGGTTAAGACATTATGTCTGTTCGAAGTGTAATATGTTAATATAATCGTTATTTACGCTTTTATGCATTGTTCTTTTGATATATTACACTTGTGATGTCAACATATGTGTGGAAATAGATCCTGGCACACATATGCTATGCACCCGGCTCTGCCCCTCAGAACCGGGTGTGACAGAAGTGGTATCAGAACAATGTGACCGTAGGTCGCTAGATTAGTTAGAAATGGAAAGCCCAGCCAGTCTTTCAAAGCCTGATATATTTTTCTCCATAAAAACTTACTTTATATAAAACCTCGTCTATTTTATCTTCAACCCTTCTTGTCTGATTCTTCGTCTATCAGAAGGTTCTAATGAGAAGCACTGCAAGATGATCAAGCTAGGATTGCAGAACTTGAAGCGAAGTTTGCCAGAAGAAACCTTTTCGAAGCTATCAACGATGCCCTATTCTCTGTCTTATCCCCACTCCGCAAGAAGTTTTGTTATGGATCCCCTGGATCTATTATTTGACTTCTTGGCTAAGGTGATAGGATTGTTCTTTAGTATTAAGATTTTCGACTAGATCGGTAATGGCGATATTATATTATATTATAAGTGGTTTTCTAATCCCTAATATTGCTATATAACCCTTGACTTCTTATACTTTTGTTTTCTTGCCATTGTATTGTCATCCTTGGACAATATCTACCTCAATATATTGAACCCTTTGTCTCTCTACTTTTCTCCTTGATAATGCTTTCTTCCTATTGAATTCTTATACTTTTGCTTTCGTACCATTGTATTGCCACCCTTGCGCAATATCTACCTTGATATATTAAACCTTTGCCTCTCTACTTCTCTCCTGGATAATACTTTCTCCCTAACTCACTTCATATCCTTGGTTGTATCATTTATCCTCACTTTAATAGTTCATGGTTAGCTTATTCCACTCTTGGCCACCGACAAATATGTCTTGTCTAACTCCTTGATAATTCTTACCCAACTCCTTGACTTTATAATATCTTTCTTATTCCAAACCTTGTCTCACCTTTTGTTTTGGTTGAATGAGTAGAATTGGATTGTGTTGTGCTAGTATGCTTGAATTCATTGTCCTTTGTGTTCATGTTTGATTTGCTTCTTTGAAATGATTGTTGGTGTATTGTGTGACTTTTGTCCACAATAGCATCAGTTAGCTAGGTAAAACCTTAGATAGATGGGTTTTCTCTGCTCTCTATAATCTGTCTTTGCTCAACCCTTTCATCCCTTCCATTCTTCCATACCCATACAGATGTCAGACCTTGGAATGATAACTACAAGTGATGTCACTAAATGCAAAGAATGCGGTGTGTTGACAAGTCAAAACAACACTCTAAATAAAACAATTGATGAACAGACATTGAAGACACAAAAGGATGCACAACCAAACCAACAGACAAGTGACCCTGGAACATGTTGTTGTTGTGAGTACTATGGAATTCCTTTGTCGCCAGATCAGTACAAACGAAAGTGAAACTACAAAACAGAAGAACCGGATTTTGTTTTCCGGTATAAAAAGACAATGGTCTCCCCAAGAACAACTAATAGCAGATGCACTATCAGACGATGAATTGTCAGGTATTCCAAAAAGGAAACATCACAAGAATGCCCAGCCACAAGAAGAAACACATGAGTGTTACATTGATGGATGGACTATTACTTGCACACAGTTTCAGCCTCGTCGTCGCATCAGGTCCAAGAAACGAAAAGGGAAATATGGAAAAAGTCAAGAAATAACTTCAAGAAAAGCTTGCTATCAATGTGGACGTGAAGGTCATTACTTCCATAACTGTCCTGAGAAGAGTTCACTACAGATCACCTCCGAGATGAAGCTATCTCAGTCTTTAGACATGGAATATGAACAAAAATGCACAGAAACTTCTACCAACACAGTAATGACAACTCCACCATGTAACTTATCAAGTCGTGCTTGCTTTGGCTGTGGTGATACCGGTCATCTTGTTAATGGTTGTCCTAAGAAGGATGTGGAGATCAATAAGGTCCAAAAGAAAAGACAACACCCTCAAACCCATGCATCAACAAAGAATAAACAACGGGAAGAGACCACAAGAAAGATAAGTTATGCAGTGACAGGAACCATTCCATATGACGATGCAGTAATTTTTGGAACACTAGTCATTCACACAACTATCACCACCGTGCTGTATGATCCTCGTACAACACATTCTCTGATTAGTGCCCAGTTTGCAACAAAGTATGGTATCTTTAAGTGTCCCTTGAGATCAAGGAAGACCATCAGTACACCTGAAGGAAAAATGTTAGTAAACTACATATGTCCGAAAGTAAGTGTTAAAATCAACGGGATAGATTTTTCAGCTGATCTCCTAGTGATAGAATCAATGGGAAAGGATGTGATTCTTGGAAAGAATTGGTTACAAAGAACTAAGGCGGTAATCCAACATACTGAGAAAACCATGTGCTTGGAAACTCCATCTGGAGAAAGAATAGTAGTTGAAGACGACCGACCTCCAGCACTGAAGATTGGTACATCTGACAAGGAAGAATAATATATCAATTACGCTAGAAGAAGGAGTATGTCTCACGAAGAAAAAAAATGTGTCAAAATGTTGCCCCTTTCAAGATTTGTATTTGTGCTAAGTGATATATGAATAAATTTGGAGAATCTTTCGCACTTATTGTGTTTTGCCTCTTTATAAGAGAATAAAGTATGGTGCCATCTGCTATATGCAAACAATGTGATACTCTAGTTGCCCTAAAGTACCCACTCAAGTCTTTCTCTCAAATTGTGCTCAAAGAAATACTCTTGGATCAAAAAGATTATTTGGATATCATGCTCTGTAACTTATAAGGTTCAAAAGGATCTATGCTAAGGATTATAACACTTGTACGCTCTTGTAGTATGATGAAGCTAGGAGAAATATGAAACCACCCTTGTTCCTTGACCAATCTTGGAAATCAAAAAGTTGTGTTCGCCCTTTATCTTCATATCGTACAAGCCGCTTATGTAATCTTGTCTCACTATCTCTTTTACACTCTAACCAGATGATGAACCTCAATGGAAATGAAGTAAATGATGCCAACGACAATATTCCTACCTTAACAACTATGAACGAGAAAAATGAGTCCCAGAGATATTCGATGAATGGAATGAAGAACAACAAAAGGAATAGAAGAATGTTTGGATACATGATTAGTCCACCTCAAGCGAAAGCCACGAAACACATTGATACCCAAACAGAAGAATCAAGTCAGGCTCAGCTACATGAGATACAGACACCCAATCAACCCTCACCCCCTGTTGATCAAGCAAAGTTGACTCACAAAGAACTCAAAGCAAGAGGTGCTTGCTACTACTGCAAAAATGAAGGACATCTTATTCGTGATTGCCCCAAGAAGCGTCTGGACCGACTAGAGAAGAAAGCTGCCAAGCATGACCTAAGCAATAGTTCAGAAGACCCACCATTTTATAAGTATGATGATGAAGGACGCTTGATTAGTATACATTTTGGAGCAGAGAAGTAAGGAAGTTCCTTAAGTTTGGAGGAGTTCAATGTGAACCAAGAACCTACGAGTAACCATATATCACCTTTGTTTTCTTGCTAGCCTTTCTTAATCTCGAGGACGAGATTCTTTTTAAGAGGGGTAGATTTGTGACACTATGAAAATCATTAAATAAAAATAATACATTTAGTTAATAATGATATTTATGATAATAAATTTTTCCATTGAAGTGTTTGTTATTTATTTCATTCAGAATGATTTTTGATTACTCATAAGTAATTTTTAATATTGAAAATCATTTCTTCTTAAATTAAAATTCACATAAATAATATATAATAAATATTAGTCTAAGAATTTATATGTTGTTATAAATAATTTTGGTTTGATTATTATGATTTTTAGAGTTATTTCAAAAATGTATTTTGAATTCAGAAAAAGGAAAAAAAACCTAACTATCCTAACCCTAGCCGGCCCACTAGGGGCCCAATACTCAGCAGCCGCCGCTCCCCATCTTCCTAGCTAGCGCGCGCGCTCCTCTCCCTGCAGCCGCCGCCACCCACCAGGCCCCACCTTCTTCTCTCCTCCCCCTGCTCTCCTCTCCCTGCTCTCTTCACTGTGCAGCCGCTAGGCGCCCTGTATCCCGCGCCAAGCCGCCAGGAGCAGCGCTCCTGCCCCGCCCGCGCCTGCACGACGCCAGCCGCGCCTTGCCCGCAGCCAGGCCGGTCGCGCTCAGGCCGCCGAGCACCAGCGCGCGACACGACCCCGAGCCTCGACGCGCCGCGCGACCTCGCTGCCCAACCCGACCGAGCAACACCAGCGCCCAGGAGCAGCCCAAAGACAGGACCTCGCCTGCGCGCCCCTACGTCCGCGAACACCGAGCGAAGCCGCGCACCCGCGAGCTGTGCAGCAGACCGCGCCGCCAGGAAGTCTGGACCCGAGCCGTGCACCCCGCGCGCAGCTCTCACGCCGAGCCCAGCGCGCCACGCCCAAGGCCGAAGACCGAGCAGCCCCGACCGTTTCCTCTGCGTTCAAGAAACTTCAATGGAGCTGTTACTTCTCTCCCATTAATCCCTCCATTGATGAAAGCCATTATTGGTGCTTGATGACGCCGGCCGTTCCTCCTCAGCGACCCTCTCTCTCCCTCTCCTCCCTCTATAAATAGGAGCCGGACCTCTCTCTCCAAGCCATCCCGAGCTCACTCCTATTGCCCCTCACTCCTCGCCGACGAAACTCTGTCTGTCGTTCGTCGATTGCCGGAGTCACGCTCAGCAGCACCACCGCTCACCGTCGTGCCTCACCGGAGTTCGTCCTCGCCGTTCACTGTCTGTTCGCGTCTCGCCGTCGTGAAGCTTGTCGCCGGACCGTCCGCGTTCCCCGTCGGAGCTTCGCCGTCCACGCAGCACCCCGACCGGAACTCGCGTCCGTTCCCCCTGTCCGTCGAACCCCCCCCGGTTCCGCTCCCTGCTCGTCGACGTTCATCGCTGCGCTTGAGCAAGAATCCAAGGTTAAAAACAACCCCAAAAGTTGATTTATGTTCTAAATCACGTTTTAAATTAATTTATGAATTATTGTTGTAATATTGAGATGATGCGATTTGGCGATATTCGTGTATAATTTTAGAGATTTTTTATGTATGCGTGTAGCCAAAATTGAACCCGCGATAATATTTTAAATATACGTATGATTTTATGAGCACGGTCACTATTCACTACTTCAGTGATTTTCATACTAGAAATGTTTATTTTGCTTTAGTGTGTAGAGCGATAATTGGTTAGTATTGATATAAGCATAATTTTAGTGATATAAGAAATTGAAATAAGAATTAAGCCACGTATTTCCGGGCGAATGAAAAATGTATAGATTTTACTGTTCATAATAAATGTAAGTATATCACCTAATTGCTTAAGGATAGTAAAATGCTCATTTATGTTATAATAACCATGAATAGGTTATTAAAAGTCCCATTTAGTAAATTATAATTATTTTTTAGTATATTAATGTTAGAGGAATTAAATAAACAATTTTTAGTTATACGTATAAATTCTATTTAGAAAAGAAAGGAGAAAAACCGGAAGAGTATAATTTATGATAATGTTAAAATGACTTAATTAGACACTCATGCTTTCCTAATAAAGAAATTGATAGTTATATTGGTAAATATAGGTTTCTTACTAAGGAATTAGATAATTTGTTTCTAACTTTAAAATGACCTATTTAATAGTTATCATATTTAACAAGATTCATTATATATGTTTAAGTATAGCTGTATTAAATAGAAACTTAAAAGTAATATGTCACATAACTTTTCTAATAATGACTTAATTAAGTGCTCACACCGTCATAACTTAAATGATAGTTAATACTAATAAATATAGTATTCATTTTAATTATCTAGATCATTTGTTCCTACAATAGAATTAAAGATAATTAGTAGATTAATTATCCTTTATCATAATTTATTAGTCACACCATAACTTTCCATAAATAAGTGTTTTATAATAATGATCTTTTCACATAAAACCTATTTAGACTTATATCGTAGTTTGTCATAAGTGATTGATTAACAATATTTATAATATGCTCCATAATGCTCCTACAATTAATAACGTGATTAGTAGCCCATTAACATTAGATATAACATATATCTTTTCTAAAAGGTTAAAAAGGTCTAATATCGTTATTACATGTTTTATCATCTTATAAACCCTTAATCGTAGACATATCACATATGACGTTTTATAAAAGATTAATTTGATGAACCTAATATTTGTATATTTTAATTAAGATATTTTAAGCTCATGCCTTATTTTATAAAGTATAGATCACACACTTTTGAAAAGAATACCTTTTTATTATAGCTCTTGCGTGTAATGTTTTTGAAAAGCGAGCGCTCTTTTTGTTATGTTTTCTTTTAGCTTTGCGTATGGTGAATGTTGTATGTTATTGAGTGGTGTTTGTTTCTTCTTGTTTGTTTGTGTGATATTCAGTGATTGATCCCAAATTTGAGAATCAAGATTCAAGAACCTCAAGTTTTCTGTAAGCAAGGCAAGTGGACTTCTCCCTCTGCATATTCTGTTTGATCCCAAACAATACATTTAATAAAGTTTATTCTTTTGGATATATATGCATAATTTGACGAGTTACCTATTTAGATAACCTTTCCAACCTTATTCCTTGATCAAACCTGGGAATTATACTTTAGCTTTGTAGCTATGCTATTGCTACAACTTAACTTTATGCAGTCACTCCCGCTTATGATATTAATGTTCCAAATGGTAAGTTTACATTATTGTTGTTAACCCGATGGTTAAACAAGATTATTGCATATTAATTGGAACATGGAGTGACCACCCGGGAAAACAGTGCTACCATGAGAACTATCATGGCTCTGGTCTTGGCTAAATAACTAGGGAAGTCTTATGTTGGGTGCTGGTCGTGGTCGACAGGAACGGGGGCATCTGGCAAGCTCTTATAGTTCCGGCTCAGGCAGATTGGATACGGGCATAGTTCCCAAAGCTTTACCCTGTAGTCTGGACTATAAGTTGGTTACGGTAGGTGTGCCTTATGCAGTTTGACCATTTCCAGCATTTGCGTAATGAGGACTCTAGGGAGAAGCCTCGTAGTGAGACCCTGGCCATTCACCTCGGAAGTGAATACGGGTCTAGCTAACCCAGGCAAGAAGGGAATCGCGACTCATGGGTAAAGATGTGCCACCTCTGCAGAGTGTAAAACTGATATATCAGCCGTGCTCACGGTTATGAGCAGCCTGGACTCCTCACATGATAATTGAACTTGAAGATGGAAATAAATCGAGATCCGATGATCTGCCAATGGTTTGCTTAAGTGGTTTCACTTAAGTGTTTTTGATATACTCATGTACCTTTGTTTAATGGGAATACTTGGGATTCACACTTATTAGTAAGACAAGTGTTGATAATAAAATATTGACCAACTAAAATGCTTACTGCTCAACCTCAGCCTCACCTTGTTACCTTGCATTAGTTTTTCCCCCACTTGCTGAGCCCCGACCATAAGTGAGCTCACCCTTGCTTAATTTTGATCAGAAGTTGCAGATGAAGATTATGATGCTGAACTCCATGGATGCTAGTCTAGTGATACCCCCGGTCATCTTCCTGTGGATGGATGTCCATGTTCGCTGTACTTTGATGAATAAAGGTTAAGACATTATGTCTGTTCGAAGTGTAATATGTTAATATAATCGTTATTTACGCTTTTATGCATTGTTCTTTTGATATATTACACTTGTGATGTCAACATATGTGTGGAAATAGATCCTGGCACACATATGCTATGCACCCGGCTCTGCCCCTCAGAACCGGGTGTGACAGAGGTCGAGCGACGGTGCGACACGGACGAAAGCAGTCGCAGTCCTCGCTGGTGCACTTTGCGGACGCCGACGATGGTGTCGCGGTGAGGAGGCGTCGGCGGCGTGCAAGTGCCAGCGAGGTCTGGAACAAAAGTATTCGGCCGGAACAAAGATATCAATTGTGCATGCGTGGAATTTCGAAAGTAATGAAAAAATTAATTGTATGCATAATGGGTCGCACACTAATTATTGGAGATTATCTTTGTATTAAAAATATAAACTCAATATTTGAATCATACGTACGCGCACACGTACAAAATGGAAAAAAGAAGGTAGTTGATGATAGTTGGAATGATATGTATATTTTATGTGTAGAGTGAGAGATAGGAGAATATGTAGGGGGCCGTGTAGGAAGAGTGAATATAGGGGAGGGAAAATCTTACTGACGTGACTACATAGTAGTATATAAAGGAGAAATTTAGAGAAAACAGCTGCTGCAGATAGTCGTAGACTGTGTTCAACGATTACCGCGCGACCTCTCCTTCCCTGCTTTAGCGGGCACATTAGAGTGCTATGTCCTGCAAGGTATCCCTAATTTAAGATTGGTGTGTTGTTTAGGGGATGATATAGCGGCCACATTAGAGTGCTATGTCCTGCAAGGTATCCCTAATTTAAGATTGGTATGTTGTTTAGGGGATGATATAGGGGACGGTTGTAGGAGGTAGTGAAATAGAGGGAGAGAAAATGATGACCCGCAGGGAAAGTGGGATATAGTGGGATATATTTAGGTGTCGTTTGGTTCATGAAATATAGCGTAAATGGTAATGGTTCACACTCGAGTATCAGCGTTAACAACTTTGAATTGACCAGTATCAATTCTAGTATAGTATTTAATTATGGTTAGACTTAAACAAACATTATTTAATGTTTTCAGTTAACCATTATATTACAAATGAAAGTGTCTGTCCGTTGCAATGGTTTTTAGGGCCTGTTTGGTTCAACTTATTTCTTAGAAGCTTTTTCGAGAATCCGGTTGTACGGAGAATCTGTCTGTGAAGATTACATGTGGAGGACGATAAAAGAATCTATATGGTTTAGGATGTTGAAAGTGACGGTTTCTTACTATCGCAAGGACTCAACCAATTATGCGTTCACGATGATTTAGACTGTTTTGACTAAAGTGATTCTCATATAAGCGGGCTGAAAAGCTAGATGTTTGGCAATCTGTAGCAGCTTCTAGTAGCCAAAAGCTAAAAAAGTGGAAACAAGCATGGCCTTTATGTATCATATAGTTAGATCTTATTTAAATGTGATAGTTGTTAAAGTATGTTACAAAGCTTTACAATCTAACGAGAAAGACAACCATTTAAATATTAAGTCAAATAGCGGAAGTGCGCACGAGTTATGACAGCTGCACTTGATTATAAATGAAGAGTTTCTCATATTGTTAGTCTAATAAATTACATGTACAAGCAGTCGCCAACATAAACTTGGTACATGCCTACATGGGCAGTTATCTCATCACTTAATACTAAGCTTCCTGAATCAAATTGAGATAATCGTCAATTGTACAAAAATGGTATATAAAAGAATAACATGTCAATTCCCAAATGCAAAGTTGGCGGCAAACTCAATTACTTATCAGACCCCACTGCATTGTTAGCTAGTACATGTACATAAACCGAGAAAAATCTAGAGCCTTTTATGATGTCATTAATCCTAGTAACTGTCAGTTGGGAAGTAGGTTTTCTTCGAACAAATAACTACATCTCCGTGTGTACACAAGGATTCAAGGAACTCTTGTTAACTAGTACAATCTCTCCGGTTATAAAAAAATGAACAAAATTGGACTCATTTGCCACATTGAAAGGGAAATGGTCTTAAATATTTCCTATAATCGATTTTGGTGTTTGACGACCATCACAAAGCTTGTGGACTAACTAGTTTGCCTAAGTGATCATTTCTCAGGTGTATAAAGTTCATACACATCAATTCTAAGACAACCATTCGGAATATCGTAGATTATTCTGGACAGGGAAAGTGTTTTGGAAATTCCCCTGAGCGCGACCGTATGGGCCCTTGCGGCGGACCGTCCGCGACACCAGGGAGAGCCTTGGACAGGAACAATGCAAAAAAACATCGTTTACACTGCGGATTGTCCGAAGGAGAAGCAAGAACCGTCCGAGACTAAGCGCGGATCGTCCGGCCTCAGGCGCGGACCGTCCGACCGTTCAAAAACCAGAAAAACTCGAAGGCGACGGGTTCAATAAAATGCATTTTTAGCGTCTTCGTGGACTGTCCGGGGTGCACGGCCGGACCGTCTACAACTGCTCAGCCTGACATCTGACGACGCATTTAATGCACTTATAGTCGTTGATATAACTGTTACTACTGATCGTTGCAATTTCAACCGTTGATGCACAGGGGCGGACCGTCCAGACTAGGGACGCGGACCATCCGTGGTCGACAGAAAGGAGACAACGACTAAGAAGTGGTTGGTGGCTATAAATACAACTCCAACCACCTCATTCACTACACCCAAGCCTCTCATTCATACACATTCAATACAAGAGCAAGGAATTCATTTCAAGACACATTCAAAGCTTCCAATCCTCTCCAAGTGCCATAATTAAGACAAGTGATCATTAGTGATTAGTGACTTGAGAGAGTGTGATTCGTGTTCCATTTGTTGCTTTTGTTGCTTGGCGTTTTAATCGTGTTCAAAGTTTATAATTTACAGGTTTCGCCTATTCACCCCCTATAGGCAACTTTCAATTGATATCAAAGTCTGGTACTTCATTAGAGTCTAACAACTCGAAGTGATGTCGGGAGAACACGCCAAAAAAGAGATGATCTCTGGGGAAAAGCCCGGATCTTCGGGAAAGAAAAATGAAGGCAAGACTCCGTCAAAGGAGGCCGACGACAAGCACAAAGAGGACAAGGATGAATCCGTCGGCTCTATCAAATCACACAAGAAGGGCAACAAGAAGAAAAAGAAGATGAAGAAGGTGGTCTACTACGAGACCGACTCTTCCATGCCCTCAACCTCTGAAGCGTCCTAATCCTCTAGGACTCAAATGTGATACAATTACTAGTCCCAGGAGGCTAGTAAACACATTTATACATCAGATAGTTCTAGACCTGCTTAAACGAGACAAACATATAAAGGTGGCGATCAACTTTAAGAGTTGGTCCAAACTCGGGATATATCATCAGAGTGGGGCTGAAGCAGCTCGGTATACGCAGCGAAGCAAATCAGCGGTCCAACAGCCACAAGCAAAGTTGGGAACATGCGTAACTCTTACCCGATCAGCAATCTCCTTCTCTGAAAAACAACAAATAAGCAAGGGTGAGTACTTACGTACTCAGCAGGCCACCTTCACCCACGGAATGGGGAAATCATATATAATGCATGGAGTATGTGGAGCTCAGGATATTTTGCAGAAAGAGCAATATTTGATGTAGGGTTATTTTGTAAAACATTTTATATTTTTCAAAGCACATCCTCTCCCAAAGGAGCAGGAAGTTTTTCAATATAGAACAAAATCCCCTGACTAAACCATCCAGGCATCTCAGCAGTTTCCCACTGGTTTTCATTTTCAAAAACAGCTACTGGACTTCCCGTCCACCATAGCTCACGGCTCAACCACCGGACCTTTTAAAGCCACTTTTCAAAAGCATTTTTGGAAAACAAAATACCAATTGTTAAATCCAAGCCATGACTCATCCATATCCGTGGACGAGGACTATTTGAATAGGTTTTTAAACTCTGCGCAGAGGTGTACACTTTACCCACTAGTCTGGTTTCTGCAATCTCACTGTCGTGAGATCCGAATGCTGAATCTCTCTCTTTCCTTGCACGTCCTTGCCTTAGCGATTATACCGCAAGGAACAAGGCCACCATCATGCCCAAACCAGACAAAACATTCCCCTTCCTTATCCTCCCGGTGCTCCCTAGTCGTCATAATCCTGGGGTTCGGACCATATAAGTTCAGATCAAGCGACTGCCCATACAGTCTCGAGTGGTTGTACTTGATAAGAGTATAGGTAAGGAGTGATGACAAATCGGTCCTTAGGCGAGAGGGACAATCCTTCATACTCACACCTAAACCAGCTGAGCCATCACCTTAGGCCCTCCCCTAAACCAGGGAGTCCCTGATCATCCCGCTCAAAGGTGATAAGGGTGACAACCCTTCATCATACCCATTTTAAAATCATTTTCTTTTGAAAACTCACACCTTTTCTCAAATCATTTGTAACAAATATGTCAAGAAGTATAAAGATTGATTGCGGCAAGTTCTAAGGCTGGGTGGCCATAATAACTTGTCGCTTAGCAAAATCATATCATGCATAAAATAATAGGCTAAGGGTTGTGGTTGAAAAAGCATAGGTAATTTATGCATCAAAGGGATCCAGTGAGCTTGCCGTGCTTTAACCGGCGAAAGGGTGAGAGCTCGCGGAACTGGCTTCTGGCTTCACCGTCTATCGTAGACTTGCAGATCTAGCCTTCACGAGACGGCACGAACGCTCCAATAACTATGCAACATGAACAAGCAAACATACAAACCAACAAGTATATCAACAAATATTTAGTATAGTGGTCAGAATGGCGATATATGGATGGGAAGAGTCTTGAGCAGAATCTGTGTCATGTGGTGTTGTCATATTACTAGTGGTGGAGTGGAGGTGCATACCAGGAGGGTGGATTGGAGGCGAAGCGACACTATACGCGTAGCCGACAGAGCGGGGTAACTGAGTGGGTGGGGTGTTTGCCTTGGCTGAGGGTGATGAGTGTGTGGAGAGGGAGAGGGTAGTTGGGTGTATTTATAGCTGGGTGTATGTGGTGTAGTACAGTAGACTTCACTGTTGGTGAGAATAGTGGCGAATTAATCGTCTGACTTAGTCTGGACATGGAAATTATAGGCAGAATATGGGACAAGAGTATTTTGGGAGTTTTCTGGAATATGAACCTTGCTTAAGGGATGACATGGTTGGATAGGGAATAATTTGATAAGAATTCAGAAACAAGAATTATTGGAATCTGAGTTTGGAAGCCTAGTTCAAAAGAATCTTAAAGTTAAGCGTGCTCAACTTGGAGAAATTTGGGATGGGTGACCAGATGGAAAGTTCTCACTAGAAGGAAAATCACAGTCACCGGAGTTCGTGTCACACCCGGTTTTGGAAGGCAAACCGAATGCAAACCATGTACGTGCCAGGATCAGAACTCACGTACAAAGCGATTACATAATTGGACATCATCACACAATGCTCGAATTAAATAACGGAAAGGTACTTAATTACATCAAGATGTCCAAGACATTCACAGAGTCTATTACATAACCATTGTCTTTAACATAAATATCAAAGTGCGAGAAAGGAAACCTAGATGATAAGCCTACACAGGCAATTGACTGGGGGTTTGCCACTAAGTAAACTAGAACTCATCGTAATCCTGGAACTCCTTGAAGTCCTCCATGTTGCCAGCATCACCTTCTGATCACTGAGTACAATGGGGACAACCTGGGGTGGGGTGGTTCGTAAAGCAAGGGTGAGTACACATCAATGTACTCAGCAAATGTCCCGTTTGGCTAAAGTGGACTAGCTGTATATGGGGTTGAGGTTAAGCAGTTGCTTTTAGTTGGTCAAGTATTTATTATTATTAGTAGAGCCAAGTTTTAGTAACAACCCAGTTATTACCCAAAAGTACTCCCTCAAAAGAGGAAATACCAGAGATCAGATTTATAACATCATTGTTAACCATCATCATAAAAGTATCCAAAGTTCTTCTAATCAAAGAGGATCCCAAGGCTGCTCTTAACCGTGAGCTCGACTGATATACCAGTTTATAACACTCTGCAGAGGTTGCACACTTTACCCACGAGTCGTGATCCCTTTCCAGCCTGGGTTGTACAGACCCGATCTTCACTACCGAGGTGAATGGCCAGGGATACACTACGTAGCCTTTACAAAGACTCCCCTGGTGCGTAGTTGCTCGTTAGGTTTCGCTAGTCATACAAACGTAGTACACCTCCCCAATGTGGGTGACTAACAAAACCAAATCGAATGAACCTCTACACCCTAACCTTGGCAGAGCGAGCACTATGCCCCGACCCCCATTGACGGCCCTTCGGCAAAGCCAACTACACCCCCAGGTTCATCTAATTAATCAGCTAAGGGCGTCTCATTCCACCCTCATGGTTGCACTGTTATCCCGGGTGGTCACTCCATGAACAGGTCCTTACGGGGAGGTACTCAGGAAAAAGGCCTAAGCCCCCTAGAGTATCACAAGATCATCAACATAATCAGGATAATAGTATCGTATCATAAATGTTCACATCATGTTCATTGATTAAAGTTAAGGCAATAGCAAAATGCTAACCATGATAACCCAAAAAGGTAAGCAAGGATAATGTACATACAAACTAGTCAATCCTTAGGTTTAAATAATGTAATGCGGGACAGTGAATCATAAGGTATGTAGGACATAATAGGTCAGAGGACACTTGCCTTCACCAGGTTGTTGCTCAGGATGGTCTCCAACAACACACTCAGGAACCTCGGACTGCTCGTTGTCTAAATAATGCGAACATGCACTCAATACATTTGGAAAGTACAAATGAACAGCACACCAAACATGTACAAACATATAAATACATCTTAAAAAGACACAATACTACATAAGGGATAATGAGTTCAAAGTATAACATAAACTAACTTCATTTGGAAATAGATTATTATTTCTCTAAGTGTTACTCACAAATACATAACATAGTTCAATTTATTTTATTGTGACCTAAAAATTAGAACAGAGAAAAGGTGTTTTATTCTCTAGGGGGTTCCCTTTTTATTTTATTAAATATACCAAATCTATACATATACTAGTTAATAGTTATCCATAAAATTAGGAAGCACAAGGTGTAAATGGAACTAATTTATTTGAACAGAGAATAATACTATGAACATTTTGCAATTTGAAACACTAAATTTGGAGTTCATATGCAAAAGATATGAAATAAACAAGTTTAGGAATTCAAAATATGAAATTAGGTCTAATTATGTGAAATAAACAAGTCATGGAGTTCATATCAAAATAAGAATACAGGGGCCTGCGCGTGAAAACCAGGTACGACGGGTTGATTCTAAACAAACCGAGGGTCTCTTTAATAAAACTACCACACGAAGGGGTATCGGGTGATTCTAACCGTTAGATCAGAAACCGACTGCCGAGATTAGATCTGCGGCCGAGGGCGCGCGCGGGCGAGCAAGTGCTGACAAGCGGGCCAGGGGATGTCAGCGACAGAGGGGGAGGGTGCACTGACCGAGCGGGCCCAGCGCCAGGGAACACGGGCGCTGACAGGCAGGCCAGGGGCACAGGGCGCGCTTGCGCAAAGCGGTATCCACGATCTGGGTCGTGCGATCAAGATCGGACGGGGAAGATCAAACCAGGGAGGGACGAACAGTTGCGGGCAGCGCTGCTCCTCTCCGCGGTGGTGAGGTCGCCGGAGTTGAGGCAGGCGTGTGCTAGGGGGGTTCTGGGGTCGCCGGGATTGGCCAGAGAGGGAGAGAATGCCATAGCAAACTAAATGGCAGGGAAAAGGCCACGAATCCGAGGGCAGAGAGGGGAGTACGGCGGGGAGAAGGCCTCGAGCGGACCGGAGGTACTTCGGCAAGGCATTCCGGCCACAGGGAGGGGGCTTGAGGCGTGCTAAGGCTTGGGGAAAGCTTCAGCGGAGGCAGGGGTGACATAGGAACCTACACCGACGAACTAGACCGGGCTAAATTGGCCGGCCACCGCGCGAGCACGGCGGACCGCCACGGCCGAGCACCGTCGATGCCAAAATTGGCCGAGCACAGAGTGAAACTAGGGAAATTAAGCACGGGCAAAGGTGTCTCACCTCGGGGTGGAGCTCGGGGAGGCTTGGCGCGGTCTCCGGCGAGCTAGATGGTCGGGAACGCCGACGCGGGTCTCCGGCGGCGAGGGCAGAGCGCGAGAGAGGACGATGCTGTGCGAAATGAGGCGAGGGAGTGAGTGCGGGCACTGGTGGGGCTCTAAGAAGGGAGCTGGGCGCGTGGGCGAGCGTCGTGGCCGAGAAATCCGGCTACGTGCGCGAGTGCGCACGCACTGGTCCACGGTGAGCGTGGGGAGGGCGGAACTGATAGGGAGGGTCCACGGCGCAGAGAGAGAAGAGGGATGCGCGGGGCAACGGCTCAACGCCTGGCGAACCGGGCCCGCGAGGCAGAGAGAGAAGAGGGACGTGCGCGGGCAAAGCAACTGGCACCGACAGGTCGGCCCCAGCGGGCAGAGAGCGAGAGAGAAAGCCGCCGCTGACAGGCGGGGCCCACCTGTCAGGCGGCGCGGGCGCGCGGTCTAACTGGGCCGAGTTGGGCTGCTAGGCTGTTTTTCCTTTTTCTTTTTCTCTGGATTTTCTAATTCCTTTTCTATTTCTTTTCTATAGGGTTTTCAATTCCAAATTCAAATTAGGTTTCAAGTTCAAATAAATTCAAACATGTGCAACACTTCAAAGAATAAATAAACTCAACATGATGCAACATGTCATGACTCATAATGTTTTGGCAAAAATAAATAATTAAATCCCTCTAACTTTAAGCTAATTTCTATATATTAAAGACGAACGGAAAACTGAACTTTCGTGCGTCCACATCATCCTTTCTCACCTCAGCCACACGATTCTCCTTCAACGGCCAGTGCTCCTTCAACGGCCATCGTCCCAGGATAGGACGAATTTTGGCTTCTCCACACGACGAAAGCATTCTAGAAGACGCGGTTCGAAAAAAGAAAACCTGTTGGTATGCATATCATCGTATCTTCAGTTTAATCATAAAAAATAACAAAGTTGTGTTATAATAATACCTTTATATATCATTCTTCCTTTTATTTTATATACAAATTTTGATAGGAATATAAAAAATACCGCACGCAGGGCGCGCGTTAGATACTAGTTCTACTTAAAAGGGAAAAATGAAGAGAGGATCTAGAGAGAGATAGAACCTAGGGTGAGAGAGAAGAGTAACACATGAATTTGGGTGATCATTAGAAAGAAATTTTATACCCCCAAATTCAGGCCGTTACAGTTCATATGACTGAAATATTGGTCTGGCAGGTCTTAGGTGAACTGGACAGCATGATGGATGAGCAGTTGAAATTTGGGGTGATCGGATGATCGATGAAGAGTAACGACGAATAGTACGATGAATAGTGACGATGAAATAGCAACGATAAATATCATCGACGAACAGTAACGATGATAAATAGCAATGATGAATAGTAACGGTGAATAGTAACGATGATGAATAGAAATGATGAATAGTGACAGTGACTAGTAATGGTGAATAATCGTATGAACGAACGATGAATAGTGACGATGAACGATGAATAGGGACTATGAACGAACGATGAACAATGAATAGGGACTATGAACGAACGATGAATAGGGACTATGAACGAACGATGAATAGTTCGTATGAACGAACGATGAACGATGAATAGGGACTATGAACGAACGAACGATCGAATGATCGGACGAACGAACAATCGGAATTTTGGCAGCATAACGGTTGAACAAAGATTATTTGGACGAACGAACGGACGAACGAATCATGAGCAATCGAACGAACGAACAAACTAAGAACAGGTGGACGAACGATCGAATGAACGACCGAACGATCCTTGTGCTTGTGGTGTGCTTGTGTGGGACTTGGAGTGGGCGTGTGGGGGGTGGAAGAGTTGCCATGAAATGGCTTGGGTGGCTTGAGAGGAGGCCCTTGCCCCTCTATTTATAGGCTAGGTGGGAGGATTAGGGGGAGGAGGCGAGGATTAGTGGGAGGATGCGAGGATTAGTGAGAGATAAGCATGTATTTGTCTTGTATAAGTGAAAATAGCTTGTAGAGCTCACTGTATGACACCAGAGACGTATGTATACGTATGAGCATGAGGAAAATTATGGAGAAAATATTTGTAGGGACTTTAAAAATGATTCTGGAGGTATTTCTCAGGAGGAAAATATTTGGAGAATTATCGGTGGAATATTTGGGCAGTATTTCTGGAAAGAACTTGAAGGGGATCACTGGGAAATAACTGCAGGATATTTTGAGGAGCATTTTGGAGAGAATATAGACTACTATATTTTATTTGTTGAGATCAACTCGCATACAAACATTTTGAAACAAAATTTAAAATTCATTTTAAATTTAGTGCGAGTTTGAGAAAATTTCAAAATTTGAATTTTTGGGTGCTACAGATCTACCCCACTTAAAATGAATCTCGTCCTCGAGATTCGGCTTAGAAGGGTTATCGGTATAGCTTTACTTCAGCTATATATCTTCACTTTGGAGACTCTTCGAGGAGATGGAACTTCAACAAAATCTGGCCTTTGCGGAGCATCCGATTGCTGATTGCAAACGATGATTCTGGCTACTCAAAGATCATCTTCAGGCTTCTAGCTTTCGCTTGGCAGCTTGCTTATTGAAGAAGCATCGATGCCAACACACAAACCTTCCTCTTGTGAACTCTCACATGGATTCCTTGATTGGTCTTCTGGTGCTTCATCAACAAAACTTGGGTGACCACTTCTCATCTAGAAACTTATATGTTTCGATGATCTGGTCCACCACAAGCTTGCTAAAGGCCTTCTTCTTCTCCATAGTAGGAACCTTACTGGAACACTACCCCACTTAAAATGAATGAGGGTAGAACTCTTGAATCTTGGGGATTTGAACTCCTTGAGTACCTCATAACAAGGGTGTTACGGGGCCTTCTTCTGCTATTGCTGCTTGAGCAGGCTGCGGAGAGATGACTGACACAGGGTTGATTTTGGGAGAACCTTCTTCTTATCTTCTCTTCACTATTTTCCTTTCACTTTTCACTGCCCCTTTCTTTCTCTTTTGCTCTTCCCACTGGAGGATTCTATCAAAGAGTATTACCATCATACAGAGGAGGAAACCAAAGACTATGAACCATATACAACAGTCTTCAACCCAAGAATCACCAAGCATTGTGATCTTAGGGGCGAGGGAGTGGGAAATGGAGTTGCTTGTGGTTTGGCAGAGGGGATTTTTATCGGGAGTGTTTTGCTTGGGATGGGAACTGAGGGAGCTGGGGCGGGAGTTTTATAGGCGAGTTGCACTGATGGTGGTGCTCGGGGGTGTGGAGTGGTGGTGACAAGGGGAGGGGGACGGGGGGGAGTAGGTGCCACGTGGCAGCAGGTGCGACAAGGGGAGGGGGACGGGGGGCTGTTGCCGGCGACAATGGTGGCAGTGGGTGCGCTGCAAAGGGGGCGTGGGGCGGTGGTAGTGCGCATGGAGGCGGGCACGTGTGCGGGGGGGCATGGGTGAGTGGTGGGGTCAATGACCCTGATGTTTGTGGTCTCTAGTTCCAAGAATCTTAGCCTCTCTGTATGGTAATAACTTCTTCTACGCTCTTTTTCTGTTTACTTTGACTTAGGGGCAATGCTTTGATTCTCACGGTCGGTCCTTTTTAACTGAGTGGCTGGACAAGTTCCTTCTGTAGCTTATTCCAGGCTTCAAGGGTAAGCTTCCTGGTATCTTCTTGGCTAAGGTACTTTTCTCTTGAGATGGGTTAAGATGAGAATGGAAGCATAAGGTGAGGAATAGCTCTAATTTGTGATCTATGTTTTTAGAGAAAACCTTTCTTAAAAAGAAATAAAACACAAAAGCTCGGCAATGATAAGCACAAACAAATCAAATATTTTGAATAGGGGAAGAATAGAGTTTCTCAAAGCACGGACTACTCAGATTCGAGGGCTAAGCATAACTACTATTGCTCGGCTCCTGAACTGAGAACTATGCTTAAATGCGACTTATGAGCACTAATGTTAAAGCATCACATATGCACTCAAAAGAGGAGAAAACATCAAGCGAAATTCATTTTGGAATGCCCTAGGGGGCCACACATAGAGTTTTTCAAAACACAGGGCTACACGATTACCTCTCTTACATGCAGGGCTCTAGCCAATGTGAAGAAAAACTGCACTACCCAATGCATGCAGAGGACTGGGCATAACTAACTTCAGATCTGGCAGCTTCTCTTCTAGCGAGGCTGGCGCACAACTTCAATCTGAGACATCTCCTGGATAGGTCAAGAGGGAGCTGATGTTGATGACTTCTTCTAGCGGTGACTGAGATGGAAATACGGGGTTGAACTCTTCTTCAAGCGGGACTGGCTCTTGTAGCTCCTTAGAGGGCGGCGGTGCTGGCGGGACGCTTGCAGTTTCTTCCTTGATCTCGAGGGAGGGTGCTGGAATCTTCTTCATGGCGAGGGGCTCAAACAACTCTGGCGGGGGATCTTGGGAGGATTCAGGGTGCTCTTGCTTACCCATAGCCTTAGGGGAGACTGGCATTCCTTCCAAGACTATGGCTCCTTCCAGGAGTTCCCAAGCCTTCTTCTCTCCTCTGATAGAGACCAAGTGACCTTCAAGAATCTACGGATCTTCACCTCTCATGGGTTGAACTGGGTTGGATGAAGCGGGCTCTTGGATCCACAGGGCTCTACGTTGGTTGTGGGTTACCAAGTAGGCCTCAATCAACTTCTGGACGTGCTCATCATTGGATTGCTTCAGGGGTTCAACAGCAATGACTTCACAACTTTCCAAGGCAGCTACACGTGCTTGAGATGTGGTGAGATCCACATGGAGCTTATGGTTGCGCTTCTCTACATCTTCTGCTCAGGCAATCATCTGACGGTGGTGCCGAGCCAAGAAATCATACTGTGCATCCAGGGTGAGCAGGTATGCAGTGAGGTACACGACTGTGGGGTCGTCCTCAAGCAGCTGCTGTCCTTCCAATGCACGCATCCTGGCCATCCAAATGGGATGGTTTCTCTGAAGGGGCAAAAAGAATCTGAGCAGGGTGTCGGCCACTTCTTCTTCATAAATCTGACATAGGGCCCTCAATGCCTTGCGAGCGACGACTTGGCAGGTGTCTTTGAATCTGTGCCCCACACCAGTGACACTCCATTCCACATGGTGCAGACTAGATCCAATGTATACAGTCACGACACACTTCTCTGTGCCATGCTCGACGAATTCACGACCATCATACTTTGGGTGACTCCTGATTTTGAGGCAAACTGTGCATTCTCTCAGCAACTTGGGGAAACCATCTTTATTCTGGCAAAAGCTGGTTTGGCAGCGGACCTCCATCTGACTTCTAAGAGAAGGAAAGGGGAAAACATTTTTGAAATGGAGGGACGAGAGCAAGAATTTTTTAAGAAAATAGTTTTGACTCAAAAACTTTTGGATCAAGGCTAAGGGTTACGTCCTGCGGCCAACCTAACAGCTCCGATACCACCTGAAGCGCCCTAATCCTCTCGGACACAAATATGATACAATTACTAGTCCCAGGAGGTTAGTAAACACATTTATACATCAGATAGTTCCAGATCTGCTTAAACGAGACAAACCTATAAAGGTGGCAATCAACTTTAAGAGTTGGTCCACAACTCGGGACATATCATTAGAGTGGGGCTAAAGCAGCCCGATATACGTAGCAAAGCAAATCAGCGGTCCAACAGCCACATGCAAAGTTGGGAACAGGCGTAACTCTTACCCGATCAACGATCTCCTTCTCTGAAAAACAATAAATAAGCAAGGGTGAGTACTTACGTACTCAGCAGGCCACCTTCACCCACGGAATGGGGAAATCAGATATAATGCATGGAGTATGTGGAGCTCAGGATATTTTGCAGAAAGAGCAATATTTGATGTAGGGTTATTTTGTAAAACATTTTATATTTTTCAAAGCACATCCTCTCCCAAAGGAGCATAAAGTTTTTCTATATAGAAAAAAAATCCCCTAGACTAAACCATCCAGGTATCTCAGCAGTTTCCCAATGATTTTCATTTTCAAAAACAGCTACTGGACTTCCCGTCCACCATAGCTCACGACTCAATCGCCGGACCTTTTAAAGCCACTTTTCAAAAGCATTTTTGGAAAACAAAACACTAATTGTCAAATCCAAGCCATGACTCATCCATATCCGTGGATGCGGACTATTCGAATAGGTTTTTAAACTCTGCGCAGAGGTGTACACTTTACCCACTAGTCCGGTTTCTGCAATCTCACTGTCATGAGATCCGAATGCCGGATCTCTCTCTTTCCTTGCACGTCCTTACCTTATCGATTATACCGGAAGGAACAAGGCCACCACCATGCCCAAACCGGACAAAACATTCCCCTTCCTTATCCTCCCGATGCTCCCCAGCCGTCATAATCCTAGGGTTCAGACCGTACAAGTTCAGATCAAGCGACTGCCCATACAGTCTCGAGTGGTTGTACTTGATAAGAGTATAGGTAAGGAGTGATGACAAACCAGTCCTTAGGCGAGAGGGACAATCCTTCATGCTCACACCTAAACCAGCTGAGCCATCACCTTAGGCCCTCCCCTAAACCAGGGAGTCCCTGATCATCCCGCTCAAAGGTGATAAGGTGTAACACCTCAAAATCTTATTTTGAGAATTATGTAAAATTTTCTAAAGGTTTTGAGTTAGAATTTTTTTAATCTCTTCTTTCAAAACTTTTGAAGTCACATCTCCTAAAAATTTTTAATAATAAAGATTCAATAAAGGGATTCTTATATAAATTATCCTTTATTTAAAGTTAATAGGTACTATATAAGGATAAATATTAGAGCACTCCTTAGAAATATTTGGATCAAAAGAAAAATAAATCATAATGAAGACTTGATAATAAAATTCTCCTAAACTAAATAAGTAATGTGTAAATCAATCCCTTACAAATTATGCATATAGAAGCATTCATTTAGGGGAATAATTAACCAATAAATAAATAAGATACATCATAAATTCATGTTGAGGTTCTTTGTTTGTTGCATTTAACTGGTGTTTGAATTTCAAAGCAAATTTAAACTCAAATCTATGGAAAAAATAGAGAAAACAGAAAAAAATGGAAAAGCATTCCTACAGTTGGGCCAAAACTAGCCCACCTCGGCCCAACTACTCCACTTCTACCCTGTGCGGCCTGCTCTCTCACGCGTGTGGCCAACGGGTGGAGCCCCTGCTCAGCCTCACATAGCACCCGCCCAGCGCTGCCCTCTTTCCCCTTCTTCTCTCGCAGACAATCCGGGCCCATTCCTCCAGCCGCTCCCCGCGCTGTGTCGCTAGCTCGTGGACCCGTCGTCTGGTCGTTCTCCTTGCTCAGTTTGTTGCGTGCTCCGCTAGATCTCCGCCGCGCGCATGGCTACTGAACTCGTCGTGGATCTCGCCGTTCGTGCGGACTCCGCCCGGGAGGAACCTCATCCCTGCGCTTATATATCGGGCTGCGCCCCTTCCTCTCTATCGGATAGGAAGCACCATAACCCAGGGAAACAGATCGAGGGGGAGAGAAAGCTTGCCGCCATGGGGAAGTCGGAGTTCGGTCGCCGCCAGGACTTGCGCATGGGGTGTGCACTGGGTAGCCGCCGTAGAGTTCTCCATCTCGACGTGCACTGGTACTCGCTGTGATTACCAGATTCCTGCCGCCGATAATCCGGGAAGGGACACTTGTAACGCCCTGAATTTGGGGGTAGAATTTTTCTTCTTTTCTCTCACCAAATTCGGGCGTTACTCTCTTTTCTCTTCCGGATTCGCTCTTTCTTCCCAATTTCAAACCAGTATAGTGACAAGTGTCCGTGTCGTGTATGAACAAAGACCTAAGTGTCATGGGTGTTGCATCATGCCGAAGCACATTTCTTTGTCTGAAATTGCGTGTTCGTCTCGTTCTGTCTCGGTTTTTGGTTCGCGATTGGAGCCCGTGTCGTGCGTCTCAGATTGGGTCATGCGTGTCGTGGGTTTCGATCCACGAAGTGGCCCGGCCCAACCCAGCCCGGCCCGGTCCAGTCTGGCCCGGCCCTGCGCGCCCCTGGCGCCCACACCCCCCATGCGCCCCCTCCTCCTCTCCCTCTCTCATTTGGATTTCCCGCGTAGCAACCTCCCTCTCCCTCTTCCACCTCTCTCTCCCCGTGGTGCCCTAGGGATTGGAGACAGCGATCACCGAAATTTGGACCCCGAGGTGAGCTCCCCTCCCCTCCCCTTCCCTTCTGCTCTGTCTCTCCCTCCCCTTCTCTTCCCTGCGCCCCCCTCTCTCTCCCCTGCGCACGTGCCCCTGCTCGCGGCGGCGCCCGCCCCCTGCCCCTCCCCCAGCGCGGCAGCGCCCGCCCCCTACCCCTCCCCCCCGCGGCGGCGCTCGCCCCACGCCCCGGCCTCCCCCCGCGGCGGCGCTCGCCCCCGCCCCAGCCCTCGTGCGCGGCGGCGCTCGCCCCCTGCCCCTCCTCCCCTGCGGCGGCGCTCGCCCCCCCGCCCTGGCCTCCCCCCGCGGCGGCGCTCGCCCCCCGCCCCAGCCTCCCCCCGCAGCGGCGCTCGCCCCCCGCCCCGGCCCTCGTGCACGGCGGCGCTCGCCCGCCCCCTGCCCCTCCCCCGTGCGCGGCGGCGCCCGCCCCCGCCCCGGCCTCCCCCGCGGCGGTGCTTGCCCCCCACCTTGGCCCCGCGGCGGCACCCGCCCCTGCCCCCTCCCCGCGGCTGCGGCCCTGGCCCCGGCGTGGTCCGCCCGCCCTTGCCCCCGGCGCGGCCCCCCTGCCCCCGGCGCGCAGCTCTCTGCGCACGACGTCGGCCCCCTACGCGTGGCGTCCCAGCTCCCGGCGTGACTCGCGTGGCCTCGTTTACCCCCTAACGCGTTCCCGCGTGCGTAAACCCACGCGCACGGTGATTATTTCTGGTTTGTAGTTGATTTCAAACTCCGTTAGTTAGCGTGCTGCGTCGCGCGCTTCGTCGCGCGATGATTCAATTTAAATTTGTGTTTATTAATGTGCTGCGTCGTGCGCTTCGTCGCGCAACGATTCTTTTAGTTTATATTTATTAAAGTGTTGTGTCGCGCGCTTCGTCGCGCGACGATCTATTTTTATTTCAGGTTGTTTAAGGTGCGATGTCGCGCGTCCAAACGCGCGACATTCCACTTTAAACTCAGCTCTGTTGGAGTATGTCGTCGTGCGCTTCGTCGCGCGATGCTTAACGTCTATTTATAATTAGTGCAAGCATCTCGTTGGGTGCTTTGTCGCGCAGCGAGTCGTTTACTTCTTAATGCAATCTAAATGTCGTGTCGTACGTCTCGACGTGCGGCCACTCCCTTTTATTCATCTTCAATTGTTTATAATGATTAAATGTGGAACTTGACTTTACTTTATGCAAAACGTAGTATCCAAATTAATTCCTTTCCATTAAGCAAGTAGTTTGATTTACAATCTTGTAACGTGATCGTTTCTCGACTGTCTTTTTCTCTTTCTCTCTTAGCCTTAATTGCGAACCCGCGTGGAACGTCTATTTACTTACTGCATTCTATTGTATGGTGTACTGTTCTTTTGTATTAAATATGTGGATGTATGTATGTTTGCGCTCGCATAGAGAACGATCTGGTTGAGGAGCCCGAAGAACTCGCAGGAGAAGCCCCTGAGCAGCAGTCGGTTGGTGGAGGCAAGTGTCCCTTGACCTATCTCTGTCCTATTCATTCTTTAATTCACCTCCCGCATTACACATTTATGCCTAAGGATTGACTAGTTTTGTTATCCATGTACTTGTTTACCTATTTGGGTTGGATTATTATTGCTTAGTCTTATGCTATTGCTCCACTCTAATCAATGAACATGATGAGAATGATCAATGATACGCTGTTTTCCCCTCTTCTTATTATGATGTTACACTTGTGGCCTTTAAGGGGGCTCGAGCGGTTTCTCGAGTGCCTCTCCGTAAGGACCTGTTCTTTGGATGACCGCTCGGGAAAACAGTGCAATCATGAGGGTGGAATGGGGTGCCCTTAGCTGAATAATTAGAGGATCCGGGATGTAGTTCGCTTAGCCGTCGTGCCGTCAATGGGGCTCGGTGTATGCGGCTCGCTCTGCCAAGCTTGGGTTCGCCCCTTGGGGAGGAGTGCGGTGCATTTAGGAAACCTAACGGGTGGCTATAGCCCCGGGGAATCTTTGTAAAGGTTACATAGTGAAACCCTGCTGGGTCACCTTGGTAGTGATCAATGGAGAGTCATGATCTCCGGGCAGAAAGGGAATCACGGCTTGTGGGTAAAGTGCACAACCTCTGCAGAGTGTTTGAAAAAACTGATATATCAGCCGTGCTCGCGGTTATGAGCGGCCAAGGGAGCTCCAGTGATTAGTGGTACTTGATCAGAGACATTTTGGTTTACAGGTGGCAATGAGATTGATGGTTCTGGTTATGACTATAGTGCTGGTAAGTGGTATTCTTTCCGTTTGGAAAGGGTACATCGGGCTAATAACTTGGGTTAATGCTAAAACCTGGCTTTCTACTAGTAAATAATAATCTGACCAACTAATAGCAACTGCTTGACTTATCCCCCACATAAAGCTAGTCCACTACAGCCAAACAAGACACTTGCTGAGTATGTTGAAGTGTACTCACCCTTGCTCTACACACCAAACCCCCCCATCCCCAGGTTGTCAACATTGCAACCACTGCTCAGGAGAAGATGAAGCCGTGGAAGGAGACTTCCAGGAGTTCCAAGATTACGACGAGTTCTAGGCGTGGGTTAGCGGCAACCCCCAGTCGGCTGCCTGTGAAGGCCGCGTTTATCTACGTTTCGTTTTCGCACTTTGATTTATTGTAAAGACTATGTGGATGTCTCAGACATATGATGTAATCGACTATTTCCCTTTTAATACTATTTGAGCACTGTGTGATGATGTCCATGTTATGTAACTGCTGTGTACGTGAATTCCTGATCCTGGCACGTACATGGTTCGCACGCGGTTTGCCTTCTAAAACCGGGTGTGACATAGATGGTATCAAAGCCGTGCTGACTATAGGACCGCTAACCTAGAGTAGAATGGTCGTTCTAAGGATTATAGGCCTCTGTCCTTGCCTTGACTTTGGTATCCCTTCAAAAGTTGGTCATATCGACCAAAACTATGTTCTACTGTATATTATACCTTGCTGAAAATTGTGTTTTATTCTAATACTTCATTTATTTATGGTTCATTACTTGCTGGTCATATTAGTTCTGTTCTCACTCTTTTGCTTGCGGTGTCTTTTGTAGATGGCTCGTCTTAGACACACCGCACGGAAGTCCGTCATCCCCTTCTTACCCTCCCGCCTTGCTGAGCGTCCGCTTCGCCGTCCCGTGGCCGGACAGTCCAGTCACTTGGAGAGGCTGCACCACCGCCTGCATGAGGAGCAGGAACGTCGACGACAGGAGCAGCAGGGCTCTTCTTTCTCGCTCCAACAGGAGATAGAGTCCGTGAGGAACTGCTCCCCTGTGCTTCCTCTGGAGGCGCCCCCTGCACCACCACTGGGCGCCCCAGCCTCTGGAGTAGCTGCTGGAGGAGACCCAGACGACGGAGGTGGCGACGACAGCTCGAGCCACGACACCGACTTTTCTGCTGACCAGGAGCCGGAAGGATGGGTTGCTCGACCCATCACTCGCG
This sequence comes from Zea mays, assembly GCF_902167145.1. Taxonomy (NCBI): domain Eukaryota; kingdom Viridiplantae; phylum Streptophyta; class Magnoliopsida; order Poales; family Poaceae; genus Zea; species Zea mays. The sequence goes on from NC_050099.1 coordinate 211,515,570, forward strand.
ACGCTGCTCGCGGGTGTCACTTTCACGATGCGCTCGACACCCTGCTACGTCGGGCACTTAACCGGCGTACTTGGTCCATCGAGTATCGCTGTGTGGTCTACCAGCACAGTCGCGGGGTCTACCCGGACCGCTGGGAGGCGACCTGCTTGGTGCGCCGTCCGGAGAACAGTCTCTAGGGTGCGGAGGCTTCTCAGAGCACTATTCTATCTCTGAGCGGGACTCAGCTGAGGCGGCCATGCAAGATGCCGCACGACATGCGCTTTCGCACTACTGCTCGGTTCTCGGTGGGGTAGCTGACGGTCTCAACCTGAAGTATTACCCCCGCCGTCCATCTGGCAGCACATGAGGCGTGATTGTTTCACCTGTCGGTGAGGACAATCCTAGGTTGAGCAGCACAGTCAACCTAGCCGCCGTGCTAAACACGGAGCTGGACCATGCACTAGACGAGCTGAGTAGGGCTCGTGCTGAGATCGCCCTGCTGTGGGCTGAGCGCGCGGAGCGTCGTCACCTGGATGATGGTTCCCCCGCTCCTGTCGGGACTCAGCACCCGTACCACTCACCTCGGCGTGGACACCAGTCTTATGGCAATCCCGACTGCAAGACCAAGATAAATCTAGAACCATAGATCGCTAGAGTCGGATCTTGTAATTAATACAAAATATATACGTAGAAGCTACAGTCCTAGCGTTAGTCTCGCTCTTAGTTAGTCTTAGTTAGACAGGGTAGTTTGCTATATCCTGTGCATTTATGTTTGTCATGATGAACTATGTTTGGTTTGGATCTTTGTAATGGCTTTCACCAGAGTGTGGGTATCCCCTGCATTTTGGTTTACCTATTATATTAATGGAGTTAGTTATTTAGTTGGGAAGCCTTTTACTCCACTTTCCTCTTTATCTAAGAAGTTGTGTGGTCTGTGTTGGAGATAAGTGAAGATGCTCATCTGTTTAGTGTTGCTGAAGAATTCTATACCCTTTTCTTATGCTGCAAGATTTGCAAGATCAGTTCTGATGTGTGGTTGCATTCTGCAGATGTCAGAGAACAGGCGCAGAGGAGGAAGGCGTGCTCAGCAGGAGCAAGCCGCTCAGCAGGATGAGGTGCCTCAGCAACAGCAACTGCCGCCCCCGCCCCCGATGTCCATCGAGCAGATGTTTCTGATGCAGACTCAGGCAGTCCAAGCCATCGGTCAGACTCTGGCCGCCATTCAGCAGCAACAGCAGCATGCCCCACCTCAGCCTCAGATGCCTCAGATGCCCAGGGACAAGCGTGCTGAATTCATGAGAGGTCATCCACCAACGTTCGCTCACTCTTCTGACCCCATGGATGCTGAATACTGGCTGCGCACTGTGGAGCGAGAGTTGCATACCGCTCAGTGCGATGACAGGGAGAAAGTCCTGTATGGTCCCCGTCTGTTGAGAAGAGCAGCTCAGTCATGGTGGGAGTCTTATCTCACCATCCATGCCAACCCCGACACCATCACCTGGGAAGAGTTCAGAGGTAACTTTCGTCAGTACCATGTGCCCGCAGGTCTGATGATAGTGAAGAAGGAGGAGTTCCTGGCCCTCAAGCAGGGGTCATCGTCTGTTAGCGAGTACCAGGACAAGTTTCTGCAGCTGTCTCGCTATGCTCCTGAAGATGTCAACACCGACGCCAAGCGACAGTACCGTTTCTTGAGAGGCTTGGTTGACCCTCTGTAGTACCAACTGATGAATCATACCTTCCCGACATTCCAACACTTGATTGATAGAGCAATCATGACAGAGAGGAAGCGTAAAGAGATGGAGGATCGTAAGCGCAAGATCAGTGTACCCCCGCCTGGAAGCAGCAATCGTCCTCGTTTCTCAGGCAATCAACCTCAGCAGTTTAGGCAGAACCAGCGTCCACCTCAACAACATCAGCAGTTCCAAAGGCAGTATCCTCAGCACCAGTATCCGAATCGTCAGAACAATCAGTCAGGAGGAGGTCAGTTTCAGAGGCAGAATCAGCAGACACCTCGTCTTCCTGCCCCAGCAAACCAGAAGAACAGCCAGGCAGCACCAGCTCAGGTTGGAAACAGAGCATGTTTCCACTGTGGAGAGCAAGGCCACTAGGTGATGCAATGTTCGAAGAAGGCAGCCCAGCAGCAGTCAGGCCCCAATGCCCCAGCGAAGCAGAACGTGTCTCAGCCTGGAGCAGGCAACCGCTCTCAACCGCGCTATAATCATGGGAGACTGAATCACTTGGAGGCTGAAGCAGTTCAGGAGACCCCCGACATGATAGTAGGTATGTTCCCAGTCGACTCCCATATTGCAGAGGTGTTATTTGATACTGGAGCAACACATTCTTTCATTACTGCATCATGGGTAAAAGCACATAATCTTCCAATAACTGCCATGTCAACCCCCATTCAAATTGACTCAGCCGGTGGTAGAATTCGAGCCGATAGCATTTGTTTGAATGTATGTGTGGAAATAAGGGGGATAGCATTTCCCGCTAACCTCATAGTAATGGGTACTCAGGGAATAGATGTCATCCTAGGGATGAATTGGCTACATAAGTATCAGGCAGTTATTAGTTGTGATAAGAGGACAATCAAGTTGGTGTCCCCACTAGGAGAGGAAGTGGTGACCGAATTAGTCTCGCCTGAGCCAAAGAAAGGAAGTTGTTATCAGATGGCTGTTGATAGCATGGAAGCAAACCCAATTGAGAGTATCAAGGTTGTGTCCGAGTTTCCAGATGTGTTTCCAAAGGACTTACCGGGTATGCCACCAGAGCGGAAAGTTGAATTTGCCATAGAGCTTCTTCCTGGAACCGCCCCTATCTTTAAGAGAGCTTACAGAATATCCGGACCAGAGTTGGTTGAACTTAAGAAGCAGATTGATGAGCTATCAAGGAAAGGTTACATCCGGCCAAGCACCTCGCCTTGGGCCGCCCCTGTCCTATTTGTGGAAAAGAAAGATGGCACCAAAAGGATGTGTACCGATTATCGAGCTCTGAATGAGGTCACCATCAAGAACAAGTACCCCTTGCCCAGAATAGAAGATCTGTTCGACCAGTTGAGAGGAGCCAGTGTGTTCTCCAAAATTGATCTGAGGTCAGGTTATCATCAGCTCAGGATCCGACCTTCGGACATTCCAAAGACGACATTCATTACCAAGTATGGGTTGTATGAGTTCACTGTGATGTCTTTCGGTCTAACCAATGCACCGGCCTTCTTCATGAACTTGATGAACAATGTATTCATGGATTACCTTGACAAGTTTGTGGTGGTATTCATCGATGACATTCTGATTTATTCTCATAGCGAAGAAGAGCATGCAAGTCATTTGAGGATGGTATTGCAGAGATTGCGAGAGCACCAGTTGTATGCAAAGTTGAGCAAGTGCGAGTTCTGGATCAGTGAAGTCCTGTTCTTGGGTCACATAATCAACAAAGAAGGATTGGCTGTGGATCTGAAGAAAGTGGCAGATATTCTGAACTGGAAAGCGCCAACAGATGCTCGAGGAATCAAGAGCTTCATTGGAATGGCCGGATATTATCGGCGATTCATTGAAGGGTTTTCGAAGATTGCGAAACCAATGACAGCTTTGCTAGGCAACAAGGCCGAGTTCAAGTGGACCTAGAAATGTCAGGAGGCCTTCGAAGCGCTGAAAGAGAAGTTGACTACAGCGCCTGTCTTAGTCTTGCCTGATGTGCACAAGCCCTTCTCGGTGTATTGTGATGCTTGTTACACAGGTTTGGGATGTGTGTTGATGCAAGAGGGGAGAGTTGTGGCTTACTAGTCCCGACAGTTGAAGGTTCATGAGAAGAATTACCCAATCCATGATCTAGAGTTGGCAGCAGTGGTTCACGCACTAAAGACATGGAGGCACTACCTGTATGGACAGAAATGCGATGTTTACACAGACCACAAGAGTTTGAAGTACATATTCACTCAGTCAGAGTTGAATATGAGGCAGCGAAGATGGTTAGAGCTGATCAAAGACTATGAGTTGGAGATCCATTACCATCCAGGCAAAGCGAACGTAGTGGCAGATGCCTTGAGCAGGAAGAGTCAAGTCAACCTGGTGGTCGCTCGTCCGATGCCTTATGAGTTGGCCAAAGAGTTTGATAGGTTGAGTCTCAGATTTCTGAATAATTCGCGAGGAGTCACAATTGAGTTGGAACCTACCCTGGAGCGGGAAATCAAAGAAGCACAGAAGAATGATGAGAAGATCAGTGAGATCCGGCGACTGATTCTAGATCGCAGAGGCAAAGATTTTCGAGAAGATGCAGAAGGTGTGATATGGTCCAAAGACCGCTTGTGTGTTCCCAATGTCCAGTCTATTCGGGAATTGATTCTCAAGAAAGCTCATGAGACAACCTATTCGATTCACCCTGGTAGTGAGAAGATGTATCAGGATCTGAAGAAGAAATTCTGGTGGTACGGAATGAAGAGGGAAATCGCAGAGCATGTGGCTATGTGTGATAGTTGTCGGCGGATCAAGGCGGAGCACCAGAGACCAGCTGGATTGTTGCAACCGTTGCAAATCCCTCAGTGGAAATGGGATGAAATCGGTATGGATTTCATAGTCGGATTGCCTCGCACTCGAGCCGGCTACGATTCCATTTGGGTAGTGGTGGATCGCTTAACCAAGTCAGCCCACTTCATACCTGTCAAGACCAACTACAGCAGTGCAGTATTGGCAGAGCTGTACATGTCTCGGATCGTCTGTCTTCACGGTGTGCCAAAGAAGATAGTGTCAGACCGAGGAACGTAGTTCACCTCTCATTTCTGGCAGCAATTGCATGAATCCTTGGGCACACATCTGAATTTCAGTTCAGCGTATCATCCGCAGACAGATGGCCAGACCGAAAGGACCAATCAAATTCTTGAAGACATGTTGAGAGCCTATGTGTTGCAAGATTAGTCCGGATGGGACAAGCGATTGCCTTATGCAGAGTTTTCCTATAACAACAGTTACCAGGCCAGCTTGAAGATGTCACCATTTCAAGCGCTCTATGGAAGGAGTTGTAGAACTCCGTTGCAATGGGATCAGCCTGGAGAAAAGCAGGTGTTTGGGCCAGACATTCTGCTTGAAGCCGAAGAGAACATCAAGATGGTCCAAGAAAATCTGAAGATAGCGCAATCAAGACAGCGAAGCTATGCAGACACAAGAAGAAGAGAGTTGAGTTTCGAAGTTGGAGACTTTGTCTATATGAAAGTGTCACCGATCAGAGGAGTCAGAAGGTTCGGAGTCAAAGGCAAGCTAGCACCCCGCTACATCGGTCCGTATCAAATTCTCGCAAGGCGTGGAGAAGTGGCCTATCAGCTCAGTCTGCCAGAAAATTTGTCTGCTGTGCATGATGTCTTTCATGTGTCTCAGTTGAAGAAGTGCTTGCGTGTGCCGGAAGAGCAGTTGCCAGTGGAAGGTCTTGAAGTCCAGGAGGACTTGACCTACACAGAGAAACCAGCGCAAATCCTTGAGATTGCAGATAGAGTCACCCGAAGGAAGACCATCAGAATGTGCAAAGTCAGATGGAATCACCACTCTGAGGAAGAAGCAACTTGGGAGCGCGAAGATGATCTGATGGCCAAATACCCTGAGCTCTTTGCTAGCCAACCCTGAATCTCGAGGGCGAGATTCTTTTAAGGGGGATAGGTTTGTAACGCCCTGAATTTGGGGGTAGAACGTTTTCTTCTTTTCTCTCACCAAATTCGGGCGTTACTCTCTTTTCTCTTCCTGATTTGCTCTTTCTTCCCAATTTCAAACCAGTATAGTGACAAGTGTCCGTGTCGTGTATGAACAAAGACCTAAGTGTCATGGGTGTTGCATCATGCTGAAGCACATTTCTTTGTCTGAAATTGCGTGTTCGTCTCGTTCTGTCTCGATTTTCGGTTCACGATTGGAGCCTGTGTCGTGCGTCTCGGATTGGGTCGTGCGTGTCGTGGGTTTCGATTCGCGAAGTGGCCCGGCCCAACCCAACCTAGCCCGGCCCGGTCCAGTCCGGCCCGGCCCTGCGCGCCTCTGTCGCCCACACCCCCCATGCGCCCCCTCCTCCTCTCCCTCTCTCATTTGGATTTCCCGCGTAGCAACCTCCCTCTCCCTCTTCCACCTCTCTCTCCCCGTGGTGCCCTAGGGATTGGAGACAGCGATCACCGGAATTTGGACCCCGAGGTGAGCTCCCCTCCCCTCCCCTTCCCTTCTCCTCTCTCTCCCTCTCCCTCCCCTTCTCTTCCCTGCGCCCCTCTCTCTCTCCCCTGCGCATGTGCCCCTGCGCGCGGCGGTGCTCGCCCCTGCCCCTCCCCCGGCGCGGCGGCGCCCACCCCCTGCCCCTCCCCCCCCGCGGTGGCGCTCGCCCCCCCGCCCCGGCCCTCGTGCGCGGCGGCGCTCGCCCGCCCCCTGCCCCTCCCCCGTGCGCGGCGGCGCCCGCCCAGGCCTCCCCCGCGGCGGCGCTCGCCCCCCGCCTTGGCTCCGCGGCGGCGCCCGTCCCTGCCCCCTCCCCGCGGCGGCGCCCCCGGCCCCGCGCGTGGTCCGCCCGCCATTGCCCCCGGCGCAGCCAGCCCCCCGGCGCAGCCTCCTCGGCCCCTGCCCTCGGCGCGCAGCTCCCTGCGCGTGGCGTCCCAGCTCCCGGCGTGACTCGCGTGGCCTCGTTTACCCCCTAACGCGTTCCCGCGTGCGTAAACCCACGCGCGCGGTGATTATTTCTGGTTTGTAGTTGATTTCAAACTCCGTTAGTTAGCGTGCTGCGTCGCGTGCTTCGTCGCGCGACGATTCAATTTAAATTTGTGTTTATTAATGTGCTGCGTCGCGCGCTTCGTCGCGCAACGATTCTTTTAGTTTATATTTATTAAAGTGTTGTGTCGCGCGCTTCGTCGCGCGACGATCTATTTTTATTTCAGGTTGTTTAAGGTACGATGTCGCGCGTCCAGACGCGCGACATTCCACTTTAAACTCAGCTCTGTTGGAGTATGTCGTCGTGCGCTTCATCGCGCGATGCTTAACGTCTATTTATAATTAGTGCAAGCATCTCGTTGGGCGCTTTGTCGCGTAGCGAGTCGTTTACTTCTTAATGCAATCTAAATGTCGTGTCGTACGTCTCGACGTGCGGCCACTCCCTTTTATTCATCTTCAATTGTTTATAATGATTAAATGTGGAACTTGACTTTACTTTATGCCAAACGTAGTATCCAAATTAATTCCTTTCCATTAAGCGAGTAGTTTGATTTACAATATTGTAACGTGATCGTTTCTCGTCTGTCTTTTTCTCTTTCTCTCTTAGCCTTAATTGCGAACCCGCATGAAACGTCTGTTTACTTACTGCATTCTATTGTATGGTGTACTGTTCTTTTGTATTAAATATGTGGATGTATGTATGTTTGCGCTCGCATAGAGAACGATCTGGTTGAGGAGCCCAAAGAGCTCACAGGAGAAGCCCCTGAGCAGCAGTCGGTTGGTGGAGGCAAGTGTCCCTTGACCTATCTCTGTCCTATTCATTCTTTAATTCACCTCCCGCATTACACATTTATGCCTAAGGATTGACTAGTTTTGTTATCCATGTCCTTGTTTACCTATTTGGGTTGGATTATTATTGCTTAGTTTTATGCTATTGCTCCACTCTTCTTATTATGATGTTACACTTGTGGCCTTTAAGGGGGCTCGAGCGGTTTCTCAAGTGCCTCTCCGTAAGGACCTGTTCTTTGGATGACCGCCCGGGAAAACAGTGCAACCATGAGGGTGGAATGGGGTGCCCTTAGCTGAATAATTAGAGGATCCGGGATGTAGTTCGCTTAGCCTTCGTGCCGTCAATGGGGCTCGGTGTATGCGGCTCGCTCTGCCAAGCTTGGGTTCGCCCCTTGGGGAGGAGTGCGGTGCATTTAGGAAACCTAACGGGTGGCTACAGCCCCGGGGAATCTTTGTAAAGGCTACATAGTGAAACCCTGCTGGGTCACCTTGGTAGTGATCAATGGAGAGTCATGATCTCCGGGCAGAAAGGGAATCACGGCTTGTGGGTAAAGTGCACAACCTCTGCATAGTGTTTGAAAAAAACTGATATATCAGCCGTGCTCGCGGTTATGAGCGGCCAAGGGAGCTCCAGTGATTAGTGGTACTTGATCAGAGACATTTTGGTTTACTGGTGGCAATGAGATTGATGGTTCTGGTTATGACTATGGTGCTGGTAAGTGGTATTCTTTCCGTTTGGAAAGGGTACATCGGGCTAATAACTTGGGTTAATGCTAAAACCTGGCTTTCTACTAGTAAATAATAATCTGACCAACTAAAAGCAACCGCTTGACTTATCCCCCACATAAAGCTAGTCCACTACAGCCAAACAAGACACTTGCTGAGTATGTTGAAGTGTACTCAACCTTGCTCTACACACCAACCCCCCCATCCCCAGGTTGTCAACATTGCAACCACTGCTCAAGAGAAGATGAAGCAGTGGAAGGAGACTTCCAGGAGTTCCAAGATTACGACGAGTTCTAGGTGTGGGTTAGCGGCAACCCCCAGTCGGCTGCCTGTGAAGGCCGCGTTTATCTACGTTTCATTTTCGCACTTTGATTTATTGTAAAGACTATGTGGATGTCTCAGACATATGATGTAATCGACTATTTCCCTTTTAATACTATTTGAGCACTGTGTGATGATGTCCATGTTATGTAACTGCTGTGTACGTGAATTGCTGATCCTGGCACGTACATGGTTCACACTCGGTTTGCCTTCTAAAACCGGGTGTGACAACACTGGTGCTTGCGCCTCGCCGCGGATCAGCCTACACCGAGGCTAGCTCCTCTGAATCTCGACGTTGGTAAGTCTGTTGTTTGCCCGATGCTCTGCCCCCCTTTAGCACTTATCCGCGCGGTCGTCAGGGGCTCGCTGACGTGAAATTGTGAACATGCTTGGGGCGATGCCCTGTTCCGTCCATCTCGGCTGGAGGTGGGTGATGGCGTGCCAACCGTTAGATCCATGGTGGACGCGTGCAATTAGATCCGGGTGGGTGATGATCTTCATACCGTTGGTTTTCCAATGGGCGTATGGGATCGAATCCAGGGCGTATCGCTTCAGGATGAGATCTGGACCATGGATCCCGGATCCTGCGGCCCGGATTGAATACCAGTTCACATATGATGGTGATCTAATCCGAGCCCTCAAATGCCGATCCAACAGTTGAATTCTACTCGTACCCCTTCGTCTTGGACGATTTGCTAAAGAGACCCTGCCTTTTTCACAAATCAACCCGCCGTCCCCGCGGGAGTAGTCTGGGTCTGGTAGATTTTGCGAATTAAACCTCAAGCTTCTTAGTAAATGACACGCAGTCCAGATAACAGAGAAAACTAGATAACTAATATTAGAAATTGATTGTTAGTATAAAAATAAATCTTGAAACTTATTTAATGTATAGAAAATTCATTTTAGCTCCTTTTAAATCCATTCAAGTTACATTAATTTTGTTTTAATATTATTTATCACCTAGTAACTCTGTTTAGACAGGAAACATAGATTTAAAATTGGTTACTTAATTTATCCCGTGCCAAGTACTTAATAACTTCGGAAATTCATAACTTAATAACCGTAGCTCCGAATTTATTGGTTCTCGAACCCACGGTATCGTCACGATGAGTATATTATCATTATGCAGTTTGTTCTTATGTTTGGTGTGATGTTAATTTTGCATATATCATGTTTGTTTGTATTGCTTCGACTAGCGCGAGGTCACGAGTCACCTGAAAGGCAAGTTGGTACCTGGAATCTCAAGTCCCAGGCAAGTTAAGCCCTTGATCACTTCCTTTTTACCCACTCATGTTCTGATTAATCATAATGATCTGCATAGGTTAATTTTGATGGGACCCAATAGGTTACCCCAGTTTGACTATCTTTATACCTTGACTACCATTGAACTTTTTGGGTAGTACTTGCTATTGCTTTATGTGGTTTTGGGTATGGAGATGCATTATTCATGATTATACCTTTATTATAAGTTGTTATTTACTGTTCATGTTAAGATCATTATGTTAATTGGAACATGGAGAACCACCCGGGAAAACAGTGCTACCACAAGGGTTTATGGACGCCCTTGGCTGATTAACTAGGAAAGCTAGTGGATGATTACCTTACCCGAAAGGGGCAAGGGCAGTAGGGGAGTGGTCAGTGTAGGGAGGTCCTTGGTTGATTTTGCTGCGATGGCGGTCAGTCGAGGGACTCCTGCACTGGAGCTTCCTATAAACTGTAGCGGGTTTTCTGAAGCTAGTGGAACTTTGTAAAGGCCTCGTAGTGTTACCCTGCCTCGCCTCCTCGGTAGAGGTGTATGGGATTGGCCGTCTCTTGGCAGATGGGTAACATGACTTGTGGGTAAAGATGCGCAACCTCTGCAGAGTGTAAAACTGGTATACTAGCCGTGCTCACGGTCATGAGCAGCTCGGACACTCACATGATTAAATTATGGAACTTAAACTCAATTTGTCATATGCATTGCATCGCAGGTGAGGTTGTTACTTTTGTTCTACTACTTAATTGGGTTGGTATTTACTTATACTTAGTAATTGCTAATAAAATTTTGACCAACTTTAAAAGCAATGCTCAGCTCTAACCATCCTCTTTGGTAAGCCTTACACTTCATATGAGCTCCTACCTTTGGCGAGTTCATGCACATTATTCCCCACAACTTGTTGAGCGATGAACGTATGTGAGCTCACTCTTGCTGTCTCACATCCCCCCATAGGTCAAGATCAGGTACCACAGGATGAGGTGCATGGAGGATGCTGCGATGTGTTCGTGAGAGGTCTAGGTCGTCGTCTCCCAGTCAACTTTGGGTCGCTGGATCGTTTCCTCATATGATGTAATTATTTAATTATTTTTGTACAGAACTCCTGTTATATATAGTAAAGATGTGACATTCGATCCTGTGCCACTATGCATCATATGTGTGAGACTTAGTCCCAGCACACCTGGTGTTTATGTTCGCGCGCGGGTCTTGGTGCTCCGAAACCCGAGTGTGACATAAGGGTGACAACCCTTCATCATACCCATTTTGAAAACATTTTCTTTTGAAAACTCACACCTTTTCTCAAATCATTTGTAACAAATATGTCAAGGAGTATAAAGATTGATTGCGGCAAGTTCTAAGGTTGGGTGGCCATAATAACTTGTCTCTTACCAAAATCATATCATGCATAAAATAACAGGCTGAGGGTTGTGGTTGAAAAAGCACAGGTAATTTATGCATCAAAGGGATCCAATGAGCTTGCCGTGCTTTAACCGGCGAAAGGGTGAGAGCTCGCGGAACTGGCTTCTGGCTTCACCGTCTAGCGTAGACTTGCAGATCCGGCCTTCACGAGACGGCACGAACGCTCCGATTACTATGCAACATGAACAAGCAAACATACAAACCAGCAAGTATATCAACAAATATTTAGTATAGTGGTCAGAATGGCGATATATGGATGGGTAGAGTCTTGAGTAGAAAATCACAGTCACCTGAGTTCGTATGACTGGAATATTGGTCTGGCATGTCTTAGGTGAATTGGACAACATGATGGATGAACAGTTGAAATTTGGGGTGATTGGATGATCGATGAATGGTAACGACAAATAGTAACGATAAATAGTGACGATGAAACAGTAACGATAAAATCATCGATGAATAGTAAAGGTGGTGAATAGTAATGGCGAATAGCAACCATGATGAATAGTAATAGTGAATAGTCTTATGAACGAACGATGAATAGTGACTATGAACGAACGATGAATAGGGACTATGAACGGACGATGAACGATGAATATGGACTATGAACGATGGATAGGGACTATGAATGAACGATGAATGATGAATAGGGACTATGAACGAATGATGAACGATGAATAAGGACTATGAATGAACGATGAATAGGGACTATGAACGAACGATGAACAATGAATAGTCGTATGAACGAACGATGAATGATGAATAGAGACTATGAACGAACGATCGATCGATCGAATGATCGGACGAACGAACGATCGGAATTTTAGCAGCATAACGACTGAACAAAGATTATTTGGACGAACGAATGAGCGAATGATCGGACGAACGGTCGAACGAACCATGAACGATCGGATGAACGATCGAACGATCGGATGAACAAACGAACAAACTAAGAATAGGTGGACGAACGATCGAATGAACGACCGAACGATCCTTGTGCTAGTGGTGTGCTTGTGTGAGACTTGGAGTGGGCGTGTGGGGGGGGGGGGGGAGTTGCCATGAAATGACTTGGGGTGGCTTGAGAGGAGGCCCTTGCCCCTCTATTTATACGCTAGGTGGGGGATTAGGGGGAGGAGGCGAGGATTAGTGGGAGGATGCGAGGATTAGTGGGAGATAAGCACGTATTTGTCTTGTATAAGTGAAATTAGCTTGTAGAGCTCACTGTATGACACCAGAGGCGTACGTATACATACGAGCATGGGGAAAATTATGGAGAAAATATTTGTAGGGACTTTAAAAATGATTCTGGAGGTATTTCTCAGGAGGAAAATATTTGGAGAATTATCGGTGGAATATTTGGGCAGTATTTCTGGAAAGAACTTGAAGGGGATCACTAGGGAAATATCTGTAGGATATTTTGTGGAGGATTTTGGAGAGAATATAGACCACTATATTTTATTTGTTGAGATCAACTCGCAAACAAACATTTTGAAACGAAATTTAAAATTCATTTTGAATTTAGAGCGAGTTTGAGAAAATTTCAAGATTTGAGTTTTCGGGGTGCTGCAACCTCCGACGTCGAGTCGACATCTTCAAAGCGCCAAGAGCGTAAGAAGTATAGTAAGATCCCTCTTTGCTATCCTCGCATTCCTAAACGTGCTCCTTTACTTTCCATTCTCTTAGGCAAACCACCATACTTTGATGGTGAAGATTATTGTATGTTGAGTGATAAAATGAGGCACCATCTAAACTCACTCCACGAAAGCATTTGGGATATTGTTGAGTTTGGAGCGCAGGCACCACAAGTGGGCGATGAGGACTGCGACTCCAATGAGGCCACCCAAGTGAGGCACTTCAACTCCCAAGTCACCTCCATACTCCTCGCTTCCCTATGTAGAGAGGAGTACAACAAGGTGCAAGGGTTGAAAAGTGCCAAAGAAATTTGGGACGTCCTCAAGACGGCACACGAAGGGGATGAAGTGACCAAGATCACCAAGCGAGAAACGATCGAGGAGAACTCGGTCGGTTTGTCCTCAACAAAGGAGAAGAGCCACAAGCCATGTACAACCGGCACAAGAAAATGGTAAACCAAGTCCGCAACCTCGGGAGCACCAAGTGGGATGACCATGAAATGGTCAAGGTTATTCTAAGATCTCTTGTTTTTCGTAACCCCACTCAAGTGTAATTAATTCGTGAGAATCATAGGTGTAAGCAAATGTCGCTCGAGGAGGTGATTGGCAAGTTTGTGAGCTTTGAACTTATAGTTAAAGACTCCAAACACATTGTCAACTTGGAGCAAGTTGCCACATCCACATCCGAGGTGCAACCCGTTGCATTTACGGCAACAAAGGAAAATAAGGAAGAGCCTACACCAACCAATAGGCTCCCAATTGATGCCTCCAAGCTTGACAATGAGGAGATGACTCTTATTATTAAGAGCTTCCAACAAATCCTCAAGCAAAGGAAGGAGAAGGAGTACAAACCCCGCTCAAAGAGGGTTTGCTACCGGTGTGGTAAGTCTGGACACTATATTGCTAAATGTCTGTTGGGGACTTGTTCTCAAATGCTATGAATTAAGAACAAGGCAACACAGAAAGAAGTTAATGGTTAATGCCCTTCATCCTTCGAAGCATTATTTCCCTTAGGATATAATGATCTTTGGACGAAGGTCATGAAGGACATACCTTCATCATCACAATTTACATTGATGAAAGAAGAAGCATATGAAACATGAGAAATAACATGAATAATCATATAACATCATTTATATGTCCTTATTATATAAACATGGATAAATAAGAACAATATTGAATTACATTTATACCTTCGGCTTGACAGAAGGCAAAAGTACAAGTGTAACGCACGAGTGAGTACAAGTCAGCGTGAATAGTACGGGGGTACTGTTCATCTATTTATAGGCACAGGGCGCATCCTGTGTAAAATTACATTCATGCACTTTATGTTTAATATTGACTTAATGACAATCCAACAAGGACTAGATAGCCTTTTCCCCTTTAAGTCGGTTCCCCTTTCTGTCGTTGAGCCGAAGCTTCCTTGTGCATAGCTTCGGAACTGGTTCACCGAAGATTCATGTACATATATTACACTTGGGAAACATTGTTAGTTATGTTTTTGAGGACCTTCAGAAGATGAAGGCCCCCAACAGTAGCCCCTCGCAGTATTAATTTGTTATAACAACAAATTCAGACTGCGACATGAACGAAGGCCTTAAGTCGAAGGTCCGAAAAAACACCTTCCCTTTGCTAGAATAGCAATAGTCAATGACAGACAGGACCCACCAAGTTGCAACGCACCGGGCGTATAAATATAAACCATAGCGGCAACCTTCTATACACCATTTCTTCCATTTGCATTATTGTCTCAAATTGTTAGCTCTTGCTCACTAGCTCTCGCCTGATTTTCAAGCTTTTCGAGCTTCGGTTTAAGGACGTGTTTCACCATGTCTAGGGAGAAGATGACTGAGGAAAAGAAAATGACTGTAGAGACGAAGCTATCTGAGGTGACGAAGTTGTTTGAAGAAAAGAAAGTTGTGGATCCTTTTGTCACCGAGTTTGTTGAGTCTATGTCAAAAACAAACACAGAGAAGACTACTAAAGAGATTCTAGAAGGTTTGTCCGAAGATACTGATGATAGTGATAGTTATGATGTGGAGAGTGGAGATGAAGATTCTGAAGATCGGCCCTAGCGGCCAAGCCATACTATCTTCGGAAAATCAACTATTAAACAGAGTCATCTTGACAACATGAGAGGAAGGTATTTTCATGACATGTCTATAGTCAGAGTTGGAGGAGACAACACTGCCCCCGCTCCGGAGGAGAATGAAGTTGTTATCTACCGAAGCTTTTTTAAGGCTGGTCTTTGGTTCCCGCTGAGCAAGTTTGTGGTTGAAGTGCTGAAGATATACCAGATCTTCCTTCATCAGATCACCCCCGAGGCTATTATTAGGATGGGGTTTTTGTCTGGGCGGTAAGGAGTCAGGGGCTAGAGCCAAGCGCGAAGTGCTTCTGCAGTATGCACGAGCTTTTATATGAGACGAAGGCCACTGGTAAAGAACAGTACCACAACAACTTCAGTTGTTATGGATTTATCGCTCGCCCCAACGCAAGCCACCCGGTGCCAACATTCCAGAAGAGATGGCCCGGAGCCTGGATGGAGGAATGGTTTTATGTGAAGAATGATTTAAACACAAGGGAAGACATTAAAGAGATCATCCAGTGCCCCATCTGGTCACGCTTTGGCCTTCGAAGGCCGAAGGTGGAAATTGATGACGCTGTCGAAGCGTGTCAGAGGGCTTTCAGCACTATTTGCTCCTTCATTGGCACAAGAGATTTAATTCAACAACATATATCCTTCAGGGTATGGCCGCTTGTGGAAAGCTGGGAAATGCCGAAGGAGACCACCACTGATTCTAGTGATGGTGGTCTAGTCCGACTGAAATATACCTTCAGATTTAGGGAGAAGTTTGATGAGCCAAACGACGATTGGCTGAAGTGTATTGAAGCTACCAGCGATGAGCTGCTTGGAGCTTACTCCAAGGCCGAAGATAATGCTCTGTCCACAGCCTTTGGAGGTCGGGGGAAGAAAAGACTGAACAAGGTTTTTGATGCGATTGGCTTCATATACCCTGATTATCGCTACCCGCTGCAAAGTGATGCCATCAGAATCTTAAGGTATTAATATGTAATTGGATAAACTGAGCTTTCACCTAGAAACTTCTATTTCTGTGTAAGAAAGAAAGACTAAAAGCGAGTTCTACTAAACTCTAGATTGTCTGGTTGTCTTACGCAGTGCAGTAGGGGTTCGAATCTTCTTGATGCGGATTATCCAAGCTTAGAGTATGAAAATAGGAGCTCTTCTTAATCTCGGGTCAGCTTTGCTTTCCTCTAGAAGAGACAGGCTTACTGAAACTAGCACTAGCAGCGCGTCTTGTCGTCAGTCAAATCCAATTCAATAAAGAACAAGAAAATGTAGGTGAACAAAGAAAGAAGGCAACTGCACCGCTCTAAGCCGTATGTCATGTGCAGGTACAACCCGATTGAGTCTGCATTGTTTTAGAGCTTCTAATGTCTGTATGCTGTCGCGGTTTGGTCAAGTCTAAATGCTCATTATGGTGGCTCATGCGACCTACAATTTAAATAGAGCTAATTTGGCTGCCAAGAGGCACCTGCCAAGAAGACTCAAGCTATTGATTTCTGCTTTCATAGGGGTCTTTTGGGGGTTGTTTAAGCATAGGGATGGGCGAGTGTGGGCTACAATGCCACCAGACTTGCTGTGGGTAGCTCAAGAGGTCTGCCTATGGTTCAATTGACAGGTGGTTGTAGTTTATTTTGAAGTTTTTGATGTTTCATGTACATGATGATAGAGATCTGTCAATTTGGGATTTTTACACCCACTAGTTTTATAAAACTTAGATGCGAGGAGGTTTCTTTTAGAACACTCTTCAATGAGTCCTCTGCGAGCCTTATGAGTTCAGATCCTACTGTGCAGAAGCTCACTCTTAGCGATTCATCTTATCTCATGAACGAAAGGAGACTGCTCCGGTGTGCGGGTGAAGGGGATGAGACCTTGTGCCTTCCTAGTATCGAAGCAGGAGCTCCTTGTTAGAGAAAAGTTGGTCGAATTGGAAATATTTAGAGCTTTTCATTATCTAAATTTACCAACTAGAAAATACTTGACTATTTTACTTAACTTATTCATAAGTTGGCGCTATGTTTACTTTACTCAGGAAAATCCAACTAAAACACAACAACAAGAGAAAGATTCTACTATGATATGACCTTCTGTAATAATGAACTAGTTTTGCTGATGCAAGCCATCGATTCAGTCTATAACGATGATTGGAGGGTGAGAAGTGTTACGTCTTTCATCAACATGTGAAAGAGATAATATACACTACTGGGGAGTACCATTTTTATCCGATTGATCTATATCATTTAGATAAATATTATTTAAAGAAAGAGAATTTCCTCTATCAGTTAGTTACTATGGAAATGGAAGTGGAAGAAGATAGAGGGGTCTTAACCACAGAATGTGTGAACGGTGATGATTTACATGTCTATAAGTGTAGATTTGCATCTGATGCACTTCTATGTGTTAGCAAAAGTGTTATTAAACACCGTCTTAGTCTTAGTAGATGGATATGGATATTACACCCCCCGCAACTCACTAAGTTGAGGGATCTCAAGGAAGGCCACTATAAAGGCTTAGGTGAACAGAATAACATTAAAGCACTTGTAAAGATACAATACAATACAATACAGTTGAGTGATAGTTTCTATCATACAAATCAAACTGATATATTAGCATATATTCATGGTATTATCCCCGATGGTCTTATAAAAGATCTAACCGGACAGGTTGTTAATCTACCAATCTATTCTATTCTATTCAGAATCATAATATGATAAATTACCCATGGGTCTCTCCCGTAGGAGAACTAACTAAAGTTCTATTTCATCTTTACTAAACTACACTATACTATACTGAAAATTGAAATTGAATTGATACAGTGTTTGATAAATGGTATCTAGGAGTACAATATAGCCGTTGGTATAACGAAGTATTTATAGCCTTCAAGTACGATGATTTTGTATGTAACATAGAAGGTCTTCAAAGTCTATTATCTACAAACCAACTAGAAGGATCTGTTGAATATATCGATTATATAAATAATTTGTATTTTTATCACTCATAACGATGAAAAGTTTGTTTACCTGTATGATGGCCATGTTGAGGTAAGGACCCTCCATGGAGGCCGACCATTCTGGGGAAAAAGGTAACACATAACAAAACATCTTGAAAGGGGTTAAGCAGGGAGATCTCGACTAAGATCGTAAAGGAGAGAGAGACTAGAGCCGCTTACTCACCCTAAGGCGGCAAGGGACAACAGAATCGAGGAGAGAGTCGAGTAATCGTAGAGTCGAACCACGATGAAGTTGTGCCCGCAGTGTTAGTTTGTAACGTATAACTTATCGAATGTTTCCGTGGAAGCGGAAACAAGTACTAGTTAGACGCAGGGAAACGAGCAGAGACCGTAAGTCACCATTAGATGAGTGAAGGCGACCCGAAGGGGCCCGCTAGAGTAAGTAAAAAAGGCTCTAGTAGATCTTGTAGTGGAGAGAGAAGTCGAGATATCCAGATAGGATGGTCTCTTTATGACACTAATAATGCTATCTGTTAAAGACTAGCAAATATTATGACAAAGGTTGTCTGGCTCTAGACTATAACATGGATAGAGGTGGGAATACCACATGGGAGGAAGGGGAAGTTTGCCTGGTAGATCTATCTACTCCAGCTTTCATCGTAGTTTTCAGGGGAAGGGCGGACGAAGCCACTTTGACAAACAGGAACCAGCCTAGTCAACAAGTAAAAAAAGGTGATGGGAAATTTCCAATTAGATCGAGATTCTTCTTTATTGTTATGGATAGAGGTTCGCTTTCCCAGATGTAACCGATGCCACAAAGGCCTTAGGTTTGAATGTTTGATTCGACTTCTTTTCCAATTGTCTTTATCTAAAGGCAGAATTCACTTGTTTATGAGTCGTACCTGTCCTATAGTTCAATACACTATTATAAGGCCAGTTGCCTATACAGGATCTCCAGTTTCTAGTGTAGTCAGCTTTAGTTATCGCTACACCCTCTCTAGACAAACGATTTGATTCAACCCACTCTACTACTGGTACAGTAGCACCCTGCCTTAATAATCGCATAGGCACCCAGGAACCTTACTCAGTAAAGAAGGAGACTCCCTAAACAAGACTGCTAGCTGGTATGGAGGGACTCGCTTTGCTTGCTTCCTAATCAAATATGCCCTATCCGTCTGACTTTAATATGGAATGGTATATATATAAATATCCTTCCTGCAGAACTTAAGGTCTACACGTGAGAAATACGTATAATACTACGATAGGAGAACTACTAACTTCCGCCATCTGCATTAGTTACGTTAGCGTAGGTAGGTGGTTCTCATGCCAAAGGGGAAGATCTCGCTCAGCCAAGTGCACAACCTGAGTAAGTACACTTATCGAGGAGTGATAGGGTAGCAGAGTTTAAGGCAAAAAAGATTTGGGTGGCTATGGGTGATATGGGGAATCTAACAATTAATTGACAATGATTTCACCGTGGTGTGCATTGGTAGCTTCAAGACGAAGGCATTTTCCATATGTAAGCCACAACACAATTTCAGTTTCTTATTCTTCTGAACCAGGAAAAGCGTTCTGGTAAGGAGGATGAAAGAAGAGTACGAAAAAGGAAGTCAAAAGTGGTAGATCCAGGACATGCCAATTTCTTTCTCATCTTTCACATCGCCAGACAGCGCATGGTTTTCTCAAGATCGTAGTTAATTAAAGAAGAACAGAGATTGAGAAGAAGATAAAATGAACTTAAGTCCTCGTCTCAAGAAAAGAGAGGGACGAGTCAAAATTCGTTCAGGACTTGTGCACGTAAAAAGGCTTCCACGTTTGACCATAGAAGCCTTGGGTAGAGCAAAAAAAGAACATAGAAAAAGAATAGGCCTGATTTGATTCGTCTGCTCGTGGGATTGCCGATACTGCTACCCGGCTACACTGAAAGAGGGAAGCGAATAACCTGAAGATTCTTTCCTTTGTTGTCTCACTATTAGAGCTTGCGAGAGAGACAAAAAATACTCTCTTCGGCGACTTAGACTTACTCATTTTGGCGATGTCTGGCACCCGCACAGGAAGGGTTGAATTATTTGAATTTAACTCTGTGAGATAATGGATCTAACGTTAGGGCTTAGTTACTCCATCTCTCTAGCCGGAACTAATTGAACCCGAGTAATTAGCTTCCTTAAGCCATGTCCATATTTATGGAGCTAAATCGGATGGTAACTAGATTCATTCCGTAGCATGGGATGGGATTCTGTAAGAGCATATCTAAATAATAGCTACGCATCAGTTTGAGTTCGAGATTGAAAAGTCCTCTCAAGTTGACTATTTTTGGATAAATGGGTCCTGTCAAACTGTTGTGACTGGCATCAAAATACGAAATGTTAGATTACCAATACTATGTTAGCATTATCAAGACTGCAATCTATCACAATTTTGAGATGCTCTATAATTATAGATACCAAGAAAACATGATTATCCGTAAATTGGTCCATGTCACACCCGGATTTCGGGGCACCAAGACCTGGGCGCGAACATAATCACTAGGTGTGCTGGGACCAAGTCTCACACATATGATGAATCATGGCGCAGGATCGAATGTCACATCTTTACTACATAACAGGAGTTCTGTACAAAATAAATAAATAGTTACATTATAAGGAGACAACGGTCTAGCAACCCAAAGTTGACTGGAAGACGACGGCCTAGACCTCTCACGAACTCGTCACATCATCCTCCAAGCGCTTCATCCTGTGGTACCTATTCTTGACCTGTGGGGGGTGTGAGACAGCAAGAGTGAGCTCACATACGTTCATAGCTCAACAAGTTGTGGGGAATAATGTGCATGAACTCGCCAAAGGTGAGAGCTCACGTGAAGTGTAAGGCTTACCAAAGAGGATGGTTAGAGCTGAGCATTGCTTTTAAGGTTGGTCAAAATTTTATTAGCAATTACTAAGTATAAGTAAATACCAAACCCAATTAAATAGTAGAACAAAAGTAACAACATCACCTGCGATGCAATGCATATGACAATTTGAATTTAGTTCCATAAATTAATCATGTGAGTGTCCGAGCTGCTCATGACCGTGAGCACGGCTAGTATACCAGTTTTACACTCTGCAGAAGTTGCGCATCTTTACCCACAAGTCATGTTACCCATCTGCCAAGAGACGGCCAATCCCATACACCTCTACCGAGGAGGCAAGGCAGGGTAACACTACGAGGCCTTTACAAAGTTCCACTAGCTTCAGAAAACCCGCTACAGTTTATAAGAAGCTCCAGTGCAGGAGTCCCTCGACTGACCGCCATCGCAGCAAAATCAACCAAGGACCTCCCTACACTGACCACTCCCCTACTGCCCTTGCCCCTTTCAGGTAAGGTAATCATCCACTAGCTTTCCTAGTTAATCAGCCAAGGGCGTCCATAAACCCTTGTGGTAGCACTGTTTTCCCGAGTGGTTCTCCATGTTCCAATTAACATAATGATCTTAACATGATCAATAAATAACAACTGATAACAAAAGTATAATCATGAATAGTGTAATCTTCATACCCAAAACCACATAAAGCAATAGCAGGTACTACCCAAAAAGTTTAGTGGAGTCAAGGTATAAAGATAATCAAACTAGGGTAACCTGTTGGGTCCCATCAAAATTAACCTATGCAGATCATTATGATTAATCAGAACATGACTAGATAAAAAGAAGTGATCAAGGGCACAACTTGCCTGGCACTTGAGATTCCAGGTACTATCTTGCTCTCAGATGACACGTGCCCTCACTGCTAAACGTAGCAATACAAACAAACATGGTATAGGCAAAATTAACATCACACCAAGCATAAGAAATAACTGCATAATAGTAGTCTACGTGTTGCTACGAAATCGATGGTTCGAGAATCGCTAAATTCGAAGCTACGATTATTAAGTTATGAATTTCTGAAATTATTTAGTGCTTAGAATAGATTAATCCAAATGAACAATTTTAATTCAAGTTTCATGGCTAAACAGTGCTACTAGTTGATAGACAATATTAAAACAAGATTATTGCAACAGGAATGACTCAATTTTGGAGTTAAAATGAATTAAATATGAATTATACAAGTTTCTACCATTTATCTTTGTATTAAAAATCAATTTCTGTAATTAATTATCCATTTTCATTGTTCTCTGGACCGAGCACTAATTACAGAGGACCCCGAGGGCAAAACCAGAAGTTTTCCCCAGACTCAGACAACCTGCTGGTGGACGGCGGGTTGATTGTATAAAAGTGCAGGGGCTCTTTTGAAAAACAGTCGTAGCGAAGGGGTACAGGGTGACCAGAGTCGTTGGATTATAATCCGAGGGCCCGGATTAGATCTTCATCACTTATTAAGCGGTATGACACGCTAACCGTAGGATCAACGATCGACCGTCCAGATTTTTAAACACTAAGCCCCATTCACATCCGTCCGATCCGAGATCCACGTACACGATGTGATTTCCTCGAAGCAGTCCCAGGGATCTAATCCCGACCGATCAGACCGAGATTGATGGCTCGGATACACTCCGGACGACCAGGTACGCTCACCAAATCCCGGTCGCTAGCTTCTCATCCATCGGCCAACCAACGCCCCGCGTGTTTCTTCTCCCTTTCAGCCAGGAACGGTGGCGGCGCCAGATACCGAGCGGTGGCGAACCCGCCGGAGCTCGGCTCCGAGCCAACCCGACAGCCCCGCCCAAACCGAAGTCCCTACACGCACTGAGGATGACAAGTTGAGCATGCAGGTAGCCGACTTACCTGCCATTGAAGCAGTGGAGGGAGCCTGACCAACGTCCAGCGGCATCGCTGTCCAACCCAGCGACGAAGCGACGGAGGGCTCACTGTGAAGCTATTAACAAGCTCTGGAGATTCCCCGATGCCACGAAGAGATGCCATAGGCACTGGAGATCATCTCGGATTGCGCCCTGAAGGCTATGGGGCAGCAGGGCCCAGGTTCCGCGCCGGTGATCCCCTCCTTTCTTCTCTCTCTCAACGGGACATAACTTCTCTCTGGACGACTCGATCCCTCTCTCTCTCTCTCTTGCACTCATGGCGATGGTGGCTCGGTTGATGGGAGGGCCTGGGTTTTATAGGGGCGGGATGAGCCCAGGCTTAAGAATCGCGAGGACCCACAGCACTCCAACCAGCGCAGATCACAGATTCCGTTTGGTGGTCGGCGAGTATATCGCGGGCGCTTTCATTGAACTCGGTCGCGGAGTCCGCGACGGAAGAGTTCCCGGCAGCGTTGACTGGAGAATTCAACATAGGCGCGCGTAGTGCGTGTTGGAAGCGAGATCCTAGATGCAGGTGAGTTCTATGCCGAGAGAGAAGGAACGACAATCTCGCGTTTCTGTTTTAGCGCAGGTAAGAGATAGATATGACAGGGCCGACCCACATGTCAGCGAGACAGAACCCAGGCGCGCACATCGTCCATTATCTAAGCGACATGGAGTGAAGAGGTGGGCCGGCTAGGGGTCATTTCGGCCCAAAGTACATGTAGTTTCTCTTTTCCTTTTTATTTCTATTTTTTAATTCGAATTTGAATTCCCAATTCAAATCAGGTCTTTTGAATTTCAAAATTTATTTTAAAATGAACAAACAAAGAGATTTACCAACATGCAATGCAAGGTTCATTTTACTCTTTTAATTAATAGTTTAATTTTGAATGCATAGTTCATGCTTCCTAAAATTCAAATAACTTTTCTATTTTATTTAAAATTTGAGGTCAACTTTAAGTTATGAGTTCTTTGTTTCAATAAAATGCATCCAACAAATTCTTCCGCTTGATATGTATATATTTTTTATTTATTTATTGGTTATTTGTCTAATATTAACTGATTTATGAAAAGAAAATGAACTAATAAATCTCCAAAGGTTTCAAAAATTCCGAAAACACTAACATGAATGTATTTATTTATTTATATCATTATTTTTCTCTGATGCAAAATTTGGGCATTAAAAATCCTACCTCCCTTAACAGAAATCTCGTCCTCGAGATTTGTAAGAAAGGGATACAAAAGGATTGGTTTGTAATTCAGCTTTTAGTCTATAATTGGTTAAAAAAATCCAGAGTCCCATTTTTTATAGCCAATAGTGGGGGATTAGTAGAGTATAGGTATCCAGCTACTTATTAGGTAGGATATAAGAGATGGATAGGTTAGGGCAAGAATGGCCTGGGGTACGAAAGTTTATGGTGAGAAAGTGGTAATGCATCTGAAGATCGACTTTGACTTCTCTCCTCCCTTGACGAGGTTGATTTTTTTGTCCTCTGGTCTTGGTCTCATTAATTCACAGTGAGTGCATATCATCGGGGTTGGGAAATATGGTTAGGATATGATGTAGGTCAAAATTTTGTTTGATGATAGGTGGGGATAGACAGATTATGCATTCCATCAAGACTCTATTGGTTGGGTTGGTCTGTCATTCTTTATTTAGTGCACAGAGTGAACTAAGTTAAAGCATGTGGATAGGGTCTAATCTATTTCACAAGTATTAACTTATCCATTAAGTAACTCACTTTAGATTGGACCATATTAGATTAGATGAGATCTAGATTAGATCGGTATAACTAGATTAGACTAGATAATATCTAATTACTTTGGATTAGATCATGGTTGTTACACTAGTGTGAGATAAATATGCTTATTGGGGCAAAATGAATCCATAAGGATAAGATATAATCTTTTTGAGGTCAGTTAGATCTGTTAGGATAAGATAAATTCTTTTTAAGATAAGATGAATTTATTTAGGTAAGGGAGTATCTTTTAAGATAAGGTGGATCTATTAAGCTAGATATATTTTTAATGAGGGACAATCTAAGTTTGATTAGTTATATATATGCCTAAGTATATGTAGATGCAATTGTGGACACTACTCCACAACTCATCCCACTCAATCAAAGACCCAAATCAGACAAGTATCATAAGAACAAACATTCAAGCATACAAATACTTATGAAAATAGTTTTGATTTTGTTCCTAAGAGTAGGTCTCCTATTCCTAAAGGTAACTTTAGGCACATGATTTCAAAGTGTAAAATCCAAGTTTGTCTTAGAATGAAAAGGTAAGAATAATCAGAGTAAAGCGGAAATACATGAGAAAAGATTAAGAAAAGTTTAGAAAAGAATAAGAGTAGCAAAGGTAAGTGAATAATGGTTGTCCAGTTCTATCTAGGTTTCGTCCTACAATCAACATTCCTCTGATACCACTTCTGTCACACCCGGATTTCGGGGCACCAAGACCCGGGTGCGAACATAATCACCAGGTGTGCTGGGACCAAGTCTCACACATATGATGAATCATGGCACATGATCGAATGTCACATCTTTACTACATAACAGGAGTTCTGTACAAAATAAATAAATAGTTACATTATAAGGAGACAACAGTCCAGCAACCCAAAGTTGACTGGGAGACGACGACCTAGACCTCTCACGAACTCGTCACATCATCCTCCAAGCGCTTCATCCTGTGGTACCTGTTCTTGACCTGTGGGGGGGTGTGAGACAGCAAGAGTGAGCTCACATACGTTCATAGCTCAACAAGTTGTGGGGAATAATGTGCATGAACTCGCCAAAGGTGAGAGCTCATGTGAAGTGTAAGGCTTACCAAAGAGGATGGTTAGAGCTGAGCATTGCTTTTAAGGTTGGTCAAAATTTTATTAGCAATTACTAAGTATAAGTAAATACCAAACCCAATTAAGTAGTAGAACAAAAGTAACAACATCACCTGCGATGCAATGCATATGACAAATTGAGTTTAAGTTCCATAAATTAATCATGTGAGTGTCCGAGCTGCTCATGACCGTGAGCACGACTAGTATACCAGTTTTACACTCTGTAGAGGTTGCACATCTTTACCCACAAGTCATGTTACCCATCTGCCAAGAGACGGCCAATCCCATACACCTCTACTGAGGAGGCAAGGCAGGGTAACACTACGAGGCCTTTATAAAGTTCCACTAGCTTCAGAAAACCCGCTACAGTTTATAAGAAGCTCCAGTGCAGGAGTCCCTCGACTTACCGCCATCGCAGCAAAATCAACCAAGGACCTCCCTACACTGACCACTCCCCTACTGCCCTTGCCCCTTTCGGGTAAGTAATCATCCACTAGCTTTCCTAGTTAATCAGCCAAGGGCGTCCATAAACCCTTGTGGTAGCACTGTTTTCCCGGGTGGTTCTCCATGTTCCAATTAACATAATGATCTTAACATGATCAATAAATAACAACTGATAACAAAAGTATAATCATGAATAGTGTAATCTTCATACCCAAAACCACATAAAGCAATAGCAGGTACTACCCAAAAAGTTTAGTGGAGTCAAGGTATAAAGATAATCAAACTAGGGTAACCTGTTGGGTCCCATCAAAATTAACCTATCCAGATCATTATGATTAATCAGAACATGACTGGGTAAAAAGAAGTGATCAAGGGCACAACTTGCCTGGCACTTGAGATTCCAGGTACTATCTTGCTCTCAGATGACACGTGCCCTCAGTGCTAAACGTAGCAATACAAACAAACATGGTATAGGCAAAATTAACATCACACCAAGCATAAGAAATAACTGCATAATAGTAGTCTACGCGTTGCTACGAGATCGATGGTTCGAGAATCGCTAAATTCAGAGCTACGGTTATTAAGTTATGAATTTTCGAAATTATTTAGTGCTTAGAATAGATTAATCCAAATGAACAATTTAAATTCAAGTTTCATGGCTAAACAGTGCTACTAGTTGATAGACAATATTAAAACAAGATTATTGCAACTGAAATGACTCAATTTTGGAGTTAAAATGAATTAAATATGAATTATACAAGTTTCTAGCATTTATCTTTGTATTAAAAATCAATTTCTGTAATTAATTATCCATTTTCATTGTTCTCTGGACTGAGCACTAATTACAGAGGACCTCGGGGGCAAAACCAGAAGTTTTCCCCAAACTCAGACAACCTGCTAGTGGACGGCGGGTTGATTGTATAAAAGTGCACGGGCTCTTTTGAAAAACAGTCGTAGCGAAGGGGTACGAGGAGACCAGAGTCGTTGGATTATAATCCGAGGGTCCGGATTAGATCTTCATCACTTATGAAGCGGTATGACACGCTAACCGTAGGATCAAAGATCGACCGTCCAGATTTTTAAACACTAAGCCCCATTCACATCCGTCCGATCTGAGATCCACGTATAGGATGTGATTTCCCCGAAGCAGTCTCAGGGATCTAATCCCGACCGATCAGACCGAGATCGATGGCTCGGATACACTCCGGACGACCAGGTACGCTCACCAAATCCCGGTCGCTAGCTTCTCATCCATCGCCCAACCAACGCCCCGCGCGTTTCTTCTCCCTTTCAGCCAGGAACGGTGGCGGCGCCAGATACCGAGCGGTGGCGAACCCGCCGGAGCTCGGCTCCGAGCCAACCCAACAGCCCCGCCCAAACCGAAGTCCCTACACGCACTGAGGTTGACATGTTGAGCATGCAGGTAGTCGACTTACCTGCCATTGAAGCAGTGGAGGGAGCCTGACCAATGTCCAACGACATCGCTGTTCAACCTAGCGACGAAGCGACAGAGGGCTCACTGTGAAGCAATTAACAAGCTCTGGAGATTCCCCGATGCCACGAACAGATGCCATAGGCACTACAGATCATCCCGAATTGCGCCCTGAAGGCTATGGGGCAGCAGGGCCCAGGTTCCGCGCCAGTGATCCCCTCCTTTCTTCTCTCTCTCAACGGGACAGAACTTCTTCTCTCTCGACGACTCGATCCCTCTCTATCTCTTGCACTCATGGCGATGGTGGCTCGGTTGATGGGAGGGCCTGGGTTTTATAGGGGCGGGATGAGCCCAGGCTTAAGAATTGCGAGGACCCACAACACTCCAGCCAGCGCAGATCACGTATTCTGTTTGGTGGTCGGCGAGTATATCGCGGGCGCTTTCATTGAACTCGGTCACGGAGTCCGCGACGGAGGAGTTCCTGGCAGCGTTGACTGGAGAATTCAACACAGACGCGCGTAGTGCGTGTTGGAAGCGGGATCCTAGCTGTAGGTGAGTTCTATGCCGAGAGAGAAGGAACGACAATCTCGCGTTTCTGTTTCAGCGCTGGTAAGAGATAGATATGACAGGGCCGACCCACAAGTCAGCGAGACAGAATCCCAGGCGCGCACATCATCCATTATTTGAGCGACATGGAGTGAAGAGGTGGGCCGACTGGGGGTTATTTCGGCCCAAAGTACATGTAGTTTCTCTTTTCCTTCTTATTTCTATTTTTTTAATTCGAATTTGAATTCCCAATTCAAATCAGGTCTTTTGAATTTCAAAATTTATTTTAAAATGAACAAACAAAGAGATTTACCAACATGCAATGCAAGGTTCATTTTACTCTTTTAATTAATAGTTTAATTTTGAATGCATAGTTCATGCTTCCTAAAATTCAAATAAATTTTCTATTTTATTTAAAATTTGAGGTCAACTTTAAGTTATGATTTCTTTGTTTCAATAAAATGCATCCCAACAAATTCTTTCGCATGATATGTATATATTTTTTTATTTATTTATTGGTTATTTGTCTAATATTAACTGATTTATGAAAAAAATGAACTAATAAATCTCCAAAGGTTTCAAAAATTCCCAAAACACTAACATGAATGTATTTATTTATTTATATCATTATTTTTCTCTGATGCAAAATTTGGGCATTACAGTCCAGAAGTGAGAAAATAGGTGTGAAATTCTAGGCTAGGGTTAGCAAGGAATTGTTTGGGCTGATTGAGGATATAGAGATAATGGAGCTACCTTTGCAAGGGCGCAAATTCACTTGGAACAATGCTGTGTCCGCTGCTAAGTTAGACAGATTCCTTTTTACAATAGATTGGGATTAAATGATGTATACCCATGCTGTGGCGACAGCCCCTTCCTATATATATGGTTCAGACCATATTCCTTTGTTGGTGGAGTGTGAGACTGAACTGTTCAAAGGGTTTTTCAAGTTTGAAAGATCATGGTTGAAACAAGAAGACTTTATTCAGAGGATGGAGGTGGCATGCACTGTTATTAAAAGGAGAATTGGGGAAGCCTT
The DNA here is from genome assembly GCF_902167145.1 of Zea mays. Lineage (NCBI taxonomy): Eukaryota > Viridiplantae > Streptophyta > Magnoliopsida > Poales > Poaceae > Zea > Zea mays. The sequence goes on from NC_050099.1 coordinate 211,544,446, forward strand.
TTGAGTACATTTACAACAGATGAGAAAGTGTTTTAGGGGTGGAGTGCAAATGTGAATAGAGAGATTAGGAGAACAAAGGAAGAATTGTTGACCAGTCTGGATAAGTTGGAGCTTTAGCAGGAAGAGAGTGAATTGGAGCAAGAGGAGTGGGATTGCGTTGTATAGGTGTACATTTGGGCCGGGCCTGATGGGCCGGCCCGAAGCACGTAAAAAAAGCACGGCCCAGGCACGACATGGCACGGAATATTTTAGTGCCGGGCCGGCACGACCCGATATATTGGGTCGGGTTTGGGCCGAGGTCGCGGCCCATGGGCGGGCACGAGCACAGTCCGTTTAAGGCAGGCACGAAATGGCCCATATAGAGGCACGGAAAGGCCCATATATTTATTAAAATCACACTTCATTCGACACTTTCATGTACTTGATAAAGAACACAAAGCTAGAGATAATGTTAGTTAGATGTTTTTTGTAGCTTTGAATTAGAGTATGTGATGTAATTTTATTTTTGTTATGAACATTAGATAATGAAATGAACTTACGAACTTTATATAGAGCTGATTATACTCTTTTTCTTTCTAACAAAATGATTTGTAAACGAGGTAGTCATTGCATAGCTCTGGTAACTTAATACAAATATTATGTTTGCTTTTGGTCAAATTTATTTGACTTATCTTTTATTTTTTTTATTAAATTTGTTTTGAATTTCGGGCTCTGATGTGAATTTCGGGCCTTGATGTGAATTTCGGGCCAAAAACTGAATTTCGGGCCAAAAATTGAATTTCGGGCCAAAAATTGAATTTTGGGCCCTAATGTGAATTTCGGGCTTTTATAATTTTGGGCCGCCCAAAATGAGCCCGACACGTTTAAGCAATTACGGGCCGGGCCGTGGGACGAGGGCTAGGCCCGTGGGCCGGCCCGGCATGGCTCGAAATTCAAACAGGCCGGGCCGGCCCGAAATTCAAACAATACGGGCCTTTTCGGGCTTGGGTCGGGCCGGGCCGGGCGGCCCGAATGTACACCTATAGTGCGTTGATTACTGATTTCACAGGGGTTCCCCTACCGTCCAGAGAGAGTTGTCGGCAGGTCCTCGAAAAAGAACTTGCCATAAAAGAGATGGAGATTGACCATATGTACCTGCTCATTCAATTATTCTATTCCGAGAAATCAGGACTACAATCTTCAGACAGAGCTTCGATAAACTACTTGTCTCATTGGGAATATCCTCTTATGGAGAGCTAGATTCTGTAGTGGAGTTTACTTAGCTAAATTAGCAACTTATCGATCTGCTGTAGCTTTTAAAATCCACTCTAACCGAACTATGTTAATTATGGAGCCTATCCTTAGAAAATAAGATTGTCCTTGTACTTGCTCTCATTCCTGGGAGTCCTTCAAGGGTATCAGATCTTGAAACAGGTTTTTCTTTCGTGCTTCCCCTAGCACAGGCAATAGTTTGATAGCGAGTTCACCTTCCTAGTAACGTTTGCTCATTTCTTTGTTTAGCATTTCTTTCCTGAATCAGAGTTTTGAGTAGCTGGGACGGACATGAAATTAAGAAAGAGCCCGCACGATCTAGATGCACTGAAAATGGCTATAAAATATCCAGTTTTAGAAAACAACACACTCTCTCTCTTTACGAGAATTTCAAGTGGGTTGGTTCAATTCCTAGCTTTTTTGGATTTGTATTGCCTTACGAACTTGCTAACTAAAAGAAGGTAGGTCCACAAACAAGTCTATATTGGAATAGATAGAGAGCATTTCCCCCTTGTAATTTCACAAAAAGTGGAGAGCCCTAGCATTGAATGAACGTAGTTACTTATCGAATTACCTGAAGTGAAGGAATGCCTAGACTTATTTACTTGTCCGAATAGATTGACTCGGTAGGCTGTAGGAAAAGATAACTCATGCCTACTTTACTTACTTGCCCAAGCCCTACCTACATATTTTACTAGTAGTTCTTTCAGAGAATTACTCTCTACCTACCTACCTATCCTATCCTATCCTATAGTAGATTGAGTCGAGTAGTGATGAGCACTTATATATACCAGTCCGAGTATGAATCGAACTAACTCATACATAGGAATTCCTTTCAGGTTGTCTTGCATTTACTTTTTCTTTTATTTGTCTTGTATTCCCGAAGAGACAGGGAAAGCTTTACCAGTTGAAAACTGCGGACGGATTAGCCATTAGCCCTCATTAACTTAAACTTATGAGTTAAGTTTAGTAAGGAAGATCTTGGCTTTGTATTGCCGCTTTTCCTAGATATAGCTATAGCATAGTAGTGCGTTTGCGATAAGATTGAATTGAAACTCGAAGTGAGAGCATGCATTTCCAGCCATACAGAGATAATTACCTGCCTACCTGGATGGCCTGCCTAGTAGTTCTTTTGAGAAGAAGTGCCTAGACCAAGGTACTTGATGTAGTGGCTCATGAGGTTTGATCTTGAGCCTGGATAAGCAGACCAGGTTCATCACCTCAGATTTATTTTTTTAAGATTTAATTTTTTAGTTGTTATAATTTATGGAATCTAAGTCACTAGCAAACTAATTACTAACCAGTATAGGTAAATGTTGCTTGCTATCACATTGGAGCCAACAATTGTAGTAGCAGTAGTAGTGAAGGTTATGACCATAGCAATGCTATGAGTCAATCTGTGTATTAACACTTTGAGTAGGATATGAATATTAGCTTGTCATTTGTCAGAACATCAGTAAGGCATGAAGAATCAGAAGAATATTCAGTCGAAGCTGGTGATGAATTAACATGCCATATTGCCATGCTACTTGAAACACTGGTCAGCGCTCGTGCATGTCTCACCAACTGCGCTGCAGGTACCGTGTCCATGGCCAACCACAAGAAAGACACGAACGGATGCTAGTTCATCATCACCACCGTGGAAGGAAGCATGTAACCAGCTTCTACCCCAATGGTTCTTGAGCATCATCACGAGCCTTTATGGCTATTTTAACTTTGTTATTGGTGTTTAAAAGGCATTATAAAATATAAAGATGTCTATTGACTAATGCATTTTGTAGATACCTCTCTGTAAATCTAATGGAATAGTAGCAACAAGAGAAAAATTAGTGTACCTGAAATGTTGAAATGTAATGTGTTTGTTGATGCTGTAGGGTGGTCTCATAGGGCTACTCCATGGGATCGAAAAATTTGATTCCTTAAGGGGATTTAGTATTTCCACCTATGTGTATTGGTGGATTTGTCAAGTTAGGGCAGATTATCTGCCATTACTCTGTTATTCCCCTCGCATCTTGTTTGGTCTCTGGGGCATTTGGGAATACCAGTGCAGGCTGCAGCATGTGTGTCATGAGACAGGTATTCCCCTCGCATCTTGTTTGATCTCATGTTACTAGGATTAAATGCATTGTTCAATATTTACTCTTGAGCTGTTGCTTCTATACGATATGAGTATTGTTGTATATATTACCACTCATACATTTCTAAATTGTCTTTATAGCGACAACTTCTGCGGATATGCACTTATTTGCCTACCATCTGGTAAATGTACTGTTTTCTTCTCTCCTATACTTCAACTACAAAGTAATATTTTGTTTCATGATAAACATTTATAATTTTGTAGCCTTTTTACATAGGTTAGACATACTACCAATTTAATTTCCATTGTTCAATATTGTTTACTCCTGCCAGGAGACTATGTATCCCTCCAAAAAAAGTTGTCACCGTTAAGAGGGACGAAGCTAGAGAAACTTAGAAGGGGGATGAGGGGTGCTCTTGCCTTGTGGGTGCATATACATTAACAAGGGTAACGAGATCTATTAAATATGTTATTTTTTCTTTTAGGATGTGCCGTTGCATCTAAGACAAGTTAAGAGGTGATGTAATTAACTACATGTGTTTTGAAGATGGGCAGTGCAAACAAGATTAATGAGAGGTGCTTGGAACTACAGAAGAACAAGAAGAGCACCAAAACTAAGGTTTATTGATCTTGATTATTTATTTGTACTATTACCTTTTTGATGTGTTTTCCTAATAGTTGTTGAAACTATCCTTTCACTTGCTTTAGCAAAATGTAATTATTGTTTATATGGGTGCCCATGCTATGATTACTGGAATCAGCAGGTTTGTGTTCCTCTCATTTTTTTTACTTCTCTTACAAGAATTGGGCAATTCACCCGCTCATCTTTCATAGACTCTGCTTCAAATGGTACGCACAGACGATGGAAATGGTAAATTCTAGATCTGTATTTTTAATCATACAGGAATAATGTGGTATGTTTACGTTCGATTGAACGAATGGTTCTCTGATGCACTAATGAGATGATAGCCAGAGAATCAATGATATAACATTCAAGAATTTTCTTCCCATATAGAATGTTTTGAAGTACAAAGTTGCAATAACACTGCAACTTTCTTGGTTAAATTTGAAGGTTTTACAAGCCCAAATGATTGGCTGCCTGTTAGAGTGTCTCATCAAGTTTATAATTTGGACTATTTTAGGAAGAAAGGATAAACGATGGAGGCTGGCAGACCATCGGTGAGAAAAAGTGCCATGGAAGACCACAGCAGGTTTGATTTCAGTCTCCCAAAAATCAGAAATGACATTTCATTTTCGTTATTCTGTTTCCTCATCGAACATATTTAAGCTCTTGCTTTAGTTTTCAGGTCCTTTTACTTCTATTTTACCGGAGTGTGAATTGTTTGTTTTTCTCAAAAGGCCCAACAACTTAATTTTCATGCAATTGGACTTGACCACGAACGTTCTTGGACAACTTTGTCTTTTCTTCTGCTCCTATGTAGCAGGATTAAGAACCATGCCCTATTGCTTCAGACACAATATACTTCTTTTGGTTTCTACTGGGCGCTGCTATTTATACCTGCTTACAAGTTTTTTGGTTTGATGCTTATGTTCAATCTAATAATGTTTATTGGACTGACGATGCATTTTTTTGGTTTGTTTCTCTTATTTTTACATGTTGTTATCATTTCTACCACCAATAACTTTCTACATGGAGGGTCCATGGGCAGCTATGGCCACAACATGCATCTTCCTTGCTGCCGTAGTCACTGATTGGCTAGATGGTTATATTGCTAGAAAGGTATGCCAAAAAATATTTTCTGAATTATATGCTAGACTGGGTTGTGTTCCAGTGTGTTTTAAACTCATTTTATGTTTCATGATGATCTGGTTTATATACAGATGCAGCTAGGAACACCTTTTGGTGCATTTCTTGATCCTATGGCCGACAACGTTTCTTTCTCTCTGCTGCCCACCATTTTCTGGCTTGTTTACAACTAAACTAAGACTATCAGTTCTCGGATGAGCTACTGACAGGATTTAACTTAATCACTCTAATTCTTTGCTGCAGCTTATGGTAGCGGCAACATTAGTTTTGCTATGCACCTAACCTTTGGAATCATCACTGCTCAATGATGGTCCATGGCTTCTAACAGTCCCTTCCATTGCTATCATTGGAGGAGAGGTAGTTACTCAGCCAATCTGCATTTCCACTTCCAAAGTATTTAGTGAATTCATTTGTTCATTATATTTTTTTTGTCTTGGTGAGGAATCATAAATCTGGAAGGTTCAGTGCTGTTTCGACTTATGTTGATACATGTTTATGTGTCACTGTCTGCTTAGTTCACATTTTGTTTATCCCTAAACATTACAGTTACAGGAATCAAGGAACCTAATTAGAGTTTTGAGGTTTGAGGTTTAAACGTAGTTTTAATAACACTGGATTTGTCATAGTTTATTCCTATGAATTTTCTTGTTTTGACGCTACTGCAACTGTGCAGGCACTTCCTTCGAGTGGGAAAGAAGCAATTGAACTTCTTGACATACTATTAAGGTGGATTGTCTTACGCTTTTGTGAATCTAACACATGTTTGTTGAAGGTGAATGCATAACACTCTTTGTTAAGAATCATGTTGGCATTATTTCCTTTTATTGCAGCATAATAACCTAATTTGATTCCTGTACTGTGTACTACTTTCACTTCTAGGTTCTTGACTTTCTACCTGAGCTTTTTGATATCTTAAAAGACCAGTCTTACATGTTGACAGAAGTTGAAGTTGCAATTTTTCTTCCTTGCCTCATAATGAAGTCAAGATTTGTTGCGAGAACCAAAAAATTACGCTAATGGTTATGAGGTGAATAAAGTACCCTGCTATGAGTTTGAGATAATTCAATGTTGTGTGAGAAAGAGCAAAACCTTGACCAAGATTCCCTTGTATGAGATAATTTCATGTGATTCTAAACTGAATGGTTATACTCTCTTCTTTTGATTTGGCCACTTCTATTTTCTCTGTTTTGTTATAGCATCAAGCTGATTTGTGTCTAATTTATAGGAACGATGTTAGCGAAAGTCAATTTAATCTGGTGCTGAACATTGAGTTGCAACAAATCATCGATGGAGACTGAGTCATCGCAGCCAGAAACCACTGTCTCAAGGTGCTGAACATTGAGTTGCAACAAATCATCGATGGAGACCGAGTCACCGCAGCCAGAAACCACTGTCTCAATTTGAGGAGATTTTTCATCTGTGTTTGTTAGAAGGCATAATGCCTATTTATCTCTTGTATTCGAACATTTGGCAATTAAGAAATAGAAGATTACTTCCCCAATATCCCTTCTTCCTAATCTCACCTTTCACGGCTTCTGGGGAACAATCACTTGTTATTACTGACTAACATGTTCACTCCTCATATGTCACATATTGGTGTTGATATATATGTTGTTCGTTTCCATGTAATTGTTGTGCACTAACATTTATCGAATAATTTGTACACCATCGCAACGCACGGGCACTCACCTAGTTTTGCATAATCCCTTAACCTTGCCTTGGTTCCCATCTCCAAAAATGATAGTATCTTGGGAATCCCTGTTCTTGACGTAGGAGGTGAATATTTTCTTCTCCCCCGTCATGTGGTTTGTGCATCTGCTATCAATAATCTAGCTTGAGCCCCCAGATGCATAAACCTGCAAGGTAATTAAGCTTGGGTCTTAGGTACCCAACTCTTGTTGGGTCCTACAAGGTTAGTTACAATAGATTCTGGAACCCAAATGCAAGTTTTGTCTCCCTTTCATTTAGATCCCAATTTTCTAGCAACTACTTTGGCATTTTTACATGACAATACAAAAGAAGCATTACATGTTTGATACATAGTAGTTGGACCAGTGTATACTTTCCTAGATGCATGAGAAATAGTATGATTACGCCTAGGCCTACTTCTACCATGAACATATGTGGAGCTAGATGCAAACATAGCATGAGAATTATGATAAGTAGGTAAAGCATCATGATTATAACACCTATCATGATGGCAACATTGGAAATTTTCTTGACATGAGCATAAAGATAAGCATGGTTCTTTTGATCATGTGAAGAATACGAGCTACTAGCCATAGGAGCCTTCCCTTTCTCCTTGTTGAGACTGGAAGTCCTTTGGCTTGTTAAGTTCTTGGTTTCTTTTCGGAAACCAAGTCCATCCTTAATTGAGGGGTGTCTACCAATGGTGTAGGCATCCCTAGCAAATTTGAGTTTCTCATAATTATATTTGCAAGTCTTAAGTTGAGAATTAAGACTTGCAACATCATTGTTTAACTTAATAATGGTAGAAGCATGTTCATTACAAGCATCAACGTTAAAATCTTTGCATCTATTGCAAATAATAACATGCTCTATGGATGAACTAGCATAATTTGCTTCTTCTAACTTAGCATTTAAATCATTATTTAAATTCTTTAGGCTAGAGATAGATTCATTACAAGCAGATAATTCAAAAGTCAATAGTTCATTCTTCTTAGTTTCTAGAGCAAGGGCTTTTTAAACATTAATGAATTTATCATGTTCTTCATAAAAAATATCTTCTTGCTTTTCTAGAAGCCTATCATTTTCATTAAGAGCATCAATTAATTCATTTATTTTGTGTACTTTAGTTCTATCTAATCCTTTAAACAAATCAGTATAATCCACTTCATCATCAAACGATTCCTCATCACTAGAAGAATACTTGGGGGTATCTCGAATACGTACCTTTTTCTCCTTAGCCATGAGGCACGTGTGTCGTTCGTTGGGGAAGGGGAAGACTTGTTGAAGGCCGAGGCAGCTAGTCCTTCATCATCGGAGTCGGATGAGGAACAGTCGGAGTCCCACTCTTTTCCGATGTGCGCCTCACGCTTTGCCTTCCTGTAGTTCTTCTTCCTTTCCTTCTTCCCATGCTTCTCTTGTGCCCGGTCATTATCGTTATCGGGGCATTGTGCTATAAAATGACCAGACTTACCGCATTTGAAGCAGGAGCATTTCCCCTTGATTTGTTCTTGTTAGGGTACTCCTTGCGTCCTTTTAAGGCGGTCTTGAAGCGCTTGATGATGAGTGCCATCTCATCCTCGTTGAGCCTGATAGCCTCCACTTGTGCTACCTTGCTAGGTAGTACCTCCTTGCTGTTGGTTGCTTTGAGAGCAACGAGCTGCGGTTCGTGTAGAGGAAGCGGTCCGTTTAATGCATCGTCCACATACCTCGCTTCCTTTACCATCATGCGCCCGCTCACGAATTTTCCGAGGATTTCCTCGAGCGTCATCTTGGTGTACCTGGGGTTCTCACGAATAAGGTTTACAAGATGAGGATCAATAGCAGTAAATGACCTGAGCATGAGTCGGACGATGTCATGCTCCGTCCATCTTGTACTCTCGTAGCTTCGGATTTTGTTGACAAGGGTCTTGAGCCTGTTGTACGTTTGTGTTGGCTCTTCTCCCCTTATCATCGCGAATCTCCCCAGCTCGCCTTTCACCAGTTCCATTTTAGTGATCATGGTGGCATCATTTCCCCCGTGAGAAATTTTGAGGGTGTCCCATATCTGTTTGGCATTATCTAGGCCACTTACTTTGTTGTATTCATCCTTGCATAGAGATGCTAACAAAACAGTAGTAGCTTGTGCATTTTTGTGTATTTGCTCATTGATAAACACAGGGTTGTCAGAGCTATCAAAATGCATTCCATTTTCAACAATCTCCTAGACACTAGGATGGAGGGAAAATAAATGACTATGCATTTTATGACTCCAAAAAGAATAATCCTCTCCATCAAAGTGTGGGGGTTTTCCAAGTGGAATAGAGAGCAAATGGGCATTCGAATTGTAGGGGATGCGAGAATAATCAAAGGAATAATTTTGATTAACCGTTTTCTTTTTCGACGAAGAGTCTTCGTCATCGTCATCCCTTGATGAAGAGGAGGAGACATCATTGTCGTAGTAGATGATCTTATTTATGCACCTCTTCTTCTTCCTGTCCTTCTTCTTGTGACTCGAGTCTGAGTTAGTGGGCTTGTCATCTCTTGGCTCGTTGAAGAGGGACTCCTTCTCTTTGTTGTTGATCACCATCCCCGTACCCTTAGGATCCATCTCTTTGGACGGTTAGTCCCTAAATGAAGAGTACGACTTTGATACCAATTGAGAGCACCTAGAGGGGGGGTGAATAGGTGATCCTGTAAAATCAAACACCAAATAGTCAAACTTGGTTATGAAATGTTAGTTGGATCAAAACCAAGATGCTATAGTGAGAACTCTTCACTTGATTGTTCCTTTAGAATGAGTATTAAACTTAGGAACAATAGCACAAGTGATTAAGTGAGAACCCAAGAAGAGAAACCAATCACAATAAAAGATGGCACAAGGGACACGATGATTTTATCCCATGGTTCGGCCAATGCCTACTCCACGTTGTGGTGACCTCCTTCGGTCAAGGATTGCACTCAATCCCTCTCAAGTGATCCAACGATCAATCTTGAGTACCACAATTTTCTTCCTTAGTGATGTTTTCCCGTTTGTGAGGAATCTCCACAAATTGGAGCCTCTCACCCTTACAACGTTGTTCACAAGAAAAGCACAAGAGTAAGGGAGGGAAAGAAACACACACAAGACTAGAATGGCAGCAACAATACGCACACAAGTCAAGAAGAGAGCACACAAGAACAATGCCACAAGTTCACAACACACTTAGTGCTCAAATCTCAGTCACGATGATCCAAGTGTGTATTTGCGGAGTCTATGCGTCTTAGGATGTTTAGAGAATGCTTGGTGTAGTGCTCCATGCGCCTAGGGGTCCGTTTTATAGCCCCAAGGCAGCTAGGAGCCGTTGGAACTCCATTTGGTAGGCAATTCTTGCCTTCTGTTTGTCGGTGCACCGGACTATCCGGTGGCGCACCGGACAGTGAACAGTGCGCGCACAGTACACGACAGAGAATCCCTTGATTGGCTGATTTCCTTTTCTGTGGGGCACCAGACCGTTCGGTGTGGGCACCAGACCGTCCGGTGCGCCAAGTGACCGTTAGCTCCCGTTGACGTGGCAGATAGCCGTTGCACGGCTGGAGCACCGGACCGTCCGGCACCAAGCGCGGACTGTCCGGTGAATTATAGCCGACGTAGCCAGGGAAAAACCCGAGAGCGTCGAGTTCGCAGACCGTGTACCGAACTGTCCGGTGCACACCAGACTGTCCGGTGAGTGGCGCCGGACCGTTTGGTGCTACGCAGACAACACCTTTTTCTTCGATCCTTTGTTGGTCTTCCTTTAACTCTTTGGCTTTCACTTAGCTGATTCCCGACACTTAGACAAGAGTGTTTAGCATATAAAACAATTGACTAAGTGTCAGGATCTTACCTTCAATCTTTATTTGCATCTCTTTAATTCTTGGCACACATCACCTTACAACAATATGTGTTGGGCATCTAATCACCAAAATACTTATAGAAGTAGCCTCTGTTGCCATGGATAAGTCTTCAATCTTCGTCTTGGGCACATCTGATGAAGGTGTCAAATTCACCTTGGGGGTAGAGTGCTCTCGGGCAATTTCTAATAAAAATCGCGAGTTTTTGTGGCTAGCTAAGGCTGGTTTGAAGTCAAAAAAGGCATTCGAAGAAAACTTCGAAGGCAGAGTATGCTCTAGCAACAACAAGTGTAAACAACAAATGTCGTGCCAATGCCGTCGGGTGTTGTTCCTTTTATATGAGCAAGTTTTGAAATTTAACCGTTGCACTCTCTGAACATCGGGCCCCACTAATTAAAGTGGACCCAAGGTAACAATTTAAAATGTGCTTCGGGACGGTGTTTTTAGAACCTTCGGCGCAAGACCTCCTAATTGTGTTTTTGCGATCTAAGCTCGTTATGAAGGAAAGAACTCATCCCGCAAGGGACTACTGTTGGGAGCCTACCTTGCCGAAGATCCTCAAAATGCGCTTGCTTTGGTATATGGAAATGTGTTTTTGATGCCAGGCACGAAGCAAAGAACCGACGAAGCTGGGCTTCGACTAAAGTAATATGTAAAGATGCTTGTGGCGAGGTCGCTAGCCTCGTCATGGTAAAAGCTTCGGATGCAAAGCGACGAAGGAGAAAAAGTCCAAGACTTATGCAGCAAAAAAAAGAGAAAAGACATTGATGTCCTTACATCATTTGTAATTCATATGTGTAAACTTTTTAGGCATATCTGTAATTACCTACGAAGCTGTTCAACTTCCCTATAAATAGGCGAACAGTGCGCTACATAAATTCACCTTTGGAGGGCTTTAAGCTTCATTTCGCTTAGCCTTCGAAGCTATCTTATACAAAGAAGCCGAAGATATGTTTGTAAACTTATATAATATGAAGGAGAATGGAATTAATAATGCTAAAGTTCGGGAGATGAGTTTCATACTTCATTTTCTATTATCATCTTGTTTAATATTGTTTTATTCCCATCTTCTTTTTTAAAGATCTTCGTCCTCAAGCTAACACTTTGAAGAAGTGATATCTTAAGTACAAAAGTCCAGGCATCTTAACTTGTTTTTGCCTTGTTTTTGTATCATGTATTGTTCGTGAAAAGTGACGACCCCACCCCATCATATTATTGACGAAGTCACAAGTGAGGCGCAAGAAATGACTGTCACATTTTTTTGTCGTACCCGTAGACCGTAGTTCGTTAGAGAAAAATTCCTAATCTTTTAATTCGTTTCAAAAATTCATCAAACTAGGTTGACCCCGATGGCACAAACGCATTCAATTTTCCTCCGCAAATGACAGGCGCAACGTTCTATTTCTCATACTACTTCTCCGTTTAACACACAGCAATAATTTCGTTTCCTAATAATCATCGAGAAGAGACTCAAGGCTTTGGTTCTGACGACGAAGGGACATCACCGTTACCGTTGGTGTGCACGTCGTCGTCACGGACCGCAGAGCGTAGTAGCATCGATCTCTGCGCAACGAGGAACCCGGCGGCGTGGCCAGCCACGACGGCCAAGAAAACCCCGCCGTTGAAGGACATGATGGCCAGCATCGCCAGGTAGGAGAGGCCCACCTTCAGCAGGTGGATCCACGTGACCTGCAGCGTCCACCCCAGCGCGTTGGAGCCACGGCCGGAGAGGGCGCGGGACCATGCCGCGAGCACCTCGGCGAGCGCGGCGAGCGCGGCCACCACGAGGAGGCAGAGGACGTACATCCCGGCGCCGGCGCGGTCGTCGCCCGGCCAGTTGGAGAAGAGCACCTGCACCCGGTGGCCCCAGAAGAAGGCCGCATGCATCGTGGGCATGCTGCTGTCCATAGGCGGCATCGGCATGGGCGGCATGTCACCGGAGGGCGGTGGAGGCGGCATCTGCATCGGCGGCATCGTCGCCATCGCGTCTGTCTCTGGACCGCTAGTACTTTCTTAATTGGTGACAAGGGTCGCTGTGGTAGAGTGATTGCAACTTGCTAGTTCACCACATGAGCTAGTAAATAGGAAGAGAGAAGGAGGAGGAGGTTGCCGCGAGTTGTGGAAAGCGGTATATGTTCTCTGTGGAATTGAAAGAAATGGATAGCGACAAGAACGAGGAACAGGTAAGCAGGTTCTTGGTTTAGTCGCGTGTGCTTTAGAGATGAACTTGTTTGGGGCCTAGGTGGCGGTGTGTTTAAGGTAAGCAAACGGAGACGAATACAGAGACAATTATTCCGGAGCACCACTATGTTGTTGTAAATGAAGGGTTCATTGCACTTGTCTTTTCTGCTAAATTATTTGGGTTGTTTTGGTCGCCATCTGCCAATAAAGATCCACGCTATAAGGTGGCGGGCATGTCGGGGAAGGAGGTCTACGTCAAACAGAGCTGTAAACTGTTCGTTATAATCAGTCCAACCGAATTTAAATTCTTAATTGGGCATCATACTATAAAAAAATCTTTTCACGCTGTTGGAATTTATAGGGTGTTTTGTTTGAACAATCAATCCATTCTAGATAAGATTTGTGCTGCTGTGGATGGTGCTAAGCGCCGATGGGCACGACCTTCTTATAGGTATAAGTAGCTCTTCTATACTTCTATTTGAGGATGGTCACTTAAGCTAGCATGTATTTTAAACTTATAAAAATTATACATCATTCAAAGTGAAAAACTTTGAATTTATTTTATAATCACTCCGATCTTGTATAATGTAATCTTAATGTAACTTGTAACTTTTTGTAATAAAGAAATTCCACTGCAAAATGTTGGTGTGTGATTTGTGTTTACTTAATCTTGCGATCCTGGTTGTAACTGGTTTATCCGGGGTCCTTGGAACACTCGGACGAATCCTGTTAAGTTATCTAGTGCACATGCGTAGCCGTATGAGGTCTTTGAGACAAGGGCAGGTGCATGTGGGCCCAATAACTTGGCTGCCACAGCTGGTATCGGAGCAGGATTAAGTATAATACGATCACATATGTATTTTCAAAACAAAGTTTTGGTTTTGGAAAACCTATTTTCAACTAAACACATTGTTTGGTTTTGAAAAACTACAGATTTGAAAACTACAATGCCAGCGACATCCTTTGTTAAGCCCTAAATTAAGGACTATCAGGTGGCTTAGATTAAAACACTAACCCACAACCTGGGGATATTGCATACATGTGTAATGTTGTATTTGAAGCCATTCAGTATTGAATGGATCGACACTCAGGTAACGTGAGATGTGAGAGCATGACCGAACAAACGTTGGTCTAGGGAAGTGCTTAATTGTGGCGCTTGATTATATACATGTTACACATATGTATATATGAATGTTGCGATGTGGAGTAATTACTTTTGGGATTCAGTACCCCATGGATGTGTATGGGTATACATACATGGGAATACTGAGAAGTGTAATGTACTCGCAACGACGCACCTACGCTCAGGTAAAAAAGTGAGTTACCATAATGGGCTGCCCTATGATTATAGTGTGGCAGCGGCTCCTATGCGTGGCTCGACGCTTAATGAAGAGCTAGCCTCCATATAGAAATATATGGAGTATAAACTGTGATAAACTGTCATGTTTGAATTGCATCATGGGAAAAATGGGCTGTGATGGAATTTTCTGCAGGTACACTAACCTCGAAAACGTATGTGTAGCTGACGACTAGCAAAATATCGAGAGAGTCATAAGTATGCCACCGATATAGAACGCTATTGCCACATTATGTTGGCAAAACTTGTGAGGACGAATAGGACGAGCATGCATTCTGATTGATGCATCATGTTTGACACCTTTGCATGAAAATACTTCTCTCACCTTTATTCCAATACTTGGTGACTGTAAATAATATGGTGTCTTAGAGATACGTGTTTAGATGGCTTTCAGTTTTTCTTAATTTAACCATCAGTGCAAATTGTTTTTGATCTTGTGCTTGATGTGCCGATAGAATGTTTGTGGCTTGTTTACATAAACCCAAAAGTAGGCCATGTTCTTATTTAGTGAACTATGACCCAAAAATTGAATTCTCCGTTATCTCTCCATGACTAAACACATGCAAATGGATGTTTGGATAATTTCTTTATCCAACGCAAGATGTGCATGGGCTTAAAGCTAGGATCTCGAGTCCGTGTTCTTGCTATTTAATCTGTGATGTTTTGGTTGTCATATTTCCATCCTAGATCATGCCCTTGTTCGATTGGCACAAGCTGATGTACCTTATCCAATTTGCCTATTCTTAAGGATCGTCATGTTGCTTTATCAACCTAACCTAGGAAAGGCATGTCCGATTATTTTCTTGAGTTTGATGCCTTTGGTTTCCCCATATCTATCGAAGGCATACCAACTTAATCTTATGATTATTTTCCCTCCATATCTAATCAGATACTAATCCTTGACCTTGTAATCTCTGCGATGGGCATAAAAATATGCTTGGGTTGAAGTAACAGTCTCCCATCGTAGTCCTTTCATCAAGTTTAGGTTATGTCCATGTCTTGTTCATTTCATCGGGCCATGATCTACTTAACTCTCTACTTGTAATTATTCTTACAGGTGGAGTCTCTTTTTCTATATTGTCATTCTTGCTCAGTCTATTTGTGTCACGCGAGATTTCTTATTGGTTACGTCTGGTAATCGTGTTATGACTAAAACCACCATGGCCCACGGATCGTCTTCTTCCTCCAGACGCGGCGATGTTCATACGATGACGAGCAATTACCGCTCCCCTAGCCCAATACTTCGCATAACTTTAGGTGTTTTGTCAATTGTGGTGGCAACATAAGACTCGACAGTGATTCTAACCTCGGTACGACACTCGTTGATGCGATGTCCGCGACGGTGGCGTAGCGGTAATGGAGCTGTTGTCCTTAGCGATGGGCTTCTCGCATCCCAGCCGCAGATTCCACACGGCACCCAGACAGCGTCCCTCCCGAGCCAGGTTAGGCCCGAAGGCTTCACCGGCGGCGGACGACCGAGTCCGCGACAGCGGCGGAGCCTTTCTATGGTTTCGGCGGTGGTGGTTGGTGTACGGTAAGAGGGGAGAGGAGGCAAGGGCCTAGCACCCGACTTTATGGTTGTCGCGAGATCGGGTCGGGGTTGGTTGCGCTCGGTCACTTGAAATCGTGCGCGCCAGCGAAGATCTCGACCACGACCGTTGCGAGAAAGGGAGGTGAAAGATCCACAACGCTGGATGTCCCGCCTGGCGGTGACCCGCGCGATAGGGAGTGAAGCTGGCAAGTGGGCCTGTGACGTAGTGAGGGCAACAACCCACACGGCACAACACCGGCTTAGTGGGCCAATTCCGTCAGTGAAACGCTTTGCATGCCTGAGTAGGAGGTGTGAGGCTGATGAGTGGGCCCCATACGTCGGCGCACGGCAGCGTGAGCGGGATAAGGGATCGTGGGCCGTGCGGATATAAAGGGAAAGATGCGCCGAATTGAGCAGAAGCGGCCCAGGCGCGTTTTCTCTTTTCTTTTATCTTTTCTTTTGATTTTATTTTCTATTTTTCTTTATTCATAATTATTTTGAATCCAAATTTCAATTTGAATCTTTTTATGAGTTTCACATTTGAGTCAAATGTACACATTCAAATCCCAGTATAGGAAATATATTCTTATTTATACATTTGTTTTATCTCATTTGTTTAGTGTTTTCTTCCCTTTCCTGAAACCCTAGAATTTCCTTTTCTATTTCAAAGTTCTCACTTCAAATTCAATTCAAATTCAAACACATGTTTTGAACTTCAACTTTTCAAGTGTCAAAATAATTCCTAATATAAAATCTACTGTTTATAATATTATTTTTCTATTCTTTTCCTTATCATTTATTTATGGAAGGAGTAAATGGTTTCATTAAAAATTCCCTTCTCATTCTCTATTTTCTATTACCTTTTGATTTACAAATTTAAAATTCAAATCCAAGATAAAGTTTAGGAATTTAAATTTTTAATACATACTCAAAATCAATTATGAAGCAATATATATATATTTATTTTAATTGATTTATTTGTTTGGTAGATGTTTGAAATATGAAAAACACTCATATTGTTTTCTTTCTTTTTAGAAAAATAATATTTTGAATGTGGGATAAGAAGTAAAAGTTACTTCAAAATTAAATATTCTTGTAAATAAATGCTTATGGTGCCTCATTTAATGAAATGCATAATCATTTAGTTGAATAGAAAGCTTTTCTATTACTTCTTTTCTAAAATAATTCTTGGTTTTCAAAATTTAGTTCTCAATTTTCAACACTCAAGTATAATTTGAGATATCTGAATTTAATATTTTATTTATTTATATATTTGTTTTATTATTATTTTCTTATACAAATTTTGGGCCTTACATAGTGATTAAGAGGATCCGTTCACTCGGAGCCTTGGATCATCAACATCAAGATCTCCACCTAATCAAGTTATCCTACCTCACGAAAGATCGAGCCTTGCCTAGGTCGTGGACCGTCTGGCCCAGGGCCACTGACCGTCTGTGCCTCCATAGAGAGCACCGCCAAGCGGTTCATCTCCTAGTGTTTGGCACCTAGATCGGCGCCAGCACACATTTTGGCAACTCCGCTAGGGAACAGGTATCTAGATGCACTAAAAATTAGGCTCTCAAATGGTCGGTTCTAAAGATCACATTGATATCGCCCCGGAAAATATCCTGAAGTTGGGAAAGCCTGACAGGCAATGAGCAACAACAATACAAAGACTACATGCATCAAGCGAAGTAGAAATTCTTGTCACAATACACGGTGGCTCGCCACCAGAAGGTTGTCAAACATGGAGAGACCGATGTCACATCTCTTCTATCTTCGCTTCAAATCCCCAACATAAGTAAAGCCAATGACATCCAATTATTAAATAGTATGTAGATCAGTAGCAAAATCAAATGAAACAACAGATTGGAGGGTTAGAAGAATCAATTAGAAAATTAACATATTCGTTGGAGAAATTTGTTGCTCCTAGTTTTCCATCATTTGAAACTAGTAATAGGATGTCTATGTCTAATACATTGACAACCAATGGGGATTCACAGCCCCAGTCATTATATGGTATGCCGATGAACTCATATCTAGGGTAAATACCACCACCGTCGTCCCTGCTTGGTAGATCGGCGCCCCTGGACACAGTCGGACCATCCAAGCCTTTGCCTAGACAGTCTAGCCCTTACGCGGACCATCCAATTTTCCCTATCGAACAGTCTGGGACAGCACTAGGACCACCACGTGGTGCCCTGATAGTAGCAAACTCAACTAGACAATTCGGATTTACCATCGGACAGTCTGGATACTCATACGCAGGACCTACCGTTGCACATTAGACGCCAATTTATTACACACCATAGCAATATGTTATGCCCCCTACATATTTAAACCACAACGCACCATATGATCACAGGCCGATCAACATTATCGATCGGTCACGATAAGGAGTTCGGCATAGCAACGCCCGACCGAATGAGCCCCATAGCCTAGGGACCGGTGGTTTGCCACAGGGCGCAATGGAGAAAATTAGGGAAGAGATGGCTGAACTATTTCGAGATAGGCTCGGAGTTAGTGTAGCCAGAGTAGGGCAATCATATAAAAAGCCATATGATCACCGGTTTGACACTGTCGTGTACCCACAAGGGGAAAGGATACCAGAGTTTTCCAAGATTTTTGGTGAAAGTGGTAGAACCACACACAAACATGTAGGCCAGTTCCTAGCACACCTAGGCGACTTGATGGATGGGGAAGCCTTTTGTGTTCGTATATTTTCTTTATCCCTTACTGGTACTTCTTTTGCATGGTACACTGCCCTGCCTCCTAATTCCATTAATTCCTAGAATGATTTAGAAAGTAAATTTCATGAGCATTTCTTTTTCAGGGAATATGAATTAGGGTTGGCTGATTTAGCCTTGGTCCGATAGGGATGCGAAGAATTGGTTAATGATTATATCCGAAGGTTACGGGCACTAGAAACCTATGCTTTCAGATCCATGTCGTGGACAAAGAGCTAGCTGGACTGGCTTTTAATGGGATGTGATCCTACTTAAGAGAGAAATTGGGTGGCACCCAGTTCTTTTTAGAAGCTCAGCTTCATCAACGGGCTTTGACCTACGAGAGCCGAAGTAAAGAGTCATCGAAATCGGCTAGCCATAATGTGCATCTAGTGGAGCGTGATAGTTCAGATGACGAATCTGCAGGTGTATATACCGCTGAGCTTTTTTGGCTGACGAAGGCCAGACCTTCTGCATGTTCTTCTTTACATTCAGTTGAAAAGAATCGGCAAGAAGAAGTTAAATTTAATTTTATTGTTGCCAAATGTGATAGAATATTTGGTGAGCTAGTAAAAACTGGCAACTTTAAATTAACACATACTATTCCTCCTATGGATGAATTAAAGATAGGTTCTTATTGCAAGTGGCATAATTTATTTTCCCATGCCACCAATGATTGTAATGTTTTTCGTCGACAGATACAATCGACCATAAAAGAGGGCTGGTTGGTTTTTTAGGAGATGTAAGTGGACACACAACCATTTCATGTCAATACAATAGAAATAGCAAACGAAAGAGTCTTGGTTTAGCCTGAAGTGGCCGATAAAGACAAAGGCAAGAGCATTGTCATTGGTGATCCTTGCACATCGAATACATCACGAGGAGTGGTTCCTCAGAAGGCTCCGAGCAAGAAGACCAATAAGACTGGAGGCACTGGGGTAAGGACGATTGTGCAGCTGATCAAAGCTTCATGTCTCGCGCATCACAGACGATCCAGGATTTGTGCCTAGACAGTTCGGAGCCCACACGAACAGTCTGGTTAATTAAGCCGGATGGTCCGATGGTGACTAGAGGCCACAACACCCACATAATGCAAAAGGTGGTACGCAACAGGGGCGAAATACAGATAAAGCACCAGTTCGGCTAGTCAAAGCCAGCCCTACTTTTGATCAATTACTCTACAAATACACTAAGAAGGTTGTTCTGCGTGATTGGCTAATAAAGCAGCCCAGTCACCGGCTAAAATAAAATGGCCCAAAGGGCAACGTGACAAGCATCACTTATTCATCCAGTGATGCCAGGATGCTTTTCACATGCCTACTCATTGTCAATATATTATCCTATTCAAATGTGCAACGATACGACGATGGACCCATGGTACATGCATAGTCCCTTTGCCTATTCAGGTTGGAGCACCTCAATACTATACCTTTTGATCTATTAATCAGATCGTCATGGCCGAGAAAGATCCAATTCGAAACGACATTTGTGCATTGGAACTCAATTGAACAATCACCCTATAGGATTGAAAAGTCGATTACTTGCATCGGGCTTAATTCATACTTCGGGAACAAGGTGACTTGTGAGATCTATTGTTTCTTGGAGGGTGCTAGCAGTACATATGCTTTTGGTTCGTCAATCTCCACCAAAAGACATGGGCATATGTTGAGCATAGAATTTGGTCTCACAGACTGTCTGCCCTTGGGGCCGGATGGTCTACGGTCCGAATTGTCCATGGTGACTGTAGGAAACGGTGACGCCTAAGAGGAGGGGTGAATTAGAACTTCTAAAAACTATCTCTAAACTAGGCCACAATTAAATCCCTAGAGCAAAACCTATCCAAATAAACGATCTAGAATGTGCAAACTAGGTGTTGTCTAATTGTTGCTATCTCTACCGCAAAGCCTAAGTTTCAATCCTAAATAATCTAACTAGAAAGGCGAGATTGAAACTTACATACTTAATATAAATGCAAAAGGTAAAGAGCAAGGTAGAGATGCAAACTCTCATGGATGATGCCGGTATTTTTACAGAGGTATCCGGAACCACGCAAGGTTCCGACTAATCCTCGTTGGCGCTCCTATGCAAAGGGTAGCCTACGCGAGGGCCAAGCACCTCAGTCGAGTAACTCCGTAGAGAGTCGCAGGCCTTCTCCACGCACAAGTGGTGCTATGCTTCTGGCTCCTCTCAATCACTCCTCGATGTCTCCACTATCAAGTTTTCGGCCGAAACGCCATGGGCCTCATTCCCTACGGTACACGGTGGCGGTCATGACACAAACTCGGTTGTCACGGTCTCGCAAGGCCCTCGCCCCACTCGGTACATTTACAACGACTCGCGCAAGAGCTGATGGGTTGTGTTGTTTTTCTAAACTCACTCTACTAACTATTATTCACCTAGAGCAAGCGTATAAGCGGTCTAACTAACCTAAGCACTTCGCAAAGCACCTACGCTAATTACCGAGTGATTCTATTAAGCACTTGGGTGTATGAGCACTTGGAAATGTCTAAAATATGTCTTGGTATGTTGCTTGAGCTCCCACACATCCAAATGTCCGGTTGGTGGGGTATTTATAGCCTTCCCCACAAT
The DNA here is from genome assembly GCF_902167145.1 of Zea mays. Lineage (NCBI taxonomy): Eukaryota > Viridiplantae > Streptophyta > Magnoliopsida > Poales > Poaceae > Zea > Zea mays. Next base: position 211,565,464 of record NC_050099.1, read on the forward strand.
TCTAGATGTTCGACAGAAAAGTTGTTGCTTCTGTCGTTGGGCACACCGGATAATCCGGTGCACACCGGACATCCACTGTTCACTATATGGTGCCCTGGCCACGTCAGCCGACCGTTAGGGTCTATAGCAGTCGACCGTTGGATCCGACCGTTACCCAGACTGTCCGGTGCCATAGCCCAAGAGCGCCTAGTTGCGGGCCTCTCTTCGTAGACTGCCCGGTGTCCCACCGGACAGGTACTGTTCACTGTCCGATGAGCCACCAGAGCGCTGGCTGACTGCCCACTTCGGGGATTTCTTCACTGTTTCTTTTGGGCTTCTTTTGTTCTTGAGTCTTGGACTTCTACCCATCTTTTAGGTCTTCTTTTGAGGTGTTTCATCCTCAATGCCTTAGTCTAATCCTCTTCGCATCCTGTGAACTACAAATACAAACACTAGCAAACACATTAGTCCACAGGTTATGTTGATCAGCAAAAACCAAAATCACTTAGCCAAATGGCTCATGGTCCATTTTCCTTACAATCTTCCCCTTTTTGGTGATTCATGACAACACAACCAAAGCAAAAAAATATAACAAACATTTTGATGAAAATATGCAATCTACTTGCTAGGATGCATGGATGTCCCCACAATGTGAGATTATGGACTTACGCCTCCCCCTAACTCCATAGTCCACATACTTCCTATTTTAGACCAAAGATATTTGTAGGACCAAAACCCCATGTAAGATCAAGAATTTAAAATTTAAAATTGGGTGGTGTTTGTTGTTTGATATATTTTTCATTGCTTTGGTCCCTAAAACTTTTCCCCCTTTGGCATCAACCACCGAAAAGGAAGATATTAAAAGCATATAGGAAGCGAATAAAAGTCTTGCCCTCTAAAACGATTACTCCTCCTAAAAGAGTATTCTCTCTTTGAAAGAATATTCTCCCCTTTTATCATAGATGAAGAAATACTCCCCCTAACGGATATCCTGTTCTTAGGAAAAGCACATGAGAAGGATAGGTGCAAGATATAGTTTATTTAGACTAACTCCCCTTATGCATATGTAAAAGTTATATTTTGACAACATATGCATTTACAGCAACATGGGAAGTATAAGTTATGAAATATAGTCTAATCAAAATATGGAGAAGACATGTAAATGATACCGAGTGTGGAATGAAACCACTTGTGGAATCAATTGAAAATTCTTGTAGATTTGCAGTGGAAGCTTATTGTCTTTCTCTGTGGATTCCATTTTCCTTCAATGAGGAAACTATACATAATATACTTGAAAACAAGTATTAGTCTCAAAGACTTAGATTATAGAGTAACCTCCCCATGAAAGTGTGCATACAAGTTTTGAATACTTGTAGGAGACTTGCACTTTGATTTTGATATCAAGAGGGGCAAAGTTTCTATAATCCGAGCATTGGCACATATAAGTCAAAATGACACCATTTGGAGAATACCACTAGTAGGATATAAACTTTGAAGCATTAGTGTCATTTACATTATGTGCCATGCTTAACTAAACATTTTAAACCATGTAGGTTTTCTCAGGAATATGAATTGAAAACAAGCATTCCTACCATATGATTGACCTAGTATGCATGGAATTATAATCAAAAGTAAAAACCACATGTAAAAACTAGGCATGTAAGGTAAAACTAGATAAAAGAAAATAGATACTCATATCTAAAAACAAAGAAATGCAATAAATGTATTTACCTTAGTCATGGGTGGGGAATTTGGGTCCAAAGTATCCACTAACCCACTTGACAATAAATTTGATCCAATATGATGCATCCCATGATATACATCCCAATTTTGCCAAGTCTCTAAATTTCCCAAAGTCCTTCAGACATCTCACTTCCCTCTTGGGATCCAAACCTTCTTCATGCTTTTCATGGTTGAGATAATTTCCTTTGGCACCTAGATGTATTTGGCCCCTTTTCCTTTGTTGGCTTGCTTGTTGGCCTTCATTGCTATCACCTTTCCATTCTTTTTTCTTCTTGATCAAATATGGTGTAGCGTCCTTTTTGTCCACCTTGTTGATGTAGGTATTGTAGATTTTGCTTGTTGGCTTTTGCTTCAGATTTTTCTTTTCCTTATCCCCGGTCTTTGCCTTGCATTGGTAAGACTTGTGGCCTTCCATGTGGCACAACCTACAAATCACGGTTTCTCGCTCCATAGGCTTGTTCACTCCCCCAGTGGTGTTTTCCTGAGGAGGTTGGATTTGTTTGGCTTTGCCTTTCTTGTCATACAAGACCTTGCCAAGGCGAGCCACCTCTTGCTTTAATTGCTCTTTCTCCATTGCAATCTCATCCGAACATGTTTCTATAACAACATTCTTAACATGAACTTGATTGCAGGGATTAGAATCATCAATTAAATCAAATCAAGAAGTAGAAGAACCTTTCTAAATAATTTTAGGAATTTCAATTAAATATGCTCCTGGGGTGCTACCGATGCTCTCAAGCTTGCTAGTTAGCTCATTATTATGTATGCTAAGTATTTCCATTTTATCTAGCAAGTTTTCAGTTGCTTCTTGAGATCTAGCTAACTTAGCCTTAAGTTTTCCATTCTTTTTATAAGGCTATCGTCGGTAGTTGAGGATGGAGCATTAGACTCTAATGGGTCAATTTTAGTTGATAGCTCACAATTAAAATTTGCAAATGTTTCAAATTTTTCTAGCAAACATTTATTATCATTTTGAGAGCTAATCAAATTATTTTTCAAAGTTTTAAGTTGAGCCTTTTGTTTAGTGCAAATATCCTAAAAAACTTAACGGCATGCGCAAGCTCATCTACGGAGGGCTTTCCCTCATCATCGTATTCATCATCACTATCATCACTAGAGGATGGGATACTTGTTTTACCTCTTGCCATAAGGCATTTGTGTGATGACCATGAAGAGTGTGATGAAGAGTGGTGGCTACGAGTCCTTGGAGGATCATCTTCGCTTGAAGAGTCATCCCAAGTCTTGACACTTGTGAGTGCCTGCCTTGCTCCTCCACTTTGTGGGTTCGGCCATATTTGGACAGTTGTCACTGAAGTGACCCTTCTCCCCGCATCTGAATCATCCTCTCTTTCTTTGTTTTTCCTATCAATGTTAAAGAGAAGATCCTCGACTTACAGAGGCACACCCATTAGATTAATCTTGCGAATCATCCCCATTACTTTTCTAACGCGTTGGACTGTTTCTTTGTCCTCGGAGGATGATGTTGATGGTTGATCATCTTCTTCTTCTTCACTTGAGCTTGGAGCCAGAGCAGCCGCCGCTGCAGGGTCTTTGCCAGGGCCGGCTTGAGGCACTGATTGCTCTTCAACCCCCGTCCCCACGCCCTCTGTCTGGGTCAGCGAGCTTTCAAGGCCGCCAAAGTCCTCGACTTCTTCATCATTCAACCTCTACAAAGACAGCAAAACTCTTTAGAAAAAAAGAGAAGAAGAAGAAAACCTGCGCCAATGCTCGGTTGGCCCTCTCCCGGACAGTGTCGCGTCCATGAGGGCCCCACATCTTATCGTAAAGCGCCCCAGCGGACCGCTTTAGCACCTCGTCTCCGACCTGGAAGATTCCACAATCGAAGTCCTCGGTTACCCGATCGAAGACTTTGAAATGCCTACATCCCTCACAGGACAAGGCATTTGCAGCCCCCTTGCAGGTAACGAGCGAGGCGTAGGACATGAGACCGGTCGCGATGGACGAGAGCGACTCCAGCTCCTCCTGAAGCCACCCAAGGAAGCGGAGGCCAACCTCTTCGCCGGATTTGTCAAAAGGGGTGGTTCGCGCGCCAAGCTGACGGTACGCGTCCACGAGCAACGCGTGCGCTCGGTCGACCCCGGCACAGGTGGAGGCCTCCGTCTTCTCAACGTAGCCGTGCAAGCTCTTCAGCCATGACTCCACGTCGGTGGCACGCTTGAGGGCAAGGCTGGCCTCGGCGTGGGCAGCTTGGGCCTCCGCGTGGGCCTTTTCCGCACCCTCCCTCTCCTCCGCGAGCCGACGGCTGAGGTCCTCTTTCTCCGCCTCTATCGCCGTCAGCTTCTTGAGCAGGTTATGACTCCTGTTCTCCGCCGCCGACTTGTCTCTGACCGCCTCCGTATGTTGCGTTCGGAGGCGTTCGATCCTCCCCTCAAGTCGCCGCCTCTCGGTAGAAAACTCTGAGGTCAGCGCCCCCGAAGCAATGCGCTCGGCGAAGGCAGCCGCCTGTCACAAAGACTGTCAAAGTAGAGCTATGGAAACGATACAATTGCAAAACACTAGTCACACTCATATGTTTCAGCTGCTGCGCAACTGAGGCAGCCACATCCTTAGCAGCGGCGGCCGAGGCAATCTCGCCACCGGCGCAAAACTTGGACCACGGGTCCTAAGAGGACCCCACATCACCCCTCGCCACGGTTGCCATGGCCGCCGGGACAATAGCCAGTTGCCTAGACTCCGCCCCTACACCATGGTCAAGTCAGAAACGCAGACCTCACAAAAAAAGAAAAAAAAACTCACCAGCAGGAGCCAGTCCCGTGTGGGCGTAGAACATTGCGATCCCGCCCACAAGGTAATCGTCCACGGAAAGCTCCATGGAGACCTCGGCGCTCGCCACCATAGCCTCAACAGCGCGCGGTGGCGTGGGAGGCCTTCACTCTTGTGTGGGCGCGACGGATGGAGGCATGCTGGCGCTGAGGGCGGCAGGCTTCGCGTTGGGCTGAGCCATCTTCGCCTCGTGCCTCGGGTCCGCCAATCTGGCGTACGCCCGGCGTTTCCGCGACGCGTCTTGGCAATCCTTTCCATCACTGCCGATACAACAGCACCAACATTCCATCCGTAAGGGAAAATCTTCATCTCACGAGCTAATCGAGACGTAAACATGTCCTCGTCGGCCGCCCGGGATATCGGAACATTCCTAGGCCATCGACCCCTGGTAACCTTCAGCATTCGCGCAGAAAATCCCCGAGAGCCAAGCATGTCTCCAACAAATCCGCAACAAAACGATCGGAAGCCCTCCACCCGTCAGCTACTGTACCTAATTTACTTTTCTTGATGGCCGTGCCCGGAGCCTTGTCCCGTGAGGGGCCCTCGTCGGCCGTTGACATCGCCTGTTTCCCCCATCGTACAGCAACATCGGCATAGTCATCCCCTAGGTAGCTAGCATACGGCAAACAGTTCAACTCAAAAAAAGGATCAACCTAACATTTGAACCACGGATGTCCCAACTTCTTAGAGTCTCCATCTTCGGCACATATTTTCCTATAATTTTCGTGGCCTCGGCCTCCACTTCACACACAAACGCGACCGCGTTACGACCGCGTAAATCCACCACGAAGGCTAGACTTCGCACCAGCTGGTGGCCCAGGGTTGGCATCCGATGAGGGGTCACTTCGCCCAATACCCAGCCATGCGCCAAGGGCCACACCCCATAGGCAATAAACTCCACCAAGTCACGCCCGCTACTCAGGCGGGCAGCCTGTCAAAGGGCTCCTTCATCTTCGTCTTCCTCCGCCACCTCAAATCGAGGGAATGCCACATAACAGTGCGAGCACAGGATGGCCGGAGGCAGACTCGGCAAGCCTTCAACATCACCAGGAGCCACATAGAACCAAACATCCCACCAGTTACCCCACTTGTTCCTAGCGTAGGGGACTATCTCCACAACCATAGCCGAAGTCTTCTTAGTCCTCAGCGTGAAGGTGCACGATCCAAATTGGGCTATCTTATTCCCTATCTTCCTCTTCTGCCAATGCAAGCAATAATTTTTGGCGAAGACCTCCACGGACGGCTGCCCGTCATAGGAAGTAACTGCCCAGGCATACTTCGCAAGCGCCACCACTGCGTTAGGTGTCAACTGGTGGACTTGCACCTCAAACCTTCGCAACACCTCCACCATGAATCGATGTGTCGGGAGGCGAAGACCGACAGCAAAAAACGTCTCAAAAACTATCAACTCACCTTCAGGCTCGGGGACCTCCTCTGCACCCAGGGCCCGCCCGACACTGTTACCAAAGTAACCAAATCGTTGCATCTCTAGTACGCGGCCCGAGAAAATCCTCGAGGTACCAAATTCCACGGTGTGGCTGGGCTGCAAATCAATCAACGCCAAATCACTCAAGGTCTCCTCGGACGACGGTGCGGCCGATGATGCGCTCGTTGCAGACGAGGAAGAAGACATTGCAACATACCGTCGGTGGCAGCGCACGGTCTGCTTGATGCGGGCCAGATTTCCGGTGCAGAGCGAGCAAGGAGGGCAAGCGAGCAACTGTAAAAAGCTAGGGTTTCTGCAGTGCAAATGCAAATAGGAAACGGTCTCGGCCGAGGTCGGCTTTTTATTGGTGCGACACGACGCCTCGGGAATCCCGCAGTCCAACAGTAACACGTCCATCAATGGTCACATTTCAAAAACCCCCATGGGACCACTTCGAGCGAGGGCAGCGTCTTCACCATCTCACGGTGGTCATCGGCACCAGCTGACTTAGTTGAACTGGTCCCTCGGAGGGCAAATATTGGGGCGAAGGTGAACATGCCACCCTTCGCTCGACGACTTCTACCTCGCTCTGCACGGACGAAGACTCCATCCGCAGGACCTGCCGGACATACCAAGGATGCTGACCAGACGGAGGCTTGTTCGGCCCCCTTCGCTTCGGCGAGACGAGACAAAGGCCCCACCGAAGACCACAGGACCTCCCGCTTCCTCAGTACGGGGAGAGGTTCATGTATAGTTCAGCCCACAAAGCTAGGCCCCGCGTGGGCACATGTGGGTTGGGCCATGTCTATAATAAAGTATACCGTAATGACTGGTTGTAACTCCCCCTCGTGGGAATATTCTAGGGATAAACCAGGTACTCGAGGGTCTAAATGTCTTTGACAGGGACAGGCAACCCCTCGAGTACCTATAAATACCCCGTACTGTGCCAAAGCACGGGAAGATTGACGTGGCTTTCGACATCCCGTGTTAGCATTGCAAACTCCTTTCCCAATTCCCCGTTGGATTAACCTGTCTTGGAGGGCAGGTTCCAACACCTCTGCCTGAAAGTGTGCATACAAGTTTTGAATACCTGTAGGAGACTTGCACTTTGATTTTGATATCAAGAGGGGCAAAGTATCTATAATCCGAGCATTGGCACATATAAGTCCAAATGACACCATTTGGAGAATACCACTAGTAGGATATAAACTTTGAAGCATTACTATCATTTACTTAGGAATGTTAAATAAGTTATGTGCCATGCTTAACTAAACATTTTAAACCATGTAGGTTTACTCAAGAATATGAATTGAAAACAAGCATTCCTACCATATGATTGACCTAATATGCATGCAATTATAATCAAAAGTAAATACCACATGTAAAAACTAGGCATGTAAGGTAAAAACTAGATATAAGAAAATAGATACTCATATCTAAAAACAAAGAAATGCAATAAATCTATTTACCTTAGTCATGGGTGGGGAATTTGGGTCCAAAGTATTCACTAACCCACTTGGCAATAGACTTGATCCAATATGATGCATCCCATAATATACATCCCAATTTTGCCAAGTCTCCAAATTTTCCGAAGTCCTTCAGACTTTTCACTTCCCTCTTGGGATCCAAACCTTCTTGGTGCTTTTCATGGTTGAGATAATCTCCTTTGGCACCAAGATGTGTTTGGCCCCTTTTCCTTTGTTGGCTTGCTTGTTGGCCCTGATTGCTATCACCTTTTCATTCTTTTTCTTCTTGATCAAATATGGTGTAGCGGCCTTTTTCTCCACCTTGTTGATGTAGGTGTTGGAGATTTTGCTTATTGGCTTTTGCTTGAGATTTTGCTTTTTCTTATCCCCCGATCTTCGCCTTGCATTGGTAAAACTTTTGGCCTTCTTTGTGGCATAGCCTACAGATAACAGTTTCTCTCTCCATAGGCTTGTTCACTCCTGGTTTTATCTTGAGGAGGTTGTATTTGTTTGGTTTTGCCTTTCTTGTCATACAATACCTTGCCAAGGCGAGCCACCTCTTATTTTAATTGCTCATTCTCCATCTCAATCTCATCCGAACATGTTTCTATAACAACATTCTTAACAAGAACTTGATTGCAGGGATTAGAATCATCAATTAAATCAAAGCAAGAAGTAGAAGCATCTTTCTTAATGATTTTAGGAATTTCAATTAAATATGCCCCTGGGGTGCTACTGATGCTCTCTAGCTTGTTAGTTAGCTCAAAATTATGTATGCTAAGAATTTATATTTTCTCTAGCAACTTTTCAATGTCTTCTTGAGAGCTAGCTAACTTAGCCTTAAGTTTTTCATTCTTTTTTATAAGGCTATCATCGGTAGTTGAGGATGGAGCATTAGACTCTAATTGGTCAATTTTAGTTGATAGCTCACAATTCAAATTTGCAAATATTTCAAATTTTTCGAGCAAACATTTATAATCTTTTTGAGAGCTAATCAACTTATTTTTCAAAGTTTTAAGTTGAGTCTTTTGTTTAGTGCAAACATCCTAAAAAACTTAACGGCATGCGCAAGTTCATCTACGGAGGGCTTTCCCTAATCATCGCATTTATCATCACTATTATCACTAGAGGATGGGATACTTGTTTTACCTCTTGCCATAAAGCATTTGTGTGATGACCATGAAGAGCGGTGGCTACGAGTCCTTGGAGGATCATATTTGCTTGAAGAGTCATCCCAAGTCTTGACACTTGTGAGTGCCTTGCCTTTGCTCACCACTTTGTGGGTTCGGCCATATTTGGACAGTTGTCCCTAAAGTGACCCTTCGCCCCGCATGTGAAACATCCTCTCTTTCTCTGTTTTTCCTGTCAATGTTAAAGAGAAGATCCTCGACTTGCAGAGGCACACCCATTAGATTAATCTTGCGAATCATCCCCAATACCTTTTTGATGTGTCGGACTGTTTTTTCGTCCTTGGAGGATGATGTTGATGGTTGATCATCTTCTTCTTCTTCCTCCTCCTCTTCTTCACTTGAGCTTGGATCCTTCTTCTTGCCTTTCATCTTTTTGTGTTCATCACATGCAAAAGCATATGGCTTTGAAGAAGTTGGCTCCTCTGGTTGACCCATTTTTCGTGACATCTCAAATGCCGCATTTTTTCCAATAACAATTGTCGGGGTCATTTGACTCAAGTCCTCGGGGTTGTGGAGGATGGTGATGATGCTCCCATATCTTTGTTGTGGTAGTAAGGAGATGATCTTCCTCACAATGTCTGCATCACCTAGCTTATTAATTCCAATAGAGTTGAGCTCATTAATCACAAGATTTAAGCGGGAATATATGTCTCTAACAAGCTCAATTTCTTTCATAGCAAAAGAATTATACTCATTTAAAACTAGGCAATGTTTGCTCACGGACATTGGATGTGTCGTCATGGAGCTCATGCAATTTCAGCCAAATCTCATTAGCAATTTCAAGGTAAATACTTGATTGAAAATTTCCATGCTAAGAGATTCATACAAGCAATTTTTGGATCTAGCATTCAAATCAATTTCTTTTTCATCACTCACGATGAGCTTTTCTGGATTCTTGTGTGGTTTCAGCCCATCACGAGTGACTCTCCAAATACCTAGATCAAATGCTTTTAGGTAACAAGCCATTCTAGCACAACAATATGGGAAGTTATTGCCATCGAAGTGTGGTGGCCTATGGGTATCCATTCCCTTCCTCTAAAAAGTGTCGGCTCGATTAGCGGTGAAGCTAAAACGTTTCAAATGAGCCAAATCGTGCTCCGATACCACTTGTAGGAAACAGTAACGCCTAATAGGGTGGTGAATTAGGACTTCTAAAAACTATCTCTAAACTAGGCCACAATTAAATCCCTAGAGAAAAACCTATCCAAATAAACAATCTAGAATGTGCAAGCTAGGTTTGGTCTAAGTGTTGCTATCTCTACCGCAAAGCCTAAGTTTCAATCCTAAATAATCTAACTAGAAATGCAAGATTGAAACTTAAATACTTAATATAAATGCAGAATGTAAAGAGCAAGGTAGAGATGCAAACTCTCGTGGATGACGCTGGTATTTTTACCGAGGTATCCAGAACCACGCAAGGTTCTAACTAATCCTCGTTTGTGACCCTATGCAAAGAGTAGCCCACACGAGGGCCAAGCATCTCGGTCGAGTTACTCCATAGAGAGCCGCGGGCCTTCTAGACGCGCATGTGGTGCTACGCTTCCAGCTCCTCTCAGACGCTCCCCGCCGTATCCACTATCGAGCTTCCGGACGAAACGTCACGGGCCTCATTCCCTTTGGTACATGGTGGCAGCCGTGACACAAACTCGGTTGTCACGGTCTCGCAAGACTCTCGCCCCACTCAGTACAATTACAATGACTCGTGCAAGAGCCGAGGGGTTGTGTGGTTTTTCTAAACTCACTCAACTAACTAGGATTCACCTAGAGCAAGCGCATAAGCGGTCTAACTAACCTAAGCACTTTGCAAAGCACCTACGCTAATTACAATGACACTTTGCAAAGCACTTGGGTGTATGAGCATTTGGAAATGTCTACAATATGTATTGGTATGTTGCTTGAGCTCCCACACATCCAAATGCCTGGTTGGTGGGGTATTTATAGCTGTTGGGGCGAAGGCGAAGACGCTACCCTTCGCTCGATGCCTTCGTCGCCTCGCTACACCAACGAAGACCGTGCCCGAGCGAGCCGAGGGCGCCGATTGGATGAGGACCGGCACGATCGCCCTTCGTCCTCTCCATTGCAAGACGAAGACAAGGCTTCGACGAAGTCTGCTAGTCCCACGTCCTCATCATGTCCGGATGCCCATGTAGGATTTGGCCCACTGTAATGGGCCCCGCACGGATAAGCATGTTACGGGCCTCATCTGTAATAGCCTTTTCTGTAATGACGGTCTGTAACCTCCCCTTGTGGGAATATTTTGAGGATAGTCTGGGTTTCCGAGGGCATAAACGTCCTTGCCAGAGGACGGTGGACACTCGGGTGCCTATAAATACCCCCATACAGTGCCCTTGAGAGGCCAGATTAACGGAGCTATTGCCATTCCCCGTTGTACTTTGCAAACACTCTCTCCACTCTTCCGTTAGATCTACTTGCCCAGAAAGGCAAGTACCAACATTATAGCCTCCCCCACAATTCTAGCTGTTGGACAGAAAAGTTGTTGCTTCTGTCATCGGGTGCACCGGACAGTCCGGTGCACACCGGACATCCATTGTTCACTAATTGGTGCCCTGGCCACGTCAGCCGACCATTAGGGTCTATAGCAGTCGACCGTTGGATCTGACCGTTACCCAAAATGTTCGGTGCACATCGGACAGTCCGGTGCCATGACTTGAGAGCGCCTAGTTGTGGGCCTCTTTGCGCAGACTGCTCGATGTCCCATCGGACAGTCTGGTGCACACCGGACAGGTACTGTTCACTATCTGGTGCGCCACCAAAGTGCTGGCTGATTGCCCAATTCGTGGATTTCTTCACTGTGTCTTTTGGGCTTCTTTTTTTTCTTGAGTCTTGGACTTCTACGCATCTTTTAAGTCTTCTTTTGAGGTGTTGCATCCTTAGTGCCTTAGTCCAATCCTCTTCACATCCTATGAACTACAAATACAAACACTAGCAAACACATTAGTCCACAAGTTATGTTGATCATCGAACACCAAAATCACTTAGCCAAATGGCCCGGGGTCAATTTTCCTTATGGTGGCGACACGGACAATCCATGCGTGCGTAGAATCAGTTAGGGTTCTGGATTTCTAGTGGGATTTGTAAGAAAAACCTGTGGGGTTAACTCGAGAACCGATTTGTAACGGGTCCAGACCTCCACCCTTTATATAGATGAAGGGTACGGTCGATTGAACCCCCCCCCCCCCACAATCGATCAAATTAACTCTACTTATCGTTTTTACCTTATGCATTAGGAGTAGCCCTGGTTTAGCCTTCCTCTACCTCGAATATTTGCCTCTCTTTGGCTCTACATCAACTAGAGGCGTTTCATCTGGCCTGTCGATGCCAAGACACAACCTAAGGTCTCTCCTCCACGATGGAGTCCCTCCTGGGAGGCGAGACCCAGGTTTGCTGCGAAGAAGATGACCCTCTGCTGCATCATGGACCATCTGAGTCCCAGGCACGGACCGTCCAGACGTACATAGAGAAGGAGCCACTCCTGTGCCCAGGTCGCGGACTATCCGACCTAGGGCCGTGGACCGTCCTCGCCTCCACAGAGAGCACCGCCAGGTGGTTCATCTCCCAGTGTTCGGCACCCAGATCAGCACCAACACATCCCTCAAATATTTCTTTAATTTCTCATTTTCAAGAGACATGACCTCAAAATTTTCAAGCAAATCTTCATGATGGCTAGATTCACTAATTATGCTCAAATCATCACATGAGGTTGCTACATCAAGCTTAACAACAGGGTTAATAGCCTCATGTGTGTCAATAAATAAAAGCTCATAAGCAACAAGAAGATTATAATGATCAACTTTAATTTTTGTGTAATCTTATTTTATCTTGACAAGCATATCATTTAGATCCATATCTATTTCATCCAACGTTTCACTTTTTTCTTTTGCAATTTAAGGGAGGCCTTAAGGTCATTACTAGTGGATGACAAAGCTTATTTTCTTCCTTCATTTCATCACTAGCTTTGACTATTATGTCATATTTAGCAATCAAAGATTTATTTTCATCTTTTAGCTTATCACATTTTTCCTTAGATTTTCTAATGACTTGAGTGTATTCCTTAAGCAAATATGCTAGCTCAGCATAAGTAGGGGAAGCATATTCATCATCACTATCACTACCACAATCATTATTAATAGGTTCATAATTTTGTACCTTCCGATCACCTTTAGCCATAAGGCATAGGTCTATAGTGGATGAAGGTGATGGTGGTGGTCAAGAGAGATCCACGACGATGGCAGCGACCTTTTCATCATCTTCTTCACTTGAGGAATAGCCACTTGTGGGTTCAATGTCGGTGAGCCAATCACCAACAATGTATGATTTCCCACCCTTCCTCTTGTGGAACCTCTTTTGTTTGCCATCTTTTTTCTTGAAGAACTTCTTTTCCTTCTTCTCATCTTCATTTTCATCATTTTTCTTGCCCTTGAATTTTTTTTTCTTAGGCTTTGTGCATTGATGAGCAAGATGGCCAAGTTCTTCATAATTGTAGCAATCTATTTCCAAAATGGGCTTTCTCTTGCTACTGGAGAAAATTTTCTTCTTTCTTGAATCAAATTTGAAGCCTTCTCGGTTTAGCTTTTTCAACATCTTTGTTGTCTTCTTCACCATCTAGGAAATATTGACATCATGAAGATCATCATCACTTGAAGTTTCTTCTTCAACTAGGACTTTGGTCTTGCTCTTCTCTGGGCTTGCTTTGAGTGCCAAGTCTTTCTTGTTGGAAGAAGAGCTATCCTTGTCATTGATGTGCATGTACATTTCATGAGCATTGATCTTTCCCAAATTTTGAGTTGGTGTGACAGTGAAAAGATCCATTTTGATGAAGCATGGTGACAATGTGATCATACTTCTCAATGGGCAATACACTAAGAATCTACCTCACTACATCTGGTTGTGCCATTTATGTGAGTTCCAAGCCATTTACTTCCTCTACAAGAATATTGAGACATGAGTACATATCATTTGCATATTTGTTGACAAGCATTTCAAAAGAATTTAACTTTCTCATGGCAATATGATATCTCTCCTCATGCTCACTCTTTGTTCACTCATGTAAAGCACAAATATCCGACCACAAAGCATGAGCATTTTTATGATTTCTCACTCTATTGAAAACATCCTTGCAAAGGCCCCTAAAAAGAGTGTTTTTGGCCTTTGCATTCCATTTCTCATAATTGACTTCATCACCCAAGAGATTTGTGGCATCTCTAGGTTGGGAGAATCCTTGGGTGGCGGCTTTGTAGACTCCAATGTCTATAACCTCTATATAAGCTTCCATACGAATTTTCCAATAAGGAAAATTGACACCATCAAAAACGGGAAGAGGTCCATCCCCACTGAATATCGTTACTCTAGCGGTTAAGCTAAACTAGGAGCAACACGACTCTGATAGCAATTGAAAGGATCACGATGCCCAAGAGGGCGGTGAGTTGGGCTTCTTTAAATTTCTTGCAAAAGTTTAAACCCTAAACAAGGGTCCAACTACTAGGTTAAATCACAAAGACTAGGAATCGGTAAGCAAACCCTAAGTCATCATTACAAATACTAGGAATGCAAATACACAAAGTAAATTGCTCAAAGTAAATGTGGAATGTAAAGTAAGGGCAAGAAGACTCCTCCAAGTTTTTCCCGAGGTATCGAAGAGTCGACACTCTCCACAAGTCCTCGTTGGAGCACCCACACAAGGGTATCACTCCCCCTTAGTCGTCACAAGGACCAAGTGCTCACTCTAAGATGATCCTTTGCCTCTCCGACATAGTGGAACCCTCACAACCGCGAACACTCATCGAGACAGGTCACCATCAAATCCTCCAGGGTGATCACTGAGCTCCAATTACCACCGAGCCATCTAGATGATGTCGATCACCAAGAGTAATAAGCCATAGACTTTCACTTGACGACGAGAAGCCTAATGCACGTGGTGTGTGCTCTAGGTGGCTCTCAAGTGCACTAATGAAGTTCTAATGTGAGATTATGACTTTGCTAATCACCTCACTAGGCTTTGTGGACTAGCAATGAATGCTTGTTGGTTGGGGCATCAAGACAATGAATATGGATGGTGGAGGGGGTATAAATACCCCCAACCACCCCCAAACTAGTTGTTACATGGTGTTCTGTGCGTGGTCGCTTTGGATAGTCCGGTGAGCCACTGGTGCGCACCCAACATCTAGTTTTGACAACTAGCCATTGCGTAGAGACACACTGGACAGTGTACATGAACTTGTATGGTGCACATCGGATAGTTCGGTGCCACTGGCTAACCGAGCTAACTTGTGGAGCTTTCTAGGTCGTCTGTCCGGTGCGCCACCGGACAGTCCGATGCTCCCAGAGCAGCTATACCTTTTTCTTAGGTTTTTTCTAAACCGTTTTCAACTCCAATTTTTGTGTGAGCTTTTGAGTGACACCTAGATCTAGTTTTGAGTGTGTGCATGCACCGACACTACGCTAGACATCTCTTGGTCAAACTACTCATCCACAACCTCTCTTTATGGTACGGCTAATGTAAAAAACAAAAGTCCTAACTCTATACCAAGTGTCCCACAACTCCTTCGACACTTAGAATATGAAGACCTTCATCTTTTGATTCACCTTTTTTAGCCATCGCTTCAAGTTCCATCCGAGGGATTATTTTCACCTGTTGGAGCGCAATTCCCTGCATTTGTGACCTAACATCTCATATGCTCTGCAAAACACACGTTAGACGCAATATTCTTACATTGCCATTGATCACTAAAACCAACTAGTGGCCTAGAAGCTTTTAGTATAGTCTATAACCATTCATCTTGTGATGGAAAGAAAAGGAATAAAATGACATTCTTTCAAGATGAGTCTTCTTTTCCCTTAGTGACTCCCAATTGTTTTCATTTACTCTTAATGCCTTCTTCCATTAATTAATCTCTCTAAAAGAGATTAATTAAAAGACAAAGCATCAATCTAATTAACGCATGTTACCTTTGTAAGGAAAATGGATCCCTGCCCATTTGACTAAATGATTTTGGCATTTGATGAACAACATAACAAGTGAACAAATGTTTTTCATGTGTCTATATTTTGTAGTTCACAAGATGCAAATGTGTTTTTGACTAAAGGTACTGAAATGCAACACCTCAATGAAGACATTAGAAGACCTTTTTTGAAGATATACAAGAATCAAGCAAAGTCTAAGACATAGAGAAGAACTGGCTATGGGCGGACGGCCTGCCCTCCCAGGGTTGACAATCCGGAGGGTCACCGGATGGTCCGGTGTACACCGCGGATGGTCCGGTGCACCAATGACTAGCTCCAACGGCTAGTACACCTGGCAGCATAGAGGGTCGGCATGGACGGTCCAGCGTACCACCGAACATTCTGGTGTTCCATGACTTCTGCACCACCAACGGCTATATCTCAATGACTAGTGGGCGCGGATGGTCTGGCGTGCCACTGGACGGTCTCGTGCGCCACAGAGAGCAGTGGTCAACCCTCCAATGGTTATTTTGTGTTGGGACCTATTATACTTCACCCAACCGGGCATTTGAGTGTCTTGGAGCCCAAGGAACATATCAAAGGTGTATAGACACATGTCCATAGCTCCAAATCATACAAGTGCTTAGAGTATCAATCGTTGATTAGCATATGTGCTTTGCTAAATGCTTAGGTTAGTTAGACTGCTATTGCGCTTGCTTTAGGGTTACTCCATTTATGTGAGTGAGGTTAGACAACCCACAAACCACTTGGATCTTGAGCAAGCCATTGTAATATTGTACTGAGTGGGGCGAGAGTCTTGCGAGACTGTGTCAAACACGTTTGTGGTGCGGTCGCCACCGTGTACTAGAGCGAACGATGCCCGCGACAATTCAACTGGAAGCTCGATAGTGGAGATGGCGGGGAGCATCCGGGAGGAGCCGAAAGTGGAGCACCACTTGCACTTGGAGAAGACCCGTGACTTGCTACAGAGTTACTCGACCATGGTGCTTGGCCCACGCGTGGGCTACCCTTTGCGTAGGGGCACCAATGAGGATTAGTCGGGACCTTCCGCGGTTCCAGATACCTCGGTAAAAATACTAGCGGATCCACGGGAGTTTGCAACCTCTACCTTTGCTCTTTAGCTTCTACATTTACTTTAAGTACTTAAGTTTCAATCTTTATATCTCTAGCTTAGTATATTTAAGATTGGAACATAGGTTGCAAAACTCTTTTGTGATAGAGATAGCAACATTTAGACAAAACCTAGTAAGCACATTTCTGTTTAGTTATGTGTATAGGTTTTGTTTAGAAGATTTATTTGTGGTCTAGATTTGCAAGATTTTTAGAAGTCCTCATTCACCCCCTCTTAGGCGTCAATGTTCCTTTTAATTGGTATCAAAACCCAGTTTAGCTCATTTGGAACGTTTTAGATTCACCGCTAATAAAGCCGACACTTTTTAAAGAAAGGATGGATACCCTATAGACCACCACACTTCAACGACACTAATTTCCCTTAAGCCCCGTTTGTTTCCCTTTATTTTGAGGAATTGAAATCTAGTTAATGGAGTAGGCTACTTTTTTGGAATGTAATATTCCACAACTTTCCAAAGTCTATATATAAGTTTATCTCAATTGATGGGGTGAGAGATGAAAATTGATTTTATAGATTTACATGATATTTTTCTAATGTACAACTTATAGCAGACTCTTGTATTTGCATCTCTATAGTGTAAGTGTAGTATATAACTATCTCTCTCATATGATTTAAGATACTATACAAATATATTACCTATACAAATATATTAACTTAATTAGTTTATATCTAAATTATGATTATTAGAATGGAATTCAATTCCAACGAAAAAAGCGATGCCTTATTATAGTGCTAGAATGACTTGCTATCTAGAAGTGGTTGATCCAGACCTTTGGAAAGTCACTCACGACGGGATGAATATTTAAACTTTAGAAAGTGATAGAATGTTAAATTCCAAGTTAAATAATCTACTTTATTAAGTAGATTTCAATTCCTCTAACGCCCCGTTTAGATCATTGGAATTGAATTGCATTCTAATAATAGTAATTTAGGTATATATCAATTAAGTTAATTCGGTTTTATGCAAAATATATTTGTATATTATTATTAGCAAGATATCGGAGATATTTATGTGATATATTTTACTATAGAGGAGTGAGACGAAGAGTGATATGTAAGTTACATCGTAGAAACAAATTCTACTAATAAATAAAATCATTTCCTATCCTCCATCCCATGAATTTGAGATAGACTTATATCTGAACTTTAGAAAGTGGTGTAATGTCAAATTCTATATTAAATAAGTTACTTTATTGAGTGAATTCTAAATCCTCTAAAATAAAGGGATCCAAACGGCCCGTAAAATTAAGGGATACAAACGACCCCTAACTTGCAATAGAGCTGTATATCTTTGTATTTACAAGAAAGGAAAAATGACCCAAGTAGAAGCCTCCCTGTAAAGAGAGGATCAGACCCACCAAAATAGCAGAATTACTTCTGTGCCACTAAACAAAAAAAAACACAACCCAGCCACACACTACGCCTGAAAATAATCCAGCCAGAGGACTACAAAAGAAACAAAAACATACTATTGATTCCAGAATTCCACCATCTGAAGAACAAATAAATGAAGGTTAGCCTTACAGTACAAAATAAAATTCTGTCTTGTGAGGAACAATAGATTGCTTCTATGAAACAAATGCAAATACAAAAGATCAATGATTGACTCCATTATGGTGACGTCTATTTTTTACTTAATTGCACTCATCGGCCGGCTGCCAGAGTTTTAGACCAAAAATACATAACTTCACAGCATCATGCATGTCTATCAACATGGCTATGAGATTAGATGTTGTGTAGTCTTTCATTGGTATAGAATTTGCTTCAGAGTGATAAATGTTGTGACCAAAAAAACAAGGTTCAGTTCTCAACCTCTCAAAAAGAACCGATGAACCAAACAAAAAATATTAACATTCAGATTGCTCTGTAGTATCCCGCAACACCTTCATTTTGTGACCGCATACTGTATGTCCATCTGACCAGGGCATCTCAATTCTGAACAAAATCAATAACCACCAACAGTCCAAAAGAAGATACAGTTAGCATTACGCTCGACAGAATTCAACTTTTCCGAAAGTTCTATACAGCAAACAGAGGCAATTTACATCAAATCACTACAGCTATAATTACCTTCTGTTGGAAATTTGGGATACTTGGTCGCCAAGAGTTCATTGTAACACCTCAAACTAATACAATGAAAGGTGAAGTTTTAAACCATGGAAGTTATGGAGGAATCACTTCCTGCACATTTGGGGCTGGTACCATCTGGAAACTAAATGTCATGAATGCAGATCCTGTTCCTAGTGACCATGTGGGCATCAGCCTTTCTTGTTCATTGACGTTCAATAAACATTTCAAGCTTGACAGTGACATGGCTTGTTGTGCACTTTAACATCGACAAACTATAAAGCCTCAGGAAAATGATTTATTAGGGTAGCTCCTTTCTTGAGCTAACACAGTTCTGGTTTCCTTCCTGTGGAGCATGATGCACTGATCGAGTGGTTAGGTGATCATACATCTCCATAAAGGGTCATCTACTCATCCACACTTGTAAATTTCACAGGATCATGCAATCAGATTGCAGATCTTTTCTCCTTGGATTAAGACCGCAACAGCCTAGCCATATATAATGCTGATCGGACTTTCCTCAAATCATTTTTAAACCCTGCACTACGAAGCCCAGAAATGACAGCGCGCTTTGCAGATGCAAGAACGTTGTTTCCTTCATGCAAGCAGATCCGCAAGAATTTGGATGCCATATGGTATCTACCCACCTTACATAGACCATGGACTAGTGATGTGTAAGAAAAATCATCTTTTAGCTTCATGCTGTGCAAAATTTTTATGGCTGCATCAACCTCATGACATTTGCATAACGCATCAATCAAGCAATTATATGCTACCACATTTGATTGCATGCCCATCATCTCCATGGACCATATCTGCTTCTCAGCAGCCTCGATTTGTCCCATCTTGCAAAGACCATTGACCAAAATAGAGAATGTGTACTCATCGCTCTCTAGACCACCTTCTTCCATCATGTTCAACAGCTCAAACGCGTCATTAATCTTCCCTTCTTGGCATCGCAGGTGAATCAGAGTGTTGTAGCATGCATTGTCAAGCGTAGAACCACTTTGTATCATGAGCTCACAATAGGTATTGGCTTCTTGCATCCGGCCCTTTTTGACAAGCGCACTGATCACTGTCGTGTATGGGAAGGCATCCGAAATGTACCCTCCTTCAAGCAGGGACAAGAACGTCTCCAACCCTTGCTCAAACCTGCCATACCTAAAGCAGCACTTCATAACTGTTGTGTACGTGACAGCGTTCGGGGCATGCTCTGTCCTCCCCAGCTCCTTAAGGACCATGCGGGCATAGCCCACCTTGCCTGACTTGCACAGCCCGTTGATCATTGTGTTGTAAGTCACAATGCCTACGGGAAGCCCCGCCCTCTGCAGGTACCTGAACATCCTGAATGCATTTGTCACGTGGCCAGCCTTGAGCAGCCCATCCAGAAGTGTGTTGTACGTCGTGGCACATGGTGCCACGCCCCTGTCAGCCATATCAGCAAACACACGGTAGGCATGCTCCGGGTGGCCGGACCTGAATAGGCAGTGCATGAGGGCGTTGTAGCTCCACGAATCGGGGGCGACCCCTGACCTCAGCATTTCGTCGAACAGGTCAAGGGCGCGGACCGTGAGTCCGCTGCGATCGGCGCCCGTGATGAGGGAGTTGTAGGTGACGGCGTCGGGTCTCACCCCGGCCTCCCGCATCCGGTGCACGACGGCTAGCCCCGCGTCGAGTCCGTCGACCCGGCAGTACGCGGCGAGGAGGGTGTTGTAGGTGACGACATCCGGGGGCAGGCCGAGGCGGATGGCGTCGACGAGGACGGACTCCGCACGGTCGAGCCAGCCACCCCGGCAGAGCGAAGCGAGGCCTACGTTCATCAGCCGCGTAGACAGGGCCAGATGCCCCCGGGACCGGACCATGGTTCCCCTCCCTCCTTTTCCTCGCTTCCGCGAGACTCTGTTCGGGGCTCGGCTGCGCTCCGCTTGCTACCGCGACTCCCATACAGGCCCCTCGCTGTTTGCTGGTTCGCTACGAGCAAGGCAGACGCCTTGTCGTGGACAGACACCCCAGCTGCACGCTGGGGCGGCAAGGTGACTCGGTGGCGCTGCCGCCACTAAGAGGAATGCGCAGGGCGCGCGAGAGAGAGATGAGAAATTTGCTATTATGAAACACGACGGGGGTGGCTTCGATGAAATGGAGTTTCGCTGTTATGAAAATGCAGAGCAAAGCCGATATGAAGACTTCGTTAATAGGTTCAGACCAGTATTAATGTCGTTGACACCGGCTTCCGTCCGCCAGCACCGTCGCCGTGAGTTCTCCATCGTCGTCGCGTTATCCTTCGCGCGGAAGCCGGGCGCCGCTACCTCCGACCAAGAGCCCCCGATTGAAGGGCGCCGCCTGTCAATTAGAGCACTCGAATGAAGGCCTGCAGAGTCCGCCGCATCCGCAGGCCGTCCCCCTTTGTGCCCTCTAGGAGGTACGCAATCCGCGGCGGCTCGGCATCGGAGTCGTCAGAGTTGACGGCGGCGGCGTCGGGGTTCTCGTCGTCGCTGTCGCTGGCGGCGTTGCCTTCCAGCAGACGGTTCTTGATTCCCGCCTCGACGGAGGGGGCGCCGCCGCCTGACGACGAGCCGTCGTCGTCCCAGTCGGCGAGGGAGACCACGTTGAACAAGACCGCTAGTGGAGGAGAGTCGGATGATGGCTGAGGTGCAGAGGCTCCAGAGCGCGGGAGCATCCATCCCCACGGAGCTCGAAGCGACAGCGATGCCGGGCAAGTCCCGGCCACTGCCCAAGAGTGGGCGCCTCACGACGGTCGCGTCCAAGCGAGGAGGAGGAGGAGCAGCAGCAGCCAGCAAGCAGCTGCATAGGCAGAAAACCGAGCGCCATTTGGATGACGGCATCTCGATTGACCAGCTTCACAAGCTCAGCCAGAAGAACATCTCCGCGTGGAGCATGAAGAGGCTGATGAAGATCGTCCGGTACGAGGCGCTGACAACCATGGACGAGCAGCTCAAGCATGCAACGGGCGAGGACGAGCTGGCGACAGAGATACACAGCGAGTACGAGGCCAAGGTTGCGGCCAAGAGGATCTTCCAGAACGTCGCCAAGCCTGGATCCAAGTGAGAAAAGAATTTGACTACGTACTAGCACATCTCTTCCAAATTTAAACCCTCAGCGCACATTTGTGTATATATATAAATCCAATTAACATGTTGTTTGCGCAGCCTTCGTGATTCGGTTATGAATTCTGAACCTGTTGCAGGCACATATACCTGTCAGATTTGATGCGTTTCATGAGGCAGGAAGAAGCTCTGAAGGCGACGGATCTCTTCGAAGGAGCGCAGGAGCACAACAGGGTCAGCAAGAGGTCGCTCAAGAACTGGGTGGTAAATATCTCAGACGTACGCGCGACGAGGACAAGGCCCAGCCCCGGCGTAGAGCTACGAGGGCGAGATCGCGAGGCCGCCGAGCACGGCCAGCCACCTTCAGCACGGCTCCGCTCCTCCCCAGTGAAGCACTTCGCGCGCGGCGGCGCTGATCTCTTTTCGGTAGGCGGTGGCAGGTGAACTGAAGCTCTCATCGCGATGGAAAACTCACGGCGACAACGTCGGGGGACGGAAGCCGGTGTCAACGACGCTAATACTGGTCTAATCTATTAATGGAGTCTTCATGTCTATTTTAGAGTGTGGGCTTTGCCCTACCTTTTCATAACAGCGAATCTCTCTCCTTAGCCTCTGTTTCGTCGAAACCGCCCCGTGGTGTTTCATAATGGCAGATTTCTCGAGATGTCACGCCTTTACTATATAACATGAGTTCTGTACAAAATAATTAAATAAATATATCATATGAAGACAACGATCCAGCAACCCAAAATTGACTGGGAGACGACGGCCTAGACCTCTCACGAACTCATCACAACATCCTCCATGCGCCTTATTCTGTGATACCTGTTCTTGACCTGTAGGGGTGAGACAGCAAGGGTGAGCTCACATACGTTCATCGCTCAACAAGTTGTGGGGAATAATGTGCATAAACTCGCCAAAGGTGGGAGCTCATGTGAAGTGTAAGGCTTACCAAAGATGATGGTTAAAGCTGAGCATCGCTTTTAAAGTTGGTCAAAATTTTATTAGCAATTACTAAGTATAAGTAGATACCAAACCAGAGTAATAATAAATCAAAGTTCATTGAAAGGGAATTAGGCTTACACCTAGTTCCTAAATAGTTTTGGTGGTTGAATCGCCCAACACAAACAATTGGACTAACTAGTTTGCTCTAGATTATATGTTTTACAGGTGCCAAAAGTTCATCTATAACTATGCTAAATCGACTGTCCGGAATACCGTAGATTATTCCGGACAGGAGAAGCTTTTTGGAAAAACAGGCCAAGCGCGGACCGTCCGGGCCCTTGCGGCGGACCGTCCGCAACACTAGAATGACTCTCGGACAGAACCAATGCAAAAATACAAGTTTCCATTACGGACTGTCCGAAGGAAAAGCAAAGACCGTCCGAGCCCTCGCGCGGACCGTCCGGCCTTAGGCGCGGACCGTCCGGTCGGTAAGAAACCGAAAAACCCGAAGGTAACGGGTTCGGAGAAATGAATTATAGGGGGCCTCGCGGACCGTCCGGGGTGCACGACCGGACCGTCCGCGACTGGCTCTGTCTGACATCTGACGACGCATTAAATGCAATATAGCCGTTGATATAGCCGTTACTGCTGACCGTTGCATTTTCAGCCGTTGATCTACAGGGGCGGACCGTCCGCACCAGGAGGGCGGACCGTCCGCGCTCGGCAGAATGGCCCAACGGCTAGGAAGTGGTTGGTGGCTATAAATACAACCCCAACCACCTCCATTCACTTCATCCAAGCATTCCAACCTTCAACATTCAATACAAGAGCTAGCACTCCATTCCAAGACACATTCAAAGCCTCCACCTCTCCAAGTTTCACAATTGAGAAAAGAGATCATTAGTGATTAGTGACTTGAGAGAGGAAGTGATCCGTGTGTTACTTGTCGCTCTTGTTGCTTGGCTTTTTAATCGTGCTTTCTTGATTCCTTCATTGCGATCAAACTCACTTGTAATTGAGGCAAGAGACACCAAACTTGTGGTGGTCCTTGTGGGAACTTTGTGTTCCAAGTGATTAAGAAAAGAAAGCTCACTCGATCCGTGGATCGTTTGAGAGAGGGAAGGGTTGAAAGAGACCCGGCCTTTGTGGCCTCCTCAACGGGGAGTAGGTTTGCAAGAACCGAACCTCGGTAAAACAAATCTTCGTGTCTCACTTGCTTATTCGCTTGGGATTTGTTTTGCGCCCTCTCTCCCGGACTCGTTTCTTTATTACTAACGCTAACCCGGCTTGTAGTTGTGTTTATATTTGTAAATTTCAGTTTCGCCCTATTCACCCCCCCCTCTAGGCGACTTTCAATTGGTATCAAAGCCCGGTGCTTCATTAGAGCCTAACCGCTCGAAGTGATGTCGGGAGATCACGCCAAGAAGGAGATGGAGACCGGCGACGACAAGCCCACTACAAGCCAAGGGAGCACTTCATCTTCATCAGAAGAGTCCCGCACCAAGAGAAGAGAGAAGAAGAAGAAATTCTCCAAGCGGAAGGAGAAAAGATCTTCCTCTTCTCACCATAAGGAGAAGAAGGAAAAATCTTCTCACAAGCCGCATCGGAGTGGGGACAAGCACAAAAGGATGAGGAAGGTGGTCTTCTACGAGACCGACACTTCATCGACCTCCACCTCCGGCTCCGACGCGGCGTCCGTCACTTCTAAACGCCAAGAGCGTAAGAAGTATAGTAAGATCCCCCTACGCTACCCTCGCGTTCCTAAACATACACCTTTACTTTCCGTCCCATTAGGCAAACCACCAACTTTTAATGGTGAAGATTATGCTATGTGGAGTAATTTAATGCAATTTCATCTAATCTCTCTCCACAAAAGATTATGGGATGTTGTTGAGTATGGTGTACAGGTACCATCCGTAGGGGATGAGGACTACGACACGGACGAAGTGGCCCAAATCGAGCACTTCAACTCCCAAGCCACAACCATTCTCCTTGCCTCTTTAAGCAAGGAGGAATACAACAAAATACAAGGGTTGAAGAACGCCAAGGAGATTTGGGACCTACTCAAGACGGCGCATGAGGGTGATGAACTCACCAAGATCACCAAGCGGGAAACGATCGAGGGGGAGCTCGGTCGCTTCCGTCTTCGCCAAGGGGAGGAGCCACAAGACATGTACAACCGGCTCAAGACCTTGGTGAACCAAGTGCGCAACCTCGGGAGCACAAAATGGGATGACCACGAAGTGGTTAAGGTTATTCTGAGAGCCCTTATTTTCCTTAACCCTACTCAAGTACAATTAATTCGTGGCAATCCTAGATATACACAAATGACCCCCGAGGAAGTCATCGGGAATTTTGTTAGTTTTGAATGCATGATTAAGGGCTCCAAGAAGATCAACGAGCTTGATGAGCCTTCCACATCCGAGGCGCAACCCGTGGCCTTCAAGGCAACGGAGGAGAAGAAGGAGGAGTCTACACCAAGTAGACAACCAATTGACGCCTCCAAGCTCGACAACGAGGAGATGGCCCTAATCATCAAAAGCTTCCGGCAAATCCTCAAGCAACGGAAGGGGAAGGACTACAAATCTCGTTCCAAGAAGGTTTGCTACAAATGTGGTAAGCCCGGTCACTTTATTGCTAAATGTCCATTATCAAGTGACAGTGACAGGGACAACGACAAGAGGGGCAAAAGGAAGGAGAAGAAGAAGTACTACAAGAAGAAGGGCGGCGATGCCCATGTTTGTCGGGAGTGGGACTCCGACGAAAGCTCAAGCGACTCCTCCGACGACGAGGACGCCGCCAACATCGCCGTCACCAAAGGCCTCCTCTTCCCCAACGTCGGCCA
Organism: Zea mays; assembly: GCF_902167145.1. Taxonomy (NCBI): domain Eukaryota; kingdom Viridiplantae; phylum Streptophyta; class Magnoliopsida; order Poales; family Poaceae; genus Zea; species Zea mays. Next base: position 211,591,087 of record NC_050099.1, read on the forward strand.
CAAGTGCCTCATGGCCAAGGACGGCAAAAAGAAGGTAAAATCAAAGTCCTCCACTAAATATGAAACATCTAGTGATGAGGATGATAAAAATGAGGAGGATAACTTGCGTATTCTTTTTGCCAACCTTAACATGGAACAAAAAGAAAAATTAAATGAGCTAATTAGTGCTATCCATGAAAAGGACGATCTCTTGGACTCCCAAGAGGACTTCCTAATCAAGGAAAACAAGAAACATGTTAAGGTTAAAAATGCTTATGCTCTAGAAAGAGAAAAATGTGAAAAATTATCTAGTGAGCTAAGCACTTGCCATGAGATTTTAGACAACCTTAGAAATGAAAATGCTAATTTGTTGGCTAAGGTTGATTCTCATGTTTGCATTGATCCTAGAAATGATGATGTTGACTTGCTTGCTAGGATTGATGAATTGAATGCTTCCATCGCTAGCCTTAGAAATGAGAATGAGAAATTAATTGCTAAGGCTAAGGATTTTGATGTTTGCAATACTACTATTTCTGACCTTAGAACTAAGAATGATTTGTTGCATGCTAAGGTTATTGAATTAAAGTCTTGCAAACCCTCTACATCTACTATTGAGCATATGTCCATTTGCACTAGATGTAGAGATGTTAATGTTGATGCTATCCATGATCACCTTGCCTTAATTAAAAAACAAAATGATCACATAGCACAACTTAATGCTAAAATTAGAGAGCATGACTTAGAAAATGAAAAATTTAAATTGGCTAGAAGCATGCTCTATAATGGGAGACGCCCGGGCATTAAGGACGGCATTGGCTTTCAAAGGGGAGACAATGTCAAAATTAATGCCCCACCTAAAAATTTGTCTAACTTTGTTAAGGGCAAGGCTCCCATGCCTCAGGATAACGAGGGTTACATTTTGTACCCTGCCGGTTATCCCGAGAGCAAAATTAGGAGAATTCACTCTAGGAAGTCTCACTCTGGCCCTAACCATGCTTTTATGTATAAGGGTGAGACATCTAGCTCTAGGCAACCAACCCGTGCCAAGTTGCCTAGAAAGAAAACTCCTAATGCATCAAATGATCATGCCATTTCATTTAAAACTTTTGATGCATCTTATGTGCTTACTAGCAAATCCGGCAAGGTAGTTGCCAAATTTGTTGGGGGCAAGCACAAGGGTTCCAAGACTTGTGTTTGGGTACCCAAAGTTCTTGTATCTAATGCCAAAGGACCCAAAACCGTTTGGGTACCTAAAACAAAGAACTAAACTTGTTTTGTAGGTTTATGCATCCGGGGGCTCAAGTTGGATACTCGACAGTGGGTGCACAAACCATATGACAGGGGAGAAAAAGATGTTCTCCTCATATGAGAAAAACCAAGATCCCCAACGAGCTATCACATTCGGGGATGGAAATCAAGGTTTGGTCAAAGGTTTGGGTAAAATTGCTATATCACCTGACCATACTATTTCCAATGTTTTTCTTGTAGATTCTTTAGATTACAATTTGCTTTCCGTATCCCAATTATGTAAAATGGGCTACAACTGTCTTTTTACTGATACTGGTGTTACTGTCTTTAGAAGAAGTGACGATTCAATAGCTTTTAAGGGAGTGTTAGAGGGTCAGCTATACTTGGTAGATTTTGAAAGAGCTGAACTCGACACTTGCTTAGTTGCTAAGACTAACTTGGGTTGGCTTTGGCACCGCCGACTAGCCCATGTTGGAATGAAGAATCTTCACAAGCTTCTAAAGGGAGAACACATTTTAGGACTAACAAATGTTCATTTTGAGAAAGACAGGATTTGTAGCGCATGTCAAGCAGGGAAGCAAGTTGGCACTCATCATCCACACAAGAACATAATGACTACTGACAGGCCACTGGAGCTCCTACACATGGATTTGTTCGGCCCGATCGCTTACATAAGCATCGGCGGTAGTAAGTATTGTCTCGTAATTGTGGATGATTATTCTCGCTTCACTTGGGTATTCTTTTTACAGGAAAAATCTCAAACCCAAGAGACCTTAAAGGGATTCTTGAGACGAGCTCAAAATGAGTTCGGCTTAAGGATCAAGAAAATAAGAAGCGACAATGGGACGGAGTTCAAGAACTCTCAAATTGAAAGCTTCCTTGAGGAGGAGGGCATCAAGCATGAGTTCTCTTCTCCCTACACGCCACAACAAAACGGTGTAGTGGAGAGGAAGAATCGAACTCTATTGGACATGGCAAGAACCATGCTTGATGAATACAAGACACCGGACCAGTTTTGGGCCGAAGCGGTCAACACCGCCTGCTACGCCATCAACCGGTTATATCTTCACCGAATCCTCAAGAAGACATCATATGAACTCCTAACCGGTAAAAGGCCCAACATTTCATATTTTAGAGTGTTTGGTAGCAAATGCTTCATTCTTATTAAAAGAGGTAGAAAATCTAAATTTGCTCCTAAAACTGTAGAAGGCTTTTTACTTGGTTATGATTCAAACACAAGGGCATATAGGGTCTTTAACAAGTCCACTGGACTAGTTGAAGTCTCTTGTGACGTTGTGTTTGATGAAACTAACGGCTCTCAAGTAGAGCAAGTTGATTTTGATGAGATAGGTGAAGAACAGGCTCCATGCATCGCGCTAAGGAACATGTCCATCGGGGATGTGTGTCCTAAGGAATCCGAAGAGCCTCCAAGTACACAAGATCAACCATCCCCCTCCATGCAAGCATCTCCACCAACTCAAAATGAGGATGAGGCTCAAAATGATGAAGAGCAAAATCAAGAAGACGAGCCACCTCAAGATGATAGCAATGATCAAGGGGGAGATACAAATGATCAAGAAAAGGAGGATGAGGAAGAACCAAGACCGCCACACCCAAGAGTCCACCAAGCAATCCAACGAGATCACCCCGTCGACACCATCCTCGGCGACATTCATAAGGGGGTAACTACTCGATCTCGGGTTGCTCATTTTTGTGAACATTACTCTTTTGTTTCCTCCATTGAGCCACACAGGGTAGAGGAAGCTCTCCAAGATTCGGATTGGGTGGTGGCGATGCAAGAGGAGCTCAACAATTTCACGAGGAACGAGGTATGGCATTTAGTTCCACGTCCTAACCAAAATGTTGTAGGAACCAAATGGGTCTTCCGCAACAAGCAAGATGAGCATGGTGTGGTGACAAGGAACAAAGCTCGACTCGTGGCCAAAGGGTATTCACAAGTCGAAGGTTTGGATTTTGGTGAAACCTATGCACCCGTAGCTAGGCTTGAGTCAATTCGCATATTATTGGCCTATGCTACTTACCATGGCTTTAAGCTCTATCAAATGGACGTGAAAAGTGCCTTCCTCAACGGACCAATCAAGGAAGAGGTCTATGTTGAGCAACCTCCCGGCTTTGAAGACAGTGAGTATCCTAATCATGTCTATAGGCTCTCTAAGGCGCTTTATGGGCTCAAGCAAGCCCCAAGAGCATGGTATGAATGCCTAAGAGATTTCCTTATTGCTAATGGCTTCAAAGTTGGCAAGGCCGATCCTACACTCTTTACTAAAACTCTTGAAAATGACTTGTTTGTATGCCAAATTTATGTTGATGATATTATATTTGGGTCTACTAACGAGTCTACATGTGAAGAGTTTAGTAGGATCATGACACAGAAATTCGAGATGTCGATGATGGGGGAGTTGAAGTATTTTCTAGGATTCCAAGTCAAGCAACTCCAAGAGGGCACCTTCATTAGCCAAACGAAGTACATTCAAGACATTCTTGCTAAGTTTGGGATGAAGGATGCCAAACCCATCAAGACACCCATGGGAACTAATGGGCATCTCGACCTCGACACGGGAGGTAAGTCCGTGGATCAAAAGGTATACCGGTCAATGATTGGTTCATTGCTTTATTTATGTGCATCTCGACCGGACATTATGCTTTCCGTTTGCATGTGTGCAAGATTCCAATCCGACCCTAAGGAATCACACCTTACGGCCGTAAAACGAATCTTGAGATATTTGGCTTATACTCCTAAGTTTGGGCTTTGGTATCCTAGGGGATCCACATTTGATTTGATTGGATATTCGGATGCCGATTGGGCGGGGTGTAAAATCAATAGGAAGAGCACATCAGGGACTTGCCAGTTCTTGGGAAGATCCTTGGTGTCTTGGGCTTCAAAGAAGCAAAATTCGGTTGCTCTTTCCACCGCCGAAGCCGAGTACATTGCCGCAGGTCATTGTTGCGCGCAATTGCTTTGGATGAGGCAAACCCTGCGGGACTACGGTTACAAATTAACCAAAGTCCCTTTACTATGTGATAATGAGAGTGCAATCAAAATGGCCGACAATCCCGTCGAGCATAGCCGCACTAAGCACATAGCCATTCGGTATCATTTTCTTAGGGATCACCAACAAAAGGGAGATATCGAGATTTCATACATTAATACTAAAGATCAATTAGCCGATATCTTTACCAAGCCTCTTGATGAACAATCTTTTAACAAACTTAGGCATGAGCTAAATATTCTTGATTCTAGGAATTTCTTTTGTTAACTTGCACCCATAGCTCATTTGTATACCTTTGATCGTATCTCTTTCATATGCTATGACTAATGTGTTTTCAAGTCCATTTCAAACCAAGTCATAGGTGTATTGAAAGGGAATTAGAGTCTTCGGCGAAGACAAAGGCTTCCACTACGTAACTCATCCTTCGCCGTCGCTCCAAGCAACTCTCCATTCTAGGGGAAGAAATCATGAGCACCAAGCAAAAGGACTTCGTCTTTGGTATAATCTTAACTCATTTATTTATGACCCAAGGGGAAGGAAACACTTCGAGGGCTCTAATGCTTCCGTTTTTGGCGATTCATGCCAAAGGGGGAGAAAGTAAGAGCCCAAAGCAAAAGGACCGCACCACCACCAATTTCAAAAACTTAAGTGTTGAATATTTTTCAATTGATATCCTATTGTGTTCAAAAGGGGGAGAAAGTAGTATTTCAAAATGACATATCAAAAACCCTCTTGAACACTAAGAGGAGGATCTCATTTAGGGGGAGTTTTGTTTAGTTAAAGGAAAAGCATTTGAAACAGGGGGAGAAAATTTCAAATCTTGAAAATGCTTCTCAAAATCTTATTCATTTGCCTTTGACTATTTGCAAAAGAACTTTGAAAAGGATTTACAAAAGAGTTTGCAAAAACAAAACATGTGGTGCAAGCGTGGTCCAAAATGTTATATAAGAAAGAAACAATCCATGCATATCTTGCAAGTATTTATATTGGCTAAATTCCAAGCAACCTTTGCACTTATATTATGCAAACTAGTTCAATTATGCACTTCCATATTTGCTTTGGTTTGTGTTGGCATCAATCACCAAAAAGGGGGAGATTGAAAGGGAATTAGGCTTACACCTAGTTCCTAAATAGTTTTGGTGGTTGAATCGCCCAACACAAACAATTGGACTAACTAGTTTGCTCTAGATTATATGTTTTACAGGTGCCAAAAGTTCATCTATAACTATGCTAAATCGACTGTCCGGAATACCGTAGATTATTCCGGACAGGAGAAGCTTTTTGGAAAAACAGGCCAAGCGCGGACCGTCCGGGCCCTTGCGGCGGACCGTCCGCAACACTAGAATGACTCTCGGACAGAACCAATGCAAAAATACAAGTTTCCATTACGGACTGTCCGAAGGAAAAGCAAAGACCGTCCGAGCCCTCGCGCGGACCGTCCGGCCTTAGGCGCGGACCGTCCGGTCGGTAAGAAACCGAAAAACCCGAAGGTAACGGGTTCGGAGAAATGAATTATAGGGGGCCTCGCGGACCGTCCGGGGTGCACGACCGGACCGTCCGCGACTGGCTCTGTCTGACATCTGACGACGCATTAAATGCAATATAGCCGTTGATATAGCCGTTACTGCTGACCGTTGCATTTTCAGCCGTTGATCTACAGGGGCGGACCGTCCGCACCAGGAGGGCGGACCGTCCGCGCTCGGCAGAATGGCCCAACGGCTAGGAAGTGGTTGGTGGCTATAAATACAACCCCAACCACCTCCATTCACTTCATCCAAGCATTCCAACCTTCAACATTCAATACAAGAGCTAGCACTCCATTCCAAGACACATTCAAAGCCTCCACCTCTCCAAGTTTCACAATTGAGAAAAGAGATCATTAGTGATTAGTGACTTGAGAGAGGAAGTGATCCGTGTGTTACTTGTCGCTCTTGTTGCTTGGCTTTTTAATCGTGCTTTCTTGATTCCTTCATTGCGATCAAACTCACTTGTAATTGAGGCAAGAGACACCAAACTTGTGGTGGTCCTTGTGGGAACTTTGTGTTCCAAGTGATTAAGAAAAGAAAGCTCACTCGATCCGTGGATCGTTTGAGAGAGGGAAGGGTTGAAAGAGACCCGGCCTTTGTGGCCTCCTCAACGGGGAGTAGGTTTGCAAGAACCGAACCTCGGTAAAACAAATCTTCGTGTCTCACTTGCTTATTCGCTTGGGATTTGTTTTGCGCCCTCTCTCCCGGACTCGTTTCTTTATTACTAACGCTAACCCGGCTTGTAGTTGTGTTTATATTTGTAAATTTCAGTTTCGCCCTATTCACCCCCCCCCTCTAGGCGACTTTCATTCATAATAAACCACAATACAGTGCAAATGATAAATTGAATTTAATTTCATAAATTAATCATGCGAGAGTTCTGAGCTGCTCATGACCGCGAGCACGAGTAGTATACCAATTTTACACTCTGTAGAGGTGGTACCCTTTACCCATAAGTAATGTTACCCATCTGCCACGGGGTTGTACAGGCCTCATACACCTCTACCAAGGAAGCGAGGCAGGGTAACACTACGAGGCCTTTACAAAGTTACACTAGCTTCCGAAAACTCGCTACAATTCTAGGAAGAGCAATGCAGTAATCCCTCGTCTGACTGGCATCACAATAAAATCAACCCGAGAACCTCCCTACACGCCTACTCCCCTATTGTCCTTGCCCCTTTCGGGTAAGTTAGTCTTCCACTAGCTTTCCTAATTAGTCAGCCAAGGGTGTCCCATTCCACCCTTGTGGTGGCACGTGTTTCTCAAGTTAAGCTCGATGTTCCAATTAACATAATGATCTTATCATGAACAGAAATAGAACAATAATAATAAAGAATTACCATGTGTAATAGTTATCTTAACACCCAAAACCATATATAGCAATAACAAAGACAACCCAAAAGTTTAGGGAAAACAAGGTGTAAAGATAAATAAACTAGGGTGACCTATTGGGTCCCATCAAAATTAAGCCTATGCATGCCAAAATGATTATACAGAATATTATTGGGTAAATAAAAGTGATCAAGGGCACAACTTGCCTAGGACTTGAGATTCCAGGTACAGGATGATCTTCAGATTCTCGTGAACTCACTGCTAGTCGTAGCAATACAAACAAACATAATATAGGCAAAATTAACATCACACCAAACATAAAAACAAATTGCATAATAATGTTCTACGCGTCGCTACGATATTGTGGGTTCGAGAACGACTAAAATCGGAGTCATGGTTATAAAGATGTGCTTTTCTGAAGTTTTAGGTGATTGAATGATAATAATATACTAGTAAAGTGCGTGCGCCGTGCGCGCGTGGATTATAACGATGAGTGTGTGTTAAGTACATGATATAGTTTGGAGATATAGGCTATAAATATACTAAGAATTGAGAAAGTAAATGTAACAAAATATGCGCCACTATATACCAATTTGCATGGAACAATGGCTCATGCTAGTAGATAACACAGGGACCACATGCTTTGCAGAAGCCAGATATAAAATAATGAAACTGTAATTTGAATGGAAGATTGACTTGTATCTGGTCCTTTTAACATAACAGCCAGAGAGAAAAAAGGAGCATATGAGAAGGTAGCACTCAGATGAGTTCTAACAGCAGACGACATGCTCATATGAAAAGCGGACACCTGTTAGTTTGATACGACGAATGGTAATGTACACACAATAGTTTGGTATGTTGAATTATTGTCAGATACTCGTATCAAACTCAAACTTATCAATTACATTGCATTTTTACGCTCTCGTCACTGGTTCAACAGGTGAATCAGAAGATGATTCTAACACTTACAGCTAGCATTATGTATTGGAGCCTACAGAAACAGCGTCAGTCACAGTCTGAAATGCCACAACAATCAGAACCATCTAGCATGGCTTCAGACGCAGCTTCTGACGTTGCCTCGGAGGACGGTGCTTCAACGACAGCACCAGCAGAGTTGGATGAGGTGAACTCGCTGTCTGATAGCGTATCCAATTTGACAACGGATGATGCTACTTCAAACGCCCCATCCACTGAAAACGGAAAATGGTGTGGCAGGGTCCTGATGGTTATAGTTATGCAGACCCAGTTCTTTTTCCCACACACAGTGTTGTTTTTTTATACAGGGAAAGGGAATAGTGCTTTTCATGGTGCCCAAAGTCGTCGCTACCAGAAGTGGTTTTTTTACGCGTTGAGGCGTACCGCGTACGGACATGTCCTCGACCTCCACCTTCACCTCGAGCACCTGCGCTTGGACTGGCGTCGGGTGCCCTTCAAGGCCATGTGCTCGAGGAAGTGCGCAGTTCCGTTGGTTCCAGCAAGCTCGAAGCGGCTCCCGCATCGACCCAGACGACGACGAAGCCATGGAGGTCATCCCTGTGGCGACCGGGTAGACCTGCGTGACGACGCGGAGGCTTGAGGGGAGCGTGGGGATATGTGGGACGGGAACCGGAGGTAAGGGGAGTGGTCAGAGGCGCGGGGCCGGCGAGGCGTGGCGGAGGAAGCAACTGATGGAGGGCGACAGGGAGATGATGGTGGCGGAGGAAGCAACTGATGGAGGGCGACGGGGAGACGATGGTGGAGACGGAGTGGAAGAGGAGGTGAAGGTTTTCTTTCTTGTTCGCTTTTTCTTATTCGGCTCGTCTTGACGCTATCTATTTTTTTCTTTTTTTATCCTTACACGGACCGCGAAGCTTCGAGAAGAAGCAAGGACGGACGACAGCCACACGCGGAAAGACATAGCCGCTGAATAATGATCGGACGTCGCATATTTTTTGCGCCGACGTGGAGCAACGTGGTGAGAGGTTTGCGTCACGCTTTAATATATAGGAATTCTGTGTTATAAATCATGTGAGAAAATACGCGTTGGATCACGATCTAACGACCCACGACTAAAGGGACGAAGGGGTATCCCTATAATCTAGGTCGTCCGTCATCGATCCGACAGCCACAACCTCCTCTTCTAGCTCCCGAACCCCCATACCCCAGGTGACGCCAAGACACTCCATGACGGCAACTTTAACGGTGAGAACTCCCCTCGGCGCCACGATGACCTATTGCGCATGCTGACAGGTGCTACTTGCTGCTGCGAGTTGGGTGAATCGATTCAGGGAGTCATACCCGACATAGAGGCGGTAGACAGGATCGCCCAAACCCTCATGCGGTGCGGATGGCTGAGACCGTCCCCGGCGAGAGCTCTCGGTCCAATCCTGAGATCCGAACACCGCAGACCACACGCCCAAAGGTAGCGAGTGCTACCCCGACCCACCACCGGCCCCCGAACGGCATCGAAAATGATGGCGACATCTCAACCCTCCCCTCACAGTTACGACAACCGCGAGGCAGGACCCCCGGCTGGGACACATGCGGTATGCATGATATATAATGGTGAGGCATGAGTCAACCGCACCCCACGAAATCGGCAGTGAGAATTCGGTGGCAACTAACCCAACGAATCGCTTGGGCAACAGACCAAAGCGAGACATCGTGGTTTGGTCATTGGATAGGGGATGAACCTGACAGGTGGGGGTGGATCGTCATTGAGTCTAGTAGATAACGTGGATGCAGCGTGCATTGTTGGCAAATGGGGCCCAACCGTCATCGGCCTGGTGCGCACACACGGTGAGGCGGGCGCGTGGGCGTGTAGTTGGGCCGGCCTGCGGCCCACGCGGCGCAGGGAGTATTGGGCCAGAAGTGAGGTTTTGGCCCAGGCGCAAGAAAGTCTTTTTTTTTCTTTTTTTAGTTTTCTTTTCTATTTTCTATCAAATTTCAAAATTGAATCTCAAATCTGCATTTGAGATTTAGATTTAGGTTTTAATGCACAAACAAAAACACCAGTATGAAATTCACCAATTTATTTCTTTAGGTATGGGTTTCGAATATGCAATACACAAATAATTTTGCATGTGTGATCAACGCAAAAAAAAACAATTAATTCGGAAGAAAAAATATTCATTATATTTTTGTGAAATGTAAGGTTCAATAGAGAGAAATACTTTATGTTGGATATATTTCTTTACAAGTATTCTATCTATATAGTTTATTCAAAGAGTACTTCTAGTGTTACGCTGATTATTTTCTCCCATCTTTTCTTAGAAAACACTTTTATTTAGTTCTTGAGATGAATTTCCACTAGATCCCAGTAATAGGATTTTAGGGTGTTACAGCCGGTGAATAGGTTCTTCCAACGGCGTCAAGTCCCCATCTCTCTTGGTCGCGTGATCCTTCCCCGCACACCTTGGCAAACCTTAGTCGCCATCGAGGTGGAGACTTGTCGAGGTGCATTATGCCACCCCCTCTCGGTCCACATGCAGTGGTCTCCCTAAGTCTCGTGTTGTTGTAGGACTAGAGGTCATCATGCAGAGGTCATCCACGCCTCTCCCTCTCCCTCGCTGTAGCACTACTGTAGAGCTCGCCCCTTTCATATCTCACCCTCAGGTGGACAGATCAAGATGAATAAGATCGACCTCGTCGTCGGTACAAAGGTATCCCATGTTGTCAGGATGGAGGACCCCCGTCACGATGTTTTGGTGGGCACGCACTACATGGTGGATAAATTTTCTGCCCGTATAGCAGGGGAGTAGTCCTGATTTGTAGGTACCAGGAACTGTGATGACTAATTGTCCAACAAGATTTAAGTTGTAATGTTTGATCATTGAGGAGACCCTTTGTTGGGGGGAGGTCAAAACCAGACCTCGATCAGCACCGCATAGATTTGCCTCCTCGACCTGATTAACCATACTTGAGCGTAGGGTCAAGGACAACCAGAGCATTCGTCAGACGCAACTTCGATGGAGCCTTTGATTAAACAATTAATGTCGATTGTGACGAAGACTGGTGCCAAAGTGAGAGCCGGGATGTGAGGTAAACATCGAGGTCGAGAATTTTGCCCTCCACGACTCTCCAAGGGGTCCTCGGCACAAGCTACGCCCCTACAAGGAGCAAGGGGTCCCAAGACGCGAAGGCTACGAGGCGATGAAGGCTTTAGGGAATAAGACCCGTTCGAGTCACCGACTCACTATGGGGGCTCCCCGGAGGGCCCATCTGTTAATGTAACCAGAGGGTAAAATTATGAGTACATGTGTACAAGGCACTGTGGTGATGTAATTACCCTATCGCATAGAATATTCTAGGAATGTTGCTGGTAATCGAAGGACAAATGTACTTTGGACCACATACTCTCATGTTGTCCTATAAATATCTCTGCCCTATAGCTGGATGGGACACACATAACAATACGCTATAGTTCCCTACCTAAAGTTTTGTTCTGCATTGTTCTCCTCATCTGTCCCTAAGTGTGTGGACACATATCAGGACCCAACATTTGACATTCATCATTTGTACAACGAAGACAAATCCCGCGATGCATCCCAAGAGGAGCACCCAAAGCAACTCTTCACCCAAGGACAATGCAGCGAAGGTGACCCTCGTCGGCAACTCAAAAAAGGCAAGGTCATCTTTTTGATACATCCCACACCCATCCAACAATTATCGCAAAACCACCACAGAACCAAAGGGCAAAGAGTGCCACCCTATGAAACAAAAATGATTGCCAACCCTTGAGCCAAGTGTTCATACCTCTAGCTCTGACACCCCAAGTGACCCACCACTAAACCCACATAGTCTTTCCTACCAGGCCAAATCTGGCTAGATTCGACCAGGAACATACCATCAGTTCCCCTAGGCTTCAAAGCAACAGCAAGCCACCAGCTCCACTCGTTAGGAATACCCATCCTAGACGATGACGAAGACCTACAAGACAACATAGGCTTCGAGCCAATTGCTACTAAGATGTCTTCTCATGTATAACAATAATCTCTAGAAACAAAAGGACACCCTTACATCCAAGAGACAACACAACAAAGTCCAAGCAAAGATTTACAACCTTATCCAATAGAAGAAAGAGCACCTCTAGGCCCTCGAACAACAAAATTTTAGAGCTACAAGCCCAATAGGCAACACCTCACCCTTTGCATAGCAGACAAGGGCAGGGCAACTTCGGCGAAGTCAGGCGGACTATTCAACATGACACCTTTCAAGCCTTCAATTTCACTGACGAAAGGTGCCTGCTCTCAGCAGGTTGTAGGCGTTACCCTGGCCATACAACTACAGAGCAGGAAACTGGCCAAAGTACCACTGAAAAGTTGATCCCTCACAGTTTATCATCGGCTACCAGGTAGCAATGGCCTCCTCATAAGGTGATGATAATGCAATAGCAAAGTCATTCATAATTGCCCTTGAGGGCCCCGCTTTAACATGGTACACTAGATTCCCCTCACTATAAATTGATTCATGGGCAGCCCTTTGGGACAAATTCCTGCTCAAATTGATCACAAGAAAGAGAACTAGAGAGGGGAGAGAGAAGAAGCAAATCACAAAGATTGTGATCAACGCAAAGGCACATGTGATTTGTTTCTTGAGGTTCAACTCCGAAGAGTTTACATCCCTATTGAGGAGTTCACAAAGGACGAGACTCTTTCAACCCTTTCCCTCTATCACACAGTCAAGGAGACTGGATGAGTTTACTCACTACCTCAGGAACACCAAGTCCCGCAAGGATCTCCACATGAATAACAGAGTCTCTTGCCTCGCTTTAAAATCAAGAGAAAGAGGAAGGGAGTGAGAATGAAAACTCGAATCAAGAACACAAGAACTTGCAACTCTCAATTGTGCAAGCTGCTATGTCGCACAAACACAAATCAATCAAAATGCAGCGTGGGATTTACTTTGGATGCTTGGAGAGGTTGCACTTAACGTGTAGTAGGTTGGAGTGAGTCTTGTGTTTTAAATGTGTTGGTTGGGTTATTTATAGCCCCCAACCACCAAAATATTCGTTGGAGTTATTGTCCAAAAAGTTGTCTACATAGTGGTGCACCGGATCCTGAACAGTTCATGTCAGGTGCTCCACCGGACCCTAAATAGTGTTGTTGTAGGTGTCCGTTCTGTTCTGTCATCCGACTGTTTGGGTTGTCAGATGGCCCGGTGCCTCACCAGACCGGTCCGGTGCGCTAGCTCCAAATAGTCCCAAAATCATATTCTCTGTGTACTCGGTTCGAGTAGCCATCGAACCGGTCTGATGCGCTAGCTGCAAATTGGTCTAGTCTGGCCCCTCTGCTTGGACGATCCGGTGTGCCATCAGATCGGTCTGGTGTCTCTAGCAACAACCTAGATTTTCTTACTTTGTCTAAATCTTATTCAAATATTTTTGACTGACTTTGAGGATGTTCCTATTGAAAGGGAAATGTGCCCTTGGGCCAATTCCATAATGTTTTGGTGATTAAGTGTCCAACATATAGTGAGTAAGATATTATGTTCCAAACAAGAAAAAGGTGCTAATCATGTAACAAGGTACGTTTCTAGACTTAGTACATTGTTTTGAGTACTAACATATTTTGTCTAAGTGCTAGAAACGGAGAAAAGAAGAGAAGAAAAGAAATGCGAAAGACTTGGCTGAGTACAGCCAAAGTACAGCTCGGTCTGGCACACCGGACTGTCCGGTGGTGCACCGGACAGTGTCCGGTGCGCCAGGCCAGCCTCCGGCGAACTGGCTGCTCTCGGGAGAATTTGGCGACGTACGGTTATAATTCACCGGACTGTCCGGTGGTGCACCGGACTGTCCGGTGAGCCAACGGCCGCCAGCGCAACGGTCGGCCACACAATCCGGGGGCAATGTGTGGCCCCGCGCCAACGGTCGGCAGGGGCACCAGACTGTCCGGTGTGCATTGGACAGTGTCCGGTGCGCCAACTGCCATGTCTCTGCAACGGTCGTCTGTGCCAGAATAGGAAGGAGATCGCACACCGGACATGAACAGTGGTTGTCCGGTGGCGCACCGGACTGTCCGGTGCGCCACCCGACAGAAGGCAAGATAGCCTTCCTTGTTGGCCTCCAACGGCTCCTAGCTGCCTTAGGGCTATAAAAGGGACCCCCTAGGCACATGGAGGAGCTACCCAAGCATTCACTAAGCATTATAAGTCTCCCACACTCCGTCTCCGCGCACTTGATCGATCATGTTAGTGATTTGAGCTCTGTTCTAGTTGTGAACTCTTTGTGCTTCATTTTGAGCTCAAGTCTTGGCTTGTGTGCGTGTGTGTGCTGCGGATTTGTGTGTGTTGCTCCCCAACCTTACTCTTGTGTTTTCATTGTGATCTTTGTTGTAAGGGCGAGAGACTCTAACTTGTGGAGATTCCTCGCAAACGGGAAAAAGAGAAAAGGAAGAAAAGTCGTGGTATTCAAGTTGATCATTGGATCACATGAAAGGGGTTGAGTGCAACCCTCGTCCATTGGGACGCCACAACGTGGAAGTAGGCAAGTGTTACTTGGCCGAACCACGGGATAAAATCGCGTGTCTCTTGTGATTGTTTTCTCTTTGATTGTCTGTGTTCACAAGAGCTCGTTTCAAGCCACTTAACCGTTCTAATCTTCATAACCAAAGTTTTGTGGCTATTAGTGTTGAATTTTACAGGATCACCTATTCACCCCCCTCTAGGTGCTCTCAATTGGTATCAGAGCCGTTCTCTTTATTTAAGGGACTAATCGCCCGAAGAGAAGGATCCTAAGGGAAAGGGGATGGTGGTCAACGAGAAGGAGAAGGAGTCCCTCTTCAACGAGCCAAGGGACGACAAGCCCACTGACTCAAGATCGAGTCACAAGAAGAGGAACGGGAAGAAGAAGAGGCGGATCAAGAAGATCATTTACTATGACAGCGACACCTCCTCTTCTTCACCAAGAGACGACGACGATGACTCGTCTAAAAGGAAACCGGTTAATCAAAACTATTCTTTTGATTACTCTTGTATTCCGTTCAATTCCAATGCTCATTTGCTTTCAATTCCTCTTGGTAAACCTCCACACTTTGATGGAGAAGACTACTCTTTTTGGAGTCACAAAATGAGTAGTCACTTATTTTCTCTCCATACTAGTATTTGGGAGATAGTTGAAAATGGAATGCATTTCGATAGTACGGATAACCCGGTGTTTATTAATGAACAAATTCATAAGAATGCACAAGCTACCACTGTTTTGCTAGCATCTTTGTGCAGGGATGAATACAACAAGGTGAGCGGCTTGGACAACGCCAAGCAGATTTGGGATACCCTCAAGATATCACACGAGGGAAACGACGCCACCATGATCACTAAGATGGAGTTGGTGGAAGGCAAACTGGGAAGATTCGCAATGATCAGGGGAGAGGAGCCAACACAAACATACAACATGCTCAAGACCCTGGTCAACAAAATCAGGAGCTATGGAAGCACAAGAAGGACGGACCACGACGTCGTCCGACTAATGCTAAGGTCATTTACCGTAATTGACCCCCATCTTGTCAACCTTATTCGTGAGAATCTCAGGTACACCAAGATGACGCCCGAGGAGATTCTTGGGAAGTTTGTAAGCGGGCGCATGATGGTGAAGGAGGCTCGCTATGTGGACGACGCGCTAAACGATCCACTACCCGTCTATGAGCCTCAACCTATGGCTCTTAAGGCTACCAGCAGCAGGGAGGCGCTTCCAAGCAGGGTGGCGCAAGTAGAGGCTGCTGGCCTCAATGAGGATGAGATGGCACTTATCATCAAGTGCTTCAAGACCGCACTTAAAGGACGCAAGGAGTACCCCCAACAAGAACAAGACAAGGGGAAAGCGCTCCTGCTTCAAATGCGGTAAGAATGGTCATTTTATTGCTCAATGCCCCGATAATGAAAATGACCAGGGGAAGAAAGACATGGGAAGAAGGAGGAGAAGAAAAGCTATAGGAAGGCGAAAGGCGAGGCTCACCTTGGCAAAGAATGGGATTCGAACTGCTCTTCATCCGACTCCGACGATGAAGGATTGGCAGCCTCGGCCTTCAACAAATATTCGCTCTTCCCCAACGAACGCCACACCTGCCTCATGGCCAAGGAAAAGAAGGTGAGTGTTCGAGATTCCCCCAAGTACTCTACTTCTAGTGATGAGGATTCTAGTGATGATGAAGTAGATTACACTAGCTTGTTCAAAGGATTAGATAGAGCTAAAGTAGAAAAGATTAATGAGTTGATTGATGCTTTAAATGAAAAAGATAGACTGCTAGAGAGGCAAGAGGACATTTTGTATGAGGAACATGACAAATTTGTTAGTGTTCAAAAGTCTCTTGCCTTAGATCTTAAGAGAAATGAAGTGCTGTCTTCTGAGATATCTGCTTGCCATGAAACTGTATCTAGTTTAAAGAGTTTAAATGATGATTTAAATGCTAAGCTAGAGGAAGCAAATAAATCTAGCTCATGTGTAGAGCATGTTAGTATTTGTAATAGATGTAAAGATTTTGATGTTGATGCTTGTATTGAACACCTTATGTCTATTACTAAATTAAATGATGAGGTGGCAAGTCTTAATGCTCAACTTAAGACTTGCAGGGTTGATTTTGATAAGCTAAAATTTGCTAGGGATGCCTACACTATTGGTAGACACCCCTCTATTAAGGATGGACTTGGTTTTCGAAAGGAAACCAAGAACTTAACAAGCCAAAAGGCTCCCGGTCTCAACAAGGAGAAAGGGAAGGCCCCTATGGCTAATAGTGCTCAAAGGAATCATGCTTTCATTTATAGTGATAGAAAATTTTCTAGAAATGCTCATAGGAGTTATGATCATGATGTCTTCAATTCACATGCTATGTTTGCTTCTAGCTCTACTTTTGTGCATAGTAGAAGAAACCTAGGAGAAATCATGTTGTGCATCATGTGCCTAAGAAAGTATGTAATGAACCTTCTACAATTTACCATGCTTGCAATACTTCTTTTGCAATTTGTTGTAAGAATGAAAAAGTAGTTGCTAGGAAGTTGGGATCCAAATGCAAGGGAGATAAGACTTGTATTTGGGTTCCAAAGGCTATTGTAACTAACCTTGTAGGACCCAACAAGAGTTGGGTACCTAAAACCCAAGTGTAAATTACCTTGCAGGTTTATGCATCCGGGGGCTCAAGCTGGATTATCGACAACGGATGCACAAACCACATTACGGGGGAGAAGAAGATGTTCACCTCCTACGTCAAGAACAAAGATTCCCAGAATTCGATCATCTTTGGAGATGGGAACCAAGGCAAGGTTAAAGGATTAGGGAAGATAGTCATTTCATCTGAGCACTCTATTTCAAATGTATTCTTAGTAGAATCATTAGGGTATAATCTCCTGTTTGTAAGTCAATTGTGCCACATGGGCTACAATAGTTTGTTTACAAATATAGATGTTTCTGTCTTTAGAAGGAGTGATGGTTCATTAGCATTTAAGGGTGTATTAGACGGCAAACACTACTTAGTTGATTTTTTGAAAGAGGAGGCCGATCTAGATGCATGCTTAATAGCTAAGACTAGCATGGGCTAGCTGTGGCATCGCCGGCTAGCACATGTAGGAATGAAGAACCTTCATAAACTTATAAAGGGAGAACATGTGTTAGGACTAACCAATGTCTGCTTCGAAAAAGATAGACCTTGTGCAGCTTGTCAGGCAAGGAAACAGGTGGGAAGCACTCATCACAGCAAGAATGTGATGACTACATCAAGACCACTGGAGCTTCTTCACATGGACCTCTTCGGACCTGTCGCCTACCTTAGCATCGGGGGAAGTAAGTATGGTCTTGTAATTGTAGATGAATTTTCCTGCTTCACTTGGGTGTTCTTTTTGTAGGATAAATCAGAAACCCAAGGGACCCTAAAACGCTTTCTAAGGAGGGCTCAAAATGAATTTGAGCTCAAGGTGAAAAAGATAAGGAGCGACAATGGGTCTGAGTTCAAGAACTTACAAGTTGAGGAGTATCTTGAGGAGGAAGGCGTCAAGCATGAGTTCTCCGCTCCCTACACACCACAGCAAAATGGTGTGGTAGAGAGGAAGAATAGGACGCTTATCGACATGGCGAGGACAATGCTTGGAGAGTTCAAGACGCCCAAGCGGTTTTGGTCGGAAGCTGTGAACACAGCTTGCCACGCCATAAACCGGCTCTATCTGCATCGTCTCCTCAAGAAGACCTCCTATGAACTCCTTACCGGTAACAAACCCAATGTATCTTACTTTCGTGTATTTGGGAGCAAATGCTACATTTTGGTGAAGAAAGGTAGACATTCCAAATTTGCTCCCAAAAGTTGTAGAAGGGTTTTTACTAGGGTATGACTCAAATACAAAGGCATGTAGAGTCTTCAACAAATCATCGGGTTTGGTTGAAGTCTCTAGCGACGTTGTATTTGATGAGACTAATGGCTCTCCAAGAGAGCAAGTTGATCTTGATGATATAGATGAAGATGATATTCCGACGGCCGCAATACGCACCATGGCGATTGGAGATGTGTGACCACAGGAACAACAAGAGCATGATCAACCTTCTTCCTTAACGATGGTGCATCCCCCAACTCAAGATGAAGAAGAGGCATGTGATCAAGGGGGAGCACAAGAAGAACAAGTTATGGAGGAAGAAGCACCACCAGCCCCTCCAACTCAAGTCCGAGTGACAATTCAAAGAAATCACCCTGTCGATCAGATTCTGGGTGACATAAGCAAGGGAGTAACTACTCGCTCAAGATTAGCTAATTTTTGTGAGCATTACTCGTTTGTCTCTTCTATTGAGCCTTTCAGGGTAGAAGAGGCCTTGCAAGATCCGGACTGGGTGTTGGCCATGCAGGAAGAGCTCAACAACTTCAAGAGGAATGAAGTTTGGAGCCTGGTGCCACGTCTAAAGCAAAACATTGTGGGAACCAAGTGGGTGTTCTGCAACAAGCAAGACGAGCACGGGGTGGTGACAAGAAACAAGGCTCGACTTGTGGCAAAAGGTTATGCCCAAGTTGCAGGTTTGGATTTCGAGGAGACTTTTACTCTTGTGGCTAGGCTAGAGTCTATTAGAATATTATTAGCCTATGCCGCTCACCACTCTTTCAGGTTGTTTCAAATGGATGTGAAGAGCGCTTTCCTCAATGGGCCAATCCAGGAGGAGGTGTACGTGGAACAACCCCCTGGCTTTGAGGATGACAGGTACCCCGACTATGTATGTAAGCTCTCTAAGGCGCTCTATGGACTTAAGCAAGCCCCAAGAGTATGGTATGAATGCCTTAGAGATTTCTTAATTGCTAATTCTTTCAAGGTTAGGAAGGCCGATCCCACTCTTTTCACTAAGACTTGTGACGGTGACCTTTTTGTGTGCCAAATTTATACCGATGACATAATATTTGGTTCTACTAACCAAAAGTCTTGTGAGGAGTTTAGCAGGGTGATGACTCAAAAGTTTGAGATGTCAATGATGGGCGAGTTGAACTACTTCCTTGGGGTTCCAAGTGAAGCAACTCAAGGACGACACCTTCATCTCCTAAACGAAGTACACTCAAGATCTTCTCAAGAGGTTTGGGATGAAGGACGCCAAGCCCACGAAGACACCTATGGGAACCGACAGACATGTCGACCTCAACAAAGGAGGTAAATCCGTTTATCAAAAGGCATACTGGTCTATGATAGGGTCCTTACTTTATTTATGTGCTAGTAGGCCAGATATTATGCTTAGCGTGTGCATGTGTGCTAGATTTCAATCCGACCCAAGGGAATGTCACCTTGTGGCCGTTAAGCGGATCCTTAGATATTTAGTTGCTACGCCTTGCTTCGGTATCTGGTATCCAAAGGGGTCTACCTTTGACTTAATTGGATATTCAGACTCCGATTATGCTGGATGCAAGGTTGATAGGAAGAGTACATCAGGGACGTGCCAATTCCTAGGAAGGTCCCTGGTGTCTTGGAGTTCAAAGAAACAAACCTCTGTTGCCCTATCCACCGCTGAGGCCGAGTATGTTGCCGTAGGACAGTGTTGCGCGCAACTACTTTGGATGAGGCAAACCCTCCGGGACTTTGGCTACAATCTGAGCAAAGTCCCACTCCTATGTGACAATGAGAGTGCAATCTGCATGGCGGATAATCCTGTTGAACACAGCCGCACTAAGCACATAGACATCCAGCATCACTTTTTAAGAGACCACCAGCAAAAGGGAGATATCGAGGTTTTCCATATTAGCACCGAGAACCAGCTAGCCGATATCTTTACCAAGCCATTAGATGAGAAGACCTTTTACAGGTTGCGTAGTGAGCTAAATGTCTTAGATTCGCGTAACTTGGATTGATCTATAGCATACATGTGTTTTATGCCTTTGATCAAGTTACTTTACGCAATTTGTTGATTATTTTTGGTACTCAAGTTGTGCAAGGGATCCCCGGACCTCACAAGTCCACGATGCACATATTTAGGGGGAGAAGTGCTACAACTTGACCTTTTGAGACTTACCTTTGTGTTTAAGTGTACTTGATGTAGTCTCAAAGATGTATTGAAAGGGAAAGGTGAACTTGGACCATGCAAAGACTTCCACTGCACTCCGGTATTAGTGTACTCACCTCCAAGTTCAATCGTATGCTCTTATTGCCTTTTTGCTCTTAATTGACAAATTTTTGGTGAGGCAATGGGGTTAAAGGGCCAAAAATGATCCCGTTTTGGTGCTTGATGCCAAAGGGGGAGAAATTAAGGCCAAAGCAAATGGATCAGCTACCACTTGAGAATTTTGAAAATAGTAGAGTTAGATTTTTTGGTTTGCCAAAACACTCTTATTGCAAAATTTGGTCTCTTGTGGGGAGAATTTATGATTATGGGAAAAAGGAGGAGTTTTTGGATCTTGATCATTTTCGCTCTTGGAATATCTCTCTTTATGCCCAAACAAGTGAGTTTGACTTAGAGATAGGAAAATGAATTTGATTTGCAAAAACAAACCAAGTGGTGGCAAAGAATGATCCAAATATGCCAAATTAGAGTAAAAACAATTTGGTCTTCAATTTGAATCAATGTTGCATGTTTTGCATTGCCTTTTGAGGTGTTGGCATAAATCACCAAAAAGGAGGAGATTGAAAGGGAAATGTGCCCTTGGGCCATTTCCATAATGTTTTGGTGATTAAGTGTCCAACACATAGTGAGTAAGATATTATGTGCCAAACAAGCAAAAGGTGATAATCATGTAACAAGGTACGTTTCTAGACTTAGTACATTGTTTTGAGTACTAACATATTTTGTCTAAGTGCTAGAAACAGAGAAAAGAAGAGAAGAAAAGAAATGCGAAAGACTTGGCTGAGTACAGCCAAAGTACAGCTCGGTCTGGCACACCGGACTGTCCGGTGGTGCACCGGACAGTGTCTGGTGCGCCAGGCCAGCCTCCGGTGAACTGGCTGCTCTCGGGAGAATTTGGCGGCGTACGGCTATAATTCACCTGACTGTCCGGTGAGCCAACGGCCGCCAGCGCAACAGTCGGCCGCACAATCCGGGGGCGACGCGTGGCCCGCGCCAACGGTTGGCAGGGGGCATCGGACTGTCCGGTGTGCACCGGACAGTGTCCGGTGCACCAACTGCCACGTCTCTGCAACGGTCGTCTGCGCCAGAATAGGAAGGAGATCACGCACCGGACATGAACAGTGGCTGTCCAGTGGGGCACCAGACTGTCCGGTGCGCCACCCGACAGAAGGCAAGTATAGCCTTCCTTGTTGGCCTCCAACGGCTCCTAGCTGCCTTGGGGCTATAAAAGGGACCCCTAGGCGCATGGAGGAGCTACCCAAGCATTCACTAAGCATTCTAAGTCTCCCACACTCCGTCTCCGCGCACTTGATCAATCGTGTTAGTGATTTGAGCTCTGTTCTAGTTGTGAACTCTTTGTGCTTCATTTTGAGCTCAAGTCTTGGCTTGTGTGCGTGTGTGTGCTGCAGATTTATGTGTTGCTCCCCAACCTTACTCTTGTGTTTTCATTGTGATCTTTGTTGTAAGGGCGGGAGACTCCAACTTGTGGAGATTCCTCGCAAACGGGAAAAAGAGAAAAGGAAGAAAAGTCATGGTATTCAAGTTGATCATTGGATCACTTGAAAGGGGTTGAGTGCAACCCTCGTCCATTGGGACGCCACAACATGGAAGTAGGCAAGTGTTACTTGGCCGAACCACTGGATAAAATCGCGTGTCTCTTGTGATTGTTTTCTCTTTGATTGTCTATGTTCACAAGAGCTCGTTTCAAGCCACTTAACCGTTCTAATCTTCATAACCAAAGTTTTGTGGCTATTAGTGTTGAATTTTACAGGATCACCTATTCACCCCCCTCTAGGTGCTCTCACTTATGACTTAGACAAACATATTTAGTGACAATCGAACTAGTCCAAGTCATTGTTCTTGGACTTTTTGTTCTCTCCAACTCAGAATCTTGTTTTTACTCAAACTAGCTCCAAAAGCGTGTTTGTGCAAATCTGAGCTAAACAACCTCCTTAGATGTATCAAAAAGATTCCTAAGGGTGTTTGGAACTTATCCAAAGTGTGGAACTAGGTATATTTCATCATTTCCATGTTTTACCCCCTTTTGGTTGGTTTTGAGTTGTTTCTGACTTAGAACTGAATTGAATGAACTTATGCACATGTGAATAAAAAACTAGGCACACTAGATAGTCCATAAGGTTATGATGATCATCAAGCACCCAAATCAATTAGGGCCCATTTGTTTCCCTTCATTTTGAGGAATTGGAACCTAAGTAATTGAGTAGGCTATTTTTAGAATGTGACACTCCATAACTTTCTAAAGTTTATATATAAGCCTATCTCAAATTCACATGGAGCTGACTGGGGGTTTGCCACTAAACACAACTAGAACTCGTCAAAGTCCTGAAACTCCTGGAAATCCTCCATGTTGCCTTCATCTTCTCCTGGGCTCTGATTGCAATGGGGACAACCTGGGGTTGGGTGGGTTTTAAAGCAAGGGTGAGTACACATCAACGTACTTAGTAAATATCTCGTTTGGCTAAAGTGGACTAGCTGTATGTGGAGTTGAGCTTAAAGCAGTTGCTTTTAGTGGGTCAGGTATTTATTACTAGTAGAAAGCCAAGTTTTAGTAATCAACCCAAGTTATTACCCAAATGGCACTCCCTGCAAGAGGAAATACCAAGCACCATAAATGTAATCATCATCATTAAGAATCATCATAAAAAGTATCCAAAGTTGCTCTAATCAAAGGAGTTCCCAAGGCTCCTCATAACCGCGAGCACGACTGATATACCAATTTCTAACACTCTGCAGATGTTGCACACTTTACCCACGAGCCGTCATTCTCTATCTGCCCAAGGAGCACTACTTCCCATTGACCATTACCTAGGTGGCCTAACAGGGTATCACTATGTAGCCTTTACAAAGATTCCCCTGGTGTATAGTTGCTTGTTAGGTTTCACCAGTCGTACAAACACAGTACTCCTCCCTAAGGTGGGTGACTAACAAAACCAAATCGAATGAACCTCGGCACCCACCCTTAGCAGAGTAAGCACTATGCCCTGGCCCCATTGACGACACAACGGCAAAGCCAAATACACCCCAAGTTCATCTAATTAATCAGCTAAGGGCGTCCCATTCCACTCTCATGGTTGTATTGTTTTCCCAGGTGGTCATCAAGCGATCAGGTCCTTACAGAGAGGTACTCGGGAAACAGCCTGAGTCCCCTAAAGTATTACAAGTTCATCATCATACTCAATATATCATCAACGTATCATAAATTTTCTCATCATGTTAATTGATTAAAGTAAAGCAATTTCATAAAGCTAACCATAGTAACCCAAAAAGGTAATCAAGGACAATGTAAATATAAAGCTAGTCAATCCTTAGGTTGATTATGGTATGTGGGACAATGGATTATAAAGTAAATAGGACATAATGGGTCAGAGGACACTTGCCTTCACCAGGTTGCTGCTCAGGGAAGTCCCATGCAACACACTCGGAAACCTCGGACTGCTCGTTGTCTACGCAACACAATCATTCATTCAACACATTTTGGGAAATGAAAAAAGAACAGTACACCAAACATATACAACAGAGTGAACACAAGTTCAATGGAAAAGTATAAACACAAAAGTGAACTCTAGGTTCTAGGGTAGATTAATATACCTAGAGGTCTATTGTTCTCTAAGTACTGCCTATCTCAGTAGATTACATTACTTAACTACATCTACCTTAATGAATTACTTACTTACCTAAAGTCATTTCAGAGATGGGATCATATATTAAATGGGATTAGTTTCACAAAGTTAACCACTAAACTATTCATTAGGGTTTCACTTTTATTCTCCCTTTCATAAATATTCTATCACTTTGAATTAACCTATAGTCTAGCCATAAAATTAAGACATGCAAAAAGTGAAAGATTATAATTTAAATATATAAATAATAATATTATGAACATTTTGCAATTTGAACCACCCAATTTGGAGTTCATATGCAAAAGATATGAAATTCACAAGTTTTAGGATTCCAAAACACTAAATTAGACTCATTTCTGTGATTAAAATAAAGTCTAGGGGCTTCTCTACAAGAAACCAGGGGCTTGATCACATTAAAACGGGACCGTGGGTTGTTTTCCAAGAAACAAGGGGTCTCTTTTATAAAACAGCCAGCCGAAGGGGTATCGGGCTCCCACGGACGTTGGATCTCGGATCAATGGCCGAGATTAGATTGACAGACGAGCGCGCGGGCGCGCGCGACTGACAGGTGGGCCAAGGCGGGCAGCGGCCTGGGGTCAGCGGGGCTAAAACGCTAGGCCCAGTGGCAGTGGTACGGGTGGAGGAATGAATCCGAGCGGCCGGATCCCGAGCGGATGGTTAGGATTAGATCTAGTATATTTACATCTGGGCTGCTTGATCTCAGGTGGACGCTTGAGATCCAACGGCAAGCCTGGGCAGGGTTTCTTGGCCGCCAGCAGCGGCGCCGCCCGAGTCCGTGGCAGAGCTCCACTGGAGACGAGGGCTCGAGCACGCCGGGGGCCCTGGGACGCTGGGAAGGGCTTAGGTGGGTTTGGGGCACTGCGGTGAACACAATCGTGGGCACGACATAAGTACAGAGGCATCGAAGGGTGGCGGTCCATGGTGAGATGGCTCGTCAGTGGTGCTATCTTGCTCTGTCGAGCAATTGCGCACACCCAATGGCAGGAAAAGGGAAATCAAAAGTAGGGGAAGGTTGGTTACCTTGAGAGAGGACTCTGGGACCTTTGAACGGCGGCAGGGACATGGTGAGACTTCGGGTCGACGGCGGCGAGACTTCAGTTGCACGGTGAAGGTCCGCTGAGCGCGGGCAGAGGAAAATAGAGGGGGAAGGGGCGAACCGAGGGGCGTCCTAGGTTGTTGGCATTGAGGCAAAGCTCAGCGAGGCAACAGACACGGCGAGGACTCGACGGTGGCCGTGGAACAAGCACGAGACCACGGCGGACGGTAGCAGGGCTACTCTGGTGCGCGCACGGTGCGATGCGAGTGCTGGAGCTCTGTGAGTCCACGAGTGAGGGAGGAGGGAGGAGGGAGAGGGAGTGGGGTGCAGGAAACTAGAAATGGCTGGGGTGGGGGTGGCCTCGGCGCGCGTCATGGGCGCGAAGTCCACGACATGCGTGCAGATCATGCGTGTGGAAAGTTGGGGGGGGGGACGGGTCTGACAGGCGCGGTCCGCATGCCAGCGAGAGAGGGCGCGCGAACGAGCGGTCAGCGCTGACGGATGGGGCCCGCTGCATAGAGGGAGGACGGGGCGCGCACGCGAGAGGAAGCGGTGCCTACAGGTCGGCCCCACCGAGCAGAGGGAGAGATGGAGTGGGGACGCGCGAGCAGGGGTTGGCGCTGATAGGCGGTGTCCGCCTGTTAGAGGGAGAGTGTGGGCTCGCGCGGGCGTGTGGAGATGGGCTGAGCTGGGCCGACTGGCTTAGGCTGGGCTGAAATGGTTTTTCCTTTTTCTTTTGAATTTCTAATTCCTTTTCTTTTTTATTTTATCTATTGAATTCAAATCAAACCACAAATTCAAATTCAGATATTTCAAACATGTGCATCAATCAAAAACAAAGTTTGAGCTTAGCATGATGCAACCATTCATATCTCCCCTAGGTTTTAATATTCTAAAGAAAATAATACATTTCTCATATAAGTAACCTAAAATTCTATTAAAAAAGAGAGAGGGAAATCTATAGATGTGAGAAAAGGAGTAACACCTGAATTTGGTAGATATTAGAGAAGAAATTTTATACCCCAAATTTTCAGGGTGTTACACCGGGAATAATTACATCTTGGCAGAAATTGAAGGAGATGTTGATCACAAGTTTCCAGGGGTTTCAGACGAAGCCAGTAACTGCTCAAGCTTTGTTCCAATGCACACAAGACCATGAGCTGTATTTACAGGCTTACGTTCAAAGGTTTTTATGGCTCAGAGCCCAAGCATCAACAGTGTCAAATGAAATTGTCACTAAAGCAATGATCAAGGGGCTTTGGCTAGGTCCAACGGCGTGGTATTTTGTCAGGAAGCCTCCTCAGACTCTAGAGAAGCTTCTCCAAAAAATGGATGAGTATATTAGGGCCGATAATGATTTTCGACAAAGAAGAGAGGAAGCTTACAGATACTCTGAGATGACAAGGGGCTTTGGGGGAAGATTTCAAACAAGACATGTTAGAACAATCCACAACCCAGGCCAAAGTGAAGACAAGAACAACCATAATCAAGGGCAGCAGAGCCACTCCCAGTCAACAAGGACACAACAGAATTCCTTCAGACCACCAGCCCCAAGAGGCAGAGGAGGATGAAGCTTTGGAGGAAGATACAACTCCCAGCCAAGAAGATTATTCTGCATGTTCTATGGAGAGGATAAGGGACACACAATAAGGACTTGCCAAGTCACAATACAAAAGCAGAAGAAAATAGCTGAAGCTGAAGCAAGTTCTTCATACTACTCTCCATACATCCTAGTGTATGTACGCAACCAACAGCCACTTCAATAGCCTACAGCTTCAGCTGCCTCAACAAGTGTCACACCCGGTTTTGGACGGTAAAACAAATGCAAACCATGTATGTGCCAGGATCAGAAATTCACCTACACATCGATTACATAATTGGACATCATCACACATTGCTCAAAATAATAGCGGAAATAAGTACTTTATTACATCACGATGTCCAAAATGTCTACAAAGTCATTAACTTAAGTCATAATCAAAGTGTTGAATGAAACGTAGTACGATAAGGCCTTCATAGGCAGCTAACCGGGGGTTTGCCACTAATCTAATCTAGAACTCGTCATAGTCCTGAAACTCCTGGAAGTCCTCCATGTTGCCTTCATCTCCTCATGAGCACTGGTTGCAATGGTGACAACCTGTGGTTTGGTGTTTTTAAGCAAGGGTGAGTACACATCAACGTACTCAGCAAATGTCCCGTTTGGCTGAGGTGGACTAGCTGTATGTGGGGTTAAGCTTAAAGCAGTTGCTTTTAGTTGGTCAGGTATTTATTACTAGTAGAGAGCCAAGTTTTAGCAATAATCCCAAGTTATTACCCAAATGGTACTCCCTCCAAGAGAAAATACCAGAAACCATAATTATATTCATCATCATTAGCATCATCATAAAGGTATCTAGAGTATCTCTAATCAAAGGAGCTCCCAAGGCTGCTCATAACCGTGAGCACGACTGATATAACAATTTCTAACACTCTACAGAGGTTGCACACTTTACCCACGAGCCGTGATTCCCTTTCTCCCTGAGGAACGCTATTCACTATCTAGGTGATCTTGCAGGGTATCACTATGTAGCCTTTACAAAGATTCTCCTGGTGTGTAGTTGCCCGTTAGGTTTCGCCAGTCGTACAAACATAATACTCCTCACTAAGGTGAGTGACTAATAAAACCAAATCGAATGAACCTCAACCCCCACACTTAGTAGAGCAAGCACTATGCCCTAGCCCCCATTGACGGCACAACGACGAAGCAAACTACACCCCCAAGTTCCTCCAATTAATTAGCTAAGGGTGTCCCATTCCACCCTCATGGTTTTATTGTTTTCCCGGGTGGTCATCTAGTGAACAGGTCCTTACGGAGAGGTACTCAGGAAATAGCCCGAGTCCCCTAAAGTATCACATGTTCATCATCATAATCAGGATATCATCAACGTATTATAAATATTCTAATCATGTTCATTGACTAAAGTAAAGCAATAGCATAATACTAATCATAGTAACCAATTCCCAAAGGTTAACCAAGGACAAGAAAAACAAAACACTAGTCAATCCTTAGGTTGATCATGGTATGCGGGACAATGAATTATAAAGTAAGTAGGACATAATGGGTCAGAAGACACTTGCCTTCACTAGGTTGCTGCTCATGGAAAAACTCCTGCAACACGCCCTGGAACCTCGGACTGCTCGTTGTCTATGCAAAGCAATCATTCATTCAACACACTTACGGAATAACAAAAGAACAGTACACCAAACATATGCAACACAGTGAACACATGTTCAATAAAAAGACAAAGACACACATGTGCATTAAAGGTTTTAGGGTAGATCACTATGCCTAGTGGTCCATTATTCTCTAACTAATTCCTATCTCAGTAAATTACTTACTTAAATAAACTCATTCCAGGGATGGGGTCATACATTAAATGGGATTAGGTCTACAAAGTTAAGCACTTGAATGTTCATTAGGGTTTTACCTTTATTTTATTTCTAATGAAATTCCCATAGTCTTATTTCAACCTAGAGACTAACCATAAATTAGAAACATGGAAACAGTGGATGAACATAATTTGAATAGATAGAAAATATTATAATGAACATTTTGCAATTTGAACCATTCCATTTGGAGTTCATAGGACAATGTTATGAAATTTACAAGTTTTGGGATTCAAAACCCTAATTTAAACCTATTTCTGTGATTAAAATAAAGTCCAAGTGTCTCTCTGCAAGAAACCAAGGGCTCGGGCACAAGAAAACAGGACAACGAGTTGATTCCTAAGAAACTGGTGGTGTCTTTAACAAAATTACTAGGCGAAGGGGTATCAGGCGTTCTCGACCATCCAATCGCATATCAACTGCCGAGATCAGATCTGCGGGCGAGCGCGCACTGACAGGTGGGCCAGGGTGGTCAACGGCTTGGGGGTAAGGGCGGGCTGACTGGTCGGGCCCAGCGCCAGGGGCACAGATGTCACACCCGGTTCTGGGGGCAAAACCGAATGCATAGCATATGTGGGCCAGGATCCATTTTCCACACATATGTTGACGTCACAAGTGTAATATATCAAAAGACAATGCAATAAAGGTGTAAAGAGAGTAGAGTAACTTTATTACATCATCTGGATCATAGTATCTTAAACAAGTTTCATAATCAAAGTACATCAGAATTAAACAGGGACACTCTTCCATAGGAAGGTGACTGGCGCATCATTAGACTCTAAATTCATCAACGTCATCTGCGAAGTCTTCGTCATCACCCTGTAATCAAAATATTAGCAAGGGTCTCAGCAAGTGGGGGAAATAATGCAAGTTAATAAGGTAGGCTATGGATAAGCGATAAGCATTTTAGTTGGTCAATATTTTATTAGCAACACCTGTCTTACTAATAAGTGTGTATCCCAAATATCCCAATTAATCAAAGGCATAAGATTGTATCAAAAACACTTAAGTGAAATCACTTAAGCAAATCACTGGTAGATCAACAGATCACGATTTATTTTCCATCTTTAAGTTCAATTATCATGTGAGGGTCCAGGTTGCTCTTAACCATGAGCACGGCTGACATATCAGTTTTACACTCTGTAGAGGTGGTATAACTTTACCCACAAGCCGTGTATCCCATCTAGCCTAGGTTCATTGGACCCATAAACACTGCCTAGTTGAATGGCTAGGGATCCACTATGAGGCTTTCACAAAATATCCTTAGTACAAAGCCACCCGCTAAGGTTTCCACGTCAGTATTGATGGCCGTCTGGGTGAGGTAACTTAGCCAAGACTACCACCCCATGTTAACATGAGCTGCCACCAAACCACTACTGCCCCCTCTTGCCCATCTTTCAGGTAGGGTTGCTAAGCACTAAGTCTATAGAGCTAATTACCAAAGCCAGAGCCATTATAGCACTCGTGGTTGCACTGTTATCCTGGGTGGTCACTCCATGTTCCATTTAATACAAAATGTTCTTGTTTAACCATCGGGTTAACATCATAAATAAAACTTCATTTCCTGAATATAGTATCATTAAAAAAGTGGCATCATATTTATCATGTTGAGCAATAGCAAAAATTGCTAAGCATAACATTTATCCCAGGGTAATTCAAGGAATAGGGTTGGTAATTCTAGGAAATCCTTATTTAGGCAAATCCCATCAAATTATGCAATATCCAAAAAGTAAACATTATTATATGCATTATTTGGGTACAAATAGAAATGCAGAGGGAGAATCCACTTGCCTCGATCGAACGTGTCCTGTGGGTCATCCTCGAACGTGTTTGGTTTGTTTACCTCACAGTTAACTTCTAGCATCAATTTGCGTATTGTACATACAAAAGAATGTGTATGCCAAATAAATAAACATACACCATTATATGGGCAATCATACACCATTACATACGCATTCATATATATCACACAATTATACTCATAAATATGTCTAAAGCATAAATATTTTATTAATCTACTATATCTTCCACTTTGAGTTATCATTGGTGAAAATATGAGTAGGTGATTACGACGCTAGTATAATATAGATAAAATGACTTAACAAACTTTACGGAAAATAATTACTTTATTACTAATAATAGGCCTTTGGGGTTTATCCTTTCCTTTCTAAATAGAAATTATATGTACGGCTAAAATGATTATTTATAAATTACATAACATTAATATTTCAAGAATTAATGAAAATTACTAATTTTGGACTTTAATACCATAATCATAGTTATTTTGACATAAATAGATATTTTACTATTCTAAGTGAATAAGTGATATACATACGAATACTTATATCCTAATTAGTGAAAATATATATTTTAACCTAACCGATAATACGTGGCCTATTACTTCTTCCATTTTCTTATATCAATAAAATTATACTTAAATCACTACTAACAATATCGTTCCACATGCTAAAGTGAAGTTGATCGTAAACGTTTCTAGTATGTAAATCACCAAGTTAGTGAATCGTAGCATTATTCATTTTCAAAATATAAAATAATACTTATGTCCAAAATATTGTTGCAGGGGCTGGTTCACAATTAAGTGTATACATCGGGGTCTCTTTTTAATAGTTTTTTAATTGAGAAATATTTGAACTAAATTTACACAAAACCAGGGGTTAAAACGTAAAATAGTCATCTTCTACCTTGGGCTCAGTCTCGTGCTTGCGCAGGAAGCTTGACAGGGGGAAATGGGCGAGCAGGGCGAGGCGTGGCCGGGACGGGTGAGGCTCGGCGGCGTTCGGCGTGCTCCGTTGTGGCGGCTCGACGAGCAGGGCGCGGCTCCGACGAACGACGACGCGACAAACGGCGAAGGCGTGGGCAGGGGAGAGGAGTAGGGAGCGCATGTAGGGAGGGAGAGAGGAGAGCTTGGCTGGCTCCTATTAATAGAGAGAAGAGAGGGAGACGGAGGGACGTCAGGGAGGAGGTAAAGGCGTCGGCGGCTTAACTCTAATAATGGCGCCGATTACCCATTGATTGAGAGAGGTAAGTGGGGGGAGGGAGAGGAGGAGGTGGCGCGGCGGTTTCTGGTGCAGGGAGAGGATGGGACGCGGCCAGGGGCACGAGGCCGCTCCTGGGCATGGCGGCGG
Source organism: Zea mays (assembly GCF_902167145.1). Lineage (NCBI taxonomy): Eukaryota > Viridiplantae > Streptophyta > Magnoliopsida > Poales > Poaceae > Zea > Zea mays. The sequence continues at coordinate 211,622,933 of NC_050099.1, forward strand.
CGCAGGGAAGACGGGCCGCGGGTGGACGGGCCCCACCTGCAAGAGAGAGAGGGGGAAGGGAGATGGCACGGCTGGCTGCCCTAGTGGGCCTCGGCTGGGCCGAATTCGACCGAGCCGAGTGATTAGGTTTTTTTCTATTACAAATATAGATAAATATATTTTTAAATATTTCTAAAAATCATAATAATTATCCAAAATTATTTATGACCAAAATATTTATTTTTGGACCAATATTTCCATATTAATTAGTTAGCTTTTCAATATAAAAGAAATTCCACAAAAACAATCATCAATCCAATATGAGCAAACAAAAAATATTCTAAATGCAGTTAAAAATCAAACACTTAAAAGAAAAATTCATTACTATATTTACCACTAATAATCTAAATGCATTATTTTAGTTGATGGTTTTGTGGTGTTACAAACCTACCCCCTTAAAAGAATCTCGTCCTCGAGATTAAGGAACTTATGAGAATAACTGGGGGAATTCTGCTCTGAGTTCATCTTCTCTTTTCCAAGTGGCCTCATCTTCTGAATGATGACTCCACTGAACTTTACACATGTTGATAACTTTACTCCGTGTAATTCTGCGAGATGTTTCCAAAATTCTGATAGGGTACTCTGAATAAGTCAAATCCTCATTAACATTGAGTTCTTCCATAGGTAATTGTTCCTCCAGTACTCTTAAGCATTTCTTAAGTTGTGACACATGAAATACGTCATGCAAGTCCGACAAATTATTGAGTAGCTCTAACTGGTACGCTACTTCACCTTTTCTTTCCACAATTTTGAACGGGTCAATGTAGCGAGGAGATAGTTTACCCTTAACCTTAAATCTTTTCATTCCTCTCATCGGTGAAACTTTAAGGTATACGAAGTCTCCTACTTCAAAGATCAACTCTCTTCTTCTATTGTCAGCATAGCTTTTCTGTCTTGACTGTGCTATTTTCAAATTCTCTCTGATAATCTGTACTTGCTTTTCTACTTCTTGGAGAATATCTAGACCAAATACTTGACTTTCTTCGGTCTGATTCCAATAAAGCGGTGTTCTACACTTTCATCCATAAAGTGCTTCAAATGGTGCCATTTTTAGACTTGCCTGGTAACTATTGTTGTACGAGAATTCTGCATAAGGCAAACTCTTATCACAGCTTCTACCATGCTTTAGAGCGCAAGCTCTTAGCATATCTTCCAACACTTGGTTTGTTCTTTTCGTTTGCCCATCCGTTTGTGGATGATAAGCCGAGCTAAAGTTTAGCTTGGTATCCATGGACTCATGTAGTCTTTTCCAAAAGCGCGAGGTAAATTGGGTTCCTCGATCTGATACGATCTTCTTTGGTACTCCATGTAGACAAACAATCCTTGACATGTATAACTCTGCTAACTAGGCTCCTAAGTAGGTTGTCTTTACAGGTATAAAGTGTGCCACTTTAGTCAACCCGTCCACTATAACCCATATTGAATCATAGCCGTCCCGAGTACGGGGTAGTCCAACTATGAAATCCATATTGATTTCTTCCCATTTCCATTCTGGTACCTTGAGAGGTTGTAGTAATCCTGCTGGTCTTTGGTGTTCGGCTTTAACTCGTTGACACACATCACATAGTGCAACATGAGTAGCCACATCTCTTTTCAGACCGTACTACGAATATTTTTCTTTTAGGTCCTGGTACATCTTTGTACTTCCAGGGTGAAAAGAATAAGCCAAATCATGAGCTTCTCTTAAGATAAGTTGGCGTAGGTGCTCGATTTCTGGTACACAGATTCTCTTTCTAAACCATAATGTGCCTTGTTCATCTTCTGTGAAATCTGGGGCTTTACCCAAACTAATTTGTGCCTTAATTTCCTTGATTTTCTCATCAGATTCCTGTCCTTTACGAATCTCTTGTTCCAAAGTAGATTCCACTTCCATAATTGTTGCTTCCATATTATTGAGCATACCAAGGTTGAGTTGTTCCATTTCCCAGCACAATTCCTGTGACATCAAATGAGTAGTAATGCTATTCACTTGACCTTTACGGCTCAAAGCATCTGCCACTACATTTGTTTTTCCGAGGTGATATTGTATTTCCAAATCATAGTCTTTGATTAACTCAAGCCATCTTTTTGTCTTAGGTTGAGTTCTTTCTGCATGAAGATATATTTCAAGCTTTTGTGATCCATGAAGATTTTACACTTGTTTCCAATCATGTAGTGCCTCCAAATCTTCAAAGCGTGCACTACGGCAGCTAATTCCAAATCATGTGTAGGATAATTCTTTTCATGCTTCCGTAACTGCCTTGAAGCATATGCAATTACTTTTCCTTCTTGCATTAACACACATTCAAGTCCTAGATGTGATGCATCGCAATACACATCAAATCCTTTATGAATATCAGGCATAATTAACACTGGTGCAGTGGTTAGCCTTTCCTTTAATTCCTCAAAACATTTCTGACATGCTTCATCCCACTAAACTCTTTACCTTTCTCCAACAGTGAAGTAAGGGGTTTCACTATTTTGGAGAAGCCTTCAATAAATCTTCGGTAGTATCCTGCTAATCCAAGAAAACTCCTGATCTTGGACACATCTGTGGGTTGTTTCCAATTTAGTATTTCACTTATTTTACCGGGGTCTACCTTGATTCCTCCATTGGTGATAATATGACCTAGGAAAGCGACTTCCTTCAGCCAAAAATCACACTTCGAAAATTTTGCATACAACTGATTGTCACGAAGCTTCTGTAGAACTAATCTCAGATGATCTTCATGTGCTTCTTCATTCTGAGAGTATACTAGTATGTCGTCGATGAATACCACCACAAACTGGTCGAGGTATTCCATGAATACTTTATTCATCAAGTTCATAAAGTAAGCTAGTGCATTAGTGTAACACCCTGAATTTGGGGGTATAAAATTTCTTTCTAATTATCACCCAAATTCATGTGTTACTCTTCTCTCTCTAGTTTCTATCTATCTCTAGATTGTCTCTATCTCTTCCTTTTAAGTAGAATTAGCTTAAGTTAGTAGAGGTTAATTATTTAATTTTTGCCAAAACATTATGGGTCATGACATGTTGCATCATGCTGAGTTTAAATATTCTTTGAATTGTTGCACAAGTTTGAATTAGTGTGAATTTGAAACCTAATTTGAATTTGGAATTGAAAATCCTAGAGAAAAGAAATAGAAAAGTAATTAGGAAATTCAGGAAAAAGGGAAAAGCCTTTCTGGCCCAAACCAGCCTAGCTCGGCCCAGCTAGGCCGCGCGCCCGTGCGCCTGCCGCCACTGACAGGCGGGCCCCGCCTGTCAGAGGCAGTCCGTCCCGCGCTCCCTTCCCTTCCTCTCGCTCGCTGCCCAGTGGGGCTGACTTGTCGGCGCCAGTTGTTTCGCCCGCGCGTCCCTCTTCTTTCTCGCGGGCCCGCTCTGCCAGGCGCTGAGTCGTTGCCCCGCGCCCCCCCCTTCTCTCTCTCTGCGTCGTGGGCCTTCCCTGCCAGTTCTGCCCTCCCTGCGCCCGCCGTAGACCAACGAGCGCGCACTCGCGCACGTCGCCGGGATCCTCAGCCACGTCGCTCTACCCACACCCCAACTCCTTTTGAGCCCCCGCCCGTGCCCGCACTCACTCCCCCCGCCTCATTTCACGCAGTCCCACCCTCGCTCGCGCTCTGCTCACGCCGCCAGACCTCACCGGAGACCCGCGCCTTCCTCCTCGGCCATCTAGCTCCCCGGAGACTGTGCCAAGCCACCTCGAGCTCCGCCCCAAGGTGAGACACCTGTACCCGTGCCTAGTTTCCCCAATTGCGCTCTGTGTTCGGCCAATTTTGGCTTCGCCTGAGTTCGGCTGTGGCGGTCCGCCGTGGCCGCACGGTGACCGGCCAAATTAGTCGGGCCTAGTGCCCCGATGTTAGTCCCTAAGGTACCCCTCCCTCTGCTGAAGCTATCCCAGGCCTTAGCTCGCCTCAAGCCCCCTCACCACGGCCGAAATCCTTCACCGGAGTTCCTCCGGCCCGCCCAAGGCCTTCTCCCCTCTCTGTCCTTGGATTTGTGGCCTTTTCCCCGCCACTGAGTTCGCCGTGGCATTCTCTCCCTCTCTGCCCAATCTCGGCGACCCCGAAACCACTCTAGCACACGCCTGCCCCAACTCCGGCGACTTCACCGCCGTGGAGAGGAGCTGTGCCGCCCGAAGCCATTCACCCTCCCCCGGTCTGATCTCCCCCGTCCGATCTTGATCGCACGACCCAGATCGCGGGATACCGCTTCGCGCACACGCGCCCTGCGCCCTGGCCCACCTATTAGCGCCCGCATCCCCTGACGCTGGGCCCGCTCAGTCAGTGCGCTCTCCCCCTCGGTCGCTGACACCCCCTGGCCCGCCTGTCAGCGCTCTCCCCCTCGGCCACAGATCTAATCTCGGTCGTCGGTTTCTGATCTAACGGTTTGAATCACCCGATACCCCTTCGAGCAGTAGTTTTATTAAAGAGACCCTCGGTTTGTTCAGAATCAACCCGCCGTCCCTGGTTTTCGTGCGCAGGCCCCTGTATTCTTGTAGATTGAACCCTGGACATTTAAATATTCATAGAATTAGACCTAATTTCATATTTTGAATTCCCAAACTTGTTTATTTCATATCTTTTGCATATGAAGTCCAAATTTAGTGATTCAAATTGCAAAATGTTCATAGGATTATTCTCTGTTTAAATAAATTAGTTCCATTTACATTCTGTGCATTCTAATTTTTTATGGTTAATTATGAACTAGTATAGGTGTAGATTTATTTATTTAATAAAATAAATAAAAGGAGAACCCTAAAGATTAAAGTATATTTAGTTTTGTGAGACTAATAACATGTATCACATGAATTTATCTCTGGTCTAACTTTTAGGTCATAATAAAATAAATTGAATTAGGATATGTAATTGTGGGCAATACTTAAAGGAATAATAATCTATTTCTAAATGAAGTTAGTTTATGTTATATTTTGATCTCATTATCCCTTATGTAGTATTGTGTCTTTTTAAGATGTATTCCTATGTTTGTACATGTTTGGTGTGTTGTTCATTTGTACTTTCCAAATGTATTGAATGCATGCTCGCTTTATTTAGACAACGAGCAATCCGAGGTTCCTGAGTGTGTTGTTGGAGACCTCCCTGAGCAACAACCTGGTGAAGGCAAGTGTCCTTTGACTTATTATGTCCTACATACTTTATGATTCACTATCCCGCATTACATTACTTAAACCTAAGGATTGACTAGTTTGTATTTACCTTATCCTTGTTTACCTTTTGGGTTATCATGGTTAGCATTTTGCTATTGCCTTAACTTAATCAATGAACATGATGTGAACATTTATGATACGATACTGTTATCTTGATTATGTTGATGATCTTGTGATACTCTAGGGGGCTCAGGCCTTTTTCCTGAGTACCTCTCCGTAAGGACCTGTTCCTGGAGTGACCACCCAGGATAACAGTGCAACCATGAGGGTCGAATGAGACGCCCTTAGCTGAATAATTAGATGAACCTAGGGTTTTAGTTGGCTTTGCCAGAAGGGCCATTAATGGGGGCCGGGGCGTAGTGCTCGCTCTGCCAAGGGGGGTGCAGAGGTTCATTCGATTTGGTTTTGTTAGTCACCCACCTTGGTGAGGTGTAGTGCGTTTGTACAACTGGCGAAACCTAACGAGCAGCTATGCACCAGGGGAGTCTTTGTAAAGGCTAATGTTGGGGGCCTGCTTCTTCACCGAGGGTCCTTCAAGCAAAAACACCTTCGGCAGTATGATATGCGAACCGACACAGCATGAAGGCACAAGCCGAAGCTACAACCCAGAAAGCTTCGGCATAATGACGCAGGGCGGCACCGACTTAAAGAGGAAAAGACCGTTCAATCCCTAATAATTTGTGTCACATTTGTAATTCGTTATCAAGGACATAAATGTAATTTTGACCTGGGCTGTGTCCTGCGCCTATAAATAGGTGAACAGTAACCCTGTACTGTTCACGCTAACTTGTATTCACTCGCACGTCACGCCTGGATTTTTACCTTCTGTCAAGCCGAAGGTACAAATGTAACTTGATATTGTTCATGTTTATTTATAATAATATAATAAAAACGTTCTGATGATGTCATATGATTATTCATGTTATTTTCCATTTCATATGCTTCTACTTTCATTATTATATGTTGAGATGATAAAGGTACATCCTTCATGACCTTTGTCTGAAGATCATTATATCCTAAAGGAGATAATGCTTCGAAGGACGAATGTCTTTAACCATTAACATTTTGTGTTGCCTTGTTCTTAACTCGTAGCATTTGAGAAAAAGTCTCCAACATTGGCGCCCACCTCCGGTGAACTCACTTCCACAATTGAGTTGATGGCTTCGTTTAGCAACCAAGTTGTAGCACCTTCGGCTACGAAGCTAGTGCTCCCAATCACGGGTGGTTCAGGTTCAGAGCCAGCCAACAAGAAGCAAAAGAAGGAAGCACAAAGAAGAGTGCAGCATGTTGGGGTGCAAGGACCCTTCGTCAGGTCCAAGTGGTCCCACATCCCAATCACTTTCTCCCATGAGGATCTTCAGCTAAAAGACTATCCTCACAATGATGCTATGGTCATATCTTGTGTCATCAAGGGATTTCTGGTTCACAATGTTCTGGTTGACACAGGCAGCGCAGCAGATATTATATTTGCAAAGGCTTTCAGGCAGATGCAAGAACCAGAGGACAATATTCATGATGCTACACACCCTCTCTGTGGCTTCGGAGGACAGTAGATTGTGGCACTTGGCAAAATCACAATGTCAGTTACCTTCGGTTATGTTCACAACATAAGAACTGAGCAAGTTGTTTTTGACATTGTTGACATGGAATACCCGTACAATGCGATCATTGGTCGAGGAACACTTAATGCCTTCGAAGCAATACTTCATCCAGCATACTTGTGCATGAAGATACCTTCGGAACAAGGGCCCATTGCCATTCATGGAAGTCAAGAAGCTGCCAGAAGGGCCGAAGGGAGTTGGACAGATTCAAAGGCAATCCACAACATAGATGGAACCGAAGCTTGTCAACAATACAAGCACAAAAGAGAGAAGGCTGCATCGGCAGATCAGCCGAAGCCTATGCTCCTATGTGAAGATATAGCAGATCAAAGGGTACTGCTAGGATCTCAGCTATCTGATGAGCAGGAAAAAACTTTGATAACGTTTTTGTTCAACAACAAAGATGTCTTTGCTTGGACAGCCAATGATCTTTGTGGTGTCAACAGAGATGTTATCGAGCATTCGTTTAATGTGGACCCATCTTTCAGGCCAAGAAAGCAAAGACTTCGGAAGATGTATGATGATAAAGCTGAAGGTGCTCGGAACGAAGTAAAGAGACTTCTCAGTGCTGGTGTTATCAGAGAAGTAAAATATCCAGAATGGATAGCCAACACAGTTATGATGAAGAAGGCTAATGGCAAATGGAGAATGTGTATTGATTTCACAGATCTCAACAAAGCATGTCCAAAGGACAAGTTTCCATTACCAAGAATAGACTCCTTTATAGATGCACCAGCTTCTTCGGAGCTCATGAGTTTATTGGACTGCTACTCAGGCTATCATCAAATCTTGATGAAGAAGGAAGATGAGCCAAAGACTAGCTTCATAACTCCTAGTGGTACTTACTGTTACCTTCAGATGCCTGAGGGCTTAAGATTGCTGGAGGAAGCTTCAGCAGAATGACAACCAATGTCCTTCGTTCTCAAATAGGCAGGAATGTGCTGACTTATGTTGATGACATTATAGTAAAAAGCACAAAGCAAGAAAATCACATTGCTGACTTGCAAGAAACATTTGCCAACTTCAGGCAAGCTAGTTTGAAATTAAATCCAGAAAAGTGTGTTTTTGGAGTGAAGAAGGGTAAGTTCCTTGGTTGTCTAGTATCAACGAAGGGAATCGAAGCTAATCCGAATAAGATCGAAGCTCTCCTTCGGATGGAGCCACCAAATACGAAGAAAGGGGCCCAACGATTGACAGGAAGGTTGTCATCGTTAAATAAATTCATATCCAGATCAGCAGAAAGGAATTTACCATTCTTTGAAATATTGAAGTCAGCCGAAGTTTTCCAATGGGGTCCGTCTCAACAAAGGGCTTTCGAAGATTTAAAGCAATACTTGATCGACTTGACAACACTAACTCCACCTTCGCCAGGGGCTCCATTGCTCTTATATGTAGCAGCCTCTCACACTGCAGTCAGTGTGGCGCTTGTACAGGAGAAGCAAGATGGCCAGGTCAAAAAACAAGCACCAGTATATTTTGTCTCCGAAGTTCTAAGCTTATCAAAGAAAAATTATACAGAGTTGGAAAAGGTGTTATATGCTGTATTGATGGCCTCAAGGAAGCTTCAGCATTATTTCCAAGCATATCATATAATTGTTCCTTCGTCACAACCTCTGAAGGACATAATGAGGAATAGAGAAGCTACTGGGAGGATTGGAAAATGGTCTGCTGAGCTCAATGAATTATCTATTGATTATGTACACAGATCCTCAATTCAGTCCTAGGCGTTAGCGGATTTCATCGCTGATTGGATGCCAGGGGCTCAGGAAGAAGTAACAAAAGACGCCAAAGCCTGGACAGTTTTCTGTGACGGTTCTTGGGGAACCTTCGGCGCAGGAGCGGCCGCTGTCCTAGTAGCGCCCTCTAAAGTCAGAACATGCTGAGCAACAAGGCTGGATTTTAGTTGTACAAATAACATTGCTGAATACGAAGCCCTTCTGTTGGGGCTTCGGAAGCTGAAGGCGATGGGATCCTTAAAACTAACTCCCAAGTCATCTCTGGCCATGTAGATAAAAGCAGCAAGGCAAGGGATCCAAAGCTTGAAAAAATATTTGGACACAGTCCGAAGGCTGGAGGCCTCTTTCGAAGGTTTTTCTGTAAAAAATATTCCAAGAGGGGAAAATGAGCATGCAGACCTAGTAGCCAACTCAGCAGCACAGGGGCTCCCCTTACCTTCGGAAATATTCTTTGAGACAATCAAAGCACCTTCGGTTGAACTTATGGAGAGAGCAGTGCTCACAATATCACCTGTACATAGTGAAGATTGGAGGACTGAAATCATATCTTTCCTCCAAGGTAATTGTCTTTCGGATGACGAAGTTTATAATAAAAGAATGGAAGCAAGGACAAGACCATACGTCATAATAGAAGGGGAGTTGTACAAACATGGAGTTTGCTCTCCACTTCTCAAGTGTTTATCCAGAACCAAAGGTATAGAATTAATGAAAGAGATACATGCATGTTTGTGTGGATATCACATCGGATCTAGGCCTTTGCTGGGAAAGGTTTTTAGACAAGGATTTTATTGGCCGAAGGCAGCTTCGGATGCAGCAGATCTGGTCCAAAAATGCGAAAATTGTCAAAAATGTTCAAGAGACCAGAAACCACCTTCGTCGCTAACTCAGTTAATACAGCCAACTTGGCCATTGCAAAGATGGGGCCTAGATTTGTTGGGCCCACTTCCACCAGCACAAGGCAACTTGAAGTATGTTGTAGTGGCAGTGGAATATTTCTCCAAATGAATTGAGGCGAAACCCTTGGCCACAATAACTTCGGTTACGGTCCAAAAATTCTTCTGGCAGAATATTGTTTGTCGCTTCGGTGTGCCGAAGGCAATAACCGTGGACAATGGTACACAATTTGATGCCGAAGCATTCAAAGATTTTTGTGACCAGATTGGTACAAAGATCCATTTTGCATCAGTTAGGCATCTAGAGTCAAATGGGCTGGTAGAAAGGGCAAATGGCATCATAATGACAGGAATAATTAAGCTAATCTTCAATCAGCTCAGAGGAAAGTGGCCAGACGAGCTGATTAAGGTGGTGTGGAGCCACAACACAACTGCATCAAGATCAACTGGATTTACACCCTTCAAGCTCCTATTTGGTGACGAAGCTATAACTCCAGAAGAAGCAAAAGCAGGATCAATAAGAACAATAGCTTCGGCAGAAGACGAAGCTGGTTATCAAATAACAAAAGATACTATAGAAGGGACCAGACTTCAGGCTATAGAGCACATCAATAAATATCAGGTCGAAACAATAAAATGGCGTGACAGAAAAGTTTGATTGAAAAATATCAAGCCAGGACATCTGGTGCTTTGGAGAGTGGCCAATCCAGACACAGTGGGCAAATTGCAACTGAAGTGGGAAGGTCCTTTTTTGGTAGTAACTTCGTCAAGGCCTGGTTCTTATAGATTGAAGGATATGGACGGTAACGACATACCCAGATCTTAGAATGCGGATGAGCTTCGACGATACTATGTGTAATACAATGTAATTTTTTTTTTCATTTTTTCCTATGGCACCCTTTTCCTTTCAAAAGGGGAGAAAGGTTTTTAATGGGGCCATAGTTTGTAATTTTTCACTTATTTAGCCCTACGAGGGCAGAATCCCCCAAAAGATGTAATATGTAAAATCTGAGCATGCACCATTGAGTGCAAAAAAGAAAAACAGAGAGAAGCTCAAAAGACGTCCCCAAGGGGATGCAGAGCATGACGAAGCTGCAAAAAGTCGTTCCTAAGGGAGCGCAGCGTAAGTTTTCTGCTCAAAAGTCGTTCCTAAGAGAATGCAGAGCCAAAAGCATGACAAAGCTGCAAAAGTCGTTCCTAAGGGAGCGCGGCGTAAGTTTTCTGCTCAAAAGTCGTTCCAAAGGGAACGCAGAGCCAAATACCATCGAAATATAAGGTGAAGAAGTTCAAAAGTCGTTCCTAAGGGGATGCAGAACTTATATGCCACTGAAATAGAAGGTGAAGAAGCTCAAAAGTCGTTCCTAAGGGGATGCAGAGCTTAAGACTCAAAAGTCGTTCCTAAGGGGATGCAGAGTCTGGTTGTGGATTTGTGTGTGTGTTTGGACATTCATTTGCACAATACATTACATCATTCATTGCATTCATATACATTCATGTAGACATTCGTAGGATCATCATAATCATAACATAAAGCACAAACAGATACTTCAGCTTTGACAACAATGCTCCAATGAGCATGAAGAAGCAAAGATATGCTTCGTTGTGAACGAAAAGAAGGGAAGGTGTTTTTCGCCTTCGGCTTAGAATGTACAAGTTTCGTCCACAGCAAAGCAATTTATACATGGATGGAAAGGTAAAAATATATTACAAGGTATGGACAAATATACAGAGTAATGCTTAATTCTCGATTACAATGTGTTTTACAAGGATAATACAAATACTTCTAAGGGCTAGTTTGGAAGCACAATTTTCCCAAGGGAAAATGAACTAATTTTCCTTGGTAAAATGAAAATCCCTTGGGATAATATGGTTCCCAAACTCGCCCTAAGAGCTATGCAGGCAGGCCTAAAAAACAACTTTAGCGGCCTTCGGAATCTGCTTCGGTTTATTAATCTTCGGCATCATCATCCTACATACAACAAAGTCGTATAAGGTAAAAGGTAATCATAAGAAAAGGTAAGCAACAAGTATAAGTTTCATACCGGCTTAAGTAAGCTTCGGGCCTCGTCACTAGCCAAATCCTGACCACCCTTTGCCCAAATTTGTGTTATAAATCTACTTCCTATGCTTCAGGCTTCGCCGGGAATATCAACCAAATCTGTCGAAGATAGGCTGAAGGTAGGTCTGTTCACTATCTTCGCATGTGTACAGCCAGCTTTCAGAATTGCTGCAGCTGTACCACGAGAAGCTAGCAGGGCACAAAAGTCACCATGCCCCGCTATTACTTCGTCCAACGCCTCAACTTCACCTTCAATATGTTCAAAGGTGCTGGATATGTTTTCGGCCGAAGAAGTAAACTTTTCAGTGCTGGCCCCAACCGAGTTAAAACCTTTTTTAGTCGCTGCACGCAGCGGCTGTCAAAATCCAGACATATGTTCCGAAGTTCTTTCAAAGATTGCTTCACCTTCGTATTTTCAACAGCTTCAGCTTCGTATTTTGTCTGCAATTTTTTTCTTTCTTGTTCGAAACTCTCTGATTTTTGGAGAAGCTCCCTGTTTAATCTAGCATTTTCGGTTTGCGCTTCTGCAAGGGAGCCTTTCATTGCTTGAAGTAGGAAATATTTCTTTTCAAGAGTAGCTTCGTATTCTTTAATCTTGTTCTCTAAACTCTCGATTATAATTTCAATCTTTTTATCCTCGAGGTCTTATTGCATTTGCAGCACTTTGCTCAGAAACATACTCTGTACAAGTAGACCTTCATCAACAAACTTGCTTCGTCACAAAAACAAAAAGTAAAATTTTGTTTCGTCACAAGAATATTACCTTGAAATTAGAATAAAACAAACTATCGACGATATGTTGTCGTCGGTAGCTGCTAATATCGGCTTCGAGCTTCGGAAAACCGACACTCTTCGATAGAGTGCCGATTACCTTCGCCCCGGTACGGTCGTGAACGCATCCCAAGGCCTCTTCATCGATCCCGCTAAAGAGCATGGCTCCTAGCTGGTAGCCACAGGAAATGTCGTATTCCTGTAGCTCCTTCTTTTCGGTCTCAGATAGTTCTTGTCCGATCAGGTTCCGAAGCTCGAAATCTTTTTCTTCCGAAGCAGCATCGGCAATTTTCTTTCCTTTGTCAGGCACTGGTGCCATGACCTGTTCCGCAGCTGCAACTGTTTCTTCTGTAGGCATATCCAATAGCAATTTATCAATCCCAGATAATGTGCTCTCCAAGTTGGCAGCTTCGGCGGTAGCTGCAGCTTCAGCCGATATGTTTGCTTCAGTGGCAGCCTCGGCGCTTACAGCAGGTGCTATTTTAGATGCCGAGGCCGATGGTGGCGTCTTTTCAATGGCTTGCATTACGCTACCAATTATTCGCTTCTTCAGCCCATCTGCCTTTTTTGTGGCCTAAGGTTCTTCTTTCTTCTAAAAAAGCTTCGTCAGTTTCGGTCCTAGAGGGCTTAGCAGCTTGATAGGTAGAGATTCAGTCATTACCTTTAAAATTTCTGCCACTTTGGCAACTGGAGGTGTTGAGGGAGTCTCCTTTTCCTCTTCAGTCACCTTCGGCTCTAGGGATTTAGCTTTTCTTTTCTTTAAAGCTATCACCTTTGGCTTGGGACTGGATTTTCTCTTCTTTAAGATCTTCTCATCTTCTTTCACCATTCTGGCAGCTTGTCTGCTCAAAACGCTAACAACCATTTTTCTTTTTGCCCCTTCGGCACCCTTGTTGAGCCGCTCATAATCAGGGTATTCAAATTTTAGAGCGTCCATTACACAGTTTAACCTTTGTTTTGGCCGGGTGCCGAAGGCTGCTGTCATTAATTGGTCTTCCTTTTTAGTGTAGTTCCCCAAAATTTCATTACACATAGTTTCAATCATCTCCAGCCATTCTTGGCAAGGCTCTTTGAACTGTTTCTCAAACTTAAAATGATAGGGCAATCGAACAAGTTCATATTTTTTTCTTTGTTCCCTTTAGCTTTGGCATGCCCTAATCACTTGACGTTGGAGATGTCCTGTTGGCCAGGTATTCTTGCACTAGGTCTCTAGTGCATATTTGTTCAGCCACCACCCTGAATTCTACTGCGGCCAGCTGGCATGCTGACCCTGGCTACATGTTGCACAAAGGTCTGGTCATTCCGAAGCTTAAAGACAACGGGCACATGACCATCGTCATCAGTTTCCCCCTCTTCTTCTCATCGGCCTTGATATAAAACCATTCACCCTTCCAGCCGGTTGGCCATTTGGTGTGGTAGCTAAGAACTGGAGCCTTCGTATCCTTGCGGTATGCAAAATTGTAGCAGCCAAAATTTTCATGAAGACCGTCTACCCTGGCCTTCGTCTGATAGTGTAATTCGTGCACCCGACAGAATGCTTCGGCATCTGGGCTCATCCCTTGGCTTCGAAGGGCCCAGATGAAGATGCTGAGCCTAACAATGGCGTTAGGGGTCAGCTGATGAAGATAAATTTCAAAAAAATTCAAGACTTCTCCTATCATCTCGTTCAGAGGGGACCATAGTCCTGCTCTGAAAAAACTCTTGAAAACAACTACTTCATCATCTTTTGACACTGGGGTGGTCTCTTCTCCGGCAAATCGGATCAGTTTCCTTTCAGCTTCTCCAAAGTAACCCAGCTTCATCATCATGGGCACGTCGGCTTCAGACACAGTACATTTCTCAAAATCTAGGTGGCTGGGTTTTGATGGGATCAAAATGCTATAATCTTCCTCTTCTTCATCAACATTTTCTTCTTTAATGTCAGCCTATTCAGCTTCGACAGCAGATGTGCCTTCGTCAATGGTTCCCTCTGTCACAACTAGACCTGACTGTCTCATAACTTTGGAAATTGGAGCTGTCTCGGTGGCCTCGGTCTCCTCTCCTTCACGAGTCACCCTTACAGTCGAGCATACTCTGGCCATCTGATGGATTTTTTGCGGTTTTTACGAAGTTGATGTCTTTTGCAGTTTTGACGAAGCTCTCTTTTTTGACAAAGTCAACTCAAAATGATGGTCTGCTCGAGAGTGAAGTGAAAAAGCTTCGGCTATGGTTAAATTTTTTTAACAGCACAACAGTGCAAGGGCAATGAATGTTGTGATAACTCCACACCTACCCGTCTGTTTATATAGTGCTGCAGGTGGGAAGGTGAATCGCCAAATCGCCCGCACCCGCTGAACGGTGGGCCACCCGGCGCTTGGAATATTTTAATCGTTTCTTGACAACGAGCTTAGAGAAGGTGTTTTTTGGACCTTCAGCATTCTGAAGCCTTTGAGATTTTTTTCACGGATCAAGCTCGTTACGAAAAACGATCTAGCACCGCAAAGGGGCTACTGTTGGGGGCCTGCTTCTTCACCGAAGGTCCTCCAAGCAAAAACACCTTCGGCAGTATGATATGCGAACTGACACAGCATGTAGGAACAAGCCGAAGCTACAACCCAGAAAGCTTCGGCATAATGACACAGGGCGACACCGACTTAAAGAGGAAAAGACCGTTCAGTCCCTAATAGTTCGTGTCACATTTGTAATTTGTTATCAAGGACATAAATGTAATTTCGACCAGGGCTGCGTCCCGCGCCTATAAATAGGTGAACAGTAACCCTGTACTGTTCACGCTGACTTGTATTCACTCGCACGTCACGCCTGGATTTTTACCTTCTGTCAAGCCGAAGGTACAAATGTAACTTGATATTGTTCATGTTTATTCATAATAATATAATAAAAATGTTCTGATGATGTCATATGATTATTCATGTTATTTTCCATTTCATATGCTTCTACTTTCATTATTATATGCTGAGATGATGAAGGTACATCCTTCATGACCTTCGTCTGAAGACCATTATATCCTAAAGGAGATAATGCTTCGAAGGACGTAGGTCTTTAACCATTAACATTTTGTGTTGCCTTGTTCTTAACTCGTAGCATTTGAGAACAAGTCTCCAACAGCTACGTAGTGTATTCCTGGCCATTCACCTCGGTAGTGAAGATCGGGTCTGTACAACCCAGGCTGGAAAGGGATCATGACTCGTGGGTAAAGTATGCAACCTCTGCAGAGTGTTAGAAACTGGTATATCAGCCGAGCTCACGGTTAAGAGCATCCTTGGGATCCTCTTTGATTAGAAGAACTTTGGATACTTTTATGATGATGGTTAACAATGATGTTATAAATCTGATCTCTGGTATTTCCTCTTTTGAGGGAGTACTTTTGGGTAATAACTGGGTTTATTACTAAAACTTGGCTCTACTAATAATGATAAATACTTGACCAACTAAAAGCAACTGCTTAACCTCAACCCCACATGCAGCTAGTCCACTTTAGCCAAACGAGATATTTATTGAGTACGTTGATGTGTACTCACCCTTGCTTTACACACCACCCCCACCCCAGGTTGTCCCCATTGTACTCAGTGCTCAGGAGGTGATGTTGGCAACATGGAGGACTTCGAGGAGTTCTAGGATTACGACGAGTTCTAGTTTACTTAGTGGCAAACCCCCAGTCAGCTGCCTGTGTAGACTTATTATCTACGTTTCGTTTCTCCGCACTTTGATAGTTATCTTAAAGACAATGGTTATGTAATAGACTCTGTGGATGTCTCTGACATCTTGATGTAATTAAAGTACCTTTCCGCTATTTATTTCAAGCATTGTGTGATGATGTCCAACTATGTAATCGCTGTGTACGTGAGTTTCTGATCCTGGCACGTACATGGTTCGCATTCGGTTTACCTTCCAAAACTGGGTGTGACATAAGTGGTATCAAAGCCTTGCTGACTATAGGACCGCTAACCTAGACTAGAATGGTCGTCCTAAGGACTATAGACCCCTACTCTTACCTTGACCTTAGAGTTCTTTCAAAAGTTGGTCACCTTGACCAACTCTATGTTATCTACTTATCTCAAAAAGTTTTGTCTCACTTTTCTTTCTGTTTACTTTCTGGTCTCTTAGTTCTACTCTTACTCTTGTGCTTACGATGTCTTTTGTAGATGGCCCGTATCAGGTGCACTGCACGTAAGTCTATGATCCCCTTTTTGCCTTCTCACCTGGCGGAGCGTCCACTGTGTCGCACGGTGCCAGGTCAGTCCAGTCACCTGGAGAGACTGCATCGTCGCCTACATGAGGAGCAGGAGCGTCGATGCCAGGAGCAGGAGCAGTAGGACTCCTCCCCCTCGCCTCAGCAGGAGGTGGAGTCTGAGAGGCCGCCTTCCCCTACACCTCAGCCAGAGATGCCCCCGTGCACCACCACAGGGCATCCCGGCTGCTGGAGGAAACCCTGACGAAGACAGAGACGACGACGATGCCGGTGGCAGTTCGAGCCACGACACGGAGCTCTCAGAGGAGCCGGAGCCGGAGGGATGGATCGCTAGACCCATCACTCGTGACGCTGCTCGCGGGTGTCACTTCCACGACGCTCTCAACACCCTACTGCGTCGATCCTTTGACCGACACACTTGGTCCATCGAGTACCGTTGTGTAGTCTACCAGCATCGTCGTGGGTTATACCCGGACCACTGGGAGGCTACTTGCTTGGTGTATCGTTCGGACGATGATCTTCGGGGTGCAGAGGCCTTCTTAGAGCACAATTCTGTTACTGAGAGGGATACTGCAGAGGCAGCCATGCAAGATGCAGCACGACGGACACTTTCTCATTATTGCTCGTTGTTTAGCGGGGTAGATGATGGCCTCAACCTGAAGTACTACCCTCGCCATTCGACCGATAGTGCTAGAGGTGTGATTGTCTTGCCAGTTGGTGAGGGCAATCCCAGGCTAAACAGCATGGTCAACCTGGCTGCCGTGCTCAACACAGAGTTGGACCACACCCTTGACGAGTTGGGAAAGGTTCAGGCGGAGGTTATGGAATTGCATGCTAAGTGCGCAGCACGCCATTATCTGGATGGTGGTTCTCCCGCCCCTGTCGGGATTCGGCACCCTTACCATTCACCGCCCCGTGGTTGCTTCGACTATGGTACCCTAGACTGCAGGACCCTGATAGATTTGGATCCCTAGATCGACAGACTCGAAGTCTGTAATAATGCTTAGTTCACTGTCCTAGTCTAGTCAGTCTTAGTTAGAGTTAGTTTGCTTATCATATGTTGGATGCTTGTTATTGTGGACATGTACTGAAGTTGGATCTTTGTAATGATTGTCAACAAGGTGTGGGTATCCCCTGCAACTTGGTGTAGTTATTAATAAAGTCGGTTATTTGGTTGGGTAATCCATTTATTTCCTCTTTATTTGAGAAGCTGTCAGTGAAGATGGTCATTTGTTCAGTGCTATGAGGATTTTCTATACATCTTTTCTTATGCTGAAAGACTGCAGAGTCAGATTTGATTTATGTGTGTGATTTCTACAGATGTCTGAGAACAGGCGCAGAGGTGTGAGGCGTGCTCATCCAGAACAGCAGGCACCCCAAGAGGAGGCAACTCCGCAGCAGCATTTGCCACCGCCACCCCCGATGACCATTGAGCAAATGTTCTTGATGCAGACCCAAGCAGTCTAGGCAATTGGTCAGACCTTAGCAGCCATGCAGCAGGTGCAGCAGCAGCCACCACCGCCTCAGCCTCAGGTGCAAGTTCAGATGCCTCAAGTGCCCAGAGATAAGCGGGCAGAATTCATGAGGGGCCATCCCCCAGTTTTTGCCCATTCTGCTGATCCCATGGATGCCGAAGATTGGCTACATACCGTGGAGCGTGAGTTGCACACTGCCCAGTGCAACGATCGTGAGAAGGTGTTGTACGGTCCCCGACAGCTGAGGGGAGCAACCCAGTCTCGGTGGGAGTCTTACCTCACCACCCATGCCAACCCTGAAGCCATCACTTGGGAAGAATTCAGGGACAACTTCCGTCGCTACCATGTGCTCGAGGGACTGATGATAGTGAGGAAGGAGGAGTTTCTCGCCCTGAAGCAAGGTCCCCTGTCCGTCAGCGAGTATAGAGACAAGTTTCTGCAGCTGTCATGTTATGCCCCAGAAGATGTCAACACGGATGCCAAGAGGCAGTACCGCTTCTTGAGAGGATTAGTTGATCCCCTCCACTACCAGCTGGTGAACCACACCTTCCCTACCTTATAGCATCTGATCGACAAAGCAATCATGACTGAAAGGAAGCGTCGGGAGATGGAGGACATGAAACGCAAGATTGGTGGATCTCAGGTCGGGAGTAGGAGCCGTCCTCGCTACTCAGGCAACCCACCTCAGCCATTCAAGCAAGGTCACCAGCACTAGCATCAACGTCAGCATCAGAACTAGCAGCAGTAGTACCAGAGGCAGTTTCCTCAGCAGCAGCAGCAGTATCGTCAGAATAACCAGTAGGGAGGAAATCAATACCAGCGTCAGAGTAACCAGATAGCCCGTCTTCCTGCCCCAGCAACCAACCAGAACAACCAAGCAGCGCCAGCGCAAGGAGGAAGTTGTGTGTGTTTCCACTGTAGGGAACAAGGCCACTTGACGAATCATTGCCCAAAGAAAGCAGCTCAGCAACAGCCAGCTCCCAATGCCACAGTCAGGCAGAATGCAATGCAGCAAGGAGGCAACAACCGTGGGGAGCCTCGTGCCCAGTATGGAAAGGTGAACCACTTGGAGGCCGACACAGTCCAGGAGACTCCAGGAGTGGCACTAGGTACGTTTTCAGTCGAGTACCATTCTGCAAATGTCTTATTTGATACTGGAGCAACGCATTCTTTTGTGACTGTATCATGGGTAGAAACACATAATATACCAGTAGCACCCATGTATCCACCTATGAGGGTTAGTTTAGTTGGTGGAAGAACCCAAACGGATAGATTTTGCCCTAGTGCAAAGGTTCAAATAAGGGGGATAGAGTTCACCGCTGATTTAATAGTTATGGGTAACCAGGATACAACTATAGATGTCATCCTAGGGATGAATTGGCTAACCAAGTATCAAGCCAGTATCAGTTGTGACAAGAGAACGGTGAAAGTAGTGTCCTTATCAGGAGAAGAAGTGTTAGTAGAGTTGGTCTTGTCTGGACCAAGGAAAGGAAGTTGTCACCAAGTCACCTCCCATATTGAGGAGATTAAACCATCAGAAGCTATCAATGTAGTATCAGAGTTCCTAGATGTGTTTCCCGAGGAGTTACCAGGTATGCCACCTGAAAGGAAGGTTGAATTCGCCATAGAGCTTATACCAGGCACCACCCCTATCTTCATTAAACATGAATAAACATTAACAATATTCATATTACAATGGTATCTTCGGCTTGCCAAAAGGTGAGAGAGCGAGAAGAGCGCGAGAGCGATTACAATTCAGCGTGAACAGTACGGTGTTATTGTTCATCTATTTATAGGCACGGGACGCAGCCCGGATAAAAGTACGTTTATACCCTGGCAACTATCTATAATCTTAACAAGGACTGTTAAGGACTGTATGGTCTTTATTCTTCTCTAGTTGTTATCACGCTTGAGCTTCGTCGACATATTCAGCCGAAATCTTTTGACCTCTAGCTTCGTCAACATGTTCAACCGAAGTTCTCCGTCCTAATACCGAAGCTTCCTGTAACTATTCATAATCATGCTGAAAATATATGGTTAGTCACATTTTTTAGGACCTTCAGAAGAGGAAGGCCCCCAACAGATGCATACACCAATTTACGAAGTTACCAAATTAATATTTAATGTATTTGAGTCTTAGATGCGCATTTTGAAATAGGGAAAACTGTTGCAGGGGTTAGCTTAAAATTAACCGTAGACGATAAAAAGTAGCATGTAAAATTGGACCTTTCTTTTACCTTCGATGAGTAGGAGCGAGAGAGCAATAGAGCACGCAGCAGAGGCGACCTTGCGATGGCGGCAAGCCTCCAGCAAGCGCGAGCATGACGTGGGACCTCCCACATGGCGAGGACGGTGGCCCGAACAGTGCGACAGCAGGAGTTTTGACGAGGTACTGCGCAGCACGGCGGCGAGCAACAGTGGGGGAAACAGCCGGCGGCGTGGGCGCGCAGGCAAAATTGTGCAGCAGAGCAGCAACTCCGGCGATGTCGTGGCTTTGGCAAGAGGTTCCGGCGAGCTGACGGAGTTGGGTGCATGGAGTTGAGCAGGGGAGGAGGGTTTGACGAACTGAGCAGGGAGCAGCTGAGTAGGGCTCTTAGCACCGAGTCACAAGGGAAGGTTCAGGGTGCAGATCACCGGCAAGGTGATGGCCAGAGTAGAAGCACGACAGTAATTTCGCTAGGGTGTGTAGGAGATAGCGAGCAGAGGAGCGAAAGTGGTTGCGAGCTGCGTGATCTAGAACGATTCCGTGAGCACTGTAGCAGCTAGAAGAAATGGAGTGAGAGAAGGGGAAGAAGTTGCTGGTACTTTATAGGAGAGTAGGCAAGGAAAAGAGGACAGTTGATGACGCCATTCATGCATTTTGATGGCCATTGTGCACTATTGATTGCTAGAAAAACGCTAACAGTAAAGCTCTATTCATAGTTGTTATCAATGGGAGGAGAAATGACTTAGTGAGACCAAGAGCTTGGCCACATGGAAAGGGTAACGGGCGAGGAGCGGACACCGTCCACGTCAAGGAAGCGAGGCGAGGTGTTGAGCTGGTGAGCGCGGTCCGACAGCGGCCTTCTTTTTTTTTCTTTTTCATGCGCGAGAGCACGGTGAACGGGACGTGCGGACGACCAACCTGCTCATACGAGGAAGAAACTCAGGGAAAAGAAAATGGAGTGGTGGAGCTCGCATGTAAGTGTAATAGAGAGAGAATGGAGTTGGCACGTTGGCTTGGGTGGGATTCGGCTCGGGTGTGTGAGCGAAGGTTTTTTTTATTTACAAATCCTTTTCTCTTTAAATAATAGAATATATATAATCAATATAAATATTTCAAAAATTCAAAATAAAACTAAGAATATCATTGACATATTTTCACGCAATATTGTACCAACTTATTATATTTCTATGGAAAGATTCGCGCCAAGAAATAAACCCCAATAATAAATATACATATGTATGTATTCCAAAAATGAGAATGAATTCAAGAATATTATTAACGCTATTTTTTTGGAAAACATTATTTAGTAAAATTTTACTATTTTAACAACCGAGGTTTTTTTCAGGGAATTAAATCCAGGAATTAGATTTGTAAATCAATTCAAACCAAATTTGTGCTTCAACATGAATGCATCACGCACTTGATAAAATTTATTTATTCAAGAAATTACTCAATCCATTATTTAAAAACATAAATATTTTTCCTATCTATTAGAAGTTAATAATCCAAGCTGAGTTGTTAGGGGTCTTCGTCTTCATCTTCCGAAGGTCCTCAAAAACATGATTTAACAACGTTTTCCAAGTGTGACATATGAACATGTACCTTCAGACTCAGGTTAAAACCATACATGAAGTGAAAAGCATGGCTGAGACGAAGGCTGATGTTGCTCCGAAGCTACACGCAAGGGAGCTTCGGCTAAATGGCGAAAAAAGGAACCGACTTAAAGGGAAAAAGGTTATCTAGTCCCCGTTGGGTTATCCATAAGTCAATAGTAAATATAAAGGGCATGAATGTAAATTTACACAGGCTGCGCCTTGTGCCTATAAATAGATGAACAGTACCCCCGTACTGTTCACGCTGACTTGTACTTGCTCGTGCGTCACGCTTGTACTTTCACCTTCTGTCAGGCCGAAGGTACAAATGTAATTCTATGTTGTTCTTATTCATTCATGTTTATATAATAAAAGATATATTATAATTTCATATGATTATCCATGTTATTTCTCATGTTTCATATGCTTCGTCTTTCATTGACATATACTGTGATTATGAAGGTACGTCCTTCATAACCTTTGTCCAAAGATCGTTATAACCTTAGGGAAATAATGCTTCGAAGTACGAAGGGCATTAACCATTAACCTATTTTTGTGTTTCCTTGTTCTTAACTCATAGCATTTGAGAACAAGTCCCCAACATTGGCGCCCACCTCCGGTGAACTCATTCGACCACCTTCGGCAAGCTCTGACCTTAGTCATGCCGCCGAAGAAAGCTTCAGCGCCAGGGGCTGTTGCACTGCAGCCACTGGACACAAACCAGGTGACTCTCTCTCCGAGAGGCTCGAAGCCAGAAGAGAAAGGCCACCAGTCCAACACTCCAGGAGGAGGAGTTGGACCAAGAGATCAGGGACATGGAAATCATCCATCAACAAGTTCATAGGAAGAAGGAGAAGATGGCTCGGTTGGCCGATCTTCAAAGGAAGATCGACGAAGCTACTGAAGAAGTGCGTCATCTTGCTCAATATGAACAAGACCGAAGGCCCCAACACAGGGAGCTTCGTCAGGAAGGCCTATTCAACGAGGATGGATGGTATGATGATTTTAATCATGATACCTTTACTTTTGATGATGCTTCTCCCTTGGCAGCAGAATTGCAGGCTATCCCATGGCCACAATCCTACAAGACACCCCAGCTAGATAGGTTTAGGCTGTTACACGGATAGGGTCGCCACTCTGAGGAAGAAGCAACCAAGGAACGCGAAGATGATCTGAAAGCCAAGTATCCTGAACTCTTTGCTATTCAACCCTGAATATTGGGGTGAGATTCTTTTAAGAGGGATAGGTCTTTAACACCCTGAATTTTGGGGTATAAAAATTTCTTTGCTCTGTACTCAAAATTCAGGTGTTACTCTTTCCTTTCTTCGCTTTTCTTTTCCCTTTATTAAAACAATAGAGAGTTATTTTGTTCTATGTTGATGGGAGCCCTAGAAGTGTTTTGGTTGTTGAATTCATGATGTTGCATAGTGTTTCTAAAAGCAAGAAGTGTTTGAAACATATTAATATATCTTATAGAAGTTTCCGATAAATTTTAATATTTTTTGAATATTTTTCTATTTTTCAAAATTCAAAATCTATTTATTTGAGGCACTTAAAACATTTTTAAAAGTTCTAAATATGTTTTTGAGTTTATTGGATGCCAAATCATGTCTAGGAATTTTCCTACAATTTTTGAAGCCTTCGAGATATTTTTCCAATAATTAAAAGTGATTTCAGCCTTTTTTGGAATTCTTTTTAATTAAACAAATTGGATAATTACAAAAAATAAAATATCTTCAAACCCTAGAAATATATATATGGTTGGAACCCTCTCGTAGAGCCCTTTCCAAATTTCAGAAACGTTTCCCTAGTTTAGATCCGCACTGGAATTGCTCGCCGAAGTTCGATACTGTTCTAACTCCGGTGACAACTCCGGCGAGTAATCACTTTCGATCTGTGCATCGTTGGCAGAATAGGAGTAGACATGGCCAAATGGGCGGCACGGCACGGCCCGGCCCGGGCACGGTCAGGCACGACACGGTTAGGGCACGGCCCGTTTGGCCCGTTTAATAGTCGTGTCGTGCCGGCACGACACTAGTGCCTGAGGCCAGGCCCAAGCACGGCACTAAGCCTGCTTAGCCGTGCCGTGCCGGCCCGTTTAGCCCATATAGCCCGTTTAGCCCATATAGCCCGTTTAGCACTACACCACAGAATTTTAGTCAAATATTCACAAACACAGTTAAAACATACTAAAATAGTTAATATTGAACTGTTTAGTGCAATGGCTGACTCATTAAAAATCTATTTAGGTAAAAACTCACCCTTATGAGAAAACCCTAGATAAGAAAAAAGATTACAGCACACAGCTAACTAGTCGTTGTTGGAGCGAAGGCAGAAACGCCACCCTTCGCTCGAAGTCTCCGCTGCTTAGCCGCTGCTCTGACAGAGACAAAGCAGGCAGGGACACCCTTCGCTTGATCGGCACCAGACGAAGACCGGCGACGAAGGCATCCCACAGTGCGGCCTCGTCCAGCTCAGAGGCCCACGTGCGATCCGGCCCATTGTAACGGGCCCTGCGTGGCCGCCGCGTGTTACGGGCCTAATTTGTAAAGGCATCCCTGTAATTACAGTCTGTAACCCTGCTTTATGGGAATATTCTAGGGATAACCTAGGTAGCTGAGGGCACATGCGTCCTTAACACAAGACGCTGGGCGCTCAGGTACCTATAAATACCCCCGCACAGTGCCCGTGAGAGGCCTGGTTAATAGAGCTATTTGCCATCTCACGCGTAACCCTACTGTCTACACTGTTCACCCCTGTTGGCCTTCTTGCGACTGATAGCAAGTTCCAACATTTGGCGCCCACCGTTCGTGCTACGACAAAACCACCTGCGATGGCACCCAAGAGAGCTAACCCGAAGGCCGACGAGGCGGCGAAGGCAGCACTGCTTGCCGCAAGAAAGGGCAAGGCCCTCGCCCTCACCCAATCCACCCACCAAGAGCCCACTGAAGACAATGTTCCCCACACCTGCGAAGACGACACCTTCCGCACCTGCGGGCCCGAAGGACAATCGCAGCCGCCCCCAGGCTTCGCCCCACTGGAAGGCGCGGACCTCACCGAGGACGGTGAGGTCCTCGGCGTCTCAACAGAAGAACAGCTACAGTTGCGCGCCCTGCGCCTCAAGAACCGCAATCTCCAGAGGCAGAAAGAGATACTGGAGGCCAAGCGCCAGCGTGTGTCCGCACTAGCCAAAGTGCGGCAAATGATACGCGACGAGGAGCAAAAGGCCCAAGACCTCAAGCGCGAGATCGCGTTGATGCAGCGCGAAGGCCACCTTGGCCTGCAGCAAGAGCCACCCCTCCAACCGGAAGACACGCGCAAAGGCCACCTCGGCCTGCAGCATGGGCCACCCCTGCAACACCGAGCACAGCCGGAGAACCCGCGTTTCCCCCAGCGTGACTACACCTTCCAGCACGGCGCGCCATTCCAAGGGGTCAACTACCTCGACGAGCGAAGTCCCTTGGCGCCACACCTGCAAGTGACGCCTTGGCCAGCTAACTTCCGAGCAGGGACCTATCCCAAGTACAACGGCAGCACCGACCCGGCGCAATATATAATGAGTTATCAGGTCGCCGTTGCATCCGCCGGAGGGGACGACGCCATAATGGCGAAGTCTTTCATCATCGCCCTAGAGGGCCCAGCACTCACCTGGTTCACCAGATTGCCTCCACTGTCCATTGATTCATGGAGAAGTCTCAGGGACAAGTTCCTGCTCAACTTCCAAGGGTACCGCCCAGACACCGACGCCTTGGCCGAGCTCTCGCTTTGCAAGCAGCTGGAAAAGGAGACTCTGCGGGAGTATTACCGCAAATTCTTAACACTCAAGTCACAGCTGCCCTCCGTCGATGATCAGATCGCTATCCACTACGCCATCAGTGGCCTTCGTGCCGGCGTCCTCTACAGCCACTGTATCAGAGATCCACCCAAGAACCTCCAGGAGCTATATTAGCTCTTTGAAAAATATGCCAAATCCGAAGAGCTCCACCAGCGCAAGGTTGAGTCACAGCGGAAACCCAAAGATGCCCCGCAGTCCAGCCGCACGTGGACGAGGACTCCGCAGCCAGACTCCGGTCGAGACGGCCGCAGTCAGCAGCAAGTGCACAACATCGCCAACCAGCATCCCGCTGCTGACCCCCCTCGTCGCCAGGAATATCCCCCCAGGGTCGCGGAAATGGAACTCGTGGCAGGGGCCGAGGGCGCGCACAGCCGCCGCGCCGATTCTACTGCCTTTTCCACGGCGAAGACTGCGCCCACCAAACCAAAGACTGCCCCGAAACGAAGGCCACCAGAGACAGAATGGCGCGGGCGCAGCCAGCCGACAATCCCAGAATTGTCGCGCACAATTACCAGCCACCCCCTCCACCATACATCCACGCTCCCGCCCCGCATCCACCGCACCACGCTTACCAACACCATCAGGAAGTACAAATCGTACCTCCTCCACCCCCACCACCACACCAGCAACATCAAAACATCCCCCACGCCCCAAAGCAGGAAAACTTCGCCGATCAGCCATATCGCGGAGTCATTCACATGATAACGGGGGGGTCCAGCACTGACTTCGACACCAAGAGGCAGAAGCGGGACCACTACCGCATCATCAACCATGTCGCCGTCACTGGCCCAGTTGTGCAGACAAAGTGGTCCCACATACCGCTAACCTTCGACGCACGAGACGTCGACCTCCGCAGCGCCCCACACATCGACGCTATGGTCATCAATTGCAGCGTGGCAGGCTGGGACTTACACAAAGTCCTAGTCGACAACGGCAGTCAGGCGGACATCATCTTCCTCCACGCCTTCGACCGCATGGGTATAAGCCACAGCCTGCTCAAGCCTTCGGACAACCCGTTGTATGGCTTCGGCGGCAAGGGCACCTTTCCCGTTGGCAAAATAGAGTTGCCCCTCTCCTTCGGTGTAGCACCCAATGCCCGAAGTGAGCAAGTAACCTTCGACATCGTCGACATGGTATATCCATACAACGCCATCATGGGCCGGGGCTCCATCAATAAGTTCGAAGCTGCCATCCACGGACTGTACCTATGTATGAAGATACCAGGTCCGCTTGGCGCTATTACGGTCTATGGCAACCAGCAGACGGCGCGCAACATAGAACAGGACTTCGTGCCCGGTCAGAGGAACGTGCACTGTCTCACGACCCAGTGCGAGGTCCCTGCGCCCGCCAGCCCAACCGATAAACAGCACGACAAGGCACAGCTGCAGAGCCAAGACGGGACCAAGACTGTCCCCCTCGATCAGGCCACGCCCAAGCAGACAGTCACTATCAGCGAAGACCTTACCTCACATGAAGAAGAAAAGCTTCTCTGCTGCCTGTCCAAGAATAAAGATGTCTTCGCCTGGTCCGCCCTCGACCTGGTCGGAGTCAGCCGATCCATAATTGAGCACAGCTTGGGGATTGACCCTTCGGTGCGACCAAAAAAGCAAAGGCTTCGCAAAATGTCCGACGAAAAGACAGAAGCCGCCAAGGCGGAGGTGCACCGCCTCCTAGAGGCTAAATTCATCGAGCCAGTGGCTTACCCCACGTGGCTCTCCAATGTTGTAATGGTGCAGAAAAAAGCGGGAAATGGCGAATGTGCATAGACTTCACCAGTCTCGATAAGGCCTGCCCAAAGGACAATTTCCCGTTGCCACGGATCGACAAAATAGTCGATAGCGCGACCGGATGCGAGGTCATGTCACTCCTCGACTGCTTCTCCGGCTATCACCAGATATACATGAAGGAGGAAGACAAGGCTAGCACCAGCTTTATAACACCCTTCGGCACATATTGCTTCATCAGAATGCCGGAGGGACTCAAGAATGCCGGGTCCACCTTCTCTAGACTCACCAAAACAGTACTCAAAGGGCAGGTTGGCAGAAATATATTTACATATGTGGACGACATCGTCGTCGCTAGCAAGAATAAGGAGGACCACCTCGCCGACCTCGCCGAGACATTCGCAAACATGCGAGATGCACGACTCCGCCTAAACCCAGAAAAGTGTGTCTTCGGTGTTCGCCAGGGCAAGATATTGGGCTACCTGGTATCACATCGCGGCATCGAGGCCAACCCAACCAAGATCCAGGCCATCGTAGACATGTTGCCTCCGCAGTCCGTCAGGGACATCCAGCGTCTGACAGGCAGATTGGCCGCTCTCAACAGATTCATCTCCAGGTCCGCCGAGCGAAGTCTCCCCTTCCTCAAAACACTTCGCGGTGCAAAAGACTTCGCCTGGGGACCGGAGCAAGCAGCGGCCTTCGCCTCACTAAAACAGTACCTGTCGGAGCTGGCCATCCTCACGAGCCCCGACTCCTCGCTACCCCTATTGCTCTATGTCGCGGCTTCGCTGCACGCGGTCAGCACGGCACTAGTGCAGGAGCAGACAGTTGAGGGCGCGGTCAGACAGTGCCCTGTTTACTATGTCTCCGAGGTACTGACACCGTCCAAATGCAACATGACAGAGCTGGAGAAGATCGCCTATGCAGTCGTTATGTCTTCGCGCAAACTGCGCCATTACTTTGAAGCATTCAAGGTCCGAGTCACCTCAGACAGGGGGCTCGGCGAACTATTCAGAAACCCGGAGGCATCGGTGAGGATTGCCAAGTGGGCAGCCGAACTTTCCGGCTACCACATCAACTTCGAGCCCAGGACAGCCATCAAGTCACAAGTCCTGGCAGACTTCGTCATCGACTGGACTGGGCCAATAACACAGCCGGACCCGTCCACAGAGAAGGTTTGGACCATCCATTGTGATGGCGCATGGTGCCATGCGGGGGCAGGCGTCGCTGCAGTCGTCACCTCACCAGCCGGAGTCAAACACAGATATGCAGCACGCCTCAGCTTCGCTCTGGAATCCGACAGATGCACAAACAATATAGCAGAGTATGAAGCGGTTATCCTCGGCCTCCGCAAGCTAAGGGCCCTCGGAGTCACCACATGTATCATCAAAACAGACTCCAAGATAGTTGCCGGCCAGGTCGAGAAAGACTATGCAGCAAAAGACCCCGCGCTCATGCAATACCTCGCGGCCATCCGAAGTCTCGAGAGACAGTTCAAGGGATTCACCTTGCAGCATGTGGATAGGGCCAAGAACGAGGAGGCCGATGCATTGGCCAAGGCTGCCGCCAGGGGCGAGCCCTTGCCCTCCGACGTGTTCTTTCACACCATCGGCACGCCAGCCGTCCGGAGCCCCGAAGGGCTCCAAATAACTAATGATAGCGAGGGCCACCGCATAGTCAACCTAATCATGACCGAAGACTGGCGGGCACCAATAACCCTGTTCCTACAGGGGTACTATCATCCAACCGACGTCAGTGAGGCCAAGCGCCTCAGACATCGAAGCCGGGACTTCGCACTGATTGAGGGCCAACTCTACAAGAAAGGGGTCAGTCAGCCAATGCTTAAGTGCGTGACCGAAACCGAAGGCATGCAGATCCTACGTGAAGTCCACAGTGGCACGTGCGGCTCCCACGCAGGGCCAAGGGCCCTAGCTGCCAAGGTGATCCGCCAAGGGTTTTACTGGCCCGCAATGATCTGCGCCGCAAATCGGGTCGCAAGGTCCTGCGAAGCCTGCCAGAAGTTTTCTCCTCGGTCAGGCAGCCCCTCGCAGTATACAAAGCTGATTGCCCATACATGGCCTCTCCAGCGCTGGGGCCTGGACATTGTCGGGCCCCTGCCCACCGCTCAGGGGAACCTCAAGTTCATCTTCGTAGCCGTCGAATACTTCACCAAATGGATCGAAGCGAGGGCTGTTTCTACAATAACATCAAAGACTGCCCAAAAATTCTTCTGGCAAAACATTGTTTGCCGCTTCGGAGTACCGTCTGAGCTAACAGTTGACAACGGCAAGCAGTTTGACAGCCAAGATTTCAAGGATTTTTGTTTCTCCATCGGCACCAAGCTTGCCTTCGCTTCAGTCTATCATCCGCAGTCCAACGGGGTCGTGGAGCGCGCCAATGGGAAAATCTTCACAGCTGTCAAGAAGATGCTCCTCGATGAAAAAAAGGCAGATGGACCGATTTATTACCGGAGGCAGTCTGGGCGCTAAACACAACTGAGTGCAGGGCGACTGGGTTCACTCCATTCCGCCTTCTATACGGATCGGAGGCCATGACCCCGCAAGAAATAAAGCATGGGTCCCCGCGTACAGTTCCGTCAGCCATCCCCGACGTGGACGAGCCAACTTCAAAAGATCTCGTTGACGGAGACCGGGTCTTCGCCCTACAGGCCCTAAACAAATACCAAGCCCAGACCAAAGCATGGCGCGACCACGCAGTCATCCTGAGGGAGTTCAGCGAAGGGGACCTCGTACTCGTCCGAACAGCTCGGACGGAGTCCAGGGGCAAGCTGGAGCCCAAGTGGGAGGGCCCCTTTATAGTCAAGACAAAAGCTTCCCCCAGCGCCTACAGGCTCACAACGCCAAACGGCGAGGACCTGGAGCACTCCTGGAACATCGACAACCTCCGCAAATTTTTTGTTTGACTCATCGGGGCTGATTCTGCCCTTGTAATTCGCCAAAAACAATCTTGTACCGGCCCGCACTCTTTTCCTCCCGGGGGGTGAGGTTTTTAACGAGGCGGAGCCATGTAATATATGTGTGAAAAATCCCCCGCAAAAACATGCGTCGAAAAAAGACCGCGACGACGGTCTTCGACATTCGACCAATTCGAGGTCACCGCGAGGCTAAGCGCTAGCCTCCCTCGCGTGCGACAAATCCGCGCAGAAGTCGCCTAAGGGTGCAGCCGGACTAGCACAACAAGTGCGAAAAAACCCGAAGTCTATCGCAAAGACTATCCGCGCAGAAGTCGCCTAAGGGTGCAGCCGGACTAGCACAACAAGTGCGAAAAAACCCGAAGTCTATCGCGAACACTATCCGCGCAGAAGTCGCCTAAGGGTGCAGCCGGACTAGCACAACAAGTGCGAAAAAAACCCGAAGTCTATCGCGAAGACTATCCGCGCAGAAGTCGCCTAAGGGTGCAGCCGGACTAGCACAACAAGTGCGAAAAAACCCGAAGTCTATCGCGAAGACTATCCGCGCAGAAGTCGCCTAAGGGTGCAGCCGGACTAGCACAACAAGTGCGAAAAAACCCGAGGTCTATCGCGAAGACTATCCGCGCAGAAGTCGCCTAAGGGTGCAGCCGGACTAGCACAACAAGTGCGAAAAAACCCGAAGTCTACCGCGAAGACTATCCGCGCAGAAGTCGCCTAAGGGTGCAGCCGGACTAGCTCAACAAGTGCGAAAAAACCGAAGCCTACCGCGAAGACTATCCACGCAGAAGCCGCCTAAGGGCGCAACCGAACTAGTACAACAAAACCAGAAACGACAGCATCAAACCATCCGCGCTAAGACCGACTATAATCACACCAGCACAGCATAACAAAACATACCAGACAAAGTACACAACGCCTTCGCAGGCACAGGCAAGCGAGGGCACACGACTTCATCTTACAAGCCTTTACACATATACAAGCGAGGGCGCCACACTCTACATCGGCTCAACCTTAGGAATAATTCCCATCTCCCTATAATTAAATAACATTATCCTAAGCTCCTCACCCGCAAAAAGACTCCGCAATTCCCCTTCCCCTCTACTCGCGGCGGCGGGCAAAGACAACAGTTCCTGCCGACCAGCCCTACTCACACGAAGCCGACCCCTTTCCTCCGTACTAACCCTACGCTTTGCAACCGCCCTTCGCCGACGGCGCCCGGTGTTAGGACCTGGCACATCTTGCGCGTCCGCGGCATGTGGCGAGGCCTCCGCCGCAGCCACGTCCAAGGCCGCAAAATAGTCCAAGTCCTCCTCCGACGACTCCTCAGTCCACTCAACCGAGCTCCCAGAGTCAGTAAAATCAAAAAACTCAGATGCAGATCCACCATATTCATTACCACCTTCCGCGGTCGAAGCCGCCAAAAATTTAGTAGTAGCGGTTGCGTGCGCAGGCCCAAAATCTTGAACCTGCGCAGGAACCAAAGTTCAGCAACACATCCAAAATTCCCCAACCCTATACACCCACTACGCCACCTGCGAGGGCCCTGGCGCTGCGGAAGCCTCCGCCATTGGCTCCGCCGCTGCTTCCGCTGTTGTTTCCGCCGCCACCGCCGCGGGATCTTCAGCACTCGGCGCAGCAGCCGCGGGGGCATCAGGTGCGCCTTCGGCCACCTTCGGGGGCAGGTCTACGCCGGCCGCTGCGGATGTGGGGGCATCCGGTGCGTCTTCCACGGTCTTCGGGGTTGGCTCCAGGACGACCCCGGACACGGCCTCCGCAGGGGTCGGCTCCGGGTCAGACAGCGCGCTGTTCAACGCCCCGAAGTCGTCCACCCGCTCGCCACGCAACGCCTAAGACAAAACACGCAAAATTCAGCAAACACACGCACACCCCACATCCAACAAACGCCAAACAAACGAAAATGTTACCTGAGCCATCGCCGTCTCCGCCCGCTCCCTGACCACCTCGCGACCGTGCGGACCCCACATCCGGTCGTAGAGGGCCCCGGCAGAATCCTTCACCACGAGGTCTTCAACCTTATAGACATCTCGATCAAAATCTTCATCCGCCTGGTCGAAGACCTCGAAGTGCCGGCACCCTTCGCGGGAGAGCGCGTTCATCGCCCCCTCGCAGGTGACCAGGGAGGCGTACGACATGAACCCCCCCACGACAGCGGGGAGTTCCTGCAGTTCTTCCTGCACCCATTCCAGACAGCGAAGCCCGGACTCTCGGTCCGGCACTTTGAAGTCACCGGTCCGCGCACCCAGCTCACGATATGTGCTCACAAGCTGTGTGCGCGTCCGTTCGGCCTCCGCTCGCATCGCGGCCTCGGCCCGCTCCACGCGGCTCTCCAGGGCGATGAGCCGCTCCTGCAGCTGCTCGGCGCGCTCCCTGGCAATATTTCCCTCCACTCGGGCCAGCTTGGCCTCCGCCTGCGAAGCTTGCGCCTTGGCGAGGGCCTCGTTGGTCTCCCTCCTCTCCCCCGCCAATTGGCGCCGGAGGTCAGCCTTCTCTCCCTCCAGTGCGGCCACCTTGTCCGCCAGCTTGCGACACTTGCTGTCGGCGGCCGATTTCTCTCGGACGGCGTCAGCATGTTGTGTCCGAAGTCTCTCGACTTCGGCAGACACAACTGCCGTGAGGGCCCCCAACACCGTGCGGTTGGCAAAGTCAGCCACCTGCACAACACGCATAAGACCACGGCCCCGTTAAAAAAAAAGAGCCAGCGAAGTCCGTTGAAAAAAAGAGAGAGAGAGAGAGAGCGAAGTCCGGCTCAGCGGACCTGACTTAGCGACTCCACCACCTCCTTTAGCCGGCGGGACGCAGCGCCCGCCTCATCCCTCACAGCCGCGAGGGCCGCCACCTCGCCTCCGGCGCTAAGAGCCCCGCCCTTCGCCTTCGGCGCTGCGGCAGCAACCGCTGTCGCCGCGGCAGGCGCAACTATAAC
Organism: Zea mays; assembly: GCF_902167145.1. NCBI lineage: Eukaryota > Viridiplantae > Streptophyta > Magnoliopsida > Poales > Poaceae > Zea > Zea mays. The sequence goes on from NC_050099.1 coordinate 211,656,075, forward strand.
AAGTTGGCCTTCGTCCGACCCTGCAACGTATCAACGAAAAAATAATAATACATTAAAAAAAAGAGCCAGCGACTTACCACCAAGATAGTCCTCCACACAAATGTCGGTGGCGAAGTCGGCGACACGCTTGCCTGCCGACGGCAACGCTCGGGCCGCCTTCGCGGCCTCCGCCACCCTGCTGGGCGGCGGCGCAGCCTTCGCCAGTTTGGAGCCTCCGGCGCCCGCCGCTGCCTCTGGCGCCTTGCTAGACGCAGGGACGCCTGACTTCGCCGCCAGCGGTGGCTTGCCTCCGCCGGGGGCCGCAGCCTTCGCCGACCCCCGCTTTTGCCTCTTTGGCCTGGCTTCAACAAGCCTGACAGCCGCCTGGCGCTTTTGTGCAGCCCCATGGCGATCCTTGTCCATCACTGCCGACACAACAGCAGCAATATTCCGCCCGTAAGGAAAAACTCTCCATTTGCGAACCATGCGAGATGTAAAAACGTCCCCGCTGGCCGCGCGGGGGATAGGAACATTCCTAGGCCAGCAACCCCCGGTAACCTTCAGCATCCGAGCCGAAGACTCCCGGAGCTCGGGCGAAGACATCCTTTCCCCCGGGGCCGCGCACGTCCTCATCAACTCTCTAGCAAAGCCATCGGAAACCCCAAGTCCTCCCATGGCAGTACCTAGTTTCCTCTTCTTAGAGGATGGGGCGGCCGCCGGCGCAGGGTCGTCTTTAGTCTCCACCACCGGTTTCTTCCCTCGGCGGTCCGCATCGTCTTGACCAGGGTAGCCGTCATATGGCAGTTGGTTCAATTCGAAGACCCTATTCAGATGGTCATTCGACCCGCGGATCTCCCAGCTGCGCTGGCCCTCTGTCCTCGGCACATAACACCCAACAAGCCGCACCGCCTCATCCTCCGCCTCACGCACAAAGGCGGCCGGATCACGGTTTCGCAGATTTAGCGCGAAGGCGGGACTCCGCACCACCTTTCCACCACGGAAAGGCATCTGGCGAGGGCATACTTCGCCCAACGCCCAACCATGCGCCAAGGGCCATACCCCGTACGCCACAAACTCTTCAACCAAGTCGCGCCCACTACTCTGGCCGGCGGCACACCGAAGGGCCCCTTCGTCCACATCATCCTCCGCCACTTCGAAGGGCGGGTACGCTGAGTAAAAATGAGAGCACATCTCGGACACGGGAAGTCCCTCGTGGCCTTCGACGGTACCCTCAGCAACGTAAAACCAAAATTCATTCCAGTTGCCCCACTTGTTGCGGGCGCAAGGAACCAACTCGACTACCTGCATCGTGGTCTTGCCGGTCTTCGGCGTGAATGTGCAGGACCCAAACTGAGCAACTTCGTCCCCGGTCATCCTCTTCTGCCAGTGTAAACAATAATGCTTCGCAAAAACTTCGACCGATGGCTGTCCGCCGTACGAAGTCGTCGCCCAGACATACTTCGACAGGGCCACCACGGCATTCGACGTCAGCTCATGTATTTGCACGTTGAACCTGCGCAGGACTTCGCCAACAAACCGGTGTGCAGGCAAGCGGAGACCGGCGGCGAAGAACGCCTCAAAAACAACCAATTCGCCCTCCGGCTCGGGGACTTTCTCCGTCCCCGGGGCACGAGCAACTCCGCCGCCGAAGTAGCCCAACCGCTGCATATCCTCCACGCGGGCCGACGACATTCGCGACACGCCGAAATCAACAGAATCGCCGACGCGCAACTCCTCCGCCATCAAACTACTCAACGTCTCCTCCGACGAGGCGGCGGCTGACGGCGAGGAACCGGCCGGCGGCGTAGCGGCAGCGGAAGAAGAGGAGGACGGCATCGCTACGTACCGTCGGCGGCGGCGGGCAGTCTGCTTCACTCGCGCCAGATCTCCGGCGAACAAGAGCACGGCGGGCAGACGAGCAGCAAGACGGCGGGCGGCTAGGGTTTTCGCGGAGCGCGGAAAGTAAAGTTCAAAAAGCGCCGGGCCCCGCCCCCTTTTATAGGCAGGGCGCGGCTCTTCGGGAAACCCGTAATCCAACAGGGCGCGGCGCTTCGGGAAACCCGCAATCCAACAGTACGCCGTCAATCAACGGTCACATCAAAAAACCCCGCGGAACCACTTCGAGCGAGGGCAGCGTCTCCGCCATCTAGCGACGTCTTCGGCACCAGGTGACTTTGTCGAACTGGTCCCTCGGAGGGCAAATGTTGGAGCGAAGGCAGAAACGCCACCCTTCGCTCGAAGTCTCCGCTGCTTAGCCGCTGCTCTGACAGAGACAAAGCAGGCAGGGACACCCTTCGCTTGATCGGCACCAGACGAAGACCGGCGACGAAGGCATCCCACAGTGCGGCCTCGTCCAGCTCAGAGGCCCACGTGCGATCCGGCCCATTGTAACGGGCCCTGCGTGGTCGCCGCGTGTTACGGGCCTAATTTGTAAAGGCATCCCTATAATTACAGTCTATAACCCTGCTTTATGGGAATATTCTAGGGATAACCTAGGTAGCTGAGGGCACATGCGTCCTTAACACAAGGCGCTGGGCGCTCAGGTACCTATAAATACCCCCGCACAGTGCCCGTGAGAGGCCTGGTTAATAGAGCTATTTGCCATCTCACGCGTAACCCTACTGTCTACACTGTTCACCCCTGTTGGCCTTCTTGCGACTGATAGCAAGTTCCAACAGTCGTGTTTGGATCTAATCATGCATAATCGTGCCTAACCGTGCCTAGGGGCTAATCGTGTCGTGCCCGTGCCGGCCCAGCGTGCCTGATGCTCGGCCCAGGCACGACACTACCTATCGGGCCGTGCCGGCACGGGCCCGACACCAGCCGTGTCGTGCCCATGCACTATGGGCCGTGCCGTGCTCCGGGCCGGCCCGATTAGCCCGGCACGGCTGGCCATCTATAAATAGGAGGGTACCTCTATGTTCGTCTCGTCGAGAACTTCGATCCGACCGACGATTCATCCCCAATCAGCATTTTTCTTCTCGGCTCCGGCTATGTTTTCTTCTCCGATGGGCCCCTCCACCATTGTTGCACATAGAGTTCTTCGTTTCTTCGAATCCCGTTAACGCAGTGCCTCCCTTCCCTCTCCTCCCCCAGTGGTGGTGCCCCCCCCCCCCCCCCCGCGCGCATGGCCTTCCCTGGCGGCGGCCAAGCCGTGCCCCCTCCCGCGCCCCCCGTGCCCCCGGGCCCGTGGCCGGCTCGACCCCACTCTTCTCCCTCCTGGGGCCAGCCCTCCCCTTCCCCCTCTCCTCCCATTGCCATGGTGAGAGGAAGAAGATGGCGATTTTGTGAAAAGGCCCCTAGGCAATTTTAAAATTGTGCGTATAGTGCTTGCTCTACTAAGGGTGGGTGTCGAGGTTCATTCGATTTGGTTTTGTTAGTCACCCACCTTAGAGAGGAGTACTGTGTTTGTACGACTGGTGAAACCTAACGGGCGGCTACACACTAGGAGAATCTTTGTAAAGGCTACATAGTGAATCCCTAGCCATTCACCTCGGTTGTGAAAATCGGGTCTTGCAAACCCAGGCTGGAAAGAGATCACAACTCGTGGGGAAAGTGTGCGACCTCTACAGAGGGTTGTAAACTGGAATATCACTCGTGCTCACGGTTAAGAGCAACCCTGGGATCCTATTTGATTAGAGATAATCTAGATTCATTTATGTTGATGGTTTAATGATGATGGCTATACTTATAATTTCTGGTACTTTCCTCTCTAAGGAGGTGCTTTATTTTGGGAATATCAACTTGGGTTTTATAATAAAACTTTATTTCTATTAATGATAAACACCTGACCAACTAAAAGCAACTTCTTTGACCTTAACCCCACATACAGCCAGTCCACTTCAACCAATCGGGACATTTGTTGTTGTACAAAGGTGATTTCATATTTTTAGTTGAAGGCTCTCGGTACACAAAGTTTAACAAAATTGGTTTTATGAATTTTGGGCCAGTATTCATTTAGTTATGAATTTTTGAAGCCTACTGCAGATTTAAAAGGTATTTTCAATTAACTAAAAAAGAAACGCCGCTTTGCGCTCGGGTCCTTGGGTTTATTTTCCCTGGCACCTTACAAAATGAGTCCCTGGTCAACTGTTTCTATGGGTCACTGACATAGTAGAAAGACTCGGGTTTTGAGATCTTCAACCCGCGCTCCTCCCTCCCTCGTCGGAACAGTATGCGAATGACTGCGAGAAATCGTGGCTTACTTGGTGCGGTAGCGTGTCGGGGACAAGGTTGCAGAGCTTCGGGTCGGTTCGGCCAACTTGGGGGCGTCGGTGATTTGGCCGGCGATGAGCTGAACTGGCGGGTCCACGGGCATAGGCGGTGGAGGTCGTCTGTGAGCTTCAATTCAGGGGCCTGGTGCAGTGGATCTTCGTGGCAAAGCTCAGGGAGCTTGGCAGGGCTTTCGCGAAGCTATTCCCGGGCTCGAATTGGGAGGTGGAGGGCTGGAGTGACCAGCCCTTGCACTCTCGCAGCAGACCGTGAGTGGCTGGTGGTGGCGGTGCTTTTCCAGCGCGGTAGAGCTAACTTGAGTGAGGCTACAAGCTGCGGAAGGGTGCGGGGAAGCCTCTGGTGCTCTCGGTTAGGCGATGGGGTGGTTGGGATGTCCTGGCCACGACGACAAGTTTCGGGCGACAATGGTGGGCGGCGCAGAGCTCGCCGGAGTCGGGGTTTTGCTTGGGGAAGTGAGGCGAGGTGAGGGATGAACTACTGCGCACCGGGGAGGGATTTATAGGCGCCCTCGGGCACGGCTAGGCGTAGGCGCGGGGGAGGAGCCGACCGTGTGCGGCGCGCGCGCAGAGAGCGGCCAGTGCACGGCCAAGCACTTGAGCACGCGATCGAACACGTGGCGACACAAAGTGTGGTCGCTTTCAAGCATCCATTGGCTCCAAATCTTAGCAAATTTCAACAGGATCCTTATGAGAGATTTCTTCCCCCCGACTCTACTCTAACATTTTCGTGTGGAAGTCGAGGGGTTTTCTGGTCTGTGTGGGGCGTTATCATGTCACCAACGTGGGTTTGTCCGACTGCTTCGTCCCGACGCAAATCTCACGCCAAGTCATGTCAACCGACTTGGGTTTGTCTTCAAACTTCACCAGGGTGTTCTAGGGGTCCTTGCACCACTTTGTTATTTGGGTCAAGTGAATTTGAGTTTTAGAACATGGTGAACGCGTTTGATCTTTGTGAGAGGGTTGGATTTCAGAATTCTGAAATCCTGATTTATATTTGAAGCCCCACTTGAGTGGCTTGTTTGGGGATTTTGCAAAACTCTTTTGGGCAAACTTTATTGCTATATTTTGTAGGTTATTAGTTGTATTACAACTTTATAATTGGCCCAAGTCATGACAATGTGATTTTCTTGGTCTTTTATTGAGTTTCTTTTCAGTGTTCCATTGCTCTAAAGAAAGGGTTTTTAGGGTTTTAGCATTTCCCTTCTTCCTTAAGCTTTATATGGTCAGGGTTTAGCTCCTCAAGTTTGGTGCCTTTTGCCCCAACTAAACCACATGTGATAATAGGTCACAATGTGGGTACTGAGGAGAAACCCTGAGTAACACCTGGGTTTTACAGCCCCTGGCACCATTGCCTTCTTTGGCGGCATGACGAAGGTGAATGCTTGCCGAAGGTGGTCGTTGGAGTTCACCGGAGGTGGGCGCCAATGTTGGTCACTTGTTCTCAGATGTTGTGGATCAAGAACAAGACAACACAATTATCAAAGATCAAGGACCTTCATCCTCTGAAGCATTATCTCCTCTCGGATATAATGATCTTCAGACGAAGGTCATGAAGGACATGCCTTCATCATTCATAATAATAGGAGTACATAGAGATGGTGAATGTAATCCATCAACTCATTCACATGTGTATTTCATAATGTATACATGAACATAAACAAAATTTACATTATGTTGATACCTTCGGCTTGTTCGAAGGTGCTGACGCGAGAGCGATTACAATACAGCGTGAACAGTACGGGGGTACTTTTCACCTATTTATAGGCACGGGACGCAGCCCGGGTAAAAGTACATTTATAACCTTAACATTTACTCATTACTATAACATAAATCATTAGGGACTAGCTAGTCTTTTCCTCTTCGGCTCGGCTCCATGTTTGATCTTCGGCATTGCTTTAAACCGAAGTTGTTTCCCTTTGGCTATAGCTTCGGTCATTCATTGTCGTCGCTTTCGGGCGATGCCTTTGTCTTGAAGTCCTTCAATGAAGGAGAACAGTCCCTTCATGAACTGAAGCTCCCTATGATAATCATCATTATACTGAAAGTACATTGCTAGTCATGTTTTAGGACCTTCGGAAGGGGAAGGTCCCAACAACCGCTAATGAGCAGGCCCAGGACAAATGAAGGGTGCACACCATACCATACTAACGGAGCAATCGACTTAAGTCAGGGATTGGCTTAAGTCAGTGTTACATGCTCACATATACAAATGAAGGGTGCACACCATACCCTACCAATGGAGCAATCGACTTAAGTCGGTGTCACATGCTCACGCATACAGATAAAAGGGTGCACACCATACCCTACTAACGAAGCAATCAACTCAAGTCAGGGATCGGCTTAAGTCGGTGTTACATGCCCACGCATACAAATCAAGGGTGCACACTATACCCTACTAACGGAGCAATCGACTTAAGTCGGGGATCATTTAAGTCGTTGTCACATGCTCACAGATACAGATAAAAGGGTGCACACCATACCCTACTAACGAAGCAATCAACTTAAGTCGGGGATCGGCTTAAGTCGGTGGTACATGCTCACGCTTACAAATAAAGGGTGCACACCATACCCTACTAACAAAGCAATCGACTTAAGTCAGGACGTGCCTTAAGCCGGTGTCACAATCTCAGACATACAGATAAAAGGGTGCACTCCAAACCCCATCAAGAAGAATGCTCAGTATAAAACTTGGGGATTAACTTAAGACGACATATCACGCTCGCAGAAAAAAGGTAGGGACACCCATTAAGTCCCACCTACGCAACTAATCTCAATGCACGATTCAAAGAAAGGGGGAAGCAACCTTAAAGATTAGATTTAAACTAATTATCAATACATTCATAGAGGGGAGGGGCACCTCCCACACAAGCAACAATTATTTACAATACATCATGCACTTAGGTAGAAGCACCTCCAGGAGTGGAATCAACCTTGGGTTCACCGGGGCAAGAGCTTTAGCCGCAATCCCCGATGCAGCTAGAACATCTGCAACAATGTCATCAGGGGCCACAACACTGGGTTTCTTCATTAGAAGACAACCCACGTGAACCGCCTTATCCATCGCTTTATCATACCCCGCCTTCAGAACTTCATGGTCACCCTCTAAGACCTTAATGTTCCGTTTGGCGGTATCCAACTCTTGGGACAAAATTTTCTTCGAAGCACGAAGGTCATTGATGATAGAATGTTTGGAGGACAACGAACTGCTAAGCGCTGACACTTCATCCTAGGAATCCCTCAGTTCATCTCTCTTACGCTCTAGCTCCTCCATGGTAAATCGGTGGCTCCTCTCCAAAGTGGTAAGGGAGTTGGTGGCATCCCTGCATAGCTTGTGCAAAATATTTTGAGAAGAGAGCAACGCTCGATTTTCATCCTTTAGCCTCTGGATATCCTCCTGCATATGGGAGAATTCTTGATAATAGGTTGACAGCATGGAATAAGCAACCTGAAGCTCTCGATGAGTTACCTCGTGAGTTTTATTTTCCATGTCTAACTTCGACTGCAAGGAGGAGCTCATTGCACGGGCGCCATCAAGGAACCCAGTAACTTGGTTAAGCTCTGCCTAGCTTCGGGCGCACCTCTACTCAGCATCAAAGCACTACCGAGTCGTAGCTGAGGAAGCAGCACACAATTATAAAGAATACGAACGAGCAAGAGAAGAATTAGCAAGGGACGGTATTAATGACTTACCAACATTAGCAACCTTCAGGTCATCTATTTGCTTCTGAAGAACAGTAGGATCCCACTACGACAAAGAAGATATCTGTTCGGGCACCTAAGCTGCCTGTACTTTCAGCTGAACGGCCACCTGATTCAAAACGCCCTGCAAAGCAAAAATCAAAAGATAGAGCTCCCATCGGAAAAATACAAAGAAACGTGAACTCCACAACAAATACCTGCAAATTCAATAGAAACACTGGAAGATCCAAAGCTGGTGAAGCCAAGATAGCCCAGAAGTAGCAACATCCGTAGAAGCCACAAAGGAAGTAGGAACAAGCGCCAAAGGCTCCAAATCCCCCAGACGAAGTGCAACACCCATTGGGATCCCAACGCTGGTCGAAGTTGTTGTAGCATCTTCAGGAACTTGACTCGGGGTGGCCTCTTTAACCAAGGGGGATGGCAAAGACTTACCAGCACCAGCACCAGAACCACTAACCTCCAAAAGTGGTTGGATCGTCTGGACGAGATCTGATGGGCAGGGTAGAACTTGTTGCCACAGCATCGTCAATCGGAGGCATTAGCGACCCAACCTGAACTTCCATTGAAGCAGCAGAAGGAGAACCAAGCACGACACCCTCGAGGGCTAGAGCACCCTCGGGGGCTGGAGCGCCCTCTAGGGTCAGGACTGGATCGGCGGCATAGCCGACTAATGCAAGAACTCCCTAGGGAAATGGCAGGCTTACTTCTGGCCTAGCCAACAAACCAACATGAGATACTTCATCCGAGCGAACTATGGCAACATCAATAGCATTTATCTCGGATAATTCACGTAGCAGCGCCTTTGGAATGGCCTCTTCAAGAATACAATCCACAACTGACATGGACAAACCCTAGATGTCCACCAGTCTCATTGGGCTACAAGACTTGAAGCATCACTTTGAGCCTTAGAACGCCGCTCGCGCCGGACTAGTGGGAGCACCTCATCATCATCATCATCTTCCTCCATTTCCTCCCCAACATACCTGACTGTCTTCACCATGCCTCCACCTTCCACATCATCCACCAAACCAGCATCCACCACATCATCGCTGATGTCTAGCTTAGCTTGGGTAGACATCGGCTGCATGTCCAACGAACACTGGAGCTTCCTTTTCTTCTTAACCTCTGGAGCATCAGCCGAGGCATCTAGCAAACAAGGTCGTTTGTGCCACGGACTCGCAAGGTTATCTACCCTCTTCCTAGTAGTACTCGACTGCTCGGGGGGCTTCGCACCCCGACTCAGGGCTTGTTCGGTTATTTTCAATCCATATGGATTGAAGGGGATTGATACGGATTGGAGGGGATTTTGACTTACTATGGATTGAATCCCCCTCAATCCATATGGATTGGGATAGAATCGAACATAGCCTCAGAGGACTCCCTGGCCAACATGCCAAGAATAGCCTCAATCTCAGAGTCACTGGTAGGCTGCCGTATCAAGATGAGTCTGCTTATCCTTATCAGGCAGGTCTCGTGCGCAACAACTATGGTTTCCATCTCGTCCGAAGAAAGCCGCAGTCTATGGCTAGAATTGCTACCCTCTTCATGGATGGGAGGATTGGACACAAACTCAGCAAAAGAATTCTACAACAATGAAACAATATGATCAGCACAAAGCATACAATAACTTGGCAAGTGTTAAACGAGAAATCAAGTGATCAGAACCTGAGTTGGCGTTGAAGCCTCCCCAGCGTCCACTACGACAGCGCACACACCACGGAGTTCGCCAAACGATTTACAAAAAGTATTGGTTCCTATGGAGGAGGAGCACTTATAGAGGAATTAGAAACAGAACTATTTTTAGAGTCGGAGTCCTCCCAAACATGCTCTGAGTGATCAACAATAGCGGAGCAGATGTGATCACCGCCTCCGTGGTAGAGTGATCAACTGTGCTAGAGCAGATGGAAGCCATGCCAAACAATCTCCGAGTCGTAGAACTGCTGTACCCGTCAGGAGTCATCGTTACATCGTTATAACTCCACATTTCTTATATATATAAACAATGACAATTTCGAGAGAATTCTTCAATTACAGAATACATTACTTTCATAAAAAAAACAGGAATGCAAGAATGACATCCGGATTCTCTTGTACAATTGATCTTCACGCCAGATCTTAAAAATGCTACTGTTACAAAAAGTTTGTTCGCGACACAATATCTGCGACGGTATACAGTGAGTGAAATCAGCAGGATAGTTACGCAAAAAAGATGGAAGACAAAAAAAAAATACAAAATCATACAGGCGCGCAACTCCAGAAAACTATCATTCCTAATTAACAGGAATAGATATTTAAATAATACACTTACCCTTAAATAGCTTCTCCAACTTCTTTAACAGCTTTTACAAAGCACCATTGGGAACCTCTAGAACTAACAGTTAGTTACAAAAAATTAGTTATTGGATTCCAAATACACTCAGTTAATACCGTAACTAATTGTTAGCTACCTCTCAGCTAACAATTAGTACATTAGATGACTCAACTTAGTTAATAATTTATTAGCTGTTTAAGTATTAGCTCTAGAGATTCTAAACAACATATAAGTAGCCATCAAAATATATGCATCTTCTATTTTAAATTTCTCGCTATCAAGGATAAAAATAAGAATGACTCTCTGGAGTGTAAAACATATATAAAAATGTTGGAAGATGAAAAGATATAAAAAACTAAATGATGATTTAAGAAGTGAATTTTACGAAGCCTAAGAGAGATTTTCGAAGATCCACGCGGTCCAAATCGACCTCACTGTGCTTTCATAGCTTTCTCCTTGCACAGCTGGTGCCACTCCTGCAGCACGGCAGCCTGGAGAGCTCGGTGCTCGGCTTCCTCCGCAGTGAGCTTGGAGAGGGTCGAGGGGCCCTTGGGGTTCCCAAACCCATCTAGTTCCTCGCTCTGCTTTCGCTCCTCTTCCTCCTCTTGCTCGGTCTTCGCAGGTGGGACCTTTGGCTTGGCTGCCTTGAGCAGGGAGATCCTCTCCATGGAGATCTTCAGCCGCTCAGCGGCCGCGCTCTTCACCTCATCCTCAGGCATGTATTCCACAGCACCGTCGGTGATATCATCCAGCCAGCCCTGGAGATCAGATTCAATCTCTCTCGTGATGGATTCATTAGACGCACGCATGACGAATTTGCAGATCATTGTGGTGGTCTCATCACCCAAATCAACATTCCGGCTGACTTCACTTGCCCCAAATATCATCATGCCCACAAACCCACCAAACCATGTCTTTGCTGCATAACATAACTGTAGGAGATGCGAGTTGTTAGTCATCACTCAAAATGTTTACTAGTTATGAATAGGAAATAAAAATACTGCACCATTTAGTATACAGCATGTCAACGGTTTACCTGGAATCCAGCTACTGTTCGGATGAAATGTGAGCAGACTTGATGGAAGGGCTTAGAAGAAATTGACTTCAGTCCACCAAGGAAGGGAGAGCTGTCATACTGTTGAGCGGCCGTGGCCTTGAAACCACTGCCTTCATATGTGTACGTGCCAGTGCACTCCACCATGGCTGGTAGGCTAGGCCATAGCCGGAAATACTCAACTGGAGAGCATTCTAATGGTAGCAGAAGCTCGGCGAGAGGGAACTTGTAGGGTTGGCACCGCAAAACAACTGGTTCCCCAAGCTCAGGCCGAAGTGAGCGCTTCTGCCTCATCATCTGCGAATCCTCTTCTTCTGCATAGTTTCCTTCATAGTCTGCAGATCCACCACTTCCATAAAACGGGTAATACAAAACTTGAACCCAGAGCGAGCATCTCTCAAAATGTGAAACTCCAACAGTCACACTACTTTGGACAGGATCCTGGAGATATAAAAAAGCATTAGGTGATCAATAATGCCAAAGTTTACCCAAGCATAATTCTACAGTGAGTTTTTAGTTTGTAAATAGACCAATATTTGTTTCATGTTGGACATAATCTATCTAGAAACAAGATACGAAACCGATTTTGTTTGCTGGTTATTTTTTTCTCGAACAACGCAGGAGATCTATGTGTCATTTCATTAAGAAGAGAAGTAAGGAGCTGAGTTGGGCGCTGCGGATGCGTTGGTTATGGCTGCAAAAAACGTAGCCTAACCGATCTTGGTCATCCTTGAATATCAAGTTCCGGACAAGGTCCAGGCCTTCTTCAGTATGGCGATGCAAACGGAAGTTGAGAATGGTGCTAATACTCTTTTTTGGAAGGATCGATGGATTCAAGGATAGAGGGTGGCTGATATTGCGCCAAGACTTCTTCAAGTTGTTCCGAAAAGAAAAATCAATACAAGGACAGTGTAAGAAGCTATAACTGGAAGAGCATGGATGTCGGATATTCGAGGGGCCCTATCTGTGGGGGCAATTGCTGATTATCTTCACCTCTGAAACTTACTGTAACTGCTGAATTAAGGCCGAATGTTGAAGATCAGCACATTTTTAGGCTGGCTGCCAATGGAAAATATTCAGCTTAATCTGCCTACGAGGGGTTTTTCATTGGCTCGATTCCTTTTGAACCGTATGAGAGATATGGAAAACCTGGGCGCCTCCTAAATGTCGGGTTTTTCTGTGGTTAGTTGCTCAAAAAAGGTGTTGGACAGCTGATCGTCTTGCAAAAAGAGGATTGGATCACCCTGATAGCTGCCCTCTTTGTGAACAAGAAAGTGAAACAATAGACCATCTTCTGGTCTCTTGTGTTTTCTCAAGGGAGTGCTGGTTCCTTTTGTTGAGACAATTTGGACTGCATACTCTGTCCCCTCAACTAGAAAATGATAGTTTCCTGAACTGGTGGAGGACAATAAGTGAAATGGCAGTTGGACAAATGAAGATGGGGATTAACTCCCTTGTTTTGCTTGGTGCATGGACCTTATGGAAGCACTGTAATCAGTGTGTCTTCGAGGGCGGCAATCCGAGTGTTGCTGCTGTTCTAGAGTAGGTTGGAGAAGAGCGAAGGTTGTGCCGTTGTGGGAGATGGCAGGGGCTAAGGGGCTTATTTTCCTAGCAGCTAACCTTCCTCACGGCTAAATTCTGTTCAAGGGTTGTTGTTTTTTTTCTGTTTTTTGAGGGGTTTAAACCTCAGTGTTATGGCTTGTAAGGGCTTTGGCCTGACTTTTTTCTTCTTCTTAAATATAATGATATGCAGCTCCCCTGCATATTCGAGAAAAAAAGAAGTACCACAAACATCAAAGAGAGCAAAAAATACTCGAAAACAACAAAGACCACAAGACATGTACCCCTACAGCCAGGGACTGAGCAACTAAAAGTCCAGGCTGTTACGACAGTGACATGTGAAAGGGCCTCTAGCCGAGTCGGCTAGGTGGTCTGAGTAGCACTCCTTAGGTTCTGAGTTCGAATCCCAGTGGGAGCGAATTTCAGGTTGAGGTTAAAAAAGGTCACTCGCTGGTTCTCTTGGTCGTATGCACATGAGATGGACTGACCTATGGGGTGCGGATCCTCGTGTAGGGGCTGGGAGAGCTCAATACACAAGTAAAGATCTAGCCTATAGGGGGCGGACCCTCATGTTGCATGGGGGACCAGCTTTTGTGACCTTTCTCGGTCGGGGGCTCCGATTGAGCATCTTCTTAATATAATACCGTGGGGCGGTCTTTCCCCCTACCGGCAGAGTTTTTTAACAACGGTGACACCTAAACCACTAGAATACAAAAACCACAGAGGGATAGGCTACACATTCCTAGCTCGTGCCCAGACCAGGAAGTCTTGCAGTTTGGAGGCTCCAGCTCACCTCCAAAGCCAACATTCCTCAACAATCCTTGTGATCAAAGTAAGAGTGTTCGGCTCTGAATTCTCAGTCACAAGAATTACTGTGCTTCCATATCTCCCAGGCTGTTAAAATGATAAGAGAATTGAGCCCTTGCCTCCTTTCTTTTGGTACTAACTTGACCACCTTCCTCCACTTAGGGAAGGAAGTTTTAGCAATGTTGGGTACCAGCTCTGGCATCTTTATAGCCTGAAAAATATAAAACCAAAGTTGCCTGGAGAAAACCCTCGTTGGAAACGCCTTCAGACAGGGTTTCTATTGGCCAACTACGGTTGCCGACGCCACCAAGATTGTGCAGTCCTGCAGAGGATGCCAATTCTACACGAAGCAAACGCACATGCCAACTCAGGCCTTGCAAACAATTTCGATCACTTGGCCCTTTGTTGTATGGGGATTAGACCTCGTCGGTCCTCTACAAAAGGCGCACGAGTGCTTCACGCACCTATTGGTCGCCATCGACAAATTTTCCAAGTGGATTGAGGTCCGACCTCTCACCAACATCAAATCCGAGCAAGCGGTGGCGTTCTTCACGGATATTATTCATCGCTTCGGGATCCCCAACTCCATTATCACGAACCACAGCACACAGTTCACAGGAAAGAAGTTCCTAAGTTTCTGTATCGACCACCACATTCGTGTGGACTGGTCCGACGTGGCTCGTCCGAGAACAAACGGGCAAGTGGAACATGCCAACGGCATGATCTTACAAGGTCTTAAGCCAAGGATCTTCAACAAGCTGAACAAGTTCGGCAGACGATGGCTTACCAAACTCCCCTCAGTGATTTGGAGTCTGAGGACAACCCCGAGCCGAGTCACGGGGTTCACGCCGTTCTTTCTAGTCTATGGGGCCGAGGCCATCTTGCCCACGGACTTTATTTTCATAAAGTATGTTAATACATATTAATATTAGTTAAAACTATTATTACAACACCTAATCATAATTTCACCATTTATGACTCGCAATTAATAAGTATTTACGCTTTAGGACATATTTATGAGTGTGATAAGTGTGATGAATGTAATGGTGAATGATTACCCCTGTAGTGGTGTATGTTTATTTATTTGGCTTACGTATTCTTTTGTATATGCGATACGCAAATCGATGCTAGAAGTGGACTGTGAGGTAGACGAGCCTAACACGTTCGAGGACGACCCGCAGGACACGTTCGAGCAAGGCAAGTGGATTCTCTCTCTGCATATTCTATTTATACCCAATTAATGCATATAATAATGTTTACTTTTTGGATATACTGCATAAATTGATGGGATTTACCTAATTAAGGATTTCCTAGATTTACCAATTGTATTCCTTGATTACCCTGGGAAAATGCTATGCTTTGCAAATTGATGCTACCGCTCAACTTAATAATGGTTATGTCACTCCTGTTTTAATGTTTCGTAAATGAAATTGGTATTATGATGTTAACCCGATGGTTAAACAAAATTATTGCATATTAATTGAAACATGGAGTGACCACCCAGTAAAACAGTGAAACCATGAGGGTGGTATGAGACGCCCTTGGCTAAATAACTAGGGAAGTCTTAGGGTGTGTTTGGTTTGACTTTTGGCTTTGGCTTTTGCCCCCTAAAAGCCAAAAGCCAACCAAAGGGCTGGATCCAGGAAGCAGCTTTTTCTAAAAGCCGACTTTTTCGTAGTGCAAATCTGAAAGCACCCCTGGACATGCTTTTTGTGGCTTTTCGGATGGATCTGTGAAAACATATATTGAAAAAAATTTAACGACTTTTAGTGGTTTCCACTAAACAGTTTTTAGCTTTTTAATAGCTTACAACCTACAGCTGCTTTTTCCACAGCTCACAGCCCACAGCAACTTTTTTCAAAGCCACAGCCCAACCAAACAGACCCTTATGTTGGGTGCTGGTCGTGGTCGACCGGAACGGGGGCATCTGGCAAGCTCTTATATTTCTGGCTCAGGCAGATTGGATACGGGCATAGTTCCCAAAGCTTTACCCTGCAGTCTGGACTATAAGTTGGTTACGTTAGATGTGCTCTATGCAGTTTGACCATTTCCAGCATTTGCATATTAAGGACTCTAGGGAAAAGCCTCGTAGTGAGACCTTAGTCATTCACCTCGAAAGTGAATACGGGTCTGATCAACCTAGGCTAGAACGGAATCGCGACTCATGGGTAAAGATGTGCCACCTCTGCAGAGTGTAAAATTGATATGACAGCCGTGCTCACGGTTAAGAGCAGCCTAGACTCCTCACATGAATCTATATATATGTAACCACCCCTATGCAATACAACAGGACTTCACAATCTTACATGGTATCAGGGTTAGATCTTTCCTCCCTCCCTTCCTCTCCCTATTCTCTAGTCGCCACCATCTCACAGGGGCAAGCCAACATCATAGTCGTCGTCGCCCCGGGAGGCTCATCCTTGCCTCACGGCGGCGACCACCATCACAGTCGTCGGGAGCCCGCCCAGATCTGGCCGGCTGAGCCTCGGTGCCCCCCACCTCACTAGCTCACTACGCGGCCCCCCTGGTGCTGCGCGACCCGCTGCTGGCACACGCGTGTAGCTGTCCCTTGGCCGCGCTTCCCGATGTCGGCGCCCCGAATCCGCACCAACTGTCGCTTGGCACGCCGACGTCGGACTGCGCCCGCCCTCCTCTGCGCAAGAGCGCGGACTTTCTCCAAGCCGCACAGGGCGTCGTCCAGTGCTGTCGGTCGACTTCGCCGGTGAAGCCCTGGCCAGTGCAGCAGCAGTGCCCAGTACGCCACACACCGTTGTCGAGCTACCTCTCTGGCCCAGGGGTCAGCGCACAAGGCAACCACTCCGCAGTCCTCAGATCCGCGTCGTTAGTCCTCGACGATGGTGTGTCACCGCCCCTGGCGCGCGCCCCTCTCCTCAGCCTGGGCAGGCCCCCTCCTCTCGAACGCCCCTCCCCTGCGTAGTCGTCCTCGATCCGACCCAGCCGTTCGTGTCCCCTCTTCCGTGCTGGCGCGCTGGGAGGCTCGCAGTGCTATAGGCCACGCCTAAGGCACCCTAGCACGGCCCCTTCCTCTCCTTTCCTGCACACCTGGGACATGCCTGCTGTAGGCCACCCTGATGGGTCGATTCAAAAAATTGGTAGATGATCTCGCTCTTAAAGAAATTCCACTCCATGGGCGCAAGTTTACTTGGTCTAATCAGCAGAATCAGCCTACTCTTGTCAAACTTGATAGAGTCCTGTGCTCTATTGATTGGGAGGAGTTGTTTCCTGGTGCAGTGTTACAAAGTGCGGCTTCTGAAGATTCTGATCACTGTCCTTTATTATTGGGTCTCAAAGTTTGCAAAGGTGTTAAAAGGCGCTTCCATTTTGAATCCTTCTGGACGAAAATTGAAGGGTTCCACGAAGTGGTGCACAACGCCTGGAATTCGGTTCCTGTTGGCCACTGCCCTTTCTCCACTTTTGATTTAAAACTTAAAGGGACAGCCAAAGCCCTTCAAGGATGGAGCAGCAAGAAGGTGGGGCACATTGAGACTCAACTGCATCTTGCTAGAGATTTGATCCATCAACTTGAGATTGCGCAGGATGGTCGTATTCTGTCTGTGTTGGAAAGGTGGTTGTTAAGTAAATTGAAGAAGCTCGCTCTGGCTTTGGCCTCTACCAAGCGTACCATTGCCCGCCTTAGATCAAGAATTTCTTGGCTCAAGGAAGGAGATGCAAATTCTAAGTTGTTCCATTCCTTTGCACGGTACAGAAAGAAGAAAAATAGTGTATCCAAGCTTACTGTTGGAAATCAAGTCCTTAATGCTCATAACGACATAGTTGCAGCAGTGGATCAGTTTTACTTTGATTTGATTGGGGCTAGTAAAGACAGAAATATTTTGATTAACCTTGAGGCTCTGGAAACTGCGGCACTCCATCTCCAAATTTGATCGAGTTGAACAACCCCATTACTGAGCAAGAAGTGTGCAATGCTATAAATTCTCTGCCCTCTGATAAATCTCCTGGACCGGATGGATTTACTGGTAGATTTTACAAAATTTGCTGGTCCATTATTAAAGAGGATCTTATGGCTGCGGTGATTGCGATTTGGAACAGAAAATTTGATAATTTTCATAAGCTGAACTCTGCTTTTATCACTCTAATCCCAAAGAAAGATAATGTTGATCAGGTCAAAGATTTTAGACCTATCAGCCTTGTTCACAGCTTTGCAAAACTAATCACAAAGATATTGGCTTCTCGATTGGCTTCATGGCTCAACGATTTGGTCTCTCCAAACCAAAATGCCTTCATTAAGGGTCGCTTTATCCAGGATAATTTCATGTTGGTTCAGCAGACGGCTAAATTACTTCATCAACAAAGGCATCCTTGCCTGATGATCAAGCTGGATATTACTAAAGCTTTTGATTCGGTTTCCTGGCCCTTCCTTATTGAGGTCATGCAGAATCTAGGGTTTGGGCAGATCGGGAGAGATATCATTTCAGGGCTGCTTCTCACTTCCTCTACTCGAGTGTTAGTTAATGGTCATCCGGGAAGCATAATTTCTCATAGAAGAGGGCTGCGACAGGGGGATCGTCTTTCTCCGATGCTGTTTGTGCTTGTCATGGATGTGCTTGGTCAACTTGTCTCTAAAGCAGATGAGGAAGGTTTATTACAACCTCTTTCTACTAGGCAGCTTCAACACCGGGTTTCTCTTTATGCTGATGATGTGGTTCTTTTTATTAATCCTGTGGCAGAGGACATGACTATGGTTTCAGACATCCTTCAGCTTTTTGGTGAGGCTTCTGGTTTATATAATAATAATCAGAAATCTAGTGTCTACCCCATCAGATGCCATGAAGACAATTTAGAGATTATTCAACAGTTTTGGCCTTGTGAGATATCTAGCTTTCCATGCAAGTACCTTGGGCTGCCCCTGTCGTTACATAAATTAAGAAGGGAGCAGGTGCAGCTCATTGTGGATAAAATAGCTAATCAACTACCTGGATGGAAAGCTGATTTGTTGACTAAGGGTCTGTTTGGTTGGGCTGTGGCTGTGAAAAAAGCTGTTGTGGGCTGTGAGCTGTGAGAAAAGCGGTTGTGGGCTGTGAGCTGTTAAAAAGCTAAAAAGTGTTTGGTGGAAACCACTAAAAGTCGCTAAAAGTTTTTCCATATATATTTTCACAGTTCCATCCAAAAGCCGCTAAAAGCAGGTCCAGAGGTGCTTTCAGTTTTGCACTGCAAGAAAGTCGGCTTTTAGAAAAAGCTGCTTCCTAGATCCAGCCCTTTGGTTTGGCTTTTGGCTTTTAGGGGGTAAAAGCCAAAAGCCAAACCAAACACACCCTAAAGCAGGAAGAAGTGTATTGGTGCAATCTGTTTTGACAGGGGTGCTGATTTATAGTGCTATGGTTGTAGACTTGCCTTCTACTGCTTTGAAGGACATTGATAAAATTCGAAGAGGGTTCCTTCGGCGTGGTCGTAAAAATGCCATGGGCGGCCATTGTGCAGTGGCCTGGGGCAGTGTGTGCAGACCTCGAGAGCTTGGTGGATTGGGTATTTTCAGCATCACTGAACTGAGTTGGGCCCTTAAAATGCGTTGGGCTTGGCTGCAAAAAACTGAGCCAGGTCGGCCCTGGGCATCCCTGCCTTTGCATACCCCAAAAAAATTCAAGAGTTTCTACAAGTAGCCTTGTATTCTGAGATTGGAAATGGAGCTTCTACCCTTTTCTGGAGTGATCGATGGTTGGGTGGGCAGCGGATTGGGGATATCGCTCCCCGACTTATTGAGACCATTCCTAAGAAGCTGATTAACAAAAGGACAGTTCAGGAGGCGATCGAGGATAATGGCTGGATTAATGATATTCCTGGGAGTTTATCTGTTGGTGCACTTGCAGACTTCCTACGTATTTGGGATTTGGTGGCCCAAGTTGATCTGTACCCCAATAAGGAGGACAAGCATATTTTTCGGTTGGCTGCTAATGGCAAATATTCGACTAAAGCTGCTTATGAGGGGCTCTTCATTGGATCTGTGGAGTTTGAACCTTTTGAGCGGATTTGGAAAACTTGGGCTCCGCCCAAATGTCGATTCTTCTTGTGGCTGGTGGCTCACAAGAAATGTTGGACAGCAGATAGACTTGAGAAGCGGGGGCTGGATCATCCGGAAAAATGTCCTTTATGTGAGCAGGAGAGGGAGACAATTGACCATCTGCTTGTGAATTGCGTTTTCTCAAGAGAATGTTGGTTCCTCCTTCTAAGGCAATTCGGGCTGCAGGGTTTGGCCCCCCCAACCAACAAATATTAATTTTATGGAGTGGTGGCATCAAGCAAATGAAGCTATTCAGGGGTCCTTCAGAGATGGCCTAAACTCCCTCATTATGCTGGGCGCTTGGATTTTGTGGAATCACCGGAACAGATGCATCTTTGATGGCCTTTCCCCTAATGTTGCTAATTTCCTAATCCATGTGGGGGATGAGCGTCGTCTGTGGGAGACTGACGGGGCCAAGGGGTTGACATCCCTTGTTGCCTCCCTCTCTCATGTAGCCTAGAGTTTTATAGATTAGTCAGTCTATGCTAGTTTCGTTCAGGCCGCCGTAAGGCGTCAGTTGTACCCCGGTCTATTTTAGACCTTGTTTATTTCTTCTTTTAATATAATGATACGCAGCTCTCCTGCGTGTTCGAGAGGAAAAAAATAGGAAACTGTAATCACTAATCAGTAGAAAATAATTGTTAAAGTTCTTCCTTCGAAAAAGAAATTATAAGGACCTGGGAAACAAGATTTCCGAGGTGGCGAACAGTCCGAGAGAAACCATCCATATAATACAGTGCTCCAGAGAGGCCAACACGAATGTCCACCCTGTTGAGTTCTAGCTCAGTCAAATTTAAAATCTGAAACAGGACACACTAGTCAAAAGACGTGATAATATAGTTCCTAATCAAATAATTCAACATTTGAACAAAGCAACATGTGAAGAATCAACCGTAGTTCTTTCAGTTAATACTATATCCGATGCAGGACATCAAGGCCACATTCTTTAGATGTTTGTCTACTTGTATGTGAACACTAATCGTCTAATCATGTCAACTAGTTTCAGTAATCAGTACTTTGTCTATTTGTACAAGAACATTCATTCCTAATGAAACTAATGTAGCAGCAAGCAAGTGTTCAAAAAAAACTTTTTTATTAAAAAATCATTTAATGTTAAACACGACAATTAGATAATTAAATTCACAATTAGAATGTGAGGTGAAAAGTATATTTCAAGTTAATAGTATAGAGAAAGGTATTTCAAGTTAAAGACGACAATCAGTTAATTTCAAGTTAATAGTATATCCAATTTATTAAAAAATCATTTAATGTTAAACACGACAATCGGTTAATACTATATCCGATGCATTAGCAGTAATCGTGGCTCAAAGGTATATTTCAAGTTAATAGTATAGAGAAAGATGCATCAATCAGGCCATACCTTCAGATGTAGGGTGATTCTGCCATCAGTTGGATCTGCCAAATGATATGCTTCGATATAGCACGGATCACTGCTGCCGGTCAAAGTACAGGCTTTTGGAAGCTCTTTATGCAAGGCACTGATTCCCTTTGTTTGTAGGAGAGTTAATTGACTGGGATGCGGCCTCCAAAGCTCCTGAATGGCCTTATGAACTAATACCTCCAATTTTCTATCTTGGGCAGCAGATGCCTCTGAAAATTGAACTGTAAGTTTGTGGTGACTAAATGGATAATCCCCTGTAGCATCACCTACAGCAACCCACCTGAAACAACAGAAGGTATAACATTGTCATTTCCCTGTAGAACTTTCATTCAGGTATACTCGTCTATGTGAACAGTCAAACACTATGGTACACAAGTGACAAAATTAGTAACATGAGTACAGAAATACACTCACCTGTTATTGGGATGGTTTGTTACATATTTTATTACTTGCAACACATAACGTGATTGATGCTTGGTGACAGAATCGGCTGAAGTACTTGCCCTAAATTCTTCCAGTTCTTTAGTGAGAAGTTGTCCTGCTCTTGTATTTCTTGCTCCCAAACGTTGAGCACAAATTAGCACAGCCTGCACATCTTGTATCCTATTTGATGTAGTAGCAGACGAATCAATGTTGAATAATATCTTGTGCATGTTAGATATGATAATATTCAGTGGATCCTCTGGGTCATCAGCTAAAAGGGGATCCAGACCTTCAAGATCAAAGTGTTCAGAAATTGCCCATATCAAGCGTGAAGATATACGTGGAGTGTGAACCTGGAAAGGTACAGTTAATCAAATTTAATAATCTTGGACTATTCTGAAAAAGTAAATGTAGAGCATGGATTTGTTTGTATTCGCTATTTAAAGAGTCAGCACTAGCCTCCTTAATCACTGCCTAGGCGCTAGTAGGTGCCAGCACACTACCCGCCTTAAAAAAACTCGGCCGAGGAGTGAAAGACCGCACTACCGGTATTATATTAAGAAGAGACCGAAACATGGTCCCAGCCGAGAAAACCCCCGAACCGTGACCCCACATCACTAACGGGCTGATCAACTGTCCACTCTGCAACGGCCCAGCTGGAGGGTGGCGCGCAGGATATCGATCCCCGAGAGCGGTGGATCATGGCGAGGGGATTTTTTTAACCAAACCTGAAATTTGTCCCCGAGGGGGATCGAACTCGGGACCTGGAGGTGCTACTCGGAAGGCTTAACCATTACGCTAGAGGCCCTTTCACCACTACCCACATGTGATATCCTGGCCCTGGTGGATGGGATATCCTGGCCCAAGGCTTAACAGAATTAATAGAGTACTCATATCAAAAAGGTGCATCTTCTTTTTCGGAAGCCTATCTCAAAAAACCTTCAAGTTAAGCTTACTTGGCTTGAAGCAATTTGGGATGGGTGACCGACCGGGAAGTTTTCTCAGGTGCGCATGAGTGAGGACAAAGTGCGCACAAAAGACTCGTGTTGGTATGTGGGGAGAATATATGATCCTAGAGAGCTGCCAGGAGTAAGTACCGCTGGTCCGGGATTGGACGGGGTGTTACAAGTGGTATCAGAGCTGACCCTCGAGGTTTCACGGGCGTGTGTGGGCTAGGGGGTTCAGGTATATGGCGCATGACGCATGTGGGCCCGGAGTGGTCACATGGTATGGCATATGACGACACTAGACACACATACGTGGCTAAAAGGGGAGGTTCTTGGATTGGGGTTGACCGACGAGGATGTCGGTCTTCTAAGGGGGTAGATTGTGATATCCTGGCCTCGGTGAATGGGATATCTTGGCCCAAGGCTTAACAGAATTAATAGAGTACTCATATCAACAAGGTGCATCTTATTTTTCGGAAGCCTATCTCAAAAGAACCTCCAAGTTAAACGTGCTTGGCTTGGAGCAATTTGGGATTGGTGACCGATCGGGAAGTTTTCTCAGGTGTGCATGAGTGAGGACAAAGTGCGCACAAAAGACTCGTGTTAGTCTGTGGGGGCAATATATGATCGTAGAGAACTGCCAGGAGTAAGTACCGCTGTTCCGGGATTGGACGGGGTGTTACACCACCTAGAACCAAGTGCTTTTTCAAACACTACTTTTATTAGAAAAGCAATTTTAAGAAATGAGAAATGGCGCAATATTAGTGTTTACCAGGAAAGATGAAACATGGTGAAAACAAGCATAATCAGATCTAAGCAAGGGTAAAGCTTTAGCAAAGCAAAAGCATTTATCTATGTATGTCCTAAAGTAAAGGAGAAGCCTGGGTTAGTGAAAAATGTGCAAGGGTCATCACATCATCGACCTGTGCGAAGGGTAAGGAAGCTAGTCGAACCTAGATCCGTTTAGGTAGTTGGAATGTAGGGTCGCTTACAGTTAAGGCAATTAGTTGAGGCGACAACTAGGAGGCAGACAATGTCACCTTCAAGCTTTGGTACACGAGGACAGCTGCAAATAGAAGCGAACAAGGAGTTTTGATTGATAAGGACCTCAAGAACGATGTGGTGTATATGAGAAGACAAGGAGATAGGATTATGTTAGTCAAGCTTGTCATGAATGATCTGCCCTTCAATGTAAATATCCCACATTCCCTGCAAGTAGGCCACGATGAGTGCTTTTAGACTTTTCTAGAAGACTTAGATGCCATGGTTGGAGTTATACCTATTAGTAAGGAACTTTTCATAGGAGCTCTCAATGGGCATGTAGGTACAACAAGTGCAGGTTTCGAGGCTGTTCATGGAGGTTTCAAGTATGGTAATAGAAACCAGGAGGAAGAGGAATTCTTAGACTTTGCGGTAGCTTTTGACCTGTTGATAGCCAATACTTCCTTTAGGGAGAGAGAATCCCTTTTAGTGAGCTACAGTAGTGTCCAACACTAGAGTTAGATTGAATTTATCCTCACAAGAGAGGACAAATGAGAATGTTTGGATTGCAAGGTGATACATGAGTGTGTTCTCTCTCAACATAAGCTTGTGGTAGCAGCATTCCGTTTCCAAGTACGTGTCAGTAGAGATAAACAAGCCAAGATAGCGAGAACTGTAGTTATTAAGGAGGTAAGGCGACATAAGGCACGACCCTCTTTTTACCTTTTAGGCGGTAAAGCGTAAGACGAGGCGACACCTTAATTATATAATAGAATAAAAAATAGTGGTGGTCTTTTGCTATCTGCCACGCTCGCTCTCGCGCTCTCCTCCACCACCGTTCCCACCGCCGCCGTCCACCGTCATTCGCCTACCACCATGCGTCTATCCTAGCGTCATCGTGGGTCTAGTCTTCCCCTCCTAGACCTCCCCTTTCCCCCTCCTGGTGTTGTCGGGCGGCCTCCCCGCAATGGCTTCTCCATTTGTTTGGGATGATAGGGGAAAACTGCTCGCAAATTCTTTGGACTGCTTGTCTGGTAAAGCTTTCCAACTCTCGGTTCTTCGGAGATATGGATCCTCAGTCCAGCATGCCTCCTCTTCGCCATCGGGCTCATTTCTTTTGATCGCAGTTTTTCATCATTACACTTTTCGTCTTTAGGCTGAATCGGTCAGTTTGGCTTTGTATTCGGTTCTTGGTGGCTCTCCGGCGGGTTTCCATGTTGTTGAAGAATCAGACCGCCATTTTCGTTTTTCCATCGCCTCTAAGAAAGTTGGCTTCATGGTCCTGGCTCTAAAACGCATCATCTCTACAAGCTTTGATGTCTATTTCGCTCTTTGGAGAAATGGGAGTCCAAATTGGAGAAAGGAATATGCTCTTTGGTGCAAAAAAGGAGGATGAAAAATGGACAGTTGTTAAACGCAGAAGTTGTCGTTCTTTAAAATTGGTCTCCATTTCTAAGAATTTGGTGCAAGACTCACCAAGAAAGAAACATGGTCCCTCAGGTCGAATGGACAAGGGATTTCTCAGGTCAGCCATAAAGAGGAAGTCGAAGCTCATTCTTTAGGGTACTCCCACTGATCAGTATCAGCTGGATTTTGTGCAAATTGGGAGTTTCAAATGTCCTTTGCCTCTTAAATTTGAACTCGAGATTTCGTTTCAGTCCAACTTTGAAAACAGGCTCTCCGAAGACTGCTTTAGTTCCTGTTCCAGCCATCTTTTCTCGGATTTCCCAGGATCTGGACAAGGCAGCGTCTCTTTGGGCTCTGTGCAAAACCCGTCTCTCATCGGCTGGGCATGTACGCATGTTGCATGCGCACTCGACAAATGTGGGGCCTAGCATTCTATTGGGTAAGCTTTGCTATCGGTGTCTCTCGAACACCCACTTCGTCAGGACATGTTCTAGCCCGCTCAGGTGTCGCCGGTGTTTTCTGCTTGGTCACTTTGAAAAATATTGCAACAGTACGCACGCCCAACCTACAACACGTCTGATCTAGAGGCCTTAGGCGCACTGCATTAAAAGATTGGCGGCGAGCTGTTGAAGTTGGGCTTCACGGGAAGATTCTATAAGGTGTGTTGGCCAATCATTAAGAAGGACATCATGGCGGCTGTTGCAGCAGTTTGGAGGAAGGACTTTCGGAATTTTCGGGCTCTTAATTCAGCCTTCGTTATCCTCCTTCCTAAGGTTGAGAACCCGTCTAATGCCAAGGAGTTTAGGCCTATAAGCCTCATTCATAGTTTTGCCAAACTAATTACGAAGATCCTTGCAAACCGGTTGGGAGGTCAGCTTGATAGTATGGTGTCCAAGAACCAAAGTGCTTTCATCAAGGGAAGATTTATTCAAGACAACTTCATGTTGGTCCAACAAACAGCCCGCTTCCTTCATTCTCAGAATCAGCCAACAATTATGCTGAAACTGGACATATCAAAGGCGTTTGATTCAGTATCCTGGCCCTTCTTGTTGGAAGTCTTGCGGAGTCTGGGGTTTGGTGCTGGATGGTGTGACATTGTAAGTGGGCTGCTTGCCACATCCTCCTCTCAGATTCTCCTTAATGGTATTCCAGGGGACTTCATTCCACACAGAAGAGGGCTGCGGCAGGGAGACCCCCTCTCCCCTATGTTATTCATTTTGGTGATGGACGTTCTAAACCTCATGGTGGGGCGAGCTGTTGAAGCTGGGCTGTTGCAGCCCCTGTCAACTCGATCATTTCTGCATAGAGTCTCTCTTTACGCGGATGATGTTGCGCTTTTCATCAAACCTACTGCGGATGACCTTGTTCTGGTGGGGGATATACTCAGGCTGTTTGGTGAAGCTTCCGGTCTCCAAACAAATATTCAGAAAAGTAGTATTATCCCTATCAGGTGCTCACAGTCGGAGGTAGCCACTGTTTAGGATCATCTGCCTTGCAAGCTGGAGGAATTCCCTTTTAAATATTTGGGGCTGCCGCTGTCCTTAAAAAGGCTCAATAAAGCGCAATTACAGCCCTTCATTGACCGCTTGGCGAACTCTCTCCCGGGTTGGAAGGCTGATCTTATGACTAAGGCAGGAAGAGCGGTCCAGGTTCAATTTGTGTTGACAGCTACTGTTGTCTATCATGCTATGGCTCTAGATCTCCCTTCTTGGGCCCTCAAGGCCATGGATAAAATCAGGAGGAATTTTCTTTGGCGTGGCAGTAGCGAAACTAATGGAGGTCATTGTCTGATTGCTTGGCCTAAAGTCACTAGACCTAAGGAGCTGGGCGGCCTCGGCATCTCTAATTTACAGTCTTTGAATTGGGCTCTTCGTGTTAGATGGCTTTGGCTTCAAAAGACTAGTCCGGACAAGGCTTGGGCTTCTTTTCAACTCCAGTTTTCAGATCAGGTGAAGTCTCTCTTCGATCTTGCCTTAGTCTCTGAAGTTGGAGATGGCAGCAACACCTTGTTTTGGTGTGACAGATGGCTGTTTGGGCAGCGCCTGGCTGATCTGGCCCCCCACCTATGTGCTATGGTTCCTAAGGGAGTAGCTAACAAGAGAACGGTCGCTGAGGGTTTAACTGATATGGCTTGGGTCCACGATCTTCGTGGTACGGTCACTGCTGTGGTCATCGCTGAGTTCATTAAATTAGCGGAAGCTGTTTCAGAGGTGTTGCTGTTGCCTGATACCCCTGATAAGCATATCTGGAGATTCTCAAGCTCGGGCCAATATTCAGCAAAGTCTGCTTATGAGATGATCTTCATGGGCTCAATCACTTTCGAGCATTGCGATCTTATTTGGAAAAGTTGGGCGCCTCCAAAGTGTCGTTTCTTCTTATGGCTGGTTGCCCACAACCGTTGCTGGACGGCCGACCGGTTGGCTAGGCGCAACCTCGACCATCCCGACGCTTGTGTCCTTTGTGACCAGGAGGAGGAGACGATCAACCATCTGCTGCTGTCTTGCGTTTTCGCTCGGCAATTCTGGTTTATCCTTCTCCAGAGGATTGGGCTTGCTGGTGTGGCACCGCAACCGGGTGAAGAGGACTTCATGGCTTGGTGGAAAGGCATCTCCACTCCCGTGGGGGGATCTTCTCAGGCTAGCCTTAATTCCTTAGTGATCTTGGGGGCGTGGTGTCTTTGGAAGCATCGGAATGATTGTGTTTTCAATGGGATGAGTCCAAATCTTTCTGCTGCCTTAGCCATGGTTGGGCATGATATTATGCTTTGGAAGCTGGCTGGTGCCAATGGTCTGTCGCTGCCAGATGTTGCTACCTAAGTGATATTGTGCTTCTGGTGTGATTGTGTGTTTGGGGCTGTTATGTCTGTCTTTGTTTCTCTCCTCCTGTTATCCCCTGTAATTCTTGTGTGGCCTCTTGGCTATAACTTTTGTGTTTTTGCTTCTTCTATTAATATAAAAAATACGCAATTCTCTTGCGTATTCGAGAAAAAAGATTGGCGGCAGGCTGCAATGATGCTCCTGTTGCATTAGAAGTTGCTCTCGGAGCCTTAGCTATGGCCCCTTTGCCTTCGTCACCGGGCCCACTCAATCTTCCAGTAAAGGCGCCTATTCATTCACTCACGAGGGCAATTGTTCGGCTCCTATCCCCGAAAGAGTTTCGCCCCGCTTTCAACTGGCTTCGGTTGCTGGCTCGACTGCTATACCCGGTTGCAGGCGCCTTTTCGATTCTAACGTTGGCCACTCCCCTCTTACTGTTGTTGAGAAAACCCTTTGGCCCTCACCTTCTCGAACTCATCAGTTCGGTGGTTTCTCACTGCTGCCCTCATCCCTCTTGCACATAACCAACTTCTCTGCGAACCCTCTTCTTTTCCTCCCGCCGGAGTTTGTCACCATGGATGGAGACGCCAGCCGACGTACGCGTGCCCGCATTAATCTTGCTATGGGGCAAGAGACTCGACGTGATGAGTTTGTCATTGCGGCGGATGTGGAAGGAGTGGTGCAACAGGCTGATCTTGGTATGTGGGTTCATCGTATTCGAGATTATCTTCAAAATGATCTTAGATTGCATGTTCTCAATTCTGATCATGCATTTGGGATGGGAATCATTTGCTCGGTCCCACGTCCAAGGTCGTACCTCACATTCTCCTGTGGCAACCATGCTAATGAGGTAGCCACGGGGCTCCCTTCCAGTAGGTCAGACCGACCGGAGGGCCGATACGAGATAGAATAAGGAAGGACTCAATGAGAAGCCCCCAAAGGGTCGAGCCCCCAGTGGAACCGCTCGCCGAAACCAGACCCTATAAAAGGGCAGTCGGATCTCACTTGGATAACCTGTTTGTAGCTCAACAGCCCCTTCCCTCGTGCCAACTAGGTCGGGGAAGGCGGCCCTCTCCTAAAAAGGGCCCAAAAGCCCTTCTAGGGGAGATGCGTGCACGACAAAGAACTGGCAAGTGTCAACGACCAACTCGGAGGGCCGAATCGAGAAAGGTCAATAGAAGGCAAATCCTAATCTTCACCTAGGAAAAAGCAACCACCCAAGCAATCCTCATAGATTAATCCGGGGCTACATCATACTGATGCGCTTGTGCACATTCAAGCCACGCTCCGGCAGGCATCGCCTTCGGGCAACTCTATACGGGTTTGTCCCTAGAGACTACGCCCGCTCCGGCGAACGCTGCAACCGGGCAACTCCGTGCGGGGACCAAAGCAACGCTCCGCTCTGGCGACCAACCCAAAGGGCCGGATCAAGAGCCATGGCACCAAACAAAAGTGTATCTGACACGGCCAGAAAGTCGGAAGTGGTTGGCAAAAAAGCAGGCATATGGCTTCGCTAAGAACTAAGTAAACCCTCCAAGCAATCCTCACGGATTACTCGGGGGCTCGGGGGCTACATCATACCGATGCGCTTGCGTGCACTCGGGGCTTCGGACCCTGGCAAGAAAGCCTCCGACCGACTCCAAGGAGTCGCACGAAGGCTCGAGGGGCTGCTGTCGGGTACCCAGGAAAGGGGTACCCAAGGCAAGGCCCATAAACCTCTCTCTGACCCATTTACCGACCGAGTCCCCGTCGAGCAAGTCTGCGAGACTGAGCGAACGGCTAAACCCCTGTCGAGCAAGTCTGCAAGGCGGGACATAAGACCAAGCCCCCATCGAGCAAGTCTGCGAGGCGGGGCGAGCGACCAAGTCCCCGTCGAGCGTGTCTACGAGGCGGGGCGAGCGACCAAGTCCCCGTCGAGCGAGTCTGCGAGGTCAGGCGAACGACCAAACCACCGTCGAGCAAGTCTGTGAGGCAGGGCGAACGACAAGCCCCCGTCGAGCAAGTCTGTGAGGCGGAGCAAACGACCAAACGAACCCGCAAGGAGGGAGCTCAGGCCGACATTGTTGGTCCATGACGGGCGTAACAGGACACGTCGCCACCAAACCATGTTCACGCCATCCGCGTCGTTCGCACCCGCATCCTCATGTAGTCCAGGATCCGCGTGCCACCCGCGCTGGCCAGGATCCGCCCGCGTCTGTCCGCCTCCAGCTCACGCAGACCAGATCTGCTGAGATCTATTCGATCTGCTAGGAGTCCACACGGTTTCGTCCAGGCTGCAACCGGTGTATCCACTGTTGATCTGCTGCACCTTCCAGGGATTTTGGTACCATCAAGCCAGACTTTCTCAGATCTGTTATTCTTCAGTGTTTTCTTGCTCTTCAATATGTCGGCCAACGCTATTGTTGTCAATATTGTGCTTGATGGGCAGAATTACCCAGAGTGGGCTTTTTGTGTTCAGACTGTGAAAGGAGAGAATGTGTATAATGTGTAGGATGTATTGCATTGAGCCTCTAGGGAGAATATATAAGAGTACATGACTTGGAGGGCAAGAAGCCTATCCTAGAGAAAAGGAAGGTTATCCTAGATATAAGAAAGGTATGTCGGGATTACAATCAATCCTAAACCAACCATACCAGGAGTTGCCTAATATACTCTAACATGCCTAATGTACTCTAACATCCCCCCACAGTCATAGCGTTAGCAACACGAACGGACAGACCAGAGAATAATGGAGATATACCCCCCCACAGTCGAAACACTAGTGCGAATGATGCGACTGGAGTAGACCATGCAGATGATAGCCCTTTGTGCCGATAATGTCGAGATAGCCAAGGACGAGGACGCGGAGCCGTTGTCGAAGTGTCGTGCATAGGGTAGCCGTGGTCGAGGAAGCTGTCGAGCACGTCGTAAAAGACAAGCCGCACAAGTTGCGGGCTCTGGTGCGGCACGCGAAAAGGCCCACAGCGCACTAGAGGACGTCGTGGTGACGGTGGCGCTGAGAAGCAGTCGTAGATGAAGGCGCGATGCGTCGAGGCAGATGAGGGTGTCGATGTCGGGGGCGACGCGTCAAGCAACCATGGACGATGCGTGTTCCAGGTTTGCCAAGCCTAGAAACATGTCGTGGATGAATGCACGTGCCGGTGGTGCCAGTACCGAACGTACTAGGTAGAGGGCCCCAACCATATGTGCCAGCATTTCAAGGGACTAACAGAGAAGACCTCCGCGACAGTGCAGCACGGCGGGGGTGCCAGCGCAACGCACAGTTGTCAGAGCGGAGTAGACGAAGTAGTCAAGGACGAGACGATGATGCTGGTGACGAGGTTGTGCTGGACGAAGCGAAAGGGTGGGCTTGGTGACAAATCGAGGTTCCTGGAGTCGCGGCAACGAGAGCCACGACGCACAGGAAACGAGCCTGAATGGCGCCAGTGGAGCGCGATGGCGGTGTTTGTCGGCGAAGAACTCTATGACAAGTGTGGTGCAGACTGGCGACGGTGGCTGGCACGCCTAGGACAGGCGCAACACCAGCGCAAGGTGTTGACGCAGCATGCAAGAGGACCTGTAGCGCAGAACGACGGGTGTGTCGATGCAGCTCACATGTGTCGAACAGCTTGCTCAAACCGTGCACGGGAGATGCGCACCGACGAAGTCGATGGCGATGTAGATGCAACGGCGTTGGTCGACGACAGACGGCGATGCTGCTTGAAAAGGAAATAGGGTTAACCTTTTCCCAAAATTAATTTTGGTGGTTGAATGCCCAACACAAATATATGGACTAACTAGTTTGCTCTATAATACATGTTTTACAGGTGCACATAGGTTCAGCACAAACAAATAAATACTCAAGTTAAGGATCCAAATTCAAAGGAGCAAAGAAACCAAGTGTGCTGTGGTCTGGCGCACTGGACTGTCCGGTGTGCCACCGGACAGTGTCCGGTGCACCAGGTCCGTACAGGGCTGAACCAGCCACTCTCGGGTTTCTCCAGGCGTGCTCCGCTATAATTCACCGGACTGTCCGGTGCACCAGCGGAGCAACGACTATCCAGCGCAACGGTGGACTGCAAAAAGAGCGCTGACAGCACTACAGTGAAGAACAGTGCGTGGCAGAGTCAGAGCGTAGAGCCAGAGGCGCACCGGACAGTGAATAGGACATGTCCGGTGCCACAAGAAGACAACGGCGCCAACGGTCGACTGCTCCCGAACCCTAACGATTGGGTGGCGTGGCAGCACACCAGAGAGTGTCCGGTGGCGCACCGGACTGTCCGGTGCGCCCATCGACAGCAGTCATCCCCAACGGCCATTTGGTGGTTGGGGGGCTATAAATACCTCCCAACCACCACATCACCAAGCATCCAAGCATTCTGAACATTGCATTCAATACAAGAGCAATAGACTCCACTCCAAGGCACAGTCAAAGCGATCGATCCACTCAAAGTCCCCAAATCAACTCTAGTGCATTAGGACTTGTGAGAGGATCTCTTGTATTCATTCGTTGCTCTTGTTTGCTTGGCTTGGCCTTCTTTTTCTTTTCAATTCTTACTCTCAAGTGCTTTGTAAGCAAGGCAAGAGACACCAATTGTGTGGTGGTCCTTGCGGGGTCTAAGTGACCCGTGAGATTAAGGAAGAAGGATCACTCGATCTAAGTGACCGTTTGAGAGAGGGAAAGGGTTGAAAGAGACCCGGTCTTTGTGACCACCTCAACGGGGACTAGGTTCTTTAGAACCGAACCTCGGTAAAACAAATCATTGTGTTCATCCAATTTATTTCTTGGTTGATTTGTTTTTCCCCTCTCTACCGGACTCGGATTTAATTCTAACGCTAACCCCGGCTTGTAGTTTGTGTTTTAAGTTGTAAATTTCATATTACGCCTATTCACCCCCCCTCTAGGCGACTTTCACTGCTGCCCGAGGAGGCGACGCAGCGACGGCCCTCTTGCTTGGCGAAGCATCGCGCAATGGACGACAAACGTCTCGGGAGGATGGTTCGTCGGCGATCGATTGATCAGGCCGACGGTGTGCGAGTCGGAGACAATGATGGTGATGTCGATGGTGGAGCCTCCCAATCGGTGGTGGCGACGACGAGCCGGCATAGATGGACGTGCAGACGAAGAGGCGCGACACAGGCAGGTGTTCCGGTTACGCCGCATGCTACGCTAGTTGCACCGTCGAAGAAGATGAAGAAGCCAGTGTTGTTGAAGCCGTTGTCGAGGGCGCACGAGTCAACTGACGGTGGGCGATGGAGACGCAAACCCGATCACTGACCGGAAAAACAAAAAAAGATGCAGCAGCAACAGATCTGGGGAATTCACCGGGTACCGAGGCACGTCCCCTGCGGGCGCGCGGCCTGGCGGCGTGACCACGTGGACCCAGCTCGCTGGCGCGACCCTGGCGGCTCAACACAGGTGCGGTGCTCCTAGCCCCGGTAGCGCGCGAGCGCGACCACAGCGTGGCGTGGCCAGGCGAGGTCGCAGACCCAACGATGGCGCAGCGTCCTTGGCGCGGGCACGTGGATCCAGCGCGAGCGCGCAAGCCTGGCGTGTGGCTCCGGCAAGATCGGCTGGCAGCGAGAGTCGGAGCTGTCACCATGGCGTCGCACGACCCAGCCAGCGACGGGGATTCGATCCGGCCACAACTGTCACCACGACGGCGTGTGGAGGTGCCGGATCAGCCGATCCGAGCAACGCCGACGGTGAGTTTTCTGATCTGTTGCTACTGCGACTTGACGCGATGACGACGATGGGCACGACAGATCAGAGGGACCGGTCGTGCATCCTACGAGAGTGCTGCCCCCGGCGGAGAACGATCTCCCCGGGTGAGGCGCGGCGGTGGCAGTGGAAGATGCTTGTTGGATCTAAAACCTAAACTCGTGATACCATGAAGAAAGTAGAGAATGCGTATAATGTGTGGGATGTATTGCATTGAGCCTCTAGGGAGAATATATAAGAGTACATGAACTATGAAGTTGCATATTGCCATATTGTGAGTAGCCTTGTTTATCTCATTATCACTAGACCTGATATTGCTCATGTTGTTCATATTCTGAGCCAATTTGTATCCACACCAACCTCAATTCATTATGGTCATTTGCTTCGTGTGCTTAGATATTTAAGCGGGACATGATCCAGATGTTTACTCTATGCTTCTGATAGCCCACTTCAGCTTCATGCATACTTTGATGCCACTTGGGCGAGTGATCCTGTTGAGCGTTGTTCTACTACAGGTTACTGTATTCTTCTTGGGTCCTCTCCTATTGCCTGGAAATCCAAGAAGCAAGCGGGCATATATCGTTCTAGGCCTGAAGCGGAACTTCGGGCTCTTGCTACTACCACTGCTGAAATTATTTGGTTGCGCTGGCTCTTGGCTGATCTCGGTGTCCCTTGTGACACTCCTACACCTCTGTTATGTGATAACATGAGTGCTATACAGATTTCTCATAATCCAATCAAGCATGAACTTACTAAACACATTGGTGTCGATGCATCATTTACTCAATCTCATTGTCAACAGAAGACTATTGATCTTCAATATGTGCCCTCAGAATCTCAATTGGCACATTTCTTCACCAAAGCGCAAACAAGAGCACAACATCAGTTTCACTTGATCAAACTCAAAGCTTTAGATCCTCCATTTCCACCTTGAGTTTGAGGAGGGGTGTTAAGGCCCATTAGGCCCAGGCCTACTGCCTATATATAACCTATAGTCCTTAGGGACTTATTATCAGTTATTAATCCCAAGGTTAGTAACAAGAACTAAAACTAAATATATGAGATGTGAATATAGTTGTTAAGGTGTCCACTTAAGCGTTAAGGCAAGGTTTAGTGGTAAGGCGTCTTCCTTGCCTTGCAGTCACGAGTAAGGCGTCTGCCTTAGGCATCAAGGTGTCGCCCTAGCGCCTTAAGCATTGGTAAGGTGTTGCCCTAAGGACGCCTTGGATATAGGGGAAGAGCTCATATGTTCGCGGTCACAGGCTCATCTATTCACGGTTACAAACATAATTAGTCCAAGGCTCCAGGCAGCGGTGTGGCGCTCAGGGTTCTCTCCACCAGCGGAAGTGGCGATCTACAGCCGTCAATGGCTTCTCCGTGAGCTCCACCACCCCGGTGAAGTCCAGGTAGCGACGGTGGCCCCCTCCCCAGTGAAGTCCCCCTCCCCAACATGGCTCCACACTCCTCTCCTAGGCACGACTCTGCCCTGCGTCGTCCCCTCCGCAGCTCCCCCTGCCCCTACGGGTGTGTTGTCTTTCTCCTCTCTGTTCTGCTCTCTCTGTTCTTCAGTTTTAGTGGATGTGGATGCATTGTTATTCAATTTCAGAGTGTCAGTTACTCGGTTTCAGTTGATCAGTTATTCAGTTCTCTAAATATAGATATGGATGTGAATTATCTTTTGTAGATTTGTGATGGAGAGCGCTGGCTATTGAGAGATGAGAGTGTTATCTACTACTATCTATTACTTATGTTGGACTTTAAGTTTGTTATGTTGGTTTATGTTGAACTTGTACTCCTATTTGCTACTATAATACTATTATCCCTATCTATTTGAGACTATATTCCTATATTTTATATTTTTTCCTAATTTTATATATTAATAAGGTGTCACCTCGCCTTATCGCTTAAAAGTTAAAAGGGGGTTGGTCGCCTTACCTCGTCTTGCCACCTTAACAACTATGGATGTGAATTCATCACAACTGCACATGAGGAATGATATATTAGTTTGGAAGGTCAAGTAATGGCCATGAAATAACTTTCAGTATTTAGGATCAATGCTACAAAGAGATCGGGCTATTGATGTAGATGTTAGCCATAGAATCAAAGCAGAGTGGATAGTGACATCAAGCATCTGGTGTTCTATGTGACAAGAGGGTACCGCAGAATCTAAAAAGCAAGATTTATAGGGCAGCAATTAGGCCAATTAAGTTTTACGGTGCAAAATGTTGGCCTACAAAAATGACATGTTCGGCAGATAAGTGTTGCAAAAATATGTATGTTGCGTTGGATTTGTGGCCATGCAAAAAGCGATCAAGTCTTAAACGATGATATACGTGATAAGCTAGGGGTAGCACCAATTGAAGAAAAACTCGTCCAACCCCCAATTGAGATGGTTTGGACATATCTAACAGAGACCTCCAGAAGCACTAGTACGTAGTGGAATCCTAAGATGTAATAGCAATAGGAAGAGAGGCAAGGAAAGTCCGAAGTTAACATAGGAACTGACAGTAAAAGGAGACTCGAAAGGATACCTAAAGATTTAGCCTTGGATAGGAGTACACGAAAAACAGCCATCTATGTGCCTAAACATTGACTTGTAATTTTTGTTGGGTTTCAACTCTAGCCTACCCAATTTTCTTGGGACTAAAGGCTTTGTTGTTGTCGTCGTCGTCGTGTCCTAAAACCTGTTTATAAAAGGGTGTCTATGGGTTCAAGATTTACATGCAAGAGTCAGATATATGCAACAAAGAAAGAGAATAAACTATGGAGAAAAAGATGCCATATGTGTTATGCTAAGAGTAAAGAACACTGAATTTAATTCTAAAACATTTTTTGGTTGACAACTCAGGCAAGAACTATGTAACATCATGAGAAAAACAGTCATGCCATTGAGTTGTGAAACAACAATGAAATAAACAGTCTTCTTAGATTTCAACTAGTATTATGAACACATGAAGGTATAATTAAAATTTAACATTCAGAGACAATAAGAAGGATCACAACCTCGCGAAGGTCCCTGATAAGCTGTAGCTGCAAATTTCTAAGTCGCATCTCATTCAGAATCTGATCTTGAGATGCACCAGCTTTAATTGTCTTCACACCACCTCTGGTGTCGTATATATGACAAAGCCTCCCAAACAACTTTAGATAGCAATCAACTGCATAGGTACGACCATCACAATCCCAAAGAACACAGGGCCTGCAAACTTCCACCACATCCAAAGCAGGTTCTGTCCAATTAAGGGCACCATAACCAGTTCCGTAGGCTAAAGCTCCTATAACTCTGCTCTCTGTCCCAGAATTCTTCAACTCTGGTAGTGGAAGGGATAGCTGGAAACAACTTTCGACCAGGGAAGCCACTAGCTCTTCTCTGAACAAGTTTTTGCTGGTTACACTATTTAGATCTTCCTTCAGCCTCACATCCTCAAAGAGTGATATCACGTCTGTTCCTGGAACAGGCTTCTGACCTCTTCGAACACTTTCCTTTGCAAAAAGATCAACACAAAGAGCAGTCCGACAAATACATGCCAGAGCATGCATACGATCTGATTCTGCTCTCAAATTTCTCACCATCTGAAGCAGTCTTTTGAACAGAGAGACCTGTATTACAGCAGATGCTCACATAAATACATCTTGAACATAATTCACAATATTTTCCACTAAATTAATAGTTATGACTCCAAAGTCCAAACATAGCAACATATCTATCCAGCGGTGATGCAGAGAAGTAAGAAACTAGTAAGAGTTCATCAATAGCTTTATCTTTTCTACATTCAGATTCAATCATAAAATGGCTCAGTGAAAGAATAGTCCAAATTATGAGATCGAAATGTCATATATTTAAATTTAATTTGATAGCAAGCGTACAACATTGTATCATTTATAGTCTCAAGTTGAAGGACATATCACAAAATAACCAAATCACAGATCATTGCATACACTGCATAAACGATTAGTTTATGTGTGGGAAAAACTTTGTTTGGTTGTATAGAGATTAGAGTTTGCACACCTAGGGCCCCTTGTATTTTCTACTCTCAATGTCTGAATCTGACAGAGAATCATTAGACAACACACATTTGACTGAACTAAATAGAAAAGAAGCATAATTTAACAACATTGCAGGAAATCAGGTTCTAGTTAATGTAGATAGATAACAATACGGGCATGTAGGTCCAAAAGGAACTAATCTATCATTTGCCAATTTTATACAATTAGGGCTAGTTTGGGAACACCATTTTTCCAAGAGATTTCAATTTTCCCAAGTGAAAATGAACTAATTTCCATTGGGAAAATGAAAATCCCTTGGAAAAATGGGGTTCCCAAACTAGCCCTTACCCCTTAGGGATTAAAACAGTCAAAAACAGATACTTATTCGGATATCATTTTTTGGTCGATTGTGAATAAATAGGTTATAAAAAAACTCGGACAGGGAGGGAATGACCGTCCTCCCGGTATTATATTAAGAAAAGACCGAAACAATGGTCCGACCGAGAAAATCCTCGAACCCTGGCCCCCAATCACTAACGAGTCGGCGTCAACCGTCCACTCTGCAGCAGCCTAACCGGAGGGTGGCGCACAGGACATCGTAACCCGAGAGTGGATGAGGCATAGTGAGGGGATTTTTTTAACCAAGCCGGCAAATTTACCCACAAGGGGAATCGAGCCCGGGACTTGGAGATACTACTAGAAGTCTTTAACCATTAGACTAGAGGCCCTTTCGCTCAAATAAATAGGTTATAGAATCAGATGTACAAATTTATATTCTTGTTTTTAGCATTGAACTTGTAAAGATTCATTAAAAGTAAACCTCAATTATCATATATTTTCTCAAATGATAGATACAAAATTCGGATACAGATTCGAACACAAATTTGGTTATATATTCACCTTTTGTGTTGTAGAGAGCAAATAATGCATAAAACAATTTATGAAACATTTTATTCATATGTGTAATAATATGCTTGATAACATATGAAAAGATCGTCATCAAATTTCATACATATTTATTTTAAAATATTGAATTTGTTCAAACAATTCGGATATCCACTTTCATCCTTGTATACAATGCTGACAAAAAAAGGAAATTGGTAAATGTTGAGTTAAGAGTGAGATAATACTCATCCAATTGCAGTTAAGTAATTCAGGATATGAGTTCGTCAAAAATCTAAGTTCCATCCATCAATACAATAATAACTATTTAGATTAAGGGCCTGCTTGGTTTGTTACCAAATTTTGCCTTGGGAAAGATTTGGCAAGCAAAAAGTTGGGCAAAAATGTTTGTCGAGATTTGGCAAGCCAAATTTGAGATATTGAAGAACTTCAGTAGCAAACCAAATGGTTGCCAAAGTCTCAGGTTACCCACATTTTGGTCACGAATTTTTGGCCACCAACCAACTAGGTCCTAAGAGCACAGAACTAAGGGGGCGTACCCAGTGTCGTAGGCTTCCCACACTATGCGTGGTCTGGGGAAGGGTACCTTTAAGCTCCAAGCCATACCCGTATAATATGCAGAGGCTAGGGCTCGAACCTGGGACCTTCCGGTTACAGACGGTAGGCTCTTGTTACAGACGGTAGGCTCTACCGCTGCACCAGGCCCGCCCTTCCCTAAGAGCACAGAACTAATCCTACTACATTCATCATTCAAAAATCAAAACACTTCCTAGGCATATTCCCTTCTTTTGAATCAAGATATTTCCACAGAGATCATTAGTTAAAGTACCACCTTAGAGACCATGTCATTGTCCTAACGACTTACATTTGCAAATTGCAACTAGAGGTATTTGACTGAATAAACTTAGTAGCTTCGAGGAAGAACCTAGAAATACACTGGACCTGAGTTGTTCTAAAATATAAATTTGTGTTCATTTCAAGCCCATGTAGTTTTGTCTAGGCACACTCAAACAAACAGTAAATGGACAGAACTACATGTTATTGGAATATGGTTACAAAAATTTAACAAATATATTATCATACAAGGACAGGCTATGGTTAACAGGTTAGATCAGCTAGAAGTTATGAAAGTAAGCCATTATGGTGATTGCTTCAGTACCTGCATTCCAAGATCCAGCAAATGAAGATTGGTCACAACAGCCCTTACAATTGTCTCCCTCATCGATGAGAACTCTTGCCGGTCCCATAGTGTCAGGATTGCAATAATGGCAGCTGAAGCCCACTCTGGCTTGCCACCAGGGACATCTGCAAGTGCCAGCATATTGATCCCCACCTCAAACACCAGTGGTGGGTCAAGTGAACTAAGGAATGGCAGCAAGTGCGAGACAATGTCTGACACTCCAACCAATTTCTCCGCACTAGACTCCACACTATCAGCAATTGTAGTGTCCCCTGGCTTGGCAATCCGCTGCAGCGTGTTTACTACACCAGAAGCAACCATTTTCGCTGCATGCACTAGAGGGTGCACAGTAAGTCGGAAGCTCTCCGCAGGCATCACCACGGAGCGCGCAATCAGCATATTGCGCCTTGACCAAATGAAATCAATGGCATCAGCCGCCCACTGGGCCCGCACTGCAAGCACACCTTCTCCATCAACAAGCTTGTCACCAGCTAGCCGGCTCATGCGGCGCCCCTCTAGCTCCTGGAACAACCGTGCAAGGGCCTCAAACGCACCGGCGGAAACAGCGTCTGCAGAGTCCAGCGCAAGCTCGGCCAGGCGGGCCCACCACGTGGTGGCGTGTGCCATGAGGGAGGGGTTTGTGGAGCACATGAGCACGAGGTCATCGCGCGGGAGGAACGAGGACAGAGATGTGACAGCGCCGAGGCGCAGCGACTCAGCGGGCGAGGAGAGCGCATTAGCGATTTCAGCATGGGCAGAGGAGAGGAGCGATGGGAGAAGGTGGGAGGGCAAGGATGGAAACGAGGCGATGGAAGAGGAGGCGACGTCGGGGTCCGGAAAGGAGAGGTCGGAGCGGAGGGAGGAGAGGAGGAGCGGGTCGAGGAGGTCTGGCGGCAGCGGGAGCGCGCGGAGGAGGTCGAGAGCCAGGCGCTTGCAGACTGCGGAGGAGGGTGCCGACAGGATCTCGGTGGCAGCGGTGCGGGCGAGCGCGGAGACATCCCGCCCCGCGGCGCACTGCTGCAGGGCCTGCAGCAGCGCCAATGACTGCCGGAGTGCGTCCGAGGAGCGAAGGTCGGTGGTGATCTGCGCGATGAGGAGATCCATCGCGCCCCCGAGGCGGAGGGGCTCCGGCGCGGAGTTGAGAAGGACCGGTCCTTGATGCGGGAGGTGGGAATGGTTACGAACGTTTCGGAGTCTCTGGGCCGGTTAATAGGCCGGCTTGGGCTGAAAAGAAAATCCAGAGGTTAATTGGAGAAGAAAGTCATTTGCATGAGTAGTCATTTGTGTTAAGTAACCCTAGTTAGGGTTATATAGGTAAATACCGACTTTGCTCCTAATAGGTCTCACATCTCTATATAAGGATTCTGTACACCCCCTCATAAGAAATAGAAGAGAAGGAGGCCAGAGGTCCAACCCTATATTCTGTGTCTCGTGTTTTTCTTTTGTCGTGCTTATGGGAAGAGAGACGTGTCCTCTATATCTTTTGTTTCTCTACTGCTAACGGGAGAGAAGGGAGCGGATCTGGTGATCCGTGATGCCATAGTTCTCAACACGTTATCAGCACGCTCTACCTCGACTTTGCTACGGGATCAGATCTGCATCAACTCTCCGTCAAGCCGGCAGGTCCTCCGGCCTAGCCGAACTGTCCTACGCGACAGACTTCGAATCCTCTTCTACACAGTCGAGCGGTATGTCTTTAGATTGGATCAATTCTTGATCTATTCATTGGTCGCACTCGGATGCTTGGAGAACAGACGACGACGCATTGTGCACCTGCTCGCGCACGAGCAAGTCTCATACGCAATCGTCGTCCGATGGAGTGCCCAAACACGAGAGGAAGCGCTCGCACGCCTTGTTGGGGCCGCAGTCGCGCCAGACCGCGCCTGCCCGAGGGGCATCATTCTCGGATCCCTTTGATCGTGTGGTGGCAGGGGCTGGTCAAAGCAACGTATGCGACTGCGGGGAGCAGGGGACTGAGATCGTCGTCATCGCCCGGACCAGCTATCTTGGATCGAGAGCGGGTCATGCGGCAAGGGATTTGTTTGTCCCTGAGAACGGTCAATCGCTGCATGTGCGACCGGATAAGATAAGCAAGGGAAAGAAAAATGATAGTAATGACATAGGAGAAGTCTGCATGATCAATAATCGGAATTGGTCCGCGCTGGACGTTTGATCGTGCCCACAGAATTGGTCCTCGCGTAATACCTGCTTTTGGTTATTTAATATTTGGTTAAGGGATAAATGACTAAATATTATATGGATAAAAAGGCCTTTAACATCTAACATAATGTGTTAATTCGGGTGTTTTTTCTGCATTAATATTATTTCTCGCAGTAAATACTTAGCAGAAAATTATTAAAGTGTATGTGAAGGTTACTGCGCATATTTAAATTGCTCTAAATATTTATATTATGTTGAGCTTCGGACTCACGACGAACGATTAAATTATATAGTGGGTACTCAGACACGTCTATCAAACTACGTTATTAATCGGTTGAGTTAGGGCATTGGCTGCGCCCTAGCAACGCGACGCAACAATTGTGCCTGTTGCGCACGTTGTGTGGACTTATCGTGTACCCCGACCACCGAGCCACAATTGCGCCTGTTGCGCTTGTTACATAGGCTTATTGTGTTGTCGTAGCCCTGATGGTCGCACCTGTGTTGACGCCAGATACGCTGGAGCTTGTACTCGCGTGGAATGTGGTGGGTTATCCGAGCCCCTGAAGTCACAGCATAACGCAACCTTCGCAAATAATTTCGTTTGGCTCTATATTTTGCTTGACATGTGTTGTGTGGCTTAATATATTTATATATATCGCCAAGTGGCCATAACAACTTTGACAAGCTCTATAGTGCTTAGAAGATCTGGAAAGTTAATGAAATGCCTATGAAACACAAATAAATACTTCTCTGTTCTCTCCTCATGCATAAAGTTTTACCCGAAGCAACCCGAAGATATATAATATAATGCATGAAAGCCTTTTTGGCACAGAATACATCATAAATTGGGATTATATTAGTAAGCAAAAAGTCCTTCCCAGATGATTTAAGACCATAAATCTTAGTCATACATTTCTCAACCAGATGTTAGCACATTGCTCTCTTTGTCGCTGAATGACATGAAGCAAACTATGAGATAAAAGGACATGTAACCGCTAGCAACACAAAGTTGCGAGTATACCGAGAGGTTATTCTGAGAAGATTTGCACTATGCTAGTGTGAAAACCATTATGTGTTCCCGTAGAACCACTTTGCTCCTCCTATCTAGGACCTTTATGCTTGTTTTGCATACATCTCTCAAAATTTTAAGTACTCATAGTTGTTGAATTAACCCGGGATAGTCCTTTGACGAGTATGGTATATATTGTAACCAAAACGGTAAAGGTCAAACCTGGAGGGGCATATAAATGGGGTTTATGTAGCAGAACTACATTAGATTTCACCCCTTGGCATGCTTACAATCTATATCCGATCTATCAGAAGTAAGAAGAGTAGAAAAATGGCCATGAAATCCCACATCATCACAGAGCTTGAAGCTAAATTGGGCATTGATATGTCCTTGGTCCTTGGCACCAGAAGAGCCATAAGTCTTGACCATGAGATTGTAAGTTATTTGCTTTGCACAACTATGTATACATTGTGGTGTATGATAGAATCAAAGGTGTAGCTCCTAGCCTCATCCACCCTCATTATTCCAGATGAACAATGAGACACATATCTTGAAGGATGTGTTTGAGTTACGAGGGATAAAGACTTTGACATATGTCATCGTCAGGGGGAGCGAATGCTTAATATTCATCACAATTGCGAGATACTGAATGTCATATCAGTATGCCCTGGAGGCGTCAACTTGATGATCAATACGTGAAGCTTTATAGAAGTTTCTATCAGATATGTAGATCCAGTGGATCCAACACCACCAGTCAAAGGGCTTATTTACGTTGATACATGCACTTACCTCGTGTATCCTAGAAGTGAGTTGAGGTGAAGTTCCTGAAATAATATTTGCAAGGATATGCAATCCATTTGCTAAATCTCTATGTGCGTACACTTCCAGAAGAAGATGTTACCATATTGATACGGTTTTGCAAGGATCAGGGGAAAACATTTCTAAATTTAGCCCTTGTAGAAGATTTGATGAAATCCTGATTCAGAAGATCAAAATTTGTCCTGATGATAGTTGATGTACTCGTTTTCCTTGGTGAGTTTTTCTGAAGTTTCTCACATAAGGTTTTTAATGGGGCAACAAAGTGTAAATGAAATTTGCGTCACCATGTACTCTTTCTCCATATTTTTCCCACTGGGTTTTTTGGAGTTTTAAAGAGGCATGTGTTGGTCGCGGTATTCGCCCAAG
This sequence comes from Zea mays, assembly GCF_902167145.1. Lineage (NCBI taxonomy): Eukaryota > Viridiplantae > Streptophyta > Magnoliopsida > Poales > Poaceae > Zea > Zea mays. The sequence goes on from NC_050099.1 coordinate 211,699,855, forward strand.
GGGGAGTGTTAAGTAACCCTAGTTAGGGTTATGTGGTTAAATATCAACTTTGCCCCTTAGGGGTCTCACATCTCTATATAAGGATTCTGTACACCCCTCATAAGAAATAGAAGAGAAAGAGGCCAGAGGCCCAACCCTATATTATGTGTCTCGTGTGTTTCTTCTGTCATGCTTATGGGAAGGGAGACTTGTCCTCTACAGCTTCTTGCGCCTCTACTGCTGACGGGAGGGAAAGGAGTGGATCTGGTGATCCGTGGTGCCGTAGTTCTCAACAATTTGCATGAGAGTACATAATAATGCTATCTTCAGCGGTTTATCTCATCATCTATTTCAAGCTACACTCTATAAATTGTGTCATCTATGTTATAAAACAATATTTTATATGATCATATACGCGATCAACTGGACATAGCCTAACCATCAATAATATGAGGGACAATAATGGTCGAGATAATAATTATCAATATATTTAGGGCTAGTTTGAAAACTCAAATCATCTTGGATCCTTGTCTTTCCCAAGGTGGGCATTACATGGGGATGGCAATTTAGTTATTTATGAGAGGTTTTCCCTCTCTGGGTTTGTGTCTCCCTTGCTTCCAAACTAACTCTTACACTGAGAACTTGCATATATTTAATCCTCATCTAGGGGCTCAAAAAGTATAGAGTTACACTTGCTACTAGTGAGTTTACTCATTTTACTCTTTTTTGATCTAACGATATTTGCAATGATGATAATGTTAATAATATACATGCCCCTCTTCGGAACACACGAATATGAAAACACGGGAATAGGAAAAACACAGGATTAGAGTTGGTTATGAATTGCAATCCTACATGAATTGAGAACGCAGGAAAATTTGAAACGACCTGTTGGAGGGAATTTGAATGGAGAGATGAGAGTCATAATAAATTTCCCAACAGCCTGTTCGTTTATCTTTAATCTGAAACGACCTCACTATTTCTATAGTGTTTTTGTCTCTATAGATTGCAGATGCAGCAGTCCGAACAACTGACTTTAATCTGAAGCGAATAGATCGCAAAAGGTTGGACCTCTTGTTATTTTCCTCCAAAACTTGTATGGAGGAAAGCAATCCATAGGAATTCCAAAGGAATTGATGAGATTAAAACATGTGTTCCAAAGGCTCGCGTAGAAAAAAATTTCAGGAATAAATCCTTCATATTTCCTGTTGGGGGCCTTCGTCTTTTGACGGTCCTCAAAAACACAACTAACATTTTCCCAAGTATAATATATGTACAGGAGCCTTCGGACATGGGATAAAGTTGTACATGAGATGAAGGGCGCAGATCAGGAGAAGGATGAACCAATGCCGAAGCTACCCGTGGAAAAGCTTCGACTCAGCAGTGGAAAATGAAACTGACTTAAAGGGGAAAAGGTTGTCTAGTCCTCGATAGATTATCCCTAGGTCAATAGTAAATGTCAAGGGCATGAATGTAATTCCACACGGGCTACGTCCTGTGCCTATAAATAGATGAGCAGTGACATCGTACTGTTCACGCTGACTGGTATTCACTCGTGCGTCATACTTGGACTTTTTGCCTTCTGTGAAGCCGAAGGTACAAATGTAATTCAATATTGTTCATGTTTATTCATAATGATATAATAAAGATATATAAATGATGTTCTATGGCTATTCATGTTATTTCTCATGTTTCATATGCTTCTACTTCCATTAATATACACTATAATGATGAAGGTACGTCCTTCATAACCTTCGTCTGAAGATCATTATATCCTAAGGGAAATAATGCTTCAAAGGATGAAGGACTTTAACCACTAACGTTTGTGTTGCCCTTGTTCTTAACTCATAGCATTTAAGAACAAGTCCCCAACATTGGCGCCCACCTCCGGTGTACTCACTTCCACAATCTTCAGCAAATCATCAACCTTCGTCATGCCGCTAAAGAAGACAACAGCGCCAGGGGCTGCACTGCAGCCACTGTACACAAATCAGGAGATGCTTTCTCTCCGAGAAGCTAGAAGCCAAAAGAGAAAGGCCACCAGCCCAACACTTCAGGAGGAGGAGCTGGACCAGGAGATCAGGAACCTAGAACTCATTCATCAGCAGGTGCAAAGGAAAAAGGAGAAGATGGCCCGGCTGGCCGACCTTCAGAAGAAGATAGACGAAGCTGCTGAAGAAATGTGTCATCTTACCCAAGATGATCATGACCAAAGGCCCCAACACAGGGAGCTTCGCCAAGAGGGCTCATTCAACGAAGATGAATGGTATGATGATTGTCATCATGGTAGCTTTACTTTTGATGATGCTTCTCCCTTGGCAGCAAAATTGCAAGCTATTCCATGGCCACAATCCTACAAGCCACCCCAGTTACCCATATACGATGGGCACTCGGACCCAAAGCAATTCTTGATGAGCTATGAGGCAACAATATCCTCATATGGAGGCAACGCCGCTGTCATGGCAAAGTCCGAAGTGTGGCTCAGACATGGTACTCTTCTCTTTGGCCAGGGACAATCACGTCTTGGCAGAAGCTTAAGGACATGCTAGTCACCAGTTTTCAAGGGTTTCAGACGAAGCCAGTCACTGCTTAGGCCTTGTTCCAGTGTACACAAGACCATGAGGATTACCTTCAAGCGTATATCCGAAGGTTCTTACGTCTCAGAGCACAAGCGCCCATAGTGCCTAATGAAATCGTTATTGAGGCCATGATCAAGGGCCTTCGACCAGGGCCTACGACTCAATATTTCGCCAAGAAACCCCCCAGACTCTGGAGAAGCTTCTTCAGAAAATGGATGAGTACATCCGTGCTTACAATGATTTCTGCCAAAGAAGGGAGGAAGCTTATAGGTTTTCTGAGATGACTAGGGGCTTCGGAGGAAGGATTCACCCTAGGCACGTCAGATCTATTCACAACTCTAGTTAGAATGATGATAGAGGAAGTCAGCTTCAAAGGCCACGCCAAAGCTCACAATCTTTAGGGCAGCAGCAGAGCTCTTTCAGGTCGCCAGCTATAAGGGACAGAGGTGGCAGGAGCTTCAGAGGAAGATATGGGGATTAGTCTAAGAAAATCTATTGCTTGTTCTGTGAAGACAAGGGTCACACTACAAGAACGTGTCAAATTACTATTTAGAAGAAAAAAGAGATTGTTGAAGCAGAAGCTCGGTAGAACCAGCCGAAGTAGGTTTTACACACTGCTTCGTGCTACTCTCCTTACATACCAGAATATGTGGGTAACCAACCTGCAACTTCTGTTGCTTCGGCAAGCCATTCACAAGCTTCCTAGCCTCAGCTTCCACTGCCACCACCTTTGCCACCTGCTCATACCCAAAGCCAGCAGCTAGAAGGGCGCCAACACCCTCAACAACAACGTGACTTCAGGGAAGAGTCCGAAGCTCGTACAGTCAACAGCACTGTACCAGAATCGAAGCACATTTACTGAGAGATATCCTACCTCTGAAGCATTGTTATCTTTTATGCCATTTTTACTTTTTATATAAGAAATAAGTAATGAAAACTCAGTCTCAATTTCTTGTAATAATTTTGCATGTACCAGAATGAAATATATCTTCTTCACAGATTTATGAAGCTCAAAAGTCGTTCCTAAGGGAATGCAGAGCCAAAATAAATGAATCTACAAAAGTCGTTCCTAAGGGAGCACAACGTAAGTTTTTTGCTCAAAAGTCGTTCCTAAGGGAATGCAGAGCCAAAATCGACGAAGCTACAAAAGTCGTTCCTAAGGGAGCGCAGTGTAAGTTTTCTGCTCAAAAGTCATTCCAAAGGGAATGCAGAGCCAAATACCACCGAAATATAAGGCGAAGAAGTTCAAAAGTCGTTCCTAAGGGGATGCAGAACTTATACCGCCGAAATAGAAGGCGAAGAAGTTCAAAAGTCGTTCCTAAGGGGATGCAGAACTTATTCCACCGAAATAGAAGGTGAAGAAGCTCAAAAGTCGTTCCTAAGGGGATGCAGAGCTTAGACTCAAAAGACGTTCCTAAGGGGATGCAGAGTTTTGTGTATTCCAGTGTGGGCGCGTGGGTGTGTTTTCGGCATCCTCATCATTTTGCATCATATCATCACATCATTTTGCATAACATTAAATCATACATCATACTGCATTAACGACACAAGAATCGAATACGAAGCCAATCTTCGGCAAATGCTTCGTCAAACTAAAAATGTGCTAAGGCACGAAGTAAGCTTCGAGAAATATAGTTTTATCAGACTTGCCATAAGAAGGGATCTCTTTCTTTATGAAGCATGAAAAGAAGGGAAGGTGTTTTTTCATCGAAGGCTCAAAAACGGTATGTGTAAATTTCATGCATCGCAAAGAAACAAGTTACAATAATTCACATACATCAAATGTTACATAGTTTTGTTACAATAGAAGCTTAATGTTCATTCCATTGTCCCATACATCAAGTATTTCAGAATATTATTACAATAAGACCTATTCTTCTCTTAGGACTTTTTCCGCAACTTCACTCAAAAGTTTGTCGACGACTTCGTCAATAATGGAGTTTGCCATGCTTATAATATTTGCCATGCTTATAATATCCAATGCTTCCTTCATTTCTGGATCAGCTAGGGGATCATACGGCTCCGGGGGCGGGGATAATTCATCTGAAGTAGGCAATTTTCTTAGTTCGAAGTCATAAGGCAAATACCGAAGCTAAATAATCAAAAACAATACCTATGCGCCTTTCACGCTCGGTAGCCTCTTCAGCTCGCTTTGCCTTTTCCCGGGCGTCGTGGGTGTCTTTCTCATTCTTTTTTATAATTTCGTGGGCCAGCTCTCAGCCACCGTTTACCCAGACTTCAGAGTAGAATTTTCCGCCCGCTAAAGTTGCTTCGTCTGAAGCGTCCTTCGTGGTGTCAATAGAGAAGGCAGCTTCAGCCTGAGTTATAGTCTTAACATGGTCACAGCCAGCCTTCTCCAGGATAGCTGCAATTCCTCGAGCACCGGAGAAGGCACAGATGTCCCCGCGGTCATTCAGTATTTCTTCGAAAGCTTCAGCTTCTCCACTTATCCATTCAATAACACCTTTGGGGTCGCCTCGGATAAAATTTTCTTCAGAAGAGTAAGCGCCCACTTTGGAGAAGCTAGTTTTTAATTTCTTCATGCAATCCAAGGATTTTTCAAAACACTTTTCCTTGGATTCGCGAAGTTCTTTAACATTTTTCTCTAGCTTATTTTTCCAGTATTCCCTAATCTATTGGTTGTCCTGTGCAAGCGCGCATTTTTCATTAGCTTCAGCCAATTGCCTTCGAAGATCTTCAATCTCTGTTTTTTGGGCTTCGATCTGAGCATGGTAGTTAGCTTCATCTTCTTTCACTTTATCTACAAATGAAATCAAAATTTTATCTTTTTCCTAGCCTTCGTTTCTCAACTCAATCACCTCTGATCGAAGGTTGTTGAGTGCTATGGTACAACTCTTGTCTTCATCATCCTTTTGTGCCCTCAAGGCATTACTAAGAATCAAGCCCTATAAAGAAGAAGAAAAAATTGAGTATGACAATAAAATACTTCATTTCCAACTTCAAAGTTAACTTTTATACCTTTATGCTATTGTACGCGAGGCTATCAGCAAGTTCATCTTTCGACAGAACCGATAGACCTTCTTCAAGTTTCGGAATTCCCATACTCTTAGCTATCTCTCGGCAAACAGATATTTCTTTGTTGTCCGAGAGACAGTATAGGAAGTCGTCATCGTTAGTGCCGTTAAACACTAAAGCTCCCTTCGTATATTTCAATTTTCGCGCATAGTGTCTGGCTTCCAGAACTTCTTCTTCGAACAACTTTTTCCCCGAAGCATGACGATAAATATAATCAGCATCCTCGACAGCGGTTTCGGGGGCAGGAGATTTTGCCCTTTCTGCCGCGTCTTGCCCTTCTGCCATGCCAGCACCTGAAGCCTGTTGATAAATTTTATCTTCAGGCACGACGACCTTCGTCTCAATAGGCGCTGCAGGCTCAGCTTCGGCCTCGGCTTGGACTTTAGCAGCTTCAGCAATTTTCTTAATAGGACCAGGGCTCAAGGCCTATGCGGTCTCCAAGACAGCGTCTAGCACATTGGCAATCCTTCTCCTCTTGGGAGTTGCGACAGGAGCTTTCTGCACTTTTGGCAATTTTGCCTCTACTGGAGGACTTAAGATTTCTGGCATTTTCACTATTTTTCCACCTCTGGCTCTTCGGCCTTATCATCCTCAGCTTCGACTGGCCCGACTGTAGGCACCTTCGGCACTACAATGGCCTCTTTGGCGCTCTGCACATTCGGAGCAGCTTGTTTTACTTCGGCAGTAGCAGAAGTTCCCTCGCCAAATTCAGGCACCACGACCGGTTCAATGTAACGCGGCCGGTGGGTTAGAACCTTCACCTTTTTACCCTTCGACACAACTGTGGTGGCCGAAGCGGCAGTCTTTCTCTTTTTTCCTTGCCCTCGCAGCGGGTAGCGATAATCAGGGTATACGAAGCCATTTGCATCAAATAGCATGTTCAGTCTTTTCTTTCCCCGACCCCCGAAGGCTGCGGAAAGGGCATCATCTTCGGCCCGAGAGTATGTCCCAAGCAGCTCGTCACTGGTAGCTTCAATACATTTCAGCCAGTCATCATTTGGCTCATCAAACTTCTCCCTAAATCTGAAAGTATACTTTAATCGAACCAGGCCACCTTCATTCGATTCAGCAACAGTATCCTTCGGCATTTCCCAATTCTCCACAAGTGGCCATACCATGAAGGCTATGTGCTCTTGAATCAAATCCCTCGTACCAATGAAGGCACACACAGTACTAAAGGCCTTCTGACATGCTTCAACATTGTCATCAATATCCACCTTTGGCCTTCGGAGGCCGAAGCGAGACTAGATGGGGCGCTGGATAATTCCCTTGATGTCTTCTCTTTTAATCAAATCATTTTTTACGTAAAACCACTCCTCCATCCAGGCCTCGGGCCATCTTTTCTGGAATGTTGGCACTAGGTGGCTTGCATTAGAATGGGCAATGAACCCGTAACAACCGAAGATGTTGTGATATTGTTCCTTGCCAATAGCCTTCGTTTCATATAAAAGCTCGTGCATGCTGCAGAAGCACTTCGCGCTCGGCTCCAGCCCCTGGCTCCTTACAGCCCAGACAAATATCCCCATCCTGATAATTTCTTCGAGGGTAATCTGATGGACAAAGATTTGGAATATCTTTAATCCCTCGACCACAAATTTACTCAGCGGGAACCGAAGACCTACCTTCAAGAAGCTTCGATATATAACAACTTCGTTTTCCTCCAGAGCAGGGGCAGTACTGTCTCCTCCAACTCTGACAATATAGATGTCGCGAAAATATCTCCCCCTCATGGAATCAACATGACTTTACTTAATAGTCGATTTTCCAAAGATAGTATGGCTTGGGTGCCACGGCCGATCCTCAGAGTCTTCATCCCCACTTTCCACATCATAACTATCACTGTCATCAGAATCTTCGGATAAACCCTCCATGATATCCTTAGTAATTTTCTCTGTATTTGTTTTTGCCATGGACTCATAAAATCCAGCAATGAAAGGATTTGCAATTTTTTTCTCTTCATACAACTTCGTCTCCTCGGTTGTTTTCTTCTCTTCAGTCATCTTCTTCTCTCCACTCATCTTCTTCTGTTCAAATTTGGAGCAAACGTGTCTTTAAGTCGAAGCTCTAAAAACTCAAAAATCAGGCAAGAACTAATGAGCAAGAGCTAAAAGTTTGAGAAAACAAAGCAAACGACAGAAATGGTGTATCAAATGTTGTTGCTATGGTTCATATTTATACGCCCAGTGCGTTGCAACTTGGAGGGTCCCGTCTGTCATTAACTGTTGCTATTCTAGCAAAGGGAAGGTGTTTTTCGGACCTTCGGCTTAAGGCCTTCGTTCACGTCGCAGTCTAAATTTGTTATTATAACAAATTAATACTGTGAGGGGCTACTGTTGGGGGCCTTCGTCTTCCGAAGGTCCTCAAAAACACGACTAACATTTTTCCCAAGTATAATATATGTACAGGAGCCTTCAGACATGGGATAAAGCTGTACATGAGATGAAGGGAGCAGTTCAATAGAAGGATGAACCAATGCCGAAGCTACCCGTGGAAAAGCTTCGGCTCAGCAGTGGAAAATGAAACCGACTTAAAGGGGAAAAGGCTGTCTAGTCCTCGATAGATTATCCCTAGGTCAATAGTAAATGTCAAGGGCATGAATGTAATTCCACACGGGCTGTGTCCTATGCCTATAAATAGATGAACAGTGACATCGTACTGTTCACGCTGACTGGTATTCACTCGTGCGTCATACTTGGACTTTTTGCCTTCTATCAAGCCGAAGGTACAAATGTAATTCAATATTGTTCATGTTTATTCATAATGATATAATAAAGATATATAAATGATTTTCTATGGCTATTCATGTTATTTCTCATGTTTCATATGCTTCTACTTCCATTAATATACACTGTAATGATGAAGGTATGTCCTTCATAACCTTCGTCTGAAGATCATTATATCCTAAGTGAAATAATGCTTTGAAGGACGAAGGACTTTAACCACTAACGTTTTGTGTTGCCTTGTTCTTAACTCATAGCATTTAAGAACAAGTCCCCAACATTTCCTTTGTTCCAAAGGGGGCCTAAACTTGGTCTGTGCTTAATCATTGAATGACTTCTAAATTTGTTACTCATACTATTAATGTGATTTATGATTAACTTCAATATTTTATTCAAGGAGCTAAAACTATTGAGAAATATTATCATGAATTTTTTATTTATATTTTATAACATACATGAAGATAATATGGATGTGTTTTAGATTTTTTGGTCATGTTTGTATGATGACCGACAATCTTACTGGAGGGTTATTTGGGGTAAGATTTGGTGGATATTAGCAAAAAAAATTTAATCTCAGTGATTAACATGAAATAATGATTTAGACAGGTTTAGATCGTTAAATAGTGTAATAAAGTATGCCATGTGTATTGGATTGTCTTATGTTAGATTATTATTTCTATTATGTTACAAGAGTGCTCATGTCTCTCTTTATATAGTTTAAAGGGCAGGTACATGATTTAAGTTGTAGTTGGTTAATATAGAAGAATTCTAATCATACTACAAAGATTGTCTTTTCTTCAACTGAACCAGTTAGTTTTCTTGTCGTGGAAATCACGAGCGTTGGGTCAGCCTATGTCCATATCGGGTAGTGACCTATAGGAAACTTAAAAGTTCTCTTGTGGGAACACAGATCTAGATGTCGCCTAGAGAGGGTGAATAGGCGAATAAAAGTTTACACTTAAAACTTGAATTTTCTTACTCTACTCGAAGCTGTGTACGCAACGGAATGAAGATTAGCTCGAGTAGATCGTAGCGAAATTGTAGTCCTTGTCTCACAATAGCCTGCACTTCAAACATATTATACCAAGATGAGAGCAGAAGTGCAAATAGCAAAGTAAACAAGATACACAAAGAGAGATAGAGGACATATAGTTTTATCCTATGGTTTGGCCCAAGTTTGAAATGCTTGTCTACATCCACGTTGGAGTTAGCCAACCTGGTTTGGAGTCTATTTCAACTCCTTCCTCCATTTACTCAGATTTGTCACCAAGTGATGGACTGAGTCTTCCACTATATGTAGATGATGGTTACAGTAGGGTCGTGGTTGTTTACAACTTCTTGACAGCACCCCGACAGAGAAAAACTCCTTGCTTGCTCAAGATCTTGCTAGCACTATCTCCTGACATCACTCTTCCTCTCTCTTTTGGCTTATAACTACACCAATACTAGATCTAGAGAGAAATATATAAGAGAGGGAGATAAGAAATATTGCATAATGAGTCTACACTCTTGCTGCTTAGATGTCTTCCTTAGGGTCGTGGAGGGGCCCTTTTATAGCCCCCATGCCCTTGTAGCCATTGCAAATCAAATAGATAAAGTGATTTTGCGCTGGGTGCACCAGACCGGCCCGGTGCACCATTGGATTGGGTCCACGTGCCCCAACTCCAGGATTTGATTGGGAGCTTTCCATTTGGGTGGTCACCAGACTGGTCCGGTGCGCCACCGAACCGAGGTGACGTCAGCTGGCTATTACTTTTGGAGGCCTTCCTCTTACAAAGGTCCTCGAAACACCAAGATAGTGGTTGTTTTTGGTATATTTCTAAACATTATAGGCACCCTCGCTCGAAGTACTTTAAGATGGATCAATCAGAGGCACAGAAGCATGCTTTAGAATATAGATGACAAGGAGCGAACGGACAGAATACGAAGCATGGCGAAGCTGAAGATCTCACAAAATTGATGAAATAAAAAGACAGCTTCACCCTCGTTGTGTAGTGTAGCTCAAATGTATAGGCTTGATGGTGTGAAATGTAAATTCATCAGAGTTGTATCTCTCCTCTATAAATAGAGGTACAATGCTATGCATAAATCGACTCCTCTGGGGGAGGAGACCCAAAGCTTCGGCTAATTCAGATCTATAAATACCTTTGAATTATCATTTGTAAAAAGTCAAAGATATGTTTGTAATTATGTATCAAGCAACAAGAGAAGGAATGAAAATGCTAGAGTATGAAAAGTGGAGAATGTGCTTTATTCCTTGTTTTTACTTTCCCCCATTTATCATTGCACATTCCTCTTTATTTCACACCTTCTCCCTTAAATTATCCTTCGGTGTCATTTAGTGGAGAAGGTTTATGTCCTCTAAATTATGTTGCTTTGATCTTTAATAACTCTAGGGGATTGAAATGAAGAGACCAACATTGATGCCCACCTCTGGTCAACTCACTTCCATGACTACAACAAGCTTTGTCATGGCACAAAAGAAGTCAGCAGCGACTAGCTCCGTCCTTGCATCCTTGGACATCGACCAAGGAGAAGAAGCACTACAAGAAGCACACAACCAAAACAGGAAGGCAGTTAGCCCGACACAACAAGACAAAGCACTTGACCAAGAGATACACAACCTAGAGACCATCCATCAATAAGTGGAAAAACACAAAGAAAAGATGCTCCGTGTGACGGAACCTCCCAAGTCATTAGGCCCACCTACAGTTTTCCTTGTCCAACGGACCTCAGACAACCCTGTAGGTGCCCCTGAATCACTTGACAAGTTCGGTATCTGCTTTTCTTACCTTTCCCAAGAGCGTTTCACCCGTCACGCAGACATTACAAGCATCAGAGTTACGAGAATGCGGAAGCAATTACATGAACTTACCTTTATTTAAAAGTAAGATAGAGTTGAATATTTACAGACCAGAATATAACCTACGAGTGCATAGTATTATTATTACACACCAAGGGAGGCAAAACCCCCTCCCGATAAGTCTTTAAACAAAAGTTTTTATGGAGGATCCTTTCCTCTCGCAGCTTTACTCCTGGTGTTCTTCCTTCGGTACCACCTTAGAACAAAAGCAACAAAAGTTGGTTGCTTCCTCACCTAAAAACAACGGGGAATAAAACCCTGAGTATGGAATTACTCAGCAAGTCTTACCCGACTAAAGAAAAGACTCTCAAGGGTATGCTGGCTTAAGGGAGTCAAGGTAAGGCTTATCAATAATCAATGACTCTGTTTGCAGAAATGCTTACTAAAGTGGATCCTTAAAAATCCAATTTTAATTTGTCAGGTTAAGTAAGATTACCTGCAACTAGAGTTCTTTCTACCCTAGTTCAAACACTTGACCTGCACTAGCCAATTTCTTAACAACCCTTCATCTTTACTGGATTTCTACGTATAGGTCAGTGACCAAGTCTTCATAACCGCGAAGGTACGACGATCCGAATCGATTATACTCAGCTGAGGATCTCCAATCACACGACATATGTAGCACTTAACCCTTGCATATGTCAACCCGCCACCGGGGTTCTTAAGACCAGATCAGGTTCACGCCAACCGAGAGCACAGATACACCACCGTCCAGCCTCTTGCCACGGAGGGTACACGCTACTCTCTCCATCTCTCCACTCACATTGCGTGGTATCATATTCTGGCCTTAGTCTGCCTGAGGCAAAGCTTACCCATGACGAGGCATGTGACCAGTTAAAGGGTCCTCGGTCATCAAGCCTACATCGAGACAGTCCTTAATCGACTCAGACAGAGACACTACACCGAGACTCCTTTCTCGTGCAAGTCTCCCGCCCGGTCTCAGCTTAATTATTTCAAACCCAAAGTTTGGTACCTGGCAGAGGTACATCTTTTCCGATGTTGAACCCATCACGACCATGATGGATTCACCATCAAGTTTTGTTTTTGAAAAACATCCCACCCACTTTGCCACATCATCTTTTGTGAAAACAAAACATTTTGTTTTTCTAGAGCAGGGCTAAGCATAGGAAAAACCTTTTTGTAAAACAGGGATTCAAAGGAAGGTAATCAAATTCAAGGAAGGTAATGCAGGAATTGTTTTAGCACTCAACTCCTATCACCTAATGCATCAAGCAAGTGAGAAAGATTTTAAAAACATCAAGGAGGTGGCAAATGCACCGGGGCTTGCCTTCGTTTATAGGTGAGTCAGGCTCGGATCCGCAGATGTCAAAATAAAAACAATTTCCTGTCTGATGTTCCGCAGGTGGTGGTGGCGAAGCCTTTTCTTCTTCTACCTCAACTTCTTCCTCGTTTTCTAAATATAACCATATACATATATATAAGAATGAATGCCCATGTAATGCTCATGAGGATGCAAAGATAATAAATGTTTATTATCTGAAGTCTTGAATACAATTTTCCTTCACGGATCTCTAGAGAATTAGGGTTTCTAGAGTCAATATAGGAATTCAAAGGGCAGGGGGTAGGGTTTTGGGTTATAATTATCAAACAAGGTCCAAATCAAATCAAACTCTACCCAAGGCTTCTAAATAATGTCTTGAGCTCATATAAAAAGTTTGGGGATTTTTGGAATTATTATTGATTTTCTAAAAATCCAGGAACAATGTTTTAGGCCATTTTAAATGCTCCAAAATTTCTCATTTGACCTAAAAATCATAAAACTATTTTTATTAAATACTATGGAAAATTAGGAATCTAGGAAAATTGGTTTGACATTTTTGCCATTTTTCTGCAATTTTCTAGAATTTATTTAGCTCTGGTATAAAAAGAAAAAGAAAAAACTTGTGAATAGTACTGGGCTGATTCTGGCCCAGGTCGGCCCAACCATGGGTGAAAGCGCGCCCGCGCCCGCGCGCCTGCAGATTTTGCACGGAGGCCCCGCGATTTTGAATATCCCGAACCGAGTCCAAAACACTATTTAAACAGTCGCTGACATTTTACAAGAATCCCCTTGAACTTTTATTTCTTCACAGGATGGGGTCCCCGACGGTAGACAGCGTTCGGCCGTTCTGCAATGAGCTCATGCTGGCCGGACCTCGCAACGGCTGGGACTCTCATGCGACAAACACTGAATTGGACCCCTCCCGAGCATTTCCCCTCAAACAATTTCATCAATGGGGCTGTTGGGGACTTGTTCTCAAATGCTATGAGTTAAGAACAAGGCAACAAAAAAATTGTTAAACGTTAAAGTCCTTTGTCCTTCGAAGCATTATTTCCCTTGGGATATAATGATTTTCGGACGAAGGTTATGAAGGACATACCTTCATCAGCACAACATACAATAATGAAGAAGGAACCATATAAAGTATAAGAGACAACATAAACAATTATGTATTATTATTAACTCATTTCTATTTTATTATTATGGAAAAATAGAAATGATATTAAATTACAATGTACCTTTGGCTTGAGGGAAGGTAAAAGTACAAGCGTGACGCAAAAGCAAATGCCAAGTCAGCGTGAACAGTACAGGAGCACTGTTCATCTATTTATAGGCACGGGACGCAGCCCATGTAAAATTACACCCATGCCCTTTACATTTGCTAATGACTCTATAGTAACCCATCGAGGTCTGAATAGCCTTTTCCTTTTAAGTCGGTTTCCTTTTCTGCTATCGTGCCGAAGCTCTCCTGCACATAGCTTCGGCTCTGCGCCAACCTTCGTGTTCTTTGTGCTTCATACTATGGCTCTGATCCGAGTCCGAAGGTACCTGTTCATGTACTTTAGTCCAGAAGCATTGTTAAATCATGTTTTTGAGGACCTTCGGAAGTCGAAGGCCCCCAACAGGGGCATTGACTCAACCAATTCATGGCGACATGGCAGATGGTTATAGGGATGAACACGTTCCGACCAACCGATGGCGTGAACGACCAAATTGCGGCTGGGGAAAGGTTCACGGGTTCACCAGGGGTTAGGTACACACTTTGGTTTGGGCAGAATAAGAACCAAAGAGCGGGTCGACAGAGGGGGTGTCACGACGGCGTTCTACAGAGCAGGTGCGTGTTCCGGTGAAAGGCTTCGGCCGAACTTCAATTGGTCGGTACTGAGAGCAATAGGAGGCTACAAACGAGCTAGAGCAGGGAGCAATTGGGAAGTTACTAACCCGAAGAGCGCTGAGCACGGTGAAGTTCTTCATGGCGGAGTTAAGAACATGGAGAAAGGGGATTTGTGGACTGTGTGAGTTCTCCGGTGAAATTGAATCGAGTGCTTAGTCGCTGAGGTGCGGGATGTGGTGAAGAAGCGGAGTCCGGGCTCAATTTATAGGCCGACGGCCGGAATCGGATGAGGATTGCAGATTTCAGATCGCGCTGGCGAGCTTACCGCGCGGCAGAACCACGGTGATGGCACGGTGGCTACCGTTTAACCGGGGCTTGCCACCTCCCCGCTTTAACGCCACGTCGCAAAAGTCTTTTACCGTGGCCGCCGACGACCCATCCCGAGCCGCGGTGGCATCCTTATCGCCAGCGAGGCCTTTTCTGTAATTCCGATGCACAGTGCTCAGATTCAGTTTAAAACTTGTCTGACAGCCCATCTTCAGATCAAAATTTCTCCAAATTTCACATGGTACCATGCCCAAACACCTATAGCAAAGTTGTTCCTCTACAATGGCTCTGCAACTTTGCCATATCGACCCAGTGCAAACTCTTTAAACTTCTTGATCTACAGAGCTCCAAAGTTTGCTTTGATCAACGGTTTTTAGACTTAACAATAAGGTCACGCAAGTGGTGTTTTTTGAAAATAGGCCCAAAACCTAGGGTTTAAGTTGCAAACCCACATATTTGTGAACCAAATGACCTAAGATGCTTTAACTTCATAGTTTTTGCACTTTAATCCAAAAGTGCACTAATTTTGCACTTAGCCCCCTAGGGTTTAGGTTTAGGGCTTTCCAGAATTCTTTTTAGGGTTTTTGGTATTCCAAGGGTGTGAATGTAATGTAAGTCCCTTCTTAGTAACATTTTATGACTATTTTTCTTAAGCTTTAGGGTTTTCTCTATTTGGGTCTTGCTTTACCCTTCAGATCCCTGTTTAGGGTTAAGTATCCTATACTAGGGTCTTATTTGCAAAATGCCATAACAATACAACTTGTTTGAAATTTTTACCTAGTGAATGCATCCTAGGTGTATCAAACATATGAAATGCTAATGCTGATGATGTCATGCTCAAGTTTTAGTAATAGTAACACTAGGGGTGTTACATCCTTCCCCCCATAAAAGAATCTCGTCCCGAGATTAAAAGTCCCAGGGTAAGTAATGGAAAAGGAAACACGACATGTCTTTATTTCCTTATTCTTGGTACAAAGCAGGGGTGGTTTCGGGATTTACTCCTTTATTACAGCAACTATACACACTTTACAAATTACATGAGGCCAAAAAGCCTAGGAAATTCTTCTCTAAAAAGTCATGAGTCTCCCAAGTAGCCTCATCTTCGGAATGTTGGTTCCACTGTATCTTGTAAAACTTGAGAGTTTTTCTCCGGGTAACCCTGTCCCTTTGATCCAAGACTCGAATAGGATGCTCTGAATATGCCAAGTCTGGTTCTAGGGCAATATCCATTACGTCAATGGTTCGATCGGGAACCCGAAGACACTTCTTCAACTGAGACACGTGGAACACATTATGTACAGCAGACAAGGTTTCAGGTAGTTGAAGTCGGTATGCCACTGGTCCACATTGCTCAAGTATAGGGAAAGGACCAATGTACCAGGGTGCAAGCTTCCCTTTAACCCCGAAACGTGTTACACCCTTCATTGGGGAGACCTTCAGATAAACATAATCTCCAACCAGAAAATACAAGGGTCGTCGTCGCTTGTCTGCATAACTCTTCTTACGAGCTTGAGCTTTCTTCAAATTATGAATAATTTTCTGAACCTTTTCTTTGGTCTCTTTCACCATATCAGGCCTGAAGAAGTACCTTTCACCAGGTTCAGACCAATTTAGCGGAGTACGACATCATCGTCCATATAAAGCTTCAAAGGGTGCCATCTTGATACTTTCTTAATAGCTATTATTATATGAGAACTCTGCTAAAGGTAAACATTCATCCCACTTCTGTGGAAACTCCAGAACACATGCCCGCAACATATCTTCAAGTATCTGATTGACCCTCTCAGTCTGCCCACTTGTTTGAGGGTGATAGGCCAAACTGTGGAGCAATTTGGTACCCAGGGATTTATGAAGTTCTTCCCAGAATTTGGATACGAATTGAGGTCCACGATCCAACACTATAGTCTTTGGAATACCGTGCAAACTGAGAATACGAGCAATGTACAGTTCTGCATATGTGAGGACCGGGTAATATGTCTTGACTGGCAGAAAATGAGCAATTTTCGTAAGCCGATCAATTATAACCCAAATAGAATCATACCCCTTTGCGGTCCTGGGTAATCCCACAATAAAGTCCATGCTTATATCTTCCCACTTCCATGTTGGAATTGGTAGAGGTTGTATTGGACCGGCCGTCTTCATATGTATGGCTTTGACACGTCTGCAGGTGTCACATCTTGCCACATAGCGTGCGATTTCAATTTTCATCTTTGTCCACCAGTAATATTGCTTTAGATCATGGTACATCTTAGTGCTTTTGGGATGAATAGAATAGCGACTAAGATGGGCTTCATCTAATATTCGTTGGCGGATCTCTTCATTCTTTGGCACAACTATGCGGTTGTTGAACCATACAATGCCTTGATCATCTTTTCGGAAGCAGTCAGCTTTTCCAGCTTCTATCTTCTGATGGATGTGTTTCATACCCTCATTATCCCTTTGAGCATCCATTATCCTTTGTAAAAGGACTGACTCAAGCTTTAGTTGACTTAAGGCTCCTTGTTGGATCATTCCCAGGTTTAACTTCTCCATCTCCTGGCATAGTGTATTATCAGAGGTCTTCACAGTAAGACAGTGACAGGAAACCTTACGGCTAAGTGCATCTGCCACTACATTGGCCTTGCCTGGGTGATAATGAATTTCCAATTCATAGTCCTTAATAAGCTCAAGCCATTGTCTTTGTCTCATGTTCAACTCTGACTGGGTGAAGATATACTTCAAGCTTTTATGATCTGTATAAATGTGACAGATATTACCCAGCAGATAATGACGCTAGATTTTTAGGGCATGAACCACTGCAGCAAGCTCCAGATCATGAGTTGGATAATGTTCCTCATGCCGGCGTAACTGCCTTGAAGCATAAGCTATCACTCGGCCTTCTTGCATTAATACACAACCGAGACCACTGCCTGATGCGTCACAATACACATCAAAGGGCTTATTAATATCCGGTTGAGCCAATACCGGAGCAGTGGTTAATAATACCTTCAATTGTTCAAAAGCTTCATTACATTTTGAAGACCAATTGAATTTAATATCATTCTTCAATAAACTCGTGATTGGTTTCACAAGCTTAGAAAAATCTGGAATGAATCGGCGGTAATAACCAGCCAGTCCAAGGAAACTTCGGACTTGATGTATAGTGGTTGGGGGTTTCCACTCCAAAATATCCTTGACTTTGCTGGGATCTACCGCAATCCCCTTGGCAGATAATACATGTCCCAGAAATTGAATTTCTTCCAGCCAGAACACGCATTTACTGAACTTGGCATATAACTGATGTTCCCTTAAGCGCGTCAATACGATCCGTAAATGTTGAGCATGCTCCTCTTCATTCTTGGAATATATTAAGATATCATCTATGAAGACCACCACAAATTTGTCCAACTCGGGCATGAATACCGAGTTCATCAGATAAGTGAAGTGGGCAGGAGCATTCGTCAGTCCGAAAGACATTACCAAGTATTCAAATAAACCATACCGCGTAGTGAATGCGGTTTTGGGTATATCCTCAGGCCTGATACGGATCTGATGATAGCCCGACCTGAGATCAATTTTAGAGAATACCCTTGCTCCAGTCAGTTGATCAAACAAAATATCAATCCGAGGAAGAGGATGCTTATTCTTGATAGTGACCTCATTAAGGGGTCGGTAGTCCACGCACATCCGCAATGTTTGATCCTTCTTCTTGACGAAGATGGCTGGACAACCCCATGGTGACGAGCTTGGCCGGATGAATCCTTTCTCTAGTAGATCTTGCAATTGGGTCTTCAGTTCTGCCAGCTCATTTGGAGGCATTCGGTACGACCTTCTAGAAATAGGAGCCGTACCGGGCTTCAACTCAATTACAAACTCGACATCTCTTTCTGGTTGTAATCCAGGCAAATCTTCTGGAAAAACATCTGGGAACTCACATACTACCGGAATATCCTTGATCTCCGGTATAATGGCTTCATATATTCTGCCAGTAGTTTTAGCTGGAATGGGGATAGACAAAAGAATTTCCTCTTGGTTATGACTCAACCTGATGGTTCTCTGATCAGTGTTGAGGGTTGCTTTATGTTGGGCCAACCAATTCATGCCCAAGATTACATCTATGTCTTGGCCTTTCAGAACAATCATATTAGTAGGAAAGTCTCGTTCAGCCAATGTTACGGGCACTTGGTAAGCCACTTCTTTGGTAAAGAGTTGTCCCCCCAGGCGAATGTATTTTAAACCCTTCCCTTGATTCATGGTATGGAATGCAATGTTGCTCCACAAATTTCTTGCTGATGAATGTATGCGAAGCACTAGAATCAAAGAGAATAAGTGCAGGGTGTTTGGCTACGAGGAACGTACCCATCATCACCGGTTTGCCTTCCGGTGTTGTAGCCACTTGAGTGTAATAAATTTGTCACGTCTTCTTTATATTCTTGCCCGCATTTCCCTTTGCTTGAGAAGAATTCCCAGTACCTTGTTGATTGTTTGAGCGGTTCTGCTTCGGGTAGGGGCAATCCTTAATAAAGTGCCCAGATTTTCCGCAATTGAAGCAGCCTGTTGACGAACTGGGAAGAGCAGGGAAACGAGTGCTAGGGGCACCCGACTGACTTGTTGTAATGGGGGCAGTATTGGGACGGATGAACACTAGTTGCTTAAAAGGGAAGGAGGGTGGACGAGAGGAAGAGCGATTCTGGTTGACAGGCCGGATAACTAACCGTTGCCTTTTCTCGGGGCCCTGACTAGGCCTGTCACCTCCAAAACCCTTGGATTTTCCGGCGCCTGCATACTTTGCTTCAACTGCCAACGCTGTGCTGACAGCTCTTCCATAAGTAAGGTCGATGCAGGTTGCCATCTTTCTTTGCAGTCGATCATTTAAACCTCTCATAAAACAATTCTTCTTCTTCAAATCTGTGTTAACTTGATCGATTGCATACTAGGATAAGTGATTAAATTTATTGAGATACTGATTAACATTATCCCCTCCTTGCTTCAGCTTCATAAATTCCTCCTGTTTCATGTGGAGGACTCCCTCAGGTACATGATGCTCTCTGAAGTCCAACTTAAACTCATCCCAGGTTACTTGATGACCAGCCGGTTGTACGGCAACAAAGTTCCCCCACCAGGTGCTAGCAGGGCCACGCAATTGTTGAGCTGCGAACAGGGGCTTTTGAGTTTCAGAACACCGGAGAAGCCCAAATTTCTGTTCAATGACGCGAATCCATTCGTTCGCCTCTAAAGGATCTTCTGCCTTGATGAACAACGGGGGGTGCGTCTCAGAGAAATCAAAATAAGATGTTTCACGGGGGCCCTGCTGACATGCCCGCCCGCCTTGTTGTTGTAGTTGTTGACCTACCATCTTCCGTAGGAAACGTGTATTATCTGTTGTAGCATTCACCAAGGCGGCGATAGCCTCGGCTAACGTGGGAGGGACTGGAGGTGGGTTTGGTGTTGCCTCCCTCCCACGGGAGGTACTAGCCCCATCCTGAGCACGAGTCCGGGAAGGCATCTGTGGCAACAAACATTTGAAAACGATATAATATGCCAAAGAAAACCATCCATTTTACATTACTAAAAGGAGTAATGTTACAGACTCGAATTTTACAACAGGATTACACTACCTATTATACATCACTACTATTTCTACTATTAAACTATACTACTCCTTCTTCCTGTTGCTCCTGGTAGCCTCGCTGTCGGGCGTAGGAGACCACTCATCGACCAACTTCATAGAGGGAGGGGGCCTGAAAAGGTCCAGTTCGCCACCAAAAGCTTCTCCCGCTACATGAGAAGGTCCGGCTTCTGTCCCGACAGGATCCGCAGGTACATTGGGGGTGCAATTGTGAATACAGTACATGAACTTCTTCATGTAGAGTATTGCAATAAGCCTGCAGGTTATCAATAGCTGAGCTAAGCTCTTCTACTCGGGCTCGAGCTTTTGCCTCCTTAGCCCATGCAAGCAAACGAGAGTGAACCGCCCAGTCGAGCGCTAAATCTCGACCTGCGAGCTGATCTTGCAGGCGGCGGATGTCGCTTCTCAATTCATTGATTCTGTTGCCATCCGCGACCCATATGTCAGTCTTGCGTCGGAGTTCTGTTTGAAGCTGATTAACTTTCGCTTCAAGATCCCCGATCGGATCATTACTCCCACTACTGCTATCCTCGTGTCTTGGGGCTAGTTGATGACGTGGCACACCAATTGGGCCAGTATGCTTGCGTGCAGTTTTCCTCGTGCGCGGCGGCATTTTTCTAAGGGAGAAATTTTATTAGCATAGTTCTTAGCATGATGCATGTGTAATTATAGAATCAACCTTAGTTGATTCATACCTTCTATATGTTGCACTCTTACTATCTGGTATTTAAGATAAACTCTTCAGAAATACTTTAGGTAAGAAGGGAAGAGATTTTCTAGATAAGTCTTTAGAAAATTCTTTTGAAGATGCTTCATAATATCTGCAGAGAAGGGCTTCGCTCCGATACCAGCTGTGACGGAACCTCCCAAGTCATTAGGCCCACCTACAGTTGTCCTTGTCCAACGGACCTCAGACAACCCTGCAGGTGCCCCTGAATCACTTGACAAGTTTGGTTTATGCTTTTCTTACCTTTCCCAAGAGCGTTTCACCCGTCACGCAGACATTACAAGCATCAGAGTTACGAGAATGCGGAAGCAATTACATGAACTTACCTTTATTTAAAAGTAAGATAGAGTTGAATATTTATAGACCAGAATATAACCTACGAGTGCATAGTATTATTATTACACACCAAGGGAGGCAAAAACCCCTCCCGATAAGTCTTTAAACAAAAGTTTTTATGGAGGATCCTTTCCTCCCGCAGCTTTACTCCTGGTGTTCTTCCTTCGGTACCACCTTAGAACAGAAGCAACAAAAGTTGGTTGCTTCCTCACCTAAAAACAACAGGGAATAAAACCCTGAGTATGGAATTACTCAGCAAGTCTTACCCGACTAAAGAAAAGACTCTCAAGGGTATGCTGGCTTAAGGGAGTCAAGGTAAGGCTTATCAATAATCAATGATTCTGTTTGCAGAAATGCTTACTAAAGTGGATCCTTAAAAATCCAATTTTAATTTGTCAGGTTAAGTAAGATTACCTGCAACTAGAGTTCTTTCTACCCTAGTTCAAACACTTGACCTGCACTAGCCAATTTCTTAACAACCCTTCATCTTTACTGGATTTCTACGTATACGTCAGTGACCAAGTCTTCATAACCGCGAAGGTACGGTGATCCGAATCGATTATACTCAGCTGAGGATCTCCAATCACACGACATATGTAGCACTTAACCCTTGCATATGTCAACCCGCCACCGGGGTTCTTAAGACCAGATCAGGTTCACGCCAACCGAGAGCACAGATACACCACCGTCCAGCCTCTTGCCACGGAGGGTACACGCTACTCTCGCCATCTCTCTACTCCCATTGCGTGGTATCTTATTCTGGCCTTAGTCTGCCCGAGGTAAAGCTTACCCATGACGAGGCATGTGACCAGTTAAAGGGTCCTCGGTCATCAAGCCTACATCGAGACGGTCCTTAATCAACTCAGACGGAGACACTACACCGAGAGTCCTTTCTCGTGCAAGTCACCCGCCCGGTCTCAGCTTAATTATTTCAAACCCAAAGTTTGGTACCTGGCAGAGGTACATCTTTTCCGATGTTGAACCCATCACGACCATGATGGATTCACCATCAAGTTTTGTTTTTGAAAAACATCCCACCCACTTTGCCACATCATCTTTTGTGAAAACAAAACATTTTGTTTTTCTAGAGCAGGGCTAAGCATAGGAAAAACCTTTTTGTAAAACAGGGATTCAAAGGAAGGTAATCAAATTCAAGGAAGGTAATGCAGGAATTGTTTTAGCACTCAACTCGTATCACCTAATGCATCAAGCAAGTGAGAAAGATTTTAAAAACATCAAGGAGGTGGCAAATGCACCGGGGCTTGCCTTCGTTTATAGGTGAGTCAGGCTCGGATCCGCAAATGTAAAAAATAAAAACAATTTCCTGCCTGATGTTCCGTAGGTGGTGGTGGCGAAGTCTTTTCTTCTTCTACCTCAACTTCTTCCTCGTTTTCTAAATATAACCATATACATATATATAAGAATGAATGCACATGTAATGCTCATGAGGATGCAAAGATAATAAAGGTTTATTATCTAAAGTCTTGAATATAATTTTCCTTCACGGATCTCTAGAGAATTAGGGTTTCTAGAGTCAATATAGGAATTCAAAGGGCAGGGGGTAGGGTTTTGGGTTATAATTATCAAACAAGGTCCAAATCAAATCAAACTCTACCCAAGGCTTCTAAATAATGTTTTGAGCTCATATAAAAAGTTTGGGGATTTTTGGAATTATTATTGATTTTCTAAAAATCCAGGAACAATTTATTAGGCCATTTTAAATGCTCCAAAATTTCCCATTTGACCTAAAAATCATAAAACTATTTTTATTAAATAATATGGAAAATTAGGAATCTAGGAAAATTGGTTTGACATTTTTGCCATTTTCTGCAATTTTTTAGAATTTATTTAGCTCTGGTATAAAAAGAAAAAGAAAAAAACTTGTGAATAGTACCGGGCTGAATCTGGCCCAGGTCGGCCCAACCATGGGTGAAAGAGCGCCCGCGCCTGCGCGCCTGCAGATTTTGCATGGAGGCCCTGCGGTTTTGAATATCCCGAACCGAGTCCAAAACACTATTTAAACAATCGCTGACATTTTACAAGAATCCCCTTGAACTTCTATTTCTTCACAGGATGGGGTCCCCGACGGTAGACAGCGCTCGGCCGTTCTCCGATGAGCTCATGCTGGCCGGACCTCGCAACGGCTGGGACTCTCGTGCAACAGACACTGAATTGGACCCCTCCCGAGCATTTCCCCTCAAACAATTTCATCAATGGGGCATTGACTCAACCAATTCATGGTGACAGGGCGGATGGTTATAGGGATGAACGCGTTCCGACCAACCAATGGCGTGAACGACCAAATTGCGGCTGGGGAAAGGTTCACAGGTTCACCAGGGGTTAGGTACACATTTTGGTTTGGGCAGAATAAGAACCGAAGAGCGGGTCGACAGAGGGGGTGTCACGGCGGCGTTCTACAGAGCAGGTGTGTGTTCCGGTGAAAGGCTTCGACCGAACTTCAATTGGTTAGTACTGAGAGCAATAGGAGGCTACAAACGAGCTAAAATAGGGAGCAATTGGGAAGTTACTAACCCGAAGAGCACTGACCACGGTGGAGTTCTTCACGGCGGAGTTAAGAACAGGGAGAAAGGGGATTTGTGGACTGTGTGAGTTCTCCGGTGAAATTGAATCGAGTGCTTAGTCACTGAGGTGCGAGATGTGGTGAAGAAGCGGAGTCTGGGCTCAATTTATAGGCCGACGACCGGAATCGAATGAGGATCGTGGATTTCAGATCGCGCTGGCGAGCTTACCGCGCGGCAGAACCACGGTGATGGCACGATGGCCGCCGTTTAACCGGGGCTTGCCACCTCCCCGCTTTAACGCCACATCGCAAAAGTCTTTTACCGTGGCCGCCGATGACCCATCCCGAACCGCGGTGGCATCCTTATCGCCGGCGAGGCCTTTTCTGTAATTCCGATGAACAGTGCTCAGATTCAGTTTAAAACTTGTCTGACAGCCCATCTTCAGATCAAAATTTCTCCAAGTTTCACATGGTACCATGCCCAAACACCTATAGCAAAGTTGTTCCTCTACAATGGCTCTGCAACTTTGCCATATCGACCCAGGGCAAACTCTTTGAACTTCTTAATCTGCAGAGCTCCAAAGTTTGCTTTGATCAACGGTTTTCAGACTTAACAATAAGGTCACACAAGTGGTGTTTTTGCAAATAGGCCCAAAACCTAGGGTTTAAGTTGCAAACCCACATATTTGTGAACCAAATGACCTAAGATGCTTTAACTTCATAGTTTTTGCACTTTAATCCAAAAGTGCACTAATTTTGCACTTAGCCCCCTAGGGTTTAGGTTTAGGGCTTTCCGGGATTCTTTTTAGGGTTTTTGGTATTCCAAGGGTGTGAATGTAATGTAAGTCCCTTCTTAGTAACATTTTATGACTATTTTTCTTAAGCTTAGGGTTTTCTCTATTTGGGTCTTGCTTTACCCTTCAGATCCCTGTTTAGGGTTAAGTATCCTATACTAGGGTCTTATTTGCAAAATGCCATAACAATACACTTGTTTGAAATTTTTACCTAGTGAATGCATCCTAGGTGTATCAAACATATGAAATGCTAATGCTGATGATGTCATGCTCAAGTTTTAGTAACAGTAACACTAGGGGTGTTACACTCCGCCTCTCAGAGTTACAAAAGAAGATCGACGACGCAATCGAAGAAATGTGCCATTGCATAGACCATAGAGCAGCTAGAACACTAGCACCAACACAGGGATCGTCGGAATGAAGACCACAACCAAGATGACCTTCGGTACGAAGCTTTCAACCATAATGATTTTCTCTATGATGATGCTTCCCCCTTGGCTGTAGAGCTGCAGGCGCTACCTTGGTCATTGTCGAAGGGGAGATCCTCCAGCCGGGTGATGGAGTGCACCCGCCCCGATCTTGAGATGAGGAAGGAGTTCAAGTATCTACCCAACTAAATTTGAGAACTCAAGAACACAAGGATTTGAGTGGTTCGGGCTACCAGGCGTAATACCCTACATCCACTTTGAATTTTATTGCTTTGAGAGTTCAGTCGCCGAGCATATGTTTTAGCCTATGCTTTTTGTATCGCATGTCCTCCCTTTTATAGTCTAAGGCGAACATGTACAAGGATGGCAGACCCTAACAAGTGGGCCCATCATGCCTGTATTAAATACATGTTTCATGGAGTTATAAGTGCGTTGGAGGGCTAAGATCTTCCCCAGATATTGTGTTGACTTCATGACTAGACTTGTTCCTCCTGTTGCCTCGTTACTGATACTATTGGGACCAGATGTGTTGATGTGTAATGGATCTAATCCGATATCTTCGCACTGTCACATCTGGTCTACGTAGCAGTGAGAGTGCTGAGCAGCTGAACGACGCTTCATGATTGCGCTGCTTATGTGCCCGAGATAAGCGCCTCGGTAACTTACATTTCTCTGAGCATGCATTGAATGCATGCGGTACGGGTGAGTTGCCATGCTCCTTAGTGAGCGCAAGCGGTAAAAAACTACTTTTTCACTACAGGAAAACTAGGAAGAAACATCGACCAGGATCGGAACCGACGTTCATACTCTAATAGACCGACGTTCTTAACCGACGTACAATTTTTGACGTATTTAAACAACTAAGAAAGTTGGCCAGGACAAAACAGACGTGCTAAAACATATAAGAATGTCGATATGAATAGGCTGACGTTCTTAATTACGAGCCACGAGGCACTCGGTCGGGGCTCCGTGGGCAAGCCACGTGGCATTAAGTACGGTGGCCACCTCAACCGACGTTCTTAAATGGCCACCTAGCTAACCACGGGCGTTGCCACGTGGCTTTAAAGAATGTTGGTTCATTAGCTGACGTGGACTTAAGAACGTTGGCTTGGCTGGCGTTCTCATTATTTTTTTAAAATATAAACCCTATTCGGGCTCTCTCCCCGGATGGGAAACCTCTAGAGCAGGGTTTAGATTTTAAAACCTACATACATATCGTTGGGGGCCTTCGTCTTCCGAAGGTCCTCAAAAACATGATTTAATAATGTTTCCGGAGTGTAATACATGAACAGCTACCTTCGGACTCGGATCAGAACCACAGTGTGAGAAGCACGAACAATACGAAGGTTGACGCAGCGCCGAAGCTACGCGCAAGGGAGCTTCGGCATGACAGCAGGAAAGGGAACCAACTTAAAGGGGAAAAGGCTATTTAAACCTCGATGGATTACCTTAGGGTCATTAGCAAATGTAAAGGGCATGGATGTAATTTCACATGGGCTGCATCCCGTGCCTATAAATAGATGAACAGTACTCCCGTACTGTTCATGCTGGCTTGACATTTGCTTTTGTGTCACGCTTGTACCTTTGTTTTCTGTCAAGCCGAAGGTACCAAATGTAATTAAATATTGTCCTTATATTAACTTACGATTATATGCTGGGAAATATATATGATAATGTTATTGTTCACATTGTTTCTTATGCTTTACATGTTTCATTCGTTGTTAATATCTATACATATATGTATGTTGAGATGATGAAGGTATGCCCTTCATGACCTTCGTCCGAAGATTATTATATCCTTGAGGAAATAATGCTTCGAAGGACGAAGGGCATTAACAAGTAACCTGTTTTGGTGTTGCCTTGTTCTCAATTTATAGCATCTGAGAGCAAGCCCCCAACATTGGCGCCCACCTCCAGTGAACCCTTTTCGACCACCTTCGGCAAGCACTGACCTTCGTCATGCCACCGAAGAAAGCTTCAGCGACAGGGGCTGTCGCACTACAACCACTAGACCCGAACCAGGAGATTCTTTCTCTTCGGGAGGCCCGAAGCCAGAAGAGGAAGGCCACTAGTCCAACACTTCAGGAGGAGGAGTTGGACCAAGAAATCAGAAACATGGAGATAATCCATCAGCAAGTGCAAAGGAAGAAGGAGAATATGACCCGACTGGCTGATCTTCAGAGGCAGATCGACGAAGCTACCGAAGAAGTACGACATCTTGTTCAAGACGAACAAGATCGAAGGCCCCAGCACAGGGAGCTTCATCAAGAAGGCTTGTTCAACAACGATGGATGGTATGATGATTTTAATCATGATACCTTTACTTTTGATGATGCTTCTCCCTTGGCAGCAGAACTGCAGGCTATCCCATGGCCCCCATCATACAAGCCACCTCAGCTTCCCATGTATGATGGGCATTCAGACCCGAAGCAGTTTTTGATGAGTTATGAAGCAACTATATCTTCATATGGAGGCAATGCAATTGTCATGGCCAAGTCCTTCGTCATGGCAGTTCGGAATGTGGCCCAAACATGGTATTCTTCTCTTCGGCCAGGGACCATTACTTCGTGGCAGAAGCTCAAGGATATGCTGGTGACAAGTTTCCAAGGCTTCCAGACGAAGCCAGTCATAGCTCAGGCCTTGTTTCAGTGCACGCAAGATCATGAGGAGTACCTCCAGGCATATGTCCAAAGGTTCTTGCATCTCAGAGCACAGGCGCCTATAGTGCCTAATGAAATTGTTGTTGAAGCCATGATTAAGGGGCTTCGTCCAGGACCTACTGCTCAGTATTTCGCTAGAAAGCCCCCACAGACTCTGGAGAAGCTGCTTCAGAAGATGGATGAGTACATCTGGGCTGACAATGACTTCCGCCAAAGAAGGGAGGAAGCATATAGGTTCTTTGAAATGACCAGGGGCTTCGGAGGAAGAATCCACCCAAGGCACGTTAGGTCAATTCATAACTCCATCCAGAGTGATGACAGAGGAAGTCAACAACAGAGACCGCAGTATTCTTCACAAGCTTCGGGACAACAACAAAGCTCTTTCCGGCCACCAGCTCCAAGAGGTAGAGGCGCTAGGGGGCTTCGAAGGAAGATATGGGGACCAACCCAGGAAAATCTACTGCATATTTTATGGTGAAGACAAGGGCCATAATACAAGAACGTGTCAAATCACCATCCAAAAGCAGAAAGAAATTGCAGAAGCCGAAGCCCAGAAAAATCAGCCAAAGCAGGTCCTGCACAATGCTTCGTGTCATTCACCCTACATACCAGAATATGTGGGTAATCATCTCGTAGCTTCTGTTGCTTCGGCTAGTCGGCCGCAAGTTTCTTGGCCACAGCTTCCACCTCCGCCGCCGCTACAGCCTGCCTACTCACGAGGTCAGCAGCCAGAAGGGAGCCAACAGACCCATCAGCAGCGAGATTTCAGGGAGGGGTCCGAAGCTCGCATAGTTAACAACACCGTGCCAGAGTCAAAACACATATGAGAGATATCCTACCTTTGGCACAATTTTACATTCACTATCGTTTTCTTTTTAATAAGGAACAAACAATGTAAACCTAGTTTTCTTGCTATTTTTTAATTCTCTATACTAGCTTAGTTTATGTCAAAATGAAATATACCTTCATCACAGACTCACGAGAATGCCGAAGCTACAAAGAGGTATTCCTTCGGGAATGCAGTGCTCAAAATCGCAGTAAAAGTTTCACCGAAGCTACAAAAAGTCGTTCTTAAAGAACGCAGAGTAAGTTTGCCGATGCTTCGAAAAGCCATTCCTAAGGGAGCGCAGCGTAAGTTTTCTGCTCAAAAGTCGTTCCTTAGGGAATGCAGAGCTAAATACCGCCGAAATATAAGGTGAAGCGCGAAAAGTCAACGTGAATACCGCCGAAATAGAAGGTGAAGAAGTTCAAAAGACGTTCCTTAGGGAGTGCAGAACTTACACCGAAAAATAAACGGTGCAGCCGAAAAGTAAACGACAAAGAGATTTCAGTCATTCCTTAGGGAATGAAGGTTGTGGATGAAGCTTCAGATGTGTGTGTTTGGGCATTCATTTGCACGATACATTAGCATCATTCTTTGCATCATATCATCGCATCATACATCATAGCATCACATCAAACGTCATATCACATCAATGATATCAATTGAAAACAAGGCCGATCTTCGGGCAATGCTTTACAAAAAATGAAAAGAGGTCAAGGCACAAAGTAAGCTGAAAATCAAAGCTTCATCAGTTCTGATGCGGAAAAAGCTTTTCTTTACGAAGCATTGATGTTTTACAAAGTACAGATGATTTTACGAAGCATAAAGGCTCTTCTTTACGAAGCATGAAAAGAAGGGAAGGTGTTTTTTCGCCGAAGGCTAAAAAACTGTATGTACATAAAGTTTCATGCATCGCAAAGAACTGAATTACAAATAATTCATATATTACATTCAAGCACCAAATATTACAAGCACAGTTCAGCAAATGTTACAATAATGTTCTAGAAATGTTTTTACGATAGCTATTCTTCTTCCTTCAAAACTTTATCTGCAGCTTCGGTCAACAATTTGGTAACGACTTCGTCTACAATAGCTTCGGCCATATTAATAATTTCTGTTGTTTTCCTTGTCTCTGGGTCAGCCAGTGGGTCGAATGGCTCTGGGGGAGGAGATAGTTCAGCTGCGGTAGAAGACATGAATTAGTTCGAAGTCACAAAAATAAACAACAATAAAGTTAAAAGACATTAAGTAATACCTATCCGTCTTTCAAGTTCCGCAGCTTTTTCGGTTGCTTTCGCTGCTTCTCGAGTGTCATGAATATCTTTTTCGCTCTTTTTCATTATTTCATGGGCCATCCATCGGCCGCCATTTTCCCAGATATCAGTGAAAAGTTTTCCACCTATTGAGCTTGCTTCGACCGAGGGGTCCTTCGTATCGTTGATAGAGAAGGCAGCTTCGGCCTGGGCCATAGTTTTAACATGTTCACACCCTGCCTTCTCCAAAATAGCTGCAACTCCTCTCGCGCTAGAGAAGGCACAGACGTCCCCGTGATCACTCAAAATCTCTTCGAAGGCTTCGGCCTCATCGCTGATCCACTCGATTACGCCCTCAGGATTGCCCTTATGAAGTTCTATTCGCTTGAGTACGCGCCCACGTTGGCGAAGCTAGTCTTTATCTTTTTTACACATTCTACAGATTTTTCAAAACATCTTTCTTTTGATAAGCGAAGTTCTGCAACTGTTTTTTCACAATAATTTTTCCAGTAATCACTGGCATCTCGTTCAGCTTCGGCAACATCGCATTTTAATTTGGCTTCAGCCAGTTGTTTTTGAAGGTTTTCAATCTCATTCCTTTGGATTTCATATTGAGCCTTGAAGTTAGCTTCATTCCCCTTTACTTTGTCCACCAATGTAAGTAGAATTTTGTCTTTTTCCAAGGCTTCGTTTCTTAGCTTGATAACCTCTGTTCGAAGGTTGTTGAGAACAATAGTGCAGCTCTCATCTTCAGCATTCTTTTGTGCCCTTAAGGCGTTGCTAAGTATTAAGCCCTATACAAAAGAATGAATGGATTAACATAAGAACAAAAGACTAATTCAAAATTCATAAACTTCAAAATTCACAATTTTTGTACCTTCAGACTATTGTATGCAAGGCTATCTGCAAGATCGTCCTTCGTCATGGCACAGAGGCCAACTTCGAGCTTCGGAAAACCCATACTTCTGGCCATCTCCCGGCAGATGGATAATTCTTTGTTGTTTGGGAGGCAATACAAGAAGTCATCTTCATCCGTACCATTAAACACTAGGGCCCCTTTCGGGTACTTTAGTTCTCGGGCATAGTGTTTAGCTTCAAAAATTTCTTCCTCAGATAATCTTTTTCCCGAAGCATGTCGAATGATATAATCAGGATATTCGGAAGGTGCTTCGGGAGCAGGGGATTCAGCTTCTTTGGCCATATTTCTCTCAAAAGCTATATCAGTATTTGGAGGTCCTTCTTCGGCCCCTTGCTCGGCTGTGGCAAGATTCGTCTCAACTGGCACTGTGGGTTCGGCCTCGGTTCCAGCCTCAATTGTTGCAGTTTTACCTTTCATCTGCCTAGTATCAGCTTCAGCCTGTGCCTTGGCACTTTCGGCAACCTTCTTTATGGAAGAAGGGCGTTTAGAGTCTGTTGTTTCCAAAATGTCTAATATATTTACCATCCTTTTCCTTCTAGGGGTTATCGCAGAACTTTTTCCTGCCTTCAGCACTGTTGCTTCTGCTGAAGGACTTAGAATCTCGGGCATCTTTGTTGCTTCTTCAGTTTTTGATTTTTCAGCCTTATCTTCGTTAACCCTTGTTTCAATAAGCTTAGACAAAGCGCCTTCAGCATTACAGCCGGCTCTTTGATCTGCGTGGGAGGAGTAGGTTCTTTTACTTCAGCAACTGCAGAAGTTTCCGCGCCAAACTCAGGCACTGTGGCCGGTTCGATGTAGCGCGGTCGGTGGGTAAGGACCTTCAACTTTTTTCTCTTCGGCGCAGGCTCGCTTGCAGCAGCCGAAGCAACAACCTTTCTTTTTTGACCCTATGGCGGGTAGCGATAGTCAGGGTACACAAATCCAATAGCATCAAAAACTCTATTTAATCTTTTCTTTTTTCGGCTCCCGAAGGCCGCATATAGTGCATTATCTTTGGACTTGGAATATACTCCAAGTAGCTCATCGCTAGTATTTTCAACACACTTCAGCCAGTCGTCATCTGGTTCGACAAACTGGTCTCCAAACCTGAAGGTGTATTTCAATCGAACCAAACCACCTTCGCTAGGGTTAGTGATGGTTTCTTTTGGCATTTCCCAGCTGTCTATCAGTGGCCATATCCTGTAGGCTACATGTTCTTGAACTAAGTCTCTTATCCCAATAAAAGAGCAAAATGTGTTGAAGGCCCTTCGGCATGCTTCGGCTGCCTCATCAATTTCTACCTTCGGTTTTCGAAGGCCGAAGCGGGACCAAATGGGTCGCATGATGATTTCTTTAATATCTTCTCTTGCCTTCAAATCATTTTTCACGTAAAACCACTCTTCCATCCAGGCCCCGGGCCACCTCTTCCGAAATGTTGGCACCGGGTAGCTGGCGCCAGAGCGAGCAACGAAGCTATAACACCCAAAATTTGTTATGATATTGTTCTTTACCCCAGGGCTTCGTCTTGTACGAAAGTTCGTGCATGCTGCAAAAACATTTTGCACTCGGCTCTAGACCTTGACTCCTCACAGCCCAAACGAAGATCCCCATTCTAATAACTGCTTCGGGATTGATCTGATGAAGGAAAATCTGGTACGTCTTCAAAACTTCAACCACAAATCTGCTCAACGGGAACCGAAGTCCAGCTTTGAAGAAGCTTCGATAGATTACAACTTTGTTTTCTTCGGGAGCAGGAACGGCTCTGTCTATGTCAGCCCTCACAATAGACATATCTCGAAAATACCTTCCTCTCATATTATCAAGATGACTCTGTTTGATAGTTGATTTCCCGAAGACTGCATGACTTGGTCGCCAGGGCCGATCTTCAGAGTCTTCGCCCCCACTCTCCACATCATAGCTGTCACTATCATCAATATCTTCAGACAAGCCTTACAGAATTTCTTTAGTAATCTTCTCTGTATTCGTTTTTGCTATTGACTCAACAAATCCAGCAGTCTTCTCCTCAAAAAGCTTCTCCTCCTCGGTTAGCTTCATCTCAGCAACTGTCTTCTTGTCTTGAGACATCTTATCTTCGGAAATGACGAAAACGTGTCCTTCAAAACGAAGCTAAAAAGCTTGAGAGCTATCAAGCGCTAGTAAGCACAAGTTAACAAATTGAGAAAATAAGGCAAATGGCACAAGCAGTGTATCAAATGCAGGCGGTGTGAGATCCTATTTATACGCCCAGCACGCTCCAAGTTGGAGGGCCCCGTCTGTCATTGACTGTTGCTATTCTAGCGAAGGAAGGTGTTTTTTCGGACCTTCAGCTTAGGGCCTTCGTCCATGTCGCAATCTGAATTCGTTATTCTAACAAATTAATATTGCGAGGGGCTACTGTTGGGGGCCTTCGTCTTCCGAAGGTCCTCAAAAACATGATTTAACAATGTTTCCGAAGTGTAATACATGAACAGGTACCTTCGGACTCGGATCAGAACCACAGTGTGAGAAGCACGAACAATACGAAGGTTGACGCAGCGCCGAAGCTACGCGCAAGGGAGCTTCGGCATGACATCAGGAAAGGGAACCGACTTAAAGGGGAAAAGGCTATTTAGACCTCGATGGATTACCTTAGGGTCATTAGCAAATGTAAAGGACATGGATGTAATTTCACATGGGCTGCGTCCCGTGCCTATAAATAGATGAACAGTACTATCATACTGTTCACGCTGACTTGGCATTTGCTTTTGCGTCACGGTTGTACCTTTGTTTTCTGTCATGCCGAAGGTACCAAATGTAATTAAATATTGTCCTTATATTAACTTACGATTATATGCTGGGAAATATATATGATAATGTTATTGTTCACATTGTTTCTTATGCTTTACATGTTTCATTCGTTGTTAATATCTATACATATATGTATGTTGAGATGATGAAGGTATGTCCTTCATGACCTTTGTCCGAAGATTATTATATCCTTGAGGAAATAATGCTTCGAAGGACGAAGGGCATTAACAAGTAACCTGTTTTGGTGTTGCCTTGTTCTCAATTTATAGCATCTAAGAGCAAGCCCCCAACACATATATACCCAATAGTCCAAAACACAAGTCTCAAACACAAGTTCACACACATAAATACATAATAGTCCATATGTCCACACGACACAAGTCCAAACATCGCATAAATAG
This sequence comes from Zea mays, assembly GCF_902167145.1. Taxonomy (NCBI): domain Eukaryota; kingdom Viridiplantae; phylum Streptophyta; class Magnoliopsida; order Poales; family Poaceae; genus Zea; species Zea mays. Next base: position 211,733,711 of record NC_050099.1, read on the forward strand.
GTCCAAACATCACATAAAAAGTCTAGAAGTCCACAAGTCCATCAAGCTTGAGGTGGGTCATCAGTCAGGTTGAAGATCTGATCAACGAAGTTCGTAGCGTCATTCAGAGTGGGACATGAACCCGAACCTACAAAAAGATGTGATACATACCTTACCGTGCAGATTTAGCTTTATTTACTACATTTTAGTTAACTAAAGCTCAAAGTAGACTTAACTTACCAGTCCAAGTGATGGAGGTGGTTGTGTCGGCCATGGATCATATGCCCAAGGCATTTGTGATGGCCCCATAGGAGGATATCCCCATGGCACCTGTGGCGGTAGCATCGGCGTTGCCATCTGAGGCAGGATCTACGGAGTCATCTGAGGTGGCATTCGCGGAGCTTATACCCATGGCATCATTAGGGGCATCATTTGGTTGTGGGGACCTATCCTAGGACCCTGTAACAAGAGAAATAAATGTCATGTTTACGATATAGAACTCTAACTTGATAAAGTCACACTAGTTTACCTGTGATGCATCACCATGCGAAGACGTGGGGTTCGCTGGTGGAGTCAGAGTAATGCCTTGCTAAGATACTCTGCCACCTTACATCTACAAGCAAACAAATTACCAAATGTGCATTTATAATCATTTGAAAAAACTGACAAATAATTAAATTGGAGTTGAGCTATTACCTATTTATGCATCCACATATACATATGTTGTGATTGCATCATTTGCATCTGTTGTCGCATTTGTTGCATCTCCTGTCGTATTTGTTGCATCTCCTCGTCCTGTGCAAATGATCACCGAGGCCGACTGGTCACCATAAAGGAGGATGACTATCTACTATAACTTCGACGATCCACAACATCATCGCCGATAGAAAACATGCATAGAGTGTTATAATTCATACAATAGGGTAGAATCATAGCTATCAAAATAAAATGAATTGACAATACAAAATACCTCCCGTGTCGCACACCTCCACCAGCCACATAAGTTGTCGCCATGTCAAAGTCAGTTGTCATCCAGTCGACGTCTGGTCCATGTTTCTCTCGCATGGTTTCAATATAGAGACCCTACAAAACATTGATTTCAAATGAAAAATGCAAAATTAGAGTTTCGAATCAGTAGTCAGACGTACCAACTTTTGTGTCGCATTATCGTCGCAAAGAATCTCTGGGTGATCCGGATCTAGACCCTTGTGCCCGCGATGTCCATCTGGACAATGGCATGCTCGATGCCATCTTGAGAAGTCCGCGATACAAGATTACATGTCCACATATTTGTGTAAGAAATAGATTTGACAATCATTTAACTTACCAGGCTTTATCCTGCCGGCATGACCATCAGCCCCAAAACGGTGGAGACTAGGCTTACTCAACCGGTTGCCATGATTTCTATCTGATTGAGCTCTGAACTCGTCCGAAGCCTAGTAATCGCACAACTAGAGACAAGTATCCGGTGCTGGCTCAGCCAATCCACCTCACTTTCCCTGTACTACGTAGTTATCAAGTGTATTTTCTTAGCCATCTCTATATTCATGGTTGTCTTCTGGCACTTATGTCAGATGACAACCCCCTTGACTCGTGCATCATACATCATGCCCTTCACAACTCCTTGGGCAATGATGTCAAAAACTTGTCGCACATGCTAATCATCAATGCCCATATCATCAGGTAAGCGGTATTGTTCCTACAATATAGACAAATTAATGTTTGTTACCATCAAAGTGAAATACGATAAAAATTGAAGAGGGAGAAAAACTAACCTAGAAGCTTTCCCACACAGCGTATGTGTGGGACCTACCGCAGCCATAGGGCTTTTGGCTCCAATGGCTCCAGGCAATAGCCGCTATGGTGCCACCGGCCTCAGTGTCCGTCCCTATGTAGAAGAATCTACAGTAGATCCCAATCATGGAGTTGACTGGTGTACGGTGACCTTTCCCCTCCCAGTCCCAGTCCACCTCATCCCAACTCCTGGTCCCCTTCGACTTTATCATGTGCTGCTGCTCGAATTCCTTCCTAGGATTTAACGTTAGGGACCGATGAAACATGCGCAAACGAAACTTTCTATTTGAAAATGGAACTAATATTATTATAAAATTCAAATGTGTTAATTAAGTATAAAATACCTAATGTTGCTAGTGGTTGCGGCTGCCACTTCATCTACCTCCGCTTCATCTGCTGCCGCCTCAGCCTCTGCCTCATCTGCTGCCACCTGATCAGCCTCATCATCTGCTACCTGATCGACCTTGTCATCTACAATGACAACGTCCTATGTCGCAGTGGCCTCTGTCGGAGCAACTAAGTGATCTGACTGCCACTGCTTGTCCGAAAGAGGTGAGATGAGCTGCTCTAGCCTCTATCAACTAGATGTGGTGCCCTGCAAATGGAAATAAGATACAAATAACATTAAGGTACAAATGACTATGTATCAAATATAATTAAGATACAAACAACATAAAGATATAGTATCGTAAACAAGGAAGAGGGGTGTCAGTAGTAGGATCGACCTCCCTACTTGACCTAGATCGAGTGGACCTGGAGGAGCTTTCACCCTCCCTTACTAAGCCCCCTAAACATCTGCAAAATTTCCACACAAATAGTCAGTACAAACGATTCAATTATAAAATAAATTTAAAGCAGGTGTATAACATAAATTATAGTAATAAACATGCATAAAGTGTAGTAATAAAAAATTGCCAGCATCATAATCCTCTTTCCTAACACGTGCATTAATGAGTCTTTCAATAAGTCTTGTTGACTTTGAACATTTTGCATTCGAAGGACCTGGATCATCGTCCATTAACTCTACGGGTTCGATGGATTGAGAAACTAATTCATCAAGGATTGTCCCTTCAGATACAATATCACCATCTTCATCATTGTTTCTTTGGTCACCGTCTTCTTGATAGACATCCCAAAGATCATCATTTGTTACGCTTACATTGTAGTTATCATACCGCTTAGGGTGGACTTCTGGATTAACTTTTTAGACAACCCACCAAGCCTTCAAGCTTGGGTGAGAATAACTTAAGTAGACACCTGATTCACTTGATGGGCAAGCACAATATTGTTGTACTCATTGCCTTTTGTATTATAATGCGTGCTTTATCTCAACAACTCCAAACTCGTTGACTCGCGTCCCTGCTCGAGGATCAAACCATATATAATCAAAGGTCACAAACCTTAGTGCTTTACGACCTCCAAACATATACTCGGATATATCTTCAACAATACCATAATAGTCAAACAGTTATTTGTCTACATTATATGCACATACTGATACTCCACTGTTTTTGGTGGCTACAAGTGGACAGCTTGCTTTAAGTTTATCCATTCAAAAATGGTACCCATTGATATCATAACGATTGAATTTCTTTGCGATCAATTGACCATGTGATATTTGTACCAAGTCCTTAGAGACTTCAACATCAGGTTTCATACACTACATGCATGTGCAAGAAAATCGGTATTGTTGAATTATTCAAAATATTTGGAATAGAAGTTCAAGAAAGCGGGTATGGAGATAGTAACATGTTCATGGAACCACTGAACAAAGGAAGGACTGCTAGACACCCCATTTAAGCATAGGTCATCCAATTCCTTCAATGTGAGTCATTGAGAAGGTACCTAATATGTATTCTCAAAGATTTCAAAATATGGAAGAAGTTCCTCTATATTGTACAAGAAAAAGCAAGGATTTGTTGTGGTTTGACGTATCTACAAGATGCGAGGTAGAAGCTCTGTTGGTCACTTGTTCTCAAATGTTGTCAATCAAGAACAAGGCAACACAATTATTAAAGATTAAGGACCTTCATCCTCCAAAGCATTATCTCCTATTGGATATAATGATCTTCAGACGAAGGCCACAAAGGGCATACCCTCGTCATATGTGAGAATAAGAATCCATAGAGACAATATATGTTATCCATTCATTCATTCATATACTTATTTCATGATGTACACATAAACATTAACAAAATTTATATTACATTGTTACCTTTGGCTTGTTTGAAGGTGTTGACGCAAGAGCGATTACAATCCAGCGTGAAAAGTACGAAGGTACTGTTCACCTATTTATAGGCACGGGACGCAGCCCGAGTAAAAATACATTTATGACCTTAACATATACTCATAATCGTAACATAAATCATTAGGGATTAGCTAGTCTTTTCCTCTTCAGCTCGGCATCATGTTTGGCCTTCGTTGTCGCCTTAAGCCGAAGCTGTCGCTCTTCGGCTGTAGCTTCGGCATTCGTCATTATCGCTTTCAGACAATGTCTTCGTCTCGAGGACCTTCGACGGAGAAGAAAACCCTCATCACGAAGCTCCTGTAATATTCAGTAGTACACTAGAAACAAATGGTTAGTCGTGTTTTTGAGGACCTTCGGAAGAGGAAGACCCCCAACAGTAGCCCCTCGTAGTATTACTTTGTTTCTTTGCAACAAATTCAGACTGCAAAATGAACGAAGGCCTTTAGCTGAAGGTCCAAAAAACACCTTCCCTTTGCTTGAATAGCGAAACATTCTGTATTGTGGGCCCCACCGCTCAGTGGTGCTTTGTGTTTATATAAAAGGGCTTGCACTAAGAATATTTTTCGTGCTATCTAGCTTTTGTGTTGTAATTGTCGTTTTAACTTTCTTCCTATTTGAACGCAATTGTTTTTTGAGCTTCGACTTTCTGTTGTGATCATCACTTAAATGGACGAAGATAAGAAAAGCGTAGACCCCGCTCTTACTGGTTTCTACGAAGCCATGGAGAGGACCAATGTTGAGAAAATCACTAATGAAATGTTAACTGGGCTATCTGGGGACTCCAGCGACAACGAGAGTTTTGATGTTGAAAATGAGAATGAAGATGCCGAAGATCGGCCATGGAGGCCAAGTCATGTTGTTTTCGGGACATCCACTGTTAAGCAAGGGCAAATTGAAGCGATGAAGGGCAGATATTTCCATGATGTATCCATAGTGAGTGCTGAAGGAGAAAGCACTGTTCCTCTTCCTGAAGCAGATGAAGTGGTAGTATTTAAAAGTTTTATGAAGGCTGGACTTCGTTTTCCCTTGCTTAAGATGTTGGTCGAAGTGCTGAAGACATTTGAGATATACCTTCATCAGCTTACTCCCAAAGCTTTAATTAAAGTTGGAGTTTTTATTTTGGCTGTGAGGAGCCAAGAGCTGGAGCCAGATGGCAAGTGCTTCTGCAAAATTCACGAATTGTCCTACCAGACGAAGGCAGTTGGGAAAGAGCAGTATCATAACGACTTCGGATGCTACAACTTTGTGTACCAGTTTGATGTGAGGTGTCCTGTGCCAACATTTTGGAAGAAGTGGCCAAGCTCTAGGATGAAGCAATGGTTTTATGTCAAGAATGATCTGAGTAAGAGGGAGGATGTGAGGGGCATAATCCAGCACCCTATAAGATCACGCGTCGGCATCAGAAGGCCTTCGATCGCAAGTGGGAACGAAGTACAAGCATGTTTGATGGCCTTCAACACAGTGTGTACTTATATTGGTACCAGGGATTTGGTTCAAGAGCATATTGCTTATAAGGTATGACCGTTTGTTAATGACTAGGAGATGCCGAAGGAGACTGCTGCTGGCTCCAGTGAAGGTGATCTGGTTTATCCGAGATACACCTATCGCTACAAAAGATAGTTTAACGAGCCGAATTGAAATTCACCTAGAGGGGGTGAATAGGCGGAATCTGAAATTATAAACTTAAGCACACACTACAAGCCGGGGTTAGCGTTAGAATTAAATCCGAGTCCGAAAGAGAGGGGAAAACAAATCAACCAAGAAATAAAGCGGATGAACATGATGATTTGTTTTACCGAGGTTCGGTTCTAAAGAACCTAGTCCCCGTTGAGGTGGTCACAAAGACTGGGTCTCTTTCAACCCTTTCCCTCCCTCAAACGGTCACTTAGACTGAGTGAGCCTTTTCCTTAATCTCCCGGGTCACTTAGACCCCGCAAGGACCACCACACACTTAGGTGTCTCTTGCTCCGATTACAAATCACTTGAGAAAAGAAATGAGAAAGAAAGAAGGCAATCCAAGAGGCAAGAGCTCAAAAGAACACAAAATCTCTCTCACACAAGTCACTAAATGTTTGAGATGAATTGGGGCCTTGGAGAGGCTTTGATCTTTTGAATTGTGTCTAGGAGTGAATGCTAGAGCTCTTGTAATGAATGTGATACTCAGAAATCTTGGATGCTTGGGGTGGTGGTGGTTGGGGGTATTTATAGCCCTCAACCACCAAACAACTGTTAGGGCAGACTGCTGTCGATGGGCGCATCGGACAGTCCGGTGCGCCACCGGGCACTATCCGGTGCGCCATCCACGTCACCCAACTGTTAGGGTTCTAGAGCTTTTGACCATTGGAGGCTTTGTCCTCTAGTGGCCCCGGACAGTTCGGTGTCGCACCAGACATGCACTATTCAGTGTCCGGTGCGCCTCTAACCCACGGCTCTGACTTTGCGCGCACTATTCTTCACTGTTCATCTAATCACCGCGCTTTTGCAGTCGACCATTGCGCGAAGTAGCCGTTGCTCCGCTGTCACACTGGATAGTCTGGTGGCACACCGGACAGTCCGGTGAATTATAGCGGAGTGCCCCTGAAGAAACCCGAGAGTGGCTAGTTGGACTCTGTACGGTCCTGGTGCATCGGACACTGTCCGGTGGAACACCGGACAGTCTGGTGCGCCAGACCAGAGCACACTCGGTTTCTTTGCTCCTTTGAATTTGATCCCTAACTACAATCTTTTATTGGTTTGTGTTGAACCTTTATGCACCTGTAGAACATATAATCTAGAGCAAACTAGTTAGTCCAATATTTGTGTTAGGCATTCAACCACCAAAATTAATACTTGGGAAAAGGTTAATCCTATTTCCCTTTCAGTCTCCCCCTGTAGGGGTCCTTCGGCTTTCGAAGGTCCTCAAAAACGTAATTGACTATGTTCTCCAAAAGAAATATGTGAACAGGTACCTTCGAAGTCAAGTTGCGAGTATACAAAAGCATGGTTAAGACGAAGCTTAATTGAGCCGGCAATCACGACGAAGGATAAGACGATCACGAAGCTATGCGTAGAAGAGCTTCGGCATAACGGCGGAAAGGGAAACCGACTTTAAGATGAAAAGCCAGATTAGACCTCGAAGAATTACTATAGAGTTATTGATAAACGTAAAGGGCATTAATGTAATCTTGCATGGGCTGCGACCCGTGCCTATAAATAGGTGAACAGTATTCCCGTACTGTTCACGCTGACTTGGCATTCACTTTTGCGCCACACCTGTATTTTCTTTCCTTCAAGTCGAAGGTACATTTGTAATTTATCTTTGTTTACACAAGTAATACAAATAGAAATATATTAATAATAATGTTTACAGAAATTATGTTACTTTCTATATTTTGTTTGAATGTTCTCCATTTTTTATCATGATCATGAAGGTACGTCCTTCATGACCTTCGTCCTAAATTCGTTATATCCGAAGGGAAATAATGATTTGAAGGACGAAGGGCTTTCGATATTTAACGTTTTATGTTGCCTTGTTCTTGATTCATAGCATTTGAGAACAAGTCCCCAACATTGGCGCCCACCTCCGGTGAACCCACGACTATTTTTTGAGTCTTGAACACTTTCGGCAAGCATCACCTTCGTCATGCCGCCGAAAAAAGCTTCAGCGACAGGGGCTAGTACTTTACAGCCGCTGGATCCCAATCAGGACGTCCTTTCTCTTAGAGAGGCCCGAAGCCAGAAGAGGAAGGCTGTTAGTCCAACACCTCTGGAGGATGACTTGGATCAAGAGATCCAAAACCTAGAGATCCCTCAGCAACAGGTGCAGCGCAAGAAGGAGAAGATGGCTCGTCTAGCTGACCTTCAGAGACAAATAGACGAAGCTTCTGAAGAGGTTCGTCATCTTGTTCAAGATGATCAGAGCCGAAGGCCTCCACGCAGAGAGCTCCATCAGGAAGGCTTCCACAATGAGGACGACTGGTATGAAGATTTCCATCATGGAAACTTTGCTTTCGATGATGCTTCCCCTCTCTCAACAGAATTGCAGGCTACACCATGACCCCAGTCTTACAAGCCACCCCAGCTCCCCATGTATGACGGTCATACAGACCCGAAACAATTCTTGATGAGCTATGAAGCAACCATATCTTCGTATGGTGGCAATACTGCAGTCATGGCAAAATCTTTTGTCATGGCCGTCAAGTGCGTTGCTCAGACCTGGTACTCTTCTCTTCGGCCAGGGACAATCACTTCTTGGCAGAAGTTGAAGGATATGCTGATAACTAGCTTCCAAGGGTTTCAGATGAAGCCACTCACTGCTCAAGCTTTATTTCAGTGTACCCAGGACCACGAAGAATACCTCCAGGCGTACGTCCGAAGGTTTCTGCGTCTGAGGGCACAAGCGCCAACAGTGCCCAATGAAATTGTCATTGAGGCCATGATTAAGGGGCTTCGGCCGGGACCTTCAGCGCAGTACTTTGCCAGGAAGCCACCACAAACGTTGGAGAAGCTGCTCCAGAAGATGGACGAATACATTCGAGATGACAATGACTTCCGCCAAAGGAGGGAGGAAGCATTCAGGTTCTCTGAAATGACCAGGGGCTTCGGAGGAAGATTTCACCCGAGGCACGTTAGGTCAATTCATAGCTCTGCTCAAACTGATGATCGAGGGAGTCAGCAGCAAAGGCCACAATACTCTTCACAAGCTTCGGGTCAGCAGCAAAGTTCTTTCTGGCCGCCAGCGCCAAGGGGCAGAGGCGCCAGGGGCTTCGGATGAAGGTTTGGAGATCAGCCAAGAAAAATTTATTGCCTATTCTGTGGTGAAGACAAGGGCCATACCACTAGGATGTGTCACGTTACCATCCAGAAACAGAAGGAGATAGCAGAAGCAGCTGCACAACAAAGTCAGCCGAAGCAGGTCATGCATACTGCTTCGTATCATTCGCCTTATATTCCAGAATATGTAGGCAACCACCCCGCAGCTTCTGTTGCTTCGGCAAGCCAACCCCAAGCATCTTGGCAGCACCCTCCACCACCACCGCCGACGCAGCGAGGACAGCAGCCAGAAGGGAGTCAGAACAATCACCTTCAGAGAGACTTCAGAGAGGAGTCCGAAGCTCGCACAATCAATAGCACTATGCCAGAGTCAAAGCACATTTATTGATAAATATCCTACCTCAACAGCAATTTTTTCGTATTTTTTCATTCAGTATTACCTTTTTGTTAATAAGCAACAATTATGAGAAGTTTAAGTGTCTTTTATCGTTTTTCAATTCCTTGTAACACTTTCATCTTTTTACCATAATAAAAATATGCCCTTTCCATAGGCTTGAGTTGCCGAAGCATACGAATTTATGGTGGCATGAAGGACCTTTGTATTATCAAAAATTTGTTCTAACAGACACAGTGCAAATTCTGCAAAATAGTGAAAAGTCGTTCCTAAGGGAGCGCAGTGTAAGTTTTCTGAACCTACAGCGAAAAATAAACGCTGATTCCGCTGAAAGTAAAAGGTGAAGAAGCTCCTAAGGGAGGCTTACAGCGAAAAATAAACGCTGATTACGCTGAAAGTAAAAGGCGAAGAAGCTCCTAAGGGAGGCTTACAGCGAAAAATAAACGCTGATTCTGTTGAAAGTAAAAGGCGAAGAAGCTCCTAAGGGAGGCTTACAGCGAAAAGTCAGCGCTGATATAAAAAGTACGTGTGTTCTATTACAGGGACTTATATCTGTGGCAAAAATATCATTTTGCATAACATAACATCATCACATCATTTTTGCATAACATAAGCATCATACAGCATATTGCATGTGGAACAAGAAGGGGATACAGTGTTGATCTTCGGAAAATATTTTGGAAAAGAGAAAATCGTGCTAAGGCACAAGACAAATCGAGACGAAGTGTAGCCTCATTAGAGAGGCAACACAAAACTTTTTTGTAGCTTCGGAGAATATTTCACGAAGCTTGGATATTCCTCATCAGAGAAGTAAACAAATTCTTGTGATATAGAAAAGATTTTCTTCACGAAGCATGAAAAGAAGGGAAGGTGTTTTTTCGCCGAAGGCTCAAAAAATGGTATGTATGCAAAATTTCATGCATTGTAAAGAATTAAGCTATAAATAGATTATATATTACATTCAAAGTTACAATGTATCACACATGTTACGTTCCAAATGTTTCTACAATAGTGTTTAATCCTCCTTAAGAACTATTTCCGCAGCTTCGTTCAGTAGCTGGTCGACAACCTTGTCCATAATGGCTTCGGCCATTTTTCTAATTTCATCGTCCCCCTTCGGGTGGGGGCCCGGAGATGCCTCAGCAGGTTCTGAGGGAAGAGAAGATACGACTATATTACTATTACAAACCGCGAACAAAGTCTGGAATTAAAAATTACAACATAATAAAAACCACTAATTAATACCTATTTGCCCTTCGGGCTCTGTACTTTTCTCGGCAGCTTCTGCTACTTTTCTAGCATCGTGGATGCCTTTTTCACTCTTTTGAATAATTTCTTGCGCCATTTCTCGGCCGCCGTTGTCCCAGATATCGGTGAAGAATTTCCCGCCGACCATGCTTGCTTCGGGTGAGGGGTCTTTAATGTCATCAGAGGACAAGGTAGCTTCGGACTGCGCCAAGGATTTTACATGCTCGCAACCTTTCCTCTCCAAAATAGCAGCAATCCCTCTAGCACCCGAAAAAGCGCAGATGTCACCGCGGCTATTCAGGATTTCCTCGAAGGCCTCTACTTCGTGACTGATCCATTCCATTGGACCTTCAGGATTGCCTCTTGAGAAATTCTCTTCACTAGAGAATGCGCCAACGTTGGCGAAGCTGGATTTTATCTTCTTAACGCACTCTATGGATTTAACATAGCATTTTCTCTGGGATGCACGAAGCTCCTTAACACTTATCTCTAAATGATTGGCCAATTGATCACTAAGCTCTCGTTTTGTCTCTTCAAGTATACGTTCTTCTTTGACTCTAGCTAGCTATTTCTGAAGACCTTTAATTTCGCGTTTTTGGGCTTCGGCCTGGGCCTTTGAGGCAGCTTCGTCCTCTTTTACCTTGTCCACCAATGTAAGCATAATTTTATCCTTTTCCAGAGCTTCATTTCTCAGTTTAATAACCTCTGATCGTAGGTTGTTGAAAGCAATTTCATAGCTCTCGTCTTCGGCATTCTTTTGCGCTCTCAACGCGTTGCTTAGTATTAAACCCTATATGTAAAAGAGTTGGTATAAGAATAAAAGAATGGTTTTCGAATCATAAAATTTCCAAATGCGCAGTTCTCGTACCTTCAGGCTATTGTACGCAAGACTATCCGCAAGATCGTCCTTCGTCATAGCGCATAATCCAGCTTCAAGCTTCGGAAACCCCATACTTCTAGCCATCTCCCGACAGACGGATAATTCTTTGTTGTCTGGGAGGCAGTATAGGAAATCTTCTTCGTTCGTCCCATTGAATACTAGTGCCCCCTTCGGATATTTCAATTCTTTGGCATAGTGATTAGCTTCAAAAACTTCTTCTTCCGATAACTTTTTCCCTGAAGCATGTCGCACGATATAATCGTATGTTTTAGATGCTTCGAGGGCAGAGGTATCAATTTCTTCAACCAAAGTTGGCTCTGACATTTTCATTTTTTCGGTTGCCTTTGCAATTTTTGTTTCTTCTGCTTCCAAAGGCATTACCTTGGTTGGTTCTGAAGGCCCTGTTTCAACTCCAGTCTGTTGCTTCAGAGCTTCAGCAACGGATACTTCAGCAAGCGCCTCAGAAGTTTCAGCAGTCTTCTTTGGGATTGTGCTTGGAAGTTTAATTGTTTCCAAAACATCTAACACATTAACCATTCTTTTTCTTTTTGGGGTCACTATTGGCCCCTTTTTAATTTTTGCTGCTTCAATTTCTTCTGAAGGACTTAAAATTTCTGATATCTTCACTCCCTCAGCTGATGCTTTCGCTTCTTCCGTCTTTGGTTCTTCCATCTTTTCTGTCGCTGGCACTTCGGCCATTTCTTTGACTTCTGGCAGTAGGGTTGGCTCTTTAGCCTCGGTGGCCGAAGAGGTCTCACCGGTGAACTCAGGCGCCGTGGCTGGTTCAATGTAGCGTGGCCGGTGTGTGAGAACTTTTACCCTTTTTCTCTTCGGCGCTGGCTCGCTAGGAGCAGCTGCAGCTGTTTCTTTCGCAGAAATCGTGCCTTTTCTTTTTTGCCCCCGCGCTGGATGGCGATAGTCGGGGTAGACAAACCCGACTGCATCAAACACTCGGTTGAGTCTTCTTTTTTCGGCCTCCGAAGGCCGCTGACAATGCAGTGTCTTCGGCCTTCGAATATACCCCAAGCAATTCATCACTTACAGTCTCAATGCTCTTTAACCAATCATCATCTGGTTCAACGAACTTGTCTCCGTACTTGAATGTATACTTCAGCCTGACTAGCCCACCTTCGTCAGTTTCTCTAACAGTTTCTTTCGGCATTTCCCAATTATCTGCAAGAGGCCACACTCTGAAGGCAATGTGTTCTTGTATTAAATCCCTTGTCCCAATAAAAGAGCAGACTACGCCGAAGGCCCGTTGGCATTCTTCGGCTACTTCATCCATTTCTACCTTTGGTTTCCGGAGTCCGAAGCGCTGCCAGATGGGGCACATGATGACATCCTTAATATCTTCTCGAATCTTCAAATCAATTTTTACATAGAACCATTCTTTCATCCATTCTCCGGGCCATCTCTTCCGAAAGGTTGGCACAGGACAGCTTGATCCAGAGCGGGCACCGAAGCTGTAGCAACCAAAGTTGTTATGATATTGCTCTTTACCCCAAGGCTTCGTTTCGTACAACAATTCATGTATATTGCAAAAGCTTTTTGCACTTGGCTCGAGGCCCTGGCTCTTCACAGCCCAGACAAAGATTCCCATTCTTATTATTGCTTCAGGGGTAAGTTGATGAAGGTAAACCTGATATATTTTCAGAACTTCTACCACAAACCTGCTTATAGGGAATCGTAGCCCAGCTTTAAAAAAGCTTCGGAAGATAACGACTTCATTATCTTTGGGAGTCGGCACAGTTCTCTCTCCGTCATCTGTCCTCACGATGGACATATCTCGAAAATATCTCCCCCTCATGTTTTCAAGGTGACTTTGCCTAATAGTTGATTTTCCGAAGACTGAATGGCTTGGTCGCCATGGTCGATCTTCGGAATCCTCACCCCCACTGTCTGCATCATAACTATCACTTTCACCAGTATCTTCAGATAAGCCTTCCAAAATCTCCCTAGTAATTTTCTCTGTATTTGTTTTTGCTATTGATTCAATGAAGCCCAGATTTTTCTCCTCAGAAAGGCTCAGCTTCATCTCGGCAACAACCTTCTTCTCCTCAGACATCCCTTCGGAATTCCTACCTCTCGCTTCCGAAGCTTAAAACTAGGGAGGCAACCAAATATTTGTGGGCAGAAAGCTATTTGAGCAGGCAAAACAGATGGCAAGAGAGCGTGCCAAATAAATTGTGGCGAGCCCCTATTTATACACCCATTATGTCGGAAACTGGAGGGTCCCGCTTGTCAATGACCGTTGCTATTCTAGCAAAAAGAAGGTGTTTTTTCGGACCTTCGGCTCATAGCCTTCGTCCATTTCGCAATATAAATTTATCTTTACAGCAAATTAATATTGCGAGGGGCTACTGTTGGGGGCCTTCGGCTTCCGAAGGTCCTCAAAAACGTAATTGACTATGTTCTCCAAAAGAAATATGTGAACATGTACCTTCGAAGTCAAGTTGCGAGTATACAAAAGCATGGTTAAGACGAAGCTTAATTGAGCCGGCAATCACGACGAAGGATAAGACGATCACGAAGCTATGCGTAGAAGAGCTTCAGCATAACGGCGGAAAGGGAAACCGACTTAAAGATGAAAAGCCAGATTAGACCTCGAAGAATTACTATAGAGTTATTGATAAACGTAAAGGGCATTAATGCATGGGCTGCGACCCGTGCCTATAAATAGGTGAACAGTATTCCCGTACTGTTCACGCTGACTTGGCATTCACTTTTGCGCCACGCCTGTATTTTCTTTCCTTCAAGTCGAAGGTACATTTGTAATTTATCTTTGTTTACACAAGTAATACAAATAGAAATATATTAATAATAATGTTTACAGAAATTATGTTACTTTCTGTATTTTGTTTGAATGTTCTCCATTTTTTATCATGATCATGAAGGTACGTCCTTCATGACCTTCGTCCTAAATTCGTTATATCCGAAGGGAAATAATGATTTGAAGGACGAAGGGCTTTCGATATTTAACGTTTTATGTTGCCTTGTTCTTGATTCATAGCATTTGAGAACAAGTCCCCAACACCCCCTTTTTGGTGATTGATGCCAACACAAACCAAAACAAATATATAAGTGCAGAATTGAACTAGTTTGCATAAGGTAAGTGCATAGGTTACTTGGAATTAAACCAATTTATAGTTTCACTAGATATGCATGGATTGCTTTCTTTTATTTAACATTTTGGACCACACTTGCACCACTTGTTTTCTTTTTGCAAATTCTTTTGGAAAGTCTTTTCAAAATCCTTTTGCAAATAGTCAAAGATATATGAATAGGATTGTAAGAAGCATTTTCAAGATTTGAAATTTCTCCCCTTGTTTCAAATGCTTTTCCTTTGACTAAACAAAACTCCCCCTAAATGAAATTCTCCTCTTAGTTTTCAAGAGGGTTTTAATAGATACCAATTTTTGAAAATTTATCTTTATATGTACCAATTGAAAGGATTGTCATAACAAGATACCAATTTGAAATACACCAATTAAAAAAATCGAAACATAATTAAAATTAGGTGGTGGTGTGGTCCTTTTGCTTTGGGCTTAATACTTTCTCCCCCTTTGGCATTAATCGCCAAAAATGGAGACTTTGAGAGCCCTTTTTATTTTCTCCCCCATTGGTACAAGTAAATATGAGTGAAAAGATTATACCAATCGAAGAGTGGTGTGGAGTGACGACGAAGGATAAAAGATACCGGTAGAGTGGAGTGGAAGCCTTGTCTTCGTCGAGTACTCCATTTCCCTTTCAATCTACGACTTAGCATAGAAATACACTTGAAAACACATTAGTCGTAGTCATGAAAGAGATATGATCAAAGGTATACAAATGAGCTATCTGTGCAATGTTTCAATCAAAATTCCAAGAATCAAGAATATTTAGCTCATTCCTAAGTTTGCTAAAGGTTTTCTCATCTAAAGGCTTCGTAAAGATATCGGCTAATTGTTCTTTGGTGCTAACATAACAATTTGGATATCCCCCCTTTGTTGGTGATCCCTCAGAAAGTGGTACCGAATGTCTATGTGCTTAGTGCGGCTGTATTAAACGGGATTATCCGCCATGCGGATTGCACTCTCATTGTCACATAGGAGAGGGACTTTGCTCAATTTGTAGTCATAGTCCCTGAGGGTTTGCCTCATCCAAAGTAATTGCGCACAACAATGGCCTGCGACAATGTACTCGGCTTCGGCGGTAGAAAGAGCTACTAAGTTTTGTTTCTTTGAAGCCCAAGACACCAGAGATCTTCCCAGAAACTGACAAGTCCCTGATGTGCTCTTCCTATCAATTTTACACCCTATCCAATCAGCATCTAAATATCCTATTAGATCAAAAGTGGATCCCTTGGGGTACCAAAGCCCAAACTTAGGAGTGTAAACTAAATATCTCATGTTGGGGGTATGCTTCGTAGCCGAAGATCCTAAAGAAAGAGAACACCTTCGGCAGATCCTATCAGGAGCAGCGCCGAAGCTATCACCTATAAAGCTTCGGAACAATGATAGATCTCAAGACGAAGGGGTGAACCGACTTAGAAATGAAATGACTTCAAGACCCATGATGTTTTGTGTCATTATTGTAGTCGATTGTAAAGGGTATAAATGTAATTTTACATAGGCTGTGCCCTGTGCCTATAAATAGTTGAATAGTACCCCTGTACTATTCACGCAATCTTGTAATCATCGGCACATTACGCTGGAATTATTGCTTTCTGCCAAGGCGAAGGTATAAATGTACCTAAATATTATGTTTTAATATTCAGGTTCATATAATAAAATATGTGAATAATATTATCTGTTTTTTGATACATCTTTCTCTAATGTTTTATATTTCATATTTCATTTTGCATTGTTTTATAAGTCTGATCACGAAGGTGTGATCTTCATGATATTTTGCTCATGGCCTTCGTCCGAAGTTAATTAAATCCTTGGGGAGATAATTCTTCAGCGGATGAAGGGCATTTATATTTAACATTTTATGTTGCTTTGTTCTTAATTCATAGCATTTGAGAACAAGTCCCCAACATTGGCGCCCACCTCCGGTGAACTCACTTCCACTTTTTTGAGCTGATGGCTTCGTTCAACAACCAAGCTGGAGCTGCTTCGGCTCCGAAGCTGGTACTCCCGATAACAGGCGGTTCATGCTCAGAGCCGACCAACAAAAAGCAGAAGAAGGAGGCACAGAGAAGGGTACAACATGTCGTGGTGCAAGGACCCTTCATCAAGTCAAGATGGTCCCACATCCCAATTACCTTCTCCCAAGAGGACCTTCAGCTCAAGGATTACCCTCACAATGATGCTATGGTTATTTCTTGTGTTATCAAAAGATTTCTGGTCCATAATGTTCTGGTTGATACAGGCAGTGCAGCGGATATTATATTTGCTAAGGCCTTCAGACAGATGCAAGAGCCAGAGGATAAGATTCATGATGCTACACACCCTCTTTGTGGCTTCAGAGGAAGGCAGATTGTAGCGCTCGGCAAGATCACGATGCCAGTGACCTTCGGATTTGTCAACAATACAAGGACTGAGCAAGTTGTGTTTGATATTGTCGACATGGAATACCCCTACAATGCAATCATTGGTCGTGGGACACTCAATGCTTTTGAAGCAATTCTTCATCCAGCATATCTTTGCATGAAGATACCTTCGGATCAAGGGCCTATTGCTATTCATGGAATTCAGAAGCTGCCAGAAAAGCCGAAGGAAACTGGACAGATTCAAAAGCAATCCATAATATAGATGGAGTCGAAGCTTGTGAGCAATACAAGTACAGAAAGGAGAACGCTGCTTCGGCTGATTAGCCGAAGCCCATGCTCTTATGTGAAGATATAGCAGAGCAGAAGGTGCTGCTGGGATCTCAATTGTCTAAGGAGCAGGAGAAAACCCTAATAAGGTTCCTGTTTAACAACAAAGATGTCTTCACATGGTCAGCTAATGATCTCTATGGTGTCAACAGAGATGTTATTGAACACTCGCTCAATGTTGATCCATCCTTCAGACCTAGAAAGCAGAGGCTTCGGAAAATGTCTGATGACAAAGCCGAAGGTGCTCGGAATGAAGTGAAAAGACTTCTGAGCGCTGGAGTCATCAGAGAAGTAAAATATCCAGAATGGCTAGCTAACACTGTTATGGTGAAGAAGGCCAATGGTAAATGGAGAATGTACATTGATTTTACTGATCTCAACAAGGCTTGTCCGAAGGATGAATTTCCATTACCAAGGATAGATTCTCTAGTAGATGCAGCAGCTTCGTCAGAGCTCATGAGTCTACTAGATTGTTATTCAGGCTATCATCAAATTTGGATGAAGAAGGAAGATGAGCCAAAAACCAGCTTTATCACCCCCAGAGGTACATATTGTTACCTTCGGATGCCTGAGGGGCTCAAGCATGCTGGAGGAAGCTTCAGCAGAATGACAGCGAAAGTCCTTCATTCTCAGATAGTCAAAAATGTGTTAACATATGTTGATGATATCATAGTAAAAAGCACGAAGCAAGAAAATCACATTGATGATCTACATGAAACATTTGCTAACTTTAGGCTAGCTAGCCCGAAGTTGAATCCAGAAAAATGTGTCTTCGGAGTAAAGAAGGGCAAATTCCTTGGTTGTCTAGTTTCAACAAAAGGGATCGAAGCTAATCCAAACAAAATTAAAGCCATTCTTCGGATGGAGCCGCCAAGCACAAAAAGGGGGCTCAGCGGCTGACAGGAAGATTGGCATCTTTGAATCGATTTATATCTAGATCAGCAAAGAGAAATTTACCATTCTTTGAAGTGCTAAAGTCGGCCGAAGTCTTTCAATGGGGATCAGCTTAGCAGAAAGCCTTCGAAGAGCTGAAGCAGTATCTGATAGATCTAACGACGTTAACTCCACCAGCGCCAGGGGCTCCTCTACTGCTGTATGTGGCAGCTTCGCACTCTGCAGTGAGTGCGGCGCTTGTCCAGGAGAAGCTTGAAGGACAAACTAAAAAGAAAGCCCCAGTGTACTTTGTCTCTGAAGTTCTCAGTTTATCAAAGAAAAACTATACAGAATTGGAGAAGGTGCTATATGCTGTCTTAATGGCCTCCAGGAAGCTTCGACACTGCTTTCAAGCATACCATATAATTGTTCCTTCATCACAGCCTTTGAAGGATATTATGAGGAACAGAGAAGCTACTGGAAGGATTGGAAAGTGGGCTGCGGAACTCAACGAATTCATCATTGATTATGTGCATAGATCCTCGATTCAGTCCCAGGCGTTAGCAGACTTCATCGCTGATTGGACGCCAGTGGCTCAGGAGGAAGAAGCAAGTAAAGATGCTGAAGCTTGGACAGTGTTCTGCGACGGTTCCTGGGGAACCTTCGGGGCAGGTGCAGCTGCTGTTTTAATTTCACCTTCCAAAGTTAGAACATGCTATGCAGTGAAACTTGATTTCAACTGCACAAATAATATTGTTGAATACGAAGCTTTGCTTTTGGGGCTTCGGAAGTTGAAGGCAATGGGGATAAGAAGGGCGGTTCTCAAAACTGATTCCCAAGTTATTTCTGGTCATGTTGACAAGAGTTGTAAAGCAAGAGATCCGAAGCTTGAGAAATATTTGGATACAGTTCGAAGGCTTGAAGCTTCTTTCGAAGGGTTTTCTATCAAGAATATTCCACGAGGAGAAAATGAGCACGTTGATCTGCTAGCCAAGTCAGCGGCACAGGGGCTGCCTTTGCCTTCGGAAGTATTCTTTGAGACAATAAAAGCACCTTCGGTGGAACTTCTTGAAAGAGCAGTGCTAAATACATCTCCTGTTCATAGTGAAGATTGGAGAACCGAGATTATATCTTTTCTCCAGGGCAACTGCCTTTCAGATGACAAAGCTTATAACAAGAGAATAGAGGCAAGATCCCGACCATATGTAATAATAGAGGGGGAGTTATACAAACATGGAGTCTGTTCTCCATTGCTCAAATGCCTATCCAGAACTAAAGGTATAGAATGTATGAAGGAAATACACGCAGGCATGTGTGGATCTCACATCGGATCTAGGCCCTTGCTGGGAAAAGTTTTTCATCAAGGATTTTATTGGCCGAAGGCAGCTTTGGATGCAGCAGAATTAGTACAAAAATGCGAAGGCTGTCAAAAATGTGCAAGAGATCAAAAACAACCTTCATCTCTGACTCAGTTAATACAGCCCATTTGGCCGTTGCAAAGGTGGGGCCTTGATTTGCTAGGCCCACTTCCACCAGCACAAGGAAATTTAAAATATGTCGTGGTGGCAGTAGAGTATTTTTCTAAGTGGATTGAGGCGAAGCCTTTAGCTACAATAACTTCGGTCACCGTTCAAAAATTTTTCTGGCAAAATATTGTTTGTCGCTTCGGAGTGCCGAAGGCTATTACTGTGGAGAACGAAACACAGTTCGATGCTGAAGCTTTCAAAGAGTTCTGTGAACAAATTGGCACGAAGATCCATTTTGCATCGGTTAGACATCCGGAGTCAGATGGACTTGTCGAAAGAGCTAATGGTATTATAATGACAGGGAATAATGAAGTTAATCTTCAATTAACCCAGAGGAAAGTGGCCAGATGAATTGATCAAAGTGGTGTGGAGCCACAACACAACAATATCAAGGTCAACAGGCTTTACACCATTCAAATTGCTGTTTGGCGACGAAGCAATAACCCCAGAAGAAGCTAAAGCTAGATCAATAAGAACAGTGGCTTCGGCGGAGGACGAAGCTGATTATTCTGTGGAAAAAGATGCTATATAAGGGATTAGGCTTCAGGCTGTGGAGAATATCAATAAATATCAAGCCGAAACAATAAAATGGCGTGACAGAAAAGTTCGGTTAAAAAATATCAAGCCAGGGCACTTAGTACTTCGGAGAGTTGCTAACCCAGATACAGTAGGCAAGCTACAGTTAAAGTGGGAAGGACCTTTTCTGGTAGTATCTTCGTCAAGACCCGGTTCTTATAGATTGAAGGATATGGACGGCAACAACATTCCTAGATCTTGGAATGCGGATGAGCTTCGGTGATATTATGTGTAGCTTGATGTAATCTTTTTTATTTTTTCCTATGGCACCATTTTCCTTTCCAAAGGGGGAGAAAGGTTTTTAATGGGGCCATAACATGTAATCTCTCTTTTTTCTTATTTCAGCTCTACAAGAGCAATATCCCCCAAAGATGTAAATGTAAAAGCTGAGCATGCACCATCGAGTGCAAAGAGAAAAAGAAAAAAAAGGGAGAAGCTCGAAAGACGTCCCTAAGGGGATGCAGAGCACGACGAAGCTACAAAAAGCCGTTCCTAAGGGAGCGCAGCATAAGTTTTCTGCTCAAAAGTCGTTCCTAAGGGAATGCAGAGCTTACAGCGAAAAGTCAACGCTGATTCCGCCAAAATATAAGGCGAAGCGCGAAAAGTCAACGCGATACCGCCGAAATAGAAGGCGAAGAAGTTCAAAAGACGTTCCTAAGGGAATGCAGAACTTACAGCGAAAAGTCAGCGCTGATACACCGAAAAATAAGCGGTGAAGCCGAAAAATAAACGGCAAAGATACTTTGATTATTCCTAAGGGGATGAAGGTTTTTGGTTGTGGCTTCGTATATGTGTGTTTTGACATTCATTTGCACGGTACATTTCATCATACATTTGCATTCATAAACTTTCATTTAGACATATATAGGATCATCATCATCATAACACAGACAGTTGCTTCGGCTCTAAGGACAAGGCTTCGGAAAAAAGGAAAAGAAGCAGTTTTATGCTTACGAAAAGAAGGGAAGGTGTTTTTCGCCTTCGGCTCAAAAATGCTAATTTCGTTCACACCAAAGCATTTTCTACATTGATGGAAAGGTAAGAATATATTACAAGGTATGGACAAAGTCCACAAAGTAAAATCTAATTACATCATTCTTTACATAAGTTATTACAAAAGTTTTTAGAGTTTTCTATAGACATCTATTCAAGCTTCATCAGTATCCAAGGAGCTTCGGTTTCGGCTTCGTCATCCATTAAGCTTTGGCTTCATCTCCTTACTCCTCAGCTTCGGCCTCAACTTCGTCATCCTGTGTGAATCAAAGTATGGTAAGCAAAATTTAAGCTTGAAGGAAGAAGTAGGCACAAGGTATGATTTTGTTACCGGCTTAAGATGACTTCGAGCTTCATCACCAGCTTTGCTTCGTCCACCCTTTGTCCATACCAGTTTTATAAATCTTTTTTTATACTTCGGGCAAGGTTGGGAATGTTATCCAAATCTGCTGGTGATAAGCTGAAATTGGGTCTATTGATAACCTTTCCGTGTTCGCAGCCAGACTTCAGGAAGGCAACAGCTGTGCCCCGAGAAGCTACCAGGGCACATAAGTCACCATGTCCAGCTATAACTTCGTCAAGGTCATCAATTTCACCTTCGATATGTTCGAAGGCTCCTGGCAGGTCTTCAGACGAAGGATTAAATTTTTCGCTGCTGGCTCCAACCGAATAGAAGACCTGTTTCAGCCGTTGAACACATCGATTACTGAATTCCAAACATTTGTCTTGAAGGCTTGCCAATGATTTTTTCAAATTTGAATTTTTCTGGACTTCGGCCTCAAATTTTGCATTAAGCTCTTGCTTTTCTTGTTCAAAGTGTTCTGATTGGCAGAGAAGTTTCGTATTCAATTATGCTATTTTAGCTTCAGCTTCTGCCAATAAGCCTTCGGTTGTCTGAAGCTCGAAGTCTTTCTTTTCAATAGCAGCTGATTGCTCTTTTATTTTGCTCTCTAAATTCTCAATTATAACATCGTGTTTTTATCTTCCAAATCCTGCTACATTTTCAAAGCTTTGCTCAGCAGCATACTCTGCACATAAATAACCTTCGTTAAGAAAACATCTTCGTTATTGAAAACAATAAAAGTCAGAGAAGAGTTGTTTACCTTAAAATTGGAATAAAATAAACTGCTGACGATGTGATGTCGTCGGTAGCGACTGATATCTGTTTCGAGCTTCAGGAAACCGATACTCTTTGATAGAGTACCGATAACTTTTGCACTGGTCTGATCCCAGATGCAGCCCAACCTTTCGTCATCAATGCCACCGAAGAGAAGTGCTCCCGGCCGGTATCCGCAAGATATAGCATATTCTTTTAGTTCTTCTTTTTCAGCCTTTGTCAGTTCTTGACAAACTAAGTTTTGAAAGTTAAAAACTTCATCTTCTGAAGTGTCTTCGGCTATTTCTTTCTCCTTCTCGGGCTCTGGGGCCGTAGTCTCTTCGGTGGCTGCGACAGCTTCTTCTGCGGCCATGTCTAGCAGCATTTTATCTATATCAGCAATCGTGCTTTCTAAATGAATATCCTCGGCTCTGGTAGCTTCGGCATTTGTGCCTTCCGAAGGTGCAGCTTCAATAGTTGTCGTGCTTTCAACAGCCGGCGCCTTCAGAGCTGAAGCTCCTGGTGGTGTCCCTTCGATGACTTCTGTCACTGTAATGATTCTTTGCTTTTTTGGCTTAGCTACCTTCTTCGTTTTCGCGGACTCCTTTTCCTCCTAAAAAAGCTTCGTCAGTTGTGGCCCGAGTGGACTTAGCTTGACAGGCAAAGATTCAGTCATTACCTTTAAGATTTCCTCTACTTCGGTAGCAGAGGGTGCTGCAGCAGATTCTTCTTCCTCATCGATTGCTTTCTGCTTCGGAGCGGTAGCTTTTCTCTTCTTCGAAACACCTGTTTTCGGCTCAGGCTCTAACTTTTTCTTCTTCAATTGTTCTTCATCGTCTTTATTCAGAACACCAGCTACTCTTTTCCTCTTTTGACCTTCGACATCCTTGTCTAGCCGCTCGTAATTAGGGTACTCAAAATCAAGAGCATCCATTACTCGGTTTAACCTTCGCTTCGGACGGGTGCCAAAGGCCGCAGTCATCAATTGATCTTCTTTTTTAGAATAATTCCCGAGTATTTCATTGCACATTACTTCAATTGTGTCCAGCCACTTTTGGCAAGGCACTTTGAAATGTTTCTTGAATTTGTAATGGTAAGACAATCAAACAAATCCCCCCTTCTTCTTTTCCCCTTTCAGCTTCGGCATTTCCCACTCCTTCAAAGTTGGGAACACTCTGAAGGCCAAAAATTCTTGCACTAAGTCCCTAGTGCCGATATGATCTGCTATAACTCGAAATTCAGCCAGGGCGATTTGGCTCGGACTCCCTGGTGTCATGTCGCACCGGGGTCTGGTCTCTCCGAAGATCAATTCCAACGGACTCTGGACTAGCTTCTCCTTCTCTTCATCAACTTTGACGTAGAACCACTAAGATTTCTAGCCAGCTGGCCACTTGCTTTGGTAGCTAATCACTGGAAATTTTGTAGTCTTGCGATAGGCAAAGTTGTACCAGCCAAAATTTTCATGTAGCCCATCTCCTCTAGCTTTTGTCTGGTAATGGAGCTCGTGCACTCGGCAGAAGCCTTCACCAAATGGTTCTACCCCTTGGCTTCGGAGAGCCCAGATATAAACACTAAGCCTAACGATAGCGTTAGGAGTTAGCTGATGTAGGTAGATCCCAAACTTCTTCAGCACATCAGCAATCATCTTGTTCAAAGGAAATCTTAAACCCGCTTTAAAGAAGCTTTTAAAGACCACTACTTCATCCTTTCCTGGCTTCGGAGTAGTCTCTTCCCCACCAAAACGAACCAGCTCTTTCTTCGCTTCATTAAAATAGCCCAAATTCAACAGCTTAGGCAAATCATATTCGGAGATGGTGGTTTCCCGAAGTCCAGATGGCTGGGTTTACTTGGCACTACGCTATAATCATCTTCAGACTCAGTTTCCTCAACATCAGCTTGCTCTGTTTCAGTGGCATGTGCTTCCTCCGATGCTACCAGCCCTGAGCGCTTCATTACTTCGGAGATTGAGGCAGTCTCTGTACCTTCGGCTTCCTCTCCGTCGCGTGTAACCCTAGCTGTGGAACGCACTCTGGCCATCTGATGATTGAAATTTTTGTTTTTTGAATGAAGTTGAAATTTTTTCTTTACTTTGCCGAAGCTCTTTCTTGTTACGAAGCTTGAGCAAAGTAAATAGCTTCAGTTGAGGATGCAGCAAACAAGCTTCGGCTTTGGTCAATGTTTTGGCAGCAAAACAGTGCAATAACAATGAATGATGTTGTAACTTCACACCTACCCGTCTGTTTATATAGTGCCGCAGGTGGGAAGGTGAATCGTCAAGGTCTTCCGCACCGAACAAACAATCACCCGCACTCACTGAACGGTGGGCCACAGGGTCCGAGAAGGTGAATCGCCAGGGCGCGCGTAACTGCTGCAAGATGAGGCCACCTCGCACGCGGATTATTTTAATAGTTTCTCGCCAACGAGCTCAGGGAAGGTGTTTTTCAGATCTTATCTTCGGCATCCCGAAGCATAGAAGACTTTTTCACGGATCAAGCTCGTTACGAAAAACGATCTAGCACCGCGAAGGGGCTACTGTTGGGGGTATGCTTCGTAGCCGAAGATCCTAAAGAAAGAGAACACCTTCGGCAGATCCTATTAGGAGTAGCGCCGAAGCTATCACCTATAAAGCTTCGGCACAATGACAGATCTCAAGATGAAGGGGTGAACCGACTTAGAGATGAAATGACTTAAAGACCCATGATGTTTTGTGTCATTATTGCAGTCGATTGTAAATGGTATAAATGTAATTTTACACAGGTTGCGCCCTGTGCATATAAATAGTTGAACAGTACCCCTGTACTATTCACGCAATCTTGTAATCATCGGCACATTACGCTAGAATTATTGCTTTCTGCCAAGGCGAAGGTATAAATGTACCTAAATATTATGTTTTAATATTCAGGTTCATATAATAAAATATGTGAATAATATTATTTGTTTTTTGATACATCTTTCTCTAATGTTTTATATTTCATATTTCATTTTGCATTATTTTATAAGTCTGATCACGAAGGTGTGATCTTCGTGATATTTTGCTCATGGCCTTCGTCCGAAGTTCATTAAATCCTTGGAGAGATAATATGCTTCAGCGGACGAAGGGCATTTATATTTAATATTTTATGTTGCCTTGTTCTTAATTCATAGCATTTGAGAACAAGTCCCCAACATCTCATGATTCTTTTCACGGCCCTCAGGTGAACTTCCTTAGGATCGGCTTGGAACCTTGCACACATGCATACGGAAAGCATAATATCCGGTCGAGATGCACATAAGTATAGTAAAGATCCTATCATCGACTGGTATACCTTTTGATCTACGGACTTACCTCCCGTGTCGAGGTTGAGATGCCCATTTGTTCCCATGGTGTCTTGATGGGCTTAGCATCCTTCATTCCAAACTTGTTAAGTATGTCTTGAATGTACTTTGTTTGACTGATGAAGGTGCCGTCTTGGAGTTGCTTGACTTGAAATCCTAGGAAATACTTCAACTCCCCCAATATAGACATCTTGAATTTTTCTATCATGATCCTACTAAGCTCTTCACAAGTAGATTTGTTAGTAGACCAAAATATGATATAATCAACATAAACTTGGCATACAAACAAATCTTTTGCAATCGTTTTAGTAAAGAGTGTATGATCGGCTTTTCCAACTTTGAAGCCATTAGTGATAAGGAAATCTCGCAGGCATTCATACCATGCTCTTGGGGCTTGCTTGAGCCCATAAAGCGCCTTTGAGAGTTTATATACATGGTTAGGGTACTCACTATCTTCAAAGCCGGGAGGTTGCTCAACATAGACCTCTTCCTTGATTGGTCCATTGAGGAAGTCACTTTTCACGTCCATTTGATAAAGCTTAATGCCATGGTAAGTAGCATAGGGAAGTAATATATGAATTGACTCAAGCCTAGCTACGAGTGCATAAGTTTCATCAAAATCCAAACCTTTGACTTGTGAATACCCTTTGGCTACAAGTCGGGCTTTGTTTCTTGTCACCACACCATGCTCATCTTGCTTGCTGCGGAATACCCACTTGGTACCTACAACATTTTGATTAGGATGTGGAACTAAATGCCATACCTCATTCCTCGTGAAGTTGTTGAGTTCCTCTTGCATTGCCAGCACCCAATCCGAATCTCTTAGTGCATCCTCTATCTTGTAAGGCTTAATAGAGGACACAAAAGAGTAATGTTCATAGAAATGTGCAACTCGAGATCTAGTGGTTACCCCCTGATGAATATCACCAAGGATATAGTTGACGGGATGATCTCGTTGAATTGCTTGGTGGGCTCTTGGGTGTGGTGGTCTTTGACCCTGTATTTCTTGCTCATCTTCCTTGTATTTATCATTATCATCTCCCCCTTGATCATTGTCTTCTTCTTGAGGTGGCTCATTCTCTTGATCTTCATCTTCATCTTCATCATTTTGAGCCCGATCCTCGTCTTGAGTTGGTGGAGATGCTTGGTTGGAAGATGACGGTTGATCTTGTGCTTGTGGAGGCTCTTCGGATTCCTTAGGACACACATCCCCAATGGACATGTTCCTTAGCGCGACGCATGGAGCCTCTTCATCATCTAATTCATCAAGATCAACTTGCTCCACTTGGGAGCCATTAGTCTCATCAAACACAATGTCACAAGAAACCTCAACTAATCCAGTGGATTTGTTGAAGACTCTATATGCCCTTGTGTTTGAGTCATAACCTAGTAAAAAGCTTTCTACAGCCTTAGGAGCAAATTTAGATTTTCTACCTCTTTTAATAAGAATAAAACATTTGCTACCAAAGACTCTAAAATATGAAACATTGGGCTTTTTACCGGTGAGGAGTTCATATGATGTCTTCTTGAGGATTCGGTGAAGGTATAACCGGTTGATGGAGTAGCAGGTGGTGTTAATCGCCTCATCCCAAAACCGGTCTGGTGTCTTGTACTCATCAAGCATGGTCCTTGCCATGTCCAGTAGAGTTCTATTCATCCTCTCCACTACACAATTTTGTTGAGGTGTGTAGGGAGAAGAGAACTCATGCTTGATGCCCTCATCCTCAAGAAAACCTTCAATTTGAGAATTCTTGAACTCCGTCCCATTATCACTTCTTATCTTTTTGATCTTTAATCCGAACTCGTTTTGAGCTCGTCTTAAGAATCCCTTTAAGGTCTCTTGGGTTTGTGATTTTTCCTGCAAAAAGAATACCCAAGTGAAGCAAGAATAATCATCCACAATGACAAGACAATACTTACTCCCGCCGATGCTTATGTAAGCTATCGGGCCGAATAAATCCATGTGGAGTAGCTCGAGCGACCTGTCAGTCATCATGATATTCTTGTGTGGATGGTGGGCGCTAACTTGCTTTCCTGCTTGACATGCACTACAAAGCCTGTCTTTCTCAAAATGAACATTTGTTAGTCCTAAAATATGTTCTCCCTTTAGAAGTTTGTGAAGATTCTTCATTCCAACATGGGCTAGTCGGCGATGCCAGAGCCAACCCATATTAGTCTTAGCAATTAAACAAGTGTTGAGTTCAGCTGTGTTTTCGTTAAAATCAACTAAATATAGCTGACCCTCTAACACTCCCTTAAATGCTATTGAATCATCACTTCTTCTAAAGACAGTAACACCTACATCTGTAAAAAGACAGTTGTAGCCCATTTTACATAATTGAGAAACAGAAAGCAAATTGTAATCTAAAGAATCTACAAGAAAAACATTGGAAATAGAATGGTCAGGTGATATAGCAATTTTACCAAGTCCTTTGACCAAACCTTGATTTCCATCCCCGAATGTGATAGCTCTTTGGGGATCTTCGTTTTTCTCGTAGGAGGAGAACATTCTTTTCTGCCCTTTCATGTGGTTCGTGCATCCACTATCAATTATCCAACTTGAGCCCCCGGATGCATAAACCTGCAAAATAATTTAGGCCTTGTTCTTAGGTACCCAAACAGTCTTGGGTCCTTTTACGTTAGAAACAAGCACCTTGGGTACCCAAACACAAGTCTTTGACCCCTTGTGTTTGCCCCCAACATATTTGGCAACTATTTTGCCTGATTTGTTAGTGAGCACATAAGAAGCATCAAAAGTTTTGAATGAAATATTATGATCATTTGATGCAGTAGGAGTTTTCTTTTTAGGCAATTTAACATGAGTTGATTGCCTAGAGCTAGAAGCCTCATTCTTATACATAAAAGCATGATGTGAAACGGTATGAGGTTTCTTAGCATTAATTCTCCTAATTTTGTGCTTAGGATAATTAGCAGGATATAAAATATAGCCCTTATTATCCTGAACCATGGGAGATTTTCCCTTAACAAAGTTAGACAATTTCTTAGGGGCATTAAGTTTGACATTGCTTCCCTGTTGGAAACTAATGCCATCCTTAATGCCTGGGTGTCTCCCATTATAGAGCATACTTCTAGCAAATTTAAAATTTTCATTTTCCATTTCATGCTTATTAATTTTAGCAGTTAGTTGAACTATATGATCATTTTGTTATTTAATTAAAGCAAGGTGATCATTTATAGCATCAACATTAACATCTCTACATCTAGTACAAATAGAAATATGTTCGACAGTAGATGTAGAGGGTTTGCAAACATTTAATTCATCTATCTTAGATTTTAGCATGGCATTTTCATCTCTAGATTCATTGCAAACATTTAAATCTTTAACCTTAGAAATTAAACTAGCATTTTCGTTTCTAAGGCTAGAAATAGATTCATTCAATTTATCAATCTTAGCATTTAAACTAGCATTTTCATTTCTAAGACTGGTAATTGAATCGTGGCAAATGTTAAGCTCCTTAGCTAAGTTTTCACATTTTTCAACTTCCTGAGCATAAGCATTCTTCAATTTAACATGCCTTTTGTTTTCTTTAATAAGGAATTCCTCTTGGCTATCCAAAAGTTCATCCTTCTCATGAATAGATCCTATTAATACATTTAATTTTTCTCTTTGTTGCATGTTAAGATTGGCAAAAAAAGTAAGCAAATCATCTTCGTCTTCACTAGAACTACCCTCATCACTAGATGTAGTATACTTGGGTTTGGTTCTAGATTGTACCTTCTTCTTTTTGCAGTCCTTTGCCATGAATCACTTGTGGCCGATGTTGGGGAAGAGGAGTCCCTTGTTAACGGCGATGTTGGCGGCAGCTTCGTCAGAGGAGGAGTCGATGGAGCTCTCATCGGAGTCCCATTCCCGACACACGTGGGCATCACCACCCTTCTTCTTGTAGTATCTCTTCTTCTCCTTCTTCTCCCCCCTCTTGTCGTCGCCCCTGTCACTATCACTAGACATTGGACATTTGGCAATAAAATGACCGGGCTTACCACACTTGTAGCACACCCTCTTGGAGCGGGGTTTGTAATCCTTACCCCTCCTTTGCTTGATGATTTGATGGAAGCTCTTGATGATGAGCGCCATCTCCTCATTGTTGAGCTTGGAGGCGTCGATGGGGAGCCTACTTGATGTAGACTGTTCTTTCTTTTCTTCCGTCGCTTTAAATGTGACGGGTTGAACCTCGGGTGTGGAGGTGCCGCCTTGCTCCAAGTTGACGATGTGTTTGGAATCTTTGATCATTAGCTCAAAGCTCACAAACTTTCCTATCACTTCCTCGGGAGACATTAATTTGTATCTAGGATTTCCACGGATTAATTGAACTTGAGTAGGGTTACGAAAAACAAGGGATCTTAGAATAACCTTAACCATTTCATGGTCATCCCATTTGGTGCTCCCGAGGTTGCGCACTTGGATGACCAAGGTCTTGAGCCGGTTGTACATTGCTTGTGGCTCCTTTCCTTGGTTGAGGATGAATCGACCGAGCTCCCCCTCGATCGTCTCCTGCTTGGTGATCTTGGTCACCTCATCTCCTTCGTGCGCGGTCTTTTGGACGTCCCAAATCTCCTTGGCACTTTTTAACCCTTGCACCTTATTATACTCCTCTCGACATAAGGAGGCGAGAAGTATAGTAGTTGCTTGGGAGTTAAAGTGCCGTATTTGGGCGACCTCGTCCGAATCGTAGCCCTCGTCCCCACCGTAGGTACCTGCGCTCCAAATTCAACAATGTCCCAAATGCTTGCGTGGAGTGAGGTTAGGTGATGCCTCATTTTATCACTCCACATACAATAATCCTCACCATCAAAATATGGTGGTTTGCCTAATGGAACGGAGAGTAGAGGAGCGCGCTTAGAAATACGGGGATAACAAAGTGGCATCTTACTATACTTCTTGCGCTCATGGCGCTTAGAAGTGACGGACGCCGCATCGGAGTCGGATGTGGAGGGCGACGAAGAGTCGGTCTCATAGTAGACCACTTTTTTCATCTTCTTCTTCTTGTCGCCACTCCGATGCGACTTGATGTGAGGAGGGGATCCCTCATTTGCTTTGGTACCGGACTCCCTTGATGGAGCCTTCCCGTGGCTTGTGGCCTTCTCGCCGGTTTCCATCTCCCCCTTGGCGGATCCTCCCAACATCACTTCGAGTTGTTAGACTCTAATGAAGCACCAACCTCTGATACCAATTGAAAGTCGCCTAGAGGGGGGGTGAATAGGCGGAATCTGAAATTATAAACTTAAGCACACACTACAAGCCGGGGTTAGCGTTAGAATTAAATCCGAGTCCGAAAGAGAGGGAAATACAAATCAACCAAGAAATAAAGCGGATGAACATGATGCTTTGTTTTACTGAGGTTTGGTGCTAAAGAACCTAGTCCCCATTGAGGTGGTCACAAAGACCGGGTCTCTTTCAACCCTTTCGCTCCCTCAAACGGTCACTTAGACCGAGTGAGCCTTTTCCTTAATCTCCCGGGCCACTTAGACCCCGCAAGGACCACCACACACTTAGGTGTCTCTTGCTTCGATTACAAATCACTTGAGAAAAGAAATGAGAAAGGAAGAAGGCAATCCAAGAGGCAAGAGCTCAAAAGAACACAAAATCTCTCTCTCACAAGTCACTAAATGTTTGAGATGAATTGGGGACTTGGAGAGGCTTTGATCTTTTGAATTGTGTCTAGGAGTGAATGCTAGAGCTCTTGTAATGAATGTGATACTCAGAAATCTTGGATACTTGGGGTGGTGGTGGTTGGGGGGTATTTATAGCCCTCAACCACCAAACAACCGTTGGGGCAGGCTGATGTCGATGGGCGCACCGGACAGTCCGGTGCGCCACCAGACACTGTCCGGTTAGCCAGCCAAGTCACCCAATCGTTAGGGTTCTAGAGCTTTTGACCGTTGGAGGCTTTGTCCTCTAGTGGCACCAGACAGTCCGGTGCCGCACCGGACATGCACTATTCAGTGTCCGGTGCGCCTCTGACTCTGCGCGCACTGTTCTTCACTGTTCATCTGATCACTACGCTTTTGCAGTCGACCGTTGCGTGAAGTAGCCGTTGCTCCGCTGTCACACCGGACAGTCCGGTGGCACACCGGATAGTCCGGTGAATTATAGCGGAGTGCCCCTGAAGAAACCCGAGAGTGGCTAGTTGGACTCTGTACGGTCCTGGTGCACCGAACACTGTCCGGTGCGCCAGACCAAAGCACACTCAGTTTCTTTGCTCCTTTGAATTTGATCCCTAACTGCAACCTTTTATTGGTTTGTGTTGAACCTTTATGCACCTGTAGAACATATAATCTAGAGCAAACTAGTTAGTCCAATATTTGTGTTGGGCATGCAACCACCAAAATTAATACTTGGGAAAAGGTTAATCCTATTTCCCTTTCATGAATGATGACTAGCTTGAGGCTGTTGAGGCGACCAATGAAGAGCTACTGGGGGCTTATATAAAGGCAGAGGATGAAGCCATGAACACTACCTTCGGCGCTCGAGGCAAAAGGAGACTGAACATAGTTTTTGATGTGATT
Source organism: Zea mays (assembly GCF_902167145.1). Taxonomy (NCBI): domain Eukaryota; kingdom Viridiplantae; phylum Streptophyta; class Magnoliopsida; order Poales; family Poaceae; genus Zea; species Zea mays. The sequence goes on from NC_050099.1 coordinate 211,765,713, forward strand.
GGATTTATTTATCCTGACTATCGTTTTCCTACTCGAAAACAAGGGTCAAAAAGGAAAATGGCAACTATGTCCTCTTCTGTCGCGTCAAAGATGAAGAGAGCTAAGGTTTTGACTCGTAGGCCGAAGCTGCACTCTTTAGAGAAGACCGGTGCCACGCTTGCCGCAGAGAAGATAGAAATTGCTGAACATGCCGAAGCCACCCCCTTGGCTTCATGAGATAATTCTTGCTGTGATCGTCGAAGCTAGTGTGGTCCGGTAGAAGAGATGGAAGCAAAGAGCTCAAAGACTGAAGAGCATCCGAAGCTGTTGAGTCCCCCAACCACGACGGAGCTGCCGAATTTAACAACTACTGCAACAATGACTCCTAGGAAAGGGAGAAGAATGGCTAGTGTTTCGGATGCTGTTCTAAAATCTTAGAAGGTGCCAACTCCTGTTTCTACTGAAGCTTTGGAGGATAATATTAAAAAATTAGTGGTAACTGCTGCAAGCGCTTCTCCTACATGCGCTGAAGTTGGACCTTCGGGATTTAAGCCAGTGGGACAAGAAAAGGAAGATCTTCTGGAGAAGCCGACATCGCCTACACCCGAAGCATCGTGTCAAGACGATTTGGAATATATTGTTTGCCATGCTTCAGGGAAACAACTATCAGAAGAGCAAATTGCCAAAGTGCAACATTATGCAAAGGACCTGAAATACCCTCGAGGGTCCTTAGTTTATGCAGGAAATGACGAAGATGACTTCCTTTACTGTCTACGAGACAACAAGGAGATTAATGTTTGTCGAGAAATGATGGACAACATGGGTTATCCGAAGCTTGAACTTGGACTATCTACAATGACGAAGGACCAACTTGCATACAACCTTGCTTATAACAGCTTGAAGGTTTATATATTTTTATTTTTGCATTTATTGATTTTTGTTAGGCTGGTTTGCGGTAAACGATTTGTGGTGATTATTATTATTATTATTTGTATGTTTTTTGTTTCTCAGGGTCTTATCGTTAGCGAAGCTTTGAAGGCCCAGAAGGATGCATAAGACGAAAGCACTCAGATAGCTTTTGGAAACCTGCGTTCAGAAGTCATAACGCTTTGGATTGAAGCCCTTGAGAAGGACAAAATCATACTCTCCTTAGTTGAGAGATTAAAGTCTAGCGAAACTAGACTGGTTAGCCTTTCCGAAGTGGAATAGAAAATGGAGACATTTAAAAAGAAGCAAGAAACAGATGAGAAGCGTATTGCTGATTTAGAGTATGTTCTATTTATTCAAGTGGGATTGCACCAATCTGAAGTGCAAGAACTTGAGAAGAAGCTTGATGAGGTTACTGAAAACTTTAATGTCGAACAAGCGAAACACGAGATATCTAATTCTAAGCGTTTGAGAGTTCAGAAAAATGATGAAGAGCTTCATTAGGAAAAAGCAGAATGCTACAATGTTGCTATGGAATGTTGCAACAAGCTAAAAAATAGTTTTGCTAAAGTTGGCGCATTCTCTATTGAGCAGAGCTTTATCCGTGGTGATCCTGACAGGTTATCAGATGGATCGATGGCGAGGCCAAAGCTTTTGATGAAATACTTAGTGACAGAGAAGATGTTTGCACCTTCGCTGGCACTCGAGGGGTCGTCTCGCTTCTTGAAAAAGCTGGCTGTGAGCATGCAAAAGCTGTAATTCAGCCAGAATTCTCAGTCTCAGCCAGTGACATCAAGGACCCTTTAGCCGAAGCCATTGCTCTTAGCGGAAAATTTTATTCCGAAGTTTGGTTGGAAGGTGGCCAAGAAATAGCAAACGGAGTTATTAGACAAAATGAGAAAGAATCTCATACTGCTTTGGAAGAAGCAAGGAAAGCTGAAGAAGCTATAGAGCGTGAAAGGCTTATAGGTATATTTGTCGTGATTTAGCTTCGTAATTAATGAACACTTATACTGTGGTGCAACTGAATTTTCTCCTCCTCCGAAGCTGTACGACCCTAAGGCCTATCCAGCCCTGAAGGGCGCTCTTGATGTAATCAGAATAGCTAATAAAGCTGTTGACGAAGCTATGAATAGGCTCCTGAACGAAGCTGCTGATAAAGTCTTAAAAGAGGATGATTAGACCTTGTTTATTGAAACATTTGTAGAATTTTTTTATGTTGTTTTATTATGTAAGAAACAATTGCTAACTATATGTATATCTGATGGTGTAATATATTTTTTTGTGGAGCGTGAAATCTTTATACGTACCGTTTTTGAGCCAGAGGAGAAAAAAACACCTTCCCTTATTTTCACGCTTCATAAAGAAAAATCCCCTTTTCTGCCGAAGCAACTTATTAGACTTGAAGATCTTGCCGTAGATCTTGCATAAGAATATTGTTGCCGAAGGCATAGATCTTGCATTGTTGATACATCCTTTAATAACTCTTTGTCGAAGATAGACTTAAACTCATAGCATGTTTGAAGGAGCAATTTCCCTCCCTTTTCCACAGTTTCGTATGATGCGAGATGATGAATGATGTGATGCTATGCAGTATGATGCGATAATATGATGCAACATATGTTAGTACATAAATGCTTCGTAAAAGAAAGACTCTTCATCCCCTTAGGAACGACTTTGGAGTCTCTTCACCTTTTACTTAGGTGGTATTTTAGCTCTGCATCCCCGTAGGAACGACTTTAGAGCTAAGCTCTACATCCCCTTAGGAACGACTTTGGAGCTTCTTGACCTTTTACTTTAGGTGGCATTTTAGCTCTGCATCCCCTTAGGAACGACTTTGGAGCTTCTTCACCTTTTACTTTAGGTGGCATTTTAGCTCTTCATCCCCGTAGGAACGACTTTGGAGCTAGGCTCTGCATCCCCTTAGGAACGACTTTGGAGTTTCGTCACTTTTCCTGTTATACTCGAAGGTGTAACTCCAAATTTTTTACAACAGGTTGAATGTTGTACCTTCTCAAATTGTCTTTAGGGTAGAGAAATAAAAATTACATTGAGTGTGTATGAAAGTTTTTTGATTGAGCCCCTCTGCTACTTCAGTAAATGTGTCTCAATTATGGTACAATATTGTTGACTGTTCGAGCTTCGGACTCTTCTCATGTGTCGTGTTATTGTTGAACTTGGTAGTGCCCTTCTTGTTGTTGACTGCGAGACGAAATTGGAGCCATGAGTGGTGGTGGTGGTGGCGGGCCCATGCAGCTAGGGAGTGGCTTGCCGAAGCAACTGATATTGTGGGTTGTTGGTTGCCCACATACTCGATAATGTGTGGGGAATAGCACGAAGCATTATGCAGGACCTGCTTCGGCTGATTCTGTCGTGCTTCGGCCTCAGCTATTTCCTTTTGCTTCTGAATCATGACTTGGCATGTCCTTGTTGTATGCCCCTTATCTTCTCCACAGAATAGGAAAACAACCTTCTTGGTTACGAGCTAAATCTTCCACCGAAGCTTCTACCTCCTCTGCCTCTTGGAGTTGGTGGCCTAAAGGAGCTTTGATGTGTCCCTGATGATTGGGAGCTGTGTTGATGCCCTTGACTATGATTTCCCCTGTCGTCTCTTGAGCTAGGATTATGGATCGTCCTGACATGCCTAGGGTGGAGTCTTTCTCCGAAGCCCCTGGTCATCTCGGATTATCTGTAGGCTTCTTCCCTTCTCTACCAAAAGTCATTGTCGGCTCTGATGTATTCGTCCAGCTTCTATAGAAGCTTCTCCAGAGTTTGTGGGGCTTCTTGGCAAAATACTGCACTGTTGGTCCTAGTCAAAGCCCCTTGATCATAGCTTCAATAACAATCTCATTTGACACCGTTGGCCCCTGAGCTCTGAGACGCAGAAACCTTCAGACATACGCCTGCAAGTATTTCTTATGGTCCTGTGTGCATTGGAACAGAGCTTGAGCAGTCACTGGCTTCATCTGGAAACCATGGAAGCTGGTGACCAGCATGTCCTTCAGCTTCTGCCATGACGTGATTGTTCTTGGCCGAAGGAAAGAATACCACATTTGAGCCACACTCCTGACTGCCATGACGAAGGACTTCGCCATGACGGAAGTGTTGCCACCATATGATGATATGGTTGCCTTATAGCTCATGAGGAACTGCTTTGGGTCGGAATGCCCGTCATACATGGGGAGTTGTGGCGGTTTGTACGAAGGTGGCCACGGGGTAGTCTGCAACTCTGCTGCTTGGGGAGAAGCATCATCAAAAGCGAAGTTACCATGATTGAAATCATCATACCATACATCATCATAACTTGGGCTTTCCTGGCGAAGCTCTCTCTGCTGTGGCCTTCGTCCTTGCTCGTTGTCTTGCATGATATGGTGCATCTCTTTGGTAGCTTCATCAATAGTCTTCTGGAATTCAGAAAGCCGAAGCATTTTCTCCCTTCTTCTCTCCACTTGTTGGTGGAAGGCCTCTGGATCTCTGATCTCTTGATCTAGCTCCTCTTCCTGTGGTGTTGGGCTAATGGCCTTTCTTTTCTGGTTTCGGGCTTCTCTCAGAGGGAGCCCCTCTTGGTTGGTGTCCAGTGTTTTAAGGGCAGCCCCTGGCGCTATTGCCTTCTTCGGCGGCATGACGAAGGTGGTTGTTCAAGTTCTTGGTGTCGAAGGTGGTCGTTTGAGTTCACCGGAGGTGGGCACCAATGTTGTTCACTTATTCTCAAATGCTGTGAATCAAGAACAAGGCAACACAATCGTTAAAAGGACCTTCGTCCTTCAAAGCATTATCTCCTCTCAGATATAATGATCTTTAGACGAAGGTCATGAAGGGCATACCCTCGTCATTTGTGAGAATAAGAATTCATAGAGACAATGTATGTTATCCATTCATTCATATACTTATTTCATGATGTACACATAAACATTAACATAATTTATATTACATTGTTACCTTCGGCTTGTTTGAAGGTGTTGACGCGAGAGCGATTACAATCTAGCGTGAACAGTATGGGGGTACTGTTCACCTATTTATAGGCACGGGACAAAGCCCGAGTAAAAATACATTTATGACCTTAACATATACTCATAATCGTAACATAAATCATCATGGATTAGCTAGTCTTTTCCTCTTCGGCTCGGCATCATGTTTGACCTTCGTTGCCGCCTTAAGCCGAAGCTGCCGCTCTTCAGCTGTAGCTTCGACATTTGTCATTGTCGCTTTCAGACAATATCTTTGTCTCGAGGACCTTCAGCGGAGAAGAAAACCCTCATCATGAAGCTTTTTTATGATGAAGCTCCTGTAATATTCAGTAGTACGCTAGAAACAAATGGTAAGTCGTGTTTTTGATGACCTTCGGAAGAGGGAAGGCCCCCAACAAGCTCCGACCCCTTTACTCTGCCACTAGAAAGCACTAAGCTCGATTACTAGGGCTTGCTGTTCGAATTGACACCACATCATGTGAGCATTGATGTCGTTTTTGTGTGACAAATACTTCTTTGAAAAGATTGTAATCTCCTTCACTGCAAATGCCTCTACACTGCAGCCCTCTACCCTGGCCTTGTTTCACACTGTCACTTTAAGTTTTTTCAACTCTCTTTCTTGACTATTCATCCACCTGAACTGTGCAGGTCCTCCTACCAAAGCTTCCTAAGGGAGATGCACCAACAGATGTTGCATACAATTCATAAATCTAGGTGGAAACTCTTTTTATATCTTGTAAACAAGAGAAACAATTTCTTTCTCAAGCTTTTGCATCAGTTTCTTTGAGATTTCCTTTACCCATATCTGTCGATAAAAGTAACTAAGTTCAGCCAGTATCTTCCATAGCCCGATATTGAAATATCCATGAAACATTACCGACAAGATTCTTGGAATCAAAATATGGTAATTGTGACTCTTCAACCCAATTAGTTTACTTGTTTCGAGGTTAACTATCCTTTTTATATTTGCCGCATAGCAATCTGGGAACTTCAATGTTGTCAACCATGCAAGTATCTCTTCTCGGTCTTTTGGCTTCAGACAATAGGGAGCTCGCGTCCTTTTATCCTTTCCACTTGCATTGCATTTTAACTCGAGGTGCAGCCGATCATAAAGAATGGCTAAGTCTTTTTTGGTTGGATGTTATTGAGAGCACCAAGAGGGGGGGTGAATAGGTGATCCTGTAAAATTCAACACTAAATTCCAACAAGCTTGATTAAAGAGATATTAGCGCAAGTTAATCAAGTCTATGAGGTGAACTCTTGCGAACACAAATAATCACAGAGAGAGCAATCACAAGAGACACACGATTTTATCCCGTGGTTCGGCCAAGTAACACTTGCCTACTTCCACGTTGTGGCGTCCCAATGGACGAGGGTTGCACTCAACCCCTTTCAAGTGATCCAATGATCAACTTGAATACCACGGCTTTCTTCCTTATAGTTTTCTTCCTGTTTGCGAGGAATCTCCACAAGTTGGAGCCTCTCGCCCTTACAATATTGATCACAAAGAAATCACGGAGTAAGGTTGGGAAGAGCAACACACACAAGACTCAAATTCGCAGCACAACCACGCACACAAGCCACGACTTGAGCTCAAAACACAACACACATAGTTCACAACTCAAATGGAGCTCAAATCACTAACACAAAGAATCGAATGTGTGAAGTTGGAGTCTTGGAGTCTTAGGATGCTTAGTGAATGTTTAGGTGTCTTCTCCATGCGCCTAGGGGTCCCTTTTATAGCCCCAAGGCAGCTAAGAGTCGTTGAAGACCAACAAGGAAGGCTATCCTTGCCTTCTGTCGAGTGGCGCACCGGACAGTCCGATGCGCCACCGGACAGTCCGATGCGCCACCGGACAAGTCCTGTAGATGGTCCGGTGCGCGATTGCCTTTCAAATCGGGCACAGATGATCGTTGCAGCTCCGGGCCCGTTGGCGCACCGGACACTATCCGGTGCACGCCGGACAGTCCGGTGCCCCTGCCGACCGTTGGAGCTGCCACGCGTCGCCTGCGGATTGCGCGGCCGATCGTTGGCGCTTGGCGACCGTTGGCTCACCGGACAATCCGGTGCACCACCAGACAGTCTGGTGAATTATAGCCACGTCGCCTTTTTGTTTTTCCCGAGGGCGACGAGTTTGCCGCGGATGACTCACCGGACAGTCCGGTGCACCACCGGACGGTCCGGTGATTTTTAGCCGCACGCCGCTGTCAAGTCCCGAGAGCGGCGACTTCACACGGACCAGCTTGGCGCACCGAACACAGTCCGGTGCACCACCGGACAGTCCGGTGTGCCAGACCGAGCTGAGGATTGGCTGCATAGAGCCAAGCTTTTCCCTTTTCCTTTCTTCTTCTTTAGTCACTATTTCTAGCACTTGGATAACCATGTTAGTACACAAAACAATTCACCAAGTCTAGAAACATACCTTTTTCCTTGATTTGCACTTCTCACTTTATTTTGCACATTAGAACTCAATTAAATGTGTTGGACACTTAATCACCAAAACAATATAGAAATTTCCAAAGGGCACATTTCCCTTTCAATCTCCCCCGTTTTGGTGATTTATGCCAACACAACCAAAAACAACCAAAAGAAGTGCAACATCAATGCAATTGAAGACCACATTGTTTTTTACTATAATTTGGCATATTTGGATCGCTCTTTGCCACCACTTGGTTTGTTTTTGCAAATCAAATTCATTTTCCTATCTCTAATTCAAACACACTTGTTTGGGCACATAAAGAGTTATTCCAAGAGTAAAATTGATCAAGTGCCAAAACTCCCCCTTTTTCCCATAATCAAAATTCTCCCCCACAACAGACCAAATTTTGCAATAAGAGTATTTTGGATAAATCAAAAATTCTAACTCTATTATTTTTGAAATTCACAAGCGGTAGCTGATCCATTTGCTTTGGCCTTAATTTCTCCCCCTTTGGCATTAAGCACCAAAACAGGATCATTATTGGCCCTTTTACCCCATTGCCTTACCAAAAATGTCAATGAAGAGCAAAAGGGAAAATAGAGCATAAGAATGAACTTGGATTTATATACACCAATACCAGAGTGCAGTGGAAGTCTTTGCATCGTCCAAATTCACCTTTCCCTTTCAATGCACCTTTGAGACTACATCAAGGATACTCAAGCAAACGGGTTAGTCTCAAAGGGTCAAGTTGTAGCACATCTCCCCCTAAATATGTGCACCATTTCCATATGGACTTGTGAGGTCCGGGGAGATCTTGTACAACTTGAGCACCACAAAAACTACAACAAGTAATGTATATGCTTCAAAGTAACATGATCAAAGGCATAGAACACATGTATGCTATAGATCAATCCAAGTTACGTGAATCTAAGACATTTAGCTCACTACGCAACCTACAAAAGGTTTTCTCATCCAACGGCTTGGTGAAGATATTGGCTAGCTGGTTCTCGGTGCTAACATGGTACACTTTGATATCTCCCTTTTGCCGGTGGTCCCTCAGAAAGTGATGCCGGATGTCTATGTGCTTAGTGAGGTTGTGTTCAACAGGATTATCCGCCATGCGGATTGCACTCTCATTATCACATAGGAGTGGGACTTTGCTCAGATTGTAGCCAAAGTCCCGGAGGGTTTGCCTCATCCAAAGTAGTTGCACGCAACACTGTCCTGCGGCAACATACTCGGCCTCAGCGGTGGATAGGGCAACAGATGTTTGTTTCTTATAACTCTAGGACACCAGGGACCTTCCTAGAAATTGACACGTCCCCGATGCGCTCTTCCTATCAACCTTGCACCCGACATAATTGGAGTCAGAATATCCAATCAAGTCAAAGGTAGACCCCTTTGGATACCAGATCCCGAAGCAAGGCGTAGAAACTAAATATCTAAGAATTCGCTTAACGGCCACAAGGTGACATTCCTTGGGGTCGGATTGATATCTAGCACACATGCATACACTTAGCATAATGTCCGGTCTACTAGCACATAAATAAAGCAAGGAACCTATCATAGACCGGTATGCCTTTTGATTAACGGACTTACCTCCTTTGTTGAGGTCGACGTGCCCATCGGTTCCCATCGGTGTCTTCGCGGGCTTGGCGTCCTTCATCCCAAACCTCTTGAGAAGATCTTATGTGTACTTCGTTTGGGAGAGGAAGGTGTCGTCCTTCAGTTGCTTCACTTGGAACCCAAGAAAGTAGGTCAACTCGCCCATCATCGACATCTCGAACTTTTGTGTCATCACCCTGCTAAACTCCTCACAAGACTTTTGATTAGTAGAACCAAATATTATGTCATCGACATAAATTTGGCACACAAAAAGATCACCATCACAAGTCTTAGTAAAAAGAGTGGGATCGGCTTTCCCAACCTTGAAAGCATTAGCAATTAAGAAATCTCTAAGGCATTCATACCATGCTCTTGGGGCTTGCTTAAGTCCATAGAGCACCTTAGAGAGCTTAAGCACATGGTCGGGGTACCTATCATCCTCAAAGCCAGGGAGTTGTTCCACATATACCTCCTCCTTGATTGGCCCATTGAGGAAGGCGCTCTTCACATCCATTTGAAACAACCTGAAATAGTGGTGAGCGGCATAGGCTAATAATTTTCGAATGGACTCTAGCCTAGCCACAGGAGCGAAAGTCTCCTCGAAATCCAAACCTGCGACTTGGGCATACCCTTTTGCCATAAGTCGAGTCTTGTTTCTTGTCACCACCTCGTGCTCGTCTTGATTGTTGCGGAACACCCACTTGGTTCCCACAACATTTTGCTTGGGACGTGGCACCAGGCTCCAGAGTTCATTTCTCTCGAAGTTGTTGAGCTCTTCCTGCATGGCCAACACCCAATCCAGATCCTGCAGGGCCTCTTCTACCCTGAAAGGCTCAATAGAAGAGACAAACGAGTAATGCTCACAAAAGTTAGCTAATCTTGAGCGAGTAGTTACTGCCTTGCTTATGTCACCCAGAATCTGGTCAACGGGGTGATGTCGTTGGATTGTTGCTCGGATTTGAGTTGGAGGAACCCGTGGTGCTTCTTCCTCCATCACTTGTTCTTCCTGTGCTCCCCCTTGATCTTGTCCCTCTTCTTGAGGTACCTGTTCACCGTCTTGAGTTGGAGGATGCACCATTATGGAAAAAGATGGCTGATCTTGCTCTTGTTGTTCCTGTGGTCGCACATCACCTATCGCCATCGTGCGCATTGCGACCGTCGGAACATCATCTTCATCTATGTCATCAAGATCAACTTGCTCTCTTGGAGAGCCATTAGTCTCATCAAATACAACGTCGCTAGAGACTTCAACCAAACCCGATGATTTGTTGAAGACTCTATACGCCTTTGTATTTGAGTCATACCCTAGTAAAAACCCTTCTTCTGCCTTAGGAACAAATTTAGAATATCTACCTTTCTTCACCAGAATGTAACATTTGCTCCCAAATACACGAAAGTAAGAAACATTGGGTTTGTTACCGGTAAGGAGTTCATACGATGTCTTCTTGAGAATTCGATGTAGGTAGAGCCGGTTTATGGCGTGGCAAGCTGTGTTCACATCTTTCGACCAAAACCGCTCGGACGTCTTGAATTCTCCAAGCATCGTTCTCGCCATGTCGATAAGCGTCCTGTTCTTCCTCTCTACCACACCATTTTGTTGTGGTGTGTAGGGAGCGGAGAACTCGTGCTTGACGCCTTCTTCCTCAAGATACTCCTCCACTTGCAGATTCTTGAACTCGGACCCGTTGTCGCTTCTTATCTTCTTCACCTTGAGCTCAAATTCGTTTTGAGCCCTCCTTAGAAAGCGCTTTAGGGTCCCTTTGGTTTCTGATTTATCCTGCAAAAAGAACACCCAAGTGAAGCGGGAAAAATCATCAACAATTACAAGACCATACTTACTTCCCCGATGCTAAGATAGGCAACGGGTCCGAAGAGGTCCATATGAAGAAGCTCGAGTGGTCTTGATGTTGTCATCACATTCTTGTTGTGATGAGTGCTTCCCACCTGTTTCCCTGCCTGACAAGCTGCACAAGGTCTATCTTTCTCGAAACAAACATTGGTTAGTCCTAACACATGTTCTCCCTTTAGAAGTTTATGAAGGTTCTTCATCCCAACATGTGCTAGACGACGATGCCACAGCCAGCCCATACTAGTCTTAGCTATTAAGCATGCATCTAGATCAGCCTCCTCTTTCGAAAAATCAACTAAGTAGAGTTTGCCATCTAATACACCCTTAAAAGCTAATGAACCATCACTCCTTCTAAAGACATATACATCAACATTTGTAAAAAGACAATTGTAACCCATGTGACACAATTGACTTACAGACAGAAGGTTGTAACCAAGCGACTCTACTAGAAATACATTTGATATGGAGTGCTCGTTGGTGATGGCTATCTTTCCCAAACCCTTGACCTTGCCTTGATTCCCATCTCCAAAGATAATCGTATCCTGGGAATCCTTGTTCTTAACGTAGGAGGTGAACATATTCTTCTCCCCCGTCATGTGGTTTGTGCATCCGCTATCGATAATCCAGCTTGAGCCCCCGGATGCATAAACCTACAAGGAATTTAAGCTTGGGTTTTAGGTACCCAACTCTTGTTGGGTCCTACAAGGTTAGTCACAATAACTTTTGGAACCCAAATGCAAGTTTTGTCTCCCTTGCATTTAGATCCCAACTTCCTAGCAACCACTTTTTCATTCTTACATGAAAGTACAAACGAAGTGTTGTAAGCATGAAAAACGGTAGTAGGTTTATTACACATTTTCCTAGGCACATGATGCACAACATAATTTTTCCTAGGCCTATTTCTACCATGCACAAAAGTAGAGCTAGAGGCAAACATAGCATGTGAATCATTGTAAGCAGTATGAACATAACTCTTATTATGACTAGCAATTTTCCTATCATAAATAAAAGCATGATTTCTTTGAGGACTATTAGCCATAGGGGCCTTCCCTTTCTCCTTGTTGAGAATGGGAGCCTTTTGGCTTGTTAAGTTCTTGGTTTCCCTTTGAAAACCAAGTCCATCCTTAATTGAGGGGTGTCTACCAATGGTGTAGGCATCCTTAGCAAATTTTAATTTATCAAAATTAATTTTGCAAGTCTTAAGTTGAGCATTAAGACTTGCCACCTCATCATTTAATTTGGTAATAGAAATAAGGTGTTCATCACAAGCATCAACATCAAAGTCCTTACATCTATTACAAATAATGACATTCTCAACACATGAACTAGTTTTGACTTCCTCTAGCTTAGCATTTAATTCATCATTTAAACTCTTTAAACTAGAGACCGATTCATGGCAAATAGACAATTCAGAGGATAACATTTCATTTCTCTTAATTTCTAAGGCAAGGGATTTTTGTACACTAATAAATTTGTCATGTTCCTCATATAAAATGTCCTCTTGTTTTTCTAACAATCTATCCTTTTCGTTTAGAGCATCAATTAATTCATTAATTTTTTCTACCTTAGCTCTATCTAAACCTTTAAATAGACTAGAGTAATCTACTTCATCATCAGAAGACTCCTCATCACTAGAAGAACAGTACTTAGGTGTGTCTCGAATACTTACTTTCTTCTCCTTGGCCATGAGACACGTATGGTGTTCGTTGGGGAAGAGCGAAGACTTGTCGAAGGCTGAGGCGGCCAGTCCCTCATCGTCGGAGTCAGATGAGGAGCAGTCAGAGTCCCACTCCTTTCCAAGGTGCGCCTCGCCCTTTGCCTTCTTGTAGTTCTTCTTCTCCTTCTTGTCGTGTCTTTCTTGTTCTTGGTCATTCTCATTATCAGGACATTGAGCAATAAAGTGACCAGTCTTACCGCATTTAAAGCAGGAGCGCTTTCCCCTTGTTTTGTTCTTGTTGGGGTACTCCTTGCATCCTTTTAGTGCGGTCTTAAAACGCTTGATGATAAGCGCCATCTCATCTTCGTTGAGGCCAGCAGCCTCCACTTGTGCCACCTTGCTTGGTAGCGTCTCCCTGCTGCTGGTTGCTTTGAGAGCAACAGTTTGAGGCTCGTAGACGGGTAGTGGGCCGTTAAGAGCATCATCCACGTATCGTGCCTCCTTCGCCATCATACGCCCTCTCACGAATTTTCGAGAATCTCCTCGGGCGTCATCTTGGTGTACCTGGGATTTTCATGAATAACGTTGACAAGATGGGGGTCAATTATTGTAAATGACCTTAGCATGAGTCGGACGACGTCATGATCCGTCCATCTTGTGCTTCCGTAGCTTCGGATCTTGTTGACCAGGGTCTTGAGCCTGTTGTAAGTTTGTGTTGGCTCTTCTCCCCTGATCATGGCGAATCTCCCTAGCTTGCCTTCCACCAGTTCCATTTTGGTGATCATTGTAGCATCATTTCCCTCATGTGAGATCTTGAGGGTGTCCCAGATTTGCTTGGCGTTGTCCAAGCCACTTACTTTATTATACTCGTCCCTGCAAAGAGATGCTAACAACACAGTAGTAGCTTGGGCATTCTTATGGATTTGTTCATTAATAATCATAGGGTTATCTGTACTATCGAAATGCATTCCATTTTCCACTATTTCCCAAATGCTAGGATGGAGAGAAAATAGATGACTACGCATTTTATGACTCCAAAATGAGTAGTCCTCTCCATCAAAGTGTGGAGGTTTTCCTAGAGGAATAGATAGTAAATGCGCATTTGAATTGTACGGCATGCGAGAATAGTCAAAAGAGTAGTTTTGATTAACCGTTCTCTTTTTCGACGAGGCATCGTCGTCGTCGTCTCTTGGTGAAGAAGAAGAGGTGTCGCTGTCGTAGTAAATGATCTTGATGCGCCTCTTCTTCTTCCCGTCCCTCTTCTTGTAACTCGATCCTGAGTCAGTGGGCTTGTCGTCCCTTGGCTCGTTGAAGAGGAACTCCTTCTCCTTGTCGTTGACCACCATCCCCTTTCCCTTAGGATCCATCTCTTCATGCGGTTAGTCCCTTAGATGAAGAGTACGACTCTGATACCAATTGAGAGCACCTAGAGGGGGGTGAATAGGTGATCCTGTAAAATTTAACACTAAATTCCAACAAGCTTGATTAAAGAGATATTAGCGCAAGTTAATCAAGTCTATGAGGCGAACTCTTGCGAACACAAATAATCACAGAGAGAGCAATCACGAGAGACACGCGATTTTATCCCGTGGTTCGGCCAAGTAACACTTGCCTACTTCCACGTTGTGGCGTCCCAATGGACAAGGGTTGCACTCAACCCCTTTCAAGTGATCCAATGATCAACTTGAATACCACGACTTTCTTCCTTATAGTTTTCTTCCCGTTTGCGAGGAATCTCCACAAGTTGGAGCCTCTCGCCCTTACAATATTGATCACAAAGAAATCACGGAGTAAGGTTGGGAAGAGAAACACACACAAGACTCAAATTCGCAGCACAACCACGCACACAAGCCACGACTTGAGCTCGAAACACAACACACGGAGTTCACAACTCAAATGGAGCTCAAATCACTAACACAAAGAATTGAATGCATGAAGTTGGAGTCTTGGAGTCTTAGGATGCTTAGTGAATGCTTAGGTGTCTTCTCCATGCGCCTAGGGGTCCCTTTTATAGCCCCAAGGCAGCTAGGAGCCGTTGAAGACCAACAAGGAAGGCTATCCTTGCCTTCTATCGAGTGGTGCACCGAACAGTCCGGTGTGCCACCAGACAGGTCCTATAGATGGTCCGGTGCACGATTGCCTTCCAAATCAGGCACAGATGACAGTTGCAGCTACGGGCCCGTTGGCACACCGGACACTGTCCGGTGCACACCGGACAGTCCGGTGCCCCTGCCGACCGTTGGAGCTACCACGCGTCGCCCGCGGATTGCACGGCCGACCATTGGCGCTTGGCGACCGTTGGCTCACCGGACAGTCCCGTGCACCACCGGACAGTCCGGTGAATTATAGCCACGTCGTCTTTTTGCTTTTATCGAGGGCGACAAGTTCGCCGCGGATGACTCACCGAACAGTCCGGTGCACCACCGGACGGTCCGGTGATTTTTAGCCGTACGCCGCTGTCGAGTCCCGAGAGCGGCGACTTCACGCGGACCAGCCTGGCGCACCAGACACTATCCGGTGCACCACCGGACAGTCCGGTGTGCCAAACCGAGCTGAGGATTGGTTGCATAGAGCCAAGCTTTTCCCTTTTCCTTTCTTCTTCTTTAGTTACTGTTTCTAGCACTTTGATAACCATGTTAGTACACAAAACAATTCACCAAGTCTAGAAACATACCTTTTTCCTTGATTTGCACTTCTCACTTTATTTTGCACATTAGAACTAAAACATTATAGAAATTGCCCAAGGGCACATTTCCCTTTCAGTTATCTTTAGATTGATCGGTGAAGTCGAAGCACATGCTTATGATGCTTTCAATAACATTATGCTCCTAATGCATCAAATCTATGTTATGGGAGTAAGATCAATGCCTTTGTGTACGATAGCTCCTAGAGAAAGGAGATGTGCGTCCAATTGTGTTCTTTACTGTACCCTTCGAACCCACCTCCTTCTGCCCGTTTTAGGTCACGATGTTGTCTCATGATATCTTCAACTGTTTGTCGCTTTGAAGGCCCATCTCTAACCCCCTTGCCTTTCCCAAGTGACTTTGTATCTTTTCTAAAAGGATGGTTGGTTGGACAGGAAAAGTCGGTGCCCATAAAAAATGTTTCCTTTTTTCCATGCTTTAACCTATATGCTTGCGACTCACTCATACATATCGGACAACACAACCTACCATGGACACAACACCCTGCACCAAATGCCATATGCCAACAGATCCGCCTCGACGCTTTCTTCTCCTTCTTTACCTAAGCATAGATTGCACCAAAGGCAACCTGGTGTCCTGTGAAAGCAAGGGTGAGTACACATCAACGTACTCAACAAATGTCCCGTTTGGCTGAGGTGGACTAGCTTTATGTGGAGATAAGCTCAAAGTTGTTGCTTTTATTTGGTCAGGTGTTTATTATTAGTGGAAGCCAAGTTTTAGCAATAATCAACCCATGAACCATTTCCTCATCGAGGAACATCATTATCATCATAGTAGTTAAAACCGTCAATAGAACCATTGTATCTCAGATCAGCTGTATCTCTAATCAAAGGAACTCCCAAGGCCGCTCATAACCATAAGCACGACTGATATATCAGTTTCATTCCTCTGCAGAGGTCGCACACTTTACCCATGAGCCGTGATTCCCTTTCTGCCCGAGGATCGCGACTCCCCACTGATCACTTCCAAGGTGAACTGGCAGGGTCTCACTACATAGCTTTTACAAAGATTCTCTAGAGGTCATAGCCGCACGTTAGGTTTCTCCAGTTTGATAAACACAGTACATCTCCCCATAGGAAGAGTGACCAACAACAGCACCCAGTCTCGGCAGAGCAAGTACCTATACCCGGACCCCATTAACGGCACGACGGCGAAGTAAACTACACCTCAAGTTCCTCTAATTAATCAGCTAAGGGCATTACATACCACCCTCATGGCTACAGTGTTTTCCTGGGTGGTCATCCAACGAACAGGTCCTTACGGAGAGGTAGTCGAGAAATAGCCCGAGCCCCCTAAAGTATCACAAGTTCATCATCATAATCAAGATATCATCAACATTGAAAGCATCTAGGCCTCTGGTTGGTTTTAGTGATTAATGACAACGTAATGTTATATGTGACTAACGTATGTTTTGTAGAGACAAATGGTAAGTTAGGTCGCATTACAGGTAGAAGCACTACAACCGTGAAAACAATCCCGGAGATAAGAACTCGAAGCGACGGCTAAATCGACGAATCGAAAAGTGAATGTCTACGTAGTCCGAGTGTCAAGGAGTTGCGAACACTCGTGATTTAGTTAGGTCTTTTATTTTGTTTTAGCCGTACTATAAAGAGGGGTTGTCGATAAGTAGTTTGACCAAGAGAGTTCTAGTGTAGTGTTGGTGCATATTCACACTCACATATAGTGCTAGGTGACACTCTACAACATACTCACAAGTTAGAACGAAAACCGATTTGAAAATCAGCGGAAAACAGAAAATAGGGTTTCTGACCTTGGAGCATCGGACTGTCCGGTGTGCACCGGACTGTCCGGTGTGCACCGGACTGTCCGGTGCGCCCTCTGCCAGGTGGGGCCAGGCTGGCCCAAGGGAAGGGTTTCCCCACGCAGAAACCCGAGAGCGCAAGGTTCCCGAGTGGAATTTTAGTGGCGCACCAGACAGCGCACCGGACTGTCCGGTGTGCACCGGACTGTGACTGTTCACTGTCCGGTGTGCCATCTGCCCAACGGCTACCTGTCAGAACTAGCCGTTGGAGTCGACTGTTGGCGCACCGGTGGCGCACCGGACTGTCCGGTGCGCCCATGCGCAGAACAGTGCTGGTAACGGCTAGTTGGTGGGTGAGGGCTATTTATACCCCCTCCACCCACCATATTCAATGTCTTGCTGCCCACATTAATTCCTGCACATTGGTAGAGCATTGCAAGCACCAAAAGCCTAGTGAGGAGATTAGAGAATCGTAATCCCGCATTTGGACCTCATTAGCGCTAGCGAGAGCCACCTAGAGCACACACCACTTGCATTAGGCTTCTCTTGGTCAAGAGAAAGTCTACGGCTTGTTACTCTTGGTGCTCGGCATCACCTAGACGGCTTGGTGGCGTTGGGAGCTCGGTGATCACCGTGGAGATGTTGTTGGTGACCTGACTCAAGTTTGTAAGCGGTCGTGAGGGATCCACCGCTGTTGGGGACTTGTTCTCAAATACTATGAATTAAGAACAAGGCAACACAAGATGTTAAATATTAATGTCCTTCATCCTACGAAGCATTATTTCCCTTAGGATATAATGATCTTCAGACGAAGGCCATGAAGGACATACCTTCATCATCGCAATATGCGTTAAATAAAAGAAGAAGCATATGACATATAAGAAACAACATAAATGATCATATAACATTATTAATTCATTCTTATTATGTAATCATGGAAAAGCAGGAACAATATTGGATTACAAAAGTACCTTCGGCTTGTCAGAAGGCAAAAACGTACAAGCGTGACGCAAAAGCAGATACAAGTCAGCGTGAACAGTATGGGGGTACTGTTCACCTATTTATAGGCACAGGACATAGCCTATGAGAAATTAAAGTCATGCCCTTTACATTTACTAATGGATTATAGAAAAATCTATGAGGACTGGATAGCCTTTTCCCTTTTAAGTCGGTTGCTTTTTTTGTGATTTAGTCGAAGCTCCCTTGCACACAGCTTCGGAGCAACAGCAACCTTCATCACGATCATCTTTTCCCATCGTATATACTTTTATCCTGAGTCCGAAGGTACTTGTCCATAAGCCATACTTGGAAGATATTGTTAAATTATGTTTTTGAGGACCTTCGGAGGACGAAGGCCCCCAACAACCGAGCCGGAGTGGCAAAGGATCATCTCGTAGTGAGCACTTGGTTCTTGCGGGACCAAGGGGGAGCGATACCCTTGCGTGGGTGCTCCAACGAGGACTAGTGGAGGGTGCCGACTCTTCGATACCTCAGAAAAAATTGGAGGATTCTTCTAAACCTTGCTTTACATTCCGCACTTAATTCAAGCATTTTACATTGTGTATTTGTTTAGCAAGTATTTGAAGTATTGCCTTAGCATTGTTGTATTTCTAGTATTATTCTCTTAGTGCTAGTTGTTGGAGTGAAGTTGGGCTCTTGCTTAGGTTTTAATTAGTGTTGATTTTTAGAAAAGCCCAATTCACCCCCCTCTTGGGCATCGTGATCCTTTCAAACATATCATAAATGTTCTCATTATGTTCATTGATTAATGTAAAGCAGTAGCATAATACTAATCATAGTAACTAATTCCCAAAGGGTAAACAAGGACAAGAAAACAGAATACTAGTCAATCCTTAGTTTGTTCATGATATGCGGGATAGTGAATTATAAAGTAAATGAGACATAATGGGTTAGAGGACACGTGCCTTCACCAAACAGATGATCATGATCTTCAACCCCGTAGAACCCGAAGAGCTTGATCACTTGGTCGTTGAAGCTCGGCCGTCGACTCCTTGAGGCTCAGGAACAGATCGCAATCTATTCGCGACACGCAACAAATACAAGCAGGCACAAGAAAACATATACTTGCATAAGAACATTACACCATACAAGATAAAACATTATAAAAATGAACAGTATAAAATAGAGCTCGCTTCTACGGTCACGCGAGGAAAAGAGACGCGATAGTCGGAGCTACGGTCGAGAAGTTAGCGCGTTTACACTAAGCAAGTATTAGTTAGAACTTTCAATTCGACAAAATTATATTAATTGACCTTTATCAAATGTAAATTAAACTACTACTTAGTTTTGACTTAACCTAATATTTCAATAGCGAACGACTTAACGGATAGTTAATTAACTGGCATGAGTGATTATAAGCGGGCAGATTAATAACGTGCGCGGACAGTGTGCGACACGCGTGAACGACGTGTGAACAATGCGACGATACACGAGAATCGCTAACAGATATCGTGTTTACGCTAAATGGCTATTAACTATAATATTTAGTTTCGGCATAATCATATTAGCAGACATTTATAAAATATAAATTAAAACAACTTCTTAGTTTTGATTAACTTGATATTCTAATAGTTAACGACTATACAAGTAATTAATTAATTAACATGAGTGATTATAAAAAAACAATTTATTATCACGCGCAGACGCCGCGTGACACGCGCTAACGACGCGTGCAAGGCAAGCGACACGTGAAAATGGCACACGTGATGCACTCGAATGACGCGTGACGGCGCACAACACTGCGCGAAACAGCACGTGAACGACATGCGAAACAACGCGCGTGATACCGTGCGAACAGCGTGCGAACGACACGTCCGAACGACTCGCGGACACACTTGACTTAACGCACGGACGACGGGCGGTGACGCACGCGATTCGCACGTGCGACACGCGTAGACAATGCGTGACGACACACACGAAACAGTACACGCCACAACACGTGAATGCCGCGCTAATCAGCACGTGACCACGTGCGAAATAGCACACGCGACACGCGAGAAAAGCTAAACAGACGTCACATTTACATAAACAAATATTAGTTGAAAACATATGAGTTGGCACTAACCACATTAACTTGTGTTTATAAAAGCGTAAATTAAAGCTATAAATTAGTTTTGAACTGGAAAGTTATTTTAATAATCGACGAACAAACTGATTATTAATTAAATAAATAAGATATGCGTCACAACAAAATATTGTTACTAACATGTAGACTATATTATTATGAAGCTGACGCAACTGGAACGGGTTGGAACGGATTTATAACACAAAATATATGGAATAATTAGCATTTCGTGGATTTACGTCGACGATGTGGTGCGATGTGACTGGCTGAAGCTAAGCCAAGTAGAGGGCCACATATTTAAGGGCAAAGAGAATCGTTGAGGACGATTTCTCTGGTATGTAGCCTAGATGGGGGAGGGGAATACGACATGCAAAGGATGAAAGGATCGGTAGTTTCCTTTTGGCTATAGAGTCTGGACGCATGCAGGAAATTATGGAGGAAGGCTGCATGCACATGCAGTCAAGGGATAGGGAGGGAAATATTGACTGCATGTGAGTCCCACTAGTGCCGGTTCCATTCTTGTCAGTCGTTTCCTCTGCTTCGTTGAAACCGCACAGGACAGTGGCGGAGCTCCGTAAAAATAATGCCCTGGGCCACTCTACAAATATAACGATGTACTACTCGTCTTTTATTTTTTCGCACTTTAGGGGTAGTAACATTTAAAACAATCTAATGGAACTGTGATAGATAGGGAAAATGAATCAGACGTTCGGGAATAATTACTCAGAATAGAGGAGAAGCACTCAGCACACAGCGCTTGCTGCTCAGGTGGTCGCTGCCTATTGGCTAGGGAGACGCTCCGCCCTCGCCTATGAATAAGAAAAGAAAAGGAATCAGGTTGAGAAGGTTGTATAGTTTGGGAGAAGATGTAATGGCAGAGGTAGATTTGGGCGGTGGCGCGACGCTAGTGCAGGCCGCATGCGTCATTGCTACAGGGACGCTAGAGGCGAACTGGTGGAGGTGGAGGCCGGACTGGCGGTGGCGGATGCCTGAGTCAGAGCCAGCCCGGTCGCCTCGGAGGTTGATGCCTTGTGCCCTTGCCGAATTAGTAGAGCCTGAAGGCGTGGAGAGAGATAGAGGACTGAATGGAGGCGGCCGCGCCGCTGGCAACATAGGAAACGCAGCCGCGCAGGTTTGCGAAATAATTGAAAGAGTCTATGTTCTCGTGACTTGAGCAATTGAGGGATGCCGTCAGCGACAGGCTCAATTGGTGCAAGTAGGAGGTTTTTTGGGCTATATTTTTGGACTAAAATGTATTTTGGGCTAAATTTTTTGGTTGATAAAAGGCATATATCTCTACTACTTATTAAGGCTACAAGGGTAGCCTGCCGTTCTGCCGTTATGTAATCTCAACCATCCGTTTTATCATTATGCTTTTCAACCGTCCGATCCCACCAGTCGTCCGATCCCGCGACCCACCCTCATGGCTGTACCCAATCCCTAACCTCCCCCGCGGTCCCCGCCCCCCGCTTCCCACTCGTGCTAAGCCCGACGACGAGGACGTCGACGAGGCCCGCGTGACGATGGCCTTCGCGGCTCCAATCCACCTCCGTGTCGCCCTCGCACCCGCGAACCCCGCCCGTGCCAAGCCCGAGGAGGGTAGCAACACCAAGGTGGAAGGGACGAGCAGCGCCCGCGGTTGCTCTGAAATCGCCGAGCAGGGTGATAGTCGCCGCGGTGCGTAGTTCGACTTGGGCGCGGCGGCGTGGAGTGTTGCGGGTCCATCTGGCGCGGATCTCCTCTCCCCATTACTGGGAGGTCCGCCATCCATGGAAGGTGCGCGATCTACTCCTCTGACCGCCATCCATGGAATTCTTGTACCGCGCCGTGGATCCGTGCAATGGAAGGTCGTCTGTACCGCCCGCTGCCCACCCCTACCGGAAATCCCATCCCGTCGCCCCACCCCACCGGCAGATACAATGCGCGATGCACCTCCCCTCCAAAGCCGTCTACCTCCCTTCCCCTCCCCCCTTGCACCGCACCGCGCGCACACACACCTGCACCAACGCCATTTTCGTGCCTGGATAGATCGTAGGTCTACGAGGTAGCATCGAATGGCTCTCCCGTAGGAAGGGTGGAGCCTCCATGTGGCGGCCTCCAGATCGCAACTCCGATTCTCGACGAGCGCCGCGATCACCATGGACAAGAGCGAGAGGAACATCCCCGTGCCGATGCGCTGCAGCATGGTGATCCCTGATGGTTTGCCGGAGTACCGGCGCGACACCGGCACGAGGACGCGGTCGTAGATAGGGATGATGACCACGATTGTGACGCTGATGAAGCTCTGCAGCGCAGCAGGTGGCACCTGGACATGCCGCCCGATCCGCCGGTCCAGGGTCGCTGCCTGTTTCGTGAAGAACGTCGAGGACTGCGAGTATGCCACCGCGTAGAGCAGGCATGCCGCCCAAATCGGGAACAAACGGATGATGGCCTTGGCCTCCTTGATGAGGCCTCCATTATTTCTCACTGCAGCCTGGAGAATTACGAAGTGACCGGATGGATTATCATAATGAAGCAAATCTCAATTCAAAGCAAGCGAAAGAGGTATACCTTTTTTACATTGAAATATCAAAGTAGTTTCTTGTTTTTAAGCTCTATTGCATGATTCACTAGCACAATTGTCTACTGTGAAGTATCATCACCAAAAACTCTTAACGTTTATGTTTTGTTTCAAAGGCTATTGTTTGGTAGTAGATTATCATGGTCTTGATTTATGGCTGACCAGTACAGAATACATGTCATAACCAGATTGTGTATTCCATGGCATTGCCCTTCTCCCCGCGCCGTGCCCGATTCACAATACATATTATGTAATATGAAAATTCATAGTACAATAGAAGATCCAGAATACATGTCATAAACAGAACATTGATTGCAGGATTACCAAGTGTAATAAAATAAATACAAGCATAGGAAAAGAAATATGTTAAGGATGTTTATTTAACCGAAAGGTAATTGATATTGCAAAGAAGACGAAAGAGGAGAGGGTCAAATTGCTTAAAGATAGAGCAGCATACCATGTATTATTTGGACTGGCTAATGAGGTACGTTTTTATGACATTGGACAACTAGCATCATAAATAATAAGTGTTTCTTACTTGAAAATGAAATATTTTGAGCATGGTACCTTGTTCCTCCTAGGTTTTTTCCTTGTATTTTGTTTTTAAAACATTGTTATGTATTGTGAATCGTATTCATCTCAGCTCCATCCACTTATGCATGTAGCGGCTCCTCCAAAACTGTCCGCGGAAAATATATCATCAATGCACCATATAAACCAAAAAAGGGGTACCTCATAAAAATATAGAATGGGATACTAACACGAGATCGAAACCTTTGTTTTTTCCTGGAGCTTCAGGCCTCTCTGGCACTTTCGTAGGCACATGAGGAAGCTCGATAACGTCATCGATGTCCTCAGGAGCAGCTTCTGTGTCAGTCGAAGCTTTCGTTTTCTCTTCAAGCCTTACTTCGGTAACAGGAGCGTCTGGCAAAGACTCAATGACAAGCTGCAAAGGAAGGCGATGTGAGAACTAAGGTAGACTTTAAACTAGCAAGACATAAATAGAACTGTCTACGTCTCACTTCAAATTCTGGAGCTTTTAAGTGTGATTGCTCAAAATCATTGACATTGTCATGCTCATGCCACTAAAAAGAGGCCAGATAAAAACATTTCTGGAGCATTTCAAGTGCTTATGTGAATACTTTATGGTAGTAGAGATAAGTACATAAATATATAAGTGAGCTGCTACTGTTGCCTATTTGGTTTGCTAATATATATCTATCTACTTATTTCACAAATAGTGTGTAACGTACTACCTGCTACAGTGCTAATACTAACAAAAAAGAATGAAAGGCACCCCGCATCCTTCATGATCTGGTTCAGCTATTTCTTTTACAAGTAATTTGTACCTGCTACTACTACCGTGTAATATCTAATTTATGGTACGGTACATTAGATTCAGAATATGAGATGATAACAGAGATATGCAGGGCTTGTTTGGTTCTAGCGCTTGAGCTTGCCTCGTCTTACTAAGCGATGAAACGGATGAGGATACTTGTTTAGTTGCTGGGTGAGTATTTTTGGGGCTTTGAGCTATCAAGCTTTTGCTTGCTTGCTTAGGAAAGCTATTCTGGCTCCAGCAAGGCAAGGTTTGCTTGCACTGGCGAGGTCAAGCACGACCAAAAATTCTCATCAGTTGATTACTTCTTGATCCGTACCCTGCAAATGAATTTTATCATTGGGTTTTCATTTGGGTGTCTGCCACCATTATGTTCTCCAAACGTATTGTTTGCCAGCGCTATGAGTTAGGTAGTACAATTGGAGTACTTTCTTGAAAATAATGGGTTGTATTTGTTCTCTGATTAAATAGAAGGAACAATTTCATCCCGGGGAGGATGAGAATGATGGGTGCCCAGCCTTGACGAGCTCTTTCACGAACAGTCCAATGGGGAGGATGAGAATGATGGGGTGTATAGTCAAGATGGCCCCCTCACAAGCTCATAAGGAATTGGAGGATCCGCCCGGTCACACAAATACTACAAAGCATACAGTTGCTGTTGTTGAGGCGAAGGCAAAGGCGCCACCCTTCGCTCGAAGCCTTCGCTGCAGCAGCTGAGCTAACACAGACAACGCAGGCAGGGACACCCTTCGCATGTACCGCGCCAGACGAAGACCGGCGACGAAGGGCATCCCACTGTGCGGCCTCGTCCAGCTCAGAGGCCCACGTGCGATCCGGCCCATCGTAACGGGCCCTGCGTGGCCGCTGTGTGTTACGGGCCTAATTTGTAAAAGCATCCCTGTAATTACGGTCTGTAACCCCGCTTTATGGGAATATTCTGGGGATAACCTAGGTAGCTGAGGGCACATGCGTCCTTAGCTCAAGGCGCTGCGCGCTCAGGTACCTATAAATACCCCCGCACAGTGCCCGTGAGAGGCCAGATGAACAGTGCTTTTGCCATCACGTGCTAAAACCCTGTTTGTGCTAACATTCCCCCCACTGTTGGATCGACTTGTGCCCGTGTACAAGTTCCAACATTTGGCGCCCACCGTTCGTGCTACGAGAAAACCACCCGCGATGGCACCCATGAGAGCTAACCCGAAGGCTGACGAGGCTGTGAAGGCAGCACTGCTCGCCGCAAGAAAGGGCAAGGCCCTCGCCCTCACCCAATCCACCCGCCAAGAGGCCACTGAAGACGATGTTCCTCGCACCTGCGAAGATGACACCCTCCGCACCTGCGGCCCTGAGGGACAACCGCAGCCACCCTCAGGCTTCGCACCACCGGAGGGCGCGGACCTCACCGAGGACGGTGAAGTCCTCGGCGTCTCAGCAGAAGAGCAGCTACAGCTGCGCGCCCTGCGCCTCAATAACCGCAATCTCCAGAGGCAGAAGGAGATACTGGAGGCCAAGCGCCAGCGTGTGTCCGCACTAGCCAAAGTGCGGCAAATGATACGCGACGAAGAGCAGAAGGCCCAGGAACTCGAGCGGGAGATTGCGCTGATGCAGCACGAAGGCCACCTCGGCCTTCAGCACGAGCCACCCCTCCAGCAGCGCGCACAATACGAGGACATGCACGAAGGCCACCTCGGCCTGCAACATGGGCCACCCCTGCAACACCGCGCGCAACCGGAGGACCCGCGTTTCCCCCAACGCGACCACACCTTCCCGCACGCCGCGCCATTCCAAGGAGTCAACTATCTCGACGAGCGAAGTCCCCTGGCGCCACACCTGCAAGTGACGCCTTGGCCAGCTAACTTCCGGGCAGGGACCTATCCCAAGTACAACGGCAGCACCGACCCGGCGCAGTACATAATGAGTTATCAGGTCGCCGTTGCATCCGCCGGAGGGGACGACGCCACAATGGCGAAGTCTTTCATTATTGCCCTAGAGGGCCCAGCTCTCACCTGGTTCACCAGATTGCCTCCACTGTCCATTGATTCCTGGAGAAGTCTCAGGGACAAGTTCCTGCTCAACTTCCAAGGGTACCGCCCAGACACCGACGCCTTGGCCGAGCTCTCGCTTTGCAAGCAGCTGGAAAAGGAGACTCTGCGGGAGTATTACCGCAAATTTTTAACACTCAAGTCACAGCTGCCCTCCGTTGATGATCAGATAGCTATCCACTACGCCATCAGTGGCCTTCGCGCCGGCGTCCTCTACAGCCACTGTATCAGAGACCCGCCCAAGAACCTCCAGGAGCTATATCAACTCTTTGAAAAATATGCCAAATCCGAGGAGCTCCACCAACGCAAGGTTGAGTCACAGCGGAAACCCAAAGATGCCCCACAGTCCAGCCGCACGTGGACGAGGACTCCGCAGCCAGACTCTGGTCGAGACAGCCGCAATCAGCAGCAAGTGCACAACATCGCCAACCAGCATCCCGCTGCTGACCCCCTCGTCGCCAGGAATATCCCCCCCAGGGCCGCGGAAATGGAACTCGTGGTAGGGGCCGAGGGCGTGCGCAGCCGCCGCGCCGATTCTACTGCCTCTTCCATGGCGAAGATTGCGCCCACCAGACCAAAGACTGCCCCGAGACGAAGGCCACCAGAGAAAGAATGGCACGGGCGCAGCCGGCCGACAACCCCAGAATTGTCGCGCACAATTACCAGCAACCCCCTCCACCATATATCCACGCTCCCGCCCCGCATCCACCGCACCACGCTTACCAACACCATCAGGAAGTACAAATCGTACCTCCTCCACCCCCACCACCACACCATCAAAACATCCCCCACGCTCCAAAGCAGGAAGACTTCGCCGATCAACCATATCGCGGAGTCATCCACATGATAACTGGGGGGTCCAGCACCGACTTCGACACCAAGCGGCAGAAGCGGGACCACTACCGCAGCATAAACCACGTCACCGTCACTGGCCCAGTCGTGCAGACAAAGTGGTCCCATATACCGCTAACCTTCGACGCACGAGACGTCGACCTGCGCAGCGCCCCCCACTGCGACGCCATGGTTATCAATTGCAGCGTGGCAGGCTGGGACCTACACAAAGTCCTAGTTGATAATGGCAGTCAGGCGGACATCATCTTCCTCCATGCCTTCGATCGCATGGGCATAAGCCACAGCCTGCTTAAGCCTTCGGACATCCCGCTGTATGGCTTCGGCGGCAAGGGCACCTTCCCCGTCGGCAAGATACAGCTGCCTCTCTCCTTCGGTGTAGCACCCAATGCCCGAAGTGAGCAAATAACCTTTGATATTGTGGACATGGTATATCCTTACAATGCCATCATGGGCCGGGGCTCCATCAATAAGTTCGAAGCAGCCATCCACAGACTGTACCTATGTATGAAGATACCAGGTCCGTTAGGCGTCATCACAGTCTTCGGCAATCAACAGACTGCGCGCAACATAGAGCGGGACTTCGTGCCCGGTCAAAGAAATGTGCACTGCCTCACGACCCAACGCGAGGTCCCCGCGCCCGCCAGCCCAACCAATAAGCAGCACGACAAGGCACAGCTACAGAGCAACGACGGGACCAAGACTGTCCCCCTCGACCAAGCCACGCCCAGGCAGACAGTCATTATCAGCGAAGACCTTACTTCGCACGAAGAAGAAAAGCTCCTCTGCTGCCTGTCCAAGAACAAAGATGTCTTCGCCTGGTCAGCCCTCGATCTGGTCGGCGTCAGCCGTTCAATAATTGAGCACAGTCTGGGAATCGACCCCTCGGTACGGCCGAAAAAGCAGCGGCTTCGCAAGATGTCCAACGAGAAGACGGAGGCCGCTAAGGCAGAAGTGCACCGCCTCCTGGAAGCCAAATTCATCGAGCCGGTGGCTTACCCCACATGGCTCTCCAATGTCGTGATGGTGCAGAAAAAGAGCGGGAAGTGGCGAATGTGCATCGACTTCACCAGTCTCAATAAAGCCTGCCCAAAGGACAATTTCCCGTTGCCGCGGATCGACAAAATAGTCGATAGCGCGACCGGATGCGAAGTCATGTCCCTCCTCGACTGCTTCTCCGGTTACCACCAGATATACATGAAGGAAGAAGACAAGGCTAGCACCAGCTTTATAACACCCTTCGGCACATATTGCTTCATCAGAATGCCGGAGGGACTCAAGAACGTCGGGTCCACCTTCTCCAGGCTCACCAAAACAGTGCTCGAAGGGCAAATTGGCAGAAACATATTCACATATGTGGACGGCATTGTTGTCGCCAGCAAGAGCAAGGAGGACCACCTCGCCGACCTCACCGAAACATTCGTGAACATGCGAGACGCACAACTCCGCCTAAACCCGGAAAAGTGCGTCTTCGGCGTTCGCCAAGGCAAAATATTGGGCTACCTGGTATCACACCGCGGCATCGAGGCCAACCCAACCAAGATTCAAGCCATCATATACATGACGCCTCCGCAGCCCGTCAAGGACATCCAGCGCCTGACAGGCAGATTGGCCGCTCTCAACAGATTCATCTCCAGGTCCGCCGAGCGAAGTCTCCCCTTCCTCAAGACACTCCGTGGTGCAAAAGACTTCGCCTGGGGACCAGAGCAGGCGGCGGCCTTCGCCTCATTAAAACAGTACCTGACAGAGTTGGCTGTCCTTACCAGCCCCGACCCCTCGCTCCCCCTGCTGCTCTACGTCGCGGCTTCGCCACATGCGGTCAGCGCGGCACTAGTGCAGGAGCAGACTGTCGGGGGCGTGGTCCGGCAGTGCCCCGTGTACTATGTCTCCGAGGTACTGACTCCGTCCAAGTGCAACATGACAGAGCTGGAGAAGGTTGCCTACGCAGTTGTCATGTCTTCACGCAAACTGCGCCACTATTTTGAAGCTTTCAAGGTCCGAGTCACCTCTGACAGGGGACTCGGTGAATTATTCAGAAACCCGGAGGCATCGGTGAGGATTGCCAAGTGGGCAGCCGAACTATCCGGCTACCACATCAGCTTCGAGCCCAGGACAGCCATCAAGTCACAAGTCCTGGCAGACTTCGTCGTCGACTGGACTGGGCCAATAACACAACCAGACCCGTCCACAGAGAAGGTTTGGATGATTCATTGCGACGACGCATGGTGCCATGCGGGGGCAGGCGCCGCTGCAGTCATTACCTCACCAGCCGGGGTCAAGCACAGATATGCAGCGCGCCTCAGCTTCGTTCTGGAATCCGACAGATGCACAAATAATATAGCAGAATATGAAGCAGTCATCCTCGGCCTCCGCAAGCTAAGGGCCCTCGGAGTCACCACCTGTATCATTAAAACAGACTCCAAGATAGTTGCCGGCCAGATCGAGAAAGACTACGTAGCAAAGGACCCCGCACTTATGCAATATCTCTCGGCCATCCGAAGTCTCGAGAGGCAATTCAAGGGGTTCACCCTGCAGCATGTGGATCGGGCCAAAAATGAAGAGGCCGACACATTGGCCAAGGCTGCCGCCAGGGGCGAAACTCTACCCTCCGACGTGTTCTTTCATGTCATCGGCACGCCAGCCGTCCGGAGCCCCGAAGGGCTCCAAATAACCAATGACAGCGAAGGCTACCGCATAGTCAACCTTATCATGACCGAAGACTGGCGGGCACCAATAACCCTGTTCCTACAGGGGTATTATCATCCAGCCGACATCAGTGAGGCCAAGCGCCTCAGACATCGAAGCCGAGACTTCGCACTGATTGAAGGCCAACTCTACAAAAAAGGGGTCAGTCAGCCAATGCTTAAGTGCGTCACCGAAGCCAAAGGCATGCAGATCCTACGAGAAGTCCATAGTGGCACGTGCGGCTCACACGCAGGGCCAAGGGCCCTAGCTGCTAAGGTGATCCGCCAGGGCTTTTACTGGCCCGCAATGATCTGCGCCGCAAATCGGGTCACACGATCCTGCGAAGCCTGCCAGAAGTTTTCTCCTCGGTCAGGCAGCCCCTCGCAGTACACAAAGCTGATCGCCCATACATGGCCCCTCCAGCGCTGGGGCCTGGACATTGTCGGGCCCTTGCCCACCGCTCAGGGGAACCTTAAGTTCGCCTTCGTCGCTGTCGAGTACTACACCAAATGGATCGAGGCGAGGGCTGTTTCTACAATAACATCAAAGACTGCCCGAAAATTCTTCTGGCAGAACATTGTTTGCCGCTTCGGAGTACCGTCCGAACTAACAGTTGACAACGGCAAGCAGTTTGACAACCAAGACTTCAAGGATTTTTATTTCTCTATTGGCACCAAGCTTGCCTTCGCCTCAGTTTATCATCCGCAGTCCAACGGGGTCGTGGAACGCGCCAACGGAAAAATCTTCACAGCTGTCAAGAAGATGCTCCTTGATGAAAAGAAGGGCAGATGGACCGATTTGTTACCTGAGGCAGTCTGGGCACTAAACACGACTGAGTGCAGGGCGACCGGGTTTACTCCCTTCCACCTTCTATACGGATCGGAGGCCATGACCCCGCAAGAAATGAAGCATGGGTCTCTGCGAACAGTTCCGTCAGCCGTCCCCGATGTGGACGAGCCAACTTCAAAGGATCTCATTGACGGAGACCGAGTCTTCGCCCTACAGGCCCTAAACAAATACCAAGCCCAGACCAAAGCATGGCGCGACCACACAGTCATCCTGAGGGAGTTCAACGAGGGGGACCTCGTACTCGTCCGAACAGCTCGGATGGAGTCCAAGGGCAAGCTGGAGCCCAGGTGGGAGGGCCCCTTCATAGTCAAGACAAAAGCTTCCCCCAGCGCTTACAGGCTCACGACGCCAAACGGCGAGGACCTGGAGCACTCCTGGAACATCGACAACCTCCGCAAATTTTTTGTTTGACTCCTCAGGGCTGATTTCGCCCTTGTAATTCGCAAAAACAATCTTGTACCGGCCCGCACTCTTTTCCTCCCGGGGGGTGAGGTTTTTAACGAGGCAGATCCATGTAATATATGTGTGAAAATCCCCCGCAAAAACATGCGTCGAAAAAAGACCGCGACGACGGTCTTCGACATTCGACCAATACGAGGTCACCGCGAGGCTGAGCGCTAGCCACCCTCGCGTGCGACAAATCCGCGCAGAAGTCGCCTAAGGGTGCAGCCGGACCAGCACAACAAGTGCGAAAAAATCGAAGTCTATCGCGAAGACTATCCGCGCAGAAGTCGCCTAAGGGTGCAGCCGGACCAGCACAACAAGTGCGAAAAAATCGAAGTCTATCGCGAAGACTATCCGCGCAGAAGTCGCCTAAGGGTGCAGCCGGACCAGCACAACAAGTGCGAAAAAAAATCGAAGTCTATCGCGAAGACTATCCGCGCAGAAGTCGCCTATGGGTGCAGCCGGACCAGCACAACAAGTGCGAAAAAATCGAAGTCTATCGCGAAGACTGTCCGCGCAGAAGACACCTAAGGGTGCAACCGGACTAGCACAACAAAGGCAGAAACGACAACATCAAACCGTCCGTGCCAAGACCAACTATAATCACACCAGCACAGCACAACAAAACAACCCAGACAAAGTACATAACGCCTTCGCACACATATACAAGCGAGGGCACTCAACTTCATCATACAAGCCTCTACACATACAGGCGAGGGCACCACACTCTACATCGGCTCAACCTTAGGAATAATTCCCATCTCCCTATAATTAAATATCATTATCCTAAGCTCCTCACCCGCAAAAAGACTTCGCAGTTCCCCTTCACCTGTATTCACGGCAGCCGGCAAAGACAACAGTTCCTGCCGGCCAGTCCCACTCACACGAAGCCGAGCCCCCTCCGCCCCACTAACTCTACGCTTCGCAACCGCCCTTCGTCGTCGTCGCCCGGTGCTAGGACCTGGCACATCTCCTGCGTCCGTGACGTGCGGCGAAGCCTCCGCCGCAGCCACATCCAAGGCCGCAAAGTAGTCCAAGTCCTCCTCTGACGACTCCTCAGTCCACTCAACCGAGCTCCCAGAGTCAGCACAATCAAAAAACTCAGATGCAAACCCACCACATTCATTACCATCTTCCGCGGTCGAAGCCGCCAAAAATTTAGTAGTAGCGGTTGTGTGCGCAGGCCCAAAATCTTGAACCTGCGCAGCAACCAAAATTCAGTAACATGTACAAATTTCCCCAACCCTCTACACCCACTACGCCACCTGCGACGGCCCTGACGTTGCGGGAGCCTCCGCCGTTGGCTCCGTCGTTGCTTCCGCTGTAATCTCCGCCGCCACCGCTGCGGGATCTTCAGCACTCGGCGCAGCAGCTGCGGAGGCATCAGGTGCGCCTTCGGCGACCTCTGGGGGCAGGCCTTCGCCGGCCGCAGCAGATGCGGGGGCACCCGACGCGTCTCCCCCAGTCTCCGGGGTCGGCTCCAGGGCGAACCCAGGCACGGCCTCCGCGGGGGTCGGCTCCGGGTCAGACAGCATGTTGTTCAATGCCCCGAAGTCGTCGACCCTCTCGCCACGCGCCGCCTAAGACAAAAACACACAAAACTCATCAAACACACACACAACCTACATCCAACAAACACCAAACATACGAAAACGTTACCTGAGCCCTCGCCATCTCGGCCCGCTCTCTGACCACCTCGCGACCATGTGGACCCCACAGCCGGTCGAAGATAGCTCCGGCGGATTCCTTCACTACGGGGTCCTCAACCTTAAAGATATCTTGCTCAAAATCTTCTTCGACTTGGTCGAAGACCTCGAAGTGCCGGCACCCTTCCCGGGAGAGCGCATTCATCGCCCCCTCGCAGGTGACCAGGGAGGCATACGCCATAAACCCCTCCACGACAGTGGGGAGTGCCTGCAACTCCTCCTGCACCCACTCCAGGCAGCGAAGTCCGGGCTCTCGGTCCGGCACTTCGAAATCACCGGTCCCCGCGCCCAGCCCGCGGTATGTATCTACAAGCAGTTGGCGCGTCCGCTCCGCCTCCGCGCGTGACGCGGCCTCGGCCCTCTCCACGCGGCTCTCCAGGGCGATGAGCCGCTCCTGCAGCTGCTCGGCGTGCTCCCTGGCAAGATTGCCCTCCGCCCGTGCCAGGTTGGCCTCCGTCTGCGCAGCCTGCGCCTTGGCAAGAGCCTTGTTGGTCTCCCTCCTTTCCCCCGCCAGCTGGCGCCGGAGGGCAGCCTTCTCTCCCTCCAGTGTGGCCACCTTGTCCGCCAGCTTGCGACACTTGCTGTCGGCGGCCGATTTCTCACGGACGGCGTCAGCATGTTGTGTCTGAAGTCTCTCGACTTCGGCAGCCACAGCCGCCGTGAGGGCCCCCGACGCAGTGCGGCTGGCGAAGTCAGCCACCTTCAGAGCAATCGTAAGACCGCGACCCCAACAAGCCGATAAAAAAAAGGACGAAGTCCAGCTCAGCGGACCTGACTTAGCGCCTCCGTCACCTCCTTCAGCCGGCGGGACGCAGCGCCCGCCTCATCCATAACAACCGCGAGGGCCGTCACCTCGCCTCCGGCGCTAAGAGCCCCGCCCTTCGCCTTCGGCACTGCGGCAGCCGTCGTGGTCGCCGCGGCGGGCACAACCATAGCAAGTTGGCCTTCGCCCAACCCTGCGACGTACCAACAAATAATTAATTAAAAAAAATATAAACAAATAAATAGAGCCAACGACTTACCACCGAGATAGTCCTCCACACTAATGTCGGTGGCGAAGTCGGTGACACGTTTGCCCGACAACGGCAACACTAGGGCCGCCTTCGCCACCTCCGCCACTCCGCTGGACGGCGGCACCGCCTTCGCCGACTTCGGGCCTCCGGCGCCTGCCGTTGCCTCCGGCGCCTTGCTAGATGCAGGGACGCCCGACTTCGACGCTAGCGGCGGCCGGCCTCCGCCGGGGGCCGCAGCCTTTGCAGCCCCCCGCTGCCTCTTCGGCCTGGCTTCAACGAGCCTGACAGCCGCCTGGCGCTTCTGAGCCGCTCCCTGGCGATCCTTGTCCATCACTGCTGACACAACAGCAGCAATATTCCGCCCGTAAGGAAAAACCCTCCATTCACGAACCATGCGAGATGTAAAAAAGTCCTCGCCAGCCGCGCGGGGGATAGGAACGTTCCTAGGCCAACAACCCCCGATAACCCTCAGCATCCGAGCCGAAGACTCCCGGAGCTCGGGCGAAGACATCCTTTCCCCCGGGGCCGCGCACGTCCTCATCAACTCTCTAGCAAAACCATCAGAAACCCCAAGTCCTCCCATAGCAGTACCTAATTTTCTCTTTTTAGAGGATGGGGCGGCCGCCGGCGCAGGGTCGTCTCCAGTCTCCACCACCGGTTTCTTCCCGCGGCGGTCCACATCGTCTTGACCAGGGTAGCCGTCATATGGCAATTGATTTAATTCAAAAACCCTGTTCAAACGGTCATTTGATCCGCGGATATCCCAGCTGCGCTGGCCCTCTGTCCTCGGCACGTAACGTCCAACGAGCCGCACCGCCGCATCCTCCGCCTCACGCACGAAGGCGGCCGGATCGCGGTTTTGCAGATTCAGGGCGAAGGCGGGACTCCGCACCACTCTTCCGCCATGGAAAGGCATCTGGCGAGGGCACACTTCGCCCAACGCCCAGCCATGCGCCAAGGGCCATACCCCGTACGCCACAAATTCTTCAACCAAGTCGCGCCCACTGCTCAAGCCGGCGGCGCACCGAAGGGCCCCTTCGTCCACATCCTCCTCCGCCACTTCGAAGGGCGGGTACGCTGAGTAAAAATGAGAGCATATTTCGGACACGGGAAGCCCCTCATGGCCTTCGACGGTGCCCTCAGCAATGTAAAACCAAAATTCATTCCAGTTGCCCCACTTGTTGCGGGCGCAAGGCACCAACTCGACTACCTGCATCGTGGTTTTGCCTGTCTTCGGCGTGAATGTGCATGACCCAAACTGAGCAACTTCATCTCCAATCATCCTCTTCTGCCAGTGCAAACAATAATACTTCGCAAAAACTTCGACCGATGGCTGTCCACCGTACGAAGTCGTCGCCCAGACATACTTCGACAGAGCCACTATGGCATTCGGTGTCAGCTGATGTATTTGAACGTTGAACTTGCGCAGGACTTCGCCAACAAATCGGTGCGCAGGCAAGCGGAGTCCGGCAGCGAAGAACGCCTCGAAAACAACCAACTCGCCCTCCGGCTCGGGGACTTCCTCCGTCCCCGGGACTCGAGCAACTCCGCCGCCGAAGTAACCCAACCGCTGCATATCTTGCACGCGGACCGACGACATCCGCGACACGCCAAAATCAACAGAATCGCCGGCACGCAACTCCTCCGCCATTAAACTACTCAGCGTCTCTTCAGACGAGGCGGCGGCCGGCGGCGAGGGAACGGTCGGCGGTGTAGTGGCAGCGGAAGAAGACGAGGACGGCATCGCTACGTACCGTCGGCGGCGGCGGGCGGTCTGCTTCACTCGAGCCAGATCTCCGGCGAACAAGAGCACGGCGGGGCGACGAGCAGCAAGACGGCAGAAAGGGCGGCTAGGGTTTTCGCGGAGCAAGGAAGGTGAAGTTCAAAAATCACCGACCCCCGCCCCCTTTTATAGGCAGGGCGCAGCGCTTCGGGAAACCCGCAATCCAACAGTACGCCGTCAATCAACAGTCATATCAAAAACCCCCACGGAACCACTTCGAGCGAGGGCAGCGTCTCCGCCATCTAGCGACGTCTTCGGCACCAGGTGACTTTGTCGAACTGGTCCCTCGGAGGGCAAATGTTGGGGCGAAGGCAAAGGCGCCACCCTTCACTCGAAGCCTTCGCTGCAGCAGCTGAGCTAACACAGACAACGCAGGCAGGGACACCCTTCGCATGTACCGCGCCAGACGAAGACCGGCGATGAAGGGCATCCCACTGTGCGGCCTCGTCCAGCTCAGAGGCCCACGTGCGATCCGGCCCATCGTAACGGGCCCCGCGTGGCCGCTGTGCGTTACGGGCCTAATTTGTAAAAGCATCCCTGTAATTACGGTCTGTAACCCTGCTTTATGGGAATATTCTGGGGATAACCTAGGTAGCTGAGGGCACATGCGTCCTTAGCTCAAGGCGCTGCGCGCTCAGGTACCTATAAATACCCCCGCACAGTGCCCGTGAGAGGCCAGATGAACAGTGCTTTTGCCATCACGTGCTAAAACCCTGTTTGTGCTAACATTCCCCCCACTGTTGGATCGACTTGTGCCCGTGTACAAGTTCCAACAGCTGTGTTCAAACTTTAAAATGCAAATACATAATGTCAAAGTACAAATACAGAACGTAAGCTGGTACATATAACAGGAATAAGGAGAACTACCTCCATTAGGTCAGCTTGGTGCCTACAAACACCTAATTGCAGTGAACCTATAGGTACAATACCCGAATTCCTTCTTTCTTTGATGAGATGTATTGACCTATTACACAAACCAGCAAAATCAAAGTGCCCAGAAAGAATATTGGTCTGCTTAGCTTCATTGTTGTCGCCCAAGTTCCCAGCAGAACAAGTACAAACAAAAGGTTGCTCCTTCCTCAAGCTAACAATAGCTCTACGTGTTCTCCCAAGAGAAGAGCTTCGGTCACAACCACCAAAGGAGTCAGAAACAAACAATGTGAGAACAAAGGGAGCGCAAAGGGAGGAAGAAGGGGACGCGCTTCGGGAGCAAAGGGAGGAAGAAGGGGATCTGAAAGCAGGGATCTCATACCTGAGAGCACACGGCGGGTTGGTGCCATCTCCGCTGACCGAGGCGGTTGAATCTCTGCGCCATGCCCCTGCTAGGATTGCTTGTCGCCATCTCCCTCAACGTCGTTGCCACCACCTCGCCCAAGCACGGTGGGGAGTTCGGGCATGGGCGCGGGGTGCAGGCTCGGACTGGCGCTGTACACCATGAGCTCTGTCCTCGTCTTCGCCACGTGGACGCTGGTCGGCTTGGCGCCGTGCCAGGACCTGGCGTCCGTGGCCACCGGCCCCCCGTCGCACCGTCGAAGCAGGCGCAGTGGGCGGTGCCCATGTCCGCGCTCCAGGAGCGGATCGTGCAAGGAAAGGGGGAGCAGGGGCACGGTGAAGCTGTGGTGGACGCCCACGTTAGAGACTTATGAAGTAGTAGAGATTATGATAGTCAGAATACTGAAATAAACAAAGAATTGAACCATTAAGAAAAAAATACCTTCTCCGGCTGCAATAAGGGACAAAGCATGTGCAGGAGACAAGACGACTTCTTTTATGCCATCGACCAGTGTTCCCTGGTAATAAACAACCATTGTACTGTCAAAACCATCATATGCCAGTTACATTTAGAAATTTCAGCTTATGTGTTAGTTCCCATTAAATCAGTTTGAGATTCTATTAAATTCATATTTGAGACACTCTCACAATTTAAGGTTGTTGCATGTATATACTTCATATACTAATAAAAAAATATTCCAAACCTGAAGATCCTCCTTATTCTGTAAGTTCTGACCTGAAGGATTAAGATCATTTACAACCTATAAAATAGAAGAATCATATGCAATTCAGTTGATAACTTGATGAACGATAGTTATAATAGCCAGTGAGTGCAATTCAAGATGTTATTGCGATGTGCACCTCCTGCATGACCAGATCACGAGCAACCTTCATGGAGTTCTTGCCCACCATCCCGGCGAGGAGGTGCTAAGCGCCAAGGTTCGATGTCAATGATGACCATGGTGTTCCTGAAGTCCACCGTCCTGTCTTGCCCATCCATCAACCTGCCGTCGTTGAGGACCTAGAGCAGGGTGTTGAACATGGCGACATGGGCCTTCTCTACCTCATCAAAGAGGATCACGCTGTACGGCCTCCTCACTTGTTCAGTCAGCTACCCACCCTCTTCACGGCTGATGTAGCTTCAGTCATAGGTAAAAAAATTCCAGCCCATGTCAGAACACGAGTCCATCTGATAACACAGTTAAAATACAACATATAGCAAGTGTTTAAGGAGAACTGTAGTTGGGACAAAGACGGTATAATTTTCATCCGTGTTTGATTGTCGTAGAGTGCTGTAGGACAAGCACAAAATCTATAGAATTTTACAGCATGCCCAGAGCTATGATCTTGAGAAGATAGCCACTGCCCCGGAAGCATCAATCACACAGTCACCTTTGTGAGTGGTGTTGCTGGCTGGTAATCTACTATGAAACTGGCTAACACACTATAGAGCATGACATGTCCGAATATAGAGCACTAACACAATAACACACCATGAAATTGTCTAGCAAGATCTGTGACATTATATGAACTTAGGAACTAACATAGTCATCTTTGTGCCATATAAAATTTTGGACCATAACTACAAGATCACACAGTCACCGATTAAGTAACCCAAACGTAGGATATAGACAGAGCAAGGGTACCTTATTTTCCTCTAGGACTAACCTTATTTTCCTTATCTTTGTCCCTCCAGCGACTCCATAGTTGGGTTGAATTTGGTTCTCTTTCATTCACGACGTCTAGTTTCACCATCAAGCACCAAAGCCCCAAAACATCTTTTATTCTTCATATTGTAGCCTAGGTCTTGCACCAGTCCTTGATGTTTATGAAACATCTAAGCAGATACCCTATGAAACAGGATCCTTAAATAAACGATCAATCTTATAAATCATTGTATGATATTAATATACACCTAACAAATACCCTATTAATGTTTCTCTAGAGTGCTAACCGTATCTTACCTCACCTTCATAAGCCACTGAGAAAGGGTTATTTCAGTATCAAGGCCTTGCTTCTCTACACCAGCCAAAATCTACTTCAATATGACAGTATCAAAAATAGCATTAACAACGAGAAAATATTAAGTTATAAACAACTTATTATTATTGTTGATGCACCCTTCATCTATTCCAAGTTGATAGCCGATATTTAATCGATTCATCAGACAAGAGAAAGATGTGGTAAACCTTCACGTATGACTGATATGTATATATTTGGATAGAGATTTGCAACATATTCTAAAGTCCAGGCGGAATCTTGCTTTTACCATGAGAATGCCATAAATCGTGAAAGTAATTCAAAAAAAACAAGAACCTAGTAACTTATTTACACGGATCAAATGAATAAGCATTAACAAAATCTGTCATAGATGTAGGAGTATAACCAGGATATAAAGCTATATAGAACACGACATGCTTTAAGAAACAGAGCTGAGACATTGGTTTTCAGCTATGTTATGCAACATAAGAATGTTATTGACGGGTTCATCGACATCACCACACCGATCTGCATGTAATGAGCCATCCAGATTTTAGCCACAACAACAAATCTACATAGAACATAGACATAGTGGAGCCTAATCTTACATCTGACCATAAAATGGTGCAAAGTAGCAGTGCCCTCAAAGACATTTCCAAATATATCTATATAGATGATGTAGCCACTAAGGTAGGGACTGTGAATACTTTATGGTAGTACAATTTGGGAGTATTAGGGACATGTCCACAGAACAAACAGGATAACTTATTGAGCTTGGGTAAAATGTGTGCCAATACTTGTTTCATTGGTAAGAACTTGCATTTATGATAACAACTGAACATCATTTCATCTAGATAAGGAAAATAGAATAGTGGAAGTTCAATAAAAAGTATGCTAGTGAAAACGAAGTACACACCTATCCACAAGAAGAAAAACTTCAACAAGTTTCTGTGCAGTTACTTGCAAATTAAAGGGATTAATAGACCAAGAAAAATACAAAACTAAATATATCAAAAAATGGAAGAGCTCAAGAATTTACATGCTGACCAACGTCGATGACATGGACTATTGGACTGTTCGTGAAAGAGCTCGTCATGGCTGGGCACCCATCATTCTCATCCTCCCCATTGGACTGTTCGTGAAAGAGCTCGTCAAGGCTGGGCACCCATCATTCTCATCCTCCCCGGGATGAAATTGTTCCTTCTATTTAATCAGAGAACAAATACAGCCCATTATTTTCAAGAAAGTACTCCAATTGTACTACCTAACTCATAGCGCTGGCAAACAATACGTTTTGAGAACATAATGGTGGAAGACACCCAAATGAAAACCCAATGATAAAATTCATTTGCAGGGTACGGATCAAGAAGTAATCAACTGATGAGAATTTTTGGTCGTGCTTGACCTCGCCAGTGCAAGCAAACCTTGCCTTGCTGGAGCCAAAATAGCTTTCCTAAGCAAGCAAGCAAAAGCTTGATAGCTCAAAGCTCCAAAAATACTCACCCAGCAACTAAACAAGTATCCTCATCCGTTTCATCGCTTAGTAAGACGAGGCAAGCTCAAGCGCTAGAACCAAACAAGCCCTGCATATCTCTGTTATCATCTCATATTCTGAATCTAATGTACCATACCATAAATTAGATATTACACGGTAGTAGTAGCAGGTACAAATTACTTGTAAAAGAAATAGCTGAACCAGATCATGAAGGATGCGGGGTGCCTTTCATTCTTTTTTGTTAGTATTAGCACTGTAGCTGGTAGTACGTTACACACTATTTGTGAAATAAGTAGATAGATATATATTAGCAAACCAAATAGGCAACAGTAGCAGCTCACTTATATATTTATGTACTTATCTCTACTACCATAAAGTATTCACATAAGCACTTGAAATGCTCTAGAAATGTTTTTATCTGGCCTCTTTTTAGTGGCATGAGCATGACAATGTCAATGATTTTGAGCAATCACACTTAAAAGCTCCAGAATTTGAAGTGAGACGTAGACAGTTCTATTTATGTCTTGCTAGTTTAAAGTCTACCTTAGTTCTCACATCGCCTTCCTTTGCAGCTTGCCGTTGAGTCTTTGCCAAACGCTCCTGTTACCGAAGTAAGGCTTGAAGAGAAAACGAAAGCTTCGACTGACACAGAAGCTGCTCCTGAGGACATCGATGACGTTATCGAGCTTCCTCATGTGCCTACGAAAGTGCCAGAGAGGCCTGAAGCTCCAGGAAAAAACAAAGGTTTCGATCTCGTGTTAGTATCCCATTCTATATTTTTATGAGGTACCCCTTTTTTGGTTTATATGGTGCATTGATGATATATTTTCCGAGGACAGTTTTGGAGGAGCCGCTACCTGCATAAGTGGATGGAGCTGAGTTGAATACGATTCACAATACATAACAATGTTTTAAAAACAAAATACAAGGAAAAAAACCTAGGAGGAACAAGGTACCATGCTCAAAATATTTCATTTTCAAGTAAGAAACACTTATTATTTATGATGCTAGTTGTCCAATGTCATAAAAACATACCTCATTAGCCAGTCCAAATAATACATGGTATGCTGCTCTATCTTTAAGCAATTTGACCCTCTCCTCTTTCGTCTTCTTTGCAATATCAATTACCTTTCGGTTAAATAAAGATCCTTAACATATTTCTTTTCCTATGCTTGTATTTATTTTATTACACTTGGTAATCCTGCAATCAATGTTCTGTTTATGACATGTATTCTGGATCTTCTATTATACTGTGAATTTTCATATTACATAATATGTATTGTGAATCGAGCGCGGCGCGGGGAGAAGGGCAATGCCATGGAATACACAATATGTTTATGACATGTATTCTGTACTGGTCAGCCATAAATCAAGACCATGATAATCTACTACCAAACAATAGCCTTTGAAACAAAACATAAACATTAAGAGTTTTTGGTGATGATACTTCACAGTAGACAATTGTGCTAGTGCATCATGCAACAGAGCTTAAAAACAAGAAACTACTTTGATATTTCAATGTAAAAAAGGTATACCTCTTTCGCTTGCTTTGAATTGAGATTTGCTTCATTATGATAATCCATTCGGTCACTTCGTAATTCTCCAGGCTGTAGTGAGAAATAATGGAGGCCTCGTCAAGGAGG
The DNA here is from genome assembly GCF_902167145.1 of Zea mays. Taxonomy (NCBI): domain Eukaryota; kingdom Viridiplantae; phylum Streptophyta; class Magnoliopsida; order Poales; family Poaceae; genus Zea; species Zea mays. The sequence goes on from NC_050099.1 coordinate 211,807,327, forward strand.
CCAAGGCCATCATCCGTTTGTTCCCGATATGGGCGGCATGCCTGCTCTACGCGGTGGCGTACTCGCAGTCCTCGACGTTCTTCACGAAACAGGCGTCGACCCTGGACCGATGGATCAGGAGGCACGTCCAGGTGCCACCTGCTGCGCTGCAGAGCTTCATCAGCGTCACAATCGTGGTCATCATCCCTATCTACGACCGCGTCCTCGTGCCGGTACTCCGGCAAACCATCAGGGATCACCATGCTGCAGTGCATCGGCACGGGGATGTTCCTCTCGCTCTTGTCCATGGTGATCGCGGCGCTCGTCGAGAATCGGAGTTGCGATCTGGAGGCCGCCACATGGAGGCTCTACCCTTCCTAAGGGAGAGCCATTCGATGCTACCTCGTAGACCTACGATCTATCCAGGCACGAAAATGGCGTTGGTGCAGGTGTGTGTGTGCGCGTGGTGCGGTGCAAGGGGGGAGGGGAGGGGAGGTGGACGGCTTTGGAGGGGAGGTGCATTGTCTCTGCCGGTGGGGTGGGGCAACGGGATGGGATTTCCGGTAGGGGTCGACAGCGGGCGGTACAGACGACCTTCCATTGCGCGGATCCACGGCATGGTACAAGAATTCCATGGATGGCGGTCAGAGGAGTAGATGGCGCACCTTCCATGGATGGCGGACCTCCCAGTAATGGGGACAGGAGATCCGCGGCAGATGGACCCACAGCACTCCACGCCGCCGCGCCCAAGCCGGACTACGCACCGCGGCGACTATCTCCCTGCTCGGCGATTTCATAGCAACCGCGGGCGTTGCTCGTCCCTTCCACCTTGGTGTCGCTACCCTCCTCGGGCTTGGCACGGGCGGGCTTCGCGGGTGCGAGGGCGACACGGAGGTGGATTGGAGCCGCGAAGGCCATCGTCACGCGGGCCTCGTCGACGTCCTCGTCGTCGGGCTTAGCACGAGTGGGAAGCGGGGGGCGGTGAAGGCGGATCAGAGCCGCGGAGGGTCGGGGACTGCGGGGGAGGTTTGGGATTGGGTACAACCGTGAGGGTGGGTCGCGGGATCAGACGGCTGGTGGGATCGGACGGTTGAAAAGCATAATGATAAAACGGATGGTTGAGATTACATAACGGCAGAACGGCAGGCTACCCTCGTAGCCTTAATAAGTAGTAGAGATATATGCCTTTTTTCAACCAAAAAATTTAGCCCAAAATACATTTTAGTCCAAAAATATAGCCCAAAAAACCTCCTACTTGCACCGATTGAGCCTGGCGCTGACGGCATCCCTCAATTTCTCAAGTCACGAGAACATAGACTCTTTCAATTATTTCACAAACCTGCGCGGCTGCGTTTCCTATGTTGCCAGCGGCGCGGCCGCCTCCATTCAGTCCTCTATCTCTCTCCACACCTTCAGGCTCTACGAATTCGGCAAGGGCACAAGGCAGCAACCTCCGAGGTGACCGGGCGGGCTCTGACTCAGGCATCCGTCACCGCCAGTCCGGCCTCCACCTCCACCAGTTCGCCTCTAGCGTCCCTGTAGCAATGACGCACGCGGCCTGCACTAGCGCCGCGCCACCGCCCAAATCTACCTCTGCCATTACATCTTCTCCCAAACTATACAACTTTCTCAACCTGATTCCTTTTCTTTTCTTATTCATAGGCGAGGGCGGAGCGTCTCCCTAGCCAATAGACAGCGACCACCTGAGTGGCAAGCGCTGTGTGCTGAGTGCTTCTCCTCTATTCTGAGTAATTGTTCCTGAACGTCTGATTCATTTTCCCTATCTACCACAGTTCCATTAGATTGTTTTAAATGTTACTACCCCTAAAGTGCGAAAAAATAAAAGACGAGTAGTACATCGTTATATTTGTAGAGTGTCCCGGGGCGTTACTTTTACGGAGCTCCGCCACTGCCAACGGGTTGTCGAGTTGAGCATCGACGGACGGAACGCATGCAGGAACTATGCTATGCGCGACACAACAGGGACTGGGCTAGAGCGATGAGGCGGCCTTACCAGGCGGGGAGCAACGTGAGCAGCTTGCTAGGGTCGAAGAAGATGGCCGGAGAAGGCACGTGAGGCGGTGCAGCGGTTCCGCGGCGTGCACAGGAGCAGGACGACACACGAGGAGGTTCCTTGGTGTAGGGGTTGTTGTGGTTTTGTGGAAGAAGAGAGGGGGCTGGGCGAGGTTCACGAGTCACGACGACAGGGTGTGTTGTGTGTATATATAGTATACAGAGAGAAAAGGGTGTGGGAGGCGGTTGCCGATAGGGCTGGGAAAAAAGCTCGGGCTCGGCGAGCCGGATCGAGCTCATCGCGGCTCGGTCAGGCTCGAGCCGGCTCGCGAGCTGCCGGCGAGCCGAGCTGAGCCGGTTTAGCAAGCTCGACAAAATCCCGAGCCGAGCCGAGCCAGCTCGCACAAGCTCGCGAGCCGGCTCGCGAGCCAAGCCCAACAGTAACAGCGTAAGTGCAGCCCAATAGGCCCACAATGTAAGTGCTGAACTTTGAAACGCCTAATGCCTAAAGCTCAAGCGGTCAAGGCGTCAAGCCGCCCCGCCTAAACCACCTAACCCTAACAGCTCGTGCTCGGCGGCGGCGCCTCGGCGGACGGCGGTGCTCCACTGCTCCTCAGTCCTCAGCTCCACGGCGGTGCTCCACTGCTCCTCGGCAGGCGCTCGTGCTCGGTGGCGCCCGGCGCTCGTGCTCGGCGGGGCTCGTGCTCAGCGGCTGGCGCGAGCGCGACTATGAGTCCGCGACCGCAACCGCTGACGCCTTGACGGAGTGAAGGCTGACGAGTGACGACGCCAGGCGGGCGCTACTGCGAGTCTGCGCCGTGACTGCCGCTGGCCCACTGTGCGGTCGTGCTGCTGCTGCCGTGCGGTCCGGCGTTCTGTAGACAGCGCCCCGCCACGCGTGGACGCGCGCGCGGCCACGCCGGCACGCCGCGTCGCCGCCTGCCGCCACCCGCCACCCGCCTGGCCGCCTCCCTCTGCCTAGCCAGTGGCCGCTGGCCCGCTGCCTGGCCCAGTGCCCCAATCTGCCATCAGCCGGCTGCTCTGCTCATCCACCGCTCGCCTGCATGACCGGTTCCTCATCCACCGACCACCGGTGAGCATCGTCAATTCTCATCCACCGCTCGAGTTGTAGTTAACACATTATGTAGTTTGTTCAGTTTTATCTTGCAGACTTGCAGTTGCAATTAACACATTATATATTCTTGATCATAAATTGCTAGGTTATGGAATCTGGTGTGCAAGGGAAGGGGGTGAATCAAAGTAATGAGATAGATTCAGAAAGCAATTCATTTGACAAGAACGATGACATGTCTAAGGATGAAATGACTGTCCTAGGTGGGAGAGAGATTGATGTTGTGGAATCAAATAATGATGACAAAAGAAAAGCCAAGAAAAGGCGTAAGGGGGTGAAAGTAAAGGATAACAAATCTAAATCCAAAGTGTGGGAAGTTTTTGATAAAGTGACTATTGGAGATGCATCCGAGGATGGAAAGAAGACATTAAAGGCAAAGTGCAAGTATTGTAAGAAAATGTATGCCTACATGCAAGGGTCAACGACATCAACATTATCGAGGCATATGAAGAGTTGTGGGGCATATTCAAAGCATTTGGAAAAGAAACTAGATCAATCTCTTCTCAACTTTGCTCCTTCAAATGCAGGTGAATCAGGTTCTGGTCTCCCTACTATCACATCCCCTAGAGATTATAATCATGAGCAAGTTAGAAAATTATTTGCCAAGATGATTATAGTTCATGAGTACCCATTTAGAATGATTGAGCATACATGGTTTAACATTGTCATGAAGTATTTGAATCCACAATATGAGTTCATTGGTAGGAAAACCATTAGAGCAGAATGCTTGAAAGTGTATGAGTCTGAAAAAGAAAAACTATCAAAGGCCCTTAAAGGAGTGGATTATATTTCATTGACTACTGATCTATGGACTTCAAATCAAACATTGTCCTATATGTGTTTGGTTGCACACTACATAGATAGTGATTGGAAAATGCAATGTCGTGTGCTGAATTTCTTTGAATTAGATCCTCCACACAAAGGACCTGTGATAGGGCAAGCAACCTATGAGTGTGTTACAACATGAAAAATAGAGGATAAGATTATTTCTATCACTTTAGATAATGCTGCAAACAATGATGGTGCTATCCGTGGTTTGAGGGCTAGATTTGCAGCTAGACAAGGTAATACATTCAGTTCAAAATATTTTCATGTGCGTTGTTGTGCACACATTATTAATTTGGTTGTCAATGATGGAACTACTGCTTTGGCTTATTTGATAGACAACCTAAGGTCAACTGTGAAATACATTAAGAAATCCCCATCTCGTATGCATAAGTTTGTAGAGATTTGTAGATCTCTTGCATTGCAAATTGGAGAGGGCTTGAGTCTTGATGTGTCAACTAGATGGAGTTCAACATACACGATGTTGCGTACTAGTATAGCTTACAAAGAAGCAATTCAAACTTATGCTGATGCTGATTTGAATTATAAATGGGAACCTACAGAAGAGGAATGGGATTTATTTGTTGCAATTGAGCCTATTCTTGCCTCATTAGCTAAAGTAACCACTTCATTGTCAGCTTCTACATATCCTACTGTAAATCTTTTTTATCCTCACATTGTGGATGTCAAGATTGCATTGAGGGCAGCAATGAGTTCTAGTAGTTTGCATTTGAGAAAAATGGGTACTGCGATGATGGAGAAGTTCAATAAGTATTGGGAAGAAAAAAATAATGTTATGGTGATTGCTACGATTCTAGATCCTAGGTATAAGATGAGGTATATCGAGTGGTGCTTTGGTAAAATCTTTGATGGTGACCAAGTTAGATTTGAGATAGATGAAGTTCAAGGTGAGTTAGAAAAATTGTTTGAGGACTGTGAGCTGCAACATAGAGAGAGAAAAGCTGCTCAAAACAAAAATAGTGCTAGATCATCTTTGGCTAATGATAGAACTTTAAGCTTGCCTTCTGCATCATGTGAATTTCAGTCATTTTTATCATCCACTGAAGCCAACCCATCAAAGAGTGAGTTGCTTATCTATTTAGATGAGATGAATGTTAGTCTAGCAGACAAGGAGTTTGATTTGTTGAGCTGGTGGAAGGTTAATTCACATAGGTTTCCGGTTGTCTCAAGGATGGAAAAGAAATTCTTAACTGTACCAGCAACATCCGTCTCCTCAGAGTCTACTTTTAGCACAGGGGGTAGAACTTTAGATGATTATCGGAGTTCTCTCAGCCCTTCTATGGTGGAGGCTTTGGTATGCTCCTCTAGCTGGATTCGAGGGTCGCATGATGGAAGCATGACATATGTGGTTAGTTGCTCTTTTATTATTTATTAGAGTGCATTTCTTATGTTCTTTTCAGATTTTGAGTGAAATTTGTATTTTTTCAACAGGTACATGATGATGAGGACGACATGGAGACAATCTAATTTCCAAAAAGCTTTGTGCAAAGCAACTAATAATAGTACTTGTACCATTATGGCTTGTAGTTGTAGACTTGTAGCCTTGTAAGATGCTTATGTATATTTGTTTCCTTGTTCAGGTGTGTAATGATAATGAAAGTGCTGGACTACTGGTTGCTGGATGCTTTTGGAGTTTTGGTGGAATGGTGGATACAACTATACAAGATTACAAGCAGTGAAGTTGAAGTTGCTGGATGTTTTTGGCCTTTTGAAATATGCAAGTTGATGAGTGCTTTTGACTTTTGGTTGATATATGTAATATGTTGCTGGAGTGCTGGTTGATACTTGATACTTTTGATAGCATATGCTTGTTGTCGTTGAATACCTGACAGCTTGGCTGCTTGTATTTTTATATCCGTGGTGTAATATGTTGTCAAACCCTCAAAGTAATTTCCTTTTATATTGCTTGGATGGTTGTATTTTTATCAAATGAATTTCCTTTTATAATGCATTCACCAGTCATGCAGATTTTGTGTATACTTGTTTTGTATTTCTATTGATTCCTGTCAGCTGATATGTGTGATGGGCGGACAGGCTCGCGAGCCAGCTCGAGCCGGCTCGCGAGCCGTACCCGAGCCGAGCCGAGCCTATTCTGGTAGCTCGGCATACAGGCGAGCCGAGCCAGGCTCGAGCCTTTTCACCACCGAGCCGCACCGAGCCGAGCCGAGTCTGGCTAGGCTCGGCTCGTTTCCAGCCCTAGTTGCCGATCTTACCGCGGATTGTATCGGGAGGCGGGGCTGGGCGAGGTGAGGTGGTTGCGGCTTCGAGCCTGCGACCAAGTCAGACACGCGCGCGAAAGGGACCAGTTTACTGGCGCACGACTGTATGCGGGGCGACGCGCAGCATGCATGGCACTTGGTGCGACCGCACACCGGGAAGGTGTGGTGATAGACAAGGTAAACGACAAGGTAGACAATGGTGGGGTAGATGGTGATAGAGAAGGGTAGACGAGGATAGCAGACGTGAGCGAGAAGTATATATATATATATCTACTACTTATTAAGTAAGCAATAGTAGTCTGCCTCTGACGTGTTCTGCCTCCACCGTGTTCTGCCAACTGCTGTTCTGCCTCCACCGGTCCCGCGCTGCGCAAAAAGCTTATCTTAGTGTCGCACCAGAGCAGGAGAAGTCAGACTGAGCAACAGACTATCCACAAAAACGCTTATAAGACACGTTCCAACTCTCTCAATAGCCGGTATGGCACTAATCAAACAAACCTCATAACAATGCATGTGTCCTAGCGATTTGTGAGGCCCAGCGGTTTCGTGTGGCCCAGCGATGAGTGTGGCCCAGTGTCCCTCGCACAACGATTTGTGGTTTACATCATGCAGCACAGCTTCCCGACGCACGACGCCTGTCATCCTCTTCGGCAACCTCCGCCTCCGCGACGGCGCCGCACGCACGAGCTCCACTCCCGTGACCTCCTCCCCCACGACCTCAACCGCTCTGCCAGCTCTGCCACTTCCGCACGCTCCCTGTGAACGCCCTCACTAATCGCCCATGGCGAAACCCCTCGCCCCACCCCATCTCTCCTCTCGATGTGTCGGAGCTCACCCCTGCGCCCCCAGTAAGCCATCGCGCGCCGTCAGCTCGGCTGCAGCGCCTGCTCCTCTTCGGGGCCAGCTTCCTCTGCGGCGTACTCGACGCATCGCAAGAGATCGGGGTCGCAACGCCGGCCTGGTGTACCACAACAACCGCCTCCTCGTCGTGTCGGAGCCTCGGAGGATGACCTCCCGTACCAATTGCGTGTCACCGCCGACGGCGACCTCGAGACTGCCAGGCGCTACGACTTCGGCGGGCAACTCGATGCCACCATGATCGTGCACCCCAAGCTGGACGACCTCACCACTGATGGCCGCAAGTCCCCCGACATCGAGATCCCTATCGACGCGCCCACCATGATGTAGGACTTCGCCGTCACCGAGACCACACCATCATCCCGGACCAGCAGATCGTGTTCAAGGTTTAGGAGATGGTGTTGGGCGGCTCCCCCATGGTGTACAATAGGGACAAGACCGCCTCTTCCACCTCCCCGCGCTTTTGCTGATCGACCTTCAGTTTCTCAAGGTGAGTTTAGTCAAAACTTTCTTCAACAACGCACGCAGGTGGATCCATGGAGCTCATACGCCCGCAGCACGGATAGTACTGCACTTGTGCACCAGCGGATTGCCAGGACTGCCCACCTGTTGTTGCTGCTGCTGCTTGTGTCACTAGCCATTTTTCGGGCGTCTGACTTGGAGGATACGACCGCGACGATGGACGCGCCCAACCCTGGAGTGGCTGCTGGCCCAGGTTTGGATTCCTGCCTCTAGCACTAGCTGTGTAGCTGAATTTCTGTGGAGTTGGTCGGGTGGACTTCAGTAGTTGACTAATTTCTGTGGAGAAATGTCGTGGAATTCTCATGATTTCAGTTGGTATTAGTAAGCGGAGATTTTAGGGAACCAACAGATTTACTTAATATTTGGCTTGCCAACTCTCAATGATTCGTTTAGATTGTTATCTGTCAAGCATCGACAGATTGGTTTCATATTTTGACCACGTTTCTCCTTGTACAGAGGCATGCGTGTCACCAAGTTCTCAAATGGGAAAAAACTTTGGATCTGGGACCTATTACAAATCTAGGTCTGTTACTTTAGTTGTGCTTGGTTTGCTCTTGCTAATCGATATGTATATTCTGTTGGATTAGCGATTGGTTGTAGTATTGCAAATATTTACTTGTAGGATCTATGTACTAAAAGAACCAAAGCGACTTATAATCTAGAACAGAGGGAGTAGCTGAGCTAGGGTAGGTAAATTGAAACGTGCATAGTTTTTTTTTTCTTCACAAACATGCAATTTTAAGTAGATTTCATATCATGCCTACATTAAGTTGGAATGTAGAGGTCCTGAGATTCATATTTTTGGAAAAATGAATTATTTCCCAAAATTCAAAGTTGTGACACAGTGAGTGTAGAATTTCTTTTCTGCTCACCTTTATGCGTGGAATGCTTGAAACTTCTGTACTTCTGAGATTAACTGCCTGCAAACACCCTGTTCACTATTAGTAAAGCCCGGACCTGGAAACACTATTGATTTTCTACAGTAATAATTGGCATGCAGGTACTTCAAGGTGGCATCAGTGGCTAGACTGCTGTTTTTCTTTCCTGCACTAAGCTGGTGATTTGATCTCCTAACCTAACACACTTGCGATATACTTCTCTGAACTTTCAGGAGCAGTGAGATTGAGGATGTTTCATACCTGGAGAGCACTGCAAATAATGTTGAGCTCATAAGTGAAGTTTATCTTCTGCCTTGTCATGATCAACTCGATGACGCCCAGTCAGTTGTAGCTTCCCTTCTCGAACACTGGCAGACCCATGGTGCCATGGACATCGAGGTATTGTGCATCCCTTACCCTGGGATACTCGTAGCTGGTGAAGTACCTGATGTCCGGCGACCACTCGGGGAGCCTGCCGATAAAGACCCTCCCTGGTAGCCCCGGCGAATCCCCCGACTTAACATCGGCCAAGAACTGGTACTTGGTGGACACCTCCCTGAACCGAAGGAGGCTGTCGGAGCGGTGGTCGAGCGTGAACGATTGCTCGCTGGTGGTCAGCACCAGTTTCCCGTCATCGTGGTTGACCGGCACCCAGAGCTGCACGAGGACGTCGTCGTCGCTCTGCATATCCCGGATGTAGGACAGGGCCTGGCTGAACTGCTCCTCCACGGAGGAGGGGCTCGCGCCACCCGTCTGAATCCACCAGCTGGTGTTCGCGGCCGTCGCCGCCGTCGCCGCCGTCGCCGCCGTCGTCACTGTGGTGGCTGTCGCGTCAGCCGAGAAGAAGGCTGAGAGTGGAGGAAACGCTACCGAGTTGGGCGAGCGTGAGACCACCTCGAGCCAGTCGTTGTCGTCAGACAGTAGCTGCTCAAGGAGATCCAAGTCGACGCCCCCGCGCCTTCGGACGTGGTGCGAGCGGAGATGCTCGGAAGCTGTGGGTCTCCTCCCTCTTCCATGCAGATGCAGGTAACTCTCCCTTCAAAACCTGCTTACATAGTTCATCACGAACGCACTGCATCAGTCATCAGTAGTAGCGATGATCTTGGTAACGATAACAACAACACTTGGGCATGCAATGCCAGAGTGTTCTGCTGGTCCATGCACATCTTGTGCTAGGAAACCATTGGGACATGGGAATCCTTGGGAGATTTTTGTGCTGGGCATGCGTGCCTTCGGATTGCAGGGCGTGGGTGGTAAGCAAGATCACATCATTTTCAATGGAAAGCAAGCAGCGAAAGAGATTGGTAGTAAGAGAGTAGCAAGCAGCTCACTGTTAATCACACGCCTGGCGCCTTCCTTCTTGTCATAAAAAGGGCTCCTGTTCTCCTCTCTTCTCTGTGGATTAGCTAGGTAGCACGGTTCTGCTCAGCTCAACTCACCGCCGGAAAAGGCTCAGTGCTCCACCTGAGCATCTAATGGATCCTGCTGCCGCTGTGAGACGAAAGGACAACAAGAAAGTTGCTTGGCCTGGCTTCACTTGGTTTTGCCCTTCATTTTTTGGTGTTGTCGTAACAACAAAAACTGTGGGGGCCACCATGGCAATTTTGTTTTTCTTTAGTTGTTAGAATCTTTCCCTCTCACCGAGGGCCCAGTTGCGCCACGCAGGAATCCAACCATACGTCCATACCCGCTTCCATATATAAAGTCAACTTGCAAGGGTGATTATGCAGCTTCAGAAGGATTCCTTGGTAAGAAATTCTCTCTTGCACAATACCACGGGTGGTTTCTGAGATTTTAAAAAATGGTGGTTGACCAGGTCGTGGGATCAAATCAGTCTCTTTGCGTTTGCGAGGGAAGATTTTTCTTGGTTTATCTTTTTGCTAGACTCAACTCATGTGAATGGCAGCCATCGTAGCTTTGTAATAAAACTCATATACCACACTTGCTTATTTTTGTTCAAAAAAACTGCACTTGCTTATGTAGGAAAAGAAGCTTTCTGAGGACAACGTGAAAGATTTATCAACTGATCTACAAGTGAGGATGAATTTTCTGTTTTTTTCTTCCTGTAGTTGCACATAGGTCCTCAAGGATATGCTTATATCTCTTGGAAAGCTTTTTACTGTTAGATGCAGTGGTAGCTAACTTTCTCGTACAAATTCTGCAGAAAGTCACAGATGACTACATGAAAAAGATCGAATCCATCTAGAAGCAGAAGGAACAGGTACTTTTTTTCATTCTTTGCTTGGAACAGAAACAAAGGCCTCTACTAATTGTTGCAAAAGATGTGGAAAGTGAGGTATTAGGTACTCTGATTATTAACAAGCTTCATGCAGGCATCAAGGTAGGTTCTGTCAAGTTTCTGGGTTTGGTACCATTTCTGTTCTAATTGGAACGACATTCAGGTCTGTGCTGTCACAGCTCCTGGTTTTGGGGAAAACAGGAAGGCAAACTTACAGGACCTCGCTATCCTTACCAGATGAGAGGTAGGCTTCACAGTTGTTTCTTGTGTGCATTTTATTTCTCTGTATAATTAAAAACGACTTGTCTCATCAATTCATCATGATTCAGGTAATAGCTGAAGAGCTAGGAATGAACCTTGAGAATGTTGAGCCTCACATGCTGGGTTCATGCAAAAAGGTATAGTAGATGATTTAAAAGGATTTTTCTACTGACCACACTTGGTTGGATGCTCACTTGATTCCTACTGACCACGGGGTTGGTGATCGACTGATTATGATCGGCATATCCTTCTTTAATCGACATATTTTTTTCTTCTATGTACCTTCTATTCAGGTTACGAATACTGTAAAGATAATTTAGAATTCCTCATACAAATCCTTTAACATCCACTGTAAATATATGGGGAATTTCTAAAATGTGTTTAGATTCATACATGTACAAGTTTGTATTATGTTTTTATGCGTATTTATGAATCTACACATCATCGATTTTATATTGTTGTCTCACTTATTCCTCTTTAAAACACTGATTACCAGTGATCACCACTAATTACTATGCTTGCTTAGTTCTATTTGTTCTATGCTCACAGCTGCTTCAAGCCTTCAACATCGCACTTTCAGATGAAATAGTTAGTTGGGTCGCGTCAATTCTATGTTATATTTAATAAATGCCTGAAAATTGGTAGGAAAATTAGAGCGTAGGATTGGGATTTCAGATACACTAAGCAGTTAGCACACTCTAAGGAGTTCATACATTGGAAACACTTAGGCTTCTATCTATGACATTGTGTCATGCTGGGGATCTCGCTCTAAAAGTTTGCACAGGGAAGTCACTATGTGTATGCCACCACATAACTCTCGGGTACTTGTCCAGGCTTCTTTTGAAACGGCTTGTCCAGATTTCAAATTACCCAAGGTTCAGCTAAATCTTCTCAGAAATTGATATGATGACTGCATTGGTGTAAAATGGAATTCATTGAACATGGAGCTGTGTTTTGCTTTGCTACCGAACAAGGGAGATTAGAGAAGTCTTTGTTTTTGAGGTCGCTTGCCAACAATGTACCTATTTGACACTCCTTTCCCCATATTGCAGGTTTCTGCAGCGCTTGATGCTCTTGTAAATATTGCAGGCGGTAGAATAAATATTCATGTCCTCATGGCTCTTGCAGCATTTGCTTCTATATTTATGGGAAATGCATTGGAGGGTGGCCTGCTTCTTGTAATGTTTAATTTGGCTCATATTGGTACATTTCTTTTGATAACATCTGAAAGCCCCATGTGTTAGCTCCTGTTGTGTGTTTATTAGGAGTTCACTATTCTCGTTTCTTACAGCTGAAGAGTATTTTACAAGTAAGTCAATGTTTGACGTGAGGGAACTGAAGGAAAATCACCCAGAATTTGCTTTGTTGTTAGAAACAAGTGGAGAAGAATCTGTACAGTTTTCAAATCTAAGTTACACCAAGGTTCCTGTGCATGATCTTGAAGTGGGTTCTCATATCTTAGTTAGAGCTGGCGAGGTGTGTTATATCTTGTATAGAATTTAAATCCTTGCCTTTCATATCTTTTGTTTTCATTTCATTATTTCCTACATGCTGATGGTGCTTTTATTCTAGATGGTTAGAAAAATTCTCTCATTTTAGTGCAGTTATTTCAGTACTATTTTGCAATAAGTAATTGATGGCTTATTTTAAATTAAGGATGGACTGAAGAGAACAGTAGAGTCGTACCCCCATCTACAAGCTCAGAATCATAGGAGTATATCAAAGGCTTCAATTTTCCTCGGGAATGGAAATCGTATGAAACTGCCTTCATCCCTTGTGCCCACACATACCCTGTATATTCATAGTACTTTTGTACTTCCACATTTGAAATCCTTACCAATTTATCTATTCATATGCAGTTGCAAAAACAGTACTTTGGGAAGATGCGAAGCAAACTGTGACAGTGCTTCTACTGTTGGCTGTTATCTACTACCACTTATTTACATGTGGTTACACCTTCATCACAGCGATGGCAAAGCTTTTGTCACTAACTGCTCTGTTCTTATTCATTCATGGCATGCTGCCATCAAATCTGTACAGTCCTTTATTCTCCTTTTCATTTGTTGAATTTACCTACTATCAAATGATTAACTGGTATCTTGATCTTTTTCCATCTTTTCCATCATTCCATTTTGTTGAGTGTCCTAATTTACTATATATTTGTTAATACTTTGCAGGTTCGGTCACAAGGTTAAGAAACTTGAGGCCTCTAATTTTCACATCACACAGGCACATGCTCATCATATTGCTCATTCCATTAGTTCGAATTGGAACTCTTTAGTCAGTGCGCTAAGATCTCTTTGTAGAGGAAATGATTGGCTATTGTTTCTCAAGGCATGCTAAGCCCTGCTTCTGTCTGATACTTTCATTAGATTAGAAATTTTGTTACATGCTTTACAAGTCAATTTCCAAATGCCATGTGAAGCATTAGTCATTGTTCGTATACTTTTTATGTTAAAATATCATTGTCCGTTTTTGCCAGGTTTCACTATCTCTGCTGGTTGTCAGCATCCTTAGTTCCATGTCTTCTCAGGCTGCATTTATAATAGGTAATTAAAATCTGTCATTCTTCACTTAGACCCATGATATAAGCAACATGAACACATGACTGATGGTGTGCGAAATTCTTGTCAACGACAGGTACTGCTCTGGTTTTCACAGGCTTCAAAGCGTATGAGAAATGGGAGGACAGCATTGATAGTATGGTGGGCGACGCCTATACCATTCTTCTGCACTTTGGTTCTGCCAAGAAATCATCTAGCTAGAAACAAATGTAGGTGTAACTTGCAGACTGCCAATTGCTTTGTTTACTGATATTATCTTCAGCTCCAGCTGTTTCTGGTTTTCGTTGACCTAAATTTTCTTCTGTATTCATCTGATGGTGTTGTAGAATTGCCTAGCGGCACATATGCAAGTTTTGGACTCTTTTCCTCTTGATAGTTGATGTACAATATGAAGCATCTTCTGGTTGCAAAAAACATGAATGTGCAGTGCTCTTCAAGTGTGCAAGTGCTCTTCAAGTGTGCAGGAATCAGGCTCATACTGCTCAGGAGGTGTATGGGAGGATAACGGGATGTGCAGTGCTCTTCAAGTGTGCAAGTGCGTCTATGGACTGTATGGTTCTTTGGTTTTTTCTGTTCGCTGAGGTGCAAAGTAGAAAGAAAATGCGACCCTAACCTTGCAAGGGAGAATGTATCGTTTTTATGCAACTAAAATATGTGGTGTTATTTTTTATGCACTAACATTTTGTTGAATATTTTGTATACCGTTGCAACGCACGGGCATCTACCTAGTATATAGTATATCTATTAAGGGCCCTGGGCTCTATAAAACTGTGGAGAGCCCTGATCCAAAAAGTCGATTCCGGTTCAGCCCAACCACAACCGGCCAACCCAACCACAATCCCCCGTGCTTGTGCGTACATTTTTTTCCATCCATTCAGCCTAAACTATCACCTAAAATCTAGGATATATTATTCCCCCCAAAACAAACCCTAACCGGCCGGCCCAATTCTCACGCGCTCGCCGCCTAGGAGCATTCACGTTGGCGGCGGGCGGCGGCTCGGTTCCTCTCCTCCACCGCACCTCCAAGAATCCACCTCCACGACTGAGCTGACGGCTCGGTAGCGCCATGGCAGTTCACCGGCTCCAACCTTCCCCATCCGGCCTACAGTGCTCCACCGCCCGGTCGCCAGTGCTCCTCCATGGGCCACGGCTGACGGGTGCACGCACCGGTATGCATCCCTTGCTGCTCTAATTCCCGACGCTCTAGCTCGTGTACCAGATGTGCAGACTGTCGCCTAGCCCTGCTCCGGCGTGAAGGACTTCCGCTTTTGCCCCTGCGCATCCCGCCCTTGGTCGCGCACCTCGGCATGTTCCTCGGCCCGACGGCTACTGTCTTGAGGCATACGGTGGCCGCCCACCTCGTACCCAGTCACCAGATCTCAAGTTCCACCTCAAAATCTAGATCAAGTGAATGCCATGTTTCATCCTTGGTTCAATCGGTTCTTACTGGAATTTGTTGGCAGGGCGACGAGCACCCACCACCGGTTATGTGCACCCTCTCTCCTTCGGTCCTTCCTCCCTTTCTTCCGTGCTAAGCCACCGAGCACCCAAGCGGTTTGGCCTGATGCCACATCTCTGGTAGCTACAAACCTACAAGCTTTGACAAAAGATGTTATGATTAGGCTGATACAAAGTTGTTTCTGCTTCATTATCTCTGTATCATACTAGCACTTATTAGGTTGCAACTTGATTGTTTAGGTACTAGATTTGATCTGATTGTGAATTACCAGATGGTTGGTGCAGGTAGGAGAGGTGGATTTGGTGGACCTAGATTCGATGTGCAGAGAGCGACTTGGAGGTGGCTGACATCTTCAAGCACTGCATCATGCAGTTACAACTACTGTTGGCCATACAGGGAAATGCTGGGCCTATTATACCAATTGTTCAAAGCATGGACCTTGTATAATTACATGTTTTTATCATAGATAGATTAATTTCTGAAATGCCCATAGATTGGTATATTTGTGGAAATTTATTTGCCAACTGTAAGCCCGTCGTGATGCATAGAACATTTGTGGTATAAGATTTTTCTGTTGATGTTTGCAGGTTATTTTTCCAGCACTTGACATTCGAGTGAAAAATGTCGCAGGGACATATTCTCTTGAACATAAAGGAGAAAATGATCTCTTCGCACATCAGACAAGGCTTCTACTCTTTCAGAAGGTTTGTTCAGTTGGTTTTTTATCCTCTAGAATGGTGGACGGGATTTCTATGTCATTGAGATATTTTTATTTGGCCTTGTAGAAAGTCATTTTTAGGAGAATCGTGAACAAAATGACCAGATGTTTAGGCCTGGTTGGAAGGACATTTTTCGAATGAATCAGAGTGAGCTCGAGGCTGAGATTTGAAAAGGTCTCTCGAGATTCTACTCTTGATCCAAGGAGGAAGGCCTATCTGATCCAAAATCTCATGACCAGGTTTGTTATCTAAAAATAAAGTAAATAAGTTGACTGTTATCTCCCCTTAAGAATACAAAAAATAACTCTGTATTATATGTGTTTTTAAATTTGTAAATTTCAGCCGTTGGATAGTTGCTCAGCAATAATCACCACAACCAAGCGTCGAAGGACATAATGGATGTACACGATGACCTGGATGTGTTCCTTCGTACCGAGACCCAGGGAAACAAATATTTGGCTGTGAGCATTACAAAAGAAACTGCAAGCTTGTTGCTGCATGCTGCAATAAGCTATTCACTTGCAGATTCTGTCACGATAAAGTTAGTGACCATACAATGGACAAGTATCTTCACCACAACCATTCATTTTACCGTCCACACCTTTCCTGCTGAGGGATGCTTTCAAGGATTTCATTTTAACATCGAACCAATATCAATTAAGCATGGCATTTTATTTGGAAATAGATGTTTGTGGTGGTGCCATGGACCTGTGCGTCCCTTGTGAAATGAATTGATTTTCTGTCATTGAATTTTCTAACTGAAGCTTTTTCATTCGTTTGATTTACTTGAGCTCCCTTAAGTTGTATTGTATTATTTAATCACAAATGTCATCCTTCCTCTTATAGTTATATAATCAAATATTAGTTTTAATCCTATCTGCATGGTTTACAATGTATTGGTTTGTGTCATTGTGTGAAGAATGTTTGGTGGTTAGTCTGACCACATGTGTTAGTTGAATATGAGTGCCGAGCAGTAGCATGCATATAAGTTCCACTGCATTCAATATTTACATTTTTTTTCTTATTTCCAGGTAACTCAAGAGGTCCACTTATTGACTCTTATGACCATGTAATTGGTGTTAATACAACTACATTAACATGTAAAGGTGAGTCAAGATTCTCTCATTAAAATATTTGTAGTCAAGGTTTTTTTTGTGATGTTCCAAACTGAAAGAGTGCATCCGGGCTGTTGCTGTGAAAGAAAGTGAAAGATGATGAGGCCAAAAAATGTCTTTACTTGGCAAATATACTTCAAACATATTTTGTTATATTGTATCTAAAATTGAGAAACAAATGGTGGTGAGAAAACATTGCTCTTGCATGATTGAATATTATTGATCTTCTAATGCTGAAAGAATGCAACATAATATTCTGATACTTGGAATTTATTTGAGTAATTTTAACTAAACCTGTACGTGCTAATGAGACATGCATAGAATTACTGTTATATAGTTTGGTAGACCTGACTTTGTGATCATTGTTTCCTGGGTATGCTTCTGATTTTTCTGCAATTTATCTGTGCTATACTAGAGTTAATCAGTAGTTCCACTGATTTTTAGTCGTTATATTAATAATTTGAATGCTCATGACCAAAGGTCGTTAGTTCGCTGATGAACACAATTTTCGATGTTAAAAGTGGATTGTTGTTTGACTCTAGTTCTTACATTGTCTTTCCTTTTGCGGATCTTCTTACATGGAGAATAGATATCTAGGCTATCAATGCTGTAATCAGTTTTGATTTGATTTTGATGTTCAAATTGTAAATCTTTGTTGCAATATGCATTTTGTTATAATAGAAACAATATAGAGAAAATAGTATAGAGAATAAATGTCATCTGGTACAATTGTATTAGTCTTATCCCTGTTATCATAGCTTTTGCTTTTCCTTAGCCATAATGAATGAGCAAATTAGCATGGGTACCTTATGCTGATTTGCTTCTGTCTTGATGGTTTATTCTCTCATAGGTTGGTAGATCTGGAAGGTCTTGATGGTCTAATACCTATCTATGAGTACGGAAGAAAAGGCGGGAGAAGTCGGTCTCTGCAGCATCGCGCGTGAAAAAAAATCAGCCAATTCCACGAGCATTGATGTTGTCATGACTTCAAAAGAGGAGAGACCATGCTAAGAATAATGCATTATGACATTTGTCAGGCTTACATATCGACTGTTTGATATGGATAGATGTATAGGTTTATGACCAATCCAGTTCAAAGCAATTGGAGTATAGAAGAAATAAGGAGAAACAGGAAAGCTCTGTACATCTTGCATTTTGCTGTTGTTTGTCGAAGTTTCAATGTCTGTCGCGTGACAAAATATAGTTGTAATTTATATTTTGGCATGCACGAAACAGGTGTATTTATTCATTTTTGAACGAAATTTTATGTCAAATCCTCTATTGCGTTATATACGAAATTTTAACGCGGCATGCACGGAAACTAACACTAAACATGCGTGATTTAAACGTCGTAATTCGTTATGAAACATATCAATGATTTATGCTAAAATTCACATCTATTTACGCTGTTTTGGATCACATTTTACGCAAAAATCTGCCCGAGCCAGACCCGCGCACGATCCGACGTGCGCGATTTTTACGCCGTAATTTTTGGGCCACATTCGTCGTTATAAAACAAAGTTACGATTTATGCTAAAATTTGTATCCATTTACGTTGTTTTGGTTCACGTTTTACGCAAAAATCTGTCCGAGCCAGAACCCGCGCACGATCGGACGCGCACGATTTTTATGCCGTAATTTGTGGGCCCCGTTCGTCGTTACGAAACAGATATATGATTTACGCTAAAATTCATAACCACTTACGTTGTTTTGGTTCACGCTTTACGCAAAAAATCCCCCGATCAAGAACCCGCGCACGATCGGAAGCGCTTGATTTTTATGCCGTAATATTTGGGCTCATTCATCGTTATGAAACAGATTTACGATTTACGCTAAAATTCATACTCATTTACGCTGGTTTGGTCACGTTTTACGCTAAAATCTGTCTGAGCCAGAACCATGCACGATCGGATGCACATCTACCTGCGCGTAGGTATACCTGGCTGGGGCTTCCCGGTACTAATGGAAGCCCTGGGCTTCCATTAGTTTGTCCCTATATATATATACTAGGTCAGTGCCCGTGTGTTGCAACGGAGATATATAATATCTCGATAAATTATATATGCACATATGTGTTATATAGTTATGAGATAGAAGATGACATATGCGAGCTGTCCGAGATGACATCGAAGAGAAACTCGGACCTGTGACGCACGAGCACTCACCTAGTGTATTATATAAGATAGGTCAGTGTCCGTGCATTGCATCTGGAACATATAATATCTCGATAACTTATATATACAAATATGTGTTATACGATTATGAGATGAATGACAACATCTGCAAGCCATCCGAAATGATATCAAAGAGAAACTCAGGTCTGTAACGCACGAGCACTCACCTAATAGTGTATTATATAAAATTTAACAAGAAGATTTAATGGCAAAAATTCAAAATCAATAAATATAAAATAAACATAAGCATAACTATATATTTCATCTAGTTTTTTTCCATAATACGATCAAGATACTCTTGTATATTTCCAGGACTATTAAATCGATGTGTTCCTCTCGTATGTCAACAAATCAATAAATAAATTCCTACGCAGAGTCGCACCATCATGTAAAGAAATGTTATAAGTAATATCATCCTTAACTACAAATTACATATATGCTATTATTCTCACCATACTAAGTTGCGCTTTTAAACCACTGTCCCACCACTCCATAATGTGCAGAGCAAAATGACCGGTATTAAGACTGAAAAGTTACCAACTTTGTTATATTATGAAATTATAAACATAACATCTAATATATATGATATAATAATTTTAAGTAATTACCCTTTTAAGTCGATTGGATCATCAGGTCGAATTGAATATCGCCACATATAAATGTCATGTGACCATCCAATACGTTTGACACCGTATGCAACCTTATATTTCTTCGAAATAAGAAGAATAGCTTCCCAAAAAAAATTTAGTGGTATATCTTTGCACCATTCTGGAGTAGGTGTGAAATTAAACACAGACACAAATTTGTTTGCATGATTAATAACGAAAAGTACATAGCCTGTAGAGTATCTCCATGGCATAAGAACCTGCAAACCATGAGACATTAGAATTATATGTCTGCACAATTTATTTAATTATATAGATCAAAGGAATTCTGACTTACAAATTTGCAAAATGTGATGTAATAATTCATTTGAGGCCAATTATTTTATGTTTTTACCAACTCTATCGCGCTAGGATCCTTATATGACTTCGCTTCTTCCTCAAAACCACACATTTCCTAGAGAAAACATAATAATATAATAGAGAAGTGCCCGTGCGTTGCAACGGAAGATATAATACCATGATAACATATAATAACACGATAACTCATGTACAAATATGTGTTATACTGTTACAAGAAAATGTTTCGTAATCCATTTGTGATCCTAGTCATACATAAATTTTGTTATTTTAATCTAGTTATTTCACCACTATATTGCAATATCATACAAACTTCTATATATGACAATACAATACTCGTGTGTTGCAATAGCATACAAATATTGGATGAAATGTTAGTATGCAACGATAAATAAACAATACATATACTATCATCAACCTCAATGTGTGTAAGTGTGTTATATGCAAAGGGAGCATTGCTCAATCCAGGCCCAAAGAAATGTAGGAAGGTATGATTTTATTTTTGGATAACAATAAACCTACAATCTCAGATGATATGCGATTATATTTTATAATAAACCTATCTTATGTCTCCTTTTTTAGATGAATTAGATCCTTTATTTTTTATTTTTCTTTTTATTAGGCTTTGGTAACGAGAGTCATATATTCATATCGATGCCTTTATCGATTGATCCACAGATACACAAAAGATGGAAATAAGAAAAATAAAAGTACTCATGTAATCAAGCCACAAAATTGCATGAAGACTCCATCTGATGGGGTACAATATATTGCAAAAAAAAGTGCAAGAGTGCGGGGCTGCACCAACAAAATAACAATTGTGTGAAAGAGGAGCCACCTAAAGATAAATCTTGTACAAGAAATATGAGAATTCAATCATAGACCAACTAATAGAATAATCATATAAAAATAACTTTGGCCAACAAGCAATGTTCTTAATTAAATATCCTGATGTTTGCAGCCATATCATTTAACACTATGACCAGATAAGAAGTGACTCAGTACCAGCAGTGGTGAGGTCGCACGTTTCTCAATGGTGAGAACAACACCATCCTTTGTCTTCTACCCAATTGCAATGGATCCCAACTGTATTAGCAAAAGAAATAGCAACATAAGCATCACTTCGTCACGAAACCCCACATGAATCTTGCAACTAAAAGGTCCTAGCATTTTAATACAAGTACTTGTCCTTGAGCTATTCTCTACTTAATGCCAGTGGTACACAACAACCTGACCGACAAGGGATAAAAACTAAAAAAGCTTGGCTTTACATCTTAGATGACATAACACCAAACTAACGAGACACACAACCACAAAACATTGCAAATCACAAACTTAAATTAGTAAGAACAAGTGAGACATCTTCAGAGTCCAGACTTCATCATACAACACCATCCATTCATAAATCACAATAATTTGTTAATCATAAAAAACTCACCTACTCCCTTTCAGGTTTTGCACTCACACAACTGCCAAACCCCCAAATCTGCCCCGCCCAGCCACAAAACACATAACTTCTGCTTACACACAACAAACCCACACACTGCCAGTCGACATCCTGGCATCCTCGTTGCTCAGATTCAATCGAGCGCCTCGCCCTCTAGCTACGACCAATGTTCACCTAAATAGCAAACAACGAAAACCTATTCAGTTTAGGCCAATATGCCATAAATGGCCCTGCAAATAGTCGACGCTGACCATGTGGACGACGCACTGGGCATTGTAGCCAGCGATCTAGAAACGAAGTGTTTTAGAGTCCTTGGAAATTTAATCACAAACCAAAGCAGCAAGCGAGGAGGCGAAATGGCGCGTTGAAGGGATACCAGCTTGGTCGTCTCGGGTAGCACGAGCCACTGCGAATACAACACATCAGCGATGGAGTTCTCATGAAGCGCGCCCGGGGCAAGCTCCACCAGCTGTAGCAGCTCCGGGTCCAGCGTTGCCGCGTCCCTCCTTGTCGGTCCCTAAAAGGGGTGGAGGACATCAGACAACACGACGACGGCCCCATGCGCACGGGAGGATGCTGGCGGCGGTGGAGGCTCGACCACGGCAAAAAAAATATTTCACATAAGAGTAGACCTAGAAACATCATTCATTCAATCGGTCAAATGGAGAGCAGCGGTTGTTTTACAATGTACAAATAACGCGAGACAACAGGCTCCACTACAGCTAGCTACACATCACCATCCCTTGTAATCTTAGCAAACAAACGAACAAATCAACCAGCGTATCGGATTACCACTACTAATCAAACTCTAGCTAACATGCTAGATTTACTAATCAAGTAGCATACAAATTCACATGGTATTTAAGTCAAGGAAAGATTCTACAAGGTGATCAGTTTTTGTAACCCCTTAATATGATAATATTGGGAAAACATTATACAAAGTCTGATAGATTTAGTTTCTCAACAGTGGCATGTGCATTTGCTTAAGACAAAGAATAGTCTCATATATGTTACTCAGTTTAAATGCTGACCTGCTAAATAAGACAGAGTCACAGGCTTTAAGCCGTTTCACACCCACAAAAATACTCCATCCAATTGTTAGAAGATGTCATCTTGGCTTGCCTACAAGGAATATCATGGCAAGAAAAATTTAGACAATATGTTTAACTATTTGGTTATATTGATTTTTACAAAATACTATTAAGTAAATGGTGAGCACCTTGTTCATCATATTCCAATGCCCAACTCTAGGCAAGCAGTCATTCTCTCTGCCAGTTTTATTATACTTGAGCTTCATCATAAGTAAAATATAAAAGACTAAATATGTTGCAAGAAAATACAACTGTTGTTAGTTATCAAACCCACAAAAAGTTGCCCTAGTTTATAAAACAGGAGTTCATCCCAAAACAGGAGTATATTAACTATGACAAAGAAGGGTAATATGAACAATAAAAATGCTTTAAAAGCCACTGCTGCAATAAGAGTGGAGCAACATTGGACCTCTTACCCTTTATATTGTTCTTTTCTCTATAATTTATCTTCATACTCGAGAGGATTTTCCCCCACTGTTTTTGCTAAAAGAAACATGAGTGGGTTTCAACCTACCCAAGGAGCAAGTAAAATTCTTGCCTAGATTGAAGCCAAACGCTCACTGATATTAATGCCAAACTCTTTAGAATATGGATCTTCATGGTAAGAGTTATGATTCACCATTTGTGGGCACAAAAAAGGTTGTCATTTGCATAAGCATAATGAAGTTACAAAGGAAAGGAGAACCCAAATAGAACTAAAACATATCACCTGAATAATGTCACACTCCCAATCATGTGGGTGCTAGCATGTCTCCTCTAAAAGAGCTCTTATCTGACTCTGGTTTAATCTCTTTACCTATGTGCCTCACTATTTTGCAGGCCTAGGTAAACTCAGATTTTTAAGCACGCATTAGAAACATAGGTTCTGCTATCAAAGGTTAGACATGGATAAATCATAGTGTGGAGCTTTGCTAGAAAAGAGCAAGGGTAACAGTTAGAGCCACTAAGGTTACCTCCATTGGAAGGTAACCAAGTTTCAGTGGATGCCACAGCCCACTGATTTTATACTGAGATGGTAGTGAGATAAGTAATAGATAAGAGGTTCTACATGTTATCTTTGGTTGAGTAGGTACGATACAGAACCACTAAACACTAAAAAAGGTAGTTATGTGCATCAAGCATAGTAGCACACACAAAGTGCTGATACATCACTACATGAGAACATAAGGCATCTTCTTGTTTTCCATTTGGATAGCTATATGTGAGATCCTCGACTAAATGAAACTATATGGATAACCATTTGGATAACAGAAGGCGTCACTACATGAAAATAGAAGGTATGTTCCTGTTATCCAAATGATCCTCAAATAAATAAAACTATATGGATAACATATTTTACAAATTTTCTTTGTTCTATACAGGAGGTACATTCCATGGGACTATTTTGAAAAATAAAAAAGATCAACATGCTCTTTTATTTTCAAGGAAAAAGATACTTGAAGTCAATACCTATTGACAACAGCACCAAAAAAACAATTCTACTACTCATCCAGGAGCAGGGAGGATCTTACCTCCAATCCGACTGAAGATTCCTCACCACGAATCATGTTACCCATAGAATCAATTTTAGAAATTGTTGCTTAAACAGTGCGCCTCATCCATCATGACCATCTTAACGTTTGTGGGAGTAGATTCTTAAAGAATGGCAGTGTATCCACTGGATAACAATTGACATGCCTCCTCACGTGTAGTGTAAAGCTTGTCTCTCACATCACCGAGTGTAACTCAATATGGCTCACTCAAAGGAACCTTCTTCTAGAACTTTGTTAGACTGTTACAGAAGAAATATTGGTTAATAGGAATAGCCAAGTTTAGCTATTGTTGGGAACTTGTTCTCAAATGCTATGAATTAAGAACAAGGCAACATAAAATGTTAAATGTTAATGTTCCTCGTCCAATGAAACATTATTCCCTTGAGGATAATGAGCTTTGGACGAAGGTTGATAGCGATATAATTACGAAGGTCATATCTTCGTAATTG
Source organism: Zea mays (assembly GCF_902167145.1). Taxonomy (NCBI): domain Eukaryota; kingdom Viridiplantae; phylum Streptophyta; class Magnoliopsida; order Poales; family Poaceae; genus Zea; species Zea mays. The sequence goes on from NC_050099.1 coordinate 211,831,786, forward strand.
AATTTTAACAGATGACATAAAATATAGAACATCAAAGGTAGATGAATCATAAATAAACCATATTTTATCCATTCATTATATATAAGTGTTGAATACAATTATACCTCTGCCTTGACAAAGATTGATTCTCGAGTGATGCGATAGCAAATACCGGAAAAATCGTGAACAATAAAGGAATATTGTTCACTATTTATAGACACAGGACCCAGCCTGTGAAGAATTACAATCATACCCCTCATAAAAGTTTACAACAATGACTCGAACTTTTATGGGCTAAAGAGTCATTCTATCTTTAAGTCGGTTTGCATTTTCGAAGCTTCATGAACTGCATCCTTCGGTATCTCGTACAAACAGCTTCAGCCGAAACTGCTTCTTCCTGCATGACCTTCGGCGACGAAGCATGGTCCCAACAGTAGCCCCTTCGTGGTGCTAGATCGTTTTTCGTAACGAGCTTGATCCGTGAAAAAAGTATCTCAGGCTTCGGGAAGCCGAAGGTCCAAAAAACACCTTCCCTGAGCTCGTTGCCGAGAAACGATTTAAATAATCCGAGCGCAAGGTGGCCCCGCCATGCAGCTGTTGGGGACTTGTTCTCAAATGCTCTGCCTTAAGAACAAGGCAACATAAAATGTTAAATGTTAACGTCCTTCGTCCACGAAGCATTATTCCCTTGAGGATAATGAACCTTGGACGAAGGTAAATGAGAATATGATTACGAAGGTTAAGTCTTCGTAATTGAATTTTAATAGATTGTATAAGATAACATAAAATAAAGGGTATCAAAGGTAAATGAATCATAAACGAATTATATTATAATATATTGAATCATTGAATACAGTTATACCTCTGCCTTGGCAAAGATTGGTTCCCGAATGATGCGATTGCAATTACAAGAATCCGTGAACAGTAAAGGAATACTGTTCACTATTTATAGACACAGGACACAGCCTGTGAAGAATTACAATTATGCCCCTCATAAAAGTTTACAACATTGACTCAGACCCTTATGGACTAAAAGGTCATTCTATCTTTAAGTCGGTTTGTAATACCGAAGCTTCATGAAGAGGAACCTTCGGCCATCCCATACAAACAGCTTCAGCCGAAAACCGCTTCTTCCTACAAGACCTTCGGCGACGAAGCATAGTCCCAACAGCAGCAGTTACACGTGTACTGGCGATTCACCTTCTCGGGTTCTGTGGCCCAGTGTTCAGTGGATACCAGCTGTTCGCCTGGTGTAAAAATCCTGGCGACTCGCCTTCTTGCCTGCATTACTATATAAACAGACGGGTAGGTGTGAAGTTACCATAGCATTCATTGCTATTTGCACTGTTTTGCTGCCAAAATTTTTAACCATAGCCGAAGCTTGACTCTCAGGACCAAACGAAGCTCCAGATTGAAGCCTGCTTCGTCAGAAGTAAAAGCTTCGGAAGAAAAAGCATTTAGTTCCCAAAAATTCAGAGTTAAATGGCCAGAGTGCGTTCTACTGCTAGGGTTGAACGTGAGGGAGGTGAAGCTGAAGGATCGGAGACTATTCCCATCTCCGAAGCGATGCAACGATCCGGACTGGTAACCCCGGAGGAAATCCCCACTGCTGAGGCAGAACATGCGACTGCCGAAGCGGAAGAAGAAAACATTGAGGAAACTAATTCCGAAGATGACTACCGTATTGCCATGCCAAGTAAGCCCAGCCACTTGGACTTCGGAAAGTCGACTGTTTCGAAGGCTGATCTGTCCAAGATGGTGAAATCAGGTTATTTCAATGAAAGTCAGAAGAAGCTACTTCGCTTCGGAGGGGAAGAAACTACCCCAAAGCCGGAGAAGGATGAAATAGTCATTTTCAAGAGCTTTCTAAAGGCTGGATTAAGATTCCCCCTGCATGGGATTATTGCAGAGGTATTGAAGAGGTTTGGTATCTACTTTCATCAGTTGACTCCTAACGCTATCGTTAGGCTTAGTGTTTATATCTGGGCCCTCCGAAGCCAGGCGGTGGAGCCGTTTGCGGACAGTTTTTGTCGAGTTCACGAGCTGCACTATCAAACGAAGGCTAGAAAAGATGGATTACATGATAACTTTGGTTGCTATAATTTTGCTTATCGGAAAACCACAAAGTTTCCTGTAATCAGCTACCGAAGCAAATGGGCAGCAGGCTGGAAGTCAGAGTGGTTCTATGTCAAGGTTGATGATGACAAGGAGAAGCTTGTGCAAAGTCCGCTTGAACTAATCTTCGGAGAAACCCGACCTTGCTGCAACATGACACCAGAAGGTCCAACCCAACAAGCGTTGGATGAATTCAGAATTATTGCAGAGCATATCAGTACAAGGGACCTGGTTCAGGAGTTTTTGGCTTTTAGGGTTTTTCCTAGTTTAAAAGAATGGGAAATGCCGAAGCTAGAAGGGGAGAAGAAAGAAGGGGAACTTGTGCGGTTACCTTACTATTACAAGTTTAAGAAGTACTTTAAAACACCTTGTCAAGAGTGGTTGGATACAATTGAAATAATGTGCAATGAAATACTCGGCAATTACTCCAAAAAAGAAGATCAGTTGATGACTGCGGCCTTCGGTACCCGTCCGAAGTGAAGACTAAATCGAGTGCTGGACGCCGTGGGTTTTGAATACCCAGACTACGAAAATCTGAATAAAGGTATCGGAGGCCGGAAAAGGAAGAAGATAACCGAAGCCTTAAATGAAGATGAGAAAGACCCATCAAAAGAGAAGAAAATTCCGAAGAAGAGGAAAATGTCTTCTCCGAAGCAAAAAGTATCCGACGAAGAAGAAACTCCCGCATCACACTCTGCCACTGACGTGGAGGAAATTTTGAAGGTAATGACTGAATCCCTGCCTGCGAAGCTAAGTCCATTGAGGCCTGAACTAACAAAGTTTTTTCAGAAGAAAAAGGAGCCCGAAAAAACGAAGCAAACGACTAAATCAAAGAGACAAAGAATCATCGCTGTGACAGAGGTCATTGACAAGACACCACCGAGAGCTTCAGCTCAGAAGATACCAGCGGCTGAGGGAATAACAAATGTTGAAATCACACCTTCGGAGGTCGCGGCTGCCGAAGCTACCTCAATTGAAGATTTGAACTTGGAAAGCACAATCGAACACATCGACAAAATGCTGCTAGACATGGCCACAGAAGAAGCTACTACTGCCGCCGAAGAGACCATGGCTGCAGTGTCGGGGAAAGAAAAGGAAATTGCTGACGAAGCTTCAGAGGACGAGGCCTTCATGTTTCAAAATTTAGTTGGATAAAAATTGTCAAAAAGCGAAATAGAAGAGCTTAAAGAGTATGCCAAATCTTGCGGATATAAACCAGGAGCACTCCTGTTCGGAGGTATTGATGATGAAAAATTAGACTGTATCCGGGATCAAACTGGAGCTAAGGTTATCGGTACTCTGTCAAAGAGTGTCGGTTTTCCGAAGCTAGAAACGGACATTAGCCGCTACCGACGACAACATATCGTTGGTAGTTTGTTTTATTCCAATTTCAAGGTGGACTACTTTTCCCTTGACTTTTATTGTTTTTAATAATGAAGATATGTCTTAACGAAGGTTGTTTTCGTGCAGTGTATGTTGTTGAGCAAAGCTTTAAAAATGCAGCAAGATCTGGAAGACAAGAAACACGAGGTTATAATTGAAAATTTAGAAGGCAAAATAAAAGAGCAATCAGCTACTATTGAAAAGAAGAACTTCAAGCTTCAAGCAACTGAAGGCTTATTGGCGGAAGCCGAAGCTAAAATAACAGAACTGAACACGAAGCTTCTCTGCCAATCTGAACAGTTTGAACAAGAAAAACAAGAACTAAATGCAAAACTTGAAGCCGAAGTTCAACAAAATTCAAATTTGAAAAAACTATTGGCGGGCCTTCAAGACAAATGTTTGGAATTTAGCAACAAATGTATTCAACGACTGAGAAAAATCTTCCACTCAGTTGGAGCTAGCAGTGAGAAATTCACCCTGTCAGCTGAAGATTTACCAAAGACCTTCGAACATATTGAGGGTGAAATTGATGAGCTTGACGAAGTTATAGCCGGGCACAGTGACTTCTGCGCCTGGGTAGCTTCTCGGGGCACTGCTGCGGCTTTCCTAAAAGCTGGCTGCAATCATGGAAAAATTGTCAATAGGCCCAATTTCACTTTATCACCAACAATTCTAGATGACATTCCTGATCTCGCCCGAAGCATTTCTAATAGATTCGTAAAGATGATATGGACAAAAGGCGGGCGAGAAAAGGCTGGAGACGAAGCTCGGAGTCATCTTGAACCAGTAAGAAATCATACCTTGTGCTTACCTCTTCCTTCAAGCTCGATTTTGACTTACAATAACTTAATTCATGTAGGATGACGAAGCCGAAGCCGATGATTAAGGAGAATGACGCCGAAGCCGAGGTCCCTTGAAGATTAAATAGGAGTAGACTGTAGACAGACTCAAGAAACTTTTGAGATAACCTTTGTAAATGTGACTAAACTTGTCTTTAATGAATTCTGTTTATACCTTGTAATATGCTCTTACCCTTCCATTAATGTATGAGAGGTGCTTCGGTGTGGACGAAATTATCTTTTTGAGCCGAAAGCGAAAAAAAACACCTTCCCTTCTTTTCGTACACAGCGAAGCATAAAAAACAACATTTCCCTTTCTTCCGAAGCTCTTCTTTTCGTACACGAAGAAGTACAAAAGACAGTTTTTCCTTTTTGCTGAAGCAACCACTTATGCTATGATGATGGTTATCCTACATATGCCTGGATGAATGTTTATGAATGCAAATGCTATGATGTAATGTGATGTGCAAATGAATGTCCAAACACATATCCGAAGCCATAATCACAGCCGTTATTTCCTTAGAAATAATCACATATCAGCGCTGACTTTTCGTTGTAAGCTCTGCATTCCCTTAGGAACGACTTTGGAGCTTCTTCGCCTTTTACTTTCGGCGGAATCAGCGTTGACTTTTCGCTGTAAGCTCTCCATTCCCTTAGGAACGACTTTGGAGCTTCTTCGCCTTTTACTTTTCGGCACTCGATGGTGCGTTCTCAGCTTTTACATTTACATCCTTGGGGGATTTCACTCTTATAGAACTAAAAAAGGAAATTACATATGATGGCCCCATTAAAAACCTTTCTCCCCCTTCAAAAAGGAAAAGAGTGCCATGAAAGAAAAAATATAAAAAATTACATCAAGTTACACATAATATCGCCGAAGCTCATCCGCATTCCAAGATCTAGGAATGTCGTTGCCATCCATATCCTTCAATCTGTATGAACCGGGTCTTGACGAAGATGCTACCAAAAAAGGTCCCTCCCATTTCAACTGCAACTTGCCCACTGTATCTGAGTTAGCCACTCGCCGAAGCACCAAATGTCCTGGCTCAATATTCTTTAGCCGAACCTTTCTATCACGCCATTTGATTGTTTCGGCTTGATACTTATTGATGTTCTCTACAGCTTGAAGCCTGATCCCTTCTATAGCATCTTTTTCCACAGAATGAACAGCTTCGGGATCTGATTCTGCCGAAGCTACTACTCTTATTGATCCAGTTTTGGCTTCCTCCGGAGTTATTGCTTCGTCACCAAACAATAGTTTGAATGGAGTAAAGCCTGTTGACCTTGATATTGTTGTGTTGTGGCTCCATACCACTTTGATTAATTGATCTGGCCACTTTCCCCTGGGTTGATTGAAGATTAACTTCATTATTCCTGTCATTATAATGCCATTGGCTCTTTCAACGAGTCTGTTTGACTCCGGATGCCTGACTGATGCAAAATGGATCTTCGTACCAATTTGATCACAGAAATCTCTGAAAGCTTCGGAGTCGAACTGTGTTCCATTATCTACAGTGATGGCCTTTGGTACCCCGAAACGACAAACAATATTCTGCCAGAAAAACTTTTGAATAGTGGCCGAAGTTATTGTGGCTAAAGGCTTTGCCTCAATCCATTTAGAAAAATATTCCACAGCCACTACAACATATCTTAAGTTCCCTTGGGTCGGTGGTAACGGACCTAACAAGTCAAGGCCCCACCTTTGCAATGGCCAGATGGGTTGTATGAGCTGGGTTAAGGACGAAGGTTGTTTTTGATCTCGTGCACATTTCTGACAACCTTCGCACTTTTGAACTAATTCTGCTGCATCCGAAGCTGCCTTCGGCCAATAAAACCCTTGACGGAAAACTTTACCAAGTAGCGGCCTAGATCCAATGTGAGATCCACACAGGCCTGCATGTATTTCTTTCATCAATTCTATGCCTTCGGTTCTAGATAAACACTTGAGTAGTGGAGCACAAACTCCATGCTTGTACAACTCCCCTTCTATCATGACATATGGACGAGCTCTTGCCTCTATCCTCCTGTTATAAGTTTCGTCATCTGAAAGGAATTTACCCTGAAGGTAAGAGATGATCTCAGTTCTCTAGTCTGCGCTATATACAGGAGATATACTGAGGACTGCTCTTTCAAGGAGTTCCACTGAAGGTGCTTTTATTGTTTCGAAGAACACATCCGAAGGTAAAGGCAGCCCCTGTGCTGCTGATTTAGCTAGCAAATCAGCATGCTCATTTTGTCCTCGAGGGATATTTTTGACAGAAAATCCTTCAAAGGAAGCTTCAACTTTTCGGACCGTGTCTAGATATTTTTCAAGCTTCGGATCTTTAGCCTTGCAACTCTTGTCGATATGACCCGAAACAACCTGGGAATCAGTTTTAAGAATGGCCCTTCTGATTCCCATTGCTTTTAACTTCCGAAGACCCAAAAGCAGGGCCTCGTACTCAGTAATATTGTTTGTACAACTAAAATCAAGTCTTGCCGCATAACAAGTTTTAATTTTGGATGGTGAGACCAACACAGCGGCTGCTCCTGCTCCGAAGGTTCCCCAAGACCCATCGCAAAACACTGTCCATGCTTCGGCATCTTTATTTGTTCCTTCATCCTGAGCCCCTGGCGTCCAATCGGCGATGAAATCTGCCAACGCTTGAGACTGGATCGAAGATCTATGCACATAATCAATGCAAAATTCATTGAGCTCTGCAGCCCATTTTCCGATCCGCCCAGTAGCTTCTCTATTTCTCATAATATCCTTCAACGGCTGCGAAGAAGGAACAACAATATTGTATGCTTGAAAGTAATGCCGAAGCTTCCTGGATGCCACCAAAACAGCATATAATACCTTCTCCAATTCTGTATAGTTTTTCTTTGATATACTAAGAACTTCAGATACAAAATACACTGGGATCTGTTTCTTGACTTGGCCATCTAGCTTCTCCTGAACAAGTGCTGCACTTACCGCTGAGTGCGAAGCTGCCACATATAATAACAAAGGAGCCCCTGGCGTTGGTGGAGTTAATGTTCTTAAATCAATCAAATATTGCTTCAGTTCCTCGAAGGCCTTTTGTTGGTTTGGTCCCCATTGAAAGACTTCGGCTGATTTCAGCACTTCGAAGAATGGTAAATTTCTTTCTGCTGATCTGGATATAAATCTATTAAGAGATGCCAGCCTCCCTGTCAATCTTTGGGCCCCCTTTTTTGTAGTTGGTGGCTCCATTCAAAGTATAGCTTCAATTTTACTTGGATTAGCTTCAATTCCCTTTGTTGAAACCAAGCATCCAAGAAATTTCCCCTTCTTAACTCCGAAGACACATTTTTCTGGATTCAACTTTAGGCCAGCTTGTCTAAAACTGGCGAAGGTCTCCTACAAATCAGCAATGTGATTTTCCTGTTTCGTGCTTTTTACAATGATGTCGTCAACATAAGTTAGCACATTTCTGCCTATCTGATACTGGAGAACCTTCGCAGTCATTCTGCTGAAACTTCCTCCAGCGTTCTTGAGCCCCTCAGGCATCCGAAGGTAACAATATGTTCCACTTGGGGTTATGAAACTGGTCTTTGGCTCATCCTCCTTCTTCATCCAAATTTGATGATAACCTGAATAACAATCGAGAAGACTCATAAGCTCTGACGAAGCTGCTGCATCAACTAGGGAGTCTATCCTTGGCAAAGGGAATTCGTCCTTCGGACAGGCCTTGTTGAGATCTGTAAAATCGATACACATTCGCCATTTGCCATTGGCCTTTTTTACCATAACAGTGTTAGCTAGCCATTCTGGGTACTTTACTTCTCTGATAACTCCTGCACTAAGGAGTCTTTTGACTTCATTACGAGCACCTTCGGCCTTGTCATCAGACATTTTCCGAAGCCTCTGCTTTCTGGGTCTGAAGGATGGGTCAACATTGAGCGAGTGTTCAATAACATCCCTGTTAACTCCGCAAAGATCATTGGCTGACCATGCAAAAACATCTTTGTCGTTGAACAAAAACCTTATCAAGGTTTTCTCCTGTTCTTCGGATAATTGAGAGCCCAACAGCACCCTCTGCTCTGCTATGTCCTCACATTAGAGCATGGGCTTCGGCTGATCTGCTGAAGCTGCTTTCTCCCTTCTGAATTTGTACTGTTCACAAGCTTCAGCTCCATCTATGTTATGGATTGCTTTTGAGTCAGTCCAGCTTCCCTCAGCCCTTCTGGCAGCTTCCTGACTCCCATGAATAGCAATGGGTCCTTGATCCGAAGGTATCTTCATGCAAAGGTAAGCAGGATGAAGAATTGCTTCGAAAGCATTGAGGGTGCCACGACCAATAATTGCATTGTAAGGGTATTCCATGTCAACAATGTCAAACACAACTCGCTCAGTTCTGGTGTTGTTAATGAATCTGAAGGTCACTGGCATGGTGATCTTGCCCAGTGCTACAATCTGTCTTCCTCCGAAGCCACAGAGAGGGTGTGTAGCATCATGAATCTTATCTTGGCTCTTGCATTTGCCTGAAGGCCTTAGCAAATATGATGTCAGCTGCACTGCCTGTATCAACCAAGACATTGTGGACCAGAAACCCTTTGATAACGCAAGAAATAACCATAGCATCGTTATGAGGAAAATCCTTGAGTTGAAGGTCCTCCTGGGAGAAGGTGATTGGAATGTGGGACCACCTTGACTTGATGAAGGGTCCCTGCACTCCAACATGTTGTACCCTTCTCTGCGCCTCTTTCTTTTGCTTTTTGTTGGCTGGTTCTGAGCACGAACCACCTGTTATCGGGAGCACCAGCTTCGGAGCCGAAGCAGTTCTAGCTCGATCGTTGAACGAAGCCATCAGCTCAAAAAAGTGGAAGTGAGTTCACCCACGGTGGGCGCCAATGTTGGGAACTTGTTCTCAAATGCTATGAATTAAGAACAAGGCAACATAAAATGTTAAATGTTAATGTTCCTCGTCCAATGAAACATTATTCCCTTGAGGATAATGAGCTTTGGACGAAGGTTGATAGCGATATAATTACGAAGGTCATATCTTCGTAATTGAATTTTAACAGATGACATAAAATATAGAACATCAAAGGTAGATGAATCATAAATAAACCATATTTTATCCATTCATTATATATAAGTGTTGAATACAATTATACCTCTGCCTTGACAAAGATTGATTCTCGAGTGATGCGATAGCAAATACTGGAAAAATCGTGAACAGTAAAGGAATACTGTTCACTATTTATAGACACAGGACCCAGCCTGTGAAGAATTACAATCATACCCCTCATAAAAGTTTACAACAATGACTCGAACTTTTATGGGCTAAAGAGTCATTCTATCTTTAAGTCGGTTTGCATTTCCGAAGCTTCATGAACTGCATCCTTCGGTATCTCGTACAAACAGCTTCAGCCTAAACTGCTTCTTCCTGCATGACCTTCGGCGACGAAGCATGGTCCCAACAGCTATCTACCATCTAAAAATTCTGAAACAAAAAAACCTAAAAGTAAAACGATATTATTTGCTAATCCATCTTACCTATATAGTGCTTTGCATCTTTCTTTGATGGGCGATGTAACTCATATGTTCATACCCAGCTATTATACCAATGCACCATAGTTGTCAGCTGAAGGGTGGTCCTTAGAGCCACTATCATATGTTGACCTAGCATTTCTACCATACACTGGTGGTGGTGGCGGTCTAGTGGTTTGGAGGATTTATTTGGTTCTGCTTTCTTGATCTCCACCGACAAACAAAGCAAATGACCTAAGCCTGGTCAAAGTCTCTTCCATTAATTACTATTAATTTAATCAATCTTGGACCGATAGAAAATTGGTTTGGATTTGTGAGTGCGGTGAGAAAAAAATAACTGATGCATAATTCGTTAGCAAGTAGATTTAGAAGTGTAGAAAAATGAGAAGACACTTTGAATGAATTGTACAATAGGAATATAACATGCATATAAATTGTAACACCATAAAAGCCATCAACTAAAAATAATAATATTTAGGTTATTATGTTAAATATGGTAATAATTTTTTAAGTGTTTAATTATTTATTTGCATTTTGATCATTTTTCTTTGTATGCGCATGATTGATGATTGGATGTTTTGTAGCAATTCTTTTTAAAAGAAAATCCTAGTAACTAATATAATAATTAAATGATATAATCATTATTAGTCTAAAAACAAGTATTTTATTTATAAATAACTTCGCTGAATTTTTAGGGAATTTTTGAGCTCTTTAAAAATTCATTTCGAAATTTAAAAAGAAAAGAAAAAAAGAACTAAACCTAACCCTAACCGGCCCACTAGGGGCCTGTCACACCCGGTTTTAGAAGGCAAACCGAATGCGAACCATGTACGTGCCAGGATCAGTTATTCACGTACACAGCAGTTACATAACATGGACATCATCACACAGTGCTCAAAATAGTATTAGAAGGGAATAATAGTTGATTACATCATACGTCTGAGACGTCCATATAGTTCTTACAATAAATCAAAGTGCGGAAAAGAAACGTAGATAACTGCGGCCTTCACAGGCAGCCGACTGAGGGTTGCCGCTAACCCACACCTAGAACTCGTCGTAGTCTTGGAACTCCTGGAAGTCTCCTTCCACAGCTTCATCTTCTCCTGAGCAGTGGTTGCAATGCTGACAACCTGGGGATGGGGGGGTTTGGTGTGTAGAGCAAGGGTGAGTACACATCAACATACTCAGCAAGTATCCTGTTTGGCTGTAGTGGACTAGCTTTATGTGGGGATAAGTCAAGCAGTTGCTTTTAGTTGGTCAGATTATTACTTACTAGTAGAAAGCCAAGTTTTAGCATTACCCAAGTTATTAACCCGATGTACCCTTTCCAAACGGAAAGAATACCACTTACCAGCACCATAGTCATAACCAAAACCATCGATCTCATAGCCACCTGTACCACAATGTCTCTGATCAAGTACCACTAATCACTGGAGCTCCCTTGGCCGCTCATAACCGCGAGCACGGCTGATATATCAGTTTTCAAACACTCTGCAGAGGTTGTGCACTTTACCCACAAGCCGTGATTCCCTCTTGCCTCGGGCCGATCAAACCCTTAAACACTACTAAGGTGAATAGGCAGGGTTTCACTACGTAGCCTTTACAAAGATTCCCCAGGACTGTAGCCACCCGTTAGGTTTCCTAAATGTACCGCACTCCTCCCCAAGGGACAAATCAACCTTGGCAGAGCGAGCCGCATACACCGAGCCCCATTGACGGCACGACGGCTAAGTGAACTACACCCCGGATCCTCTAATTATTCAGCTAAGGGCACCCCATTCCACCCTCATGGTTGCACTGTTTTCCCGGGCGGTCATCCATAGAACAGGTCCTTACGGAGAGGCACTCGAGAAACCGCTCGAGCCCCCTTAAAGCCACAAGTACAACATCATAATAAGAGAGGGGAAAACAGCGTATCATAGATAATCTCATCATGTTCATTGATTAGAGTTGAGCAATAGCATAAGGCTAAACAATAATAATAATAATCCAACCTAGATAGGTAAACAAGGACATGGATAACAAAAGCTAGTCAATCCTTAGGTATAAATGTGTAATGCGGGAGGTGAATTAAATAATGAATAGGACAGAGATAGGTCAAAGGACACTTGCCTCCACCAACCGACTGCTGCTCAGGGGCTTCTCCTGCGAGTTCCTCGGGCTCTTCGACCGAATCGTTCTCTAAGCGGGTGCAAACATACATCCATCCATCCATCCATTGAAACATGCATAGAATACCACATATAATAATGAGTTACTATGGTTAGAAAGGAATGAGAAAAGGTCTCGCGAGAGTTAAAGCTTATGCCCAAGACGCGCTACGGGTTGGTGAATAACTAGACGTCACGTGCTCTAGTTTTTAATTGGTTCTAACAAAAGAATTAGCTACATGCATTAATGGAAACCTAGTCATTTTTAGTTGATCAACATTGAACTGGATAAACAATTGATTATATGAATCAACTAGCGTAACGGAATTCTAAATTAAGTTTCCTATTTCAATAACATGAACAATGATTAACCTGCTTAGAATAAAATAACTAACAGTAATGAAAGAAAATAAAATAAAAAAATAAAATAAAATAAAATAAAAAAAAGGGGGGGCGGTTGAACCGGCCTGGGGCAGGGGTGGCTGGGCAGGGCGCGGGCGCGGGGCAGCCGAGCTGGGGCGGCCGAACCGGCGGGGGCGCGGGGCAGGGGGCGGCCGAGCCGGCCAGGGCGCGGGGCAGGGCGCGCAGGGGCGGCCGAGCCGGCCAGGGGCGGGGCAGGGCGGCGGTTGGGCCGGGGGGAGAGAGGAGGGGAGAGGGAAGGGAGGAGAGGGGGAGGGGGACCTCACCGGGGACGGGGATGGGGCGGCCGAGCGGCGGGGCGGCCGAACCGGCGGCGGGGCAGGGGGCGGCGGCTAGGGCAGGGGCGGCGGCTAGGGAGAAAATGAGAGAAGGGAGGGAGAGAGAGGGGTTTTGGGAAAAATAAAGGGAGGGGCGGCGGCATGGGCCAACTGGGCCCAAAGGGGCGCGCGGGGGCGGCTGGGCCGGCCAGGGCGGCCCACGGCGCGGAAGAGAGAAAGAGGAGGAGAGAGAAAGAAAAAGAAAAAGGAAAGAAAAGGTTTTCTTCTCCTTTTTGAAATCCGATCTTCCTAGATGAATGCACTTACATTTTTAAGCAATCGAAAGAATGCATGGTTCGGCATGGTGCATCAAACAACATAAAGTAATTTAGGGTTTTTCTTTACACGGGAATTCCAAGCCGAACTCCGCTATAACTTTGGAAAAGATCAAGGTTTAGCGAGGGAATGGGAAAAAGAACAGGGTAACACCTGAATTTGGTGAAAGAAAAGACAAAAAAAATTCTACCCCCAAATTCAGGGCGTTACAAACCTATCCCCCTTAAAAGAATCTCACCCTCGAGATTCAGGGTGGGCTAGCAAAGAGCTCAGGGTACTTAGCCATCAGATCATCTTCACGCTCCCAGGTTGCTTCTTCCTCAGAGTGGTGATTCCATCTGACCTTGCACATTCTGATGGTCTTCCTTCGGGTGACTCGGTCTGCAACCTCAAGGATTTGCACTGGCTTCTCAACGTAGGTCAAGTCCTCCTGGACTTCAAGACCTTCCACTGGCAACTGCTCTTCTGGCACACGCAAGCACTTCTTCAACTTAGACACATGAAAGACATTATGTACAGCAGACAAATTCTCTGGCAAACTGAGCTGATAGGCCACTTCTCCACGTCTTGCAAGAATCTGATACGAACCAATGTAGCGGGGTGCTAGCTTGCCTTTCACTCTGAATCTTCTGACTCCTCTGATCGGTGACACTTTCAGATAGACAAAGTCTCTGACTTCGAAACTCAGCTCTCTTCTTCTTGTGTCTGCATAGCTTCGCTGCCTCGATTGCGCTATCTTCAGATTCTCTCGGACCATCTTGATGTTCTCTTCGGCTTCAAGCAAAATGTCTGGCCCAAACACTTGCTTTTCTCCAGGCTGATCCCATTGCAACGGAGTTCTACAACTCCTTCCATAGAGCGCCTGAAATGGTGACATCTTCAAACTGGCCTGGTAACTGTTGTTATAGGAAAACTCTGCATAGGGCAATCGCTTGTCCCATCCGAACTGATCTTGCAACGCACAGGCTCTCAACATGTCTTCAAGAATTTGGTTGGTCCTTTCGGTCTGGCCATCTGTCTGCGGGTGATAAGCTGAACTGAAATTCAGATGCATGCCCAAGGCTTCATGCAACTGCTGCCAGAAATGAGAGGTGAACTGCGTTCCTCTGTCTGACACTATCTTCTTTGGCACACCATGAAGACAAACGATCCGAGACATATACAATTCTGCCAATACGGCACTGCTATAGTTGGTCTTGACTGGTATGAAGTGGGCTGACTTGGTCAAGCGGTCCACTACTACCCAAATGGAATCGTAGCCGGCTCGAGTGCGAGGCAATCCGACTATGAAATCCATACCAATTTCATCCCATTTCCACTGAGGGATCTGCAACGGTTGCAACAATCCAGCAGGTCTCTGGTGCTCTGCCTTAATTCTTCGACAACTATCGCACATAGCCACATGCTCTGCGATTTCCCTCTTCATGCCGTACCACCAGAATTTCTTCTTCAGATCCTGATACATCTTCTCACTGCCAGGGTGAATCGAATAAGCTGTCTCATGAGCTTCCTTAAGAATCAACTCCCGAATAGACTGGACATTGGGAACACACAAGCGGTCTTTGAACCATATCACGCTTTCTGCATCTTCTCGAAAATCTTTGCCTCTGCCATCTAGAATCAGTCGCCGGATCTCACTGATCTTCTCATCATTCTTCTGCGCTTCTTTAATTTCGTGCTCCAGGGTAGGTTCCAACTCAACTGTGACTCCTCGCGAATTGTTCAGAAATCCGAGACTCAACCTGTCGAACTCCTTGGCCAACTCATAAGGCATCGGACGAGCGACCATCAGATTGACTTGACTCTTTCTGCTCAAAGCATCTGCCACTACGTTTGCTTTGCCTGGATGGTAATGAATCTCCAACTCATAGTCTTTGATCAACTCTAACCATCTTCGTTGCCTCATGTTCAACTCTGACTGAGTGAATATGTACTTCAGACTCTTGTGGTCTGTGTAAACATCGCATTTCTGTCCATATAGATAGTGCCTCCATGTCTTCAGTGCGTGAACCACTGCTGCCAACTCTAGATCATGGATTGGGTAATTCTTCTCATGAACCTTCAGCTGTCGGGACGAGTAAGCCACAACTCTTCCCTCTTGCATCAACACACATCCCAAACCTGTGTAGCAAGCATCACAATACACCGAGAAGGGCTTGTGCACATCAGGCAAGACTAGGACAGGCGCTGTAGTCAACTTCTCTTTCAGCGCTTCAAAGGCCTCTCGGCATTTCTGGGTCCACTTGAACTCAACCTTGTTGCCTAGCAACGCTGTCATAGGTTTCGCAATCTTCGAAAACCCTTCAATGAATCGCCGATAATATCCGGCCATTCCAATGAAACTCTTGATTCCTCGAGCATCTGTTGGCGCTTTCCAGTTCAGAATGTCTGCCACTTTCTTCAGATCCACAGCCAATCCTTCTTTGTTGATTATATGACCCAAGAACAGGACTTCACTGATCCAGAACTCACACTTGCTCAACTTTGCATACAACTGGTGCTCTCGCAATCTCTGCAACACCATCTTCAAATGATCCGCATGCTCTTCTTCGCTTTGAGAGTAAATCAGAATGTCATCAATGAATACCACCACAAACTTATCAAGGTAATCCATGAATACACTGTTCATCAAGTTCATAAAGAACGCTGGCGCATTGGTCAAACCAAAAGACATCACTGTGAACGCATACAAACCATACTTGGTAATAAATGCCGTCTTCGGAATGTCCGAAGGTCGGATCCTGAGCTGATGATAACCTGACCTCAGATCAATCTTGGAGAACACACTGGCTCCTCTCAACTGGTCGAACAGATCTTCTATTCTGGGCAAGGGATACTTGTTCTTGATCGTGACTTCATTCAAAGCTCAGTAATCGATACACATCCTTTTGGTGCCATCTTTCTTTTCTACGAACAAGATAGGGGTGGCCCAAGGCGAGGTGCTTGGCCGGATGTAACCTTTCTCTGACAGCTCATCAATCTGCTCCTTAAGCTCAACCAACTCTGGTCCAGATATTCTGTAAGCTCTCTTAGAGATAGGGGCGGTTCCAGGAAGAAGCTCTATGGCAAACTCAACTTTCCGCTCTGGTGGCATACCCGGTAAGTCCTTTGGAAACACATCTGGGAACTCAGACACAACCTTGATACTCTCAATTGGGTCTGCTTCACTGCTATCAACGACCATCTGATAACAACTTCCTTTCTTTGGCTCAGGCGGGACTAACTCGGTCACCACTTCCTCTCCTAGTGGAGACACCAACTTGATTGTCCTTTTATCACAACTGATAACTGCCTGATACTTATCTAGCCAATTCATCCCTAGGATGACATCTATTCCCTGAGTACCCATTACTATAAGGTTGGCGGGAAACGCTATCCCCCTTATTTCCACACTTATATTCAAACAAATGCTATCGGCTCGAATTCTACCACCGACTGAGTCAATTTGAATGGGGGTTGACATGGTAGTAATTGAAAGATTATGTGCTTCTACCCATGATGCAGTAATGAAAGAATGCGCTGCTCCGGTATCAAATAACACTTCTGCAATATGGGAGTCGACTGGGAACATACCTACTATCATGCCGGGGGCCTCCTGAACTGCTTCCGCCTCCAAGTGGTTCAGTCTCCCATGATTGTAACGCGGCTGAGAGCGATTGCCTGCTCCAGGCTGAGACACGTTCTGCTTTGCTGGGGCATTGGGGCCTGACTGCTGCTGGGCTGCCTTCTTCGGACATTGCATCACCCAGTGGCCTTGCTCTCCACAGTGGAAACATGCCCTGTTTCCAACCTGAGCTGGTGCTGCCTGATTGTTCTGCTGGTTTGCTGGGGCAGGAAGACGAGGTGCCTGCTGATTCTGCCTTTGAAACTGACCTCCTGACTGATTGCTCTGATGGTTCTGATACTGATGCTGAGGATACTGCCTTTGGAACTGTTGATGCTGCTGAGGTGGACGCTGGTTCTGCCTGAACTGCTGAGGTTGATTGCTTGAGAAACGAGGACGACTGCTGCTTCCAGGCTGGGGTCCACTGATCTTGCGCTTACGATCCTCCATCTCCTTACGCTTTCTTTCTGTCATGATTGCTCTGTCAATCAGGTGCTGGAATGTCGGGAAGGTGTGATTCATCAGTTGGTACTGCAGAGGGTCAACCAAGCCTCTCAGGAAACGGTACTGTCGCTTGGCGTCGGTGTTGACATCTTCAGGAGCATAGCGAGACAATTGCAGAAACATGTCTCGATACTCACTGACAGACAACGGCCCTTGCTTGAGAGCCAGGAACTCCTCCTTCTTCACTGTCATCAGACCTGCAGGGACATGGTACTGACGAAAACTACTTCTGAACTCTTCCCAAGTGATGGCGTCAGGGTGGGCATGGGTGGCGAGGTAAGACTCCCACCATGATTGGGCTGCTCCTCTCAACTGACGGGGACCATACAAGACTTTCTCCCTGTCATCGCACTGAGCGGTATGCAACTCCCGCTCCACAGTGCGCAGCCAGTCTTCAGCATCCATGGGGTCAGAAGAATGAGCGAACGTTGGTGGATGACCTCTCATGAATTCAGCACGCTTGTCTCTAGGCATCTGAGGCATCTGAGGCATCTGAGGCTGAGGTGGGGCCTGCTGCTGCTGCTGCTGAATGGCGGCCAAAGTCTGACCGATGGCTTGAACTGCCTGAGTCTGCATCAGAAACATCTGCTCGATGGACATCGGGGGCGGGGGCGGCAGGTGCTGCTGCTGGGGCACCTCATCCTGTTGAGCGGCTCGCTCCTGCTGAGCACGCCTTCCTCCTCTGCGCCTGTTCTCTGACATCTGCAGAATGCAACCACACATCAGAACTGATCTGGCAAATCTTGCAGCATAAGAAAAGAGTAGAGGATTCTTCAACGACACTGAACAGATGAGCATCTTCACTGATCTCCAACACAGACCACACAACTTCTCAGATAAAGAGGAAAGGGGAATAAAAGGTTTCCCAACTATATAACTAACTCCATTAACATAATAGGTAAACCAAAATGCAGGGGATACCCACACTCTGGTGACAATCATTACAAAGATCCAAACCAAACATAGTTCATCATGACAAACATAAATGCACAGGATATAGCAAACTACCCTGTCTAACTAAGACTAACTAAAACTGAGACTAACGCTAAGACTGAAGCTTCTATGTATATATATTTCGTATTAATTACATGATCCAACTCTGACGATCTATGGTTCTAGAGTTATCTTGGTCTTGCAGTCGGGATTGCCATAAGACTGGGATCCACGCCGAGGTGAACGGTACAGGTGCTGAGTCCCGACGGGAGCGGGGGAACCATCCTCCAGGCGACGACGTTCCGCGCGCTCAGCCCGCAGCTGGGCGATCTCAGCACGAGCCCTACTCAGCTCGTCCAATGCATGGTCCAGCTCCGTGTTTAGCACAGCGGCTAGGTTGACTGTGCTGCTCAACCTAGGATTGCCCTCACCGACAGGTGAGACAATCATGCCTCCTGTGCTGCCAGATGAACGGCGGGGGTAATACTTCAGGTCAAGACCGTCAGCTACCCCACCGAAAACCGAGCAGTAGTGCGAAAGCGCACGCCGTGCAGCATCTTGCATGGCTGCCTCAGCTGAGTCCCGCTCAGAGATAGAATAGTGCTCTGAGCAGGCCTCCGCACCCTGGAGACTGTTCTCCGGACGGCGCACCAAGCAAGTTGCCTCCCAGCGGTCCGGGTAGACCCCGCGACAGTGCTGGTAGACCACACAGCGATACTCGATGGACCAAGTATGCCGGTTAAGTGCCCGACGTAGCAGGGTATCGAGCGCATCGTGGAAGTGGAACCCGCGAGCAGCGTCGCGAGTGATGGATCGAGCAAACCATCCTTCCAGCTCATGGTTAGCAGAGAAGTCGGTGTCGTGGGAGAGCGAGCCGCATACACCGAGCCCCATTGACGGCACGACGGCTAAGTGAACTACACCCCGGATCCTCTAATTATTCAGCTAAGGGCACCCCATTCCACCCTCATGGTTGCACTGTTTTCCCGGGCGGTCATCCATAGAACAGGTCCTTACGGAGAGGCACTCGAGAAACCGCTCGAGCCCCCTTAAAGCCACAAGTACAACATCATAATAAGAGAGGGGAAAACAGCGTATCATAGATAATCTCATCATGTTCATTGATTAGAGTTGAGCAATAGCATAAGGCTAAATAATAATAATAATAATCCAACCCAGATAGGTAAACAAGGACATGGATAACAAAAGCTAGTCAATCCTTAGGTATAAATGTGTAATGCGGGAGGTGAATTAAATAATGAATAGGACAGAGATAGGTCAAAGGACACTTGCCTCCACCAACCGACTGCTGCTCAGGGGCTTTTCCTGCGAGTTCCTCGGGCTCTTCGACCGAATCGTTCTCTAAGCGGGTGCAAACATACATCCATCCATCCATCCATTGAAACATGCATAGAATACCACATATAATAATGAGTTACTATGGTTAGAAAGGAATGAGAAAAGGTCTCGCGAGAGTTAAAGCTTATGCCCAAGACGCGCTACGGGTTGGTGAATAACTAGACGTCACGTGCTCTAGTTTTTAATTGGTTCTAACAAAAGAATTAGCTACATGCATTAATGGAAACCTAGTCATTTTTAGTTGATCAACATTGAACTGGATAAACAATTGATTATATGAATCAACTAGCGTAACGGAATTCTAAATTAAGTTTCCTATTTCAATAACATGAACAATGATTAACCTGCCTAGAATAAAATAAATAACAGTAATGAAAGAAAATAAAATAAAAAAATAAAAAAATAAAATAAAAAGGGGGGGCGGTTGAACCGGCCTGGGGCAGGGGCGGCTGGGCAGGGCGCGGGCGCGGGGCAGCCGAGCTAGGGCGGCCGAACCGGCGGGGGCGCGGGGCAGGGGGCGGCCGAGCCGGCCAGGGGGCGGGGCAGGGCGCGCAGGGGCGGCCGAGCCGGCCAGGGGCGGGGCAGGGCGCGCAGGGGCAGCGGCGGCCGAGCCGGCCAGGGGCGGGGCAGGGCGGCGGTTGGGCCGGGGGGGAGAGAGGAGGGGAGAGGGAAGGGAGGAGAGGGGGAGGGGGACCTCACCGGGGACGGGGACGGGGCGGCCGAGCGGCGGGGGCGGCCGAACCGGCGGCGGGGCAGGGGGCGGCGGCTAGGGCAGGGGCGGCGGCTAGGGAGAAAATGAGAGAAGGGAGGGAGAGAGAGGGGTTTTGGGAAAAATAAAGGGAGGGGGGCGGCATGGGCCAACTGGGCCCAAAGGGGCGCGCGGGGGCGGCTGGGCCGGCCAGGGCGGCCCACGGCGTGGAAGAGAGAAAGAGGAGGAGAGAGAAAGAAAAAGAAAAAAGGAAAGAAAAGGTTTTCTTCTCCTTTTTGAAATCCGATCTTCCTAGATGAATGCACTTACATTTTTAAGCAATCGAAAGAATGCATGGTTCGGCATGGTGCATCAAACAACATAAAGTAATTTAGGGTTTTTCTTTACACGGGAATTCCAAGCCGAACTCCGCTATAACTTTGGAAAAGATCAAGGTTTAGCGAGGGAATGGGAAAAAGAACAGGGTAACGCCTGAATTTGGTGAAAGAAAAGACAAAAAAAAAATTCTACCCCCAAATTCAGGGCGTTACACGGCCCAGCCAACTCCTAACCCTACCGTGCCGCGCCTGGCTCTTTCCAGCCAGCACCCGCCGCCGCTCCCTAACACTCTCTCTTCTCTCATCTATCTCTCCTCTCTCTCTGCTCTCTCACGCGCCGAAGCCCAACCGCCAGGCGTCCGAGCCCCGCACCCGACTGCGCCAGGCCGCTGCACGACCCTGACCGTGCCCAGCGCCGCACGCCCGCCCGCGACGCCTAGGACTGCGTAGCCAAGCGCCCCTACGCGCACTTCACCACCCGTGACCTCGACCGGCATCCCACACGCACCCGAGCTCCGGCCAGCCTGTGCCACCCGCGCCAAGAACCGCCGTCTGTTCGCCACGACATTAATGAGATGCAACTACGACCGTTTCTTCTCCCTTCCCCATTATTCTTCGGTAACCGACGCCATCGATGGCCATTGAAGACGCCGACCGCCCCTCTCCATTTCCCTGGCCGACCCTCCATTTCCCTCCCTCTCCCCTATAAATCTGACACTCCTCCTCTCTCCCTTCCTTCCCTACCTGAGCTCTCTCTCATTCCTCGCACTCTCTCGCTCGCCGTTCATCGTCGGAGTTCACCGTTGTCGCCGAAGCTCGCCGTTCGTCTCCGGAGTTCGCCGTTCATCGCCGGAACCACGCACCCGCCATCCGAAGCCGAACCCCAGCTCTTCTCCACCCGGTCGAAACCCGTCGAGCCATCCCCGTCACACGCACGAACCCAAGGTTGAAGACGACCCCAAATTAATTTGTGTATTTTTAAAATACTTTTGATTCGATTCATGAATTGTATGTTTAGTTTGTTGTAATATGAACATGTGTGATCCGCAATTCATGTGTATGTGCGTTATGGATTTTTTGGTAGAGATATGTGATTATTAGTACATTGTGATTGTTTATGTTAGTCGATGCGATGATTTTTGGATTAGAGAGAAATATGACGAAAAATTAGTAGTCACATGTTGGTGATAAAAATACTAGATAAGAAACTTTGTAGTCAAATTTGGTCACAATGAACTTTAGAAACAATTTGGAAAATTATAGTCGTAGGTTCATTTTAATGGATTTAGAAAATAGTATAGAATTCATGTCATATAAACGTTATAGGATTTTAGATGATTTATATCCGATTATATTATTAATATTTTTCTTTTAGAAAGAAAGGAGAAAATACCACCGGTCGTATGGAAAATAGATTTTTACTAGCCAAAATAAACATGTTCGCGAATATAGCACTTAAATTCTTAGAGTTAATAAAATACTTGTTTATATCAAAATAACCTCGCTTGTGTTATAAAAAGTTCAATTGGTAATTTATAGGGATTTTTAGAATATTAAATTTATTTTTGGCTATACTCAATAATTCTAGCTAGAAATAAAAAGATAAAATCTATTAGTCTAAAAATTAGTATTAAAGACAATAAGTACTATTTATTTTCATTAAGGATGTTAATATATATTAATACTAGTTAAAACTGTATTTATAGCACCCACTCATAAATTCACCATTTAGGACTCACAATAATAGCTATAATTGAATTAATAAGTATTTACGCGTTTAAAACGTATTTAAGGTGTGATAAGTGCGATGTGTTAATGTGTATGTAATGGTGTATGTTTATGTAATGGTGCATGTTTATTTATTGGTGTATGTTTTCTCTTTGTATGGCAACGTACGACGTTACTAGAAGTTGATTTTGTGGTAGAGGATTCGAATACGTTCGAGGATGACCCGCAAGACGCTTTTGGGCAAGGCAAGTGGATTCTTCCTCTGCATATTCTTTTTGTACCCAATCATTGCATATAATAATGTTTACTTTTGATATATTGCATAATTTGATGGGATTTACCTAATTAAGGATTTTCTAGATTTACCAACTGTATTCCTTGTTTACCCTGGGGAAATTATTAAGCTTTGCAAACTTGTGCTACCGCTCCACTTAATAACTTTTATGTCACTCATTAATTGGTATTAATGTTCCAAAAATTGAAATTGGCAATTATGACATTAACCCGATGGTTAAAACAACATTATTTCATATTAATTGGAACATGAAGTGACCACCCAGGATAACAGTGCAACCACGAGTGCTACCAGGATAACAGTGCAACCACCTGAAACACAGCTACTTGTGCCGAAATGAAGGTTGAATGGGGACCTTCGTCATAATAGCGCTCAACACTACACTTATACCATATACACGTAAGTAAATGTGGCAAAAATAGTAAAGATTTCTAGCGGCATGATATTGGACTGGTTGCATCATGATAAACAACAACTTTGTCATTGAAATCAATAATGGTTTTGCATCCAATAATGGTTTTGTATCACATAGTTTAGTCTTTGATCTCTCTAAAATCAATTATTTCATCACAATAAACAACAACATCACTCAAATCTAAGACCCTAAAATCTATTACTTCATCACAATAAACAACAACATCACTAAATTCAATTACTTCATCACTAAATTTATCACAATAAACTAAATTATACCAAGGCCGACGGCATGGAGGCTTAGGGTGGCAACAGCTCCTAAGTGCAGGCACGAGGTGCTGGCGACTCCGGGGTGGAGGCAAGAAGTGACGACGGAGGCGTGGAGACTCCAGGGGCGGTGATGGAGGCTCCAGGCGCAGCAGTGGAGACTCCGGGCGGTGGCGTGGAGACTCCAGGCGGTGGCGGTGGCAGGTCCAGGCGGTGCCCGACGCCGATGGCGGGCGGAGTGGAGGCTAGTGGTAGAGGAAAACAACTGCGATGATTGCGTGCGCAAGAGAGACGAACTAGAGAAAGAAAAGAGAATAGGAGGAGCCAATAACACGTAGTTTCTTAAAACGACTAAGAACGTCCGCCAGGGCAAGGCCGACGTTCTTTATGCTTTAAGAACGTCGGTCAGACTAAAGCCGACGTACTTAAGCAGATTAAGAAACGACGCTCTTAAGAAGATTAAGAACATCATGGCCGACGTTCTTAACTCACATCCATGACTAATACAAGCTTCGTCATGGCACCAAAGAAGTCAACAACGTTTGGCTCCGTCTTCACATCCTTGGACATCAATTAGGGAGAAGAAGCACTACGAGAAGCACACAACCCAAAAAGGAAGGCAGTTAGCTCGACACAACAAGATGAAGCACTTGACCAAGAGATACAGAACCTGGAGACCTTCCATCAACAAGCAGAAAACACAAAGGAAAGATGCTCCACCTCTTAGAGTTACAAAAGAAGATCGACGACACAACTGAAGAAATGTGCAACGTTGCGTAGACCACAGAGAATGTAACACCCTGAATTTTGGGGTATAAAATTTCTTCTCTAAATGCCTACCAAATTCAGGTGTTACCCTTGTATCTCTCTCTAGACTTCCTCTCTCTCCTCCTTTTGTATAGAGTTAGGTTAATTAGGTTAGGGATTAATTATTTATTTTTTCAAAACAATGTGAGTCATGCATTGTTGCATCATGCTGAGCCTAAATTATCCTTTTGTTTGATGCACATGTTTGAAATGGTTTGAATTTGAATTAGATTTGAATTTGAATTGAGTTCACTAGAGAAAATAAAAGGAAAAGGAATTATAAATTCAGAAATAAATAAGAAAACCAAAGAAGCCCAGCTGCCCCCCGTTCCGGCCTTTTGCCCCAGCGCCGCACCCCGCCAGCTCGCCCACCCTTTCCCTCTCTGCCTAGTGGGGTCGCCTCGTCGGTGCCCCGGCCCATTGCGCGCTCATGCGCCTGTGTCGCTGTCCTGCGGGTCCCACTTGTCAGTCCCTCTCCCCTCCTTTAACCGTTCGACCGAGCGGACCGCGCGCACGCACGCGGAGACCATCGCGCCCACGTTGCCTCCCAGCGCCAAACCGTCGTCTCGACCCCCTCCTCAAGTCCCTGCATGCACCCACTTCCCCTCTACCTCATTCATTTCGCCCCTCCACACTCACCTGAGTTGCGCGCTCCCGTTCTTCAAGCTCGCCGGAGCTTCCCCGTTGCCAGGCCTCCTGCGCCCGAATTCGCCCTCATCAGAGCTCGCCGGTCGTCCCCGACAGTGCTCCGCCACCGCCAGGCAAAGCTTCACCGTCGATTTCGCATCACTCGAGGTGAATTTCCCGCCGGACTTCTCCTTCTCTCTCCCCCGTTTTCTCTGTTCCATCAATTAGCCGCTGGTGATCACCGGTACCGGTACCGGCACCGCTCCATTGTACTGAGACCCCCGGCCAACCGCAATTGCCCCGTGCCTTCTTCTCCCGTGTGGAGTCTCCGGCTCCGGCCATGGGATTCGCACCGAGCGCACGACCGAGGAAGACGACAACCCTGACAAGGAGGACCCGCCCGTCAGCCTCACTTCCTCCCCCCTCTTCTTTCCCCTCGAGTGGCCGCTGACCGGTGGACCCTAGGCCCCACACGTCAGCGCAGCGCCTAACCCCTCCCCCACGCTCTGTGTCGCCACCTGGTGGGCCCCGCCCGCGAGTGCGTGCTCGCAGCCGCGCCTGCGCTTGCCCCGCACCGCTGACCAGTAGGCCCGGCCTTGTCGTGGCCCCGTCCGTCAGGAGCTAGCACCCTGGCACCCAGTCGTCCACCTGCTCAAGTCGCTGGCTCGTGGACCCCGCATGACAGGTATCCGCGCCCGCGCGCTCACCCCGCCAGTTCTAATCCTGGCCGTCTATCTGAGATCTAACTATTGGGAAGGCTCGATACCCTTCGGTTTGCCGTTTTGTAAAAAGAACCCCCCAGTTCTCGGGTAATAGAACCCGTCGTCCCTAAGTTTCACGCGTAGGCCTCTATTATCTTGTAGATTGAACCCTGGACTTTTGTTTAATCATAGATTTAGGCCTAATTTTGTATTTTAAACTTCAAAACTTGTTTATTTCATATCTTTTGCATATGAACTCCAAATTGAGTGATTCAAATTGCAAAATGTTCATAGGATTATTCTCTGTTCAAATAATTTATGATCATTCACTGTCTGCACATTCTAATTTTATGAGTAGACTATAGGTTGGTTTATGTAATAGTTTATTTACTCAATAAGATAAATAAAAAGGAAAGCCTAATGGTAATTAGATGTTTAACCTTGTGATACTAATAATATGTAATGTATGGATTTATCTCTGGTATAACTTTTGTGTCCCATTAAAATATGTGGGATTAAAACTATGTAATTATGGAAATAGACAACACTTAGAGAATAACAAACTTCTACATGTGTTAGTTCGCCCTATAACCTAAACTACCTCTTAAGTTTATGCTGTTCTTGTGAGATATGTTCACTTGTTTGTACATGATTGGTGTGTTGTTCATTTGTCTTTATCCAAATGTATTTAATGCATGATCGCTTTATTTACACAACGAGCAGCCCGTGGTGTTTGAGTGTGTTGTCGAAGATCATCCTGAGTAGCAACCTGGTGAATGCGAGTGTCCCCTGACCTATTATGTACTACTTACTTTATAGTTCATCATCTCGCATTACTTTATTGAAACCTAAGGATTGACTAGTCTATGTTTACCTTATCTTTGTTACCTTTTTGGGTTACTATGGTTAGCTTTATGCTATTGCTTTAACTTAATCAACGAACATGATGTGAATATTTATGATACGATGATGTTATCCCGATGATGATCTTGTGATACTTTAGGGGACTCAGTGTTGGGGACTTGTTCTCAAATGCTATGAATCAAGAACAAGGCAACACAAAATGTTAAATGTTAATATCCTTCGTCCTTCGAAGCATTATTTCCCTAAGGATATAATGATTTTCGGACGAAGGTTATGAAGGACATACCTTCATAAGCATAAAACATAATAATGAAGAAGGATTGTATAAAACATAAAAAATGACATAAACAGTTATGTATTATTGTCAACTCATTCACATTTTATTATGATGGAAAAATAGAAATGATATCGAATTACAAATGTACCTTCAGCTCGTGAGAAGGTAAAAGTACGAGTATGACGCAAAAGCTAATGCCAGATCCGTGTGAACAGTACAGGGATACTGTTCACCTATTTATAGGCACGGGTCACAGCCCATGGAAAATTACAATAATGCCCTTTACATTTATCAATAACCCTATAGTAATTCTTCGAGGTCTAGTCTGGCTTTTCATCTTTAAGTCGGTTTCCCCTTCCCGCCGTGATGCCGAAGCTCTTCTGCATATAGCTTCGTGATCATCTTATCCTTCGTCATGATCGCCGTCCCAGTCAAGCTTCGTCTTGACCATGCTTCTGTATTCCCGCGACCTGATTCCTGATTCCGAAGATACCTCCTCGTATACTTAGAAAACATTGTTAAATCACGTTTTTTGAGGACCTTCGGAAGCCGAAGGCCCCCAACACTCAGGTTGTTTCCTGAGTACCTCTCCATAAGGACCTGTTTGTTGAGTGACCACCCGGGATAACAGTGCAACCATGAGGATGGAATGGGATGCCCTTAGCTGAGTACTTAGATGAACCTGGGGGTGTAGTTGGCTTTGCTGGAGGGCCGTCAATGGGGGCCGGGGCATAGTGCTCGCTCTGCTAAGGGTGGGTGTTGAGGTTCATTCGATTTGGTTTTGTTAGTCAACCACCTTAGGGAGGTGTACTGTGTTTGTACGACTGGCGAAAGCTAACGAGCAGTGTTGTCCCTTGTTCTCAAATGCTATTCAACAAGAACAAGACAACACGATTGTCAATAATTAGAGACCTTCGTCCTTCGAAGCATTATTTCCCTTTGGATATAATGACCTTCAGACGAAGGTCATGAAGGGCATACCTTCATCATCTCAGTGAACAAATATAAATAAGGGTACATGAAATACAAAAGAATATAAATAATGATTATGAATTAGTAAGTTATTTATATTCTCATTTCATAAACATGAACAAATATCAACAATATTTGTATTACATTGATACCTTCGGCTTGCCAGAAGGTGAAAATGCGAGAATGACGTGTAATACTCAAAATTCTATACAAGGAATATATAGTGATTTCCTTATTTTATGTGCCATATTTGCACCATGAAAAGAGCATACATATAATTAAGAGGGATTAATTAAAACAAATGATACTAAAATAAAATAAAGTGCATCTTGTTGGAGTTTTATATGTTTGTGCATTAAATAAAATAATAAGGATAATAATAATAAGATAATAATTACTAGAAGTTGGATTAAACCCTAATTCGAAATTAGGGTTTTGAAAATAAGAAGAAGAGAAATGATATAAAAATATAAATGATATAATTATATTTCTAAAATTGGTATCCTTAATTTCACAAAAATAATAGAGAATAAATTTGGCACAAATTCGAATTCATATTAAACTTAGAAATACAGAAAAGAAAATAAAAAGGAGAAGAAGACTCATCTGGGCCGCCGTACCTCAATTGGGCCCATTAGCATTTTCCTCCGCGCAGCCCACTACCTCCTCAGCGTTGTGCACCGACAAGCGGGCCCACTGGTCAGACGCGGGGTGCCAGGAAAGGGTGCGCGCATGTCTCACTGAGTCGCGGACCCCACGAGTCAGCCTTTCCGTTCACGCTCGCTCCTCCCTCCCTTCCACTGGTGTGTGGGTCCGCCTTGTCATCCGCTCGGGCACGCAGTCACCCGTTCTTCCTCCTCGCGCGCTAACAGCCCGGAGCTACCGCCGCCAATTCCGCTAGCTCGGTTGACCGACCCTGCGGGTTATAAAGACGTAGTGGTCGTGGACCCGTTCGCTCCATACACCCCCTCTCTCGCATGTTCCCCGTTCCTCGCGCCATCATCGGTGAGAGAGTGACCCGCCACTGGCGAGTCCGGGTCTGCCGACGACTGGACTCGGGGTGTGGAACCTAGGAGCCTCTCTTGGTCGTGAGGAAGGCGGTCGCGATCATTTTGTCGAGGATTAGCCATCAACGTCGCCTGAATTTGTCGCCGTCGATTCAAGCGCCGCCGCGGATCGCTCCTTGTCGTGGCTAGGCACCACCACCGCACAATAGCCGGTAATTTACTTCTCATCTAGTTCGCGAGACTATCACCTTCATTTAGCACTAGAACAGTTAGAGTTTTGTGCTCAGAGTCGCCGAGCAGGGAGTGCTCACCGGCGTAAACTCGGCCGCCGGGGCGGCGCCGCCGTCGGGCACTGTTAGGCATGGAGGTTAGCGCCGGGGCTGTCCGATGGGTAGCATACATCTGCGATTAGATGGAGGATACCGTTTCGCGATATTGAATCGGGGCCGCAGATCCGCGATCCGGTGGCCGAAGTCGGTTATGGGTATGATGAGATCTGGTGCGTCCATCTCAGATCGGGTGGTCGGGATCGCGTACCGCTTCGTTAAAACTAGATCTAATCTCGCGCGTCCATTTTGGATCATGCAGCTCAGATGCCCTCGTACCCCTTCGTGGGTACATTTTGCTAAAGAGACCTTTTGTTATATAAGAATCAACCCGCCATCCATCATAAACAGTGCCCTGAGTCTTATGAATTCTTTCACTGTGGCCCCTGAGCTTACCAGAAATCGAGGCCTAGTCAAGAAAGGATTAAAAATAGAGAAATAATTATAGAAATTAGTTTTTAATACAAAAACAATTCTAGAAACTTGAGAAATTCATATTAAATTCATTTTAGCTCCAAATTCATCCATTCTAATTTCTATAATTTTGTAATATTATTGTTTATCACCTAGGGTCTCTGTTTTGACATGAAAACTGTAAGAAAATTTATTTCTCATGTAATCCTATTTCAAGCACATTAAACCTTTGGAAATTCACAATCAAAAATCCGTAACTCCAAAATTAATGATTCCTGTTCCTAGGATTTTATTTTAATGTGTACATTTTTATTATGTATTTTATTTACATGTTTGGTGTGATGTTAATTTTGCTATGCTATGTATGTATTATATTGATGCGAGTAGAAGAGCAAGCTACTGTGGATCCTGAGGCCCAATAGATAGAAGTAGCTGAGTAGGAGCTCATTGAAGGCAAGTTGTGCCCTTGATCACTTACTTTTTCCCAGCCATGTTCTTATTAATTATAGTGATCTACATAGGTTAATTTTGATGGGATCCAATAGGTTACCCCAGTTTCTGACTATCTTTATACCTTGTTGCCACTGAATATTTTTGGGTAGTACTTGCTATTGCTTATTGTGGTTTTGGGTATGGAGATACACTATTCATGATTACACTTTTATTATCTGTTTATTATTACTGTTCATGTTAAGATCATTATGTTAATGGGAACATGGAGCGATCACCCGGGAAAACAGTGCTGCCACAAGGGTAGTATGGGATGCCCTTGGCTGATTAATTAGGAAAGCTAGTGGATGACTTCCTTACCCGAAAGGGGCAAGGGCAGTAGGAGAGTGGTCAGTGTAGGGAGGTCCTTGGGTTGATTTTGCTGCGATGGCGGTTAGGCGAGGGATTCCTGCACTGGAGCTTCCTATAAACTGTAGCGGGATTTCTGAAGCTAGTAAAACTTTGTAAAGGCCTCGTAGTGTTACGCTGCCTCGCCTCCTCGGTAGAGGTGTATGGGATTGGCCGTCTCTTGGCAGATGGGTAACATGACTTGTGGGTAAAGATGTGCAACCTCTGCAGAGTGTAAAACTGGTATACTAGCCGTGCTCACGGTCATGAGCAGCTCAGGCCTTCACATGATTAATCTATGGAATTAAAACTCAATTTGTCATTTGCGTCGCATTTGGGACTATTTTATTATTACTTTTACTTATTATTACTAAGGTTTGGTATTTACTTATACTTAGTAATTGCTAATAAAATTTTGATCAACTTATAAAAGCAATGCTCAGCTTCAGCCTTTATTTTGTTGATCAGCCTTACACTTCACATGAACTCCCACCTTTGGTGAGTTCATGCACATTATTCCCCACGACTTGTTGAGCTATGAACGTATGTGAGCTCACTCTTGCTGTCTCACACCCCCCACACAGGAGAAGAATAGGTGGTTGAAGAGGAGCCGCCTAACTCCGAGGCTTTCGACTTGACCTAGGTGGCGTCTCCTAGTCAGCTTTGTAGTGCCAGGGAATAATATCTAGTTCGCTTTATTTTATCATTTATTTTTGTAAGACTTCCGCTATGTAATAAGTACATTTATGATATTTATGACATTTATCTCTATGCACTATGTTATTATATGTGTTGTCTTCTCTGGCGCATATATGAGATGCACCCGGCTTTGTTCCTTAAATCTCGGTGTGACAGAAGTGGTATCAGAGGAAATGTTGACTGTAGGACGAAACCTAGATAGAAATGGACAAAACCCTTACCTACTTATCTTACTCTGATTCATTCTATACTTACCTTACTCTGATTTTCTCTATACTTATCTTTATCCTGTCTCACCTTCTACTGTTCTACTCTGATCATTCTTATCTTTTCCACTCTAAGACAAGATGGATTTCACACCTTGGAATCCTACATTTATGACCTTTTTAAGGGATAGGAGACCTAAGACAAAAAAAGAAATTTATTTTCTCTATTAAAAATGTTGGTTGATTGCTCTGATGATCAATGCCTGATTTGCTTCTTTGATTGATTGAAATAGTATAGACATGCATCTTAGCATGTACCACCATAAGGTAATGAATTATCTTTAGTAGGCAACACACTTAGCTAATGAATTCCCCAAAGTAACATGATTCGTAATCACCTGCCTTGTCTACTATTCCTTCTTACCATATGTTTCTAACTCAGATGGTCAATACCAGGAAGGGTGGTGGAATTGATCTACCTCCCAATCGACACACTTGGAGGATATTTAGACAAACCCAGCCACAACCAGCAGAGATGGACCCTCCACCACCGCCTCCACCAGTCGGAGTTGACCCAACAGTTGCACCTCAGATGAGGATGATGCAACAGATGGCAGACACCATGGCGGATATGCATGCACAGATGTGGCAGGAACGCCAAGAGATGCGCCAGGAGAGAGAGAGAGGATATACGTTAGGAGATGTGCTAGGAGCGAGAGGAGATACGCCAGGAGAGAAGGGCGCAGCAGCAACAACAACATCAACAAGCACCACTGCCTCCACCTCCACCACCAGTTCCACCCCGGGACAAGCACCTGGAATTTGTGAGTCACAAGCCGCCGACCTTCACCAGCTCGCGGGATCCACTAGATGCTGATGATTGGTTGAAGTCAATTGAGAAGATGCTCAACATCGCCCAATGCTCTGACCGGGAGAAGGTTCTTTATGCTTCTAGTCGTCTGACAGGTCCTGCTGCTGACTGGTGGGATTCTTATGTTGCTGCACATGATGCTGTTGATACTATTACTTGGACGGAATTCACAACTCAGTTCAGAAACTACCACATTCCTGTTGGTTTGATGAAGATCAAGAAGAAGGAGTTTCTGTCATTGAAGCAAGGAAACATGTCTGTCAGCGAGTACAGAGATGAATTCATTCAGTTGTCCAGATATGCTCCTGATGAGGTGGCATATGATGAAAGGAAGCAAGAGCACTTCACAAAAGGACTCAATGCCCCCTATAATATGCACTGGTTGCTCACTCATTTCCATCATTTTAGAGACTACTGGATAAGGCTCTTGCTATTGAACATAAGCGTGTTCAACTAGGTGACTTGAAGAGGAAGGCCATTACCCAAGGGCAGGGTAGCAGCAGTGTTCGTACTCGCTACGTTCCGCCACAGGGCACACCGACTCATCTAGGAGGAGGACCACGCCCAGCTCAGTACACTCCACAGGGGTCTCCACGAACACCTCCCACTCGTCAGGCTGCCCCCACTGGCACCCCGACGAGACCTATAGGATAGAAGACTGGCCCTACATGCTTCAAGTGCAGTCAGGTTGGACACTATGCTAATGCTTGTCCGGTGGGGAATTCTAGTACATCAGCTCAGAACAAGCAACGGACTCCTGGCAAGGGATATTCTATTGCCAGGGTTAATCAAGTCACCGCTGATGCTACTCCGAATGGTGCTGACATCGCACTTGGTATGTTTTATATTAATGCAATTCCTACAACAATATTATTTGATTCTAGTGCTACACATTCAT
Organism: Zea mays; assembly: GCF_902167145.1. Lineage (NCBI taxonomy): Eukaryota > Viridiplantae > Streptophyta > Magnoliopsida > Poales > Poaceae > Zea > Zea mays. The sequence continues at coordinate 211,864,398 of NC_050099.1, forward strand.
TTATGTCTGCTCGATTTGCCAATACCAATGAGATACCACTGCAACATATGAGAAAACCAATTATAGTAATCACACCTAAAGGGCCTATTGAGGCAAATCATATGACACATAAATTGACATTAACAATTATGGGAAGAGACTTCTGGGCTATCGCTATAGTATTAGAGGAAAGCAGTATAGATTTGATCCTCGGCATGTCATGGTTAAGGAAGGCAAAGGCCATTATACAATGTGGTAGGGGTACTGTAGAACTCACCAGCCCTAAAGGAGAAAGATTTCAAGTTCAAATTGCAGTAACCACCTCTTCCAAGCGTGTGATGTTCTTTATAGCTGAGGAGTTTGTTGGTGACAACATCCGTGTGGTTAGGGATTTTCCAGATGTCTTTCCAGAGGAGTTACCAGGGATGCCACCAGAGAGGGAAGTTGAGTTTGTTATTGATCTCTTACCTGGGACTGCTCCTATTTCTAAACGCCCCTACAGAATGTCCATAGAAGAGTTACAAGAACTTAAGAAGCAGTTAACGGAGTTGCAGGAGGCAGGGTACATACGTCCGAGTTCCTCACCTTGGGGAGCACCGGTACTGTTTATACAGAAGAAGGATGGTTCGCAACGGAAGTGTGTGGACTATAGATCACTTAATGATGTCACCATTAAGAACAAGTACATGTTACCTCGTATTGATGACTTATTTGATCAGATGAGAGGTGCTAGGGTGTTCTCTAAGATTGACCTCAGGTCGGGCTACCATCAAATGAAGATTCGGCCATCTGATATTCCCAAGACGGCTTTCTCAACCCAATATGGTCTATATGAATTCACAGTCATGTCATTTGGCTTAACCAATGCACCAGCTTATTTCATGAATCTGATGAATAAGGTGTTCATGGAGTATCTTGATAAATTCGTCATAGTATTCATCGATGACATTCTTATTTATTCCAAGAATGATAGTGAGCATGAGGAGCATTTGCGGATGGTGCTACAGAAGTTACGGGATAATCAGCTTTATGCCAAATTTACCAAGTGTGACTTCTGGCTTGATGAAGTACATTTTCTCGGGCATATCATCTCCAAAGGAGGAATTGTTGTTGATCCAGCTAAAGTAACAGAAATAATGGATTGGAAGACACCAAGTACAGTCTCGGAGATCCGGAGTTTCTTGGGACTCGCAGGTTATTACCGGCAATTCATTGAAGGGTTCTCCAAGATTGCTAAGCCTTTGACCTCATTGTTAGACAAGAGCAAGGAGTTTAAGTGGACTGAGGAATGCCAAGAGAGTTTCGATCAGTTGAGATCTAAGTTGATGGATGCTCCAGTACTGATTATGCCACATCTACAGAAGAATTTTGATATATATTGTGATGCAAGTCGCAAAGGCCTGGGATGTGTGCTTATGCAGGAAGGACACGTCATTGCCTACGCGTCTCGCCAGTTGTGGAAACATGAGTTGAACTACCCCACTCATGACTTAGAACTGGCAGCCGTTGTGCATGCTCTCAAGATTTGGAGACACTATATTATGGGAACCAAGTGTCGAATCTACACTGATCACAAGAGCTTAAAATACATTTTCACTTAGAAGGATCTTAACCTTAGGCAACGCCTATGGTTGGAGCTCATCAAGGATTATTGAAAGGGAAATAGGGTCAAACCTTTTCCTAAATGATTTTGGTGGTTGAAATGCCCAACACAAATATTGGACTAACTAGTTTGCTCTAGATTATATGTTCTACAGGTGCCAAAGGTTCAACACAAACCAATAAAAAGATCTAAGTAAGGGTTCAAAAGAAAGGAGAAAAAGAAGCCGAAGTAAACCCTGGTCTGGCGCACTAGACTGTCCGGTGCACCACCGAACAATGTACGGTGCACCAGGGTGGATCGACTTCAAACTCTTCACGTTCGGGTTTCTAAGGCCGCGCTCCGCTATAATTCATCGGACTGTCCGGTGGGTCACCGGACTGTCTGGAGTGCCAGCGGAGCAACGACTCCCAAGCACAACGGTCGACTCCAACGGTCGCCTGCAACGTGAACAGTGCGCGGACAGTTCGCGCAGAGTCAGAGCAGCGCCAGAAGGCGCACCGGACAGTAAACAGTGACTGTCCGGTGCGACACCGGACTGTCCGGTGGCCCAGGCTGTCAGAGCTCCAACGGTCAAAACCATCAGAACCCTAACGGTTGGGTGATGTGGCTGGCGCACCGGACAGTGTCTGGTGGCGCACCGGAATTTCCCGTGCGCCCATCGACAGCAGCCCTCCCCAACGGCTATTTTGGTGGTTGGGGCTATAAATACCCCCAACCACCACTATTCAAGGCATCCATGTTTCCAGCATATTGCATTCAATACAAGAGCTCTAGACTTCACTCCAAGACACAAACAAGAGATCAAATCTTCTCCAAAGTCCAAAACCACTCCAAACACTTAGTGACTTGTGAGAGAGATTTTCGTGTTCATTTGAGTTCTTGTCGCTGGGATCGCTTTCTTCTTCCTCCATTCTTGTTCTCAAGACACTTGTAATCAAAGCAAGAGACACCAAGTTGTGGTGGTCCTTGTAAGGGTCTAAGTGACCCAGTTTGATTAAGGAGAAAGCTCACTCGGTCTAGGTGACCGTTTGAGAGAGGGAAAGGGTTGACAGAGACCTGGTCTTTGTGACCACCTCAATAGGGAGTAGGTTTGTAAGAACCGAACCTTGGTAAAACAAATCATCGTGTCATCCGCTCTATTTTTGGTTGATTTGTTTTCGCCCTCTCTTTCGGACTCGATTTTATTTCTAACGCTAACCCCGGCTTGTTGTTGTGCTTAAAGTTTGTAAATTTCAGTTTCCGCCTATTCACCCCCCTCTAGGCAACTTTCAATTGGTATCAGAGCCCGGTACTTCATTAGAGTCTAACAACTCGAAGTGATGTCGAGAGAACACGCCAAGAAGGAGATCGTGACCGGCGGTGACAAGTCTACAAGCCACGGGAAGGCTCCATCGGGGGAGTCCGGCAACAAAATGAAGGGAGCCCCTTCATATACCAAGTCGCATCGGAGTGGCGACAAGAAAAAGAAGATGAAGAAGGTGGTCTACTACGAGACCGATTCCTCGTCACCATCCACCTCTGGCTCCGACACTCCGTCCGTCACTTCTAAGCACCATGAGCGCAAGAAGTTTAGTAAGATCCCCCTACGCTATCCTCGCATTTCAAAACACACTCCTTTACTTTCCGTCCCATTAGGCAAACCACCAGTTTTTGACGGTGAAGATTATTGTATGTGGAGTAATAAAATGAGGCATCATCTAACCTCACTCCACTCTAGTATTTGGGACATTGTTGAGTTTGGAGCGCACGTACCATCTGTAGGGGATGAAGCATATGATTCGGATGAGGTCGCCCAAATCCGGCATTTTTACTCCCAAGCCACCACTATACTCCTTGCCTCTCTATGTCAAGAGGAGTATAATAAGGTGCAAGGGTTGAAAAGTGCCAAAGAGATTTGGGACGTGCTCAAGACCGTGCACAAGGGAGATGAGGTGACCAAGATCACCAAGCGGGAGAATATCAAGAGGGAGCTCGGTCGATTCATCCTTAACCAAGGAGAGGAGCCACAAGCCATGTACAACTGGCTCAAGACCTTAGTCAACCAAGTGCGCAACCTCAGGAGCACCAAATGGGATGACCATGAAATGGTCAAGGTTATTCAAAGATCACTTATTTTTCGTAATCCCACACAAGTTCAATTAATTCGTGGTGATCTTAGATATAAGCTAATGTCTCCCGAGGAGGTTATAGGAAAGTTTGTGAGCTTTGAGTTGATGATCAAAGGCTCCAAACAAATCATTGAGCAAGGCGGCACCTCCACACCCGAGGTGCAACCCGTCGCATTCAAAGCAACGGAGGAGAAGAAAGAAGAGTCTACGTCAAGTAGGCTCCCCATCGATGCCTCCAAGCTCAACAACGAGGAAATGGCGCTCATTATCAAGAGCTTCCACCAAATCCTCAAGCAAAGGAGGGGGAAGGATTATAAAACCCGCTCCAAGAAAGTGTGCTACAAGTGTGGTAAGCCCGGTCATTTCATTGCTAAATGTCCATTATCATGTGATAGTGACAGGGGCGACGACAAGAAGGGAAGAAGCAAGGAGAAGAAGAAGTACTACAAGAAGAAGGGCGGGGATGCCCACGTGTGTCGAGAATGGGACTCCGATGAGAGCTCCACCAACTCCTCCTCCGACGAGGACACCGCCAACATCGCCATCACCAAAGGCCTCCTCTTCCCCAACGTCGGCCACAAGTACCTCATGGCAAAGGACAACAAAAAGAAGAAGGTCAAATCTAGAGCCTCCACTAAATATACAACATCTAGTAATGAGGGTAGGTCTAGCGATGATGAGGATAATTTGCTTGTCCTTTTTGCCAACCTAAACATGCAACAAAAGGAAAAATTGAATGAATTGATAGGTGATATTCATGAGAAGGATGAACTCTTGGATAGCCAAGAGGAATTCCTTATTAAGGAAAACAAAAAGCATGTTAAAGTTAAAAATGCTTATGCTCAGGAAGTAGAGAAAAATGAAAATTTATCTAAGGAGCTTAGCATTTGCCATGACACTATCTCTAACCTTAGAACTGAGAATGCCAAATTACTTGCTAAGGTTGAAAAGAGAAATGTTTGTGATGATTCATTTGCCAATCTTAAAAATGACAATGCCAGTTTGATTGCTAAGATTGACAAAATGAATGAATCACTTTCTTGCCTTAAGATTGAGAATGATTTAAATGTTTGCAATGTTTCTATTTCCAATCTTAGAAATGACAATGCAATGTTACATGCTAAGATTGATGAATTAAATGCTTGCAAACAACAAATGAAAATTTTAAATTTGCATCTAGTGTTGATCATGTTACTATATGTACTAGATGTAGAGACATTAATGTTGATGCTATCCATGATCACATTGCTATGATTAAACAACAAAATGGTCATATAGCTAAACTAGATGCTAAAATTGCCAAGCATGAATTAGAAAATGAAAATTTTAAATTTGCTCGTAGCATGCTTTATAATGGGAGACGCCCTGGCATTAAGGATGGCATTGGCTTCCAACAGGGAGACAATGTCAAGCTTAATGCCCCCAAGAAATTGTCTAATTTTGTTAAGGGTAAGGCTCCCATAGCTCAGGATAACGAGGGGTATATTTTATATCCTGCTGATTATCCCGAGCATAAGATTAGGAGAATTCATGCTAGGAAACCTCATAATGTTTCACATCATGCTTTTATGTATAAAATGAGGCTTCTAGCTCTAGGCAATCAACCCATGTTAAATTGCCTAAAAGGAGAACTCCTACTGCATCAAATGAGCCTAGTGTTTCATTTAAAACTTTTGATGCATCATATGTGCTTACTAACAAATCAGGCAAAGTAGTTGCCAAATATGTTGGGGGCAAACACAAGGGCTCCAAGACTTGTGTTTGGGTACCCCAAGGTGCTTGTTTCTAATGTGAAAGGACCCAAGACCGTTTGGTTACCTAAGAACAAGGCCTAAACTTGTTTTGTAGGTTTATGCATTCGGGGGCTCAAGTTGGATCATTGATAGCGGGTGCACAAACCACATGACCGGGAGAAAAGAATGTTCTCCTCCTATGAGAAAAACGATGATCCCCAAAGAGCTATCACATTCGGGGATGGAAATCAAGGTTTGGCCAAAGGACTTGGTAAAATTGCTATATCACCCGACCATTCTATTTCCAATGTTTTTCTTGTAGATTCTTTAGATTACAATTTGCTTTCTATCTCTTGATTATGCAAAATGGGTTACAACTGTCTTTTTATGGATATAGGTGTTACTGTCTTTAGAAGAAGTGATGATTCAATAGCATTTAAGGGAGTATTAGAGGGTCAAGTATACTTAGTTGATTTTAATAGAGCTGAACTCGATACTTGCTTAATTGCTAAGACTAATATGGGTTGGCTCTGGCATCGCCGACTAGCCCATGTTGGGATGAAGAATCTTCACAAGCTTCTAAAGGGAGAACACATTTTGGGACTAACCAATGTTCATTTTGAGAAAGACAGAGTTTGTAGTGCATGTCAAGCAGGGAAGCAAGTTGGTACCCATCATCCACACAAGAACATCATGATGACTGACAGGCCGCTTGAGCTACTCCACATGGATTTATTCGGCCTGATTGCTTACATAAGCATCGGCGGGAGTAAGTATTATCTTGTAGTTGTGGATGAATATTCACGCTTCACTTGGGTATTCTTTTTACAGGAAAAATCTCAAACCCAAGAGACTTTAAAGGGATTCTTGAGACAGGCTCAAAACGAGTTCGAATTGAGAATCAAAAAGATAAGAAGCGACAACGGGACGGAGTTCAAGAACTCTCAAATTGAAGGCTTTCTTGAGGAGGAGGGCATCAAGCATGAGTTCTCTTCTCCCTACACACAACAACAAAATGGTGTAGTGGAGAGGAAGAATATAACTCTACTTGACATGGCAAGGACCATGCTTGATGAGTACAAGACTCTGGACCGGTTTTGGGCGGAAGCAATCAACACTGCTTGCTACTCCATCAACCGGCTCTACCTTCACTGAATCCTCAAGAAGACATCATATGAACTCCTCACCGGTAAAAAACCCAATGTTTCATATTTTAGAGTCTTTGGTAGCAAATGTTTTATTCTTGTTAAAAGAGGTAGAAAATCTAAATTTGCTCCTAAGGTTGTAGAAGGCTTTTTACTTGGTTATGACTCAAACACAAGGGCATATAGAGTCTTCAACAAATCAACTAGATTAGTTGAGGTTTCTTGTGACATTGTGTTTGATGAGACTAATGGCTCCCAAGTGGAGCAAGTTGATCTTGATGAACTAGATGATGAAAAGGCTCCATGCATCACGCTAAGGAACATGTCCATTGGAGATGTGTGTCCTAAAGAATCCGAAGAGCCTCCACAAGCTCAAGATCAACCATCATTTTCAAATCAAGCATCTCCACCAACTCAAGATGAGGATCAGGCTCAAGACAATGAAGAAGATGATCAAGAAGATGAGTAACCTCAAGAGGAGAGCAATAATCAAGGGGGAGATGACCATGACAAAGACAAGGAAGATGATCAAGAAGTACAGGGTCAAAGACCGCCTCACCCAAGAGTCCACCAAGCGATACAACGAGATCACCCTGTGAACTCCATCCTCGGCGATATTCATAAGGGGGTAACCACTCGATCTCGTATCGCTCATTTTTGTGAACATTACTCTTTTGTGTCTTCTATTGAGCCATACAGGGTGGAAGACGCATTAATAGATTCGGATTGGGTGTTGGCAATGCAAGAGGAACACAACAACTTCACAAGGAATGAGGTATGGCATCTTGTTCCACGTCCTAACCAAAATGTTGTAGGAACCAAGTGGGTATTCCGCAACAAGCAAGATGAGCATGGTGTGGTGACAAGGAACAAAGCCCGACTTGTAGCCAAGGGATATTCACAAGTCGAAGGTTTGGATTTCGGTGAAACCTATGCACCCATAGCTAGGCTTGAGTCAATTCATATATTACTTGCCTATGCTACTTACCATGGCTTTAAGCTTTATCAAATGGACGTGAAAAGTGCCTTCCTCAATGAACCAATCAAGGAAGAGGTCTATGTTGAGCAACGTCCCGGCTTTGAAGATAGTGAGTACCCTAATCATGTGTATAAACTCTCTAAGGCGCTTTATGGGCTCAAGCAAGCCCCAAGAGCATGGTATGAATGCCTCATAGACTTTCTTATCACTAATGGCTTCAAAGTCGGCAAATCTGGTCCTACTCTCTTTACTAAAACTATAGCAAAGGATTTGTTTGTATGCCAAATTTATGTTGATGATATCATATTTGGGTCTATTAACAAATCTACTTGTGAAGAGTTTAGTAGGATTATGATTCAAAAATTCGAGATGTCAATGATGGGGGAGTTGAAGTATTTTCTAGGATTTCAAGTGAAGCAACTCCAAGAGGGAACCTTCATCAGCCAAACCAAGTACATTCAAGATATTCTTACCAAGTTTGGAATGAAGGATGCCAAGCCCATCAAGACACCCATGGGAACTAATGGGCATCTCGACTTTGACACGGGAGGTAAATCCGTAGATCAAAAGGTATACCGGTCGATGATAGGATATCTACTTTATTTGTGTGCATCTCGACCGGATATTATGCTTTCCGTTCGCTTGTGTGCAAGATTCCAAGCCGATCCTAAGGAAGTTCACCTTAGGGCCGTGAAAAGAATCTTGAGATATTTAATTCATACACCTAAGTTTGGTCTTTGGTACCCCAAGGGATCCACCTTTGATTTAATAGGTTATTCAGATGCTGATTGGGCAGAGTGTAAAATTGATAGAAAGAGCACATCACGGACTTGTCAGTTCTTGGGAAGATCTCTGGTGTCTTGGGCTTCAAAGAAACAAAATTCAGTAGCCCTTTCTACCGCCGAAGACGAGTATATTGTCGTAGGACATTGGTGCACTCAATTGCTTTGGATGAGGCAAACCCTTAGGGACTATGGCTACAAATTGACCAAAGTCCCTCTCCTATGTGATAATGAGAGTGCAATCTGCATGCCGGATAATCCCATTGAATACAGCCGCACTAAGCACATAGCCATTCGGTATCACTTTTTGATCACCAACAAAGGGGGGATATCAAGATTGCTTATGATAGCACCAAAGAACAATTAGCTGATATCTTTACCAAACCATTAGATGAGAAAACCTTTACCAAACTTAGGAATGAGCTAAACATTCTTGTTTCTCGAAACTTTGATTGATACTTTGCACACATAGCTCATTTATATACCCTTGATCATATCTCTTTTATGTCTACGACTAATGTGTTTTCAAGTGTATCCCTATGCTAAGTCGTAGATTGAAAGGGAAATGGAGTCTTCGGCGAAGACAAGGCTTCCACTCCACTCTATCGGCATTATTTACCCTTCGCCGTCACTCCACACCGCTCTCCACTTTGGTATAATTTTCACTCTTATTACTCATACATTTGAGGAGAAAGTAAATAGTGCTCTCAAATGTCTCTGTTTTTGGCGATTACTGCCAAAGCGGGAGAGTATTAGCCCAAAGCAAAAGGACCGCACCATCACCACCAATTTCAAAAAAAAGTTTTAAAATGAAGTTTTCAATTGGTATCTTATGATGAAATATTTAAAGGAGGATTTTTCAATTGGTTAGCATTTTTCAAATTGGTATAAAATCTTCTTACAATTGGTAAAACCTTCTTGAACACTAAGAGGAGAATTTCATTCAGGGGGAGTTTTGTTTAAGTCAAAGGAAAAGCATTTGAAACATGGGAGAAAATTTCAAATCTTGAAAATGCTTCTTGCAATTTTATTCATATACCTTTGACTATTTGCAAAAGTGCTTTGAAAAGATTTTCCAAAAGAATTTGCAAAAACAAAACAAGTGATGCAAGCGTGGTCCAAAATGTTAAAAGAAAGAAAGCAATCCATGAATATCTAATGAAAGTATAAATTGGTTTAACTCCAAGTAACCTTTGCACTTATGCAAACTAGTTCAATTCTGCACTTATATATTTGAAGGTCAAACCTTCAAATATTGGACTAACTAGTTGGCATCAATCACCGAAAAGGGGGAGATTGAAAGGGAAATAGGGTCAAACCTTTTCCTAAATGATTTTGGTGGTTGAAATGCCCAACACAAATATTGGACTAACTAGTTTGCTCTAGATTATATGTTCTACAGGTGCCAAAGGTTCAGCACAAACCAATAAAAAGATCTAAGTAAGGGTTCAAACGAAAGGATCAAAAGAAACCAAAGTAAACCCTGGTCTGGCGCACCGAACTGTCCGGTGTGCCACCGGACAGTGTCCGGTGCACCAGGGTGGATCGACTTCAAACTCTTCACCTTCGGGTTTCTGAGGCCGCGCTCCGCTATAATTCACCGGACTGTCTGTTGGGTCACCGGTCTGTCTGGTGTGCCAGCGGAGCAATGGCTCCCAAGCGCAACGGTCGACTCAGACGGTCGCCTGCAACGTGAACAGTGCGCGGACAGTTTGCGCAGAGTCAGAGCAGCGCCAGAAGGCGCACCGGACAGTGAACAGTGACTGTCCGGTGCAATACCGGACTGTCCGGTGGCCCAGGCTGTCAGAGCTCCAACGGTCAAAACCATCAGAACCCTATCGGTTGGGTGACGTGGCTGGCGCACCGGACTGTCCGGTGCGCCCATCGACAGCAGCCCTCCCCAACGGCTGTTTTGGTGGTTGGGGCTATAAATACCCCCAACCACCACTATTCAAGGCATCCAAGTTTCCAGCATATTGCATTCAATACAAGAACTCTAGACTTCACTCCAAGACACAAACAAGAGATCAAATCTTCTCCAAAGTCCAAAATCACTCCAAACACTTAGTGACTTGTGAGAGAGAGATTTTCGTATTCATTTGAGTTCTTTTCACTTGGATCGCTTTCTTCTTCCTCCATTCTTGTTCTCAAGACACTTGTAATCAAAGCAAGAGACACCAAGTTGTGGTGGTCCTTGTAAGGGTCTAAGTAACCCAGTTTGATTAAGGAGAAAGCTCACTCGGTCTAGGTGACCGTTTGAGAGAGGGAAAGGGTTGAAAGAGACCCGGTCTTTGTGACCACCTCAACAGGGAGTAGGTTTGCAAGAACCAAACCTTGGTAAAACAAATCACCGTGTCATCCGCTCTATTTTTGGTTGATTTGTTTTCACCCTCTCTTCCGGACTCGATTTTATTTCTAACACTAACCCCGACTTGTAGTTGTGCTTAAAGTTTGTAAATTTCAGTTTTCGCCTATTCACCCCCCCTCTAGGCGACTTTCAATTATGACCTAGAAATTCACTATCATCCGGGCAAGGGGAATCTGGTTGCAGATGCTTTGAGTCAGAAGGGGCAGGTCCATGCAGTTATTGTCACCCAGATACCCGAGGAGTTATCAGAAGATTTTGAGAGGCTCAATCTGGGGATAGTTGCTCATACTGAAGGAATTACCATCGAATTGGAACCTACCTTAGAGCAAGAAATACGAAAAGGTCAGATCGGTGATGCCAAAATTCAGGAGATCAAGGATCTGATAACGGAAGGTAGAGGCCCAAATTTCATGGAGGATGAGCAGGGCACGATATGGTTCAAGAATCGGATTTGTGTTCCTGATATCGATAGTCTTCGTGAAACCATATTGAAGGAGGCACATGACTCAGTTTACTCTATCCACCCAGGTAGTACTATGATGTACCAGGACCTGAAGAAGAAGTATTGGTGGTATGGATTAAAGAAGGATGTTGCTTCACATGTTGCACTATGTGATGTTTGCAAGAGGGTGAAAGCGGAACATCAAATACCTGCTGGTTTACTGCACCCGCTTAAGATACCTGAGTGGAAATGGGAAGAGATTGGCATGGACTTCATTGTTGGACTACCCCGCACATCTGCTGGGTATGACTCTATATGGGTGATTGTGGACAGACTAACTAAAGTAGCCCACTTTATTCCAGTGAAGACCACATATTCAGGAGCCAAGCTAGCAGAGTTGTACATGGCAAGGATTGTATGCTTACATGGGGCGCCAAAGAAGATTGTGTTAGACCGGGGATCACAGTTTACTTCTCGGTATTGGAAGAAGTTGCACGAGTCCTTGGACACAAGATTGAATTTTAGTTCGGCCTACCATCCATAGACTGATGGGCAGACAGAGAGGACCAACCAAGTGCTAGAAGATATGTTAAGAGCTTGTGCTCTTAAGCATGGTGGTAGTTGGGATAAGAGTTTGCCCTATGCGGAGTTCTCTTACAATAATAGCTACCATGGCAGTTTGAAGATGTCACCGTTTGAGGCTTTATATGGCAGAAAGTGCAGGACTCCACTGTATTTGGATCAAACTGGTGAAAGGCAGTTATTTGGGCATGAAATTATACAAGAGGCAGAAGAACAAGTCCATCAAATAAGGGAGAATTTGAGAACTGCACAGTCAAGGCAGAAAAGCTATGCTGATACCCGGAGAAGATTATTAGAGTTTAAAGAGGGTGATCATGTCTATTTGAAGGTGTCACCACTCCAGGGTATGAGAAGATTCAAAGTCAAAGGGAAGTTGTCTCCTCGCTTCATTGGACCCTTCTTAATCCTAAAGCGAGTGGGAGAGGTGGCATATCAATTGGAGTTACCTGATCATCTTGCGGATGTGCATGACGTCTTTCATGTATCCCAGCTGAAGAAGTGTCTCAGGGTACCTGAAGAGCAGCTACCAATGGAGGACCTTAGTGTTCAAGATGATCTGACTTATGCAGAATATCCTATCAAGATTCTTGATACACTGACTCGTGTCACGAGAAATAAGGTGATAAAGATGTGCAAAGTGCAATGGAGTCACCACAGAGAAGATGAAGCTACTTGGGAGAGAGAAGAAGAGCTTCGCATAGATTTTCCCCATCTTTTCCCTAGTCGTTCCTAAATCTCGAGGACGAGATTCTTGTTAAGGGAGATAGGATTTGTAATACTCAAAATTGTATACAAGTAATATATAGTGATTTCCTTATTTTATGTACCATATTTGCATCATGAAAAGAGCATACATATAATTAAGAGGGATTAATTAAAACAGATGATACTAAAATAAAATAAAGTGCGTCTTGTTGGAGTTTTATATGTTTGTGCATTAAATAAAATAATAAGGATAATAATAATAAGATAATAATTACTAGAAGTTGGATTAAACCCTAATTCAAAATTAGGGTTTTGAAAATAAGAAGAAGAGAAATGATATAAAAATATAAATGATATAATTATATATCTAAAATTGGTATCCTTAATTTCACAAAAATAATAGAGAATAAATTTGGCACAAATTCGAATTCAAATTAAACTTAGAAATACAGAAAAGAAAATAAAAAGGAGAAGAAGACTCATCTCGGTCGTCGTACCTCAATTGGGCCCATTAGCATTTTCCTCCGCACAGCCCACTACCTCCTCAGCGTTGCGCGCCGACAAGCGGGCCCACTGGTCAGCCGCGGGGTGCCAGGAAAGGGTGCGGGCACGTCTCACTGAGTCGTGGACCCCACGAGTCAGCCTTTCCATTCGCGCTCGCTCCTCCCTCCCTTCCACTGGTGTGTGGGTCCGCCTTGTCATCCGCTCAGGCGTGTAGTCACTCGTTCTTCCTCCTCGCACGCTAACAGCCTGGAGCTGCCGCCGCCAATTCCGCCAGCTCAGTTGACCGACCCTGCGGGTTATAAAGACGTAGTGGCCACCCCCCTCTCGTATGTTCCCCGTTCCTCGCGCCATCATCGGTGAGAGAGTGACCTGCTGCTGGCGAATCCAGGTCTACCGACGAACGGACTCGGGGTGTGGAACCTAGGAGCCTCTCTCGGCCGTGAGGAAGGCGACCGCGATCATTTTGCGGAGGATTAGCCACCAACGACGCCTGAATTTGTCGCCGTCGATTCAAGCGTCGTCGTGGATCGCTCCTTGCCGTGGCCAGGCACCACCACCAGACAATAGCCGGTAATTTACTTCTCATCTAGTTCTCGAGACTATCACCTTCATTTAGCACTAGAACAGTTAGAGCTTTCTGCTCGGAGTCGCCGAGCAGGGAGTGCTCACCGGCGTAAACTCGGCCGCCGCCGTCGAGCACTGTTAGGCATGGAGGTTAGCGCCGGGGTCGTCCGATGGGTAGCGTACGTCTGCGATTAGATGGAGGATACCGTTTCGCGATATTGAATCAGGGCCACAGATCCACGATCCGGTGGCCGAAGTCGGTTATGGGTATGATGAGATCTGGTGCATCCATTTTGGATCGTGCGGCTCAGATGCCCTCGTACCCCTTCGCGGGTACATTTTGCTAAAGAGACCTTTTGTTATATAAGAATCAACCCGTCGTCCATCATAAACAGTGCCCTGAGTCTTATGAATTCTTTCACCGTGGCCCCTAAGCTTACCAGAAATCGAGGCCCAGTCAAGAAAGGATTAAAAATAGAGAAATAATTATAGAAATTAGTTTTTAATACAAAAACAATTCTAGAAACTTGAGAAATTCATATTAAATTCATTTTAGCTCCAAATTCATCCATTCTAATTTCTATAATTTTGTAATATTATTGTTTATCACCTAGGGTCTCTGTTTTGATATGAAAACAGTAAGAAAATTTATTTCTCATGTAACTCCAAAATTCACAATCAAAAATCTGTAACTCCAAAATTAATGATTCCTATTCCTAGGATTTTATTTTAATGTGTAGATTTTTATTATGTATTTTATTTACATGTTTGGTGTGATGTTAATTTTGCTATGCTATGTATGTATTGTATTGATGCGAGTAGACGAGCAAGCTACTGTGGATCCTGAGGCCCAATAGATAGAAGTAGCTGAGCAGGAGCTCATTGAAGGCAAGTTGTGCCCTTGATCACTTACTTTTTCCCAGCCATGTTCTTATTAATTATAATGATCTGCATAGGTTAATTTTGATGGGATCCAATAGGTTACCCTAGTTTTTGGCTATCTTTATACCTTGTTGCCACTGAATATTTTTGGGTAGTACTTGCTTTTCTTATTGTGGTTTTGGGTATGGAGATACACTATTCATGATTACACTTTTATTATCTGTTTATTATTACTATTCATGTTAAGATCATTATGTTAATGGGAACATGGAGCGACCACCCGGGAAGTTTATTCCAACTTTACAATCAAATGTACATGTCTTACAAGTTACATGAAGCTAAAAACCTAGGAAAATTCTTCTCCAAGAAATCTTGAGTCTCCCAGGTAGCTTCATCTTCAGTATGCTAGTTTCATTGTACCTTATAAAATTTAAGAGTCCTTTTTCGAGTGATCGTGTCCTTCTGATCCAAAACTCAAATGGGATGTTCTGAATAGGTCAAATCTGGTTCCAAAGCAACATCCACAATATCGATGGTTCGATCTGGAATCCGAAGGCACTTCTTGACGAAAATTGCAGGACATCCCCAAGGTGATTAACTTGGTCTAATGAACCCCTTCTCAAGCAAATCTTGTAATTGAGTCTTGAGTTCTGCCAATTCATTAGGCGGCATACGGTATGATCTTCTAGAAATAAGAGCCGTACCGGGCTTTAGTTCAATCACAAATTCTACATCCCTTTCTGGAGGCAACCTAGGAAAATCTTCAGGAAAGACATCCGAGAATTCACATACCACCGGAATATCCTGAATTTATTGTACGATAGCTTCATAAACTCATTCAGATGTTTTGGCTGGGACAACTACAGGGATGGACAACTGAATCTCTTCATGGCCATGGCTTAATTTGATGATCCTTAAGTCTGTATTGATGATGGCCTTATGCTAGGCTAACCAGTTCATGCCCAGAATTACATTTATGTCTTGACCTTTTAAAACAATCATGTTGGTAGGAAATTCCCGTCCAGCCAACGTTACTGGAATGTGGAAGGCTACTTCCTTAGTAAATATCCGTCCCCCAGGTGAGTGGATAATAAATCCCTCCCTTGATTCAGTGCAAGGAATGCAATGTTTTTCCACAAAATTCTTGCTTATGAAGGTATGTGATGCACCAGAATCGAAGAGAATAACTACTGGGCAATTAGCAACAAGGAACGTACCCATCATCACCGATTCGCCCTCTGGTGTTGTTGCCACCTGGGTATAAAAAATTCATCCAGTTTTCTTGAAATTCTTGCCCATTGAAGTATTGGTCGTGTTCCCCTTTCCTTGGTTGGAGTTCCTAGAATTCTGCTGAAAATTGATTTTATTTTGCTTCGGGTATGGGTAGTCCTTGATGAACTATCCGGACTTTCCACAATTGAAGCAACCAGTGGAAGAACTGGGAAGAGCAGGGAAATGAGTACCAGGGGCACTCGGTTGATTGGTAGGAGCGGGGGCAGTAGTGGGACAAATAAAGATAGGCTCTTGAATGGATATGAAGGTGAGCGAGGCGAAGAACGATTTTGATTAAAAGGTCGGATCACCAACATGGTTCTCTTTTCAGGCCCTTGATTTGACCTTTCACCTCCAAACCCAGGATCTTCCATGTCCCGCATTTTTTGCTTCCACTGCCAGTGTTGTACTGACAGCCCTACTGTTGGTAAGGTCCAAGCATGTTGCCATTTTCCGCTGAAGCCTGTCATTGAGTCTCTGCATAAAACAATTCTTATTTTTCAGATCTGTATTCACCTGGTCAATGGCATACTGGGAGAGGTGGTTAAATTTATTGAGATGTTGTATTACAGTATCCTCCTTGCCTTAACCGGGTAAACTCTTCTTGTTTCATATGGAGCACTCCCTCTGGAACATAATGCTCCTGGTATGCTAGCTTGAATTCCTCCCAGGTAATCTGATGCCCATCAGGTTGGATTGCTGAAAATTTTGCCCACCAAGTGCTGGCAGGCCCTCTTAGCTGTTGTGCGGCAAACAGTGGCTTTTGCGTCTCAGTGCATCAAATTAACCTAAACTTCTGTTCCATCACTCTTACCCATCCATCGGCTTCTAAAGGTTCTTCTGCTTTGATGAAGAGCGGGGGTCGAGTCTCAGAGAATTCCAAATATGTAGTATCACACGGTCCTTGAGGAGGAGCTCTTCCTCTGTGCGGTTGGAACTAATTGCCCGCCATTTCGCGCAAGAAGCGCGTATTATCAGCGGTGGCATTGACCAGGGCAGCGATAGCCTCGGCCAAAGTCGGTGGTACTGGTGGTGGGTTGGGAGTATCCTCCCTACCACAGGATGTCCCCGCAACATCATGTGCGCGAGTCCGTGATGGCATCTGAGGCAAAGAAACATTTGGAAAAAATATAACATGCCAACATACACCATCATATTACATTGCCAAAATGTAATAATTATACGGACTCTGGTGTACAAGTCGACTTTATTACTTATTTTACATAAGCATAACACTTAGACTATACTATTCTAGTCTTTTTCATCCTTTGTTGCTCCATTTCCTGCAGCAGGAGACCGTTCGTCAGCAAGGTTCTTGGAAGGAGGGGCCTAAAAAGGTTCAGCTCCCCATCAGGTCCTTCATTTGTTGTTCTCGATGGTCCGGCTCCCATTGCAGCAACATCTAGAGGCACATCCGGGTGCAGTCGAGCATACGATACATGCACTTCTTCATGTAAAGTATTACATTACACTTGCAGGCTTTCGAGGGACGCACTAAGCTCTGCCACACGAGCTAGAGCTTTCGCTTCGCAGTCCCAAGCGAACGAACGCGAGTTGACGGCCCAATCAATGGTCGTATCCCGTTCCGAGATTTCGTACTGCAAGCGGCTGACTTCGGCTGACAATTCTGCTATACGGTGACTGTCCTGCTCACGTGCCCTATTCCTGTGGCGTAGTTATGACCGGAGTTGTTCCACCCTGGCTTCCAGGTCTCCAATTGGGTCATTACTGCTACTACTACTTCCTTCGTTCCTGGAAGCTAGCTGATGTCGTGGCACACCAAAAGGTCCAGTAGATTTGCGTGCTGTTTTCCTAGTACGCGCCATATCTCCATAAGAGGGGAAGATTTATTAGTATATTCTTTAAACATGATGCATGCATAACCTAATAATTATGGAATCAACTTTTGTTGATCCCCAACATTGTATATATTGCACTCTGTTACCCAACTTTACAAGATAAGAGACTACTAGAAAGTGGTAAGGTAAGAATGAAAGAATATTTCTAGGTAAGTGTTGAAAATTCTTTTGAAGTACTACGTAATATCTGAAGAGATGGGCTTCGCTCCGATACCAGCTGTGACGGAACCTCCCAAGGTATTAGGCCAACCTACAGTTGTCCTTGTACTAAGGACATTGGACAACCCTGTAGATGCACATAATCACTCGACAAGTTTGGTAACTGTATCCTCATCATTTCGCCCAAGAGCGCTTCACCCATCACGCAGATATTACATCACATCGGAGGAAAGGATAAGCATAAGCAGATTACAATAACTTAATTTATATTCATAAAATATATAGAGCGAGTATTATTATTACAATACCAGGGTTTTTAGAGTGCATAAAGTATTATTACAAACTAGGGAGGCAAAACACCCTCTCGTACAAAAGTTTATTGTTTTCAAGGTGGGAGGCAAACATCCTCCCGTGACCAACTTCACTGTTGGGGCTCCTCTTTTGGTACCACCTTTGAACAGCAACAGCAAAACTCTGTTGTTTCCTCGCCTACAACAACATGGGTTCGAAAACCCTGAGTACGGAGTGTACTTTCGCAAGTCTTACCCGACAAAAGAAAAAGACTCTCACGGATATGTCGGCTTGAGGGAGTCAAGGTAAGGCTATTCAAGAATCAAAGACTCTGTTTGCAAAAATGCTTACTATCAGAGGATCCTTAAAACTCCAGTTTTATTGTCAAGTTAAGTCATTACCTGTAGCTAGAGTTCTTTCTACCCTAGTTCAAGCACTTGGCCTACACTAGCCATCTTTTATCAACCCTTCATTTCACTGGATTGCTACGTGTAGGGCAGTGACCAAGTCTTCATGTCCAAGAAGTAACGGCGATCTGAATCGATTAATACCCAGCTGGGGATCTCCAACCACACGACATATGTAGCACTTAACCCTTGCATATGTAAACTCGCCACCGGGTTTCTCAAGACCAGACCGAGTTCATGCCAACCGAGAGCACAGATACACCACCATCCAGCCTCTTGCCACGGAGGGTACACGCTACTCTCGCCATCTCTCCACTCCCATTGCGTGTTGGCCTTTCTGGTATTGGTCTGCCCGAGGCAAAGCTTACCCATGACAAGGCATGTGGCCAGTTAAAAGGTCCTCAATCATCAAGCCTACATCGGTATGATCCTTAATAGACTCGGACTGAGACACTACACCGAGACTTCCTTCTCATGCAAGTCACCCGTCCGGTCTTGTCTTAATCATTTACAACCCAAAGTTTGGTACCTGGCAGAGGTACATCTTTTCCGATGTTGAACCCATCATGGCCATGATGGATTCACCATCAAATCTTTTCCTTTGAAAACTTCCCATCCCATATGAAGCATCATCTTTGTTTTAAAAACAAAACATTTTTGTTTTTCTAGAGCAGTGCTAAGCATCATAAAAATCCTTCTCATAAAAGGGAATCAAGGAAGGTGTTGGGGGCCTTCGTCTTCCGAAGGTCCTCAAAAACATGATTAACAATGTTTCCCAAGCATAATATATGTACAGGAACCTTCGGACTCGAGATGAAGTTGTACATAATATGGAAAGCAGGGTCGGAACGAAGGTTGAACCAGCGCCGAAGCTGCGTGCAAGGGAGATTCGGCTCAGTAGCAGAAAAGAAACCGACTTAAGGAGGAAAAGGCTATCTAGTCCTCGATAGATTGTTCTTAAGTCAATAGTGAACATGAAGGGCATGAATGTAATTTCACACAGGCTGCGCCCTGTGCCTATAAATAGATGAACAGTACCCACGTACTGTTCACGCTGACTTGTACTCGCTCGTGCGTCACGCTTGTACTTTTGCCTTCTGTCAAGCCGAAGGTACAAATGTAATTCAATATTTTTCTTATTCATCCATGATTATATAATAAGGACATATAAATAATGTTATATGATTATTTATGTTATTTCTCATGATTCATATGCTTCTTCTTTCATCAATGTAAACTGTGATGATGAAGGTATGTCCTTCATAACCTTCGTCCGATAATCGTTATATCCTAAGGGAAATAATGCTTCGAAGGACGAAGGGCATTAACCATTAACTTCTTTCTGTGTTGCCTTGTTCTTAATTCATAGCATTTGAGAACAAATCCCCAACACAAGGTAATCAATTTTCCAAGGAAGGAAATGCATCAACTGTTTAGCACACAACTCCTATCACCTAATGCATCAAACAAGGTGATAAAGATTTTAAAACACAAGGAAAGGGATAATGCACCAGGGCTTGCCTTGTGTCGTAGGGGATTCAGGATCTGTTCCACAAATGTCAAAGTAGAAACTGTCCCCGACAGTGGAATTTCAGTCGGCGGTGCAACTTCCTCTTCAACTATTTCTTCTTCGTTTTCTAAACATAACAATATACATACATAAATGCCCATGTGATGCTATGAACATGCAGTTATGATAGAACACAGTAAGTTATATCTTGAATATAACTTTCCTTCATGGTACTCCTAAGTCACTAGGGTTTCCTAGGTTAATACCCTATCAGGGTTAAGCAAGTTTTATTCTAGGAAGCTAGGGTTTTGGGTTTGGGATCAAACAATGTCCAAAACATGCCAAACTTTACCCAAGGGCTTTAATTATCAAATCAAGCTTATACAAAAAGTTTTATGATTTTTAGTGCTATCAAGTAATTTCTAAAATTCCAAAAGTCTAGGTTTAGGCCTTCTTAAATGCTAAATAATTCATGATTGGGGTTAAAAATCTTGGAACTATTTTTATTACATACTAGGGGAAATTAGGAGTCTAGAAAAATTGGTCCCATGATTTTAACATTTTTCTATAATTTTCTATAAATTTCCTAAGTCTGGTAGAAAAAGAAAAAGGAAAGGAATGAATAGTAACGGGCTCAAACCAGCCCGAGCCGGCCCACGAACGGGGGAAACGCGCCCGCGCTGGCGGCTTTGCACAACGGTCCCTATCGATTTGAACAATCCAAAAAGAGGTCGCGGCACTATTCCTGTGTTTCACTGACATTTGCGTAAAACCCCTTCTACTTCTATTTCTTCACAGCGTCAAGTCCACGACGTGAACAACGGTGGGCGCGCCCTCCGGCGAGCTTGAACCGGCCGGGATGCACAACGACTGACGCCCTAATTTGGTTGACACCAGCTCCTACCCCTAGCGACCATAAGCCTTCCGTTAATTGCACAAATCCGGCCTGGAGCTTGTCTGCCCACGACGACGGCGAACGCTATGAACAAACTGAGGTGTTCTCGGTGATTGGGTGCGGTCTAGCTCAATTGATCGGGTCGACAAGCATGCCAAGTGTGCCTGAGTGCTAAAACAAGGGTGAGGAGGGCGAGAATGGACCTGGAGACGGCGGTCCAAGGCGTGGTGGCTCACGACAGCGCGGAGAACCGAATTGGGGGAAGAAAGGAATTAGGGCGCTACGGTGGCTAATCAGAGGCGAGGTCTGGTGCTCTGGCTTTGTAACAACCTAGCGGAGCTAACGGTGCACTCAATTTATAGCCTCCGAGAGTGGTGGCTCCGAATTTGGGAAGAAGAAGGCTGGCGACCAGATAGAGGGGTGAGTCACTAGTGCAGACTATCGTGGCTTTCACTGGGGCAACGTCTCAAGCGATGGACAAACTACCTAAGGCGGTTTACTGCGACGTGGTAACGCTTCTTAGCACGTGGCGGCCGGGCGGCAAGCAGCCAACGCCGGTGAGGATCATCTCGGCCGGCCGCAGAGCAAGTGGGACGGTGGCCAGTCCAGTGACCGGGTCCGAGCTTATCCTGGCGCCTAGATCTTTTACTCCCCGTGGTTATCCACTTTGCGCAGAGCACGAATTGTGGCAGCCAGCGTGAATCCAAGCGCGGGGATCACCGGCGGCAAGGTTCAGTGAACTCAAGATCTTCTTCAGTCCACTGTACCATTGAAACCTTCCTTCAGGGCGCCTGACAGAGCGAATTAGAGGGCTTAGTTCTTCAATTTTTATGTGACAACTTGATCATCTGTCTGCAGAGAAATTGTTGTTCTATAATCCATCTTTGTTTTTGTTATAGCTCCACAATCGAACAGCCATTTGATCCTACTCAAAATGGATCACAAAGTTCATTTGACTTCACTGTCAGTCAATATTCAGCCATAGGACTGACTGACAGCCAGACTTCAGGTCCATTTATCTCCAAATTTTGTATGTCACCACTGCTTAGTCACTTAAGCAAAGTTGTACTCCTATCATAGCTCTACAATTTTGATGCATTGACCTAGGTCAAATTCCTTATGAATTCAGAGATACCAAGCTCCAAAGTTGAACCCATTCCACTGTAATTCAGACTTAACCACTTTAGGAGTTCTTGGGTCCTTTTGCAAATAAGTCCAATTTTTTCCACACTACTTGAAAATCCTTCATCGTGAAAGTTACTTGGTTTGTGGTGTTCTATCACTTTGATATTTGCACTTTGGTCCAAAAGTGAATATAATTTGAATTCACCCCCCTAGGGTTCCAATTAGGGTTTTCTAGGGTTTCTTTTAGGGTTTTGAGTACTTTATGGTTTTTGTGCCACTCAAACCCATCACTCTTGATGTCTTGTGAACATTTCTAATGACTCTTGAGACATTGCTCATATTGGCTTCATTTTCAACCATAGTCCCTAATTCCAGGGTTAAGTACCCTAGTATTAAGTATACCTTAAGTCACATCATCACAACTTGTTTTGAAACTTTACCTAGTGAATGCATTCTAGGTGTAAGAAACAACATGAAATGTCAATGCACATGATGTTATGCTCAAGTCACTACAGGAAACGCCTAAATTTTCGTGGGCCAAAAACCCACGAAAATAAGCCTATACCGACGAAAATAGCCTATTTTCGTCGGCAGGCCGACGAAAAGCCGCCGAAAATAAGTTCGACGAAAATAGGCAACTATTTCCGTCGGTACCGACGAAAATGACTTATTTTCGTCGGCTTCCACAAGGCCGACGAAAATAGTTGGTCGGCTGACTATTTTCGTCGGCCTCGGTGGCCGACGAAAATAGGAACGTGATTTTCGTCGGCCCTGGTGGTGGCCGACGAAAATATCTGGGGCACGTATTTTCGTCGGCCACCACCCAGGCCGACGAAAATTCATGATACCCCCCCCCCCCCCAAAATAGATTTTTCTGCACCTTTTATTAATTCACAGCAAAATAAACATATACACAATCACATATACAGATTTCACAAGCAATACAGTTTTCACAAACAACATTCACAAGCAATTACATAATTGTTTCAAACATATTCCATACATAGTCCATATATAGTCCATACATAGTTTCAATAGCATAATCACATCCATAATAAAGTCTATACATATCCATACATAGTCCATAAACAAAGTCACTACTCACTCCGGCGGGCTGTGGGAGTTTTGGCCACTCCCTCCTCCGCCACCAGGAAGGTGGCCACTCCCTCCAGAACCATGGACGAGGAAGTCTTAGACGTTGACAGCACCCTCTGATCCATGAGCATGTGACGCTGAACCCTGCAATTCATCAATCATTCAAATAAGGCTGTGTTTTGCTATCCCTATACATATACATTGCTGTGTTTGGTCAATATTTGCATAAAACTAAACATGGAACGTCACCTGTGATCCATGGTGATGAGGAGGCTGTGCATGCATCCATGGGTACTGTTGTGTTGGCCACCCCTGAGGTGGTGGCACCCACCCCGTCGGTGGCGGTGCCATCCACGCTTGAAATGGCTGAGAGCCCGCCGGTGGCTAGGAGACCGGTGGCACCCATCCCGGGACTGGCTGCGATCCTTGGGGTGGTGGAGGCATCCAAGTGCCTGGAGGTGCCTGCGTCCACCCAACACCGGTCCACTATGGCTGCGACGCTGGAGCTTGTCCTGGCCACTGTCCCCATCCTTGTGCCTGCGAGCCATTTTTTATAATAAAAAAGAGTTGCTATGGAATTGAAGTGTTCAGATAGTGTTACCTGGGGAGGGCGAAAAGCGGGCAAGTTCATATCAGGGCCGAGTCGAGTAGTCATTTCCTGCAAATGGATGAAACGTTAGAATCGCAACATTATACTTTGAATTCAATGACGACACGTGATGAGATAGACGAATTACCTGAAAATAAGAAGCCATATATTGCGTCAGCTGTCCAACCTGCTCCTGCGCTGCTCGAGCCTGCTCCTGTGCTGCTCGAGCCTGCTCCTGTGCTGCCTGAGTCTCCTCCTCCAGCTGAGCCTCTCGAGCAGACCTGGAGGAGCGAGAACTCCCTCCCGAAGACGATGCCTTCCCTTGACCTATTGTCCTGTTATACTCCACAACGCCGGTGCCAAAGGCAAACCTGCATGATACACATAGTTGAGCCATTAAGTGGACACATTCTTGTTAATGAAATCGTCGAATCAAACACAACCACCTCACCTGCCATGCTTTCTACCCCCACCACTGTGGTACAACGCCGAGGCATCTAAGTCTGAATGCATCCAGTCGAAGTCAGGCCCATGGCGTTGAGTCATTTCCTCCCCATATGCATCCTGCAAAGAAAGTTAGAGTTGGAGTTAGACACAAAACATGCAATTTAATTCGTAAATACAAACTTGTTTACCATTTTCTCCCTTGCCGCCTCGCTGCATAGCACATCAGGGTTCGCCGGATCAGGGCCACGGTGACCACGGACGTAAACCTCCATAAAACTTGGAGCAACTCCACTTTCAGCTTCCTGCATGAAAAAGAAGAGTTAAACCATAGAATTTTCATAGATGTAACATACAAGTTTGATTTATATACTTACCATGCGGCGTGCGGTACCAAGGTGTCCATCGGCGCCATACCTGTGCCCCGGTCCTTCAGTGCCACGGTTGGTACAGTGCTTCTGGGACTCTGCAATCCACTCAGGCGACGCCCATCTCTTAGCCAACCACCTCCAGGCTTCCATGTCCTTTGCCAGCCAATCCACAACGCTCTCCAGGTACTGCTCCTCTGTGAGGTAGATCTCATTGGCCCCTAATGCTTTGCTCATTTTCTGCCCCTTTATCTTCTTGTAGTAGTAGTTGACGACCGCGATGCGAGCATTGTACATGGCATCCTTGATTACCTTATCAGCGCACTTCCGAAAGTGCCTCTTCACACGTGCCCACTGAGCCTGATCCTCCTCGATCTCATTCGGCAATTGGAACCTCCCCTACATATCAATGGAGAAGTTAAGTTAAAGTAAGATTAGGAGAAGCAATAATTCAGTGAATTGCTTATATAAGAAAGTAAACTCACCCAGAACTCGTCCCACACAGCCACCTGACAAGTCCTTCGTTTTTGTTCCGAACTTCCCCCTCTGCTACTGCTTTCCCCTGGCTCCCCTGGTTGGACATAGTCCTTCAGACCCCAGTCGGCCCACTGCATAGCCGCGAACCTCTCGCCATTGAGCTCCACCATGCTAGGGTAGTAGAAGCGACAGAGGCTACCCAACACCGCGTTCACCTTGGGACGTCTGCCTATACCGTCCCAAGTCAAGTCTTCCCATGACCTACAAACATTAATAAAACAAGTAAACCAGTGCAATCACGTTCACATTAAAAATTAACACAACAGAAATAAGCCCCACCATTCTCCATGCGGTCGGATGAGCCTCCTCTCGGCAGGTCTCGGACCAAGCGCATTGCTCTTTTTATACCTAAGTATACAAGTAAATTCAATATGATGAAATGATTAAAAACTAATATCAATTAAACTAATATGCATAATAATACCTGAAGGACGTAGAACCATCTGACGCGTCGCCCGCGCTGCCTGCCCCCATAGGGTCAACCTCCTCATCCTGCTCACCCTCGTCACCCTACACATGAGCATCCTGCTGAGGAGCCTCCTGCTCACCCTCCTCACCCTGCACTTCGTCTAGACAGTCGAGAAGTTGTTGCTGCCTCTGTTGGCTCTGTGAGGTGCCCTGAAAAAGCCCACTGCCCGAGCTGTCCTTGCTGGTCGCGCTGCCCCCACTCCTCCTCGATCTCCTATGCTTGAACATGTTCAATTGTAGATAAATTAATGTCAAACCACAGTATATGAAACAAATAATATGAAAATTAATAATGTGAAAATTGGAATACATAGCTTAATTGATTAACTAAAAGAAACATACTAATCAAAAGTCATCCGCATCCGATGATGCTTGTTCGGCTCGTTGTTTATTCATACGCTCTTGATTTCGTTGGATCCTTACTGATCTTCTAACGACGACAGGTCGTTTGCGCTTTGACCTAGGTTCTTCAATTAAGTCACTTGAATTACAATAGAGATTTTCAAGGCCTTCTCCATTGGTCACATGGAATCGGTGAGCTATGTCTTGATTCAACGCTGCTTCTGGTTGAAAAATAGCATCATCGTTGTCCCTGCTCGTACTCACGTAGTCAGCACTCTCTGGAGCGACGACTTGTGGGTTGACTTTGATTGCAACCCATCAAGCCCTAAGGCTTGGGTGAGGATATGGCAGGTAGTACACCTGTTTTGCCTGATTTGCAAGGACAACATCGCTCATACTGCTCAGAATCCTAGAGATATGCTTCACCTCAACATTACCATACTTGTCAACACGAGTCCCACTATGAGCATCAAACCAGTCGCACTCGAAAAACATGACTTTAAGTTCCTTGGGGCCATCGAAAATCAACTCTACGATGTTTTGAAGAACACCGTAATAGTCCACTACTTTGTCATCGTCAACATATGAACTTGCCAACACACCACTATTGGTGGTGGCTGCTAATGGTCGACTCTTCTCCAATTTCGCGGTTCGGAAGCGATATCCATTTACATCATAGCGAGTATAGTTCCGGACGGACACAGAGGTATGTGCCATTTGCTGCAAGTCCGGGTGCACAGATTTTTTGGAAACCTATACAAGGAATTAGTATATGCTTTATATCTTCCAAGTCCAAAATTCAAAGATTAAGTATGGCAATGAGAGAACGACAACTACTAACATAATTATGAAACCACTGCACGAAGTTTGGTCCACCTTTCAACCCATCACATCGAAGATTTTCTAATTGGATGGCCGTAGGTTTACTAGTAGATTTCCAACATTCTTCATCAAACATGCTGGACATATTAGAAACATGGAGATTACACACTATAGAAATTATGAGATGAGAAAATGGACGTAACTATGAGGAAAACTTACTCGAACGCCTCTTGTGTGCTGTCAATATTGCTATACATATATAGCATTAGCGTGTTCAATTCTGAACCTTCAATGTGACGTACACTCCCTTTTCCAACTGCTTTACCCGAATTCGAAAAAATTTGAAGGGTGCTTTGGGGCGATTCATTTTCGACATGAAGTCGCACTGAAGGAGCAAACACATTGTTGGCTCGAGCGAAATACCTGGTTGAGAATTGAGATATCTCCTTAAGGGCAAAAGCCTCCGCAATACACCCTTCGACTCTAGCCTTGTTGCGAACAGACGCCCTGAGCTTTTTCAACGCCCTTTCTATAGGATACATCCACCTAAATTGCACTGGTCCGCCTACCAAAGCTTCCCAAGGCAAATGCACAATTAGATGTTGCATCACATTGAAGAATCCTGGCGGGAAAACCTTTTCAAATTTACAAATAAGAATTGGAATTTCTTTCTCAAATTTCTGCATCAACCTCTTCGATACCGTCTTTGCGCATACTTCCCTATAGAAGTAACTCAGCTCTGCAAATATGCTCCAAAGCTCATCCTTAAAATAGCCTCGAAACATCACGGGCATCAGCCTCTCCATAATAATATGGTAGTCATGGCTTTTCAAACCGATCAATTTACCGGTCTTTAGATTCACTGTCCGTTTTAGATTTGCCGCATATCGATCTGGAAATTTCAGATTCTTCAACCACTTAAATATTTCTTTCCTTTCATCTGGCTTGAGGCAGTAATCAGCTCGCGGCCTACTCTCATGCCCTTTATCGCTTACTTTCAACTCGAGCATCGGTCTCTTACAAATTTCAGCCATGTCTTTTCTTGCCTTCATATTATCTTTCGTTTTATCAGTCACATCGAAACATGTGCTTATGATGCTTTCAGCAACATTACGCTCTTGGTGCATCAAGTCTATGTTGTGCGGCATGATCAAGGCTTTTGCATACGGAAGCTCCCATATTGATGAAATATGGGTCCAGTTGTGGTCCTCCCCGTAGCCTTGGAACCTATCATTTTCTCCTTGCTTCAGACAAGCATGCCATGCCATTATCTGCGGTGCAGTTTGCCTCTTTGGTGGCCCATTTCTGATTTTGGCTCCACTTCTGAATGCAGTAAGCGAATTCCTGAAATCATGCTAGAATGGAGTCCAACGTCGATGAGCATCAAAGAATGACACTTTCCCACCATGCTTCAATCTGAATGCATCCGTATCATTCATACATATGGGATAGCACAACCGACCATGAACACACCATCCAGACCAATCTCCATACGCCAGCAGATCATGCACTGACCACAAATAAGCAGCGCGCATGGTAAACTCCTTTTCAGTATGGCTGTCATAAGCCTTCACACCTCTCCACAATTGTTTCAGCTCTTCAATTAAAGGGCGAACAAACATATTCAGCTTTGGCCCTAGATGCTCGGGGCCTGGGATGACTAGTGCAAGGAACATGAACTCTTCTTTATTGACCAACTCAGGAGGAAGATTATATGGCACAATGAAGACAGGCCAACACGAGTAAGGGCTTGCACTGGTATTGAAAGGTGTGAATTCGTCCGTCGATAGACCAAGCCGTACACTCCTAGGGTCGTTTGCAAATTCGGGATCAAACTCGTCAAATGCCTTCCACGCATCACCGTCCGACGGATGGACCATTATGTCTGGATCAGTGACGAGACGTACACCATTCTTTGGCCACGTCATATGCAGAGTTATTCCCTTGTTGAGGAACAACCTTGAAAGCCGAGGAATGATGGGCAACCGACGAAGTTGCTTAGCTGCGACCTTCGTAACTACCAATTCACCCTCATCATTTGTCACCTCGACATATCTAGAAGCTTCGCAATGCTTACAACGGTCCAGCTTGTCATCCTCCTCAAAGAATAGCATGCAACTATTGGGACACACGTCGATCTTCTCATATGTCATCCCAAGACCAGCCAACATCTTCTTTGCGAAGTACATATTCTTTGGCAACTTATGATTCTCCGGGAGAACCTCGCCCATCAGTTGGACGATGTCGTTGTAAGCACTGTGTGAAATGTTGTGCTTCGACTTTATCGCCATTAGTCTTGTGAGAGTCCCAAGAACTGACATCTGAGTGTGCTCGTGCAGTCTCTCTTCTCCCGCGGCGAGTAGCCGGAAGAATTCCTGAGCATCGTGTGGAAGCTGCCCCGGCTCCTCAGCGTTCATTTCAACATCCCTACCAAGATCATGCAACATGTCGTCCATCCTATCATGATCGTCATCAAGTTCCACCTCCGCGTCAACGTGTCTAATAGACTCTCCATGCCGGTACCATACAAGGTAGTTCGGCATAAACCCACTTTTGCAAAGGTGTTTCTCCATTTCTTCCTTCTTCTGAGGCCACTTGTTCTCGCAGCGATTGCAAGGACACTTCACTAGACGACCAGTTGCATCTTTGAAAGCGTGCTCAAGAAAAGCCTTTGTTACACCCATCCATTCATTCGAATGTGCCCCATCCTTTCTCCACCCGTCATACATCACCCTCCGATCACCATCCATTTCAAAGGCTAAACAAAAGACAAAGAACATCAACGATCGTCCGTGGCTTAGGTGAACTCCCTATTAGGTAAAGCCCTAAACCCACCCAAGAGTGTAGGCCGATGCTTGTGATTTGTGACGTGTAGCCTACGATTGCCACGAAATTTCGGCAGCATAACCCCGCTGCTCTCCAAGCACACGCCTGAACATGGTGTGTTGGAGAACAACTGGGTTACACAACCGAAATTCCGCGTCAATCGTAAGGCACATGTCATAAATCACAAGCATCGACCTACACTCTCAGGCTGTCCAAAATACGTGGACAATTCCGGAACGACGAACCTCACAAGCCAATGTGACGTTCGTCGTTCCCGAACGGGTGACGCATACGGTTCGCTACGGTTAACGATTAAAACTAAACTCTAACATTAAACTAAACTATAAAATTAAGATAATAGAATGAGACATTGAGGATAATGAGGCACTGATCACTGATGATCACTGATCACCACTGATCTAGCATGCACTCTTCACTATACAAAACCAATTAAGCAATTGTATCACAATGAGATTACTAATGAATAATGATGCACACTGCAATCAGAAAAACAAAACCGAGAAAAATTATAATAATTGTATATGGCTAACAAAATTGTGTGTTATCAGGACAAAAGCAAAAACTACGTATGTGAACGGTGCACGTACGGTGTGACTTTAACTTACAACACTGCAACAGAGCTGCTCAAGTAGTGATGCTGATGCATACTCTACATGCATGCATGCAATGCACAACAAATTGACACAGGATTGACCGCTTATATATTGCACAATCAGAAACAAGCGATACATTGGATAAGATAAGCTAGCTGTAAATCACCAGTTCACCACCGCCTTAACAATCTGTATAACGGTTAACGGCCGCCACGGCACGCGCACGACACGCCACGGCCGCCACGGCCGCCATGTGCATCAAATGAAGAAGGGAGACGGGGAGGCTCACCGCGGGGAACGAGGGCGGCGTCGACGGATGGCGGGCGCGGCATGGACGGACGGCAGGCTCCCTTCTTCGCGATAGCGGCCACGGGCTCCCTTCTTCGCGGGCGGGCGTGGCGGGGGCGGCGCGGCGAGGGCGCGCGGGCTGCGTGCGGCGGCACGCTCCCTTCTTCGCAGGCGGGCGGGGCAGCGAGGGCGCGAGGGCCGCGTGCGGCGGCGCGCTCAGGCGGGGCGCGGGCGGCGCGGCGAGGGCGGGCGGGCGCGGCGCGGCGAGCGCGGCGAGGCGAGGCGAGCGCGGCGAGGGCGGGCGGGCGCGGCGCGGCGAGCGCGGCGATGGCGGGCGAGCGGCGGCGCTGCTAGAGATGGACGAGCGAGAGCGAGAAGATGCGCGCTGAGGCCGGATGGACGATTAACGGGCCACTTATTTTCGTCGGCCTGGCTGAGGCCGACGAAAATAACCCACATTTTCGTCGGTCCCGAGGCCGACGAAAATACCTTTCGTATTCTCGTGGGCCTGCCCACAAAAATATTCACTGGCCCACGAAAATAGACCACATTTTCGTCGGTCACGCTGGCCGACGAAAATAACATTGTATTTTCGTGGGCGGACCGACGAAAATAGCCCAGCCCACGAAAATTTATGTGTTTCCTGTAGTGAGTTTTAGTGCCTGTAACACCAGGGGTGTTACACTTGCCCTATTCCTCAGCACCGACGTTGTTTATTGTCCGCTGCACTATTAAGAACTTGTTATCTTTTATCAAAGTTCGATTTATGTAATAACTCCAGTACTTTAACTTGTGGTTTCATGTTTATTGTATTCTCTCTGAGCCTCACTATCGTGTGAGCTAATGGTACTCGATCCTTGGTAAGTGGCTCTATCGAACGAGATCCGAAGAACTAAACGGTTTATTCCGGTTTAAGTGTGTTGCTGCCTTTAAAGGTGCGACTTGGGCACTTAAGCTAGAATAATTCGGGTGGTTCTGCCACACTATTAGTGGGTTTTGCATAGTTTGAAGTGATAACTCATTTGTGGTGGCATAGCGAGCAGAAATAAATGAATGCGTAGCTCCAGAATCAAATAATATGGCTGCAGGAATTGAATTAATGTAAAACATACCGATAGCGATGTCAGCTCCATCAGAAGTAGCTTCGGCACTGACTTGGTTGACCCTGGCAATGTTGAATCCCTTGCCAGAGGTGGGAGTCTGTTGCTTGTTCTGAGCGGGTGTGTTGGGATTCCCCATCAGACAAGCATTTGCATAATGCCCAACCTGACTACACTTGAAGCATGTGGGGTATGTTCTCTATCCTACGGGCCTTGTCGGGGTGCCAGTGGGGGCAGCCTGACGAGTTTGGGGTGTCTGTGGAGTCCCCTGAGGTGCATACTGAGTTGGGCGTGGTCCTCCTCCAGGACGAGCTGGTGTACCCTAGGGCCAAACATAGCGAGGACGAATGCTGCCGCTCCCCTGCCCCTGGGTAATGGCCTTCCTCTTCATTTCACCCAGTTGAACACGCTTGTGTTCAATAGCAAGAGCCTTGTCTAGGAGCCTCTGGAATGACGGAAAGGTGTGAGCAACCAGTGAATACTGCAGTGGTCCATTAAGTCCCTCCATGAAGTGTTATTGCTTTCTTTCATCATCTGCAACTTCATCTGGAGCATACCGTGATAGCGGACAAAATTTGTCACGGTATTCACTAACTGACATATTGCCCTGCTTCAAAGACAGAAACTCCTTCTTCTTTATTTTCATTAGTCCAGCAGGAATGTGATAATTTCTGAACTGTGTAGTGAATTCTGCCTAGGTGATAGTTTTAGCAACATGATGAGCAGCAGTGTAAGAATCCCACCAATCAGCAGCGGGTCCAGTAAGACGACCAGAAGCATAGAGCACCTTCTCCCGGTCCAAGCATTGGACGATATTCAACATCTTCTCCACTGATTTTAACCAATCATCAGCATGTAACGAATCTAGAGAGCTGGCGAAGGTAGGTGGCTTGTGGCTCATGATCTCCCGGTGCTTGTCCCGGGGTCAAACTAGTGGTGGTGGAGGCATTGATGCTTGCTGCTAACACACCATTTGTTCTTGTTTCATTTCCTCCCGTATCTCTTGCCTCTCCGGGCGCATCTCTTGACGTTCCTACCGCATCTGAGCTTGCATTTCCGACATAGTATTTGCCATTTGTTGCAGCATCTGCATCTGAACTCACCAAAGATGGGAGCTCATGTGAAGTGTAAGCCTGATCAACAAATAATGGTTAAAGCTGAGAATTGCTTTTACTAAGTGATCAATTTTTATTAGCAGTTACTAAATGTAAGTAAATACCAAACCAGAGTAATAATGGATCAAAATTAATAATAAACCACAATGCGATGCAAATGACAAATTGACTTTAATTCCATAAATTATTCATGTGAGTGTCCGAGCCGCTCATGACTGTGAGCAGGGCTGATATACCAGTTTTACACTCTGCAGAGGTTGTGTATCTTTACCCACATGTCATGTTACCCATCTGCCAAAGGATCGCGACTTCCCTTACACCTGTACCAAGGAAGCGAGGCAGGGTAACACTATGAGGCCTTTACAAAGTTCCCCTAGCCTCAGAAAACTCGCTACAGTTTATAGGAAGCTCCAATGCATGGATCTCTCGCCTGACCGTCATCACAGCAAAATCAACCCAAGGACATCCGTACACTGACCACTCCCCTACTGCCCTTGCCCCTTCCGGGTAAGGTAGTCATCCACTAGCTTTCCTAATTAGTCAGCCAAGGGCGTCCCATAACACCCTGTGGTAGCACTATTTTCCCGGGTGGTTCTCCATGTTCCAGTTAACAATATGATCTTATCATGAACAGTAAATAACAAATTGACAATAAAAGCCTGATCATGAATAATGTGTATCTCCATACCCAAAACCACATAAAGCAATAGCAGGTACTACCCAAAAGTTCAGTGGTAAACAAGGTATAAAGATAGCCAAACTAGGGTAACCTATTGAGTCCCATCAAAATTAACCTATATAGATTATAATGATTAAAAGGAACATTATTAGGTAAATAGAAGTGATCAAGGGCACAACTTGCCTTCAACGAGCTCCTGCTCAGCAGTCTCCACCAGCTGAACACCTGGATCCTTAGTGGCTTGCTGTAGCATCCCAAAAATTCAAATCTTGGAATTTTCTCAAACTCGCTCTAAATTCAAAATGAATTTCAAATTTCATTTCAAAATGTTTGTTTTCCAGTTGATATCAACAAATAAAATATAGTGGTCTATATTCTCTCCAAAATCCTCCTCAAAATATCCTACAAATATTTCCCCAATGATCCCCCTCAAATTGTTTCCAGAAATACTGCCTAGATATTTCCCGAGTAATCCCCTTCAAGTTCTTTTCAGAAATATTGCCCAAATATTCCACCGATATATCTCCAAGTATTTTCCTCTTGAGAAATACCTTCAAAATCATTTTTCAAGTCCCTACAAATATTTTCTTCATAACTTTCCTCATGCTCATACGTATATGTATGCCTCCAGTGTCATCCGGTGAGCTCTACAAGCTAATCTCACTTATTCAAGACAAATACATGCTAATCTCCCACTAATCCTCTCATCCTCCCACTAATCCTCTCATCCCTCCCCCTAATCCCCCCACCATGTCTATAAATAGAGGGGCAAGGGCCTCCTCTCATCCCACCCCAAGCCATTTCATGGCAACTCTCTTCCCCCCCACACACACACCCACTCCATGTTCCACACAAACACACACTAGCACAAGGATCGTTCGATCGTTCTTCGATCGTTCGTCCCCCTGTTCTTAGTTTGTTCGTTCGTTCGTCCGATCGTTCGATCGTTCGTTCGTCCGTTCGTCCGATCGTTCGATCGTTCGTCCGTTCGTTCGTCCAAATAATCTTTTTCCTGCCGTTATGCTGCCGAAATTCCGATCATTCGTTCGTTCGATCATTCGACCGTTCATCATTCGTTCATAGTTCCTATTCATCGTTCATCGTTCGTTCATAGTCCCTATTCATCGTTCTTCCAGATAATCTTTGTCCTGTCGTTATGCTGCCGAAATTCCGATCGTTCGTTCGTCCGTTCATTCGTCCAAATAATCTTTTCACTGTCGTTATGCTGCCGAAATTCCGATCGTTCGTTCGATCATTCGATCGTTCATCGTTCGTTCATAGTTCCTATTCATCGTTCATCGTTCGTTCATAGTCCCTATTCATCGTTCTTCCAGATAATGTTTGTCCTGCCGTTATGCTGTCGAAATTTCGATCATTCGTTCGTTCATAGTTCCTATTCATCGTTCATCGTTCGTTCATCGTCACTATTCATCGGTCATCGTTCGTTCATACGGACTATTCACCATCACTATTCATCGTTACAATTCATCGACACTATTCACCATCGTTACTATTCATCGAGGGCACAACTTGCCTTCAACGAGCTCCTGCTTAGCAGTCTCCACCAGCTGAACACCTGGATCCTTAGTGGCTTGCTGTAGCATCCCAAAAATTCAAATCTTGGAATTTTCTCAAACTCGCTCTAAATTCAAAATGAATTTCAAATTTCATTTCAAAATGTTTGTTTTCCAGTTGATATCAACAAATAAAATATAGTGGTCTATATTCTCTCCAAAATCCTCCTCAAAATATCCTACAAATATTTCCCCAGTGATCCCCCTCAAATTGTTTCCAGAAATACTGCCTAGATATTTCCCGAGTAATCCCCTTCAAGTTCTGTTCAGAAATATTGCCCAAATATTCCACCGATATATCTCCAAGTATTTTCCTCTTGAGAAATACCTTCAGAATCATTTTTTAAGTCCCTACAAATATTTTCTTCATAACTTTCCTCATGCTCATACGTATATGTATGCCTCCAGTGTCATACGGTGAGCTCTACAAGCTAATCTCACTTATACAAGACAAATACATGCTAATCTCCCACTAATCCTCTCATCCTCCCACTAATCCTCTCATCCCTCCCCCTAATCCCCCCACCATGGCTATAAATAAAGGGGCAAGGGCCTCCTCTCATCCCACCCCAAGCCATTTCATGGCAACTCTCTTCCCCCCACACACACCCACTCCATGTTCCACACAAGCACACACTAGCACAAGGATCGTTCGGTCGTTCTTCGATCGTTCGTCCCCCTGTTCTTAGTTTGTTCGTTCGTTCGTCCGATCGTTCGATCGTTCGTTCGTCCGTTCGTCCAATCGTTCGATCGTTCGTCCATTCGTTCGTCCAAATAATCTTTTTCCTGCCTTTATGCTACCGAAATTCCGATCATTCGTTCGTTCGATCATTCGATCGTTCATCGTTCGTTCATAGTTCCTATTCATTGTTCATCGTTCGTTCATAGTCCCTATTCATTGTTCTTCCAGATAATCTTTGTCCTGCCGTTATGCTGCAGAAATTTCGATCGTTCGTTCGTCCGATCATTCGATCGTTCGTCCGTTCATTCGTCCAAATAATCTTTTCCCTGTCGTTATGCTGCCGAAATTCCGATCGTTCGTTCGTTCGATCATTCAATCGTTCATCGTTCGTTCATAGTTCCTATTCATCGTTCATCGTTCGTTCATAGTCCCTATTCATCGTTCTTCCAGATAATTTTTGTCCTGCCATTATGCGGTCAAAATTTCGATCGTTCGTTCGTCCGATCATTCGATCGTTCGTCCGTTCGTTCATAGTTCCTATTCATCGTTCATCGTCACTATTCATCGGTCATCGTTCGTTCATATGGACTATTCACCATCACTATTCACCATTACTATTCATCGTTACTATTCATTGTTACTATTCATCATCGTTACTATTTATTTTTACTGTTCATCGATCATCCGATCACCTCAGATTTCAACTACTCATCCATCATGCTGTCCAGTCCACCTAAGACCAGCCAGACCCATATTCCAGTCATACGAACTCCGGTGACTGTGATTTTCCTTCCAGTAGGGAACTTCCCATCTGGTCACCCATCCCAGGTTTCTCCAAGTTGAGCACGCTTAACTTTGAGATTCATTCGAACTAGGCTTCCAAACTTCGATTCCAATAATTCTTGTTTCTAAATTATTATCGAATTATTCCCTATCCAACCATGTCATCCCTTAAGCATGGTTCATGTTCTAGAAAACTCTCAAAATACTCTTGTCCCATATTCTGCCTATAACTCTCCTGTTCATACTAAGTCAGACGATTCATTCGTCACTATTCTCACCAACAGTGAACTTCACTGTGCTACACCACATACACTCAGCTATAAATACACCCAGCTACCCTCTCCCTCTCCACACACACTCAACACCCTCAGCCAAGGCAAACACCCCACCCACTCAGTTACTCCGCTCTGCCGGCTACACGCATAGTGTCGCTTCGCCTCCAGTCCACCCTCCTGGTAAGCACCTCCGCTCCACCACCAGTAATATCACAACACCACATGACACAGATTCCACTCAAGACTCTACCCATCCATATATCACTATTCTTACCACTATACTAAATATTTGTTGGTATACTTGCTTGTTTGTATGTTTGCTTATTCATGTTGCATAGTTATCGGAGCGTTCGTGCCGTCTTATGGAGGCCAGATCTGCAAGTCTACGCCAGGCAGTGGAGCTAGAAGCCAGTTCCGCGAGCTCCCCTTCCCCCTTCACCGAATAAGCACGGCAAGCTCACTGGATCCCTTTGATGCATAAATTACCTATGATTTTTCAACCAGAACCCTCAGCCTATTATTTTATGCATGATATGATTTTGAGACAAGTTATTATGGTCACCGAAGCCGCTTGCCGCAATCAATCCTTGATATATTTGTTACAAATGATTTGAGAAAAGGGTGAGTTTTCAAAAGAAAATGCTTTTCAAAATGTGTATGATGAAGGGTTTTCACCCTTATCACCTTTGAGTAGGGATGATCAGGGACTCCCTGGTTTAGGGGAGGGCCTAAGGTGAAGGCTCAGCTGGTTTAGGCGTGAGCAGAAGGATTGTCCCCTCATATAAGGACCAATTTGTCATCTTTCACTACCTGTACTCTTGATAAGTACAACCACTCGAGACTGTGTGGGCAGTCACTCAATCTGAACTCGTACGGTCCAACCCCAGGGTTATGAAGGCTGGGGAGCACCGGGAGGATAAAGAGGGGGAATGTTTTGTCCGGTTTGGACATGGCGGTGGCCTGACTCCTTCTGGTATAACCGTTAAGGTTAGGACGTGCGAGAAAAGAAAGAGATTCGGATTCGGATCTCATTGATCCTGAGATCGCAGAGCCGGACTAGTGGGTAAAGTGTAACCCCTCTGCGCAGAGTTCAAACCTATTCGAATAGTCTGTGTCCACAGGAATGGACGAGTCTGGTGTGGTATGGCAATTAGTGTTTTGTTTTCAAAAAAAGAGGTGCGTTTGAGAAAAGTGGTTTTTAAAAGGTCCGGCGGCTGAGCCGTGAGCTATGGTGGACGGGAAGTCCAGTAGCTATTTTTGAATATGAAAACCAGTGGGAAACTGCTGAGATACCTGGATGGTTTAGTCCAGGGGATTTTGTTCTAATATTGAAAAACTTCCTGCTCCTTTTGGAGAGAATGCGCTTTGCAAAAATACAAAATGTTTTTCAAAACAACCCTACATAAAATATTGTTGTTTCTGCAAAATATCCTGAGCTCCACATATTCCATGCATTATATCTGATTTCCCCATTCCGCAGGTGAAGGTAGGCTGCTGAGTACGTTTGTACTCACCCTTGCTTATTTGTTGTTTTTCAGAAAAAGGAGATCGGGTAAGAGTTACGACTGTTCCCAACCTTGCTTGTGGCTGTTGGACCACTAATTTGCTTCGCTGCGTATATCGGGCTGCTTCAGCCCCACTCTGATGATATGTCCTGAGTTGTGGACCAACTCTTAAAGTTGATCGCCACCTTTATAGGTTTGTCTCGTTTAAGCAGATCTGTAATCATCTGATGTATAAATGTGTTTACTAGCCTCCTGGGACTAGTAATTGTATCACATTTGAGTCCCAGAGGATCCGGGATGCTTCAGGTGGTATCAGAGCTGTTAGGTTGGCCGCAGGACGTAACCGTTAGCCTTGATCCAAAAGTTTTTGAGTCAAAACTATTTTCTTAAAAAATTCTTGCTCTCATCCCTTCATTTCAAAAATGCTTTCCCCTTTCCTTCTCTCAGAAGTCAGATGGAGGTTCGTTGCCAAACTAGCTTTTGCCATAATGAAGATGGTTTCCCCAAGTTGCTGAGAGCATGCACAGTTCGCCTCGGAATCAGGAGCCAGCCAGAGTATGATGGTCGTGAATTCATCGAGCATGGCACGGAGAAGTGTGTCGTGACTATATACATTGGATCTAGTCCGCACCATGTGGAATGGAGTGTCACTGCTGCAGGGCACAGATTCAAAGACACCTGCCAAGTCGTCGCCCGCAAGACATTGAGGGCCCTGTGTCAGATCTATGAAGAAGAAGTGGTCGACACCCCGCTCAGATTCTTTCCACCCTTTCAGAGAAACCGTCCTGTTTGGATGGCCAGGATGCATGCATTGGGAGGGAGCAGCTGCTTGAGGACAACCCCACAGTTGTGTACCTCACTGCATACCTGCTCACCCTGGATGCACAGTATGATTTCTTGGCTCGGCACCACCGTCAGATGATTGCCCGAGCAGAAGACGCAAAGAAGTGCAACCTTCAGCTCCATGTGGATCTCACCACAGCTCAAGCTCGTGCAACTGCCTTGGAAAGTCGTGAAGTCATTGTTGTTGAAGACCTGAAGCAAGCCAAGGATGAGCACGTCCAGAAGTTGATGGAGGCCTACTTGGTAACCCATAACCAACGTAGAGCCATGCGGATCCAAGAGCCCGCTTCATCCAACCCAGTTCAACCCATGAGAGCTGAAGATCCCCAGATTCTTGAAGGTCACCCGGTCTCTATCAGAGGAGAGAAGAAGGCTTGGGAACTCCCGGAAGGAGCCATAGTCTTGGAAGGAATTACAGTCTTCCCTCAGGCTATGGATAAGCAAGAGCACCCCGAGTCCTCCCAAGATCCCCCGCCAGAGTTGTTTGAGCCCCTCACCATGAAGAAGATTCCAGCACCGTCCTGTGAGATCAAAGAAGAAGTTGCAACCACCCCACCAGCACCGCCGCCCTCTGAGGAGCTACAAGAGCCAGTCCCACTTGAAGAAGAGTTCGACCCCGTTCTGCCATCTCAGTTGCTGCTAGAAGAAGTCATCAACATCAGCTCCCTCTTAACCCATCCAGGAGATGTCTCGGATTGAAGTTGTGAGCCAGCCTTGCCAGAAGAGAAGCTGCCTGGTCTGAAGTTAGTTATGCCCAGTCCTCTGCATGCATTGGGTAGTGAAGTTTTTCTTCACTTTGACTAGAGCCATGCATGTATGAGGGGTAATCGTGTAGACTCGTGTTTTGCAAAACTCTATTTGTGTGGCCCCTAGGGCATTTCAAAATGGATTTCGCTTGATGTTTTCTCCCCTTTTGAGTGCATATGTGATGCTTTAACGTTAGTGCTCATAAGTTGCGTTTAGCATAGTTCTCAATTCAGGAGCCAAGCAATAGTAGTTATGCTTAGCCCTTGAATCTAAGTAGTTCGTACTTTGGAAAAACTCTATTCTTCCCTTATTCAAAACATTTGATTTGTTTGTGCTTATCATTGCTGAGCTTGTGTGTTCTCTTTCTTTTTAAGAAAGGTTTTCTCTAAAAACATAGATCACAAATTAGATCCAATCCTCACCTTATGCTTCAATTCTCATCTTAACCCATCTCAAGAGGAAAGTGCCTTACCCAAGAAGATACCGGGAAGCTTACCCTTGAAGCATGGAATAAGCTACAGAAGGAACATGTCCAGCCGCTCAGTCAAAAGGACCGACCGTGAGAATCAAAGCGCTGCCCCTGAGTCAAAGTATACAGAAAAAGAGGACAGAAGAAGTTATTACCATACAGAGAGGCAAAGATTCTTGGAACCAGAGACCACAAACATCAGGGTCATCGACCCCACCACTCACCCGTGCCCCCCGCACGTGTGCCCGCCTCCATGCGCACTAGTACCGCCACCCACCCCCCTTTGCAGCACACCCACTACCGCCATCGTCGCCAGCAACACCATCCCTCCCCTTGTCGCACCCGCTGTTGCGTAGCACCTACTCCATCACCACTACTCCGCAACCGAACACCAACGCTCGCCTATAAATTCCCCCCACCAGCTCCCTCAACTCCCATCTCGCTCAAAGCAAAGCACACTCCAGATAAAATCCCCTCTGCCAAATCGCAAGCAAATCCATTTTCCACTCCATCGCCCCTAAGATCACAATGCTTGGTGATTCTTGGGTTGAAGACTGTTGTACATGGTTCATAGTCTTTGGTTTCCTCCTCTGTGTGATGGTAATACTCTTTGATAGAATCCTCTAGTGGGAAGAGCAAAGAGAAAGAAAGGGACAGTGAAAAGTGAAAAGTGAGAAGAGAAAAGAAGATAGCGAAGAGAAGATGAGAAGAAGGTTGTCCCAGAATCAACCCTATGTCAGTCATTTCTCTGCAGCCTGCTCAAGCAGCAACAGCAGAAGAAGGCCCTGTAACACCCTTGTTATGAGGTACTTCAACGAGTTCAAATCCCTGAGATTCAAGAGTTCTACCCTCATTCTTTTTAAGTGGGGTAGTGTTCCAGTAAGGTTCCTGCTGTGGAGAAAAAGAAGAAGGCATGTAGCA
Organism: Zea mays; assembly: GCF_902167145.1. NCBI lineage: Eukaryota > Viridiplantae > Streptophyta > Magnoliopsida > Poales > Poaceae > Zea > Zea mays. Next base: position 211,905,378 of record NC_050099.1, read on the forward strand.
AGCTTGTGAAGGACCAGATCATCAAAGCATATAAGTTTCTGGATGAGAAGTGGTCACCCAAGTTTTGTTGATGAAGCACCAGAAGAACAATCAAGGAAGGAATCCATGTGGGAGTTCGCAAGAAAAAGGTTTGTGTGTTGGCATCGATGCTTACTCAATAAGCTAGCTGCCAAGCGAAAGCCAGAAGCCTGAAGATGATCTTTGAGTAGCCAGAATCAGCGTTTGCAATCAGCAATAGGATGCTCCTGAAAGGCCAGATTTTGTTGAAGTTCCATCTCCTCGAAGAGTCTGCAAAGTGAAGATATGTAGCTGAAGTAAAGCTATACCCATAACCCTTCTGAGTCGAATCTCGAGGACGAGATTCATTTTAAGTGGGGTAGATTTGTAGCATCCCAAAAATTCAAATCTTGGAATTTTCTCAAACTCGCTCTAAATTCAAAATGAATTTCAAATTTCATTTCAAAATGTTTGTTTGCCAGTTGATATCAACAAATAAAATATAGTGGTCTATATTCTCTCCAAAATCCTCCTCAAAATATCCTACAAATATTTCCCCAGTGATCCCCCTCAAATTGTTTCTAGAAATACTGCCTAGATATTTCCCGAGTAATCCCCTTAAAGTTCTTTTCAGAAATATTGCCCAAATATTCCACCGATATATCTCCAAGTATTTTCCTCTTGAGAAATACCTTCAGAATCATTTTTCAAGTCCCTACAAATATTTTCTTCATAACTTTCCTCATGCTCATACGTATACGTATGCCTCCAGTGTCATCCGGTGAGCTCTACAAGCTAATCTCACTTATTCAAGACAAATACATGCTAATCTCCCACTAATCCTCTCATCCTCCCACTAATCCTCTCATCCCTCCCCCTAATCCCCCCACCATGTCTATAAATAGAGGGGCAAGGGCCTCCTCTCATCCCACCCCAAGCCATTTCATGGCAACTCTCTTCCCCCCCACACACACACCCACTCCATGTTCCACACAAACAAACACTAGCACAAGGATCGTTCGATCGTTCTTCGATCGTTCGTCCCCCTGTTCTTAGTTTGTTCGTTCGTTCGTCCGATCGTTCGATCGTTCGTTCATCCGTTCGTCCGATCGTTCAATCGTTCGTCCGTTCGTTCGTCCAAATAATCTTTTTCCTGCCGTTATGCTGCCGAAATTCCGATCATTCGTTCGTTCGATCATTCGACCGTTCATCGTTCGTTCATAGTTCCTATTCATCGTTCATCGTTCGTTCATAGTCCCTATTCATCGTTCTTCCAGATAATCTTTGTCCTGTCGTTATGCTGCCGAAATTCCGATCGTTCGTTCGTTCGATCATTCGATCGTTCGTCCATTCATTCGTCCAAATAATCTTTTCACTGCCGTTATGCTGCCGAAATTCCGATCGTTCGTTCGATCATTCGATCGTTCATCGTTCGTTCATAGTTCCTATTCATCGTTCATCGTTCGTTCATAGTCCCTATTCATCGTTCTTCCAGATAATGTTTGTCCTGCCGTTATGCTGTCGAAATTTCGATCATTCGTTCGTTCATAGTTCCTATTCATCGTTCATCGTTCGTTCATCGTCACTATTCATCTGTCATCGTTCGTTCATACGGACTATTCACCATCACTATTTATCGTTACAATTCATCGTTACTATTCATCGACACTATTCACCATCGTTACTATTCATCGATCATCCGATCACCCCAAATTTCAACTACTCATCCATCATGCTGTCCAGTCCACCTAAGACCAGCCAGACCCATATTCCAGTCATACGAACTCCGGTGACTGTGATTTTCCTTCCAATAGGGAACTTCTCATCTGGTCACCCATCCCAGGTTTCTCCAAGTTGAGCACGCTTAACTTTGAGATTCCTTCGAACCAGGCTTCCAAACTCCGATTCCAATAATTCTTGTTTCTAAATTCTTATTGAATTATTCCATATCCAACCATGTCATCCCTTAAGCATGGTTCATGTTCCAGAAAACTCTCAAAATACTCTTGTCCCATATTCTACCTATAACTCTCCTATTCATACTAAGTCAGACAATTCATTCGTCACTATTCTCACCAACAGTGAACTTCAATGTGCTACACCACATACACTCGGTTATAAATACACCCAGCTACCCTCTCCCTCTCCACACACACTCAACACCCTCAGCCAAGGCAAACACCCCACCCACTCAGTTACTCCGCTCTGCCGGCTACACGCATAGTGTCGCTTCGCCTCCAGTCCACCCTCCTAGTAAGCACCTCCACTCCACCACCAGTAATATCACAACACCACATGACACAGATTCCACTCAAGACTCTACCCATCCATATATCACTATTCTGACCACTATACTAAATATTTGTTGGTATACTTGCTTGTTTGTATGTTTGCTTATTCATGTTGCATAGTTATCGGAGCGTTCATGCCGTCTCGTGGAGGCCAGATCTGCAAGTCTACGCCAAGCGGTGGAGCCAGAAGCCAGTTCCGTGAGCCCTTCCCCCTTCGCCGTATAAGCACGGCAAGCTCACTGGATCCCTTTGATGCATAAATTACCTATGATTTTTAAACCACAACCCTCAGCCTGTTATTTTATGCATGATATGATTTTGGGACAAGTTATTATGGCCACCCAGCCGCTTGCCGCAATTAGTCCTTGATATATTTGTTACAAATGATTTAAGAAAAGGTGTGAGTTTTCAAAAGAAAATGCTTTTCAAAATGTGTATGATGAAGGGTTTTCACCCTTATCACATTTGAGTAGGGATGATCAGGACTCCCTAGTTTAGGGGAGGGCCTCAGGTGTTGGCTCAGCCGGGTTAGGTGTGAGCAGAATAATTGTCCTCTCATATAAGGACCGGTTTGTCATCCTTCACTACATGTACTCATGATAAGTACAACCACTCGAGACTGTATGGGAAGTCACACAATCTGAACTTGTACGGTCCAAACCCCAGGGTTATGAAGGCTGGGGAGCACCGGGAGATAAGGAGGGGGAATGTTTTGTCCAGTTTGGACATGGCGGTGGACTGACTCCTCCGGTATAACCGTTAAGGTAAGGACGTGCGAGGAAAGAAAGAGATTCGGTTTCGGGTCTCATTGGCCATGAGATCGCAGAGCCGGACTATTGGGTAAAGTGTACACCTCTGCACAAAGTTTGAAAACCTATTCGAATAGTCCGTGTCCACTGGTATGGACGAGTCTGGTGTGGTATGACAATTAGTGTTTTGTTTTCTAAAAAAGTGCTTTTGAAAAGTGGTTTTAAAAGGTCTGATGGTTGAGCCATGAGCTATGGTGGACGAGAAGTCCAGTAGCTATTTTTGAAAATGAAAACCAGTGGGAAACTGCTGATATGATTTTGAGACAAGTTATTATGGGTTAGGACGTGCGAGGAAAGAAAGAGATTCGGATCTCATTGATCATGAGATCGCAGAGCCGGACTAGTGGGTAAAGTGTACCCCTCTGCGCAGAGGTCCGGCGGTTGAGCCGTGAGCTATGGTGGACGGGAAGTCCAGTAGCTATTTTTGAATATGAAAACCAGTGGGAAACTGCTAAGATACCTGGATGGTTTAGTCCAGGGGATTTTGTTTTAATATTGAAACACTTCTTGCTCCTTTTGGAGAGAATGCGCTTTGCAAAAATACAAAATGTTTTTCAAAACAACCCTGCATAAAATATTGTCGTTTCTGCAAAATATCCTGAGCTCCACATATTCCATGCATTATATCTGATTTCCCCATTCCGCGGGTGAAGGTGGGCTGCTGAGTACGTTTGTACTCACCCTTGCTTATTTGTTGTTTTTTAGAAAAAGGAGATCGGGTAAGAGTTACGACTGTTCCCAACCTTGCTTGTGGCTGTTGGACCACTGATTTGCTTCGCTGCGTATATCGGGCTGCTTCAGCCCCACTCTGATGATATATCCTGAGTTGTGGACCAACTCTTAAAGTTGATCGCCACCTTTATAGGTTTGTCTCGTTTAAGCAGATCTATAATCATCTGATGTATAAATGTATTTACTAGCCTCCTGGGACTAGTAATTGTATCACATTTGAGTCCCAGAGGATCCGGGATGCTTCACTTGCTCGTCTACTCGCAACAATACAAACAAACATGGTATAGCAGAAATTAACATCACACCAAACAACAAAACAGAATCATGATAATATTCTACGCATCGTAATGAGATTATAGGAACAAGAATCACTAAATTCGGAGTTACGGTTATCGAGTTATGAATTTCCGAAGTTTTTAAGTGCTTAGTATGGAATAACTCAAGTGAATAATTTTAATCTAAGTTTCATGGCTAAACAGAGTTACTAGTTGATAGACAATATTAATACAAAACTAATGCCACTGGAATGGATCAAAAAGGATTTAATATGAATTTTCTATGAATTAAATGAGTTTCTGCAATTATTTTTATACCCAAAATCAGTTTCTATATTCTTTTATCTGAATTATGAACTAACTGGACTGCGACCACTAATATCGCAAAGTTCAGGGGCTGATCTATGAATTTCTAGGGTGTGGCTGCAAGCCTGCAAATACTCTACACAGGGCTCGGACGGCGGGTTGATTCCCTAAAACGCTAGGGGCTCTTTTACAAAACAGACTCGACGAAGGAGTACCAAGCCACGTGAGCCACCCGATCTAGCATCTACGGTATGCATTAAATATGACACTCTTCAAACTCACGAGCAACCCCGACCGCCCGATCTGCATCCCACGACCCAGATTTTTAAATACCCACGACCACCTAGACACAATCGCCAGTGCAGCCCCTGGCCAATCGGTTACTCTACTTCTAATCTGGGCCCTCCATCCTTTGACCAATGCTATGGATCAAACAGTCAGGATAAAATACCATCCGTCTGTTGGGGAAACATCCAATGGTCGGTGGCAGCTCCCCGCTCACCCCTTCCCTGACTGACCCGACGTCGGCAGCGGCTCACCCAGCATAGCGGCGCCAAGGCCGATTACTGAAACACAACGCCCTAGTGCACAACCTTGAATCCGATACGCGCAATAGGGTGCGGAGAAGACCTCAAGCCCTAGCATTCCGTTTTCCACCCTAGAAATCATTCCTGACATCCCTGCCCATGGCGCACAACGCCACCGCGGCGGAAACACTAATTCCATTGAAAAGTTCTGGCCCCCTAATCCTGCCCTTAACGTATTACACTACACGAGTGATTGGTGATGGTCCAAGGCCTCTTACCAGCAACGGCATCACGGTGAATCCGACCCACAGCACGCCGGCCGTGGAGCAGCAAAGACGACCTCGCGACGGTGGTTCCGTCGAGCTTCCAACCGCGAGTATCTCACCGTGCCCGGCCATGGAAATTCTGGAGAGGTGGGATATGAGGAGGAACACGCGGCGCCCAACTTATAGCCTTCCCCTAGGTGCGGACAGCCCTCAACAACATCCGAGATCAGCGGCGGTGTTTGGGACGGGGAAGATCTGTCTGACAAGGTGGGGCCACGGAGACAGCGAGAGGTGCGTTCGGTTCAAAGAATGACCACTGGGTCCCACAACGCAGAGACCCAAGTGAGCACGATGACAACGCAGATGGAGTTGACACGTGGGACCCATACATCGGCGCGTCTAGCCGCTGAACTAATGGGCTGCGCGGTGTGGTATGCGAAGGTGGGCCGGATTCCAGTTTCTTGGCCCAACCAGCACTTTTCCTTTTTGTTTTTCTTTTATTTCGGTTTGAATTCCATTCTAATTTCGAAATTCGAAATCCAATATTTGAATTCAAATGTATGTTGTAGAATTTTACACAGATTATATGCACAAATGAAAGTACCGATTTAAAGAGGTATATGTATATATTTTTCTTTATATTTATACTCTTTTCCTCTTATTTTCTATCTTTTATATAGTATTTCCAAGTTCTAGGGTTTAAATTAGGTTTAACCCTAATTCTCATTGTTAATGTATTCTTATTAATCTTATTATTATTAAATGCAAAAATAATTAACTCCAACATAATGCACAAATTATTTTAGGTGTTAATAGTTAATTGTTTACTTTAAATAAGGCTATTTCCATGTTGTGATGAGTAGATGGCAAAATATATTTATTGAAATCAACTCTTTCTTACAAAGTGGGTATTACATGGTCCCGATGATCAGCTCCTGCGCCGATGGCCAAAGGAATCTGGCGTGCTGACAGATGGGCCCCTAGGGTCGGTCTCAGCAGCCGCTAATACTTGACGCTATCCCTGGTCGGTGGACCCCACCGGTCGGACCCATCCCCAAGTGGTGAACTCACCGCGCGTAACAGAACCCGAAAATCACCGGGGTTGTTGGATTCGCCACTTGGGGGTTGTTACAGCCCGAGGGCCGACTACAAAATTGTGCGTTGCGGAGCCCCTGCCCTCTGTTTTCCTCGCTGCACTTAGTCACCTTCACCGAGAGTACAGAGAGGAAGATCCGGAGCGCCGCCGTGTAAGCACCTCGTCGGTGTCGTCGCTACGGTCGAGAAGTATGGCGCAGAAGCTTCTACAACACGTGGGGTATATGCGTGCGACATCATCAAGCCAAATCCCGACTGACTCTGGCTAGGATTCGTTGCCGGACTTCGCGGGTGTAGTCGATCTGCACCACGACGGCGCTAGGGCTCACTGCCACTAGAAAGCAGGTGAGAAGCTTCCCATGTTGTCTGCCACCATCTATTCTTCGTGTAAAATCAATCAGGGCAGGGAATAGGACACCAGAGCCCCAGGAGGACTTCACTCTGGCGATGGTGCTCCACGTGGGCCGCGAACGTCGTCGTGATTTGTGATGGGATGGGAGAGATAACCTCCTGGCCGTCTGATAGTCTATGTGCGGCCGAGATCAGTTCGCGGGTATCAACTCAGCCAAAATCGAGATGTGACGTCCGATCGGGATCCATGGAACACGATCGAATCTCGTGTAATTAAATCTCGTCCGCCGATCTATCCATCAGCGGTCAGTTTTGCATACCGGTTCGTAAATCTAAGAACTAATCCCAACCGATCGATCAACATCTAATGGCTGGTATACACAGATATCCTTTCGGTATTGTATTTTGTTAAAGAATCCCTAAGAACTACAGAATCAGCCCGCAGTCCACCCGTAGCTAGGAATCCTTACCAATAGGCCCAAGTTTTTGTGGATTAAACCTTATACTCCTAGAAAATTATACCCACAGCCCAAGAACGAATGAATTAATTCTAAATTGATTTGTGAGTATAAAAACAACTTTAAACTTAGATAATTCATAACTTTGGCATTTTAACTCCGAATTAATTCGTTCTAGTGCCGTTAGCTCCGTATTAAAATTATCTACACACTAACAACATATGTTCAGTGCTCTCAAGGATAATTAAATATTTGGTTGACCTAATGTTTACTGGACTTTTCTAATCATAGTCAATTGGATTAATTTGATCCTTCCCAATTTGATATGATCTCTAGTCAGGTTATAATTGAATTATCTATTCCTTTGAAATCCTCTCTCACATAAATTATAGTAACTATCATAGAATGTAGCTTTACTAGTTACTCACCTAAGGTCTTCGGAAAAATCATATCTTCTTAATCGTAACTCCAATTTTAGTGATTCTCGAACCTACAATCTCGTAGCAACGTGTATATCATTATTATGCATTTTGCCATCATGTTTGGTGTGATGTTAACTTCTCCTATACAATGTTTGTTTGTATTATTGTGAGTAGACGAGCAAGTGACCGAGGAGCCCGGAGCTGAGCAGGTTGAAGACCCTGAGCAGGAGCTCGCTGAAGGCAAGTTGTGCCCTTGATCAATCTTCTTTACCCCATAATGTTCCTGTTAATCACTGTTATATGCTTAGGTTAATTTTGATGGGACCTAATAGGTTACCCTAGTTTGGTTTACCTTACAACTTGCTTACCACTGAACTTTGGGGTAGTATCTGCTATTGCTCTATATGGTTTTGGGTGTTAAATTACATATTATTCATGATCATGCTATCTACTGTTATTGAATTATTTACTGTTCATGATAAGACTATTGTGTTAACTGGAACATGGAGAACCACCCGGGAAAACAGTGCTACCACAAGGGTGGTATGGGATGTCCTTGGCTGACTAAATAGGAAAGTAGTGGATGACTACCTTACCCGAAATGGGCAAGGGCGGTAGGGGAGCTGTTGGTATAGGGAGGTTCTCGGGTTGATCAGGCTGCGATGGCTTTTCGAACAGGGGATTCCTATATCGCTCTCCTCAGAAATCGTAGCGGGTTTTCTGAAGCTAGTGAAACTTTGTAAAGGCCTCGTAGTGCTACCCTGCCTCGTCTCCTCGGTAGAGATGAATGGGAAGTCATGATCCCTTGGCAAATGGGTAACACTACTTGTGGGTAAAGATGTGCAACCTTTGCATAGTGTAAAACTGGTATATCGGTTGTGTTTACGGTCATTAGCGGCTTGGACCCTCACATGAGTAACTTATGGAATTAAACTTAATCTGTCATTTGCATTGCATTGTGGGTTTTATTATAATGATGATCTCTTATTTTATTGGGCTGGTATACACATATACTTAGTAACTGCTAATAAAAATTTTGACCAACTTATTAAAAGCAATGCTCAGCTTTAACCATTATTTGTTGATCAGCCTTACACTATACATGAGCCCCCGCCGTAAGTGAGCTCATGCACATTATTCCCCACACTTGTTGAGCGATGAACTTTTGTGAGCTCACTCTTGCGATAAACACCCCCCACACACACAGGTGAAGAGCAGGTGCCACTAGAGGAGGACTACTACGACGAGTTCGACGAGGTCTAGGTGTCGTCTCCCAGTCAGCTTGATGGCGCCATGGAACAATAGTATTAGTCTGTTTTATTTATTATCAGCTATATTGTAAGACATTTTCGTTATGTAATAAAGCTTGTGACATTTGTATCTTTATACTGAGTCATTATATGTGTTGATCTTGTTTTGCGCACATATGAGGCACACCTAGGGTTGCCCTTAAATCCGGGTGTGACAATAAGAGTTCGGTTCTTTCTATCCACGACACCGTCTTGTTGTGGAGTGTAGGGAATAGAGAACTCATGATTGATGCCTTCTTCAGTCAGGTACTGATCAACACCTATGTTCTTAAATTATGTCCTATTGTCGCTTGTTATCTTCTTGATCTTTAGCTCAAATTCATTTTGTGATCGCCTCATAAACTTCTTTAAAATCTCTTGGATTTCACCTTTATCACTCAGAAAGAAAACCCAAGTGAAGCGAGAAAAATCATCAATAATAACTAAGTCATATTTATTACCACCAATAATGAGGTAGGCCATCGATCCGTAGAGGTCCATGTGCAAAAGCTGCAAAGCCCTCTTGGTAGTGACCACATTCTTTGGATGGTGTGGAGCTCCATGTTGTTTTCCTGCTTGGCAAGCTCCACAAACCCTGTCTTTATCAAATGTATCATTTGTTAGTCCAATAATGTGATCATTCTTTAGAGTTTTGCCAAGTTCCTCATGCCAACATGAGCCAGCCGGCGATGCCGGAGCCAATCCTTGTCAGATTTTGCCACTAAACAGGTACCGGGTGACACTCTATTTGTTCGAAAATCAACAAGGTAGAGCTTGCCTATCAACCGTCCTGTAAAGGCAATAGAGGAATCCTCCCTTCTAAGAATTTTCACACAAACATTTGTAAAAAGACAGTCAAAGCACATTCCACAAAGTTGTGAAACAGACAACAAGTTGTAACTTAAAGAATCAACTAATAGAACATTGGACAATGATTGATTGTTTGATATTGAAAGGGAAATAGTCTCAAACATTTCCTATAATCGATTTTGGTGTTTGACGACCATCACAAACCTTTTGGACTAACCAGTTTGCCTAGTTGATCATTTCACAGGTGCATAAGTTCATCTACAACCATTCTAAGTCGACTGTCCGGAATACCGTAGATTATTCTCGACAGGTGTAGCTTTTTGGAAAAAACATCTAAGTGCGGACCGTCCGGGCCCTTGCGGCGGACCGTCCGCACCACCAGGGTGACCCTCGGACAGGAACACTGCATAAACGCAAGTCAACACTATGGACTGTCCGATGGAGAAGCGAGCACCGTTCGAGACCAAGCGCGGACCGTCCGGCCTCAGGCACGGACCGTCCGATCGGTGAAAAACCAGAAAACCCCGAATGTTACGGGTTTGGTAAAATGAATTATAAGCGTCCTCGCGGACTGACTGGGGTGCACGACCGGACTGTCCGCGACTGCTTTATCTGACATCTGACGACGCATTAAATGCTCTATAGTCGTTAATATAGCCGTTACTGCTGACCGTTGCGATTTCAGCCGTTGATGTGTAGGGTCGGACCATCCGGACCAGGGGTGCGGACCGTCCGCGGTTGGCAGGAAAGGAGCAACGGCTACGAAGTGGTTGGGGGCTATAAATACAACCCCAACCACCTCCATTCACTTCACCCAAGCACTCCAATCCTTCACATTCAATACAAGAGCTAGCAATCCATTCAAAGACACAATCAAAGCTTCCAATCTCTCCAAGTTCCACAATTGAGACAAGTGATCATTAGTGATTAGTGACTTGAGAGAGAGTGTGATCTGTGTATTAATTGTCGCTCTTGTCGCTTGGCTTTTGCAATCGTGCTTTCTTCTTTTCCCATTCTTATTCTCAAGTGACTTGTAATCAAAGCAAGAGACACCAAGTGTGTGGTGGTCCGTGCAGGGTCTAAGTGACCCGTTTGATTAAGGAGAAAGCTCACTCGGTCTAAGTGACCGTTTGAGAGAGGGAAAGGGTTGAAAGAGACCCGGTCTTTGTGACCACCTCAACGGGGACTAGGTTCTTTGGAACCGAACCTCGGTAAAACAAATCACTGTGTTCATCTGCTTTATTTCTTGGTTGATTTGTTTTCCCTCTCTTTCGAACTTGGATTTAATTCTAACGCTAACCCCAGCTTGTAGTGTGTGCTTAAGTTTGTAAAATTCAGATTCCGCCTATCCACCCCCCTCTAGGCGACTTTCAGAGATAGGAATGTTACCAACACCAACCACCTTACTCTTGTCGCTATCCCCAAATACAATCTCTTGTGTTTCTTGGACTAGCTACAAAGAGTGCAACATGTCTTTCTCTCTGGTCATATGATTTGTGCATCCACTCTCAAGTACCCAACTTGACCCACCGAAGGAGTAGACCTACAAAATAGAGTTATGTTGTACATTTAGGTACCCAAATTTAATTGGGTCCTTGAGTGTTAGTAATTGATTTGGGTACTCACATACTCCTTTTCATTGTTTTCCTCTTTGTGTAGGCACCCACATATTTAACAATCATTTTACCATGGTCTCAAGTCAACATATAATCATGGAGATAAGAGTTAGAGATAGGGATAGGGATAGGAGCCTTTTCTCCTTTTATGGTACTAATACTCTTCATCTTACCATTGGGATCATCATCGTTTACCTTTTCAAGGATCTGGCTTGTGCTTGCATTGGAGGAATGAATCCTTCCTAAGGCATCATACAAGGTGGTCCCTTCTATGAACTTACGAGATTTTCATCCCTTATGCTCTACGCTAGGGTTTACCTTTGATAAGTTGTAGCCAAGTGCTCTATTTCCATGGTTGTTCCTTATGGGCTTATACTTGGCTTCAACTTTCTCCAACCCATCATTGCTAGAGCTGTTGTTCATAATTTTCTTGGTCTCAACCTTTTGTGTGCATTTCTTTACATGGTTATCCAAACAACAACTTGCATGATATTTTAAGCAATTTTTGCAAGTTTTTGAACTAGAGGAGCTAGCATAAGAGTTCATTACTAGGGATGAAATAGTGGTGGTCTTGAGATTGTCAAGTTGCACTTGAAGTTCTTGACTTTGAACTTTCAAACATGATAAGTTTGTTTCAAGTGTCTCTTTAGCATTAGCAAGACCAACAATGGAGGTTTTTGCACAAGAGAGTTCACAATCCTTTTCCTCCAAGGTGACTTTGACTAAAGAGAGTTCTTTAGTCAATGTCTCCAACATTTCACCCTTATTAATGATCAACTTTTGTAACTCTAGGTCTCTCTCCTTTTCAAGGATGAGTAAGTCTACTTGAGCTACAAGAGTTGCATTTCTTTTCTCTAGCTTCTCCATTAACTTAGTGATTATGTTATAGTCATTCAAACCAAATTCACTAATCATTTTTTCATGTTATGCTCATCATCACAACTACCAAAATTATTTGCATTAAATAATTGTACCTTCTCTCCTTTTGCCATGAGACAAGTAGGAGTCTCAAAGACGTCGATGAGGTTGGTGAAGAGTCGCAGTGTCGATGTAGACCGCTAAATGGCAATACTTGCCACTCCCTCTTCATCTGAGCTTGAGGTTTCCTCATTAGAATCCCACTTCATCAATGTGTGTTTGGCCACGTTTCTTCTTCTTGTAATGGCCCTTGCTCTTCTCACCTTTGTTGTACTTATCTTTCTTGTACTCCTTCTTGCCTTCTTGATCTTTCTTGTTGGGACAGTCTGCTATGAAGTGGCCAGTCTTGCCACACTCATAACATGCTCTCTTCTTTCCATTGCTTTGAAACTTGTTGCTTCCTTTGGCAAACCTTTTGAACATATTGATGAACATAGTTGCTTCTTCATGAAGATCATCACTGAAGCTATCATCGTCACTTGAGCTCTCAATGACTTTCTTGTGTTTGTGATCCTTGCTTGAAGAGGACTTCTTCATTAACTCTTATTCATTTGCAACTAAGGCATTTGAATTGTGTGTCTTTGTTGGAGCTTCTTCAGACTCATTGAAAGTCGCCTAGAGGGGGGTGGATAGGCGGAAACTGAAATTTACAAACTTTAAGCACACTACAAGCCGGGGTTAGCGTTTGAATAAAAACCGAGTCCGAGAGAGAGGGGGGAAAATCAACCAAGAAATAAAGCGGATGACACGGTGATTTGTTTTACCGAGGTTCGGTTCCAAAGAACCTAGTCCCCGTTGAGGTGGTCACAAAGATCGGGTCTCTTTCAACCTTTTCCCTCTCTCAAACGGCCACTTAGACCGAGTGAGCTTTCTCCTTAATCAAACGGGTCACTTAGACCCCGCAAGGACCACTACAAACTTAGTGTCTCTTGCTTTGATTACAAGTCACTTGAGAATAAGAATGAGGAAGAAGAAAGCATGATTGCAAAAGCCAAGCAACAAGAGTAACAAATATCACACCGATCACTCTCTCTCTCAAGTCGCTAATCACTAATGATCATTTGTCTCAATTGTGGAACTTGGAGAGATTGGAAGCTTTGATTGTGTCTTGGAATGGATTGCTAGCTCTTGTATTGAATGCAAAGGATTTGAATGCCTGGGTTAAGTGAATGGATGTGGTTGGGTTGTATTTATAGCCCTCAACCACTTCCTAGCCGTTGCTCCTTTTCTGCCGACCACGGACGGTCCGCGCTCCTGGTCCGGACGGTCCACCCCTGCACATCAATGGCTGAAATTGCAACGGTCAGCAGTAACGGCTATATCAATGGCTATACAACATTTAATGTGTCGTCAGATGTTTGATAAAGGTAGTCGCGGACGGTCCGGTCGTGCACCCCGAACGGTCCGCGAGGACGCTGTAACTCATTTTACTGAACCCGTGACCTTCGGGTTTTTCGGTTCTGCAACGACCGGACGGTCCACGCTTGAGGTCGGATGGTCCACGCTTGGTCTTCGGACGATGCTTGCTTTTCCATCGGAAGGTCTGAAGTGTAGACTTGTGTTTTTTGCATTAGTTCTGTCCGAGGCTCACCCTAGTGTCGCAGACGGTCCACCGCAAGGGCCCGGACGGTCCGCGCTTAGGTGATTTTCCAAAAAGCTTCTCCTGTCCGGAATAATCTACGGTATTCCAGACAGTCGACTCTAGAATAGTTGTAGATGAACTTATGCACCTATGAAATGATCAACTAGGCAAACTGGTTAGTCCACAAGGTTTGTGATGGTCGTCAAACACCAAAATCAATTATAGGAAATGTTGAGACTATTTCCCTTTCAATCTCCCCCTTTTTGGTGATTGATGCCAACACAAACCAAAGCAAATATAAAGTGTAGAAATGTAACTAGTTTGCATTTTGACAGATGTGCATAAGTTATGAAAGCATTTCTAAGTATATAAGTTTGATTTGATATTTAACATTTTGGACCACATTTGCACCACTTGTTTTGTTTTTGCAAATTCTTTTGGAAAATCTTTTCAAAGTTTTTTTGCAAATAGTCAAAGGTATATGAATAAGATTTCGAGAAGCATTTTCGAGATTTGAAATTTTCTCCCCTATTTCAAATGCTTTTTCTTTGACTAAAACAAAACTCCCCCTGAATGAAATTCTCCTCTTAGTGTTCAAGAGGGTTTTACCAATTGAAAGAAGATTAAATATTTTTAGATACCAATTTGAAAAATACTAACTAATTGAAAACTTCTTTTAAAAACTTTGAAATTGGTGGTGGTGCGGTCCTTTTGCTTTGGGCTATATTTCTCTCCCCCTTTGGCATTAATCGCCAAAAACGGAGTCTTTAGAGCTCTCTTTACTTTCTCCCCAATGGTACAAGTAAATATGAGTGAAGATTATACCAAGGTGAAGAGCGGTGCGGAGTGACGGCGAAGGGTAAATAATACCGATAGAGTTGGAGTGGAAGCCTTATCTTCGCCGAAGACTCTATTTCCCTTTCAATCTATGACTTAGTAGAAATTCACTTGAAAACTCATTAGTCATAGTCATGAAAGAGATATGATCAAAGGTATGTAAATGAGCTATATGTGCAAAGTATCAATCAAAGTTCCGAGAATCAAGAATGTTTAGCTCATTCCTAAGTTTGGTAAAGGTTTTCTCATCTAATGGTTTGGTAAAGATATCGGCTAGTTGTTCTTGGGTGCTAACACAAGCAATCTCGATATCCCCCTTTTGTTGGTGATCCCTCAAAAAGTGATATCGAATGGCTATGTGCTTAGTGTGGCTGTGTTCAACGGGATTGTCCGCCATGCAGATTGCACTCTCATTATCACATAGGAGAGGGACTTTGCTAAATTTGTAGCCCTAGTCCCTGAGGGTTTGCCTCATCCAAAGCAATTGCGCGCAACAATGGCCTACGACAATATACTCGGATTCAGCAGTACAAAGAGCTACTGAGTTTTGTTTCTTTGAAGTCCAAGGCACCAGGGATCTCCCTAGAAACTGACAAGTCCTTGATGTGCTCTTCCTATCAATTTTACACCCTGCCCAATCAGCATCTGAATATCCTATTAAATCAAAGGTGGATCCCTTGGGGTACCAAAGACCAAACTTAGGTGTGTGAACTAAATATCTCAAGATTCTTTTCACGGTCCTAAGGTGAACTTCCTTAGGATCGGCTTGGAACCTTGCATACATGCATACGGAAAGCATAATATCCGGTCGAGATGCACATAAATAGAGTAGAGATCCTATCATTGACTGGCATACCTTTTGATCTATGGATTTACCTCCCGTGTCGAGGTCGAGATGCCCATTAGTTCCCATGGGTGTCTTGATGGGTTTGGCATCCTTCATTCCAAACTTGGTAAGTATATCTTGAATGTACTTGGTTTGGCTGATGAAGGTGCCCTCTTGGAGTTGCTTAACTTGAAATCCTAGAAAATACTTCAACTCCCCCATCATTGACGTCTCGAATTTTTGAATCATCATCCTACTAAACTCTTCACAAGTAGATTTGTTAGTAGACCCAAATATGATATCATCAACATAAATTTGGCATACAAACAAATCATTTGCAATAGTTTTAGTAAAGAGAGTAGGATCGGCTTTGCCAACTTTGAAGCCATTAGTGATAAGAAAATCTCGTAGGCATTCATACCATGCTCTTGGGGCTTTCTTGAGCCCATAAAGCGCCTTTGAGAGTGTATAGACATGGTTAGGGTACTCACTATCTTCAAAGCCGGGAGGTTGCTCAACATAGACCTCTTCCTTGATTGGTTCATTGAGGAAGGCACTTTTCACGTCCATTTGATACAGCTTAAAGCCATGGTAAGTAGCATAGGCAAGTAATATACGAATTGACTCAAGCCTAGCTACGGGTGCATAGGTTTCACCGAAATCCAAACCTTCGACTTGTGAATATCCCTTGGCTATCAAAAAGTGATATCAAATGGCTATGTGCTTAGTGTGGCTGTGTTCAACGGGATTGTCCGCCATGCAGATTGCACTCTCATTATCACATAGGAGAGGGACTTTGCTAAATTTGTAGCCATAGTCCCTGAGGGTTTGCCTCATCCAAAGCAATTGCGCGCAACAATGGCCTGCGACAATATACTCGGATTCAGCAGTACAAAGAGCTACTGAGTTTTGTTTCTTTGAAGTCCAAGGCACCAGGGATCTCCCTAGAAACTGACAAGTCCTTGATGTGCTCTTCCTATCAATTTTACACCCTGCCCAATCAGCATCTGAATATCCTATTAAATCAAAGGTGGATCCCTTGGGGTACCAAAGACCAAAATTAGGTGTGTGAACTAAATATCTCAAGATTCTTTTCACGGTCCTAAGGTGAACTTCCTTAGGATCGGCTTGGAACCTTGCATACATGCATACGGAAAGCATAATATCCGGTCGAGATGCACATAAATAGAGTAGAGATCCTATCATTGACCGGCATACCTTTTGATCTATGGATTTACCTCCCGTGTCGAGGTCGAGATGCCCATTAGTTCCCATGGGTGTCTTGATGGGTTTGGCATCCTTCATTCCAAACTTGGTAAGTATATCTTGAATGTACTTGGTTTGGCTGATGAAGGTGCCCTCTTGGAGTTGCTTAACTTGAAATCCTAGAAAATACTTCAACTCCCCCATCATTGACGTCTCGAATTTTTGAATCATCATCCTACTAAACTCTTCACAAGTAGATTTGTTAGTAGACCCAAATATGATATCATCAACATAAATTTGGCATACAAACAAATCATTTGCAATAGTTTTAGTAAAGAGAGTAGGATCGGCTTTGCCAACTTTGAAGCCATTAGTGATAAGAAAATCTCGTAGGCATTCATACCATGCTCTTGGGGCTTGCTTGAGCCCATAAAGCGCCTTTGAGAGTTTATAGACATGGTTAGGGTACTCACTATCTTCAAAGCCGGGAGGTTGCTCAACATAGACCTCTTCCTTGATTGGTTCATTGAGGAAGGCACTTTTCACGTCCATTTGATACAGCTTAAAGCCATGGTAAGTAGCATAGGCAAGTAATATACGAATTGACTCAAGCCTAGCTACGGGTGCATAGGTTTCACCGAAATCCAAACCTTCGACTTGTGAATATCCCTTGGCTATCAAAAAGTGATATCAAATGGCTATGTGCTTAGTGTGGCTGTGTTCAACGGGATTGTCCGCCATGCAGATTGCACTCTCATTATCACATAGGAGAGGGACTTTGCTAAATTTATAGCCATAGTCCCTGAGGGTTTGCCTCATCCAAAGCAATTGCGCGCAACAATGGCCTGCGACAATATACTCGGATTCAACAGTACAAAGAGCTACTGAGTTTTGTTTCTTTGAAGTCCAAGGCACCAGGGATCTCCCTAGAAACTGACAAGTCCTTGATGTGCTCTTCCTATCAATTTTACACCCTGCCCAATCAGCATCTGAATATCCTATTAAATCAAAGGTGGATCCCTTGGGGTACCAAAGACCAAACTTAGGTGTGTGAACTAAATATCTCAAGATTCTTTTCACGGTCCTAAGGTGAACTTCCTTAGGATCGGCTTGGAACCTTGCATACATGCATACGGAAAGCATAATATCCGGTCGAGATGCACATAAATAGAGTAGAGATCCTATCATTGACCGGCATACCTTTTGATCTATGGATTTACCTCCCGTGTCGAGGTCGAGATGCCCATTAGTTCCCATGGGTGTCTTGATGGGTTTGGCATCCTTCATTCCAAACTTGGTAAGTATATCTTGAATGTACTTGGTTTGGCTGATGAAGGTGCCCTCTTGGAGTTGCTTAACTTGAAATCCTAGAAAATACTTCAACTCCCCCATCATTGACGTCTCGAATTTTTGAATCATCATCCTACTAAACTCTTCACAAGTAGATTTGTTAGTAGACCCAAATATGATATCATCAACATAAATTTGGCATACAAACAAATCATTTGCAATAGTTTTAGTAAAGAGAGTAGGATCGGCTTTGCCAACTTTGAAGCCATTAGTGATAAGAAAATCTCGTAGGCATTCATACCATGCTCTTGGGGCTTGCTTGAGCCCATAAAGCGCCTTTGAGAGTTTATAGACATGGTTAGGGTACTCACTATCTTCAAAGCCGGGAGGTTGCTCAACATAGACCTCTTCCTTGATTGGTCCATTGAGGAAGGCACTTTTCACGTCCATTTGATACAGCTTAAAGCCATGGTAAGTAGCATAGGCAAGTAATATACGAATTGACTCAAGCCTAGCTACGGGTGCATAGGTTTCACCGAAATCCAAACCTTCGACTTGTGAATATCCCTTGGCTACAAGTCGGGCTTTGTTCCTTGTCACCACACCATGCTCATCTTGCTTGTTGCGGAATACCCACTTGGTTCCTACAACATTTTGGTTAGGACGTGGAACAAGATGCCATACCTCATTCCTCGTGAAGTTGTTGAGCTCCTCTTGCATTGCCAACACCCAATTCGAATCTCTTAATGCATCTTCCACCCTGTATGGCTCAATAGAAGACATAAAAGAGTAATGTTCACAAAAATGAGCGACACGAGATCGATTTGTTACCCCTTTATGAATATCGCCGAGGATGGAGTTCACGGGGTGATCTCTTTGTATCGCTTGGTGGACTCTTGGGTGAGCGGTCTTTGACCCTGAATTCCTTGATCATCTTCCTTGTCTTGATCATTGTCATCTCCCCCTTGATCATTGTCCTCCTCTTGAGGTGGCTCATCCTCTTGATCTTCATTATCATCATCTTGAGCTTGATCCTTATCTTGGGTTGGTAGAGATGCTTGCATGGAAGATGACAGTTGATCTTGTGTTTGTGGAGGCTCTTCGGATTCCTTAGGACACACATCCCCGATGGACATGTTCCTTAGCGCGACACATGGAGCCTCTTCATCATCTAGCTCATCAAGATCAACTTGCTCTACTTGAGAGCCATTAGTCTCATCAAACAAAATGTCACAAGAAACCTCAACTAACCCAGTGGATTTTTTGAAGACTCTATATGCCCTTGTGTTTGAGTCATAACCAAGTAAAAAGCCTTCTACAGCCTTAGGAGCAAATTTAGATTTTCTACCTCTTTTAACAAGAATAAAGCATTTGCTACCAAAGACTCTAAAATATGAAACATTGGGCTTTTTACCGGTGAGGAGTTCATATGATGTCTTCTTGAGGATTCGGTGAAGGTAGAGCCGGTTGATGAAGTAGCAAGCAGTGTTGATTGCTTCCGCCCAAAACCGGTCCAAAGTCTTGCACTCATCAAGCATGGTCCTCGCCATGTCAAATAGTTCTATTCTTCCTCTCCACTACACCATTTTGTTGTGGTGTGTAAGGAGAAGAGAACTCATGCTTGATGCCCTCGTCCTCAAGAAAGCCTTCGATTTGAGAGTTCTTGAACTCTGTCCCATTGTCGCTTCTTATTTTCTTGATCCTTAATCCGAACTCATTTTGAGCCCGTCTCAAGAATCCCTTTAAGGTTTCTTGGGTTTGTGATTTTTCCTGCAAAAAGAACACCCAAGTGAAGTGAGAATAGTCATCCACAATTACAAGACAATACTTACTCCGGCCGATGCTTATGTAAGCGATTGGGCCGAATAGATCCATGTCGAGTAGTTCAAGCGGCCTGTCGGTCGTCATGATGTTCTTGTGTGGATGGTGGGTACCAACTTGCTTCCCTGCTTGACATGCGCTACAAACCCTGTCTTTCTCAAAATGAACATTGGTTAGTCCCAAAATGTGTTCTCCCTTTAGAAGTTTGTGAAGATTCTTCATTCCAACATGGGCTAGTCGGTGATGTCAGAGCCAACCCATATTAGTCTTAGCAATTAAGCAAGTATTGAGTTCAGCTCTATTGAAATCAACTAAGTATAGCTGACCCTCGAGTACTCCCTTAAATGCTACTGAATCATCACTTCTTCTAAAGACAGTAACACCTATATCCGTAAAAAGACAGTTGTAACCCATTTTGCATAATTGAGAAACTGAAAGCAAGTTGTAATCTAAAGAATCCACAAGAAAAACTTTGGAAATTGAATGGTCAGGTGATATAGCGATTTTACCAAGTCCTTTGACCAAGCGTTGATTTCCATCTCCGAATGTGATAGCTCTTTGGGGATCATCATTTTTCTTGTAGGAGGAGAACATCCTTTTCTCCCCTGTCATGTGGTTTGTGCACCCGCTATCAATGATCCAACTTGAGCCCCCGGATGCATAAACCTACAAAACAAGTTTAGGCCTTGTTCTTAGGTACCCAAACGGTCTTGGACCTTTCACATTAGAAACAAGCACCTTGGGTACCCAAACACAAGTCTTGGAGCCCTTGTGTTTGCCCCCAACATATTTGACAACTACTTTGCCTGATTTGTTAGTTAAAACATAAGAAGCATCAAAAGTCTTAAATGAAACATTAGGTTCATTTGATGCAGTAGGAGTTATCTTTTTAGCAATTTAACATGGGTTGATTGTCTAGAGCTAGAAGCCTCATTTTTATACATAAAAGCATGATGTGAAACATTATGAGGTTTCCTAGCATGAATTCTCCTAATCTTATGCTCGGGATAACCAGCAGGATATAAAATATAGCCATCGTTATCCTGAGCCATGGGAGCCTTACCCTTAAGAAAATTAGACAATTTCTGGGGGCATTAAGCTTGACATTGTCTCCCTGTTGGAAGCCAATGCCATCCTTAATGCCAGGGCGTCTCCCAATATAAAGCATGCTACGAGCAAATTTAAAATTTTCATTTTCTAGTTCATGCTCGGCAATTTTAGCATCTAGTTTAGCTATATGATCATTTTGTTGTTTAATCATAGCAATGTGATCATGGATAGCATCAACATTAATGTCTTTGCATCTCATGCAAATAGAAACATGATAAATAGTAGATGTAGAGGGTTTGCAAACATTTAATTCATCAATGTTAGCATGTAGAATAGCATTCTCATTTCTAAGATTGGAAACAACATCATTACTAACATTTAAATCTTTAGCCTATGAAATTAATTTATCATTTTCAATCTTAAGGCTAGAAAGTGATTCATTCAATTTATCAATCTTAGCAATTAAACTAGCATTATCATTTTTAAGATTGACAATTGAATCATCACAAACATTTCTTTTCTCAACCTTAGCAAGTAATTTGGCATTCTAGGTTCTAAGGTTAGAGATAGTGTCATGGCAAATGCTAAGCTCACTAGTTAATTTTTCACATTTCTCTATTTCCTGAGCATAGGCATTTTTTACTTTAACATGCTTTTTGTTTTCCTTAATAAGGAATTCCTCTTGGCTATCCAAGAGTTCATCCTTCTCATGAATGGCACCTATCAATTCATTCGATTTTTATTTTTGTTGCATGTTTAAGTAGGCAAAAAGGGCAAGCAAACTATCTTCATCATCACTAGAACTACCCTCATCACTAGATGTAGTATACTTGGGGTGGTTCTTGCTTGTACCTTCTTTTTCTTATTGTCTTTTGCCATGAGGCACTTGTGGCCGATGTTGGGGAAGAGGAGAGCTTTGGTGATGGCGATGTTGGCGGCGTCCTCGTCGGAGGAGGAGTCGTTGGTGCTTTCGTCGGAATCCCATTCCTGACACATGTGGGCATCACCGTTTTTCTTCTTGTAGTATCTCTTCTTTTCCTTCCTCTTTCGCTTCTTGTCGTCGCCCCTGTCACTGACACTCGAAATAGGACATTTTGCTATAAAGTGACTGGGCTTACCACACTTGTAGCAAACCTTCTTGGAACGGGGTTTGTAGTCTCTCCCCTTCCTTTGCTTGAGGATTTGGCGAAAGTTCTTGATGATGAGCGCCATTTCCTCGTTGTCAAGCTTGGAGGCATCGATGGGGAGCCTACTTGATGTAGACTCTTCTTTCTTTTCTTCCGTCGCTTTGATTGCGATGGGTTGCACCTCGGGTGTGGAGGTGGCACCTTGCTTGATGATTTGTTTGGAGCCTTTGATCATCAATTCAAAGCTCACAAACTTTCCTATAACCTCCTCAGGAGACATTAGCTTGTATCTAGGATCACCACGGATTAATTGAACTTGTGTAGGATTAAGAAAAACGAGTGATCTTAGAATAACCTTTACCATTTCATGGTCATCCCATTTTGTGCTCTTGAGGTTGCACACTTGATTCACCAAGGTCTTGAGCCGGTTGTACATGGCTTGTGGCTCCTCTCCTTGGTTGAGGATGAACCGACCGAGCTCCCCCTCGATCGTCTCCCGCTTGGTGATCTTTTTCACCTCATCTCCTTCGTGCGCGGTTTTGAGCACGTCCCAAATCTCTTTGGCACTCTTCAACCCTTGCACCTTATTATACTCCTCTCGACTTAGAGAGGCGAGAAGTATAGTAGTGGCTTGGGAGTTGAAGTGCCGGATTTGGGCAACTTTGTCCGAATCATATCCTTCATCTCCTACGGATGGTACATGCGCTCCAAACTCAATAATGTCCCAAATACTAGAGTGGAGTGAGGTTAGGTGATGCCTCATTTTATCACTCCACATAGAATAATCTTCACCGTCAAAGACCGATGGTTTGCCTAATGGGACGGAAAGTAATGGAGTACGTTTGGAAATGCGAGGGTAGCGTAAGGGGATGGCGATGAAATGGTAAAGGTTAGAAGTGACGGACGACACATCGGAGCCGGAAGTGGATGGCGATGAAGAGTTGGTCTCGTAGTAGACCACTTTCTTCATCTTTTTCTTCTTGTCGCCACTCCGATGCGACTTGACGCGGGGAGGTGATTCCTCCCTTCCTTTGGCGCTGGACTCCTTCGATGGAGCTTTCCCACGGATTGTGTCTGTTTCCATCTCCCTCTTGGCGGATCCTCCCGACATCACTTCGAGTGGTTAGACTCTAATGAAGTATCGGGCTTTGATACCAATTAAAAGTCGCCTAGAGGGGGGTGGATAGGCGGAAACTGAAATTTACAAACTTTAAGCACACTACAAGTCGGGGTTAGCGTTAGAATAAAAACCGAGTCCGAGAGAGAGGGGGAAAACAAATCAACCAAGAAATAAAGCGGATGACACGGTGATTTGTTTTACCGAGGTTCAGTTCCAAAGAACCTAGTCCCCGTTGAGGTGGTCACAAAGACCGGGTATCTTTCAACCCTTTCCCTCTCTCAAACGATCACTTAGACCGAGTGAGCTTTCTCCTTAATCAAACGGGTCACTTAGACCCCGCAAGGACCACTACAAACTTAGTGTCTCTTGCTTTGATTACAAGTCACTTGAGAATAAGAATGAGGAAGAAGAAAGTACGATTGCAAAAGCCAAGCAACAAGAGCAACAAATATCACACAGATCACTCTCTCTCAAGTCGCTAATCACTAATGATCACTTGTCTGAATTATGGAACTTGGAGAGATTGGAAGCTTTGATTGTGTCTTGGAATGGATTGCTAGCTCTTGTATTGAATGCAAAGGATTGGAATGCTTGGGTTAAGTGAGTGGAGGTGGTTGGGGTTGTATTTATAGCCCTCAACCACTTCGTAGTCGTTGCTCCTTTTCTACCGACCGCGGACGGTCCGCGCTCCTGGTCCGGACGGTCCGCCCCTGCACATCAATGGCTGAAATCGCAACGGTCCGCAGTAACGGCTATATCAACGGCTATATAGCATTTAATGTGTCATCAGATGTCAGATAAAGGTAGTCATGGACGGTCCGGTCGTGCACCCTGAACGGTCCGCGAGGACGCTATAATTCATTTTTCCGAACCCGTCACCTTCCGGTTTTTCGGTTCTACAACGACCGGACGGTCCGCGCTTGAAGCCGGACGGTCCGCGCTTGGTCTTCGGACAGTGCTTCCTTTTCCATCGAACGGTCCAAAGTGTAGGCTTGTGTTTTTGCATTGGTTCTGTCCGAGGCTCACCCTAGTGTCGCGGACGGTCCGCCGCAAGGGCTCGGACGGTCCGCGCTTAGGTGATTTTCCAAAAAGCTTCTCCTGTCGGGAATAATCGGTGGTATTCCGGATAGTCGACTCTAGAATAGTTGTAGATGAACTTATGCACCTGTGAAATGATCAACTAGGCAAACTGGTTAGTCCACAAGGTTTGTGATGGTCGTCAAACAACAAAAATCGATTATAGGAAATGTTGAGACTATTTCCCTTTCACTCATGTTGTTGGATTTTGGCAAACAACTGATGAGGCGTCATTTCTTCATAATCATCTTGGTCTCTAATCATTCTTGCCAGACCCATATCTTTTTCTTTGTAAGCTCTCATGAACAATCTGGTAACCTTTGAATCATTCCAGTCCTCGCTTCCAAGCACCCTTATCTTGTTGACTAGGACCATCAGCCGATCAAAGAGTGACTGTAGTGACTAAGAGCACCTAGAGGGGGGTGAATAGGTGATCCTGTAAAAACTTGAAACTTAATGCCACAAAACTTGATTATGAGTTAGCACAATAAAGCCAAGTGGCTAGAGAGGAGTTATTACAAGACACGATAACCCCAAGAAGATCAACACAGATAGACACAGTGGTTTATCCCGTGGTTCGGCCAAGTCCAACACTTGCCTACTCCACGTCGTGGCGTCCCAACGGACGAGGGTTGCAATCAACCCCTCTCAAGCGGTCCAAAGACCCACTTGAATACCATGGTGTTTTGCTTTGTTTACTATATCCCGCTTGCGAGGAATCTCCACAACTTGGAGCCTCTCGCCCTTACACTTTTGATGTTCACAAAGAAGCATGGAGTAAGGGAGGGATGAGCAACGCACACAAGACACAAAATCAGAGCGACAATACGCACACAAGTCACAACACGAGCTCTCAACACAACTCAAAGAGTTCTCTACTCAAATGGAGCTCTAGTTGCTATCACAAAGAATCGAATGCGCGGAATTGAAGTCTTGGTGCTTAGGAATGCTTAGAGAATGCTTGGTATGCTCCTCCATGCGCCTAGGGGTCCCTTTTATAGCCCCAAAGCAGCTAGGAGCCGTTGAGAGCATTCCAGGAAGGCAATTCTTGCCTTCTGTCGCCTGGCGCACCGGACAGTCTGGTGCACCACCGGACACTGTCCGGTGCGGATCTCTTTCCTTATTTGGCGAAGCCGACCGTTGCAGATTCAGAGCCGTTGGCGCACCGGACACTGTCCGGTGCACATCGGACAGTCTGGTGCCCCCTTCTGACTGTTGGCTCGGCCACGCGTCGCGCGCGGATTACGTGGCCGGCTGTTGGCCCGACCGACCGTTGGCTCACCGGACAGTCCGGTGCACCACCGGACAGTCCGGTGATTTATAGTCGTACACCGCCGTCTAAACCCGAGAGCAGCCAATTTACAGACGCCAGCCTGGCGCACCGGACACTGTCCGGTGCACCACCGGACAGTCTGGTGCACCTAGACCGAGCTGTCTTTGGCTGAACAAAGCCATCTCTTTTCCAACTTGATTTTTCCTGTTTCCAGCACTTAGACACAATACATTAGTTCTTAAAGCAATGCACCAAGTCTAGAAACATCCTTTAGACTTAATTTGCACTTTGTCCATCACTTTGCATAGATTAACATAAGTCCACTTGTGTTGGCACTCAATCACCAAAATACTTAGAAATGGCCTAAGGGCACATTTCCCTTTCAATCTCCCCCTTTTTGGTGATTTATGCCAACACAACAAAAAGCAACTAAAAGAAGTGCAACATCAATACAAATGAGAACTCAAAATTGTTTTGATTCAAATTTGGCATATATGGATCATTCTTTGTCACCACTTGGTTTGTTTTTGCAAATCAAACTCAATTTCCTATCTCTAAGTCAAACACACTTGTTGAAACATAAAGAGAGATATTTCAAGAGAAATTGATCAAAGATTCAAAAACTCCCCCTTTTTCCCATAATCAAGCCTTCTCCCCACAAGAGACCAATCTTTTGACAATAAGAGACAAACAAGAGTATTTTGACAAACAAAAGCTCTAACTCTACTATTTTCAAAATTCTCAAGTGGTAGTTGATCCATTTCTTGCTTTGGCCTTATTTTCTCCCCCTTTGGCATCAAGCACCAAAACGGGATCAATTTTGGCCCTTTAACCCCATTGCCTCACCAAAATCTTCAACTAAGAGTAAAAAGGCAATAAGAGTACATAGATGAACTTGGAGTGAGTTACTCTCTCATCGGAGTGCAGTGGAAGTCTTGCATGGTCCAAGTCCACCTTTTCCCTTTCAATCCACCTTTGAGACTAAATCAAGCAAACTCAAGCACATGGTTAGTCTCAAAGGGTCAAGTTGTAGCACATCTCCCCCTAAATATGTGCAAGACTTGCAAATGGACTTGAGAGGTCCGGGGAGTGCTTGTACAACTTGAGCACCATAAATAAACAACAAAATGCTTAAGGAACATGATCAAGGCATAAAACACATGTATGCTATAAATCAATCCAAGTTCCGCGAATCTAAGACATTTAGCTCACTACGCAGCTTGCAAAAGGTCGACTCATTTAGAGGCTTGGTAAAGATATCGGCTAGCTGGTTCTCGGTGCTAACATAAAACACTTCGATATCTCCCTTTTGCTGGTGGTCTCTCAAAAAGTGATGCCGGATGTCAATGTTCTTTGTGCGGCTGTGTTCAACAGGATTATCCGCCATGCGAATAGCACTCTCATTATCACATAGGAGTGGGACTTTGCTCAGATTGTAGCCAAAGTCCCTGAGGGTTTGCCTCATCCAAAGTAGTTGCGCGCAACACTGTCCTGCGGCAACATACTCGGCCTCAGCGGTGGATAGGGCAACAGAAGTTTGTTTCTTAGAACTCCACGACACAATGGACCTTCCTAAGAATTGGCACGTCCCTGATGTACTCTTCCTATCGACCTTACATCCAGCATAATCGGAGTCTGAATATCCAATTAAGTCAAAGGTAGACCCCTTTGGATACCAGATCCTGAAGCAAGGCGTAGCGACTAAATATCTAAGAATTCGCTTCACGGCCACTAAGTGACACTCCCTTGGATCAGATTGAAATCTAGCACACATGCATATGCTAAGCATAATATCCGGTCTACTAGCACATAAATAAATTAAAGACCCTATCATAGACCGGTATGCCTTTTGATCAACGGACTTACCTCCTTTGTTGAGGTCGGTGTGTCCGTCGGTTCCCATTGGAGTCTTTGCGGGCTTGGCGTCCTTCATCCCAAACCGCTTGATCAAGTCTTGCGTGTACTTTGTTTGGGAGATGAAGGTGTCATCCTTGAGTTGCTTCACTTGGAACCCAAGGAAGTAGTTCAACTCGCCCATCATCGACATCTCGAACTTTTGAGTCATCACCCTGCTAAACTCTTCACAAGACTTTTGGTTAGTAGAACCAAATATTATGTCATCGACATAAATTTGGCACACAAATAAATCGCCATCACATGTCTTAGTGAAAAGAGTTGGACCGGCTTTCCCAACCTTGAAAGCATTAGCAATTAAAAAGTCTCTAAGGCATTCATACCATGCTCTTGGGGCTTGCTTAAGTCCATAGAGTGCCTTAGAGAGCTTACACACGTGGTCGGGGTACCGTTCGTCCTCGAAGCCAGGGGGTTGCTCCACGTACACCTCCTCCTTGATTGGCCCGTTGAGGAAAGCGCTCTTTACATCCATTTGGAACAACCTGAAAGAATGGTGAGCGGCATATGCTAGCAAAATACGAATGGACTCTAGCCTAGCCACAGGAGCAAAAGTCTCCTCAAAGTCCAAACCTGCGACTTGGGCATAACCTTTTGCCACAAGTCGTGCCTTGTTCCTTGTCACCACCCCGTGCTCGTCTTGTTTGTTGCGGAACACCCACTTGGTTCCCACAATGTTTTGCTTGGGACGAGGCACCAGTGTCCAAACTTCATTTCTCTTGAAGTTGTTGAGCTCTTCCTGCATGGCCAACACCCATTCCGGATCTAGCAAGGCCTCTTCTACCCTGAAAGGCTCAATAGAAGAGACAAAAGAGTAATGCTCACAAAAATTGATGAGTCTAGAGCGAGTAGTTACTCCCTTGCTAATATCACCCAAAATTTGGTCGATGGGATGATTCCTTTGAACCGTCGCTCGAACTTGAGTTGGAGGTGCCGGTTGTGCTTCTTCCTCCATTACATGATCATCTTGTGCTCCCCCTTGATCACATGCCTCCTTTTGATGAACCTGTTCATCATCTTGAGTTGGGGGATGCACCATTGTTGAGGAAGAAGGTTGATCTTGCTCTTGATGTTCCTGTGGTCGCAAATCTCCACTCGCCATAGTGCGTATTGCGGCCGTTGGAACGTCTTCTTCATCTACATCATCAAGATCAACAACTTGCTCTCTTGGAGAGCCATTAGTCTCATCAAATACAACGTCGCTAGAGACTTCAACCAAACCCGATGATTTGTTGAAGACCCTATACGCCTTTGTATTTGAGTCATAACCTAACAAAAACCCTTCTACAGCTTTGGGAGCAAACTTAGAATTTATACCTTTCTTCACTAGAATATAACATTTGCTCCCAAATACACGAAAGTAAGACACATTGGGTTTGTTACCGGTTAGAAGCTCATATGACGTCTTCTTGAGGAGGCGATGAAGGTAGACCCGGTTGATGGCATGGCAAGCCGTGTTCACGGCTTCCGACCAAAAGCGCTCGGGGGTCTTGAACTCTCCAAGCATCGTCCTCGCCATGTCTATAAGCGTCCTGTTCTTCCTCTCTACCACACCATTTTGTTGTGGTGTGTAGGGAGCGGAGAACTCGTGCTTGATTCCTTCCTCCTCAAGGTACTCCTCCACTTGAAGGTTCTTGAACTCGGACCCGTTGTCGCTCCTTATCTTCTTCACCTTGAGCTCAAACTCATTTTGAGCTCTCCTTAGGAAGCGCTTGAGGGTCCCTTGGGTTTCAGATTTATCCTGCAAAAAGAATACCCAAGTGAAGCGGGAAAAATCATCAACTATAACAAGACCATACTTACTTCCTCCTATGCTTAGATAGGCGACGGGTCCGAAGAGGTCCATATGAAGCAACTCCAAAGGTCTTGATGTGGTCATCACATTTTTGGTATGATGAAAGCTTCCCACCTGTTTACCTGCTTGACAAGCTGCACAAGGTCTATCTTTTTCGAAAGTTACATTAGTTAGACCTATCACGTGTTCTCCCTTTAGAAGCTTGTGAAGGTTCTTCATCCCCACATGTGCTAAACGGCGATGCCACAGCCAGCCCATGCTAGTCTTAGCAATTAAGCATGCATCTAGACCGGCCTCCTCTTTTGCAAAATCAACTAAATAAAGTTTGTCGTCTAGTACACCTTTAAAAGCTAATGAACCATCACTTCTTCTAAAGACAGACACATCTACATTTGTGAATAAGCAATTATATCCCATATTACAAAGCTGACTCACAGACAACAAGTTATATCCAAGCGACTCAACTAAGAACACATTAGAAATGGAGTGCTCGAAAGAAATAGCAACCTTTCCTAACCCCTTCACCTTGCCTTGATTCCCGTCACCGAATATGATTGAGTCTTGGGAATCCTTGTTCTTGAAGTAGGAAGAGAACATCCTCTTCTCCCCCGTCATGTGGTTTGTGCATCCGCTGTCGATAATCCAGCTTGAGCCCCCGGATGCATAAACCTGCAAGGCAAATTTAGGCTTGGGTCTTAGGTACCCAACTCTTGTTGGGTCCTACAAGGTTAGTGACAATATTCTTAGGGACCCAAATGCAAGTTTTATCTCCCTTGCATTTAGCCCCTAACTTCCTAGCAATCACCTTCTTATCCTTTCTACAAATAGCAAAGGAAGCATTGCAAGCATGATATATTGTAGAAGGTTCATTTATTTTCCTAGGAACACTAGCAACATTTCTCCTAGGCATATGATGAATGACATTTTTCCTAGCCAAATTTCTATCATGTATAATAGAAGAACTAGAAGCAATCATGGCATGGGAATCAAAAGCATCATAACTTCTATGAACATTTCTAGAATATCTCCTATCATGGTATATGAAAGTGTGATTCTTTTGAGCACTATTGGCCATAGGGGCCTTCCCTTTCTCCTTGGCGGAGATGGGAGCCTTATGGCTTGTTAAGTTCTTGATTTCCCTCTTGAAGCCAAGTCCATCCTTAATTGAGGGGTGTCTACCAATTGTGTAGGCATCCCTTGCAAATTTTAGTTTATCAAATTCACTTTTGCTAGTCTTAAGTTGGGCATTAAGACTAGCCACTTCATAATTCAATTTAGAAATTAAGACTAGGTGTTCACTACAAGCATCAATATTGAAATCTTTACACCTATTGCAAATTACAACATGTTCTACACAAGATGTTGATTTATTAGCTATTTCTAACTTAGCATTCAAGTCATCATTTATGCTCTTTAAGCTAGAAATAGAGTCATGGCATGTGGACAATTCACAAGAAAGCATTTCATTCCGTTTAACTTCTAAAGCAAGAGATTTTTGTGCTTCTACAAATTTGTCATGTTCATCATACAAGAGATCCTCTTGCTTTTCTAACAATCTATTCTTATCATTCAAAGCATCAATCAATTCATTGATCTTATCAATCTTAGTTCTATCTAGGCCCTTGAATAAACTAGCATAGTCTATTTCATCATCTTCACTAGACTCATCATCACTAGAAGAAGCATAAGTAGATTTTCGAGAGTTTACCTTCTTCTCCTTTGCCATGAGGCAGGTGTGATGCTCATTGGGGAAGAGGGACGCTTTGTTGAAGGCGGTGGCGGCGAGTCCTTCATTGTCGGAGTCGGACGACGAACAATCCGAGTCCCACTCCTTGCCAAGGTGTGCCTCGCCCTTAGCCTTCTTGTAAGCCTTCTTCTTTTCCCTCTTGTTCCCTTGTTCCTGGTCACTATCATTATCGGGACAATTAGCGATAAAATGACCAATCTTACCACATTTGAAGCATGAGCGCTTCCCCTTTGTCTTGTTCTTGTTGGGATGCTCCTTGCGACCCCTTAGCGCCGTCTTGAAACGCTTGATGATGAGGGCCATCTCTTCCTCATTGAGCCCTGCCGCCTCAACTTGTGCTACCTTGCTAGGTAGCACTTCCTTGCTCCTCGTTGCTTTGAGAGCAATGGTTTGAGGCTCATGGATTGGGCCATTCAATGCGTCGTCAACGTATCTTGCCTCCTTGATCATCATCCGCCCGCTTACGAACTTTCCAAGTATTTCTTCGGGCGACATCTTGGTGTACCTAGGATTTTCACGAATATTGTTTACAAGATGTGGATCAAAGATAGTGAAAGACCTTAACATTAGGCGGACGACGTCGTGGTCCGTCCATCGCGTGCTTCCATAGCTCCTGATTTTGTTGATGAGGGTCTTGAGCCTGTTGTATGTTTGGGTTGGCTCCTCTCCCCTGATCATTGCGAATCTCCCAAGTTCGCCCTCCAATAACTCCATCTTGGTGAGCATGGTGACGTCATTTCCCTCATGAGAGATCTTGAGGGTGTCCCAAATCTTCTTGGCGTTATCCAAGCCGCTCACCTTATGGTATTCATCCCTGCACAAAGATGCTAAAAGGACAGTAGTAGCTTGTGCATTCTTATGAATTTGTTCATTGATGAACATGGGACTATCCGTACTATCAAAGTGCATTCCATTTTCTACTATTATCCATATACTTGGATGGAGAGAGAACAAGTGGCTACGCATTTTGTGACTCCAAAATCCGTAGTCCTCTCCATCAAAGTGAGGGGGTTTACCGAGGGGAATGGAAAGCAAATGAGCATTGGAACTTTGCGGAATACGAGAATAATCAAAGGAAAAGTTTGAATTAATCGTCTTCTTTTTCTCGTAGTCGTTGTCTTCGTCCTTTTGGGAAGAGGAAGATTTGTCGCTGTCGTAGTAGACTATCTCCTTGATGCGCCTTGTTTTCTTATTCCTCCCGTCTTTTCTTTTGTGGCTTGAGCCCGAGTCAGTAGGCTTGTCATCCTTTGGATCATTGACGAAGGACTCCTTCTCCTTATCATTGACCACCATTCCCGTGCCCTTAGGATCCATCTCTTCGGGCGATTAGTCCCTTTCTTGAAGAGAACGGCTCTGATACCAATTGGGAGCACCTAGAGGGGGGGTGAATAGGTGATCCTGTAAAAACTTGAAACTTAATGCCACAAAACTTGATTAGGAGTTAGAACAATAAAGCCAAGTGGCTAGAGAGGAGTTATTGAAAGACACGATAACCCCAAGAAGATCAACACAGATAGACACAGTGGTTTATCCCGTGGTTCGGCCAAGTCCAAAACTTGCCTACTCCATGTTGTGGTGTCCCAACGGACGAGGGTTGCAATCAACCCATCTCAAGCGGTCCAAAGACCCACTTGAATACCACGGTGTTTTGCTTTGTTTACTATATCCCACTTGCGAGGAATCTCCACAACTTGGAGCCTCTCGCCCTTACACTTTTGATGTTCACAATGAAGCACGGAGTAAGGGAGGGATGAGCAACGCACACAAGACACAAAATCAGAGCGACAATACGCACACAAGTCACAACACGAGCTCTCAACACAACTCAAAGAGTTCTCTACTCAAATGGAGCTC
Organism: Zea mays; assembly: GCF_902167145.1. NCBI lineage: Eukaryota > Viridiplantae > Streptophyta > Magnoliopsida > Poales > Poaceae > Zea > Zea mays. Next base: position 211,938,056 of record NC_050099.1, read on the forward strand.
TAGTTGCTATCACAAAGAATCGAATGCGCGGAATTGAAGTCTTGGTGCTTAGGAATGCTTAGAGAATGCTTGGTATGCTCCTCCATGCGCCTAGGGGTCCCTTTATAGCCCCAAAGCAGCTAGGAGCCGTTGAGAGCATTCCAGGAAGGCAATTCTTGCCTTCTGTCGCCTGGCGCACCGGACAGTCTCGTGCAGATCTCTTTCCTTATTTGGCGAAGCCGACCGTTGCAGATTCAGAGCCATTGGCGCACCGGACACTGTCCGGTGCACACCGGATAGTCCGGTGCACCCTTCTGACCGTTGACTCGGCCACGCGTCGCGCGCGGATTACGTGGTCGACCGTTGGCCCGGCCGACCGTTGGCTCACCGGACAGTCCGGTGATTTATAACCGTACACCGCCGTCTAAACCCGAGAGCAACCAGTTTACAGACGCTAGCCTAGCGCACCGGACACTGTCCGGTGCACCCAGACCGAGCTGTCTTTGGCTGAACAAAGCCATCTCTTTTCCAACTTGATTTTTCCTGTTTCCAGCACTTAGACACAATACATTAGTTCTTAAAGCAATGCACCAAGTCTAGAAACATACCTTTAGACTTGATTTGCACTTTGTCCATCACTTTGCATAGATTAACATAAGTCCACTTGTGTTGTCACTCAATCACCAAAATACTTAGAAATGGCCTAAGGGCACATTTCCCTTTCAGTGACTCACCCTTTATCTATTCATACCTTGCTAGTTCACTTTCCAGGGACTCAATTCAATGTCTTTTTGCTTTGGGATCACCTTCATGTGACATCTTTAGAATACTCCAAATCTCATGAGCATCCTCCCGTCCCTGCACTTTCCTATACTTGTCACGGAACCTCCCAAGGTATTAGGCCCACCTACAAATGTCCTTGTCCTAAGGACCTCAGACAACCATGTAGATGCACATAATCACTCGACAAGTTCGGTCTTCTGTATCATCATCATCTCGCCCAAGAGCGCTTTACCCATCACGCAGACATTACACACATAGCCAGAGTAAAGAAATAGCGAAAGCGGATTACAATAACATAATTTACATTAACAAAATATAGAGAGAGTGTACTTATTACAATATCGGTGTTATGAGTGCATAACTTATTATTACAGAACAGGGAGGTAAAACATCCTCCCACACAAAAAACTTAGTGTTTTAAAACGGGAGGCAACACATCCTCCCCAAATAGTTTACTGATTGGCCTCCTCCTTTGGCACCACCTTTAAGTAGAAACAACAAAAACTCTGTTGTTTCATCACCTACAACAACATGGGTTCGAAAACCCTGAGTACGGAGTGTAATTTCACAAGTCTTACCCGACAAAGGAAAAAACTCTCAAGGATATGCTGGCTTGTGGGATTCAAGGTAAAGCCGATCAAGATTCAAAGACTCTGTTTGCAGAAATGCTTACTAACGTGGATTGCTATGTGTAGTTCAAGCACTTGGCCTATGCTAGCCGTCTTTTATCAACCCTTCACTTTACTGGATTGCTACGTGTAGGGCCTTGACCAAGTCTTCATATCCGAGAAGTAACGGCGATCTGAATCGATTAATACCCAGCTAGGGATCTCCAACCACACGACATATGTAGCACTTAACCCTTGCATATGTCAACTCACCACCGGGTTCCTCAAAACCAGACCGGGTTCACGCCAACCGAGAGCACAGATACACCACCGTCCAGCCTCTTGCCATGGAGGGTACACGCTACTCTCGCCATCTCTCCACTCTCATTGCGTGTTGGCCTTTCTGGTATTGGTCTGACCGAGGCAAAGCTTACCCATGATGAGGCATGTGGCTAGTTAAAAGGTCCTTAATCAGCAAGCCTACATCAACACGGTCCTTAATTGACTCAGACGGAGACACTACATCGAGACTTCCTTCTCGTGCAAGTCACCCGCCTGGTCTCGTCTTTATCATTTTAAAACCCAAAATTTGATACCTGTCAGAGGTACATCTTTTCTGATGTTGAACCATCATGGCCATGATGGATTCACCATCAAGTCTTTTCTTTGAAAACTTCCCATCCCATATGAAGCATCATCTTTGTTTAAAACAAAACATTTTGTTTTCTAAGGCAAGGCTAAGCATCAGAAAACTTTTAAGTAAAACAGGTATCAAGGAATGGTAAACAGTTCCAAGGAAGGAAATGCAGCAATTGTTTATCACTCAACTCCTATCACCTAATGCATCATTTCAAGTGATAAAGAGTTTGAAATAACAAGGAAGGGGTAAATGCACCGGGGCTTGCCTTGTGTTGTAGGAGGCTCAGGATCTGTTCCACAGATATCAAAGTAGAAGTTGTTCTCGACAGGTGGAATTTCAGCTTGCGATGCAACTTCTTCTTCAACTACTACTTCTTCGTTTTCTATACATAACAATACATGTACATGAATGCTCACGTGATGCTATGAATATGCAGTTACAATAGAAACACACTAAGTTGTATCTTGAATATAACTTTCCTTCACGGTGCCCACTAGCTACTAGAGTTTCCTAGTTTAGGGCTCTATTAGGGTTAGTCAGTTATATCCTAGGAAGCTAGTTTCTTGGGTTTGGGATTAAAAATGTACAAAGCATGTCAAACTTGCGTGCACTGGAATAAAGCTTGGGCAGTAACCGGCTTCGTCTGGAACCCTTGGAAACTGGTGATCAGCATGTCCTTCAGCTTCTGCCATGATGTGATTGTTCCTGGCCGGAGAGAGGAGTACCAGGTTTGTGCGACATTCTTGACTGCCATGACGAAGGATTTTGCCATGACTGCAGTGTTGCCCCCATATGAAGATATGGTTGCTTCGTAGCTCATCAAAAACTGCTTCGGATCTGAGTGCCCATCATACATGGGGAGCTGGGGTGGCTTGTATGATGGGGGTCATGGGGTAGCCTGCAGTTCTGCTGACAGAGGAGAAGCATCATCAAACGCAAAATTTCCATGATGGAAATCATCATACCATTCATCATCATCGTAGGAATTGTCCTGACAAAACTCTCTGCGTTGAGGTCTTCGGTCCTGGTCATCTTGAGTGAGATGACGCATTTCCTCAGCAGCCTCATCGATCTTCTTCTGTAAATCGGAAAGACGAAGCATCTTCTCCTTCTTCCTCTGGACCTGTTGATGGATGGCTTCGAGGTCCCTTATTTCTTGGTCCAACTCCTCCTCCTGAGGCATTGGACTTGTAGCCTTCCTTTTTTGGCTTCTAGCTTCACGCAGTGTTTCTTGGTTGACGTCCAGTGGCTGCAATGTAGCCCCCAGCGCTGAAGCTTTCTTCGGCGGCGTGACAAAGGTCACAGCTTGCCGAAGGTGGTCGAATGAGTTCACCGGAGGTGGGCGCCAATGTTGGGGACTTGTTCTCAAATGCTATGAGTTAAGAACAAGGCAACACAAATGTTAATGGTTAGGGACCTTCGTCCTTCGAAACATTATCTCTCTCAGGATACAATGATCTTCAGATGAAGGTCATGAAGGGCATACCTTCATCATCTCAGCATGTAATAGAAAACAGGAACATAAATTACATATAAAGAATACAAATAATCATCTCAAATCATTATATTATTTGTATCCTTCTTAAATAACCATTAATAAACATTAATAATATTGAATTATATTTGTACCTTCGGCTTGATAGAAGGTAAAAATCCAAGTGTGACATGCGAGTGAATATAAGTCAGCGTGAACAGTATGGTGCTACTTTTCATCTATTTATAGGCACAGGACGCAGCCTGTGTAAAATTACATCCAAACCCTTGACATTTACTATTGACTAAGGGATAATCTATCGAGGACAATACAACCTTTTCCCCTTTAAGTCAGTTTCATTTTCCACCGTAGAGCCGAAGCTTCTCCACACGTAGCTTCGAAACTGGTTCATCCTTCTCCCAGGCCGCGCTTTTCATATCTTGTACACCTTCATCCCAAGGCCGAAGGTCCCTATGAATATATTATACTTGAAAAACATATTAGTCGTGTTTTTAGGACCTTCGAAAGATGAAGGCCCCAACATTACTATTTTTGGGGCTACCAATTTAATTCTAAAATTCTAAAAGACTAGGTTTAGGCATGTTTAAATGCTAAATAATTCATGGTTGGGAATAAAAATCTTGGAACTATTTTTATTAAATACTAGAGAAATTTAGGAGTCTAGTAAAATTGGTTCCATGATTTTATCATTTTTCTAGAATTTTCTATAAATTTCTAAGCCTGGCAGTAAAAAGAAAAGGGAAAAGTAGGAATAGTGCTAGGCCGAAACCAGCCCAAAACGGCCCATCAACAGGAGAAACGCGCCCGCACGCGCGCCCGTGTTGATGATTTTGCGCAGAGGCCCTCAGCGATTCAAATAACTGGTTAAGAATCCCTACGCACTATTCACATGTCTCACTGACGTTTGCACTAAACCCCTCGCACTTTTGTTTCTTCACAGGCCTAGGTCCCCGACGGTGAACGGTGGTGAGCGCGCCCTCCAGCGAACTTGTACCGGCCGGGATGCGCAACGACCGGTGCCCGAACTTGGTTAACACCTAATCCTACCCCTGGCGACCCTAATCCCTCCATCAATTTGCACGAATCTGGCATAGAGTTCGTCTGCCCACGACGACGGCGAACACCGAGGACAAACCAAGGCGTTCCCAGTGATTAAGCGCGGTCTAGCTTAATTGGTCGAGCTGACAAGTATTCCTAGAGTGCATGGGTGCTAAAACGAGGGTGAGGAGGGCAAGAGCGGACCTGGAGACGGCGGTCCATGGTGTGGTGACTCACGGCACCGCGGAAACCGATTTGAGGGAAATCGCGATTGCTCTGGCTATGGTGAGTAATCGGAGGCGAGGAACGATGCACTGGGTGCGTAACAAGCTAATGGAGCACGCTGAGCGCTCAATTTATAGTGATCAACAGCGGTGGCGCCCAATTTGGGGAAGACACGCTGGCGGCCGAAGAGAAGGGGGAAGTCACCGGCGAGCGCTATCGTGGCTTTCACTGAGGCAAAGCTTCAGGCAATGGACGGGCTTCCTATTACGGTTCACTGCGACGTGGTAACGCTCCTAAGCACGTGGCACGGCTATGAAGGCGGCGAACTCCGGGGAGGACACCTCGGTTAATCATACAGCAAGTGGGTACGATGAATAGCCCGGTGATAGGGTCCGAGCTCATCCCAGCGCCAAGATCTTTTACCCCGAGTCATTATCCGTGCGCCACCGGGCACGAATCGCAGCGTCGACGAGGATCGTGGCGCAGGGTCATCAGCGGTGAGATACACTGAACCCGCGATCTTTTTTTAGGTAACTGTACCATGGGATTCTCATCTGTGCGCCTGACAGACCAAATTGAAGGGCTTCATTCTCTAATTTTTATGTGACAACTCACTGATCCGTTTGTAACAAAGTTGCTCTCCTACAAACCAGCTTTGATTTCGTTATAAAGACCTTGATCGAATTCTCATTGAATCACATAGAATTCATCCTCCAAAGTTCATTCGAGCTCACCGTCAGTCCAACCCTAACGCCTGATCCGACTGACAGCCTGACTTTGAGTCCACTTTACTCCAATTTTTGCACAGCACCAATGCTTTGTCACTTAATCAAAGTTGTACTCCTATCATAACTCTACAAGATTGATGTATTTACCTAGGGAAAAATCCTCATGAATTAAGAAATACAAGGCTCCAAAGTTGGCTCAAACTCACTGAAATTCAGAGTTAGCCACATTGGTGTTCTTAGGACTTTTTACACTTAAGTCCAATTTACTCCACATTACTTGAAAATCCTCCAATGTAAAAGTTACTTGGTTCTTGGTGTTCTACCACTTTGATATTTACATTTTGGTCCAAAAGTGTATAGAATTTGAATTCACCCCCTAGGGTACAAATTAGGGTTTTCTAGGGTGCCTTTTAGGGTTTTGAGCACTCTAGGGTTTTTGTGCCACTCAAATCCATCACTCTTGGTCTCTTATGAGTATTTCCAATGACTTTTGAGGTATTACCCATTTTGGCTTTACTTTTACCCATATGCCCAAATCCCTAGGTTAAATACCCTACCCTAGTGTTAAGAATACCTCAAGCCACTACATCACACTTGTTTTGAGGTTTTACCTAGTGAATGCATTCTAGGTGTAACAAACAAAATGAAATGTCAATGCATATGATGTCATGCTCAAGTTTTAGTGTCAGTAACACCATGGGTGTTACAATACTCCTCTGCACTCAAACTTCCTTTAATGATGATCACGGCTTGAGCATTCCGGTGAAGATCTTGCATCATCCCTAGGGTCATCTCTTCAACAAACTTAGGCTTGCATACACCTACATTCAGAATATCCTAGATATTTGGATGCACACTAATTAGATGAGACTTCATCTTATCGGCCTACTCATCATAACGTAACTCACTAAGAGTTGGAAGTTTTCTAAGTGGTGCCAAAGAGAAGTTTGGTATAAAAGATCTAGCATAATCAAAATGGAACTTTATTGAATTCATAGCTCTTACTCTTACTTGGTGACTCCTTGGTGTTGACATTCATTTTCCTCATTACCTTAGACACCAGGAGTTCAACTAAGTCATCATTTTAGTCGATCTTCTTCTTTCCTTTGTCTTCTTCCTCGACTTTTTCTCCTTGCTTCTTCTTCGACCTTTTTCTTGGCCTCGTCTTCTTTCATCTTGAGGAACATATTTTTAGCAAGCTTATGGCAATGTCGAGGGTTTGAGGATCCAACTCCTCACCACTTGTCGTGGTCAACACTTCCTCGAGCAGAGGATCCTTGTTGTTTCTTGGAGCCGACATTATCGTTTCCTCATGCAATTAAGCACTATAAACGAAGTATGAAGCTCTCATACCAATAGCCTAAAGGGGGTGAACAGGCTACACCTGCAATTCTCAACACAAACTTCGAACTTCTGTGAGAAACGACAGTTCAACAGGGGAGGTCGGTTCAACCGGTCTTGAGGCCGGTTCAACCGCAATTCAACTGTTCAACTCCTAACTTAAATAAAACTACTCAAATCTACCAACAATAAATGCAACAGAAGAGTTGAATTAAAACCCTAAACCCTAAACTTTTCAAAACAAAATTTTTGAAGTGGATAAACTTAGTTGGTGCACACCATCCTTACCTCACGAAAGAACTAAGCATACGAAGATCCCTATTACTAAGATAGGATAATCAAAACACTTGGGAATCTTCGCAAGAAACCCTGCAGATCTTTACTTTTCATCGCTTGGTTTCTTGTTAGCTCATTTATTTTATTCCTATGCATCTATTATAATTTCAAGCTGACATACACTAGGAGCAAACTCATTAGTACATTTTTATTTGTTTTTAATCACCAAAACCCTCAAGAGGTTGATTGCACTTACAACAGAAATGATAAAGAAAGGTAAATAAAGTAGATTGGTTTGATTAGAATTTGTTCATGGATTCGCAATCGGCCATGCCCCTTTATATTTATATGGGAGGAGGTCTAGACTTGTTCCTAGGCGAGATCCAACAGATCCTCACAGATAGGTTAGGATAATCACACATGGGATAAGTACTCTCACCCGTGTATATCTAGTCGCGATGGTGCGGACCATTCGGGCCATAGGGCTGGACAGTCCGGCCATGTCCAGATGCCAAATATGGTGTTCAACACATGCCCCTGCCTTTTGGACTGAAACCTGATACCCAATGGCAATGGGTACCCGAAACCCGATGAGTAAAAACCCTATTAGGGCATGTGAAAGGGAAATGTGCCCTTGGGCAATTTCTATTATGTTTTGGTGATTAGATGCCCAACACATAGAGTTATTACTTTATTGAGCTAAGGCTTAAAGAGATGCAAATGCAAAAGCAAGGTATGATTCTAGCCTTAGTAAATTGTTTTTGGTACTAACAGTATTCTACTAAGTGCTAGGAACCTTCTCAAAGTGAGAGAAATCGAATTGGAGAAGTTTGGCTAAGGCAAGCCAGACTTGCACTAGCCTGTGGTGCACCGGACAGTGTCCTATGCCCAGGCTGGCGCCCCGACGAATAGACCGCTCTCGAGAAAATGCCGAGGGCTCCGTGGCTATAATTCACCGGATTGTCCGGTGCGCCAGCCGCGCGCCCGGCCAACGGTCGACCACGTGATCAATAGGTGACACGTGGCTCAGCCAACGGTCAAAGGGTCACAACGGACTGTCTGATGTGCCACTGGATTATCCGGTGTGCCATGGGGGCCGATGGCTGCAACGGTCGGCTTCGCTAGAAAAGGAAGGGAATCACACACTATTCACTGTCCGGTGGTGCACCAGACTGTCCGGTACGCCCACGGACTGAAGGCAACTAGAGCCTTCCAAATGGAACTCAAACAACTCCTAGCTGCCTTGGGGCTATAAAAGGGACCCCTAGGCGCATGGAGCATTACACCAAATACTCTATGAACATCCAATAACGCTGAGACATCGAATTCACGCTTTGTTTTAGTAGATTGAGATTTGGGCATGAGCTATAACTCTGTTGTGATGTCTTTGTGCTCTTCTCTCTCGTTGTGTGTGCGTGAGTCGCTGCAAGTTTGTCTCATGTGTGTGGTTCTATTCCCTCCCTTGCTCTTGTGGCCGATTTGTGATCAATCTTGTAAGGGCGAGAGACTCCAACTTGTGGAGATTCCTCACAAAGGGAATTCTTGAGAAAAGGAAGAAAGTCGTGGTACTCAAGTTTGATCTTTGGATCACTTGAGATGGATTGAGTTCAATCCTTGACCGAAGGAGGTCACCACAACGTGGAGTAGGCATTGGTCGAACCATGGGATAAAATCACTGTGTCTCTTATGCAACTTTCTATTGTGATTGCTTTATTCCATAGAGTTCTCACTTGATCACTTGCGCTATTGTTCCTAAGTTCAATACATATTTTAAAGGAACAATCAAGTGAAGAGTTCTCTTCTCTCTATTCATATCACCTTGGTTTTAATCTCACTAACATTTATTATAAACCAAGTTTGTGTTGTTTAGACTTGATTTTTACAGGATCGCCTATTCACCCCCCCTCTAGGTGCTCTCAGCATGGTATGGAGAATTTTTATATCCATGGGTATTTTATTGGGCCATTTGTTATACCCGATGGGCATGGGCATATTCTCTCTTGTCCCATACTCGCTACCCGATGGGAAAACCACTAACATATGGCATGTGGGGTCGGATTAAGGGACTTGTTTTCTATTATGCACGGGCTTGTATGACGTTGTCATTTAATGTTGAATATTGTTGAACTTGTGTTAAAACTATGTTGGGTTCGATGAATTTGTCATACTGGCACAAAGATAATATTTTATTTTAGCATCTCGAATAATGATGAGGTATAGTGTTTCAGCATTTTGTACTTGGTACTTACTTTTGCGATTCAAATAATCATGTCTATTGTAATGTTAGTGGGTATGGATATCCGATGGGTACCCGCTACCCATGGTGGGTATGAGTATGGCGTAATTTTGTACCCATGATGGGTAGTGGGTATGGGGTATTTTTTCTCTAGTGGATATGTGTATGGCTTTGTGTGCCCATTGGGTACCTTACACACTGTCATCCCTACTTTTGGTGAGCTTGGAGAACCAAAAGCACCTGGTACTACCAGACTCTTTCAGCAAACAATAGATTCTGCAACTTGCCTTATTCTCGAAATATGAACTCTAGCCCGATGTAAGTCACCTACTCTAGTAAACATATAATATAACTATTTAATAAACTCTAATGCATAGAGGCCATTTTGGATTGCATCATCTTCGGCCATATTTATCTGATCAACATGTCAACATGCAAAATATTGTGGTTCCCCTAGCCCGAACAAGCAAACAGATTGAGCCAGTAATACATATTCATCGTCGTACCACCCCACACTTAAGTAGGACAACACATCGACGATGAATAGACTAGAAAGCACCATGACGTTCCTGGAGGAGGATGATTGGGTGATCTTGGCTACACTACCTTTTGGACCGGTTTAGTCGGCCTTCGCTTTCGCATAGGTCACCTTTTTTCATTTTGTTTGTTTTATTGGTCGGTTGTGTGGAACGACCTTATTCTTCATATTTTTATCAAGCAATTGATCAAAAGTAGGGCTACCTTTACTGAGTTGGCTAGATGTCTTAGAAGTATTTTGTTTCCTAGTACATGTTTTAGGATGTTGTGGTCTGACAGACTGAGGTCGCTGCTACTTCTGGTCTTTCGTGGACCATCCGTCCTTCATAACCAGATTGTCTACGCTTGTCCCGGACTGTCCAGCCTTAGTGCCAAGACCGTCCGGTGTATGCAGGACAAGTGACCATGATCGGATGTTCGGTCGTGCTTGCCCCGACGCCTCCAGCCTTTCTTTTGTCCGAAGCCTTTCGAGTAACTACTCGACGTGATATATTTGGTGTGCAAGAGTCACCAATGACAATATTTTTCCTTTGCCTTTATCGACCGCACATGGCCGAACCAAGACCTTTTTGCTCGTAGGCTCTAATGTACTTACAGAGATAGGTGGTCTGTCAATCTTCATCTCTTGAAATCTCAACCGATCCCTTTTATAACCGAATGTATTTGCCAACGAAAGACATTACAATCATTGATATTATGAAAAAGGAGCCATGCCATTTACAATACATACACCTTTTAAATTCTTCTATTGGAGGAATTGTATGCGACAATTTAATGTTACCATTCTTAAGTAACTCATCAAATATTTTATTACACCTAGCCATATTAAATGTGAACTTAACATGTCCCTTTTGTGCCAAGTGTAGGTAAGAGCGAGCAGAAGATTTGGCCTTAGCGGGCTAAACCAGCTCAGTGGCATGTAACTTTTTTTGGCTCATCTTCTGAGCTACTATCGTCATGATATTCATCCTGCAACTTAGGTGGCCTGCTATCTTTATGTTGACCTTCCATATTAGGACGATCACAGGTGGCTTCCGGTATTTCAGATAGTCCGATCTATGTGGTCGGATGGTCTGCACAGGGACCAGACGATCGAGTACTATACACAGACTATCCGACCGTGTCGGGCATCGCCTGCAAGCCTTATGGAGGGCTCAGTGCGACTTCGGGTTGTCCGACGTAAGGTATCGGGCGGTTCGATGGAGGACCAGACTGTTCGAGATCGTGTACGGACTGTCCAGCCATAATTAGAGTCGATCCACCATATAGTGAAGATGACCGCAGCGGCTGTCCCGGATATGAGTTCACTAGCATACCATAATATGGCTAAGACTGAGAAACACATTTGTTGTTGATGTATTTGGCGCTGTTGTTTCAGTCCCAATTCATGTGACAAAAAATAGCGTATGGGATTTTTCTAATGCGTGTGTCATTTTCTCTTTATCCTATGTTAGACTTTTAATCAATTATCAAAAGAAATTCTAATAGATTGAAGATCGTCGAATGATGCGACATTACTTATAGAGGGGAGCTATTACAACAAGGCTGACAGGGAATCGAAGTTTATTTCCCCTCCCAGACGACCTTCTAGTGGCGATCGATCTTGAAGTGTGAGAGATTCCACTTATCCATCAACTCATACTTCTAAGCTTGTTGTAGATGGAACTCCTCATTCCACTTCTTCATGTAGTCTTTTGATTTCTCACGCTCAGCGCTCGATAAATTAGTCAGCATTGTGTCACTTTCTGGAGAAATATTGTTGAGATCTTTAGAATCAGCCATAGAAGCCGATTTTTGTAGATTTGCAAACTTCGTCCCCAGTGGAGTCGCCAAAAAATATGTTGGCGCCGATCTGACACCAAACACTAGGGGTGTACTGCCCGGCGGTGTCCTCTATGGCGGCGCGGATGGTCCGTGGCTCTAGGCCAGACGGTCCGCGACCTCGCTGCAGGAGCGGCTCCTTCCTTGCGCCGCGCCCGGATAGTCCACGATAGCGCACTATCGTCTTCTTCTTCTTAAGAACCTAGATCTCACCCCTGGGGAGAGATCTTAGGATGGTTTGGGTCGGCAGGTCACCCAGGACGTCCCCAAGCAATGTAGAGTCGCATAAGAATTAAAAAATCAAGTCGAGAAAGAGACCAAAAGACATTCACCCTCCTAACAGAAGACCAAACTTGTCACGGTGAGATCCTAGGGTCGTCTTGGGGTCGGCAGGCCACCTAAGACGGATATAGACTAAGTAAACTCGAATAGGAGTGGAGATAGAAATGCGGAAATATACAACTAAAGATACATTGCACTTTACACATTTTGATCACTTTACTCCTCGTGACACGAGTCAAGGTATCAAGGATTTTGATAGGATATTCCATATAAGTCAGATCATCTTAAACACTAAGATCCTCCATAGGTAGTTGTTCTTCGGGTACCTTGAGACACTTCTTCAACTGGATACATGGAAGGCATCATGTACATCCGCAAGATGCTCAAGTAATTCTAGTTGATAGGCAACTTCCCCCACTCTCTTTAAGATCAAGAAAGGTCCAATAAAGCGAGGGGACAAATTCCCTTTAACTTTAAACCTCCTCATACCCCGGATCAGTGACACTTTCAGATACACGTGATCACCCTTCCTAAATTCCAACTGTCTTCTCCAAGTATCTGCATAGCTTTTCTGTCTTGACTGCGCAGTCCTCAAGTTCTCCCGTATCAAGCGTACTTGTTCTTCTGCCTCTTGTATAATTTCTGGCCCAAAGAACTGCCTTTCACCAGTTTGATCCCAATACAAAGGAGTCCTGCATTTTCTGCCATATAGAGCCTCGAACGGGGACATCTTCAAACTGGCCTGGTAGCTATTATTGTAAGAGAACTCCAATTAGGTCAAACTCTTATCCCAATCGCCACCATGTTTAAGAGCACAAGCTCTTAACATATCCTCTAGTACTTGGTTGGTTCTCTCGGTCTGCCCATCAGTTTAAGGATGGTAGGCCAAGCTGAAATTCAACAGTGTGTCCAAGCACTCGTGCAACTTCTGCCAAAACCGAGAAGTAAATTGTGATCCCCGGTCTGACACAATCTTCTTAGGCACTCCGCGTAGACAAACTATTCGAGCCATATACAACTCTGCTAGCTTGGCCCCCATGTAATTGGTCCTCATAGGTATGAAGTGAGCCACTTTTGTAAGTTTGTCCACAATCACCCAAATAGAGTCATACCCTGCAGGAGTGCGGGGTAGACCAACAATGAAGTCCATGCCAATTTCTTCTCATTTCCACTCAGGTACCTTCAGTGGGTGAAGTAATCCAGTAGGTCTCTAATGTTCAGCTTTTACACCCGCACTGGATTGCGGGTTAATTGTAAATACTCCCACGGACTCTTTAGTAAGACTGGCGCCGCGAAGGGGTATCACTGGATCTGGACCGTCTGACCTAAAATATGAGATCCAGATTAGATCAGCCTAACCCTAAGGTCACAGCCGCAGGACCTCTAGTTGACGCCTTGGATCTAACACGTCGGAACCGATTCTCGTGCGCCAGATTCTGATCGGACGACCCCGATTCCATCGCCCCGAACCGGTATTCGGATTCGATTACCACCGCCCGATCAAGCACCAGTGACCCAGATTGTTATGCGTGAATAGGTACGATGAATCTAATCGTGACCGCTCAAGACGAATCGGACGGTCCGCAACCCGTCTTCTCCCTTCACCGCACAAGTGCGGCGACACGGAATTCCGGCGTGGCGATGCCATGACCGGCTGCCCAGATCATTGGAATAACGCGCTAAACGTCGATTCAATAAGTGCCACATGATGCGCTACGCTAGACGAACGTGATGGATGCGTACTTACCCCTCAACACTATGCGGACAGTCACGGCGACGGCGGGCGACGAATTCGCAGGTCCGGTTAGGTCGTCGTCATGGAATTGGCCGAGTCTAAGCGCCCGACGCGCAGGGACTTCTCCGTGCAGGCTTCCTTGGTGTCGGCTGACCCCAATCCGACGATAGCAAGGCCATGGGGCAAAGTATGCAACGGCGGTGCTGATCGCAGGTGTCCTCTTCACCCACGATGAGGCGTCCAGATGATGTGGTGGTTGTCGGCGCACGCAGACCTGAGGAGGAGAGGAGAGGGAGGTTGCGGCTGGATCTCTTATGAGCGTGCGGGGACGGTCTTGAGTTCAACGCCACTAGCCGCCAAGACCGCAACAGCGCCCGCAGAATACGACGAGGTTGTTGACGAACACCCTGATGCACTGGCCCCACTCCACAGCGGCACATGGTGCGCGAGTCCTTCCCAGCGCAAGTGGTTGAAAACTGAGGCCCAGTCGACAGCGCGCGGTTCAGCGAGAGAAGCAGGCACGCGCATGACCGACTGGCGGGGCCCACCTGTCGGCGCAGTACTGCTGATGGGTGGCGCGCATTCGCTTGATGGGCCGAGCGCAGGGGAAAATTGGCCTAGGACGCAGGTAATTCCCTCCTTTTTCCTTTTTCTGTTTTTTTCTATTTCCTTTTCTTTTCTTCCAAATTCAAACTTCAATTCCAATTTAAATTCAAGTTTTGTGACAAATTTGTCCTCAGGTTAAATGTGCAATTTAATCATACCAGTATGGGATGAATTTATTTATAAATTTAATTTGTTTTGTATAGCATTTCTCTCTTTCCTTTTTCCTATGTTATTTCAAATTTTCTAATTTACAAACTAGATTAAATCCAAATTTGGTCATTAAAATATCTCTATTGATATTGTTATTATCATTATTAAATACACACACAAATAATTATAACATGATGCATGGATTATTGATGTGACTTTATTTAATTATTTACTTTAATTATGATTATTCCAATGATATAATGAGTATATGATAAAATATGTAACGAGATCAACTCTTTTTATATGTTTTACAATTTAGGTATTACAATTTCAAACTCCAATTCAATGATATCCATACAATAGAATTGTAACTAAATTTCATTTCAATACCATGGATTATTTAGTATTGAACACAATTTCAATTCCATATCTTTTAGTATTGAACACAATAGAATTGTAACTAAATTTCATTTCAATACCATGGATTAATATTCCACATCCAAAATTTTTCTATATCATTCTATAGCCCAAACTTTCTTCCTTTTTCGTCCCGATGCCATATGGATTTCTCTATCGACACAGTTCGCAATAATCAACTCGTTTCTCTCCGATTGCTCCTCCGAGTCCGAGACTCCGTTCTCTCCCGCATCCACCGCCGTCTCATCCCCAATCCGAGCAACGCCTCCCCTCGCCTCCAAAACCCTACCCCTCCTGTCACCGGCGGGGGCATGAACCGGTGATCGCTTACCTGGTCTCGTCTGTCTGCGCACGCGCGAGGTCAGTGAGTGAGCATTGCGGTGGTCCGATCGCCCGCGGGGGGCCATGGCGTCTGTGGCGGGATCGGGCGGCGGGGCAAGCGCGGGGGCCGGTGGGTTGAAGACTTACTTCAAGACCCCCGAGGGGCGGCACAAGCTGCAGTACGAGAAGACGCACTCCCCCGCCGTCGTGCACTACAACCACAACGGCAAGACCGTCGCCCAGGTAGCAAGGACGCCGTCGTTCGTGTAATGGTAGCTAGAGGGGTCGATGCGCCGTATGGATGGGGAATTGGATGGCGGGGTTGGAATGGGTTGGGATTTGTGATTTTATGTTGACTTGGCCTGATCAGGTGCGGAGTGCGGTATCTGGATAAGTCATTATAGATGCGCTGGAAGTTCGATTTGTCATGCGGAAGATATTCAGAAGTTTCTAGGCGCAGCATAGATTAGTGCCTGATGTTTCATGTTTGGATAGTCCTTGCATATATTTCGAGTTAGCATTCTAGAAAATAAAAATACAAATGACACACAGGCTTCTTTTTGCTAATTCTAGATATCTAATAGCATAGGTCAAAATATTTGCTCAAGTGTTTTCAGGGATTTGTGATTTCTGGTTCTGTTGTGCGTGTAAATTACACATCCTTCATGCAGTTATCAATTATTTGTTGCTGATGGTGCCAGATGACGGTGGCATATTTGAAGGAGAAGCCAGCAGGCCAGGGTTCCACGCCTTCAACACCAAGTGCTGGTAGTGGGATGCGGTCTGCAGCTGCGAGACTGCTTGGCACTGGGAATGGTAGCCGGACACTTAGCTTCGGGAGCAATGGTACCAGCAGGGCTGTCTCAGGAAGCAGCCGCATGGGTGGAGGTATTGGTGTGTCAACTAGTGCAAGTGGATCGCAAGGCATGGCGAACTACGATGGAAAGGGCTCATACATCATATTCAATACTGCGGATACGCTCTTCATCAGTGATCTCAACTCACATGACAAAGTAGCTCCTTTTCTCTTGTGCATGCATGCATGTTAAGTTGTTTGTAACTTTGGTATCCTGTGGTTCTCTGATCACGTGGTAATTGCATCAGGATCCAATAAAGTCCATCCACTTCAGCAGCTCAAACCCGCTTTGCCATGCATTTGACCCAGAGGCCAAGGATGGACATGATCTGCTCATTGGGGTGTTCTCAGGAGATGGTATGTCAAATGGTTCATAATTAGGAAAGGTTTATGCTTATTAGTCAAAGAATCGTGCATGATTTTTTTATTCGTTCTACAGTCTATTCAATGTCACTGAGGCATCAGTTGCAAGATCCTGGAAAGAAGCCTGTTTCATACCAGCATTTTGTTAATAAAGACAAAGACAAAGATAAAGATCCAAGTCAAGGTGGCGCTGCCAGCAGGCATGTTTTCATTTTACTGTTTAATTTAAAAGCGACGTGTCTGTTTCCATTTTAATAAGTTCGGCAAATTTGTCTGACCGTTACCTTACAAGTATTAAATATTTATTTCTTGATATGTTAGTGGTTCTGCGAGTTATACAAGTTGATAAAAACTGAATCTGGGTAGCATCAGTTAATGTATGATGCAATTGTGTCCAAGATGCAGTACACTGTGATCCGTTAAAGTTTGCTGAGATGCTGGCAAAATTAATGATGACCCATATGCATGGAAAATACTAAGTTCTCGACTTATAACTTGTAGTGCATGCATCAGCGAAGACAAACATAACGCCCTAGATGTGAAGTGACAACTTCATTATATTTTGGGTTAGTTTTTTTGTGGAAACTGTCATTTATAAAGTTGATCAAAATTTAAACTGGAAGGGTCACTGTGTAAACCTTCAGTTATGAAGTTGATCAAAATTTTAACCTGGACAATCATTGTAGAAACATATCTACAACATAATTTAGAAAGGTGTTCTTGAAATCAGTGATGGCCAAATATTTGGAAGCTATTTGGTCCTCTTGTACGTGACCTAACAAGTTATCATTCATGTTAAATATTTGAAGTTTGTATTTTTTTTGTGAGATTTAGACAGTTTCAAGAAGGACCCAAATTTTTACTGAACCACCCATTATCTTTAGAGGTTAGAACATGATCACCTAACTAAAAGTGGGAGGAGCATGCATGCATACAGTGCAATTTATGAGGTAGTCTCATTTATGGTTATGATTTTTCCTTTGGCGATTTGTGATGTCAACACATATTATAGGCCTTTGTAGGCCTTGTATTTTGAATGTCATGAAATCATGCCACTATAGTTGTTTTGGGTATCTTTTGTTGCTGGTTTCGAACGATCTTTTATGTTTGCGCTATCATTCTTCAGTTGTAAGATACGGTGGATAATGAAAAGGATTTATGTCTATTTAGTTAGCTACTTTTGATGAAACATCAATCAACATCAGCAAAACATTTATCCTTCATCATCTGTGTAAATAAAAATCGTAATGCATGAGCTTCCTCAATGCTGCCTACTTTATATATTGGATAATAAATATGGGAAAGCTGTGACTTGGGATATCCTGATTCCTCTATATCTTGTAAGCGTTTTAAAAACCGCTAGGTCTCTGGCCACTTAGCACTTGATCCTCAACTGACCAGGCTGGAGGGGTGGTGTTGAGCACCAGTGTGCCACCTGGGCAGGCTTGGCTGCTGCCATTTTAGATTGGTTTAGAATCCTCTAATGATACAATATGGAATTGTGGTCTCCATGTCTACCTTTTGAAAAAAAACCCCAGAATGTCCTTTTATGACACAGTGGGGGGGATCTTCCAACAGTTTTCAGAACCCTCAGTCCTGGAATTGTTGAGGGAATTTTAGCTCAGTAGGTTACCACATTATGGTTCTAAGTATCTTGATGCAGCTCCCTGGATAGCTTGCAGATTAGCTTTTTTCTTACTGCATGAAATGCTGAACCTAGGTGGTCTTGTAACTTCCTTTCCTAGTTACTCCCTCCATTATCTTTTATGAGGCACACACACATATCAAAATTCAAACTTTAAAAACTTTGACCAATAATTTGGTTAATAATTTGTAACTACTATAATACAAACTTGCCTCTGACTCGGTGGTTTCTTTCCCAGTTGATGCCCATTCTCTCCCGGTTTTAGCGGTTGATGAGGTGGTAGCTCCTGGATCTCCTGACTCCACTGCTCAGGACGTGGACTGGGATCCAGTTGACGCCCATTCTCTCCCGTTGGTCTCGGTTGATGGGGTGGAGGCTCCTGGGGTTCTTGTTGGCACTGTTACTAGTGAGCCTGTTGTTCAGCTGGTGTCTACTGTTCTATCTATGTCAGCTGCACCGCCTGGTTCTGGGAATCAGGTGACTGAGGTCCTTCCGGTCAGAGTGATGTGAATACTCAGTTTGGGGTTTCTGTGCAAGGAAATATTTGGACTGTTGAACCTCTGAACAGATTGTCTTCGGTTTTTCTCAGCAAGATGATTCATGGTTGGAAGGATGATACTCCCAGCCTCAAGGTTTATTCCAGGAGAAAGAAGCTTGTTCTAGAGCCAGTTCAGGATGAGGAGAGTGTGCTTTCATCACAGCTGCAAGAGTTCAAGAATGATGTAACTAAACCGATTAATAGTTTGCTGCCACCTCCTTGAATCACCAATAGGAGGAGGACTGTGCCTGCTAATTTCATTCCCAGGCGTAGCAGGAGAGTGGCCAAGTTTCCTCCAGAGCTGGGTTCTAGTTCTGCTGCCCAGGTCTGTAGACAATTGGGTTTTTGTGATGAAATGGAGAACATCTCTCTTGATGATGCCAACGGATATGCAAGGCTATTCGAAAATGGGCTCTCTAGTAGCCATATTGCTGCAGTTGCTGCGCTTTTTGGATGGCAGGTGCCTCTTGTGGGGCAATGTTAGGCCTTTTTGCTGGTTGGTCTCATCAGGAAACCAAATTAAGTAACATTTCAGATTTTGATATCCTCTCCATCCTTGGGGCTGGTTTCAGTAACTTCGTATTTAAACCAGCTCAGGGATCCAGGGGGGAGTGCTGATTGCTTGGCGTGATGGATCTTTCTCCTCGGTTGCGTCTATTATAAAAAATTATTCGGTCTCAGTTCAATTCCAGGATGAGTATGGTGCTGCTTGGTGGTTCACAGGAGTGTATGGGCCTCATCAGGACAGTCTCAAGCTTTCTTTCCTGTAGGAATTACGGGAGATTAGAGATGTTTGTGTTGGACCATGGCTATTATGTGGCGATTTTAATTTGATCTTCAAGCTCGAGGATAAAAATAACTCCAACATCAATAGGACTTTGATGGGTAATTTCAGGAGCCTAATTAACTCCATGGAGCTGAAAGAAGTTCCTTTGATTGGCAGAAAATTTACTTGGTCGAACCAGAGACAGGAACCCACCCTTGTGAAGCTTGATCATGTTTTTTGCACTACTAGTTGGGAGGAGTTTTTTCCTGATTGTCTTCTGTATAGCAACGCCTCTGTTTGCTCTGATCATTGCCCTTTAACCCTCAAATTTCGAGAGGATTGTAAAGGGAAGCGCAGATTTCACTTTGAAGGTTTCTGGCCCAAGCTCCCTGGTTTCAATGAGGTGGTGGCTGATTCCTGGAATCAGCCAATGTTGGCAACCTGCCCTTTGGAAAGGCTGTCCCAAAAGATCAGAAGGCTTGCTAAACATCTGCAGTCCTGGGGGCATAGAGAGGTGGGTAATGTGAGAAACCAGTTGGGTCTTGCTAGAGAGGTGATGCCATAGGTTGGAATCAGCACAGGACAATAGAGTTTTGTCAGGAGATGAGTTTTGGCTGCTAGGAAAGCTGAAGCAACATTGTTTTGTTTATGCTTATATGGAAAGAACAATTGCACGTTTGAGGTCCAGGATTAAGTACCTAAAAGAGGGGGATGCAAATACTAAATTCTTTCATATGCAGGCTCGTTTCAGGAAGAAAAGAAATTTCATTTCATATCTAGAGGAAGAGGGAAGAGTGGTCTCTAACCATGAGGATATGCAGGAGGTGCTAGATGGTTTTTTTTCCGGTCTTTTGGGTGCTGATTTTCAGAGGCAAAGCACTATTAATCTGTCGAGTTGTCACAGAGAGGCCGTGGATCTCAACGATCTTGAGTGCCCCTTCTCAGAGAGAGAAGTGTTAGACACTATTGCGTGCCTTCCGTCTGATAAGGCTCTAGGGCCTGATGGGTTTACAGGGAGGTTCTATAAATCTTGTTGGAATATCATTAAGGTGGATCTGCTGGCGGCTCTGGCTATCATCCACCAGGGCAATGTTCAGAGATTGGGACAACTGAATTCCTCCTACATTATTTTGATTCCTAAAAAGATGGACGCTTCGTCGGCTGGTGATTTCAGGCCAATTAGCCTAATTCATAGTGTTGCTAAGTTGGTCACAAAATTACTCGCTAACCGTTTGGGCCCTCGTCTGCATGAATTGGTAGAATCTAATCAAAGTGCTTTTATCAGAGGAAGATCGATTCATGATAATTTTATGTTGGTGTCCAACAATCGATCAAATCCCTTCACAAGAGAAAGGTTGATAGCCTGTTTCTGAAGCTAGACCTATCCAAGGCCTTTGACTCGGTTTCGTGGGCTTTTCTTGAAGTTTTATCTCACCTGGGTTTCGGTCCTATTTGGCGCAATTTGATTTCAAATCTGCTGGCTTCATCTTCTACGCAAGTGTTATTGAATGAGTTTCCTGGAATCCATATAAAGCATCGGAGAGGTCTTCGTCAGGGAGACCCTCTCTCCCCTATGCTGTTTGTGCTGATCATGGACGTGCTTAGCAGTCTTTTTAGGGCTGCTGAATGTAGGGGATTGCTGCATAGTTTGGAAGGGGCAGGAGTCCGTAACAGGCTTTCTATCTATGCTGATGATGTGGTCCTTTTTGTTAAACCCATTGAGGATGATCTGAAATGCGTTAGATTGATTCTGAATTGTTTTGGGTCGGCCTTCGGATTGGTTACTAATATGAATAAGAGTTATGCTATTCCTATTAGATGTGAGGAGCATGTGGTTCAAGAGGGCTGCAATGTGCTGAGGTGCAGTTTGGCCTCATTTCCTTGTTCTTACTTGGGTCTGCCAATTTCAGACAGGAAGCTGAAGCGAAAAGATCTTAAGTTGTGGATAGATAAAATTGCAGACAGACTCCCTAACTGGAAGGCTCGTTTATTGAACCTGGCCGGGAGGACAACATAGGTGCGGTTTGTCTTATCGGCCATCCCGATTTATCTCCTTATTGCCATTAAAATTCCCAAATGGGTTATTAAATCAATTGACAAGATTCGAAGAGGGTTTCTTTGGAAAGGGCGAAAGGAGGTGAATGGTGGAAGTTGTATTGTTCCCTGGGAAATTGTGACAAGGCCACTAAGTTTAGGGGGTCTTGGTGTTCCTAATTTGCAATTGAAGAGTTGGGCACTGCAGGCTAAGTGGCTCTGGTTAGAGAAGACTGATCCAACTCGGCCGTGGCTTGGTTTGAGTATCCCCGTGCAGCAGCAAGTTAGACAATTTTTTAAATCTTCGGTGGTCTCTGTTGTTGGGAATGGGACCAATACTTTTTTCTGGTCGGACAGATGGTTGAATGGGCAGAGGATACAAGATTTTGCCCCTGAAGTTGTAAGTATGTTGAGTAGCAGGCCATTTAATTCGAGAACTGTTGCTCAGGCGTTGCATAATTGGCAATGGGTTTGCGATATCGCGAATCCTTTATCTTTGATTGGTCTACAACAGTATTTGCAGCTGTGGGATGCTTTAAGTGGAGTGGTGCTTAATCAGGAGGAGGACAGACATGTGTGGGTGCACTCGAGCTCTGGAGTATTCTCCTCAAAATCTTGTTATTCGGCGTTGTTTATGGGAGCTATTTCTTTCCAGCCATGGAAATGGGTGTGGAAGTCGTGGGCACCCCCCAAATGCAAATTTTTTGTTTGGCTGGCAATAAGGAATAAATGTTGGATTGCTGATAGACTTCAGAGGAAAGGACTACCGCACCCGGTGGTTTGTCCATTATGTGATCAAGAGCAGGAAACTATCTTGCACCTCTTGTGCTCTTGCAGTTTTGCTAGACAATTTTGGCATGTTATATTTTCAGCTTTGAGGATGGGCCATCTTACGCCTACTAGAGAGGCGGGCTCTTTTGTGGATTGGTGGGACAAGGTGCAAAGGAGAGTCCCCAAGCAAATCAGAAAAGGTATTCATAGCCTCATTATCCTGGGGTCCTGGTGTTTATGGTTGCATCGCAATAAGGCAGTATTTGATGGTGTCAACCCTTCATTGAGCACCATTCAGAGGCTTTTCTTGGATGAGGTGGAGTGCTGGTGTATGGCTGGTGCGAAGCAGCTCGAGAGTCTCGGACTTCTGGCTGCATTTGCTAAAAAAAAACTTGACCTGCGGGGGGTAAGACAGCCCCCGGGCATTGTATTAAGAAGAAGACCTTCTCACACAGGTCAAGAAAACCCCCGAACCCCTGCCCCACCCATACACAGCGGCATCGAAGCCCATGTGAGAACGACCACGACCGAGGCTGAGCCTTAGACCTGTGCTTTGGCGTGGGACAGACGAGGGGATTTTTTTAACCACAGCCTGAAATTCGCTCCCACGGGGAGTCGAACCCAGGACCTGAGGAGTGCTACTCAGACCACCTAACCAACTCAGCTAGAGGCCCTTTCGCGGCTGCATTTGCTAGGGTCAGGGCTATTCCTAGTGCATGAGGCTGTACTGTTTTTCCTTTTTATTTTTTGCCTGTATTGGCATTGTACTTTGGTCCATTTCAGACCTTTCTCTCTTTCAATATAGTGATGCGCAGTTCTCCTGCGTGTTCGAGAAAAAAAAGATATTGTTAAAAAAAACTCGGTCGGTGGGGTAAAGACTGCCCTCAAGGTATTTCACTAAGATGAGCTCAACCGAAGTCCGATCTCGAGAAAAGCCACGAAAGCTAGCCCCCTCATACATGGGGATGCCGACCCCTATGGTTCGACCATTCTGATATCCTGGCCCCAGTGGATGGTGATATCCTGGCCCAAGACTTAATAGAATTAATAGAGTACTCATATCAACAAGGTGCATCTTTTTTTTTGGAAGGCTGTCTCGAAAGAACCTCCAGGTTAAGCGTGCTTGGCCTGGAGAAATCTTGGGATGGGTGACCGATCGTAAAGTTTTTTCGGGTGCGCACGAGTGAGGATAAAGTGCACACAAAAAACTCGTGTTGGTCTGTGGGGATGATATATGGTCCTAGAGGGCTGCCAGGAGTAAGTGCCGCCGGTCCAGGAATGGACGAGGTGTTACAAATGGTATCAGAGCCGACCCTCGCGGTTTCACGGGTGTGTGTGGGCTAGTGGTTCGGGTATATGGCACATGGCGCATGTGGGCTCGGAGTGGTCACAAGGCATAGCATATGACGACACTAGACACACAGATGTGGCCAAGAGGGGAGGTTCCTGGCTTGAGGTTGACTGATGAGAACGTCAGTCTTCTAAGGGGGGTGGATTCTGATATCCTGGCCCCAGTGGATGGTCACCATCCTAGCCCAAGGCTTAATAAAATTAATAGAGTACTCATATCAATAAGGTGCATCTTCTTTTTCGGAAGGCTGTCTCGAAAGAACCTCCAGGTTAAGCGTGCTTGGCCTAAAGAAATCTTGGGATGGGTGACCGACCGGGATGTTTTCCCGGGTGCGCACCAGTGAGGACAAAGTGCACACAAAAGACTCGTGTTGTTCTGTGGGAATGATATATGGTCCTAGAGGGCTGCTAGGAGTAAGTATCGCCGGTCCAGGAGTGGACGGGGTGTTACAGGCCTTGACCCGTGCTTTGAGGCCCAACCCACACTACCAACTTCTTACACGAGGGCCCGCCCACCATAGGTTGGTTTACTCATGCCGACCAAGGGAAGCAACAAGTGTCTTTTTTAACCCCAACCTGAAATTCAATCCCACAGGAAGTCGAACCTAGGACTAGAGTGCTACTCAGACCACCTAACCAACTCAGCTAGAGGCTCTTTCGCTTATCATAATCATGGTTATTAAGGCGTCGCCTAAGCGTCGCTTTGGCGATGCTTAGGTGGTAAGGCAAGCGTACATGCTGGGGCGTCTACCTCGCCTCAGCCGTCGGACTAAGGCATCCACCTTAGGAATAAGGCGTTGCTTTGTTCGCTATGGTGTCCATGAAAAGCTCCTGAGGCGTCGCCTTAACTGGATAAGGGTAAAGGAGCAGGGCGGCGACGGCTCCACTGCAGTTTCCTGTGGGCGGCACCGGCGCGAGCAGGCAGGCGGGTGCGCGCTTGCTGCTGTGGTCAAGGTGCAAGGCGACGTGGCCAGCAGGGCTATGGAAGTGTGAACAAGAGACAGGGCGGCGTGCCGGCGCGTCCAGCAGGCCAAGGGGCAAGGCGGCGTGTCCAACAGAGGCAAGCAAGGGCAACGCATCCAGCAGGGCAAGCAAGGGCGGCAGGTGCGAGGAGGGAGGAGAGCTGCAGGGGAGAGGTGGTGGCGGCTGGAACATGGGAGTCAGAGGAAGGAGAACTGATGGGGAGGGAGAGAGATGCTGGCGGCTGTAGCCGAGAGAGAGTTTGTTAGAAGTTTTAACCCTAAAACAAGTGTGTTGGGCTGGGTTGGTTGGGCTGACTGGTTGTGGCCTGTTTACTTTTTTCTTTTTCTTTTTTCCTGTTTCTTTCTTCTACTATGCTGAAATAGGTCTACTAGGTCTTACGGTTGTGCTAGCTTGATTATTAATTTCGAATTAGTGATATATAAATAATATTTGGTCTAATTTTTTTATATCACTATATAATTAAGATTTAAGGCGTTGCCTCGCGCCCTCGCCTTACGATTTACTGCCTAAAAGGTAAAAAGGGGGTCCGGCGCCTTATGTCGCCTTACCCTTGATAACTATGATCATAATCTTTAACTTGATATCGTTAGATTTGCAATTAAATGTACTATCCAATTATCATAAGTTTATAAGTATAAACAATACAAAATAAAATAAATAAATGGTCAAATTGTAATTTGGAGACAGTGTCATGTTAAATCGGGCCTTATAAAAGAGAATGGAGGGAGCAAGATCTATAGGGAAGCATTTTAGTTAGCATGCATGCATACCTGTAATCACTATGGCGGTTGAACTAAGGATGACTTCTTGATTATGTGCCAGGCCTGCTGTCTAGATATTTGAATGGATTTTTCCTTATCATTTTTTGGGAGAGTTTACTTGAACTTATTTTCTTAGTTCGAAGGCAACTACAATGGTGCAGTTAAAACAGAAGATACTATTTCTGTGGTATAGATGGATGCTTTTCTTTACATAGTTATGAAATTGTAAGTATGCATATTGATCTTTGGACATCAATCTATTGCAGTCAGTGCACCTGTGTTGCATGGGTTCCGGAGCGTGAAGGAATTTTTGTTGTTAGTCATGCTGATGGGAATCTGTATGTGTATGACAAAGTGAGCCCTTAATGCTCATGGAACTTTGTATGAATTAATCAAACTTTGTTAAGTTTACTTTGCTGATAAGTTTCGTTTTGTACATTCAGTTCAAGGATGGAAATACTGATTGGACATTTCCAACTGTTAAGGATCAAAGCCAGGTGCTAATTTCACATGCAAAGTCGAGTAAGGTATCTCACGCCACATGATCTCTCTTTTACTAAAAATTGCATTGAGATGACTATGCATGTTCCATAATTTATTCCAGGGTATTAGTAATTTTTTCTTGAAGTTTATTATGGAGACAAGTGCCTTTCTGCAACACTCTATTGCCCTCTCTTTGTAGCTGACATGTACCAAAATATCTATCATAATCCATAAGTACCTGACAGTCACAAATGTGCGCTGGTGTTGGCTGCATTCTTGCCTCTTGGCATTTGACATTAAAGCATAAACTTGGGTATCCTTGGCTTGACCATTCTATCAGTGTCCTTTACTTCTATGATGATATCAGTTAATACCAGTGGCGGACACAGGACAATTCATGGGAAAAAAACCAAAATTTAAGGAGGACGGGACTGGACCGATTCGACACAGAGGCCAACATGATTGTTTTAGTCCAACCAAAATTTCATTTTTTCTATACTTAACACTAAATGATCCTTAGGCTTCTTTGGAATGTAGGATTGGTGAAATGTAGGAATCGGAAAAACGTAGGAATAGAGCTGCTTGACACTTGCAATTCTACAGAAATTAAAACGCAGGAAAATTTCTTATATAGCATTTGGATGCAAATAGAAAGAACACAGCAACTAGAGAAGAGAGGTAGACACAAAGGAAAATTTCCAAGAGGTCATTCATATGAATTTTATAGCAGGTCATACTGGAAGTTTTCCTTGGGTTAGAAATCCTCCAAAATCTCACTACAATAGGTCATTTCATATGAATTTTATAGGATTTGCAGGACCACATAGGAAAATTTTCTATCGGATTTCAATCCTCTGAAATATCCCTACTTTTTCTTTGTTCCAAAGGAGATCTACAAGGTTTTAAAAAATTGAGGTGGGGGGGGGGGGGGGGGGGGGTTAATACCAACTATCAGATAGTACTGAAATTACAGCAGGTCATACTGGAAATATATAAATGTGGGAAACAGTTACCATTGCTGTCATTATGACAAAATTTGCATAATGCCTATGAGCGTTTAGGTATGTTTGGTTGTCTTGCACAAACTTGCTCACTTTCCTTGCTTGGCAAGGTTAGGCTGTCTCCAGCAGCTCCCCTATCACATCCACTATCTCAACCCCTATTTCAAACCTCACTCTCCCAACAGTGCCATCTACAGTGTCACATCCTCTATTTTACATGATCCAGCGAAGACAGCTTTAGGCAAGACACACCTTGCTAGGCTAGGAGAGCCAATCTGGCTCTACCTCAAAAGCAAGGGAATCCTCACCTTGCCTAAATTCAAACCAAACAAAGCTTCATGTGTTTTTCTCCTCTACATTGCTAGGCAAGGCTAGGTAGGGGTGGGCAAGAGAATCAAGTCATTAACCATGCCCTTGATTGGTAATTCTTTAACATCATTGAGTTCTAATGTTATGACTGCTATGATTCATTCTGCGGTTCAAAATTACACTGCAGGGCAATCCAATTGCAAGGTGGCACATCTGTCAAGGTGCAATCAATGGCATTTCCTTTTCACCGGATGGTGCTTACTTGGCAACTGTTGGGCGAGATGGTAAATTTCTCTGCCCAAGAATGAGAATCGACAGCTTTGTGAGGTTTAGCTGCTGGAAAAGTTCTATATTGCACTAAAACAACCTTATCTTATGCAGGTTATTTAAGAGTATTTGACTTCACGAAAGAACAACTAATATTTGGTGGGAAAAGTTACTATGGTGCACTGTTGTGTTGCTCTTGGAGGTAAGTTGCCAATGACATGTTTTCCTACTTAGATATGGTCTGCCACCTATTTCGCCATAGGTTTCACAGAACTGAAGTATTTTTACATGTCCAAGTCTGACAGATATGAAAATATGACCGTGTATAGTTCTACCGATGCTGTATTGCATCAGTTGTATTATTGTCCGACTTTTAGGTTGTATACATTTTTAACTTGTGTAGTCCTGATGACTGATGAGTAATATGTGAATCACTATATAGCAAACCTATTCCAATCTTTTGGTCATTGAGTCATTTTACCTAGTGAATCTTCTTAGTTATGAGATGTGTGTCAAAGCTCAAAATTAGTACCATTGCCCAATTTTTGCATCTAAAATTACATGAGCATAATGTATGGAGTTTTAGAATGGATAGTGTATAGCAGGCTATGGGCAAGATAGTTGGTGCACCTGCTGGTTTTTTCTTCTTCCTAACATACAGAATCAATAAATCTTAAAGGAAACAATATCACAATATGGAATCAAATACAACTATATCAGATGCAAGATGTCTATTATTTGAACAATTCATGATTATATGAGATGTGAGTTCGACACTACTACATATGAGAAAGGAGATGTTAGTTTGGAGTCAAGTAGTGCCCAAGATGGATATCTTTTGGTTATTTAGGACCCAATGCTACAAAGACACAAGAATATTGATGAAGATGTTAGCCACAGAATCAAAGCACGATGGATGAAGTGGCGTGGCGCCAAGCATATGTAGCCTTCAATTTGTTGTTGGCGTGCCTTTTTGGTGATGAAAAAGATGATCCCTGTATCACTCATATGCCCACAAAACTTAACACGAACACTAGAAGAACACACTGAGTTTTTTGTACCACCAAACTACACGACTACCATAGGTGTATTCTATTGATCTGTTATATAAACAATTACAAAGGCTCAACCATAAATTACAGCACCAATCAGCAACCAATTAGCTAAGAAAGGAAACTATCCAATTAGCTATCAATTAGCTAAGAAAGGAAACTAATCAATCAACTATCAATTAGTCAATGTTTTCAAGTCGTCTAGTCGAACCTAGTCATATAGGGACCGGCCGGTCGATTAGTCGCGATTAGTCGTCGACTAGGTTGACTACGACCCTAGTCGAGCTGATCATCTTAGGAGAGAAAGCAGAAGCTGAGTACTGACCATCAGACGATGTGCTCATCTTAGGAGAGGACTACTGCAGTGCTACATAGGGTTAGGGTAAGGGTAGGACAACAACTCCTTGTGCGGCAGTGCTGCACAGGGTAAGAGGGGGAGAGGGACTCCTCCTTGGGTGGCGTACGACACTTTGGCTTTGTCTTGGACTCGTAGGCGGGGGCGGCGGTCGATTCTGTCTTGGGCGTGGCCGACGTCTCCTCTGTTGGGGCGACGACGCCTGGTGGCTCCCGATGGCGGCTCTAGGTCCTGCTTGTGCCCTGACGGTTGTGAGTGAGCAGGAGAAGGGCCTGGAAGGGCTGTGCGTGGGCGGGAGTATATTTTGCCTGAGTGTCTATCTAATTCTCAAGTGTCAACCCTAAAGCCCACAAAGCAAATTGTGGCCCAATAAAAACCCCAACTGCAAAAGCCGAATAGCCATCACCAAAGGCAGGTCCAAACTAGTTGTCCTTTCCCTAGTCAGATGACTAGTCGTTGACTAGTCGGACGACCAGAATTCTTGTTGTACTAATCGCCTTGGTGACCCTAATCGTTGCCAGTCCACCGACTAGTTCGACTAATCGCGATTAGTCGGACGACTTGAAAACATTGCAATTAGCTAAGAAAGGAAACTGGTCAATCAACTAAGAAGGAAACAAATAAAAACCAAGTTGGATTACACAACAATCTCTCCTAAGTCTGTCTCGATTTATTTGACTTTGACGATGCCGATCTTGCCACGAATTTCAGCGAACTGTGCACGCCCAATTGACTTCGTTAGAATGTCTGCAAGCTGTTCTTCAGTACTCACATGATCCACACAAATCTTCCTATTCTTGACACATTCATGAATGAGATGGAATTTAGTGTCGATGTGCTTACTTCGATCATGAAGAGCAAGGTTCTTGCGAAGTGCAAATGTGGACTGATTGTCGATTTTTAGCAGCGGCGGCTGTACTTCGCCGTTGGTGATGTCCTCCAGCAGCCTCATGAGCCACACAACCTGGCATGCTTCAGCGCGCCTGCCATATACTCTGATTCACAAGCTGAGAGGGTCACGGGTGGTCTTTTGTTTTTAAGACAACTAAGACACATGCATGTCTCCTAGGAAGATAACGTTGATGATGCTTCTCTCATCGATGTCTCCCCCAAGTTGTTGTTCGTGTACTGCATGTAGCCCGTCAACTTGATGTCAGTGTTGTAGTGCTTGGGGTAGACAAGGTTGTAGTCGACTGTGCCAACGATGTAGCACAAAATGTGCTTAATGGCACCTAGATGCTCTTGCCTCTTGCCGCGGTCTCTCCATGAACCAGCTCACAAAACTGATTGCAAACGTCCCTACCAAACTTCTACATCGTCGCATCAACCTCTAGTGTTAAGCTCTTCGTCGAGAGCTTTAGTTGGACCTCCATTGGCGTGTGGCATGGGTTATAATTCCCCATGGTGGCCTTCTCCAACAGCTTGCGAGCGTACGTCGCTTGCCTCAACATGATGGAGTCGTGCCCTGGCTTGATCTCCAGCCTGAGATAGAAGGATAAGAGACAATGGTTGCTCATTCAGAACAAACGACACATCTGCTCCTTTAATGCATCGATGTCCGTCGACCTTGCTTCAGTGATGGTCAGGTCATCGACATAGACCTCGACCACCACACGTGATGCTGTGACGACCTTGGTGTACTTCCCATGCTCGTTGACACACATGGTGAAATTGAGTTCACGTAGGTTGCTATGCAGCTTCGAGTTCCACGCTCGTGGCGCTTGACAAAGTTCATACAACACCTTTAGTCGTAGGACCTTCGATTCGTGCTTAGTAGCAACAAAGCTCGGCTCTTGCTTGGGCGTACACCTCCTTTAGTTCGCCATTTAGGAATGCTGATTTGACATCCATGTGATGCCTAAACTAGACCCTCTATCAAGTAGCATCTGCACAAATTCCATTCGTCCGACCAGAGCAAACACCTCGTCGTAGTCTATCCTCGGTTGTTGGATGTACCCCTTAGCGACAATCTGAGCCTATGTTTGATGGCAACACCCTGCTCATCGTGCTTCAATTTGTACACCACTTTAGACCAATTAGGCGATGGCCTGGAGGAAGGTCAACAAGAACCCACATCTTGTTCTCCTCAATGGATGCTATCTTTATCATCGCCTTGCGCCATCGGCTAATGCCTCGAGCCTCCTCGAACATGGCCAGTTCATCATCACAAGTGGTAAGGAGCAAGTCTCATCCACCATGAATGTTCTACCATGCCATGAATTTCCACCAGCTCGAGCACATTGTCCAACATTCTGAGTCGGAGAGGTGTCCCATCGTCGTGGTTGGCGTTGAGGTCTAGAGTAGTGTCAAGTGGTGACATAAACTTCATCTGCGTCGATGATGGTGTATCGACCATTGCTTGAGGTATATCAAGCACTGGTGCAAATGTGTCGCCTGTTTTGGCGTCCTTGGTGAGCCTGACGCTAATGTTTGGCCACTTGTGCGCCCTAATGAGACCGGCGTAGGAACCACGTCGCTTGTACCCGATGTGGATGCTGTCTTCCACATCTTCCTATTCTGGTTAGGCGATGTCTGTGCCTCGAAGCGACATCATTGAGAACTCGATGTGGAATGGTTATGCTCCTGTTGCACTAACCCGTCGACACTGCTCTAGTCCCACACCTTTTCTTCTTCAAACACCACGTCACATGAGATGACCACTTGTCCGGTGTCAGGATTGTAGAACCTATATGCCTTTGACCTGAGCAAGGACCCAATGAACACCATGGTTGTATTTCGGTCATCCAACTTCTATTGGTGCTTTCCAACAACCTTCACATGGGCCACACACCCAAAAGTACAAAGGAAGTGAATCGGCCACTTGGTATCATACTAGGCTTCGTAAGATGTCTTCCATTCAACACTCCTCATCGGTGACCAACCGAGTATGAAGACGACTGTGGCAACCTCCTCTCCCCATAACCGGCCTGACATCCCCTTGGCCTTCAGCACGTTCTGGTCTTGCCAAACATCGTTTGGTTGTGTCTCTCTATGTCGTTTTGCTGTGGCGTGTACGACATGGTGAGATGATGTTGGATGTCGTGCTTGGTGTTGTAGTTATTGAACGTGTGCGTTGTGGACTCGCCACTGTGGTCTGTTCTGAGCGTGCCTAGAGTTGGATGATGGCCGCTGCAACCTAGTTCTTTGACGCCAGCAACATGAGCCACATGAAACGACTCATCGTCGACGAGGAGGAACAACTTCCTTCTAGGCGTCATCGGGGTGATTGGACCACACAAGTCCGCGTGCACCAGGTCAAGCAAATGAGGCACACGGTACTTGCTGGCCGCAGGGAACAGACGTTGTTGTTGCTTTCTTGGCCAATCAACTCTCGTAGACTTGGTTGGCGTGGTTGATCGGTCGTAGTTTACATAGCTCCATGAGCCTATGGAACATGATTTGTCCGAACCTAGCATGCCATTGCTAGGCCACCTCTGAGCTTCTAGAGGTGAGGCACATGGGCTGAGCGATGTTGATGTCGAGGACATAAAGGCGACTTGCTAAATACAGCATCTTGACCAGCAACCGTCGGCGTTGGTCCCAAATCTTGAGAACGCCATTCTCGTAGGACCTTGTGGCCATCCTCATCGAGCTGACCTAGGCTAACGATGCTTGCTATCCATTGGGGGATGAAGTAGACACGAACTAGCACATGGTGCTCATCGCTCTTGCACTTAAAGAGGACAGTGTCACGACCCTCGATGGCGACCATGGAGCCATCGCCGAACCGAACGGTCCCACAAACATTGATGTTGAGCTTAGAGAAGGCCATGCACTCCTACATCATGTGGTTCATCGCATCGATGTCAAGGATCTAGTGCGTGTTCCCGCCACCGGCCTTCCTCTGAGCTGGCTGAACAACCAGTTCTCATTCCTAGACCTGCTATACAGGGCACATGCGCCTAGGGCGCTGCCATGTATAGAGTTGTCTCAGTATAGTAGGATAGGATATAGATTGATAGAGAGATATTTGGGGGAGAGGATTACTTGTCAGGATCAACCATGATCCTTACCATTTAGGAGATTTCCTTTTGTCTCACCTCCCCCCTATATATATGTACATGTATTTCCTCTCAATCAATCAATCCATTATTCCTACCATCATCTAACATGGTAATCGATCCCATTTTTTCGCTTTCGCTTCTTGGTTGCCCTCTACACAACCGCCACACCCTTGGCCGCCGCCTCCCTAGGTCTGCCACCACCACCTCTGCCTCTCCAGACCGTCGTCGTCATCCCCTAGGGTCGCCACTGCCACCACTGGTCGTGGCCGCCGCCACCATCTCTGCCTCTCCAGGCTGTCGCTGCCACCTGGGCGCCGCCACCTTGTCGCTGCCGCCCCCTTTCGACTTGTCACCACCCGTCATCGTCATGGTGCCGGAATTGGACATTGTTGTTCTCAAGCAGCGCCTCGACGAGTTGCTCGCCGTGGAAGAGAAGAGCGCTGATGCCAACAGGTTTAGGCCACTCGCCAGCTCCTTGAGGAGGAGCATGCCGCCGCCGCCGACCTAGAACGGAAGACCGCTTCCGCCAAACGATTGCTACCGTCTTCCTTGAGCTCGGATGCCCCACCCGATGCCTCCTATGAGGCGACTGTCATTGCCGGTCTCCACGTCCAGGCTCGAAGCCGCCATCTTCTACGCCGTCCTGTTCTAGTGTCGACAACGGTGATGGCAGTATCAATTCCGGGAACGGCTGCAACAAGGGGAACAATCGCCGCAACAGCGGCAACAACGATGGAACGACCACAATGGCGGTCGTGGCGGATCCACCAACACCCCTGCCATGCCTCCTCCAGGCGCCAGAGGCACTGACAACAAGGGATCGATCCCATGGCCGACGTACTTCCACCCCTGGCAGGGCACATTGCCAAGTATCTCGGCCTAGTGCCACCCATGCTACAGCGTCCACATGCCTTTGTGGCCACGCCCAGCTTTTACGGCCCTCCCGGACTTGTTCCTAGACAACAACCCTTGTACCAGTAGGCTGCCCCCCTTTGGCTCCTGTGCCTTCCCCAAACTGGGGGCTTTGGAGCGGCTTCTTCTGGGATCAGTAGTCCCTCGCCAACTCGTTTAGCACCGTGACGCTTCAATCGTCCAATACTGCAACAGATGATTGGGTCGCCAACTTCAGTGCTTCACACCACATCACTCCATTAGCTATTAAAATCTCCACCTTCCGTCCTTCAAACTCTGCTAATCTTTCTCCGATCGTTGTTGGAAATAGTTCCACCCT
Organism: Zea mays; assembly: GCF_902167145.1. Taxonomy (NCBI): domain Eukaryota; kingdom Viridiplantae; phylum Streptophyta; class Magnoliopsida; order Poales; family Poaceae; genus Zea; species Zea mays. The sequence goes on from NC_050099.1 coordinate 211,972,044, forward strand.
CTCGGTTACCTTAGTAGGTGACTCGGTCATTCATGGACCATTTATCTTAACAACATTTTATTGGCTCCTAATATTATTCAAAGTCCTCTTTCTGTTCGTCGATTTACCACTGGTAATTGGTGTTCTATGGAGTTTGACCCATTTGGTTTATCTGTAAAGGATCTTTCCACTAGGAATGTGATTGCTAGGTCAAATAGCACCGATCCTCTGTACACGCTGCGACTGCTCATCTTTTATTTCCTATACTAGCAATAAACATGAGATTTGTCATGCTTGCCAGTTGGGCAAACATACCAGATTACCATTTTAGCCTTTGTCAAGTCGTGTTGTTCATGCCTTTGACTTATTGCATCCGGATCTTTGGACCTCTCCGATTGTGAGTGTCAGGTTATAAGTGATATCTTGTCCTTCTAGATGATTTTACTCATTATCTTTGGACTTTTCCTTCGAAACTTAAATCCGACACTTTCACTACCCTGTCCAATTTCTTTGCTTATTTTACTACTCAGTTCAGCTGCATTGTCAAAGCAATCCAATGCGACAATGGGCGTGAATTTGATAATTCATCTATCCGGACCTTTCTGCTCTTCAAAGGTACCCAACTGTAAATGTCTTGTCCTTGCACACCCCCTCAGAAGAATGGTAAAGCCGAGCGTATTATTCATTTCATCAATAATGTCATTCACTCATTGCTTATCTAGGATCTTTTTCTCGGAGGACATTGCGTTGAGGGACTCCACACTACCACTGCTGAACCGCCTCCCCACAAAGACGATCAGCGCTGCCTATCCTCACGTCGTGCTATTTGGTGCAGCAAATTCGTACGACTACCTGTGTGTTTTGGATTGCACGTGTTATCCTAACACAGTCGCTTCTGCTCCACATAAGCTTGCCCCTCGATCCACCCGGTGTTTGTTCCTCGGCTACTCCTCCGATGACAAATGCTACCGGTGTCTTGATCTCTCTTCCAAACACATGATTATCTCCTGCCATGTGGTCTTTGATGAGGACTACTTTCCGTTTGCAGCCATATCCAATCTAAACAACCTGGTTTTTTATGTGAGACAACTACCACCACGTCAGCTCTCTTGCCTACGCCGGAGTACCCCTCCAGGTTCGAGCACACAGCTGCATTGCTTGCGCCGGTGATACCCCTCCAGGTCGCCTACGATGAGACTTTTAGCCCGGTTGTAAAATCGGCCATCGTACACACGGTGCTCGCCCTGGCTGCAACTCATGACTGGCCTATTCAATAGCTTGACGTGAAGAATGCCTTTCTGCACAGGACACTACATCAGTCAGCTACGGGGTTCGCTGATCCTGCCCTGACCTGATCTGCCACCTCCACAAGTCCTTGTACAGACTCAAGCAGGCACCTCGGGCTTGGTAGAACCGGTTTGTCACCTATCTGATATCATTGGGATATGTTGAACCCAAGTCAGACACCTTGCTATTCATCTTCTATCGTGGTTCAACACGATGTCTGTTGCTTTATGTTGATGACATCATTTTGACCGCCTCCGCTGTTGATCTCCTGCTCCACACTATAACTGCCTTGCAGCGGGAATTTGCAATGGACCTTGTGTCGCTTCACCATTTCCTTGGCATCATTGTTGAGTGACATCCCGATGGCATGTTTCTTCATCAGCGCACCTACACGCTAGATGTCATCAAGCGGGTCGCCATGGCTAACTGCAAACCGTGTATGACTCTGGTCGATCTTCAGTCGAAGCTTGCTGCTCATTTAGGGCCTCCAGTCCAGGACGTCTCCTAGTTCCGCAACATAGCTGGTGCTCTTCAGTACTTGACATTCACCTGGCTTGACATCGCCTGCGTTCTGCAACAGATATACCTTCATATGCACGATCCTTGGGAGCCTCATCTGACGGCCATCAAGCGCATTCTGCACCATCTTCAGGGCACCTCCGACCCTCCGACTATGGTCTACGCCTCCACCGTTCGTTCAGCTTCGACCTCGTCGTCTACACTAATGTTGATTGGGCATGATGTCCGGACACTCGTTGCTCTACATCAGGCTATGTAGTGTTCCTGGGTGACAACTTGGTGTCCTGGTCTGCAAAGCACCAAACGGTTGTCTCCCGCTCCAGCCTCGAGGCTGAATACCGTGCCATTGCCAATGGAGTCTTGAAACGACTTTGCTGCGCTAGTTGCTTTACGAGCTCCATCGCCCACCGTCCCAGTGCACTCTTGTCTACTACGACAACATCACCGTTGTCTACCTCTCCACCAACCCCGTTCAACATCAACGAACCAAGCATGTGGAGATTGATCTTCACTTTGTCCGCGAGGTCGCCATCGGGCAAGTCCGCGTTCTCCATGTTCCAACAACATCACAGTTCACCGACATCTTCACGAAGGGCCTCCCCTCCTCGGTGTTCCATGAGTTTAGATCTAGTCTCAGCATTTGCTATGTTAAGACTGCAGGGAGGGGTGTTAGACGACCTGCTATATAGGGCACATGCGCCTAGGGCACTGGCATGTTAGGATAGGATATATATTAATAGAGAGATTTGGGGGAGAGGATTACTGGTTAGGATCAATCATGATCCTTACCATTTAGGAGATTTCCTTTTGTCTCACCTCCTCTCCTATATATATGTACATGTATTTCCTCTCAATCAATCGATCCTTTATTCCTACCATCATCTAACACTCATCAAGGTGGATCTTTAGTGTCGGGGTGGCGACCACGTTTGTGAGGGGTGGCTTTGTCTCACTGGCGGTCTTCAAAGCCATGAGCGCCATAGGCTCTAGCTCTTCCTCGGAAACGTCCATCACGTGCTGCCTCTACCCTTGATTTGGACGGTGAGTTCATCTCCAGCTCCTGGCGATGTGATATATATCGAGAATGATGAATTGGGGAAGACGGCTGCATCGATGAACCCTTGCTCGCCTCCTCTTTAGTTTGTGCCATGATCAGTCAATGTCCCTTCACTAGGCTCTTCCCCAGCCTAGGTAGCGTGGGCCTGCTCGTCCCTCTTGCAACGTTCTAAGCCCAATGCCTTTTTTGCCACATTACTGAGGACTAGTTTGGAAACTCAAATCCCCTTGAGATCCCTGTCTTCTCCTAGGGTGCGCAATCCAAGGGGGTGTCATTGGAATAAGACATTTAGTTATTTATGGAAGGTTTTCTCTCCCTAGGTTTGACTCCCCTTGCTTCCAAAACTAGCCCTTACATTTGTCGCTAGGTATCTGCTTCCCCTTTCCATTGCCACCGGTGCTCCGTGGTGGCCTCGAGCTTCCATCGTCTTTGCTGCGCTCGCCACCACGCCCATGACTCATACCTGACGACGTTTGATTGTTGCCTGAGCTTTTACTAACGGAGAGTTGGGAGTCGCGACACAACATGTGCCACCAATTCACCCTTGGCCATGCCAGCTAAGGATCTGCCATTGCTGCTGCAATCAAGATCGTACCGTTCTTCCATCGCCTTGAGCCTCCCGATCAACTCCTCTAGAGATAGTGTATCGAGATCGAGAAGGGTTTCAATTGCCATCATGATATGCAAATGCCTTGGTAGAGTGACCTATGGGAATTTACGCACCATCTTTAGTTCCTGGCACCTGGCATCGAAGGCCTCTGGCTAATTGACTAGGTCGGTGATACGCATGCCGAATTCGTCAACAAATTCAATGTCCTTGAACCTAAGCAAGTCAAATTCGCATTGACCTTTGCTTGGCGCACTCCATCCACGTCGAGATGCTTTTCTTGAGTGCGTCCCACACGATCTTGGTGGTCGCCTTTCTCGCGATTGCCCCTTGCATCTGTAGTGGTACCCTGAGGGCAATGGCCTCCAGTGCATTGCGATCGTCAATGTAGTCAGTGTTACTGACATCCATTGCCATCCATGTGCCTCTAGCTTGTAGCTTCAACTTCATGAGCGCCGCCCATTAGTAGTTGGTCGTGGTCAGCAGCGGGTACTGCCATTGCTGCCACTCTCCCTCACGAATAGATGGATCACCAGACCGCGGCCGCCATTGCCAAAGTCGCTCTTCGTTTTCTGACGACGACGCAGTGGTGAGGCAGTTTGTTCGCGCTGCTGACTGCAAGCACGACCCTGACAGCGATAACGACTCTGATACCAGTTGTAGCCTTCAACTCGTCGATGTGTCTTGTTGGAGACGAAGAAGATGATCCCTAGATCACTCAAATGCTCACAAAACTCAACACGAACACTGGAAGAACACACTTTTTTTGTGCTGCCAAACTAGACCACCACAATAGGTTTATTCTATTGATCTATTATATAAACAATTACAAAGGCTCATAGCCATAAATTATAGCACCAATCAGCAATCAATTAGCTAAGAAAGAGAACTATTCGATCAATTATCGATTAGCTAAAAATGGAAACTAATAAATCAACTAAGGAGGAAATAAATAAACCGAGCTAGATTATGCAACAACATAGCGTTCTATGTGACAAGAGGGTACCACAGTTAAAAGGCAAGTTTTATAGGATGACGATTAGACCTGCTATCTGGTTCATAATGTTGACCTACAAAAAGGCGACATGTTCAGTAAGTGTTATGAAAATGTATATGTTGTGTTGGATTTGTGGCCATACAAGAAGCGATTGAGTCCAGAACGACGTGATAGGCTAGGGGTAAGATCATTCGAAGAAAAGCTTGTCCGACACCAGTTGAGATGGTTTAGATGTGTCCAACGGAGACCTCCCGGAGCACTGGTGTGTAGTGGATCTTAAGACGCGATTGCACGATAGTAATAGGAAAAGAGGCAGGGGAAGGCTGAAGTTGATGGCTTTAGGGTGGGATGGAATGAATGGGAGGGAAGGGCTTGCAATGGGGTGGTGTTGAGTTGGGGTTGTGAACTTGTGATAGAACGGTAGCATGTGGGGTGAATCTTTGGTACTCTTGAAATCACTGAAACCCAGTTACTCAGGGAGGGTACCCACAAGCTGGTGATCCTCTGATTGAGCATAGTGTCCATCATCTCAAGTGGAGTACTAAAAAACCAAGCTACTACTCGGTTTTCAATATTTGATACATGCATATTTCTTCAACGAGTTCCATACTCAAACCTTTTCTGCTAACATCTTAGCTTTTGAATGCATTGACTAATTTATGCATACTGACCATTGCATGTCTGAGTCGGGTATTATTCTCTCTGCACTTTTGTGAATTGGAATATGGAAGGTGCTAATTAGTTTGTTGTGATGTCTGTTACAGTGCGGATGGCAAATATTTGTTATCGGGTGGTGAAGATGATCTTGTGCAAGTATGGAGCATGGATGACAGAAAGATAGTTGCATGGGGTGAAGGGCATAATTCATGGGTGATATTATCCTTACAATTGTTTTTGGCTATCATCACATAGGCATTTTTAATTGAAACTTGCATTTTGAGTCAAATTAATTTGCGATTATACAGGTTAGCACAGTTTCTTTTGATCCGTATTGGTCCCAATTAATTTGCAATTATACAGGTTAGTGCAGTTTCTTTTGATCCGTGTTGGTCCCAACCAAATTCAGATGAAACTGAAGAAAATGTCATGTATCGCTTTGGGTCAGTTGGACAGGTAACTAAAGTTGATGTAATATTTTTCAATCTCGAGTTTTTCTTATATGTTTTTACTGTAGTATCTGAATCATGACAACAAGTATTAATCACAATTTTTCCTTTTACTTTCTGAGCTTCTGAATACTGAGAAGAAATTGAAAATGCTATTAATATCTATAATTTATGGTTCTTGCTAGTTGTCGTACTCTTACACTAGTTTGTGTTGCACACACCTGGTGCTAGAAAGAGAGCATGTTCCTGCTGTCCTTTTGGTCGCTTGGTGCTCACTCCTCTGTATTTGTTGGTAAAATTGGGTTTCAAACTATTCTTCAGTAATTAATTAATCTGTGGTATAACTTCATATTTTGTGATTGTTTCTTGAACATAGGATGTGCTATAGCCTTTTACCTGGTATGATTATTGGACATAATACTAGCAATGATACCTTTTCACTTTTCCTTGCACTTAGGATACCCAACTGCTTCTCTGGGATCTGGCATTGGACGAGATTGCTGTCCCTCTACGCCATCCTTCCGGTGGGTCACCGACATTCAGTAGTGGAAGCCCTTCTGCACACTGGGATAATGCATGCCCTCCAACCGGTGTTCTCCAACCCTCTCCACGGATGCGAGATGTGCCGAAGCTCTCACCTCTCGTTGCACACCGGGTACATGTAGATCCCCTATCTGGCTTGGAATTCACCAGTGAATCAATTGTCACTATATGCCGTGAGGGGCTAATCAAAATTTGGGCACGACCCATCCATAGTGAAAACAACCAGCAGCCAGATTCTTCTGAACAGGTTATAGGCAGTGCCACTGCTAAGGATAAGATGTTAACATCGTCAAATAAAGCAGGTGCTTTCAGCTCCAGCTTCAAGCAACCGCCATCTGTTCTTTTCACATGATTGAAGAGGCTTTGCTAGCATTTTTATCATGCTCGCTTGGCCATGGCCATTCATCTATCTTTTGTTACTAACTTGAGGTTAAACGGAGCAGAGTAGCTTGGGAAGGCTTGCAGTAAAGGATTGAAGAGGCTTTGCTAGCATTTTTGTTAGCCATTTCTTATCCTGCTTCATCGGCAACGTTTCTAGTTACAGAAGTGTCATTGTTGCCATCAATGTTGGCGAAAGAAAATAACAGAACTTGCTCCTGTACATATACAGACATTGCCATAAGATGAAATATTACAAGCTTACTGGTTTGATATTATTTGTTTCTTTGGTGCAGTCAGGTGGGCAGCCGATAGATTCCCGCGTGAGAACAGTATTTTTTCCTCAGTCAGGCAATATTTGGTTTTTGTCGGGGCACACTAACTGCTGTAAACGCTACTTAAGTTTATACGTTATACAGCAATTCAGAATTCATTTCTTATATTTATCCAATTTCCTATGCATTACGTCACCCTCACTTTTTCATCGTCTGTTTAGGCAATGCAGGAAATATCTCTGTTCTATCTTCTATCTCATCATCTATTTCATGCTTCACTCTACAAACAATATAGTCTATAGTGTTTTGCATAACCATGTGCATGATGTGCAGGAAACAGGCCTATGATGAGTAGATTACCAATTGTGAAAAAATAAATTGTAATTGTTTTTTAATATACTTGTTTATATTATAAAGATAGCTTGACTCCCCATAAAGTTAGCAGTAATATATTTTTGGGATGTGAGTTTGCACAAAACTAAGTCAAAGATTGTGGGATTCCATTGTAATCTTGCATTTTTTTCCTTATGAAATTTCTATATAAATTCTGTAAGATTCCTAAGCTGATACTACCAATTCTTTTTGTTCTGTTATGCTAACAGTTTTTATTAGGTATGAGATATCTACCTAGATATACACAGTAATATGTTTAAATATATACAGTACTATGTTTAGATGTACAATATGTAAGTAAAAACAATGTATCTGGAGAAATCAAAATGCGTTTAACTGACGGAGTATGTACTTGCGGCTTAGCTGACCAGAATTGAAGCTTTACGGCGACACAAACTGCTTCCAAAGAACGTTTAGAAAGTCGATTAGAATCACTGGCAACAACGATTAGAAATTAGATAAGAATCGCTGCCAATTGAAACACAAAAGCATCGACACAACATTCCAATCAGGTTGTCAGTCAGGCGGACGTACCTGGTGAAACGCCCGGACGTGCACCTACTGAAACACCCATATATATGTAATGAAAGTACTAGTTAGATTTTGAATTATGATGATTAATGTGTGTTCTATAGAGTCAAATTAAGTTATATCATAGTAATAATAATTAATTAGATGTATATGGTTTTTGTGCCTCAATTAATGGATTCAATTATTGATTTTTAAAGAATGAGTAAGAAAGTTAATGATCGATTTGATTCTAAGTGTTAATCGAGTTGATGAACATATAGATTAGCTATAGGACCTTTATTTTTCTGTTAGACATACTATAAAGGAGCATAGATGTGTAACTTGACCTATAGTGATCAGTGGTATACTAGGTAGACTTATGGAAACCCAAGACAAATTTGAGACCTTGTACGGCTACATGGGAACGAGAAGACGACCTTGAGCTCTTTGCTAACCATGCTTTAACTTTGAGAGGAGATTTCTTTAAGGGGATTGATTTGTAACACACTAGTTTTCTTAGTATCGTTTTTAAAACCCAAACCCTAATTCATTTTCTTTAATGAATTAAGTTTATATCTCATATGCTTTTCATATCAATTTAACTTTTGAGCAATTAAGCAATTAAAATAAATATAGGATCAAGTGTTTGGTCACATTTCATGTCGGTGCATAAGTTCTTGTTCGTTAGTTTGTTTTGGTGGAATATCTAATTACTACTAAATGTCGTCTGAGTTTGAATTTAAAATCAAGTGACCAAAATTCATAAAAGAAAAAGGAAAGGTTTTCCCTCCCTCCCCTTTTCTAGTTTTGGCCCTAGCCCATTAGCCAGCCTGCCTGCGCCCCCGCACGCATTACCCTACCCCACCCCATGTTAGCGCATTACCCTACCCCACCCCATGTTAGCGCATTACCCTACCCCACCCCATGTTAGCTTCTGACGCGTCCAACACTGCTGCCTACATTGCCCCACTGGTGCACTAGATCTGTTGGAGCACCACCCGATCTCACCCCTTACTGACGCACCAGGTCCACACGTCAGTCTTCTTCCTCCAACTGTTGTTCCCACGTGGAGCCCATGCACGATTACGGCGCTCCCCACATCTCGTGAACGGTTTGGACCCCTTCACTCATGACACCCTCACCTATATAAGAGCTCACCACCCTGAACCGCTACCCGAGCTCACCTTCACCAGCTACCACCCTAGTCCATCCCATTGTCCTCTACCCATGTTGTCACCATCGCGTTATCCAGTGCAATACGTCTCCACTCTCAAGCTCTACCATATCGAACCGCCACCTAAGTTCATCGTTCCATCATCGCTAGAGCTTCTCCGACATCAAGGATCACTTGGTGAGCTTCCTCTTCCCACTATGCACCCTTTGCGCATGTTGGTTCACTTTCTATGCCTTTCTAACTCAATGGTGTTGTGGTGTCTTCTTTCTCTGTACATACTGAACCCTGCTGCAATCGAACCCCAACCATGCGGCCTTCATCGACCCAACAACCGTATTTCGAGCTTCGCTCTGAGGTGAGCAACCTAACCAACCAACCCTTGCTCTTAGTTACTCGCTCACTCATATGCAATTGCTCACTGGAGTAACCCGAGCCCCTGCATCGCCATAAACCCGACCCAACCTTTTAAACTAAACTAAAGACCACCATAGTGAGTTCTTTGTGTCGTGAACTTGCTCCCGAGACAAAACCCTTAGCCTATGACCCTTCATGATGTGAGTTCATCCTTGAAACGACGATGAACCAGCACAGGTCTCGCCATCGACATTGGGAACGCTGCAGCTCTCTCCCCTCCCATGTCCGCTAGAAACCCTGTCGTCCGACCTAGATTGGACCGACCATACCCGGCCCTTGGCTGATCTAATCTAGATTGATAAATCTTGACCAACGGTATAGGTGTAAATTGGGGCCGCCCGACCCAAACCCGAAAAAGGCCCGATCCGTTTGAATTTTGGGTCATGTCGAGCCGACCCACGGTCTGGCACGTAATTTCTTAAACGTGTCGGGCTCATTTCAGGCGACCCAAAATTATTAAAAGAACAAAATTCAATTTGTGGCCCAAAATTCACATCAGGGCCTGAAATTCACATCAGAGCGCAAAATTCAAAACAAATTTAATAAAAGATAAGACAAATAAATTTAACAAAAAGAAAACTTAATATTTGTATTAAGTTACTAGAGCTATGCACTGACTACCTTGTTAAAAAAATCATTTTATTAGAAGGAAAAAGAGTATAATCAGCTCTATACAGAGTTCATAAGTTTAGTTCATTATCTAATGTTCATAACAAAGTAAAATTATATCACATACTATAATTCATAGCTACAAAAAAAACATCAAACTAGCATCATCTCTAGCTTTGTGTTCTTTATCAAGTACATGAAAGTGTGGAATGAAGTGTGTTTTTAATGAATATATGGGCCTTTTCGTGCCTCTAAATGGGCCATTTCGTGCCTGTCTTAAACGGGCCATGCTCGTGCCTGCCCATGGGCCACAACCTTGGCCCAAACCTGTAACACCCTGAATTGGGGGTATAAAATTTCTTCTCTAAATACCTAGCAAATTCAGGTGTTACTCCTTTTCTCGCTTCTATAGTGTTTCTTTTCCATTCTCTTTAATAGGATTTTGGGTTAATTATGTGGGAGATGTATTATTTTCTTGAGAATATCAAAACCTAGGGTATATGTGAATGTTTGCATCATGTTGAGCCTAGATTATTCTTCTTGTTTGATGCACATATTTGAATTATTTGAATTTGAATTGTGATTGAATTTGAATTGAATTCCATAGAGAAAATAAAAAGAAAAGGCATATGGAAATTTAGGAAAATAGAAAAACCAATTCAGTCCGGCCAGCCCAATCCGGCCTAGCTGGGCTATGCGCGCGCGCGCCACCGTCTGCTGATAGGTGGACCCCACCTGTCGGTGTCGCGTCTCGCTCTCTTGCACACACTCTCTCTCTGCCCGGCGGGGCCGACCTGTCGGCGCCAACTCCCCTCGGCGCGCGCTCCACTGTCTCTTTGTACCGCGGGCCCCGCCCTTCAGCAGCACGAACTGTTCACCCTCGCTCTCTCTCTCTCTTCGCCGTCGGCCAGCCTTGTCAGCTCCGTCTTCCCCGCAACCGCCGATGACCCACGTCCGCGCGCACGCCGAGAAGACCGGCCACGTCGCCTGCCCACGCGCACCAGCTCCTTTTTGAGCCCCGCCCGCACCCGCTCTCTCTCCTTGTCTCATTTCGCCCACGCTCGCCCTCTCTCGCGCTCTGCCGCCGACGCCAAAGCGCGATGGAGATCTGCATGGAGTCGCGCTAGGCCTTCCCGAGCACTGTCCCGAGGTGAGGAACTCACTCCCATGCTCGGTTTCTCTTAATTCTGCCCTGCCTTAGCTAATTCGGCCTCGCTAGGGTTCGACCGTGCCCGCGCGATGACCGGTCAATTCAGCCTCGTCCCGAGCCCTTGCTTTGGTCCATAGCGTTCTCCTTACCTCACCGAAGCTAGCCTTGGTCTTATCGCGCCTGATTTCCCCTCCCCGCGACTAGGATTCCTCGCTGGAGTCACCCCGACCCGCTAGGAGCACTCCCTGCGTCGTTCTCTCGTCCTCGGTCCCGTTCTCGTGGCTGGAGCCCCGCTAGTGTGTTTGCCGAGTCCTCCTCACTAGTTCCAGCTAGCCCCAGCGACCCAGACCCCCCGGTGCCCGTTTGCTCTGTCTCCAGCGACCTTGCCGCCGAGGACAGGAGCAACACCGGGTACCGAGCCGTAAACCCCATGCGCGCTAGATCCTAATCGCCCATCTCTAATCCAACGGTCAGTATCTACGAATACCGCTTCGCGTGAGCGCTCCCTGACCCTAGGCCCCACCCGTCAGTTGGCTGCGCCCCCTGGCGCTGGGACTGACAGGTCAGCACGTCTTCCCTCCCTAGTCGCTGAGCCCCCTAGCCTGCATGTTAGCGCTCAGTCGCGCTCCCGCGCGTGCGCTCGGGCTCAGATCTAATCGTAGCCGTCGAATTGTGATCGAGTGGTCGAGATCACCCGGTACCTGGCTTTCTGGATATCAACCTGCCGTCCCTGTGTTTTGCGCGCAGACCCTTGGAATTTTACAGAAAAGCCCCTGACCTTTTATTTTATCACAAAAATAGGCCTAATTTTGTATTTTGAATTCCAAAACTTTTTTATTTCATATCTTTTGCATATGAACTCCAAATTGGGTGGTTCAAATTGCAAAATGTTCATAAAATTATTCTCTACCTGTTTAAATTATAATCTTTCACTGTCTACATGTCTTAATTTTATGTCTAGACTATAGGTTGGTTTAAGTGATGGTTTATTTATTAATAGGAAAATAAAAGGAAAACCCTAATAAATAGTTAGATGATCAACTTTGTGAAGGTAATATCATGTAATGTATGAACCCATCCCTGGTATAATTTTAGCAATTCATTAAGATAAATGAAGTTAAGTTATGTGATCCCTGAGATAGGCAGTACTTAGAGAACTACAAACCTCTAGGTGTATTAGTCCACCCTAGAACCCAGACTTCACTTTTGAGTTTGTTACTTTTCTTTTGAATTTGTGTTCACTTGATTGTACATGTTTGGTGTACTGTTTATTTGTTATTTACCAATGTGTTGAATGCATGATTGCTTTGCGTAGACAACGAGCAGTCCGTGGTTCCTGAGTGTGTTGTTGGAGACTTCCCTCAGAAGCAACTAGGTGAAGGCAAATGTTCTCTGACCCATTATGTCCTACTTACTTTATAATTCATTGTCCCGCATTACTTAATTGAAACCTAAGGATTGACTAGCTTTGTGTTTACCTTGTCCTTGATTACCTTTTGGGTTATTATGGTTAGCTTCATGTTATTGCTTTACTTTAATCAACGAACATGATGAGAATATTTATGATACGATGATGTTATCTTGATTATGATGATGAACTTGTGATACTTTAGGGGACTCAGGTTGTTCGTTGAGAGACCACCCGGGATAACAGTGCAACCATGAGGGTGGAATCGGACGCCCTTAGCTGATTAATTAGCTAAACTTGGAAGTGTAGTTGGCTTTGCCGGAGGGCCATCAATGGGGGTCGGGGCATAGTGCTTGCTCGGCTAAGGGTGGGTGCCGAAGTTCATTCGATTTGGTTTTGTTAGTCACCCACCTTAGGGAGAAATATTGTGTTTGTACAACTGGCGAAACCTAACGAGCAACTATGCACCAGGGGAATCTTTGTAAAGGCTACGTAGTGTATCCCTGGTTGTTCACCACGGTAGTGAAGATCGGGTCTTGCAAACCCAGGCTGGAAAGGGATCACAACTTGTGGGTAAAGTGTGCAACCTCTGCAGAGTGTTAGAAACTGGTATATCAGTCGTGCTCATGGTTAAAAGAAGCCTTGGGATCCTCTTTGATTAGAAGAACTTTGGATACTTTTATGATAATGGTAACTGGGGATAATCGTATCTGTGGTTTCTGGTATTTCCTCTTCGAGGGAGTACTTTTGGGTAATAACTGGGTTTATTACTAAAACTTGGCTTACTACTAGTAATAAATACCTAGCCAACTAAAAGCAACTACTTTAACCTTAACACCACATATAGCTAGTCCACTTTAGCCAAACGAGACATTTGCTGAGTACATTGATGTGTACTCAGCCTTGCTTTAAAACCCCCACAACCCTAGGTTGTCCCCATCGCAATCAGTGCTCAGGAGGAGATGAAGGCAACATGGAGGACTTTGAAGAGTTTCAGGACTATGATGAGTTCTAGTCGTGTTTAGTGGCAAACCCCTAGTCATCTGCCTGTGAAGGCCTTATCCTCTACGTTTCGTATTCCGCACTTTGATTATGTCGATGACTATGTTAAGTTAATGACTCTATGGATGTCTTGGGATTCTTGATGTGATGAAGTTCTATTTCCGCTATTATTTTGAACAATGTGTGATGATGTCCAACTATGTAATCGCTGGGTACCTGAGTTTCTGATCCTGGCACATACATAGTTCGCATTCGGTTTGCCTTCCAAAACCGGGTGTGACATAAGTGGTATCAAAGCCTTGCTGACTATAGGACCGCTAACCTAGACTAGAATGGTCGCCCTAAGGACTATAGACTCTTATTCTCACCTTGACCTTTGGTGTCACTTCAAAAGTTGGTCATCTTGACCAATTCTATGTTATATTAATATCTATACACTCATGTTACAAAATTTTTATCTTACTTCGCTTTTGGTTTACTTGCTGGTCATATAGTTCTATTCTCACTCTTGTGCTTACGATGTCTTTTATAGATGACCCGTCTTAGATGCACTGCACGTAAGTCGGTGATCCCTTTCTTGCCCTCTTGTCTTGCGGAGCGTCCACTACGCCGCATGGTGATAGGACAGTCGAGCCACCTGGAGAGACTGCATCGCCGCCTGCACGAAGAGCAGGAGCGCCGACACTAGGAGCAGGAGCAGCAGGACTCTTCCCCCTCGTCTCAGTAGGAGGTGGAGTTTGGGAGGAAGCTGAAAGGGAAATAGGCTTACACCTTTTCCTAATTGATTTTGGTGGTTGAATTGCCCAACACAAATAATTGGACTAACTAGTTTGCTCTAGATTATAAGTTTTATAGGTGCCAAAGGTTCACAACAAACCAATAAAAAGACCAAGAAAGGGTTCAAATAAAAGGAGCAAAAGACAACCAAAGTGTGCCTTGGTCTGGCGCACCGGACTGTCCGGTGCACCAGGGAACCAGACTCCGAACTTGCCACCTTCGGGAATTCTGGGAGCCACTCCGCTATAATTCACCGGACTGTCCGATGTAGCACCGGACTGTCCGGTGTGCCAGCGGAGTAACGACTACACAACGCCAACGGTCGTCTGCAACGAGCAGTTAATGCGCTACAGTGCGCGCAGAAGTTAGAGCAGAGCCAGAAGGCGCACCGGACAATGAACAGTGACTGTCCGGTGCACCACCGGACTGTCCGGTGGCCCAGAAGTCAGAAGCTCCAACGGTCAGAACCCAACAGCCGGGTGACGTGGCTGGCGCACCGGACAGTGTCCGGTGGCGCACCGGACAGTGTCCGGTGGCGCACCGGACTGTCCGGTGCGTCATGCGACAGAAGCCCTCACCAACGATTACTTTGGTGGTTGGGGCTATAAATACCCCCAACCACCCACCATTCATTGCATCCAAGTTTTTAGCCCTCACACCTCATACAAGAGATATAGCATTCAATACAAGACATAAACAAAGAGATCAAATCCTCTCCCAAGTCCGGAATCACTCCAACCAAATTAGTGACTAGAGAGAGAGAGATATTTGTGTTCATTTGAGCTCTTGCGCTTGGATTGCTTTTCTTCTTCCTTCTTTCTTGTGTTCAACTCACTTGTAATCAAAACAAGAGACACCAAGTTGTGGTGGTCCTTGTAGTGGACTTAGTGTCCCATTTGATTGAAGAGAAAGGCTCACTCGGTCTAGGTGACCGTTTGAGAGAGGGAAAGGGTTGAAAGAGACCCGGTCTTTGTGACCACCTCAACGGGGAGTAGGTTTGCAAGAACCAAACCTCAGTAAAACAAATCACCGTGTTCATCCGCTTTATTTCTTTGTTGATTTGTTTTCCCTCTCTTTTGGACTCGACTTTATTTCTAACGCTAACCCCGACTTGTAGTTTGTGCTTAAGTTTGTAAATTTCAGATTTGCCTATTCACCCCCCTCTAGGCAACTTTCAATTGGTATCAGAGCCCGGTACTTCATTAAAGCCTAATCGCTCGAAGTGATGTCGGGAGATCACGCCAAGAAGGAGATGGTGACCAACGAGAAGCCCGCCACAAGCCAGGGGAAGGCTCCATCAAGGGAGTCCGGCAACAAAAAGAAGGAAGGATCCCCTTCACGCATTAGGACGCACAAGAGTAGCGAGAAGAAGAAGAAAATGAAGAAAGTGGTCTACTACGAGACCGACTCTTCATCGCCATCTACATCGGGATCCGACGCCGCGTCCATCACTTCTAAGTGCCAAGAGCGCAAGAAGTATAGTAAGATCCCCCTACGCTACCCTCGCATTCCTAGACATACTCCATTACTTTCGGTCCCATTAGGCAAACCACCGACATTTGACGGTAAAGATTATTCTAGGTGGAGTGATATGATGAGATATCACCTAACCTCACTCCACAAAAGCATATGGGATGTTGTTGAGTTTGGAGTACAGGTACCATCTGTAGGGGCTAGGGGATGAAGATTATGATGAGGACGAGGTGGCCCAAATCGAGCACTTCAACTCTCAAGCGACTACTATACTCCTCACCTCTTTAAGTCGAGAGGAGTATAATAAAGTGCAAGGGTTGAAGAGCGCCAAAGAGATTTGGGATGTACTCAAGACCACACACGAAGGAGATGAGGTGACCAATATCACCAAGCGGGAAACGATCGAGGGGGAGCTCGGTCGGTTCATGCTCAACCAAGGAGAAGACCCACAAGCCATGTACAACCGGCTAAAGACCTTGGTGAACCAAGTGCGCAACCTCGGGAGCACCGAATGGGATGACCATGAAATGGTCAAGGTTATTCTTAGATCACTTGTTTTTCTTAACCCTACTCAAGTATAATTAATTCGTGGTGATCCAAGATATAAACTAATGTCTCCGGAGGAAGTAATAGGAAAATTTGTGAGCTTTGAATTGATGATCAAAGGCTCCAAAAGATCATTGAGCAAGGCGCCTCCTCCTCCGTACCCGAGGCACAACCCATTGCATTCAAGGCAACGGAGGAGAAGAAAGAAGACTCTACACCGAGTAGGGTCCCCATCGACGCCTCCAAGCTCGACAACGAGGAAATGGCGCTCATCATCAAGAGCTTCCGCCAAATCCTCAAGCAAAGGAGGAGGAAGGATTACAAACCCCGCTCCAAGAAGGTTTGCTACAAATGTGGTAAGCCCGATCATTTTATCGCTAAATGTCCTTTGTCTAGTGATAGTGACAGGGGCGACGACAAGAAGGGAAAGAGAATAGACAAGAAGAGATACTATAAGAAGAAGGGCGGCGATGTCCATGTTTGCCGGGAGTGGGACTCCGACGAGAGCTCCACCGACTCCTCTTCCGACGAGGACGCCGCCAACATCGTCGTCAACAAGGGACTTCTCTTCCCCAACGTCGGCCACAAATGCCTCATGGCAAAGGACGGCAAGAAGAAGAAGGTAAAATCAAGATTCTCCACTAAGTATGCAACCCCTAGTGATGAGGATAATTCTAGTGATGACGAGGATAACTTGCTCACTCTTTTTGCCAATCTTAACATGCAACAAAAAGAGAAATTAAATGAATTGATTAGTGCCATTCATGAGAAGGATGAACTCTTGGATAGCCAAGAGGACTTCCTTATTAAGGAAAACAAAAAGCATGTTAAGACTAAAAATGCTTATGCTCAGGAAGTAGAAAAATGTGAAAAATTGTCTAGTGAGCTAAGCACTTGCCATGATGTTATTTCCAACCTTAGAAATGAAAATGCCAAACTAATTGCTAGGGTTGGGAAGTAAGATATTTGTGATGATTCAATTGTTAGTCTTAGAAATGATAATGCTAGTTTGATTACTGTTGGGGACTTGTTCTCAAATGCTATGAGTTAAGATCAAGGCAACACAAAAAATGTTAGATGTTAATGCCCTTCGTCCTTTGAGACATTATTTCCCTTAGGATATAATGATCTTCGGACGAAGGTCATGAAGGACATACCTTCATCATTGTAGCATATGGTAATGAAAAGAGAATCATATGAAATGTAAAAGATAACATGAACAATTATGTATCATTATCAGCTCATTTCTATTTTATTATCATGGAAAAATAGAAATGATATCAAGTTACAAATGTACCTTCGGCTTGAAAGAAGGTAAGGGTACAAGCGTGACGTAAAAGCAAATTCCAAGTCAGCGTGAACAGTACATGAGCACTGTTCATCTATTTATAGGCACGAGATGCAACCCATGTAAAATTACACCCATGCCCTTTACATTTGCTAATGACTTTATAGTGATCTATCGAGGTCTAAATAGCCTTTTTCCTTTTAAGCCGGTTCCCTTTTCTGCTATCATGCCGAAGCTCCCTCGCGCATAGCTTCGGCTCTGCGTCAACCTTCGTATTCTTTGTACTTCTCACACTACGGTTCTGATCCGAGTCCGAAGGTACCTGTTCATGTATTATACTCCAGAAACATTGTTAAATCATGTTTTTGAGGACCTTCGGAAGTCGAAGGCCCCCAACAATTACTAAGATTGACAATTGGAATGCATCGCTCTCTAGCCTTAAAATTGAGAATGAAAAATTAATTGCTAAGGCTAAGGATTTAGATGTTTGCAAGATTTCGATTACCAATATTAGAGATGAGAATGACATTGTACATGCTAAGATTGTTGAATTAAATTCTTACAAACCCTCTACATCTACCGTTGAGCATATTACTATTTGCACTAGATGTAGAGATGTTAACATTGATGCTATTCATGATAACATTGCCATGATTAAACAACAAAATGATCATATAGCAAAATTAGATGCTAAAATTGCCGAGCATAAGTTAGAAAATGAAAAATTTAAATTTGCTCGCAGTGTGCTCTATAGTGGGAGACACCCTGGCATTAAGGATGACATTGGCTTCCAACAGGGAGACAATGTCAAGCTTAATGCCCCTCCTAAAAGATTATCTATTTTGTTAAGGGCAAGGCTCCCATGCCTCAGGATAACGAGGGTTACATTTTATACCCTGCCGGTTATCCCGAGCACAAAATTAGAAGAATTCACTCTAGGAAGTCTCACTCTGGCTCACATCATGCTTTTATTTATAAGAGTGAGGCATCTAGTTCTAGGCAATCAACCCGTGCTAAATTGCCTAAGAAGAAAACTCCTATTGCATCAAATGAACCTAGTATTTCATTTAAGACCTTTGATGCTTCCTATGTGCTAACTAACAAATCAGGCAAAGTAGTTGCCAAATATGTTGGGGGCAAACACAAGGGGTCAAAGACTTGTGTTTGGGTACCCAAGGTGCTTTTTTCTAATGTAAAAGGACCCAAGACCGTTTGGGTACCTAAGAACAAGGCCTAAAATTGTTTTGTAGGTTTATGCATCCGTGGGCTCAAGTTGGATCATCGATAGCGGGTGCACAAACCACATGACAGGGGAGAAAAAGATGTCTCCTCCTATGAGAAAAATCAAGATCCCCAACGAGCTATCACATTCGGGGATGGAAATCAAGGTTTGGTCAAATGATTGGGTAAAATTGCTATATCACCTGACCATTCTATTTCCAATGTTTTTCTTGTAGATTCTTTAGATTACAATTTGCTTTCTGTTTCTCAGTTATGCAAAATGGGCTACAATTGTCTTTTTACGGATGTTGGTGTTACTGTCTTTAGAAGAAGTGATGATTCAATAGCCTTTAAGGGAGTGTTAGAGGGTCAGCTATACTTAGTTGATTTTAATAGAGCTGAACTCGACACTTGCTTAATTGCTAAGACTAACATGGGTTGGCTCTGGCATCGCCGACTAGCCCACGTTGGAATGAAGAATCTTCATAAGCTTCTAAAGGGAGAGCACATTTTGGGACTAACCAATGTTCATTTTGAGAAAGACAGGGTTTGTAGCGCATGCCAAGCAGGGAAGCAAGTTGGTGTTCATCATCCACACAAGAACATCATGACGACTGACAGGCCGCTTGAGCTACTCCACATGGACCTATTCGACCCAATCGCTTACATAAGCATCAGTGGGAGTAAGTACTGTCTAGTTATTGTGGATGATTATTCTCGCTTCACTTGGGTGTTCTTTTTGCAGGAAAAATCACAAACCCAAGAGACATTAAAGGGATTCTTGAGACGGGCTCCAAATGAGTTCGGCTTAAGGATCAAAAAGATTAGAAGCAACAACGGGACGGAGTTCAAGAACTCACAAATAGAAGGTTTTCTTGAGGAGGAGGGCATCAAGCATGAGTTCTCTTCTCCCTACACACCACAACAAAATGGTGTAGTGGAGAGGAAGAATAGAACTCTATTGGACATGGCAAGGACCATGCTTGATGAGTACAAGACTTCGGATCGGTTTTGGGCCGAGGCGGTCAACATCGCTTGCTACGCCATCAACCGGTTATATCTTCACCGAATCCTCAAGAAGACATCTTATGAACTCCTAACCGGTAAAAAGCCCAATGTTTCTTATTTTAGAGTCTTTGGTAGCAAATGCTTTATTCTTGTTAAAAGAGGTAGAAAATCTAAATTTGCTCCTAAGGCTGTAGAAGGCTTTTTACTAGGATATGATTCAAACACAAGGGCATATAGAGTCTTTAACAAGTAAACTGGACTAGTTGAAGTTTCTTGTGACATTGTGTTTGATGAGACTAACGGCTCTCAAGTAGAGCAAGTTGATCTTGATGAGCTAGATGATGAAGAGGCTCTGTGCATCGCGCTAAGGAACATGTCCATTGGGGATGTGTGTCCTAAGGAATCCGAAGAGCCTCCACATGCACAAGATCAACCATCTTCCTCCATGCAAGCATCTCCACCAACCCAAGATGAGGATCAAGCTCAAGAGGATGAAGATGAAGATCAAGAAGATGAGCCACCTCAAGAGGAGGGCAATGATCAAGGGGGAGATGCTAATGATCAAAACAAGGAAGATGATGAGGGCCCAAGACCGCCTCACCCAAGAGTCCACCAAGCAATACAACGAGATCACCCCGTGAACACCATCCTCGGTGATATTCATAAGGGGGTAACCACTCGATCTCGTGTTGCTCATTTTTGTGAACATTACTCTTTTGTTTCCTATATTGAGCCACATAGGGTAGAGGAAGCACTTCAAGATTCGGATTGGGTGCTGGCGATGCAAGAGAAGCTCAACAACTTCACGAGGAATGAGGTATGGCATTTAGTTCCACGTCCTAACCAAAATGTTGTAGGAACCAAGTGGGTCTTCCGCAACAAGCAAGATGAGCATGGTGTGGTGACAAGGAACAAAGCCCGACTTGTGGCCAAGGGATATTCACAAGTCGAAGGTTTGGATTTCAGTGAAACCTATGCACCCGTAGCTAGGCTTGAGTCAATTCGCATTTTACTTGCCTATGCTACTTACCATGGCTTCAAGCTTTATCAAATGGACGTGAAGAGTGCCTTCCTCAATGGACAAATCAAGGAGGAGGTCTATGTTGAGCAACCTCCCGGCTTTGAAGATAGTGAGTACCCTAACCATGTCTATAAACTCTCTAAGGTGCTTTATGGGCTCAAGCAAGCCCCAAGAGCATGGTATGAATGCCTAAGAGATTTTCTTATCGCTAATGGCTTCAAAGTCGGAAAGGCCGATCCTACTCTCTTTACTAAAATACTTTCAAGTTTGGGTCTACTAACGAATCTACATGTGAAGAGTTTAGTAGGATCATGACACAAAAAATCGAGATGTCTATGATGGGTGAGTTGAAGTATTTCTTAGGATTTCAAGTAAAGCAACTCCAAGAGGGCACCTTCATTAGCCAAATAAAGTACATTGAAGACATTCTAACCAAGTTTGGGATGAAGGATGCCAAGCCCATCAAGACACCCATGGGAACTAATGGGCATCTCGACCTCGATACGGGAGGTAAATCCGTAGATCAAAAGGTATACCGGTCAATGATAGGTTCTTTACTCTATTTATGTGCTTCACGACCGGATATTATGCTTTCCGTATGCATGTGTGCAAGATTCCAAGCCGATCCTAAGGAAGTTCACCTTAGGGCCATAAAACGAATCTTGAGATATTTAGTTTATACTCCTAAGTTTGGCCTTTGGTACCCCAGGGGATCCACTTTTGATTTAATTGGATATTCCGATGCTGATTGGGCAGGGTGTAAACTTGATAGAAAGAGCACATCAGGGACTTTCCAGTTCTTGGGAAGATCTCTGGTGTCTTGGGCTTCTAAGAAGCAAAATTCTGTAGCTCTTTCTATCGCCGAAGCCGAGTACATTGCCGCAGGCCATTGTTGCGCGCAATTGCTTTGGATGAGGCAAACCCTTAGGGATTATGGTTACAAATTAACCAAAGTTCCTCTCCTATGTGATAATGAGAGTGCAATCCGCATGGCGGATAATCCCGTTGAGCATAGCCACACTAAACACATAGCCATTCTGTATCACTTTTTGAGGGATCACCAACAAAAGGGGGATATCGAGATTTCTTATATTAACACCAAAGAACAATTAGCCGATATCTTTACCAAGCCACTAGATGAGCAATCATTTACTAAACTTAGGCATGAGCTAAATATTCTTGACTCAAGGAATTTTGATTGAAATTCTGCACACATAGCTCATTTATATACCTTTGATCATATCTCTTTCATGTGCTATGACTAATGTGTTTTCAAGTGCATATTATGCTAAGTCATAGATTGAAAGGGAATTGGAGTCTTCGGCGAAGACAAAGGCTTCCACTCCACTCCATCGAATTATTCATTCCTCGCCGTCACTTCACACCACTCTCCAATTTGGTATAATCTTCACTCATATATTATTTACCATAGGGAGAGAAAGTAGTTAAAAGGGCTTATATTTCACTCACAAGTATCCGTTTTTGGCGATTCATGCCAAAGGGGGAGAAAGTATTAGCCCAAAGCAAAAGGACCGCACCACCACCAATTTCAAAAATATAGTCTTTCAAGTTTGTGTTAAGAGAAGATTTTTCCAATTGGTATCTTATTTGTGATATAATTTCAAATTGGTATACCCTCTTCAAAATTAATATCTAAAACCCTCTTGAACACTAAGAGGAGGATTTCATTAAGGGGGAGTTTTGTTTAGTCAAAGGAAAAGCATTTGAAACAGGGGGAGAAAAATTCAAATCTTGAAAATGCTTCTCAAAATCTTATTCATATGCCTTTGACTATTTGCAAAAGATTTTTGAAAAAGAATTTCCAAAACATTGCAAAACAAAACAAGTGGTGCAAGCGTGGTCCAAAATTTTAAATTAGAAGAAAGCCATCCATGCATATCTAGTAGAAATAATTACTGGTTTTATTCCAAGCAACCTTTGCACTTACATTATGCAAACTAGTTCAATTCTACACTTTTATATTTGCTTTGGTTTGTGTTGGCATCAATCACCAAAAAGGGGGAGATTGAAAGGGAAATAGGCTTACACCTTTTCCTAATTGATTTTGGTGGTTGAATTGCCCAACACAAATAATTGGACTAACTAGTTTGCTCTAGATTATAAGTTTTACATGTGCCAAAGGTTCACAACAAACCAATAAAAAGACCAAGAAAGGGTTCAAATAAAAGGAGCAAAAGACAACCGAAGTGTGCCCTGGTCTGGCGCACCGGACAGTGTCCGGTGCACCAGGGAACCCGACTCCGAACTTGCCACCTTCGGGAATTCTGGGAGCCACTCCGCTATAATTCACCGGACTATCCGGTGTAGCACCGGACTGTCCGGTGTGCCAGTGGAGTAACGGCTACACAGCGCCAACGGTCGTCTGCAACGAGCAGTTAATGCGCTACAGTGCACGTAGAAGTCAGAGCAGAGCCAGAAGGCGCACCGGACAGTGAACAGTGACTGTCCGGTGGCCTAGAAGTCAGAAGCTCCAACGGTTAGAACCCAACGACCGGGTGACGTGGCTGGCGCACCGGACTGTCCGGTGCGCCATGCGACAGAAGCCCTCACCAACGGTTACTTTGGTGGTTGGGGCTATAAATACCCCCAACCACCCAGCATTCATTGCATCCAAGTTTTCAGTCTTCACACCTCATACAAGAGCTATAGCATTCAATACAAGACACAAACGAAGAGATCAAATCCTCTCCCAAGTCCGGAATCACTCCAACCAAATTAGTGACTAGAGAGAGAGATATTTGTGTTCATTTGAGCTCTTGCGCTTGGATTGCTTTTCTTCTTCCTTCTTTCTTGTGTTCAACTCACTTGTAATCAAAACAAGAGACACCAAGTTATGGTGGTCCTTGTAGTGGACTTAGTGTCCCATTTGATTGAAGAGAAAGGCTCACTCGGTCTAGGTGATCGTTTGAGAGAAGGAAAGGGTTGAAAGAGACCCGGTCTTTGTGACCACCTCAACGGGGAGTAGGTTTGCAAGAACCGAACCTCGGTAAAACAAATCACCATGTCCATCCGCTTTATTTCTTTGTTGATTTGTTTTCCCTCTCTTTTGGACTCGACTTTATTTCTAACCCTAACCCCGGCTTGTAGTGTGTGCTTAAGTTTGTAAATTTTAGATTTGCCTATTCACCCCCCTCTAGGTGACTTTCAGCAGCCCTCCTTTGCGCTTCAGCTAGAGGTGCCCCTGCACCACCACAGGGCACCCCAGCTGCTGTAGGAGACCCTGACGGAGACAACGACGATGGTGGCAGTTCGAGCCACAGCACGGAGCTTTCGGAGGAGCATGAGCCGGAAGGATGGATCGCCCGACCCATCACTCGTGACGCCGCTCGCGGTTTTCATTTCCACAACGCTCTCGACACCTTACTGTGTCGGGCCTTCGACCGACACACTTGGTCCATCGAGTACTGTTGTGTACTCTACCAGCACCGTCACGGGTTATACCTAGAGTAATGGGAGGCTACCTGCCTGGTGCGCCGTCCGGATGATGATCTTCGGGGTGCAGAGGCCTACTCAGAGCATTATTCGATCAGTGAGCGGGACACTACCAAGGCAGCCATGCATGATGCTACCGGCATGCGCTTTCGTAGTATTGTTCGCTGTTAAGCAAGGTAGCTGACAACCTCGACTTGAAGTACTACCGTCGCCATTCGACTAACAGTATCGGAGGCGTGATTGTCTCACTAGTTGGTGAGGGCAATCCCAGATTGAGCAACATGGTCAACCTGGTCGTCGTGCTCAACACCAAGCTGGACCACGCCCTTGACGAGTTAGGTAAGGCTCGGGCAAAGATTGTGGAACTGTGTGCTGAGTGCACGAAGCGCCGCCATCAGGAGGATGGTTCCCCCGCTCCTATCAGGACTCATCACCCTTACTGCTCGCCGCCCCGTGGTCATCATGCTTATGGCACCCCTGACTGCAGGACCAAGATAGACTTGGAGCCCTAGATCGATAGAGTCAGAGTCTATAATGTTTAAGTCATTGTCTCAGTCTTAGTCAGTCTTAATTAGTGTTAGTTTCCTTATCACGTGTTTCGATGTTTGTCATGATGAACCTATGATGGATTTGCCTTTTTGTAATGTCACCAAGGTGTGGGCATCCCCTGAAACTTGGTGTAGTTATTAATAAAGTTAGTCATTTAGTTGGGCAACCTTTTATTTCCACTTTCCTCTTTATCTGAGAAGCTGTGTTTGGCTGTGTTGAGAGTCAGTGAAGATTCTCATTCATTCAGTGTTATGAAGACTTCTATATATCTTTTGTTATGCTAAAAGACTACAGGGTCAGATCTGATGTGTGTATGCTTTCTATAGATGTCTGACAACAAGCGCCGAGGTGGAAGGTGTGCCCAGCAAGATCGGTAGGCACCCTAGGAGGAGGTACCTTAGCAGCAGTTGCCACCACCACCCCCAATGACTATCGAGTAGATGTTTCTGATGCAGACCCAGGCAGCCCAAGTGATTGGCTAGACTCTAGCAGCTATGCAACAGGTGCAGCAACAACAACCTCCACCTCAACCTCAAACGCAAGTGTAGATGTCACAGATGTCAAGGGATAAGCGTGCAGAGTTCATGAGAGGTCATCCCCCTGTCTTCGCCCATTCTGCTGACCCCATGGACGCCAAAGACTGGTTGAGCACAGTGGAGCAGGAGCTGCATACCGATCAGTGCAATGACCGTGAGAAGGTTCTGTATAGTCCTCGTCTGCTAAGTGGAGCAGCACAGTCCTGGTCGGAGTCCTACCTCGCCACCCATGCTGGTCCTGAAGCTATCGCTTGGGAGGAGTTCAGAGACAACTTCCATTGGTACCATGTGCCTGAAGGTTTTATGATAGTGAGCAAGGAAGAATTCCTGGCATTGAAGCAAGGTACCCTGTCTGTTAGTGAGTATAGGGACAAATTCCTGCAGCTATCTCGTTATGCACCTAAGGATGTCAATACTGATGCTAAGAGACAATATAGGTTCCTAAGAGGTTTGGTTGACCCCCTTCACTACCAGTTGATGAACCATACCTTCCCTACCTTTCAACATCTGATTGATAGAGCCATAATGACAGAGAGGAAGCGCCGAGAGATGGAAGACCGGAAGCGCAAGATCGGTGGACCGCAAGCCAAGAGCAACAACCATCCCTATTTCTCAGGCAATCCACCCTAGCAATTCAACCAGAGTCACCCTCAAGGGCACCAACATCAACGACAGCCTCAACAGCAGTACAGAGGCAGTCCCTCAGCAGGAGCAGCACCGCTAGAGCAACCAATAGGGAGGAAACCAGTATCAGCGACAGAACAACCAGACACCTCGCCTTCCTGCCCCAGCAACCAATCCGAGCAACCAAGCAGCTCCGACGCAAGGAGGAGGCCGCAGATGTTTCCACTGTGGGGAACAAGGTCACTGGGTGACTCATTGTCCAAAGAAAGCAGCTCAGCAGCAGTCAGCTCCTAATGTCACTGCAAGACAGAATGCACCTCATCAAGGAGCCAACAACCGTGGACAACCCCATGCCCAGTATGGAAAGGTGAACCACCTGGAGGCCGACACAGTTCAGGAGACCCCAGGAGTGGCACTAGGTACGTTCTCAATAGAATCTCATTCTGCAAATATGTTATTTGTACTGGAGCAACACATTATTTTGTGACTGCATCATGGGTAGAAACACACAACATACCAGTAGCACCCATGTACCCACCTATGAGGGTTAGTTCAATTGGTGGGAGGACCTAAACAGATAAATTTTGCCCTAGTGCAAGAGTTCAAATAACGGGGATAAAGTTCCCCGCTGACCTGTTAGTAATGGGTACCCGGGATGTAGACATGTATGTCATCCTAGGGAAGAATTGGCTGACCAAATACCAAGCAAGCCTTAGCTGTGATAAGAGGATTGTGAAATTAGTGTCCTTGTATGGAGAAGAAGTGTTGGTGGAGTTGGTCTTGTCTGGACCAAGGAAAGGAAGCTGTCACCAGATCACTGCCCATAGTGAGGAAGTCAATCCACTGGAAGCCATCAAAGTAGTATCAGAATTCCCGGATGTGTTTCCCGAGGATTTACCAGACATGCCACCTGAGAGAAAAATTGAGTTTGCCATAGAGCTTATCCTTGGCACCACCCCTATTTCTAAGAGAGCCTATAGAGTGTCTAGACCAAAATTTGTGGAACTCAAGAAGCAGTTAGATGAGTCATTGGAGAAGGGTTACATCAGACCCAGTACTTTGCCTTGGGCCACCCCAGTGTCGTTTGTGGAGAAGAAAGATGGTACAAAGAGGATTTCCGTAGATTACCGAGCTCTGAATGAAGTCACTATCAAGAACAAGTACCCCCTGCCTAGAATTGAAGATATGTTCGATCAGTTGAGAGCATCCAGCATGTTCTCGAAGATAGATCTAAGGTCAGGTTATCATCAGCTTAGGATCTAGCCTTCGGATATACCAAAGAAAACATTCATTACAAAGTATGGGCTTTATGAGTACACAATCATGTCTTTTGGTCTGACGAATGTGCCAGCTTTCTTCGTGTACTTGATGAACATTGTATTCATGGACTACCTTTACAAGTTCATAGTGGTGTTCATCGATGATATTCTCATGTATTCCCAGAATGAGCAAGAGCATGAAGAGCATTTGAGGATGTGGCAGAACCGCCTGAATTATTCCAGCTTAAGTGCCTAAGTCACACCTTAGGGGCCGTAAACTTAAATCGGAATAACCCGTCAGTCCCTCAGATCTAGTCTGATAAAGCCACTTAACCAGGATCAAATACCACTAACTCACTCGATGGTGAGTCACAGAAGAAATACAATAAAACAGGAAAACCTCAAATTAAAGTACTGGAGTTATTACATAAATCAGAGTTTTTCAAGTAGCTGATATAAGTTTATAAAATAAACTGCAGTGGATAATCGATATCATCGAAAACGAGGAATAGGGCAAGGCCTAGCCCACTACTCCTCCTGCTCCTCTCCTGCCGGAGCAGTATCCCACTCGACCGTCCAACCCGGTGGTAGGGTGGTAGGCCAAGTTATACCATCAACCATATCCTGAAGCGTACCTGTAAAAATTATGCCACAAGCAAGGCTGAGTATACTAATACTCAGCTAGACTTACCCGGTGTGAGGAATCTACTCCTCTACCTCTAGACCATGCAACTGTTTAGCTGAGGGGTTTGGTTTGCCAAAAGCACTAGCTAAGTCTCAAATCCATTTTTAGCTTTTCAAATTCTAATATCATTATTTTAGCTAAGCTTGCTCTTTCTAAGCATACATGGTAACAATCATTTAATACAATCAACAAGTTATCTCATGTAAAGCCTCATTTCACTTCTTACTCAATGTAGTACAAGGGGTCAAGCAGTCTCATTAGCTGCGAGAAGCAGACGATTTGAATCGAGTTTTAAAACCTTGCAAGGTAAACCTAAACACACGATATGTAGGGGTACTCCGTCCCCACACACATCAACCGTCCCCATCGATTCCCCGTTCGCGGCCAGGCCTCACCGCCTTGGCATACAATGCTTCACTGACCCCGGCTGCCGCCGTGCAGTGATCGCACTTGTACCCACCATAGCTACCATGGGAGACCCAGTCTCAGGTCACGTGAGGGGTAAAGTCCGCGCCCGGCTTCACTCAGGTACTAGGTTTACCGGTTACCATATTTCCTGACATGTGTTTAGTACGTTCAAATGCTTGACTCAGGTATCCACACATTAATCCTTAATTCTTTTTCCCGTCTCATGGACAAGGCATCCTCCCTGGATCCAAGTCCATAGACCATCATAGATCTCATTATCAAGATGAATACAATCAATTCCTGACCTCGCGCGAGTGCTAGAAAAATCACTCGACTTCTATCGAGATCCTGATTTAGCAAGCAACTACTCGACCTAGTATACTAGTATCCATCTCAAAAAGGAATCCTGAATTCATGCAACTAAGGTTTTCAAGAAACTCCTACACTTAAGTGCACATTACAAGCCTACAAACATTAAGTGTAGTAAAGTAGCATATATAAATGGTTATGCATAAAACCGGGGCTTGCCTTCAATTGTTGGGGCTGCGGGGAGATCCTCGATGGCAGTCTCGGGAGCTTGCTCCTGGTCTTCCCCGTGGACAGCTCCTTGCTCAGGGATGAGCACGTACTCTCTGTCAGCGAGATTGCAATCTAATGAATGCAATGAGTAAGATATATGCATAGCATGATATCTAATTTAACCATTATGATTTTATGGGGGATGATCAATTTAATAAGGTAGGGCTTATTCTTACTATTGGAGATTTTTTGGGGGTATACTTAGCAACTTAGGGTCAGTTGGTTACTGAATGGTTAATCCATGTTTAGTGTTCTACTGATTTTCTTCTTTATATCTTATGGATATTTTTAACAATATTTTTAGCTGCCATGTTGGGGTAATACTTACTAATCTTTCTAATTCCTCTCTTCTCCTCTATTTTTCTTGTGTTTTTAAGATGGGTTTAAACTACAAGATAGCTTAATAAATTTTCACAAATTCTGCAAAAATTACAGTGGCTTTTCACTGGTGTATAATTCTCTGTCTCAAAATTTGGGGCTTAAAAAGTGAGGGGTTCTCTCTGTACAAAATTATCAAATATTAGGGCAGAGGGGGTGTTTTGAACTACAACTCCCTTTTAACAGTGGGTTATTGTCTAAGGCTTATTTTGCTGGCATTTAGATGCTATAACATAACTTTGTACAAATTTTCAGCCACTAATACTTATTGGTTATTTTGCTATGATTTTCTAAAGTTTCTATCCAAAGGGGTGCTTTCTACTACCACTATACTTGAAAAATATCAAACAACAGATTTCCAATTTTTCCTATCTTCTTCTTTGTGCAAGAGCAATCATTCTGAGATTTGGTAACTTTTTGCTTAAGGGAAAGGTGGTAGGAATTTCTTGAATTAAATGGCCTTTCTCATGAAGTAGGGGCAAGGGTATTACTTTGTAGTTTTGAATAGATTTTGTATTTTTCTCTGGTGGTTTATTCCATTAATATTCTGGTAAAAATTTATTTGCCCACTGTTGCACACTTTTTTGTTTGCTTATGATTTAATTGAAATATGGCTCAATATCAATTTTTATTTGTTCAACCCACTTAAAAAGATGGGCTGGGGGTATCTATCATTTTTGGAGTGGTGTCCTAGTGGTTACAAGTCTACTGAATTTTTCTTATCAATTTTGAAATTGTTCTTATATTTTTAATAATGGCCTTTCTAGTTTTATTAGTGCCCAATAAAACATTTTACCTTGAATTTATTCTGGACTAGGGTTCCTTTTATTTTTCCTAGGTTCTTTATTACTTAAGTGGACTAGGAAAAATATTTGCATCCACTGTTCATTATATTCCAGTGCCTTTCCCATTTTCCTAAGTTTTGGGCAAATGTGGCCTTTAATAAGTAACATTGTCTAACTCTTTAATACTGGGGTGCTTACTATTTTTAAACAGTGCCTAAGTGAGGTTTACACTTCTACAAATTTTCTTAAGTTCAGCACAAAAGCATAACTAATTTTCTTTATTTTAATAAGGTTTGGTCAATTTCCTTAATTAATTTCAAACTCTAAAATTTAAAACAGAAAGCACATGGTTCACTATTTTTAGGTGAAAGTTCATAATATTCTGAATCTAATAAAATTGATTTGACTAGATTTGGTTAAATATTTCTCAAGATATAAATTTCCTAAGTTCTCTATTGAATTTAAAAAGAAAAATCAGAAATGGATAAAGGAAAAATGGTTTTGCACTCGTGTCCCTGGCGAAAGGTTTTAAATGTTTTACAGACAGGTCCTCGGTTCACTATTCATCTGAGTCTATGACTCTGCAAAAAAACCCCTAGGGTTTTGCTAAATCGAACCTGCGATCCTTCCCCTAATGGAACAGTGACCACGGCGGAGGAAAAGGGCGGAGGGGCTTACCGGCGGTGAGGTTGCTCCGGTGAGGGGTCACGCGAGGTCCGGGGGTCTCTGGCGATCACGTCGAGGTATGGATCGTCGGCGATGGTGGTCGGAGTAGGTCGGTCCACGTGCGTAGGCAGGGGAGCTCATCGGCGGCGAGGAATCCGGCCTAACCAGGGCGGTACAGTTCAATTGAATGGGTCGGGGAGCTTCACCAGAGGTCAAGGAAGATGTGTGCGTGAGGAATTTGAGAATGGCTCACCGGATTGCTCGGTTTACGCGAGGCCGCGGGCGACCGAAGTCCGGCGAAGGCGGTCCTCGGTCTCCGGTGAGGTTCTGTCGGGTTCGAGGGCTTGGAAAGCTTCACGGGCCACTGGCGAAGCTAACCGAGTGACAGACGTGGCTTGGACGTGGCTGGAGTGAGCTGGTCGCGGTGGCCGAGGCTCAGGCAGTGATGGCGGGTGAAGGAGAGCTCGCCGGAGCTAAGGGAGGGTGTTTGGCCAGCGAGGGTGAGCGCGGAGTGAGGTGAGGCGCGCCCGGGGGTGGTTTTAAAGGCCCGGGCGAGCACGACCGAGGGGAGGCTCTAACAAGCGCTCAGGGCATGCATGGGCGAGCGCCAGTGCGCGCTCTAGCGTCTGGGCACGACGTCGAGCACGAGGCAGCGCAGAGAGAGGTCATGTTCAAGCGTGGATTGGCTCCAAATCTTTGAGATTATGGCCATGATCCCGTTGAGAGATCTCTTCCCCTGACATTCCTTTGTCGTTTGTGTGTGGAGGCTTATGGGTTTCGCTGACTGGATCAAGAGATATGGAGGGGTGAAGTTGGGTTTGTCTCACTTCTGAACACCGAGAGAAGATCCCGGGTTTGACGTGTACAGGGCACGCATCCCAATGCAATCTTCAGGTATGAGGTAGAGGGGTTAGTTAGGCACATTGTTGTCAATGGGAGCTTAGGGTTTTGAGATAGAGATTAAGGTGAACGCGCTCGGTTTTGGTTTAGAGGCTGAAAATTCAGAAATCTGAATTTCAGATTTCCCTATTAAACCTCCACTTGAATGGCTTGCTTGAGGTTTTTAACCAACTATTTTGGCCAAACTTTTATAATCTTTTTTGTAGCTTAGTTAGTGTATTACAATTTTAATAATTGGCTTAAGCCATGATTCTATGTTTTCATGGTTCTTTTATCCCTTTTCTCCCTTTCTACTTAAGTGGCTTAATTAGGGTTGGTCTAGGGTTTCAACATTTTCTTTTTTTTGAAATCCTCAATTGTTTCAGGCATGATTCTTTAGATGTAAACTTAGTGGATCTTTTATTCTTAAGTTGATTGGTGCCTCTTGCCCAATTTGGTTCACATGAAATGACGACACTTGAGTTAGTACTGAGAAGAAACCTTAGGTGACACTGGGGTGTCACAGAGGAAAGTATTGCGGAGGCTATGGGATTGTCAGTTGTATGCCAAGCTTAGCAAATGTGAGTTTTGGATCAGCGAAGCCCTATTCTTGGGTCATATCATAAACCGAGGCAGATTAGCTATGGATCCGAAGAAGGTCGTAGATATTCTGGACTGGAAAGCACCAAGAGATGTCGAGAGAATCAAGAGTTTCATTAGAATGGCTGGATACTATCGGCGTTTCATTGAAGGTTTCTCCAAGATTGTCAGGCCAATGACAGCCTTGCTGGCAAATATAGTCAAATTCAAGTGGACCCTAGAGTGCCAAGAGTCCTTTGAAACATTGAAGAAGAAGTTGACTACAACACCTATGTTGATTCTACCAGATGTTCATAAGTCGTTCTAAGTGTATTGTGATGCTTCGTACACTGGTCTGGGATGCGTGCTAATGCAATAAGGGAGAGTAGTGGTGTACTGGTCCCAACAGTTGAATATTCATGAGAGGAATTACCCCACTCATGACTTGGAGTTGGCAGTAGTGGTTAATGCACTGAAGACCTAGAGGCATTACCTATATGGGCAGAAGTGTGATGTTTACACAGACCACAAGAGTCTTAAGTATATATTCACCCAGTCATATTTAAATATGAGGCAGCGAAGATGGCTGGAGTTGATCAAAGACTATGAGCTAGAGATACATTATCACCTAGGCAAAGCTAATGTGGTTGTAGATGCGTTGAGCAAAAAGAGTCAAGTCAACATGATGGTCGCTCATCCAATGCCATATGAGCTAGCAGAGGAATTTGATAGATTGAGTCTCGGATTTCTAAACAACACTCAAGGAGCGACAGTTGAGCTGTAACCCACTCTAGAGCAAGATATCAAGGATGGACAGAAAAATGATGAAAAGATCAATGAGGTTCGATAGCTGATCTTAGATGGGAAAGGAAAGGACTTCCGAGAAGATGCGAAAGGCGTAATATGGTTTAAAGATATGTTGTATGTTCCTGACATCAAATCGATTCGGGAGTTGATTCTCAAGGAAGCTAATGAGACAGCTTATTCCATACACCCTGGCAGCGAGAAGATGTACCAAGACCTGAAGAAAAGATTCTGGTAGTACGGTATGAAAAGGAAGATCGCAGAGTATGTTGCCATATGTGATAGTTGTCAGAGAATCAAGGCAGAGCATCAGAGGCTCGCTGGTTTGTTGCAGCCATTGCAGATTCCTCAGTGGAAATGGGATAAGATTGGAATGGACTTTATAGTCGGTTTGCCTCACACTCGAGCCATTTATGACTCCATCTGGGTAGTAGTGGACCGCTTAACAAAGGCGGCTCATTTCATACCAGTCAATACCACCTATATTAGTGCAGTGTTGGCAGAGCTATATATGTCCCAGATTATATGCTTGCACAGGATACCAAAGAAGATAGTATCAGACCGAGGAACTCAATTCACTTCTCATTTTTTTGCAGCAGTTGCATGAAGCTTTGGGCATGCATTTGAAGTCCAATTCCGCTTATCACATACAAACAGATGGTCAGACCGAGAGAACCAACCTGATCCTTGAAGACATGTTGATGGCTAGTGCTTTGCAACACAAGTTAGGTTGGGACAAAAGGCTACTATATGCAGAATTCTCCTACAACAACAGCTACCAAGCCGGCTTGAAGATGTTACCATTCCAAACACTCTACAAAAGGAATTGTCGAACTCCATTGCACTAGGACCAACCCGGTGAAAGGCAGGTGTTCGGTTCAGACATTCTGCTTGAAGTTGGATATCAGAATGGTTCGGGAGAATCTGAAGACAACACAGTCTATGAAGTGAAGCTATGCCGACACTCGAAGAAGAGAGCTGAGTTTCAAAGTGGAAGATTATGTTTACTTGAAGGTGTCACCCATCAGAGGAATCAAAAGGTTCAGAGTTAAGGGCAAGCTAGCACCTCGATACATCGGACCGTACCAGATTCAGGCAAGACGTGGAGAAGTGGCATATCAACTCAGCCTACCAGAAAGTCTATCAACCGAGCATGATGTGTTCCATGTGTCTCAGCTGAAGAAGTGCTTGTGAGTGCCAGAAGAGCATTTGCCAATAGAGGATATCGAGGTTCAAGAAGACTTGACTTATATCGAGAAGCCAACTCAGATTCTAGAGACATCAAACAGAGTCACTCGAAGAAGCACCATCAGAATGTGTAAAGTCAAGTGGGGCCATCATTCAGAGGAAGAAGCAATCTGGGAAAGAGAAGATGATCTGAGAGCCAAATATCCCAAACTCTTTGCTAGCCAACCCTGAATCTCGAGGGCGAGATTCTTTTTTAATGGGGATAGGTTTGTAACACCATAAATTTGGGGGTATAAAATTTCTTCTCTAAATACCTAGCAAATTTAGGTGTTACTCCTTTTCTCACTTCTATAGTGTTTCTTTTCTATTCTCTTTAACATGATTTTGGGTTAATTATGTGGAAGATGTATTATTTTTTGAGAATATCAAAACCTAGGGTATATGTGAATGTTTGCATCATGTTGACCCTAGATTATTCTTTTTGTTTGATGCACATGTTTGAATTATTTGAATTTGAATTGTGGTTGAATTTGAATTGAATTTCATAGAGAAAATAAAAAGAAAAAGCATTTGGAAATTTAGGAAAAATAGAAAAACCAATTCAACCTAGCTAGCCCAATCCGGCCCAGCTAGGCCGCACGCTCGCCCGAGTCCACCGACAGGTGGACCCCACCTGTCGGCGCCGCGTCTCACTCTCTCGCACGCACTATCTCCCTCTACCCGGTGGGGCCGACCTGTCAGCGCAAACTCCCCTCGCGCGCGCTCCACTCTCTCTCTGTCCCTCGGGCCCCGCCTGTAAGTGTCATGAACCATTCAGTCGTACTCTCTCTGTGCCGTGGGCTAGCCTTGTCAGCTCCATCTTCCCCGGAACTGCCGCTGACCCACGTCCGCGTGCACGCCGAGAAGACCAGCCACATCGCCTACCCACGTGCCCAGCTCCTTTTTGAGCCCCGCCCGCACCCTCTCTCTCTCCCTGCCTCATTCGCCCACGCTTGCCCTCTCCCACGCTCTGTCGCCGACAACAAAGCCCACCGGAGATCCGCGCCCGCCTTGCCAGCCGTCCAAGCCACCCGGAGCCGCGCTAGGCCTTCCCGAGCACCGTCCTAAGGTGAGGAACTCGCTCCTGTGCTCGGTTTCTCTTAATTACGCCCTGCCTTAGCTAATTCGGCCTCGTCAGAGTTCGGTCGCACCGATTTGCCGTGCCCGCGCGATGACCGGTCGATTCAACCCCGTCTCGAGACCTTGCTTTGGTCCTAGCATTCCCCTTACTCTGCCGGAGCTAGCCCTAGCCTTAGCGCACCCAATTTCTCCTTCCCGTGGCCGGGATTTCTTGCCGGAGTCACCCCGACCCGCCCGAAGCACTCCGTCCACCGTTCTCTCGTCCTCGGTCCCATTCTCGTGGCCGGAGCCCCACAAGTGTGTTCGCCGAGTCCTCCTCATCAGTTCCAGCCAACCCTAACGACCCTAGACCCCCAGTGGCCGTATGCTCTACCTCTGGTGGCCTCGCCGCCGTGAACAGGAGCGGTGCCAGC
Organism: Zea mays; assembly: GCF_902167145.1. Lineage (NCBI taxonomy): Eukaryota > Viridiplantae > Streptophyta > Magnoliopsida > Poales > Poaceae > Zea > Zea mays. The sequence continues at coordinate 212,007,690 of NC_050099.1, forward strand.
CACTGAGCCATAAACCCTTACGCGCTAGATCCTAACCGCCCATCTCTGATCCAGCGGTCCGGATCTACGGATACCGCTTCGCGTGAGTGTGCCCTGCCCCTGGGCCCCACCCGTCAGTTGCCTGCGCCCCCTAGCGTTGGGCCCGACTAGTCAGCCCATCTTCCATCCCCAGTCGCTGACCCCCTGGCCAACCTGTCAGCGCTCAGCCGTGTACCCGCGCAGGCGCTCAGATCTAATCATAGCCGTCGAATTGTGATCGGGCAATCGAGATCACCCGGTACTCGTTCGTTTGGAAAACTTGTTAAAAGCCCCCATCAACTTTCTGGATATCAACCCGCCATCCCTATGTTTTGCGCGTAGACCCCTGGAATTCTGCAGAGAAGCCCCTGACCTTTTATTTTATCACAGAAATAGGCCTAATATTGTATTTTGAATTCCAAAACTTGTTTATTTCATATCTTTTGCATATGAACTCCAAATTGGGTGGTTCAAATTGCAAAATGTTCATAAAATTATTCTCTACCTATTTAAATTATAATCTTTCACTGTCTACATGTCTTAATTTTATGTCTAGACTATAGGTTGGTTTAAGTTATGGTTTATTTATTAATAGGAAAATAAAAAGAAAACCCCAATGAATAGTTAGATGATAAACTTTTTGAAGTTAATCTGATGTAATGTATGAACCCATCCCTGGTATAATTTTAGTAATTCATTAAGATAAATGAAGTTAAGTTATGTGATCCCCGAGATAGGTAGTACTTAGAGAACCACAAACCTCTAGGTGTATTATTCCACCCTAGAACCCAGACTTCACTTTTGAGTTAGTTACTTTTCTTTTGAATTTGTGTTCACTTGATTGTACATGATTGGTGTATTGTTTATTTGCCATTTCACAATGTGTTGAATGCATGATTGCTTTGCGTAGACCACGAGCAGTCTATAGTTCCTGAGTGTGTTGCCGGAGACTTCCCTGAGCAGCAACCTGGTGAAGGCAAGTGTCCTCTGACCCATTATGTCCTACTTACTTTATAATTCACTGTCCCGCATTACTTAATTGAAAACTAAGGATTGACTAGCTTTGTATTTACCTTGTCCTTCATTACCTTTTGGGTTATTATGGTTAGCTTCATGCTATTGCTTTACTTTAATCAACGAACATGATGAGAATATTTATGATATGATGATGTTATCTTGATTATGATGATGAACTTGTGATACTTTAGGAGACTCAGACTATTTCCTGAGTACCTCTCCATAAGGACCTGTTCATTGAGAGACCACCCAGGATAACAGTACAACCATGAGGGTGGACTGGGACGCCCTTAGCTGATTAATTAGATGAACTTGAGGTGTAGTTGGCTTTTCCAGAGGGTCTTCAATGGGGGTCGGGGAATAGTGCTTGCTCTGCTAAGGGTGGGTGTCGAGGTTCATTCGATTTGGTTTTGTTAGTCACCCACCTTTGGGAGAAGTACTGTGTTTGTATGTGTTGGGGCGAAGGCGAAGACGCCACCCTTCGCTCGAGGCCTTCGCCGTACTCGCTGCACCAACGGTGACAAGACAACAGGCAGACTTACCCTTCATCTCATACGCCGCCGGACGAAGATCCGCGACGAGGTCGTCTCATCCCGCGACCTCGTCCAGAGTGGAGGCCCGCGTGTGATCCGGCCCATTGTAACAGGCCCTGCGTGGCCGTTGCGCGTTACGTGCCTAATTTGTAAAGGCCTCCCTGTAATTACGTTCTGTAACCCCGCTTTATGGGAATATTCCGGGGATAACCTAGGTGTCTGAGGGCACATGCGTACTTAACACGGGACGCTGGGCACCCGGATACCTATAAATACCCCCGCACAGTGCCCTTGAGAGACTAGATTAACATAACTATTGCCATCTCGTGTGAAAACCCTGTTTACGTCACCTCACACCCCCGTTGGATCACCTTGCACCAGAGAGCAAGTTCCAACATTTGGCGCCCACCGTTCGTGCTATGAAAAAACCACCTGCGATGGCACCTAAGAAAGCTAGCTCGAAGGCTGATGAGGCTGCGAAGGCAGCACTGCTGGCCGCAAAAAAGGGCAAGGCCCTCGCCCTCACCCACTCCACCCACCAAGAGGCTACTGAACACGACGTTCTCCGCACCTGCGAAGACGACGCCCTCCGCACCTGCGGCCCTGAAGGACAACCGCAACCTCCCCCAGGCTTCGCCCCACCGGAGGGCGCGGACCTCACCGAGGACGGCGAAGTCCTCGGCGTCTCAGCGGAAGAACATCTACAGTTGCGCGCCTTGCGCATCAAGAACCGCAATCTCCAGAGGCAAAAGAGATACTGGAGGCCAAGCGCCAACGTGTGTCTGCACTAGCCAAGGTGCGGCAAATGATACGCGATGAAGAGCAGAAGGCCCAGGACCTCGAGCAGGAGATCGCGATGATGCAGCGCGAAGGCCACCTCGGCCTGCAGCACGGGCCACCCCTGCAACAGCGCGCGCAAATGGAAGACCGACACTTCCCCCAGCGTGACCACGCCTTCCCACACGCTGCGCCATTCCAAGGGGTCAACTACCTCGATGAGCGAAGTCCCCTGGCGCCACATGGTATGAGTCCATAAGCTGTTTGCGTGTCCGCTCAGCCTCCGAGCGCGTCGAAGCCTCGGCCCTCTCCACACGGGTCTGCAGGGCGTTTAACCGCTCCTCCAATTCCTCGGCGCGCTGTCTGGCAAGACTGCCCTTCGCCCGCGCCAAATTGGCCTCCGCCTGCGCAGACTGTGCCTTGGCGAGGGCCTCATTAGCCTCCTTCCTCTCCTCCGCCAGTTGGCGCCGGAGGTCAGTCTTCTCACCCTCTAGCGCGGCCACCTTATCCGCCAGCTTGCGGCACTTGTTGTCGGCGGCCGACTTTTCCTGGACGGCGTCAGCATGTTGCGCCCGAAGTCTCTCGACTTCGGCAGACACAACTGCTGTAAGGGCCCTCGACGCCGCACGGTCTGCGAAGTCAGTCGCCTACAAGACACACATAAGACCACAGCCCCAACGAAGCTGGTAAAAAACCGAAGTCTAGCTCAACTTACCTGACTTAATGCCTCCTTTAGCCGGCGGGACACAGCGCCCGCCTCGTCCCTGACGGCAGTGAGTACCGGAATCTCACCACCGGCACTAAGAGCACTACCCTTCGCCCTAGGCACCACGGCAGCCGCCGCGGTCGCCACGGCAGGCGGAACAACAACAAGTTGGTCTTCGCCCGACCCTACAACGTATCAAAAGATTAAAAAAACTCGAGCTAACGACTTACCGACAAGATAATCATCCACGCTAATATCGGTGGCGAAGTCGGCAACGCGCTTGCCCGGCGGAGGCAACTCTCGGGCCTTCACGGCTCCCGCCGGGATAGACTTGGTACCACCGGCGGCGGCCGCCTTCACAGCCTCCGGCACCCTGCTGGACCCAGGGGCGGCCGACTTCGCCGCCAGCGTCGGTTGGCTTCCGCCGGGGGCAGCAGCCTTCGCAGTCCCCCGCGACCTCTTCGGCCTGGCCTCATGCAGCCTGACGACCGCCTGGCGCTTCTGCGTAGCTCCCTGACGATCCTTGTCCATAACTGCCGACACAACAGCAGCAATATTCCGCCCGTAAGGAAACACTCTCCAATCACGAACCATGCGAGATATAAAAAAGTCTTCGCCGGCCGCGCGGGGGATAGGAACATTCTTAGGCCACCAACCCCCGGTAACCCTCAACATCCGCGCCGAAGACTCCCGGAGCTCGGGCGAAGACATCCTTCCCCCTGGGGCCGCGCATGTCCTCATCAATTCCCTAGCAAAACCATCGGAAACCCCCAGTCCTCCCGTAGCAATACTTAGCTTCCTCTTCTTAGAGGATGGGGCGGCCGCCGGTGCGAGGTCGTCTCCAGTCTCTGCCGCCGGCTTCTTCCCGCGACGATCCACATCGTCTTGCCTGGGATAACCGCCATACGGCAGACGGTTCAACTCGAAGACCCTGTTCAAGCGGTCATTAGACCCGCGTATATCCCAACTACGCTGGCCCTCTGTCTTCGGCACGTACTGACCAACAATCCGCACCGCCCCATCCTCCGCCTCACGCACAAAGGCGGCCGGATCGCGGCTATGCAGATCCAGTGCGAAGGCGGGACTTCGCACCAGCATCCCACCACGGGAAGGCATCTGGCGAGGGCATACTTCGCCCAGCGCCCAGCCATGCGCCAAAGGCCACACCCCATACGCCACAAACTCCTCAACCAAATCGCGCCCGCTGCTCAGGTCGGCCGCGCACCGAAGGGCCCCTTCGTTTGCATCCTCCTCCGCCACTTCAAACTGCGGGTATGCTGAGTAATAATGCCAGCACATCTCAGCCATGGGGAGCCCCGGATGGTCTTCGACCGTGCCCTCCGCAACGTAGAACCAAAACTCATGCCAGTTGCCCCATTTATTGCGGGCGCAAGGAACCAACTCAACTACCTCCATCGAGGCCTTGCCGGTCTTCAGCGTAAATGTACAGGACCCAAACTGAGCAACCTTATTTCCGATCATCCTTTTCTTCCAGTGCAGGCAATAGTACTTCGCGAAGACTTCGACCGATGGCTGTCCACCGTACGAAGTCGTCGCCCAGACATATTTCGACAGAGCCACCACGACATTCGGAGTCAGCTGGTGGATCTAGACGTTAAATCTGCGCAGGACTTCTCCCACGAATCGGTGCGCAGGTAGGCGAAGACCAGCGGCAAAGAACGCCTCGAAGACAACCAACTCGCCTTTTGGCTCGGGGACCTCCTCCGTCCCCGGGACACGAGCGACTCCGCCGCCAAAGTAACCAAGCTGCTGCATATCTTGCACGCGGACGACGACATCCGCGACACACCGAAATCCACCGTGTCGCCGGCGCGCAACTCCTCCGCCGCCACAGTGTTCAGCGTCTCCTCAGACGACGCGTCGGCCGGTGGCATAGCGGCAGCAGAAGAAGAAGAGGTCGGCATCGCTACGTACCGTCGGCGGCGGCGGGCGGTCTGCTTCACACGGGCCAGATCTCCGGCGAACAAGAGCAAGGAGGGCAGACGAGCAGCAAGAGGTTTGAGAAGGCGGTTAGGGTTTTCGCGGAACGTGGAACGATAAAGTTCAAAACGCGCTGCCCCCCGTCCCCTTTTATACACAGGGCGCGGCGCTTCGGGAAACCCGCAATCTAATAGTACGGCATCAATCAACGGTCATGTCAAAAACCCCCGCGGAACCACTTCGAGCGAGGGCAGCGTCTCCGCCATCTAGCGATGTCTTCGGCACCAGGTGACTTAGTCGAACTGGTCCCTCGGAGGGCAAATGTTGGGGCGAAGGCGAAGATGCCACCCTTCGCTCGAGGCCTTCGCCGTACTCGCTGCACCAACGGTGACAAGACAACGGGCAGACTTACCCTTCGTCTCATACGCCGCCGGACGAAGACCCGCGACGAGGTCGTCTCATCCCGCGACCTCGTCCAGAGTGGAGGCCCGCGTGTGATCCGGCCCATTGTAACAGGCCCTGCGTGGTCGTTGCGCGTTGCGGGTGAAAGGGAATTAGGCTTACACCTAGTTCCTAAATAATTTTGGTGGTTGAATTGCCCAACACAAATCTTTGGACTAACTAGTTTGCCCAAGTGTATAGATTATACAGGTGTAAAAGGTTCACACTCAGCCGATAAAAAGACCAAGTTTTGGATTCAATAAAGGAGCAAAGGGGCAACCGAAGGCACCCCTGGTCTGGCGCACCGGACTGTCCGGTGTGCCACCGGACAGTGAACAGTACCTGTCCGGTGCACCAGGGGACTCAGACTCCAACTCTTCACTCTCGGGATTTCTCGGAAGCCGGCGCGCTATAATTCACCGGACTGTCCGGTGTGCACCGGACATGTCCGGTGCTCCAAGGAAGCGCGGTCTCCGGAACTCGCCAGCCTCGGGTTTGCGTGGCAGCCGCTCCGCTAAAATTCACTGGACTGTCCGGTGTGCACCGGACTGTCCGGTGTACCAGCGGAGCAACGGCTCTTTTCGGCGCCAACGGCTCCCTGCGGTGCATTTAATGCGCGCGCAGCGCGCGCAGACGTCAGACTTGCCCATACCGGTGCACCGGACATCAAACAGTACATGTCCGGTGTGCACCGGACACCCAGGCGGGCCCACAAGTCAGAAGCTCCAACGGTCAGAATCCAACGGCAGTGATGACGTGGCAGGGGCACCGGACTGTCCGGTGTGCACCGGACTGTCCGGTGCGCCATCGAGCAGACGCCTCCAGCCAACGGTCAAGTTTGGTGGTTGGGGCTATAAATACCCCAACCACCCCACCATTCATTGCATCCAAGTTTTCCACTTCTCAACTACTACAAGAGCTCTAGCATTCAATTCTAGACACACTAAAGAGATCAAATCCTCTCCAATTCCACACAAAGCCCTAGTGACTAGTGAGAGTGATTTGCCGTGTTCATTTGAGCTCTTGCGCTTGGATTGCTTCTTTTCTTTCTCACTTGTTCTTGAGATCACAACTCCATTGTAATCAAGGCAAGAGGCACCAATTGTGTGGTGGCCCTTGCGGGGAAGTTTTTGTTCCCGGTTTTGATTTGAGAAGAGAAGCTCACTCGGTCCGAGGGACCGTTTGAGAGAGGGAAGGGTTGAAAGAGACCCGGCCTTTGTGGCCTCCTCAACGGGGAGTAGGTTTGCAAGAACCGAACCTCGGTAAAACAAATCTCCGTGTCTCACTTGCTTATTCGCTTGGGATTTGTTTTGCGCCCTCTCTCTCAGACTCATTTATATTTCTAACGCTAACCCGGCTTGTAGTTGTGTTTATATTTGTAAATTTCAGTTTCGCCCTATTCACCCCCCCTCTAGGCGACTATCAATTGGTATCAGAGCCCGGTGCTTCATTAGAGCCTAACCGCTCGAAGTGATGTCGGGAGATCACGCCAAGAAGGAGATGGAGACCGGCGAAAAGCCCACTACAAGCCATGGGAGCACTTCATCGGAAGAGTCCCACACCAAGAGGAAGGAGAAGAAGAAGGACTCCTCCAAACGGAAGGAGAAAAAGGCTTCCTCTTCTCACCACCAAGAGAAGAAGGAAAAATCTTCTTCCCGCAAGCCGCATCGGAAAGGCGACAAGCATAAGAGGATGAGGAAGGTGGTCTACTACGAGACCGACACTTCATCAACTTCTACCTCCGACTCCGATGCGCCCTCCGTCACTTCTAAGCGCCAAGAGCGCAAGAAGTATAGTAAGATCCCCCTACGCTACCCTCGCATTTCCAAACATACACCTTTACTTTCCGTCCCATTAGGCAAACCACCAACTTTTGATGGTGAAGATTACGCTAGGTGGAGCGATTTAATGCGATTTCATCTAACCTCGCTCCACAAAAGCATATGGGATGTTGTTGAGTTTGGTGCGCAGGTACCATCCGTAGGGGATGAGGACTATGATGAGGATGAGGTGGCCCAAATCGAGCACTTCAACTCTCAAGCAACAACAATACTCCTCGCCTCTCTAAGTAGAGAGGAGTATAACAAAGTACAAGGGTTGAAGAGCGCCAAGGAGATTTGGGATTTACTCAAGACCGCGCATGAAGGTGATGAGCTCACCAAGATCACCAAGCGGGAAACGATTGAGGGGGAGCTCGGTCGGTTCCGGCTTCGCAAAGGGGAGGAGCCACAACACATGTACAATCGGCTCAAGACCTTGGCGAACCAAGCGCGCAACCTCGGGAGCGTAAAGTGGGATGACCACGAGGTGGTTAAGGTTATTCTAAGATCACTTATTTTCCTTAACCCTACTCAAGTTCAATTAATCCATGGTAATCCTAGATATACCAAAATGACCCCCGAGGAAGTTATCGGAAATTTTGTGAGTTTTGAATGCATGATCGAAGGCTCGAGGAAGATCAACGAGCTTGATGATGCCACCACATCCGAAGCTCAACCCGTTGCATTCAAAGCAACGGAGGAGAAGAAGGAGGAGTCTACACCAAGTCGACAACCAATCGACGCCTCCAAGCTTGACAATGAGGAGATGGCGCTCGTCATCAAGAGCTTCCGCCAAATCCTCAAACAACGGAGGGGGAAAGACTACAAGTCCCGCTCCAAGAAGGTTTGCTACAAATGTGGTAAGCCCGGTCATTTTATTGCTAAATGTCCTATATCTAGTGACAGTGACCGAGGCGACGACAAGAAGGGGAGAAGAAAGGAGAAGAAGAGGTACTACAAGAAGAAGGGCGGCGATGCCCATGTTTGTCGGGAATGGGATTCCGACGAGAGCGCAAGCGACTCCTCCGACGACGAGGACGCCGCCAACATCGCCGTCACCAAGGGACTCCTCTTCCCCAACGTCGGCCACAAGTGCCTCATGGCAAAGGACGGCAAAAAGAAGGTTAAATCTAAATCCTCCACTAAATATGAATCCTCTAGTGATGACAATGCTAGTGATGAGGAAGATAATTTGCGTTCCCTTTTTGCCAACCTTAACATAGCTCAAAAGGAAAAATTGAATGAATTGGTTAGTGCTATTCATGAAAAGGATGACCTTTTGGATTCCCAAGAGGATTGTCTAATTAAAGAAAACAAAAAACATGTTAAGGTTAAAAAGGCTTATGCTCTTGAAATTGAGAAATGTGAAAAATTATCTAGTGAGCTAAGCACTTGTCGTGAGATGATTGACAACCTTAGAAATGAAAATGCTATCTTAAATGCTAAGGTTGATTCACATGTTTGTAATGTTTCAATTCCCAATCTTAGAGATGATGATGTTGACTTGCTTGCTAAGATTGATGAATTGAATGTATCTCTTGCTAGCCTTAGATTAGAGAATGAAAATTTAATTGCTAAGGCTAAAGATTTTGATGTTTGCAATTCTACTATTTCCGACCTTAGAACTAAAAATGACATATTACAAGCTAAGGTTGTAGAATTAAAATCTTGCAAACCCTCTACATCTATTGTTGAGCATGTATCTATTTGTACTAGATGTAGAAATGTTGATATTGATGCTATTCATGATCATATGGCTTTAATTAAGCAACAAAATGATCATATAGCAAAACTAGATGCTAAAATTGCCGAGCACAACCTAGAGAATGAGAAATTTAAATTTGCTCGTAGCATGCTTTATAATGGGAGACGCCCTGGCATTAAGGATGGCATTGGCTTCCAAAGGGGAGACAATGTCAAACTTAATGCCCCTCCTAAAAATTTGTCTAACTTTGTTAAGGGCAAGGCTCCCATGCCTCAGGATAACGAGGGTTACATTTTATACCCTGCCGGTTATCCCGAGAGCAAAATTAGGAGAATTCACTCTAGGAAGTCTCACTCTGGCCCTAATCATGCTTTTATGTATAAGGGTGAGACATCTAGCTCTAGGCAACCAACCCGTGCCAAGTTGCCTAGAAAGAAAACTCCTAATGCATCAAATGATCATGCTATTTCATTTAAAACTTTTGATGCTTCTTATGTGCTTACAAGCAAATCCGGCAAGGTAGTTGCCAAATTTGTTGGGGGCAAACACAAGGGATCAAAGACTTGTGTTTGGATACCCAAAGTTCTTGTATCTAATGCCAAAGGACCCAAAACAGTTTGGGTACCTAAAGTCAAGAACTAAATCTGTTTTGTAGGTTTATGCATCCGGGGGCTCAAGTTGGATACTCGACAGCGGGTGCACAAACCACATGACCGGGGAGAAAAGGATGTTCTCCTCATATGAGAAAAACCAAGATCCCCAACGAGCTATCACATTCGGGGATGGAAATCAAGGTTTGGTCAAAGGACTTGGTAAAATTGCTATATCTCCTGACCATTCTATTTCCAATGTTTTTCTTGTTGATTCTTTAGATTACAACTTGCTTTCTGTTTCACAATTATGTCAAATGGGCTACAACTGTCTTTTTACTGATGTAGGTGTCACTGTCTTTAGAAGAAATGATGATTCAATAGCATTTAAGGGTGTGTTAGAGGGTCAGCTATACCTAGTAGATTTTGATAGAGCTGAGCTCGACACATGCTTAATTGCTAAGACTAACATGGGTTGGCTCTGGCACCGCCGACTAGCCCATGTTGGGATGAAGAATCTTCATAAGCTTCTAAAGGGAGAGCACATTTTAGGATTAACAAATGTTCATTTTGAGAAAGACAGGATTTGTAGCGCATGCCAGGCGGGGAAGCAAGTTGGAGTCCATCATCCACACAAGAACATCATGACGACCGACAGGCCGCTTGAGCTACTCCACATGGATCTATTCGGCCCGATTGCTTACATAAGCATCGGCGGGAGTAAGTATTGTCTTGTAATAGTGGATGATTATTCTCGCTTCACTTGGGTATTCTTTTTACAGGAAAAATCTCAAACCCAAGAGACCTTAAAGGGATTCTTGAGACGAGCTCAAAATGAGTTCGGCTTAAGGATCAAGAAAATAAGAAGCGACAACGGGACGGAGTTCAAGAACTCTCAAATTGAAGGCTTCCTTGAGGAGGAGGGCATCAAGCATGAATTCTCCTCCCCCTACACGCCACAACAAAATGGTGTAGTGGAGAGGAAGAATCGAACTCTATTGGACATGGCAAGAACCATGCTTGATGAGTACAAGACACCGGACCGGTTTTGGGCCGAAGCGGTCAACACCGCCTGCTACGCCATCAACCGGTTATATCTTCACCGAATCCTCAAGAAGACATCATATGAACTCCTAACCGGTAAAAAGCCCAACATTTCATATTTTAGAGTTTTTGGTAGCAAATGCTTTATTCTTGTTAAAAGAGGTAGAAAATCTAAATTTGCTCCTAAAACTGTAGAAGGTTTTTTACTAGGTTATGACTCAAACACAAGGGCATATAGGGTCTTTAACAAGTCCACTGGACTAGTTGAAGTCTCATGTGACGTTGTGTTTGATGAAACTAACGGCTCTCAAGTAGAGCAAGTTGATCTTGATGAGATAGGTAATGAAGAGGCTCCATGCATCGCGCTAAGGAACATGTCCATTGGGGATGTGTGTCCTAAGGAATCCGAAGAGCCTCCAAATGCACAAGATCAACCATCCTCCTCCATGCAAGCATCTCCACCAACTCAAAATGAGGATGAGGCTCAAGTTGATGAAGGGCAAAATCAAGAAGATGAGCCACCTCAAGATAATAGCAATGATCAAGGGGGAGATGAAAATAATCAAGAAAAGGAGGATGAGGAAGAACCAAGACTGCCACACCCAAGAGTCCATCAAGCAATACAACGAGATCACCCCGTCGACACCATCCTCGGCGACATTCATAAGGGGGTAACCACTCGATCTCGTGTTGCACATTTTTGTGAACATTACTCTTTTGTTTCCTCTATTGAGCCACACAGGGTAGAGGAAGCACTTCAAGATTCGGATTGGGTGATGGCAATGCAAGAGGAGCTCAACAATTTCACAAGGAATGAGGTATGGCATTTAGTTCCACGTCCTAACCAAAATGTTGTAGGAACCAAATGGGTCTTCCGCAACAAGCAAGATGAGCATGGTGTGGTGACAAGGAACAAAGCTCGACTCGTGGCCAAAGGGTATTCACAAGTCGAAGGTTTGGATTTCGGTGAAACCTATGCACCCGTAGCTAGGCTATAGTCAATTCGAATATTATTAGCCTATGCTACTTACCATGGCTTTAAGCTTTATCAAATGGACGTGAAAAGTGCCTTCCTCAACGGACCAATCAAGGAAGAGGTCTATGTTGAGCAACCTCCCGGCTTTGAAGACAGTGAGTATCCTAACCATGTTTATAGGCTCTCTAAGGCGCTTTACGGGCTCAAGCAAGCCCCAAGAGCATGGTATGAATGCCTAAGAGATTTCCTTATTGCTAATGGCTTCAAAGTCGGCAAGGCCGATCCTACACTCTTTACTAAAACTCTTGAAAATGACTTGTTTGTATGCCAAATTTATGTTGATGATATTATATTTGGGTCTACTAACGAGTCTACATGTGAAGAGTTTAGTAGGATCATGACACAGAAATTCGAGATGTCGATGATGGGGGAGTTGAAGTATTTTCTAGGATTCCAAGTCAAGCAACTCCAAGAGGGCACCTTCATTAGCCAAACGAAGTACACTCAAGACATTCTAACCAAGTTTGGGATGAAGGATGCCAAACCCATCAAGACACCCATGGGAACAAATGGGCATCTCGACCTCGACACGAGAGGTAAGTCCGTGGATCAAAAGGTATACCGGTCGATGATTGGTTCATTGCTTTATTTATGTGCATCTCGACCGGACATTATGCTTTCCGTTTGCATGTGTGCAAGATTCCAATCCGACCCTAAGGAATCACACCTTACGGCCATAAAACGAATCTTGAGATATTTGGCTTATACACCTAAGTTTGGGCTTTGGTACCCTCGGGGATCCACATTTGATTTGATTGGTTATTCGGATGCCGATTGGGCGGGGTGTAAAATCAATAGGAAGAGCACATCGGGGACTTGCCAGTTCTTGGGAAGATCCTTGGTGTCTTGGGCTTCAAAGAAGCAAAATTCGGTCGCTCTTTCCACCGCCGAAGCCGAGTACATTGCCGCAGGTCATTGTTGCGCGCAATTGCTTTGGATGAGGCAAACCCTGCGGGACTACGGTTACAAATTAACCAAAGTCCCTTTGCTATGTGATAATGAGAGTGCAATCAAAATGGCCGACAATCCCGTCGAGCATAGCCGCACTAAGCACATAGCCATTCGGTATCATTTTCTTAGGGATCACCAACAAAAGGGGGATATCGAGATTTCTTACATTAACACTAAAGATCAATTAGCCGATATCTTTACCAAGCCACTTGATGAACAATCGTTTACCAGACTTAGGCATGAGCTCAATATTCTTGATTCTAGAAATTTCTTTTGCTAGCTTGCACACATAGCTCATTTGAATACCTTTGATCATGTCTCTTTCATATGCTATGACTAATGCGTTTTCAAGTCTATTTTAAACCAAGTCATAGGCACATTGAAAGGGAATTAGAGTCTTCGGCGAAGACAAAGGCTTCCACTCCGTAACTCATACTTCGCCATCACTCCAAGCAACTCTCTATTCTTTGGGGAGAAATGAGCATCAAAGAAAAGGACTTCGTCTTTGGGAGAGAGCAAAAAGCCCCAAGCAAAAGGACCGGACTTCGTCTTTGGTATAATCTTAACTCATTTCCTTATGACCAAAGAGGAAGATAGTTCTTAGAGGGCTCTAATGATTCCGTTTTTGGCGATTCATGCCAAAAAGGGGGAGAAATGAGCCCAAAGCAAAAGGACCGCACCACCACCTAATTCAAAAACTTAGTGCTTTCCAAAAGTATTTATCATTTGGTATCCTATTGTGTTCAAAAGGGGGAGAAAGTAGTATTTCAAAAATGGTATATCAAAACCCTCTTGAACACTAAGAGGTGGATCTCTTTAAGGGGGAGTTTTGTTAAGTCAAAAGAAAAGCATTTGAAACAGGGGGAGAAAATTTCAAATCTTGAAAATGCTTTACAAACTCTTATTCATTTACCTTTGACTATTTGCAAAATATCTTTGAATTGGATTTACAAAAAGAATTTGCAAAAACAAAACATGTGGTGCAAACGTGGTCCAAAATATTACATAAGAAAGAAACATTCCATGCATATCTTGTAAGTAGTTATATTGGCTAAATTCCAAGCAACCTTTACACTTACATTATGCAAACTAGTTCAATTATGCACATCTCTGTTTGCTTTGGTTTGTGTTGGCATCAATCACCAAAAAGGGGGAGATTGAAAGGGAATTAGGCTTACACCTAGTTCCTAAATAATTTTGGTGGTTGAATTGCCCAACACAAATCTTTGGACTAACTAGTTTGCCCAAGTGTATAGATTATACAGGTGTAAAAGGTTCACACTCAGCCGATAAAAAGACCAAGTTTTGGATTCAATAAAGGAGCAAAGGGGCAACCGAAGGCACCCCTGGTCTGGCGCACCGGACTGTCCGGTGTGCCACCGGACAGTGAACAGTACCTGTCCGGTGCACCAGGGGACTCAGACTCCAACTCTTCACTCTCGGGATTTCTCGGAAGCCGGCGCGCTATAATTCACCGGACTGTCCGGTGTGCACCGGACATGTCCGGTGCTCCAAGGAAGCGCGGTCTCCGGAACTCGCCAGCCTCGGGTTTGCGTGGCAGCCGCTCCGCTAAAATTCACTGGACTGTCCGGTGTGCACCGGACTGTCCGGTGTACCAGCGGAGCAACGACTCTTTTCGGCGCCAACGGCTCCCTGCGGTGCATTTAATGCGCGCGCAGCGCGCGCAGACGTCAGACTTGCCCATACCGGTGCACCGGACATCAAACAGTACATGTCCGGTGTGCACCGGACACCCAGGCGGGCCCACAAGTCAGAAGCTCCAACGGTCAGAATCCAACGGCAGTGATGACGTGGCAGGGGCACCGGACTGTCCGGTGTGCACCGGACTGTCCGGTGCGCCATCGAGCAGACGCCTCCAGCCAACGGTCAAGTTTGGTGGTTGGGGCTATAAATACCCCAACCACCCCACCATTCATTGCATCCAAGTTTTCCACTTCTCAACTACTACAAGAGCTCTAGCATTCAATTCTAGACACACTAAAGAGATCAAATCCTCTCCAATTCCACACAAAGCCCTAGTGACTAGTGAGAGTGATTTGCCGTGTTCATTTGAGCTCTTGCGCTTGGATTGCTTCTTTTCTTTCTCACTTGTTCTTGAGATCACAACTCCATTGTAATCAAGGCAAGAGGCACCAATTGTGTGGTGGCCCTTGCGGGGAAGTTTTTGTTCCCGGTTTTGATTTGAGAAGAGAAGCTCACTCGGTCCGAGGGACCGTTTGAGAGAGGGAAGGGTTGAAAGAGACCCGGCCTTTGTGGCCTCCTCAACGGGGAGTAGGTTTGCAAGAACCGAACCTCGGTAAAACAAATCTCCGTGTCTCACTTGCTTATTCGCTTGGGATTTGTTTTGCGCCCTCTCTCTCGGACTCATTTATATTTCTAACGCTAACCCGGCTTGTAGTTGTGTTTATATTTGTAAATTTCAGTTTCGCCCTATTCACCCCCCCTCTAGGCGACTATCAGCGGGCCTAATTTGTAAAGGCCTCCCTGTAATTACGGTCTGTAACCCCGCTTTATGGGAATATTCCGGGGATAACCTAGGTGTCTCAGGGCACATGCGTCCTTAACACGGGACGCTGGGCACCCGGATACCTATAAATACCCCCGCATAGTGCCCTTGAGAGGGTAGATTAACAGAACTATTGCCATCTCGTGCGAAAACCCTGTTTACGTCACCTCACACCCCCGTTGGATCACCTTGCACCAGAGAGCAAGTTCCAACAGTATGACTGTTAAACCTAACAAGCAACTATGCACCAGGGGAATCTTTGTAAAGGTAATGTAGTGTATCCCTAGCCGTTCACCTCGGTAGTGAAGATCGGGTCTTGCAAACCCATGCTGGAAAGGGATCACGACTTGTGGGTAAAATGTGCAACCTCTGTAGAGTGTGTAGAAACTGGTATATCAGCCATGCTCAAGGTTAAGACCAGCCTTGAGATCCTCTTTGATTAGAAGAACTTTGGATACTTTTACGATAATGGTAACTGGTGATAATCGTATCTGTGGTTTCTGGTATTTACTCTTGGAGGGAGTACTTTTGGGTAATAACTGGGTTTATCACTAAAACTTGGCTTACTACTAGTAATAAATATCTGGCAAACTAAAGCAACTGCTTTAACCTTAACCCCACATACAACTAATACACTTTAGCCAAATAGGACATTTGTTGAGTACGTTGATGTGTACTCACCCTTGCTTTAACCCCCCCAACCCCAGGTTGTCCCCATTGCAATCAGTGCTCAGGTGGAGATGAAGGCAACATGGAGGACTTTGAAGAGTTTTAGGACTACGATGAGTTCTAATCATGTTTAGTGGCAAACCCCCAGTCAGCTGCCTGTGAAGGCCTTATCCTCTATGTTTCGTATTCCACACTTTGATTATGTCGATGATTATGTGAAGTTAATGACTCTGTGGATGTCTTGGGCATCTTGATGTAATAAAGTACTATTTCCACTATTATTTTGAGCAATGCGTGATGATGTCCAACTATGTAATCGTTGTGTACGTGAGTTTCTGATCCTAGCACATACATGGTTCGCATTCGGTTTTCCTTCTAAAAATGGGTGTGACAAAACCGGCCCGACACTAAAATATTTTGTGTCGTGTCGTACCTGGGCCATGCTTTTTCGTGCTTCGGGCCAGCCCATCAGACCCCACCCAAATGTACGCCTATAACCAACGTCGAGGAAACCTGATACCTCTTCGGTTGTGTCTTTTTGGTAAAGAGCCCCTAACCTTTTCCAATATAAAACCCATAGTCCATAAATTTTATTAATCTGGGTTTGTGACATTCAGTTTTGGAAGGCAAATCGAATGCGAACCATGTACATGCCACGATCCAAGTCACGTACACAACGATTATATAAATATCACATCATCGCAAAATGCTCGAGTAATAACAAAGAGTAGGTAATATTATTATATACCAGAGTCATAGACATCATATAGTTCAAATTAGCCAAGTGGAACATGAACTAAATTAAAGGGGCCTTCCATAGGCATCTAATTGGGAGATCGCTACCCTAGCCTTCAAACTCGTCGAAGTCCTAGAACTCTTGGAGATCCGCTTCAACTCCTTCTCTTGTGCAGTGGTTGTATCGATGGCAACCTAGTGTTTATGTGAAAGCAAGGGTGAGTTCACAACATACTCAACAAGTGCTATATTTGGCTAATGCAGACTAGCTTTATGTAGAGTTAGGCTAATACTATGTTGCTTTTTAGTTCATCAGGTATTTATTATTAATATAAGCCAAGTTTTAGCATTCATCTCGAGATTATCAACCCATGTCCTCCTCGATGAACAACAATATCATAATCATAATCATAATCATAGTATCTCTAATCAAAGAGGATCCCAAGGACGCTCTTAACCGTGAGCACGACTAATATACCGATTTTGATTTGCCCTCTACCAAGGTTGCACACTTTACCTATGAGTCGTGATTCCTATTGCCTTAGGTTGTATAGACCCTTAAATACTTCTAAAGTGAGTCCAAAAGGTTTCACCATGTAGCATTTACAAAGATTCCCCAAAGTTATAGCCACCCATTAGGTTTTTCAAGTTCATAAGCACAGTACTCCTCTCTAAGGGTGTGACTAACAAAAACCAAATGAATAAACCTTAGTAATCAGCCTATCGAGGACTAGGCCCCAGACCCCATTGACGACATGATGGCGAATCAAATTACATCTCAGGTTCCTCTAATTAATAAGCTTAGGGCATCCCATACCACCCTCATGGCTGCACTATTTTCTTGAGTTGTCACTCAGAAGCAGTCCTTATGGAGAAGGCTCGAGATACCGCCCAAGCCTCCTTACGGTGAAGCACTTGGGAGACCACCAAAGCCTCCACAATTCCACAAGTTCAAATACAAAGTATGAAATATTGTATCACAATATGTATCTTATCATGTTCATTGATTAAGTTCAAGTGCTAGCTTGAAAGCTAAACATCACAGCCCATTCCTAAAAAGGTAAACAAGGATAGGAAAAATAGAAAACTAGTCATCCTTAGGTTGATCATGTTGTGTAGGAAAGTAAGTTGCCTTTGTCCACTTGTAGTTCAGGGTCTTCACCGCACCTCCTTCACGAACCACAAACGGCTCATTGTCTATGTGATACAAACATGCATTTAATATACTAGAAAAATAGAAGAAAAATACACTGAGCATATGCAACAGAGCAACTCATGATTAGGAAAAGGCTCTACAATAATTGTGGATCTAATAGGCTTTAGATGATTTAATGTGCATACTTCCTTTTTGGTGTGTTGGTTATGAACTAAAAGTAAAACACATTCCCTTCTTCCATTTGTAAAAGTAAACCTTACATTTGTTTGAGTTAATTTCATCCTACCCAAGGGACATATCTTGTCCACTTTAGCATTTAATTAGCTTTTAATAATTTTACTCATTATTATAGGTCTACAGTTCAAGAATCATTAAGAAAGGAGTTAATATGTTATTGTTTTGATCAAACTAAGATTCTCTAGGGATTTATATTACTAAATGAGATCATGAGCATCAAAGTTGTCCTTGCTTCCATTTATATTAATTAGATGGCATGATAAAATCCTTACTCTAAATTTCATTAAAAGCTAGTTTAATTATTTTAGTTAAACCTATACTTTACTATTTACTCACAGGTCATGATAAAATAACACTGTTAATATGTAGGTAAGTTAATTATAAGGCTAATGCAACTTGAACCAAATCATTTGGACTTTATAAACAAAATTTATGCATTTTCTATGTTTTTGGGACTAAAATATAATTAAATATAGCTTTATGGGCCTTTTTAAAAGTCTAGGTACTTTTTAACTTGATTCCATGGGCTCCACGCAAACGGATGGACGGCATGTTGATTCAGCAATACCGCAGGGTCTCTTTAGAAAACAAATCCCTATGTGAAGGGGTATTAGAGAATCTTTGACGTTACATTGGGGCAGACGGTTGTCATTAGATCTAGGCTCAGGATCGCTAGAAATTGCCCGATTTGAGATCTGTGTTTTGGATTTAAAGGGCTCAGCGAAGGGGTGTCGGGCTTTAGAGCCCATTGGATTATAGATCTACGATCCTGATTAGATCTAGGCTACTTGAATTCGAGCCAAAAGATGAGGAGTCAATGGTAGAGATCAGGTGATTGGGGCTGGTTTGCCTTCCTCGGTTGGGTGGCGCAACACCGCTCACGAGACGCTACAGGGCTTCGCCGGCACGTGACAAGAGGATGTTTCCCCTAGGGTTCTAGGCTAGAGGAATGGCTTGGTGAACTCAGGACAACTTTTTGGTCTCAAGAAAGGGGCTTGGTGTGGACAGTGATGGCCGAAGGAGGGTTCATTGTGGCCCATGATCTGGCAGCACATCTCGCTACTCTAGTGAGCAACTATGGCCATGAGGGAGGCTAAATCGGCACTCCGAAGCGAAGGACTAGTGAGGTGACTAGAGGGGAGTGAATGGGAGACACTAAAAAATTCTCTGCACGAGAACACTGTGACTTGATTCCCGAATCCAATGCAACTTCTACGGACACCAAAAAAACTCCACAAAAGAACAGCTCAACCATAGATCGATTGGGTGCCCCTACAAGTTCTAGAGAAGAATATATTCTCAATGGGACATAAAAGACTTGATTTAAACCAAAATTTTCACAAGAAACTCCAAACAAGACTCTAAAGGTCCAATAAAAATTTGGGGTCAAAGTCCAAAAAATCACCTAGGAGCAGTGTCGCATGAAAAAAATTCTAGAATGGCTTCAAATTTTTCAGGCAGCAAGAGTTAAGGGAGTAGAAGATATTCTAGAAGTTTGAGCAATAGGGGATGAAAATAATTGCCTGGCAGTGCCGAACTTGAGAGTGGCAGCGCCATGTAGGAAAATCTTCACAGATTCTCCTCAAACTTTGCAAGCAGTTTGCGCAGAGGGAAATAAGTCTGATCGTGAAGTATGAACGCGAGCAACTCAAAAATCTATGCGCAGATTCAAAATCCCGGGAGTGGTGGGGTTTTGTTGGGGTTTTCACAAAACGAACTCGAAGGGGAATCATCTCGGATCACGGCCAAGAACTGCACCACATGGGCGTACGTAGTGATCCAAAGAGTTTATGTCTCCACGAATATAACTATGGATTCTGGTATTTCCTCTTGGAGGGAGTAGTTTTTGGGTTAATAACTTGGGGTTATTGCTAAAACTTGGCTCTGTACAAGTAATAAATACCTGACCAATTAAAAGTAACTGCTTTAAGCTTCACCCCACATACAGCTAGTCCACTTTGGCCAAACGGGACATTTGCTAAGTACGTTGATGTGTACTCACCCTTGCTTAAAACACCAAACACCAGGTTGTCCCCATTGCAACCATTGCTTAGGAGAAGATGAAGGCAACGTGGTGTACTTTCAGGAGTTTCAGGACATCGATGAGTTCTAGAATAGATTAGCAGTGAACCCCCAGTCAACTACCTGTGAAGGCCTTATGGTACTACGTTTTGTTTAGCACTTTGATTATGGTTTAAGTTAATGACTTTGTGGATGCTTCAGACATCATGATGTAATAAAGTACTTATTTCCGCTATTTTTTAAGCATTGTGTGATGATGTCCAATTATGTAATCGCTATGTACGTGAATTTCTGATCCTAGCACGTACATGATTCGCATTCGGTTTGCCTTCTAAAATTGGGTGTGACATCTCGTCTGCGTGCACCCCTGTTCACCCCGTCGATGTCGATCTCCGCAGAGAGAACCGAGAGGAAGAGATTTGTCGTCGCGGGCCTCCAATACTGCCACCATTGTTGCTCGCCTTCACCAGTGCCCAGGCATCAAAGGGTGGTGGATGAGCCTCGTCTGCATGTGAAGAGCATGCACGCATAGTCGCGGAGCTCTTGAAGTCGGCCAATCACAGGCAATTTCTCACCAGAGCGGTTCTCCATCGTGGAGCCACAAATCCATCATGGAGGGGAGTCACCTCTGCACGTATACCGATAAGCCAATCCCTCAAGTGTTCATAGTCCTTCCCTATATCTTCCACACGCGTCCACAAATGGTTTGGAGCACTGTGGCACTAGCTCATTTGTTCACCGGGGCAAGCGCCACTGTGAATCCACCTGTCACCGTGGACAACCCTCACGCCTGACTTGACTGTTGGCGAGTCTGCCACACACATGATCGTCATGTGCCTCGCTTTGTGTGTCTTTGTTTTGTGCTGAGTGAAGGAAACAGGTGACACCTAAGAGGGGGTGAATTAGGACTTCTAAAACTTTCTCTAAACTATGCCACAAATAAATCCCTAGAGCAAAACCTATGCAAAATAATCAAACTAGAATGTGCAAACTAGGTTTTTTCTAAGTGTTGATATCTCTACCGCAATGGCTAAGTTTAATCCTAAACAATATAGGTATGAAAACAAGATTGAAACTTAATTGTTAATGTAAATGCGAAAGCTAAAGAACAAGGTAGAGATGCAAACTCTCGTGGATGACACCGGTATTTTTACCAAGGTATCCGGAACCACGCAAGGTCCCCACTAATCCTCGTTGGTGCCCCTACACAAAGGGAAGCCCACGCGAGGGCCAAGCACCTCGGTCGAGTAACTCTATTGAGAGCTGCGGGTCTTCTCCACGCGCAAGTGGTGCTCCGCTTTCGGCTCCTCTCAGATGCTCCCTGTCGTCTCCACTATCGAGCTTCCGTCCAAAAACGCCTCGGGCCTCGTTCCCTCCGGTACACGGTGGCGGCCGTGACACAAACGCGGTTGTCATGGTATCGCAAGACTCGCCCCACTATGTACAATTACAACGGCTCGCGCAAGAGCCGAGGGGTTGTGTGGTTTATCTAAACTCACTCAACTAACTAGGGTTCACCTAGAGCAAGCGCTAAAGCGGTCTAACTAACCTAAGCACTTCGCAAAGCACCTACGCTAATCACCGAGTGATTCTATTAAGCACTTGGGTGTATGAGCACTTGGGAATATCTACTATATGCCTTGGTATGTTGCTTGGGATCCCACACATTGAAATGGCCGGTTGGGGTGTATTTATAGCACCCAACACAAAACTAGTCATTGGTGAAAAGTTGTGCTCTCTGCTGCACATCGGACAGTCCGGTGGTGCACCGCACAGTGTGTTGTTCACTATTCGGTGCGCCTACCATTGGTCTGACACTGCAGCCGACCATTGGCGCACAGGCTTTTTACACCGGACACTCCGGACTTCACACCGAATAGTCCGGTGGTCTTCTCTCCACAGTGTCACCTAGAACTAGTCGTTGGGGCTACTGTTCCCTGGTGCACTGAACAGTCCGGCGTGTGGCACTGGATAGTCCGATGCTCCAGACCAGACAGTCCGCAGGCAACATTTCCTTTGTTTCTTGGACTTCACTTGATCTTCATAATATCTTCTTTTGAGGTGTTGCTTTCCTCAATGTCTTGGTCCAAGTAACTTTAGCATCCTGTGAACTACAATCATAAACACTAGCAAATTCATTAGTCCACAGGTTATGTTGATCATCAAACACCAAAATCTATTTAGCCAAATGTCTCAGGGTCCATTTTCCTTACACTGAGTGTAACACCCCGTCGAATCCCTGGACTGGTGGTACTTACTCCTGGCAGCTCTCTAGGATTATATATTGTCCCCGCAGACCAACACGGGTCTTTTGTGCACACTTTGTCCTCACTCATGCGCACCCGAGAAAACATTCTGGTCGGTCACCCATCCCAAATTGCTCCAAGCTAAGCACACTTAACTTGGAGGTTCTTTCGAGATAGGCTTCCGAAAAAGAAGATGCACCTTATTGGTATGGATACTCCATTAATTCTATTAAGCCTTGGACCAGGATATCACCATCCCAGGGGATAGAATATCACACTGAGTTTGGTGCACTAGAGCGTCGGGGTGCATGTACCGGTGATGGCGCCACCGTGCGCTAGGTGGACGCTGCCTCTGTTCATCGGTGGAGGTGACGGAGGTGGGGCGTGGAGTGCTGGTCATTGATGGTAGGATGGATGGACATGATTAGATCAAGAGCGTACCCCTTCAGGGATTTGCAATTTGGACGATCCTAGTTGAATAGCGGTTCAATAAAAATCTAACCGTGGATCTTCGATCGGATGAGCGTTAATGCATATTGGTTCACTGGATGGTAGATCTAATCTGGGCCCTCGATGTTGAATCCAACGGCCAGAAACAACCGATACCCCTTTGGTCGATCCATTTTGCAAAAAGAGCCCCTCAACTTTATTATATTTAACCCGCCGTCCACTACAAGTTCTAGTTTCACCACAAATAGGTCCTTTTCTTTACGAATTTAACCCCAAAGAGTCTACAAATATGGGTCGCAGTCCATTAAGTTTGAGGAAATTATAAAATAAATATAGGAATTGATTTTTAGGCATAAAAATAATCCTAACAACCTTAGAAAATTCATACCTTCCACATTTTAACTTCGATTTTAGTGGTTCTCGAACCTATGGTTTCATAGTGACTCATAGAATATTATTGCACAGTTTGTTTTCATGTTTGGTGTAATGTTATTTTCGTGTATTCCTTGTCTACCTATATGTATTGCTGCGATTAGAAGCGGGGTTACAAAGGACCTGAAGCCCAACTTGGAGAATTACCTGAAGTTGCACAAAAAAGGCAAGTTGTGTCCTTGATCACTATCTTTACCTAATAATGTTTCTGATAATACCATGACATGCTTAGGTTAACTTGATGGGACCTAACACGTTACCTAGTTTTGTTTACTACACACCTTGAAAACAAATGAATTATTGGGTAGTCTTGCTAGTGCTCTACCTAGTTTTGGATTAATGCTACTTATGATTCATGCTCATGTTCCATTATATTTTATTATTGTTGGTTACTTATGCATGATAAGATCATATTGTATAATTGGAACATGGAGCGAACACTTGAGACAACATTACAACCACAATGACTATATGGCTCTGGTCTTGGCTGATTAATTAGGAAAGCTAGTGTGGGATAATCCTTTCCCGAAATAGACAAGCGGAGAGGCGTCGCTGCAGAGTGTAGTGTTGGCTGTAATTACTGCGATGGGGTTACTGACCTTGGAAAAGGCCTATGCTTCCTTCATCCTGAATTGTAGCGAGTTTTCTCATGCTAGTGGAACTTTGTAAAGGCCTCGTAGCGTCCCTATGCCACCACACCTCGGTAGTGTGGTATTGTGCTGGTCGGCACTAGCATGGTTGGGAGCAAAGTTCTCTGAACTTTTACGAGACTTGTGGGTAAAGATGTGCCACCTCTGCATAGTGTAAAACTGATATATCAGTCGTGCTCACGGTCATGAGCGGCTCGGACCCTCACATGAGTAACTTATGGAATCAAACCTAATCTGACATTCACATTGCATTGTGGGATTTATTATTCATGATGATCAATTATTTAATTTGGTTGGTATCTACTTATACTTAGTAACTGCTAATAAAATTTTGACCAACTTATTAAAAGCAATGCTCAGCCTTAATCATTCTCCTTGGTAAGCCTCACACTTCACATGAGACCCCACTGTAAGTGAGCTCATGCACATTATTCCCCACAATTTGTTGATCGATGAACGTATGTGAGCTCACTCTTGCTAAACTCACACTAGGTCAAGAACATGTACTGCTAGAGGAACATGAAGAAAGCTACGATGAGTTTGTTGAGGTCTAGACCGTCGTCTCCCAGTTAACTATGGTTGTGGAGGATCGTTGTCGTCATATGATGTAATTATTTAGCTATTTTCTATAGAACCTCTATTATATAATAAAGATGTGTCATTGATTTATGTACCATGAGTCATCATATGTGTGAGACTTGATCCTATCACACATTTGAGACGCGCCCGGGTTTGCTCTTAAACCTGGGTGTGACAAGTGGTATCAGAGCATTGTTGACTGTAGGACGTAACCTAGATAAAACTGGTCAAACCCTTGCCTACTTACCTTGCTACTCTGATTCTTTCTAAACTTTCCTTAATCTTTTCTCATCTATTGCTGCTTTACTCTGACTATTCTTATCTTTTCTCTTTTAAAGACAAAAGAGGATTGCACACTCTAGAATCGTATACCCAAATCACCCCTAAGAAATAAGAGCCCTAATCATAAGCATAAAAACTATTTTGTAGGTATCTATACACTTGAATGATTGTCCTTATGATACCTATTTGATTTGGTTCTTTGATTGGGTGTAATGAGTTGTGGAGTAATGTCCACGATTACATCTATATACATGCATATTTAAATCAACTTAAATAAAAAAGAAAGGATAACTAATCAACTTAAACTATTACCCAGTTTTAGAAGGCAAACCGAATGCGAACCATGTACGTGCCAGGATCAGCAATTCACGTACACAATAGTTACATAACTGGACATCATCACACACTGCTCAAATAATAACATAAAAGGGGAATAATAGTCGATTACATCATATGTCTGAGACATCCACATAGTCTTTACAATAATCAAAGTGCGGAAAAGAAACGTAGATACACGCGGCCTTCACAGGCAGCTGACTGGGGGTTGTCGCTAACCCACGCATAGAACTCGTCGTAATCTTGGAACTCCTGGAGGTCTCCTTCCACGGCTTCATCTTCTCCTGAGCAGTGGTTGCAATGCTGACAACCTGGGGGGGTTTGGTGTGTAGAGCAAGGGTGAGTACACATCAACATACTCAGCAAGTATCCTGTTTGGCTGTAGTGGACTAGCTTTATGTGGGGGTAAGCAAGCAGTTGCTTTTAGTTGGTCAGATTATTATTACTAGTAGAGAAAGCCATGTTTTAGAATTAACCCACGTTATTAACCCAAACGTACTCCTTTCCAAACGGAAAGAGTACCACTTACCATTACCAGAGTCAATACCAAAAACCATCAATCTCATTGCCACCTGTAATCCGAACATCTCTGATCAAGTACCACACTAATCAATGGAGCTCCCTTGGCCGCTCATAACCGCGAGCACGGCTGATATATCAGTTTTCATACACTCTGCAGAGGTTGCGCACTTTACCCACAAGTCGTGATTCCCTTTATGCCCGGAGATCATGACTCTCCATTGATCACTACCAAGGTGACCCAGCAGGGTATCACTATGTAGCCTTTACAAAGATTCCTCGGGGCTGTAGCCACCTGTTAGGTTTCCTATATGCACCACACTCCTCCTCAAGGGGCGAACCAACTTGGCAGAGCGAGCCGCATACACCGAGCCCCATTAACGGCACGACGGCTAAGTGAACTACACCCCGGTTGCTCTAATTATTCAGCTAAGGGCGTCCCACTCCACCCTCATGGTTGCACTGTTTTCCCGGGCGGTCATCCAACGAATAGGTCCTTACGGAGAGGCACTCGAGAAATCGCTCGAGCCCCCTTGAATGCCACAGGTATAACATTATAATAAAGGAGGGAAACAACGTATCATTGATAAATCTCATGTTCATTGATTAGAGTTGAGCAATAGCATAAAACTAAACAATAATAATCCAACCCAAATAGGTAAACAAGGACATGGATAACAAAAGCTAGTCAATCCTTAGGTACAAATTGTGTAAATGCGGAAAGTGAATTAAGGAATATATAGGACAAAGATAGGTCAAGGGACACTTGCCTCCACCAACCAGCTGCTGCTCAGGGGCTTCTCCTGCGAGTTCCTCGAGCTCTTCAACCAGATCGTTCTCTATACGAGCGCAAACATACATACATCCACACATTTAATACAATAGAACAGTACACCATACAATAGAATGCAATAAATAAACAGACGTTCCACGCGGGGCCCGCAATTACGGTTAAGCGAGAAAGAGGAAATGACGGTCGAGCCTACGGTCGAGAAGCGATCACGTTACATAATTATAAATTAAACCACTCGCTTAACAGAAGGGTATTAATTTGGCCACTGCGTTTAGCATGAAGTAAGGTCATGTTCTACATTTAATCATTATAAATAAATAAAGATGAATGAAAGGGAGTGGTCGCACGGCAAGACGCGCGACACAACATTTAAATTGAATTAAGAAATAAACGAATCGCTGTGCGACAGAGCGCGCAACGAGATTCTTGCATTAATTATAGATAAACGTTAAGCATTGCGCGACGAAACGCACAACGGCTTACGTCAACAGAACTGTATTTAAAATGAATCATCACGCGGCGAAGCGCGTGACACAACACATTAATAAATATAAATTAAAAGAATCATCGCGCGACGAAGCGTGCGACACAGCACATTAAATAAGACGAATTTAGAATGAACCGTCGCGCGGCGAAGCGCGCGACGCAGCACATCAACTAAACTAAAATTAAAATGGATTAAAACGAGGGTTAAACGCAGCGCGACTACGGTCGCACGCGCTAGAGCGCGCTACGCGTGCCGAAGGCACGCGGGCCGTGTAGGCGCGTGGGACGCGAGTCACCGGGGCACGGGCGCGGGCAGGGGCGCGGTCGAGGCACGGCGGGGCGTGGCTAGGGCACAGGGCGTGGGGCATGGGGCGGGGCGTGGCGGGGGCAGGGCTCGCCGGGGGAGGGCGCGCGGGCAGGGGCTCGCCGGGGAGGGGCGAGGCCGGAGGGCGGCGTGGGGCGCGACCGAGGGGGCGCGCAGGAGCACGACCGAGGGGCGGCGCGGGCGCGGGGCCGAGGGGCGGCGCGGGCGCGGGGCCGAGGGGCGGCGCGGGCGCGGGCAGGGAGGCCACGTGGGGAAGAAGAAGGGGAGGGGAGGAGAGAGATAGAGAGAAGGGGAGGGGAGGGGAAACTCACCTCGGGGATCCAAACTCCGGCGATCACCGTCTCCAAACCCTAGGGCACCACGGGGAGAGAGAGAGAGGTGTAAGAGGGGGGTTACTGCGCGGGAGAAAACAAATGAGACAAATGGATCAGGGGGAGGGGGCGCATAGGGAGGGCAGGGGGCGCCGGGGGGCCGGACCGGGCCGGGCTGGGCTGGGCTGGGGCCACACCGTGGATCCAAACCCATGACACGCATGACCACTAAACGGAATCCGGTCACGAACCGAAATCCGAAACAGAGCGAGACAAACACGCGACTAATCACGATATCAGACCAAGAAAAATATGCTTCAGCATAATGCAACACCCATGACACTTAGGTTTTGTTTACACATGGCACGGACACCCGTCACTATATGGCTTTGAAATTGGGAAGAAGGAGCGAAACGAGAAGAGAAAAAGAGAGTAACGCCTGAATTTGGTGAGTAAAAAGAAGAAAAAATTCTACCCCCAAATTCAGGGCGTTACAAACCTATCCCTCTTAAAAGAATCTCGCCCTCGAGATTCAAGGTTGGCCAGCAAAGAGTTCAGGGTACTTGGCCATCAGATCATCTTCACGCTCCCAAGTTGCTTCTTCCTCAGAGTGGTGACTCCATCTGACTTTGCACATTCTAATTGTCTTCCTCCGGGTGACTCTGTCTGCAATCTCAAGAATCTGCGCTGGCTTCTCTATGTAGGTCAAGTCCTCCTGGACTTCAAGACCTTCCACTGGCAACTGCTCTTCTGGCACACGCAAACACTTCTTCAACTGAGACACATGAAAGACATCATGCACTGTGGACAAGCCTTCTGGCAAACTGAGCTGATAGGCCACTTCTCCACGCCTTGCGAGAATCTGATATGGACCAACATAGCGGGGTGCTAGTTTGCCTTTGACTCCGAATCTTCTGACTCCTCTGATCGGTGACACCTTCAGATAGACAAAATCTCCAACTTCGAAACTCAGCTCTCTTCTTCTTGTGTCTACATAGCTTCGCTGCCTTGATTGCGCTATCTTCAGATTCTCCTGAACCATCTTGATGTTCTCTTCAGCTTCAAGCAGAATGTCTGGCCTGAACACTTGCTTTTCTCCAGGCTGATCCCATTGCAGTGGAGTTCTACAACTCCTCCCATAAAGCACTTGAAATGGTGACATCTTCAAGCTAGCCTGGTAACTGTTGTTATAGGAGAACTCTGCATAAGGCAACCTCTTGTCCCATCCGGATTGATCTTGCAACGCACAAGCTCTCAACATGTCTTCGAGGATTTGATTAGTTCTTTTGGTCTGACCATCTGTCCGTGGATGATAGGTTGAACTGAAATTCAGATGTGTGCCCAAAGCTTCATGCAACTACTGCCAGAAATGAGAGGTGAATTGCGTTCCTCTATCTGACACTATCTTCTTTGGCACACCATGAAGACAAACGATCCGAGACATGTACAACTCCGCCAGTACTGCACTGCTGTAGTTGGTCTTGACAGGTATGAAGTGGGCTGACTTGGTTAAGCGGTCCACCACTACCCAAATGGAGTCGTAGCCGACTCGAGTGCGAGGCAATCCGACTATGAAGTCCATACCGATTTCATCCCATTTCCACTAAGGAATTTGCAATGGTTGCAGCAATCCAGCCGGTCTCTGGTGCTCTGCCTTGATCCATCGACAGCTATCACACATAGCCACATGCTCTGCGATTTCCCTCTTCATTCCGTACCACCAGAATTTCTTCTTCAGATCCTGATACATCTTCTCACTTCCAGGGTGTATCGAATAAGCTGTCTCATGAGCTTCCTTGAGGATCAATTCCCGAATAGACTGGACATTGGGAACACACAAGCGGTCTTTGAACCATATCACACCTTCCGCATCTTCCCGAAAATCTTTGCCTCTGCCGTCTAGAATCAGCTGCCGGATTTCACTGATCTTCTCATCATTCTTATGTGCTTCTTTGATTTCCCGCTCTAGGGTGGGTTCTAACTCAATTGTTACTCCTCGCGTATTATTCAAAAATCTGAGACTCAACCTATCAAACTCTTTGGCCAACTCATATGGCATCGGATGAGCGACCATCCGATTGACCTGACTCTTCCTGCTCAAAGCATCTGCCACTAAGTTTGCTTTGCCTGGATGGTAATGAATCTCCAATTCATAGTCTTTGATCAACTCTAACCATCTTTGTTGCCTCATATTCAACTCTGACTGAGTGAATATGTACTTCAGACTCTTGTGGTCTGTGTAAACATCACATTTCTGTCCATACAGATACTGCATCCATGTCTTCAGTGCGTGAACCACTGCTGCCAACTCTAGGTCATGGATTGGATAATTCTTCTCATGAACCTTCAGCTGTCAGGACGAGTAAGCCACAACTCTTCCCTCTTGCATCAACACGCATCCCAAACCAGTGTAACAAGCATCAGAATACACCGAGAAGGGCTTTTGCACATCAGGCAAGACTAAGACAGGCGATGTAGTCAACTTCTCTTTCAGCGCTTCGAAGGCCTCTTGACATTTTTGGGTCCACTTGAATTCAACCTTGTTGCCTAGCAAAGTTGTCATTGGTTTTGCAATCTTCGAGAACCCTTCAATGAATCGCCGATAATATCCGGCCATTCCAATGAAGCTCTTGATTCCTCGGGCATCTGTTGGCGCTTTCTAGTTCAGAATGTCTGCTACTTTCTTCAGATCCACAACCAATCCTTCTTTGTTGATTATGTGACCCAAGAACAAGACTTCACTAATCCAGAACTCGCACTTTCTCAACTTTGCATACAACTGGTGCTCTCGCAATCTCTGCAATACCATCCTCAAATGACTTGCATGCTCTTCTTCGCTTTGAGAATATAACAAAATATCATCAATAAATACCACCACAAACTTGTCAAGATAATCCATGAATACACTGTTCATCAGATTCATGAAGAAGGCCAGTGCATTTGTCAAACCAAAAGACATCACAGTGAACTCATACAACCCATATCTGGTAATGAATGTCGTCTTCGGAATGTCTGAAGGTCGAATCCTGAGCTAATGATAACCTGACCTCAGATCTATGTTTGAAAACACGCTGACTCCTCTCAACTGGTCGAATAGATCTTCTATTCTAGGCAAGGGGTACTTGTTCTTGATTGTGACCTCATTCAGAGCTCGATAATCGATACACATCCTTCTGGTGCCACCTTTCTTCTCCACAAATAGGACAGGGGCGTCCCAAGGTGTAACATCCCAAAATCCCAACCCAGGTTTGAAACTCTAACCCCCCCCCCTAATTCCCCCCCCCCCTTGGTTTTATTCTTCTCCCTAACCCTACCCCTAGGTCACCCAATCATTTGCATATACTTAAAATGATTTGAAGCACCTCACATAGACCATATTTATCACCAAGTTCATCTAGAGAATTTTTTGTTAAGAGAAAAAGAAACAAAATGACACAAAAGTAGAAAAGAAAAAGGAGAGAAATAGAAATCAGAAAAAGAAAAAGAAAAAACCTTTCCCTCCCTCGGCTGGGCCGACTTCCAGCCCATCTCGCGCGCGCCCACCTCCCTCCCCTCTCCTTCCGGCCCAGGCGGCCCAAGCCGCGCGCCACTCCCGCCCGCTGACAGCCTGACCCCGCCCGTCAGTGCCCCGCCCCTCTCTCTCTCTCGCGGACCTCTCTCACTAGCAGCCGACCCCACTCGTCAGCGCCTCGCCATTAAGGCTCGCCCCGGCTTCCGCGACCGACCCGCCACTGTGCTCGAGCCGTCCCCTCATCCTCAGCCTGCCCGAGCCGTCTCGTCGCCGTTTGCTCCATGCCCGCCATCATGGAAGCTCGTCGGAGCTCGCCGTCCCCTCCATCCCTCTCCCCCTCCCGGGCGCCTATAAAAGGGACAGCCGAGCCCGAGCCCTCCACACCAGCCCCGGCCATCTCCTCCACCCCTCCCCGAGCTCAATCGAGCTAGCAGCGCCGCCGTGCTTCCCTCCACCGCTCCGGTAAGCTCCCCTCTCCCTCCCTAGCGACCTTCAGTTCAATTAAATAGTGCCAAGAGTTCTGCCACACTCCCACGTTCACGACACACCACCTCCCCCACTCTAATTCGGCCGGAAAACTCACCGGCGGCTTCGCCGCCGCGGACACCCGCCACCATGCCGCGGACAGGCCGCCCTAGGCCCCCGCAGGAGAAATTCGCCCCGCCCCTGTGATCCTCATCTACCACCCATGCTCCGCCACCGCCTCCCCGTCGCAAAACCGGACGAGAACCGCCGCGGATCCCCACCGCCGGTCGAACCCCGGTCGAGCCCCTCTCCCCCTCCGTTATCGCCAACGCCGTGAGCCCCCTCCCCTCTCCCTAGCTGGTGGGCCCGCGCCTCCGCGCCGTCCCCGCCGTCTCCCCCGCACAGCTGGGCCAGCTGGGCCGCCAGCCTCGCCCGCGCGAGCGCCCGCGCCCAAGTGGGCCGAAACCCCCCCCCCCGGCCCGCAGGGAAAGGAAATCCTTTTCCTTTTCTTTTCCAATTTCTTTTCCCATTTTCCCATATATACTTATATGCTGATATTTTATGCACCAAAAATAGTTTAAATAAATTATTAAGGCACAAAAATAATAAAGTATAACAATTTACACACTCCACAAAGGTCACCATGTTTGATGTATTGTTATTGTCTATGTTTAATTAGCGGAAGAGGGATCCGATCCTCCGGAACTCTTAGCTCCGGAAGAAGGGCAGGAACCCGACCCCTCCGAGATTAACCTTTTGTGCTAGGAAAGCTTCGACGAAGGCAAGTCCATCCTTCCCTTGATGCATTATTTACCTATTTCTCTCTACCACTGCCTATGCCTGGATTATGGGATGGGAATCGAATTGCATGGTAAGCATGAGAGAGCCCACATTAACTATTACTTCGATTAAAAGATATGGGACAAGTAAAAAGGGGTATAAGTGAAATGTTTTCCAAAAAGAGTGCGATGAAGGGTACTCACCCTCATCACCTAGTGAAGTGGGATGATCAGGGACTCCCTGGTTTAGGGGAGGGCCTAAGGTGTTGGGTTAGCTGGTTTAGGCGTGAGCAGAAGGATCGTCCTCTCATATAAGGACCGGTTTGTCAACTTTCATTACCTGTACTCTCAAAAAGTACAACCACTCGAGGCTGTGTGGGCAGTCACTCAATCTGAACTCGTACGGTCCCACCCCAGGGTTATGAAGGCTAGGGTAGCACTGGGAGGATAAGGAAGGGGAATGTTTTGTCCGGTTTGGACATGGTGGTGGCCTGACTCCTTCCGGTATAACCATTAAGGTTCGGACGTACAAGGAAGGAAAGAGTTTCGGATTCGGGTCTCATTGGCCATGAGATCGCAGAGCCGAACTAGTGGGTAAAGTGTACCCCTCTGCGCAGAGTCTAAACCTATTCGAATAGTCCGTGTCCACTGGTATGGACGAGTCTGGTATGGTATGACAATTAGTGTTTCTACTACAACTGGGAACAGGGAAATGTGTGTGTATGTTCTAGAAAGAAAGTAGTACCACGGGAGCGGGAAGCTCAGTGGTGGTTAAGCAAGTGCTACTTCTATTGTTTTTGGGAAAACCCTAACTATTGAGTACTGCCTTTCTCTAAAAAAGTATGAGTGACTTCAACTCCACCATAATAAGCATGTACAATATAGGTCACTTTCTCTTTACGGGAGCCGGGTGGGATTGCGGAATACCTAGTGTATTCACCCAGATTTATCTATGTTTTTCAGCAGCTGAAGACTTCTTTTCTGCTATGCTTGATTGATGGGGCTGTGTCTTCACCCAGTTCTGCCTGTGGCCTGGGCTATTTTATCTTCCATTGCGCTTTATGTTTTTCGGCTCACTTTCGAGCTTGTATCCCCGGTACTGTAATAACATTATTCAGACTCTGTAACTATTTGAAGTAATGAATGTGATTACTAGCCTCCTAGGACTAGTAATTGTATCACATTTGAGTCCCAAAGGATCGGGACGCTTCAGGTGGTATCAGAACCTATAGGACTGGCCGTAGACCACAGCCCTGACCTTAAAAGTTGCCTTAACAAGAAAACACCTCTTACCTTCAAGAAACACTCTTTCCCCTTTTCCCCGATATTAATAGACCTTTCTTTTCGTCTACCAGATGGAAAACCCCTGGGTGATTAGGACTTCCTATTGCTTAGAGGAGGAAGGCTTTCCTCACCTTCTTCGAAGCTGCGCACTGCGCTTGGGGATCCGCAAGAAGCCCGAATATGTCTGGAAGGAGTACCAAGAAAATGGAATGGAAAAGTGCTCTATGGCGGTCTACTTGGGAGAAAGCCAGAACTACCCAAACCACCCTCCTTTCCAAATTACCTTCATCGGGCACCGCTTCCCAGACACATGCCAGAGTGTTGCTCGAAAAGCCCTCAAACAACTGTGCCAAAACTATAGCCGAGAGACCTTTGAGACTCCCCTCCGATATTTCCCACCCAGCAACAAAAACACCCCAACCTGGAAGAAAAGACTCCAGGCTCTGTCAGGAGGAGATCCCATAGAAGATGATCCCACTATCGTCTACATGGCCGGATACCTCCACACCCTCGACAACCACTACGATGAGCTCTCCTCCCATTGTACCCACCTAAACTCCCGAGTGGAAAGCCTAGAGCAGCAAGTCAAAGAGCTTACGCAAGAGAAGGCATCTCTCCAGGAGAGTCTCAGCATAGTGGAAGGGGAGGAAGCCAACACCCGTGAGGCCTATCGGACCTTGAAGATAGACTTTGACAAGAAGCTAAAGGCACTCGCCCCCAAAAAGAAGATCCAGAAGAAGACCACTAACCAATGATGCCAGACAGAGAAGAAGAAGAAGAAGGCCCCTCTAGCCCTGCCCCCCCAGAATCGATGACTGGTCCAACGAAGAAGATGTATCCCTAGCCAGCCTCGATGATCTTCTCAAGGCATTTGGGGACACCTTAGATAAGGAACTCGCTAGCACCTCGAAGAACGCCCTCGTGTAGTCTTCCCCTGTAGTAGTCTTATGCTTGTAATGTGATGGTGTAATGAATAAAATAACTTGGTTGAGAACAATTTGCATGTGCATAATAGTGACTCTCTTCCCTGGCAGATGGCTTCGGATAAAACCACGCCTACCGCCTCAGGGATTGGAGCAGGTTTCCCCCGAAGAGCTGAAGGGGAAGTCGTTAGAGAGGAAAGTGAAACCCACCTCCCCGCACCTCCACCCCTACCCTTAGACCTAGCCCAAGTTCTAGCCAATCAGTCCCGACTCATCGAGGTCCTCACTCGAAATCTGGAAAATCAACGGCCAAATGGTGGAAGACCGCAAGACAGAATGGGGGACTTCCTGAGACTCAAACCTCCCACGTTCGCCGGATCAAGCAACCCCCTCGATGCAGACGATTGGATGCGCACGATCAAAAGGAAGCTGGAAGCCATTGGTTGCCCAGAAAACCAGCGTGTTCAACTGGCTGCCCACCAACTCTCTGGGATGGCCTTAGCCTGGTGGGACACCTTCAACGTCACCATCAGAGATGCTACCTGAGCGGAATTTGAAGCAGCTTTCCGGGAGCACCATGTGCCCCAAGGATTGGTACAGCTTAAGGAGGACGAGTTCCGAGAATTGACTCAAGACGGAAGATCTGTCAGCGAATATGTGCACAAGTTCACGGAGTTAGCCCGCTACGCGCCAGATGACGTCAATACTGAGAGCAAGAAGATGGCTCGTTTCCTCAAGGGACTCAGGCCAGAACTCAAGACAATTCTGGCTAGCCAAGACTTCCTCAACTTCTCTCACCTTTCCAACAAGGCCATGCAAGTTGAAAGAGCTAAGGAGGAAGAAAAAGGACATCTCAAAAGGAAGTTCCAGGTTCTCCGGGCACAACAGCAGGACCGGCACCAGAAGACTCGATCATTTGGGTTTCCACCCAAGGGGCCCAACTTCAGTAGACCAGCTGGACCCACTCCGTCACGATTCAGCCAGCAGAGTCAGAGCTCTTTCCATTCTCCCTCGGTGGCAAGCAACCAACCTCCGGCAAATGCATGTTGGCACTGCGGTGATCCAAGTCACTTCAAGAACAACTGTCCGCAGCTGAAGCCACAGGGACCCGCCTACTCCAACTCGGTGAATGGCCCCAAGAATACCTCGGCACCCGCCCCCAAGGCGCCCTCCGCCGCCAGCCAGCAGAACAAGACTCCGTACCAAGGAAGGGCACGTGTAAATCACGTCGATGCCCAGGAAGCTCAGCAGGCTCCGGGAGTAGTACTCGGTGAGTTCCTTGTTGAATTTACTCCCGCTACCGTACTTTTCGATTCTGGAGCATCCCACTCTTTCATAGCCACTAGCTTTGTGGAAAAATATGGCATTCCCTCTACTCCCCTAGAGATTCCTTTGGTCACCCGAACCCCAGGGTCCGACCTCCTATGCCAGCTAAAATGTTCCCAAGTCAGAATCCTTTTAAGTGGGGTAGTATTCCTGGCAGACTTAACCGTCTTGCCATCCAAGGGAATTGATGTAATCCTAGGGATGGATTGGCTAACTAAACACAAAGGCGTCATCAGTTGCGCAGACAAGACAGTCCTCTTCACCGACCAGCAGGGAAAGTCAGTCTCTTGCCAGGCACAGCCACCCGCCAGTGACCCAATGATGTTCAATATAACAACGGAAAGTATATCAGTAGTGGAAGAATTCATGGTCGTATTTCCAGAAGAATTGCCAGGAATGCCACCAGAAAGAGAAGTGGAGTTTTACATAGATCTAATTCCTGGAACAGCACCCATCGCAAAGAGACCATACCGCATGGCTCCAACCGAGTTAGCAGAACTGAAGCTTCAAATCTCAGATCTTCAGCAAAAAGGGTACATTCGTCCCAGCTCATCACCTTGGGGAGCGCCAGTTCTGTTCGTCTCCAAGAAGGATGGAAGTATGAGAATGTGCATTGATTATCGATCGTTAAATGAAGTCACCATCAAGAACAAGTATCCACTTCCTCGGATCGACGACCTCTTCGATCAGCTTCAAGGAGCCAAGTACTTCTCCAAGATAGACCTGAGGTCTGGTTACCACCAATTGAGGATCAAGGAAGCAGACATCCAAAAGACTGCATTTGTCACCCGGTACGGGCAATATGAATTCACAGTAATGCCGTTCGGACTGACAAACGCACCCGCCTTTTTCATGAACCTCATGAATAAAGTGTTAATGGAAGAGCTAGATAAGTTTGTCGTAGTCTTCATCGACGACATCCTTATTTACTCCAAGAACCGCAAAGACCATAAGCGTCACCTTCGGATCGTCCTTGGGAAACTCAGAGCACACCAACTTTTTGCCAAACTCAGTAAATGTGAATTCTGGTTGGAAAAGATAGCCTTCCTTGGGCATATCTTAACCGCAGAAGGAATAGAAGTGGACCCCTCCAAAGTAGAAGCAGTGTCAAAATGGAGGCAACCAACCAACGTCAGTGAAGTTCGAAGCTTCCTAGGAATGGCAGGGTATTACCGCCGCTTCATCAAAGGATTCTCCAGCATAGCAAGACCAATGACAGAACTTCTCAAGAAAGATCACAAATTTGTGTGGACCCCAAAATGTGAAGAAAGTTTCCAAATCATAAAAGAGAAACTCACAACGGCACCCGTTCTATCTCTGCCAGATATTCATCAAGATTTTGTCGTCTTCTGTGATGCCTCGAGGCAAGGCTTAGGGTGTGTGCTAATGCAGAACAAAAGAGTCATTGCTTACGCATCACGCCTACTCAAGCCGCACGAGCAGAATTACCCCACCCATGATCTGGAATTGGCAGCCATAGTGCATGCCTTAAAGATATGGAGGCATTACCTAATCGGAAACAAATGCCATATTTTCACCGATCACAAGAGTCTGAGGTACATATTCACTCAACCTGATCTCAACCTCCGTCAGCGAAGATGGTTAGAACTGATCAAGGATTATGACCTAGAAATTCACTATCACCCCGGGAAGGCCAATGTGGTGGCCGACGCCCTCAGTCGAAAGCCATTCGGAATTAAAGGGACCAACTTTCTAGAAGACTGGAAGAAAGAATCTGCACAACTAAATGCATGTCTGGGAAACAACGACAGTCTCGAAGTCAAGCCAATGCTAGAAGACCTCATCTGCAAAGCTCAACATCTAGACCCAGAGACGACAAGGCTTGTGGAGAAAGCCCGCAAGGAACAGCTCCCGGACCTCAGGACAGATAACCAAGGAGTCCTTTGGTTCAAACACCGTCTGTGTGTACCAAAAGGAGAGGCTCGAGAAGTCCTACTCAAGGAAGCTCACGACTCGGCCTACTCCATCCACCCCGGAACTACCAAGATGTACCTGGACCTCAAGACCAGATACTGGTGGAAGGGGATGAAGAAAGAAATCGCTCAGTATGTGGCCCGATATGACATCTGCCAACGGACGAAGGCCGAACACCAAAAACCTGCTGGCCTATTACAACCCCTCCCGATACCTGAATGGAAGTGGGAAGAAATAGGCATGGACTTCGTAACCGGACTACCCCGGACGCAGAAAGGGAATGACTCCATCTGGGTAATAATAGACCGCCTCACCAAGGTAGCCCATTTCATTCCAGTGAAAACTACCTTTGGAGGAGCCACCCTTGCCCGGATCTACCTTAAAGAGATAGTCAGACTCCATGGCATCCCAAGGAAGATAGTATCAGACAGAGGAACCCAGTTCACATCCAAATTCTGGACAAGCCTTCAGAAAGCTATGGGCACCAAGCTAGATTTCAGTACCGCTTACCACCCTCAGACAGATGGGCAGACAGAAAGGGTCAACAAAGTCCTTGAAGATCTGTTAAGAGCATGTGTTTTAGCTTTTGATAGAAGTTGGGAGTCCAGTCTACCTTACGCAGAGTTCTCCTACAACAATAGCTATCAGTCCAGCATCAAGATGTCACCATTCGAAGCACTATATGGACGAAAATGCCAGACCCCTCTCATGTGGTCCAACGTGGGGGAAAAAGCACTAGAAGGACCTGCCTTTGTCAAGGAGGCAGAGGAGAAAGTTGCACTGATCCGCAGAAGGTTGCTTGAAGCTCAGAGTCGACAGAAGAGTTACGCAGACAACAGGCGGAGGGAACTCCGATTTGAGGAAGGAGACTTCGTCTACCTTAAGGTTTCTCCAATGCGTGGTGTCAGGAGGTTCCAAGTCAAAGGGAAGCTAGCCCCACGTTTTGTAGGTCCCTATCCCATTATTGGCAAGGTAGGACCCGCAGCATACCGCCTGGAACTACCAGAATCCATGTCCGACATCCACAATGTGTTCCACGTATCCCAGCTCCGCAAATGCCTGCAAGCACCAGAAAGTCACCTCGAAGAAGAGACAGTGCAGATTCAGAAAGACCTTCAATATCGTGAGAAACCAGTGAAGATTCTTGATTCAACAGTCAGAAAGACCCGCACCTCAGAAGTAAAGCTCTGTAAAGTTCAGTGGAGCAGAGAAGGAGAAGAGGAAGCCACCTAGGAGAGTGAGGACTTCTTGAGGAGGGAATACCCTTACCTTTTCCCAAATCCAGACTAAATCTCGAGGGCGAGATTCCTTTAAGTGGGGTAGGTTTGTAACATCCCAAAATCCCAACCCAGGTTTGAAACTCTAACCCCCCCCCTAATTCCCCCCTTGGTTTTATTCTTCTCCCTAACCCTACCCCTAGGTCACCCAATCATTTGCATATACTTAAAATGATTTGAAGCACCTCACATAGACCATATTTATCACCAAGTTCATCTAGAGAATTTTTTGTTAAGAGAAAAAGAAACAAAATGACACAAAAATAGAAAAGAAAAAGGAGAGAAATAGAAATCAGAAAAAGAAAAAGAAAAAAACCTTTCCCTCCCTCGGCTGGGCCGACTTCCAGCCCATCTCGCGCGCGCCCACCTCCCTCCCCTCTCCTTCCGGCCCAGGCGGCCCAAGCCGCGCGCCACTCCCGCCCGCTGACAGCCCGACCCCGCCCGTCAGTGCCCCGCCCCTCTCTCTCTCGCGTGGACCTCTCTCACTGGCAGCCGACCCCACTCGTCAGCTCCATCTCTCTCGCCCATGCCTCACCGGCGCGCTCGCCGCCGAGCGCTGCACACCCCGTCGCCTCGCCATTAAGGCTCGCCCCGACTTCCGCGACCGACCCGCCACTGTGCCCGAGCCGTCCCCTCATCCTCAGCCTGCCCGAGCCGTCTCGTCGCCGTTTGCTCCATGCCCGCCATCATGGAAGCTCGTCGGAGCTCGCCGTCCCCTCCATCCCTCTCCCCCTCCCGGGCGCCTATAAAAGGGACAGCCGAGCCCGAGCCCTCCACACCAGCCCCGGCCATCTCCTCCACCCCTCCCCGAGCTCAATCGAGCTAGCAGCGCCGCCGTGCTTCCCTCCACCGCTCCGGTAAGCTCCCCTCTCCCTCCCTGGCGACCTTTAGTTCAATTAAATAGTGCCAAGAGTTCCGCCACACTCCCACGTTCACGACACGCCACCTCCCCCACTCTAATTCGGCCGGAAAACTCACCGGCGGCTTCGCCGCCGCGGACACCCGCCACCGTGCCGCGGACCGGCCGCCCTAGGCCCCCGCAGGAGAAATTCGCCCCGCCCCTGTGATCCTCATCTACCACCCATGCTCCGCCACCGCCTCCCCGTCGCAAAACCGGACCGACGGCGGAGAATCGCCGCGGATCCCCACCGCCGGTCGAACCCCGGTCAAGCCCCTCTCCCCCTCCGTTATCGCCAACGCCCTCAGCCCCCTCCCCTCTCCCTGGCTGGTGGGCCCACGCCTCCGCGCCGTCCCCGCCGTCCCCGCCGTCTCCCCCGCACAGCTGGGCCAGCTAGGCCGCCAGCCTCGCCCGCGCGAGCGCCCGCGCCCAAGTGGGCCGAACCCCCCCCCCCCCGGCCCGCAGGGAAAGGAAATCCTTTTCCTTTTCTTTTCCAATTTCTTTTTCCCATTTTCCCATATATACTTATATGCTGATATTTTATGCACCAAAAATAGTTTAAATAAATTATTAAGGCACAAAAATAATAAAGTATAACAATTTACACACTCCACAAAGGTCACCATGTTTGATGTATTGTTATTGTCTATGTTTAATTAGCGGAAGAGGGATCCGATCCTCCGGAACTCTTAGCTCCGGAAGAAGGGCAGGAACCCGACCCCTCCGAGATTAACCTTTTGTGCCAGGAAAGCTTCGACGAAGGCAAGTCCATCCTTCCCTTGATGCATTATTTACCTATTTCTCTCTACCACTGCCTATGCCTGGATTATGGGATGGGAATCGAATTGCATGGTAAGCATGAGAGAGCCCGCATTAACTATTACTTCGATTAAAAGATATGGGACAAGTAAAAAGGGGTATAAGTGAAATGTTTTCCAAAAAGAGTGCGATGAAGGGTACTCACCCTCATCACCTAGTGAAGTGGGATGATCAGGGACTCACTGGTTTAGGGGAGGGCCTAAGGTGTTGGCTCAGCTGGTTTAGGCGTGAGCAGAAGGATCGTCCTCTCATATAAGGACCGGTTTGTCATCTTTCATTACCTGTACTCTCAAAAAGTACAACCACTCGAGGCTGTGTGGGCAGCCACTCAATCTGAACTCGTACGGTCCCACCCCAGGGTTATGAAGGCTGGGGTAGCACCGGGAGGATAAGGAAGGGGAATGTTTTGTCCGGTTTGGACATGGTGGTGGCCTGACTCCTTCCGGTATAACCATTAAGGTTCGGACGTACAAGGAAGGAAAGAGTTTCGGATTCGGGTCTCATTGGCCATGAGATCGCAGAGCCGGACTAGTGGGTAAAGTGTACCCCTCTGCGCAGAGTCTAAACCTATTCGAATAGTTCGTGTCCACTGGTATGGACGAGTCTGGTATGGTATGACAATTAGTGTTTCTATTACAACTGGGAACAGGGAAATGTGTGTGTATGTTCTGGAAAGAAAGTAGTACCACGGGAGCGGGAAGCTCAGTGGTGGTTAAGCAAGTGCTACTTCTATTGTTTTTGGGAAAACCCTAACTATTGAGTACTGCCTTTCTCTGAAAAAGTATGAGTGACTTCAACTCCACCATAATAAGCATGTACAATATAGGTCACTTTCTCTTTACGGGAGCCGGGTGGGCTTGCGGAATACCTAGTGTATTCACCCAGATTTATCTATGTTTTTCAGCAGCTGAAGACTTCTTTTCTGCTATGCTTGATTGATGGGGCTGTGTCTTCACCCAGTTCTGCCTGTGGCCTGGGCTATTTTATCTTCCATTGCGCTTTATGTTTTTTGGCTCACTTTCGAGCTTGTATCCCCGGTACTGTAATAACATTATTCAGACTCTGTAACTATTTGAAGTAATGAATGTGATTACTAGCCTCCTGGGACTAGTAATTGTATCACATTTGAGTCCTAAAGGATCGGGACGCTTCACAAGGCGAGGTGTTTGGCCGGATGTATCCTTTCTCTGACAGCTCATCGATCTGCTTCTTAAGCTCAACCAACTCTGGTCCAGATACTCTGTAAGCTCTCTTAAAGATGGGGGCGGTTCCAGGAAGAAGCTCTATAGCAAACTCAACTTTCCGCTCTGGTGGCATACCTGGTAGGTCCTTTGGGAACATGTCTGGGAACTCGGACACAACCTTGATAACCTCCAATGGATCTGCTTCACTGCTATTAACAGCCATCTGATAACAACTTCCTTTCTTTGGCTCAGGCGGGACTAACTCGGTCACCACTTCCTCTCCTAGTGGGGACATCAACTTGATTGTCCTCTTATCACAACTGATAACTGCCTGATACTTATCTAGCCAATTCATCCCTAGAATGACATCTATTCCCTGAGTACCCATTACTATGAGGTTAGCGAGAAACGCTATCCCCCTTATTTCCACACTTACATTCAAGCAAATGCTATCGGCTCGAATTCTACCACCGGCTGAGTCAATTTGGATAGGGGTTGACATGGTAGTTATTGGAAGATTATGTGCTTCTACCCATGATGCAGTAATGAATGAATGCGTTGCTCTAGTATCAAATAACACTTCTGCAATATGGGAGTCGATTGGAAACATACCTACTATCATGTCGGGGGTTTCCTGAACTGCTTCAGCCTCCAAGTGGTTCAGTCTCCCATGGTTATAGCGTGGCTAAGAGCGGTTGCCTGCTCCAGGCTGAGACACATTCTGCTTTGCTGGGACATTGGGGTCTGACTGCTGCTGGGCTGCCTTCTTTGGACATTGCATCACCCAATGGCCTTGCTCTCCACAGTGGAAACATTCTCTGTTTCCACCCTAAACTGGTGCGGCTTGACTGTTCTGCTGGTTCGCTGGGGCGGGAAGACGAGGTGTCTGCTGATTCTGCCTCTGGAGACCTCCTCCTAATTGATTGTTCTGACGATTCTGATGCTGGTGCTGAGGATACTGCCTTTGGAACTGCTGCTGCTGAGGTGGACGCTGGTTCTGCTTGAACTACTGAGGTGGATTGCCCGAGAGACGAGGACGATTGCTGCTTCTAGGCTGAGGTCCACTGATCTTGCGCTGGCGATCCTCCATTTCTTTATGCTTCCTCTCTGTCATGATTGCTCTGTCAATCAGGTGCTGAAATGTCGGGAAGGTATGATTCATCAGCTGATACTGCAGAGGGTCGACCAAGCCTCTCAACAAACGATACTGTCGCTTGGCGTCAGTGTTGACATCTTCAGGAGCATAGCGAGACAACTGCAAAAACCTGTCTCGGTACTCACTAACAGACATTGACCCTTGGTTGAGTGCCAGGAACTCCTCCTTCTTCACTATCATCAGACCTGCAGGAACATGGTACTGACGGAAGCTACCTCTGAATTCTTCCCAGGTGATGGTGTCGGGGTTGGCATGGGTGGCGAGATAAGACTCCCACCAAGACTGAGTTGTTTCTCTCAACAGACGGGGACCATACAGAACTTTCTCCCTGTCATCACACTGAGCGGTATGCAACTCCCGCTCCATAGTGCGCAACCAGTCTTCAGCATCCATGGGGTCAGAAGAGTGAGTGAACCTTGGGGGATGACCTCTCATGAATTCAGCACGCTTGTCCCTGGGCATCTGAGGCTGAGGTGGTGGCTGCTGCTGCTGCTGAATAACGGCCAGAGTCTGACCGATGGCTTGAACTGCCTGAGTCTGCATCATGAACATCTGCTCAATGGACATCGGGGGCGGGGGTGGCAGCTGCTGCTGCTGGGGTGCCTCATCCTGCTGAGCTGGTCGCTCCGGCTGAGCACGCCTTCCTCCTCTCGCTTATTTTCTGACATCTGCAGAATGCAATCACACATCAGAACTGACCTTGCAAATCTTGCAGCATAAGAAAAGAGTATAGAATTCTTCCACAACACTGAACAGATGAACATCTTCACTGATCTCCAACACAAACCGACACAGCTTCTCAGATAAAGAGGAAAGTGGAATGAAAGGCTTCCCAGCTAGATAACTAACTTCATTAACATATAACAGGTAAACCAAAATGCAGGGATACCCACACTCTGGTGACAGTCATCACAAAGATCCAACTCCAACATAGTTCAACATGACAAACATAAATGCACATGACAAGCAAACTACCCTATCTAACTAAGACTAACTAAAAGCAAGACTAACGCTAAGACTATAGCTTCTATGTATATATTTTCGTATTAATTACAAGATCCGACTCTAACGATCTATGGTTCTAAATTTATCTTGGTCTTGCAGTCGGGGTTGCCTTAGGACTGGCGTTCACGCCGAGGTGAGCGGTACGGGTGCTGAGTCCCGACGGGAGCGGGGGAGCCATCATCCAGGTGACGACGCTTCGCGCGCTCAGCCCGTAGCTGGGCGATCTCAGCGCGAGCCCTACTCAGCTCGTCTAATGCATGGTCCAGCTCCGTGTTTAGCACGACGGCTAGGTTGACTATGCTGCTCAACCTAGGATTGTCCTCACCAACAGGTGAGACAATCACGCCTCCTGTGCTGCCAGATGGACGGCGGGGGTAATACTTCAGGTTGAGACCGTCGGCTACCCCGCCGAGAACCGAGCAGTAGTGCGAAAGCACACGCCGTG
Source organism: Zea mays (assembly GCF_902167145.1). Classification (NCBI taxonomy): domain Eukaryota; kingdom Viridiplantae; phylum Streptophyta; class Magnoliopsida; order Poales; family Poaceae; genus Zea; species Zea mays. The sequence goes on from NC_050099.1 coordinate 212,052,031, forward strand.
CGGCATCTTGCATGGCCGCCTCAGCTGAGTCCCGCTCAGAGATGGAATAGTGCTCTGAGCAGACCTCAGCACCCCAGAGACCGTTCTCTGGACGGCGCACCAAGCAGGTCGCCTCCCAGCGATCCGGGTAGACCCCGCGACTGTGCTGGAAGACCACACATCGATACTCGATAGACCAAGTACGCCGGTCAAGTGCCCGACGTAGCAGGGTGTCGAGCGCATCGTGGAAGTGACACCCGCGAGCAGCGTCGCGAGTGATGGGTCGAGCAACCCATCCTTCCGGCTCCTGGTCAGTAGAAACGTCGGTGTCGTGGCTCGAGCTGCTGTCGCCACCTCCGTTGTCTGAGTCTCGTCCAGCAGCTACTCCAGCGGCTGGGGTGCTTAGTGGTGGTGCAGAGGGCGCCTCCAGCGGGAGCACAGGGGAGCAGCTCCTCACAGACTCTATCTTCTGCTGGAGCGAGAAAGAAGAGCCCTGCTGCTCCTGCTCCTGTCGTCGACACTCCTGCTCCTCGTGCAGGCGGTGGTGCAACCTCTCCAAGTGGCTGGACTGGCCGGTCACTGGACGGCGAAGCGGACGCTCCGCGAGACGGGAGGGTAAGAAGGGGATGACAGACTTCCGTGTAGTGTGTCTAAGATGAGCCATCTACAAAAGACACCACAAGCATAAGAGTGAGAACAGAACTAGTATGACCAGCAAGTAAACCATGAATAAATGAGGAATTAGAATAAACAAAAAGATTTTTAGCAAGGTATAATATATAGTAGAACATAGGTTTGGCCGATATGACCAACTTTTGAAGGGATACCAAAGTCAAGGTGAGAATAAGGGTCTATAATCCTTAGAACGACCATTCTACTCTAGGTTAGCGGTCCTACAGTTAGCACGACTTTGATACCACCTATGTCACACCCGGTTTTAGAAGGCAAACCGAATGTGAACCATGTACTTGCCAGGATCATCAATTCACGTACACAACAGTTACATAACTAGACATCATCACATAGTGCTCAAATAATAACATAAAAGGGGAATAATAGTCGATTACATCATATGTCTGAGACATCCACATAGTCTTTACAATAATCAAAGTGCGAAAAAAGAAACGTAGATACACGCGGCCTTCACAGGCAGCCGACTGGGGGTTGCCGCTAACCTAGAACTCATCGTAATCTTGGAACTCCTGGAGGTCTCCTTCCATGGCTTCATCTTCTCCTGAGCAGGGGTTGCAATGCTGACAACCTGGGGGGTTTGGTGTGTAGAGCAAGCGTGAGTACACATCAACATACTCAGCAAGTATCCTGTTTGGCTGTAGTGGACTAGCTTTATGTGGGGGTAAGTCAAGCAGTTGCTTTTAGTTGGTCAGATTATTATTACTAGTAGAGAAAGCCAAGTTTTAGAATTAACCCACATTATTAACCCAAACGTACTCCTTTCCAAACGGAAAGATTACCACTTACCATTACCAGAGTCAATACCAAAAACCATCAATCTCATTGCCACCTGTAATCCAAACATCTCTGATCAAGTACCACTAATCAATGGAGCTCCCTTGGCCGCTCATAACCACGAGCACGGCTGATATATCAGTTTTCATACACTCTGCAGAGGTTGCGCACTTTACCCACAAGCCGTGATTCCCTTTCTGCCCGGAGATCATGACTCTCCATTGATCACAACCAAGGTGACCCAGCAGGGTATCACTACGTAGCCTTTACAAAGATTCCCCAGGGTTGTAGCCGCCCGTTAGGTTTCCTAAATGCACCGCACTCCTCCCCAAGGGGTGAACCAACTTGGCAGAGCGAGCCGCATACACCGAGCCCCATTAACGACACGACGGCTAAGCGAACTACACCCCGGTTCCTCTAATTATTCAGCTAAGGGCATCCCACTCCACCCTCATGGTTGCACTGTTTTCCCAGGCGGTCATCCAACGAACAGGTCCTTACGGAGAGGCACTCGAGAAACCGCTCGAGCCCCCTTGAATGCCATAGGTATAACATTATAATAAAGGAGGGAAACAATGTATCATTGATAAATCTCATCATGTTCATTGATTAAAGTTGAGTAATAGCATAAAACTAACCAATAATAATCCAACCCAAATAGGTAAACAAGGATATGGATAATAAAAGCTAGTCAATCCTTAGGTATAAATTGTGTAAATGCGGAAAGTGAATTAAGGAATATATAGGACAAAGATAGGTCAAGGGACACTTGCCTCCACCAACCATCTGCTGCTCAGGGGCTTCTCCTGCGAGTTTCTCAGGCTCTTCAACCAGATCGTTCTCTATACGAGCGCAAACATACATACATCCACACATTTAATACAAAAGAACAATACACCATACAATAGAATGCAATAAATAAACAGACGTTCCACGCGGGGCCCGCAATTACGGTTAAGCGAGAAAGAGGAAATGACGGTCGAGTCTACGGTCGAGAAGCGATCACGTTACATAATTATAAATTAAACCACTCGCTTAACAGAAGGGTATTAATTTGGCCACTGTGTTTAGCATAAAGTAAGGTCATGTTCTACATTTAATCATTATAAATAAATAAAGATGAATGAAAGGGAGTGGTCGCACGGCGAGACGCGCGAGACAACATTTAAATTGAATTAAGAAATAAACGACTCGCCGCGCGACAGAGCGCGCAACGAGATTCTTGCATTAATTATAGATAAATGTTAAGCGTTGCGCGACGAAACGCACGACGGCTTACGTCCACAGAACGGCATTTAAAACGAATCGTCGCGCGGAGAAGCTGGCGACACAACACATTAATAAATATAAATTAAAAGAATCGTTGCGCGACGAAGCGTGCAACGCTTCACATTAAACAAGACGAATTTAGAATGAACCGTCGCGCGGCGAAGCGCGCGATGCAGCAAATCGACTAAACTAAAATTAAAATGGATTAAAACGAGGCTTAAACGCAGCGCGACTACGGTCGCACGCGCTAGAGCGCGCTGCGCGTGCCGAAGCCATGCAAGCCGTGTAGGCGCGCGGGACGCGAGTCGCCGGGGCACGGGCAGGGGCGCGACCGAGGGCGCAGATGGGGGCACGGCCGGGGCGTGGCCAGGGCGCGGAGCATGGGTCGGGGCGCGGTGGGGGCAGGGGCGGGGCTCGCTGGGGAAGGGGAGGGCCGAGCCGGGCGCAGAGAGGGCTCGCCGGGGAGGGGCGAGGCCAGGCGTGGGGAGGGCTCGCCGGTGAGGGGCAAGGCCAGAGGGCGGCGCGCAGAGCGCGGCCAAGGGGGCGCGCAGGGGCACGGCCGAAGGTCGGCGCGGGCGCGGGGCCGAGGGGCGGCGCGGGCGCGGGAAGGGAGGCCGCGCGGGGAAGAAGAAGGGGAGGGGGAGGAGAGAGAGAGAGAAGGGGAGGGGAAACTCACCTCGGGGATCCAAACTCTGGGGATCACCGTCTCCAAACCCTAGGGCACCACGGGGAGAGAGAGAGGTGGAAGAGGGAGGTTACTGCGCGGGAGAAAATAAATGAGACTAATAGATCAGGGGGAGGGGGGCACGCGCATAGGGAGGGCAGGGGGCACCGGGGGCGCGCGGGCCGAACCGGGCCGGGCTGGGCCACACCGCGGATCCAAACCCACGACACGCACGACCACTAAACGGAATCCGATCACGAACCGAAATCCGAAACGGAACGAACCGAACACGCGACTAATCACGACATCAGACCAAGAAAAATATGCTTCAGCATGATGCAACACCCATGACACTTAGGTTTTGTTTACACATGGCACGGACACCCGTCACTATATGGCTTTGAAATTGGGAAGAAGGAGCGAAACGAGAAGAGAAAAAGAGAGTAACGTCTGAATTTGGTGAGTAAAAAGAAGAAAAATTCTACCCCCAAATTTAGGGTGTTACATGACAAGTGGTATCAGAGCATTGTTGACTGTAGGACGTAACCTAGATAAAACTGGTCAAACCCTTGCCTACTTACCTTGCTACTCTGATTCTTTCTAAACTTTCCTTAATCTTTTCTCATCTATTGCTGCTTTACTCTAACTATTCTTATCTTTTCTCTTCTAAAGACAAAAGAGGATTGCACACTCTAGAATCGTATACCCAAATCACCCCTAAGAAATAAGAGCCCTAATCATAAGCATAAAAACTATTTTGTAGGTATCTATACACTTGAATGATTGTCCTTATGATACCTATTTGATTTGGTTCTTTGATTGGGTGTGATGAGTTGTGGAGTAATGTCCACAATTGCATCTATATACATGCATATATAAATCGACTTAAATAAAAAAGAAAGGATAACTAATCAACTTAAACTATTATCCATTAAGAAGAGAAAGATAAAGTCAAACAAAAATATGTCCTATCCAATAGCTCACTCTATCTTAATAGATCTATCTTATCAATGGATTCACCTTATCTTAAAAGATTCTATTTTATCCTAATAAGATTCATCCTGTTCTAAGAAATCTACTTACTCCACCCTAAGAGGAACAACCATGACCTAATCCAATCTGATCTAGGTAGACCCAATTTAATCCAATCTAATCTAGATCCCATCTAACCTAATATGATCTAATATAAACTAATGTGGATAAAACTAATATTACTTAATACTAGTCTAATCTAATCAAAACTAATCAGATCCAATCTAATCAAATAAAGACCTAGTCTAATCGGCTCATAATTCTTGCACCTATCTAAAGGGTAGAGTAGATTAACTCAGATTAAATAATAGATTAAACTGTACACCTAGAAACTCTTTTCACACCTAATTCACTTAAACCTAAATTGGTGACTTACACCAACTCGGTCATGAACAAACGACCGAATCAATATGTTCATGATTACCATCCATTCTAACCTAACATCAAAACCATATCTTAACCTACTTAATATAGTCTATCATACTCACAGCTATCTTAGATACATGTCCCTAACTCAGATGATAACACCAAGATCGAAGGAGATCAACCTCGTTAAGGAAGGATAGGAGTCAAACCAGATCTCCAAATGCGTCAGGATTCACCATTCAAAATAGAAGCTTTCATTGCCCTTATCTTTTCTTACCCCAACCTACCCTTATTCTAACCATCTCTTCTTGCCTATTTGGTAGCCAGACATAAAAGATATCCATGTGTTTGAACCAATTGAAAACTAGAAGCTAAAATACAATCAAATCCTCTACGTGCCTTTTCTTACTAATCTCAAGGACGAGATTATTTTTAAGGGGGTAGAATTTGTAACACCATAAAATCTCAATTATGAGGATTTAGAAGGATTCTACCAAAGTTTAAATAAAGATGCTTTCTAATAAATTAGAAGCAAGATTTTTTCTATAAAGGTTATCTTGTGTTGAGTTTTATAACTAGAAATATCCCCTAAAAGATCTAATCTAAATAAAATATGTTTTTATATTAAACATTATATTAGTGTGCATAAAATTTATTACCTTAAGGAAATTGTATGGAGGGATCTTTAATTATTGGTGTAAATTATTTCTGATTCGTCATTCTATGGACATTTACTTAAATAAATAAACAACTCAAATAAAATTTATATTTTTGCATCATGCTAGACTTTTGATTGCGCACCTAGTTTTATTTTGAAAATTTAAAATATACTTGAATTTGTATTTGAAATCGAAAAATAGAAAACAATAGGGAAAAGAAAGAAAAAGACAAAAGTAGGCCGTGTGCCGATTTTTCCCCGGCTCGGCCTAGCTCCGACCTTCCTCAATCCACTGCCCGCCGCTCAGCCACTACACCGTAGCCACGCCTACCTCGTCAGGACACTATGATGTGGGCCTCCATGGTGCGAGACTCCTCTCCTGCGCATGTGACTTTCCAGGGTATGACGGGTGGAGCCTCCGCTTAAGGGTCGTCTTCCGTATCGTATCCAGCCAGTCGCACTCTACCTCCTATGCAATAACCGATCCCCATGAATTCTCCTTTCCCTATCTCTATATAATCGATCGAACCCAGACATCCCTCATCCCATCTCGTCTGCCTACACCCCTGTTCACCCCATCGACGCCGGTCGTCGAGGAGAGAACTGAGAGGAAGAGAGTTGTCATCACAGGCCTCCAATGCCGCCAGCGTCGTTGCTCGCCTCGCCGGGGTGCATGTACTGGCAATGGCGCCACCTCTGTTCATCGGTTGAGGTGACGGAGGTGGGTGTGGTGTGCTGGTCGTCGATGGTAGGATGGATGAACATGATTAGATAAAGAGTGTACCCCTTTGAGGATTTCATCGATGTCGATAGATGCAATCTGAACAGTCCAAGTTGGATAGCGGTTCATTAGAATCTAACCATCATCTCCGATCGGATGAGCGTTAATGCATAGCTCGCGTGGGTTTCTATCCTCCTAAAGCGTCAAAACGACTCAACAACCCTGAGTAGTGGAAGCGACACTGGATACGAGTGAAGGGGGCATCTCGGAGTCAGTCGCATTGGTACCAGGGGCTGGTCCTAACTCCTCGGGAGCCTCTTCTCCCTCGCTTTCGGCCTCATTGGCCTCCATCTCCAGGTGGTGCATGTCCAGGTGGTGCATGTACAGGTGGTCATTAGCTTCCTCAAGCTCCTGCTACACATCACAGAGCTAGTTTTCTAGGACATCAACGGTGTTGTCCCGGATCTCCACCTGCTGCTCCAAGGTGGTGATGCGCTGGCTCAATCGTTCCACCTGTAGGTCCTTCTCCACCAACTCTGAGGACAAGTCGACCACGAAGTCTTCTCGGCTGTCAAGGGTGAGCTTGGTGGTCTGAGCGAGGTTAGCAAGATGTGCCATAGCGTAGCTCTGCAGGGCCTGAAGGTGGTACAGTGCGCTCATGCACTGAACAGTGATTCTCCCAACCAAGTCAGGATACATGGCCCATACATCCTTCACATGGCTCACACGGTTGCACCACATGGGGTCATCCCTCTTCTCAGCAGGGAAGAGTCCCAAGGGGTGCATCACCATCTCCAGGGGATGGTAACCATAGAAAGTCGTCAGGGTCTTCATAGCTGCCGCCTCGGTGGTGTCGTCCGTCCTGAATCCAACAGTCTCGGAGTCAAGGGAACGCCAACCCGGCTGAAGGGGATGAGCCTCTAGAGTCAGCCAGACTCGGCAACGTGGTACCCGATGCTCCTCGTACAGCTGCACCGTGTACAAAGGGGGCGTAGGGTAACCGGCGGAGTTGAGCACTTCCCACAAGATGGAAAACCATCGTGAGAAAGGAAATCGGAACTGAAACGAGTGTCTCCTCCATTGGCGGGGGTGAGTGAAATCATCTGTGGAAGAGTATCAGATGTAGATATTGTGGTGGAAGAAAAGAAAATAAAAGAGCCTGGGTGGTTTAAAAAGGAGCGGGTTAGATCACATTTTTACTTCTTTAATTTCTAATCCTTTTAGTTTTTATAATGCATGCATGCTGAACATAACGTCTCCTCTCTGAATCAGAAGGGTGCTTTTTAGGGCATCCTTTAAATCCTAAGACTGGCCCATATGGCCTACTTAATTAGCCACCTTTTTCTCCCACTATTTCTAAGGCCTTTCGTCCTAGGTCTAGCGTTCTAGTCCTGACGATTCAATACTGGTTTCTAAGCAAGTTTTAGATTTTTGAAAGTTGGTATTCATGGTTTATTGCTTTCTCTGTGGTGGTATTTGCTCCGATACAGCTGTGTCGTCCGAATTATTCCAGCTTAAGTGCCCAAGTCACGCCTTAGAGGTCGCAACACACTTAAATTGGAATAAGTCGTCAGTTCCTCAAATCTAGTCTGATAAAGACACTTATCCAGGATCAAATACCACGAGCTCACTCGAAGGTGAGTCGCAGAGGAAATACAATAAAACAGGAAACCTCAAATTTAAGATATTGGAGTTATTACATAAGTCAGAGTTTTTCAAGTAAACTAAAATAAGTTCATAAGATAAATTGCAGCGGATAATCGATATCATCGTACGGTGAGGAATAGGGCAAGGCCTAGCCCACTACTCCTCCTACTCCTCTCCTGCTGGAGCAGCATCCCACTCGATCGTCCAACCCGGTGGCAGGGTGGTAGGCCAAGTCACACCATCAACCATATCCTGAAGCGTACCTGCAAAAATTATGCCACAAGCAAGGCTGAGTATACTAATACTCAGCTAGACTTAACCGGTGTGAGGAATCTACTCCTCTACCTCTAGACCATGCAGCTGTTTGGCTGAGGGGTTTGGTTTGCCAAAGCACTAGCTGAGTCTAAAATTGATTTTAACTTTTCCAATTCTAATATCATTACTTTCAGCTAAGTTTACTCCTTCTAAGCATACATGGTAACATTCATTTAATACAATCAACATGTTATCTCATGTAAAACCTCATTTCACTTCTTACTCAATGTAGTACAAGGTGTCAAGCAGTCTCATTAACTGCGAGAAGCAGATGATTCGAATCAAGTTTTAACCTTGCAAGGTAAACCTAAACACACGACATGTCAGGGCACTCCGTCCCCACACACGTCAACCGTCCCCATTGATCCCCCGTTCGTGGCCAGGACTCACCGCCTTGGCATACAATGCTCCACTGACCCCGGCTGCCACCGTGCAGTGGCCGCACTTGTACCCACCATAGCTAGCATGGGAGACCCAATCTCAGGACGCGTGAGGGGTAAAGTCCGCGCCCGGCTTCACTCAGGTACTAGGTTTACTGGTTACCATATTTCCCGACATGTGTTTAGTACATTCAAACGCTTGACTCAGGTATCCACACATTAATCCTTAATTCCTTTTCCCATCTCATGGACAAGGCATCCTCCCTGGATCCATGTCCATAGACCATCATAGATCCCATTATCAAGATGAATACAATCAATTCCTTACCTCACGCGAGAGCTAGAAAAATCACTCGTCTTCTACCGAGATCCTGATTTAACAAAGTAGCTACTCGACCTAGCATACTAGTATCCATCTCAAAAAGGAATCTTGAATTCATGCAACTAGGGTTTCAAGCAACTCCTACACTTAAGTGCACATTGCAGGCCTACAAACATTAAGTGTAGTAAAGTAACATATATAAATTGGTTATGCATAAAACCGGGGCTTGCCTTCAATTGCTGGGGCTGTGGGGAGATCCTCGATTTTAGGCTCAGGTGCTAGCTCCTGATCTTCCTCATGGACAGCTCCTTGCTCAGGGATGAGCATGTACTCTCTGTCAGCGAGGTTGCAATCTAATGAATGCAATGAGTAATATATATGCATGGCATGATATACAATTTAGCAACTAAATTGTAGGGTGAAAGATTAATTAACAGGGAATGGAGCTAAGTCTGGCTATTAGAGATTTCCGGGGTATACTTAGTAAATTAGGGTCAAGTTTGATTACTGAATGGTTAGACCATTTTTAGTGTTCCACTGGTTTTCCTTTTTAGGTCTTAGTGTTATTTTAACAAGATTCCTAGCTGTATTTATTGGGGTGAGACTTTATTAATCTTTCTAATCTATCTCTTCTTTTCCTTTTCTTTTATGCCTTTAAGGTGCGTTTGAACTACAAGATAGTTTTATAAATTTTCAAAAATTCCGTAAAAAGTTTAGTGGCTTCTCACTGGTGTATAACTCTCTGCCTAAAAATTTGGGGCTTAAAACGTGAGGGGTTCTCTCTGTACAAAATTATCAAATATTAGCGCAGAGAGAGTGCTTTGAACTACAACTCTCCTTTAACAGTAGGTTATTCTCTAATACTTATTTTTGCTGGCATCTAGGTGTAATAACATAACTTTGTACAAATTTTCAGCCACTAATACTCATTAGTTATTTTACTATGATTTTCTAAAGTTTCTAGCCAAAGGGGTACTTTCTACTACCACTATACTTGAAAAATATCAAACAACAGATTTCTAAATTTTCCTATCTTCTTTGCGCAAGAGCAATCATTCTATAATTTGGTAACTTTTTGCTTAAGGGAAAGGGTGGTAGGAATTTCTTGAATTAAATGGCTTATTACATGAGGTAGGGGTAATGGGTGTTATTTTGTAGTTTGAATAGGTTTTGCATTTTTCTGTGGTGGTCTACTTCATCAATAATTTAGTAAAAATTCATTTGCCCATGGTTGCACAATTTTTGGCTTTCTTATGATTTAATTGGTATATGGCTAAAAATTAAGTTTTAATTGTTCAACCCATTTATGATGATGGGCTGGGGTGTTTATTATTTTTGTAGGGGTGTTCTAGTAGTTAGGGATCTACTGGATTTTTCTTACTAATTTTGAAATGGTCCTTATATTTTTAATTATGGCTTTTCTTGGTTCTTTGCTGCCTAATAATTTATTTAACCCTGGATTAGTCTTGGACTAGGGTTCTCTATATTTTTCCTAGGTTCTTCATTACCTAAGTGGACTAGGAAAAATATGTTCATCTACTGTTCATTAATTTCTATTGTCTTTCTTATTTTCCTAAGTTTTGGGCAGATGTAGTGTTTAATAGATAACTCTATGCTAATATGGTATACTAGGGTGCTTAACATTTTTAAACAGTGCCTAAGTTGGGTTTGGACCTCTACAAATTTTCTTAAGTTCAGTACAGAAGCATAACTATTTTTCCTTATTTCAATAAGGTTTGGGCAGTTTCCTTATTTAATTCTAAACTCTAAAAATTACTACAGAAGGCTCAGTATTTTTATTTGATAGTTCATAATATTCTGAATCAGTAAACCTGGTTTGACTAAATTTGGTTAATTATTTCTCAAGATATGAATTTCCTAAGCTTTTTGTTCATTAAAAATAATATTCAAAATGATTAAATGGAAAACCGACTTGCATCGGGGTCCCTGGGCTTGTCTCTAACTAAGTCATTTAAACCGTGCCCTCAAAACACTATTCACATGAGTCTCTGACTACGCAGAAAACCCCCTGGGGTTTCGCTAAATCAAACCCACGGTCTTTCTCCCATTAAACAGTAACCGCGGCGGAGGAAAGGGCGGAGGGGCTTACCGGCGGCGAGATTGCTCCGGTGAAGTGGTCGAGGGTGTAGGGGAGGTCTTGACGGTCACGCCGATGTGCGGATCGCCTCTAGTGATGGTCGGAGTAGGTCGGTCCACGTGCGCAGGCGGGCGAGCTCGTCGGCGGCGAGGACTCCAGCCTATCCAGGGCGGTAGAGTTCAATCAAGTTGGTCAGTGAGCTTCACTGGGTGCTGGGGAAGACGTAGGCACAAGTAATTGGACTGTGGCTTACCGGTTAGTCGTGGCCATGTGCGCCGGTGGGGATTACAACTCCGACGAGGGTGGAACGGCTTCTCCGGTGAAGTAGCGCCTGGTTTCTTGCTTCGGGGAGCTCTACGGGGCTCTAGGGAAGCTAACCGAGGCACGAGATTGAGTGGGGATGGCTTGGAGGGGTCTGGCCACAGCGGCCAAGCGCTCGGGTTGCTTGGCGGGCGGCGTAGAGCTCGCCAGAGCTAAGTGCTGGGCTTGAGAGGTTAAGTGAGGCGTGGAGGGAGTACGACCAATGCTTCCCTGCTCTTATAGACATGGCACGGTGCACGGGCGGGCATGCACGGCTGGGCGCGAGTGCGCGAACTGGCGTGAACCGGGCGTGTCAGATGCGATCGAACACGTGACGCCATTGTTTCTGCCCGAGTTCTAACTTCGATAGGGCGTAGATCTTTGCGAATTTGGGCAAGATCGCTGTGTAAGATTTGTTCTCGCGACTACGCTCTGTCGTTTGTGCGTGGAGCCGAGCGATTTCGGGTCAAGGGCAGAGAGTTGTCGCCTCGTCAATATGGCAGTGTCACAAGGCCGAGTTCCGAGGCAAATCCCTGCCAAGATCGTGTCAAACGGCCGAGTCTCGCTCCCAAATTTTTCCAGGGTGTGTTCAAGGTAGTTTGGCGCTACTTTTATATTTGGACTCATTTGATTCAAGTTTTGAAAAACAGAGAACACAGAAGATCTTTGGAAAAATTTCTGAATTTTCCCTTAGGGCATTAGTTCATGGGCTGATTTGGGGATTTTGGAAAATTCAAAAGACAAATCTTCCTTACTACATTTTGTAGGTTATTTAGTGCACTAAAACTTTGTTAATTGGTTCATATCAAAATTTTGCATGTTTCCCAAGTCTTTTCTATAATTCCTTTTATGTGCTTAAATGGCCCATTATGAAAGGTGTTAGGGTTTTAGGTGTTTTTCTCCCCTGAGGTGTATGATATGCTTAGAGTGTGGTTTATGAGATGAAAGAGACTTAAGTTTTAGTTTCTTAAGTATGATGTCTCTTGCTCAATTAAAGTCACATATGATAATTGTCACAAGTTGGGGCACTGGGGTAAACCCTAAGTAACACTGGGGGGGTGTTACAGCTTCGCCCTGGGTCACCGAGTCGTTACGGTGTCGTGCACACATCTTTCCAGATCGTGTAGAAGCAGGATGATAATTGGTTGTGAACGAGATGCGTCGAGAAGGCAGGACAGTGTTTTTGTCGGAGGAACACTTAGATGCGTTGGGCCTGCCAATAATGGCCCAGTTGTTGGAGTGTGTTATTTTAATACACAAGAGGTATTTTAAAAATGGGCCTTAGTATGTCAGATATGGTCTTACAATTGTCTGGAATAGGCGAAGGAAGAGAGGAGGTAAACCATAACTTCGAGACAAAGTAGAGTTTAGGGGTTGTTAACACCCCGTCCCCTGTAATAACAATTGACAGGCGCCACGCACGCCACAGCCGCGGCCCGCGAGCGAGGAGAGATTTGACATTATGAAACACGACGGATGCGGCTTCAACGAAATAGAAGCTCAGGCGAGGGTTTCTCCATTATAGAAAAGCTGGGCATAGCCAACAATCTAAAATAGACATACCAACTCTATTAACAGGTAACGACAATCTCAAACTCACGCCGTCATATTTCCGTTACCATATAGGCCTGCTGCTCGCTCTTGCTGCCGTCCACGGACATGGCACTGACAGTGTTGGAGACCACCGAGCAGCAGCTCCTCCCGTGCCAGCAGTCCGTCGAGCAGGGACTCTCGTGCCTGGGCTGCGGCGACGACGAGCGCGGGGGAGGAGGAGGTGGCCCCGCACACGGCCCCGCCCAGGGCGTTCCCGCCGCCGCTGCCGTCGCTGGCGCGGCGCAGGTGGAGCCCACCACCATGGAGATCTCCACCACACATGGATTTCTCCGGCGGGGGCGGCGGCCGCAGCCGCGCCGAGCCGAGCCGGCCCGGTGGCTCGAGATCGCCCGGAAGCTACTCGCCGCGCGAGACCTGGTCGTCTGCAAGCGACTGCCCAACTTATTATACTGAACAGTTATTCCTGAAAAACTAACCACACTATGACCAGCAGGGGAGAAAGCATTGGTCTGATCCACACTAGGGTTGTTCCTTGTATGTCCAGTGCCAACCAGCGTTGCCTTGCTGCTTGTATGTGATGCAGCCTGAGTGAAATCTTTCTGCTGTTTTGAAAGCACTTCAGTCAACAGCAAAGATCTCTCCTCACTCTCAAATGTAAGCCATACTCTCAGATCACGTGGGAAGTAACTTCTCCACTTTGATAGTTGCAAAAGAGTAAATGGACCCTGAACATTCCCAGAAGGATCCTTGTAGTGCCAGACTTTCTCCGGCTCCGTGTCATTTGACATTGTTACTCCAGAAGATGAAAGTGATCCAGCTTCATACATAGTTCTGTTTGCTGTGCTGTTCTCCAAACTTCTTGCTCCTGATCCACATATTGTACTTTTTGTTGACAAATTTTTTGGATGGTGGCTACAATCAGAAACTTTTTGGGGATGGTTCTGCATAGTGCTAAGATATCTTGATATTCGTCGTGATATGGTTGTATCTGGTCTTGTCCGATCTACCGACTTTCCAACTGCATATAATAAACAAGCAAATGCTCAGACACTACACTTAATTAAAGCTTAGGTTCAGAAATCTGATTTATTGTAATAGAGTTGATGCTTATCGCAACATTAATTCAAATGTACTGCATTGCAACTTTGCAAGAAAATTACGGTGCAGTATAGTAGATGTATATTTAGACTATACTGCAACAAACCACATGAAATTATGCTACAGCTCCAAGAGAATTCCAATATTTATTAATCAACAAACAACATGAAGCATTAACATTACAGGAAGATATATACCAGTTCTTTTCTCATCTGTTTCTTCAGCAGACTCATAATTAGGATCCATATGTGAGTCAACATGCACTTCCAGAACTTCATTAATCCTGCGGGTTCTTTCCTCAGAATCGTTGAGAAGCTGCAGCTTTTCTACATATTCTCTAAGTGTATGATACAGTCAAGGATCACAAAATAATGAAACATGCAGTACAAGTAATAGCCTATAGTTCTATAATACAAATAAAGTTGTACTTGATTATTATGAATATTCGCAATTCCTGAGCAGAGCATTACGAGCTATTGGAAGCATGCCTCTAGCATTAAAAGACCTATGGCGAAGCTATGACAAGAAAATGGACACCGCTCTTCATTTCATCCCCGCCGCGGACACCGCTCTGGCGCTCTTCATTTCATCCAAGAAGCCTTTGCTGATCTCTCCAGCAACGCCTCGCCTGCTCCTGTCGTTCGCGGACACGGCCGCCCCTGCCCTGGACGAGCTGTACAGGAGGAGCGGCGACCAGCCGGAGATCGAGCAGCAGGCCGACGAGGAAGACGACGAGGTCGAGGTCGTGGAGAACGCGACGGGTATGGCTGCCGCACGAAGTCTTGGTCGGAGGCAGCGACGCCCGGCTGCCGCGTGAAGGAGAACGACGGAGATGGAGAACGCGACGGGGATGGAGGAGAACTGACAACCCGGTTTCAACCAGACTAATACTGCTCTGAATCCGTTAATGGAGTTGACATGTCTATTTTAGAGTATTGACTATGCCCAGTTTTTCTATAATGGAGAAACCCTCGCCTGTGCCTCTATTTCGTTGAAGCCGCATCCGTCGCGTTTCATAATGTCAAATCTCTCGCGAGCGAGGCAGACCCACGGGCCGCGGCCATCTCACGGTGGAAGCAGCCAAGCAGCCGGCCTGGCGCCCCTCCCCTTCCGTCCCGCCGCTGCTGCCGTGCCTCGTGCCTGCCAGCGGCGGATGCCGCCCCGCCCCGCTGCTGACCACCGCCGCTGCTGAGCATGGCCGCCGCTCCCGCGGGCGCTCAGAACCGCTGCGTCTTCGGTAAGTGATCCGGAAGCTCGGTTCGATTCGGGAGGGGGGAGCCGCCTGGCGTGGCCGCCGCTGGAGTCACCCAGGGCAGCCCCTTTTCAGTTTAGGGTAATTTGGGTCCGACCGACTGCCGCCAAGTTCTTCCGACTTGGCGCTGATTCACCTCCCCCTCCCTCTCCTTTTCTAGTCGACGCTGTCCTGGAATAATGGGAGCCCACTTGGTCGTGTCTGGTGTTGGATTGAGAGCTCAGTTCCGTTCGGGTCGAACTCTAGCTTGCCTAGGGTTTAGTTTTGCGGCACTAATGATTCACTGGTCGTGCAAGTTGATTCTTTTTCTTTTAGTTTTTTTTTTGTTTTCAGATGTGGAAATGGTACGCACTACACAGGGGATTTTAGGACTGATATAGTTGTATTTATCAATATCAATTACAGTTGGCAACATACCATATGATGCGACGGAGGAGCAGCTCGTGCAGATTTGCGAAGAAGTCGGCCCAGTCGTATCCTTCAGGTGTGCTTTTGCTCACCCGCATGAGCACTCATCTAAAGTCGTCCATTTACTCCACATCTTATGCAACAATACTTGAATTTTAAATATGCATACCTCATGGGTTGGTAGAAATTATCGCTTACTGTCAAAATGTCTGTTTTGCCCTTTTTTCCTGTTTATTTAAAAACAAGGAATATGTTCAGGTTTTGGCATTACGCCTACAAATGTAAAAAAAACCATGATTGGATTCTGCCTATGGGAATATATTTACTGAAATTGATTCTGGTTTGGTAACACTGATTAACATGTTTACTACTACTGTTAAGTTTTTCAGCATTTGAATTTGATTTTGGTAACTGACTGCTACAAATTGCTTGTAGATTGGTGATTGACAAAGAGACCGGCAAGCCAAAAGGTTATGGCTTTTGCGAGTACAAGGATGAGGAAACTGCTTTAAGTGCACGCCGGAACCTTCAGGGTTACGAGATTAATGGTCGTCAGTTACGTGTTGATTTTGCTGAAAGTGGGAGGAACACTGATAGAAATAGAGAAAAGGTCGACAATCCTCAAAATTATTGTAGAAGAGCCTTTCCTACCACTTTGGAGTTCTCTGTTAATATGAGAAGTTGTATAGTCTTTGTTCCTGTGAATAATAATAGTTGTGCCTTCTCTGACCACCCTGTGTCTCCTGTTGCAATTTCTTACAAGCATGTTTGTGTATGTACAGCTGCTTGACTGTACATACACACACCTGCTGTACTGTCCAATTCCTTCATTGAATTATATTGTTATGGTGCGGTGCCAATGCTTTGCGGTTGGAAAAAAATGCCTCTGTTATCTTGACCTTTCCCCTTCATGGAAGTAGCGTGCCAAAGAAGTTGGATTATAGTCTGGCAAAGCTATTGGCTTAATATAATATATGTTATGGTTGATAGAGCCTCTTCTGAAGTTTGTTGATTGCTGCATTTGTGGTTTACTTTCTTCAAATAGAAAAAGAAGTGCTATAGTCTTATGGAAGACATATAATTGGTCTTTGTTTATGCGCCAGCAAGAGGATTGCCACTGTTGGTAAATTGATTGCTGAAAAATAGTATATATCCAATCAGCCTTTATATATATGCATAAGGACTCAGTGTTCTTTCGGCGTTCTGTTAGTATCCAATCGGCCTTTATATGTAGCTTCTGCCATTAGGCTTTGCTTAACTCTACCAGTGAGTGTCTGATGCTGATACATATGTTCTAGTTTGTTGCCAATTTGTCGAGTTAAATAACAAATACTGACCACTCACAAGTTCTCAACTAGATGCAGTTGATTTATATAAGGACAGTTTATATACTACCTTCAAGACATGTGAAACGATCTAGCATGATGCTACTGTACACAGAAGAATCTATATCTACTTGTGAACTTTGCCTTTTGGAAATTAAGTAGCTTCACTGTGGAGATGAAGTTGGCAATGAAAAATATAGAGCACCTCAACTAACTGAAGTTGATTTAGCTTAAATTAGAACAACTTGTTGACTTATGCTGGATACATTTATGCATTGCAGGGTCGTGGAGGACCAGGGATGGCATCTAATGTTGGTTGGTTTTTTTTGTTCACCATTTAGTTTATGTATATTCTTTCAATTTCTATGCGTATTTTATGTTTATGGATGCTATCACTGGTTTTTTGATGGAGTGGCACAGATAGTCAAAAACGGTTAGCTGGGACTTCTGTTGTTGGAGAGACAAACTTTCATCAGCCTGTTGGTCTCCCACCGGCAATACATGCTGCATCTGTGATGGCTGGTGTCCTTGGTGGAGCTCAGACTGCAAATGTTCAAAACGGTTTACCTGTCCAGTATGGACTTGGAAACGACCCTCTTACTCATTATTTGGCCAGAATGTCAAGGCATCAGTTGCACGAAGTCATGGCTGAATTGAAGGTTAACTTGTAGTCTTTTATGCACTTCAATTACTTGACATTTACAAATGAACAAGTCCTGATTTTATTTTATCATGCCCTTTTTTTATAAAAAATCACAGTTCCTAACTACTCAAAACAAAGAACATTCCAAAACTTTGCTGCAAGGAATTCCACAGCTGCCAAAGGCCTTATTTCAGGTTAGTTTTTCACTAATAGTGACCGTACTTGTCAGTTGTGTATTCTTAATGTCATTTTATATATGATTCAAACCATTTTAGCCTTGTGTAGGTTGTAAAGTCTATATATTCTTTGGAGCAACGTTTTCAACTGTTTACTGAGTCTATTTACTTCCATTTATTTTATTTTAATAACCTCACGTGATTCAGTATAGGGAGCAGAAGAAGAACTTAAATATGGTTTTTATTGACTTGAGAAGTCTTACTACAAAATACCAAAGAATATTATATGGTGGACTTTGGACAAACATAAAGTTTCAATGAAGTGTATTGGACTTATTAAGGACATTACAACAATGTTGTGGTAGTGTTCGAACAAGTGATGAACAAGTGATGGAGACATGTATGGCTTTCCGATTATGATAGGACTACATCTTGGGGGCACAAAATGGTGGGTAATGTTGGGACCCAATTGGGCTTAGCTCGCGAGGTGTTACACAGATTGGAGATTGCTCAGGATATTAGGATTCTAGCTATAGAAGAGGTTTGGTTACTGCGAAAACTGAAACAGGCAAACAACATTGTCTTGTCCTCACTTCCTTGGAAAGGACAATCACTTGCTTGAGGTCTCAGATCCACTATTTGAAGGAAGGAGATGCGAATACAAGGTTTTTTCCATATGTAGGCTTGTTTTAGAAAGAAGAGAAATTTTATTTCTCATTTGGAAGATGAGGGCAGGATTGTTACTAACCATGACCAGATGTAGGAGCTGTTGGATGGGTTCTTCTCCAATCTTTTGGGGGCTGAAATTCAGAGACCATTCACTCTTAATTTGCCAAATTGCCACAGAAGTGCAGTTGATCTAAGCGCTTTAGAGTCTCCTTTCTCCGAAAGGGAGGTTCAGGATACGATTGCAAGCCTTCCCAACGATAAAGCACCTAGTCCTGATGGATTCACAGGGAGGTTCTATAAATCTTGTTGGCACATCATTAAGACAGACATAATGGCTGCTCCGGAATCTCTTCGTTTTGGAAATGCTCACAGATTGTGGCTGCTGAACTCAGCATATCTTGTGCTTATCCCCAAGAAAGCGGATACCTTGTTAGCCAGGGATTTCCGGCCTATTAGCCTAATTCACAGTTTCGCTAAATTGGTCACCAAGCTGCTTGCTAATAGGCTCGGCCCCCACCTTCAGAAGTTGGTGGCAGCTAACCAAAGTGCTTTTGTGAAAGGAAGATCGATTCATGACAATTACATGATGGTGCAACATTCTATTAAATCTCTTCACAAAAAAACGAGTCTCAAGTTTATTTTTAAAGTTGGACATCTCCAAAGCTTTTGACTCCGTTTCTTGGGCTTTTCTCATTGAGGTGCTTTCTCACCTTGGATTTGGAAATGTTTGGCGGAATTTGATTTCGAATCTGTTGGTTTCTTCTTCCACTCAAGTGCTGTTAAATGGGTCTCCTGGTCTTCCTATTAGGCATCGGAGAGGGCTTCGCCAGGGTGATCCCCTTTCTCCCATGCTATTTGTTCTAATTATGGATGTCCTCAGTAGTCTGTTTCTGCTAGCTAAAGATAGGGAGTTGCTTCACAACCTTCAGGGAGCGAATGTTCGAAATAGAATTTCAATATATGCCGACGATGTGGTACTGTTTGTCAAACCTATGGTGGAGGAACTGAATTGTGTTAACATGATCTTGGACTGCTTTGGTTCAGCCTTTGGACTGGTCTGTAGTATGAACAAGAGTTGTGCCATCCCAGTAAGATGTAGCGAGCAGGTTGTGCAGTAGGGATGCAACCTTCTCCTTTGTAGCTCGACTTCTTTTCCTTGCACCTATTTGGGTCTCCCAATATTAGATAGAAGGCTCAGGAAGGCAAACCTTATGGACTGGGTTGAGAAGATAGCAGATTGACTCCCCAATTGGAAGGCTCGACTTCTTAATCTTGCTGGTAGGACGACGTTGGTACGTTTTGTTCTCTCTGCCATCCCAATCTATCTCCTCATTGCCATGAATATTCCCAAATGTGTGATCAAATCGACTGACAAGATTCGTAGATGGTTCTTATGGAAAGGCAGAAAGGACGTGAATGAAGGTAACTGTTTAGTTTCTTGGGATATCGTTACAAGGCCGCTCATCTTTGGTGGGCTTGGGGTCCCAAATCTGTATTATCAAAGCTGGGCACTGCAAGCTAAATGGCTATGGCTGGAGAAAACAGATTCAAACAAGCCCTAGCATGGTTTAAAGCTGTCTGTGCCAATGCAAGTAAGGAAGTTCTTTCAATCTTTGGTTATTACTGTGGTTGGGAACAGGACTTTATTCTGGTCTGACAGATGGATAGATGGCGGCTGCATCAAAGACTTTGCTCCTGATGTTGTTTCTAAGGTTGGTAAACATACTGTCTCCACTAGAACAGTGGCCCAGGCTCTTGAAGGATGGCAATGGATCAGTGACATCTTGACACCTCTTTCCTGGGCTGGGATCCAACAGTTTTTGCTGTTATGGGATGCTGTAAGAAGAGTAGTGTTAACACAGGAGGCTGATACACATATCTCGCTGCATACTTCTTCTGGTCAATTCTCCTCAAAGTCTTGTTACAAGGCCTTTTTTATGGGATCCATTACTTTTGAACCTTGGAAGAGGCTGTGGAAATCTTGGGCTCCTCCAAAGTGTAAGTTTTTCTTGTGGCTGGCTATTCGGAATAAATGTTGTGACATCTGATAGATTGGAAAGGAGAGGTCTGGACCACCCAGAGTCTTGCCTTTTATGTGATCAATCGTAGGAAACCATCCAACATCTTTTGTGTACCCGTGTCTTTGCAAGACAATTTTGGCATTCCATTCTGTTGGCTTTGGGTGTAGGTAATCTCTCTCCGCGGTTATTATCTTGCTTGCGGTTGTTCCACATCATCCTGCCTTATCTCAGCCACAAGATTTTGTTTCGACGGCCACGGAAGCAACTCATCACCGCGAGCCTTCTTCGTATATGGTCGACTGTTGGACTCTTATCTTCAGGAGCATTCTAGACCTTCATACAAAGAACTGTTTGGGAAAAAAGACACCGCGGCATGCGCCTCCATCCCCGCTTGCTGCGCGCGCGTTCGTCTTGCTGCTCGCTAGAGGTATTACCTACCATCTTCCACCACACTTTCTCCATTCAGGAATTTTTGTCTGTTAGGGTTTTGTGACTATCCCATTCAGGAATTTCCATTCGATAGGAAGGTTGATCGCTTGCGCATCGGCTGTCGGACGGACGGCTCAGCGCACGGCACCTCATCGATGGCAGAGCAGGTTAGAATCCTTTTTAGGATGGTCGCTTGCGCATTGGCCGCCAGATGGACTGTGGGTTGGGTCGGTAGGGGCGGGGAGCCCTTGAAAACGGAGGTGAAATCGATGTACGACAAGGAGCACCCCAGCATAGAATCCGTTTCCAACTGTAATATATGAGACACGATATTTCCAATTTCCTTCCAGCAGGCTAAAATCTGGTCATATATAAGAGCATCAATCATCATGTATGCCCATCAGCTTTCCCGTTCTTGCCAACCATGTCTCATGTTAGATTACGACACAGAAAACCCCATGCTTCAGAGCTGTTAGCTTGGATAAAGGTGTCGTCACCATTAATCTTCAGGTCACTATTAATCTTCATTCTTCAGCAAATCTGACGGAGGAGGTGCCCACATACGCCTACCTATCATCAAATTTCTAGCTGATGCAGGATTTTTTGCTTTCTGTGTACTTCAGTAACCAGCTGCCGAACTGCGGTAGATATCTCAGTCGAAGTGAAGACAATACTTTCTCTTCGGCATTCACTGCATTCATCACGCTCCACCATTTCTAGAGAAGGATAAAGACCATGCTGGACACGTCTTCAGCCATATATTGAGGATCCATTTCACCATATCCCATGGAGATTGCAGGTCAACCAGGCCCTCTCTAATATATTCCTACCCTAGCTCTCTTCAACATTTCCAAGCAAATTTACACTTACAAGATAACAGTGTCCACCACCTTCATCGCATTGTTTACAAACCAGGCAAATAGTGTCAGTTAGAACTACTATACGCTTCAGGTTCATTTTAACAGCCAAGCTACAGTGGATCAGGCGCCAAACAAATTGCCTTATGCTTTCAGGTGGTAAGTAAGTTTCAAAATCTTCATCCGTATATTCCAATTGGTTCGCCATCACTTACTCTTCATACAATGTCATCCTTCTGTTTTCAACTCAAAGAATTACATGAGTCTGACATGTTTAAAATAGCTACTAATAATATGTAGTTACTTTAACAAAGAACAAGGAGCGCCTTTGGTACACGCTAACAGATTAAAAAGCTAAGAAATTCAGAACACATTGATACACCAAAGTATATTGAAAAAGTAATCCAGAAAAATTATAAATATATAAAAACAAGGCGCGCTGGGCGCGCGTTAGACACTAGTACTATATAGAGACGATGATATTGATGAACATGTTAGCCATAGAATCAAAGTAGAGTGGATAAAGTGACGCCAAGCATACGACACTCTATATGACAGGAGGGTACCACAGAAGCTAAAAGGCAAGTTTTATAGGATGATGATTAGACCTGCTATGCTTTATGGTGCAAAATATTGGCCTACAAAAAGACGACATGTTCAGCAAATAAGTGTTGCGAAATTGTGTATATTGTGTTGAATTTGTGGTCATATAAGAAGAGATCGAGTCCGGAATGATGATATACGTGATAGGCTAGGGGTAGCACAAATTAAAGAAAAGCTTGTCTAACACAGGTTGAGATGGTTTGGACATGTTTGAAGATGACCTGTAGAGGCACTAGTACATAGTAGAATTCTAAGGGATAGCAATGGGAAGAGAGATAGTGGAAGGCTGAAGTTAACATAGGAGACAATAAAAGGAGACTTGAGGGGATGACCTTAAATAGGAGCACATGAAAATAGTTATCCATGTGCCTGAATCTTGACTTGTGGTTCCTGTTGGGTTTCAATTCTAGCCTACCCTAACTTGTTTGGGACTATGAGGTTTTGTTGTTGTTATTGAATAACCTCACGTGATTCAGTGCTACTATGTGAAAGAGCCTCTAGCGTAATGGTTAAGCCTTTCGAGTAGCACCTCCAGGTCCTGGGTTCGATCCCCCTCGGGGGCGAATTTCTGGCTTGGTTAAAAAAATCGTCTCGATGTGCCCTGCTCGCTCCCGGGTTACGTCCTGCGCGCCACCCTCCAGCTGGGCCGTTGCAGAGTGGGCGGTGACGGCCCGCTAGTGATGGGGGGTCAGGGTTCGGGGATTTTCTCGGCCGGGACCATGTTTCGGTCTCTTCTTAATATAATACCGGGAGGGTGGTCTTTCCCTCCCCGGCCGAGTTTTTGATTCAGTGCTACTATATGTACATTGAACATTGTTGTTCATGTTTCCACTTTTCCTTTTAGAATTGTCCATAGAACTTTGACACCATTCATGATTGTCTTGTGATCCTGGGTGGAAGAAGTTATATTCCTTAATCTTATTAAGCACTGGATAGATTGGTTTATGTGCATGTTCTGACGTAAGAAAGAAAATGGAATGTTTACTTGTGGCTCAAGTGTTAAGAAAAGTTGAGACTTAACTCTATATTTCTTTATTTTATTTTGCCTATGCAATGAAATAAGCTTGTTTCTTTATAGGGAAAAGCACATCATTAAGCCGTTCTCTACCATAAGAATGGAAAATTAGAAACTCATGACTTAAATTTTTGCCTTGTTGTAATGCAGGCACAAATAATGCTTGGGATGGTGACACCACAGATGGTAGTTCTTATTTGTCTTTGAGCTTTAGGCTCCTTTGTTTTCTCTATCTTGATATAATGAATGTATGTTCTATACAAATTGCAGATGCAGATGGCAAAGAGCCAACAGCCGTTGGGCTCCTTAGCACAATCTTCATCTCACCTCAATGAGCCATATCCACAGCCAGAGCCAGATGCTATGGTTCCAGTAGTCTCAAGACCATCAAGTTTGCCAACTAACGTACTACCAAACCCAGTTATCCTACAGGAACAAACAGCTGCAATACATAGTTTTCCTCAGCATCAACATGCATCTCAGCCCCAAGTCAAAATGTTTCCACATGGACAACCGTCTGGGATCACCGCACAATCTCCAATGCTACATCAGCCCCTTGGTGGTTCTTCCAGTGTTCCTATTCAATCTCTTGTGACCTCAGTAGGCTTAACCTCACAGGTTCAGCCTCCATTTGTGCCAGAGCACCCTGGACCACCTGTCATGCCTACAAGTGTACAACAGCTACCTTTGACCCACCCTCATCTTGCTCTGGTAGTTCTCTTGACTTGTGAAGGAGTTTATGTAATTCGCTAGTGGTGTCTTAGTTTATGTATCAAAATCGATGTTCATGATGAGTCATCCTTCTATGTATTTGCAATGTACTAATGGCCACCGATTAACTGAATTGTCCATTTTATTTTACCAGTCACATAGGCTAACTCAACAATGTCCAATTGCAGGTAGCCGCCGCACCTGAGACTCTACCAAATGAAATAAGGGTTGCTGATCAAGCAAGTCATTTGACAGAGTTTACTCATCCTTCAAAATTGAGAAAATTGGAGGATGGAACCTCGGTGCCTGGAATGGTGAACAGCAGCCATGCTATTTATACAGCTCCACTGCAAGCAGTGGGCCCTAGTGGACCATCAGGGAGCTATAGTGCTGGTGCTGGTAGCTTACAACAACCAGGGAATGAAGGGCAGGTACAAACCATTTGTAACAGATTTCTCAGGATTTCTTATGTTCTATCTGTTTAGGTACGACTTTGTAATGTGGGAGACTGGTAGCTTTGGAGATTTTTCACCGTTCTAAATGTTTGCCCATTTCTGTGGAGTTGAATAGAATTGTTGTGCAAAGCATTTCCATGCACTGAAATATATGCTTGTGGCTCTTCTGCAGATTACGCCTGATGTGGAGTCAGCTCTTCTGCAGCAAGTCTTGCAGCTGACACCCGAGCAGCTGAGTTCGTTGCCACCAGAGCAACAGCAGCAGGTGATTGAACTCCAGAAGATGCTTTCAGCTGGTAAATAGAAGCAACCGAGCTAGTGCAGCAATATTGCCGGTCGAGGATCTGGCACGTCACATAATGGCGAGTTGGCAACTAGTGGAAGCTGGAAGTGATCCTCAGATTTGTTATCAAGTCACTAGGCCGCTTCATAACCTGTCAGCATTTTCTTGTGGGCATCTTGATGCCATCAGTTTTGCTCAGAAGTATCCATATGGCTTTCTTTCTTCAGATCAGAGATAAAAGAAATGTTACAGGAGATGGTAGTTTAAAGAAAGGGATACACATTATCCATCACTGCTGTATCATTATAGGGAGAAAATAACAATAATCTGTATCCAAAGGAGCTGTTTTTTTTTCTGCTTCTCCAAAATGGGATATAGCATCAGATTTTTGTCCTTTCCATTTCGTGCAACAGTTGCAGGTAGGAAATGAATTTTGCGTAAGCTTGTTATGTTATCGAGTAGCATCCTTTATATTTATTCTTTATATCCCTTCTTTTTCTTTATATCCCTTCTTTACCATTTCTTCTAATGCTCCGTTTGGATATCGGTATTGGAGGACATGAAGTTGAATTGATTTCAATACCAAATCAGCTATGATATTAAAATGAGATGCAATTTCAATTCTATTGTTTGAATGTCACTGCATTTGAGTTTGGAATTTGATGGTCTAATTTCAAGCAATACAAGGAGGGAGAGTTTCTAGTTATAGTCCAATGCCACAGAATTAACTCTAATTCTAAATCTCAGTTCCATGTGGAACCAAACAATAGAATTGAATTGATTTCAATACCAAATCAGCTATGATATTAAAATGAGATGCAATTTCAATTCTATTGTTTGAATGTCACTGCATTGGAGTTTGGAATTTGATGGTCTAATTTCAAGCAATACAGGGAGGGAGAGTTTCTAATTATAGTCCAATGCCACGGAATTAACTCTAATTCTAAATCTCAGTTCCATGTGGAACCAAACAATAGAATTCAGGAAAGCTGAATCCAATCTCCAATTCTATGCACCAATATATACATCTAAACAAGGTATAAAAGATTCCCTCCTCTATATCTCCTCTCTAGCAACATCCTTTATATCTTGCCCTCTATATGTAAATACATATATTAGAGTCATATTTTACTTTTGATTTTTGTATGTACGTATTTGTTGACTCTCAAATGTATTGTATAACTTTTTGTTTTGCTAAATTTGTTGTTTAAAGTACTATAATGAATAATGAATAGAGAAGGTTAGAGAGAACCTCTAAATATAGAGGATCCAATAGTGTCTTCTATATTTAGAGTGTCGTTTATAGGACACTATTGTAAAGATAGAAGACTAGAATCTCCCCTAAATATAGGATACTGAATGTTCCCTTTGAGGGAAACATGGACCTAGATGTCGCCTAGAGAGGGTGAATAGAAAAATAAAAAACTTAACAAAAACTAGAACTGTTTTACTCTACTCGAAGTATAGATCACATCGGAATGTAGTCGAGTCGAGTTATATGTAGCAGAATATTAGCCCTTGTCTCAAAATATCTTGCACTTCAAGAATAACTTATACCAAAGATAAGTGGAGATGTGCAAATAAGAAATCAAACAAGACACAAAGAGACAAGCGATTTCTCCCATAGTTCGCCAATCATGGAATGCTTGCCTATATCAACGTTGGAGTTAGCCAACTATCATAACTCAATAGCTCGACGATGGAGAAATGCAACACGAAAGTCTTGCTCAAGATTACACATGCTTGCTCTAATTTGCAGCAAAACTTTACCTCTCTCTTTTGGCTTGTAACCGTGCCAACACTTAATCTACAAGAGAAACACCCTACAGAGGGATAGAAAAGAGTATGCAATTGTTCTATACTTGCTTGTTGCTTGAATGTACTCCTTAGGGTCGTGGGGGGCTCCTTTATATAGGCCCAAGTCTCCCATAACCGTTGGAAACCGATCAGGGAAACTGTTCTGTGTTGGGCACACCGGACCCGTCCGGTGTGTCACCGAACAAGTCTTTTAGCCCCGTGCCCGTGATCTTGATTGCTGCTTTCTTCCCTAGGCGGTCACCGGACCGCTCCGTTGCGCCACCGGACCGAGCCATGTCAGCTAGCCGTTGAGCCAAAACAGTGTGCTCACAAACTAGCTGTCGGTCGAGGTCCAATGCGCCATCGGCCCAAGCAATGTTCATAGTTTGGAGATTTTTAGCCAAAAATCTCGAGATCGTATAGTTCCTGCAGAGGGTCCGGTGCACACTGGACCGACTCCTCTAGGAGGTTCGGTTGCTCAAACAACAACTCTTCAAGTCCTTTTTCTTTTATTCTTCATCCAATCAACTTGGACTTTCTTGGGTACCTTCCTGTGACTTAGACAAATACAATTAGATAGTAATCCAATTGACTAATTCTCAAGAACTCACCTTTTCTCATCTTCTCCATTTCTCTATTTCTCCTCAAACAGGGACCAAAGTGGCACTTTTGCTACAAGACAAGTCAGAGTGCAAACCAAAGTACCAGATACATAGTAAAAGGTGTATGCAACATGTTTGAACTCTCAAACCTCTCATGCCAACCTTTTCCACCATTTCACACCTTTTGGACCATTTGAGCTTGATGTTGTACTACAAACCTTCAAGTCACATAACTTGATTACTCTAGTCAACTCTTCAGCTCCAACACCTTCCTATAGTCACTTAGAACATTTCCAAACCCAGGTGTGACCCAAACTCCACATCAATATGCACTTAGCTCTTTGGGCCCTTCTAGGTTCTGACTTTGATACTTAGCTCGTTCTTGTGACCATGTCTCTACAAGAGTTGGATCTTGAGCCTTATGACCTACACCATTTAACCATATCTATTACCTCAATGGTTGTAAGTGACGTCCATATATCGCGGTCTTTAATGCAGCAGAACTCTTCTCAGCTTGACCAACCTTGACTTCATGCAAGCCATCTTCTTCATCCTTGGCTTTAGGTACCTCAGTCTTTTTGACTTTCACACGTGCACTCGGTTCCTCAAAGTCCTTGCCTTCGTCCTTAGTTCGATTAGCTGCCTCCAAGTCATGTACATTGATTATGAAAGGGAAATACGCTCACACCTTTTCCTAAATGATTTTGGTGGTTGAATTGCCCAACACAAATAATTGGACTAACTAGTTTGCTCTAGATCATAAGTTCTACAGGTGCCAAAGGTTCACAATAAACCAATACAAAGGTCAAATAAAGGGTTCAAAAAGAAAGGAGCAAAACCAACCGAAGGCTGCCCTGGTTTGGCGCACCGGACTGTCCGGTGCACCACCGGACAGTGTCCGGTGCACCAGGGTGCATTCTCTCCAACTCGCTAGCTTCGGGAATTTGGGGAGCCACTCCGCTATAATTCACCAGACTGACCGGTGTAGCACCGGACTGTCCGGTGTGCCAAGCGGAGTAACGGCTCACAGCGCCAACGGTCGTCTGCAAAAGGTGAACAGTGATCAACAGTGCGCGACTGCGCGCGCAGAAGTCAGAGCAGGAACAGAAGGCGCACCGGACAGTGAATAGTGACTGTCTGGTGGCCCATATGTCAGAAGCTCCAACGGTCGGAACCCAATGGCTGGGTGACGTGGCTGGCGCACCGAACAGTGTCCGGTGGCGCACCGGACTGTCCGGTGCGCCATACGACAGAAGCCCTCACCAACAGCCATTTTGGTGGTTGGGGCTATAAATACCCCCAACCACCACACTTCAATGCATCCAAGTTTTCAGCCATCAAACCTCATACAAGAGCTCTAGACTTCATTCCAAGACACACACAAAGAGATCAAATCCTCTCCCAAGTCCGGAATCACTCCAAACAAATTAGTGACTAGAGAGAGACTTTTGTGTTCTTTTGAGCTCTTGCGCTTGGATCGCTTTTCTTCTTCCTCTATTCTTGTTTCCAACTTACTTGTAATCAAAGCAAGAGACACCAAGTTGTGGTGGTCCTTGTAGTGGACTAAGTGTCCCATTTGATTGAAGTGAAAGCCTCACTCGGTCTAAGTGACCATTTGAGAGAGGGAAAGGGTTGAAAGAGACCCGGTCTTTGTGACCATCTCAACAGGGAGTAGGTTTGCAAGAACCGAACCTTGGTAAAACAAATCACTGTGTCATCCGCTCTTATTCGCTTGTGATTTGTGTTCAGCCTCTCTTTCGGACTCGATTATATTTCTAACACTAACCCCGGCTTGTAGTTGTGCTTAAACTTTATAAATTTAAGATTTGCCTATTCATCCCCCTCTAGGTGACTTTCAATTGGTATCAGAGCCCGGTACTTCATTAAGAGCCTAACCGCTCGAAGTGATGTCGGGAACTCACGCCAAGAAGGAGATAGTGACCGGCGAGAAGCCCTCCACAAGCCACGGGAAGGCTCCATCGGTGGAGTCCAGCAACAAGAAGAAGGAGGAGTCACCTCCCCGCGTCAAGTCGCACCGGAGTGGCGACAAGAAGAAGAAAATGAAGAAAGTGGTCTACTACGAGACCGATTCTTCGTCGCCCTCCACCTCCGGCTCCGACACGCCTTCTGTCACTTCTAAGCGCCATGAGCGCAAGAAGTTTAGTAAGATCCCCTTACGATATCCTCGTATTTCTAAACGCACCCCTTTACTTTCCGTCTCATTAGGCAAACCACCGGTTTTTTACGGTGAAGATTATTGTATGTGGAGTGATAAAATGAGGCACCATCTAACCTTACTCCACGCTAGTATTTGGGACATTGTTGAATTTGGTGCACAAGAACCATCCATGGGGGATGAAGGCTATGACTCGGACGAGGTAGCCCAAATCCGGCACTTCAACTCCCAAGCCACTACTATACTCCTCACCTCTTTAAGTCGAGAGGAGTATAATAAGGTACAAGGATTGAAGAGTGCCAAAGAAATTTGGGACGTGCTCAAGACCGCGCATGAAGGAGACGAGGTGACCAAGATCACCAAGAGGGAAACGATCGAGGGGGAGCTCGGTTGCTTCATGCTTCATCAAGGGGAGGAGCCACAAGCAATGTACAACTGGCTCAAAACCTTGGTGAACCAAGTGCGCAACCTCGGGAGCACCAAATAGGATGACCATGAAATGGTCAAGGTTATTCTAAGATCACTTGTATTTCTTAATCCTACTCAAGTTCAATTAATTTGTGGTGATCCAAGATATAAACTAATGTCTCCCGAGGAAGTGATAGGAAAATTTGTGAGCTTTGAGTTGATGATCAAAGGCTCCAAGAAAATCATCGAGCAAGGCGCCACCTCCACACCCGAGGTGCAACCCGTTGCCTTCAAAGCAACGGAGGAGAAGAAAGAAGAGTCTACATCAAGTAGGCTACCCATCAACGCCTCCAAGCTTGACAATGAGGAGATGGCTTTAATCATCAAAAGCTTTCGCCAAATCCTCAAGCAAAGGAGGGGGAAGGACTACAAGCTCCGCTCCAAGAAAGTTTGCTACAAGTGTGGTAAGCCCGGTCATTTCATTGCTAAATGTCCATTATCAAGTGATAGTGACAGGGGCGACGACAAGAAGGGGAGAAGGAAGGAGAAGAAGAAGTATTACAAGAAGAAGGGCGGCGATGCCCATGTTTGCCGGGAGTGGGACTCCGACGAGAGCTCCACCGACTCCTCCTCCGACGAGGACGCCGCAAACATCACCGTCAACAAGGGTCTTCTCTTCCCCAACATCGGCCACAAGTGCCTCATGGCAAGGGACGGCAAAAGAAGGTAAAAGCTAGAGCTTCCACTCAATATGCAACATCTAGTGATGAGGCTAGCTCTAGTGATGATGAGGATGATTTGCTCACCCTTTTTGCCAACTTAAACATGCAACAAAAGGAAAAATTGAATGAATTGATTAGTGCTATTCATGAGAAGGATGAACTCTTGGATAGCCAAGAGGACTTCCTTATTAAAGAAAATAAGAAGCATGTTAAAGTTAAAAATGCTTATGCTCAGGAAGTAGAAAAGTGTGAAAAATTAACTAGTGAGCTAAGCACTTGCCATGATATCATTTCTAACCTTAGAAATGAGAACACCAAATTAATTGCAAAGGTTGAGAAGTTAGATAGTCGTGATGATTCAATTGTTAGTCTTAAAAATGATAATGCTAATTTGATTGCTAAGATTGACAATTTGAATGCATCTCTCTCTAGCCTTAAAATTGAAAATGAAAAATTAATTGCTAAGGCTAAAGATTTAAATGATTGCAATGATGTTATTTCCAATCTTATAAATGAAAATGTCATGTTACATGCTAAGATTGATGAATTAAAAGTTTGCAAACCCTCTACATCTACCATTGAGCATGTTACTATTTGTACTAGATGTAGAGACATTAATGTTGATGCTATTCATGATCATCTTGCCTTAATTAAACAACAAAATGATCACATAGCTCAACTTAGTGCTAAGATTAATGAGCATGACTTAGAAAATAAAAAAATTAAATTTGCTAGAAGCATGCTCTATAGTGGGAGACACCCTGGGATTAAGGATGGCATTGGCTTCCAAAAGGGAGACAATGTCAAGCTTAATGCACCTAAGAAATTGTCTAATTTTTTTAAGGGTAAGGCTCCCATGGTTCAGGATAACGAGGGTTACATTTTATATCCTGCCGGTTATCCCGAACACAAAATTAGGAGAATTCATTCTAGGAAGTCTCACTCTGGCTCTCATCATGCTTTTATGTATAAGAGTGAGGCATCTAGTTCTAGGCAATCCACTCATGCTAAATTGCCTAATAAGAAAACTCCTATTGCATCAAATAAACCTAATATTTCATTTAAGACTTTTGATGCATCATATGTTTTAACTAACAAATCAGGCAAAGTAGTTGCCAAATATGTTGGGGGCAAACACAAGGGGTCAAAGACTTGTGTTTGGGTACCCAAGGTGCTTGTTTCTAATGTGAAAGGACCCAAGACCGTTTGGGTACCTAAAAACAAGGCCTAAACTTGTTTTGTAGGTTTATGCATCCGAGGGCTCAAGTTGGATCATCGATAGCGGGTGCACAAACCACATGACAGGGGAGAAAAGGATGTTCTCCTCCTACGAGAAAAACCATGATCTCCAAAGAGCTATCACATTCGGGGATGGAAATCAAGGTTTGGTCAAAGGACTTGGTAAAATTGCTATATCACCTGACCATTCTATTTCCAATGTTTTTCTTGTAGATTCCTTAGATTATAATTTGCTTTCCGTTTCTCAATTATGAAAAATAGGCTACAATTGTATTTTTATGGATGTAGGTGTTACTATCTTTAGAAGAAGTGATGATTCAGTAGCATTTAAGGGAGTGTTAGAGGGTCAGCTATACTTAGTTGATTTTAATAGAGTTGAACTCGACACTTGCTTAATTGCTAAGACTAACATGGGTTGGCTCTGGCATCGCCGACTAGCCCACGTTGGGATGAAGAATCTTCATAAGCTTCTAAAGGGAGAACACATTTTGGGACTAACAAATGTTCATTTTGAGAAAGACATGGTTTGTAGCTGAAAGGGAATTAGGCTTACATCTATTTCCTAAATGATTTTGGTGGTTGAATTGCCCAACACAAATAATTGGACTAACTAGTTTGCTCTAGCGTATAAGTTATACAGGTGTCAAAGGTTCACACTTAGCCAATAAAAAGACAAAGTATTGGGTTCAACGAAAGAGCAAAGGGACAACCGAAGGCACCTCTGGTCTGACGCACCGGACTGTCCGGTGCACCAGAGGACTCCAAGTCGAACTCGTCACCTTCGGGAAAATCCAGAGGCGCTCCGCTATAATTCACCGGACTGTCCGGTGTACACCGGACAGTGTCCGGTGCTCCAAGGAAGAGCGGCTCTGGAACTCGCCAGCTTCGGGAATTCGCAACGGCTAGTCCGCTATAATTCACAGGACATGTCCGGTGTACACCGGACTATCCGGTGTGACAGCGAAGCAACGGATACTTCGGCGCCAACGGCTACCTGTAGTGC
Source organism: Zea mays (assembly GCF_902167145.1). NCBI lineage: Eukaryota > Viridiplantae > Streptophyta > Magnoliopsida > Poales > Poaceae > Zea > Zea mays. Next base: position 212,084,695 of record NC_050099.1, read on the forward strand.
ATTAAATGCGCGCCAGCGCGCGCAGAAGTCAGACACGCCCATACTGGCGCACCGGACACTCTACAGTACATGTCCGGTGCGCCACCGAACATCCAGGTGGGCTCAGAAGACAGAGCTCCAACGGTCGGAACCCAACGGCTTTGGTGACGTGGCTGGCGCACCGGACATGTCCGGTGTGCACCGGACTGTCCGGTGCACCATACGACAGTCAGCCTCCACCAAACGGCTAGTTTGGTGGTTGGGGCTATAAATACCCCCAACCACCCACCATTCGTTGCATCCAAGTTTTCACACTTCCAACCACTTACAAGAGCTAGGCATTCAATTCTAGACACACTCAAGAGATCAAATCCTCTCCCAAATTCCACACAACACCCTAGTGCTAAGAGAGAGAGATTTGCTTGTGTTTTTTCGAGCTCTTGCGCTTGGATTGCTTTCTTCTTTCTTGAGTCTTTATTGCGATCAAACTCACTTGTAATTGAGGCAAGAGACACCAATATTGTGGTGGTCCTTGTAGGAACTTTGTGTTCCAAGTGATTGAGAAGAGAAAGCTCACTCGGTCCGAGGGACCGTTTGAGAGAGGGAAAGGGTTGAAAGAGACCCGGTCTTTGTGACCTCCTCAACGTGGAGTAGGTTTGCAAGAACCGAACCTCGGTAAAACAAATCCTTGTGTCTCACCGCTTTACTCGCTTGCGATTTGTTTTTACGCCCTCTCGCGGACTCGTTTATATTTCTAACGCTAACTCGGCTTGTAGTTGTGATTATTTTGGAGAATTTCAGTTTCGCCCTATTCACCCCCCCTCTAGGCGACTATCAATTGGTATCAGAGCCCGGTGCTTCATTAGAGCCTAACCGCTCGAAGTGATGTCGGGAGAACTCGCCAAGAAGGAGATGGAGACCGGCGACAAGCCCACTACAAGCCACGGGAAGGCTTCATCGGAAGAGTCCCGCAACAAGGAAAAGAGAAAGGAGAAGAAGAAGGAAAAGAAGACTTCTTCTCACAAGTCGCATCGGAGTGGCGACAAAATAAAAAAGATGAGAAAGGTGGTCTACTACAAGACCGACACTTCATCACCTTCTACCTCCGGCTCCGACGCGCCCTCCATAACTTCTAAGCGCCATGAGCGCAAGAAGTTTAGTAAGATCCCCTTACATTATCCTCGTACCTCTAGACATACTCCATTACTTTCCGTTCCATTAGGCAAACCGCCAACCTTTGACGGTGAAGATTATGCTAGGTGGAGTGATTTAATGAAATTTCATCTAACCTCACTCAAAAAAGTATATGGAATGTTGTTGAGTTTGGAGCACAGGTACCATCCGTAGGGGATAAGGATTATGATGAGGACGAGGTGGCCCAAATCGAGCACTTCAACTCCCAAGCCACAACAATACTCCTCGCCTCTCTAAGTAGGGAGGAGTACAACAAGGTGCAAGGATTGAAGAGCGCCAAGGAAGTTTGGGACGTGCTCAAGACGACGCACGAGGGTGATGAACTCACCAAGATCACCAAGCGGGAAACGATCGAGGGGGAGCTCGGTCGCTTCCGTCTTCGCCAAGGGGAGGAGCCACAAGACATGTACAACCGGCTCAAAACCTTGGTGAACCAAGTGCGCAACCTCGGGAGCAAAAAGTGGGATGACCACGAGATGGTTAAGGTTATTCTAAGATCTCTTATTTTCCTTAACCCTACTCAAGTTCAATTAATTCGTGGCAACCCAAGATATACACTAATGACCCACGAGGAAGTAATCGGGAATTTTGTGAGCTTTGAATTTATGATCAAGGGCTCACGGAAGATCAACGAGCTTGACGGTCCCTCCACGTCCGAAGCTCAACCGGTTGCATTCAAGGCGACGGAGGAGAAGAAGGAGGAGTCTACACCAAGTAGACAACCAATCGATGCCTCCAAGCTCGACAATGAGGAAATAGCGCTCGTCATCAAGAGCTTCCGCCAAATCCTCAAACAAAGGAGGGGGAAAGACTACAAACCCCGCTCCAAGAAAGTGTGTTACAAATGTGGTAAGCCCGGTCATTTTATTGCAAAATGTCCTATATCTAGTGACAGTGACAGGGGCGACGACAAGAAGGGAAGAAGAAAGGAGAAAAAGAGATACTACAAGAAGAAGGGCGGCGATGCCCATGTTTGTCGGGAGTGGGACTCCGACGAAAGCTCTAGCGACTCCTCCGACGACGAGGACGCCGCCAACATCGCCGTCACCAAGGGCCTTCTCTTCCCCAACGTCGGCCACAAGTGCCTCATGGCAAAGGACGACAAAAAGAAGAAGGTTAAATCTAAATCCTCCACTAGATATGAATCCTCTAGTGATGAAAATGCTAGTGATGAGGAAGATAACTTGCGCACTCTTTTTGCCAACTTAAACATGCAACAAAAAGAGAAGTTAAATGAATTGATTAGTGCCATCCATGAGAAGGATGATCTCTTGGACTCCCAAGAGGACTTCCTAATCAAGGAAAACAAAAAGCATGTTAAAGTTAAAAATGCTTACGCTCTAGAAGTAGAAAAATGTGAGAAACTTTCTAGTGAGCTAAGCTCTTGCCATGAAACTATTGACAACCTTAGAAATGAAAATGCTAATTTGTTAGCTAAGGTGGATTCAAATGCTTGTAATGTTTCAATTCCCAATCTTAGAAATGATAATGATGACTTGCTTGCTAAGATTGAAGAATTGAACTTATCTCTTGTTAGCCTTAGGAGTGAAAATGAAAAATTAATTGCTAAGGCTAAAGACTTTGATGTTTGCAATGCTACTATTTCCGACCTTAGAACTAAGAACGATATATTGCATGCTAAGGTTGTAGAATTAAAATCTTGCAAACCCTCTACATCTACCGTTGAGCACACTTCTATTTGTACTAGATGTAGAGATGTTAATGTTAATGCTATTCATGATCACATGGCTTTAATTAAACAACAAAATGATCATATAGCAAAATTAGATGCTAAAATTGCCGAGCATAACTTAGAAAATGAAAAATTTAAATTTGCTAGAAGTATGCTCTATAGTGGGAGACGCCCTGGCATTAAGGATGACATTGGTTTCCAACAGGGAGGCAATGTCAAACTCAATGCCCCTCCTAAGAAATTGTCCAACTTTGTTAAGGGCAAGGCTCCCATGCCTCAGGATAACGAAGGTTACATTTTATACCCTGCCGGTTATCCTGAGGACAAAATTAGGAGAATTCACTCTAGGAAGTCTCATTCTGGCCCTAACCACGCTTTCATATTTAAGGGTGAGACATCTAGCTCTAGGCAACCAACCCATGCTAAGTTGCCTAAGAAGAAAACTCCTAGTACATCAAATGAACATAGCTTTTCATTTAAAACCTTTGATGCATCATATGTTTTGACTAACAAATCCGGCAAGGTAGTTGCCAAATATGTTGGGGGCAAGCACAAGGGGTCAAAGACTTGTGTTTGAGTACCCAAAGTTCTTGTATCTAATGCCAAAGGACCCAAAACCATTTGGGTACCTAAAGTCAAGAACTAAACATGTTTTGTAGGTTTATGCATCCGGGGGCTCAAGTTGGATTATCGACAGCGGGTGCACAAACCACATGACAGGGGAGAAAAAGATGTTCTCCTCCTACGAGAAAAACCAGGATCCCCAACAAGCTATCACATTCGGGGATGGAAACCAAGGTTTGGTCAAGGGTTTGCGTAAAATTGCTATATCTCCTGACCATTCTATTTCCAATGTTTTTCTTGTAGATTCATTAGATTACAATTTGCTTTCTGTATCTCAATTATGCAAAATGGGCTACAATTGTCTCTTTACTGATGTAGGTGTCACTGTCTTTAGAAGAAGTGATGATTCAATAGCATTTAAGGGTGTGTTAGAGGGTCAGCTATACTTAGTAGATTTTGATAGAGCTGAACTCGACACATGCTTAATTGCTAAGACTAACATGGGTTGGCTCTGGCACCGCCGACTAGCCCATGTTGGGATGAAGAATCTTCATAAGCTTCTAAAGGGAGAGCACATTTTAGGACTAACCAATGTTCATTTTGAGAAAGATAGGGTTTGTAGCACATGCCAAGCAGGAAAGCAAGTTGGTGCCCATCATCCACACAAGAACATCATGACGACCGACAGGCCGCTTGAGCTACTCCACATGGATCTATTCGGCCCGATTGCTTACATAAGCATCGGTAGGAGTAAGTATTGTCTTGTAATAGTGGATGATTATTCTCGCTTCACTTGGGTATTCTTTTTGCAGGAAAAATCTCAAACCCAAGAGACCTTAAAGGGATTCTTGAGACGGGCTCAAAATGAGTTCGGCTTAAGGATCAAGAAAATTAGAAGCGACAACGGGACGGAGTTCAAGAACTCACAAATTGAAGGCTTCCTTGAGGAGTAGGGCATCAAGCATGAGTTCTCTTCTCCCTACACGCCACAACAAAATGGTGTAGTGGAGAGGAAGAATAGAACTCTATTGGACATGGCAAGAACCATGCTTGATGAATACAAGACTTCGGATCGGTTTTGGGCCGAGGCGGTCAACACCGCGTGCTACGCCATCAACCGGTTATATCTACACTGAATCCTCAAGAAGACATCATACGAACTTCTGACCGGTAAAAAGCCCAATATTTCATATTTTAGAGTCTTTGGTAGCAAATGCTTTATTCTTGTTAAAAGAGGAAGAAAATCTAAATTTGCACCTAAGACTGTAGAAGGCTTTTTACTAGGATATGATTCAAACACAAGGGCATATAGAGTCTTTAACAAGTCCTCCGGACAAGTTGAAGTTTCTTGTGACGTTGTGTTTGATGAGACTAATGGCTCTCAAGTAGAGCAAGTTGATCTTGATGAGATAGGTATTGAAGAGGCTCCATGCATCGCGCTGAGGAACATGTCCATTGGGGATGTGTGTCCTAAAGAATCCGAAGAGCCTCCAAATGCACAAGATCAACCATCCTCCTCCACGCAAGCATCCCCACCAACTCAAAATGAGGATGAGGCTCAAGTTGATGAAGGAGAAGATCAATCAAATGAGCCACCTCAAGATGACGGCAATGATCAAGGGGGAGATGCAAATGATCAAGACAAGGAGGATGAAGAACAAAGACCGCCACACCCAAGAGTCCACCAAGAAATCCAGCGAGATCACCCCGTCGTAGGCCTGGGCAAAAAGAACCGGAACCGAGGAACCGAACCGAAATAACCGAGAACCGGAACCGAACTAACCGAACCGAAGGAACCGTTATGAAATTCGGTTCTGGTTTTTTGAGAACCGAAATAAATGAGATATTTTCGGTTCTGCACTCCAAAGAACCGAAAGAACCGAAAGAACCGAAAAACCCAAAAGTATTAGATTCAATTTGTTACATGTGTTTGTAACTTCGGATGTTGTGTTATCGACTTATGTTGAACCTCTAATCATCCATGTATTATCTATGAAATTATAGTCATTGTGCACTTGTCGTTGTTTGTGGGGAGATGTTGTTGAAATTTCTCACAAAAGTTGTCGTTATTCATAATTTTAGAGTGGCTCTTACAGTTCGGTTAGAACCGAGGAACCGAACCGAAGAACCGAGAACCGAACTAGTCGGTTCTGGTTTCTTTATCTTGCTATTTCGGTTCTAGTTTTTGAAGAACCGAATTTCTACAAGAACCGAGGAACCGAACCGAACCGAACCGAAGAACCGAATGCCCAGGCCTACCCCGTTGACACCATCCTCGGCGACATTCATAAGGGGGTAACCACTAGATCTCGTGTTGCACATTTTTGTGAGCATTACTCTTTTGTTTCCTCTATTGAGCCACACAGGATAGAGGAAGCACTTCAAGATTCGGATTGGGTGGTGGCGATGCAAGAGGAGCTCAACAACTTCACTAAGAATGAGGTATGGCATTTAGTTCCACGTCCTAATCAAAATGTTGTAGGAACCAAGTGGGTTTTCCGCAACAAGCAAGATGAGCATGGTGTGGTGACAAGGAACAAAGCTCGACTTGTGGCCAAGGGATACTCCCAAGTCGAAGGTTTGGATTTCGGTGAAACCTATGCACCCGTAGCTAGGCTTGAGTCAATTCGAATATTATTAGCCTATGCTACTTACCATGGCTTCAAGCTTTACCAAATGGACGTGAAGAGTGCTTTCCTCAATGGACCAATCAAGGAAGAGGTCTATGTTGAGCAACCTCCCGGCTTTGAAGATAGTGAGTACCCTAACCATGTTTATAAACTCTCTAAGGCACTTTATGGGCTCAAGCAAGCCCCAAGAGCATGGTATGAATGCCTTAGAGATTTCCTTATCACTAATGGCTTCAAAGTTGGAAAGGCCGATCCTACTTTATTCACTAAACTCTTGAAAATGACTTGTTTGTATGCCAAATTTATGTTGATGATATTATATTTGGGTCTACTAACGAGTCTACATGTGAAGAATTTAGTAGGATCATGACACAAAAGTTCGAAATGTCTATGATGGGGGAGTTGAAGTATTTCTTAGGATTTCAAGTGAAGCAACTCCAAGAAGGCACCTTCCTAAGCCAAACGAAGTATACTCAAGATATTCTAGCCAAGTTTGGAATGAAGGATGCCAAACCCATCAAGACACCCATGGGAACCAATGGGCATCTCGACCTCGACGAAGGAGGTAAATCCGTCGATCAAAAGGTATACCGGTCGATGATAGGCTCTTTGCTATATTTATGTGCATCTCGACCGAATATTATGCTTTTCGTATGCATGTGTGCAAGATTCCAAGCCGACCCTAAGGAAGCTCACCTTACGGCCGTAAAATGAATCTTGAGATATTTAGTTTATACTCCTAAGTTTGGGCTTTGATATCCTAGGGGATCCACTTTTGATTTGATTGGTTATTCGGATGCCGATTGGGCGGGGTGTAAAATCAATAGAAAGAGCACATCAGGGACTTGCCAGTTCTTGGGAAGATCCTTGGTGTCTTGGGCTTCAAAGAAGCAAAATTCCGTTGCTCTTTCTACCGCCGAAGCCGAGTACATTGCCGCAGGACATTGTTGCGCGCAACTACTTTGGATGAGGCAAACCCTTAGGGACTATGGTTACAAATTAACCAAAGTTCCTCTTCTATGTGATAATGAGAGTGCAATCCGCATGGCGGATAATCCCGTTGAGCATAGCCGCACTAAGCACATAGCCATTCGATATCACTTTTTAAGGGATCACCAACAAAAGGGAGATATCGAGATTTCTTACATTAATACTAAAGATCAATTAGCCGATATCTTTACCAAGCCACTTGATGAACAAACTTTTAACAAACTTAGGCATGAGCTAAATATTCTTGATTCTAGAAACTTCTTTTGTTGATTTGCACACATAGCTCTACTATATACCTTTGATCATGTCTCTTTCATATGCTATGACTAATGTGTTTTCAAGTCTATTTCAAACCAAGTCATAGGTGTATTGGAAGGGAATTGGAGTCTTCGGCGAAGACAAAGGCTTCCACTCCATAACTCATCCTTCGCCGTCGCTCCACGCAACTCTCCATCCCTTGGGGGAGAGAACATGAGTCCAAAGCAAAAATGATTTCGTCTTTGGTATAATCTTCACTCATTTATTTATGACCAAAGAGGGAGAGAGTATTTCAAAGGGCTCTAATGATTCCGTTTTTGGCGATTCATGCCAAAGGGGGAAAAAGTATGAGCCCAAAGCAAAAGGACCGCACCACCACCAATTTCTAAAATTTTAGTTTTTCAAAGAGTATTTTCAAACTGGTATCTTACTTATGATATAATTTCAAATTGGTATAACCTCTTCAAAATTAATATCAAAACCCTCTTGAACACTAAGAGGAGGATTTCATTAAGGGGGAGTTTTGTTTAGTCAAAGGAAAAGCATTTGAAACAGGGGGAGAAAATTTCAAATCTTGAAGATGCTTTGCAAAATCTTATTCATTTACCTTTGACTATTTGCAAAAGAACTTTGAAAAGGATTTACAAAAGAATTTGCAAAAACAAAACATGTGGTGCAAGCGTGGTCCAAAATGTTAAAAATAAAGAAACAATCCATGCATATCTTATAAGTATTTATATTGGCTCAATTCCAAGCAACCTTTGCACTTACATTATGCAAACTAGTTCAATTATGCACTTCTATATTTGCTTTGGTTTGTGTTGGCATCAATCACCAAAAAGGGGGAGATTGAAAGGGAATTAGGCTTACATCTATTTCCTAAATGATTTTGGTGGTTGAATTGCCCAACATAAATAATTGGACTAACTAGTTTGCTCTAGCGTATAAGTTATACAGGTGTCAAAGGTTCACACTTAGCCAATAAAAAGACCAAGTATTGGGTTCAACGAAAGAGCAAAGGGACAACCGAAGGCACCTCTGGTCTGGCGCACCGGACAGTGTCCGGTGCACCAGAGGACTCCAAGTCGAACTCGTCACCTTCGGGAAAATCCAGAGGCGCTCCGCTATAATTCACCGGACTGTCCGGTGTATACCGGACAGTGTCCAGTGCTCCAAGGAAGAGCGGCTCTGGAACTCGCCAGCTTCGGGAATTCGCAACGGCTAGTCCGCTATAATTCACCGGACATGTCCGGTGTACACTGGACTGTCCGGTGTGACAGCGAAGCAACGGATACTTCGGCGCCAACGGCTACCTGCAGCGCATTAAATGCGCGCCAGCGCGCGCAGAAGTCAGACACGCCCATACTGGCGCACCGGACACTCTACAGTACATGTCCGGTGCGCCACCGGACATCCAGGCGGGCCCAGAAGACAGAGCTCCAATGGTCGGAACCCAACGGCTTTGGTGACGTGGCTGGCGCACCGGACATGTCCGGTGTGCACCGGACTATCCGGTGCACCATACGACAGTCAGCCTCCACCAAACGGCTAGTTTGGTGGTTGGGGCTATAAATACCCCCAACCACCCACCATTCATTGCATCCAAGTTTTCACACTTCCAACCACTTACAAGAGCTAGGCATTCAATTCTAGACACACTCAAGAGATCAAATCCTCTCCCAAATTCCACACAACACCCTAGTGCTAAGAGAGAGAGATTTGCTTGTGTTTTTCGAGCTCTTGCGCTTGGATTGCTTTCTTCTTTCTTGAGTCTTTATTGCGATCAAACTCACTTGTAATTGAGGCAAGAGACACCAATATTGTGGTGGTCCTTGTAGGAACTTTGTGTTCCAAGTGATTGAGAAGAGAAAGCTCACTCGGTCCGAGGGACCGTTTGAGAGAGGGAAAGGGTTGAAAGAGACCCGGTCTTTGTGACCTCCTCAACGTGGAGTAGGTTTGCAAGAACCGAACCTTGGTAAAACAAATCCTTGTGTCTCACCGCTTTACTCGCTTGCGATTTGTTTTTACGCCCTCTTGCGGACTCGTTTATATTTCTAACGCTAACCCGGCTTGTAGTTGTGATTATTTTTGAGAATTTCAGTTTCGCCCTATTCACCCCCCTCTAGGCGACTATCAGTAGCGCATGTCAAGCAGAGAAGCAAGTTGGTGTTCATCATCCACACAAGAACGTCATGACGACTGACAGGCCGCTTGAGCTACTCCACATGGATCTATTCGGCCCGATAGCTTACATAAGCATCGGCGGGAGTAACTACTGTCTAGTTATTGTGGATGATTATTCTCGCTTCACTTGGGTGTTCTTTTTGCAGGATAAATCTCAAACCCAAGTGACCTTAAAGGGATTCTTGAGACGGGCTCAAAATGAGTTCGGCTTAAGGATCAAAAAGATTAGAAGCGACAACGGGACGGAGTTCAAGAACTCTCAAATTGAAGGCTTTCTTGAGGATGAGGGAATCAAGCATGAGTTCTCTTCTCCCTACACGCCACAACAAAATGGTGTAGTGGAGAGGAAGAATAGAACTCTACTTGACATGGCGAGGACCATGCTTGATGAATACAAGACTTCGGATCGGTTTTGGGCGGAAGCAATCAACACCGCTTGCTACGCCATCAACCGTCTCTACCTTCACCGAATCCTCAAGAAGACATCGTATGAACTCCTCACCGGTAAAAAGCCCAATGTCTCATATTTTAGAGTCTTTGGTAGCAAATGCTTTATTCTTGTTAAAAGAGGTAGAAAATCAAAATTTGCTCCTAAGGCTGTAGAAGGCCTTTTACTAGGATATGATTAAAACACAAGGACATATAGAGTCTTTAACAAGTCCACTGGACTAGTTGAAGTTTCTTGTGACATTGTGTTTGATGAGACTAACGACTCTCAAGTAGAGAAAGTTGATCTTGATGAGCTAGATGATGAGGAGGCTCCGTGCATCGCGCTAAGGAACATGTCCATTGGGGTTGTGTATCCTAAGGAATCCGAAGAGCCTCCACATGCACAAGATCAACCATCTTCCTCCATGCAAGCATCTCCACCAACCCAAGATGAGGATCAAGCTCAAGATGATGATAATGAAGATCAAGAAGAGCCACCTCAAGAGGAGGACAATGATCAAGGGGGAGATACTAATGATCAAGACAAGGAAGATGATGAGGGTCCAAGACCGCCTCACCCAAGAGTCCACCAAGCAATACAACGAGATCACCCCGTGAACACCATCCTCGACGATATTCAAAAGGGGGTAACCACTCGATCTCGTGTTGCTTATTTTTGTGAACATTACTCCTTTGTGTCTTCTATTTAGCCATACAGGGTGGAAGACACATTAAGGGATTCGGATTGGGTGTTGGCAATGCAAGAGGAACTCAACAACTTCACGAGGAATGAGGTATGGCATTTAGTTCCACGTCCTAACCAAAATGTTGTAGGAACCAAGTGGGTCTTCCGCAACAAACAAGATGAGCATGGTGTGGTGACAAGGAACAAAGCCCGACTTGTGGCCAAGGGATATTCACAAGTCAAAATGTTTGGATTTCAGAAAAACCTACGCACCCGTAGCTAGGCTTGAGTCAATTCGTATATTACTTGCCTATGCTACTTACCATGGCTTTAAGCTCTATCAAATGGACGTGAAAAGTGCCTTCCTCAATGGACCAATCAAGGAGGAGGTCTATGTTGAGCAACCTCCCGGCTTTGAAGATAGTGAGTACCCTAACCATGTTTATAAACTCTCTAAGGCGCTTTATGGGCTCAAGCAAGCCCCAAGAGCATGGTATGAATGCCTAAGAGATTTTCTTATCGCTAATGGCTTCAAAGTCGGAAAAGCCGATCCTACTCTCTTTACCAAAACTATTGCAAATGATTTGTTTGTATGCCAAATTTATGTTGATGATATCATATTTGGGTCTACTAACAAATCTACTTGTGAAGAGTTTAGTAGGATCATGATTCAAAAATTTGAGATGTCTATGATGGGGGAGTTGAAGTATTTTCTAGGATTTCAAGTCAAGCAACTCCAAGAGGGCACCTTCATCAGCCAAACAAAGTACATTCAAGACATACTCACCAAGTTAGGGATGAAGGATGCCAAGCCCACCAAGACACCCATGGGAACCAATGGGCATCTCGACCTCGACACGGGAGGTAAATCCATAGATCAAAAGGTATATCGGTCGATGATAGGATCTTTACTCTATTTATGTGCATCTCGACCGGATATTATGCTTTCTGTATGCATGTGTAAGATTCCAAGCCGATCCTAAGGAAGTTCACCTTACGGCCGTAAAATGAATCTTGAGATATTTGGTTCTTACACCTAAGTTTGGCCTTTGGTACCCCAAGGGATCCACTTTTGATTTAATTGGTTATTCTGATGCTGATTGGGCAGGGTGTAAAATTGATAGAAAGAGCATATCAGGGACTTGTCAGTTCTTGGGAAGATCCCTGGTGTCTTGGGCTTCAAAGAAACAAAATTCTGTAGCTCTTTCTACCGCCGAAGCCGAGTATATTGCCGCAGGCCATTGTTGCGCGCAATTGCTTTGGATGAGGCAAACCCTTAGGGACTATGGTTACAAATTAACCAAAGTTCCTCTCCTATGTGATAATGAGAGTGCAATCCGCATGGCGGATAATCCCGTTGAGCACAGCCGCACTAAACACATAGCCATTCGGTATCACTTTTTGAGGGATCGCCAACAAAGGGGGGATATCGAGATTGCATATGTTAGCACAAAAGAACAATTAGCCAATATCTTTACCAAGCCATTAGATGAGAAAACCTTTACCAAACTTAGGCATGAGCTAAACATTCTTGATTCTAGGAATTTTGATTGATATTTTGCACACATAGCTCATTTATATACCTTTGATCATCTCTTTCATTTGCTATGACTAATGTGTTCTTCAAGTGCATTCCATGCTAAGTCATAGATTGAAAGGGAAATGGAGTCTTCGGCGAAGACAAGGCTTCCACTCCACTCTATCAAATTATTCATCCTTCGCCGTCACTCCGCACCGTTCTCCAATTTGGTATAATCTTCACTCCTATATTATGTACCAAAGGGGGAGAAAGTTTGAAAAAGGGCTTATATTTCACTCACAAGTATCCATTTTTGGCGATTCATGCCAAAGGGGGAGAAAGTATTAGCCCAAAGCAAAAGGACCGCACCACCACCAATTTCAAAAATTTGTAATCCTTCAATTTGTATTAAAGAAGTTTTTCAATTGGTATCTTATTTTTTATATAATTTCTAATTGGTATGACCCCTTTCAAAATTAGTATCTAAAACCCTCTTGAACAATAAGAGGAGAATCTCATTAAGGGGGAGTTTTGTTTAGTCAAAGGAAAAGCATTTGAAATAGGGGGAGAAAATTTCAAATCTTGAAAATGCTTCTCAAAATCATATTCATACACCTTTTGACTATTTTCAAAAGACTTTGAAAAAGAATTTCCAAAACATTTGCAAAAACAAAACAAGTGGTGTAAGCGTGGTCCAAAATGTTAAATATGAAGAAAGCATCCATGCATATCTTATGAAATATATATTGGTTTAATTCCAAGTAACCTTTGCACTTACCTTCTGCAAACTAGTTGTTGGGGGCCTTCGTCCTCCGAAGGTCCTCAAAAACATGATTTGACAATGTTTTCCAAGTGGATTATGTGAACAGGTACCTTCGGACTCAGAATTACGAACATGAAGTGCGGTCAGGACGAAGCCTGAACCAGACGAAGGACGGGCTGATTACCAAGCTCCACGAAGGATGGTGCACAGCCGAAGCTGTGCGCAGGGAAGCTTCGTCGCGATAGCAGAGAGGGGAACCGACTTAAAGATGAAAAGACTACGTGGGCCTTGTCAGATTTCCATAAGTCATTGACAAATGTAATGGACATAAATGTAATTTTACGTGGGCTGCGTCCCGCGTCTATAAATAGATGAACAGTACTCCCGTACTGTTCACGCTGACTTGGCATTTGCTTTTGCGTCACGCTTGTACTTTTTACCTTCTCTCAGGACCGAAGGTACATCTGTAATTTGAAATCATTTCTATTTTTCCATGTTAATAAAATAGAAATGATTCTATGATGATGCTTATATTATATTTCATGCTTTATATGAATCCTTCGTCATTACTTGTTATGTTTACGAAGGTATGTCTCTTATGACCTTCGTCCGAAACTCATTATTTCCCGAAGGGACATAATGCTTCGAAGGACGAAGGACTTTAACACTTAACACTTTTTATGTTGCCTTGTTCTTAACTCTTAGCATTTGAGAACAAGTCCCCAACATTGGCGCCCACCTCCGGTGAACTCACTTCCACTTCGAGTTTTTTGAACACCTTCGGAAGCTATAGACCCTCGCTATGGCGCCGAAGAAAGCTTCAGCGACTGGGGCTGCAGCACTGCAACCGCTGGACCCCAACCAGGAGACCGTCTCTCTCCGGGAGGCCCGAAACCAGAAGAGGAAGGCTGTCAGCCCGACGATTCAGGAGGACGATTCTGCACTTATATATTTGCTTTGGTTTGTGTTGGCATCAATCACCAAAAAGGGGGAGATTTATAGGGAAATACGCTCGCACCTTTTCCTAAATGATTTTGGTGGTTGAATTGCCCAACACAAATAATTGGACTAACTAGTTTGCTCTAGATCATAAGTTCTACAGGTGCCAAAGGTTCACAATAAACAAATACAAAGATAAAAAAAGGGTTCAAAAAGAAAGGAGCAAAACCAACCGAAGGCTGCCATGGTCTGGCGCACCGGACAGTGTCCGGTGCACCAGGGTGGATTCTCTCCAACTCGCTAGCTTCGGGAATTCGGGGAGCCACTCCGCTATAATTCACCGGACTGACCGGTGTAGCACCGGACTGTCCGATGTGCCAAGCGGAGTAACGGCTCACAGCGCCAACGGTCATCTGCAAAAGGTGAACAGTGATCAACAGTGCGCGACTGCGCGCGCAGAAGTCAGAGCAAGCGCAGAAGGCGCATCGGACAGTGAATAGTGACTGTCCGGTACACCACCAGACTGTCCGGTGACCCACATGTCAGAAGCTCCAACGGTCGGAACCCAACGGCTGGGTGACGTGGCTGGCGCACCGGACAGTGTCCGGTGGCGCACCGGACTGTCCGGTGCGCCATACGGCAGAAGCCCTCACCAACGACCATTTTGGTGGTTGGGGCTATAAATACCCCCAACCACCACACTTCAATGCATCCAAGTTTTTAGCCATCAAACCTCATACAAGAGCTCTAGACTTCATTCCAAGACACAAACAAAGAGTTCAAATCCTCTCCCAAGTCCGGAATCACTCCAAACAAATTAGTGACTAGAGAGAGACTTTTGTGTTCTTTTGAGCTCTTGCGCTTGGACCGCTTTTCTTCTTCATCTATTCTTGTTTCCAACTCACTTGTAATAAAAGCAAGAGACAACAAGTTGTGGTGGTCCTTGTAGTGGACTAAGTGTCCCATTTGATTGAAGTGAAAGGCTCACTTGGTCAAAGTGACCGTTTGAGAGAGGGAAAGGGTTGAAAGAGACCCGGTCTTTGTGACCACCTCAACGGGGAGTAGGTTTGCAAGAACCGAACCTCGGTAAAATAAATCACCGTGTCATCCGCTCTTATTCGCTTGTGATTTGTGTTCACCCTCTCTTTCGCACTCGATTATATTTCTAACACTAACCCCGGCTTGTAGTTGTGCTTAAACTTTATAAATTTCAGATTTGCCTATTCACTCTCCCTCTAGGCGACTTTTAGATTCCCACTTATCAATGTCCATAATTCTTCTTCTCCCGTGTTGAACTTTACAAGCTTTGCACTAAGTACCTGCTCAACTTATACCATTAATTGTGTTATCATCCAAAAACACCAAAACTCACAAGGGACCTTTCAGTTACAGAGCCCTTTAGGGTTTATTTTTGGAGAGAGCCTTATTACAAACCGCCTCATGAGTATCCTCTATTGGGACAGTAACTCCACGCCAGATCCGCTAGGAACATAGTTCCTTTGGTGGTAGAACACCAAACTCAACAAGATGCAGAAGGTCAGCCTCAGAAACGACACAAACATGGTTACCAGCAAAATAAGGGAGTTGGCTGTTGGGATCGATCCGAGGGATGTCTGGGATGGTAGCACTCTGTTTTCTTTTCCTGGGAGCCATCATGATTTTTCAAACGACGCAAACGGATTCGGGAACTCAGAAAGCTAGAGAGCGGCGAAGAAAAAAACAAGAACTAGGGTTCATAGCTCAAGAGGACGTCAACAGAAGTTTGGGTTGGCATACTAAGTCGGGCGCAAAGGGGCAGGCCGATAGCTCGGGAGAGTTTTGGTTGCAGCAAAACAACATCACTCGGGCATTACCTCTAAAATGCTAGTGAACCGTCAGACACAAGAGCGGAGTATGCAACAACAGATTGGCACGAAAGCAGGTGTTCATTCACCAGTGGGGGAGTCATTATAAAATTGAGACCGACTCATTATGAGTCGGCCTCCAGCCCTTCAATCTTACATTACATTACATTACTACTTAGACTACATTACACTACTAGTTAAACTACATTATTCTACTACTAACTACTACTACTATGCTATACTAATATTTAAGCCGGTAGCATTATGCCACCGGCCTTGCCATCATCGCCGTTGCCGTCGCTAACACCGCCTTTGCCATCGTCGTCACCGCCGCTGCCGCCGCCTTCGCCACCGTCATCGCTGCTGCCCTCGCCACCGTCATCGCCTCTGTTGTCGCTGCCATCGCTGCTGTCGCCGCCACCGCTGTTGCTGCCGTCGCCCTCGCCACCACTCCCCTCCTCGGAGTCAGAGGAGTCCTCCACCTCCTCCGAGTCGTCCGACCCACCAATCCCCCCGCACTCGATGGATCGCCAGTACGCCCGCGCCGCGACGTACAACCCCATGGAGTCGTCCGAATCCTCGGACGACGCCACAGGGACGCCGGAGCAGGTGAGCGATCATACTCGGAGGAGACTTCCTGCAAGTACTCTGAGTCCCCGAAGTCCTCCGATGGAGGACTCGAGGGGCACTTGCGCTTCCCGTCAGCAGGGCGGCGCCCTTTCTTGTCCTTCTTGCCTCCGGCCATGGTCCGTGCGGAAGGAGGGGAAGTGAAGAAGAAGGACAAGGCGAGTGAACAAGAACGAGTGGAGAAAGCATCCGGGGCGAGCGGGCTATTTAAAGAGGCCGGAGGCGACCGTCCACTTTCTACCCGCTCACCGAACAACCACAAGAATTCAATTGCAATTCAAACCGCCTGGAAATGAGTCAGGCGTCTGGCGCCGCTTCGCGTAACACGACACCGGATGGAATCAAATCAATCGCTCAGGCAGAGTATTACACCTCTCTGTCATGTCAAGTTACTATTTTAGGACAACGCAATAGACGCCTTTTACTGGACAGACACCCATTGGGTGTACCGCCCGGATTCTCCGAGATTTTCTGAAGCAGTGAAACCTGCAACATATACGCAATGAATATACCGCGACAAGGGGGAAGATCGGCTAAAATGGGAGGAAGTCCAAATGCGGTTACCAAAGCATAAGTCTAATCGGCAGAGGCATTAAAGTATGCGACCGAGTGGCGTCCAGCCAAGGGCCCCTGTTTTGACTAACCGGACTCCAGCTTGTCACCGATCAAATTGATTTTAGACCAAACAAGATACAGACAGATGTCATCACCGAGCTATTCCAAAAGATCATTTTGAGAAAAGCATAAGATTAAGACCTTTGAATTGATTATTTCAAAATCAACTCAAAGCTCAAGGGCTACACCCATTGGGTGCACCTTCGGCGCACCCAACGGATTCACAAAACTTTGAAGCCGAGTGCTGATTTCTAAAGCATAAGATGAAGACCTTTGAATTGATTATTTCAAAATCAACTCAAAGCTTGGGGGCTACACCCATTGGGTGTACCTTCGGTGCACCCAACGGATTCACAAAACTTTGAATCCGAGTGCTGATTTCTAAAGGATAAGATCAAGATCTTTCAATTGATTATTTCAAAATCAACTCAAAGCTTGGGGGCTACACCCATTGGGTGCACCTTCGGTGCACCCAACAGATTCACAAAACTTTGAAGCCGAGTGCTGATTTGTAAAGCATAAGATGAAGACCTTTAAATTGATTATTTCAAAATCAACTCAAAGCTCGGGGGCTACACCCAATGGGTGCACATCCAACGGAGTTACAAACGTATCAAGTCATACAATGAGCCCATAAGCAAGAACCAGTAACCTTTGAATCGATTATTTCAAAATCAACTCAAAGATTCAGGGCTTGTAGGGGACAGATATCCCCCGGGTCCACTCGGGGGCGAAAACTCTGCTCGGGGCCACATGCTAGTCACCCCGCAGTGACGCCTCGTCGTGGGCCGGGCAAAGAGAATGAAGGAAACAGACCGACCCGGGAATGCGATGGGCCCACGCCCGGATTACTCGCGGCTTAGGCGTGATCACGTTGAAGCTGTTCGTTTTTCCCGCGTCCGACATCCTCGAACGTCGGAGATAGCTCGGAGAGGAGGCGCCGGGTTTTCCTCGGGATAGCGAAGTTTGTTCGCTATTAGCTAGGAGATAAGGAGGAAGAGTGTGATCAGTGTGTACGCAGGAAGCACCCTGCGGTCGTGTATATAAGGCTAAGGGGGATCCCCATCACTTTCATCTCATTAGCAGCTCAACCTGGTAGACACCACTTGTAAACACTTCCCACATACAAAGTCATCCCAGAAAATAGGGTATTACGCTCTTCAAAGCGGCCCGAACCTGCTGAAACTTGCTCGACTCTCTCTTTCTCGTGCACCTGGCACGAACCATCGAGTTACAATCCACGAAACCGTCCTACCCAAAATTCAACTGTGGTAAGCATAGGGAACTCAGTCCCACAGTGGATGTCTCCACCATGGTATGGTGGATCATGATCTCACAACGTCCTCTACGCGCGTTGACGAGGATGAGACATGGTGACTTCGTCTCCCTCCATGATCATTGCTTGTTGGAGCAAAGTAAAGGTCCAACTCGTATGGCTTCGATAATATATACTCCATCTGTATAAATTAAAATTTATTTTCGTCTTTTAATAGATTCATACAATAATTAATATATGTGTTTTGTATATGTGTCTAGATTTATCATCATATATTTGAATATAGATATAAAAAACGAAGAGTTAAAACGAATACTAATTTGGGATGAAGTATTACCTATAAACCGAGACATTTTTACTTATATTTGTTATACCCATGTGGATACTAAAACAGAAAAGTCAAGAAAAAAAATAAGAACGCATTGGGAGAGCATATGTGTTTGAGCTCAACTTTATCTTTGTCAAAAAAAAAAGAGGAATTTACAGCGGGAACAACCATCTACAAACAAGTCCGTCCTAAGAGAACAAAGTGACGCAAGAACACCGAAGTCCTCTAATCAGATCATCCGCCCGTAGTCATCAAGCTCTGTTTCCTGCGCCGTCTTGTAGCCCACGCTACTGCTGCTTCTGATGTGGGTGGCTTCGCTGCGAGCTCGGCGTCGGGTCCACGGCAACGGCGTCGCCGGCCACGAGCTCCATCTGGTCCTCGAGGTACTTGTGCAGCAGCGCGGCGCGGTGGCCCTCCGCCTCGTGCAACGATCGCTCACCGGGACAGCAACTCCTGCTCTTCGCCGCCGTCACCAGCAGCCTGCGCCGGCGGCGGCGGAAGCGGGCGAAGGCGACGACGACGCAGAGCAGCGGGAGGCAGAGCAGCAGCAGCGGCAGCGCGACGGGCAGCAGGCACAGCGCTAGGCACGACGACCGCCAGGCCGGCGCCGGCGCCGCGCGGCGGGAGGCGGCCCCCATGCATCTATCAGGAGACTAGCGCGACGACGACGGCTGGTGGGCAGCCAGCGGGGCTGCTGCCATGGACAGGGTCGGACTCGAGCGGGAGGTGGTTGCCCGTGCGGACAAGCAGAGTCTCTTTCTTCGCTGCTCCCTTTAATAAGGAGGCTCATTTTACTTTGAATGGAATGGAAAGCGTCTCCAGCCTCTTGTTTAATGGATCTCTCCCTGATATTTTTCTCAATTACTGTACAGGTCGCTTTCTACTGCTGATTATGTTGCTCTCTCTTCTTTTGCCAGGGCTTGTGATGAGAAACTAGAGGTCACCGCCCATTTTCTTAGACCTCTTGGATCTTTTAACAAAAAAAAGAAAAAGAAAAAAACTACCTCATTGGTGTACAACACACCATGGCCCTGTTTAATATGATTATAAGCGAATTATAGCTGGAAATGAGACACTGTGGTGTATGGCTATGGAAATTATACTGTTTGACCCATCAAAAGGTGACTTGGGACTGGGATTCAAAATCGAATGCACAAGCTTTATCTCGTGTTCCACACGCTGATCCTGGTCGGGCTTCAATTAAACGTGCAGAGACCCAACACACGTTTTTTACACGCAAGATCTTTGTGCTTATAGTTGCGATTGCGAGCATAGAGGGATGGGGGACGCCGATGTGTATACTGGACGGTGTCTCATTCCTCCGGGATTTGTTTATTCGGGAACCAATAATTCATCACGCTACGCCACGTAGGTACGCGCACTTTAATTAATCAGTTCGTCTCCCACTGATTGACGGCGACGTGCGGGATTATTAAAATATTCACCAGATATTACGACTTTAATTGCGTGATCGAAAGAGGATTTTTGTAGTCACGTCATGCTTCTGTGCTGGATTTGACTTTCCAACTCTTGCTGTTCATTTTTCTCACTTTTACCGTACCCATCATCTTTTAACTGTCATGAGGATGTTTGGTTCAGTTTTTTCTGACATCTTTTTTAAAAATGTAGCTGTAGAAAGATTCTAAGTATCGTGGGGATTACGTGTGGAAGAAGATAAAGTGATTTAAATGATTCAGAATCTAAAAAAGCAACGGATTCCTACTTTTGTGGTGACTCGACTAATTCTGTGTCCATATTGATTTTGGACGATTTTTACCAAACGGTTCTTATAGAAGCAGGCTGAAAAGTTGTGGCGTTTGATAGTTCACAACAGGTTTTGGTGGCCAGAAGCTAAAAAAACCAAACAAACAAGACATATCTCTAACATCTTATTTATTATCATCCCGTATTTAAACTACATTCTATAAACAATGTAGACTTTAGCACAACATTGTGCAAAATAGTGTTTTAGATTACTATATGAATTAACTGCTACAAACGGTCTAAGACTAGCTCCAACAATGAGCTCTAAAGGGTCCTGTACCCTAAATTTAGAGGACGAGGACGTCCTCTACTCCCTCCAGCAACGTCCTCTAAACGGTCCTCTAAATTTAGAGAACGCTGCTGGATCCTCTATATGTAGAGTTTCTCTAAACGGTTCTCTATCTATTTGAATACTTTAAACAACCGGTTTAATAAAACTAAAATATGTACAATACATTTGAGAGTATGACAAATACGTATGTATAAAAATTAAAAAATTTAAAATGTCTTTATTATATTTATTTACATATAGAGGACGTGATTTAGAGGACGTTGTTGGAGAGAAAGTAGATATAGGAGATGGAATCTTTTAGAGAAGACTGTAAAGGACGGATATAGAGGATGTATATAGAGGACGTTGCTGGAGACAGTCTAACGGGGCCACCGCGAAGGAGTAATGTGTGATGAGAGATCAGACCTGTTGGGGACTTGTTCTCAAACGCTATGAGTTAAGAACAAGGCAACACAGAGAATGTTAAACGTTAAAATCATTCGTCCTTCGAAGCATTATATCCCTTTTGAGAAATAATGTTTTTTGGACGAAGGTTGAGAAGGACGTACCTTCGTCAAAGCGACATATGAACGAGGAAAAGAAAACATATGAGGTGCAAAAGATAATATCAACAGTTATTTATTACCATCAACTCATTTTTATATTATATTATTATTAAGGAAAAATAGGAATGTTAACAAGTTACAAAAGTACCTTCGGCTTGAAAGAAAGTGAAAGTACAAGCGTGATGCAAAAGCAAAGATGTCTAGTCAGCGTGAACAGTACGAGAGTGTTGTTCATCTATTTATAGGCATGGGTCACAGCCCATGTAAAATTACATCCAGGTCTTTTGCATTTGCTGATAACTCTATAGTAATTCATCGGGGTCTAGATAGCCTTTTCCCCTTTAAGTCAGTTTCCTTTTTCCTGTCATTATTCCGAAGCTCCCTTGCGCACAGCTTCGGCTCTGTTCCATCCTTCGTTTCCCTTGTGCTTCTTTATACTGTGATTTGGACTCAAGTCCGAAGGGTCCAAGTCCGAAGGTACCTGCTCATGTATTATTGTCGGCGTTTCGACCCCGGGGGGGTCCCTGGACCGACGAGTAAATTGTCGCTGCGTGTCCCAGCCCAGATGGGTCGGCGCGAGACGGAACACAAGGGGGAAAACAGTAAGGGGAACCGCGGCCTCGTGTTGTCCTGCGCCCAGGGCGGATGCGCTTGCAGTAGGGGGTTACAAGCGTTCGTGAGGGAGAGAGGGAGAGCCTGTGCGTCGGCCCGTTCTCCCGCGCGGCCACCTTCTCGTGTGAGGGCCCTGGACCTTCCTTTTATAGATGTAAGGAGAGGGTCCAGGTGTACAATGGGGAGCGTAGCAATGCGCTAACGTGTCTAGCAGGGAGGAGCCAGAGCCCTGTGTACATGCCGACGTGGCTGTTGGAGAGGTGTTGCTGCCCTGTTCATGTGATGTCGTGGCCGTCGGAGGAGCGCTTGAGCCCTGTGGAAGCACAGCTGTCGGGGCTGTCGGATCCTTGCTGACGTCTCCTTGCTTCTGTAAGGGGCCGAGAACCGCCGTCGTCATGGAGCACGCAGGGTGCCATCATTACCTGTTTTACCGGGGCGAGCCAGATGGGACGCCGGTCTTGTTCCCCGTAGCCTGAGCTAGCTAGGGGTAGGGTAATGATGGCCCCCCCTGTGACGTGGTCGGTCCGAGCCCGAGGTCGGGCGAGGCGGTGACTCCTCCAAGGTCGAGGCTGAGTCCGAGCCCTTGGGTCGGGCGAGGCGGAGACCGTCTTCCGAGGTCGAGGTGGAGTCCGAGCCCTAGGGTCAGGCGAGGCGGAGACCGTCTTCCGGGGTCGAGGTTGAGTTCGAGCCCTGGGGTCGGGCGAGGCGGAGACCGTCTTCCGGGGTCGAGGTTGAGTCCGAGCCCTGGGGTCAGGCGAGGCGGAGACCGTCTTCCGGGGTTGAGGTTGAGTCCGAGCCCTGGGCTCGGGCGAGGCGGAGACCGTCTTCCGGAGTCGAGGTTGAGTCCGAGACCTGGGGTCGGGCGAGGCGGAGTCCGTCGTCCGAGGTCGAGGTTGAGTCCGAGCCCTAGGGTCGGGCGAGGCGGAGCTTCCTAAGGCGCCTGAGGCCGGACTTGGCGGCTGTCAGCCTCACCCTGACGGGTGGCACAGCAGTCGGAGCAGCAGGCGGCGCTGTTTTCCTGTCAGGTCAGCCAGTGGAGGGGTGAAGTGACTGCGGTCACTTCGGCTCTGTCGACTGAAGAGCGCGCGTCAGGATAAGGTGTCAGGCGATCCTTGCATTGAATGCTCCTGCGATCCGGTCGGCTGGCGAGGTGATCTGGCCAAGGTTGCTTCTCCGCGAAGCCTGCCCGAGCTGGGCCTCGGGCGAGTCGAAGGTGCGCCTGTTGTTTGAGGGGACCCTCGGGCGAGACATGAATCCTCCTGGGTCGGCTGTCTTTGCCCAAGGCTGGGCTCGGGCAAGGCGAGATCGTGTCCCTTGGGTGGACGGAGCCTGGACTTGAATTACGCCCATCAGGCCTTTGCAGCTTTGTGCTGATGGGGGTTACCAGCTGAGATTAGGAGTCTTGGGGGTACCCCTAATTATGGTCCCCGACAGTAGCCCCCGAGCCTCAAAGGGAGTGTGGGTACTCGCTTGGAGGCTTTGTCGCACTTTTTTGCAAGGGGACCGACCTCTCTCGGTTGCATTTCGTTCCGGTGGGTGCGCGCGAGCGCACCCGCCGGGTGTAGCCCCCAAGGCCTCGGAGGAGTGGTTTTACTCCTTCGAGGTCTTAATGCCTTTCGTGATGCCTCGGCCGGTCTGGTTGTTCCCTCATGCGAACTGGTCGTAGCCCAGATGCATAGTCAGGTTCCGAGTTCTCGGGCTGGTATGTTGACGCTGTCAACGGTTTGGCCGGAGCCAGGTTTGCGAGAGCAGCCCCCGAGCCTCCGCACAGAGCGAGAGGACGGTCAAGGACTGACTCGGCTTTTTTCATACGCCCCTTCGTCGCCTTTCCGCAAGGAGGGGGGGAAGCGCCATGTTGCCCTCGGAGGGCGCCGAACATGGTGTCTCCAGTGAGTTGCTAACGGGTGATCCGAGTGGACGCCCGTGCCCTGTTCGATAAGGGTCGGCTAGTGGCCCAGAGGCGCGCTCCAAAAGTACCTGCAGGTGATTTGCCGGACCCGGTCCCGTTTGATAGGGTCCGAGGGCTCGATGCCTCCCTCTGATGGGATTCCGTTACAGAATCGCTCCTGCTGGTCTCGAAAATGTCCTAGGGTACGTCAGGAGCGTAGCCCGAGCCTCGGCCATGTATCGAACGTACCCAGAGTCATCCCTCGCTCTGCGTGCTCTGAGGCGGCTGTCGAACCCTTCGGGGGCCAGCCTACGAACCCCTGATCAGTAGTGGGCGCGGAGCCCGAGTGGCCTGAGGCGGCTGTCGAACCCTTCCGAGGGGCCAGCCTTCGAACCTCTAATCAGTAGGAGGGCTCGGGGCCCGCTTCCTTCGCAGAGAAGGATCCCTTTCGGAGTATCCCCTTTCCCGGTCCCTGTAGCAAGAGAGATAAAGGGGAAGAGGAAAAGGATACGAAATTGAACGACGTGGCGTACCTTTTTTGACGCGGTCATCATGGCGGAGGTGAAGCGTCGCCTGCTTCGCCTGCCAAAGGTGCCGCCTGCCCTGCCGCGGAGTTAATGCGACGAGACGAGTGGTTGGCGGGGCAGCCGTTGTGCGTGCGCGAGCCGTTCGAGGAACGGAACACGGGCGCGTCGTCTTCACGCCATGGGAGAGGGCTCTCCTGCTGCTCCAGGAGGGGACGTGAGCCTGCAGTCGATTTGATCGCCGCTTCCGCTCGCCTGCTGCCGCCATTACTGTCGGCCCACTTCTGGCCATATCGACCGTCGCGCCTTCTCCCGCGGCGGACTGACCCATGACCGATGTGCTCGGTTGGCACTGTTGGGCCATGCGCAGGGTCGCCTCGAGTTGCGGCTCCGTTTCCACAGTCGAGAAGGCGCGGTACTGGCGCAAGTGGCGGTGCAGTTTCTTGCACGTAGTAACTGGCGCGCCGGTTACATGACGTGTGGGCTTGGGCTTCCATGCTGGACGTGTCGAAGTCGAAAGGGTGCGCCCCCTTGGTGCAGTTGCATGCCGCCTGCATGGCGGTCCGCCCTTTCACCCGCTGGTCTGGGCGAAAGTGGAGGAATGCTTGTAACCGCTGGGCAGTTACGCGCTCCGCGCACGGCGGTTTGGCTTCTTCTATCCTGAGCCAGCTTGCATGATGCGTGGGACCCAGCCCCCGTGTCGCAGGGGGAGGACCTCGGAGCGTGTTGGTGAAGATTGCGACGGCTGAGGACGCAAGTGGGGAGAGTCGCCTTTAAAAAGGGGGGCGACCCCCTTGGATGGCAGCCATGCCTTCGCACTCCCCTTATGCATTGCGCCCTTCCACCTTCCGAGCCCCCGGATGGGGAGCGCCCACGTTGCTTTCGTCTTGCTGTCGTTGGAGGAACGCAACTTCGCGGAAGTTGGTACCTTTCAGCCATCGCTCGACTTCAAGGATTTTCATCAGGCAGCCCGGCTGCACCCCCTCGCCGGTAAGCAATAGATCTTCTCTGATACTAAGGTTGACGAAACCGTACTTCTTCAAACTTTATTCTGTGCCTTGGCATAATTTCTTCGAAACAATTTCCGAGGATTAACATTGTATTCCCCTCTTGTGCCATTGATGCAATATGATGTGTGATGTCATGTTATGCGAATGATGTGATGATGTCATGATATGCAAAATGATATTTGTGCCGAAGATACGCACACGTTCCCATAGTAGAACACAGTCTCTTTGCCGTTTATTTTTCGGCTACACCGCTTATTTTTCGGTGTATCAGCGTTGACTTTTCGATGTAAGCCTCCCTTAGGAGCTTCTTCGCCTTTTATTTCGGCGGTATCAGCGTTTATTTTTCGCTGTAAGCCTCCCTTAGGAGCTTCTTCGCCTTTTATTTCAGCGGTATTAGTGTTGACTTTTCGCTGTAAGCTCTGCATTCCCTTTGGAATGACTTTTGAGCAGAAAACTTACGCTGCGTTCCCTTAAGAACGACTTTTGTTGCTCCGACAAAAACTTATACTGCGTTCCTTAAAATGACTTTTTGTTGCTTCGTCAAAACATTTGGAACTTCGTCGGTTTATGAGGAAGGTATATTACATTATGATAATGACGAAGCTATTACAAAAAATTGAAAATAATAAAAGAACTAGGTTTTCAATGATTGCTCTTTATTTAAAAAAAGGGTAAATGATAACGAATATAAAAACTGTTTCAGAGATAGGATATCTCTTAGTAGATGTGCTTCGATTCTGGCACAGTACTGTTGACTGTGCGAGCTTTGGACTGCTCCCTGAAGTCTCACTGCTGGTGATTGTGCTGGCTCCCTTCTGGCTGCTGGCCTTGGGGATAAGCGGGTTGCATTGGTGGTGGAGGTGGAGGCTGTTGCCAAGATGGCTGAGGTTGTCTTGCCGAAGCAACAAAAACTGCAGGATGGTTACCCACATACTCTGGAATGTACGGTGAGTGGTACGAAGCAGTATGCATAACCTGCTTCGGCTGACTCTGTTGGACTGCAGCTTCTGCTATCTCTTTCTGTTTCTAGATGGTGACATGGCACATCCTGGTAGTATGGCCCTTGTCCTCACCGCAGAATAGGCAATAAATTTTCCTTGGTTGATCCCCAAACCTTCCTCCGAAGCCCCTGGCGCCTCTGCCCCTTGGAGCTGGAGGCCGTGGATAGCTCTGTTGCTGCCCCGAAGCCTGGGAGGAATACTGTGGCCTCTGTTGCTGACTTCCCCTGTTGTCATTCTGAGTAGAGTGGATTGATCTGACGTGTCTAGGGTGGATTCTCCCTTCGAAGCCCCTGGTCATTTCAGAGAACCTGTAAGCTTCCTCCCTTCTTTGTCGAAAGTCATTATCTGCGCGGATATATTCATCCATCTTTTGAAACATTTTCTCCAGGGTCTGAGGGGGTTTCCTGGTGAAGTATTGGGCTGTAGGTCCTGGCCGAAGCCCCTTAATCATGGCCTCAATAACAATTTCGTTGGGCACCGTTGGCGCATGTGCCCTCAGTTGTAAGAACCTTTGGACATACGCCTGAAAGTATTCTTCGTGATCCTAGGTGCATTGGAACAAAGCTTGAGCAGTGACCGGCTTCGTCTGAAACCCTTGGAAACTGGTGATGAGCATGTCCTTCAGCTTTTGCCATGATGTGATTGTTCCTGGCCAAAGAGAAGAGTACCAGGTTTGTGCAACATTTTTGACTGCCATGACGAAAGATTTCGCCATGAATACAGTATTGCCACCATATGAAGGTATGGTTGCTTCGTAGCTCATAAGAAATTGCTTCGGATCTGAGTGTCCGTCATACATGGGGAGCTGAGGCGGTTTGTAAGATGAGGGCCAAGGTGTAGCCTGCAGTTCTGCTGACAGAGCAGAAGCATCATCAAAGGCAAAATTTCCATGATGGAAATCTTCATACCAGTCATCTTCGTTGACGAAGCCCTCTTGGTGAAGCTCTCTGTACTGGGGCCTTCGGTTCTGCTCATCTTGAGTAAGATGACGAACTTCTTCAGAGGCTTCGTCTATCTGTCTTTGTAGGTCAGCCAACTGAGCCATCTTTTCCTTCTTCCTTTGCACTTGTTGATGAAGCATCTCCATATTCCTGATTTCTTGGTCCAAGTCGTCCTCCTGAGGCGTTGGACTGGTGGCCTTCCTCTTCTGGCTTCGGGCCTCCCGAAGAGAAAGTGTCTCCTGATTCGGGTCCAGCGGCTGCAGAGCGGTAGCCCCTGTTGCTGAAGCTTTCTTTGGCGGCATGACGAAGGTCGATGCTTGCCGAAGGTGGTCGAAAAGGGTTCACCGGAGGTGGGCGCCAATGTTAGGGACTTGTTCTCAAACGCTATGAGTTAAGAACAAGGCAACACAGAGAATGTTAAACGTTAAAATCCTTCGTCCTTCGAAGCATTATATCCCTTTTGAGAAATAATGTTTTTTGGACGAAGGTTGAGAAGGACGTACCTTCGTCAAAGCGACATATGAACGAGGAAAAGAAAACATATGAGGTGTAAAAGATAATATCAACAGTCATTTATTACCATCAACTCATTTTTATATTATATTATTATTAAGGAAAAATAGGAATGTTAACAAGTTACAAAGTACCTTCGGCTTGAAAGAAAGTGAAAGTACAAGCGTGACGCAAAAGCAAAGATGTCCAGTCAGCGTGAACAATACGGAGTACTGTTCATCTATTTATAGGCGCGGGTCACAGCCCATGTAAAATTACATCCAGGCCCTTTGCATTTGCTGATAACTCTATAGTAATTCATCGGGGTCTAGATAGCCTTTTCCCCTTTAAGTCGGTTTCCTTTTTCCTGTCATTATGCCGAAGCTCCCTTGCGCACAGCTTCGGCTCTGTTCCATCCTTCGTTTCCCTTGTGCTTCTTTATACTGTGATTTTCACTCAAGTCCGAAGGGTCCAAGTCCGAAGGTACCTGCTCATGTATTATACTCCAGAAACATTGTTAAATCATTTTTTTGAGGACCTTCGGAAGCCGAAGGCCCTCAACAAGACCACTAGAAAATTTGACGGTGCATCTCAAGACCTAACATGTTAGTGTACAACCGCATTACAAGATTTCAATAGTCTACAAGATTATTTGATCTGTGGTGACCAAGAGAATCAAACCGTTTATTTGATCTCCATTCTAAGATAAGAAGTTTCATTAAATTCCGTGCTTCTAACCAATAATAATGAATCACACACCAATTTCGCATATACACGATCTTTATAGTATGTGCTTACCGTCAAACCCTAACATATGAGATTTCACATTAGGGGAACACTCGTAAATTCAAAAGCACACTCATCGACTCACTAGTCTAGTGGCGATGATTAGGGACGATAATAAGCTCTACATTTTAAACTATAAAATTTAAGAATTAGATAAAATTAGTATCGAGCTCTATTTCTATTAATTTTTTAATTAAAATTAATAGCTCAAACCAATTGTGAAGAAATATTTGAATCGTGATCCATTACCACCCTAAGTGATGGTGTTATACTCTATAACTTGTCGCACCTAGCGTCTAACTACGTCGACATGCAGCATGCTCGGTGCATCAACACCCATATGGCTACCCTTTACAAGCTTGGCAACGACGACTAGTACAAGGCCTAGGCCACCAGGCGAGGCAACAACGGGCGACAGGTGTCGACTCTTCGCACTTGAGCAACTCAACATTGGTGCTTGGGGCAGCAACGCTCACGCCGGTGGAATCCACCAGGGCGCCATATGCCTCACGATCAGAGTGTTGCATAATCATGGCCTTGCATGTTAAGGGACAAAACATGTTTCGTGTAGCCGCGCTGGGACTCGCAGCCTCAGAATGGGGATGTGCACATGTTTGATTTTTTTTCTTGGGCCAAATTTCCTTAGCTAAAAGATCGAAATGTTGAGTACCAAAAGGTCTTTGGACTAAATTCTAAGATAGAATTTGTCGACGCATGGGAAAGGTCATATCCTCTGCCACCATCAAGACATATTCGACGATACGAGAAGCGATTGTGAGACAGGCCTAGCATGCTGCACCACTGCTCCTAATTCCCCATCCCAAGGATCTTCTCGAGCCCCGACCAAAAAAGGGACTTAACATTTGGCAACTTTATAATAGAAGAACCCCAAAAGAATGATTATACACTACTAAGTCACATGGAGGTACTAAAGCATCGGAGGTCCTTCAGGCCTCATGGCACTCTAAGACCCAAGGCACCTAGCACTATAGGACAACGTAGGATGAAATAACCTAAGTCCCCAAGGAACCTTATACCCTAGGGAACTAATCTGTAATCTAAGCCCTTAGTACCCTTCATGCCCTAGTGCACTCATGAGAGTAAGTACCCAGACCCCTCATACCCTAGGGAAATCATAAGTCTAAGTCCTCGATGCCCCTCGTGCACTAGGATATTATGAATGCTACAGATACTCGAGACAATTTGTCCCCAAGCACTAGCAGCACTTATACGTCCAAGAACCTTTGTTGGCCCCAGGGTCCTTAAAGGTCACTCGCCTCACTTTGCAAAAGTGGTTGGGCCCCCAAACCTTTCAGGGCCCAAAACCACGTGGGCATAAGAGACTCCGTGAAACTAAGTGTAATCTTATCACAAGACAGAAGGATTTGACTGACCTATCAAGGATAGTATGATCCCGAGAGTGGGACCCCACATCTAAAGGCCTAAATATATGTCCATAGTGTTAGCTTAACAGATTAAATGTGTGATGTATGATATTACAAGCCTAACAAGCATATTGTTGCCACGACTTAGGCTACAAGGTACTCGAGGCTACTATTTGGTACATGCAACGTTCTTATAGCCATGTGTGCACACGTAAAGCTTACCATAATGTATTATAAAGAACAAAAGGCTACACGGATAACCAGCTAGATATGGCAACTACTTAGAAAAGGACGTCTCTAACACTGTGCCACGATCAAGGGCATTGTCCCTAGTGTGACTTTGAGGACATAATAAGAACTTGGTAGTTGCACTTAGTCAGTAATCCAAGGTTCATGTATTCTTCCCTACCTTGCACTATAAAAGGGGGAGGATAGTATCAACTTAGGGGATCAGTTCCAGATTGAAGACTAAGCTAAGAGGACTAGATCGATTCAAGGTTCATATATTGGTTATTTTATGAAAACTCTTGCACTAGAGTTCACATAGTAGGCAGATATAAAGGTGGATAAGGATTATTATGCCAGATCTCCCACCGCAACCAAGAGGTGAGGAAGCTAGAAGGTCTTTATGACCACTAATGTTTGAGATTGTAACATTTTTCCTTCTTTATCTTTATCAATCAATGAGTAGAAAGAGAATATATGGTATTACATATATTATAGGCTCAACCTCTCTAACTACCTATGTGGTGCCTCCCTCTTGTACCTAGATTCATCACGATCACCAACATGTGCCATGTTCCATCCTAACTCTCTCTATTTTTAATAGTATTTGTACCCCAGTGTTGTATGCAACAATAGTCTTTGGGCTTGTCCCTCGCGTAATCAATAAGTTACAACAAGTAGAACCCACAAATAGGTTTTAATTTAGAATTTATCAAAAATATCTTTGGGGATGTTCGACTATAGTAATAAATACCATATTATTCTTGAAGCCAAACACCCCCTTTATTTCTTCTTCGCTATATTTGATTGCCATTTTTTCAAGAAATACAATATAGCTTTTATGCGTAACTAAATATGTGCATCACAAGTCAGAACCAGGAACAACATAGTAGGAAATGTGTGGTGACAAGGAGTGTCACAAAATAACTTGGGACAATTGTGAATATAACCTTCTCTGGTATTGCAATTATGATTTTACCACTCGTTTTTCAACTTTATGATTTTACCCCACTATTTTGAAAATGAAGCTATCGGTCGCCCCTTCCTCTTAACACCATTAGTAACAATCAGAATTAGTAATTAAAAATAAAAAACGAGGAGAAAAATCAAAATGGCAAGGTGAGAGAAGGGTATAATCACAAATAACTCTTAAAATCATGTTGAAAATTTCAGGGTTAATTGTGATTATAATCTTCTCTCACCTCGCAATTGAGATTTCACCCTCATTTTTTAATCACTAATTTTGATTTTCACTAACAGTGTTAAGGGGAGGAGCAAACAACGGCTTCATTTTCAAAACAAAGGGATAAAATCACAAAGTTGAAAAACAAGGGGTAAAATCACAATTGCAAAGTTAGAGAATGATATAATTACAATTGCCCCAATAACTTTTGGATGTTGTTTGACCCAATAATTCATGCTTTGACAATAATTGATAGGGATGCGTAGGACTATATCATGTTAAAAATCCTCATATGTATTAATGAAGTTCTCTCAAACTTAACTTATGGGCCTATTTAAATACACGTAGCTAGTTAAAGGCTTTGGACTAAAAATAGCTAAAATTAGTTGTGGTTGCCTATCTAGTTCGGTAACAAGTAGTTTGAAGACTTGGCCAAAAAATTAGCCCTCATATCTTGGTACACTAAAACTAACTTTGGTTAATTTATTTTTAGTTAGCTAGTGATCAACATACTTGTATCCATATAAATCTGGTTGTCACAACAAAACAAATTCACATGTCAATATCATATATACATTCACATTGGCAATGATGAAGAAGCCATTCTTTTAGAATGGTATCTATAAATGAATAGAAATAATATGGAAAAGGTGTGAAAAAAAACATGATGGCTAGTTCTTGCTGTGTGTCTCTATTTGACTTCTGTTTCGATCACCGGTCGGGGACGCAAAACAAAAAGGAGACCTAAAAAAGGCAAGGAGCGATTGAGCCAAGCACGGCGGACTAGTGGCCACAAATAGTTCGTTGGGATATTGTGCGTGGAACCCAGCTACGGGCTTGTTCGCTTTGGAGTGGATTGAGGGGGATGAGAGGGGATTAAATCCCCTCCTATACAAATTTGTATAGGAGGGGATTTAATCCCTCCAATCCCCCTCAATCCACTCCAAAGCGAACAAGCCCTACACTGGCACCAAAAGCACGTGGATAAGATGGACGCCGCGCCGAGTACACGTGGGACGGCGGCAGGTGAGGATAGACAAGTGGGACACCCCACTCGCATGGTCGGGGTTTGCAAGGACACAACAAATGGCACGCACTGGCGTCTACAGGAGCGCTGCCAGCAGCCCACACACCAACGATCGCAACAAAAAGAGACATGGATGTAATGCATATTAGGGATTATTTGGTTTTTTGACTAATTTTTAGTCATTCCATCTTATTACATTTTAGTCTCTAAATTGCTAAATATAGAAACAAAAATAAAGTTTTAGTTTCCCTATTTAGCAACTTAGGACCTAAAATAGAATAAAATAGACGAACTAAAAATTAGTTCCTATAAACCAAACACCCATTACGTTGTCCGCAGTGTGGAGCTGTAAAGGTTCCTCTAAAATTTTACAGTGAACTAAAGTCATGCATGGATACACCATATACCCTACTCTATGCTCTCTCTAACTCCACCCCAAATGCGTTGTTCTCTCTCACATGCGCTAAACCGAGGAAGAGGTGGCCCAGAACGGTGGCAGTTGTATGCGAATGAGGATAGAAAAGTGTGGAAAATATATAATATATTATATAGTAGTTGGTATAGGGTACATACATAGAGTAATTGTGACAGCGGAATATTGTTGGATAGAGTAAAGAACCTCGCTAACTAGGGTAGAATATTTCTTTTAGGGTAGAGAAATAGGGTAGTATGAGTGCGAATAGCCTTAGAAAAACACATACCATATAAGCAAGAGTACAAAGGATCCTTATTACTTCATCCATCCTAATTTATAACGTTTGATTTTTTAGCAAGTTTATCAGACTCATTTTATTCGTTTTTAGGAAAAATGAAAAATTCAAATCCACACATAAAGTATATTATATGCTAAACAATATCATAGTAAAAATTAATAACAATAATATTTTTTTTAATAAGATGAGTCGGTCAAACTTAGGGTAAAAAAGTCAAATGAATTATAAATTGGTTAGGGGGAGTACTTGATAAGGGCACATACGGTCGCATTTAATATAAGGTCTCTTAAGAGCTTGTTTGGGAGTAAAGATAATGCAAGGGATTGAGAAGACTAGAATCTCTCACTATTCAATTTTGAATAATGAGGGATTCTAGTCCCCTCAATCCTCTCCATTGCCCTTGCTCCCAAACAAGCCCTAAAGGGTCTTTAGGTGTTAACTGAAAGTATAACAGTCTCTTTGTCATTACACGACTCTACACATATTGTCTCTTAACAACATTTATGATCCAGGAGCTTATGGTTTTATCATTCAATCTTTTAGCTATATCTTATACTTAGAAAACCGATATAAAGGCTCAAGGTTGTACATGCCTAAAGTTACTATAGCGGAAGTAGTTGAACATCATCGCGTACCAACAACAACAACAATATATGCATTCATCCTCCTTAAGTTTATTACTGAACACCAATAGTGTCTCTAGGGTATCCACTAGTGTGGGGATAAAATGATATGACATATAGGGGCTCTACGTTATCCACTAGCATGGGGATAAAATGATATGACGTCGGTGAGATAGCACTGTGTGTGACGAGAGAAACAACGAAATCACCTTGAACACCGACAACACTATGACAGTGGCTACAATGATATCTCAAGCACGCTAGACCCTTCGTACATATAGACCCTTACTAGTGAGCTTTTATAATCGCTCACTTACACTAGAGTCAATCATCTATGCAACTATTCATATCCCTTAAGTGTGTGACCCATTAGGTTCATGTGTAGATGGCCATGATCGGAAACCAATTTTGATCTATTAGTCAATAGTGGCGTCTAGGAGTACACATTGAATCTCGTGTACATACAAAAGATTATATTAGTTGAATCATGATATAAACATGTCTTGATCCCTTTGTCACACGATATTCGTCAAGTTAAGCCGAGAATTGTGCCACCTTTGTAATAGCTCAACATTTCTCTCGATCACGTAGTATATTACAATTTATGACTAAAGCCTTAATCATATCATGATTAACTCTTTAATTATATTGGTGTGGATAAGCACTTCCTTAATTCGACCATATTGAGGGGCGTAGAGATATCTCTCATGTTATGTAGGTGGGAATAATTTCATCTTGATCAACTCACATCCCATTCTATATTTCATGGTACATCCGAAAATTGCTTTTATAACTACCTAGTTATTGAGTAGCATTTGACAGCCCTAAAATGCATCACTACACATTGTGAGAAACAATGGCGATCTAAGGTCTAAGGATCAATCAAGTATACCACTCAAGAACACTCGATGGTACATTTTTAACACAATAATCCCAACAACGCCTTGGAGTAGGTCAACCCAACACCATGAACTTTATCATGTGTCCACATTATTGATTTAATATCTCTATATCAATGGTCTGTGAAACATGATCATCAATCAATACATTTGCTATTCTATAAAATTATTATCGTCCCACAATGACATAAGACTAGGATATTTTCAATAACAATATTGTCGGGACGAAGGCTAGACAAGACCTTGATCATCCCATGGTGGTTGCATGTAACCCTAGACTATTCCAGTCTGCGAACGTAGGGGCATGATGTCACCTATCTCGTGATGCCTCTGAAGAAGATGAACACTCGATCGAACTCCACACCTCCAATCGAGACAGCGAAGGCATCCTTTACCAACAACACTAAGAAAACCACAGTCACCTTGGCTGACCAAACCTCTACATCTCCTATGCAGGCACCACCTACCATCGCCACCTAGCTAGCAAAAGAAATATCCCTTCCCCTGTCACAAAGAGCTAGTCACTTACCCCACTAAAGGACTGAAATGGCGAATAGAGGGGTTGAATGGGAGCCATTAAATTTCTCCAACTAGAGAGCACATGACTTGGTTCTCAAAATCTGTCCAACCCCAAAGATACACCAAAAGTAGCACAAACAAGAATAGTTCAATTCCAGTGTTGATTGACTGCATCGAGAAATACCTCAAAAACTGCATAAGACATTCTCCAAAAAGTTCTTCAGAGCAGGGCGGCGGTGCCGCTCTCCAGGGCGGCAGTGTCGCTGCGCAAAAATTGTAAGAATGCCCTCAAATTTTACAGACAACAAACATAGGCAAAGAACAATTCAATCTTGAAGATTGAGCAAGAAAAGATCAAAACTTCACAAGCAGATTCAAAATCTTAGTTTTGAATGGGTTTTTTTTAGGGTTTTGCTATTTCAAACAAACATACTGAAGAACTACACAAACCCATGATCAGCTCGAACTAGAGCCTTAAAATGATCCTAGGGCAATCCTCAAATAGAGAGTATCCCCAAAAACTTCACTCAACCATAGAAATCAAAGGTTAACTCTAAATATAAAGAGGAAGGATTTAGAAGAAGAAAACACACTAAACATATAAACCCAAATCTGATTTGAGACATAAGGCAAAAAGCACACTGGCTCCATTTGGTTACGGCCACACTTCCTCAAAATCTCAAGCACACATAGATGTCAAAGTTCAAAGCACTTGTGGATCTCCGGGCTAGAGCTATTCAAAACTAGAGAATCAAAAACTCTAAGGCCTTGTTTGGGAGCAAGGGTAATGGAGGGGATTGATGGGGCTAGATGTAACACCTCAAGTGTTAGCTATGGAGTTTAACCCAACACATGTGGAGTTAATTCAACATATCCTATTAAACCAATTATCACATGTGAACTAGTTTTGACAAAAGGCACCATACTTGAGGATAAAAGGCCCTAAGTAATCATCTTAGAAGACCTATCTTAGTCACTTCATACAAAACAAGAAGGGAGAAAGTAACCAAAACTCTAAACACACTACATTGAGCCATTGAAGCATCAAAAAGAGATAAAGAATTAAACAATATGGATCACACTATCATGACTTGGACCATTAATTGAAGTTGTAGCACACCAAAATACCTACAAAATTTAGTAAAGGTGATGCCCCAAAAAGGTTTGCCAAATTCCCAAATAAGTTACTCAAGAGATAGAAGTAAATAAAATCAAGATTTTCCTATTCTGAAAATCAAACCCCTAACCAAAAGTTCCCCATGCTCATTAGGTTTTAAACCTTAAAACTAAGAACTCCAATTGACAAAGTCGTGTCTAACTACATACCCTAACACATACTAGAACATGGCATTGGTACTTGGAGATTTGACAAGAAAAAACAATGATTTCCCCTCGAATTCGGCCACTAAGACAAACCAATCTTAGGGATAAGGTTTCTCCTTATCCCTAACACGAAACCCTTCGGGCACTGCACCAAACCGACATAGTGGAGTTTGGAGAAGAAATCATATCAAAGGATTTTGTCCAAATTCGCTCAGGTTTGCAACCTCTGAACGCTTGAAAGCGACTAAACCTATCATAGTCACTCATTCGACCATCGGTCTGACCAGCAGAGTGCGCATTGGCCGCTCCCCCTGGGCCCCCGCGCCCACGAACAGTTGCCCCTCTATCCACCCCCACTAGCGCCCTATAAAGCCACCTAGCCCTCGGCCTTACTCCCCCGCATGCCCTCACTCTTGGCTGAGCTTAGTCACCAGTGATCACCTGCGAACCGAGAGCTCCACCACCGCCATAGTTGCCCGAGCACGACCACCGTCGCCAGATGCTTCCAGATACCTCTAGCCTCGCTCGAGTACACTATGAGTTTCCCTGAGCCATAGTGAAGCTCTCCAAAGCCCCAGCCGGAGTCCTACCACACCGGAGTAGCTAGACCACCTCGCTGGAGCTCTAGAACCCACCGACGCACGTAGCCAAGACCATCCGGTGAGCCATTTCTCGATTAACTTCGCCCACAGCCTCTACCTGGTGAAGCTCCTAGAGCGGTCTAATTGAGTTCTACCGTCGTGAGTAGGCCGGAGCACTCGTCCTCGCCAAGCCCAGCCGCCCCTGCACGCGGTAAGCTCACCTCTAGCCATTCCCGATGATGAGTTGTACCTCGATGTGATCAGAAGGATCGCCCTGACCTTGCCCAACCCCTCGCTGGAGCTCTATAAACACCGGTGAGCCACCCCACCATTTTCTCCTCCACGGTCAGTGTTCCGACCGAGCCAGGGATTGCAGGCAAGATAGGGGATGAGTCCAGGGGGTTACATGCAAGGACAATGACTCACGTGAATAGTGCATTGGGGACCCCTTTGTTTGGAAGAAGAGAGATTTTACCCAAGGACCTGAGCGCAAGATGTTTTCTTTTTCCATTTAGAATTTCTAATTCATTCTGTAGCAAACTTAGAAAAGGCATAACTTGAAAAATAATTATCCAAATTTGGTCAAACCAATTTTGCTAGACTCTGTATAAAGTAAACTTTAGAGAAAAAATAGGAAACCACCCTAGTCTAGTACTATTTCTGGAAGT
Organism: Zea mays; assembly: GCF_902167145.1. NCBI lineage: Eukaryota > Viridiplantae > Streptophyta > Magnoliopsida > Poales > Poaceae > Zea > Zea mays. The sequence continues at coordinate 212,122,213 of NC_050099.1, forward strand.
TTTGATTTAATTCAGGATATTGTATAAACTATGGAGATAAAGAGAAAATAGTGTGGCAGAACCGCCCGAATTATTCCATCTTAAGTGCCCGAGTCACGTCTTAGAGGCAGCAGCACACTTAAATCGGAATAACCCGTCAGTCCCTCAGATCTAGTATGATAAAGCCACTTACCAAGGATCGAATACCACTAGCTCACGCGAAGGTGAGGCACAGAGAGAATACAATAAACATGAAACCACAAATTAAGGAACTGAAGTTATTACATGAATCGTAGTTTTGACAAAAGATAACAAGTTCGGAATTAAATGCAGTGGATAATCGATAACGCGACACTGAGGAATAGGGCAAGGCCTAGCCCACTACTCCTCCTGGTCCTCTCCTATCGAGGCAGCATCCCACTCGACCGTCCAACCCGGTGGCAAGGTGGAAGGGCAAGTCACACCATCAACCATATCTTGTAGCGTACCTAAAAAATATGCCACAAGCAAAGCTGTGTATACTAATACTTAGCTAGACTTACCCGGTGTGAGGAGTCTACTCCTCTACTTCTAGACCATGCAGTTGTTTGGCTGAGGGGTTTGGTTTGCCAAAAGCACTAGCTGAGTCTAAAAACAAATTTAGATTTTCCCATTCTAGCATATTTATTTAAGCTAGGTTTGCTCCTTTCTAAGCATACATGGTAACAATCATTTAGTACAATCAACATGTTATCTTAAGTAACACCTCATTTCACTTTTTACTCGATGTAGTACAAGGGGTCAAGCAGTCTCATTAGCTGCGAGAAGCAGACGATTCGAATCGAGTTTTAACCTTGCAAGGTAAACCTAAACACACGACATGGAGGGGCACTCCGTCCCCACACATATCAACCGTCCCCATCGATTCCCTGTTGCGGCCAGGGCTCACCGCCTTGGCATACAATGCTCCACTGACCCTGGCTGCCGCCGTGCAGTGACCACACTTGTACCCACCATAGCTAGCATGGGAGACCCCGTCTCAGGACAAGTGAGGAGGAAAGTCCGCGCCCGGCTTCACTCAGGTACTAGGCTTACCGGTTACCATATTTCCCAGCATGTGTTTAGTACCTTCAAACGCTTGACTCAGGTATCCGCACATTAATCCTTAATTCCATTTCTGTCTCAAAGACAAGGCATCCACCCTGGATCCAAGTCCATAGACTAGCATAGATCCCGTTATCAAGATGAATACAATCAATTTCCTGACCTCGCGCGAGTGCTAGAAAAATCACTCGACTTCTACCGAGATTTCTACTTAGCAAAGCAATACTCGACCTAGCATGCTAGTATCCATCTCAAAAAGGAATCTTGAGTTCATGCAACTAGGGTTTTAAGCAACTCATATACTTAAATGCACATTACATACCTACAAACATTAAGTGTAGTACAATATCATATATAAATGGTTATGCATAAAACCAGGGCTTGCCTTCAAAAGCTGGGGCTGTGGGAAGATCCTTGGTGGCAGGCTCTTGAGTTGGCTCCTGAACTTCCTCTTGGGCAACTTCTTGCTCGGGGATGAGAACGTACTCTCCGTCAGCAAGGTTGCAATCTAAATGAATGCAATGAATAAGAGATGTGTATGGTATGGTATGTAAATTTAGTAATGATGATGCATGGTGAAATGATTAAGTTAGTGATACAAAGCTAAGCCCTTCCATTGGAGGTTTTAGTGGTATACTCAGTCATTTAGAATCAGGTATGGTCAAGTTTAGGTGGTTAGATTATTTTGGTACTCCACTGACTTTTAGTGTCTTAGTGAAAATTTAACAAGGTCCTTGCTGAAATTATTATGGGTAAGATTCATCACTTTGACTAATTATCTCTTTCCTTTTCTATTTATGCTTTCGGAGTGGATTTGAACTACAACACTGATTTAAAAATTCAAAAAAAATTCTGAAAAAATTACAGTGGCTTCTTAGTGGTTCATATAATGCAGTCTCAAAAATTGTGGCTTAAAATGAGAAGGGCTTTCTCTATACAAAAAATACTAAAATTTAGGGCAGAGGGGGTGCTTTGTACTACAACTCTCCTCTAACAGTGTATTTTACCCTAAGGTTTATTTTTGCTGGTATCCATGTGTAATAACATGACTTTATACCAAATTTTAGCCAACGATACGTACTGGTTAATTTATGGTGATTTTCTAAAGTTTGGGGGCTTAGTGGTGCTTTTCAGTACTACTATATTTGAAAAATGTCAAACAATAGATTTCCTAATTTTCCTATCTTCTTCTTTGTGCAAGAGAAATCATTCTTTAAGTTGGTTAACTTTGCTCATAGGGAAGGGGTTGTAAAATTTCTTGGAATATATGGTCTTTTTCATGGGGCAGGGGTGAGGTGTATTACATCATATTTTTATATTAGCCTCATATTTTTCTCTGGTAGTTTACATCATAACTATTTAGGTAAAAATTAGGTTGCTCACTGTTTTTCATTTTTAGTCTTTCTTTTATTTTTTTTGAATTATTGGCCAAATTCAAGTTCTATTTGTTTAACTCACTTACTGTAATGGCTTGGGGTGTTTACCATTTTTGCAGTGGTATATTAGTGGTCAGGAGTCTACTGAATTTTTCTTGTCATTATTGCATGTGCCCTTATATTTTTAATTATGGCCTTTATTTACTTCTTAATATCTAAATAAAATTATAACCTTAGATCAGTAATAGACCAGGGTTTCATATATTTTTCCTATGATCTATATCACTTAAGCATCCTAGGAAAAATGTGGTCACTCTCTGGTTTCTAGTTTCTATCCCCTTTTTAATTTCCTAAAGTTTGGGTAGAAATATTCTTTAATGAATATTTCTAGCTTAGTCTTGTATACTGTGGTGTTTATTATTTTTAAACATTGTATATACTAGGTGAGTGTCTTCACAATTTTTCTCAAGCCTAGTATAGAAGTATTTCTATTTTTCTCTGTATTATCAATGTTTGGGCAGTTTTCTAATTTAATTCAAAACTCTAAAAATTAATACAGAAAACATGGAGTTTACTATTTTTGTTTGATAGTGCATAGATCACAGAGTCTAACAAAATTTGTTTGACCAAATTCGGATGAATATTCTTTAAGTTATGCATTTATCTATTTTTCTACAGATTTAAAGAATTTGGATTTTAAATGGAAAAGGAAATCTACTTTGCGCTAGGGTCCCTTGCATATATTTCCTGCGTCCCTTACAAACAGGTCCTCGGGCTACTATTCAACCGAGTCTCTGACAATGCAGAAAACCCCCTAGGGTTAATCTAAATCTAACCCGCGCTCCTAGCCTTATTGGAAGAGTAAACGCGGCTGAGAAAAGGGCGGCGAGGCTTACCGGCGGCGATCTAGCTCTGGTGAGGTGTCCAGGGAGGTCGGGGAAGTTACGGCGATCACGTCGATGTGCGGGTCGGCGTCGGAGATGGTCGGAGTCGGTCGGTCCTCATGCGCAGGCAGGGGAGCTCATCGGCGGCGAGTGTCTCGGCCTAACCACGGTGGAATAGTTCAATTGGTTGGTGCAGGGAGCTTTACCAAGTGACGTAGAGGCGGTATGCGCGAGGAATTTGGAAATGATGCAGTGTCTTACTCGGTCCACGCTCTCCGGTGAGCGGAAGAAGTCCGACGAGGGTGATCTGGTGCTTCCGGTGAGGTTGCGCTCGGTCTGAGGGTTTGGGAAGCTTGACGGGTCTCCGGCGAAGCTAACCAAACTGCTGGTGTGGGCGAGGGATGGCTGGGGTGAGCTGGCCGCGGTGGCCGGAGCTCGGGCGGCTTGGCGAGCGGTGGAGCTCTCGGTTCATGGCCAATGCTCCGGTGATTGAGCGCGGTGAGTGTGTGGGGCTGAGGCAAGGATTGTTCAAGGGCTACTGGCCTTTATAGGCGCGGATGCGAGGGAGGCACGTGGCGGACTTGACCGTGCGCGGCGGCGAGTGCGCGCGCGAGTTGGGCGAACGCCGGCGTGCCGACCAGGGTCGAACACGTGTGTGCGTTGTTTCTGCCCGAGTTCTAGCGCGTGTAGTCACTCGTCCATGCCTGCTCTTGCCTTGGTCAGTGCACAAAACCTCTTCCCCTTCCCTTAAGCTACAGATCTTGTGTGGTGCTCAAAGTATTTGGCCTACTGGTTCCAGATATATGGAGCACTCAAGTAGGATCTGTCTCACAGCACGAGTCTGAGGCAAATCCTTGGTTTTGTCATGTCTAGGGCCCGAATCCCAATGCCATCTTCAGATATGTGGTAGAGTGGTTAGTTTAGCACATATTTGTCAATGGGAGCTCACGATTTTGAATTAGGGATCATGGTGAACGCGCTCGAGTTTGGGTGAGGGGGCTGAATTTCAGAAATATGAAATTCTCATTTTTATAGAAGGCTTCCACTTGAATGGCTTGTTTGGGATTTTTAAAAATCCTTTTGGGAAAACTCTCTTACTATTTCTTGTAGCTTATTTTGTGTGTTACAACTTTTATAATTGGCTCAAGTCATGACAATTTGATTTTCTTGGTCTTCTACTGAGTTTCTTTTTAGTGCTCCATTGCTCTAAAGAAAGTGTTGTTAGGGTTTTGGCATTTTCTTTCTTCCTTAAGCTTCATATGGTCAGGGTATGATCCTTAAGGTGAAAGGACTTGATTAAGTTTTAGCATTTCAAGTTTGATGTCTTTTGCTCACATTAATCCACATGTGATAATGGTCACAATGTGGGCATTGAGGGACAAACCATGGGTAACACCTGGGATGTTACAAATAGTAGAACTTCTATGCTAGGGTTAAGAAAAATTTAGTCGATGCCTAATTAACAGTAGACCCATATAAAAATGTGGAACACCCTAGTTCACCAAATTAAGTAGAGATTAACCGTTGCTTTATGTTTTCCCATTCATTTAGAAAATGGAAAAAGGGCATAAAAATGTGGAACAACAAGCAACCCTATTTTTCTTAGAATACTTAAGTAGTGTAGCTCTAGAGGAAAAATATAACAAGTCGCATTAGAGAAATATAGTGCCACTTGCCCCATGAGTGAAATACAGAAAACTTTAGAAAATCGTAGAAACCCCTCCCTATAGAGAAAAATCTCCAACCTTAGGAATGATTGCTCTTTTGCAAAGAAAAGTTTATAAAAATTTCCAAATCTGTTATTTGTCATTTTTCAAAAAGAAAGTTAGTTAAGAGCACCTTCTAGCCCTAGAACTTTAGAAAACCACAACTAATCGTCCACTAAGTATCCCTTGGTAAAAGTTGGCACAAGACCATGTTATCACATCTAAATACCAGGAAAAACACCCATCAGGGCAGTAGCCACTTCTAAATAGGAGATGTAGTGTAATGTGCCCCTTCTGACCTAGCTCTTGTTATTTTGTCCAAACAAGAACATAATTATTTTGGACCCCAAATTTTTAAGACAACCTAATTTAATTAGTAGCAAGCTACTGTAATTTTTATAGATTTTTTGGAAATTATAAATCATAAATGTAGTTCAAAGCACCCTTAAAATCATAATAGGAAAAAAGGGAAAAAGAGGAAACAAGGGTTAACCAAATTAAGTCAAAATATACCAGCAACCTACCTAAGTCACAACAAGACCATTAGGAAATAATCTAAGTGTTAATCCACCATTGATTAAATCCTAGTTAGGCCACTAGATGTCACTTCCTAAAAGCTTAACTCAATAAATGTAAACTCTCACTTTCACTAAGTAACTTAGTACTACTCACTATGCATCCTCAATAAGTTTTTGTATATCATAGCATACATATATCTTATGAATTGCATTCATTAGATTGCAACCTCGCAGACGTAGAGTATGTGCTGATTCTAGAGCAAGGAGTCGAACAAGAAGATGTAGAAGAGCCAGCTCCTGAACTTGCCGTTGAGGAACTCCCCGCTACACCCGCACCTGAAGGCAAGCCCCGATTTTATGCATAACCTTTAATATGCTATTTTACGCAACTATTGTTTGTAGGCCTGTATTGTGCATAAAGTGTAGGAGTTGTTTGAAAACACTAGTTGCATGAACTTAGGATTCTTTTATGAGATGGATACTAGTATGCTAGGTCGAGTAGCTGCTATGCTAATTAAGGATCTCGATAGAAGTTGAGTCATTTTTCTAGCACTCGCGCAAGGTCAGGAATTGGTTGTATCCATTTGATAACTGAATTATGATTTGTTGATGGGCTCGGATCCATGGGGATGCCCTGTCCATGAGACGGAATTGGAATAAGGATTAACATGTGGCTACCTATGTCAAGCGTTTGAATATATTAAACATATGCCGAGAAATATGGTAAATCGGTAAACCTAGTACTTGAGTGAACCTGCTCGCAGACTTTTCCCCTCACTGTCCTGAGACGTGGCCTCCCATGCTAGCGATGGTGGGTACAAGTAAGGTCACCGCACGACTGGGTCCATGGGGGTGGAGCATTGTACCCAAGGTAGTGGGCCCTGTTCTGTTGCTGGGAAATCGATGGGGACAGATGATGTGTGTGGTGACGGAGTGCCTTGACATGTCACGTGTTTAGGTTTGCCTTGCATGGTTAAAACTCGATTCAAATCGTCTGCTTCTCGCAGCTAATGAGACTGTTTGATCCATTGTACTGCATTGAGTAATAAGTGGAAATGAGGTTACCTGCAAAAAAATGTTGATTGACTTAATTGCTTGCTACCATGAATGGATAGTTAGGTGCTCGTCTAGTCTAAATTATTATTCTAGAACCTAAAAAGTTAAAAGTTAACTTAGAACTCATCTAGTGCTTTTGGCAAACCGAACTCCTCAACCAAATAGCTTCATGGTCTACAGGTAGAGGAGTAGACTCCTCACTTCGGGTAAGTCTAGCTGAGTATTAGTATATTCAGCCTTGCTTGTGGCAAAATTTTACAGGTCTCTTGCAAAAAATGGTTGATTGTGTGACTTGGCCAGCCACCCTACCACCGGGTTGGACGGTCGAGTGAGATGCTACCTCAGCAGGAGAGGACCAGGAGAAGTAGTGGACCAGGGTTCACCCCACTCCGCAGTTTTCATCGTTAGTTGATATCCGCTGCACTAAAAACAATGTTTCATAGTGTTGAACTCCGATTTATGTAATAACCCAAGTACTTCATTAATCTGTGGTTTCATGATTTATTGTATTTCTCTATGTCTCACTTTCGAGTGACTAAGTGGTACTCGATCCTTGCTAAGTGGTTTTATTGGACTAGATCCGACGGACTGACAACTTATTCTGATTTAAGTGTCTTGTTGCACCTAAGGCGATACTTGGGCACTTAAGTTGGAATAATCTACGAGGTTCCGCCACACTAAAATTCATTACTATTTAATTTTTAATAGCAAGGGATTCTAGCCCCCTCAATCCTCTCCATTACCCTTGCTCCCAAACAAGGCCTAAAGAAAGCCTAACGAAATAAAGCCCAATAAGATGACTAAAACAACCATCCCTCCATCTTATTTACAGGGGTTATCTAGTTGTATAAACTACCCCTAGATACATATAGCTTATCCATTTAACTAGGGGAAAAATGGACCAACTCCTGGAATATCGATCTAATGGCCACACACTCTTCATAAAGTTGCTTCACCTCGATGCACCCTTCGCGATGATGCCACGTGCCGCCTCTAATTCATGTCGGAATTGCATCACCAGATTTTTAGGCCCAAACCCGGTGAAACCAGTGAATTGTAGTGTTGGATGGTTTAGAGGCTCAACCACCAAAACCTCCATGGGTAGCGTACTCTATATGCGTCCCCCACGTCCTGAACATGTGTCCCACTAGTCCGTGATTGCACCGATGACACGATCTGCTCCTCCACGTCCTCGCCTCCATTAGTGTTTATAGTTTTTTTGACAACATGGCTGGTTATGCAGCTTCTCCAGTCCCTCGGTCAAGAATCAATGCTTGTCCTTCGCCGGTCCCGGTCCATCAACACGAACCCACATGACCTTCACCTTCGCTATCGTCCACCGTCTCTAGAGTACACACCTACACAGCACAAGATGGGAGACATGTTGCACAACAACAAACTCATACTTTGGTTAGTCCATATACTCACACAAACCATACTCTTATTGACAATTTCTCATCACAAACACGAATCACACGGGACAAGTCAACCTTGTGTTCGCACTCACCTCGAGGGAAGGGTTCATACATGCATCTTAGAGACTCTTGACCATGCCCCTTTCAATGCCAAGAGATAACCATATCAACCCAAGATCTTCCCCAACCTAGCAAGGAATCAGTTATCCAGCTCACACTAATCCAAAGACACCTTTAGGTCTTCGTTCATCCCACCCCCGCCTTCGATTACAGAGCACCACAAGAGGCCATTCCTCCCACTTAGTATCAAACAAGACATCGACAGACACCTAGGCAATGAGGACCTTGGCATAAACACTAAGGAATAACTCCTACTCAAGAGCCTCTGCATGAGGAATGAACACCTTTAGAAACAAAAACTCCCTACAGGAAAAAACACATAGAAGTGAAGTCCATGCTAGGATTCAACGATTGATTAAGGAGGAGAAAGATCTATCTAACCCAAAGTCCATGCTAGGATTCAACGATTGCAAGGTCAGCAGTATGCTTCATAGCCTTCGCCGAGAGCAAGCATGCAACAAGACTTTGACGACAAACATGTGGTAGATTTAGCAACCCAACATGTTCTAGAATTTCAGCTTCATAGAAGAGAGGCACCCCCTCTTTGCAAGGTTGCATTCCACACCATGGTCGCACAACTACCGATTAGTCAACTGGCCCAAGTACAATGGCAACTCCGACCCCTCGCAATATATCATGAGTTATCATGTCACAGTGGCATCATCAGGGGTGATGGAAATGCCATGGAGAACTCCTTCATCATAGCCCTAGAAGGTCCAGTCTTGACTTGGTACATAAGGCTACAACCCCTGTCCATTGACTCCAAGAGGGCTCTTTGCAAAGAAGTTTTTTCTCAGTTTTCAAGGCTAGAAGCTAGATATCGACACCCTTGTAGAGTTATCCCATGTAAGTAGCAAGAAAAGGAGTGTATCCACAATTAGTACAAAAAATTCTTGCTGCTCAAGTCCTAGCTCTCTTCGATTGAGGACCATATTGCAATCCACTATGCCATTAATGTCCTTCACACTGGACACCTCTACAGTCATTGCACCAAAGTCCCTCCTAGCACACTTCAAGAGCTTTACCAACTCTTCAAAAAATATGAAAGATCAGAAGAGTTGCATTATAGGAAGCAGGAAGCACAATGGAGGCCGAATGAGACCCCACACACCAGTAACCGGCCTTGGGCCAAAAGCCAACAGCAACTAGATCACCAACAACAATAAGTCCACAAATAACAAGAATTAGGCACAGTTGGGTGAAGGCCCCCTTGCACTCAAGAAAAGCCTCAACAACCAGAAGGAAGGGGGAAGGTAGGTAAATGCCGAGGCAGTGGGAGAGGATTTGGCTAAGAGCGAAACCATATTGCGCTTCCACGGTGAAGACATCAGGCATTCAACCAATGAATTCCCTATCACAAAAGAGGCCAAGGAAAGAATGGTGAGATCTATCCCAGAAAGATTGCCACTCCCTCCACCACCACAAAACATGCTGCCCACACATAAACTCCCCCCTTTGCCTCCTAAAGACGAATATGGTTAACCCTAGCTGTCGATCCAAGGAATAATAAACATGATCTATAGAGGATCTAATGCAGACTTCGACAATAAAAGGTGGCAAAAAGGATACTATCAAAGGGTGAACCATGTCACATTCACTAGACTTGTTGTACAAACCAAATGGTTGCACATCCCACTAACATTGGATATAAGGGACGTAGATCATCGAAGTGCTCCACACACAGATGTCATGGTAATAAACTGCAACATAGCTGACTATGAGCTACATAAGCCCTCATGATAATGGAAGCCAGGTCAACAACATTTTCTAGCATGCCTTCAACTGCATGGGCATCAACCATAAATTATTGCAGCAGCCAACAATCCACTATAAGGATTTATGGGGAGGGCCACGCTCCACATAGGAAAATAACCTTTCCACTGTCCTTTCGCGTCGCTCCCAATTTGAGGATATAGTAGATTACCTTCCACATAGTAGACATGGTGTACCCCTACAACGCCATCCTAAGCAAGGGTTCAATCAATAAGATTGATGTCTACCATCCATGGAATTTACTTATGTATGGAAGTCCTCAATCCCACTGGTGCCATCACAATTTATGGAGACCAACAAGTGGCCTGTAATAAAGAAAAATACTTTGTCCCTGGTGAACGCAATGCACGTTGTTTGGCCAAGGAGGGCAAGGACCAACCTCGCCCTTATTAGTCAAAGGAGAAGAGGCTTCTGTAGAGCAACACAGAAGAGAAAAGGCTCCCTTAGACCCCGTAGTACCAAACAAAACAATAATAATAGGGGAATACCTCAACAGTCAGGATGAAAACAAGCTGCTAGCCTGCTTGGGAAAAATAAAGATATCTTCACATGATCCTCATTAGACCTCATTGGCATGAGTCATAGCATTACTGAACATAGCCTCAGCAGGAGCCCTTCAGTTAGGCCAAAAAACTAGAAACTTCGCAATATGTCAGATGAAAAGGCTAAGGCAGCAAAGGATGAAGCACAATGACTTCTAGAAGCATGATTTATCAAGCCAAATGATTACCCTACTTTCCTATCCAATTAGTTATGGTTAAAAAGAAAAACCACAAGTGGAGGATGTATATACACTTCACAAGCCTTAACAAGGCCTGCCTAAAGGATGACTTCCCATTGCTAAGGATAAACAAAATAGTCAATTATGCCACAGGATACAAAGTCATTTCCCTCCATGACTACTTCTCCAACTATCACCAGATATACATGAGGGAAGAGGACATGATCAAAATAAGTTTTATAACACCCATCGACACGTACTATTTTGTTGACATGCTCGAAGGCCTCAACAATGCAGGCTTGACATTTTCTAGGCTGACGAAGACCATCCTGGAAAGTTAGATCAACCACAACACCTTCACTTATGTCGATGACATAGTCGTCACCAGTAAAAAAAATACCTTGCGTGGAGCAAAGGACACCATCCTGGAAGGCTAAATTGCAGTGCTCAACAGATTTATCTCACATTTAGTTGAGTGCAATCTCCCTTTTCTAAAGACCTTGCGTGGATCAAAGGACTTCTTTTGGGGACTAGAGAAGGAGGCAAACTTTGATTTTCTTAGATTATATTTCATAGAATTCACAACTCTGGTTATCCTAGACCCTACAGCCACACTCCTACTCTATGTAGCAACCTCACATAGTGTTGTTAGTGTGGCCCTCTGGAAACACAAGGTTGACTTGTCCCTTGTGTTTCTGGTTGATGATGAGTGATTGTGAATGTGGGTAGTACTTTGGTGTAGTTGCTAGACTAACTAGACTATGAGATTATGTGTTGTGCAAAAATGTCTCTCAACTTGTGGTGTGCAGGTGTGGAGCACAGAGACGGTGGTCTACGGTGAAGGTGAAGGTCATGCAGATTCGAGCCAATGGATCGAGAGTGGCAAAGGATGAGTGATCCATGTGACTAATCGTGGTGGCTGACACCTGGGACACGCACCAACGCGAGGACGTGGCTGAGTGGATCGTGTCACCGACGCGATCGAGGACTAGCGGGACACGTGACTAGGACGTGGGGGACATGTATGGAGTACGCTACTCACGATGGTTTTGTGGTTGGGCCTAAAAACAACCCAGCACTACAGATGGTAGGTTTCATCGAGTTTGAGCCTCAAAACTTGGCGGTGCTGTTCTGACAAGAATCAGAGGTGGCACATGGCGTCATCGCGAAGGGTGCATCGAGGTAAAGCAACTTCGTGTGCAGCGTGTGGCCGTCAGATGCATATTCCAGGAGTTGGTCCATTTTGCCCCCAGTTAACTGGATAAGCTCTTTATATCTAGGGGTAATTTCGATTAGCGAAATAACTCTATATAAATACGAGGGAGGGCTGTTGTGTACAACCATCTCTTTGGTTATCTTTCATTAGGTTCTTGTTTAGAAAAACTTAGTTTCTTTCTATAGGTTGCATAGTTTAGCCCGAGATCCACAGATGATTTGTAACTCCACATCTATGAACCTATGATTTTGTGAGGAAGGGTGGCAATAACCATCAGCGGTCTAGCGTTCATCAAATCATGTGCTCAGTTTGTGGTTGGTGCAATTTTTTTTGATTTTATCTCCACTCTTGATTCCTCTCTTCTCTCTTTAGTTTTTGAGAGAACCTTTGATCTCTTGAGTTGTTGTTTGTATTGGAGATTGACTTGCAGTGAATATCAGTCTCTAGACCACTCCAAATATCAGGTTTGAGTAGTTTTTGGTTGTGATCCAATATCACCTCATTTTGAATTCATTTGAGAAAACCCCAACAAAACCTCAATCAAAGCGAGATTTTGAATCTATTCATGCGATGTTGATTTGTTCTAGTTGAAACTTCACAAAACATCTTCTTTCTCTCTGCACGAATTGTTTGTGAAATTTGAGAGGATTATGTGCAGGTTTTGTGGTGAGTCACTGTCGCTCACCTGCGCAGCACTACCGCTGCCTAGCACTACCGACCATTAGAGCGGCACTACCGCTTCGTCTGTTCTATAGTTTTGCTTATGGTTTTCTACATATTGTTGTGTTTGTTTTGTTATAGTATTTTGTTGCAGTCAATCAACACTGTATTGATATGCACAATGTTCTACTGCTTTTCATTGTCCTGTGGGGTTTGTGTTGAAGTTGGGATCAAGTCACGATGCTCTCGAGTAGAGAAATTTTTAGTGGCTCCCATTCACCCCCTTTGGTCATCTCATCGGTCCTTCAATTGATTTTGGAGCTGGTTAAGGATCAATACATCCTAATCGGTTATTGATTGATTGAAGGTGACATGGAACGAGGTGTTGGCAAACCTCTATTCTTCAATGTGACAAATTACCCATACTGGAAGATTTGCATGTCTGCGTGTCTTTAGAGTATCAGCTATTAGGTATGGGAGATTTTCCTTGATGCTGCTTTCGAGGTTCATGGTGCTCGAATTATGCCTATGTAGATAGAGTTCTGTGATTTGAACAACAAAGCCAGAAAAGATTTGTTCTCATGTCTCTCGTTTGCTGAGTTTGAACGAGTTGTACATTGGGTATGACTAACAAGATCTAGTCCACCCTCGAGAAATTCCATGAGACCAATGATCACATAAAGACCAGACCCTTTGAGATGTACATGCGGGAGTATGAGAACTTTGTCCAGTTGGCTGTAGAGATGATCAACATCATGTTCTCTCGGTTCCAGTTAATAGTGAACAAGACGCGCGCAAACAAGGCACAACTGACCTATGATGATCATGAGAGAGCACTCAAGTTACTATATGCTCTAGATCGGAGGGTTGGGAGGTAAAGGTCTCAGTGATCATCAAGTCGCCCAATTATGAGACTCTCACCATGGATGAGCTGTTCAGTAAGCTCAAGTCCACTAAGATTGACCACCAGACTCGAGCCAAGATTGAGAACCTTCGTGCATCCACAATGGCCCTGGTCTCTGGAGGTGGTTCTTCTTCTAATCCTTCACCCGCTTTGTTTGCTTTATCTTTTTTGTTGACCATCATAGAGGAGTAGGTGGAGAGCCTTAAGGATGAGGAGCTGGTGCTTGTGGCCAGCAGGTTCACGTGGTTTCACAACAACCGCTAGAACATGTGGTGTGGCGAGTACAAGGATGGATGTTATAACTACGGTGACCCTGACCACTTCATCACTAGTTTCCCCAAGAATGGTAAGCCGGAGGCTAGACAGTGCGACCACCACTCTGGTCGACGCAAGGGAAAGTGCAAGTACACCACCAACGAGCACAAGTCCAAGGGGAGGTTCGACAAGGAGGCACTCAAGAAGAAGTACCTCTAGAAGGCCAAGTTGAAGGAGTGTGCCTTCCTCGCCTCCCTTAGCAACCTTGACCACGACTCCGGTGACTCATCTTCTTCCTCGAGCAACAAGGAGCTTGAGAGGCAGGTGTAACACCCAAAATCCAATTTTGGTAATTTATAGTAATTCTACCAAAAAGAAATAAATGAAAATGTGTTATAGTAAGAATTTTCCCTACCTCTGAAATTATTTTCTTGAAACTGAATAAATGGTAAATGTTAAATTATTGATTAACTAGAATTCAAATTTAAAACATACGAAGTTTCAATTTGTTTATTGAATAAACGAGCCTTACTAGAACATTTATTTGAATAAGAAAAATAACTAATATAAAAAATTACTTTGATATATTGTATCTCATGCTTGGTTTTTTTATTGTTGCATTTGAATTTAAATTAGAAGTTTGAAACTTATTTGAAATATGAAACATTAAAATGGGAAGGAAAGAAAATAGGAAACTAAAAGAAAAGAGAAAAGGGAAGACACATCCGATTTGGGCTCTCTAATTGCTTGGCTCATTTCTTGATCATGTCAGCCCACTTCACCAACGCAGGTGCACAGCCCATGTGCCCCTTCGTCTTTTTTTTTCTTTTCTTTATTAGTCCAGCCACAGATGAGATCGCTACGACATCACGCTTACATCAGCTAATGTGTCACTAACATGTGGGCCTCCTCGTCCGGTCTTCATCCTTCTCCTTCGAAACGGACTACGGCTGTCGCAAAACAGACTCGCGCCTAGGACTCTCACCACCCCGTTGGCCATCTCAGCTAGTCAGCTCTCATCCACTCACACGCTCGACCGCCCGCTAAGACAGTCGGGTGGGTCCTACCAGTCAGGATCCTCTCCTCTACCACCGGCCGATCTGATCAGAGGAACTGCAGTTCAGTTTCTCCTGCGATCTCCGTAACAAACTGGACCACCGCGGAAATCGCTAAGGATTGTTGGTAACTCGCATTCCCATAGGGACTCATCGAGCAGGGATATAAATACCGGGTACCTACACCCTCTCAGCCAGCAAGTGCATGCGATCTATACTTACGCCATAGCAGTGGCGGAGGACACGCCAAAATCATAGTATTGCTAATACAATGACAAAAAATTACAACACAATCTACATAACTACAAATGAATATGGAAAATACCTTATTCAAGAGTTATCGTGGTCAAATGCCATATAACGATTAAAATATGAAAAAGAGAAAAATGAGTTAATAATAACAAATTGAAGTAAAAGTTATTAAACTAGTGAAATAAGAATATACCTCTAATTGAGTCTAGTTCTAGGAAATCTAGACAACTGCATTTGCCCACTTTTCTTATTTTAAAATGTATTGTAAATTTTTTGAAGATCAAGTTAATTAAGCACACAATCAAGTCATTTAATCGACCATTGGTCATCTGTGTCGCATAATAAAAATCTATTCATTTTCAAAGAGGTATACTTTTTGGTAGTCTTTTTTCCCTTAGTTTTCGTTTCCAACCATGGTTGTTGTCTGGTGCTACTTGTTGGATCAATCCTGGGTCGTCATATGCATATCCCCTCCGCTTGGCGATGTTGTGTGAAAGGAACATCAGATCAAATTCCTTGCCCAATAAATTCAAAAAAATGCTGGTGACCCATGCAAAATAAACATATTGCCTAGTCGATAAATAAAATCTTCCTTGGATAATGATTAAGAAACTTTGCTCCAGCGAGGGTGAGAGGTCGTGACCTCAGCGACCATGAGGGCGAGGGAGCCTTGGCGCCAGCCAACGACGAGCTGGTCCCAACAAAGCCACGGAGGCTAGAGGCGGTCCTAGCCTCCTGGGACTCGAAGGATCGTAGAGGAGCATGAGGTGCTAGCAAGATGGTGGGCGGAGGCGCCATTCTGCAACCCTGTCGAAGGCCTATTGGTGAAGACTCAAAACTAGATGCGTTCAAGGATAGTTTTTTTTACTATTGGCTCCTTCATCTATTAGGATAAGGTATTGCTCAAGCAACACCAAGCCACGTTGGGCCCTCTGCCCCTATGCCATTGACCGAGCTCGCCGCCGTAACTGCTATAGCTGCTACGCGCCTACATTGCCAATTAATTCTAAGAGATATGATAGGGAGGATCGCGAGGATGTTGGGAACCTACACCTCGGTTAGCCAAGCGCTGCATAGACCTAGCTATGGAAGCACAATCGATCATCGGAGTGTGTCAAGTCATGGTGCCCGTCGCCGACCTATGTCATCGCTCCAAACGCCGGTAAGGTCCCCTGAGTCGCTTCGTCGTTCTCGCCTCACCGTTTTGCCCTTGTACACCCGAGGGATTAAGTAACGGAACACTAGACGCCCTTCACTTTGGCGAAGCCCCACCTCGGAAAACCACCCAACACCTCTAGGGAGCCGTCGTAAGGAAGGAAGAAGTACGAGTGACGTTGATCCCATAGTGGATGGCTGAGATTAGAACGTTTCTTACCCCTTCGCCATATTAGATACCTAGCGTTGATCTGTGATCCTGCGGCTCGTGTAGCGTACCAGTTAAGATAAAGAAAGAATCTAATATGCGCCCTCAGATCAAGATCCAATGACTCAGAGACAGCGCGATATACAACCGTGTCATTTTACTAAAGAACCCCTGTAGATCTGGTGAATCAGCTCGCACTACACCTACGTATAGAAAGTATTTAATTGAGGTCCTAACATTAATGGATTTAACCCTGAGCTTCCCTAAATTATTGTCCACCGTCCCAGGCTGCGGGAAAATAAATAAAAATGAGTTAGAAAATCAAGAAAATCCCTGGAAATTCTAATGTAAAAATAAACCAATAAATTATAAAATCCATAACTAATTCATTTTAACTCCAATTTTAGTGGTTCTCGAACCTAGGATTTAGTGGCGACATGTAGAATATTAATGTGTGGTTTATTTCCATCATTTGTGTAATGTTATTTTTATTTATTCTTTGTCTATCTGTATGTATTGTTACGATAGCAAGGCGAGGTTACGAGTAACCTGAAGCCCAATTGGAGAAGTACCTAGAGTTGCGCCCAAAAGGCAAATTATGTCCTGATCACTTTCTTTAAACTATTAATATTCTATTAATCACCGTGGCACTTTTAGGTTAAGTTGATGGGACCTTGGAGGCTATTTAGGCCCACGTATCAGCCTCTCTAGTGGGTAAATTGCCTGTTGTAATTGTGCTAGGGTTGATATTGTTCCATAATTACCCATTGTATAGTGTAATCTTGGAATGTAGCTGGTCATTAGGGGTATGAATGTATTTCAGCTCCAGTCCCCTTGTTATTCTATAAATACCGCTCATCCAACCCCCCGATGAGACACGCTTGACAAGACATCTTGATAGGTACCGAGTTATATTAGCTACTAGGGTGGCCCGATCTTCAAGGCAGTAGGTTGATAAATAGGATGGTTGGCTATAAAGGTAACGAAATAATAAGGTAAATTTGCTGAAGAAAAGTGGGTAACTGACTTTATACCTAATCAAGGTCGGAGAGACCAAGCGACGGGGAGAGAGAAACCTAAACTGTGTAGACTTTGACTCAATCTCCGAACGGGCGCAAAACCACAACTGGACCTAATCCACACAATGCAAGGCAGCCGTACTAGAACTCTGAAAGTCGCCTAGAGGGGGGTGAATAGGCAAACCTGAAATTTATAAACTTTAAGCACAACTACAAGACGTGGTTAGCGTTAGAAATATAATCGAGTCCGAAAGAGAGGGCAAAAACAAATCACAAGCAAATGAAAGTGGATGACACGGTGATTTGTTTTACCGAGGTTCGGTTCTTGCAAACCTACTCCCCGTTGAGGTGGTCACAAAGACCGGGTCTCTTTCAACCCTTTCCCTCTCTCAAATGAACACTTAGACCGAGTGAGCTTCTCTTCTCAATCAATTGGGACACTTAGTCCCCACAAGGACCACCACACAATTGGTGTCTCTTACTTTGATTACAAAGATATTAGGAACAAAAAATGGGGAAGAAAAAAAGTGATCCAAGCGCAAGAGCTCAAAAAAACACGACAAAACTCTCTTCTAGTCTCTATTGCCTTGAGTGGAATTGGGACTTGGAGAGATTTTGATTCACTCTAATTGTGTCTTGTATTGAATGCACTAGCTCTTGTATTGAATGTGTTGGCTGAAAACTTGGATGCCTTGAAGTGTGGTGGTTGAGGGGTATTTATAGCCCAACCACCAAAGTGGCCGTTGGGGAAGGCTGCTGTCGAAGGGCGCACCGAACAGTCCGGTGCGCCAGCCTCGTCACCCAACCGTTAGGGTTCGACCGTTGGAGCTCTGACATGTGGGGCCACCGGACAGTCCGGTGGTGCACCGGACAGTCACTGTTCATTGTCCGCTGCGCCATCTGAGCCTGCTCTAACTTCTGCGCACGCAGTCCGCGCACTGTAGCTCACTGTTCACCTTTTGCAGACGACCGTTGGCGCTGTAGCCATTACTCCGCTTGGCACACCGGACAGTCCGGTGAATTATAGCGGAGAGCTATTTCCAGAAACCCGAAGTTGAGCAGTTCGAGTGGATTCACCCTGGTGCACCGGACACTGTCCGGTGGTGCACCGGACAGTCCGGTGCGCCAGACCAGGACAGCCTTCGGTTTTCATTGCTCCTTTTATTTGAACCCTTTGTTATAACTTTGTTTTGGTTTGTTGTGAACCTTTGGCACCTGTGGAACATATATTCTAGAGCAAACTAGTTAGTCCAATAATTTGTGTTGGGCAATTCAACCATTAAAATCAATTAGGAAAAGGTTTTAGCCTATTTCCCTTTCAATCTCTCCCTTTTTGGTGATTGATGCCAACACAAACCAAAGCAAATATATAAGTGCAGAATTGAACTAGTTTGCATAAGGTAAGTGCAAAGGTTACTTGGAATTAAACCAATTTATACATTCATAGGATATGCATGGATTGTTTTATTTATTTTAACATTTTGGACCATGCTTGCACCACTTGTTTTGTTTTTGCAAATGTTTTGGAAATTCTTTTTCAAAGTCTTTTGCAAATAGTCAAAGGTATATGAATAAGATTTTGAGAAGCATTTTCAAGATTTGAAATTTTCTCCCCCTGTTTCAAATGCTTTTCTTTTGACTAAACAAAACTCCTCCTCAATGAAATTCTCCTCTTAGTGTTCAAGAGGGTTTTAGATATTAATTTTGAAAGAGGTCATACCAATTTGAAATTATATCAAAAATAAGATACCAATTTAAAAACTTTTTTAATACAAATTGAAAAGACTACATTTTTTGAAATTGGTGGTGGTGCGGTCCTTTTGCTTTGGGCTAATACTTTCTCCCCCTTTGGCATAAATCGCCAAAAACGGATACTTGTGAGTGAAATATAAGCCCTTTTCAAACTCTTTATCCCTTTGGCAAATAATGGATGAGTGAAGGATTATACCAAAGTTGGAGGGCAACACGGAGTGACGGCCCACTACAAAACAAACCCCCCTATAGCAACGTATACCTGGTAACATATAGTTATATGTGTTGGAAGTGATTAGGTTACAACACTTGTTATGCGTTGCAACCTACATCCGTTGAATTACAATGATACTAGCAGTGTTTAACATGCATTGCAAACCGTATGGGTAGAGTAAATACAATCATAGCAACATTTACCATGTGTTGCAGCCGTATGCGTAGAGTAACTAGAATGTTTGTAACATTTACATGCATTGCAAAACCGTATCTGTAGATTAATTTTGGTACTTAACCAATTTTGCAAATGTGCTTTTTTTATTTTTAACTAAAACATAGTAGTTGGGAATAAATTGCGCAAAAATGTGTAAAGTGAGGAATTGAACAACAATACAAAGTCTTTTAGACCACTTCATATCGTTTTATTTATTAAAATATTTATTTTATCTTGTTGTCACTGTGTTGCACTTATTAAAATGTTTGGCATTACTCTAGGTATTATATATATAGAGAGATTATGTTTATGTATTAGAAGCCTGGGCTCTCGGCTCTCTTTAATTAGAGAAATCCCTAACCATCTACCGGTCTACTGATTTGGCTCTGGTTGCTCATGGCCCGGCCATAAGATCAGATCAGGCATCGCGGCCAAAAAAACCCTAGGCTTTTGTTCCACGCGAGGCGCGAGCGCGACCGTGCCTACGAGTTCCATCGCTCCGAGCCGTCGGCGCCAGCCGATAGTGCCCTCGTCCGCCTCCCAGCCCGAATTTTTTGTATTTTGGCCATTTTTCGGAAAAAAACATGTTTGGACCCTAAAAAATTAAAATGCAATTAAAATTTTCTAGTGTCCAAACGTGTTTTTTCCGAAAAATGGCCAAAATACAAAAAATTCGGCCTCCAGCTTCGTCTGAACCTGCCCACGCTCAGGTGGAGCCACCACTGACCCGAGCTCCGCCTAGGCCGCCCACCTGCACTGGCAGACCAAGGTCATCTCCGCGGACGCCGAGCAGCCGAGCTCCTCCCACGGAGTCACGGGCCCACCCCCAGCCGAGGCATCGAGCTTCGCCCCGCCCCGCATGGGCACACCCCTGCACAGGCCGAGCCACCTCGCTCCTGTTCCTCGCCACGGTTCTAGTGGCGACGAGGCTGAGCGACGATTCCAGCGTCTCGATGTGTGACCCGAGTTCAACTCCTCTTTTGTCAATCTCGAGATCCTAGGTACTACGACACACAACTGCCTTCTCGTCGCGTGATGTGGGATGAATTTTGACCTGTAGGTTGAATGCATGCAGTGGATGAGTCAGATGGCGGTATAGATGGCCAGCCGTGCCGGGCTAATCGGGCCGGCCCTGGGCACGGCACGGCCCGTAGTGCCTGGGCACGGCACGACACGGTTGGTACCGGGCCCGTGCCGGCACGGCCCGACAGGTAGTGCCGTGCCTGGGCCGAGCGCCAGGCACGCTGGGCCGGCACAGGCACGACACGATTATGTCCCAGGCACGGTTAGGCATGGCTATAGGATACACAAATATCTTGTCCCCCCTCTCCTCTGGGCCCGCCTCGTCAGACACTCTCACTCTCTCGCCTCGCCCGTTGTCTCTCGCGATCTCGCCCTCGGTCTCTCCGTCTCCTGGCGATTTGGGGGCGATTCAGACTCCGCCACCGCCTCACCATCCGACTCCGCCGCTCCACCTCACGGTCCGACTCCGGTACGGTGCTCCACCGCTCCTCCTAAGTCCTCACCGTTGTCTCTCGCGGTCTCGCCCTCGGTCTCTCCGTCTCCTGGCGATTTGGGGGCGATTTGACTCCGCCGCCTCCTCACCGTCCGACTCCGCCGCTCCACCTCACGGTCCGACTCCGGTACGGTCCGACGAGGTTGAGACTTCCTAATCTAGTGCTTGTTCTTGTGATCTGTGCTTGAACCCCGAACCCTAATCTACTCTACTGCCTTCTTGCTCTGTGATTGTACCCGTGAGGGACCGATCTGGTGCTCCGGCTTTGGTAAGCTACTCTTGTGATCTGTTCTTGTGATCTATGTTTGTGATCTGTGTTTGAACCCTAAACCCTAATGTACTCTACTACCTTGTGTTCTGTGATTTTAGCCGCCCGTGAGGGACCGATCTGGTGCTCCGGCTCTGGTATGTTCTTAATCTGGTGCTTGTTCTTGTGATCTGTGTATCGTAACCGGTGCTTGTTCTTGTGATCTGTGTACCAACCCTAAACCCTAATCTACTATAATACCTTCTCTGATTGTAGCCGCCGTGAGGAACCGATCTGGGGCTCCGGGTTTGGTAAGTGCTTAATCCAGTGCTTGTATTTCTGATCTGTGTTGGTTCAAACCCTAATCTACTATACTTTACCTTGTGTTCTGTGAGTTGAGCCGCCCGTGAGGAACCGATCTGGTGCTCCGGCTCTGGTAAGTCCTTAATCCAGTGCTTGTATTTGTGATCTGTGTTGGTTCAAACCCTAATCTACTCTATTGTTCTGTGATTTTAGCCGTGAGGAACCGATCTGGTGCTCCGGCTCTGGTAAGTCCTTAATCCAGTGCTTGTATTTGTGATCTGTGTTGGTTCAAACCCTAATCTACTCTATTGTTCTGTGATTTTAGCCGTGAGGGACCGATCTGGTGCTCCGGCTTTGGTAAGTTCTTAATCTGGTGGCCTGTGCTCTGTGATCTGTGCTTGATGGCCGACGACGACAGCGTGCCTGCCCAAACTGGTGGCAGTGAGGCTGTTGTTCCTTCAACGGCGGCGGAGCCCATCAACATAGATCCTGACAATGTTGTGGCCGATGTTGAGGCAGACACACCTACTAGTTCTCGGGTAAGAAATAGAGCTTCCACATCTGATGTTTGGAATGACTTTGACAAAATATATAAGGTTGTTGATGGTGTGAGGGTGAGGTGTCAGGCTAAGTGCAAAGTTTGCAAGTGTGTTTTGTCTGCTAAATCTTCTGGTGGCACTGGTCATCTTAATAGGCATAGAACTGCATGCAAACTAAAGCATGGCAGAAATGCCTTTGCCCAGTCCCTGCTCCAGTTTAATCCTGATGGTAGTGCTAGATTGTGGGAGTACAATGCTGATGTTGCTAGGTCTGAGATGTGTCGTTTGATAAGTAGGCTTGATCTACCTATTTGCTTGGCTGAATCATCTGCTTTTGAAGAGTACATTAAAAAGGCTCATAATCCTAGATTTTCTGCTGTCTCTAGGCAAACAACCACTAGAGATATTAAAAAGTATTACAATGATTCACGTGCTAAGTGTCACACCCGGTTTTAGAAGGCAAACCGAATGCGAACCATGTACGTGCCAGGATCAGTTATTCACGTACACAGCAGTTACATAATATGGACATCATCACACAGTGCTCAAAATAGTATTAATAAGGGAAATAGTCGATTACATCATACGTCTGAGACGTCCATATAGGTCTTACAATAAATCAAAGTGCGGAAAAGAAACGTAGATAACCGCGGCCTTCACAGGCAGCCGACTGGGGGTTGCCGCTAACCCACACCTAGAACTCGTCGTAATCTTGGAACTCCTGGAAGTCTCCTTCCACAGCTTCATCTTCGCCTGAGCAGTGGTTGCAATGCTGACAACCTAGGGGGGGGGGGTTTGGTGTGTAGAGCAAGGGTGAGTACACATCAACATACTCAGCAAGTATCCTGTTTGGCTGTAGTGGACTAGCTTTATGTGGGGATAAGTCAAGCAGTTGCTTTTAGTTGGTCAGATTATTACTTACTAGTAGAAAGCCAAGTTTTAGCATGAACCCAAGTTATTAACCCAAATGTACTCCTTTCCAAACGGAAAGAGTACCACTTACCAGCACCATAATCATAACCAGAATCATCGATCTCATATCCACCTGTACCAAAGTATCTCTGATCAAGTACCACTAATCTCTGGAGCTCCCTTGGCCGCTCATAACCGTGAGCACGGCTGATATATCAGTTTTCAAACACTTTGCAGAGGTTGTGCACTTTACCCACAAGCCGTGATTCCCTCTCTGGCCCGGGCTTGCAAGACCCTTATTCACTCCCAAGGTGAATGGCCAGGGATTCACTACGAAGCCTTTACAAAGATTCCCCGGGGCTGTAGCCACCCGTTAGGTTTCCTAAATGCACCACACTCCTCCCCAAGGGGCGAACCCAAACTTGGCAGAGCGAGCCGCATACACCGAGCCCCATTGACGGCACGACGGCTAAGTGAACTACATCCCGGATCCTCTAATTATTCAGCTAAGGGCACCCCATTCCACCCTCATGGTTGCACTGTTTTCCCGGGCGGTCATCCATAGAACAGGTCCTTACGGAGAGGCACTCGAGAAACCGCTCGAGCCCCCTTGAAGACCACAAGTATCACATCATCATAAGAGAAGGGAAAACAGCGTATCATAGATAATCACATCATGTTCATTGATTAAAGTTGAGCAATAGCATAAAGCTAAACAGTAATAATCCAACCCAGATAGGTAAACAAGGACATGGATAACAAAACTAGTCAATCCTTAGGCATAAATGTGTAAAGCGGGGGGTGAATTAAATAATGAATAGGACAGAGATAGGTCAAAGGACACTTGCCTCCACCAAACGACTGCTGCTCAGGGGCTTCTCCTGCGGGTTCCTCGGGCTCTTCAACCGGATCGTTCTCTATGCGAGCGCAAACATACATACATCCACATATTTAATACAAAAGAACAGTACACCATACAAGGGAACAAGTAAAGCGAATATGCATCAAGTATGACATTTGACATTGCATTTGTTATGGTTAGAAAGAAACGGGAAAGGGTTTCGCAGGGGGTTAAATCTTATGCACTAACGATCAATTACAATTGGTTCTTAACAAAAGAATTCGGTTATATGCACTAGTGGGAACCTAATCATTTTAAGTTGATCAACATCGCACGAGATAAACAATTAACTACATGAATCAATTAGCATAACGGAATTTTAAATTAAGCTTCATATTTCAATAACGTTAACAAGGATTAGCCTACCTAAAATAAAATAGCTATGATCGCAGAAAGTAAATAAAATAAAATAAAGAAGAAAAATAATAAAAAAAACAGAGGGGGGGGGGGGGGCGGTTGAACCGGCCGGTTGGGCGGCGAGCTGGGCGGCGGGGCGGCTGAGCCGGCCCGGTTGAACCGGCGGCCAGGCGAGCGCGCGGCGGGGGGGGGGGGGGTCGGGCTGGCCAGGCGGCCGAGCCGGCCAAGCGGCCAGGCGAGCGCGCGGCCAAGGCGGCCAGGGGGCGCGCCGGCCAGGGCGGCCAGGCGACCAAGGGGCCGGGCGGGCGGACGGCTGGGCGGCCAGGGGGCGCGCCGGCGGGGGGCACGGCCGGGGGCTGGCCGAGCCGGCCAGGGCGCGGCCGGGCGGGGCGGGCCGAGCCGGCCATGGCGGCGGCCATGGCGCCGAGCGACAAGGGGAAAGGGGAGGGGGAAATGGGGAGGGAGGAGAGGGGGGGAGGGGGAGGGGGCTCACCGGCGACGGGGACGGGGCGGGGCGGCCGAGCGGGGCGGCCGAGCGGGGCGGCCGATCGGCGACGGGGAGGGGCGGCGCTAGGGCAGGGGGTAGGGGCGGCGGCGGCTTAGGGTGAGGGAGAGAAAATGAGAGAAAATGAGAGGGAGGGAGAAAGAATTGGGGAAAAAGGGGAGGTGGGGGGGCGGCATGGGCCAATTGGGCCCAAGGGGGGGGCGCCAGGGGCGGCTGGGCCGACCGGGGTCGGCCCACGGCGCGGGAGAGAGAGAAAAAGAGGAGAGAGAAAGAGAGAGAGAAAAGAGAAAGAAAAGATCTTCTCCTCATTTTCGAAATCCGATCTTTCTACATGAATGCATTTGCACTTTCAAAGCAATCGAAAGAAATGCAAGGTTCGGCATGGTGCATCAAACAACATAAAGTATTTAGGGTTTTCTTACACGGGAAATCCAAACCGAATCCCGCTAGAACTTTGGAAAAGGTCAAGGTTTAGCGAGGGCAAAAGAAAAAGAAAAGGTAACGCCCGAATTTGGCGAGTTAAGAAAAGAAAAAATTCAACTGCAAAATTCGGGGCGTTACACTAAGCTTCTTGAAACATTTACAAATTCTGTTTCTTCTGTTGCTGTGACATCTGATATATGGTCTGGGAATGCTAAAGAGGATTACTTGAGTGTTGTTGTACATTATGTTAATTCTGCATGGGAATTGGAAAAAAGGATAATAGGACTGGTATGTTGCTTTTGTCTGATGATCACTGGTATGTTGCTGAAAAAATCCTGGTATTCCTTGAACTATTTTATGACTCAACCTGTGTTCTATCTGGTGTCTACTATCCAACATCTTCATTGATGATGCATCATATAATTCAGATTGCTAAACATCTAAATTCATATGAACATGATAGATTGCTTGGAACTGTTGTCTTTCCTATGCAAACTAAGTTCCTTAAGTACTGGAGGGATATTCCACTTCTCTATTCATTTGCATTCATTCTTGATCCTAGAGCTAAATTGAGGGGCTTCAATAGAGTTCTATCTATTTTAGCTGGTGTCACACACCATGATTACTCTGGTTATTTAACTCTTGTAAGAGCACAATTAACTGAGGTATTTAACAAGTATGAAGCTAAGTTTGGTGCAGTGCCCTCAGTTAGACCCTCACAATCAACAAGGACTGGTAAGAAAAGGACTAACTGGGGTATGATATATGGTGATGATGATGATGATGATTTGTTTTCAACCCCAATTGGTGGAACATGTTCTTCTTCCAACCCCACTCCATCTGCTTCTCTCTCTAGACACACTTCAGCTAGTGCTTTGCTGCAAGCAGCAAGAAATTGTGCATCCCTTGGGGCTAGTTCTGAGTTATCAGCATATTTGGATAGTGATACTGTCCAGAAGTATGATGATGACTTTAATCTGTTGACATGGTGGCAGGATCACAAGCTGACCTACCCATCTCTTTCTATGTTGGCTAAGGATGTACTAACTGTGCCTGTCTCTACCATTTCATCAGAAAGTGCTTTCAGTCTCACTGGCAGGATTATCGAGGAGCGTCGACGTCGACTGACCTCGGAGATGGTCGAGATGCTGACCTGCATCAAGGACTGGGAGGAAGGGAATGCAAGGACCCAACACACTGTTGAGAACAAAGAACTTGAAGACTCATTCTCTGATCTATATCTTGATGATGAACAAGTTCCAGTTGACACTCCAGGGTCCTCTCATGCATCTCAATCTCAGACACCTACTGATCCACAACCACATGTCGAAGACTGATCTTCTTTAGCTAGTTTGATCATATTTCTGCTGATGTGCCTGTAACTAAACTGTACACTGTAAACAATGACTGTAAGAACACTAAATGAGCTGTGGGCTGTACTCTTTTTTCCTATCTAGGGTTTTCTCACAAGGGTGAGTTTTTACCTAGATAGGTTTTTAATGAGGCAGCCATTGCACTAAACAGCTCAGTATTAGGTATTTTAGTATGTTTAACTGTGTGTTTGTGAATTATATGTGGTTTTGTGTGTTTTTTGGTGTAGTGCCCGGGCCGGCCCTGGCACTATGGGCTGGCCGTGCCTGCCGTGCCGGCACGGCATGGCTAAGGACCCTTAGTGCCGTGCCTGGGCCTGGGTTCAGGCACTAGTGCCGGGCCGGCACGGCACGGTTAATAATCGTGCTAAACGGGCCGTGCCCTAACCGTGCCGTGCCTGGCCGTGCCAGTGCCGTGCCGGGCCGGGCCGCCCGTTTGGCCATCTATAGATGGCGGAGGAGACGGTGTGCAAGAGCTGCCTGTTTATGTGGCCGCAGTGGATCTCGCATGTAAGTCTAGTCCATTTGCTCAGTATATTTCGATCATGGAACTCTATCCTAGTCCATTTGATGTGGGAAGTTACCTTCATATGTGATAATGTGAATTCTAGGCCATACCCAACGAACCTAAATAGATTGAAAAAGATAATATGTTTTCGGAATAAAAAGAATACACGACAACGAAGGGACCTTGCTAAATTCTCACCTTTGTCTATTTCAAAGCAGACAACAAAATAGAAATAGAGGAAAAATAATTGCCTAGATTTGGCACATCATTCAATGATAATCATAAGCACAACATTTTTTCTTTTGGATGGCAAGATAGTGTGTTGATCTTGTGTGATGTGCTATTAATTAATCCTGGACTTGATGGTTGCCATCTCTGAATGCCTTCAAGTTCTGAAGAGTTCCTGGAACTTATCAAGAGTGCACTTCTTGCAGCCCTAGATGGTATGGAATTCTGATCATTCTGAACTTCCTGAATATTATGGTTCGTTTAATAATTGTGTTATTTATGAGTTTAGTTTGATCCTTTCTTGTTTGGGTTTTCACCATGCAACAACTCTTGTTCCAGGCTCCCTATTTGGGCTTATGACATTCAACCACAAGATTGGGTTCTCATCTATTTTTTTGTGATGTGCATATATGTGCTAGGCATACTGCTTGAACACCTGCTCCTTACTTCCATATACACTCAGGCCCCGTTTGTTTCCTTTCATTTCGAGGAATTGGAATCTTACTAATGGAATAAGCTAGTTTTTTAGAATATGGCATTCCACCACTTTCCAAAGTTATCATATAAGCCTACCTCAAATTCATGGGGTGAGAGATGGAAATTGATTCTATAGATTTACATGCTATTTTTCCGATGTACAACTTATAGCACATTCTTCTGCTTGCGCCTTTATAACATAAATGTAGTATATAACTATCTCTCTCATATGATTTAGGATAAAATACAAATATATTACATATATAAATATATAAACTTAATTAGTTTTGTCTAAATTATAATTATTAAAATGGAATTCAATTCCAACGAAACAAACGGGCCCTCAAGGTTTTGTATTGAATCTGTGAGCATCTAATGAAATAGTTCTATTGGTTCAGAGAGAGATTTCTTGATTTATTTATGTTCAGTAAATATATCTATGATAGAATTGATGGATGCAAAGTGAAATTTTCTCTTATAAAAGGTCTCGTTTGGTTCTATTAGTCCTAGGATGTCCCTACCCTATTTGGTTGTAGGGACTAAACGGATTCTAAATACATTAAATGCAACACATAAAGACCAAAATTCTCATTTTCTTGTTTCACACCAGTTTTCTAGGCAAGGGGAATTGGAGTATATGTTGCCCTTTAGTCCCTTTTAGCACCCATGTGAGGGACTAGAGACTAAGTCCAATTAGTCCCTACTTTAGTCCTTCCGTTTGGCAAAATAGAGACTAAACGGGACTAAAAGCCAGAGACTAAAGATTAGTCCCTCTAACCAAATGAGACCTAAAGGACAAAAAACTCCTAGTGCCTACTTTACTACTGTTTGTTCGTGAGTGGTTTTCGTTTTTTCGTGGCCGCGGTACACAGGGAAGGACAAAGCAAAACTAGCAGCACAGAGCACAAATGGTATGAATGAGGCGTAGGGATTTATATGTATGTTTTGTCTTGTATATGCAGATTACTCAACATATTATATGGTGTAATGATTTATGTGTTATAATATTTTCACTTTTCCCTTCTTTGAAAGGTGATATTTGCACATCTCTTTTCTACTTTGCATTACTTGTTCCTTTCACTTGGTATATATTAACCTGTTATATTTTCTGGGCTTCATTTTTTTCAGTTCTGAACCTGAAACACTATGGAGATGCAAGGGCTTGTTGCATATGGATATTTGTTTTGCTTATTGTTTTATTTGGATCTAGATCACCGATGACTATGAGTCATATGTAAATATAATTTTATCCTACCAAAAGTGTCTCGAACATATATTATATATGAAACTGTGGATCAACTTCTTGTAATGCAACTATTGATTTTTAATATATATTATTTTTGCTTATTTGCCGTGTGTGGATGATTCCAGAAATATCAAATGTGCATTGTTCAGCTTGTTGTACTCTTAACCTCAAAATAAAATATTCAAACATCTTTTTTGTTGGTTTATTGCTTGTAACACATAAAAATGTTGCCACAACTGGAATCTAAACGTTGTAGCATCCTATGATGACGAGTTGATGATGGGCAGCACCAACACATGTAAGCGTTGTTGTATCTTATAAAAATCTGTTGCATTTTACCAATGCTTATTTATATGACTTACCAACGTATGTATAAGCGTTGCAGTAGCCCCTAGCAACGGCGGTATAGGCAACACACAATTATGTGTTGGTATATATCCTAGCAACGCTTATATAGGCTTCTACCAACACATATATACATTGCTAAAGGATAAATAATACGATGGAGTGGAGTGGAAGCCTTGTCTTCGCCGAGGACTCCATTTCCCTTTCAATCTATGACTTAGCATGAAATACACTTGAAAACCACATTAATCATAGCAAATGAAAGAGATATGATCAAAGGTACATAAATGAGCTATGTGTGCAAAATATCAATCAAAATTCCTAGAATCAAGAATGTTTAGCTCATGCCTAAGTTTGGTAAAAGTTTTCTCATCTAGTGGTTTGGTAAAGATATCGGCTAATTGTTCTTTGGTGCTCACATAGGCTATCTCGATATCCCCCTTTGTTGGTGATCCCTCAAAAAGTGATACCGAATGGCTATGTGCTTAGTGTGGCTGTGCTCAACGGGATTATCCGCCATGCGGATTGCACTCTCATTATCACATAGGAGAGGGACTTTGGTTAAGTTGTAACCATAGTCCCTAAGGGTTTGCTTCATCCAAAGCAATTGCGCGC
This sequence comes from Zea mays, assembly GCF_902167145.1. Classification (NCBI taxonomy): domain Eukaryota; kingdom Viridiplantae; phylum Streptophyta; class Magnoliopsida; order Poales; family Poaceae; genus Zea; species Zea mays. The sequence continues at coordinate 212,152,242 of NC_050099.1, forward strand.
AACAATGGCCTGCGGCAATGTACTCGGCTTCGGCAGTTGACAGAGCTACTGAGTTTTGTTTCTTTGAAGCCCAAGACACCAGGGATCTTCCCAAGAACTGACAAGTCCTTGATGTGCTCTTTCTATCAATCTTACACCCTGCCCAATCAGCATCTGAATAACCTATTAAATCAAAAGTGGATTCCTTGGGGTACCAAAGACCAAACTTAGGAGTATGAACTAAATATCTCAAGATTCATTTCACGGCCCTAAGGTGAACTTCCTTAGGACCAACTTGGAATCTTGCACACATGCATACGGAAAGCATAATATCCGGTCGAGATGCACATAAATAGAGTAAAGATCCTATCATCGAACGGTATACCTTTTGATCTACGGATTTACCTCCCGTGTCGAGGTCGAGATGCACATTGGTTCCCATGGGTGTCTTGATGGGCTTGGCATCCTTCATTCCAAACTTGGTGAGTATGTCTTGAGTGTACTTCGTTTGGCTAATGAAGGTGCCCTCTTGGAGTTGTTTCACTTGAAATCCTAAGAAATACTTCAACTCCCCCATCATAGACATCTCAAATTTTTGAATCATAATCCTACTAAACTCTTCACAAGTAGATTTGTTAGTAGACCCAAATATGATATCATCAACATAAATTTGGCATACAAACAAATCATTTGCAATTGTTTTAGTAAAGAGAGTAGGATCAGCTTTTCTGACTTTGAAGCCATTAGTGATAAGAAAATCTCTTAGGCATTCATACCATGCTCTTGGGGCTTGCTTGAGCCCATAAAGCGCCTTAGAGAGTTTATAAACATGGTTAGGGTACTCACTATCTTCAAAGCCGGGAGGTTGCTCAACATAGACTTCTTCCTTGATTGGTCCATTGAGGAAGGCACTTTTCACGTCCATTTGATAAAGCTTGAAGCCATGGTAAGTAGCATAGGCAAGTAATATACGAATTGACTCAAGCCTAGCTACGGGTGCATAGGTTTCACCGAAATCCAAACCTTCGACTTGTGAATATCCCTTGGCCACAAGTCGGGCTTTGTTCCTTGTCACCACACCATGCTCATCTTGTTTGTTGCGGAAGACCCACTTAGTTCCTACAACATTTTGATTAGGACGTGGAACTAAATGTCATACCTCCTTCCTCGTGAAGTTGTTGAGTTCCTCTTGCATTGCCAACACCCAGTCCGAATCCCTTAATGCGTCTTCCACCCTATATGGCTCAATAGAAGACACAAAGGAGTAATGTTCACAAAAATGAGTAACACGAGATCGAGTGGTTACCCCCTTTTGAATATCGCCGAGGATAGTGTTCACGGGGTGATCTCGTTGTATTGCTTGGTGAACTCTTGGGTGTGACGGCCTTGGATCCTCATCATCTTCCTTGTCTTTAGCATCTCCCCCTTGATCATTGTCCTCCTCTTGAGGTGGCTCCTCTTGATCTTCATTTTCAACATCTTGAGCTTGATCCTCATCTTGGGTTGGTGGAGATGCTTGTATGGAGGAAGATGGTTGATCTTGTGCTTGTGGAGGCTCTTCGGATTCCTTAGGACACACATCCCCAATGGACATGTTCCTTAACGCGACGCACGGAGCCTCTTCATCATCTAGCTCATCAAGATCAACTTGCTCTACTTGAGAGCCGTTAGTTTCATCAAACACAATGTCACAAGAAACTTCAACTAGTCCAGTGGACTTGTTAAAGACTCTATATGCCCTTGTGTTTGAATCATAACCAAGTAAAAAGCCTTCTACAACCTTAGGAGAAAATTTAGATTTTCTACCTCTTTTAACAAGAATAAAGCATTTGCTACCAAAGACTCTAAAATATGAAACATTGGGCTTTTTACCGGTTAGGAGTTCATATGATGTCTTCTTGAGGATTCAGTGAAGGTAGAGACGGTTGATGGCATTGCAAGCGGTGTTGATTGCTTCCGCCCAAAACCGATCCGAAGTCTTGTACTCATCAAGCATGGTCCTTGCCATGTCAAGTAGAGTTCTATTCTTCCTCTCCACTACACCATTTTGTTGAGGTGTGTAGGGAGAAGAGAACTCATGCTTGATGCCCTCGTCCTCAAGAAAGCCTTCTATTTGAGAGTTCTTGAACTCCGTCCCGTTGTCGCTTCTTATCTTTTTGATTCTCAATCCGAACTCATTTTGAGTCCGTCTCAAGAATCCCTTTAAAGTCCCTTGGGTTTGGGATTTATCCTGCAAAAAGAACATCCAAGTGAAGCGAGAATAATCATCCACAATAACTAGACAGTACTTACTCCCACTGATGCTTATGTAAGCTATCGGGCCGAATAGGTCCATGTGGAGTAGCTCAAGCGGCCTGTCAGTCGTCATGATGTTCTTGTGTGGATGATGAACACCAACTTGCTTCCCTGCTTGACATGCGCTACAAACTCTGTCTTTCTCAAAATGAACATTTGTTAGTCCCAAAATGTGCTCTCCCTTTAGAAGCTTATGAAGATCCTTCATCCCAACGTGGGCTAGTCGGCGATACCAGAGCCAACCCATGTTAGTCTTAGCAATTAAGCAAGTGTCGAGTTCAGCTCTATTAAAGTCAACTAAGTATAGCTGACCCTTTAACACTCCCTTAAATGCTATTGAATCATCACTTCTTCTAAAGACAGTAACACCTATATCCGTAAAAAGACAATTGTAATCCATTTTGTATAATTGAGAAATAGAAAGCAAATTGTAATCTAAAGAATCTACAAAAAAAACATTGGAAATAGAATGGTCAGGAGATATAGCAATTTTACCAAGTCCTTTGACCAAACCTTGATTTCCATCCCCGAATGTGACAGCTCTTTGGGGATCATGGTTTTTCTCATTGGAGGAGAACATCCTTTTCTCCCCAGTCATGTGGTTTGTGCACCCGCTATCAATGATCCAACTTGAGCCCCCGGATGCATAAACCTACAAAACAAATTTAGGCCTTGTTCTTAGGTACCCAAACGGTCTTGGGTCCTTTGACATTAGAAACAAGCACCTTGGGTACCCAAACACAAGTCTTTGAGCCCTTGTGTTTGGCCCCAACATATTTGGCAACTACTTTGCCTGATTTGTTAGTTAGCACATAAGAAGCATCAAAAGTCTTAAATGAAATGTTATGATCATTTGATGCAATTGGAGATATCCTTTTAGGCAATTTAACATGAGTGGATTGCCTAGAACTAGATGCCTCCCTCTTATACATAAAAGCATGATGAGAGCCAGAGTGAGACTTCCTAGAATGAATTCTCCTAATTTTGTGCTCGGGATAACCAGCAGGATATAAAATGTAACCCTCGTTATCCTGAGCCATGGGAGCTTTGCCCTTAACAAAGTTAGACAATTTCTTAGGGGCATTAAGCTTGACATTGTCTCCCTTTTGGAAGCCAATGCCATCCTTAATGCCAGGGCATCTCCCATTATAGAGCATGCTTCTAGCAAATTTAAAATTTTCATTTTCTAAGTCATGCTCATTAATCTTAGCACTAAGTTGAGCTATGTGATCATTTTGTTGAAGATGGTCTCCACATCTAGTACGAATAGTAACATGATCAACACTAGATGTAGAGGGTTTACATGCATTTAATTCATCAATCTTAGCATGTAAAATAACATTCTCATTTCTAAGATTGGAAACAATATCATTGCAAACATTTAAATCTTTAGCCTTAGTAATCAATTTATCATTTTCTATCTTAAGGCTAGCAATTGATTCATTTAACTTGTCAACCTTAGCAATCAAATTAGCATTATCATTTCTATGTTTGACAAGAGAATCATCACAAACATTTAAATTCTCAACCTTATCAATTAATTTAGCATTCTCATTTCTAAGGTTGGAAATAGTATCATGGCAAGTGCTTAGCTCACTAGTTATTTTTTCACATTTTTCTACTTCCTGAGCATAAGCATTTTTAACCTTAACATGCTTCTTGTTCTCTTTAATAAGGAAGTCCTCTTGGCTATCCAAGAGTTCATCCTTCTCATTAATAGCACCTATCAATTCATTTAACTTTTCTTTTTGTTGCATGTTGAGGTTGGCAAAAAGGGCAAGCAAATTATCCTCATCATCACTAGAGTTCTCCTCGTCACTAGATGTTGCATATTTAGTGGAGGCTCTAGATTTTACCTTCTTTTTGCCGTCCTTTGCCATGAGGCACTTGTGGCCGACGTTGGGAAAGAGGAGACCCTTGTTGACGGCGATGTTTGCGGCGTCCTCATCGGAGGAGGAGTCGGTGGAGCTCTCGTCGGAGTCCCACTCCCGGCAAACATGGGCATCGCCGCCCTTCTTCTTGTAGTACATCTTCTTCTCCTTCTTCTTCCCTCTCTTGTCGTCACCCCTGTCACTGTCACTAGAAATAGGACATTTTGCTATAATGTGACCGGGCTTACCACACTTGTAGCAAACCTTCTTGGAACGGGGCTTGTAGTCTCTCCCCTTCCTTTGCTTGAGGATTTGGCGAAAGCTTTTGATGATTAAAGCCATCTCCTCATTGTCGAGCTTGGAGGCGTCGATGGGGAGCCTACTTGACGTAGACTCTTCTTTCTTCTCTTCCGTCGCTTTGAATGCGATGGCTTGCACCTCGGGTGTGGAGGTGGCGCCTCGGTCGATGATTTGTTTGGAGCCTTTGATCATTAGCTTAAAGCTCACAAACTTCCCTATCACTTCCTCGGGAGACATTAGTTTATATCTAGGATCACCACGAATTAATTGAACTTGAGTAGGGTTAAGAAAAACGAGTGATCTAAGAATAACCTTGACCATTTCATGGTCATCTCATTTGGTGCTCCCGAGGTTGCGCACTTGGTTCACCAAGGTTTTGAGCCGGTTGTACATGGCTTGTGGCTCCTCTCCTTGGTTGAGCATAAATCGACCGAGCTCCCCCTCGATCGTCTCGCGCTTGGTGATCTTGGTCAACTCATCTCCTTCGTGCGCGGTCTTGAGTATGTCCCAAATCTCTTTGGCACTCTTCAATCCTTGCACCTTATTATACTCCTCTCGACTTAGAGAGGCGAGGAGTATAGTAGTGGCTTGGGAGTTGAAGTGCCGGATTTGGGCTACCTCGTCCGAGTCATAACCTTCATCCCCCACAGATGGTTCCTGTGCTCCAAATTCAACAATGTCCCAAATGCTAGCGTGGAGTGAGGATAGATGGTGCCTCATTTTATCACTCCACATACAATAATCTTCACCGTCAAAAACCGGTGGTTTGCCTAGTGGGACGGAAAGTAAAGGAGTGCGTTTGGAAATGCGAGGATAGCGTAAGGGGAGCTTACTAAACTTCTTGCGCTCATGGCGCTTAGAAGTGACGGACAGCGTGTCAGAGCTGGAGGTGGAAGGCGACGAAGAATTGGTCTCGTAGTAGACCACTTTCTTCATTTTATTCTTCTTGTCGCCACTTCGGTGCGACTTGACGCGGGGAGGTGATTCCTCCCTCTTCTTGGTGCCGAACTCTCCCGATGGAGCCTTCCTGTGGCTTGTGGCGGGCTTCTCGCCGGTCACCATCTCCTTCTTGGCGTGAGCTCCCGACATAACTTCGAGCGGTTAGGCTCTAATGAAGTACCGGGCTTTGATACCAATTGAAAGTCGCCTAGAGGGGGGGGGGTGAATAGGCAAATCTAAAATTTATAAAGTTTAAGCACAACTACAAGACGGGGTTAGTGTTAGAAATATAATCAAGTCCAAAAGAGAGGGCAAAAACAAATCACAAGCAAATGAAAGCGGGTGACACGGTGATTTGTTTTACCGAGGTTCGGTTCTTGCAAACCTACTCCCCGTTGAGGTGGTCACAAAGACTGGGTCTCTTTCAACCCTTTCCCTCTCTCAAACGGTCACTTAGATCGAGTGAGCTTCTCTTCTCAATCAATTGGGACACTTAGTCCCCACAAGGACCACCACACAATTGCTGTCTCTTGCTATGATTACAAAGATCTTAGGAACAAGAAATGGGGAAGAAGAAAAGCGATCCAAGCGCAAGAGCTCAAAAGAACACGACAAAACTCTCTCTTCTAGTCTCTATTGCCTTGAGTGGAATTAGGACTTGGAGAGATTTTGATTCACTCTAATTGTGTCTTGTATTGAATGCACTAGCTCTTGTATTGAATGTGTTGGCTGAAAACTTGGATGCCTTGAAGTGTGGTGGTTGGGGGGTATTTATAGCCCCAACCACCAAAGTGGCCGTTGGGGAAGGCTGCTGTCGAAGGGCGCACCGGACAGTCCGGTGTGCCACCAGACACTGTCCAGTGCGCTAGCCACGTCACCCAACCGTTAGGATTCGACTGTTGGAGCCCTGACATGTGGGGCCACCGGACAGTCTGGTGGTGCACCGGACAGTCACTGTTCACTGTCTGGTGCGCCATCTGCGCCTGCTCTGACTTCTGCGCGCGCAGTCCGCGCACTGTAGCTCACTGTTCACCTTTTGCAGACTACCGTTAGCGCTATAGCCGTTACTCCGCTTGGCACACCGGACAGTCCGGTGCTACACCGAACAGTCCGGTGAATTATAGCAGAGAGCTATTTCCAGAAACCCGAAGCTGAGCAGTTCGAGTGGATTCACCCTGGTGCACCGGACACTGTCCGGTGCGCCAGACCAGGGCAGCCTTCGGTTTTCATTGCTCCTTTTATTTGAACCCTTTCTTATAACTTTGTATTGGTTTGTTGTGAACCTTTGGCACCTGTGGAACATATATTCTAGAGCAAACTAGTTAGTTCAATAATTTGTGTTGGGCAATTCAACCACCAAAATCAATTAGGAAAAGGTTTTAGCCTATTTCCCTTTCAAACTCGCAAGGCATGGACTAGTAGATCCTAGAGGAATATCTTCACAAGTCCAGAAAGAACAAGGAAGAACAAGGGTAGAGTAAGCACTCAGCATCCCGGTTGCGCTAATCACTTGGATTATCAAATCATCAAAGGTTAGCCAAAGTTGTGTTACATCATAGAAATAGGATGGTATTTATACTAGCTACAACTATCCTTAGATAGGTATAAACACAAAAAAGTATTTAATGTGCAAATGTGAAGGGGCCTCTTCGGGAAATCACCAGAGCTGATTTTCGTGTGGCTGTTTGAATTCTGCGCAATCTTCGGTATTTTGATAATAACTTCTCCTAGGAGTCTCCAAATGGCATGGGGCTGGATGCGTTGGAAAGCTGACTTGATAAACGTTCTCACCATGTATAGCATGCCTAATGAAACTTCGTAGAATGATACAATTTAATACTGAAACTTGGTCATCAAGAAGACCGTTGACCTTCTGACCAGTTAGAACTAAATAGGTCGGCCGCCTTTCTAGGAGATCCGATTAAGTCGGCCTTCAAAGCATTGGAAACTAGACTCTAAGAGCTTTCCAGAAAGTACTTATGGACCTCCATAGCCTTTGGGAATCAAAATATATGATTGTTCCTTCTGGACGATTCTGTCGCGCTGGACTGACTCGAACATAGCTCTTCTCTTTTGTTCGCCCTTGATATGTTATGTCCTTCCTCTTTGGTGAACCTAACCAATATCAACTTACACGACTTAGGTAGCATTGAAAGTCGCCTAGAGGGGGGTGAATAGGCAAAACTTGGAATTTATAAACTTAAACACACTCTAAGGCCAGGTTTAGTGTTAGAATTAAACTCAATTCCGAAAGATTGTTTCTCTTGCTAAGAGTTGCTCAAAGGGTGTGGATGACGTATGGGAGCCAATTCAAATCAATACTAGCAAGGAAACGTTAGAGAGAGGAAAGAGGGCAAACAAATCAAGTGAGAATCAGAGAGAGTAGACACGGTGATTTGTTTTACCGAGGTTTGGTTCCAAAGAACCTTGTCCCCGTTGAGGAGGCCACAAAGGTCGGGTCTATTTCAACCCTTTCCCTCTCTCTCAAACGGTCACTTAGATCGAGTGAGCCTCCCCTTAATCACACGGGTCACTAAGACCCCGCAAGGACCACCACACACTTGGTGTCTCTTGCTTAGCTTTACAAACCACTTGAGAAATGGAATGAGAAAAGATGAAGGCAATCCAAGCGACAAGAGCAACAAAAAGAACACAAGTGATCCTCTCACAGGCCCTTAAGCACTAGAGTTGATTTCGGGAATTTGGAGTGGATTGATTGCTTTGATTGTGTCTTTGATTGTTGGACTTTGCTCTTGGAATGAATGAATATTTCAGAAGGCTTGGATGGCTTTGAATGAGGTGATTGGGGGTATTTATAGCCCCCAACCACTTCCTAGTCGTTGTTGGCGATGGACGCACCGGACAGTCCGGTGGCGCACCAGACAGTCATTGTTCACTGTCCGGTGTGCACCACATCAGCGCATCCTTTAGGGTTTGGAGCAGTTGACCGTTGGAGCGCCTTGTCGTCTTGCTGCACCGGACAGTCCGGTGGCACACCGGACAGTCTGGTGATCTCTGACTTTTGCGCTCTGACTTCTGTCGCGACACTGTTCAGCACTGTAGCATTTTGCAGACAACCGTTGGCGCACAGGGAGCCATTGCTCTGCGGCTCACCGGACAGTCCGGTGAATTATAGCGGAGGGCGCCACTGAATTTCCGAGAGTGGCTGGTTTGAGTCTGTAGGGCCTGGTGCACCGGATAGTGCCCGATGCGCCAAAAAATCAGCACACTCAAGTCCTTTGCTCTATTTTTGATTGTGTCCCTAACTGTATTTTTTTCTTAATTTGTGTTGAACCTTATGCACCTGTAATAGATTATTTCTAGACAAACTAGTTAGTCCACGTGGTTTGTGTTGGATATCAACCACTAAAATCGATTATAGGAAATGGTTAAGTCCATCTCCCTTTCAATCTCCCCCTTTTTGGTGATTGATGCCAACACTAACCAGAGCAAATATGAAGTGTAGAAATGTAACTAGTTTGCAATTGAGATAATTGTACATAGGTTACTTGGAATTAAACCAATGAAAGGCTTTATGCATATGAATGGATTGCTTTTCTCTTATTCAACATTTTGGACCACATTTGCACCACTTATTTGTTTTTGCAAATCTTTTGGAAAAATCCTTTCAAAATATTTTGCAAATAGTCAAAGGTATAGGAATATGATTGCAAGAAGCATTTTTAAGATTTGAAATTCCTCCCCCTATTTCAAATGCTTTTCCTTTGACAAAATAAAAGCTCCCCCTGAATGAATTCTCCCCTTAGCTTTCAAGAGGGTTTTGAAATAGATACCAATTTGAAAAACAATTTTGAAGTACCAAATGAGATACCAATTGAAATTTCACTTGTATATACCAATTGAAAGTTAGATACCATTTGAAAATTCATTTTGAGGCTAACTCAAATACCAATTGAAATAAGCATTTGTGAAAATTTTAAAATTTTGAAATGGTGGTGCGGTCCTTTTGCTTTGGGCTTAATACAGTCTCCCCTTTGGCATTAATCGCCAAAAATGGAGAACGTGAGAGCCCTTTATACTTTCTCCTAATACTTTCTCCCCATTGGTAAGGGAAATATGAGTGAAGGGTCATACCAATTGAGAGATACATGAGTAACGGCAAAGGGTAAGTGATACCACCAGAGTTGGAGTGGAAGCCTTGTCTTTGCCGAATACTCCATTTCCCTTTCAATTTAAAACTAATCATAGAGATATACTCGAAAACACATTAGTCTTAGCCTTGGCACAAGAAGAATAAGAAATATGTATTTGCACCAAATAAAGAGACATGATCAAAGGTATGTACATGAGCGATGCGTGCAATGTTTCAATCAAAGTTTCGAGAATCAAGTATATTTAGCTCATTCCTAAGTTTGCTAAAGGTTTTCTCATCTAGTGGCTTGGTAACGATATCGGCTAATTGGTTGTGGGTGCTTACATAAGCTATTTTGATATCCCCCTTTTGTTGGTGATCTCTTAGAAAGTGATACTGGATGTTTATGTGCTTAGTGCGGTTGTGTTCAATGGGATTATCCGCCATGTAGATTGCACTCTCATTATCGCATAGGAGAGGGACTTTGATCAACTTGTAGCCATAGTCCCTAAGGGTTTGCCTCATCCAAAGTAATTGCGCACAACAATGTCATACAGCAATGTACTCGGCTTCGGTGGTGGAAAGAGCTACGGAGTTTTGTTTCTTTGAAGCCCATGACACCAAGGATCTTCCTAGAAACTGACAAGTCCCTGAAGTGCTCTTTCGATCAATTTTACATCCGGCATAATCGACATCAGAATACCCAATTAAATCAAAGGTAGATCCCTTGGGGTACCAAAGCCCAAACTTAGGAGTGTAAACTAAATATCGCATGATTCTTTTTACGGCCCTAAGGTGAGCTTCCTTAGGATTTGCCTGGAACCTTCTACACATGCATACAGATAGCATAATATCCGGTCGAGATGCACATAAGTAGAGTAAAGAACCTATCATCGACTGGTATACCTTTTGATCCATGGACTTACCTCTCGTGTCGAGGTCGAGATGCCCATTGGTTCCCATGGGTGTCTTGATGGGTTTGCCATTCTTCATTCCAATTTCTTAAGTATGTGTTGAATGTACTTAGTTTGGCTGATGAAGGTGCCCTCTTGGAGTTGCTTGATTTGAAATCCAAGAAAATACTTCAACTCCCCCATCATAGACATCTCAAATTTTTGTATCATAATCCTACTAAACTCTTCACAAGATGACTTGTTAGTAGACCCAAATATAATATCATCAACATAAATTTGGCATATAAACAAGTCTTTTGCAATAGTTTTAGTGAAGAGAGTAGGATCGGCCTTTCCGACTTTGAAGCCATTAGTGATAATAAAGTCTCGCAGGCATTCATACCATGCTCTATGGGCTTGCTTGAGCCCATAAAGCGCCTTTGAGAGCTTATATACATGGTTAGGTACTCACTATCTTTAAAGCCGGGAGGTTGCTCAACATAGACCTCTTCCTTGACAGGGCCATTGAGGAAGGCACTCTTCACGTCCATTTGATAAAGCTTGAAGCCGTGGTATGTAGCATAGGCAAGTAATATACGAATTGACTCAAGCCTAGCTACGGGTGCATAAGTTTCATCAAAGTCCAAACCTTCGACTTGTGAATATCCCTTTGCCACAAGTTGGGCTTCGTTCCTTGTCACCACAGCATGCTCATCTTGCTTGTTGCAGAATACCTACTTGGTACCTACAACATTTTGGTTAGGACGTGGAACTAAATGCCATACCTCATTCCTCGTGAAGTAGTTGAGCTCCTCTTGCATAGACACCACCCAATCTGGATCTCTTAATGCATCCTCTATCCTGTATGACTCAATAGAAGACACAAAAGAGTAATGTTCACAAAAATGTGCAACTCGAGATCTAGTGGTTACTCCCTTGTGAATATCACCAAGAATTGAGTTGACGGGGTGATCTCTTTGAATTGTGTGGTGAACTCTTGGGTGTGGCGGTCTTTGATCCCTAATTTCTTGATCATCTTCCTTGTCTTCATTATCTTCATCTCCCCCTTGATCAATGTCCTCTTCTTGGGGTGGCTCATCTTCTTGATCTTCATCTTCATCAATTTGAGTCTGATCCTCATCTTGGGTGGGTGGAGATGCTTGCATGGAAGATGATGGTTGATCTTGTGCTTGTGTGGGCTCCTCGGATTCTTTTGGACACACGACACCGATGGACATGTTCCTTAGCGTGATGCTTGGAGCATCTTCATCACCTAATTCATCAAGATCAACTTGCTCCACTTGGGAGCCATTAGTCTCATCAAACACAATGTCACAAGAAACTTCAACTAATCCAGTGTATTTGTTGAAGACTCTATATGACCTTGTGTTTGAGTCATAACCTAATAAAAAGCCTTCTACTGCTTTAGGAGAAAATTTAGAACTTCTACCTGTTTTAATAAGAATAAAGCATTTGCTCCCAAAGACTCTAAAATATGAAACATTGGGCTTTTTACCATTGAGGAGCTCATACGATGTCTTCTTGAGGATTCGGTGAAGATATATCCGGTTGATGGAGTAGAAGGTGGTGTTAATCGCCTCCACCCAGAACCGGTCCGGTGTCTTGTATTCATCAAGCATGGTTCTTGCCATGTCCAATAGAGTTCTATTCTTCCTCTCCACTACACCATTTTGTTGAGGTGTGTAGGGCGAAGAGAATTCATGCTTGATGCCCTCCTCCTCAAGAAATCCTTCAATTTGAGAGTTCTTGAACTCCGTCCCATTATCGCTTCTAATCTTTTTTATTCTCAATCCGAACTCATTTTGAGCCTGTCTCAAGAATCCCTTTAAGTTCTCTTGGGTTTGAGATATTTCCTGCAAAAAGAATACACAAGTGAAGCGAGAATAATCGTCCACAATTACTAGACAGTACTTACTCCCGCCGATGCTTATGTAAGCGATCAAGTCGAATAGGTCCATGTGGAGCAGGTCAAGTGGCATGTCCGTCGTCATGATGTTCTTGTGTGGATGATGGACTCCAACTTGCTTTCCTGCTTGACATGCGCTACAAATCCTGTCTTTCTCAAAATGAATATATGTTACTCCTAAAATGTGCTCTCCCTTTGGAAGCTTGTGAAGATTCTTCATTCCAACATGGGCAAGTTGGCGATGCTAGAGCCAACCCATATTAGTCTTAGCAATTAAGCAAGTGTCTAGTTCAGCTTTGTTATCATTAAAATCAACTAAATATAGCTGACCATCTAACACTCCCATAAATGCTATTGAATCATCACTTCTTCTCAAGACAGTAACACCTATATCAGTAAATAGATAGTTGTAGCCCATCTTGCATAATTTAGAAATAGAAAGCAAATTGTAATCTAGAGAATCTACTAGAAAAACATTAGAAATAGAATGGTCAGGAATATAGCTATTTTACCCAAAACTTTGACCAAACCTTGATTTCCATCCCCGAATGTGATAGCTCTTTGGGGATCTTCGTTTTTTCATATGAGGAGAACATCCTTTTCTCCCATGTCATGTGGTTTGTGCACCTGCTATCGATTATCCAACTTGATCCACCGGATGCATAAACCTACAAAACAAGTTTAAGCCTTGTTCTTAGGTACCCAAATGGTCTTGGGTCCTTTGACATTAGAAACAAGTATCTTGGGTACCCAAACACAAGTCTTTGGACTCTTGTGTTTGCCCCCAACATATTTGGCAACTACTTTGCCTGATTTGTTAGTTAGCACATAGGAAGCATCAAAAGTCTTAAATGAAATATCATGCTCATTTGATGCATTAGGAATTTTCTTTTTAGGCATTTTAACATGAGTGGAATGCCTAGAATTAGAAGCCTCATGTTTATACATAAATGCATGGTGAGAAACAGAATGAGGTTTCCTAGCATGAATTTTCCTAATCTTATGCTCAGGATAGTTTGCAGGATATAAAATGTAACCCTCTCTATCCTGAACCATGGGAGCCTTGCCCTTTACAAAATTAGACAATTTCTTAGGGGCATTAAGCTTGACATTGCTTTGGTTCCCTTGTTGGAACCCAATGCCATCTTTAATGCATGTGCATCTCCCATTATAGAGCATGCTTCTAGCAAATTTAAACTTTCATTTTCATTTTCATGCTCGGCAATTTTAGCACTTAATGTAGCTATGTGATCATTTTGTTGTTTAATCATGGCAAGGTGATCATCAATAGCTTCTACATTAACATCTCTACATCTAGTACAAATGGAAACATGCTCGATGGTAGATGTAGATGGTTTGCAAACATTCAATTCATCAATCTTAGAAATTAACATGGCATTTTCATCTCTAAGACATGAAATTGAATCGTTGCAAACGCTAAGCTCTCTAGTTAAGTTTTCACATTTTTCTACTTCTAGTGCATAAGCATTTTTCAACTTAACAAATTTTTTGTTCTCCTTATTGAGCAAGTCTTCTTGGCATTCCAAGAGATCATCCTTCTCGTTAATGGTCTCTATTAGTTCATTAAATTTTTTCTTTTGGTCCATGTTAAGGTTGGCAAAGAGAGAAATTAAATCATCTTTATTATCATTAGAACTACCCTCATCACTAGATGTAGTATATTTGGGGGTACTTCTAGAATGTACCTTCTTCTTTTTGCCATCCTTTGCCATGAGACATTTGTGGCCGACGTTGGGAAAGAGAAGTCACTTGTTGACAGTGATGTTGGCGGCGTACTCGTCGGAGGACGAGTCGGTGGAGCTCTCGTTGGAGTCTCATTCCTGCCCCATGTGCGCCTCGCCGCCCTCTTCTTGTAGTATCTCTTCTTCTCCTTCTTCTTCCCCTTCTTGTCTTCGTCCCTGTCACTTTCACTAGAATATGGACATTTAGGGATAAAGTGACCGGACTTACCACACCGGTAGCACACCCTTTTGGAGTGGGGCTTGTAGTCCTTCCCCATCCTTTGCTTGAGGATTTGGCGAAAGCTCTTGATGATGAGCGTCATCTCCTTGTTGTCGAGCTTGGAGGCATCGATTGGAAGCCTACTTGTTGTAGACTCCTCCTTCTTTTCTTCTGTTGCTTTGAATGCAACGGGTTGCACCTCGGGTGTAGAGGTGGCGCCTTGCTCCAAGTTGATAATATGTTTGGAGTCTTTGATCATAAGTTCAAAGCTCACAAACTTGCCAATCACATCCTCGGGAGACATCTATTTATATCTAGGGTCTCCATGGATTAGTAGCAATTGAGTGGGATTACGAAAAACAAGTGATCTAAGAATAACCTTGACCATCTCATGGTCATCCCACTTGGTGCTCCCAAGGTTGCGCACTTGGTTCACCATTGTCTTGAGCCGGTTGTACATGGCTTGCGACTCTTCTCCTTTGTTGAGGACAAATCGACCGAGTTCTCCCTCGATCGTCTCGCGCTTGGTGATCTTGGTCACTTCGTCCCCTTTGTGCGCGGTTTTGAGGACGTCCCAAATTTCTTTGGCATTCTTCAATCCTTGCACCTTATTATACTCCTCTCGACACAAGGAAGCGAGGTGTATAGAAGTTTCTTGGGAGTTGAAGTGCTTAATTTGGGCAGCCTCGTCCGAGTCGTAGTCCTCGTCTCCCACTTGAGGTGCCTACGCTCCAAACTCAACAATATCCCAAATACTTTCGTGGAGTGAGGTTAGGTGATGCCTCATTTTATCACTCCACATGCAATAATCTTCACCATCAAAATATGGTGGTTTGCCTAGGGGTACGGAAAGTAATGGAGCGCGCTTTGAAATATGGGTATAATGTAGGGGCATGTTACTATACTTCTTGCGCTCATGGCGCTTAGAAGTAGTGGACGACTCGATGCCGGACGTGGAGGGTGATGAAGAGTCGGTCTCGTAGTAGACCACCTTCTTCATTTTCTTCAACTTCTTGTCACCCTCCAATGTGACTTGATGGAGGAACAGGATTCTTCTTCTTGAGAGAGTCTTCCCTGATCCTGTGGGCTTGTCGCCGGTCACGATCTCCCTCTTGGCGTGATCTCCAGACATCACTTCGAGCTGGTTAGACTCTTAATGAAGCACTGGCTCTGATACCAATTGAAAGTCGCCTAGAGGGGGGGGAGAATAAGCGAAACCTGAAATTTATAAACTTAAACACACTCTAAGGCCGGGTTTAGTGTTAGAATTAAACTCAAGTCCGAAAGATCGTTTCTCTTGCTAAGAGTTGCTCAAAGGGTGCGAATGACGTATTGGAGCCAACTCAAATCAATACTAGCAAGGAAACATTAGAGAGAGGAAAGAGGGCAAACAAATCAAGCGAGAATCAGAGCAAGTAGACACGGTGATTTGTTTTACCGAGGTTCGGTTCCAAAGAACCTAGTCCTCGTTGAGGAGGCCACAAAGGCCGGGTCTATTTCAACCCTTTCCGTCTCTCTCAAATGGTCACTTAGACCGAGTGACCCTTCCCTTAATCACATGGGTCACTAAGACCCCGCAAGGACCACCACACATTTGGTGTCTCTTGCTTAGCTTTACAAACCACTTGAGAAATGGAATGAGAAAGGAAGAAGGCAATCCAAGCGACAAGAGCAACAAAAAGAACACAAGTGATCCTCTCACAGGCCCTTGAGCACTAGAGTTGATTTTGAGAACTTGGAGTGGATTGGTTGCTCTAATTATGTCTTTGAGTGCTGGACTTTGATCTTGCAATGAATGAATATTTTAGAAGGCTTGGATGGCTTTGAATGAGGTGGTTGGGGGTATTTATAGCCCCCAACCACTTCCTAGCCGTTGCTGGCGATGGACGCACCGGACAGTCACTGTTCACTGTCCGGTGCGCGCCACGTGAGCACGTCAGTTAGGGTTTGGAGTAGTTGACTGTTGGAGCGCCTTGTCGTCTTGCTGCATCGGATAGTCCGGTGATCTCTGACTTCTATGCTCTAACTTTTGTCGCGGCACTGTTCAGCACTGTAGCATTTTGCAGACGACTGTTGGCGCGCAGGGAGACGTTGCTTCACTGGCTCACCGGACAGTCCGGTGGCACATCGGATAATCCGGTGAATTATAGCAGAGGGCGCCACTGAATTCTCGAGAGTGGTTGTTTTGAGTCTGTACGGGCCTGGTGCACCGGACAGTGTCCGGTGCGCCAAAAAATCAGCTCACTCAAGTCCTTTGCTCCATTTTTGATTGTCCCTAACTCGATTTTTTTCTTGGTTTGTGTGGAACCTTATGCACATGTAATAGATGATTTCTTGACAAACTAGTTAGTCCAAATGGTTTGTGTTGGATATCAACCACCAAAATTGATTATAGGAAATGGTTATGTCCATCTCCCTTTCAAGCATAAAGTTCTCATTATTGTTTAATTGAAATTCATAAAATAGCGTGTCCACCTCTTGTTGTATCTTTTTCGCTTGGCTTCGAGTGATAGGTCTAGTAGGAATGGTTAGCAAGGTTGACGATGCTGGTATGGTCACATCATCCTCCCCCCTTGAAAAAGAGTCATCCTCGACTCTTCCAATCCAAAGAAAGGAGAGAGGTCGGCCACATTAAAACTGGAACTCATACCATAAGTATCTGGCAGATCAATTTCATAAGCATTGTCGTTGATCTTGCGAAGCACTTTGAATGGACCATCAGCTCGTGGTTGTAATTTGCTTTTACGTTGTTCAGGAAATCTTTCTTTGCGTAGATGTACCCAAACCATGTCTCCTGGTTCGAACAAAATCTTTCTTCGACCCTTGTTGGCACACTTTTCATATTTCTTGGTCATCTTCTCAATGTTTGCTCGAGCTTTTTCATGAAGCTTTTTGATTAGCTCGTCTCGCTTGCTAGCGTCAAAGTTTATCCATTCCTACACAGGCAATGACAAAAGATCTATGGGAGCAGTGGGTTTGAAGCCATATACAATTTCAAATGGACAAAATTTAGTTGTCGAGTGTACGGTTGAAAGGAAAATGGGCCCTTGAGCCATTTCTATATTGTTTTGGTGATTAGATGCTCAACAAATGTTTTTTAAACTAACATAAGAAATGAGAACAGTTATATGAAGCAAAGTGAGCTTGGAAGAGGACATAATGCAAATCAATATGGACCAAGCAAAAAGATAAGCTCTGGACACTTAGTAAATTGTTTTGTGTACTAATCATATTTATCTAAGTGCCAGAGACTTTATGAAGTCAAGTCTAAAGGTGCAAAAGATAACAAAGAAAGAAAAAAAAGCATGCTGGACTAAAGAGCACCGGACGGTCCGGCGCCACTCATCGGACAGTTCGGCCAACTTCCTGCTCTCGGGAATTCTAGCATACGTCGGCTATAATTCACCGTACCGTCCGTGCAAGGCACCAGATAGTCCGGTGTGCCAGCCGCCAACGGCTAGCTGCCACGTTGGTCGAGGGCCAACAGTCAACAGGAGCACCGGACAGTCCGGTGCCCCCCACTGGTTGGTCCGGTGCCCCCACCAGAACAGGAAACCAGCCAATCACGTGATTCTTTGCCCGTGCACTGTTCACTGTCTAGTGTGCACCGAACAGTCCTGTGCATCTGTGGATAGAAGGCAACTAGGTTTTTCCAAATGGAGCTCCAACGACTCCTAGGTCCCTTGGGGCTATAAAAGGGGCCCCTAGGAGCATGGAGCTCTACACCAAGCACCCATTAAACATTCTACAATGTCGAGACTTCACAAGCACACAATTGTTTCATTGTGATAGAGATTTGAGTACTTCTTTGAGCCGTGACTCCACTATGTTGTTTTGTGTGCTCTTTTCTTGACTTGTGTGCATGTTGTTGCTGCAACTCTAGTTCTTGCGTGTATTTTTACTCCCTCTTACTCTTGTGTTCATTTGAGATCATTTGTGTAAGGCGTGAGAGACTCCAAATTGTGGAGATTCCTCACAATGGGATATTGTTGAGTTAAAGAGAGAACTGTGGTATTCAAGTTGATTTTTGGATCACTTGAAAGGGGTTGAGTGCAACCCTCATCCATTAGGACAGTACAACGTGGAGTAAGCAAGTATATTATACTTGACCGAACCACGGGATAAAAATTGTCGTGTCTTTTGTCTCTATATTATCGTGATTCCTCTCTCTCTCACTTCACTTATATAATTGCTACAAGTTTAATACTCACTATGTGAAAGCAATTAAGTAAAGAAGTCTTCTCCTTGCTCTCCCTTCGTTCGGACTGGGCTATTATTATATCTAATCATATATTAGACCAAGTTTGTTTTGTTGAGCTATTTTTTATAGGATCACCTATTCACCCCCCTCTAGGCACTCCTAATGTAACACCCCATTGACCCAAACACAATGGATGTCACCAAAACACTTTCCCCAAATGGTTATGTATAATAAAGATGAAGATAGAAAGGAAAAATTCAGCAGCACCTCCCTTGAAAGTTGCATAACGAGGAAACCACAGTGTTTAAACATGATGCAAGAGAAAGGTAATCCACAATGTATAATTATGATGCAAGAGAAAAATAAACATTCAGGACAAAATTAATTCAGCTAACCAAAAATATGACCACCATAAAGACTAGAATATAATAGACCACTCGCACACACTATTTCAAAATAACCAACATCCTAGACCCGAAGCCCCTAGTTAGAATCATTACTAAACAGTGGTATAATTGTTTAGAGGTGTAGTGATCGTTCTGCTACTTCCCTCATTTCCCCAAGCAAGGTTCAAGTGCCTGCATCAAACAATGCAAGAGTGAGATGACATATCTCAGCAAGTAAAATGATCAAGCAACAATTGGACAACGTAAATGAACTATGTTTTACCAACCACGAAGTTCACAACTCCCTTCTTAAATATTAAAGTGCAGCAAGTATACAAAGTACCAAATACCCAGTTCCAAAATCACAAAGAGGAGATTCACAATATCAACATAACCGTGACAGGTTCCACATTTTACCCATGAGTGCACATGGCTACAAATGCAATAATGACTTATGCCTTCATACCTCTAAGGATATGAAGCTGCATCATACCCCTCCTCAGGCAATGTATGATTCTTATTGTACCGGTACGGTCGGACCATATGATCGCGATGAAACTTCAATACAAAGAATGATGGATGCACTATGCATGACAACCCAACATAGGTCCACCCCATTGACATGGGTTAAATAAATACTTCCACTTCCTCAAAATAAGAATCAACACATATAACATGCTCGAACAATGCCCTCACATATGTAAATGGTAGAACATGAATAACTTCAAACAATAATTTTTATAATAGAATTCGATGATAAACATACTCAATACTTATATGAATCAAGAACAGGACACATAATTCAACCAAATGGTATAAACCATCACTATTTTTACTTGCCTTCACCGGGGATTTGGGAAAGACACTAAGTACGATCTGGAAGTCCACCATCTGTTTTTGACACACATCTTAGTGCACAAATTCACATAACAAACGCTAATAAA
The DNA here is from genome assembly GCF_902167145.1 of Zea mays. Classification (NCBI taxonomy): domain Eukaryota; kingdom Viridiplantae; phylum Streptophyta; class Magnoliopsida; order Poales; family Poaceae; genus Zea; species Zea mays. The sequence goes on from NC_050099.1 coordinate 212,172,032, forward strand.
CAACGCCGCACCTATGCACAAATCCAACCCGTCGCGAGCGATAACTCTCCCCATCACCCACCAAACTGCAGCGGCACTGCTTGATAATTTCATAACTTTAAAATTATAACAGCAGTGATATCAAACAAAAACTCCAGGAGCATCTATGTAAAATTCCCCACAAGTTTTGTATTCAAAAGATAATTAAATCCCAAAATCTAGATGACCACAAACAGCCGACAAGGTACACCCTGCGTTCAGTTTTTGGACAGCAACCTAGCTGAGCTCAAAATGTGATATCTCCTAGAATATAGCTCCGAATCGAACGCATAAGTACTCTATGGAAAGATATGACAAAGATCTACATGATTTTAATAGTGATTACAGCTAATTACCCCTGAAAAAACCCCCAGAAACTACCAATACTACTGCTGTTCGTCTGCCACCAAAAATCTGGACAACACTTCTACCAATTCGTCTAGGTGAACGGATAACCAAATGAATTGCAGCATAATAAAAAAATAACCACAAGATCACCTTGAGTTCTTCCTTCTTCCTCCCACCAAAACTCCAATTGAAGGCTTGCACCAACACGAAGGAGATCCAAGCGGGAAGGGGCTACTCCTTGGAGAGGAGGAGATGGTGGGATGCTAGGGTTAGGTGTGATGGGGGGCGGCTGCAAGAACTTGGAGAGGAGGAGAGGGGTCGGCTACAAGAGTGGAAGAGAGGAATAGAGGGAGGGGGAGGCGGCCAAAGGGGTGGAAAAGGGGGGAGGGATGGCTGCAAAGATTGACGGACGAGGAGAGGGGGTCGGCTAGGGTTGGGGGAGAGGGGGGGGGCTCCCATCCATCGGATCAAGATCAATGGCCCAAATTCGCTCCCTCATATGAGCTCCCGACCCTAGAGGAAAAAGTCAAAAATGTTCTATAGTTTCACTGAGGTATGCCTCCTAAAACTCTAAACCCCAATGACACAGAACACGAAAGAAAAGAGAAAAAGAAATTTAACTTCTTTTCAGAAAATTGGGTATTACACTCTACCCCCCTTAAAAAGAATTCGACCTCGAATTCCAACGCTTCTATCGGAACGACAAAAGAAAGATCAGCGAAAACAAAAAAACTCACCCCTAACAAAAAGCTCGGGGTACTTCTATCGCATCAGCTCCTCAAGTTCCCAAGTAGCCTCGCGCTCAGACTGATTAGTGCACAAGACCTTAACATACTTAATTAATCTCCTTCTTATGACACGCTCCGAGGAGTCCAAGATACGCACCGGGTGACACTCTAGAGTCAGATCCTGCTGCACATCAATCGGTTCCAACTCGATTTGATGGTCCGGATCTCGCAAAAACTTCCTCAACATAGAGACATGAAATACCAGGTGTAACTCTGCCATGGATTCTGGCAATTGCAAGCGATAAGCCAAGCTGCCAACCCGGGCCAAGATAGAGAACGGTCCAATGTATCTCGGGCTAAGCTTCTCGGAGACACCGAACCGAACAACTCCTCTAGTAGGTGATACCCTGAGAAGGACTTGATCACCCACTGCAAATTCCAAGTCCCGCCTCCTCACATCAGCATAACTCTTCTGACAGCTCTGAGCGGCCAAAATATTCTGACAAATTTCCCGAACCTTTTCAGATGTCTGCTGAACCCAATCAGGACCAACCAGAGATCTCTCTCCCAAAGTCTCCCAGCACAAAGGGGAGATACATCGCCTGCCATATAAGGCTTCATATGGTGCCATCTTGATGCTAGCCTGATAGTTGTTGTTATAAGCGAACTCAGCCAAGGCGAGATGTTCCTCCTAGCTACCCTTCCAAGATAGAACACAAGCACACAACATGTCTTCCAAGGTTTGGGTAGTTCACTCCGACTGAACATCAGTCTGAGGTTGAAAAGCAACACTAAGAGAAAGCTTGGTACCCAAAGCACTATGAAGACTCTCCCAGAATTTGGATACAAATTTGGAGTCTCGATCTGAAACAATGGACTTAGGCACCCCGTGAAGCCTGATTACTTCTTTCATATACAAGGGAACCAACTCTGAAGCTGAATTTGTGGTCTTCATGGGAATAAAGTGCATAGACTTAGTTAAGCGATCCACTACTACCCATATAGCATCCCTGCCTTGAGGAAAACGAGGTAAGCCAACCACGAAATCCATGGTGATATGCTCCCACTTCCACTCTAGAATTTCCAACGGCTTCAATAAACCTACAGGCCTCTTATGCTCGGCCTTCACGCGCTGACACACCTCACAGGCTGCCACATACTTAGAAACGTCAACCTTCATTCTCTTCCACCAAAAGTTTTGCTTCAAATCCTTGTACATTTTGGTTTCGCCAGGGTGGACGGTGTAAGGCGTTTAAGCACATAGACATTCGGCATCACTTTTTGAGAGACCACCAGCAAAGGGGAGATATCGATGTTTGCCACATTAGCATCGAGAACTAGCTAGCCGATATCTTCACCAAGCCTTTAGATTAGAAAAGGTTTTACAAGCTACGTAGTGAGCTAAATGTCTTAGATTCGCGAAACTTGGATTGATCTATAGCATACATGTGTTTTATGCCTTTGATCATATTCTTTTAAGCATTTCTGTCTTTACTTATTTTGGTGCTCAAGTTGTACAAGTCATCCCCGGACCTCACAAGTCTGTACGCAAATGATGCACATGTTTAGGGGGAGGATGTACTACAACTTGACCCTTTGAGACTAATGTGTTTGCTTGAGTGATATTGATATAGTCTCAAAGATGGATTGAACGGGAAAAGGGTGGACTTGGACAAAGAAGAGGCCTCCACTCCATTCCAGTATCAATGTATCTTGTTCCAAGTCACTATCCATATTTTTCTCATTGCCCTTGGTTTTACTTGCAATTTTTGTGAGGCAATGGGGTTAAAAGGCCAAATAGTTCTTCTATTTTGGTTCTTAATGCCAAAGGGGGATAAATTAAGGCCAAAGCAACTGGATCAACTATCACTTGCAATTTTTCAAAAATTTAGTGTAAGTACACTCGATTTTTTATCAAAACCATTTTATTGCAATAACTGCTCTCTTGTGGGGGAGAAATTTGATTATGGGAAAAAAGGGGAGTTACTGACTCTTGATCAAAACTAGTCTTGAAAGATATTCTGATTTGCCAAAAGAAAGTGTTTTTGACATAGAGATAGGAAAATGAATCTGTTTTGCGAAAACAAACCAAGTGGTGGCAAAAATGATCCAAATATGCCACATCCTATGACAACTTTATTGGTCTTCAATTTAACCTCAATTTGGACTTTTTAGCTCATTTGGATATGTTAGTTCAATATGAGTTGCTTTTTTTATGTGTTGGCATAAATCACCAAAAAGGGGAAGATTGAAAGAGAAATGGACCCTTGGGCCATTTCTATACTGTTTTGCTGATTAGATGCTCAACACATGTTGTTTAAACTAACATAAGAAATGAGCATAGGTATATGAAGCAAAGGGAGCTTGGAAGAGGACATAGTGCAAATCTATATGGACCAAATAAAAAGGTAAGCTCTGGACACTTAGTAAATTGTTTTGTGTGCTAATCATATTTGTGTAAGTGCCAAGGACTTTATGAAGTCAAGTCTAAAGGTGCAAAAGAGAATAAAGAAAGAAAAAGAAAAAGCGTGCTAGATTGAAGAGCACTGGACGGTCCGGCGCCAGTCACCGGATAGTCCGATGCACGGTCCGGCCAAATGCATGCTCTCAGGAATTCAAGCCTGTGTCGGCTATAATTCACCGGACTGTTCGTGTGAGGCGCCGGGGCAGTCCAATGTGCCAGCCGCCAATGGCTAGCTGCCACGTCGGCCGAGGGCCAACGGTCAATAGGAGCACCGGACAGTTCGGTGCACCTCACCAGACGGTCCGGTGCCCCCCAGAACAGGAAACCAGCCAATAATGCGATTCTGTGCCCGCAAATTGTTAATTGTCTTGTGGGCACCGGACAGTGTGGTGCACCCGCGAACAGAAGGCAACCAGGGCCTTCCAAATGGAGCTCCAACGGCTCCTAGGTCCCTTGGGGCTATAAAAGGGACCCTAGGCGCATGGAGCTCTACACCAAGAACCCATTGAACATTATACAACACCGAGACTTTGCAAGCACGCAATTGTTTCATTGTGATAGAGATTTGAGCACTTCTTTGAGTTGTGACTCCATTGTGTTGTTTCGTGTGCTCTTTTCTTGACTTGTGTGCGTGTTGTTGCTGCAACTCTAGTTCGTGTGTGTGTTTTTACTCCCTGTTACTCTTGTGTTCATTTGAGATCATTTGTGTAAGGTGTCAGAGACTCAAAATTGTGGAGATTCCTCACAACGGGATATTGTTGAGATAAAGAGAGAACTGTGGTATTCAAGTTGATCTTTGGATCACTTGAAAGGGGTTGAGTGCAACCCTCGTCCATTGGGACACCACAACATGGAGTAGGCAAGTATATTATACTTGACCGAACCACGGGATAAAAATCACCATGTCTTTTCTCTCTATATTATTGTGATTCCTCTCTCTCTCACTTATATAATTGCTATAAGTTTAATACTCACTTTGTGAAAGCAATTAAGTGAAGAAGTCTTCTCCTCGCTCTCCCTTCATTAGGACTTGGCTCTTATTATATCTAATTCAATATTAAACTGTTGGGGGCCTTCTTCTCCACCAAAGGTCCTCTGAGCAAAAACACCTTCGGCAAGGTGATATGCAACCATGCATAACATGAAGGTATATGCCGAAGCTACAATCGAGGAAGCTTCAGCATGATGACACACTTGAGACGAAGGGCAGCACCGACTTAAAGAGGCAATGACCGCTTAGTCCTAGATAATTTGTGTCAAGGTTATAATTAGTTATCAAGGACATGGATGTAATTTTGTCTGGGCTGCGTCCCGTGCCTATAAATAGATGAATAGTACCCCTGTACTGTTCACGCTGACTTGTATTCACTCGCACGTCACTCTTGGATTCTTACCTTCTGTCAAGCCGAAGGTATAAATGTAATTCAATATTGTTAATGTTTATTCATGATTATATAATTAGAATATAGATAATCTAATGATTTGATATGATTATTCATATTCTTGATATGTGTCACATGTTCCTGCTTTTCATTATATATTGAGATGATGAAGGTATGTCCTTCATAACCTTCGTCTAAAGATCATTATATCCTAAGGGAGATAATGCTTAGAAGGACGAAGGTCTTTAACCATTAACATTTGTGTTGACTTGTTCTTAAGCCGAAGCATTTAAGAACAAGTGATCAACATTGGCGCCCACCTCCGGTGAACTCACTTCCAATGTTGTGCCAATGGCTTCATACAACGACCAAGCTGTAGCACCTTCGGTCACAAAGCTGGTGCTCCCAATCATAGGCACTTCAAGCTCAGAGCCAGCTACCAAGAAGCAGAAGAAGGAAGCACAGAGAAGAGTGCAACATGTTGGGGTGCAAGGACCCTTCATCAGATCCAAGTGGTCTCATATCCCAATCACCTTCTCCCAGGAGGATCTTCAGTTTAAAGACTATGCTCACAATGATGGCATGGTTATATCTTGTGTCATCAAGGGATTTCTGGTCCACAATGTTCTGGTTGACACAGGCAGCACAGCGGACATCATATTTGCAAAGGCTTTCAGATAGATGCAAGAACCAGAGGACAAGATTCATGATGCAACACATCCTCTTTGTGGCTTCGGGGGGAGACAGATTGTGGCACTTGGTAAAGTGACAATGTCAGTTACTTTCGATTATGTCCACAACACATGGTCTGAACAAGTTGTCTTTGACATCGTTGACATGGAATACCCATACAATGCAATCATTGGTCGAGAGACGCTTAATGCCTTCAAAGCCATACTCCACCCAGCGTACTTGTGCATGAAGATACCTTCGGAACAAGGGCCCATCACTATTCATGGGAGTCAAGAAGCTGCCAGGAGAGCTGAAGGGAGTTGGACGGATTCGAAGGCGAACCATAATATAGATGGAGTCGAAGCTTGTCAACAATATAAGCACAAAAGAGAGAAGGCTGCTTCAGCAGATCAGCCGAAGCCTATGCTCCTGTGTGAAGATATAGCAGATCAAAGGGTACTGCTGGGATCTCAGTTATCTAATGAACAAGAAAAGACTTTGCTAAGATTTTTGTTCAACAACAAAGATGTCTTCGCTTGGACAGCTAATGATCTCTGTGGTGTTAACAGAGATATCATTGAACATTCACTCAATGTGGATCCATCATTCAGGCCAAGGAAGCAAAGACTTCGGAAAATGTCTGAGGATAAAGCCGAAGGTGCTCGGAATGAAGTAAAGAGACTTCTTAGTGCTGGTGTTATCAGAGAAGTAACATACCCAGAGTGGCTAGCCAACACTGTTATGGTGAAGAAGGCTAATGGGAAATGGAGAATGTGTATTGATTTCACAGATCTCAACAAGGCATGTCCAAAGGACGAGTTACCTTTACCAAGAATAGACTCCCTTGTCGATGCAGCAGCTTCTTTGGAACTTATGAGCCTATTGGACTGCTACTCGGGCTATCACCAAATTTGGATGAAGAAAGAAGTTGAGCAAAAAAACAAGCTTCATAACTCCCAGCGGTACTTATTGTTACCTTCCTTGGCTGTCTGGTATCAACAAAGGGAATCAAAGCTAACCCAAGTAAGATCGAAGCTATCCTTCGGATGGAGCCGCCAAATTCAAAGAAGGGGCTCAACAATTGGCAGGAAGGCTGACATCATTAAATAGATTTATATCAAGATCAGTAGAAAGGAACCTGCCATTCTTTGAAATACTGAAGTCAGCCGAAGTTTTTCAATGGGGTCCGGCTCAACAAAAGGCTTTCGAAGAGTTAAAGCAATACTTGATAGACTTGACAACTCTAACACAACCTTCATCAGAGACTCCATTACTCCTTTATGTGGCAGCCTCTCATTCTGCAGTCAGTGTGGCACTTGTACAGGAGAAGCAAGATGGCAAAGTCAAAAGACAAGCACCAGTATACTTCGTCTCTGAAGTACTCAGTTTATCAAAGCAAAATTACACAGAATTGGAGAAGGTGTTGTATGCTGTGCTAATGGCCTCCAGAAAGCTTCGGCATTATTTTCATGCCTATCATATAATTGTACCTTCATCACAACCTCTGAAGGACATCATGAGAAACAGAGAAGGTACAGGAAGAATTGGAAAATGGGCTACGGAACTCAATGAATTCACTATTGATTATGTACATAGATCATCAATTCAGTCTTAGGCGTTAGCAGATTTCATTGTTGATTGGACGTCAGAGGCTCAGGGAGAAGAAGCAATAAAAGATGTCGAAGCCTGGACAGTATTCTGTGACGGTTCTTGGGGAACCTTCGGCGCAGGAGCGGCTGCTGTTCTAGTAGCGCCCTCTAAAGTTAGGACATGCTACGCAGCAATACTGGACTTTAGTTGTACAAATAACATTGCTGAATACGAAGCCCTTCTGTTGGGGCTTCGGAAGCTAAAGGCAATGGGAATAAGAAGGGCAGTCCTTAAAACTGATTCTCAGGTTATTTCTGGCCATGTAGACAAAAGCAGCAAGGCAAGGGATCCGAAGCTTGAAAAATACTTGGATACAGTCCGAAGATTGGAGGCTTCTTTCGAAGGATTTTCTGTAAAAAAATATTCCAAGAGGGGAAAATGAGCATGCAAAATCTGCTAGCTAAGTCAGCGGCACAGGGGCTCCCTCTACCTTCGGAAGTATTCTTTGAGACAATAAAAGCCCCTTCGATTGAACTTATGGAGAGAGCAGTCCTTGCGATATCACCAGTACACAGTGAAGATTGGAGGACTGAAATTATATCTTTCCTCCAAGGTAACTGTCTTTTGGATGACGAAGTTTATAATAAAAGAATGGAAGCAAGGACAAGACCATATGTGATAATAGAAGGGGAGTTATACAAACATGGAGTCTGCTCTCCACTACTCAAGTGTTTATCCAGAACCGAAGGTCAAGAGCTGATGAAGGAAATACATGCAGGTTTATGTGGATCTCATATTAGGTCTAGGCATTTGCTAGGAAAGTTTTTCAGACAAGGATTTTATTGGCTGAAGGCAGCTTCGGATGCAGCAGATCTAGTTCAAAAGTGTGAAAATTGTCAAAAATGTGCAAGAGGCCAGAAATAACCTTCATCTCTAACCTAGTTAATACAGCCTACTTGGCCACTGCAAAGGTGGGGTCTAGATTTGTTAGGTCCACTTCCACCTGCACAAGGAAATTTGAAATATGTCATTGTAGCAGTGGAATATTTCTCTAAGTGGATCGAAGCAAAACCTTTAGCCACAATAACTTCGGCCACAGTACAGAAATTCTTTTGGCAAAACATTGTTTGCCGCTTCGGTGTGCTGAAGGCAATAACTGTGGACAATGGAACACAATTTGATGCCGAAACATTCAAAGATTTCTGTGATCGAATTGGTACAAAGATTCATTTTGCATCAGTAAGGCATCCAGAGTCGAATGGGCTAGTAGAAAGAGCAAATGACATTATAATGATAGGAATAATGAAGTTAATCCTCAATCAGCCCAGAGGAAAGTGGCCAGACGAGTTGATTAAAGTGGTGTGGAGCCACAACACAACTGTGTCAAGGTCAACAGGATTTACACCCTTCAAGCTCTTGTTCGGTGACGAAGCAATAACACCAAAAGAAGCAAAGACAGGGTCAATAAGAACAACAGCTTCGGCGGAAGATGAAGCTGATTATCAAACAACAAAAGATAATATAGAAGGGACTAGACTTCAGGCTATAGAACACATCAATAAATATCAGGCCGAAACAATAAGGTGGCATGATAGGAAAGTCCGATTGAAAAACATCAAGCAATGGCATTTGGTGCTTCGTAGAGTGGCTAACCTAGATACACTGAGCAAGTTACAACTGAAGTGGGAAGGTCCTTTTCTAGTAGTATCTTCATCAAGACCCGGTTCTTACAGATTAAAGGATATGGATGACAACGACATACCCAGATCTTGGAATGCGGATGAGCTTCGACGATACTATAAGTAATTTGATGTAATCTTTTTCATTTTTTCTATGGCACCATTTTCCTTTCAGGAGGGGAGAAAGGTTTTTAATGGGGCCATAGGTTGTAATTTTTCATTCTTATTTATCCCTACACAATACAAGGGCCAAAATCCCCCAAAGATGTAATATGTAAAATCAGAGCTTGCACCAACGAGTACAAAAAGAAAATAGGAAAAAGCTCAAAAGACGTCCCTAAGGGGATGCTAATCATGACGAAGCTGCAAAAAGTCGTTACTAAGGGAGCGCAGAGTAAGTTTTCTGCTCAGAAGTCGTTCCTAAGGGAATGCACAGCCAAATATCACCGAAATAGAAGGTGACGAAGCTTCAAAAAGTCATTCCTAAGGGAGCACAGAGTAAGTTTTCTGCTCAGAAGTCGTTCCTAGGGGAATGCAGATCCAAATACCACCGAAATATAAGGTGAAGAAGCTCCAAAGTCGTTCCTAATGGGATGCAGAGCTTAAAGACTCCAAAGTCATTCCTAAGGGGATGCAGAGTCTGGGTGTGGCTTCGTGTGTGTGTTCGGGACATTCATTTGCACATTACATTATATCATTCATTGCATTCATACAAACATTCATTTAGACATTTGTAGAATCATCATCATCATAACATGAAGCACGAACAGAAATACTCCATCTTCGACTACAGTGCTTCGATGAATACAAAGAAGCTTCGTTTCAAACGAATACATGTGACGCAACAGCATGCTTCGTCGTGTACGAAAAGAAGGGAAGGTGTTTTTCACCTTCGGCTCAAAAAATACAAGTTTCGTCCACAGCAAAGCAACTTGTATATGCATGAAAAGGTAAAAATATATTACAAGGTATGGACACTTATACATAGCATTGTTCAATCCTCGATTACAGTTTTTTCTACAAAGTTAATACAAATGTTCTGTAGCATCCCAAAAATTCAAATCCGAAATTTTCTCAATCTCGCTCTAAATTCAAAATGAATTTCAAATTTCATTTCAAAATGTTTGTTTGCGAGTTGATATCAGCAAATAAAATATAGTGGTCTATATTCTCTCCAAAATCCTCCTCAAAATATCCTACAAATATTTCCCCAGTGATCACCCTCAATTTCTTTCCAGAAATACCGCCCAAATATTTCCCCAGTAATCCCCCTCAAGTTCTTTCCAGAAATATTGCCCAAATATTCCACCAATATATCTCCAGGTATTTTCCTCTTGAGAAATACCTTCAGAATCATTTTTCAAGTCCCTACAAATATTTTCTTCATAACTTTCCTCATGCTCATACGTATATGTATGCCTCCAGTGTCATACGGTGAGCTCTACAAGCAAATCTCACTTGTACAAGACAAATACATGCTAACCTCCCACTAATCATCTCATCCTCCCACTAATCCTCTCATCCCTCCCCCTAACCCCCCCACCATGGCTATAAATAGAGGGGCAAGGGCCTCCTCTCATCCCACCCCAAGCCATTTCATGGCAACTCTCTCCCCCCCACACACACACCCACTCCATGTTCCACACAAGCACACACTAGCACAAGGATCGTTCGATCGTTCTTCGATCGTTCGTCCCCTGTTCTTAGTTTGTTCGTTTGTTCGTCCGATCGTTCGATCGTTCGTCCGATCGTTCATGGTTCGTTCGTCCGTTCGTCCGATCGTTCGATCGTTCGTTCGTCCAAATAATCTTTTTCCTACCGTTATGCTGCCGAAATTCCGATCGTTCGTTCGTTCGATCATTCGATCGTTCGTTCATAGTTCCTATTCATTGTTCATCGTTCGTTCATAGTCCCTATTCATCGTTCTTCTAGATAATCTTTGTCCTGCCGTTATGCTGCCGAAATTCCGGTCGTTCGATCGTCCGATCATTCGATCGTTCGTCCGTTCGTTCATCCAAATAATCTTTGTCCTGCCGTTATGCTACCGAAATTCCGATCGTTCGTTCGTTCGATCATTCGATCGTTCATCGTTCGTTCATAGTTCCTATTCATCGTTCATCGTTCGTTCATGGTCCCTATTCATCATTCTTCCAGATAATCTTTGTCCTGCCGTTATGCTGCCGAAATTCCGATCGTTCGTTCGTCCGATCATTCGATTGTTCGTCCGTTCGTTCATAGTTCCTATTCATCGTTCATCGTTCGTTCATAGTTCCTATTCATCGTTCATCGTTCGTTCATACGACTATTCACCATCACTATTCACCGTTACTATTCATCATTACTATTCACTGCCAATATTCACCATGGTTACTATTCAGTGTTACTATTCATCATTGTTACTATTCATCATCGTTACTACTCATCGATGATATCAAGTAACTTTTTCGTCGTCACTATTCATTGTTTCTATTCATCGTTACTATTCATCGATTAGCCGATCACCCCGAATTTCAACTACTCATACATCATGCTGTCCAGTCCACCTAAGACCAGCCAGACCCATATTCCAGTCATACGAACTCCGGTGACTGTGATTTTCCTTCCAGTGGGAACTTCCCATCTGGTCACCCATCTCAGGTTTCTCCAAGTTGAACACGCTTAACTTTGAGATTCCTTCGAACCAGGCTTCCAAACTCTGATTCCAATAATTGTTGTTTCTAAATTCTTATCAAACTATTCCCTATCCAACCATGTCATCCCTTAAGCATGGTCCATATTCCAGAAAACTCCCAAAATACTCTTGTCCCATATTCTGCCTATAACTCTCCTGTTCATACTAAGTCAGACGATTCATTCGTCACTATTCTCACCAACAGTGAACTTCACTGTGCTACACCACATACACCCAGCTATAAATACATCTAGCTACCCTCTCCCTCTCCACACACACTCAACACCCTCAGCCAAGGCAAACACCCCACCCACTCAGTTACTCCGCTCTGCCGGCTACACGCATAGTGTCGCTTCGCCTCCAGTCCACCCTCCTGGTAAGCACCTCCGCTCCACCACCAGTAATATCACAACACCACATGACACAGATTCTACTCAAGACTCTACCCATCCATATATCGCTATTCTGACCACTATACTAAATATTTGTTGGTATACTTGCTGGTTTGTATGTTTGCTTGTTCATGTTGCATAGTTATCGGAGCGTTCGTGCCGTCTCGTGGAGGCCAGATCCACGAGTCTACGCTAGGCGGTGGAGCCAGAAGCCAGTTCCGCGAGCTCCCCTTCCCCCTTCGCCGAATAAGCACGGCAAGCTCACTGGATCCCTTTGATGCATAAATTACCTATGATTTTTCAACCACAACCCTCAGCCTGTTATTTTATGCATGATATGATTTTGAGACAAGTTATTATGGCCACCCAGCCGCTTGCCGCAATCAATCCCTGATATATATGTTCCAAATGATTTGAGAACAGGTGTGAGTTTTCAAAAGAAAATGCTTTTCAAAATGTGTGTGATGAAGGGTTTTCACCCTTATCACCTTGTGAGTGGGATAATCAGGGACTCCCTGGTTTAGGGGAGGGCCTAAGGTGTTGGCTCAGCTGGTTTAGGCGTGAGCAGAAGGATTGTCCCCTCGTATAAGGACCGGTTTGTCATCTTCACTACCTGTACTCTTTAATAGTACAACCACTCGAGACTGTGTGGGCAGTCACTCAATTTGAACTCGTACGGTCCAACCCCAGGGTTATGAAGGCTGGGGAGCACTGGGAGGATAAGGAGGGGGAAAGTTTTGTCCGGTTTGGACATGGTGGTGGCCTGACTCCTTCCGGATAACCGTTAAGGTTAGGACGTGCGGGGAAAGAAAGAGAGTCGGATTCGGGTCTCATTGGCCATGGGATCGCAGAGCCAAACTAGTGGGTAAAGTGTACACCTCTGCGCAGAGTTTGAAAACCTATTCGAATAGTCTGTGTCCACAGGAATGGACGAGTCTGGTATGGTATGACAATTAATGTTTTGTTTTCAAAAAAAAGAGATGGTTTTGAGAAAAGTGGTTTTTAAAAGGTTCGGCGGTTGAGCCGTGAGCTATGGTGGACGGGAAGTCGAGTAGCTGTTTTTGAAAATGAAAACCAGTGGGAACTGCTGAGATACCTGGATGGTTTAGTCCAGGGGATTTTGTTATAATACTGAAAAACTTCTTGCTCCTTTTGGAGAGGATGCGCTTTGCAAAAATACAAAATGTTTTTCAAAACAACTCTGCATAAAATATTGCTGTTTCTGCAAAATATCCTGAGCTCCACATATTCCATGCATTATATCTGATTTCCCCATTCCGCGGGTGAAGGTGGGCTGCTGAGTACGTTTGTACTCACCCTTGCTTATTTGTTGTTTTTCAGAAAAAGGAGATCGGGTAAGAGTTACGACTGTTCCCAACCTTGCCTGTGGCTGTTGGACCGCTGATTTGCTTCGCTGCGTATATCGGGCTGCTTCAGTCCCACTCTGATGATATGTCCCGAGTTGTGGACCAACTCTTAAAGTTGTTCGCCACCTTTATAGGTTTGTCTCGTTTAAGCAAATCTGGAATCATTTGATGTATAAATGTGTTTACTAGCCTCCTGGGACTAGTAATTGTATCACATTTGAGTCCCAGAGGATTGGGGACGCTTCAGGTGGTATCAGAGCTGTTAGGTTGGCCGCAGCACGTAACCCTTAGCCTGATCAAAAGTTTTTGAGTCAAAACTATTTTCTTAAAAAAAATTCTTGCTCTCATCCCTTCATTTCAAAAATGTTTTCCCCTTTCCTTCTCTCAGAAGTCAGATGGAGGTTCAGTGCCAAACCAGCTTCTGCCAGAATGAAGATGGTTTCCCCAAGTTGCTGAGAGCATGCACAGTCCGCCTCGGAATCAGGAGCCAGCCAGAGTATGATGGTCGTGAATTCATCGAGCATGGCACAGAGAAGTGTGTCGTGACTGTATACATTGGATCCAGTCCGCACCATGTGGAATAGAGTGTCACTGCTGCTGGGCACAGATTCAAAGACACCTGCCAAGTCGTCGCCCGCAAGGCATTGATGACCCTGTGTCAGATTTATGAAGAAGAAGTGGCCGACACACCGCTCAGATTCTTTCCGCCCTTTCAGAGAGACCGTCCCGTTTGGATGGCCAGGATGCGTGCATTGGAAGAGCAGCAGCTGCTTGAGGACGACCCCACAGTTGTGTACCTCACTGCATACCTGCTCACCCTGGATGCCCAGTATGATTTCTTGGCCCGGCACCACCGTCAGATGATTGCCCGAGCAGAAGATGCAGAGAAGCTCAACCGTAAGCTCCATGTGGATCTCACCACAGCTCAAGCCCGTGTAGCTGCCTTAGAAAGTCGTGAAGTCATTGCTGTTGAAGCCCTGAAGCAAGCCAAGGATGAGCATGTCCAGAAGCTGATGGAGGCCTACTTGGTAACCCATAACCAACGTAGAGCCCTACGGATCCAAGAGCCCGCTCCATCCAACCCAGTTCAACCCAGGAGAGCTGAAGACCCCCAGATTCTTGGAGGTCACCCGGTCTCTATTAGAGGAGAGAAGAAGGCCTAGGAACTCCCGGAAGGAGCCATAGTCTTGGAAGGAATTCCAGTCTCCCCTAAGGCTATGGATAAGCAAGAGCACCCTGAATATTCCCAAGATCCCCCGCCAGAGTTGTTTGAGCCCCTCGCCATGAAGCAGATTCTAGCACCATCCCTTGAAGTCAAGGAAGAAGCTGCAAGCACCCCGCCAGCACTACCGCCCTCTGAGGAGCTACAAGAGCCAGCCCCGCTTGAAGAAGAGTTCGACCCTGTCTTGCCATCTCAATCACCGCCAGAAGAAGTCATCAACATCAGCTCCCTCTTGACCCATCCAGGAGATGTCTCATATTGAAGTTGTGTGCAAGCCTCGCTAGAAGAGAAGCTGCCAGATCTGAGTTAGTTATGCCCAGTCCTCTGCATGCATTGGGTAGTGAAGTTTTTCTTCACTTTGGCCAGAGCCCTGCATGTATGAGAGGTAATCGTGTAGACTCGTGTTTTGAAAAACTCTAATTGTGTTGCCCCCTAGGGCATTTCAAAATGAATTTCGCTTGATGTTTTCCTCCCTTTTGAGTGCATATGTGATGCTTTAACGTTAGTGCTCATAAGTCCTAGTTAACATAGTCCTCAATTCAGGAGCTGAGCAGTAGTAGTTATGCTTAGCCCCCGAATCTGAGTAGTCCGTGCTTTGTAAAAACTCTATTCTTCCCTTATTCAAAACATTTGATTTGTTTGTGCTTATCATTGCTGAGCTTGTGTGTTTTCTTTTCATTTTTCTAAAAAAGGTTTTCTCTAAAAACATAGATCACAAATTAGAGCTAATCCTTACCTTATGCTTCCATTCTCATCTTAACCCATCTGAAGAGAAAAGTGCCTTACCCAAGAAGATACCGGGAAGCTTACCCTTGAAGCCTGGAACAAGCTACAGAAGAAACCAGTCCAGCCGCTCAGTCAAAAGGACCGACCGTGAGGATCAAAGCACTACCCCGAGTCAAAGTAAACAGGAAAAGAGGACAGAAGGAGTTATTACCATACAGAGAGGCAGAGATTCTTGGAACCAGAGACCACAAACATCAGGGTCATTGACCCCACCACTCACCCGTGCCCCTCGCACGCGTGCCCGCCTCCATGCGCACTACCACCGCCCCACGCCCCCTTTGCAGCGCACTACCGCCGCCCACCCCCCTTTGCAGCGCACCCACCGCCGCCATCATCGCTGGCAACACCAGGCCCCCTCCCCTTGTCGCACCTGCTGCCTCGTGTCACCTGCTCCATCACTACCACTCCACACCCCCCCCCGAGCACCCCCACTCGCCTATAAACCCCCCCCCCCCCCCCACCAGCTCCCTCAACTCCCAACTCGCTCAAAGCACACTCCAGATAAATCCCCTCTGCCAAATCGCAAGCAACTCCATTTTCCACTCCCTCACCCCTAAGATCACAATGCTTGGTGATTCTTGGGTTGAAGACTGTTGCACATGGTTCATAGTCTTTGGTTTCCTCCTCTGTATGATGGTAATACTCATCGATAGAATTCTCCAGTGGGAAGAGCAAAGAGAAAGAAAGAGGCAGTGAAAAGTGAAAAGTGAGAAGAGAAAAGAAGATAGTGAAGAGAAGATAAGAAGAAGGTTCTCCCAGAATCAACCCTGTGCCAGTCATCCCTTCGCAGCCTGCTCGAGCAGCAACAGCAGAAGAAGGCCCCGTAACACCCTTGTTATGAGGTACTTCAAGAAGTTTAAATCCCCAAGATTCAAGAGTTCTACCCTCATTCATTTTAAGTGGGGTAGTGTTCCAGTAAGGTTCCTGCTATGGAGAAAAAGAAGAAGGCCTGTAGCAAGCTTGTGGAGGACCAGATCATCGAAGCATATAAGTTTCTGGATGAGAAGTGGTCACCCAAGTTTTGTTGATGAAGCACCAGAAGACCAATCAAGGAAGGAATCCATGTGGGAGTTCGCAAGAGAAAGGTTTGCGTGTTGGCATCGTTGCTTCTTCAGTAAGCTAGCCGCCAAGCGAAACCTAGAAGCCTAAAGATGATCTTTGAGTAGCTAGAATCAGCGTTTGCAATCGGCAACCAGATGCTCCGCAAAGGCCAGATTTTGTTGAAGTTCCATCTCCTCGAAGAGTCTGCAAAGTGAAGATATGTAGCTGAAGTAAAGCTATACCCATAACCCTTCTAAGCCAAATCTCGAGGACAAGATTCCTTTTAAGTTGGGTAGATTTGTAGCATCCCAAAAATTCAAATCCTGAAATTTTCTCAATCTCGCTCTAAATTCAAAATGAATTTCAAATTTCATTTCAAAATGTTTGTTTGCGAGTTGATATCAGCAAATAAAATATAGTGGTCTATATTCTCTCCAAAATCCTCCTCAAAATATCATACAAATATTTCCCCAGTGATCACCCTCAATTTCTTTCCAGAAATACCGCTCAGATATTTCCCCAGTAATCCCCCTCAAGTTCTTTCCAGAAATATTGCCCAAATATTCCACCGATATATCTCCAGGTATTTTCCTCTTGAGAAATACCTTCAGAATCATTTTTCAAGTCCCTACAAATATTTTCTTCATAACTTTCCTCATGCTCATACGTATACGTATGCCTCCAGTGTCATACGGTGAGCTCTACAAGCAAATCTCACTTGTACAAGACAAATACATGCTAACCTCCCACTAATCATCTCATCCTCCCACTAATCCTCTCATCCCTCCCCCTAATCCCCCACCATGGCTATAAATAGAGGGGCAAGGGCCTCCTCTCATCCCACCCCAAGCCATTTAATGGCAACTCTCTCCCCCCCACACACACACCCACTCCATGTTCCACACAAGCACACACTAGCACAAGGATCGTTCGATCGTTCTTCGATCGTTCGTCCCCTGTTCTTAGTTTGTTCGTTCGTTCGTCCGATCGTTCGATCGTTCGTCCGATCGTTCATGGTTCGTTCGTCCATTCGTCCGATCGTTCGATCGTTCGTCCGTTCGTTCGTCCAAATAATCTTTTTCCTACCGTTATGCTGCCGAAATTCTGATCGTTCGTTCGTTCGATCATTCGATCGTTTGTTTATAGTTCCTATTCATTGTTCATCGTTCGTTCATAGTCCCTATTCATCGTTCTTCTAGATAATCTTTGTCCTGCCGTTATGCTGCCGAAATTCCGATCGTTCGTTCGTCCGATCATTCGATCGTTCGTCCGTTCGTTCATCCAAATAATCTTTGTCCTGCCGTTATGCTGCCGAAATTCCGATCGTTCGTTTGTTCGATCGTTCATCGTTCGTTCATAGTTCCTATTCATCGTTCATCGTTCGTTCATGGTCCCTATTCATCTTTCTTCCAGATAATCTTTGTCCTGCCGTTATGCTGCCGAAATTCCGATCGTTCGTTCGTCCGATCATTCGATTGTTCGTCCGTTCGTTCATAGTTCCTATTCATCGTTCATCGTTCGTTCATAGTTCCTATTCATCGTTCATCGTTCGTTCATACGACTATTCACCATCACTATTCACCGTTACTATTCATCATTACTATTCACTGACAATATTCACCATAGTTACTATTCAGTGTTACTATTCATCATTGTTACTATTCATCATCGTTACTACTCATCGATTTTATCTAGTAACGTTTTCGTCGTCACTATTCATTGTTACTATTCATTGTTACTATTCATCGATTAGCCGATCACCCCGAATTTCAACTACTCATACATCATGCTGTTCAGTCCACCTAAGACCAGCCAGACCCATATTCCAGTCATACGAACTTCGGTGACTGTGATTTTCCTTCCAGTGGGAACCTCCCATCTGGTCACCCATCTCAGGTTTCTCCAAGTTGAACACGCTTAACTTTGAGATTCCTTCGAACCAGGCTTCCAAACTCCGATTCCAATAATTGTCGTTTCTAAATTCTTATCAAACTATTCCCTATCCAACCATGTCATCCCTTAAGCATGGTCCATATTCCAGAAAACTCCCAAAATACTCTTGTCCCATATTCTGCCTATAACTCTCCTGTTCATACTAAGTCAGACGATTCATTCGTCACTATTCTCACCAACAGTGAACTTCACTGTGCTACACCACATACACCCAGCTATAAATACATCCAGCTACCCTCTCCCTCTCCACACACACTCAACACCCTCAGCCAAGGCAAACACCCCACCCACTCAGTTACTCCGCTCTGCCGGCTACACGCATAGTGTCGCTTCGCCTCCAGTCCACCCTCCTGGTAAGCACCTCCGCTCCACCACCAGTAATATCACAACACCACATGACACAGATTCTACTCAAGACTCTACCCATCCATATATCGCTATTCTGACCACTATACTAAATATTTGTTGGTATACTTGCTGGTTTGTATGTTTGCTTGTTCATGTTGCATAGTTATTGGAGCGTTCGTGCCGTCTCGTGGAGGCCAGATCCACGAGTCTACGCTAGGCGGTGGAGCCAGAAGCCAGTTCCGCGAGCTCCCCTTCCCCCTTCGCCGAATAAGCACGGCAAGCTCACTGGATCCCTTTGATGCATAAATTACCTATGATTTTTCAACAACAACCCTCAGCCTGTTATTTTATGCATGATATGATTTTGAGACAAGTTATTATGGCCACCCAGCCGCTTGCCGCAATCAATCCCTGATATATATGTTCCAAATGATTTGAGAACAGGTGTGAGTTTTCAAAAGAAAATGCTTTTCAAAATGTGTGTGATGAAGGGTTTTCACCCTTATCACCTTGTGAGTGGGATAATCAGGGACTCCCTGGTTTAGGGGAGGGCCTAAGGTGTTGGCTCAGCTGGTTTAGGCGTGAGCAGAAGGATTGTCCCCTCGTATAAGGACCGGTTTGTCATCTTCACTACCTGTACTCTTTAATAGTACAACCACTCGAGACTGTGTGGGTAGTCACTCAATCTGAACTCGTACGGTCCAACCCCAGGGTTATGAAGGCTGGGGAGCACCGGGAGGATAAGGAGGGGGAAAGTTTTGTCCGGTTTGGACATGGTGGTGGCCTGACTCCTTCCGGATAACCGTTAAGGTTAGGACGTGCGGGGAAAGAAAGAGAGTCGGATTCGGGTCTCATTGGCCATGGGATCGCAGAGCCGAACTAGTGGGTAAAGTGTACACCTCTGCGCAGAGTTTGAAAACCTATTCGAATAGTCTGTGTCCACAGGAATGGACGAGTCTGGTATGGTATGGCAATTAATGTTTTGTTTTAAAAAAAAGAGATGGTTTTGAGAAAAGTGGTTTTTAAAAGGTTCGGCGGTTGAGCCGTGAGCTATGGTGGACGGGAAGTCGAGTAGCTGTTTTTGAAAATGAAAACCAGTGGGAACTGCTGAGATACCTGGATGGTTTAGTCCAGGGGATTTTGTTATAATACTGAAAAACTTCTTGCTCCTTTTGGAGAGGATGCGCTTTGCAAAAATACAAAATGTTTTTCAAAACAACTCTGCATAAAATATTGCTGTTTCTGCAAAATATCCTGAGCTCCACATATTCCATGCATTATATCTGATTTCCCCATTCCGCGGGTGAAGGTGGGCTGCTGAGTACGTTTGTACTCACACTTGCTTATTTGTTGTTTTTCAGAAAAAGGAGATCGGGTAAGAGTTACGACTGTTCCCAACCTTGCCTGTGGCTGTTGGACCGCTGATTTGCTTCGCTGCGTATATCGGGCTGCTTCAGTCCCACTCTGATGATATGTCCCGAGTTGTGGACCAACTCTTAAAGTTGTTCGCCACCTTTATAGGTTTGTCTCGTTTAAGCAAATCTGGAATCATCTGATGTATAAATGTGTTTACTAGCCTCCTGGGACTAGTAATTGTATCACATTTGAGTCCCAGAGGATTGGGGACGCTTCAGGTGGTACCAGAGCTGTTAGGTTGGCCGCAGCACGTAACCCTTAGCCTGATCAAAAGTTTTTGAGTCAAAACTATTTTCTTAAAAAAAATTCTTGCTCTCATCCCTTCATTTCAAAAATGTTTTCCCCTTTCCTTCTCTCAGAAGTCATATGGAGGTTCAGTGCCAAACCAGCTTCTGCCAGAATGAAGATGGTTTCCCCAAGTTGCTGAGAGCATGCACAGTCCGCCTCGGAATCAGGAGCCAGCCAGAGTATGATGGTCGTGAATTCATCGAGCATGGCACAGAGAAGTGTGTCGTGACTGTATACATTGGATCCAGTCCGCACCATGTGGAATAGAGTGTCACTGCTGCTGGGCACAGATTCAAAGACACCTGCCAAGTCGTCGCCCGCAAGGCATTGACGACCCTGTGTCAGATTTATGAAGAAGAAGTGGCCGACACACCGCTCAGATTCTTTCCGCCCTTTCAGAGAGACCGTCCCGTTTGGATGGCCAGGATGCGTGCATTGGAAGAGCAGCAGCTGCTTGAGGACGACCCCACAGTTGTGTACCTCACTGCATACCTGCTCACCCTGGATGCCCAGTATGATTTCTTGGCCCGGCACCACCGTCAGATGATTGCCCGAGCAGAAGATGCAGAGAAGCTCAACCGTAAGCTCCATGTGGATCTCACCACAGCTCAAGCCCGTGTAGCTGCCTTAGAAAGTCGTGAAGTCATTGCTGTTGAAGCCCTGAAGCAAGCCAAGGATGAGCATGTCCAGAAGCTGATGGAGGCCTACTTGGTAACCCATAACCAACGTAGAGCCCTACGGATCCAAGAGCCCGCTCCATCCAACCCAGTTCAACCCAGGAGAGCTGAAGACCCCCAGATTCTTGGAGGTCACCCGGTCTCTATCAGAGGAGAGAAGAAGGCCTAGGAACTCCCGGAAGGAGCCATAGTCTTGGAAGGAATTCCAGTCTCCCCTAAGGCTATGGATAAGCAAGAGCACCCTGAATATTCCCAAGATCCCCCGCCAGAGTTGTTTGAGCCCCTCGCCATGAAGCAGATTCTAGCACCATCCCTTGAAGTCAAGGAAGAAGCTGCAAGCACCCCGCCAGCACTACCGCCCTCTGAGGAGCTACAAGAGCCAGCCCCGCTTGAAGAAGAGTTCGACCCTGTCTTGCCATCTCAATCACCGCCAGAAGAAGTCATCAACATCAGCTCCCTCTTGACCCATCCAGGAGATGTCTCATATTGAAGTTGTGTGCAAGCCTCGCTAGAAGAGAAGCTGCCAGATCTGAATTAGTTATGCCCAGTCCTCTGCATGCATTGGGTAGTGAAGTTTTTCTTCACTTTGGCCAGAGCCCTGCATGTATGAGAGGTAATCGTGTAGACTCGTGTTTTGAAAAACTCTAATTGTGTTGCCCCCTAGGGCATTTCAAAATGAATTTCGCTTGATGTTTTCCTCCCTTTTGAGTGCATATGTGATGCTTTAACGTTAGTGCTCATAAGTCCTAGTTAACATAGTCCTTAATTCAGGAGCTGAGCAGTAGTAGTTATGCTTAGCCCCCGAATCTGAGTAGTCCGTGCTTTGTAAAAACTCTATTCTTCCCTTATTCAAAACATTTGATTTGTTTGTGCTTATCATTGCTGAGCTTGTGTGTTTTCTTTTCATTTTTCTAAAAAAGGTTTTCTCTAAAAACATAGATCACAAATTAGAGCTAATCCTTACCTTATGCTTCCATTCTCATCTTAACCCATCTGAAGAGAAAAGTGCCTTACCCAAGAAGATACCGGGAAGCTTACCCTTGAAGCCTAGAACAAGCTACAGAAGAAACCAGTCCAGCCGCTCAGTCAAAAGGACCGACCGTGAGGATCAAAGCACTACCCCGAGTCAAAGTAAACAGGAAAAGAGGACAGAAGGAGTTATTACCATACAGAGAGGCAAAGATTCTTGGAACCAGAGACCACAAACATCAGGGTCATTGACCCCACCACTCACCCGTGCCCCTCGCACGCGTGCCCGCCTCCATGCGCACTACCACCGCCCCACGCCCCCTTTGCAGCGCACTACCGCCGCCCACCCCCCTTTGCAGCGCACCCACCGCCGCCATCATCGCCGGCAACACCAGCCCCCTCCCCTTGTCGCACCTGCTGCCTCGTGTCACCTGCTCCATCACTACCACTCCACACCCCCCCCCCCCCCCGAGCACCCCCACTCGCCTATAAACCCCCCCCACCAGCTCCCTCAACTCCCAACTCGCTCAAAGCACACTCCAGATAAATCCCCTCTGCCAAATCGCAAGCAACTCCATTTTCCACTCCCTCACCCCTAAGATCACAATGCTTGGTGATTCTTGGGTTGAAGACTGTTGCACATGGTTCATAGTCTTTGGTTTCCTCCTCTGTATGATGGTAATACTCATCGATAGAATCCTCCAGTGGGAAGAGCAAAGAGAAAGAAAGAGGCAGTGAAAAGTGAAAAGTGAGAAGAGAAAAGAAGATAGTGAAGAGAAGATAAGAAGAAGGTTCTCCCAGAATCAACCCTGTGCCAGTCATCCCTCCGCAGCCTGCTCGAGCAGCAACAGCAGAAGAAGGCCCCGTAACACCCTTGTTATGAGGTACTTCAAGAAGTTTAAATCCCCAAGATTCAAGAGTTCTACCCTCATTCATTTTAAGTGGGGTAGTGTTCCAGTAAGGTTCCTGCTATGGAGAAAAAGAAGAAGGCCTGTAGCAAGCTTGTGGAGGACCAGATCATCGAAGCATATAAGTTTCTGGATGAGAAGTGGTCACCCAAGTTTTGTTGATGAAGCACCAGAAGACCAATCAAGGAAGGAATCCATGTGGGAGTTCGCAAGAGAAAGGTTTGCGTGTTGGCATCGTTGCTTCTTCAGTAAGCTAGCCGCCAAGCGAAACCTAGAAGCCTAAAGATGATCTTTGAGTAGCCAGAATCAGCGTTTGCAATCGGCAACCAGATGCTCCGCAAAGGCCAGATTTTGTTGAAGTTCCATCTCCTCGAAGAGTCTGCAAAGTGAAGATATGTAGCTGAAGTAAAGCTATACCCATAACCCTTCTAAGCCGAATCTCGAGGACAAGATTCCTTTTAAGTTGGGTAGATTTGTAGCATCCCAAAAATTCAAATCCTGAAATTTTCTCAATCTCGCTCTAAATTCAAAATGAATTTCAAATTTCATTTCAAAATGTTTGTTTGCGAGTTGATATCAGCAAATAAAATATAGTGGTCTATATTCTCTCCAAAATCCTCCTCAAAATATCCTACAAATATTTCCCCAGTGATCACCCTCAATTTCTTTCCAGAAATACCGCTCAGATATTTCCCCAGTAATCCCCCTCAAGTTCTTTCCAGAAATATTGCCCAAATATTCCACCGATATATCTCCAGGTATTTTCCTCTTGAGAAATACCTTCAGAATCATTTTTCAAGTCCCTACAAATATTTTCTTCATAACTTTCCTCATGCTCATACGTATACGTATGCCTCCAGTGTCATACGGTGAGCTCTACAAGCAAATCTCACTTGTACAAGACAAATACATGCTAACCTCCCACTAATCATCTCATCCTCCCACTAATCCTCTCATCCCTCCCCCTAATCCCCCACCATGGCTATAAATAGAGGGGCAAGGGCCTCCTCTCATCCCACCCCAAGCCATTTCATGGCAACTCTCTCCCCCCCACACACACACCCACTCCATGTTCCACACAAGCACACACTAGCACAAGGATCGTTCGATCGTTCTTCGATCGTTCGTCCCCTGTTCTTAGTTTGTTCGTTCGTTCGTCCGATCGTTCGATCGTTCGTCCGATCGTTCATGGTTCGTTCGTCCATTCGTCCGATCGTCCGATCGTTCGTCCGTTCGTTCGTCCAAATAATCTTTTTCCTACCGTTATGCTGCCGAAATTCCGATCGTTCGTTCGTTCGATCATTCGATCGTTCGTTCATAGTTCCTATTCATTGTTCATCATTCGTTCATAGTCCCTATTCATCGTTCTTCCAGATAATCTTTGTCTTGCCGTTATGCTGCCGAAATTCCGATCGTTCGTTCGTCATATCATTCGATCGTTCGTCCGTTCGTTCATCCAAATAATCTTTGTCCTGCCGTTATGCTGCCGAAATTCCGATCGTTCGTTCATTCGATCATTCGATCGTTCATCGTTCGTTCATAGTTCCTATTCATCGTTCATCGTTCGTTCATGGTCCCTATTCATCTTTCTTCCAGATAATCTTTGTCCTGCCGTTATGCTGCCGAAATTCCGTTCGTTCGTTCGTCCGATCATTCGATTGTTCGTCCGTTCGTTCATAGTTCCTATTCATCGTTCATCGTTCGTTCATAGTTCCTATTCATCGTTCATCGTTCGTTCATACGACTATTCACCATCACTATTCACCGTTACTATTCATCATTACTATTCACTGACAATATTCACCATAGTTACTATTCAGTGTTACTATTCATCATTGTTACTATTCATCATCGTTACTACTCATCGATGATATCTGGTAACTTTTTCGTCATCACTATTCATTGTTACTATTCATTGTTACTATTCATCGATTAGCCGATCACCCCGAATTTCAACTACTCATACATCATGCTGTTCAGTCCACCTAAGACCAGCCAGACCCATATTCCAGTCATACGAACTCCGGTGACTGTGATTTTCCTTCCAGTGGGAACTTCCCATCTGGTCACCCATCTCAGGTTTCTCCAAGTTGAACACGCTTAACTTTGAGATTCCTTCGAACCAGGCTTCCAAACTCCGAATCCAATAATTGTCGTTTCTAAATTCTTATCAAACTATTCCCTATCCAACCATGTCATCCCTTAAGCATGGTCCATATTCCAGAAAACTCCCGAAATACTCTTGTCCCATATTCTGCCTATAACTCTCCTGTTCATACTAAGTCAGACGATTCATTCGTCACTATTCTCACCAAAAGTGAACTTCACTGTGCTACACCACATACACCCAGCTATAAATACATCCAGCTACCCTCTCCCTCTCCACACACACTCAACACCCTCAGCCAAGGCAAACACCCCACCCACTCAGTTACTCCGCTCTGCCGGCTACACGCATAGTGTCGCTTCGCCTCCAGTCCACCCTCCTGGTAAGCACCTCCGCTCCACCACCAGTAATATCACAACACCACATGACACAGATTCTACTCAAGACTCTAGCCATCCATATATCGCTATTCTGACCACTATACTAAATATTTGTTGGTATACTTGCTGGTTTGTATGTTTGCTTGTTCATGTTGCATAGTTATCGGAGCGTTCGTGACGTCTCGTGGAGGCCAGATCCGCGAGTCTACGCTAGGCGGTGGAGCCAGAAGCCAGTTCCGCGAGCTCCCCTTCCCCTTCGCCGAATAAGCACGGCAAGCTCACTGGATCCCTTTGATGCATAAATTACCTATGATTTTTCAACCACAACTCTCAGCCTGTTATTTTATGCATGATATGATTTTGAGACAAGTTATTATGGCCACCCAGCCGCTTGCCGCAATCAATCCCTGATATATATGTTCCAAATGATTTGAGAACAGGTGTGAGTTTTCAAAAGAAAATGCTTTTCAAAATGTGTGTGATGAAGGGTTTTCACCCTTATCACCTTGTGAGTGGGATAATTAGGGACTCCCTGGTTTAGGGGAGGGCCTAAGGTGTTGGCTCAGCTGGTTTAGGCGTGAGCAGAAGGATTGTCCCCTCGTATAAGGACCGGTTTGTCATCTTCACTACATGTACTCTTTAATAGTACAACCACTCGAGACTGTGTGGGCAGTCACTCAATCTGAACTCGTACGGTCCAACCCCAGGGTTATGAAGGCTGGGGAGCATCGGGAGGATAAGGAGGGGGAAAGTTTTGTCCGGCTTGGACATGGTGGTGGCCTGACTCCTTCCAGATAACCGTTAAGGTTAGGACGTGCGGGGAAAGAAAGAGAGTCGGATTCGGGTCTCATTGGCCATGGGATCGCAGAGCCGAACTAGTGGGTAAAGTGTACACCTCTGCGCAGAGTTTGAAAACCTATTCGAATAGTTTGTGTCCAGAGGAATGGACGAGTCTGGTATGGTATGGCAATTAATGTTTTGTTTTCAAAAAAAGAGATGGTTTTGAGAAAAGTGGTTTTTAAAAGGTTCGGCGGTTGAGCCGTGAGCTATGGTGGACGGGAAGTCCAGTAGCTGTTTTTGAAAATGAAAACCAGTGGGAACTGCTGAGATACCTGGATGGTTTAGTCCAGGGGATTTTGTTATAATACTGAAAAACTTCTTGCTCCTTTTGGAGAGGATGCGCTTTGCAAAAATACAAAATGTTTTTCAAAACAACTTTGCATAAAATATTGTTGTTTCTGCAAAATATCCTGAGCTCCACATATTCCATGCATTATATCTGATTTCCCCATTCCGCGGGTGAAGGTGGGCTGCTGAGTACGTTTGTACTCACCCTTGCTTATTTGTTGTTTTTCAGAAAAAGGAGATCGGGTAAGAGTTACGACTGTTCTCAACCTTGCCTGTGGCTGTTGGACCGCTGATTTGCTTCGCTGCGTATATCGGGCTGCTTCAGCCCCACTCTGATGATATGTCCCGAGTTGTGGACCAACTCTTAAAGTTGTTCGCCACCTTTATAGGTTTGTCTCGTTTAAGCAAATCTAGAATCATCTGATGTATAAATGTGTTTACTAGCCTCCTGGGACTAGTAATTGTATCACATTTGAGTCCCAGAGGATTGGGGATGCTTCATGTTCCTAAGCTCTTTACAGGCACGCTTAAAGAGAAGCTTCAGCAGCCTTCGGAACGTGCTTCGGATTATCAATCTTCGGCACCACCATCCTGCAAACAAACAAATGGTATAAGGTAAAAAAGTAGTTACAAGAGAAGGTAAGCAACAGGAATAAGTTCCATACCGATTTGAGTAAGTTTCGGGCTTCGTCACCAGCCAGCTCTCGCCCACCCTTAGCCCAAATCCGTGTTATAAATCTGCTCCCTATGCTCCAGTCTTCATTAGGGATATCAACCAAAACTGTTGGAGACAGGCTGAAGGTTGGTCTATTCACAGTTTTTGCGTGCGTGCAGCCAGCCTTCATAAATGTTGCAGATGTGCCGCGAGAAGCTAGCAAGGCACAGAAGTCACCGTGCCCGGCTATCACTTCATCAAGAGCATCAACTTCATTTTCAATATGATCGAAGGTGTTTGGTATGTCTTCAGCCGAAGGGGTAATATCTTCGAAGCTGGCCCCAACAGAGTTGAAGACCTTTTTCAACCGCTGCACGCAACTGTTACCAAAATCCAGACACTTGTTCCGAAGATCTTTCAAAGACTCTTGCAGCTTCGTATTATTGTCAGCTTTGGCTTTGCATTTTGCTTGCAGTTCTTGTTTCTCTTGCTCGAAGCGGTCTGAATTTTTCTTTAAGGTTTCTTGAGCCTGGAGAAGCTCCTCGTTTAATCTGGCATTTTCAGTCTGAAGCTCTATGAGGGAACCCTCTGTCGCCTGAAGCAGGAAGTCTTTCTTCTCAAGAGTGGCTTCGTAATCTTTAATCTATGAGGGAGCCCTCGATTATGATTTCATTCTTCTTGTCTTTGAGGTCTTGTTGCATTCTCAATGCCTTACTCAGCAGCATACTCTGTAGAGATAAGCCTTCATCAGAAAACCTTGCTTCATCACAAAAATAAAAGAAATTCAGACAGCAGAATTTTACCTTGAAGTTGGAGTAAAACAAACTGCCAACGATATGTTGTCGTCGGTAGCCGCTGATATCAGCTTCGAGCTTTGGGAAACCGACACTCTTCGACAGAGTGCCGATTATGTTTGCCCCGACACGGTCTCGAATACATCCCAAGGCCCCTTCGTCGATTCCACCAAAGAGCATAGCCCCTGGCTGGTAGCCACAGGATATACCATATTTCAGTAGCTCCTTCTTTTCAGCCTCAGATAATTCTTGACCAACCAGGTTCCGAAGGTCGAAGTCCTTTTCTTCCGGAGCGGCATCGACAATCTTTTTCCCTTTGTCAGGCGTTGTGGCCATGACCTTCTCTGCAGCCGCAGCCGTCTCTTCCACAACCATATTAGAGAGCATTTTATCGATCCCAGATAGTGTACTCTCAAGGTTGGCAGCTTCAGCAGCAGCTGCAGCTTCGGCAGAGGCATCGGCTTCAGCATTGACCTCGGCACTTGCAATAGGTGTTATTTTCGATGCCGAGGCCGACGGTGGCGTCCGTTCAATGGCTTGCATGACTGTAACGATTCTTCATTTTTTCTGCCCAATAGCCTTCTTTGTAGCCGAAGGATCTTCCTTCTTCTGTAAAATTTTTGTCAGTTCTGGCCCCAGAGGACTTAGCAGCTTGATAGGTAAAGATTCAGTCATTACCTTTAAAATTTTACTACTTCGGCAGCTGGAGGCGTCGAAGGAGTATCCTCTGCTGCCTCGGTTATCTTCGACTCTGGACTTTCAGCCTTTCTTTTCTTTGAAGCAGCAGCCTTCAGCTCAGGAGTGGATTTTCTTTTCTTTAAAACTTTTTCATCCTCCTTTACCATTCTAGCAGCTTGCCTGCTCAGAATACTGACAATTCTCTTTCTTTTCACACCTTCGGCACCTTTATCAAGCCTTTCATAATCAGGATATTCAAATTTCAAGGCATCCATCACTCGGTTCAACCTTCGTTTGGGTCGGGTGCCGAAAGCTGCGGCCATCAGTTGATCTTCTTTCTTGGTAAAATTCCCAAGTATTTCATTACACATGGTTTCAATCATTTCCAGCCATTCTTGGCAAGACTCTTTAAACTGTTTTTCAAATTTGAAACGATAAGCTAGTCGAACAAGTTTGTGCTTCTTCGTTTCTTTCATCTTCGGTATTCCCCAGCCGCTTGACATTGGATATGTACTGTTGGCTAGATATTCCTGTACCAGGTCTCTGGTACTGATTTTCTCAGCTACCACTCTGAATTCCACTTCAGCCAGCTGGCATGGCGACCCTAGTTGCATGTTGCATAGGGGCCTGGTCATTCCGAAGTTTAAAGATAGGGGACTCATGACCATGGTCATCAACTTCTCTCTGTTTTTCTCATCAGCCTCATATAAAACCATTCATTTTCCAGCCGGTTGGCCACTTCGTGCGGTAGCTGAGGACTGGTGCCTTCGAATCCTCGCGATACACAAAATTGTAAGAACCAAAATTTTCGTGAAGACCATCTGCCGTGGCCTTTGTCTGATAGTGCAACTCATGCACGCGGCAGAAAGCTTCGGCATCAGGGCTCATTCCTTGGCTTCGAAGGGCCCAGAAAAATATGCCAAGCCTAACAATGGCGTTAGGGGTCAGCTGATGAAGATATATTTCGAAATTTTTTAGGACTTCCCCAATCATCTCGTTCAGAGGAAATCGCAGTCCTGCTCTGAAGAAGCTCTTAAAAACCACTACTTCATCATTCTTCGGTGCTGGGGTAGTCTCTTCTCCGGTAAATCGGACAAGTTTGCTTTCACCTTCCCCAAAGTAGCCCAATTTCATCTTCAGGGGCATGTCATCTTCGGAAACAGTAGATTTCTCAAAATCTAAATGACTGGTCTTTGTTGGGATCAAAATATTGTAATCTTCTTCACTTTCATCAACATTTTCTTCTTCAACAATAGTCTGTTCAGTTTCGGCATCAGGAGCACCTTCGTCAATAGCTCCCACTGTCACAACTAGACCTAATCGTTCCATGACTTCTGAAATTGGTGCTATCCCAGTGACCTCGGTTTCTTCTCCCTCACGAGACACCCTTGCAGTTGATCACACTCTAGCCATTTCGATGGGCTTTTACAGTATGACGAAGGTAACTCGTCTGATGAAGCTAACTTAAAATGATGAAGTGCTCGCTTGAGAGCGCAGTGCAGAAAGCTTTGGCTATGGTTTAATTTTTTAACAGCACAATAGTGCAATGGCAATGAATGCTGTGGTAACTCCTCACCAACCGGTCTGTTTATATAGTGCTGCAGGTGGGAAGACGAACCGCCAGATCGCCCGCACTCGCTGAACGTTGGACCACTCAGCGCTCGGAATATTATAATTGTTTCTCGACAACAAGCTCAGGGAAGGTGTTTTTCGGACCTTCGGCATTCCGAAGCCTTCGAGTTTTTTCGCGGATCGAGCTCGTTACAAAAAATGATCTATCACCGCGAAGGGGCTACTGTTGGGGGCCTTCTTCTCCGCCAAAGGTCCTCTGAGCAAAAACACCTTCGGCAAGGTGATATGCAAGCAGGCATAACATGAAGGTATATGCCAAAGCTACAATTGAGAAAGCTTCGGCATGATGACACGCTTGAGACGAAGGGCAGCACCGACTTAAAGAGGAAAAGATCGCTTAGTCCTAGATAATTTGTGTCATGGTTATAATTAGTTATCAAGGACACAGATGTAATTTTGTCCGGGCTGCGTCCCGTGCCTATAAATAGATGAACATTACCCCTGTACTGTTCACACTGACTTGTATTCACTCGCACGTCACTCTTGGATTCTTACCTTCTGTCAAGCCGAAGGTATAAATGTAATTCAATATCGTTAATGTTTATTCATGATTATATAATGATAATATAGATAATCTAATGATTTGATATAATTATTCATATTCTTGATATGTGTCACATGTTCCTGCTTTTCATTATATATTGAGATGATGAAGGTATGTCCTTCATAACCTTCGTCTAAAGATCATTATATCCTAAGAGAGATAATGCTTCGAAGCATGAAGGTCTTTAACTATTAACGTTTGTGTTGCCTTGTTCTTAAGATGAAGCATTTAAGAACAAGTGACCAACATAAACCAAATTTGTTTTGTTGAGCTATTTTTTACAGGATCACCTATTCACCCCTCTCTAGGTACTCTCAATGGCTCTGTTGTATGCAAACTCGACATGTGGTAGATTTTTTTCCAAAGTTTCAATTTTTTCTTGAGGATAGCTCACAGTAGCATTGATAATGTTCGGTTTACAACTTCAGTATGTCCATCTGTTTGTGGATGACACGTTGTAGAGAATAGTAGTCGTGTCCCAAGTTTTCCCCATAAAGTTTTCCAAAAGTAACTCAAAAATTTAGTGTCACGATCAGAAACAATGGTTCATGGAATCCCATGTAAATTAACAACTTCTTTGAAAAAAATTCAGCAATATGTGAAGCATCATCACTTTTGTGGCATGGAACAAAATGTGCCATTTTGCTAAATCGATCAACCACAATAAAAATTGAATCCCTTCCCGGCTTGGTTCGTGGTAAACCAAGAACAAAATCCATGGATATGTCTTCCCAAGGCACACTAGGAATAGGTAGTAGAGTGTATAAGCCATGAGGGTTTAAACGCTACTTAGCTTCATGACATGATTCGCATCGAAGGACATGTCGCTCCACATCCCTTCTCATTTTAGGCTAAACGAAATGATTGGCAAGCACTTGCTCCTTATTCTTGGTGCCAAAATGAACCATAAGTCCTCCTGCATGAGCTTCCTGCAAAAGTAAAATTTGAACAGAACATTCTAGAATGCAAAGTTTGTTAGCTCGGAACAAAAAATCATCATTAACATTGGCAATATTGACTGGGTGTGGTTAGAGGTGATGAATTAGTACCGAGTCCGAGGGAGGGCGAAGTTGTCATGTTTCTATGCTTTCTGAAGGCTGGTCTTAAGTTTCCTTTACATAAGATGGTAGTTGCAATGCTAAAGAGGTTTAACATCTATCTTCATCATCTTACCCCAAACGCTATTGTGCGTTTAGGAATTTTTATCTAGGTTGTTCGAAGTCAAGGAATCAAACTCGATGCCGAAGCTTTTTATGAGGTCTTCAGTCATGTTAATGAAGTACATTTTCAGATGAAGGCAACAAGAGGTTTGCATAATAATTTTGGTTGTTATAACTTTGTGTATCGAAGAGGTTCAATGTTCCCAGCGCTAGCTTATCGAAGCAAGTGGCCAAATAAGTGGGCGAAGGAATGGTTTTGTACGAAGAATGACTTGACCTCGCGGGCTGACATATCAGGCATCATTCAATCTCCCATTGTCACAAGTTTTGCTTTTAAGAAGCCAACATGCTATGTTAACTTTGAAGCCCAGGATGCTATAGTTGCCTTCAATGCTGTTAGTACCTATATTGAGACGAGGGATCTTGTTCAAGAGTTCCTAGCCTTTAAAACATGCTCGTTGGCAGTTGAGTGGGATATGCTAAAGGTGTCTAAAGGGGATGCCTTAGATGTTGAGCTTGGGCTGGTTAGGCTTCAGTATAAATATAGATTCAAAGATGAGTTCGGAGAACCCAGTGATGGTTTGCTAGATTATGTTGAAGCGAGGTGTAATGCGATTCTTGGTAATTTTAGCAAATCTGAAGCTGAGGCTCTGCAACAGGCCTTTGGGGCCTGAAAGAGGCGTCGACTAAATTGTGTCTTCGATGCCATCGGGTTCTTCTATCCTGACTATCCTTTCATGGTTCAGGATTCGAAGAAAATAAATAAGAAAGTGACTACGAGACGAAGCAAGATTCCAAATATCCACGCCAGATCAACTCCTCAGGCTTCGGAGGAAATACTAGTAAATAAGTTGTTATGAATTTATTTTATTAATTCTCTGCTTCTAATTTTCTCAGGCTGCACCCAAAGCCAAGGTAGAAATTTGAGATTGAAGAGCTCCCTCCCATGGGGGCTGAAGAAGCGAAAATTGAAGAAGCTATCGACACGATAGCGCAGAAGGTTAAACCTTCGGTGATGCTTCTAGAGTACGATGACGGGGAGCGAATAGCTCGAGTAATGAGTTCATTATTTGATATTTTCGAAGAAGAGACTGAGAAAGATACTGTCAGCACGAGAATGTTGCCAAAGACCCCCACACCACCCGCTGAAGAAAAGACTAGTCTGAATAGGTAGAACTTGAATAGACTGCTGCAGTGGTGACTCCTTGGGTAGCCATAGAAGCCAAAGACAAGGGTTTCTCGAAGCCTGCCCTAGAGGAGTTGAAAGGGAAAGGGCCAATTGAAGTTGAGGAAGCCAAAAAGGCTATCGAAGATGACACACCGCTTGGTGAAGGGCGCTTTGACCAAGTCCTGGGTGGCCGAAGGTATCGAGTTCACCACATCGCGGGGAAGGTAATGGGCACAAAGCAGCTGGTCGAAGCCGTTGGCTTCGCCAAACTACTAGGATACCCTTCGGGGTCCACTATTTTTGGGGGTGCACAGGATGATTATATGTACTGCTGCCCTGACAACATGGAGAGAGATGTGTGCTGCTATATGGCCAAAAATGTTGGCTTTCTGAAGCTGGAAGCGATGCTATCAGCTATGTCTGATGAAGACTTTTATGGTGGTCTAGATTATACTCATATCAAGGTAATTTTTTTAATATTTATGTTTAGCTTCGGGTTGCTTGGACGAAAAAACTTATCCTTTATATCTTCGTAGGCCTATTTCTAGGCAAAGCCTTGAAGAATAAGAGAAATGCTGAGAATGAAGCTGCCTAGAAAGAAATTTTAAAGCTTAGATTTGAAGAGTCTGGACTTCGGTTTGATTGTGAAGAAAAGGAGTGTTGGAACTTGCTCTCGGTCGCAAGGAGGCCAACATTTGGCGCCCACCGTTCGTGCTACGACAAAACCACCCGCGATGGCACCCAAGAGAGCTAACCCGAAGGCTGACGAGGCTGCGAAGGCAGCACTGCTCGCCGCAAGAAAGGGCAAGGCCCTCGCCCTCACCCAATCCACCCACCAAGAGCCCACTGAAGACAATGTTCCCCGCACCTGCGAAGATGACACCTTCCACACCTGCGAACCCGAAGGACAATCGCAGCCGCCCCCAGGCTTCGCCCCACTGGAAGGCGCGGACCTCACCGAGGACGGTGAAGTCCTCGGCATCTCAGCGGAAGAACAGCTACAGCTGCGCGCCCTGCGCCTCAAGAACCGCAATCTCCAGAGGCAGAAAGAGATACTGGAGGCCAAGCGCCAGCGTGTGTCCGCACTAGCCAAAGTGCGGCAAATGATACGCGACGAGGAGCAGAAGGCCCAAGACCTCGAGCGCGAGATCGCGCTGATGCAGCGCGAAGGCCACCTTGGCCTGCAGCAAGGGCCACCCCTCCAGCAGCGCGCACAACCGGAAGACACGCGCGAAGGCCACCTCGGCCTGCAGCATGGGCCACCCCTCCAGCACCGAGCATAGCCGGAAGACCCACGTTTCCCCCAGCGTGACTACACCTTCCAACACGCCGCGCCATTCCAAGGGGTCAACTACCTCGACGAGTGAAGTCCCCTGGCGCCACACCTGCAAGTGACGCCTTGGCCAGCTAACTTCCGAGCAGGGACCTATCCCAAGTACAACGGCAGCACCGACCCGGCGCAATACATAATGAGTTATCAGGTCGCCGTTGCATCGGCCGGAGGGGACGGCATTCCACAATGGCGAAGTCTTTCATCATCGCCCTAGAGGGCCCAGCTCTCACCTGGTTCACCAGATTGCCTCCGCTGTCCATTGATTCATGGAGAAGTCTCAGGGACAAGTTCCTGCTCAACTTCCAAGGGTACCACCCAGAAACCGACGCCTTGGCCGAGCTCTCGCTTTGCAAGCAGCTGGAAAAGGAGACTCTGCGGGAGTATTACCGCAAATTCTTAACACTCAAGTCACAGCTGCCCTCTGTCGACGATCAGATCGCTATACACTACGCCATCAGTGGCCTTCGTGCCGGCGTCCTCTACAGCCACTGTATCAGAGATCCACCCAAGAACCTCCAGGAGCTATATCAGCTCTTTGAAAAATATGCCAAATCCGAAGAGCTCCACCAGCGCAAGGTTGAGTCACAGCGGAAACCCAAAGATGCCCCGCAGACCAGCCGCACGTGGACGAGGACTCCGCAGCCAGACTCTGGTCGAGACGGCCGCAGTCAGCAGCAAGTGCACAACATCGCCAACCAGCATCCCGCTGCTGACCCCCCTCATCGCCAGGAATATCCCCCCCAGGGCCGCGGAAATGGAACTCGTGGCAGGGGCCGAGGGCGCGCACAGCCGCCGCGCCGATTCTACTGCCTTTTCCACGGCGAAGACTGCGCCCACCAAACCAAAGACTGCCCCGAAACGAAGGCCATTAGAGACAGAATGGCGCGGGCGCAGCCAGCCGACAACCCCAAAATTGTCGCGCACAATTACCAGCCACCCCCTCCACCATATATCCACGCTCCCGCCCCGCATCCACCGCACCACGCTTACCAACACCATCAGGAAGTACAAATCGTACCTCCTCCACCCCCACCACCACACCAGCAACATCAAAACATCCCCCATGCCCCAAAGCAGGAAGACTTCGCCGATCAACCATATCGCGGAGTCATTCACATGATAACGGGGGGGTCCAGCACTGACTTCGACACCAAGCGGCAGAAGCGGGACCACTACCGCATCATCAACCATGTCGCCGTCACCAGCCTAGTCGTGCAGACAAAGTGGTCCCACATACCGCTAACCTTCGACGCACGAGATGTCGACCTGCGCAGCGCCCCCCACATCGACGCTATGGTCATCAATTGCAGCGTGGCAGGCTAGGACTTACACAAAGTCCTAGTCGACAACGGCAGTCAGGCGGACATCATCTTCCTCCACGCCTTCGACCGCATGGGTATAAGCCACAGCCTGCTCAAGCCTTCGGACAACCCGCTGTATGGCTTCGGCGGCAAGGGCACCTTTCCCGTTGGCAAAATAGAGTTGCCCCTCTCCTTCGGTGTAGCACCCAATGCCCGAAGTGAGCAAGTAACCTTCGATATCGTGGATATGGTATATCCATACAACGCCATCATGGGCCGGGGCTCCATCAATAAGTTCGAAGCCGCCATCCACGGACTGTACCTATGTATGAAGATACCAGGTCCGCTAGGCGCCATTACGGTCTACGGCAACCAGCAGACGGCGCGCAACATAGAGCGGGACTTCGTGCCCGGTCAGAGGAACGTGCACTGTCTCACGACCCAGCGCGAGGTCCCTGCGCCCGCCAGCCCAACCGATAAACAGCACGACAAGGCACAGCTGCAGAGCCAAGGCGGGACCAAGACTGTCCTCCTCGATCAGGCCACGCCCAAGCAGACAGTCACTATCAGCGAAGACCTTACCTCGCATGAAGAAGAGAAGCTCCTCTGTTGCCTGTCCAAGAATAAAGATGTCTTCGCCTGGTCCGCCCTCGACCTGGTCGGAGTCAGCCGATCCATAATTGAGCACGGCTTGGGAATTGACCCTTCGGTGCGACCAAAAAAGCAGAGGCTTCACAAAATGTCCGACGAAAAGACAGAGGCCGCCAAGGCGGAGGTGCACCGCCTCCTAGAGGCTAAATTCATCGAGCCAGTGGCTTACCCCACGTGGCTCTCCAATGTTGTAATGGTGCAGAAAAAAAGCGGGAAATGGCGAATGTGCATAGACTTCACCAGTCTCAATAAGGCCTGCCCAAAAGACAATTTCCCGTTGCCGCGGATCGACAAAATAGTCGATAGCGCGGCCAGATGCGAGGTCATGTCACTCCTCGATTGCTTCTCCAGCTACCACCAGATATACATGAAGGAAGAAGACAAGGCTAGCACCAGCTTTATAACACCCTTCGGCACATATTGCTTCATCAGAATGCCGGAGGGACTCAAGAATGCCGGGTCCACCTTCTCCAGACTCACCAAAACAGTACTCGAAGGGCAGGTTGGCAGAAATATATTTACATATGTGGACGACATCGTCGTCGCCAGCAAGAATAAGGAGGACCATCTCGCCGACCTCGCCGAGACATTCACGAACATGCGAGATGCACGACTCCGTCTAAACCCGGAAAAGTGCGTCTTCGGTGTTCGCCAGGGCAAGATATTGGGATACCTAGTATCACACCGCGGCATCGAGGCCAACCCAACCAAGATCCAGGCCATCGTAGACATGTCGCCTCCCCAGTCCGCCAGGGACGTCCAGCGTCTGACAGGCAGATTGGCCGCTCTCAACAGATTCATCTCCAGGTCCGCCGAGCGAAGTCTCCCCTTCCTCAAAACACTCCGCGGTGCAAAGGACTTCGCCTGGGGACCGGAGCAAGCAGCGGCCTTCGCCTCACTAAAATAGTACCTGTCGGAGCTGGCCATCATCACAAGCCCCGACCCCTCGCTCCCCCTATTGCTCTACGTCGCGGCCTCGCCGCATGCTGTCAGCGCGGCACTAGTGCAGGAGCAGACTGTCGAGGGCGTGGTCAGGCAGTGCCCTGTTTACTATGTCTCTGAGGTACTGACACCATCCAAGTGCAACATGACAGAGCTGGAGAAGATTGCCTACGCAGTCGTTATGTCTTCGCGCAAACCGCGCCACTACTTCGAAGCATTCAAGGTCCGAGTCACCTCAGACAGGGGACTCGGTGAATTATTCAGGAACCCGGAGGCATCGGTGAGGATCGCCAAGTGGGCAGCCGAACTATCCGGCTACCACATCAGCTTCGAGCCCAGGACAGCCATCAAGTCACAAGTCCTGGCAGACTTCGTCGTCGACTGGACTGGGCCAATAACACAGCCGGACCCGTCCACAGAGAAGGTTTGGACCATCCATTGCGACGGCGCATGGTGCCATGCGGGGGCAGGCGCCACTGCAGTCGTCATCTCACCAGCCGGAGTCAAGCACAGATATGCAGCACGCCTCAGCTTCGCTCTGGAATCCGACAGATGCACAAACAATATAGCAGAATATGAAGCAGTTATTCTCGGCCTCCGCAAGCTAAGGGCCCTCGGAGTCACCACATGTATCATCAAAACAGACTCCAAGATAGTTGCCGGCCAGGTCGAGAAAGACTACGCAGCAAAAGACCCCGCCCTTATGCAATACCTCGCGGCCATCCGAAGTCTCGAGAGGCAATTCAAGGGATTCACCCTGCAGCATGTGGACAGGGCCAAGAACGAGGAGGCCGACGCATTGGCCAAGGCCGCCGCCAGGGGCGAGTCCTTGCCCCCCGATGTGTTTTTTCATATCATCGGCACGCCAGCCGTCCGGAGCCCCGAAGGGCTCCAAATAACTAATGACAGCGAAGGCCACCGCATAGTCAACCTAATCATGACCGAGGATTGGCGGGCACCAATAACCCTGTTCCTACAGGGGTATTATCATCCAACCGACGTCAGCGAGGCCAAGCGCCTCAAACATCGAAGCCGGGACTTCACACTGATTGAGGGCCAACTCTACAAAAAAGGGGTCAGTCAGCCAATGCTTAAGTGCGTCACCGAAACCGAAGGCATGCAGATCCTACGTGAAGTCCACAGTGGCATGTGCGGCTCACACGCAGGGCCAAGGGCCCTAGCTGCCAAGGTGATCCGCTAAGGGTTTTACTGGCCCGCAATTATCTGCGCCGCAAATCGGGTCACAAGGTCCTGCGAAGCCTGCCAGAAGTTTTCTCCTCGGTCAGGCAGCCCCTCGCAGTATACAAAGCTGATCGCCCATACATGGCCTCTCCAGCGCTGGGGCCTGG
This sequence comes from Zea mays, assembly GCF_902167145.1. NCBI lineage: Eukaryota > Viridiplantae > Streptophyta > Magnoliopsida > Poales > Poaceae > Zea > Zea mays. The sequence goes on from NC_050099.1 coordinate 212,210,773, forward strand.
ATATTGTCGGGCCCCTGCCCACCGCTCAAGGGAACCTTAAGTTCGCCTTCGTCGCCATCGAGTACTTCACCAAATGTATCGAGGCGAGGGCTGTTTCCACAATAACATCAAAGACTGCCCAGAAATTCTTCTGGCAAAATATTGTTTGCCGCTTCGGAGTACCGTCCGAACTAACAGTTGACAACGGCAAGCAGTTTGACAACCAAGATTTCAAGGATTTTTGTTTTTCCATCGGCACCAAGCTTGCCTTCGCTTCAGTTTATCATCCGCAGTCCAACGGGGTCGTGGAACGCGCCAATGGGAAAATCTTCACAGCTGTCAAGAAGATGCTCCTTGATGAAAAAAGGGCAGATGGACCGATTTATTACCTGAGGCAGTCTGGGCACTGAACACGACTGAGTGCAAGGCGACTGGGTTTACTCCCTTCCGCCTTCTATACGGATCGGAGGCCATGACCCCGCAAGAAATAAAGCACGGGTCCCCGCGAACAGTTCCGTCAGCCGTCCCCGACGTGGACGAGCCAACTTCAAAGGACCTCATTGACGGAGACCGAGTCTTCGCCCTACAGGCCCTAAACAAATACCAAGCCCAGACCAAAGCATGGCGCGACCACACAGTCATCCCGAGGGAGTTCAGCGAAGGGGACCTCGTACTCGTCCGGACAGCTCGGACGGAGTCCAGGGGCAAGCTGGAGCCCAAGTGGGAAGGCCCCTTTATATTCAAGACAAAAGCTTCCCCCAGCGCTTACAGGCTCACAACGCCAAACGGCGAGGACCTGGAGCACTCCTGGAACATCGACAACCTCCGCAAATTTTTTGTTTGACTCGTCAGGGCTGATTTCGCCCTTGTAATTCGCCAAAAACAATCTTGTACCAGCCCGCACTCTTTTCCTCCCGAGGGGTGAGGTTTTTAACGAGGCGGAGCCATGTAATATATGAGAGAAAAATCCCCCGCAAAAACATGCGTCGAAAAAAGACCGTGACGATGGTCTTCGACATTCGACCAATTCGAGGTCACCGCGAGGCTAGGCGCTAGCCACCCTCGCGTGCGACAAATCCGCGCAGAAGTCGCCTAAGGGTGCAGCCGGACTAGCACAACAAGTGCGAAAAAACCGAAGTCTACCGTGAAGACTATCCGCGCAGAAGTCGCCTAAGGGTGCAGCCGGACTAGCACAACAAGTGCGAAAAAACCGAAGTCTACCGCGAAGACTATCCGCGCAGAAGTCGCCTAAGGGTGCAGCCGGACTAGCACAATAAGTGCGAAAAAAACCGAAGTCTACCGCGAAGACTATCCGCGCAGAAGTCGCCTAAGGGTGCAGCCGGACTAGCACAACAAGTGCGAAAAAAACTGAAGTCTACCGCGAAGACTATCCGCGCAGAAGTCGCCTAAGGGTGCAGCCGGACTAGCACAACAAGTGCGAAAAAAACCGAAGTCTACCGCGAAGACTATCCGCGCAGAAGTCGCCTAAGGGTGCAGCCGGACTAGCACAACAAGTGCGAAAAAACCGAAGTCTACCGCGAAGACTATCCGCGCAAAAGTCGCCTAAGGGCGCAGCCGGACCAGCACAACAAAAGCAGAAACGACAACATCAAACCGTCCGCGCCAAATCGCACCAGCACAGCATAACAAAACACACTAGACAAAGTACACAACGCCTTCACAGGCACAGACAAGCGACAACACACGACTTCATCATACAAACCTTTACACATATACAAGCGAGGGCGCCACACTCTACATCGGCTCAACTTTAGGAATAATTCCCATCTCCCTATAATTAAATAACATTATCCTAAGCTCCTCACCCGCAAAAAGACTTCGCAGCTCCCCTTCCCCTGTACTCGCGGCGACCGACAAAGACAACAGTTCCTGCCGACCAGCCCTACTCACACGAAACCGAGCCCTCTCCTCCCCACTAACCCTACGCTTTGCAACCGCCCTTCGTCGTCGGCGCCCGGTGCTAGGACCTGGCACATCTTGTGCGCCCGCGGTGTCTGGCAAGGCCTCCGCCGCAGCCACATCCAAGGCCGCAAAATAATCCAAGTCCTCCTCCGACGACTCCTCAGTCCACTCAACCGAGCTCTCAGAGTCAGTAAAATCAAAAAACTCAGATGCAGACCCACCACATTCATTACCACCTTCCGCGGTCGAAGCCTCCAAAAATTCAGCAGTAGCGGTTGCGTGCGCAGGCCCAAAATCTTTACCTGCGCAGCAACCAAAATTCAGCAACATACCCAAAATTCTCCAACCCTATACACCCACTACGCCACCTGCTAAGGCCCTGACGTTGCGGGAGCCTCCGCCGTTGGCCCCGCCGTCGCTTCCGCTGTTGTTTCCGCCGCCACCGCCGCGGGATCTTCAGCACTCGGCACAGCAGCTGCGGGGGCATCAGGCGCGCCTTCGGCCACCCTTGGGGGCAGGTCTTCGCCGGCCGCGGCGGATGTGGGAGCATCCGGCGCAGTCTCCAGGGTTGGCTCCGGGGCGACCCCAGACACGGCCTCCGCCGGGGTCGGCTCCGGGTCAGGCAGCGCGCTGTTCAACGCCCCGAAGTCGTCCACCCGCTCGCCACGCGCCGCCTAAGATAAAACACACAAAATTCAGCAAACACACGCACAGCCCACATCCAACAAACGCCAAACAAACGAAGACATTACCTGAGCCCTCGTGTCTCGGCCCGCTCCCTGACCACCTCGCGACCGTGCGGACCCCACATCCGGTCATAGATGGCCCCGGCGGACTCCTTCACTACGGGATCTTCGACCTTATAGATATCTCGATCAAAATCTTCATCAGCCTGGTCGAAGACCTCGAAGTGCCGACACCCTTCGCGAGAGAGCGCGTTCATCGCCCCCTCGCAGGTGACCAGGGAGGCGTACGACATAAACCCCCCCACGACAGTGGGGAGTTCCTGCAGCTCCTCCTGCACCCATTCCAGACAGCGAAGCCCGGGCTCTCGGTCCGGTACTTCGAAGTCGCCGGTCCGCGCACCCAGCTCACGATATGTATCCATAAGCTGTGTGCGCGTCCGTTCGGCCTCCGCGCGCATCGCGGCTTCGGCCCGCTCCACGCGGCTCTCCAGGGCGATGAGCCGCTCCTGCAGCTGCTCGGCGTGCTCCCTGGCAAGATTGCCCTCCGCCCGGGCCAGCTTGGCCTCCGCCTGCGCAGCCTGCGCCTGGACGAGGGCCTCGTTGGTCTCCCTCCTCTTCCCCGCCAATTGGCGCCGGAGGTCACCCTTCTCTCCCTCCAGCGCGGCCACCCTGTCCGCCAGCTTGTGGCACTTGCTGTCGGCGGCCGACTTCTCTCGGACGGCGTCAGCATGTTGTGTCCGAAGTCTCTCGAATTCGGCAGACACAACTGCCGTGAGGGCCCCCGACGCCGTGCGGTTGGCGAAGTCAGCCACCTGCACAACACACATAAGAGCACGTAAAAAAACGAAGTCTGGCTCAGTGGACCTGACTCAGCGACTCCACCACCTCTTTCAGCCGGCGGGACGCAGCGCCCGCCTCATCCCTCACAGCCGCGAGGACCGCCACCTCGCCTCCGGCGATAAGAGCCCCGCCCTTCGCCTTCGGCGGTACGGCAGCCATCGTCGTCACCGCGGCAGGCGCAACTATAGCAAGTTGGCCTTCGTCCGACCCTGCGACGTAACGACGAATAAGTAACAATAATAATAATTATAATAAAAAAAGAGAGAGAGAGAAGAGCCAACAACTTACCACCGAGATAGTCCTCCACACTAATATCGGTGGCGAAGTCGGCGACACGCTTGACCGCCGACGGCAACGCTCGGGCCGCCTTCGCGACCTCCGCCACCCCGCTGGGCGGCGGCACCACCTTCGTCGATTTGGAGCCTCCGGCACCTGCCGTCGCCTCCGGCGCCTTGCTAGATGCAGGGGCGCCCGACTTTGCCGCCAGCGGCGGCTTGCCTCTGCCGGAGGCCGTAGCCTTCGCAGACCCCCGCTGCCTCTTCGGCCTAGCTTCATGAAGCCGGACAGCCGCCTGGCGCTTTTGTGCCGCTCCCTGGCGGTCCTTGTCCATCACTGCCGACACAACAGCAGCAATATTCCGCCCGTAAGGAAAAACTCTCCATTCGTGAACCATGCGAGATGTAAAAAAGTCCTCGCCAGCCGCGCGGGGGATAGGAACATTCCTAGGCCAGCAACCCCGGTAACCCTCAGCATCCGAGCCGAAGACTCCCGGAGCTCGGGCGAAGACATCCTTCCCCCCGGGGCCGCGCACGTTCTCATCAACTCTCTAGCAAAACTATCAGAAACCCCAATTCCTCCCATAGCAGTACCTAATTTTCTCTTTTTGAAGGATGGGGCGGCCGCCGGCGCAGGGTCGTCTCCAGTCTCCACCACTGGCTTCTTCCCATGGCGGTCCGCGTCGTCTTGACCAGGATAGCCGTCATACGGCAATTGATTCAATTCAAAAACCCTGTTCAAACGGTCATTCGACCCGCGGATATCAAAGCTGCGCTGGCCCTCTGTCCTCGGCACATAACGTCCAACGAGCCGCACCGCCCCATCCTCCGCCTCGCGCATAAAGGCGGCCGGGTCGCGGTTTCGCAGATTCAGTGCGAAGGCAGGACTTCGCACCTCCCTTCCACCGTGAAAAGGCATCTGGCGAGGGCATACTTCGCCCAACGCCCAGCCATGCGCCAAGGGCCACACCCCGTACGCGACAAACTCTTCGACCAAATCGCGCCCACTGCTGAGGCCGGCGGCGCACCGAAGGGCCCCTTCGTCCACATCATCCTCTGCCACTTCAAAAGGCGGGTACGCTGGGTAAAAATGAGAACACATCTCGGACACGGGGAGTCCCTCATGGCCTTCGACGGTACCCTCAGCAACGTAAAACCAAAATTCATTCCAGTTGCCCCACTTGTTGCGGGCGCAAGGCACCAGCTCCACCACATGCATCGTGGTCTTGCCGGTCTTCGGCGTGAATGTGCAGGACCCAAACTGAGCGACTTCGTCCCCAATCATCCTCTTCTGCCAGTGCAAACAATAATACTTCGCAAAAACCTCAACCGATGGCTGTCCGCCGTACGAAGTCGTCGCCCAGACATACTTCGACAGAGCCACCACGGCATTCGGTGTCAGCTGATGTATTTGAACGTTGAACCTGCGCAGGACTTCGCCAACAAACCGGTGCGCAGGCAAGCGGAGACCGGCGGCGAAGAACGCCTCGAAAACAACCAACTCACCCTCCGGCTCGGGGACTTCCTCCGTCCCCGGGGCACGAGCGACTCCGCCGCCGAAGTAACCCAACCGCTGCATATCTTGCACGTGGACCGACGACATCCGCGATACGCCAAAATCAACAGAATCGCCGGCGCGCAACTCTTCCGCCATCGAACTACTCAGCGTCTCCTCCGACGAGGCGGCGACCGGCGGCGAGGAATCGGCCGGCGGTGTAGCGGCAGCGGAAGAAGAAGAGGACGGCATCGCTACGTACCGTCGACGGCGGCGGGCGGTCTGCTTCACTCGAGCCAGATCTCCGGCAGACGAGCAGCAAGGCGGCGGGCAGACGAGCAGCAAGGCGGCGGGCGGCTAGGGTTTTCACGGAGCGCAGAAAATGAAGTTCAAAAAGCGCCGGCCCCCGCCCCCCTTTTATAGGCAGGGCGCGGCTCTTCGGGAAACCCGCAATCCAACAGGGCGCGGCGCTTCGGGAAACCCGCAATCCAACAGTACGCCGTCAATCAACGGTCACATCAAAAACCCCCGCGGAACCACTTCGAGTGAGGGCAGCGTCTCCGCCATCTAGCGACGTCTTCGGCACCAGGTGACTTTGTCGAACTGGTCCCTCGGAGGGCAAATGTTGGGGCGAAGGCAAAGACGCCACCTTTCGCTCGAAGCCTTCGCTGACAGCCGCTGCTCTGACAGAGACAAAACAGGCAGGGACACACTTCGCTTGATCGGCACCAGACGAAGACCAGCGACGTAGTCATCCCTCAGCGCGTCCTCGTCCGGCTCAGAGGCCCACGTGCGATCTGGCCCATTGTAACGGGCCCTGCGTGGCCGCCGCGCGTTACGGGCCTAATTTGTAAAGGCATCCCTGTAATTACAGTCTGTAACCCCACTTTATGGGAATATCCTGGGGATAACCTAGGTAGCTGAGGGCACATGCGTCCTTAGCACAAGGCGCTGGGCGCTCAGGTACCTATAAATACCCCTGCACAGTGCCCGTGGGAGGCCAGATTAAGAGAGCTATTGCCTTCTAGCACGTAACCCTGTTGTCACCACTGTTCACCCTTGTTGGCCTCCTTGCGACCGAGAGCAAGTTCCAACAAGGAGAAATCTTTCAAGGTATTAGGAAAGAATTTTATGGACAGCCAGATCGAAGTCCAGAGGCTCGAAGCTTCAAATGCTGAACAGAAAAACGCATTGCATCGCTCGAAGCTGAGCTAGGGCAGATGAGAAAGGAGTATGAACTTGAAATGACAAAGCTAAGGCAATCGTCTGCTGAAGTGGCTGTCAATCTTAGCAGTGCTCAAGTAAAGATCAATGACGTGAAGGTTGAAATAAACCATGTAAGGGGCTTGAATGAAAATTACTTAATCTTATTGGCCAGCTATCACACTCTAGGCAACAGATGCCACAAAGAGATGTTGAAGACCTTCTCTGCTGCCAGAGCTCTTTCCAAAGAAAGGATTTTTTTCATATTTTGACTTAGAAAGTTTAATGCGGTGGGTACTCAGCGAGACTCGTGCATTCAAAGGTGTCCTCTCGGCTCGAGAGGACTATTGTGCTTGGATAGGCGCCCGAAGCACTGCTTTGGTTTTGCTGAAACCGGGTGCAAACACGTGAAAGCCGGCACGAACCCTGACTTCAATGTCTCTGCTGACAATGTCCAAAGGTCAATTGTAGAAGCTTTAGAATGGTCGAAAAAATTGTATCTAAGATTTGGACAAGGGATGGAAAAGAGTTAAGTATTGAGGAATCCATAAAGAACAGAAAAAGGTACATGCTTTGTCACCTCCATCTTTTACCTTCGTGTGTTATGTTCATGCTAACTGCAAAATTTTTATAGGCAAGGCAAGCAGCCAAAAAGGTTGTGGATATTAGAAAAAGCTTCAGAGCAAAAAATCTGAAGGCATTTGACTTTCCACTTTTTCCCTTAATTTCAATAAACTTGTATCGAATAACTGCTTTACTAACCCTTGTTGAACATTTTCCACTTCACAGGTCGTGATTGAGGTAAAACATACCGAAGCTGAAGCTAAGGATGCTGCTACCGAAGCCAAGGGCATTTCTTCCAGAGCTATAGAGTGAAGGATTATGGGGAGGCTACACTAGCGCAAAACAAAAATTTTGACCCCATAAAACCAGGAACTACTGCGGTTATAGATCATGGAATTATCACTAGACACGCAGGGTAGCGGAAGACGTCTCGATGTAGAAGAACGCGTCGAGTAGTGTTGTGCAGACGCCGGCGACCTTCACGTCCTCGCGCAGTTCGTCCTAGTGCTCCAGATGCAGCATTTTCGAGGTATCCACATGTACTGGGTGGAAGCGCCGCGTTACGAACTGCTATGTTCCCGACGGCGGCTAGGCGAGGGGCAGGCGACTGCTCGTTTATTGGTGGCCAATTAGGGTTCTCTTAACTGCGCCCCTGCCCCTCATTATATAGGTGTTCTGGTGGGCTTCTAACTCCGAGGCCCATCAGTAACCCCAAATCCCTGTCTAATTTTGGATCTAATCCATGTTAGGCTTCCATTCCCTTAAGTGTGTGACCCTATAGGTTCACGTACCTATAAATATGGCCCAAGTACTCTTACTTGGCCCAATAATTGACAACAACCTCTAGCAAGACATGTCAACTCCTATGCGCACATGAAGATCATATTAGATGAACCATTGCAGCAACGCGTACATGTTGTTCCCTTTGTCCCACGGCCATACATTTCTTAATCCAATCACTCGAGGGGCTTAGACATATCTCTCTCAAGAAGAGAGGGACAAAGTGACCATGTCTCATAGCATGCTTCCTGACAAACCCAAAACTACATTTATAACTACCCAGTTACAGAGTAGCATTTGATAGTCCCTAAGTAAGTCAATTCACATCTTGAGAACATGCAACAATCTTAGGTCTAAGGATACAGTATACATGTTGCAAGAAGAGAACTATATTACAATATCTCACGTTTGGTCGGTCCAGCCTCATGTCATACATGCGCCCACATTATTAGTTTAACATCTCCATGTCCATGACTTGTGAAATGTAGTCATCAACTAATACATGTGCTAGTCATTGACTCTTACTAGGGACATCATTTAGAATAACCATACATGTAAAGGATCTCACAAACAATTCACATAATTGCTAAAAATACAAGGTGCATTTCATGAATATTCAATTAAGCAATATATATATCATGGATACAAAGAAATATGCTCATCTCTATTATTATCTCTAGGGCATATTTCTAACATACAGAAGGTTGAAGATGATGTGATCTTGAAGATCTGTGAACAGATTTATGACGAAGCAATGCGAAGTGACCCAGGAAATTGATTTGTGTAAAAATGATGTTTTATTGTAATAGTCTGAAGTTTAAAACTCCTTCTGAAGTTTCTTCGGCTGGTTTGTAATATATTTACAGCTTTGGTGTAGCTTGCAGCTTTGGTGTCAGTGGGGAAGCTTCATTGTAGAGGAAATCTTGGGCATTGTACACCACGTGACGAAGATTGTCATGATCACATCCATCATAATCTTGATCCCAAAAGTTGTTATAATTTTCGTGCGCTTCTATATTGCGCATCTCTTCAGTTGGTTCATCAATCTTTCTTTGGAGCTCTGAAAGATGAAACATCTTCTCCCTATGCTCCTTCACTTGTTGGTGGATAGCTTCAATGTTGCTGATTTCCTCATCAAGATTTTCTTCACGAGTGGGCGAACTAATGGCCTTCTTCTGGTTCCTTGCCTCTCTAATGAAAGCTTCATTCCCTTGATTGGGACCGATCGGTGCAAGGATGAAGCTAGTTGTCGTTGCTTTCTTTGGCGGCATAGTGTATGTTGATGTGGTCGTGAAATCACCGGACGTGGGCGCCAATGTTGGTCACTTGTTTTCAATTGCTATATGGAATCAAAAATAAGGCAACACAAAGTTAAGAAGCAGAAACCTTCATCCTTGAGTTGTTATCCCTTTGGAGTGACAACTCAAGGACGAAGGTAATAATCAAATGGAATATACAGCGTACGATGAAATAATATATGGATATTCATCTCATATGTCTTAGCATTTTATTCCTTTTCTCTTCATACAATACAAATTTACAGGCATACCTTCGGCTCCTTGACACAAGATAACACAAAGGTGTTTCGATGGCTAAGCGGTACAAAGTTGTAGCACCTAGCAAAAGGTACTTTATGCAAGGTATTATTCATCTATTTATAGGGGAGACGAACCGACTCTATACAGATTTATAATAATGCCCATCTATTTTTGCATAAGTCATTTACAAATGATACCAGGGCAGTAATGTACTTTTCTTCATTATTGGCTCCACGAGTTCCAGCCTCCGTCAATCAGCCACTTCTTCCTTTTGTATTGTGGGTGAAGTCACCGCCTTCGACCATTATTTTTGTTGCTTGCGTATAGAAGAAGTGCTTTTGTGCGCTGCTTTTTGTCGAAGTTTAGCTTCGTCCGTTAGTGAGGACATTCATGTAATACATTTGTTAACGACGAAGCCAGATGTTAAACAAGTGATCTTCCCTAAAGCTTTTTCTTATGCCCTTAAGACAATCATGTGACATAACTAATCAAAGGGCCTTCGACAATATAGACCCCAACACCAAACACCCTTAAGTCCCCAATTTGATGACCGAAAAGCCCATATCTTTTCTCGGTCTCTGTTAACTTTCTCTCAGACTCTTTTGGCCCATCAGCTGTCCCATTTTGAAACTCTCCTCATTGCTCTGTTCCTTCGCGTTCCTAAACAAAGCAAGCTTGATTTCTTCCACAACTTTTTGACACACCAGCTCAATTCCCCACCCACCATGGATTGGCACGCTCCTCGAAAGATTCTCTCTCTTACCTAGGTCCTTGACCAGCGATGTTTTCACCTTTTAGTTAAGACTAAATCCCATGTCTGCTCCTTTCCCACTTTGGACTGGTTTGGTGGACAGAAAAACAGAAGAGATCCCTCCTTCATAGAATTTTGAATAGCAAGAAAATCCCACCCCATGGATCCCTATAACACCCTAAAATCTATCAATTAAAAGCAACTCAGTTTGAATTATTAGTTTCCAATAGATAGGAAAAATATTTACATTTTAAATAATGAATATGGTGATAGAAATATATTAAACAATTTTTTGATTAAATAAAAATTTATCACGTTTTTGATGCATTCATGCCGAAGAATAAATTTTATTTGATATGAATTTTAAATCCAATTTTTGAATTTAATTGTGTGAGAATGATCTCGTTTTATAAAACAATAATGAATTGTTAAAATATTATTTTTAAAATTATTATGATTTTTGAAATATTTAAAATATAATTATTAATGAATAACCTATTCTAAAATATTAAAAGAAATGAATTTCGAAATTAAGAAAAAAAAAGAAAACTCAACGCACTCACGCACACATAAAAATAACAAAAAAAACCCAACGTCGCTCACTAGGATGACCTGGCCCAGTTACCCTTTCTGAATAAAGACAACGACTGTTATGCAAACAGTCGTCCTGTGCAAGCGTGTAAGCAAACTATCTAATCCATTAGATTATAATCCTACGGTTTAAGTGTTATTGAGCTAGTGGTGAAAGGGTTTAAGTATTAAATGTGACCCACGGTTTGATTACGATCTAATGGATTAGATGATTTACTTGTACGCTTGTACATAAGTACCATACCCTAAAATTTGCTCTCTAAATAAGCGGCGTTCGCCGAGCCTATTACCCTTTGCTCGCTCCCTTCTTCCACTTTGCACGCTCGCCTCTCCCATCTCTAATGCTCTCCTGCCACCGACTGGAGAAGCCCCTGCTGCTCAACGTCACCACAGTTCGCTGTCACTACCCGACGTCCAGCGACCGTGTCGTCGAGATCGCCTGCTCGTACAATTCTCCACGCCAACCGCGAGCTTTCCTCCCATCGCTCACTCTCTAGCACACAACACCACTCCCTACTCGCACCGTTACTCGCCCGTCGTTGTCGTTAGGAAGATCTTCCTCTGCGTCCAGCTCGTCTCGCATCGAAGTTCGCCACCGCCTGGTCTCGCATCGAAGTTCGCCACTGCGATGCCAACGTACTGCACTGCACGTGCCCTCGTCGCGTTGTCACCCGCCACCGTCACCGACACCGTCGGCGGAGCTGCTTTTTCCTGCTCCTACCAAATCGAGGTAGAAGAAGATGCTAAAATTATCAGTACCCCTAGCAAATATGTTTAATAACGTATATAGCGTGTGATAAATTTTCTTGTCATAAATACACATTTACGATCTAAATGGAATAGAAATTATTTTATTATCCCCATAATAATGTGCTAGATAATTTATATTTGTATTAGCAACAATTTACATATTTTCGCAGATTAATTTGAGTTATGGTTGTTTGTATGGATCTATGGATAGTTTTCTAAACAAGAAATTAAAAGAATTATAGATTTTATATTTTTAACCAAAAATAAGAGATAGTTGTTTATAATGATATATGTAAAAAAATGCAAATTTACCAACTAAACCTTCTAATCTATCTTTATTTATGTTTAGGTCTCTATTATAGTTTTTATTATAAAATGTATATTAGGAACTCAAATGGTTTTGTTAGTTTCACACTTATGTGATAAATATTTTTAATTAGTGTTTTCAATAGTTCACGTATGTTCATTTGTATTATGGTTGTTATACAAGAAATATTAAAATGATTTTTCAATAGATATCATGCTTTTATTATTTAATGATGTCTACTATAGTTGTTTAAATATAGTTGTCTCTAAATAAAAATATAAAATAAAAAGTAATATATATGTTTTCTAATAAAAAGAAAAGATAGTTATTTGTTCAATATCTTTTGCGTGAAAAATCACTTAAAGGCCTATAACCTAGCTCTTCACAAATAGGTGTTTAATAATATGATTCACGATCTTTTCACAAAAAATGTTTAAGCTATTTATTAGTTTTTTCATAAAAGTAATGTTTAATAATATGTTTTATAATCTTTTACTCCATAGCCTTAGTTTGTATATAACTTTTCTAAAAAGATTAAATTGGTTCACCTAACAATTATAAATTTATAATTAAGATATTTTAAATATTTTAAGCATAGGTCTTGTTTTTATAAAATATGAATCAAACCTTTTGCAAAAGAGCACTTTTTGTTATAACCTTTGCTTGTAATGTTATTGAAAAACAAATTGAGAGCACCTAGAGGGGGGTGAATAGGTGATCGTGTAAAAATCAAGACTAAACAACACAAACTTGGTTTATAAAATGTTAGTGAAGTCAAAATCAAGGTGCTATGAATAGAGAGAGAATGAGTAGAGACAACTTCTTCACTTAATTGCTCTTCACAAGATGAGTATTAAACTTAGAGAAATTATGAAGTGAATAGAAGTAGAGAGAATCGCACAAGAATAAAGACAAATGACACAACGATTTTTATCTCGTGGTTCGGCCAAGTGGAACACTTGCCTAGTCCACGTTGTGGCATCCAACGGACGAGGTATGCACTCAACCCCTTTCAAGTGATCCAATGATCAACTTGAATACCACGGTTCTTTTTATCTCAAGTATTTCCCTTTGCGAGGAAACTCCACACTTTGGAGTCTCTCACACCTTACACAATAAGATCTCGAATGAGCATGGGAGTAAGGAAGGAATAGCAACACACACAAAAGCGAAAGTCACAGCACTAACACGCACACATGACGAGAATGAGCATACGAAAGCAGCATAGCGGAGTTACAACTCAGAAAAGTGCTCAAATCTCTAACACAGTGAATCAAATGCACGAATGCGAGGTCTCGGCGTCTTAGGATGTTAAAGAGGTGGTTGGTTTTCTGCTCCATGCGCCTAGGGATCCGTTTGATAGCTTAAAGGCAGCTAGGAGTCGTTGGAGCTCCATTTGGAAGGCAATAGTTGTCTTTTGTCCGTGGGCGCACCGGACAGTCTGGTGCACCACCGAACAGTGGACAGTGCGCGATTTCCTTCCTTTTCTGGCGAAGCCGACCATTGCAATGATGGTCCCCTTGGCACACCGGATAGTCCTGTGGCACACCGGACAGTCCGATGCGGTCTGGTGACCGTTGGCGTGGGCCACACATCGCCCACTGATTGCGTTGTCGATCACTGGCGCGAGCGCGCCTGGCTCACCGGACTGTCCGGTGAATTATAACCGCGACTCCTCTAACTTTTCCCGAGAGCAGCGAGTTCGTCGGGCGCACCAGCCTGGGCATCGGACACTGTCCGATGCACATCGGACAGTCCGGTGCACCGCAGGTTGGTGCAAGTCTGACTTGTTTCATCTAAACTTCTTTTGCTCCTTTTGGACTTAAGTTAAATAAGTTCCTGGCACTCAAACAAACATGTTTAGCACATAAAACAATTGACTAAGTGTCTAGAACTTACCTTCATACTTGATTCATCTATATTTGCATTAAATCCTCATCGGAGCTCAATTTGCTTCATATACCTTTGCTCAACATCATGTTAGTTCTCACATAGTGTGTTGTGCATCTAATCACCAAAACAATATAGAAATTGTCCAAGGGCACATTTCTCTTTCACAAATGCTCTTTTCACTATGTTTTCTTTTAACTTTGTGTATAGTGAATGTTGTATGTTATAGAGTGGTGTTTGTTTCTTCTTGTTTGTTTGTGTGATGTTTAGAGATTGATGCAATAATTAAGAATCAAGATCTATCCCATGGAAGAGTCTCAAGTTTTTGTTAAGCAAGGCAAGTGATCTTCTCCCCTGCATATTCTGTTCGAACCTATTCAACAAATGATAACTAAGTTTACATTAATGAATGCATAATTTGATGGGTTACCTATTCAGATACACCCAACCCTATTCCTTGTTAACCTGGGTTATGATCTCATCATGTAGCTATGCTATTTCTACAACTTTAACTTTATGCTGATACTCCTTTGATGACATTAAAATGGTAAGTTTACATTATTATTGCTAATCCAATAATTAAACAAGATCATATTATGTTAATTGAAACATGGAGTGACCACCTAGGAAAACAGTGTAACCACAAGTGCTATCATGGCTCTAGCTTTGATAATTAGCTTAATGGACTTAGTGCTTAGCAACCTTTCCTGAAATGTGGTCAAGAGGGGGGCACGACAGTCGACAGTGGTGATAGCTCACGTTAACATGGGGTTGTATTATTGGCTATGGTACCTCAGCTAGAGGGTCACCACACTAGCCTAGCAACCTTAGCAGGTTGTTTTGTACTAAGTGTATTCTATGAAAGCCTCATAGTGGATCCCTGACCATTCACCTCAGAAGTGAATACGAGACTCGCAAACCCAGGCTAAAGGGGATACACAACTTACGGGTAAAGTTGTACCACCTCTGCAGAGAGTAGAACTAATATATAAGCCGTGCTCACAGTTTAAAGCAGCTTGTACTCTCACATGATAATCGAACTTGAAGATGAAAATAAATCATGTTCTATTTCGCTCAAGTGGTTGAGCTTCATGATGATGATATTTTGGTTCAAGTGGTTATGAGCTTTATGATGCTGATTATTATTTATGCCGATGACTATTATTTATGATGTTGACTATATTACTCATGCTTAATATTGGGATGATATATACTTATACTTAGTAACCATGTGTTGATAATTAAATACTAGCCAACTAAAATGCTAACCGTATTAAACTTTAGCCTTACCTTATTAACTTTGTATGTCCACCCCACTTGATAAGCCCCCAATATAAGTGAGCTCACTGTTGCTTAATTTTGATCAGAAGGTTGCAGATGAAGATTAGGATGGTGAACTCGTTGGATGCTAGTCTAGTGATTCCCTCGGTTATCTTCCTGTGGAAAGATGTCCATGTTCTGTTGTACTTTGATGAATAATAAAGGTTAAGACATTATGTCGATTCGAAGTGTAATATGTTATTATAATCTTTATTTACGCTTTTTATGCATTGTTGTTCTGATATATTACATTGTGACGTTAACATATGTATGAAAATAAATCATAACACATATGATATGCATTCGGTTTTACTCTTAAAACCGGGTGTGACAATCACCTCTATTTTTTTGTCCACCGAATCAGTCTTTAAAGAAAAATTCAACTATTACAAAGAGAAATTAGAACCAAAGGCAGCATGGCCTAAGCATGCTGGAGCTTGATCCATGGTGCGCAGCACATCCAAAGGTTAGGGTCACCGAACAAACAGAACCGACCACCAAACCCCGGTGAAAACCTCCAAACAGCGGCAAAAACTGCGAAAACAGCGGAGAGCGTACCTGAAAGGAGTATCATCTGATTCGCCGTTCTCCAGCGACGCAGATCTACTTTCCCATCGGGAAGGCTGCAGACACGACGGAGAAAGGCACACGATCGGCTGTTGCTCGTCGTCAATATTTACATGCTCGCGCCTTTCCATTCCAGTTCAAGTTCTATTACCACATCCAGGACTTCACCAGGCAAGGAACAAGCCGGGTTAGTTCAGTGCGTGGCAACACATCCCTGAATTTTGGCCTTCACATTTTTGGGTTCTTCGTTGCTTTGCTTCCGTTTAAGAGGAGTATATCATTTTTGCCTTCACTTTTTTTTGTTCTTCGTTGCTTCCTTTCAGAGAAATATATTATATGGGGGGGGGGGGGGGGGGGGGCGTTTGGGAGAGCTTATACAGCTCCACTCCTAGTAAGAATCACTTCTACTCAGGCAAAAAAGCGAATTGCTCCATGGTAGAAGTAGATTGAATTTAGTCTTCATTTTATACTAGAGACTAGGACCAAAAAAATACTTCTCTCCGCTCCCAACCTGCTCCCCATTCTTCAACCCTTAGAAATCACTCGCACATTATTTAACAAACAGTTTTTGCCAAATAGATTCACTTCTACTAGAGAATCATTCAGAATCACTGTATCATAGATGTTAGCAGAAAAAGTAGTGTCGGTATCCAAAATCAGGGGTACCCTCTTCTACAGCATAAAGGCATCGCACCCATGCGACGACTCCTGGCCGCACGGAGGACCATGCCTAACTCCACCAGATGGGCGGGCCAAAGGGCGCCACGTGGTGAGGAAAGGCACCATGCCTCAGTAAAACCGGACCCCCATAGAGGGTCACCGGGTCCCTATATACATACAGGTCCGGAGCCCCCGGGTAGATCCGAACCCCGGCAGGGTTCCGGACCGAGAATGGCCTTGGGGTATGCAGGGTCCGGTGCTGACACGTGTACAGGCCTTGCTCTCCGCTCCCCGCGCACGCGAAGGCCCGTTGCTTGTGGCCCATGACATAAGCCATCGGGCCGAGCCAGACGTAAGGTCGTGTAGCCCCTGCATTTATTAAGGAGAGGACGCGCCGCCTGCCACTGCGCTGACGGGCGACAGGCGACGTGCCCTCTCAGCATTTAATGTGTCCCGTCCCATCCGCTGGCAGGCGGCGTCAAGGTCATCCAGCAGGCGGCGCGCCTGCTGAGTCTGCTAGCGAACAGTGCGCCCGTGCCAAGCAGCGCACTGTGTTATCCCTTCTACAAGAAGCTTCCCCTATACGCCAAAGATACATAGATCTCGGACGACAGGACACAAGAGGATTGCCCCGGCAGCAAATATTTATAGTCCCAAGTGTTATATTCTCTATGTCTCTGGGACCACGTGTCGGGGCTCAGTACCTTTGTGCATGCCCCTTCAGCTATAAAAGGGGAGGCATGCGACGTTACCAGACTCAGACCAAACTCTAGGCAGACACTCTCAAGTTCATACAAGCTCCCAAGCAATGCATCACATAGTGGAGTAGGGTATTACGCTCCGGCGGCCCGAACCACTCTAAACCCTCGCGTGCTCTCGTGTGTTGATCCACCAGTCTCATAGCAAGCAAAACGCTTAGGCCCCTCCTCTCTTTAGGATTTAGGGCGGGTACAATCCGCCACCCGGCCGGGGAGATTTACTCCCCGACATTTGGCACGCCAGGTAGGGGCCAAGCTTCAAGTTTTTGCTTGTTTCCTCGCTCAGCATGATGGTGTGGATCATCGAGCACCGCGCCGAAACTTTGGAGGATTTCGTGATGGAGCAAGAGGTTGCATCCTCTGCGCCACGAGTGCACGACCGCCCCGACTCTGGGACTGCTCCCGTGCACGCCGTGCAGCAGCACACACCAGCGCAGGCATCCCGGACTCCGTCAAGGGTAGCGTCTATGGTGCTATCTGCGGCCAGAGAGTTGCTACGCCACCCCCTAGCTCTACGGCATCACCGGGGCCATGAAGTAGTGGCGCGACGACGTCGACCGGCTGCTCGGCATGGCACATTCTACTTCGACCAGGTCGAGGCCTCGGTCATCCCGGCGCCAACACGAAGCGACGGCGTCTGTGCGCTCGCCCTCCGTAAAGGGTGCACAGACCGACGACCTCCGGGCGGAGCTCAACCATAGGCGTACGGGGGAAGAAGCCCAGGTCTCTTTGGAAAGGGCGCGTGAGCGCCGATAGAACGTTGAGGGTCGCAACCTCGATCGAGATTTCGCTGCGGAGGCACCGCAGACACTAGTGGGCGCCCGGTCCCTAACGGGTGTCCCCTTGACCGGCGTGGGCTGCACCGCCCTCGCTGACCATCTTCGCATGGCGTCATGGCCGCCCAAGTTCCGGTCACACCTGCCGGAAAAATACGATGGGGCAACGAACCCATCGGAGTTCCTGCAAGTATATGTCACCGCCATCACGGCAGCAGGTGGAAACATCGCCGTAATGGCGACATATTTTTCATGTCGCCCTGTCTGTATCTGCCTGGACTTGGCTCATGAACCTCGCCCAGGATCAATCTACTCCTGGGAAGAGCTCTGTGCTTGGTTCGTGGTGAACTTCGCCAGTGCTTATCAACAGCACGGTGTGGAGGCCCACCTCCATGCTGTGAGGCAGGAGCCAGGGGAGACCCTCCAGAAGTTCATCTCCCGCTTCACCAAGTTGCGAGGTACGATACCTCGTATTTCCGATGCCTCCATCATCACGGCCTTCCGACAGGGGGTACGTGATAAGAAAATGTTGGAGAAACTGGCCACACATGATGTGAAGACTGTCCCCACGCTCTTCGCCCTGGCGGACAAGTGTGCCAGAGCTGCTGAAGGTCGGGCATGGCACTCAACCCCACAAACCGGGACCACCAAGACGGGTGGTTCGGGTGCCATCCCCCGGGACGACAGAAAGAAAAAGAAGGGCCACGGCTACGAGAAGTTGCAGTCTACCGCGCTGGTCGTCGCAGCCGCGACCGAAGGCCGGGACGACCGCAACAAAAGCCCAGGGCCACAAAGGGGTAACGGCGGCTCATGCCCTGTACATCCCAACGGTCGCCACAGCGCCGCGGAGTGTCGCGAGATCATTGATCTCGCAAAACGCGTCAGCGAACGCGCCAGCGAGCGACGTGAGTAGTCTTCCAGAGACGGCTCCCCACCTCACCGTCGTCCTGGCAAAGAAAAGGTCGACGACGGTGAGGTGGCTGTGGCTGAACAGGACCTCGGGTATCAGTCACCCGAAGGGGACCTGAAGGACGTCTTCGCAAAAGACTCCCACTCCGACGGCGATGACTAGGCAGACCACCGGCGAGATCCCATGTCCCCCGGCCTACGGAGCTGAAGCCTGCCTTCCTCCGGAAACCCATCTGGATTCCCCACGGGTCCAGCATTCTGACAGGTTCATCCAGGAATGACCACAGCCAAAGGTGGGGCCTCCTTCGTCAAATGTAGATGGGAACCCAGGGTCGGGACCTAATCCTACAAAGGTACCAAACCAAATTAGGGCTCCGTAACACTCCCCCAGCTGGGAAGGACCCTTCATGGTAATGGGAGTACCCCGACCCAAGGGCAACTGTCTAGCTACGACCGAAGGAATGCCTCCCCCAGTGTCGAAGTATCTCTGTAAGTTTTATCTATAGAGCAAGTCTGAGGGGTCGAAGTTTTTCCCTTTTGTAACTAGGTAGTGCATACGGGTACGCCAACCCGGTGGGGTCTACCCCCATAAACCCGGCCTGTTGGCCCGCACCCATGCATGATTAGCTATGAAGGAAAACTACCCTCTCAAGATATGCCTCTATGATAGCAATATCCTACTGCTCCATGGTCTCACCCTGCAGTTTCTGATTGTGTTTTATCTAACCCACCTGCCCAGCTCCCATCCCACCAGGCATAATGACATCTGGATTGAACAGCCAGGGTTGCAGTTTAGGACCTCTATGCGAAAGCAGGGGGACCCGACAGCCTGGGGACCGGCTCTGAGGAACGAGTGCTTGTTCCATGGGGTGGTCCGGAGCCTGTGCGGCCGGTAGCCTGGTTCCGTACCCAGAACCCTGCACACTCCACCACTCCGTGGCGAGCTCCCTAGTACTTAGAGCTATAAGTCCTGTGGGTCCGACAACTTGGGGTCCGGAACTAGAGAAGAGACGCTTGTCTCCTGGGGTGGTCCGGAACCATGTAGCCGCTCAGCCTGGTCCCGTACCGTGGGCCTGCATGTTACACCACTCTGTGACAGGTGTCCTATATCTAGAACCACCATCCAGGAGGTCCGGACACACAACTTGGTTCCCCTAGCCAAAACACTGCAAATCCCGAGCATGTATCAAAGGATGAAAAATGCCAGATGACGGGGTCTACGGGTGTATCACTAACGCTCTTTAGCTAAAGCTGTGTACAGATCCAGGTCTCGGTGAGGCTGCCTCCCGAAGGTCGTTGACAACTCTTTTATACGCGCTGGTGTCCAGCCTCGAGACATCGAGCCTGCACCCCAGGCGGGGGGCCAGGTACCAAGGGAAGTTAACAACAGGATCGGGCAACACACAGATAAGTGTTAAATACTGCTTAATAGGTAATATCTATTACTTTACAAAAACAGGGGAAGGCCTGGGGGTCGGTTCTAAGGAATGGATGTCCGTTCCATAGGGTGGTCCGGAGCCTGTGTGGCCGGTTAGCCTGGTTCCGTACCCAAAACCCTGCACACTCCACCACTCCATGACGGGTGTCCTAGTACTTAAAACTATAGTCTTGTGCGTCCAACGAACTGGAGGTCCAGTTTTGAAGAACAGGCACTTGTCTCCTGGGGGGTCCAGAAGCCATGTAGCCGCTCAGCCTGGTCCCGTGCCGTGAGCCTGCATACTCCACCGCCCTGCGGCAGGTGTCTTAGTACTTGAAGCCACCGTCTAGGGGGTTCGGACGCACAACTTGGTTTCCCAGGCTAAAATCCTGTGTACATATGTTATTACATTTTGCTCTCAAGCAGTTGTTATTACATTTCCTTACAAGCGGGACCCCAGCTCCATTTCTGCAGGAATGGACTGCGCTGCACCAACAAGAGTCGCGCTGGAAGCTGGCTCCGGGCTGCCTCACCAGCGGCGGCGACTACCTCTGCATCGATGAATCACCGGCGATAGCGACCACCTCTACATCAGCAGCGACAACGACCTCCGCTCCGGGTGGTACGCCAGCAGCAGCGACCACCCCAGGGTGAGCGCCGCTGTGAAAGGTCCTCGCCCCCATCCTCCTACAGGGGGCGACAACGAGGCCATTAAAGCCAAAGAGTCAGGGACTCAGCGGCAGGTGGCCCTGATGGTCCCGACAGCGGAGGCAACCACCTCTGCAAGGGGCAGCCTCACCAGCGGCAGCCACCACCTCAGCACCGACGACCACGGCCACCTCCACACAAGAGGTCCTCGCTCCTGTCCTCCCACGGAGTGAGGACAAGACCATCCAAGAATGCCGCCGCCACTCCCGCAGCGTGCGGCGTCTTGGACGGTCCCCCGTACGGTCGGCGGCGCGGGAGAAGCCGTGGGTGTGACGGACCCGCGCACGGTGCGACCGTCCCCCGTGTGGTGGACGGACAGCCACGCCCTGACCAAACGGCAGGAGGCAGCGTCGGAGGCGACGACAGGGCCACCTAGGCCAAGAGCCAGGCACGCGGCAGCTGTCAGCGTCTGCACCTGGCCGGCCCCGCATAGCCGAAGTTCGCCTCCTTCGCGTGGCTGGTGAACCCCTCTCCTCCCCCGAATGCTGGAGGAAGAAGCGGGCCGCTGGCCCACGTGGGAGGCAGAACCCCGGCTCGACGCGCCTTCCGACCCAGTGAGGATGATGAACATCCTTGAAGTTGAGGGCAGGAGGGAAGCCGCAGCCCAGCTTGCTTCTCCCCACCACGAGGCTGGTGGTCATCCTTCTAGGTGACCACCGGCGGGGGACTGCAGTTGGGCTGCATGATTAAAATCCTTGAAGCCAAATGGTGGTGGAAGGATGCCAACTCCCATGGGGTTGCACCCCTCCAACAGCAGCGGAAAGAAGACAAGATCGGCGACACCACCACGAGTGCACGCTCTTCGATGGTGAAGTCGCCGGAAGAGACGGCCTTGACGCAGATCCCTCCAGAGAACACCGGCGCACCCCATCTGGAGGCCCAGAAGGCGAAAGGGCGCGGTGGTCGCAAGAGGAACGAGGCATGACTACTGCCCGGGAGATCGACCCCTTTTTAAAGGCAGATCTCCCTGCTCGCGCCCCTGAAGCGTCACGGGTGAAGTCTCCCCCGGCGTGCACCAAGGATCCCACCTTATGACACAGGGGCCAGGCCCCACATGTCATGCAAACTAACCCTAAGAGGGAGCGTGCGACTGCCCTGCGGTTACGCGCCCCTTCATTTTCGGGGCAACCAGCGGTCAGGAAGGTGGACTGCCGTGCAAGGGGCATGCAACCGCCCCACGATTAGGCGCCCCTTCATCTTCACCGTATCCAGCGGTCAAAGAGGCGAACCGCCGCGTAAGAAGCGTACAACCGTCTCGTGACTGTGTGCTCTCTCAGCTCCGCCACAACTGGTGGTCCAATTCAGGGGCCTAGGCCCACACGTCATGTAATCGGCGCGCCGGTTACTGTGTGCAAAGAAGCCGCACCGCCGCCTGCGTCAATGCCTTGTCTTCTCGGGACTGTCACGGATTCTGAAAAGGTAAATTTTTCAGAACCGGTGCAGCGACTCGAGGCAGCCCCGCGCATGGCCCAACAGTGCCGTTAAGTACGACGGTCACGGGTCAGTCAGCCGTGGGAATAGGCACGGCAGTTGGCATGGCCATAGGCGGGCCGGCAGTAATTGCAGCAACACACGCGCGGAAGCAGCGGTACAACCGCCAATCAGACTCCGGTCCCACCTGCAGGCTCGCATCCTCCCCTGAGGCGGGACCGGGGGCCACTATCGGTACCCTAAATCAGGGGTACCCTCTCCTACAGCATAAAGGCATCGCACCCATGCGACGACTCCTGGCCGCGTGGAGGACCGCGCCTAACTCCACTGGATGGGCGGGCCAAAGGGCGCCACGTGGCGAGGAAAGGCACCATGCCTCAGTAAGACCGGACCCCCACAGAGGGTCACCGGGCCCCTATATACATACAGGTCCGGAGTCCCCGGGTAGGTCCGAACCCCGGCAGGGTTCCGGACCGAGAAGGACCTTGGGGTATGCAGGGGTCCGGTGCTGACACGTGTACAGGCCTTGCTCTCCGCTCCCCGTGCAGGCGAAGGCCCGTTGCTTGTGGCCCATGACATAAGCCATCGGGCCAAGCCTGACGTAAGGTCGTGTAGCCCCTGCATTTATTAAGGAGAGGACGCGCCGCCTGCCACTGCGCTGACATGCGACGGGCGACGTGCCCTCTCAGCATTTAATGTGTCCCGTCCCATCCGCTGGCAGGTGGCGTCAAGGTCATCCAGCAGGCGGCGCGTCTGCTGAGTCTGCTGGCGAACAGTGCGCCCGTGCCAAGCAGCGCACTGTGTTATCTCTTCTACAAGAAGCCTACCCTATACGCCAAAGATACACAAATCTCGGACGACAGGACACAAGAGGATTGCCCCGGCAGCAAATATTTATAGTTCCAAGTGTTATATTCTCTATGTCTCTGGGCCCACGTGTCGTACCTTTGTGCATGCCCCCCTTCAGCTATAAAAGGGGAGGCATGCGACGTTACCAGACTCAGACCCAACTCTAGGCAGACACTCTCAAGTTTATACAAGCTCCCAAGCAATATATCACACAGTGGAGTAGGGTATTACGCTCCGGCGGCCCGAACCACTCTAAACCCTCGCGTGCTCTCGTATGTTGATCCACCAGTCTCGTAGCAAGCAAAACGTTTAGGCCCCTCCTCTCTTTAGGATTTAGGGCGGGTGCAATCCGCCACCCGGCCGGGGAGATTTCCTCCCCGACAAGTAGGAAAACAAAGTATCAACTAATAAATCACAGAGCATGACACACAGATTTACGTGAAAAATTCTTCAATATGAAGGAAAAACCATGGGCATCAGCCAGACGAAATCTTCACTATATGGAGTGTTTATAGAACGCCGTCTATACACGACTCCGTATAAGAGGAGTAAATAATGATGACGTACAACAAACTCTAATTACGGTTGCCAACACAGTCTGTATATGCAGAATTTGGATCACAAACTCAACAGACGAATCAGCTCTCGAAGCTAGAGAATTATGGAACCGACGGAGTCCATGGTTTAAACTACGGTGTTTCGTTTCCATCTCGAGCATATCAAAGCAAGGAATCCAAGGAAAACATATTTGATGCAGTTTTAGTTAGCATATTAGTTCGGACGTCCTCTTTGTGTCTATTTTATTCCATATGTTTGTTAATTTAGGAACTAAAACTAACTAAAATGAAGAAATTAAAAATTAGATTTTAGAAACCAAACACTCTTTAATCATGTATTTAACAATTTAGGAACTAAAATAGATATTCAGTCGCTGAAACCGAACAGGGCATTGCATAATTGGTCTGGCCCCTCACTGATACCGACAGAGGAGCCAGTTGCGTGATTCTCGTGTGACAGAGAAGCAATGCCCCTGGTGCTCGACAGATCGAGCAGACGACATTTCCTTCGGCGGTACGCATGAACACAATCATTGGTTAGTGTCGTCAGAGACAGTTTTAGGGTGAGATAAAAAGAGACTCCTTTTTGTTTATGTTTGTTGTGCTAAGTGGTGATACGATTTGCAGAAACTAACCGACCCTGATGTTTTGTCTGTTAAAGATGACTCGTCATATTGTGCAACCGTTAGTTGTACTTAATGCTATCAAAGTATCAAACTGCAGCAGTCGGCAACAATTAATAACACTAAGAGCCCTGCTGCTTCTCTGTTGGATCAGAGGAATGGCTGTGTCCTAGCCTAAGAGATTCGGTTCACGTACACCATATACTGAAACTGAGTCATTCCACCTCGTCTCGTACGATTTGGGGCTCTGTGTCGAGATCCTCAGTAATATAATATAATATATATATATATATATATATATATATATATATATATATATATATATATATATATATATATATATATATATATATATATATAGGGTGATGGTAATGGGAGCCCTGGGCTTCATATAGGTGCGCGGAGCTCCAGCCAGACGAGCCAAGCCTGGTCGAACCGAATTGACCGATCCAGGCGGCCCGCATTAATGCACTGCAGTTATGCAATTATAATAGTTAGTACAAATAAGCGTAAACGGACGTGGCCACTTGTTCGAACGTGGGCCGGTGACGTGTAACCCGTAAATTGGGGAAGCGTATTTAAACAGACAGTTACGACAACGTAAATCTTTGTATAAAATTGCATAAATGGCTGTTACTCCCACGATGAGCGCCCCCACGATCAGCGCGCCCACGATCCTAAAATTCAGCGGATAATGGATATGCGCCGTGAATTTCTCGTCCACGATATTGGATATACGCATGGTACATGGAAAATATTCATAAGCTTCCAAAAAAAGTGGACAGTACGCATCATTTGATAGGGCGCGGCTGGGTGAAGGGCGTAATTGCTCTGGAAGATGGCGGCGCCATGGGGTAACGAGTCAATAAGTGAGTATACGATGCCGACGTCTGTTCATCGACCAAATCAATGCTTGGATATCGTAACAATGGTGCAGGAAGAACAACAAGGAGGGAACCAGTTTACCTCAGAAGCAAGTACGCATACACAATCAGCTACTGTTGTAGATGCAATTACTCCACCAGCAGCTTTGAGGGCCCCGGGGGTTGATGATCAGACCATATTTGAGGCATCGAGGATGACAGTAAATCAAGGAGGACAGCACCTTAATACTATGCGTAATATTGGTGATCATGAACAGGACACACCAGTGATTCTGCAGAGACATGTAAGTAATATTGAACTGCTTTGAATTTTCAGTATTGTATGTTAAATTGTATACAGTAGAATGTAGCTAGAGCTGGTATGACATTCAGTGGTTATATTGTGCATACAAAGTAAAACTATGGTCAGAAAATTGTTATATTGTACATACGATATAAAAGTATGTAGGGTACCATACATGATACAAGCTATATTTTATATTTTTGCACAGGAAGTTACAATTGATCCGAGGTTGGTACCTAAAGTTGGTATGACATTCAGTGGGGTGGATGAAGTATATAAATTTTATAGTAGGTATGCATATGAAGTTGGATTTCCATTGAAAAAGTATAGGGAACGGAAAAATTGTAAGTGGTTGAATTGCTCGATGGAAGGCAAGAGTGCAATAAGGGGAATATCAAACCCAAAGGTACGTAGTACCAGTTCGAAGCGGACACAATGCAAGGCCGGTATGAAACTTAAAAAAATTTATGATGATGCAAAAGAGACAGTTATATCAGTGTGTATTGATCTGTTGCACTTGGATCATAATCATGAATTTTTTAAGAAGGATACCGAAAAGAATCAATTACAATGCAACAAGACGCATGATCCTGAATACATGGAGTTCATAAGTTCAATGCAAGAGAGTCGAATCCCGCAACATTGTATTATGGATTATGTATCAGAAATGCACGGTGGTCCTGAGAGTGTGCCTGTAACAGCACAGGACATGTATAACCTGTAAGTTTATAATATGTTTCGATTGATATTCATAATTGATATTTGCTAATTGTTGTTTTCGCCTAATGCTAAATTTTGACAATAATTTCAGGAAAAAGGCAAAGTAACGAGAAAGAAATGCAAATGATGTGGCAAAGCTACTATCCTTTTTTGGATCCTGCAAAAAGGATAATCCACAATTTTTCTCTGACTTCCAATTGGATAAAGAAGGAAAGATTTTGAGCATATTTTGGTCACATGCAAGTCAGCAAGGGGATTACATGGATTTTGGTGATGCGGTTACATTTGACACAACACATAAGACTAATCTGTATGAAAAACCACTAGGTATGTTTGTTGGTTCAAATCACCACCTCCATTGCACTATATTTGCTTTCGCATTGTTGGGGGATGAAACTGTTGATACATTTGAATGGGTATTCAACGCCTTCAAAACATGCATGGGAACCGAAGGGCCACGAGTGATGCTGACAGGTACGACTGATAATAATGAATTTAATGTATATACATAAAATATGGCTTAAATTTGATATTATTTTCTTTATATAACATGGAATAAGATTCGTACAATTTTGTCATATATGTTTGTAGATCAAGATCCTGCAATGCCAGTAGCCCTCGAGAGGGTTTTCCCACACACAATACATCGTTTATGTCTATGGCATGTGCAAAATAGGTATATGCCTTTTCTAAACGAGTTGTATGCAAGATTTGAGGAAATGGACTTTAAGACACAGTTTCAATCTATAATACATCATCCTTTGACTGAGTTGGAGTTTGAGACTGCATGGTCAATGCTACTTGAAGATTTTCATCTGCACGATAACATTACTCTCGATAAGCTGTATGGAATACGTAAGGATTGGGTGCCTGCTTTTTTCAAAAATCATTATTGTGGTCTAATGTTGTCTACACAGCGTAGCGAAAGCATGAACAGGCTTGTCAAAAGTGCACATGTCGATGCAAATACTCCGCTTCATCAATTCGCCAAGCAAATGATGAAGCTTCTACACAATAGAAAGATGAAAGAGTCAAAGGAAGCAGTGGGAAGCATGGTGAGGATAAATTGTTATGTCGTATATTGATACCTTAATATAAGTGTAAACTAATTTGCATTATATATGCCACAGGGTCAAAAGGAAACGAACACGCTATACATGTTTGAGATAAGGGTTGCAAGAGCATACACAAGGGCTGTGATGAATAAATTCCAGGAATCTTTGAAATATGCAACCACATTCAAGATAATGCACGACGAAGAAGGGGGTGCAAATGATTGGGTAGTGCAACATACAACTAGATCGAATAAAATTGTGTGGGGACAACACCAATTCAAAGTGACAGCTGATGAAGATGCAGGAAAGTATACTTGTGAATGCAAACATTGGGAACATACAGGTATGTAGTACTAAATAGTAAATATATACATTGAAAACATATATACAAAATCTTATGATCGTTATTGTTTTATAGGGCTATTCTGTGTACATGTACTACGCGCGTTTATGCATCTTCAGATTGACCGGATACCGAAGGAATATATTTTACAAAGATACACCTACTCTGCAAGGCAAGATGTTCTGTTTTCAAGAGATGATCGGAATTTGAAGGGGAAGGATGGAGAAACAAAGTCATATAGACAGAAGATGTTGCTAAAAAAGGCAATGAAAGTAGTGCATCATGCTAGTTTATCCAAAGCAGGAAATGATAGAGCCCTAACAGTAATGGATGAGCTTCTCGAGGTACTTTCGCGTTTGGAGACAGATATAGAAGTTGAGGAGACTTGTGGAACTAGTGGAGGAGATGGTACACAGGTATGTAATGTTTTAATATGTATTTTGTAACATATTATTAATCATATTATATTGATGAGGTGTGAAACAATAAAATCTCAGGACGATGATGAAGACAATAGAGACAACGAAAAGGATGGTGAATTTGATGAAAGGAATAACAAGGTTTTGATCATATTGTTGTGAATGTTTATTTGTAAATGATGTATATTGAGCTTTCAACCAAATTTTCAAGAAATTCAAGACGTATCTAATATACTTGAACAGGGTGTGGCCAATGTTCAAATACCTATACCAATACATCCATTAGAAGAGGTAATATCTTTAACAACTATATTGATTTGCAGTTATACATATACATGATTTATAAGTTTGAGTTATTGGGTTATGATTGAGCTTAAAAAATGTGTTGTCAGTTACAGGTTAATTTGCAGGATCACGCAATTATGAATGTTAGTGGTGTCAATGAACAAAATGATCATGCCAGAAAGGTAATAATGGTATAATACTGTATGTTGGACTGCATAATATTATATGCTGAGAAATATTTACTTTTGAATTGCAGAAATTGGATTTTGCAGTCGATGGGATAAGCTTGGCAAGACCAAATAACTCAAAACCCAAAGGAAGAACAATAAAGGGGAGTGAAGAAAAGGTTATTAAATTGGGAGCAAAAGGTACAAAGAAAATGACCAGGAAATGTCAGAAGTGTGGAATTGCTGATGGTCACAACAGTAGGACATGTTTGTCAATAGAGGAAAATAGACTAAGGTTGGCAAGCCTTGCTCGACGTAAGAGAGGACGACCTCCAGGATCTAGGAACAAGGGTGGCAGTAAAGCTCCTGATTGGAATGAGACAACAACATCAAAAAAGCACGCAATTGATTTCGATAGTAGTGAGTCAGACAGTGATTAGTCTGTTGTATGAGATACGATTAATTTGTTTTTTTACAATAAACCTTGCATGATTGACAAATGATTTATATAGAGGTGGATATTGAAATCTAATAAATATAGCGTATATTGCTTAATAATGTTGCATAATTGGAAGTACAAAACATCGTAGATAACTTGTATGATGATCGTATAATTTGTAAACTATATGACCAGTAATTAGTCTGTTGATAACGACAGCAGTTAGTCAGGCAGCGAGTAGTCTGTTGTATCTGATACGAATAATCTAAGATATACGGTTGTTGAAATCTAATAAATAGAGCGTATATTGCTTACTAATGTTGCATAATTTGAAGTAGGAAACATCGTATATAACCTGTATGATACTCGTATATGAACTGATGGTAATATTAAGGAATGAGGTATTCATATAACATCTTCATAACATATAAAAAGATCATATTTAAAGCCCACAGAAGTGAAAACATCTGATGTTCACATATTCGCAGCATAACCATAAGTATCCAGCCACCTAGAGTTCACAGAAAGAACCTGTGTAACACCCCTAAGACAAGGTAGCATGACAATTGTTCTAAAACATCACATATAAGGAAGCTTCCTAACATTGTTAACTCACAATAATGGCCAAAATACCACAGGACGGTACATTGCCCACACCATTGCTTAGTTCTGACACATAGTTAAATAATTGCGCGCAAACATAAATCTCTGGATATCTAATGGAAGTGGCGGTGCCTTGTTCATGCGATGGAATGTGAGTTGATGAAGGGCATGAGCACGTAGGTCTCGGGAATTGTCCTGCAATAAAAGCATAGCATGCATTAGACACGTATATAGCTAACATGTACAAATGATGGCAACCGGATTATAGAAACAGTTAGCACAGTCACTTACTGGTTGATTGAAAGAAGTTATGACACCTGCATTGTGATCATAAAACTTCATGTAACTCATTACAAAAAATCCACAGTCATTTGACCCTGTCCTCATTGTTGGGCAATTAGATGGCATATCCATTGGAAAATTACCAAACTTAGGAAAGTCTGCATTGGGGCAAACATGTTGTAACGCTTTGCTCAGCCTACTCATTATAACCCTAGCCCATGGGAATTTCCTTCCACCTAAATAAATTGGATCATAATGGTAGTCCTTCCATTCGGTGCCACCAAGTTGTATACCATACGGATTCGAATCTAAAATGTGTATAGACCGATGGTGTAGATTGATCGCATACAATGTCCAATGTCCCCTGCTAAGCATAGGTACCAATATCTGTTGATGAGAAAAGTAAATATAGGTTACATGTTGCTGTTACAATGTCATGATAATTAAAATGTACAGTTAATGTGCTGATGAAACTGGGAACAAAATGTTAATGAGACTTACCGACTTGCATTTATCCAGATTTACCAAAGGAGGCAATGTGTTGTGCAAGCAATTCTGTAACACATTTTGATCAAACGGCTGAGGATTCTTGATGTGACG
The DNA here is from genome assembly GCF_902167145.1 of Zea mays. Classification (NCBI taxonomy): domain Eukaryota; kingdom Viridiplantae; phylum Streptophyta; class Magnoliopsida; order Poales; family Poaceae; genus Zea; species Zea mays. The sequence goes on from NC_050099.1 coordinate 212,241,000, forward strand.
TTCCTGCTCTTCAAAATTTAACAGAGCCTATAAAACAAAAAATAGAGTGTGTAAGTATATTATGTGTATAGTTACAATAACTGTGAAGAAGAACCTACCCCAACATTGACATCAAGTATTAATCTGTTAGATGTCATAGTTCGACGATGATTTTTGGAATCATCACGAACACACTCAATGAAACACTGCATGAAGACATTCTCAAGACATTTGCCCTCCGCGAAAGATTCATAAATATCCATACAGTTTGCACTGTATTCACCGTAATCTATGACAACCCTGTATGATGAACAAAGTTATATATTCATATTGCATAAATGAACCAAACTTATATATACGTTATTCGTAATTTGGGTAACATGTACCTCCTTTGGTCAATGTCCTTGGAACAAATTAAATCCCACAGAGAACGAACGCACTCTTGCTCTGTAAGGGGTGGATCAGATCCAGAGTTTGTTGTCCCTTTCAGTGTATCATCCTGAAATGCAACATGGTTGTAAGTGGTTGAACATTAACAAATCAGTTTAATGTCATAAAATGCATTATGTAATATGTATGTTATCATACTGACATGAGGAGTTGGGGTCTGGTCAAAAACTGGCCCACTGTCATTGTGTTCCATTTCCTCTGTTGCCATTTCACCTCTCTACACAAAGGTATATAATTAGTATAAATGTGTAGTATGTATAGTAAAATGGAATTATAACATGAGACATGAACTGCTAACAAACATTTTTTTCCGGTGTCACGTCAAATTTCGGCAAGCGGGTGCAAGCTGATGTGGTTTGAGGTGTGATATTTGTGTTCCTCAAAATGATGTTTCGAACATCAAAACAGAAATCCTGTTGACAAAAAAGTGTGGTTCGTATACTGCTAAAAAGTAGTATGCATACAATGTACGTATGATGAGTAAAAATAGTATTGGAGTTGGACAAATTACCTGTTGATCTGTAACCACATCCGATTCGTCGGGACACGTCTCAAGCACTCTACGGATATGCTGTTGTCTTTCATGAATTTCTTCAAACTGGGTACCACCCAGCTGGGTCTCGAGCTGCGAAGCTTGGGATGGCATATCGGGTGTGGGCTGGGTGGCATCAACAGTGTGTCCTTGTACATAATTATATTGAAAATAATATATGTCAAAACTTGCATTATATATCAAATGTTACTGTGTATACTTGACAAAAACATAAGTTGTTAACTGTACATATAACAAAAACCATATGCACATGTCGAAAGATAAAATGTTCTGAATAAGGGATACCTGTTGAATCAGCCGAATTCCCCGATTGCTGTGGCTCATCAGTCTCGTTTTCTAAATTATCAGACTCGGCACGTACTACCTCGTCTATCAATTCTATAAACTTGTCTGCTATGTCGTATTGCTTCTCAATAATTTTGTCAATGCTGTCTTTTATGGCTATGCATGACTTGTCAACCTCCAAGTCATATGCAGCAAGAACATCTGTGAATTTAGATCGATGACGATGTGGGAGATCGTTGATCTTACTTGACATCATCTCTTTGATAGATGGAAGTTTGATGTTAAAAGTTGGTCGAGGCATGGGGGCAGGGCGCGGTGCATCAAAAATATTGGTCCTGCACTCCGGCTGGTTGTTCAGCAAAAATTAATAAGAATCCATGTCCACCTTCCTATTCTATTTGTTCCATAAATATTCATAAACAATGTATATAATACATCATAAACTTGCCTCGGATTGGCGATCGATCTTAGGTCCAACTGCATAGCATGTCTCGGTCGAGCTTCGGAACTAGAAATAAAATTGAAGTGACTGTGAGTAACCAACTGTGTAAATGTCAATAACCAACTGTGAAAATATGAATAACTTACTTCACAATGTCCGAAAGGTTCAGCCCCCTGGCGTACCTTCCTCTTGTCAGCTTTGGTCAAAGCTTTTATGTTATTCTTATCAAAGAATTTAATGTGAGGTGTGCCAGTCTTATTTTGGGGGGCAGCGGCTGTATGCAGGTGATCCAAGTAATACAACTACATAAAAAGAATTACAATGTTCAATAGCTATGTATGTAAACGTAACCAACATCGTAAAACATGTTACATAACTACCCACAGTGAGCAACCAAAAATGAAATAAATGTGCATACGGAAAAACACTATACTTACAAGGACAACAATGGAGCATCCATATATAGTCGTGGAGACATTTGTGGTGATTCGGTTGTGCCACTTCTTCGCGGCTTCACATAGATCATTAAAAATCAACTGGCACCAGTCGATCTCATGGAAACGGTGCATTTCTTCTGTGAGAAGCACCTCATGATATGTTATGCCCCAGCTAGCAGTTGGAAACAGCAGACGGTTGAATAAAATGAGGAAGAAACATCTGATTGAAAGGTCATCATCCTCGCCTTTCCTTAAACGATCCTGTAGAAATGTCACATTGAACTCATCTTTGGCCACACCAAGTTCTGCCCTCAAGTTGCTTGCTGCAACTGCTTCGTCAATACCCAATGGTTTACCACCGCCATGATTTGGCACACCAAGGATAAGATGAACAATGTCCTTTGTGATCTTTAGTTCCTTTCCTGGACCAGGACGAATTGTCATATCCTTGGGGTCTAGCTTGTCCATCAACCATTGAAGGTGTGATCTACTGCACAGCGCATCTACTGTCATATCAAGAATGGTAGAGAAACCTTTACGTCTTATAGTCTCACGTTGTCTTTCATTCAAAATGTTAATGCTTGCAATGACATCTTGAGGGTTGCACCTCACATTAAGCCTCTGTTAAACAATATAAAACATGAAATAATTTTGTTATTATAAAAAAAATAATCAGAACCTTACAAATATGAAATTGTTTGTTGGGTATGAATAACATTAACCTGTCGGGGTAGCTCCTCATGTTTAATCCTCTTTGTCACAACTTTTCTTAACACTCTTGTGTGGCTTTCAGAAACATTACGCTTCTTCAGAGCTGGCATGAAGTCATCTTCATCAGAATCAATCTGAACTGTTTCATTGGTCAAATTTTGACTGTCAACATTTGGAGGATTTCCAACTTCTGGACATGGATTAGGCTGTTCTGCAGAGGGAATGTCAACACTGAAACACTCCTGGCTTGACTGAATTGTTATACGCTTGGGGTTATTTGGAGGACGGTCCACGTGCTTCATTTTTTAAAATTAAAAGCTGTGTTGGGGCGAAAGCAAAGACGCCACCCTTCGCTCGAGGCCTTCGCTGACAACCGCTGGTCAGACAGAGACAGAACAGGCAGGGACACCCTTCGCTCGATTCGGCACCAGACGAAGACCGGCGACGAAGTCATCCCGCAGCGCGGCCTCGTTCAGCTCTGAGGCCCACGTGTGATCTGGCCCATTGTAACGGGCCCTGCGTGGCCGCCTTTGTGTTACGGGCCTAATATGTAAAGGCATGCTTGTAATTACAGCTTGTAACCCTGCTTTATGGGAATATTCTGGGGATAAACTAGGTGTCTGAGGGCACATGCGTCCTTAACACAAGGCGTCGGGCACTCAGATACCTATAAATACCCCCGCACAGTGCCCGTGAGAGGCTAGATTAACAGAGCTATTGCCCCCGAGCACGCAACCCTGTTGTCACCACTGTTCACTCTTGTTGGCTTCTTTGCTGCTGAGAGCAAGTTCCAACATTTGGCGCCCACCGTTCGTGCTACGACCAAACCACCCGTGATGGCACCCAAGAGAGCTAACCCGAAGGCTGACGAGGCTGCGAAGGCAGCACTGCTTGCCGCAAGGAAGGGCAAGGCCCTCGCCCTCACCCAATCCACCCACCAAGAGCCCACCGAAGACAATATTCCCCGCACCTGCGAGGACGACACCTTCCGCACCTGCGGGCCCGAAGGACAATTGCAGCCGCCCCCAGGCTTCGCCCCACTGGAGGGCGCGGATCTCACCGAGGACGGCGAGGTCCTCGGCGTCTCAACAGAAGAATAGTTACAGCTGCGCGCCGTGCGCCTCAAGAACCGCAATCTCCAGAGGCAGAAAGAGATACTGGAGGCCAAGTGCCAGCGTGTGTCCGCACTAGCCAAGGTGCGGCAAATGATACGCGATGAGGAGCAGAAGGCCCAAGACCTCGAGCGCGAGATCACGCTGATGCAGCGCGAAGGCCACCTCGGTCTACATCAAGAGCCACCCCTCCAGCAGCGCGCGCAACCGGAAGACACGCGCGAAGGCCACCTCGGCCTGCAGCATGGCCCACCCCTGCAACACCGGGCGCAGCCGGAGAACCCGTGTTTCCCCCAGCATGACTACGCTTTCCAGCACGACGCGCCATTCCAAGGGGTCAACTACCTCGACGAGCGAAGTCCCCTGGCGCCACACCTGCAAGTGACGCCTTGGCCAGCTAACTTCCGAGCAGGGGCATATCCCAAGTACAACGGAAGCACCGACCCGGCGCAATACATAATGAGTTATCAAGTCGCCGTTGCATCCGCCGGAGGGGACGACGCCACAATGGCGAAGTCTTTCATCATTGCCCTAGAGGGCCCAGCACTCACCTGGTTCACCAGATTGCCTCCGCTGTCCATTGATTCGTGGAGAAGTCTCAGGGACAAGTTCCTTCTCAACTTCCAAGGGTACCGTCCAGACACCGACGCTTTGGCCGAGCTCTCGCTTTGCAAACAGCTGGAAAATGAGACTCTGCGGGAGTATTACCGTAAATTCTTAACACTCAAGTCACAGCTGCCCTCCGTCGATGATCAGATCGCTATCCACTACGCCATCAGTGGCCTTCGGGCCGGCGTCCTCTACAGCCACTGTATCAGAGATCCACCCAAGAACCTCCAGGAGCTATATCAGCTCTTTGAAAAATATGCCAAATCCGAAGAGCTCCACCAGCGCAAGGTTGAGTCACAGCGGAAGCCCAAAGATGCCCCGCAGTCCAGCCGCACGTGGACGAGGACTCCGCAACCAGACTCCGGTCGAGATGGCCGCAGTCAACAGCAAGTGCACAACATCGCCAACCAGCAGCCTGCTGCTGACCCCCCTCGTCGCCAGGAATATCCCCCCAGGGCCGCGGAAACGGAACTCGTGGCAGGGGCCGAGGGCGCGCGCAGCCGCCGCGCCGGTTCTACTGCCTTTTCCACGGCGAAGACTGCGCCCACCAAACCAAAGACTGCCCAGAAACGAAAGCCACCAGGGACAGAATGGCGCGGGCGCAGCCAGCCGACAATCCCAGAATTGTCGCGCATAATTACCAGCCACCCCCTCCACCATATATCCACGCTCCCGCTCCGCATCCACCGCACCACGCCTACCAACACCATCAGGAAGTACAAATCGTACCTCCTCCGCCCCCACCACCACACCAGCAACACCAAAACATCCCCCATGCCCCAAAGCAGGAGGACTTCGCCGATCAACCATATCGCGGAGTCATTCACATGATAACAGGGGGGTCCAGCACCGATTTCGACACCAAGCGGCAGAAGCGGGACCACTACCGCAGCATCAACCATGTCGCCGTCACCGGCCCAGTCGTGCAAACAAAGTGGTCCCACATACCGCTAACCTTAGACGCACGAGACGTCGACCTGCGCAGTGCCCCCCACATCGACGCTATGGTCATCAATTGCAGCGTGGCAGGCTAGGACTTACACAAAGTCCTAGTCGACAACGGCAGTCAGGCTGACATCATCTTCCTCCACGCCTTCGACCGCATTGGTATAAGCCACAGCCTGCTCAAGCCTTCGGACAACCCGTTGTATGGTTTCGGCGGCAAGGGCACCTTTCCCGTTGGCAAAATAGAGTTGCCCCTCTCCTTCGGTGTAGCACCCAATGCCCGAAGTGAGCAAGTAACCTTCGACATTGTCGACATGGTATATCCATACAACGCCATCATGGGTCGGGGCTCCATCAATAAGTTCGAAGCTGCCATCCACGGGCTGTACCTATGTATGAAGATACCAGGTCCGCTAGGCGCCATTGCAATCTACGGCAACCAGCAGACGGCGCGCAACATAGAGCGGGACTTCGTGCCTGGTCAGAGGAACGTACACTGTCTCACGACCCAGCGCGAGGTCCCCGCGCCCGCCAGCCCAACCGATAAGCAGCACGACAAGGCACAGTTGCAGAGCCAAGACGGGACCAGGACTGTCCCCCTCGATCAGGCCACGCCCAAGCAGACAGTCACTATCAGCGAAGACCTCACCTCACTCGAAGAAGAGAAACTTCTCTGCTGCCTGGCCAAGAATAAAGATGTCTTCGCCTGGTCTGCCCTCGACCTGGTCGGAGTCAGCCGATCCATAATTGAGCACAGCTTGGGAATTGACCCTTCGGTGCGACCAAAAAAGCAGAGGCTTCGCAAAATGTCCGACGAAAAGACAGAGGCCGCCAAGGCGGAGGTGCACCGCCTCCTAGAGGCTAAATTCATTGAGCTAGTGGCTTACCCCACGTGGCTCTCCAATGTTGTAATGGTGCAGAAAAAAAGCGGGAAATGGCGAATGTGCATAGACTTCACCAGTCTCAATAAGGCCTGCCCAAAGGACAATTTCCCGTTGCCACGGATCGACAAAATCGTCGATAGCGCGGCCGGCTGCGAGGTCATGTCTCTCCTCGACTGCTTCTCCGGCTATCACCAGATATACATGAAGGAGGAAGACAAGGCTAGCACCAGTTTTATAACACCCTTCGGCACTTATTGCTTCATCAGAATGCCGGAGGGTCTCAAGAATGCCGGGTCCACCTTCTCCAGACTCACCAAAACAGTACTCGAGGGCCAGGTCGGCAGAAATATATTTACATATGTGGACGACATCGTCGTCGCCAGCAAGAATAAGGAGGACCATCTCGTCGACCTGGCCGAGACATTCGCGAACATGCGAGATGCACGGCTCCGCCTAAACCCGGAAAAGTGCGTCTTCGGTGTTCGCCAAGGCAAGATATTGGGCTACCTGGTGTCACACCGCGGCATCGAGGCCAACCCAACCAAGATCCAGGCCATCGTCGACATGTCGCCTCCGCAGTCCGCCAGGGACGTCCAGCGTCTGACATGCAGATTGGCCGCTCTCAACAGATTCATCTCCAGGTCCGCCGAGCGAAGTCTCCCCTTCCTCAAAACACTCCGCGGTGCAAAAGACTTCGCTTGGGGACCGGAGCAAGCAGCGACCTTCGCCTCACTAAAACAGTACCTGTCGGAGCTGGCCACCCTCACAAGCCCCGACTCCTCGCTCCCCCTATTGCTCTATGTCGCGGCTTCGCCGCACGCGGTCAGCGCGGCACTAGTGCAGGAGCAGACAGTCGAGGGCGCAGTCAGACAGTGCCCTGTTTACTATGTCTCCGAGGTCCTGACACCGTCCAAATGCAACATGACAGAGCTGGAGAAGATCGCCGACGCAGTTGTTATGTCCTCGCGCAAACTGCGCCATTACTTTGAAGCATTCAAGGTCCGAGTCACCTCCGACAGGGGGCTCGGCGAACTATTCAGAAACCCGGAGGCATCGGTGAGGATTGCCAAGTGGGCAGCCGAACTCTCCGGCTACCACATCAGCTTCGAGCCCAGGACAGCCATCAAGTCGCAAGTCCTGGCAGACTTCGTCGTCGACTGGACTGGGCCAGTAACACAGCCGGACCCGTCCACAGAGAAGGTCTGGACCATCCATTGCGACGGCGCATGGTGCCATGCGGGGGCAGGCGTCGCGGCAGTCGTCACCTCACCAGCCGGAGTCAAACACAGATATGCAGCACGCCTCAACTTCGCTCTAGAGTCCGACAGATGCACAAACAATATAGCAGAGTATGAAGCGGTTATCCTCGGCCTCCGCAAGCTAAGGGCCCTCGGAGTCACCACATGTATCATCAAGACAGACTCCAAGATAGTTGCCGGCCAGGTCGAGAAAGACTATGCAGCAAAAGACCCCGCGCTCTTGCAATACCTCGCGGCTATCCGAAGCCTCGAGAGACAGTTCAAGGGATTCACCTTACAGCATGTGGATAGGGCCAAGAACGAGGAGGCCGATGCATTAGCCAAGGCCGCCGCCAGGGGCGAGCCCTTGCCCTCCGACGTGTTCTTTCACACCATCGGCACGCCAGCCGTCCGGAGCCCCGAAGGGCTCCAAATAACTAATGATAGCGAGGGCCACCGCATAGCCAACCTAATCATGACCGAAGACTGGCGGGCACCAATAACCCTGTTCCTACAGGGGTACTATCATCCAACCGACGTCAGTGAGGCAAAGCGCCTCAGACATCGAAGCCGGGACTTCGCACTGATTGAGGGCCAATTATACAAGAAAGGGGTCAGTCAGCCAATGCTTAAATGCGTCACCGAAACCGAAGGCATGCAGATCCTACGCGAAGTCCACAGTGGCACGTGCGGCTCGCACGCAGGGCCAAGGGCCCTGGCTGCCAAGGTGATCCGACAAGGGTTTTACTGGCCTGCAATGATCTGCGCCGCAAATCGAGTCACAAGGTCCTGCGAAGCCTGCCAGAAGTTCTCTCCTCGGTCAGGCAACCCCTCGCAATATACAAAGCTGATCGCCCATACATGGCCTCTCCAGCGCTGGGGCCTGGACATTGTCGGGCCCCTGCCCACCGCTCAGGGGAACCTTAAGTTCGCCTTCGTAGCCGTCGAATACTTCACCAAATGGATTGAAGCGAGGGCTGTTTCCACAATCACATCAAAGACTGCCCAAAAATTCTTCTGGCAGAACATTGTTTGCCGCTTCGGAGTACCGTCCGAGCTAACAGTTGACAACGGCAAGCAGTTCGACAGCCAAGATTTCAAGGATTTTTGCTTCTCCATTGGCACCAAGCTTGCCTTTGCTTCAGTCTATCATCCGCAGTCCAACGGGGTCGTGGAGCGTGCCAATGGGAAAATCTTCACAGCTGTCAAGAAGATGCTCCTCGACGAAAAAAAAGGCAAATGGACCGATTTACTACCGGAGGCAGTCTGGGCGCTAAACACAACTGAGTGCAGGGCGATCGGGTTCACTCCTTTCCGCCTTCTATACGGATCGGAGGCAATGACCCCGCAAGAAATAAAGCATGGGTCCCCGCGTACAGTTCCGTCAGCCGTCCCCGACGTGGACGAGCCAACTTCAAAAGATCTCATTGACGGAGACCGGGTCTTCGCCCTACAGGCCCTAAACAAATACCAAGCCCAGACCAAAGCATGGCGCGACCACGCAGTCATCCCGAGGGAGTTCAGCGAGGGGGACCTCGTACTCGTCCGAACAGCTCGGACGGAGTCCAAGGGCAAGTTGGAGCCCAAGTGGGAGGGACCCTTCATAGTCAAGACAAAAGCTTCCCCCAGCGCTTACAGGCTCACAACGCCAAATGGCGAGGACCTGGAGCACTCCTAGAACATCAACAACCTCCGCAAATTTTTTGTTTGACCTATTTAGGGCTGATTTCGCCCTTGTAATTCGCCGCAAACAATCTTGTACCGGCCCACACTCTTTTCCTCCCGGGGGGTGAGGTTTTTAACGAGGCGGAGCCATGTAATATATGTGAGAAAAATCCCCCGCAAAAACATGTGTCGAAAAAAGACCGCGACAACGGTCTTCGGCATTCGACCAATTCGAAGTCACCGCGAGGCTAAGCGCTAGCCACCCTCGCGTGCGACAAGTCCGCGCAGAAGTCGCCTAAGAGTGCAGCCGGACTAAGCACAACAAGTGCGAAAAAATCCGATGTCTATCGCGAAGACTATCCGCGCAGAAGTCGCCTAAGGGTGCAGCCGGACTAAGCACAACAAGTGCGAAAAAATCCGATGTCTATCGCGAAGACTATCTGCGCAGAAGTCGCCTAAGGGTGCAGCCGGACTAAGCACAACAAGTGCGAAAAAATCCGATGTCTATCGCGAAGACTATCCGCGCAGAAGTCACCTAAGGGTGCAGCCGGACTAAGCACAACAAGTGCGAAAAAATCCGATGTCTATCGCGAAGACTATCCTCGCAGAAGTCGCCTAAGGGTGCAGCCGGACTAAGCACAACAAGTGCGAAAAAAATCCGATGTCTATCGCGAAGACTATCCGCGCAGAAGTCGCCTAAGGGTGCAGCCGGACTAAGCACAACAAGTGCGAAAAAATCCGATGTCTATCGCGAAGACTATCCGCGCAGAAGTCGCCTAAGGGTGCAGCCGGACTAAGCACAACAAGTGCGAAAAAATCCGATGTCTATCGCGAAGACTATCCGCGCAGAAGTCCCCCAAGGGTGCAGCCGGACTAGCACAACAAGTGCGAAAAAATCCGATGTCTATCGCGAAGACTATCCGCGCAGAAGTCGCCTAAGGGTGCAGCCGGACTAAGCACAACAAGTGCGAAAAAATCCGATGTCTATCGCGAAGACTATCCGCGCAGAAGTCGCCTAAGGGTGCAGCCGGACTAAGCACAACAAGTGCGAAAAAAATCCGATGTCTATCGCGAAGACTATCCGCGCAGAAGTCGCCTAAGGGTGCAGCCGGACTAAGCACAACAAGTGCGAAAAAATCCGATGTCTATCGCGAAGACTATCCGCGCAGAAGTCGCCTAAGGGTGCAGCCGGACTAAGCACAACAAGTGCGAAAAAATCCGATGTCTATCGCGAAGACTATCCGCGCAGAAGTCGCCTAAGGGTGCAGCCGGACTAAGCACAACAAGTGCGAAAAAATCCGATGTCTATCGCGAAGACTATCCGCGCAGAAGTCGCCCAAGGGTGCAGCCGGACTAGCACAACAAGTGCGAAAAAAACCTGAAGTCTATCGCAAAGAACCCGCGCAGAAGCCGCCTAAGGGCGCAGCCGAACCAGTACAACAAAAGCAGAAACGACAGCATCAAACCACCCGCGCTAAGACCGACTATAATCACACCAGCACAGCATAGCCAACCATACCAGACAAAGTACACAACGCCCTCGCAGGCACAGGCACGCGAGGGCACACAACTTCATCTTACAAGTCTTTACACATATACAAGCGAGGGCGCCACACTCTACATCGGCTCAACCTTAGGAATAATTCCCATCTCCCTATAATTAAATAACATTATTCTAAGCTCCTCACCCGCAAAAAGACTTCGCAGTTCCCCCTCCCCTGTGCCCGCGGCGGCCGGCAAAGACAACAGCTCCTGCCGACCAGCACTACTCACGCGAAGCCGAGCCCTTTCCTCCGCACTAACCCTACGCTTTGCAACCGCCCTTCGTCGTCGGCGCCCGGTGCAAGGACCTGGCACGTCTGGCGCGCCCGCGGCGTGTGGCGAAGCCTCCGCCGCAGCTACGTCCAAGGCCGCAAAATAATCCAAGTCCTCCTCCGACGACTCCTCAGTCCACTCAACCGAGCTCCCAGAGTCAGTAAAATCAAAAAACTCAGATATAGACCCACCATATTCATTCCCACCTTCCGCGGTCGAAGCCGCCAAAAACTCAGTAGTAGCGGTTGCGTGCGCAGGCCCAAAATCTTGAACCTGCGCAGCAACCAAAATTCAGCACAACATCCAAAAATTCCCCAACCCTAAACACCTACTACGCCACCTGCGAAGGCCCTGACGCTGCGGGAGCCTCCGCCGTTGGCTCCGCCGGTGGCTCCGCCGCTGCCTCCGCCGTTGTTTCCGCCGCCACCGCCGCGGGATCTTCAGCACTCGGCACAGCAGCTGCGGGTGCATCAGGGGCGCCTTCGGCCACCTTCGGGGGCAGGTCTTCGCTGGCCACAGCGGATGTGGGGGCAGCCGTCGCGATCGCTGCGGTCTCCGGGGTTGGCTCCAGGGCGACCCCAGTCACAGCCTCCGCGAGGGTCGGCTCCGGGTCTGGCAGCGCGCTGTTCAGAGCCCCGAAGTCGTCCACCCGCTCGCCGCGCTCCGCCTAGGACAAGACACATAGATTCAGCAAACACACGCACAGCCCGCATACAGCAAACGCCAAACAAACAACAACGTTACCTGAGCCCTCGCAGTCTCGGCCCGCTCCCTGACCACCTCACGACCGTACAGACCCCACATCCGGTCATAAAGGGCCCCGGTGGATTCCTTCACTACGGGGTCTTCGACCTTATAGATATCTCGCTCAAATTCTTCATCCGCCTGGTCGAAGGCCTCGAAGTGCCGGCACCCTTCGCGGGAGAGCGTGTTCATCGCCCCCTCGCAGGTGACCAGGGAGGCATACGACATCAAACCCCCCGCGACGGCTGGAAGTTCCAGCAGCTCCTCCTGCACCCACTGCAGACAGCGAAGCCCGGGCTCTCGGTCCGGCACCTCGAAGTCACCGGTCCGCGCACCCAGCTCACGATATGTATCCATAAGCTGCGTGCGCGTCCGTTCGGCCTCCGCATGCATCACGGCCTCGGCCTCCTTCGCGCGGCTCTCCAAGGCGGTGAGCCGCTCTTGCAGATGTTCGGCGAGCTCCTTAGCAAGATTGCCCTCCGCCCGCGCCAGCTTGGCCTCCGCCTGCGCAGCCTGCCCCTTGGCGACGGCCTCGTTGGCTTCCCTCCTCTCCGCCGCCAGTTGGCGCCGGAGGTCAGCCTTCTCCCTCTCCAGGGCGGCCACCCTGTCCGTCAGCTTACGGCACTTGCTGTCGGAGGCCGACTTCTCACGGACAGCGTCAGCATGTTGTGTCCGAAGTCTCTCGACTTCGGCAGACACAGCTGCCGTGAGGGCCCCCGACGCAGTACGGCTGGCGAAGTCAGCCACCTGCAGAGCCGCGACGCAGTACGTAAGGCCGTTGCCCCAAAAGAGGTGGGGGAGAGAGTATAACTCAGCGGACCTGACTCAGCGCCTCCGTCGCCTGACTCAGCGCCTCCGTCACTCCCTTCAGCCGGCGGGTCGCTGCGCCCGCCTTGTCCCTGACCACCGCGAGGGCCGACACCTCGCCTCTGGCGTCAAGGGCCTCGCCCCTCGCCTTCGGCACTATGGCCGCCGTCGCGATCTCCGCGCCAGGCGCAGCCATAGCAAGCTGGCCCTCGTCCGACCCTGCAACGCATCTTCGAATTAAAATAATAATAATAATAATAATAATAGGCCAACGACTTACCACCAAGATAGTCGTCTACAGTAATATCGGTGCCGAAGTCGGCAACGCGCTTGCCCGACAACGGCAACGCTCGGGCCGCCTTCGAAGCCTCCGCCACTCCGCTGGCCGGCGGCACCACCTTCGTTGACTTGGAGCCTCCGGCGCCCGTCGTTGCCTCCGGCGCCTTGCTAGGTGCAGAGACGCCCGCCTTCGCCGCCAGCGGCGGCTTGCCTCCGCCGGAGGCCGCAGCCTTCGCAGCCCCCCGCTGCCTCTTCGGCCTAGCTTCATGCAGCCTGACAGCCGCCTGGCGTTTTTGCGCCGCACCTTGGCGATCCTTGTCCATCACTGCCCACACAACAGCACCGATATTCCGCCCGTAAGGAAAAACTCTCCACTGACGAACCATACGAGATGTAAAACAGTCCTCGCCAGCCGCGCAGGGGATAGGAACATTCCTAGGCCAGCAACCCCCGGTAACCCTCAGCATCCGAGCCGAAGACTCCCGGAGCTCGGGCGAAGACATCCTTTCCCCCGGGGCCGCACACGTCCTCATTAACTCTCTAGCAAAACTATCAGACACCCCAAGTCCTCCCATCGCAGTACCTAATTTTCCCTTTTTTGAGGAAGGGGCGGCCGCCAGCGCAGGGTCGCCTCCAGTCTCCACCGCCGGTTTCTTTCCACGGCGGTCCGCTTCGTCTTGACCAGGATAGCCGTCGTACGGCAATTGATTTAATTCGAAGACCCTGTTCAAACGGTCATTTGACCCGCGGATATCAAAGTTGCGCTGGCCTTCCGTCCTCGGCACGTATCGCCCCACGAGCCGCACCGCCCCGTCCTCCGCATCGCGCACAAACGCGGCCGGGTCGCGGTTTCGCAGATTCAGTGCGAAGGCAGGGCTTCGCACCACCCTTCCTCCGTGAAAAGGCATCTGGCGAGGGCACACTTCGCCCAGCGCCCAGCCGTGCGCCAAGGGCCACACCCCGTACGCCACGAACTCTTCAACTAAATCACGCCCACTGCTCTGACCGGCGGCGCACCGAAGGGCCCCTTCGTCTTTATCTTCCTCTGCCACTTCAAAGGACGGATACGCAGAGTAATAATGAGAGCACATCTCAGACACAGGGAGTCCTTCATGGCCTTCGACAGTAGCCTCAGCAACGTAAAACCAAAATTCATTCCAATTGCCCCACTTGTTGCGGGCGCACGGAACCAACTCCACTACTTGCATTGTGGTCTTGCCGGTCTTCGGCGTGAATGTGCATGACCCGAACTGGGCGACTTCGTCCCCAATCATCCTCTTCTGCCAATGCAAACAATAATACTTCGCAAAAACTTCAACCGACGGCTGTCCGCCGTACGAAGTCGTCGCCCAGACATACTTCGCCAGTGCCACCACGGCATTCGGTGTCAACTGATGTATTTGAACGTTGAATCTACGCAGGACTTCGCCAACAAACCGGTGCGCAGGCAAGCGGAGACCGGCGGCGAAGAACGCCTCGAAAACGACCAATTCACCCTCTGGCTCGGGGACTTCCTCCGTCCCCGGAGCACGAGCAACTCCGCCGCCAAAGTAGCCCAATCGCTGCATATCTTCAACGCGGGCTGACGTCATCCGTGACACACCAAAATCAACAGAGTCGCCGGCGCGCAACTCCTCCACCATCAAGCTACTCAACGTCTCCTCAGACGAGGCGGCGGCCGGTGGCGTAGTAGCAGCGGAAGAAGAGGAAGACGGCATTGCTACGTACCGTCGGCGGCGGCGGGCGGTCTGCTTCACTCGAGCCAGAACTCCGGCGAGCAAGAGGACAGCGGAAGAAGAGGAGCAACAAGACGGCGGGCGGCTAGGGTTTTCACGGAGCGCGGAAGGCAAAGTTCAAACAGCGCCAACCCCCGCCCCCTTTTATAGGCAGGGCGCGGCTCTTCGGGAAACCCGCAATCCGACAGGGCGCGACGCTTCGGGAAACCCGCAATCCAACAGTACGCCGTCCATCAACGGTCACATCAAAAACCCCCGCGGAACCACTTCGAGCGAGGGCAGCGTCTCCGCCATCTAGCGACGTCTTCGGCACCAGGTGACTTTGTCGAACTGGTCCCTCGGAGGGCAAATGTTGGGGCGAAGGCAAAGACGCCACCCTTCGCTCGAGGCCTTCGCTGACAACCGCTGGTCAGACAGAGACAGAACAGGCAGGGACACCCTTCGCTCGATTCAGCACCAGACGAAGACCGGCGACGAAGTTATCCCGCAGCGCGGCCTCGTTCAGCTCTGAGGCCCACGTGTGATCTGGCCCATTGTAACGGGCCCTGCGTGGCCGCCTTTGTGTTACGGGCCTAATCTGTAAAGGCATGCTTGTAATTACAGCTTGTAACCCTGCTTTATGGGAATATTCTGGGGATAAACTAGGTGTCTGAGGGCACATGCGTCCTTAACACAAGGTGCCGGGCACTCAGATACCTATAAATACCCCCGCACAGTGCCCGTGAGAGGCTAGATTAACAGAGCTATTGCCCTCGAGCACGCAACCCTGTTGTCACCACTGTTCACTCTCGTTGGCTTCTTTGCTGCTGAGAGCAAGTTCCAACAAGCTGCATACATAATACACAATATTGTAAAAATTAAACTGTTATATATGCATATGTATTTATGGTGTGGTATGATTGAATCAATGAACCTAGTTGTTTTAAATACCAAGCTTAAAACATCTGAATATATTGTTCTCTATTTACATTTGCATACATATACTGAACTGTTCAATCATTAGGAAAAACTAAATATGTTTCAATAAAAACAGCCCTTGCTGTAACCAATAATGTGTTAGTTGTAATGCTCTGAAATACATAAATGTATGCACTAAATAGATATGAAATTTTATATAAAAATATACTCTACGAAAAACAACTAGTTGACTGCTCATTTACTAAACACAGTTGCATACATATTCGGACATGATATACTATCATAACAAAACTGAATATGTTACATAAAGTTGCATACAGTTGCATACATGAAACACAGTTGCATATATGATATGTCCTGTTCTACAGTCATAAAAATCTGAATATGTTTGAGCAAAACAAAACTTGTTATAAACAAGCTGTATTGTCTGTGACCTAGTGTAATAAATAATGTCTGTTTTGTAATAATAAAAAAACTGGATATGATTCGATAAAACATATACTGAACTGTTCAATAATAAGTGAATAACAGACCTTGCTGTAACCAATAATGTATTAGCTGTAATCATCTGAAATACATAAATGTATGCACTAAACATATATGAAATTTTATATAAAACATATACTCTATGAAAAACAACTAGTTGACTGCTCATTTACTAAACACAGTTGCATACATATTCTGACCTGATATACAATCATAAAAAACTGAATATGTTGCATAAAGATGCATACAGTTGCATACATGAAACACAGTAGCATATATGTTCTGTCCTGTTCTACATTCATAAAAATCTGAATATGTTGCATACCATTGCATACAGTTGCAAACATAAAACACAATTTGCATACAAACTGATATGTTTGAGAAAAACAAAACTTGCTATAAACAATCTGTATTAACTGTGAACTAGTGTAATAAATAATGTCTGTTTTAAAATAATAAAAAACTGGATATGATTCAATAAAACAATACATGCTGTCAACAGAAATGTATTAACTATAAAAATAATGGAATAAATAAGTGTATGTAGTCACAAAAACAACTAGATGACCACTCAATTACCAATTGAACATAATCTGTGAAAAAAACTTTAACTGATGTGCATAAACATGTAACCTAATGTGCATAAACAACTATGTAAATGTGCGTAACCAACTGTGTAAGTGTGTGTAACCAACTGTGTAAATGTGCGTAAATGTAATAAATCAACTGCATAAATATTTTCCACCCTAGCCGTGATCCACACAATAAAAACTGAACAAAAAACAACTCGTTTGTTGACGGTCGAAGTCGATCCAATGAAATGCGCGCGAGCTAGGGTTGGGAAGAACACACCGAAATTGGTTGGGGAAGGACTACCAATTGGAGCGGTACCCGTTGACGGCGGTGAATGTGGAAGATGGCGGAGAACGTGGAAGCAGTCGGGTCGGCGGAGAGCGAAGAAGCAGACGCGTCGGCGGAGAAAGTAGGGTTTTCTCCGGTCTCCTGACGCAGCGGCGGGAATATTGGAGCGAGGATTGGGGACACCGAGGACGAGCCGCTCAAATGCCGTTTGCGACTGGATCGACAGCGAGCGGCGAGGGGCTGGAAGAGTCGTCGGAGAGGGGAGCGGAGTCTCCGGGGATGGAAGAGTCGGCGGAGATTCCCGGAGTCGTGGCGGGGTTGGGGTTTTGCGGTTATGGAAACTGAGCCGGGAGCAAAGGAGCTAATCACGGGAGCACGTCAGTATTTATATGGAAACTGAAAGGTCGGTCGGCTGTGAATGCACGTGCGTTCATATTTGGCTGGGGCTTCCTCTAGCTAAATAGAGCCCAGGGCTCTAAATACATATAGTATATATATATATATTGCCTGCATCATGTGGGTGTGCATTTGAAGACAACTTGGACCTGCCAAAACTAGCTTAGACCATGGAGGTCAAACAATCATTTCATCTCGCGGCGACAGTGGGAGAGTCATCAAGGTCAGACCAGAGGCGGCTTACAGGGCTGCAAGCCTGTTTTTATTATGAGGGAATAGTGTTGTTAACAGCAACTGTAATCAGAGGCAGATCCACGGGGCAAAGTGGGCTATGGCCCTCCCTCGATTTTGTACATCCTTTTATGCCTAATGATTATTTAGTATTAAGTGTATAAAAATCAAAGTTTTAGATAGTATAAAGTCTTATTCTAAATCTCTAAAACTATTAGCTAGTTGCTAAAATTAGCCGAGAGGTTTAGAATGGATCAACTAATTGTTAGTTATACCCCTCAAATAAGTATTAGTTGTTAGATGCTCCAACCCAGCTAAAACCAGTTAACAGTTAGCTCTAGAGGTTTAGAACATGGCCTAAAACAACCATGTTATGAGCCTGCTCGTCGGATCCTCTCGGTCCAGTCCTTGCATCTACCAGTCTAACCCTAATCTTCCCGACACCATCTAAACCAGTCTGCTCGCTGCCCAGTTTCCGTCGTTGACCCATTCCCGATGCGATGACACCCGACTTCGCCCCTTCTTGATGCTTCCATCCCTTGTCCTGTTTTTATCGTGATGTCGATCCGCTCGACAAGCTAGATCTCGCTCGTCGCAACGATATGACTTGTCCCCTGCGGTCGACAGGCTCGGCGAACTAGAAAACCATGGCTCCCATGTGGTCTTTTTGCCCCCCCCCATGAATTTTCGTCCTGCGTCCGCCACTGACTATAATTGAGGATTACCGCCAGTAAATGTGCAAAACACAAAAGACAAAGAAGATGACATGGTTAAAAATGCGCAACCCAAATCCACAAGCGCACAGGCACCAGCAATCAACAGAGATGGCTCAACAGCGACCTCAAGCATTGCATTAACGGAGACGAACTCGTTGCTCGATGTTAGGTGGTTTGCCGAGTGTTAAAACACAGGTACTCGATACATATATATACTTTGCTGACTGTCACACTCGGCAAACAACCTGTTTTTATCGAGAGCCAAACACTCGGCATAAAAATACACTCGGCAAACGATTTTTGCCTAGTGTTCAGGACACTCGGCATAGTGCCCGTCAGCTGCCAACGGTAGCAGAGGACTGTTAACTATGCCGAGTATTCAATGAAGACACTCAGTAAAGACAGGTCTTTTGTCGAGTGGCACAAACAGACACTCGGCAAAAAAATGCTTTTGTTGAGCGTCTTTTCTTAACACTAGGCAAAGTTTATTTATTTTTTTCTTTTTTGCCGAAAACTTTTTCTATTGTGTTTCTACAGTCTCTAACCTACATGTTTAATTTTGGCACATTTATTTGCTATACGTATTAAATTTAGATCATTTGATTGAATTTCTTCGGATAATTCAAATTTGAACTGAAAGTCATGCGAAACTTTGAAAACAATAAATGCAAAATTGATATTCATATTATTGAGCATAAGTTACAATGTAATTCAGGAACAGGCCAGGAATTTTGAACACCATGTTAACAAAACATGATCACGAACTTGCGATCTAGTCGTTTTTAAATTGTATAAAACACAAACAAATCCAGAAAATCATGAAACTTGTCGAGTGTCATGATATCATATGTAGAGAACATGATAAAATTTGATAATGTTTTGTGAACACTTCCCTGGGATTGTTGAGTACAACGGAGTGGCGAACCAGACCTTTTTCTTCGACCACTATGTCTCCCCCTCCCTAGATGTGGTAGATCGAGAGGGCAGGATATTCAACAAAAAGGCAGAGCGGGTAAAGCAATAGTTGTTGGTAAGTTTTCCTCACACTATATTGTTTATATGTCACATTTGTTGCACATTTTTGAAATAATGTATAGATACATCATGTTTGTATTCGGAATTTTTCTTCATATGCGAGGTTGGATATGAGGAAAGGGCGGATGTGGTGGCTACCACGTGCTGTAAGGAGCTCATCGTCGACATGCACTACAAGACGCGTATCCAGACCATCATAACTTTCCAGCCTTCGTGCTTGAAGAGAAGGTGAGCAAAAATGATGCTAGAGCCATGTCGTTGACTTAGGACCCATACTTGCACGTAAATACAAAATGTTAATATCGATATTAAATATGTTCAATTTTATCTTCTGATATGTCGTGTACTTGATTTCTATAGAAACATCCTAGCGAATCTACATGCTGTTCTAAAGGGAGAAGGAAGCGGACCCGTTTGAAGGCTTACCAGGGAGGGAATGTCGTCTGTAGTTCACGGCTCGCGATGCGGCGCGGATCGACGGCCAAATTCAGATTCTGGTGAGGAATTGCGGCGACGACGCGCCCCCACAACGCGGAGCGATGCCACGACCAGACTCCACTTGCACAGGTGATGCTCTACTCTTTTCCACTGGGACTTGGACGACGGTGGCGTCGATTCGCAGGTACGGCAGGAACCCCTCCCTTCTCTCACTGGCTCCGCTCTCACGGATAATGGTGGCGTCGGCGTAATTCGTCTCGCCCGGGACGGCAGCGGTGCCCAGAGGTTTTATAAGCCACGCGAAGGTCGGTCGTGGGGGGATTGGGTCCTATTGCGCCCGCCCGGGTGCGTGACATTCGTGGGGGTTGTTACCGCCATGGGCGGCCTCGGCGTGGAGGACTGACAGGGTGGGTCCCAGGTGGAAGTGGTCGGTTTGGTGTGTAGGGCGAGGGGCACGGCGACTGCACGGTGGGGTCGCGGGGTCAGGGACTAGCGAGGTGGGCTGCGCGGGGGAGATGTGCTGACGCACGGGCCCGAGAGCCAGTGAGATGGTGAGAAGTGAGCGTGAGAGTGCGGCCGCCCGGTTGGGCCCACATGTCGGCACGAACTCCCCCAGACTGGGCCGCACAGCGTGGATAGGTGGATGGGCTCGAATGGCGTGGGTAGGCCCGTGTAGAGTTCTTATTCTTTTCTTTTCCTTTTTCCCCTCTATCCAAATCCAACTTCCTTTCAAATTTTAAATTCAAATCTTGTGACAGATGTCTTCATATTATATTGGGTAGTTAAGGTACTAACTTTGAGCATATAATTCTATATATTTTATGTAAGTTTTATACTCTTTATCTCTTTCTTTTCTCACTTTCTAGTTTCAAATCCAAACTTCAATTTAGGGTTTAATCCAAATCTCCAATCATTATTATATTATTGTTATTATTTAATGCACAAACATACAAACTCCAACATGATGCATGTTTATATTTTTATTAGTTATTTGTTGACTTACATAAGGTGTTTTCATGTTGTAATGAGTGGAATGCAAAACAATTAAGGAACATCTCTCCTTTCTTAGGTTTTACAATTTGGGTATTACAGGGGCGGCCATGGCAGGCGTCGAGGCCGGATGGGATGCGCAGCACCGGAGGCGGCAGGAAACGACGACGGTGTCGAGGCGGAGCCGGCGTGGTGGTCGGTGGCGCTGGCGTCGGGGCGGAGGGCCGGAAATGGCATCGAGCGGCAGAGTCGGGGGCGGCCATGGCCGCCAACGAGGCCCAATGGGCTATGCAGCACTGGAGACAGCGGGAAACGATGACAGCGGCGCGGGTTAAAGAATGGAGCGAGTGGTCGTGAGGAATGAGAAAAGGAAAACGATGGGGCTCTTACACGTCCACTAATTTTCGGCGGCTAAACATCGGACGCCATTTTTACTAATTTTCGGTGGAATTTAAACGCGGTCGCCGTTGTTTAGTAATTTTCGGCGGATGGAGGATAGAAAAAGGGGCACAACCGAGAACCAGTGAAGTTTTTTTTTTGCCGAGTGATGTAGTCTTGACACTCAATAAAGAAGCTCCCTTTGTCGAGTGCCTCCCAGCGTACTCGACAAAGGGACTGGCAAAGAGGCCCACTGATGCTTCCTTTTGCCGAGTGTCAGGTAGACAGGCACTCGGCAAAGAAGCTCCATTTGCCGAGTGCCAGCTTGTGGCTCTCTGCACAGAGGCTATTGTGGGGGTCCACTTGAGCTTTCTTTGCCGAGTGTCAGGCCAGTAGACACTCGGCAAAGTCTTCGTCACCGACACAACGACTTTTCTTTCCCGAGCGTCTGACATAATGCACTCTATAAAGAGCTCGCTATCGATGTATAGTTCACCGAAATCTCTTTGTTGAGTGTTTTTCAGGCTTTGACGAGTGCTTGCGGCACTCAACAAAGCAGTTTGTTTTGATAGTGTGTATATATAAACGGACATTTAGCTATGAACCAGAAATAAAGGTGCAGGAGACATTTATTCTCGATTGATTGGTGGCTAAAATAGAGGTTAAAGGGTGACATTTATTCTGTGAGCCAGCAATGACCACTTAAGATGTGTTTAGTTGGATGTATAAGGATGCATGGAAGGGGACGGCCATAGTTTTTATAGTGTTTGGATGAGAGTCACGTGGGGCGAGGTAAACACCGGAGTAATTTTTGGTGGCGGCATAATCCAAAAAATCGAGGAGACGATGTACGTCGCCCCCGCCTTATCCTACTTTGACCTTAAACCAAACACATTATTATAGCCATTGAAATCCCGATTGATGCTCATAATAGTAGCCCTAAGGAGATGCTTGAATGCACTAGAGATAATAGTTAGTGGCTAAAATTAACTAGAGACATCCAAACACCATAGCTAATAGTTCAGCTATTAGCTATTTTAGTAAATTAGCTACTAGTTAGCTAACTATTTGTTTGCTAGCTAATTCTATTAGTATATTTTTAGCTAGATCTAGTGTATTCAAACACCCTAAGTCCAGCACTAGTTGGGACTATAGCCCAAAACCGGATCCTACACACTAATCTGCTTTTTCCTTCCTTTTCCGTTTGAATATATTTGTTCTTTTCCATATGAAAGCAGGACACAGCAATGGCAATCCCACCACACAGGACTTATTTCTCTGACAGTGACAAAGGATCTACCGCGAGCAATTCAAGTTTCACTTCACGAGCGACCGACATGCATGACGACGGTCACTTGGATTCTACGCAAGAGCCCAAGCAGTAGTATCATCGTTTAGTGGCGACGAGCGGGGAGAATTCTTTTTTAGCGCAAACGACGACAGCAAACGAAGTGGATTGCGAGCAGATCCGCCTCGTCCGCTGACTGTTGCTGCCTCGATCAGAAAAGGATCTGCTTGGAGCTTACGACGACGAGCTGAGCTGAGCCGCGCGCGCCCCCCGGAGTCAATCACTAGTGTATATCCCGTGAGACAAACCGTAGCAAGTACTACTACAAGCAAGCCAAGAGCCAACTGATGACGAAGGTGATCTCGATGCCCAGCAAAGAGCCAAACCCCCAACAGATGTGTTGTTTAATTTGGAACAGGTAGCAATTAGCTAGCAAAGCCTGCCTGGCGTGATGTGAGCATGAGCATGCATGCACATACTTCCAAATGAAGCTAGCTAGTCCAGTCCCGCTCCTTCGGATAGCGTATATACGCGATGAGTAGCAGAAGAAGCTGGTTAGCAAGAGTTGCTCCATCTGATGGTGAGCTTAATTAGCTAGCTGATGATACGGTAGTAAAGGAAGGAAACGTCCGTCTCCGTCCATCCATTCAGATAATATATTTCGGGCTGGAGACCGAGACAGGGTTAGGGGCTAGCTGCATGCGGCCGTCCCCGATCGAGGGGCCAGGAGCCCAGGACGACCTACGGCCCCTACCACTACTCCTGCCACCACCACCACATGCCGGCCGGGCCGGACGGCATCAACAGTAGACTGATATGGCACCACAGTACCCACACACACGCACCAACAACGACGACCGCGCGTCTAGCGACCAGAATCACAGCGCCTCCTCACCTCACCCAGCTACCCGCATCGCACGCGTACGGTACAGTACAGTACAGTAAATCATCAGGGTGGCTCACCGGGTCAACTTCCTCATCGGCCAGGAAGAAGACGAGAGAGCGAGAGAGGAGTTTCGAATGAGAAAGGCCAACGCGCGCATAGCTGACCAAACATAACTGTTCCACTTGTTTGCTTCTACTCTTTAATTTGCTTGTTCCTCAAAAGTAAGCAAATGTTGCTTCTACTCCTACTCCATATATACGCCATTGTCGCAAGCTACGTACGTACCTACTGTGGTCAGTACACGTACATTCTTTTGGTACTCATAAGCCATGGCTGAGCCGAGCTCAGCATGAACATGCTAAGCAAGCCGGCGGCCTTGCGTCCCAGTCGTCCTGCGCCTTCTACGGACATCTCTCTTTCCATATACATACAAACATACATATACACACATATAGAAACTATAAACTCATATGTATATCTAAATCTTTACTCTATCAAAGCACCAGTTTCACGTCATCGGTCATATAACAACATTGTTCACACCGATCTAGGCGACAAACACCGTTTGATGTACCACCCGGCGGTGCCCTCTACGGCGACGCAGACGGTCCGTGGATTTGGGCCGGACGGTCCGCGACCAGTGCGAAGGAGCGGTGCCTTCCCTGTGTATGTCCAGAGGGTCCGCGCCTAGGATCGGACTGTCCGTGACAGCGCAGGGTCGTCTTCTTCCTCAAAGTAACCTAGATCTCGCCCTCTGGGGGAGAGACCTTAAGGTGATTCGGGTCGGCAGGTCACTCGGAACGTCTCCATATGACGTAGTCGCCTAGGAATTAAGAGACCAACTCAAAAAAGAGATCTTTTGGATTGACAACGAGATCTTGCCCCTAGGAGAAGTAATCCTAGGGTCCTCTTTGGGTCGGCAGGCCACCCAAAGACAGATCTAGACGACGTAGAGTCGAACAGGGGTGGAGATTGATATGAGGAAAGCTACAACTAGGATTACGCTACATCTACGTATAGGGAAGGAATAGTAAAGAAAGTAAATTGATTTGATTGGATTGTATTCGGGGGTTTTCAATCGGTCGTACCCTTCAAATATATAGGGGAAGGTCTGGACCCATTTCTAGACGATAGCTAACAAATCCCACGTGATTAGATGGATAACCACGCACGAGATAAGGATAATCGCCTGAGTTAATCTGATCGCGGGGGCGCGGACCGTCCGGGTCCTAGGGCCGGACCGTCCGCCACTTTTGGTGTTCAACACATGCCCCCAAGCCTTTGGTGGAGCTTGGCAAACCAAAAGCACCATCGCAATTCAAAAATAATAGATCTCATGAGTTATTTTGTTCCTGAAGTAAGGACTCAGCTTGATGCAAGTCATCAACTCTTGTGGTCAGATAATATAAATATTTGATAGAACTTTGATGCACAGAGGTCGTTTTGGATTGCATCCTTTTCGGTCATATCTGCCTAATCAACATGTCAATAGGCAAAAACTTGTGGTGCCCCCAGCCCGAATAAGTAAACGATTTAGGCCAGTAATACAGATTCATCGTCGTACCGCCCCATACTTGAGTAGGACAACACATCGGCGATGAATGTAGCGGAAAGCACCATGACATCCCTGTAGGGGATGACCAGACGATCTTGGTTGCACCACTTTTTGGGCCAGTTTAGTCGGCCTTTGCTTTCGCGTAGATCGTCTTTTTGACATTATTTGTTTTACTGTCTGGTTGTGTGGAACAACCTTCTTCTTCATATATTTAGCGAGCAGCTAGTCAAAAGTAGGGCGACTGCGGAGCCAACCAGACGTCTTGGAAGTGTTTTTCTTCCTAGTACCTGTTTTAGGATGTTGTGGTCTGATGGTCTAAGGTCGCTGCTGCTTCTAGTCGTCTGCGGACAGTCTGGCCTTCATGGTCATACTGTCTGCGCCTATCCCGGACTGTCCGGCCTTAGTGCCCGGACCATCCAGCAAATGTCGGACAGGTGACAGTGATAGGGCATCCTATCGTGCTTGCCCCCCAGCGCCTCTGGTCTGTCTTTTGTCCGAAGTCTTCTGAGTAACCACTCTACATGACTTATTTGACCTGCAAGGATCACCAATGACGATATTTTTATCTTTGTTTTTATCGTCCGCACATGGCCAAACTAAGACTTTTTTGCTCGTCGGCTCTAATGTGCCAATAGTAACAGGTGGCTTGTCAATCTTCACCTCTTGAAATCTCAACCGGCCTTCGTTTATAGCCGATTGTATTTGCCGACGGAAGACAACACAAACATTAGTGTTCTGAAGAAAGGAGTCGTGCCATTTACAATACACACGCCCTTTCAATTCTTCAACCGGAGGAATTGTATGTGATAATTTAATATTACCATGCTTAAGTAACTCATCAAATATTTTATCACACTTAGCAACATTAATTGTGAACTTAACTTTTCCCTTTCGTGTCGAGTGTGGGTGAGAGCAAGCAGAAGATTTGGCCTTAGCAGGTCAAACAAACTCAGCGATGTGTAACCTTTTCGTCTCCTGGGGCTTAGGTGGCCGGCTATCTTTATGTCGGCCTTCTGTACTAGACTGATCATAGGTGGATTCCGGTGCTCCGGACGGTCCAACTAGTGTAGTCAGACAGTCTGCGAGCATATCGGACGATCTGGTACTATTCCCAGGCTGTCCGGTCTCGCCAGGCAATGCCTGTGACTCTTGTGAGTTGTGATGGGCATTGTGTGACTCCGGATTGTCCGGTGTAGAGTGTCGGACGATCTGACGGAGGACTGGATGGTCCAAGATCGTGTGCGGACGGCCCGACCGTGCTCAGAGTTGATCCACCGTTTAGCAAAGATGGCAGTGACGATCGTCCTGGATACGAGTCCACCGACATACCAGAATTTGGCTGGGGAAATCCATTTGTTACCGATGTGTTTGGCATAATTGTTTCGGTGCCCAATTAATGTGGTAAAAATAGGTATGTTAGTTTTTCCTAATGCATGCGCCATCTTCTTGATATCATTCGTGATACTTTTAATCTGACTATCAAAAGAAATTTTAATAGATTGAATATCATCGGCTGACCTAGCATCACATACCGTGGGGAGCAGCTGCTGCACGACTAACATGTAATCGATGTTTATTTCCCTCTCCTGGACGATCTTCTGGTGGCGATCTATCCTGAAGTGCGAGAGGTACCACTTCTTTGCCACCTTGAGCACGTGATCTTGTTGTTGTTGGATCTCCTCATCCAGCTTCTTCATGTCATATTCTAATTTTTTGTGCTCAGCGGCCGACAAATTAGTCAGCCTTGTGTCGCTGTTTGGAGAGGCACCGTTGAGATCCTTAGAATTGGCCACATAAGCCTGATTTTGTAGATCTACAACTTTCGTCCCCAATGAAGTTGCCAAAAAGTGAGTTGACGCCGATCTGGGCGCCAAACACCAGGAGATGTACCGACAGGCGGTGCCCTCTGCAGCAGCACGAATGGTCCACGGCTCTAGGCCGGATGGTCCACTGCTTGGGCGTAGGAGCGGCGCCTTCCCTATGTATGTCCGGATGCTCCACTCCTGGGGGCCGGACTGTCCGCGATGGCGTAGGGTCATTTTCTTCCTCGTAGGAACCTAGATCTCGCCCTATAGGGGACAGATCTTAGGGTGATCCGGTTTGGCAGGTCATCGGGGCATCCCCATACGACGTAGAGTCGCCTAGGAATTAAGAGATCAACTTGAGGAAGAGATCTCTTGGATTGACAATCAGATCTTGCCCCTAGGAGAGGTAAGATCCTAGGGTCGTCTTAGGGTCGGGAAGCCACCCAAGACGGATCTATACGACGTAGAGTCGAATAGGGGTGGAGGTGGATATGAGGAAAGCTACAACTAGGTCTACGCTACATCTACACCTAGGGCAAGAATAGTAAAGGAAGTAAATTGGTTCGATTGGAATGTGCTCGAGGATTCTCAATCGGCCGTACCCCTTTATATATATAAGGGGAGGTGTAGACCCGTTCCTAGGCGATGGCTAACAAATCCGATGTGATTAGATGGATAACCATGCAGGAGATAAGGATAATCGCCTGAGTTAATCTGGCCGTAGGGGCGCGGACCGTCCGGGCCCTAGGGTCGAACCGTCCGCCACTTTTGGTGTTCAACAGTCATATAACATCGGGTGAATCTTTTGTGCGTTGTGCGATGGATGGAAACCGATGCCCTCTCACCAGCCTCACTCCCATACGAGAAGCTCCTGAGCTCTGTATCTGGCACTTGTGCCTTCACAACTGACTCATGTCCTGCCTTGCTCGTGGCACCTTCTCACCTTTAAAGTCATGATATATCTCCTCATAATCAAACCCACGACGAGCGGGGAGAAAGGGAGCAAGCCATTAATCCATCCATCATCAAGATTGCACATATGGCCACCATCGGCTCCCCTCCACTCCCTATCACCGCCTCTCCTACCACCCCCTCCACCATGCACCTCGTTGGGCACCTCCCTCATGATGCAAATGAACACCATGATGGTGGTCGTTGAGGCCTCAGGGGTGGCTCCATCTTCGCTCACCCTGAACTCGACACCGATGATGAATCCGATGACAACCTATGTCGGACGAGCCTATCGATGGTGGCGATGGACACGAACGTCGCAACGATGTTCACTAACCCCTGTCTCCACTTGAGCTCGACGATGTGCCGACATCGCCCGACCTAGCGGGCGTCGGATCCTTTGACCGCTCCATGGATAGCTGCGGTGGCAGTTGGACTGCTACCTCGTGGCAAATCTAGCACTAGGAGCTCCCTGTCGGGTATAGTTTTGTAGAAAATAGAGTACGAGATCGGCTCTCAAGGTGTCGTCCTTGTCGGCGCACCGCTCGTCGCATGGCCGAGCCCGCTCCTCCTCTCGCTGCCTCCACTAGCACTGTCTATTCAGGTCGTGTTGTAATGTTATTAGCTTTGTGTTTACCTGTTTGGTGTGAGGCGTGTTTCTAGTGTGGAAGCATGGAATCTGGTGAGGCGATTGATCAGGAATGGGAGGTGGTAAATCTCGGTACGAGGGGAATCTGAGGTGTTAAATTAAAAAAGTGGTAAGTATTTTTATGCTTGTGCGTTTAATATTCTAAACTACAATGCTTTTCTGCTCACAAGTTTCTAAATGAGTTTCATGTATTTGTTTTCAAATCCTGTTTCGTGACTTAGGTGCCTCTCTATGTTAATCTATTGTCATGCTAACCCTTTTTGTTAGATATAATGAGATATATTGTAGTGTTAACTTCGACCTCTATAACACGACTATGCACCTATCCTGGCCTTTATTATAATAAATCAACATGGTTTTGAAATCAACAAAACAAAACAAGCCATAATCTTATAACAATACATCATGCCCATGTTACTTTGCAGGACAAAAGGTCCATGATGCTTTCCAACTTAAGCGAGGCTCCTACACTGATCTTCCTCCTTCCAAAGTTTCAAAGATGATGCATCCAAGAAGTATAGATGTAACATCTTTAGCATCACATCATATCATTGTGCCCCCTCCTTGTTTGTGCCCCTTTATTAATTACAATCTTTTCTCATAATCACCTTACTCTGTCACTTCTTAGAGTTGTTAATGGCATTCTAGCTGAGAGCATTGAGAGGAAAAGAGAATAACTACCACATGTAAGTCCATTTTTAGTTATTTTCAATAAAAAGATTGTTGGAATGCTATTGTTTATTTATCATATTTCTTTATGACTAATGTTAGCATGTTCTTGTCTCAATATGTTGTTTCCTTGCTAAGGAAGGTTGTTCTAGAGATTGAGCACCACATTGCTATTTAAGTGGATCACATAAGAAATGTATGTCATTTTCTACTTGTTGTCATGGAAATCAACTCATGGAACACACCATTTGTTTTCACGGAAAAATAGTGTCATCAAGATTCAGGAAAACAAGTATAGTTCAAAATTTAAAGCACTCGAGATCTTAGTAAATGACACAAATGAAGAAAATGAGCTTTCATGATCTGAAAATTCTCACGGGAATTCCTACTACATTTTGATATTGTCTAGAATGATATTGTTCATTTATCATATGTTCTTGATGACTAATGCCGGCATGTTCTTGTATTAGCATGATGTTTACTTGCTAAGGGCTGTTGTTCAAGATATTGAGCACCACATTGCTATTGAAGCGGATCACATAAGAAATGTATGGCATTTTCTACTTGTTGTCGTAGAAATAAACTCCTGTAACACATCATTTGTTTACAAAGTAAAATAACATCATCAAGATTCGGGAAGACAAGTACCGTTAAAAAATTAAAGCACTCGAGACCTTAGTAAATGGCACAAATGAAGAAAATGAGGTAACTATCCAATTTGTTCATGATCTAAAAATTCTCACAGGAATTCCTACTACCTTTTGATATTACACATGTTGTTCTTTCTTGAGATGACAATAAATCATTATGTTTTGTTTCGGGATATTAACTCTAGAGGAGGTGAAGCATCCGGGTCATTTCTCAAGCCTACTCTTGTGTCTTGTTATTCAATTTAAATCCTAAGTAGAAGCATCATTTATTGCAAATATTATTTATATGTATAATTTGATTTGTATAGGTTTAGTTCTGTAATAGTTGTTGCCTAATACTTTGTAAGATATTGAGGTCGATGATAATATATATATAGTTTATTTTCATATAATCATTACGTACTAACATTTTGTCGAATAAAATTTGTTTGCTGGCGCAATAAACAGACACTAAACTAGTATTTTTGTAAACCATGTGTTCCAGCAGTTTAGCCAATTAATATAAAATTTTAGCTCTGTATAGGTATCAAATGCAGATATGAGTATTAAAAATTTAGTGTTCTTTAGGTTAAATAAAATTTTAATTAGGAAACTAGAACTTACTTTGCATTTATTCAAAATAGAAAAATTATACTTCAGTTCGAGCTATGTAAACACACTAAAGTCGTTGGACGCTGCGTATGTAATGGCCAGTGGGAGTAAAAAAAAAACTACTGCATGATTTTGGTACTCCAACTCAGAAACATATATAACGAGATGTGTTAAACTTGGATTCTCGCCACATCAATAATGCCATGTCACACAGCACTAACATAACATAAATTTGAGCCAAAATACAAAAGTGAATGCTGGCTTTGATATATATAGCTAGTTGAAAGTTGAAAAGTGAATGGTTAAATATAGCTGAAAAATCAGTGTTGATGATTATAGCTTGTAAAACGAACACCTTAGCTTTCTCTGTATTATCAGTATATCACACACACGGGGTACACAGGTGTCAGAAACGCCTAACTACCAGCAGCAGGTCCAGAGAAAGACCAATAATCTCCCAAAGTCTCAATTGACCGACCGATTTGTACAGCAAAATTTGCGTAGGAGGGCATCGTCATCGTCCTAGCTTGTAACCATAAAATAAATACATATGCAAGAAACAGAATCAGTTCGTATATATGGATTGCCATCTAACTGTTGTTTGTTTCCTTACAGTTGAACAACCGCAGATATATAATACTTCGTTTTTTTGGTCGTATTTTAGTTGAAAAATGAACTAACGGAAAGACAAATATGTGAGAATGGAAATAGTACAATGCATATATCTATCAGCAACTACAGGATCGATCCCTGGATGTTAGATGCTATACACTTGTTTTGGCGTGTACATCGTCAGTGTCACTATCTGATTGCTGTCCACACCTACCCTAAACAAAACAAAGAAGCATCATTTTCTCCCGGTCATCATCACCAAACGCAGATTGCTAACGAATAACTACTAGCTAGTAGCTAGCTAGGGCATGCAGCACTGCGTCGGCACATCCGCATCGTTCACAATACTCTAGTGTACGGTTTCAAAATTTTCAGCTGAACGGGTGTGCCTTGTTCTGTGAATAAATGGGTTTCATGCTGCATAGACTGGCTCTTCGTCGCGAAGAGTCTGTCTCTACACAACTCTGCTAGTGTCGATCTGAGCGTCAATTACAGCGATGTGCACCAACGGTGGTGCTCTCTGTGGCAGCACGGATGGTCCGCGACCTGGCACAGGAGCTAGGTTTTCTGCAGACGAGCCGAACGGTCTGTGACTGATGGTCGAACGGTCCGCTCGTGCGCAGAGGCGACAGAATTCGCCAACAACGTCTGGATCTTGCTCCTAAGAGGGACCCCGTCTGGGAGGAGAGGTCCTAAGGTTTGTCTTGCGATCGACAGGCTACCCAAGACGCCTCTAAACGACATAGAGCTTGAGAGAGGTGAAGATTAGAGGGAGAAAACTATATTACTGTCTACTACTAGGGCAAAATGTAAAAACGGAAGATATATTGATTATTTGATCGATTGTTGGTGATTGCAATCGGTCGTACCCATTAATATATATAGGGGAGGTCTAGACCTGTTCCTAGGCGTCTCCCAACAGCAACTGTGGATTTAGAGAGATAAACTCGCGTGTAAAAGGGATTAGTTGCGCCCGATTCGATCTATTCATGGACCTTCCGCGCCTATGGGCGGACCGTTCGGTAGTGCTCAGTGCCACAAATTGTGCTCAACACATGCCCCTGCCTTTTGGAGAAGCTGAGCAAACCGAAAGCACTGGTATAGACTGGAATCAACTCGATGTGACCATATCAATTCTCTTAAGCATCTTGCCACATACTAGAATGATATTGCTTCAGGAAACGCCCGTTCAGTGCCTTGGGCAAGTCATCACCTTGTAATGTTCACAACATGTAGGTGTTATCAGATATTACATGTGTGATCTTATAATGGTCTTTCCAGCTTGGCGACCATTTCCCGAACTTCCTGTCTCTGCTCCTCAGTGGCAAGATGGTCTTTCATACCAGGTCTCATACCTGGAATGATTTAGACCTTTTTGTTGTAAGCTTTGACGATCATAATCTTGTCTTTCTATATCTCTCCTAAAGCTATTAATCTTTTGTCGGTCACTCATTATTGAATTATAATAATCACCGACAGTTAGATGCTAGGGCATGCACCACTACGTCGGTACATCGCATCATTCACAATACTCAAGTGTACGATTTCAAAAATTTTAGCTGAACGGGTGTACCTTGTTCTGTGAATAAATGGGTTCCGTGCTACATACAAATCCAATAAAGAGACTGCCTCTTCGGGAAGAGCATGTCTCTACATGACTATATACATATATATATATATATATATATATATTGTATCTTGACTGTATTTATGCGTTAGTATTTCAGGGTTGTATCATACAGTATCATACAGTCTCTTATTTGTCTCTTGTACTTGAAAAACAGAGTCAGAGTTTCTAGATGTATATGCCCTAGGACATGTACAACCCCAATATGGAGTCTCTTGAGAAGTTTCTAATGTGCTAAATAAAAAAATTACAAGAGATAGACTCTTAGTGAAGAGTTTGCATCTTCACGACTTTCCATACACGTTGTCTTTTAGCTTCATTGATGATCCGGATTCTTAGAATTGTACCATATAATGTCTTAGCCGTGTGTTATACTTGAAAACCGAACTGGCCGCAGCCAACTTTAATTTCCAAGAAAAAGTAAGCTTACACTATTCACAATACTTGGAATATGTAGTTCCTTCGTCCACACGGATTTGCATTCGTCTTTTTTAATAAAAGTATAGTTTCAAGCAATCGTTTAGGAAATGGGCGCGTACCTTCCTGACACAAACCGTCACACATGAAATTACACATAAGGCCCACAGGACTAGGAAAAACTTCAGCTCGTTTAGTGGAAAGAGTGCACACACTGCGTCTCACTCTTCAGTCTGGACACCCTGGGTAGTGGAACACAGTCGGATCGACTTTTATGTTTTATGTTTTTTTAAGAAACAAACACATGATGGATTCAAGCGTATTTATGCATCAGTTCTCTGTCCCCGCCTTCCCCGAACGGTCACACCTCAAAATTCACCCACCACCACCACCACCACCCGGCCCGGCCATCACGAGCGCACTCGTCTCGTCTCCCATGCCGACCGGTGAGACGCTAGCGGTGGAGACTCAAGCACCAGCGCCGCAGACGCAGACGCCGACAACAACAGCCTCGTCCTCCCCATCGTCGACCCACCGTCGCCATCGCACTTTCTCATCATCGTCGTCGTCCTCGTCGTCCCTCTCCACGCTGTCCTCGGCGGCATCCTCGCCGTCGCCGTCCCCGCGCGGCCGCGCCGTGCCCTTCTCCTGGGAGCACCATCCGGGCATCCCCAAGGCGCGCTTCCTCGGTGGCGCCGGAGCTGCCTCCTCCGCGCCAACGCCCCTCCCGCTCCCGCCGCCGCTGCGGGTCCCGGAGACTTCAAGGGCGCGCCACCAGCAGCACGCCCGGCGCCGACGCGCCTGCGGAAAGCCGATGCCCGCCGACGACGCGGGGGGGGACCCCTTCGCCGCGGCGCTCGCGGAGTGCACCAGGGAACGCGGCGGCGCGGGATCAGACGCCGGCCTGATGGACGCGCTCTTCCCCGCGCGGCCGACGACGTCGTCGTCGGTGCCCAGCAGCCGGCGGTGGTCCATCGCTTCCGCCGGCGGGGTCGTCGGGCTCCTCGACCTGTACGGTTGCAGGAGCGTCGTGGGCGTCGCCGAGGGCGCCTTCGTGGTGCGCCGGCCGGTGAAGGTGGTCCGCGCCGTGCCAGCTGGCCGCGCGGGCATGGGCCGGGCCGGGCGTAGATGAGGGCCACCATGTGATGGGTCGCATCGTATCGCATCGCATCATAGACGGACCCGATTATTATTAGGTACACAAATAATCGATCGCTGTGAAAAAAAATATTGTGATCGAAAACGAGGTTTAATCTTTTCCCTTTTTTCAGTTTTATATTTATGTGTGCTTTTTTTAATATCGGAGCTGTTTGAGTGGATGTGATGGATGCCTATATATATGATTGTTTGGCATATAACCATCCACGCTAAATGATGTTGCTATATGTAGATTACTATATACTAGTATATATATCGATGCTTGTGGTGATATATTATGAGCATAAGTATAGTAATACGGTGTACTATATTGGAAATATTTGTACCGTGCTAAATTAAATGCAAAATTTTCGTATAGTAAGTTATTAATGTCGCCATATCCTGTTTGTAGATTTGAACAAAGTAAATTTGTTACAATAGTATTAGCATTTGCGTCTCTAGATAGATTTATTACAAAAGATATACTACGATTAATCTAACGATGATTTATTTGCTTTCATAAATACCTCATGTGCTAAACCAATCCTTTTTGTGGTACACTACTACTACCACGGCAAACGTGAAGCTATCAAGTTAGTACCTACGCGCCATCAAATTGACGCTTTCTTTCTGTTTTTTTCAAAATGTCTACGATCTGAACGAATTTAAGAAGTGTGAAGCCAGCCACTAGCTTTTCAGACACGACCAATATGCATCATCCAATTGACGCATTTTCAGAAACGTGTACGGTGCTACGAATTTAAAATTACGGCCGATTGATGGATGGATCGGAAGGAGAGGTTTGTTTATTGCCCCCATATTGTACTACAAATAAGGTGGGAGTGGGCAGACAGGCCTATAATTTTTAGCAATAAAACCCATCGAGATCGATGGATGCGGGGCGCACGCACAGAGGATCACCGGCACGGCATGGTATGGTATGGTACCTCAGTGCTGGCACCCGATGGATGGAGCGGCAGTCAGGTAGCAGATGCATGCCCGATTGTCTGACGTCCCTACCGGCTGCCTGAATTGGTACGAATTTGATTCGATCCTCACATGGCCAAAATGTCAGCAATTTCAGGTGTTTCCGATCATCACATGGACTGAGTTTTTTTTTCTAAGGAACTTTTATAAGAATCTGGATATGAGAAGAATCTGGTTATACAGAGAATCTAAGTATCATATAGATTATATATGAGGGAAGATAAAAGAGTCTATAGGATTTAGAATGTAGAAAGTGATGGTTTTCTATTATCACAACGACTCGTCCGATAGATTCAGTGTTCACGTTGATATTGGACAGTTTTGATTAAAATGATTTTTATAAAAGCGGGCTGAAAAGCTAAACATTTGGTAGTTTAGATAATCTTTTGGTTTTGGTGACCGGAAGCTAAAAAAAGTCATAATCTGTCACCGGCACCCGTTTTGGCTCCTACTGTCCTCTACTCCGTGTATTGAGTAGGTTGGAGTGCTTTTTTTTAGTTTCTACTCTTCAGCAGAGATGTCGAAGTGCACGCATGCAGATGCAACTAGGCACTACTCTGCTGCAGACTGATGGCCCACCCGGCAGACTGATGGCCCATGCATCTAATGATCGCCGTCAATCGCGGCCTTTCGTTTGTACTGAGATACTGATGCTGCGTCGGCACAAACCTTCGCTGTGGAAGCCACTCGTTAAGATCAGAACAATTAGACTGTATGCAGCATATCGTGTAAAATAAGGAATTTGAGTGAAGTTTGAAGAATAGGATAGCAATTTTTGCTGATGGCGAGCGAGAGGCCCCCGTAGTTTGTTGGATCCATCTGTCTGTCCCAAAGTTCAGCTAGCTGCTTCAAGGGTGAGCTTCTGAGGTTGTGTTTGGTTCAGTTTTTTTCTGACCAGCTTTTCTGAAAATCTGGCTGTATGGAGAATCTGACTGTGAGGAGAATCTGAGTATCATTACAATTACATGTGGAGGAAAATAAAGTTGTTCATAGGGCTCAGGATCTAGAAAGTGACGAATTCCTACTATTACAACAACTCAATCAATTATGTGTTTATATTGATTTTAGATGTTTTTTTGCCCCAACGAATTTTATAGAAACTGACTGAAAAGTTAAGCGTTTGGTAATCCGCAGCAGCTTTTGGTGGCCAAGCTGCCAGAAGCCGAACAGACAAAGCCTCGACAGCTTTTTACTGAAGAAGCCTCGATGATGAGATTGAGATGCATGCATGGCATGGGATGGGACCTGCAGGAATCAAAGCGCCAACAGTGCAGGTAGGTGAGAGTGGATATGCGCTCAAACTATTCAGATCTGGGAGCAGAGCAGAGAAACTGACGGTGCATGACCAGCTAGCTAGCTAGGGGATCAAATCGATCTAGCTGACTCCATATTATACATATCATCGTGCTCAACATGCACCAATGGACGGAGCTGGCTGCTGGCACTTGGCAGGCAGGATATAGTCGTTCTATGCATGGATCGCCCCACACAGTGCAGTGATGCTGACCGATCTGCTTCATAAAACCACAAGCCTTGCTAGCGTGCTCAACGAAATGGACAGGTAGACTATTATTCAGAGAAGTAAAAGGATCAGCTTGAGTACTGATTTGTTGATCGGGGATCCCCAGGGGAAGAAATCCCCTTGCTATTCAAAATTGAATTGGCAGGAGATTCCTCTCCAATGGATCCCCTCGAAATCCCTAATCACCAAATCAGTCCTGATGGTTGATGCATCCCCTCCCCTGAGCTGTCCTACTCGTCGACTGTTACGTGTGCTTCAAGGCTGTTCATCAGCTCATCACCCGTGTTAGAAAAGTTTCTTCGATCATGATACAATCAAGCACCTTTCACATACATGATGATGCATCGGCATCACCACATGATCCGTCAAATCTAGTCATTAGTCAACAAGCTTTCTGAAAGCTGGAAGATGTCAACAGCTAGCGAGCTCTTGATGGTCTGCTGGGAGCAGAGTGTGCAGTGCCTCCTAGCTCGGTGCTCCTAATTTCAATGGCCCAAGGGATAAAACTAAGGCCCCAAAAGCATGCAGGTCAATTTAGCTCAGCCGTACTCCAGCGAGACCTATAACTTTACTCGCTCTGCTGTAAATTACAAGGTATTGTGTGTGTGTATATATATATATATATATATATATATATATATATATATATATATATATATATATATATATATATATATATATATATATATATATATATATATATATATATATATATATATATATATATATATATATATATATATAAAGAGGTAATGGAAGCCCTGAGCTTCCATTAGTATGGGAAGCCTCGGTCAGGTATATCCACGCGCGGCTAATTTGGTTCTGGCTCGGGCGGATTCCAGCGTAAAACGTGAGCTAAAACAGCGTAAATGAGTACGAAATTTAGCGTAAATCTTATATCTGTTTTGTAACAGCAAACGGGGCCCAAAATTACGGCGTGAAAATTGCGTGCAGCCGATCGCGCGCGGGTTCTAGCTCGGGCGGATTCCAGCGTAAAATGTGGCGGAACCGCCCGAATTATTCCAGCTTAAGTGCCCAAGTCGCACCCATAAGGGCAGCAACACACTTAAACAGGAATAACCCGTCAGTCCCTCGGATCTAGTCCGATAAAGCCACTTAACAGGATCAAATACCACTAGCTCACACGAAGGTGAGGCACAGAGAAATACAATAAAACATAATACCACAAATTTAATAAGTATCATTAGTGATTACATTATCGGAGTTTCAGAAATAATAACCATAAATTTTAATGCAGCGGAAATAACTAACGGAGAAAACCGAGTAACATGGCGAAGCCTGGCCACGCTACTCCTCCTGGTCCTCTCCTGCGGAAGCAATAACCCTCTCGACCATCTATCCCGGTGGCAGGGATGAAGGCCAAGTCACACCAGCAACCAATCATCCTAAGGAGTACCTGCAAAAATTGTGCCACAAGCAAGGCTGAGTATACTAATACTCAGTTAGACTTACCCGGTGTGAGGAGTCTACTCCTCTACCTCTAGACATGCAGCTGTTTGACTGAGGGGTTTGGTTTGCCAAAAACACTAGCTGAATCTAAAATCATGTTTTAGCTTTTCAAGTTTTAGTATGATCCTTTTTAACTAGATGTGTACCTAGCTAATCATACATGGTATCAAACATTTATCAATCAACAACTTTTTGCCAGTCACCTCATTTCCACTTATTACTCAATGTAGCAGCATGGATCAAGCAGTCTCATTAGCTACGAGAAGCAGACGATTCGAATCGAGTTTTTAAACCTTGTAAGGTAAACCTAAACACACGACGTGGCGAGACACTCCGTCCCCACACACATCAACCGTCCCCATCGATTCCCCGTCAGCAGAGAGGGGCTCACCGCCTTGGCGTACAATGCCTCACTGACCCCGACTGCCGTCGTGCAGTGACCGCACTTGTACCCACCATAACCGGAATGGGAGACCACGTCTCAGGTCGCGTGAGGAGGGCAATCTGCTGCCAGGTTCAATCAGGTACTAGGCTTACCGATTTACCATATTTCTCGGCATATGTTTAGTACGTTCAAACGCTTGACTCACGGTACCACACCATAATCCTTATTCCAATTTCCACCTCGTAGACAACCAATCCCCATGGATTGTTGTCCACAGACCAACATCATTATACTATGAAAGTGGATACAACCAATTCCTGACCTCGCGCGAGTGCTAGAAAAATCACTCGACTTCTACCGAGATCCCTAATTAATAAAGCAGCTACTCGACCTAGCATACTAGTATCCATCTCAAAAGGTATCCTGAGTTCATGCAACTAAGGTTTCAGTCAACTCCTACACTTAAGTGCACAGTACAAGCCTACAAACATTAAGTGTAGTAAAATAGCATATATAACGGTTATGCATAAAACCGGGGCTTGCCTTTAATTTAACACTTAGACAGTGTTTGCTGGGGGAGATACTCGCTCGGCGAGCATCCACTGGTTAAGTCCACCATCCTTCAGTACGTCCACCAACTGCATCTTGTGGTTGGCACCACGTCACTTGCACGGTCGTCACCTCTCGGTCCTAATTGAGATGCAGGATGCATATGTATGAATACAATGAAAAATATCACAAGCTATATAAATACATGGTAGCAAACTAACATTTAATTGTAAGACACCGCAACGACTATACGCAAGCGCTAGCTATTCGTATGTTATCGGCCTTCATCATTAACACCATTAACAAGACGACCACATTTTATTTATTTACGCAACACAAATACGATATGACAAGTACACACACATTTTATTTATTTTGATACAACTTTTTATTAGTTCTCCTATTAATCGCGCAAAAGCATCACCGACCACACAAGTCCAACCAAGACAACGTAAGCTTGAATACGACATAGGCATCACTAACTACGGAACTCCTATATCATAATCAACTAGAGCAAGAAACATACAAAACATGACACACGTGCATTATTAAGCTTAGTCATGGCAAGTCTACATTACTTAAGTGTCAACCAAACATTTTTAGCAAATAGGGTGAACTAAACATTCATTTGCTCACTTGCAGATTTTTGGACAGCAATACAGTCGTTACTTGTTTTAATCATAACTTTTCAAATATTAATCCAAAACTAGCAAACTAGGACTTTCTGGAAAGCTTAGAAAGTGCTCTACAATTTTTGTATTTTCATCACAGCATGTGAGCATGATTAAACACTTAGCAAGGTCAAAAAGTGCAATCACAGAAGCTCTGTCCAGATTTGGACAGATTCAGACTTGTGATTTTAAAAATTCATAACTGAAGATTCAGACATCCAAACAAATTGATCCTAGACTTTCTGGAAAGCTAATTAAATGTTCTACAAATTATTTATAAACATCCCAAGGTGATTCAATATTTAACTAAGGATAAACATCACTAAAAGACTTTGCTGTCCAGAACTGGACAGATTCAGTCTTCATATTTGAAACATTCATAACTTAAGCTTCAGACCACCAAAAGAGTGATCCAAGACTTTTTGGAAAGCTTAGCAAAAGTACTACATAACTTTTATAATCACCAAGAAGTGATTCAATATTTAACTAAATCAAACAACACAGTTTTCGAAATCTGTTCTGACGGTGGACAGAACACAACAAGCAGTTTATAAAATTCATAACTCTTAAACTATCAGGCCTATGGTTATGAAATTTTAACACAAACAAGATCAAAAAAGCATCTACAACTTTCTTATAACGATCATGAACAGATTGCAACATTAAATTGAGCAAACAATGCAGTTTCTGAAATCTGTACAGAATTTGGACAGATTGAGTTACTGAATTTATAAAAAGCATAACTCCTAAACTGTCAGACCTATGGCTGTAAACTTTTAACACCAGCAAGATAATAAAGTTGTCCACAACTTTCTTGTGACCACCAATCACTGATTTCAACATTAACTTAAGCAACCATCGCAATTTCTTAAATCTGTTCAGAAATTCGACAGATTCAGGTGCTGGGCTTGTGAAAAGCACAACTCCTAAACGATCAGGTTTATGGCTGTCAAATTTTAGTACAAGCAAGATAATCATGTTATCTACAACTCTTGTATACAACCTTTCCACAGAAAACATAATTTAATTCATCAAACAAACAGCACAACGAAAACAGTGCGTGCAGCCTAAAACAACAATCAATAAATTCCAGCTTCTATATAATTCAAAAATTGTCGCGTTCTAGAGACTTGAATTATTCTAACGCTTTACTATTTGTTCGAGTTAAGACAATCAATTTAGAACCAACAATTCGACTTACAAATTTTATTCAAGTCATTAGTGCACTAAAATTACTACAACCAATTAACAACGCATTCTCCACGATAATCACCCAACAATTTGTGTTTTAAATTAGACATCACATGAGCACTACTATTTTTTCATCCGCGACCATAGACATGCGTAATTTGGCTACAACATCCCAAACGGGTGCAAGAACACTTAACTCAATCATCAAGCACAATCAGGGACAGTTACTACAAATTCCCATTTCCAAATTGCAATGAGTTGGTTATCGAACACAACTATCACATGCTTATGTTATGTAAGTTGGTGACCATGAAAGAGACACTTTAATAATGTAAATTAGCATGTGACGATAAGTTAATTCTAAACTCTTTACCTCTCGCAACACATGATCATTTTAATGTCATCAAGGTACCACAACATCATACGAGGACATATGCATACCAGTTTCCAGTTTTACATCTACAACTTCTTTACTAGTTATTTTCAGCCACTTAATCGGCATTGATCGAATTACACCTCTAACTTGACAATTTGGGCACCATAAATTTCAGAATTCTACCTAGACATCTAGCGTCACATAGAGAGTCTACTAATTAACTTGCAACCACTTAAAGTACTGGAAACACCTACATATAACAATTACTTAACGCAATTGAATTCCTCTATTTAACAAGAGTTGGCTAACACAACATGTAAAAAAATAGTAATTCATACACAAGTTCATATTTTTCTCAATCATAACACCATGAGACCAACAAAACTAGTTTCACCATTTTAGACATCTTAACTTAAAATATAGCTAAAAGTAATTCGATTAGTTTTCTTAACTACTTTTCTATATTAGGTCACTTAGCTCCCAATTAATCAACACACCATATTTCCTTTGACACAATAGGTAGAGCATGACTACTTGTTTCTAACAATCTTTGGGTATCAATAATTAATTGCCTACGGTATTTATCCGACTCGAAAACATAGAGAAGGTGACGACTACTACGGCATGTTGTCACCTCATCTTAATCGCATAATCAACTTTAGCTTTACTAATCGAGTCTGTCGACTAATCGTTTAAACTAGTAAAACCTATCCTTCGCATCAAACAACACATCGCACATCTTCCTATCGAAACGTAAAAACATCCGAGTTCTTTTCTACTTCTTTTTCTTTCGCCACAAAATTCAATCCATACCAACACAATTTTTAAACATGCACCACATCGACCAAAACATAATTAGACAACTACAAATCGCGTACATCTCATAACCTTTTGTTCTCCAATCGCAAACGCGATCCTACCGATGCGCATAACCGAAACATTTTACACACATCCATTCAAATTAATTAAACGAGTCGATCGAGAGCGACATGCATCGGCTCACCATAAAGAAACCCAATCGATGTTTGTGAGGACGATGGTGATTCCGATTTGTGCATCGCTACAAACATCGACGGGCGTCGAGCGGCTTGCCTTCTTCTCCACGCAAAACACGGGGTTCCTCTCCTCCACAAAAACAAAACATCACACATACACAATTAATCACAGGAACATAATGCCAATGCGGAATCGAACAAGGATCGTCGCGGTCTCACCGGGGGTGAACGACGCCGATGTTCGAGGCTGCACAAAAACAGCGAACACCCGGTGGGCATCCCGGTGTGCTGTTCACTGCGCAGCACAAAGCAACGACCCGGCAGCGCGCGGAGGCGTCGGGGCTGCTGCGCAAAACATCAAACAGCAGCGCGCGACCTCTTGTTGCAGACCATGGCCATGGGGAAGAAGGCTACTTGCCATGGGAGAGAGGGCGCTGCGTAGGGCTGCTGCTCGGCCATGGAAGTCGCAGGGGAGCTATGGGAGATTGAGCTCGCGCCCTAGAGGCCGCTGGGACAGGGGATCCGCTGCTCGCCTACAGGGAACGCGCCCATGGGGAGGAGAGCAGGGAGCACCGGCGTTGAGGGAGCTTGGCGGCCATGGGAGGTGCAGAGAGCTTGCAGGGAGAAACGGCGACTGATTGGGGAAGCTCGGCTGGCTTCCAGCCCACGCGCAGGGGAGAAGTTGGAGGGGGAGAAGGGCGCTGTGAGGGCAGAGACCTGGCGCCGTGCACCCGGGACAGAGGAGCAAGGAGAAGCGACGGCCGATGGGAGGAGCTTCGGCGTGCCGGGGAAGAAAGGTGTCATGCTGCAGCCGTGGGGAGGAAGGGCTCACAGCCATGGAGCAGGGAAGGGCGTAGGCTTCCTGCTAGCCGTGGAGCAGGGGACGCTGGGCAGAGGAGGGCGGCTGGGAGTGTGGAGGCGCCATGGGAGAAGGAGCTGAGCTCCCTGCTGCAACCGTGAGGAAGAAAGGGACAGGGAAAAAGAAAATGGCGGCTAGGGGGGTAGATGAATAAAATCCAATTTGCAAGGGGAGAGGGGTTCTGTTTATAGAAGGAGACCTAGGGTTAGGGTTTCAAATGGGCCCAATTGGGCTGGTTTGGGCTGGCCCAAACACGCAAACGGGCCGCGCTAAATTATTTTTCCGAATAAAAATGCTCCCGCGAAATTCGTTTCTACAGAAAACAGAGCGAATTAGAGTTTCAGCGAACGGACGATTGAGCGATTAATTCGGCCGAGAGTTTGATTTGAATTTGCTCGAAAATAACTCCCTACGCGTGATTCGAAAATAAATCGTCCTGAGATTTGATCGGTTTTGGATTTTTAGTCGGAGAAGGGAAATCGTGATATTTTAAAATTGCTGTCGATACAGGGTTTTTAGTTCGGTTCGGACATGAGATATTTGGCCGAGTCGGATAAAATTGATTAGAGGACGACATATCGAGTATTCCGTTTGAGAGTATGGACTCGGATTAAAACAGTCGAATATAGATCAAAGTTCGAAGAATTAGACTCGGGCTCAGATCAAATAACAGCCATCGAGAGTTTGATTTAATGAGCTTCAGATGAGATTTATAATTCAAGAATGATTTTTGAGTTTGCATTCGTTCCGAGAAATAAAAAGTTTTAATAGGCTCCAAAATTGGTTGTTTCTCGCGATCGAATAACTCCGAATTCGGTGAACTGTGTACGAATATTCAGGATAATCAGAGGCATACGCGAGCGAGAAATAGAAATTTTCACTGAGCATCCGAGATTAGGATAAATCTCCCGACATAACGCGAAATAGACACCTGGGGTGTCACAGCCTTCCCCCCTTAAAAGAATCTCGTCCCGAGATTCGAATGAGGAGCTTTAAGGGTGGAGAAGCATGTAACTCCTAGGCTAGAGATAGATGCAAATTCATGAGATGAGATCTGACAAGATAATGAAGATAGATTTTGACAGGACATCGCGACATTATTGGGATAAAATGCAGCGAGCACTTTTAGAGAATATCCACAAAGATAGCACATCAGTATAGTTCCGTAATGGATCACGACTATTAACCACGATACCAGCGCGTGCCGAGTAGCTCAACCATGTGTGCGCGCCCACAGGAGGCTCTCGGTTTCGTCGCGGCACCATCGGTCGTTTAGTCATAATACCATTACCAAACACAACC
Source organism: Zea mays (assembly GCF_902167145.1). Lineage (NCBI taxonomy): Eukaryota > Viridiplantae > Streptophyta > Magnoliopsida > Poales > Poaceae > Zea > Zea mays. The sequence continues at coordinate 212,285,284 of NC_050099.1, forward strand.
AATGAGAAAATCACATGGCACAGATAGATGGAGCCTTTGAGAATATGGCTCAGAAAATGTGACTGAAGTTGAGGCAAAGATTGTTGGCAAAAGAGCATCACATGAGAATTTTCTTCAACCCAGATATTTATTTTATGATTAACACAGAGATTATCAGGTCAGAGATTTATACGAGAGTAGATATGAGGGGAACCAACCATGAGATCAAAATAGATTGTTGAGCTTTTAGAGACATGAGAGAACCAAGGACAACAATGAAATCCATTGAACTAAATGGATACACTGATTAGAGATAAGTTGATAAAATGACGTCATAATCCTTGGAGAAAGAGTATGAGAATGATTAGAATGAGAGATTTAGGCAAGATCAACATCCGATACTTGAGAACGGGTTACAACAGATAACCAGATAACGAGGCAGAATCATTAAGGGATCCAGAGATTCGGATGATAAAGCCAACATGATTCACAAGAAAAAGGATTACCAGATCCAGGCGAAAGGAAAGGTAGGAAAACAAGATCTGCTAGGAAGTTTTTGGGGCAATGATTTATGGAAAGAAACATGGCTTGGACATGGTTTGCGCAACTAGACACCAAACGATGTTTTTTTTGACATAACCACATGCACAAGGAAGTTTTAGGTGGAACTAGCGGTCAAGCTATGAGGGTTTACAAGTTGTGCAAGTGTAAATTCAAGGGTAAAACACGCAAGGGTTAGAAACACCAAAACAAGCACGCGATTTGATTTTTTTAGGGTTTTACTCGAGAACCACTAGAGTATTTAGGGAAGGGGGTCTTTTCATGAGCAGGACAGACAACATTTTTTTTGTTAGAGGCAAAATGGACTGAACAACTATCGTGCCTTCTAGAAAGCAAGGCAAGAGAAACATATATCACGACCTAGTCAAGACTTACCAATCCGACACAAGGTAAAGCATTTCTTATAGTTTCTAACATAGCAGTACATCACATTATTCACAAGTTATTATTGGAATAAAGGTGAGAGAAGCATGTTGGTGCACACGAGACAATTATAATGCGACAATCATGATGCATGCGCATTCTAGTCGTCTTCTCAGACCTAACTAATTCTTCGGGTGCTTCTACAACATCCCTATTAATAGTAGTAGTAGCCTTTATGGCCTAAATAACTAGCCACCTAGCTACCCATCTATTCCTAGGGCTTCACGTCCTAGGTCTAACTTATCGTCCTGAAGATCTATCCAACATTGGTTTCTAGCAAGTTTTACTTTAGAAAAGGTTGGTAATCATGACTTATTGACTTCTCTGTAATGGTATTCGCTCCGATACCAGCTGTGGCGGAACCGCCCGAATTATTCCAGCTTAAGTGCCCAAGTCGCACCCATAAGGGCAGCAACACACTTAAACAGGAATAACCCGTCAGTCCCTCGGATCTAGTCCGATAAAGCCACTTACCAGGATCGAATACCACTAGCTCACACGAAGGTGAGGCACAGAGAAATACAATAAAACATAATACCACAAATTTAATAAGTATCATTAGTGATTATATTATCGGAGTTTCAGAAATAATAACCATAAATTTTAATGCAGCGGAAATAACTAACGGAGAAAACCGAGTAACATGGCGAAGCCTGGCCACGCTACTCCTCCTGGTCCTCTCTTGCGGAAGCAATAACCCTCTCGACCATCTATCCCGGTGGCAGGGATGAAGGCCAAGTCACACCAGCAACCAATCATCCTAAGGAGTACCTGCAAAAATTGTGCCACAAGCAAGGCTGAGTATACTAATACTCAGCTAGACTTACCCGGTGTGAGGAGTCTACTCCTCTACCTCTAGACATGCAGCTGTTTGGCTGAGGGGTTTGGTTTGCCAAAAGCACTAGCTGAGTCTAAAATCATGTTTTAGCTTTTCAAGTTTTAGTATGATCCTTTTTAACTAGATGTGTACCTAGCTAATCATACATGGTATCAAACATTTATCAATCAACAACTTTTTGCCAGTCACCTCATTTCCACTTATTACTCAATGTAGCAGCATGGATCAAGCAGTCTCATTAGCTGCGAGAAGCAGACGATTCGAATCGAGTTTTTAAACCTTGCAAGGTAAACCTAAACACACGACGTGGCGAGACACTCCGTCCCCACACACATCAACCGTCCCCATCGATTCCCCGTCAGCAGAGAGGGGCTCACCGCCTTGGCGTACAATGCCTCACTGACCCCGACTGCCGTCGTGCAGTGACCGCACTTGTACCCACCATAACCGGAATGGGAGACCACATCTCAGGTCGCGTGAGGAGGGCAATCTGCTGCTAGGTTCAATTAGGTACTAGGCTTACCGATTTACCATCGGCATATGTTTAGTACGTTCAAACGCTTGACTCACGGTACCACACCATAATCCTTATTCCAATTTCCACCTCGTAGACAACCAATCCCCATGGATTGTTGTCCACAGACCAACATCATTATACTATGAAAGTGGATACAACCAATTCCTGACCTCGCGCGAGTGCTAGAAAAATCACTCGACTTCTACCGAGATCCCTAATTAATAAAGCAGCTACTCGACCTAGCATACTAGTATCCATCTCAAAAGGTATCCTGAGTTCATGCAACTAAGGTTTCAGTCAACTCCTACACTTAAGTGCACAGTACAAGCCTACAAACATTAAGTATAGTAAAATAGCATATATAACGGTTATGCATAAAACCGGGGCTTGCCTTTAATTTAACACTTAGACAGTGTTTGCTGGGGGAGATACTCGCTCGGCGAGCATCCACTGGTTAAGTCCACCATCCTTCAGTACGTCCACCAACTGCATCTTGTGGTTGGCACCACGTCACATGCACGGTCGTCACCTCTCGGTACTAATTGAGATGCAGGATGCATATGTATGAATACAATGAAAAATATCACAAGCTATATAAATACATGGTAGCAAACTAACATTTAATTGTAAGACACCGCAACGACTATACGCAAGCGCTAGCTATTCGTATGTTATCGGCGTTCATCATTAACACCATTAACAAGACGACCACATTTTATTTATTTACGCAACACAAATACGATATGACAAGTACACACACATTTTATTTATTTGGATACAGCTTTTTATTAGTTCTCCTATTAATCGCGCAAAAGCATCACCGACCACACAAGTCCAACCAAGACAACGTAAGCTTGAATACGACATAGGCATCACTAACTACGGAACTCCTATATCATAATCAACTAGAGCAAGAAACATACAAAACATGACACACATGCATTATTAAGCTTAGTCATGGCAAGTCTACATTACTTAAGTGTCAACCAAACATTTTTAGCAAATAGGGTGAACTAAACATTCATTTGCTCACTTGCAGATTTTTGGACAGCAATACAGCCGTTACTTATTTTAATCATAACTTTTCAAATATTAATCCAAAACTAGCAAACTAGGACTTTCTGGAAAGCTTAGAAAGTTCTCTACAATTTTGGTATTTTCATCACAGCATGATTAAACACTTAGCAAGGTCAAAAAGTGCAATCACAGCAGCTCTGTCCAGATTTGGACAGATTCAGACTTGTGATTTTAAAAATTCATAACTGAAGATTCAAACATCCAAAAAATTGATCCTAGACTTTCTGGAAAGCTAATTAAATGTTCTACAAATTATTTATAAACATCCTAAGGTGATTCAATATTTAACTAAGGATAAACATCACTAAAAGACTTTGCTGTCCAGAACTGGACAAATTCAGTCTTCATATTTAAAACATTCATAACTTAAGCTTCAGACCACCAAAAGAGTGATCCAAGACTTTTTAGAAAGCTTAGCAAAAGTACTACATAACTTATAATCACCAAGAAGTGATTCAATGTTTAACTAAATCAAACAACACAGTTTTCGAAATCTGTTCTGACAATGGACAGAACACAGCAAGCAGTTTATAAAATTCATAACTCTTAAACTATCAGGCCTATGGTTATGAAATTTTAACACAAACAAGATCAAAAAAGCATCTACAACTTTCTTATAACGACCATGAACAGATTGCAACATTAAATTGAGCAAACAATGCAGTTTCTGAAATCTGTACAGAATTTGGACAGATTCAGTTACTGAATTTGTAAAAAGCATAACTCCTAAATTGTCAGACCTATGGCTGTCAAATTTGAACACCAGCAATATAATAAAGTTGTCCACAACTTTCTTGTGACCACCAATCACTGATTTCAACATTAACTTAAGCAACCATCGCAATTTCTGAAATCTGTTCAGAAATTCGACAGATTCAGGTGCTGGGCTTGTGAAAAGCACAACTCCTAAACGATCAGGTTTATGGCTGTCAAATTTTAGTACAAGCAAGATAATCATGTTATCTACAACTCTTGTATACAACCTTTCCACAGAAAACATAATTTAATTCATCAAACAAACAGCACAACGAAAACAGTGCGTGCAGCCTAAAACAACAATCAATAAATTCCAGCTTCTATATAATTCAAAAATTGTCGCGTTCTAGAGACTTGAATTATTCTAACGCTTTACTATTTGTTCGAGTTAAGACAATCAATTTAGAACCAACAATTCGACTTGCAAATTTTATTCAAGTCATTTGCACTAAAATTACTACAACCAATTAACAACGCATTCTCCACGATAATCACCCAACAATTTGCGTTTTAAATTAGACATCACATGAGCACTACTACTTTTTCATCCGCGACCATAGCCATGTGTAATTTGGCTACAACATCCCAAACGGGTGCAAGAACACTTAACTCAATCATCAAGCACAATCAGGGACAACTACTACAAATTCCCATTTCCAAATTGCAATGAGTTGGTTATCGAACACAACTATCACATGCTTATGTTATGTAAGTTGGTGACCATGAAAGAGACACTTTAATAATGTAAATTAGTGAAAGAGACACTTTAATAATGTAAATTAGCATGTGACGATAAGTTAATTCTAAACTCTTTACCTCTCGCAACACATGATCATTTTAATGTCATCAAGGTACCACAACATCATACGAGGACATATGTATACCAGTTTCCAGTTTTACATCTACAACTTCTTTACTAGTTATTTTCAGCCACTTAATCAGCATTGATCGAATTACACCTCTAACTTGACAATTTGGGCACCATAAATTTCAGAATTCTACCTAGACATCTAGCGTCACATAGAGAGTCTACTAATTAACTTGCAACCACTTGAAGTACTAGAAACACCTACATATAACAATTACTTAACGCAATTGAATTCCTCTATTTAACAAGAGTTGGCTAACACAGCATGTAAAAAAAATAGTAATTCATACACAAGTTCATATTTTTCTCAATCATAACACCATGAGACCAACAAAACTAGTTTCACCATTTTAGACAGCTTAACTTAAAATATAGCTAAAAGTAATTCGATTAGTTTTCTTAACTACTTTTCTATATTAGGTCACTTAGCTCCCAATTAATCAACACACCATATTTTCTTTGACGCAATAGGTAGAGCATGACTACTTGTTTCTAACAATCTTTGGGTATCAATAATTAATTGCCTACGGTATTTATCTGACTCGAAAACATAGAGAAGGTGACGACTACTACGACATGTCGTCACCTCATCTTAATCGCATAATCAACTTTAGCTTTACTAATCGAGTCTGTCGACTAATCGTTTAAACTAGTAAAACCTATCCTTCGCATCAAACAACACATCGCACATCTTCCTATCGAAACGTAAAAACATCCGAGTTCTTTTCTACTTCTTTTTCTTTCGCCACAAAATTCAATCCATACCAACACAATTTTTAAACATGCACCACATCGACCAAAACATAATTAGACAACTACAAATCGCGTACATCACATAACCTTTTGTGCTCCAATCGCAAACGCGATCCTACCGATGCGCATAACCGAAACATTTTACACACATCCATTCAAATTAATTAAACGAGTCGATCGAGAGCGACATGTATCGGCTCACCATAAACAAACCCAATCGGTGTTTGTGAGGACGATGGTGATTCCGATTTGTGCATCGCTACAAACATCGACGGGCGTCGAGCGGCTTGCCTTCTTCTCCACGCAAAACACGGGGTTCCTCTCCTCCACAAAAACAAAACAGCACACATACACAATTAATCACAGGAACATAATGCCAATGCGGAATCGAACAAGGATCATCGCGGTCTCACCGGGGGTTAACGACGCCGATGTTCGGGGCTGCACAAAAACAGCGAACACCCGGTGGGCATCCCAGTGTGCTGTTCACTGCGCAGTACAAAGCAGCGACCCGGCAGCGCGCGGAGGCGTCGGGGCTGCTGCGCAAAACATCAAACAGCAGCGCGCGACTTCTTGTTGCAGACCATGGCCATGGGGAAGAAGGCTGCTTGCCATGGGAGAGAGGGCGCTGCGTAGGGCTGCTGCTCGGCCATGGAAGTCGCAGGGGAGCTATGGGAGATTGAGCTCACGCCCTAGAGGCCGCTGGGACAGGGGATCCGCTGCTCGCCTGCAGGGAACGCGCCCATGGGGAGGAGAGCAGGGAGCACCGGCGTTGAGGGAGCTTGGCGGCCATGGGAGGTGCAAAGAGCTTGCAGGGAGAAACGGCGACCGATTGGGGAAGCTCGGCTGGCTTCCAGCCCACGCGCAGGGGAGAAGTTGGAGGGGGAGAAGGGCGCTGTGAGGGCAGAGACCTGGCGCCGTGCACCCGGGACAGAGGAGCAAGGAGAAGCGACGGCCGATGGGAGGAGCTTCGGCGTGCCGGGGAAGAAAGGTGTCATGCTGCAGCCGTGGGGAGGAAGGGCTCACAGCCATGGAGCAGGGAAGGGCGTAGGCTTCCTGCTAGCCGTGGAGCAGGGGACGCTGGGCAGAGGAGGGCGGCTGGGAGTGTGGAGGCGCCATGGGAGAAGGAGCTGAGCTCCCTGCTGCAACCGTGAGGAAGAAAGGGACAGGGAAAAAGAAAATGGCGGCTAGGGGGGTAGATGAATAAAATCCAATTTGCAAGGGGAGAGGGGTTCTGTTTATAGAAGGAGACCTAGGGTTAGGGTTTCAAATGGGCCCAATTGGGCTGGTTTGGGCTGGCCCAAACACGCAAACGGGCTGCGCTAAATTATTTTTCCGAATAAAAATGCTCCCGCGAAATTCGTTTCTATAGAAAACAGAGCGAATTAGAGTTTCGGCGAACGGACGATTGAGCGATTAATTTGGTCGAGAGTTTGATTTGAATTTGCTCGAAAATAACTCCCTATGCATGATTCGGAAATAAATCATCCTGAGATTTGATCGGTTTTGGATTTTTAGTCGGAGAAGGCAAATCGTGATATTTTAAAATTGTTGTCGATACGGGGTTTTGAGTTCGGTTCGGACATGAGATATTTGGCCGAGTCGGATAAAATTGATTAGAGGACGACATATCGAGTATTCCGTTTGAGAGTATGGACTCGGATTAAAACAATCGAATATAGATCAAAGTTCGAAGAATTAGACTCAGGCTCAGATCAAATAACAGCCATCGAGAGTTTGATTTAATGAGCTTCAGATGAGATTTATAATTCAAGAATGATTTTTGAGTTTGCATTCGTTCCGAGAAATAAAAGTTTTAACAGGCTCCAAAATTGGTTGTTTCTCGCGATCGAATAACTCCGAATTCGGTGAACTGTGTACGAATATTCAGGATAATCAGAGGCATACGCGAGCGAGAAATAGAAATTTTCACTAAGCATCCGAGATTAGGATAAATCTCCCGACATAACGCGAAATAGACACCTAGGGTGTCACATAAAACGTGAGCTAAAACAGCGTAAATGAGTATGAAATTTAGCGTAAATCCTATATCTGTTTTGTAACAACAAACGAAGCCCAAAATGACGGCTTGAAAATCGCGTGCAGCCGATCGTGCGTGGGTTCTGGCTCAGGCGGATTCCAGAATAAAACGTGAGCTAAAACAGCGTAAACGAGTACAGAATTTAGTGTAAATCTTATACCTGTTTTGTAACAGCAAACAGGGCCCAAAATTACGGCGTGAAAATCGCGTGCAGCCGATCGTGCGCGGGTTCTGGCTCGGGCAGATTCCAGCGTAAAACGTTATCTAAAACAGCGTAAATGAGTACGAAATTTATCGTAAATCCTATATCTGTTTTGTAACAGCAAACGGGGACCAAAATTACGGTGAAAATCGCGTGCAACCGATCGTGCGCGGGTTCTAGCTTGAATGATTTAAGCGTAAAACATGATCTTAAACAACGTAAATGAGTACGAAATTTAGTGTAAAACACACGCACAATCTCACTTCGCAAGAGATTGTTGTAAAACAAATCAAAAAGTGTCATAAATTTGGTGTAAAACGCAGTAAGACTGTTTTTTAATGGAAGCATAAAACACAACAAAAAGTGTCGTAAAATTTAGTTTGAAAATGCATAAATCAGGATGGTCTCAGAGGGCACTTGTTTTGTTCACAGTATATCAAAATATAAAGTTCAACGATATTTTGCCAATATTGTTGCAATCATACACGATTTTTTTGACATAACACTTGGAACCATTAGCCTTTAGCTAGGTCGTGGTCCGAAATGGAAGCATCGCTGCTCGTCTCTTGTCAAAACAGGTCTGTGTAAGCCTGTATAAAGCATAAAGACACATTAGAACAACAATAAGTAAATCAAACAGAAACCTAAATGATTCGCCAGTTAAAAGAAAACCTTTGAGAGGAATGATATAATATAAGAGTAGAGTTATGCATTCACTTAGATCATGCTGCTCTCCTACAACCTATCACGTCATTTATTCATTTTCAGATTCTTGTATCTCCCATCATTTATTCTTATTCCTTCGTTAGTTATGGTGAGAGTGTTTATCAACCAAAGGTTGGAGCCTAGACTGCAATAAAAAACTGTTTATGTGCAAACCTCTTGCAGAAACCAGAGCACAAACGTTTCCTTTACTACCTAAAAAGGCCTATTACTGAAAGGATCATCAAGAACACAATGAAACAGGCGACGCCAACAGAGACTATGGCTACCCTGCTTTTCCTCCCTGCATATATCAACAGTCAGTTAGATATTTAACAAATCGAGTAGGAGAGCTACTGATAATAACAGCCAGTTAGATATTTCTGATGGATTTTGACAGTATGTACTCAACTGGACAGTAACAATGTTGGAAGAGATGTTCTATTTTGGGGGAAACGAGAATAGTGAGTGTCCTACCTCCTCCGGACTCCAAAACTGATGGCGTGAGCACAACCCCGGGCAATGGAGCCAGCTATGCGACATTCCCTCTCTAGATTCCCCCGAGGAAGCAATCCAGCACTCATGAAGAATGCAGTGCCGCAGCAGGGTCAAATGCACAAATCACTTTTTTTACAAAACACTGATCTGATAAAAAGGGAAGAGAGAGAGAGAAAACACATCTGGAGAAGGCTAGGGGATATTAACTTGTCAACTTGCATAAACCCCATATATAGGCCATTGCAAGTGCTAAGATCATAAGAACTAACCCATGTGGCACTACAGTTTTTTATTTAGAATTTGCATAGATGACATACAATATATTTTAGTAAACAGGTAGATTGAGCATCTGTGCAAGAAAGAGACAATATATTTTGTGGTCTGGCGAATTTATTGTTTATCCTATAGGTCGTAGCAAGTGCTAAGATCATAAATTAACCCATGAGATACTATATTTTTCGAAGGAAGTGAGGACATTTCTTTCATTAATAACATTAATTTACAAAAATACAATGGACAAACTGCCAACAAGTGAGGGCATTTTTTTCTTTAATAAACTCTTTTATGCATACTTCCAATATTGCAGAACTTGAGAATCAAAGCCCTATTATGCACATATGCTAAATACAAAATTCATTCTTTTTCCTGAACCCTCCCTAACACATAGTTGTAATACTTAAGTTGTCTCTACTAGGAATTGTATAACTAAAGAATAACAAATCTTACAGTTCAAAAGGCTGGTGAGGTTGTCGAACAGCGCCGGGTGGAGCACACCGGAGAGCACGTTCTCCTCGAGGTCGAGCACCTGGAGGATGCCGCTGAGCGCGGCGAGGCCGGCGGGCACCTGGCCCTCGAAGCCGTTGGACGCGAGGCTCAGCGCGACCAGGCCCCGCACGCGGCAGAGGGAGGAGGTGGCGAGCTCGCCCGAGAGGCCGAGACCCTGTAGCGAGATGGAGACCGAGACAATACAAACTTGCTTTAAAAACAACATAAAATAGATGTAAACAAGAAACGACAGTGAACCAATTTGGCGCCGAATAAAATGGAAGCAATTCATATATCAGCTACTAATTTGCTTCGTTGTACAAATAAAGTGGAAGCAATTCATAAATCAACTACTAAACAACCTTGGCACAAAAAAGGTACAAATTACCTCTATTTTCATAATATTCTAATGCATGAATTATGCAGTATGAGAAAGATGGTACGCCATATTCGAGAAAAAAATAGAAGATTGGTATTATTGTTCTTGTAACTTTCGTTGGGTGTGCCTGCTCTAACCAACATACGTATAGATAAACCGTATTCCTGAAACTAGAAACAAAACATTAAAAAAGTACAAAACAAGCCAGCAGATCGACGAGAAGGTGTTCCGCGAGATCGTGAACTCTGACCTTGCACCTTATTCTGGCGGGAATCCCTTCCCCAGTGATGTTAAAAAAGGAATACAAATGTAACATCTAGAAATGGTATATTGAAAATGGCATATTCTACGCGTGTCCTCCCAGAGGTCTCCTCACGGAGCGATACGGCCTGATTCATGGACCTGGTAGGCGTCGAGGTGCCATCGGTGCTGCAAATTTTCTTTCCCATGCTACCGCGCGCTGGAGTAAGACCTGTGGACCCTAAGCTTGCGCGTCTCTAGCGGTGAGGCAGGGACAGAGATGGATGGCAGTGGTAGACAGTGGTGGAGCTGAGAGCAAGGCGGCGACGCTCGATTCAGGTCGTTGTAGGGCTAGGATCGAGCCGAGATGCACGCGTACCCTTGTCGCGGTGGTGGGAGGATCGCTTCCTAGGGAGGAAGCCGAGAGAACCGTGCCTCGAGTGCTTGAACTTGTAGTGCGACATCCTCGCCTCCTCCTCCTTACATGCAGAAAATCACAACAAACTCGTCAGATCCACCGCGAGCTCAACATGAGCAGCTCGTCGGCGCAGCAAAGAAATGATTGTCGCCTGCGAGCGAGTCGAGGTAGAGGAGGATATGAGATCGGCGGTGGATTCATTACACTCACCTATGGGGGTGGCGGTGCGATAGTGAGGAACCGGATGCTTGGACACTGGCGCTTCGTTCGGGCTGCTACCGGCATCGGGCGTCGTGTTGAAGCCATCTAGGACACCTTCCTTGAATCGTAGGTTTGGGGAGAGGAGGACGAATCCGCTGTGGATCTCGGCGGCGTAGGTGAAGGGGAGTTTTTTCGGTAAGATTAGGGCAAAATTTTAGGGTGGGTCGTTTTACGATGTTGTAGGGGTGGTTTCGGTCAGCAGGTTACTCCGTTGGGTTGAACCAAACCAGGTTCGGTTGTTTGGGCTTTCTATAGTTATTTTAAGCCCAGGGCTTCTAATACATAAACTATATATATATAGCTCATGTTAGATTATTGTACACTTCAAAAATAAATTAATTTTTAAACTAACTGCTAAATAAACTAGAGATAGTATGTACATGGCAAGAATCATCATTGTCCATATAACATATTAGATCTAAACTCGTGATTTATCTCATCATGACTTACACCGGAGTTTGCTCCAGTTTGCAATTATATGGTAGCACAAAATACATATCAAGTCAGAGTAAGAAGTAACAAGGTTCTTGCACCAGTTTGCTCTCTTGATGTCACACCCGGTCTCAGAAGGCAAACCGAATGTGAACCATGTACATGCCAGGATCAGAACTCACGTACACAACGATTACATAAATGACTCATCATTGCACAATATTTCGAATAATCATAAAGAGTAAGTAATATTATTACAACATGAGTCACAAACATCATTTATATATCAAAGTGCACATATTAGAAACGTAGCAACCGTAAATAAACCTACCACATGTAGCTTACTAGGGGAGCTCGCTAGCCTAATCCTCGAACTCGCGAAATCCTAAAACTCTTGAAGATCCTCCTTGATGCCTTCTTCTTCTTCTTCTTCTTCTTCTTTACCTGAGCATAGGTTGCACCAAAGGCAACCTGGTGTTTGTATGAAAGCAAGAGTGAGTGCACATCAACGTACTTAGCAAATGACTCATTTGGCTGAGTTGTACTTGCTTTATTTGGGGTTAGGCTCAAAGCAGTTGCTTTTAATACATCAAGTTTTATCATTAATATAAGCCAGATTTTAACATTAATACCCAGTTATTACCCATGGGACATCTCCTCATGGAGGAAATATCAGTACCTATATTCATGCTCATCATATTCAGAACCACCATCATCATTGTAGCCATTGTATCTCTAAACAAAGGAGCTCCCAAGGCAGCTCTTAATCGTGAGCACGACTGATATATCAGTTTCATTCCTCTATAGAGATCACACATTTTACCCATGAGTCATGATTCCCTTTTTGCCTCGAGTTGTACAGACCCTTAAACACTTCCAAGGTGAGTCGGTAAGGTTTCATTACGTAGCCTTTACAAAGATTCTCCTAGTGTATAGACGTCCATTAGATTTCGTCGGTCGTATAAACACAATACCTCTCCTTAAGGGGGTGACTAACAAAACCAAAATGAATGAACCCCAACACCAACCCTTAGTAGAGTAAGCACTATGCCCCAGCCCCATTGACGGTTCAACAACGAAGCAAACTACACCCTAGAATTCTCTAATTAATCAGCTAAGGGCGCTCCTTTTCACCTTCATGGTTTGCATTGTTTTCTTGGGTGGTCATCTAACAAAGTGAAGGTATGTGTTTTCTTCCTCGATCTGGGTTTTGCCATGTCTGTAGAACTCACGAGCATATTGCAAACCCTCATAGAGTGCACACTATGCAGGTACAGGGGCACTCACTGAGCTAGCCTTCTCAAGCAAGGCTATCCTAGCGTCTCTCTCTACTAGCTCAGTCTGCAAGCCAGGACAAGATGTACACGCACCTAACAAGCTAGACCTCAATCTAACCTTGTCGCGCTCATCTAGCAAGGTGGCATACTTGGTCTACAAAGTTGTGATGTTTGATATGTGTAGAGCGCACTCATCACATTCAGTCTCGTTAGACACCACAACTTAAGCTCTATTAGGCTCAAGCTCATTAAGCATGCTCTCATACTTGAATTTAAAATCTATCCTCTCACGAGAAGCAAGCCTAAGTAGCTTATCCTAACTAGCCAAAGAAATCGTCAGCTCCTCTACCTCAGCAGCAAGATCATCGGTGGAATGTGTTAACTCAAAAGCAGAGACGTTGCTAATGTCTTGCCATCGTCACCCACCACATCATCACCGAGCACCATGGTGCAAAGGTTGTCTGCGGTGTCGACAAGGAACAAGAGTCCGTTCAGCTTGTCCTTGACTCTCCTGTTAGTCTCCTCGTCGCTCGAGGAAGACGATGTGTCGTCAGAGTCATGGTCGAGGTCGCTGAGGGAGATGAGGAAGGCACACTTCTTGATCTTGGCCTTCTAGAGGTACTTCTTCTTGAGTGCCTCCTTGTCCAATCCTCACTTGGACTTGTGCTTGACGAAGGTGTACTCCCACTTGCCCTTGCACCGATCAGAGTGGTGTTCGCACGGGCCAGCCTCAGACTTTCCCTTCTTGGGAAAAATGGCGACAAGGTGGTCAAGGTTGCCGCAGTTAAAGCATCCATCCTTCGATGCGCCACGCTGTTGGTTCTGGCGATTGTTGTGGAACAACGTGAACTGACTGGCCATTAGCGCTAGCTCCTCATCTCTGAGGCTCTCCACTTGCTCCTCTGTGATAGACAACAAAGAAGACAAAGCAAACATAACAGGTGAGAGTTAGAGGAGGAACCACATCCAAAGATCTAGGCCATGGTGGGTGCACCAGGGTTCTCAATCTTGGCCCGAGTCTGGTGGTCAATCTCGGTGGACTTGAGCTTGCTGAAAAGCTCATCCATGGTGATGGCCTCAGAAATAGCAGACCCAACTTCCTGTCAAAAATCAGAGCAAGAAAAGCAAGGAAGTCAGAGAGGTAGTGTTGGCCTTAGGTCTGACAGTGTGGGGGTCCGGCAGTGCCACATACACGGGCGGTAGAGCCAGACAATGAAAAATGCCAAGGAAATTCTCAAACTTCTCTGAAAGTTTGCACTGGGTAGAAGATGTTTACTGGTCAACTATGAACCAAACAAACCTAAAATCGAAGCATAGTTCAGAAAACCCGAGAGAAATGGGGTTTTGTTGGGGTTTTCTCAAAACAAACTCAAATGAGAATCAACTCAGATCACGACAAAGAACTGCACTGTGAGGGCGCACGTAGTGGTCCAAAGAGTCTATCTCCACCAAAATCAATCCACAACATTACCCATGTCGCAAGAACTTTATGGTTCTCCACAAATCCATAAGAGAAAGGGAAAGGAGAAACCAAGAACACAGAACTTCAGAATTTTAGCAAGGATGCAAAACTGAGATTGAGAAGTGACCAGAACCTATGGGCCATACTAGTGACCCTTCCTCAGATTAAAATTGAAGAAATCAAACACAATCGAAGTACAAAATTGTTGTGGATCCTTGGTGTCGGTGTTTGGGACCCGACTGCGCACCCGGGGTTACCCCTCGAGGTGCTTTTGGGTAGGACGGTGTTACCGACTGTAGCTCGATGGTTCGTGCTGGGCGCACAAGAGACGACAGATAATTTTATACAGGTTCGGGCCGCTTAGAGAGGTGTAACACCCTACTTCCTGGTGTGGCTCTTTATGTGGTGGATTACAGGGGAATTCTCTAGTATGAAGGATGCTAGAGAATTGAATAGATGGCTAATGAGTGACCTATTCTTTGATGGGTGCCCCCTAGGCCTTATATAATCGACCATGGGGCGTTACATGCGGGTACGATAACTATGTGCTCCTAAGTAATAGTGAACCGACTGAACTTATCTCCCTATTATCCTGCCGACTTATCCTCGTTTTTAGTTCCGACGTCTGAGGGTGCTGCGCGGGAGAAGCGGATCAATGCTGCGGATAATGTTTAAACCCAATGAGCCGTCTGGGCTCGAGTCGGTCCAATCTTGTGTCGATCCATTCTGCCAGTGATTCCTCCCCTGGCCCACAAGGGATGGCCTTGTGAAGTAATGGGCCCAGAGTCTTTCGCGAGGCCTTCTAGCCTTCTAGTGGACCCGGGGGATATCTGTCCCCCACAAGCCCCCAATCTTTGAGTTGATTTTGAAACAATCGGCCCAAAGATTTTTAGGTCTAGCTTGCAGTTTTTTATTTTAGATTGCGGATGCTTTGGAAGTGCACCTGTCGAGTCGTTGCTTCTGAACTTTGATCAATCCGGTAAAAACAAACTTCTGTTATCCTTCTTCAGCTCTTTCAACGGTCTTCACTTTGTATTTCAGAAATTAGTGCTAGGTTGCCAGCTTATGATTTAGGGATCATCATTTTGTCCTTAGGGGTTGAGGATTCATTGGGTGCACCGGAGGTGCACGCAATGGGTGTAGCCCCCGAGCTTTGAGTGGATTACTGAAAATAATCCACTCAAAGGTCTTCATCTCATGCTTTACAGAAATCTTTAACTTGTCTTTGTCTCATGCCTTAGAACTCAGCATTATATCATCAGCTTATCCTTTTAGCGATCAGCCAGTTGTCTTCAATTCCTGCTTTAGAAATCAGCAGTGCGATCTACCCATGTCCTGTTAGGTTTGAAATTTATTTGATCAGCGACTGTTCAGTGACCGTGGCAGGAGATGAGTGGTTGCCTCCTGCCTCCATAAATAAACTGCCTACCTCGCTGGTGTCTTCACACATCTTCTGGCCGTTTGTTGCTTATTCTCCCACTTTTATCTTCTCTTCTAATCAACCATGGGCAAGAACAAGAAGGGTGGAAGTTCGTCGCACCACTCCGGCGATAGATGGAAGCGCGAGCCTAGTCCCCCCTTGGAGGACTTTTGTGACTCCGTGTACTCGGAGGAGGACTTATCCTCTGAGTCCGAGGGGTCGCCGGTCTATGCCTCTCCCCCGGTGTTGTCCGATGACTCGGACGATTCCCAGGGGATCGCTGCCAAGGTGTGGACGTACATTCGGGCCGTCGAGCGCTCCGGGCTCGAAGGCTCGGATGAGTCGGAGATCTCCTCGGACGAGGAGAACTCCTCTGACTCGTCCGAGGAGGGGAGCGGCGGTGACGGCGACAACGAGGGTGACATCGGCGATGGAGGCGACGACGGCGATGATGGCGACGGCGACGACAAGGGCGATGGCGACGGCGGCAGCAGCAAAGCCAGTGGTAAAGCGCCACTGGTTTGAATATTAGTATAGATAATTAGTAGTAGTAGTAGTAGTAGTAGTAGTAGTAGTAGTAGTAGTAGTAGTAGTAGTAGCAGTAGTAGCAGCAGTAACAACAGAATAATGTAGTAGTAGTAGTAGTTAGTAGTATAGTGTAGTGTGAGTAGTGTAGTGATGTAGTAATGTAATGTAGCAAAAAAGGGAAAAAAGGCTGACTCATAATGAGTTGGTCTTTAAGTTTGTGGAAGAACTTCCCTCCTCCATATATTGAAGAAAATTTCAGCTTGTTTCGAGTATCCTTTCGCTTTTTCGTCTTTCTTCTTTTATAGTAAATTGGTAGTTTGTCTTCACGCCTAGCGCTGCTGGTGTTTTTAGAGATAATGCCCGAGTAATGACTGGTAACTGCTGAGTCGTATTTGGTTCTGTCGGCATTCACTTAGAGAAAACGACCGAGTTACGACATACACTATTGGCGTTTTTAGAAGTAACTGCCGAGTGGTGCTTGATGATGTTGGCATTTCAGAGGTAACAATCGAGTTACGCTAGACCACGTTGGCGTTTTAGAGATAACTGTAGAGTTAGAACAGACACTATCAGTGCTTTAGAGGTAACAGCCAAGTGGTGCTTGACGACGTCGGTGTTTTAGAGGTAACAACCGAGTTACGCTTGATCCTGTCGGCGTTTTAGAGATAATAGCCGAGTTAGGACAGACACTGTTGGTGCTTTAGAGGTAACAACCGAGTGGTGCTTGACGACGTCGATGTTTTAGAGGTAACAGTCGAGTTACGCTTGACCCTGTCGGTGTTTTAGAGGCAACAACCGAGTTAGGACAGACACTGTTGGTGCTTTAGAGGTAACAGCCGAGTGGTGCTTGACGACGTCAGTGTTTTAGAGGTAACAACCGAGTTATGCTTGACTCTGTCAGTGTTTTAGAGGTAACAGCCGAGTTATGTCGGAAACCTCGTTTTCCCAAGTGATGACCTGACACTTTTTAGAAACGGTGCCCAACCCGGGAAAACCTCATTTATATCACGTCGTTGCGCGCTTCTGAGTTATGAGCCCTAACTTCACATTTCCGCCTCAGACCACTCCTCTGTTTCCCTCTGATTTCGCCCTTGGTCAACCCGCTGGTGAGATTGCGATGGCGCCCAAGCGGAAGAACCACAATTCTGATGCGGTAGTTATTCCTCCCATCGACCCCAACAGCCAGTTGATGTTCACAGGTAACCATATGTCTGTTGTCTTAGAATCAGATCTCCTCCGCCTTATCGATGTTGGAGTTCTTCCTCCGAAGGAGCTTTGTTCTTGGCAGATTTGCCGTGGGGTCACTGTTCCGACAGAAGATACCCACGAGTCCGTTGTCTACGTTCCTTTTCTCATCCGCGGCCTTGCTCTTCCCATTTCTCCCTTCTTCAGTGGTCTCCTTGACTTTTACAATCTAAAGCCTGACCCATTTGAATCCCAATTCCATCTTGCAAATTTCTATCTTTGTACATTTGCGTGAGGCCTACCTCAGAATTCTTCCTCACTTCGGTTTATGGAAGTATTTGTATCACTGTCGACCTGGGATGGCTGGGGGGGCACCACCAGCTCGTGGGTGGTGCAAGTCTGGAGATGCGCCGCAGGAGGAAAACAGAATACCTTGGCATTCCTCTCAAGGACAGCATTAAAGGGTGGCGCCTTGAGTGGTTTATTGTGGAAAACCATGGCAAGTCCCTCCCCCTCGGTCGGGGAGACAGCCAGATGTGCGCACTCCGAGTTGGGTTGAGTCTCCTACTGCCTTGGAGGTAACAGAAGCTAGGGTTCTGCTTGCTGAAATATGTCTGCTGAAGGAGAGAGGTCGGGCCGCAGAGGCTGTGGTTGCTGACTTTGTTTTTAAGAATATTCAGCCCTTGAAGGACAGAGCATACCCAGCTTACTTGTATAGTGGCATTACTGACTCGACTCGGGTTACCAATAGGAGAATTCCTGCTGAGGATCTGGTGAGCCGACTAGACATGATCTTGAGAGGCAAAGTATCAAATGTTGGTGCTCCTGTTGCCTACTCTGCTTGGAATCTGCCATCTCCTAAGTCCTTTTTCAATTTTGTGTCCAACCCTCCTGCTGGTGATAGTGGTCTGGGTCTTAGAGTGCGACCCTCTCCTGAAGATATTGAGGCTCTGGTTGCTCCTCTTTGTGATCTTCCCAATGATGAGAGGCAAGTTCATTTTGAGATGCCAGCGAGTCCAGATGATGCAGAAATAGATGTTGTACTCAATATGTTGGCTCGAGAATCTTCTGACTCGGCCCCTGCTGAAGCAATGGCTGTTACGGTTATACAAGAGCTTGACAAAACAGTGGACACCCGAAAGCCTGAGGGTATTCGCCCAAAGCATCCTCGCCAAGTCAGCCGCCCAACTGCGTGTGTTGAGGAGAAGAAGAAGAAAAAGAGACGACTTCGGCAACTGTCATGCTTGGACCAGGATGCTGGCCCTTCTGCTCCTGTTTATGAAGAAGTACCAGTAGAGGTCTTTACTGAGGTTGATCCCATTGGTGGTGTACCTGTTGAAGTCGACCCTAATGGGTGTGACCGTGCACCAGCTGAACTGAGAGCACCTAGAGGGGGGGTGAATAGGTGATCCTGTAAAAACTTGAAACTTAATCCACAAAACTTAATTAGGAGTTAGCACAATTAAGCCAAGTGGCTAGAGAGGAGAGCTTGCACAACACGATAACCACAAAGAGATCAACACAGAGATGGCACAGTGGTTTATCCCGTGGTTCGGCCAAGTCCAACACTTGCCTACTCCACGTTGTGGCGTCCCAATGGACGAGGGTTGCAATCAACCCCTTTCAAGCGGTCCAAAGACCCACTTGAATACCACGGTGTTTTGCTTTCACTTTACTATATCCCGCTTGCAAGGAATCTCCACAACTTGGAGCCTCTCGCCCTTACACTTTGCAGTTCACAAAGAAGCACAGAGTAAGGAAGGGATGAGCAATGCACGCAAGACACGAAATCAGAGTACCAACACACACACGAGTCACAACAAGAGCTCACAACACAACCCGGCGAGTTCACATCTCAAATGGAGCTCTAGTTGCTATCACAAAGAATCAAATGCACGGAATCGAAGTCTTGGTGCTTAGGAATGCTTAGAGAATGCTTGGTGTACTCCTCCATGCGCCTAGGGGTCCCTTTTATAGCCCTAAGGCAGCCAGGAGCTGTTGAGTGCATTCCAGGAAGGCAATTCTTGCCTTCTATCGCCTGGCGCACCGGACACTGTCCGGTGCGGATTTCTTTCCTTCTTTGGCGAAGCCGACGGTTGGCGCTTTGGAGCCGTTGGCGCACCGAACATTGTCTGGTGCACACCGGACAGTCCGGTGCCCCCTTCCGATCGTTGGCCCGGCCACGTGTCTCGCGCGGATCGCGCGGCCGACCGTTGGCCCGGCCGACTGTTGGCTCACCGGACAGTCCGGTGAATTATAGTCGTACGCCGTTAATCACTTCCCGAGAGCAGCAAGTTCACCTGAGTTAGCCTGGCGCACCGGACACTATCCGGTGCACCACCGGACAGTCCGGTGCACCCAGATAGAGCTGACTTTGGCTGAACAAAGCCATCTTTAATTTCAACTTGATTTTTCCTATTTCCAGCACTTAGACACAATACATTAGTCTCTAAAACAATGTACTAAGTCTGAGAAACATACCTTTATACTTGATTTGTACTTTGTCCACCATTTAACACTTAGACACTTGTGTTGGACACTAAATCACCAAAATACTTAGAAATGACCCAAGGGCACATTTCCCTTTCAATCTCCCCCTTTTTGGTGATTTATGCCAACACAACACAAAGCAAGTAGAACAAGTGCAAAATCAATTCAAATAAGAACTCAAAATTGTTTTGATTCAAATTTGACATATATGGATCATTCTTCGCCACCACTTGGTTTGTTTTTGCAAATCAAACTCAATTTCCTATCTCTAAGTCAAACACACTTGTTGAAACATAAAGAGAGATATTTCCAGAGAAATTGATCAAAGAGTTCAAAAACTCCCCCTTTTCCCCATAATTAAGCCTTCTCCCCACAAAAGACCAACTTTTGACAATAAGAGGCAAACAAGAGTATTTTGACAAACAAAAACACTAACTCTACTATTTTCAAAATTCACAAGTGGTAGCTGATCCATTTATTGCTTTGGCCTTATTTTCTCCCCCTTTGGCATCAATCACCAAAACGGGATCAATTTTGGTCCTTTAACCCCATTGCCTCACCAAAATCTTCAACTAAGAGTAAAAAGGCAATAAGAGTACAAAGATGAACTTAGAAAAAGTTACTCTTTCATCGGAGTGCAGTGGAAGTCTTGCATGGTCCAAGTCCACCTTTTCCCTTTCAAACCTCCTTTGAGACTAAATTAAGCAAACTCAAGCACAAGGTTAGTCTCAAGGGGTCAAGTTGTAGCACATCTCCCCCTAAATTTGTGCATCACTTGCAAATGGACTTGTAAGGTCCGGGAGTGCTTGTACAACTTGAGCACTATAAATAAACAACAAAATGCATAAGGAACATGATCAAAGGCATAACCACATGTATGCTATAAATCAATCCAAGTTCCGCGAATCTAAGACATTTAGCTCACTATGCAACTTGCAAAAGGTCTGCTCATCTAAAGGCTTGGTAAAGATATCGACTAGCTGGTTCTCGGAGCTAACATGAAACACTTCGATATCTCCCTTTTGCTGGTGGTCTCTCAAAAAGTGATGTCGGATGTCTATGTGCTTTGTGCGGCTGTGTTCAACAGGATTATCCGCCATGCGGATGGCACTCTCATTATCACATAGAAGTGGGACTTTGCTCAAATTGTAGCCAAAGTCCCTGAGGGTTTGCCTCATCCAAAGTAGTTGCGCGCAACACTGTCCTGCGGCAACATACTCGGCCTCAGCGATGGATAGGGCAACGGAAGTTTGTTTCTTAGAACTCCATGACACCAGGGACCTTCCTAAGAATTGGCACGTCCCCGATGTACTCTTCCTATCGACCTTACATCCAGCATAGTCGGAGTCTGAATATCCAATCAAGTCAAAGGTAGATCCCTTTGGATACCAGATCCCAAAGCAAGGCGTAGCGACTAAATATCTAAGAATTCGCTTCACCGCCACTAAGTGACATTCCCTTGGATCGGATTGAAATCTAGCACACATGCATACGCTAAGCATAATATCCGGTCTACTAGCACATAAATAAAGTAAAGACCCTATCATAGACCGGTATGCTTTTTGATCAACGGACTTACCTCCTTTGTTGAGGTCGGTGTGTCCGTCGGTTCCCATTGGAGTCTTTGCGGGCTTGGCGTCCTTCATCCCAAACCGCTTGATCAAGTCTTGCGTGTACTTCGTTTGGGAGATGAAGGTGCCATCCTTGAGTTGCCTCACTTGGAACCCAAGGAAATAGCTTAACTCGCCCATCATCGACATCTCAAACTTTTGAGTCATCACCCTGCTAAACTCTTCACAAGACTTTTGATTAGTAGAACCAAATATTATGTCATCAACATAAATTTGGCACACAAAAAGATCACCATCACAAGTCTTAGTAAAAAGAGTTGGATCGGCTTTCCCAACCTTGAAAGCATTAGCAATTAAAAAGTCTCTAAGGCATTCATACCATGCTCTTGGGGCTTGCTTAAGTCCATAGAGCGCCTTAGAGAGCTTACACACGTGGTCGGGGTACCGTTCGTCCTCGAAGCTAGGGGTTGCTCTACGTACACCTCCTCCTTGATTGGCCCATTGAGGAAAGCGCTCTTCACATCCATTTGGAACAACCTGAAAGAATGGTGAGCGGCATATGCTAGCAAAATACGAATGGACTCTAGCCTAGCCACAGGAGCAAAAGTCTCCTCAAAGTCCAAACCTGCGACTTGGGCATAACCTTTTGCCACAAGTCGTGCCTTGTTCCTTGTCACCACCCCGTGCTCGTCTTGTTTGTTCCGGAACACCCACTTGGTTCCCACGACATTTTGCTTGGGACGAGGCACCATTGTCCAAACTTCATTTCTTTTGAAGTTGTTGAGCTCCTCCTGCATGGCCAACACCCAGTCCGGATCTAGCAAGGCCTCCTCTACCCTGAAAGGCTCAATAGAAGAGACAAAGGAGTAATGCTCACAAAAATTAACTAATCGAGACCGAGTAGTTACTCCCTTGCTAATGTCACCCAAAATCTGGTCGACGGGATGATCCCTTTGAATCATCGCTCGGACTTGAGTTTGAGGTGCCTGTTGTGCTTCTTCCTCCATTACATGATCATTTTGTGCTCCCCCTTGATCACACGTCTCCTCTTGATGAACCTGTTCATCGTCTTGAGTTGGGGGATGCACCATTATTTAGGAAGAAGGTTGATCTCACTCATTTTGTTCCTGTGGCCACACATCTCCAATCGCCATGGTGCGTATTGCGGCCATTGGAACGTCTTCTTCATCTACATCATCAAGATCAACAACTTGCTCTCTTAGAGAGCCATTAGTCTCATCAAATACAACGTCGCTAAAGACTTCAACCAAACCCGATGATTTGTTGAAGACCCTATACGCCTTTGTATTTGAGTCATAACCTAACAAAAACCCTTCTACCGCTTTGGGAGCAAATTTGGAATTCCTACCCTTCTTCACTAGAATGTAGCATTTACTCCCAAAAACTCGGAAATACGAAACATTGGGTTTGTTACCGGTTAGTAGCTCATACGAAGTCTTCTTGAGGAGGCGATGAAGGTAGACCCGGTTGATGGCGTGGCAAGCCGTGTTCACGGCTTCCGACCAAAAGCGCTCGGGGGTCTTGAATTCTCCAAGCATCGTCCTTGCCATGTCTATAAGCGTCCTGTTCTTCCTCTCTACCACACCATTTTACTGTGGTGTGTAGGGAGCGGAGAACTCGTGCTTGATTCCTTCCTCCTCAAGATACTCCTCCACTTGAAGGTTCTTGAATTCGGACCCATTGTCGCTCCTTATCTTCTTCACCTTGAGCTCAAACTCGTTTTGAGCTCTCCTTAGGAAGCGCTTGAGGGTCCCTTGGGTTTCAGATTTATCCTGCAAAAAGAATACCCAAGTGAAGCGGGAAAAATCATCAACTATAACAAGACCATACTTACTTCCTCCTATGCTTAGATAGGCGACGGGTCCGAAGAGGTCCATATGAAGTAACTCCAGGGGTCTTGATGTTGTCATCACATTTTTGGCATGATGAGAGCTTCCCACCTGTTTCCCTGCTTGACATGCTGCACAAGGTCTATCCTTTTCGAAAGTAACATTAGTTAGACCTATCACGTGTTCTCCCTTTAGAAGCTTGTGAAGGTTCTTCATCCCCACATGTGCTAAGCGACGATGCCACAGCTAGCCCATGCTAGTCTTAGCAATTAAGCATGCATCTAGACCGGCCTCCTCTTTTGCAAAATCAACTAAATAGAGTTTGCCGTCTAATACACCCTTAAAAGCTAATGAACCATCACTTCTTCTAAAGACAGACACATCTACATTTGTGAATAGACAATTATATCCCATATTGCATAATTGACTTACGGATAACAAATTATATCCAAGCGACTCAACTAAGAATACATTAGAAATAGAGTGCTCATTTGAGATTGCAATCTTGCCTAAGCCTTTAACCTTGCCTTGGTTCCCATCACTGAATATGATTGAATCTTGGGGATCCTTGTTCTTGACGTAGGAAGAGAACATCCTCTTTTCCCCCATCATGTGGTTTGTGCATCCGCTGTCGATAATCCAGCTAGAGCCCCTAGATGCATAAACCTGCAAGGCAAATTTAGGCTTGGGTCTTAGGTACCCAACTCATGTTGGGTCCTACAAGGTTAGTACAAATAGCCTTAGGGACCCAAATGCAAGTTTTATCTCCCTTGCATTTTGCCCCTAATTTTCTAGCAACTATCATCTTATCCTTTCTACAAATAGCAAAGGAAGCATTTAAAGCATGATAAATTGTAGAAGGTTCACTATTTGTTTTCCTAGGCACATGAACAACATTTCTTCTAGGCATGTGATTAATAACATTTCTCCTAGCTAAATTTTTATCATGCATAATAGAAGAACTAGAAGCAGCCATGGCATAAGAATCAAAAGCATCAGAACTTCTATAACCATTTCTAGACTGTCTCCTATCATGATACATGAAGGCATGGTTCTTTTGAGCACTACTAGCCATAGGAGCCTTCCCTTTCTCCTTGGCGGAGATGGAAGCCTTATGGCTTGTTAAGTTCTTGACTTCCCTCTTGAAGCCAAGACCATCCTTAATTGAGGGGTGTCTACCAATCGTGTAGGCATCCCTTGTAAATTTTAGCTTGTCAAATTCACTCTTGCTAGTCTTAAGTTGGGCATTAAGACTAGCCACTTCATCCTTTAATTTAGAAATGCAAACTAGGTGTTCACTACAAGCATCAACATTAAAATCTTTGCACCTATTGCAAATCATAACATGTTCTACACAAGAGTTAGATTTACTTGCTACTTCTAGTTTAGCATTTAAATCATCATTCACACTTTTTAAAGTAGAAATGGTTTCATGACAAGTAGATAGTTCACAAGAGAGCATTTCATTCCTTTTAACTTCTAGAGCAAGAGAATTTTGTGCACTAACAAATTTATCATGCTCTTTGTTGGCGACTTGTTCTCAAATACTAAGAATTAAGAACAAGGCAACACAGAAAATGTTAAGTGTTAAAGTCCTTCGTCCTCCAAACGTTATATCCCTTCGGGATATAAAGAATCTCGGACGAAGGTTACGAAGGACATACCTTCGTAAGCATAGTAGCAAAGAACGAAGTATTCATACAAATCATGAAGCATGAAATAAATATGTAAGTATTATCATAGAATAAGCTTTATTCTTATTATCATGAACGAATATAAATAACTTCAAATTACAAATGTACCTTCGATCTTGAAAGAAGGTAAAACTAAAGTACAAGCGTGACGCAAAAGCAAATGCCAAGTCAGGTTCGCGTGAACAGTACAGGGGTACTGTTCATCTATTTATAGACACAGGTCGCAGCCTGTGACAAATTACAATTATGCCCCTTACAAAAGTTTTCAACATTGACTCAGATTATTATGGATAAAAAGGTCATTCTATCTCTATGTCGGTTTGTAATGCCGAAGCTCCATAAAAGGAACCTTCGGCCGTTTCCTTGGGACGGCTTCAGCCGAAGCTGCTTCTTCGCGTGGGACCTTCGGCGCACCGAAGCACGACCCCAACAGTAGCCCCTTTCGCGGTGCTAGATCGTTCTTCGTAACGAGCTTGACCCGTGAAAAAAGCCTCTTCAGCTTCGGGAAGCCGAAGGTCCAAAAAACACCTTCCCTGAGCTCGTTGCGGAGAAACGATCCTGCTTCCGAGCGCGTGCCAGGCCCACCTTGCAGAGTTACTGTTTTGATCTTTGCGGTCCACTGCACAGCGAGTACAAGTGACCGCCCGTCTGGTGTAAAAATCTTGCCGCTTCGCCTTCGTACCTGCAGTACTATATAAACAAGCAGGTAGGTGTGAAGTTACCACAGCATTCATTGCTATTTGCACTGTTTTGCTGCCAAAATTTTCACCATAGCCGAAGCTTGACTTTCAGAATCGAACGAAGGTCCGTCTCGACGCTTGCTTCGTCAGAAAGAAGAGCTTCGGAAAAAAGAAAAAAGAAAAAGGTTTCTGACTTCCCCAAACTCAGAATCAAATGGCGAGAGTGCGATCTACTGCCAAAGTTGTTCGTGAGGGAGACGAAGCCGAAAGTTCAGGCACTGTGCCCATCTCCGAAGCGATGCAGCGCTCCGGTCTAGTGACTGCGGAAGAGAGGCCTGGTGCCGAAGCAAACCCGACAACAGCCGAAGAAGAAAACATTGATGGGACTGACTCCGAAGATGACTACCACATTGCTACACCCAGCAAGCCCAGTCACCTGGATTTTGGAAAATCAACTGTTTCAAGAGCTGACCTTGCAAAGATGGTAAAAGCAGGTTTTTTCAATGAAGATCAGAAGAAGCTACTTCGCTTCGGGGGAGAGGAGACTACCCCGAAGCCAGAGAAGGATGAGATTGTAATTTTCAAAAGCTTTTTAAAAGCTGGGCTAAGATTTCCTCTCCATGGAATTATTGGAGATGTGTTGCAAAAATTTGGCATTTATTTTCACCAATTGACTCCTAACGCCATCGTTAGGCTCAATGTTTATATCTGGGCCCTCCGAAGCCAAGCTGTGGAACCGTTTGCCGACAGCTTCTGCCGAGCCCACGAATTACATTACCAAACAAAGGCCAGAACAGACGGACTACATGATAATTTCGGCTGTTACAATTTTGCCTACCGGAAGACAACAAAGTGTCCTGTCATCAGCTACCGAAGCAAATGGCCAGCAGGCTGGAAGTCTGAGTGGTTCTACGTAAAAGTTGACGAAGACAGAGAAAAATTGGTACAAAGCCCTCTGGAATTAATCTTCGGAGAGACGAGGCCACGCTGCCGCATCGGCGATTTAAAGGGTCCTACCTGGGCCGCTCTGGGTGAATTCGAAATTATTTCAGAACATATTGGCACCAGGGATCTAGTTCAGGAATTTTTGGCATTCAGAGTTTTCCCTACTTTAAAAGAGTGGGAAATGCCGAAGCTGAAGGGAGAAAAGAAGAAGGGGGAGCTAGTTCGTCTGCCTTATCACTTTAAATTCAAGAAGTACTTTAAGAAACCCTGCAAAGAGTGGTTAGACACAGTTGAGACAATGTGCAATGAAATCTTGGGGAATTACTCCAAAAAGGAGGATCAACTAATGACAGCAGCCTTCGGCACCCGATCGAAGCGAAGGCTGAACCGAGTATTCGATGCCCTGGGCTTCGAGTATCCAGACTATGAGCAGTTGAATAAGGGTGCCGAAGGCCACAAAAGAAAAAGAGTGGCTGAAATTCTGACCAAGGATGAAGAGCAACCATCAGCAGAGAAGAAAATTCCGAAGAAAAGGAAAATATCAACTCCGAAACGGAAAATATCCGAAGAAGAGAGAACCCCCACACCGCCTTCTACTAGCGACATAGAAGAAATTTTAAAGGTAATGACTGAACCCATGCCTACGAAGCTAAGTCCATTAGGGCTTCATCTGACGAAGCTTTTTCAAAAGGTGGACGAGCCGGATCAGACGAAGATGAGCAAACCCAAACGGCAAAGAATCATTACGGTAGCTGAAGTTATCGATAAGACACCGCCAAGAGCGTCAGTTCAGAAATCAGCAGCTGCCGAAAGCACCAAAGACGTCGAAATCGCCCCTTCGGAGGTCGCGGCTACCGAAGCCGCTTCAGCCGAAGATGCTAATTTAGAAACAACCATTGAAGATATTAGCAAAATTTTAGAAGACATAGATGCAGAAGAAGGTGGTGTTGCTACTGAGAAATCCATGGCCACAGTGCCTGAAAAAGGAAAAGGAATAGCCGAAGACGTTTCGGACGACGAAGCCTACTCCTTTCAGAATTTAATTGGGCAAAAACTTACAAAGGACGAAATAGAAGAACTTAAAGAGTATACCAAATCTTGCGGCTACAAACCAGGTGCTCTCTTATTTGGAGGTGTAGATGATGAAAAGCTAGGCTGCATTCGAGACCAGACTGGAGCTAGGGTAATCGGTACTCTATCAAAGAGTATCGGTTTTCCGAAGCTGGAGTCCGACATCAGCCGCTACCGACGACAACATGTCGTTGGTAGTTTATTTTATTCCAACTTCAAGGTGAACAACTTGCCACCTAACTTTTGTTGTTTCTAATAAGAACATTTCTGACGAAGGTTGTGTTCGTACAGAGTATGCTGTTGAGCAAAGCCTTGCAAATGCAACAAGATCTTGAAGATAAAAAGCATGAAGTTATAATTGGCAACCTGGAAAACAAGATAAAGGAGCATTCAGATGCTTTCGAGAAAAAGAACTTTGAGCTCCAAGCAACCGAAGGTTTATTGGCAGAGGCTGAAGCAAAAATATCAGAACTGAATACGAAGCTTCTCCGCCAGTCTGAGCAGTTCGAACGAGAAAAACAAGATCTTAGTGCAAAACTTGAAGCCGAAGCTCAGCAAAATTCAGATTTGAGAAAACTACTGACAAGTCTTCAAGAAAACTGCTTGGAATTTAGCAACAAGTGCATTCAACGACTAAAAAAGATTTTTTACTCAGTTGGAGCCAGCAGTGAAAAATTCACCCCCTCAGCTGAAGATCTGCCGAAGACCTTCGAACATATTGAGGGGGAGATTGACGAGCTCAACGAAGTTATAGCCGGGCACGGCGACTTCTGTGCCTGGGTAGCTTCTCGGGGTACCGCTGCTGCATTTCTGAAGGCCGGCTGCGAACACGGAAAAATTGTCAACAGGCCCAACTTCACCTTATCTCCATCAATCCTGGATGATATGCCTGACCTCGCCCGAAGCATCTCCAATAGATTTATAAAAATGATATGGACAAAAGGCGGGCGGGAGAAAGCTGGAGACGAAGCACGAAGTCATCTTGAACCAGTAAGAAATGATACTTCGGAGTTACCTTTTCCTTTGCTCTTGATTTTTACTCATAATCTCTTAATTTATGTAGGATGACGAAGGTGAAGATGATGCCTAAATTATGTCGTCGAAGCTGAAACTTAATGAAGATCAATAGAAGTGTACTGTAGAAAAACTCAGGATATTTTTGTAACAATTCTTGTAAATACAACTAGACTATCTTCAAGGAACTTTGTACATACCTTGTAATATATTCTTACCCTTTGCTTGAGGCGCTTTGATGTGGACGAAATCAGTATTTTGAGCCGAAGGCGAAAAAACACCTTCCCTTCTTTTCGTACACAACGAAGCCTAAAAGGTCGCTTCCTCTTTTTGCCGAAGCTTTGCTTCTTTGTACATGACAAAACATAAAAGACTACTTCTCCTTTCTGTCGAAGCTTTTCTTTACAAAACATAAAAAACTACTTCTCTTTTCTGCCGAAGCTTTCCTTTACAAAACATAAAAAACTACTTCTCTTTTCTGCCGAAGCTTTCCTTTACATAAAAAACTACTTCTCTTTTCTGTCGAAGCTTTTCTTTGCATGACAAAACATAAAAGACTACTACTCTTTTACACAACGATTCATAAAAAACCAGTTCTCCCTTATACTGAAACTTTTCTTTGTGCCAAAGCAACGAAACTTTTCACTTTTGCACACAACATAGCGTAACAAGTCATAAAAAGGCACTTCTCCGAAGCTTTTTTGCCGAAGCAGCCACTTGGGAACACAAATGCTATGAATGCTTATGCATGCAAATGTTATGATGTAATGTAATGCACGAATGAATGTCCGAAGCATATGTCCGAAGCCATATTGTCAGCCATTACTTGGAAACAACCACACATTAGCTCTGCATTCCCTTAGGAACGACTTTGGAGCTTCTTCGCCTCTTACTTAGGCAATATCAGCGTTGACTTTTCGCTGTAAGCTCTGCATCCCCTTAGGGACGTCTTTGGAGCTTCTTCGTCTTTTACTTAGACGGTATAAGCTCTGCATTCCCTTGGGAACGTCTTTGGAGCTTCTTCGCCTTTTACTTTCGGCGGAATCAGCGTTGACTTTTCGCTGTAAGCTCTGCATCCCCTTAGGAACGTCTTCGGAGCTTTTTCTCTTTTTCAGTTTCGGCACTCGATGGTGCGCTCTCAGCTTTTACATGTACATCTTTGGGGGATTTTGCTCTTATAAAACTAAAATGAAAAATTACATGTGATGGCCCCATTAAAAACCTTTCTCCCCCTTTAGAAAGGAAAAGGGTGCCATGAAAAAGAAAAGAAAAAACATGAAAAATTACATCAAGTTATACATAAAATCGCCGAAGCTCATCGGCATTCCAAGATCTTGGAATTTCATTGCCATCCATGTCCTTCAGTCTGTACGAACCGGGCCTTGACGATCCTTCTTGTTATCGCAGCGATTTTCTAAAACTTTTGGCACTTAAACCTGAGGAAGAAATAAGCTTTCCTCGTAAAAAACAACGAAATTATTATATGAAAACTTAACACTGTTCTTTATTACATGAAAGATAGAATTGAATAAGAAAAGGCTGCTATCAAGGGTAGGATATATGTCAATAGATGTGTTTCGATTCTGGCACAGTGCTGTTGACTGTGCGAGCTTCGGACTGTTCCCTGAGTTCCCTTTGTTGTGGAGCATATTGACTCCCTTCTGGCGGTTGACCTTGCTGTAGTGGAGGTGGAGGTGGAAACTGTTGCCAGGAAGCTTGAGGTTGACTTGCCGAAGCTACGGAAGCTGCAGGGTGGTTGTCTATGTACTGTGGGATGTAAGGTGGATGATACGAAGCAGTATGCATGACCTGCTTCGGCTGAGCTTGTTGCGCCGCAGCTTCGGCTATCTCCTTTTGCTTTTGAGTTGTAACATGACACGTCCTGGTGGTATGTCCCTTGTTTTCTCCACAAAACAAGCAAAACAGCCTCCTTGGCTGATCCCCAAATCTTCCGCCGAAGCCCCTGGCACCTCTGCCTCTTGGGGCTGGTGGCCGGAAGAAGCTTTGCTGTTGCCCCGAAGCCTGCGAGGAACACTGTGGCCTGTTCTGCTGACCACCCTTATCATCATTTTGGTTAGAATTATGGATGGACCTGACATGCTTCGGATAGAATCTTCCTCCGAAGCCCCTGGTCATCTCAGAAAACCTGAAGGCCTCCTCCCTTCTCTGGCGAAAATCGTTATCAGCACGAATGTACTCATCCATCTTTTGAAGCAGCTTCTCCAGAGTCTGAGGAGGCTTCCTAGCAAAGTATTGGGCTGCAGGTCCAGGACGAAGCCCCTTGATCATGGCTTCGATAACAATTTCATTGGGCACCGTTGGTGCCTGCGCCCGTAAACGCAAGAACCTTCGGACATATGCCTGAAGATATTCTTCGTGATCCTGAGTGCATTGGAACAAAGCTTGAGCAGTGACCGGCTTCGTCTGAAAGCCTTGAAAGCTAGTTAACAACATATCCTTCAGCTTTTGCCATGAAGTAATTGTTCCTGGTCGAAGGGAGGAGTACCAAGTCTGAGCAACATTCCTGACGGCCATTACGAAGGATTTCGCCATAACTGCAGCGTTGCCCCCATACGAAGACACTGTTGCTTCGTAGCTCATCAAGAACTGCTTCGGGTCCGAGTGGCCATCAAACATGGGAAGCTGGGGTGGCTTATAGGATGGAGGCCAAGGTGTAGCCTGCAGCTCAGCAGACAGAGGAGAAGCATCATCAAAAACAAAATTTCCATGATGGAAGTTGTCATACCAGTCATCTTCATTGAAGAAACCGTCTTGGCGAAGGTCATTTTGTTGTGGCCTTCGGTTTTGCTCGTCTTGAGTAAGATGGCGAACTTCCTCAGAGGCTTCGTCTATCTGCCGTTGCAACTCAGCTAGCCGGGCCATCTTCTCCTTCTTCCTCTGCACCTGTTGATGCAGTATTTCCATATCCCTGATTTCTTGATCTAGCTCTTCTTCCTGAAGCGTCGGGCTAACAGCCTTTCTCTTTTGGCTTCGAGCCTCCCGAAGAGAGACGGTGTCCTGGTTGTGGTCCAGCGGTTGCAATGCTGCAGCCCCCAGCCGCTGAAGCTTTCTTTGGCGGCATGACGAAGGTCGATGCTTGCCGAAGGTGGTCGAAAAGGGTTCACCGGAGGTGGGCGCCAATGTTGGCGACTTGTTCTCAAATACTAAGAATTAAGAACAAGGCAACACAGAAAATGTTAAGTGTTAAAGTCCTTCGTCCTCCAAACGTTATATCCCTTCGGGATATAAAGAATCTCGGACGAAGGTTACGAAGGACATACCTTCGTAAGCATAGTAGCAAAGAACGAAGTATTCATACAAATCATGAAGCATGAAATAAATATGTAAGTATTATCATAGAATAAGCTTTATTCTTATTATCATGAACGAATATAAATAACTTCAAATTACAAATGTACCTTCGATCTTGAAAGAAGGTAAAACTAAAGTACAAGCGTGACGCAAAAGCAAATGCCAAGTCAGGTTCGCGTGAACAGTACAGGGGTACTGTTCATCTATTTATAGACACAGGTCGCAGCCTGTGACAAATTACAATTATGCCCCTTACAAAAGTTTTCAACATTGACTCAGATTATTATGGATAAAAAGGTCATTCTATCTCTATGTCGGTTTGTAATGCCGAAGCTCCATAAAAGGAACCTTCGGCCGTTTCCTTGGGACGGCTTCAGCCGAAGCTGCTTCTTCGCGTGGGACCTTCGGCGCACCGAAGCACGACCCCAACACTCTTCATATAAAAGGTCCTCTTGCTTTTCTAGTAATCTATTCTTATCATTCAAAGCATAAATCAATTCATTAATATTATCAATCTTAGTTCTATCTAATCCCTTGAATAAGCATGAATAGTCTATTTCATCATCATCACTAGACTCATCCTCGCTTGAAGAAGCATAAGTAGTATTGTTTCGAGTACATACCTTCTTCTCCTTTGCCATGAGGCATGTGTGATGCTCGTTGGGGAAGAGGGATGACTTGTTGAAGGCGGTGGCGGCGAGTCCTTCGTTGTCGGAGTCGGACGAGGACCAATCCGAATCCCACTCCTTTCCAAGATGTGCCTCGCCCTTTGCCTTCTTGTAGTTCTTCTTCTTTTCCCACTTTCCGCTCTTCTTTTCCTGGTCACTATCATTATCGGGACAATTAGCAATAAAATGACCAATCTTACCACATTTGAAGCAGGAGCGCTTCCCCTTTGTCTTGTTCTTGTTGGGGTGCTCCTTGCGACCCTTTAGCGCCGTCTTGAACCGCTTGATGATAAGGGCCATTTCTTCCTCATTAAGCTCGGCCGCCTCAACTTGCGCCACCTTGCTAGGTAGTGCCTCCTTGCTCCTTGTTGCTTTGAGAGCAACGGTTTGAGGCTCGTGGATTGGGCCATTCAATGCATCATCCACGTATCTCGCCTCCTTGATCATCATCCGCCCGCTTACAAATTTCCCAAGAATTTCTTCGGGCGACATCTTGGTGTACCTAGGATTTTCACGAATATTGTTTACTAGATGTGGATCAAGTACAGTAAAGGACCTTAGCATTAGGCGGACGACGTCGTGGTTCGTCCATCGCGTGCTTCCATAGCTCCTTATTTTGTTGACGAGGGTCTTGAGCCTGTTGTATGTTTGAGTTGGCTCCTCCCCCTTATCATCGCGAATCTCCCGAGTTCGCCTTCCACCAACTCCATCTTGGTGAGCATGGTGACGTCGTTCCCCTCATGTGAGATCTTGAGGGTGTCCCAGATCTGCTTGGCATTGTCCAAGCCGCTCACCTTATGGTACTCGTCCCTGCACAATGAGGCTAACAACACAGTAGTAGCTTGTGCATTTTTATGAATTTGTTCATTGATAAACAAAGGACTATTCGAGCTATCAAATTTCATTCCACTCTCTACTATCTCCCATATACTAGGATGGAGAGAGAACAAGTGACTACGCATTTTGTGACTCCAAAATCCGTAGTCCTCTCTATCAAAATGAGGAGGTTTACCAAGTGGAATGGAGAGTAAATGAGTATTGGTACTTTGAGGAATACGAGAATAATCAAAAGAGAAGTTTGAATTAACCGTCTTCTTTTTCTCATAGTCGTTATCGTCGTCCTTTTGGGAAGAAGAGGACTCGTTGCTGTCGTCGTAGTAGACGATCTCCTTGATGCGCCTCGTCTTCTTCTTCTTCCCATCTCTTCGTTTGTGGCCCGAGCCCGAGTCGGTAGGCTTGTCATCTTTAGGCTCGTTGACAAAGGACTCCTTCTCCTTATCATTGATCACAATCCCCTTGCCCTTAGGATCCATCTCTTCGGGCGATTAGTCCCTTCCTTGAAGAGAACGGCTCCGATACCAATTGAGAGCACCTAGAGGGGGGGGTGAATAGGTGATCCTGTAAAAACTTGAAACTTAATCCACAAAACTTAATTAGGAGTTAGCACAATTAAGCCAAGTGGCTAGAGAGGAGAGCTTGCACAACACGATAACCACAAAGAGATCAACACAGAGATGGCACAATGGTTAATCCCATGGTTCGGCCAAGTCCAACACTTGCCTACTCCACGTTGTGGCGTCCCAATGGACGAGGGTTGCAATCAACCCCTTTCAAGCGGTCCAAAGACCCACTTGAATACCACGGTGTTTTGCTTTCACTTTACTATATCCCGCTTGCGAGGAATC
Organism: Zea mays; assembly: GCF_902167145.1. Classification (NCBI taxonomy): domain Eukaryota; kingdom Viridiplantae; phylum Streptophyta; class Magnoliopsida; order Poales; family Poaceae; genus Zea; species Zea mays. The sequence goes on from NC_050099.1 coordinate 212,319,846, forward strand.
TCCACAACTTGGAGCCTCTCGCCCTTACACTTTGAAGTTCACAAAGAAGCACGGAGTAAGGAAGGGATGAGCAACACACGCAAGACATGAAATCAGAGTACCAACACGCACATGAGTCACAACAAGAGCTCACAACACAACCCGGCGAGTTCACAACTTAAATGGAGCTCTAGTTGGTATCACAAAGAATCAAATGCGCGGAATCGAAGTCTTGGTGCTTAGGAATGCTTAGAGAATGCTTGGTGTACTCCTCCATGCGCCTAGGGGTTCCTTTTATATCCCCAAGGCAGCTAGGAGCCGTTGAGTGCATTCCAGGAAGGCAATTCTTGCCTTCTGTCGCCTGGCGCACCAGACAGTCCGGTGCACCACCGGACACTGTCCGGTGCGGATTTCTTTCCTACTTTGGCGAAGCCGACCGTTGGCACTTTGGAGCCGTTGGCGCACCAGACACTGTCCGATGCACACTGGACAGTCCAGTGCCCCCTTCCGACCGTTGGCCCGGCCACGTGTCTCGCGCGGATCGCGCGGCCGACCGTTGGCCTGGCCGACTGTTGGCTCACCAGACAGTCCGGTGCCCACTGGACAGTCCAGTGAATTATAGCCGTACGTCGTTAATCACTTCCCGAGAGCAGCAAGTTCGCCTGAGTCAGCCTGGCGCACAGGACACTGTCCGGTGCACCACCGGACAGTCCGGTGCACCCAGACAGAGCTGACTTTGGCTGAACAAAGCCATCTTTAATTTCAACTTGATTTTTCCTGTTTCCAGCACTTAGACACAATACATTAGTCTCTAAAACAATGTACTAAGTCTGAGAAACATACCTTTATACTTGATTTGTACTTTGTCCACCATTTAACACTTAGACACTTGTGTTGGACACTAAATCACCAAAATACTTAGAAATGGCCCAAGGGCACATTTCCCTTTCATGAACCCAATTGGTGTGACCTTGTTGAAGTTGACCCCAATGGGTGTAACCGTGCACCAGCTGAACCCAATGGGTGTGACCTTGTTGAAGCTGACCCCAATGGGTGTAACCGTGCAGAAGCTGATCCCAATGGGTGTGACCGTGCCAAAGCTAACCCCACTGGGTGTGACCGCGCGCTGGCTATTGTCCGCATTTTTGATGAGGATGAAGAAGAGGAAGAAGAAGTTCCGCTAATTCGTAAAAATAGCCGGTGTTACAGAGGTAGTAGGGGGGATAGTGATATTCCTTCTCCAGCTCTTTATGCTCTTGGCAGCCTTCAAGAATTGTCCATAACAGATTTTGATCAGGCTCTTGAGGATGTCGTTCCTGAAGATATGCTGTCAGAGCTGACTGCTGGTGACATGATGGATGTTTGCTCTGAAATTCTAGACGTGGGATTAGAGGTATCCCGAGTAGTATCTCGCGCATCGTCAACTTTGGAGGGCAGTCTTCGATGTCAAGAAGTTGGTCAAGATTGCTTGACTCTCATGGAGGTGATTGAGGATCCTTCAGCCTTAGAGGTGGCTGTTGCAGAAAACCCAGCCTCCGAGGGTGGTGCTGGCAGTTACCCAGCCCCCGAGGGTGTCGCCGGTAGTGATCCGGCCCTGGTGGGTAACGCGAGCTACGACCCAGCCCCCGAGGGTGTTGCCGGTAATGATCCGGCTCTCGTGGGTGGCGCGAGCTACAACCCAGCCCCCGAGGGTGTCCAAGTAAGCTCTCCTTCCCACACCTCCATGGATGTTTATGTCAGGTCGTCTCCACCACGATCTGATGGAGTGATGGCGATGCCTGCTTCTTTAACTTCGAGCGAGCGAGTCGCTTTGGAGGTCGGCGAGCCGGATGCAAGAATTCTGATATCTGCTAGTGGGGCTGAGTCGGCCCCCGACAATGCTCTTCAAATTGTGTCGGATGATCTTCCTTCGTCGAGTTACAACGCAACTTCTCATGACTTGGGATTACCCTCATTTTTCTCTAATCTTCAGGTAACTTAACTCTTTCGTTTTATCGTTCCTCCTGGCAAATCATCTTCTCCGTACTCATTTGTTTTTAATAACAGGCTTTGGTTGATGGAATGTCCGCTCAATTGAGATCACACGGTGCCACTATCCCAGAAGGGGCTCTGTCTCTAACGCAGTGGAATCCATTGCTGCTTCAGAAACATATAACTAATTTGAAAGCGTCAAATGCTGGTTGGTAACTTTGTTTCTTCCTTAGCTGATTGATCAACTTGTTTTTAACCGTGTATCCTTCTTCAACTGCTTTGTCGATATGCCCAGCGGTATTCTGAGCTTGAGGAGAAACATCTTCAACATCAAGCCGACTCATCCCGATGGTACTCCGAGCTTGAGGAGAAGTATTCTCAAGGTCAGATCGACCTGGCTTGGGTTTCTACTTCTTTGGACGACATGCATTCTTTGAATTCTTCTCTCAATGCTCACCTTGACTCTGAAAGGGCAGCTAACGAGGTAAGCTTACTTAATTGGCTCTGCCACGCTTTACTATTTACTGGATGCTTGAGAGTTGATTCTTGTTTGTAGGAGGAGAAACGAACACTTGCAGCTTCTCGTGACAATCTGGATAGGTTGTACCGTGATGCCAGCAATTCCTTAACCATCTTGGAAAGGAGCCACCACTTTACTAAGACAGATTTGGATCATCATCGTCATGAACTGCAAGTATCCCAGGATGAGGTTCTGCGGCTTAGATAGTTGGTGTCAAGCAAGGACTCCATCGTCAAAGATCTGCGTGCCTCCAAGAAATCAGTCGCCCAGGAGCTAGAGGCCGCTCGACTGGCTACCGAAGTTGCAGAGGACAATTGCACCATTCTGAAAGCTCAGCGTGACAAGGCTATGGATAAAGCCATTCGTGCGGGGGGGATCCTGATGAGAAGGCCCGGTGTGATTGTTCTTGATGACATTGTTGCTGACGTCAAGGCTGCGCCTGATGCCTCGAGTCGCCCTTCTTCCTCGATCACCCTTGCAAAAGACATTGCCAAATAGAGACGTTTCATCATAGCGACGTGTTTAGAAGATACTGAATGCATTTGTTAATTATGTGTGTGTGTGATTGAAAGTCGCCTAGAGGGGGGTGAATAGGCAAATCTGAAATTTATAAACTTTAAGCACAACTACAAGCCGAGGTTAGCGTTAGAATAAAATTTGAGTTCGAAAGAGAGGGAAAACAAATCAACAACGAAATAAAGCGGATGAACACGGTGATTTGTTTTACCGAGGTTCGGTTCTTGCAAACCTACTCCCCGTTGAGGTGGTCACAAAGACCGGGTCTCTTTCAACCCTTTCCCTCTCTCAAACGGTCACTTAGACCGAGTGAGCTTCTCTTCTCAATCAATTGGGACACTTAGTCCCTTCAAGGACCACCACACAATTGGTGTCTCTTGCTTTGATTACAAGTGAGTTGAACACAAGAATAGAGGAAGAAGAAAAGCGATCCAAGCGCAAGAGCTCAAAAGAACACAAAAGTCTCTCTCTAGTCACTAATTTGTTTGGAGTGATTCCGGACTTGGGAGAGGATTTGATCTCTTTGTTTGTGTTTTGGAATGAAGTCTAGAGCTCTTGTATGAGGTTTGATGGCTGAAAACTTGGATGCATTGAAGTGTGGTGGTCGGGGGGTATTTATAGCCCCAACCACCAAAATGACCGTTGGTGAGGGCTTCTGTCGTATGGCGCACCGGACAGTCCGGTGCGCCACCGGACACTGTCCGGTGCACCAGCCACGTCACCAGGCCGTTAAGTTCCGACCGTTGGAGCTTCTGACAACGGGCCACTGGACAGTCCAGTGGTGCACCGGACAGGTCATGTTCACTGTCCGGTGCGCCTTCTAGCACCTGCTCTGACTTCTGCGCGCAGTTGCACTGTTCACTGTTCACTGTAGCGTTGCAGACGACCATTGGCGCGGACGACCGTTGCTCCGCTTGGCACACCGGACAGGCCGGTGCTACACCGGACAGTCCGGTGAATTATAGCGGAGCGGCCTCCCTGAATTCCCGAAGGTGGCAAGTTCGGAGTGGAACTCCCTGGTGCACCGGACACTGTCCGGTGGCACACCGGGCAGTCCGGTGCGCCAGACCAGGGCTGTCTTTGGGTTGTCTTTTGCTCTTTTTATTTGAACCCTTTCTTGGACTTTTTATTGGTTTGTGTTGAACCTTTGGCACCTGTAAAACTTATAATCTAGAGCAAACTAGTTAGTTCAATTATTTGTGTTGGGCAATTCAACCACCAAAATCATTTAGGAAAACGTGTAAGCCTATTTCTCTTTCAATCTCCCCCTTTTTAGTGATTGATGCCAACACAAACCAAAGCAAATAAATAAGTGCGGAATTGAACAAGTTTGCAAGATGTAAGCACAAAGGTTACTTGGAATTAAACCAATATACATTTCATAAGATATGCATGGATGCTTTCTTCATATTTAACATTTTGGACCACGCTTGCACCACATGTTTTGTTTTTGCAAACTCTTTTGGAAATCCTTTTCAAAGTTTTTTTGCAAATAGTCAAAGGTACATGAATAAGATTTTGAGAAGCATTTTCGAGATTTGAAATTTTCTCCCCCTGTTTCAAATGCTTTTCCTTTGACTAAACAAAATTCCCCCTCAATGAAATTCTCCTCTTAGTGTTCAAGAGAGTTTTAGATATTAGTTTTGAAAGGGGTCATACCAATTTGAAATTATATCAAAAATAAGATACCAATAGAAAAAACTTCTTTTAATACAAATTTGAAAGACTGCATTTTTGAAATTGGTGGTGGTGCGGTCCTTTTGCTTTGGGCTAATACTTTCTCCCCCTTTGGCATGAATCGCCAAAAACGGATACTTGTGAGTGAAATATAAGCCCTTTAAACTTTCTCCCCCCTTTGGTAAATAATATAGGAGTGAAGATTATACCAAATTGGAGAGCTGTGTAGAGCGACGATGAAGGATGAATAATTCGATGGAGTGGAGTGGAAGCCTTATCTTCGCCGAAGACTCCATTTCCCTTTCAATCTATGACTTATTATGAAATACACTTGAAAACCATATTAGTCATAGCACATGAAAGAGAGATGATCAAAGGTATAGAAATGAGCTATGTGTGCAAAATATCAATCAAAATTCCTAGAATCAAGAATATTTAGCTCATGCCTAAGTTTGGTAAACGTTTTCTCATCTAGTGGCTTGGTAAAGATATCGGCTAATTGTTCTTTGGTGTTAATATAAGCAATCTCGATATCCCCCCATTGTTGGTGATCCCTTAAAAACGATACCGAATGGCTATGTGCTTAGTGCGGCTGTGCTCAACGGGATTATCAGCCATGCAGATTGCACTCTCATTATCACTTAGAAGAGGAACTTTGGTCAATTTGTAACCATAGTCCCTAAGGATTTGCCTCATCCAAAGCAATTGCGCGCCACAATGGCCTGCGGCAATGTACTTGGCTTCGGCGGTAGAAAGAGCTACAGAATTTTGTTTCCTAGAAGCCCAAGACACCAAAGATCTTCCCAAGAACTGGCAAGTCCCTGATGTGCTCTTTCTATCAATTTTACACCCTGCCCAATCAGCATCTGAATAACCAATTAAATCAAATGTGGATCCCTTGGGGTACCAAAGACCAAACTTAGGAGTATAAACTAATTATCTCAAGATTCGTTTTATGGCCCTAAGGTGAACTTCCTTAGGATCGGCTTGGAATCTTGCACACATGCATACGGAAAGCATAATATCCGGTCGAGATGCACATAAATAGAGTAAAGAACCTATCATCGACCGGTATACCTTTTGATCTACGGATTGACCTCCCATGTTGAGGTCGAGATGCCCATTGGTTCCCATGGGTGTCTTGATGGGCTTGGCATCCTACATCCCAAACTTGGTGAGTATGTCTTGAATGTACTTTGTTTGGCTGATGAAGGTGCCCTCTTGGAGTTGCTTGACTTGAAATCCTAGAAAATACTTCAACTCCCCCATCATAGACATCTCGAATTTTTGAACCATTATCCTACTAAAGTCTTCACATGTAGATTTGTTAGTAGACCCAAATATGATATCATCAACATAAATTTGGCATACAAACAAATCATTTTCAATAGTCTTAGTAAAGAGAGTAGGATTGGCTTTTCCAACTTTGAAGCCATTAGCGATAAGAAAATCTCTTAGGCATTCATATCATGCTCTTGGGGCTTGATTGAGCCCATAAAGCGCCTTAGAGAGTTTATAGACATGGTTAGGGTACTCACTATCTTCAAAGCCGGGAGGTTGCTCAACATAGACCTCTTCCTTGATTGGTCCATTGAGGAAGGCACATTTCACGTCCATTTGGTAGAGCTTAAAGCCATGGTAAGTAGCATAGGCAAGTAATATACGAATTGACTCAAGCCTAGCTACGGGTGCATAGGTTTCACCGAAATCCAAACCTTCGATTTGTGAATATCCTTTGGCCACAAGTCGGGCTTTGTTCCTTGTCACCACACCATGCTCATCTTGCTTGTTGCGGAAGACCCACTTGGTTCCTACAACATTTTGGTTAGGACGTGGAACAAGATGCCATACCTCATTCCTCGTGAAGTTGTTGAGTTCCTCTTGCATCGCGAACACCCAATCTGAATCCCTTAATGCATATTCTACCCTGTATGGCTCAATAGAAGACACAAAGGAGTAATGTTCAAAAAAATGAGCAACACGAGATCGAGTGGTTACCCCCTTATGAATATCGCCGAGGACGGAGTTCACGGGGTGATCTCGTTGTATTGCTTGGTGGACTCTTGGGTGAGGCGGCCTTGGACACTCATCATCTTCCTTGTCTTGATCATGGGCATCTCCCCCTTGATCATTGTCCTCCTCTTGAGGTGGCTCATCTTCTTGATCCTCATTTTCATCATCTTGAGCTTGATCCTCATCTTGTGTTGGTGGAGATGCTTGAATTGAAGATGATGGTTGATCTTGTGCTAGTGGAGGCTCTTCAGATTCCTTAGGACACACATCCCCAATGGACATGTTCCTTAGCGCGACGCATGGAGCCTCTTCATCATCTAGTTCATCAAGATCAACTTGCTCTACTTGAGAGCCATTACCCATTAGTCTCATCAAACACAATGTCACAAGAAACTTTAACTAGTCCAGTGGACTTGTTAAAGACTCTATATGCCCTTGTGTTTGAATCATAACCAAGTAAAAAGCCTTCTACAGCCTTAGGAGCAAATTTGGATTTTCTACCTCTTTTAACAAGAATAAAGCATTTGCTACCAAAGACTCTAAAATATGAAACATTGGGCTTTTTACCGGTTAGGAGTTCATATGATGTTTTCTTGAGGATTCGGTGAGGGTAGAGACGGTTGATGGCATAGCAAGCGGTGTTGATTGCTTCCGCCCAAAATCGGTCCGAAGTCTTATACTCATCAAGCATGGTCCTCGCCATGTCAAGTAGAGTTCTATTCTTCCTCTCCACTACACCATTTTGTTGTGGCGTGTAGGGAGAAGAGAACTCATGCTTGATGCCCTCGTCCTCAAGAAAGCCTTCAATTTGAGAGTTCTTGAACTCCGTCCCGTTGTCGCTTCTTATCTTTTTTATTCTCAATCCGAACTCATTTTGAGCTCGTCTTAAGAATCCCTTTAAAGTCTCTTGGGTTTGTGATTTTTCCTGCAAAAAGAACAGCCAAGTGAAGCGAGAATAATCATCCACAATAACTAGACAGTACTTACTCCCGCCGATGCTTATGTAAGCTATCGGGCCGAATAGGTCAAGTAGCTCGAGTGGCCTGTCAGTCGTCATAATGTTCTCATGTGGATGATGAATACCAACTTGCTTTCCTTCTTGGCATGCGCTACAAACCCTGTCTTTCTCAAAATGAACATTTGTTAGTCCTAAAATGTGCTCTCCCTTTAGAAGCTTGTGAAGATTCTTCATCCCAACGTGGGCTAGTCGGCGATGCCAGAGCCAACCCATGTTAGTCTTAGCAATTAAGCAAGTGTCGAGTTTTCAGCTCTATTAAAATCAACTAAGTATATCTAACCCTCTAACACTCCCTTAAATGCTATTGAATCATCACTTCTTCTAAAGACAGTAACACCTACGTCAGTAAATAGACAGTTGTAGCCCATATTGCATAATTGAGAAACAGAAAGCAAATTGTAATCTAAGGAATCTACAAGAAAAACATTGGAAATAGAGTGGTCAGGTGATATAGCAATTTTACCCAGTCCTTTGACCAAACCTTGATTTCCATCCCCGAATGTGATAGCTCTTTGGGGATCATGGTTTTTCTTGTAGGAGGAGAACATCCTTTTCTCCCCAGTCATGTGGTTTGTGCACCCGTTATCAATAATCCAACTTGAGCCCCCGGATGCATAAACCTACAAAACAATTTTAGGCCTTGTTCTTAGGTACCCAAACGGTCTTGGGTCCTTTCACATTAGAAACAAGCACCTTGGGTACCCAAACACAAGTCTTTGAGCCCTTGTGTTTGCCCCCAACATATTTGGCAACTACTTTGCCTAATTTATTAGTTAAAACATATGATGCATCAAAAGTCTTAAATGAAATGTTAGGTTCATTTGATGCAATAGGAGTTTTCTTCTTAGACAATTTAGCATGTGTTGATTGCCTAGAACTAGATGCCTCACTCTTATACATAAAAGCATGATGAGAGCCAGAGTGAGACTTCCTAGAGTGAATTCTCCTAATTTTGTGTTCGGGATAACCGGCAGGGTATAAAATGTAAACCTCGTTATCCTGAACCATGGGAGCTTTGCCCTTAACAAAGTTGGACAATTTCTTGGGGGCATTAAGCTTGACATTGTCTCCTCTTTGGAAGCCAATACCATTCTTAATGTCAGGGCGTCTCCCACTATAGAGCATGCTTCTAGCAAATTTAAATTTTTCATTTTCCAAGTCATGCTCACTAATTTTGGCACTAAGTTGAGCTATGTGATCATTTTGTTGTTTAATTAGAGCTAGGTGATCATGAATAGCATCAACATTATGGCTCTACATCTAGTGCAAATAGTGACATGCTCAACGGTAGATGTAGAGGGTTTGCAAGTATTTAATTCAACAATCTTAGCATGTAAAATAGCATTCTCATCTCTAAGATTGGAAATAGAAACATTGCAAACATTTAAATCTTTAGCCTTAGCAATTAATTTTTCATTCTCAATCTTAAGACTAGCAAGAGAGACATTCAAATTATCAATCTTAGCAATTAAACTAGCATTATCATTTCTAAGATTGGCAATTGAATCATCACATACATTTGATTTCTCAACCTTAGCCATTAATTTAGCATTTTCATTTCTAAGGTTAGAAATAGTGTCATGGCAAGTGCTTAGCTCACTAGTCAATTTTTCACATTTTTCTATCTCCTGAGCATAAGCATTTTTAACTTTAACATGTTTCTTATTTTCTTTAATGAGGAAGTCCTCTTGGCTATCCAAGAGTTCATCCTTCTCATGAATGGCACTAATCAATTCATTTAATTTTTCCATTTGTTGCATGTTTAAGTTGGCAAAAAGGGTGAGCAAGTTATCCTCATCATCACTAGAATTTTCCTCATCACTAAAAGTTACATACTTAGTGGAGGATCTAGATTTTACCTTCTTCTTGTCGTCCTTTGCCATGAGGCACTTGTGGCCGACGTTGGGGAAGAGAAGACCCTTGTTGACGGTGATGTTTGTGGCGTCCTCGTCAGAGGAGGAGTCGGTAGAGCTTTCGTCGGAGTCCCACTCCCGGCAAACATGGGCATCGCCGCCCTTATTCTTGCAATACTTCTTCTTCTCCTTCCTTCTCCCCTTCTTGTCGTCGCCCCTGTCACTATCACTTGATAAAGGACATTTAGCAATGAAATGACCAGGCTTACCACACTTGTAGCACACCTTCTTGGAACGGGGCTTGTAATCTTTCCCCTTCCTTTGCTTGAGGATTTGGCGAAAGCTTTTAATGATTAAAGCCATTTCCTCATTATTGAGCTTGGAGGCGTCGATGGGGAGTCTACTTGATGTCGACTCTTCTTTCTTCTCCTCCGTCGCTTTGAAGGCAACGGGTTGCACCTCGGATGTGGAAGTGGCGCCTCGCTCAATGATTTGTTTGGAGCCTTTGATCATTAGCTCAAAGCTCACAAACTTTCCTATTACTTCCTCGGGAGACATTAGTTTATATCTTGGATCACCATGAATTAATTGAACTTGAGTAGGATTAAGAAATACGAGTGATCTAAGAATAACCTTGACCATTTCATGGTCATCCCATTTGGTGCTCCCGAGGTTGCGCACTTGGTTCACCAATGTCTTGAGCCGGTTGTACATTGCTTGTGGCTCCTCCCCTTGGTGAAGCATGAAGCGACCGAGCTCCCCCTCGATCGTTTCCCTCTTGGTGATCTTGGTCACCTCGTCTCCTTCATGCGCGGTCTTGAGCACGTCCCAAATCTCCTTTGCACTCTTCAACCCTTGCACCTTATTATACTCCTCTTGACTTAGAGAGGCGAGGAGTACAGTAGTGGCTTGGGAGTTGAAGTATTGGATTTGTTCGACCTCCTCTGAATCATAATCCTTGTCTCCCTTCTTTGGTACCTGTGCTCCATACTCAACAATATCCCATATGCTTTTGTGGAGTGAGGTTAGGTGATGCCTCATTTTATCACTCCACATAGAATAATCTTCTCCTTCAAACATCGGTGGTTTGCCTAATGGGACGGAAAGAAATGGAGTGCATTTTGAAATACGAGGATAGCGAAGGGGCATCTTACTATACTTCTTGCGCTCATGGCGCTTAGAAGTGACAGATGCTGATTCCGAAATTGAGGTGGAGGGTGACGAAGAGTCGGTCTCGTAGTAGACCACCTTCTTCATCTTCTTCTTGTCACCCTTCCTTTGGGACTTTATGGAGGAAGAGGATTCCTCCTTGTGCTTGTGGGCGGACTCCCTTGAATGTGTTTTCCCCGAGCTTGCGGACTTGTTGCCGGTCCCGATCTCCCTCATGGCGGATGCTCTCGACATCACTTCGAGCGGTTAGGCTCTAATGAAGTACCAGACTCTGATACCAATTGAAAGACGCTTAGAGGGGGGTGAATAGGCAAATCTGAAATTTATAAACTTTAAGCACAACTACAAGACAGGGTTAGCGTTAGAATCAAATTCGAGTCTGAAAGAGAGGGAAAACAAATCAACAAAGAAATAAAGTGGATGAACACGGTGATTTGTTTTACCGAGGTTCGGTTCTTGCAAACCTACTCTCCGTTGAGGTGGTCACAAAGACCGGGTCTCTTTCAACCCTTTCCCTCTCTCAAACGGTCACTTAAACCGAGTGAGCTTCTCTTCTCAATCAATTAGGACACTTAGTCTCTGCAAGGACCACCACACAATTGGTGTCTCTTGCTTTGATTACAAGTGAGTTGAACACAAGAATAGAGGAAGAAGAAAAGCGATCCAAGCGCAAGAGCTCAAAAGAACACAAAAGTCTCTCTCTAGTCACTAATTTGTTTGGAGTGATTCCGGACTTGGGAGAGGATTTGATCTCTTTGTTTGTGTCTTGGAATGAAGTATAGAGCTCTTATATGAGGTTTGATGGCTGAAAACTTGGATGCACTGAAGTGTGGTGGTTGGGGGGTATTTATAGCCCCAACCACCAAAATGACCATTGGTGAGGGCTTCTGTCGTATGGCGCACCGGACAGTCCGGTGCGCCACCGAACACTGTCCGGTGCGCCAGCAACGTCACCAGGCCGTTGGGTTCCGACCGTTGGAGGTTCTGGCAACGGGGCCACCGGACAGTCCGGTGGTGCACCAGACAGGTCATGTTCACTGTCTGGTGCGCCTTCTGGCACCTGCTCTAACTTCTACGCGCGCAGTTGCACTGTTCACTGTTCACTGTAGCGTTGCAGACGACCGTTGGCGCGGACGACCGTTGCTCCACTTGGCACACCGGACAATCCGGTGCTACACTGGACAGTCCGGTGAATTATAGCGGAGCGGCCTCTATGAATTCCCGAAGGTGGCAAGTTCGTAGTGGAACTCCCTGGTGCACTGGACACTGTCCGGTGGTGCACCGGACAGTTCGGTGCACCAGACCAGGGCTGCCTTTGGGTTGTCTTTTGCTCTTTTTATTTGAACCCTTTCTTGGACTTTTTATTGGTTTGTGTTGAATCTTTGGCACCTGTAAAACTTATAATCTAGAGCAAACTAGTTAGTTCAATTATTTGTGTTGGGCAATTCAACCACCAAAATCATTTAGGAAAAGGTGTAAGCCTATTTCCCTTTCAGTGATCATTGTGCTCGGATACTCGGTGGATAGGGTACTAGAATGTGTCCTTGGTGCTGAAAACTATAACATTTTGTTTCTGTTGTTAGAATTCAACAGTCGTCCTGAACAATTGCAGAAGTAAGTGCGGCATGCTGGTTTTGGAGTCTTTTCCTGATTTATGCCAATTGATCGGTTGGTAAGGCATAGCGGTCGCCCTAAGACGAGTAGTTGTGAGCATGTTGCACCGTCTTAAGTCATTATCGACTTAAGCTGATTGCTTTGTTAGTAGGGTATAGTGGTCACCCTAAGTCGAGCAGGCGTGAGCATGTTGCACCGTCTTAAGTCGTTGCCGACTTAAGCCGATTGCTCCGTTAGTAGGGTATAGTGGTCACCCTAAGTCGAGCAAGCGTGAGCATGTTGCACCGTCTTAAGTCATTGTCGACTTAAGCCGATTGCTCCGTTAGTAGGGTATAGTGGTCACCCTAAGTCAAGTAAGCGTGAGCATGTTGCACCGACTTAAGCCGATTGCTCCGTTAGTAGGGTATAGTGGTCACCCTAAGTCAAGTAAGCGTGAGCATGTTGCACCGTCTTAAGTCATTGCTGACTTAAGCCGATTGCTCCGTTAGTAGGGTATAGTGGTCACCCTAAGTCGAGTAAGCGTGAGCATGTTGCACCGTCTTAAGTCATTGCCGACTTAAGTCGATTGCTCCGTTAGTAGGGTATAGTGGTCACCCTAAGTCGAGTAAGCGTGAGCATGTTGCACCGTCTTAAGTCATTGCCGACTTAAGTCGATTGCTTCGTTAGTAGGGTATAGTGGTCACCCTAAGTCGAGTAAGCGTGTTGATTCTGAGTCTAATCAAGTCGAAGTCAATTGATAACCAATAGTTTGAATGCCTTCGGGAACGAAATCTTTTATTGATGACGTATTTTTCAATTACAGTGTACAATGTTGCTCCGATAGCTCTTGTTAAGGGTAAAACTTCCTGAGATGCTCTATATTCCATGAATTCCCCACTTCCGTGCCATCCATTTGAGTAAGCCGATATGATCCTGGCCGAGTGATCTCCGACACCATGAATGGTCCTTCCCATAGTGGTGACAATTTGTGTCATCCTTCTCCTGTTAGAATTCGGCGAAGGACCAAGTCTCCCACTACAAAGGATCGATGTCGTATAGCCTTATCATGATATCGCCTCAGGGTTTGCTGGTATTTAGCGGACTGAATTACTGCATTCAATCGCTCTTCCTCCAGTACGTCAATATCTTCTAGCCTGGTAGTTTCTGCTTCAGCTATGCTTTCGAAGACCAGCCTTGGTGCCCCAAACCTGAGGTCGGCAGGTAGCACTGCCCCATAGACCATGAAGAAAGGGGTGTTTCTATGCAGAGCTCGACTGGGTTGAGTTCTTAGGCTCCAGACCACATAAGGTAACTCTCTGATCCACTTCCCTACGAACTTTTCATTCTTGTCGAAGACTTTCTTTGTGAGTGCTTCCAGTATCATTCCATTGGCCCTTTCCACCTGACCATTGGCTCTTGAGTGTGCTACCGATGCATATTTGATCTGGATGCTCCGTTGTTCGCAAAAATCAAAGAATTCAGAGCTAGTGAAATTGGATCCCAGGTCGGTTATGATATGCTATTTGGTATCCTGTTGGGGACTTGTTCTCAAATGCTAAGAATTAAGAACAAGGCAACACAAAAATGTTAGGTGTTAAGGTCCTTCGTCCTCCATAACGATATATCCCTTCGGGATATAAAGCATCTCGGACGAAGGTTACGAAGGACATACCTTCGTAAGCATAACAACGAAGAATGAAGCATTCACATAAATCATGGAATATGAAATAAACATTTAAATATTGTCATAGAATTATCTCTACTTGTATTAATGAATATAAATGACTTTGAATTACAAATGTACCTTCGGTCCTGCGGAAGGCAAAAGTACAAGCGAGATGCGAAAGCAAATGACTGGTTCACGTGAACAGTACAGAGGTACTGTTCATCTATTTATAGGCACAGGTCGCAGCCTGTGACAAATTACAATTATGCCCCTTGCGAAAGTTTACAGCATTGACTCAGACCTATATGTATAAAAAGGTCATTCTATCTCTATGTCGGTTTAAAACGCCGAAGCTCCATGAAAAGGGACCTTCGGCCATCTCTTGGAGACGACTTCAGCCGAAGCTGCTTCTTCGTGTGAGACCTTCGGCGCACCGAAGCACGACCCCAACAGTAGCCCCTTTCGCGGTGCTAGATCGTTCTTCGTAACGAGCTTGACCCGTGAAAAAAGCCTCTTCAGCTTCGGGAAGCCGAAGGTCCAAAAAACACCTTCCCTGAGCTCGTTGCGGAGAAACGATCCGACTTTCGAGCGCGTGTCGGTCCCACCTTGCAGAGTTACTGTTTGATCCTTGCGGTCCACTGCGCAGCGGGTATGAGTTACTGCGCGCCTGGTGAAACAGTTCCACCGCTTCGCCTTCCTACCTGCAGCACTATATAAACAAACAGGTGGGTGTGAAGTTACCACAGCATTCATTGCTATTTGCACTGTTTCGCTGCCAAAATTTTTCACCATAGCCGAAGCTTAAGTCTCAGAATCGAACGAAGGTGCTTCTCAACGTCCGCTTCGTCAGAAAGAAGAGCTTCGGAGAGAGAAAAAAGGAAAAAGTTTTTGACTTCCCAAACTTAGAATCAAATGGCGAGAATACGATCTACTGCCAAAGTTGTACGTGAGGGAGACGAAGCCGAAGGTTCAGACACTGTGCCCATCTCCGAAGCAATGCAGCGTTCCGGTCTACTGACTACAGAAGAAATGCCTGCTGCTGAAGCAGGCCCAACAACTGCCGAAGGAGAAGAAAACATTGAAGGGACTGACTCCGAAGATGACTATCACCTTGCTACGCCCAGCAAGCCCAGTCACCTGGATTTTGGGAAATCAACTGTTTCAAAAGCTGACCTTTCGAAGATGGTGAAAGCAGGTTATTTCAATGAGGACCAGAAGAAGCTACTCCGCTTCGGGGAAGAAGAAACCACCCCGAAGCCAAGGAAGGATGAGATTGTTATTTTCAAGAGTTTTTTAAAAGCTGGGCTTAGATTCCCTCTCCACGGTATTGTTGCAGAGATACTAAGGAGGTTTGGTATCTACTTTCATCAATTGACTCCTAACGCCATCGTTAGGCTCAATGTTTATATCTGGGCCCTCCGAAGCCAAGCTGTGGAACCATTTGCTGACAGCTTCTGCCGAGCTCACGAATTACATTACCAAACAAAAGCCAGAAAAGATGGGCTACATGATAATTTCGGTTGCTATAATTTTGCCTACCGGAAGACAACAAAGTGTCCTGTCATCAGCTACCGAAGCAAATGGCCAGCAGGTTGGAAATCTGAGTGGTTTTATGTAAAAGTCGATGAAGACAAAGAAAAATTGGTACAAAGCCCTCTAGAGTTAACCTTCGGAGAGACAAGGCCACAATGCCACATTGGCGACCTAAAAGGTCCCACCTGGGCTGCTCTGGGTGAATTTGAAATTATCTCAGAACATATTGGCACCAGGGATCTAGTTCAAGAGTTCTTGGCATTCAGAGTTTTCCCTACTCTAAAAGAGTGGGAGATGCCGAAGCTGGAGGGAGAGAAGAAGAAGGGGGAGCTTGTCCGGCTTCCCTATTACTTCAAGTTCAAGAAGTTCTTCAAAAAACCCTGCAAAGAATGGTTAGAGACTGTTGAAGTGATGTGCAACGAAATCCTGGGGAACTACTCCAAAAAAGAGGATCAACTAATGACAGCAGCCTTCGGTGCCCGACCGAAACGAAGGTTGAACCGAGTGCTTGACGCCCTAGGCTTCGAATACCCAGACTATGAACAATTGAACAAGGGTGCCGAGGGCCTTAAAAGAAAAAGAATAGCCGAAACTCCGATCACGGATGAAGAAAGACCAGCAAAGGAGAAGAAAATTCTCAAAAAAGGAAAAATATCTGCTCCGAAGCGCAAATCACCCGAAGAAGAGGGGACCCCCACACCGCCTTCTACCAGCGACGTGGAGGAAATTTTAAAGGTAATGACTGAACCCATGCCTACGAAGCTAAGTCCATTAGGGCTCCAACTGACGAAGCTTTTTGAAAAGGTGGACAAGCCGGATCAATCGAAGATAAACAAACCCAAACGGCAAAGAATCATTGCGGTAACTGAGGTTATCGACAAGACGCCGCCAAGGGCATCAATCCAAAAAACGGCAGCTGCCGAAGGTACGGCAATCGTCGAAGGCGTAGCTTCGGAGGTCGCGGCTACCGAAGCCGCTACAGCCGAAGATACGAACTTAGAAACCACGATTAAGAATATCAACAAGATTTTGGAAGGCATGGCTGCGGAAGAAGCTGGTGCTACTACTGAAAAAACCATGGCCACAGTGCCTGAGAAAGGAAAAGAAATAGCCGAAGACCCTTCGGACGACGAAGCCTACTCTTTCCAGAACTTAGTTGGGCAAAAACTGACGAAGGACGAAATAGAAGAACTTAAAGACTACGCCAAGTCTTGCGGCTACAAGCCAGGAGCCCTTCTATTTGGAGGCATTGATGATGAACAACTGGGCTGCATCCGGGACTCAGCTGGAGCTAAGGTCATCGGTACTCTATCAAAGAGTATCGGTTTTCCGAAGCTAGAGACAGACATCAGCCGCTACCGACGACAACATATCGTCGGCAGCTTATTTTATTCAAATTTCAAGGTAAACATCCTTCTCTCTAACTTCTATTGTTTTTTAATAATGGCAATATTCTTTAACGAAGGTTGTTTATTTGTAGAGCATGCTTCTAAGCAAAGCTTTGAGGATGCAGCAAGATCTAGAAGATAAGAAGCACGAAGCTATAATTGAAAATTTAGAGAGCAAGATAAAAGAACAATCAGCTATTATTGAAAAGAAAGACTTCGAACTTCAATCAACCGAAGGCTTGCTGGCGGAAACTGAAGCCAAAGTAGCAGAGTTGAATTCGAAGCTTATCAATCAATCAAAACAATTTGACCAGGAGAAGCTAGAACTAAATTCGAAGCTTAAAGCCGAAGTCCAGACCAGCTCAGAATTGAAGAAAGCATTAACAAGCCTTCAAGACAAATGCTTGAACTTTGGCAATAATTGTATTGGACGATTAAAGAAGATATTTTACTCTGTTGGAGCCAGCAGTGGGAAATTTAACCCTTCGGCGGAAAATTTACCCCAGACCTTCGATCATATTGAAGCTGAAATCGAAGAGCTTGACGAAGTTATAGCCGGGCACGGCGACTTCTGTGCCTGGGTAGCTTCTCGGGGTACCGCTGCTGCATTTCTGAAGGCCGGCTGCGAACATGGAAAAGTTGTCAACAGGCCCAACTTCACCTTATCTCCATCAATCCTGGATGATATGCCTGACCTCGCCCGAAGTATCTCCAATAGATTTATAAAAATGATATGGACAAAAGGCGGGCGGGAGAAGGCTGGAGATGAAGCACGAAGTCATCTTGAACCAGTAAGAAATAATACTTCGTACTTACCTTTTTCTTTGCACTTGATTTTTACTCACGATTCCTTGATTTATGTAGGATAACGAAGGTGAAGATGATGCCTAAGTTATGTCGCCGAAACTGTCGCCGAAGCTGAAGCTTAATGAAGATCAGTAGAAATGTACTATAGGAAAAAAACTCAGGATACTTTTGTAACAAGTTTTGTAAATACAATTGAACTGTTCTCAAGGAACTTTGTACATACCTTGTAATATATTCTTACCCTTCGATTGAGTCGCTTTGATGTGGACGAAATCAGTATTTTGAGCCGAAGGCGAAAAAACACCTTCCCTTCTTTTCGTACACAACGAAGCCTAAAGGGCCGCTTCCTCTTTTTGCCAAGGCTTTTCTTCACATAGCAAAACATAAAAAACTACTTCTTCTTTCTGCCGAAGCTTTTACATAGCAAAACATAAAAGACTACTTCTTCCTTCTGCCGAAGCTTTTACATAGCAAAACATAAAAGACTACTTCTTCCTTCTGCCGAAGCTTTTACATAGCAAAACATAAAAGACTACTTCTTCTTTCTGCCGAAGCTTTTACATAGCAAAACATAAAAGACTGCTACTCTTATACTCAACGATTCATAAAAAACCATTTCTTCGAAACCTTTCTTTTACATAACGAATCATAACGAACCATTTATCCGAAACTTTTCTCTGTGCCGAAGCAACCATTTAGGAACACAAATGCTATGAATGAATGCTTATGCATGCAAATGCCATGATGTAATGTGCAAATGAATGTTCGAAGCGTATGTCCGAAGCCACACTCATCCATCATTTTCTTAGGAGCAAACACACGTCAGCTCTGCATTCCCTTAGGAACGACTTTGGAGCATCTTTGCCTTTTACTTAGGCAGTATCAGCGTTGACTTTTCGCTGTAAGCTCTGCATCCCCCTAGGGACGACTTTGGAGCTTCTTCGTCTTTTACTTAGACGGTATAAGCTCTGCATTCCCTTAGGAACGACTTTGGAGCTTCTTCGCCTTTTACTTTCGGCGGAATCAGCGTTGACTTTTCGCTGTGAGCTCTGCATCCCCTTAGGGACGTCTTTGGAGCTTCTTCTCTTTTTTAGTTTCGGCACTCGATGGTGCGCTCTCAGCTTTTACATTTACATTCTTTGGGGGATTTTGCTCTTATAAAACTAAAAAGGAAATTACATAAGATAGCCCCATTAAAAACCTTTCTCCCCCTTTAGAAAGGAAAAGGGTGCCATGAAAAGGAAAAGAAAAGTCAAAATTACATCGAGTTATACATAAAACCGCCGAAGCTCATCCGCATTCCAAGATCTTGGAATTTCATTGCCATCCATGTCCTTCAGTCTGTACGAACCAGGCCTTGACGAAGATGCTACTAAGAAAGGCCCTTCCCATTTCAGTTGCAATTTGCCCACTGTATCCGGATTGGCCACTCTCCGAAGCACCAAGTGTCCTGGCTCAATATTTTTTAGCCGGACCTTTCTATCTCGCCATTTAACTGTTTCAGCCTGGTACTTATTGATATTCTCCACGGCTTGAAGCCTGATCCCTTCTAAGGCATCTTTTTCCACGAGACAAGTATCTTCGGGACCTGATTCTGCCGAAGCTACCACTCTTATTGATCCAGCTTTGGCTTCTTCCGGGGTTATTGCTTCGTCACCAAATAACAACTTAAATGGGGTAAAGCCTGTAGATCTTGATGTTGTTGTGTTATGGCTCCATACCACTTTGGTAAGCTGATCTGGCCACTTTCCCCTTGGTTGATTAAAGATTAGCTTCATTATTCCTGTCATTATGATGCCGTTGGCCCTTTCAACAAGCCCATTCGACTCCGGGTGCCTGACTGACGCAAAGTGGATCTTCGTGCCAATTTGATCACAAAAATTTCTGAATTCTTCGGAATCAAATTGTGTTCCATTATCTACAGTTATAGCCTTCGGCACTCCGAAGCGACAGACAATATTCTGCCAGAAAAATTTTTGGACAGTGGCCGAAGTTATTGTAGCTAATGGCTTCGCCTCAATCCACTTGGAAAAATATTCCACAGCAACTACAACATATTTCAGATTGCCTTGAGCCGGTGGTAATGGGCCCAGCAAATCGAGGCCCCACCTTTGCAATGGCCAGATGGGTTGTATTAGCTGTGTCAAAGACGAAGGTTGTTTTTGATCTCTTGCACATTTCTGACAACCTTCGCACTTTTGAACTAACTCAGCTGCATCCGAAGCTGCCTTCGGCCAATAAAATCCTTGACGGAACACTTTTCCAAGTAACGGCCTGGATCCGATGTGGGATCCACAAAGGCCTGCATGTATCTCCTTCATCAACTCTATACCTTCGGCTCTAGACAAGCACTTGAGCAGCGGTGCACAAACTCCATGCTTGTATAACTCCCCTTCTATAATGATATACGGTCGAGCTCTTGCCTCTATTCTTTTATTATAAGCTTCGTCATCTGATAGGAAGTTGCCCTGAAGGTAAGAAATTATTTCAGTTCTCCAATCTTCACTGTACACAGGAGAAATAGTAAGAACTGCTCTTTCAAGTAACTCCACTGAAGGTGCCTTTATTGTTTCGAAGAATACATCCGAAGGTAGCGGCAGCCCCTGTGCTGCAGACCTGGCTAACAAATCAGCATGTTCATTTTGCCCTCGAGGGATATTCTTAACAGAAAATCCTTCGAAGGAAGCTTCGATCCTTCGGACTGTGTCTAGGTATTTTTCAAGCTTCGGGTCTTTAGCCTTGCAACTTTTGTCAATATGACCCGAAACAATCTGAGAATCAGTTTTAAGGATCGCCCTCCTGATCCCCATCGCCTTTAGTTTCCGAAGACCCAGGAGCAAGGCTTCGTACTCAGCAATATTATTTGTGCAGCTGAAGTCCAGTCTTGCTGCATAGCAAGTTTTAACCTTGGACGGTGAAACCAAAACAGCAGCTGCTCCTGCTCCGAAGGTTCCCCAGGAGCCATCACAAAACACTGTCCATGCTTCGGCATCTTTATTCGCTTCTTCGCCCTGAGCCCCTGGCGTCCAGTCGGCAATAAAATCTGCCAATGCTTGAGACTGGATCGAGGATCTGTGCACATAATCAATGTAAAATTCATTAAGCTCCGCAGCCCATTTTCCAATTCGGCCAGTAGCTTCTTTATTTCTCATGATATCTTTCAACGGCTGCGAAGAAGGAACAATAATATTATATGCCTGAAAATAATGCCGAAGCTTCCTGGATGCCATTAGGACGGCATACAACACCTTCTCCAGTTCTGTATAATTTTTCTTTGAGACACTAAGGACCTCAGATACAAAATATACTGGGACCTGCTTCTTGATTTGTCCATCAAACTTCTCCTGCACAAGTGCCGCACTTACTGCCGAGTGCGAAGCTGCCACATACAACAACAGGGGAGCCCCTGGCATTGGTGGAGTTAATGTTGTTAGATCTATCAGGTATTGCTTGAGTTCTTCGAAAGCTTTTTGTTGAGCTGGACCCCATTGAAAGACTTCAGCTGATTTTAGCACCTCGAAGAAAGGTAGATTTCTTTCCGCTGATCTAGATATAAACCTGTTAAGAGATGCCAGTCTTCCTGTCAACCTTTGGGCCCCCTTTCTTGTGGTTGGTGGCTCCATTCGAAGTATAGCTTCGATTTTATTTGGGTTAGCTTCAATTCCCTTTGTTGAAACCAAGCATCCAAGGAACTTACCCTTCTTTACTCCGAAGACACATTTTTCTGGATTCAGCTTCAGACCAGCTTGTCTGAAGCTGGCGAAGGTCTCCTGCAGATCAGCAATATGGTCTTCTTGCTTCGTGCTTTTTACAATAATGTCATCAACATAGGTCAACACATTTCTGCCTATCTGAGATTGGAGAACCTTCGCAGTCATCCTGCTGAAACTCCCTCCAGCATTCTTAAGCCCCTCAGGCATCCGAAGATAGCAATATGTACCACTTGGGGTTATGAAACTAGTCTTCGGCTCATCCTCCTTTTTCATCCAGATCTGATGATAGCCTGAGTAACAATCCAGGAGACTCATGAGTTCCGAAGAAGCTGCTGCATCAACTAAAGAGTCTATCCTTGGCAGCGGGAACTCATCCTTCGGACAAGCCTTGTTGAGATCTGTGAAATCAATACACATTCTCCACTTTCCATTGGCCTTCTTCACCATAACAGTGTTAGCTAGCCATTCTGGATACTTCACTTCTCTGATAACTCCTGCACTTAGGAGTCTTTTTACTTCGTTGCGAGCCCCTTCGGCCTTGTCATCAGACATTTTCCGAAGCCTCTGCTTGCGGGGTCTGAAGGATGGGTCAACATTGAGCGAATGTTCAATAACGTCCCGATTCACTCCACAAAGATCATTGGCTGACCATGCAAAAACATCTTTATTGTTGAATAAAAACCTTATCAAGGTTTTCTCTTGATCTTCAGATAATTGCGAGCCCAATAACACCTTCTGCTCTGCTATATCCTCACACAGCAGCATGGGCTTCGGCTGATCAGCCGAAGCTGCTTTTTCCCTCCTGAACTTGTACTGTTCACAAGCTTCAACTCCATCTATATTATGGATTGCCTTGGAATCAGTCCAGCTTCCTTCGGCCCTTCTGGCAGCTTCCTGACTCCCATGAATAGCAATAGGCCCTTGGTCCGAAGGTATCTTCATGCAGAGATAAGCTGGGTGAAGAATTGCTTCAAAAGCATTTAGGGTACCACGACCAATGATGGCGTTGTAGGGGTATTCCATGTCAACAATATCAAACATAATTTGCTCAGTCCTTGTGTTATTAACAAATCCGAAGGTTACCAGCATGGTAATCTTCCCGAGTGCCACAATCTGCCGCCCTCCGAAGCCACAAAGAGGGTGCGTAGCATCATGAATCTTGTCTTCAGGCTCTTGCATCTGTCTGAAGGCTTTGGCAAATATAATATCAGCTGCACTGCCTGTGTCAACTAGGACATTGTGAACCAGAAACCCTTTGATCACACAAGAAATGACCATAGCATCATTGTGGGGATAGTCCTTGAGCTGAAGATCTTCCTGAGAGAAGGTAATTGGAATGTGAGACCATTTTGACTTAATGAAGGGTCCCTGCACGCCAACATGCTGCACCCTTCTCTGAGCCTCCTTCTTCTGCTTTTTGTTAGCTGGCTCTGAGCAAGAACCGCCTGTTATCGGGAGCACCAGCTTCGAAGCCGAAGCAGCTCCAGCTTGAGTGTTGAACGAAGCCATCAGCTCAGAAAGGTGGAAGTGAGTTGACCGGAGGTGGGCGCCAATGTTGGGGACTTGTTCTCAAATGCTAAGAATTAAGAACAAGGCAACACAAAAATGTTAGGTGTTAAGGTCCTTCGTCCTCCATAACGATATATCCCTTCGGGATATAAAGCATCTCGGACGAAGGTTACGAAGGACATACCTTCGTAAGCATAACAACGAAGAATGAAGCATTCACATAAATCATGGAATATGAAATAAACATTTAAATATTGTCATAGAATTATCTCTACTTGTATTAATGAATATAAATGACTTTGAATTACAAATGTACCTTCGGTCCTGCGGAAGGCAAAAGTACAAGCGAGATGCGAAAGCAAATGACTGGTTCACGTGAACAGTACAGAGGTACTGTTCATCTATTTATAGGCACAGGTCGCAGCCTGTGACAAATTACAATTATGCCCCTTGCGAAAGTTTACAGCATTGACTCAGACCTATATGTATAAAAAGGTCATTCTATCTCTATGTCGGTTTAAAACGCCGAAGCTCCATGAAAAGGGACCTTCGGCCATCTCTTGGAGACGACTTCAGCCGAAGCTGCTTCTTCGTGTGAGACCTTCGGCGCACCGAAGCACGACCCCAACATATCCCAAACCTGAATATTATATCTTGTATGAATTCCACTGCCTTGACTGAAGTTAGAGAAGTGATGGGTTTGTATTCTATCCATTTGGTGAATTTATCAATGGCGACCAACACATGAGTATAGCCTCCCTGAGCTTTCTTGAAGGGTCCAATCATGTCCAGTCCCTAGCACGCAAATGGCCATGTTACGGGTATGGTCTGCAGTTGCTGTGCTGGTAAATGTTGTTGCTTTGACAAGAATTGGCAAGCTTCACATCTCTCGACTAACTCGGCTGCATCACTCTTTGCTGTCGGCCAGTAGAAACCAAACCTGAAGACTTTCCCAACCAAAGTCCTGGATGTTGTGTGTATTCCACACTGTCCGGCGTGAATCTCATCTAGTACCTGCCTCCCAGTTACCGATTGTAACACCCCAGGTGTTTATATTCTGCTCGACAACGAGTACGGATTTAAGCACGCAATATCAGTGGATAAAACGAATTTTAAATTTTAATCATCCTCGCCTATCGCGATTTTAATATCGCATCTGTTTCGTTTGTCGCGAATGCGACATTGTTTTTATTAAATTTATCCGAGCTCTTCCGAAATTTTCGTGTTATTCGGAACGTAGTCGTTCTGAACATCGGTGCGTTCGATGTTTATTTAAAATTCATCGCTCGCATAAATGCGAATTCGGAAGCCCGACTAACTCGGACGATTTTTATCCTGAACAAATTAATTTGAACTCGACGATTAAAATGTTCGGGGTCAAAATAATTAGAATCGTGTGAAATATTATGCGAGGTTATAATTCCATTAATACTTAAGCACGTTGTTGGGGCGACGAAAACGAGTGTACATTAGCGGATCGGGTTTTGGCTAATTTCGGTCGAATCACGCAGAACAAATTATCAGTGCCGAAATCAGTTCATTTCGGTCTGTTGCTTCTCGCCCGGATCCAAATCTTCGAATATACGCAATTATTAAATAGTTTAATTCGCCAAATCCAAAGAATGAAATGTGTATTCGTGTAGCTTGTCGACCCGTGCACAGCGCTAAAAATCTGGATTTAGAAATATCTACGCTTTCCTTTAAAAAAAATAGAAAGATCAAACAAAAAAGGAAAAATCTTCACGGTGCTCTCTCTCTCCTTATTAAACTGCACGGTACGCTGATTTTTCTCTCCTAGCGTCACCGTTCTTATCTGTTCCAGCCGCAGCCTTGATTTTTCCTACCGTGTGTGCCTGTCTTCTTTCCTGGGAGAAAAATCACGCTGCTCCATTCTCTGGTTTCTTTCAGCCGCTCACCGCCGGTGAGATCGCAGCCGTCGTTCTTATCTTCTTGCGCCGCTCCTCTGTTGCCGCTTAAGTATTGGATAAAATCCTGCGCGCCGAGGTTCTTCCTCATGGCGCTCGGCCTCTTCCCAGCGCTACCGGCCATCCCTCTGCTCGCCCTCGCTCCCTCTGTTGGCTCAGACCGCGCCCCCTTCTCGGCCCCATCTCCATGGCGTCCGGCCGGATCTCCAGTGCCGCGCCGGCTTGGAGCTTCCATGGTCGCATCTCTTTTTCCCTGTGATTTCATGACGTCCCTGCGTCGCATATTCCCCGAGCTCGTCGCCATGGCTGCACCCAGCAGCTCCCTGCCGCGCCCAGCTCTTCGCCCTTTTCCCTATGGCGCGTCTCCCGGCCCTGGCTCAACGATCTGCGTTCTCCCTGCTCTCCCAAGCAACGCGTCGTGGAGCTCCTCCTTGCGCGCGCCCAGTCAGCGCCTGTGCGCTGCGGTTTCCTCTTCATCTTCCTCAAGCTCGCCGAGCGGTTCTTCCCCCAGCACATCTCCCTGCCCAATCGCCCCATTTCCTCATCTCCCTCGAGCTCGCCCCTGCCTCAGCTTGGACTGCGCTGCTCGGCTCTAGTGAAAGAAGATCCCTCTGCCCAGCCGCTCCTTGCTCCCTGCACGCCGGAGCTCGCCCAGCTCGGCCTCCTCCCCACGCGCGTCCTTGGTTTCTTGCTCGCCCAGCCGTTTCTCCCTGCAAGCTTCGGCTCCCTGCGCGTCTGCTCCAGCTCGGCCATGGCCGTCGCAGCCAAGTCCCTTTCCCCCAGCCGGTTTTTCTGCGCGCGAAGTTCCTTTGGCTGCGCCCTCCCTTTCTCTTCCAGCTCGCGCAGGTCTGCTGCTCATCTCCCATGGTGGTTGGTCACTGCTGCGCAGCTTCCTGGTGCCGCGACCCCCGCCGTGATCTCCTCTACCGCGCCGAATTGCGCAGCGCCGTTGACGCCTGCCGATTGTTCGATACTTTGCGCGGCTAGTCGTCGCGGTCATACACAGCAGTGCCTGCTCCCAGCTCCGCGCCCCAGTCCCTAGTGCCCGACCGTCGTCGCCACTGGCAGTACACCGACGCAGCGTTCCTGCACATCAACACCAACAAGTCGTCATGCATCGTCGTGCTGGCACGTCAATGCCGTCAATCGCCATCCTCGTCTACACTAAAGATCCGAGAAGATTAGACGCGGAGGAAAACAAATTAGTACGTGGCGGGAAAATTCTCGATATGGAAGAAGAAGTGTGATTCGATGCGACACTCACCGTGTATTCAGGGGAAAAGTTAGAGCTGAAAGACATCGTCCATTTCACGATTTCAAGCCGGATTTAATTATGGTAAGCTAATTCGTCACTTCCAATAATTGGTTTAATGGATAGATTGCTAGGTACGTATATCACGACGATTATCCCACTTGTAGCTCGGGCACGTATTTATTTGACGCCTGTTGGAATACAGGGCTACATGTAGCGGGATAATTGTGTCCACAATTGCGAAGTCGTCCGGTCAGGTAGTTTAGAATGTTGACGTGCTTCTGTTTTTGTTTTAAGACTCAAATGTCTTAGACTAATGAATTTAGAATTATTAAGTTTTTGGTGTCGAACTTTAATTAAGGCAAGTAAAGCGTGAATATATATACTATTGTTTGGTGATATATGAAATACCTTTGAATAGGCTAGATAAGTATAATTATTGCACGTAGTCGTATGTTAATAACTAGTATTTCCGTATAAAATTGAACAACGCCTCGTCGCTAGGTGTTTAATTCGCTATC
Organism: Zea mays; assembly: GCF_902167145.1. Taxonomy (NCBI): domain Eukaryota; kingdom Viridiplantae; phylum Streptophyta; class Magnoliopsida; order Poales; family Poaceae; genus Zea; species Zea mays. The sequence continues at coordinate 212,346,470 of NC_050099.1, forward strand.
GCGTAGCACTATTTAGGTTTATAATATTCTTGTCGATATGCATTCATGTGCATAATACATTTCATTCAGGTACGTTAATTAATCACGTGATGCGGAAGACAAGCCAAGTCGACCCCAAGAGCGGGCTAATCTGCAAGCTGAAGCTGATGAATCAACCTGAAGATGGTTAAATCAAGCAAGTGCTCGGTCGAAGCATACTCGTCAAGCGGACGTCACCTAACAACACTAACCTAGTGTTACTCAGGCAAGCCCCGGTGCATTTGCCATCCTCCTTGATGTTTTTAAAATCTTTCTCACTTGCTTGATGCATTAGGTGATAGGAGTTGATTGATAAAACAATTCCTGCATTACCTTCCTTGAATTTGATTACCTTCCTTGATCACCCGTTTTACAAAAGATTTTGATGCTTAGCCTTGCTCTAGAAAAACAAAATGATTTGTTTTTACAAAATGATGATATGGCAAAAAGTGGGTGGGATGTTTTCGAAAATAAAATGTGATGGTGGATCCATCAGGGCCTTGATGGGTTCAACATCAGAAAAGATGTACCTCTGCCAGGTACCAAGCTTTGGGTTTTAAATGATTAAGATGAGACCGGGCGGGTGACTTGCACGAGAAAGGAGTCTCGGTGTAGTGTCTCCGTCTGAGTCGATTAAGGACCGTCTCGATGTAGGCTTGATGACCGAGGACCCTTTAACTGGTCACATGCCTCGTCATGGGTAAGCCTTGCCTCGGGTAGACTAAGGCCAGAATAAGATAACACGGAATGGGCGTGGAGCGGTGGCGAGAGTAGCGTGTACCCTCCGTAGCAAGAGGCTGGACGGTGGTGTATCTGTGCTCTCGGTTCGCGTGAACCTGATCTGGTCTTAAGAACCCCGGTGGCGGGTTGACATATGCAAGGGTTAAGTGCTACATATGTCGTGTGATTGGAGATCCTCAGCTGAGTATAATCGATTCGGATCGTCGTACCTTCGCGGTTATGAAGACTTGGTCACTAACTTACACGTAGAACTCTAGTGAAGATGACGGGTGGATAAAGAAATTGGCTAGTGCAGGTCAAGTGCTTGAACTAGGGTAGACAGAACTCTAGATGCAGGTAATTTTACTTAACCTGACAATAAAAATGGATTTTTAAGGATTCACTCATAGTAAGCTTTTCTGCAAAATAGAGTCCTTGATCATTGAGAAACCTTTCCTTGAATCCCTCTAGCCAGCATACCCTTGAGAGTCTTTTCTTTAGTCGGGTAAGTCTTGCTGAGTAATTCCGTACTCAGGGTTTTTTTCCCTGTTGTTTTTCAGGTTCTAACCTTGTGCTGCTGTGATGGTGTTAAGTGCCGGTGGGCTCGGCCTTCTTATAAGTCTAAGTAACCCTTCTATACTTCTTATTGAGGATGGTCACTTGAGCTAGCATATATTCAAACTTATACTTTTGTAATCACTCCAATAAAATAATATAAAATTTTTATAACTTGTAAAATTTGGTAATAATATTTCCGCTGCAAGAATGTTGGTGTGTGATTTGTGTTACTTAATCCCGCGATTCTGGTTGAAAGTGGTTTATCCGATGTCCTTGGGGCAATCGGACAGATCCTGTTAAGTTATCTGGTGCACATGCATAGCCGTCTGAGGTCTTTGGGACAAGGACAGGTGCATGTGGGCCCAATAACTTGGAGGTTCTGCCACAGGCTGGTATCGGAGCAGGATTAAGTATATACGGTCACATACGTATTTTCAAAACAAAAGTTTTGGTTTTAGAAAACCTACTTTCAACTAAATACATTGTTTGGTTTTGAAAAACAGTTTTGAAAAACTATAATGCTAGCGACATCCTCTATTAAGCACTAAGTTAAGGACTATCAGGTGGCTTAGTTCAAAACCACTAACCCACAACCGGGGGTATTGCATACATGTGTATTGTTATTTTTGAGGCTATTCAGTTTTGAATGGATCGACGCTCAGGTAAGGTGAGTTGTGAGAGCATGACCGAACAACCGTCGGTCTAGGGGAGTGTTTAAAAGTGGCATCCGATTATATACATGTTCTACATATGTATATATGAAGGCTGCGATGTGGAGTAATTACTTTTCTGGGAATTCAGTACCCCATGGATGTGTATGGGTATACAGACATGGGAATACTAAGAAGTGTAATGTACTTGCAACGACGCATCTACGCTCAGGTAAGAAGGTGAGTTACCATAATGAGTTGCCCTATGGTTAAAGTGTGGCAACGGCGCCTATGCGTGGCTCGACGCTTAATGATGAGCTGGCCTCCATATAGCAATATATGGAGTATAAACTGTGATAAACTGTCATGTGTGAACTGCATCATTGGGAAATTGGGCTGTGATGGATTTTCTGCAGGTACACTAACCTCGAAAACGTATGTGTAGCTGACGACTAGAAAAATACCGTGAGAGTCGTAAGTATGCCACCGAGATAGAACGCTATTGCCACATGTGTTGGCAAAATTTGTGAGGACGTATAGGACGAGCATGCATTCTGATTGTTGCATCATGTTTGTCACCTATACACCCAAGATGCTTCTGTCGTCTTTATTCCAGAAACCATTGATTATAGATAATATGGTGTAATGCTGAATTATGAACTTCGATGAAATAGGTGTCCTCCATTCTTAGGTAATCTATTTAGGTATTATATGTATTTATCCTGGTACTTGATGTATCGATAGAAGGTTGGTAGTTTGTCTGCTTAAACCGAAAACTAGGTCATATTCTTAGTTAGTGAACTATGACCCAAATTTGAATTCTCCCTTATCGCATTGTCGACCCATTGACCTAACCCAGAAAAGACCTGCCCGAGTATTTTCTTGAAATTGATGCCTTTGGTTTCCCCCTATCTATCGGAGGCATATCAACTTAATCTTTGGCCTTGTAATCTCTACGATGTGCATAGAAATATGCTTGTGGCTAAATTAACAGTCTCCCATCGTATTCCCTCACCAACCAAGTTAGGTTATGGCCATGCCTTGTTCATTTCATCGGGCCATGATCTATTTGGTTCTCTACTTGTAACCCTATTTACTGGTGGAGTATCTCTTTGTATATTGTCACCCTTGCTCAATCTTTTGATGTCGTGCGAGATTTCTTATTGGTTACGTCTGGTAATGGTGTTATGACTAAAACCGATGGCACCGCGCTGAAACCGAGGGCCTCCTATGGGTGATCAGCACATGGTTGCGCTACTTGGCACGCGCTGGTATCATAGTTGATAGTCATAATCCATTATGAGAATATATCAATATGTTATCTCTCCACAAATTGTTCTTACCATGTGAGATTCATTATGGGTGCCAGTTTTGTAATGGTGTCATGGTTATGAACTTATGGTACCGCGGCGAAACTGAGAGCCTCCTGTGAATGTGCACACAGGATTTTGCTGCTTGGCACATGCGGGTATCGAGGTCTCTGGTCATGATCCATTGTGGAACTACACGGATGTGTGATCTTCCGTAAACATTTCCCTTGAAACAATTTCTATGTTGTTTGTCAAGTGATCAAGCAACATCAACCATCTCTGTTGGATCAAAAGGGCATACCACTTTCATGTGTGGTCTTATTTCTTTTGATCTTGGTAATGCCTACTCATAAAAGTTCCCTTTACATCCTTTGTGTAAAGGTGAAGCCTTGGAGCTTTTTAGTGTCAAGAGACCACTGATTAGCTCTTAAAATGGAGATTGGATTTCCCCTACTGCTGAAATGCAGGAGTTTGTTCATTCGCTCTCTTATTTGATCCATGTATTCCCTAACCAAGTGGATAATTCATCTCGCATGAAGAAACGGATGAACAACATGACCAAATGGATTTTTACCCAAATGCATGACCTTTTGCTAGCAAATGTGAACTCTCAACCCTTGGCTTACCGATGGTATTGAGAGGACTTGCTCAATATCAAAAGTAATTCAACAAGTTAGTTTTGACTAACTTGTAACTGCCCAATGAACAAAGATTGAGTTTAGAGATCGTTTTATCGATTTGCCTGAACTCACTTTGGTTCAACCCATCCTGAGAAAGTACTTACAAGAATCGAGATTAAGTCGGCCAGTAACCGCCTAATTATCGCTCTAGTCATGCCTCGATTGCCTCACATATGCTCTTCTAGTGTATGTGATCATGTCGAATCATGTCTAGTGCTTGATAAAATGGATTGGTTGCGAAGTCAACACCAACAGATCTCTTCGTTGATATTTTCCGTGTCTTTATCATTTTTCTTGGACTTGGATTCTCTGACTAACACGAGTTGACTGTGATGTTGTTCGACATCCGCACTTGTCACGTGTGCTATGAGCTTACCGTAACCACTTGTTGGTAAACCTCTTTCTGTGTGTTTTACCCAAGATGGTGCATCTGATTCTGTTTGGGTAAAATGGAGTATTTTCCGCTCGCTCAACAGACTCAGATAGTACAGTGTCATCAGAAAAGGCAAACTGCACACATGGAACCTTATGTGTTCTTCTGGCAGACAGCGTCTCTATTGGTGGATATTTCTAAATTAGCCTAAGGTGATACTTGTTATGTCCACTAGATAAACCATATTCTGAGACACTCGTCTTCGCTTGAGACTGCCTTGTGATTACCGCTGATATGGACTGGGTTACATACTTCTCTACCCTTAGAAGTCTTTCGCTCCGAATCTCGGGACGAGATTCTTTTAAGGGGGGAGGGCTGTAACACCCCAGGTATTTATATTCCGCTCGACAACGAGTACAGATTTAAGCACGCAATATCAGTGGATAAAACGAATTTTAAATTTTAATCATCCTCGCGTATCGCGATTTTAATATCGCATCTGTTTCGTTTGTCGCGAATGCGACATTGTTTTTATTAAATTTATCCGAGCTCTTCCGAAATTTTCGTGTTATTCGGAACGTAGTCGTTCTGAACATCGGTGCGTTCGATGTTTATTTAAAATTCATCGCTCGCATAAATGCGAATTCGGAAGCCCGACTAACTCGGACGATTTTTATCCTGAACAAATTAATTTGAACTCGACGATTAAAATGTTCGGGGTCAAAATAATTAGAATCGTGTGAAATATTACGCGAGGTTATAATTCCATTCATACTTCAGCACGCTGTTGGGGCGACGAAAACGAGTGTACATTAGCGGATCGGGTTTCGGCTAATTTCGGTCGAATCACGCAGAACAAATTATCAGTGCCGAAATCAGTTCATTTCGGTCTGTCGCTTCTCGCCCGGATCCAAATCTTCGAATATACGCAATTATTAAATAGTTTAATTCGCCAAATCCGGAGAATGAAATGTGTATTCGTGTAGCTTGTCGACCCGTGCACAACGCTAAAAATCTGGATTTAGAAATATCTACGCTTTCCTTTTTTTTAAAAAAAATAAAAAGATCAAACAAAAAAGAAAAATCTTCACGGTGCTCTCTCTCTCCTTATTAAACTGCACGGTACGCTGATTTTTCTCTCCTAGCGTCACCGTTCTTATCTGTTCCAGCCGCAGCCTTGATGTTTTCTACCGTGTGTGCCTGTCTTCTTTCCTGGGAGAAAAATCACGCTGCTCCATTCTCTGGTTTCTTCCAGCCACTCACCGCCGGTGAGATCGCAGCCGTCGTTCTTATCTTCTTGCGCCGCTCCTCTATTGCCGCTTAAGCATTGGATAAAATCCTGCGCGCCGAGGTTCTTCCTTATGGCGCTCGGCCTCTTCCCAGCGCTACCGGCCATCCCTCTGCTCGCCCTCGCTCCCTCTGTTGGCTCAGACCGCGCCCCCTTCTCGGCCCCATCTCCATGGCGTCCGGCCGGATCTCCAGTGCCGCGCCGGCTTGGAGCTTCCATGGCCGCATCTCTTTTTCCCTGTGATTTCATGACGTCCCTGCGTCGCATATTCCCCGAGCTCGTCGCCATGGCTGCACCCAGCAGCTCCCTGCCGCGCCCAGCTCTTCGCCCTTTTCCCTATGGCGCGTCTCCCGGCCCTGGCTCAACGATCTGCGTTCTCCCTGCTCTCCCAAGCAACGCGTCGTGGAGCTCCTCCTTGCGCGCGCCCAGTCAGCGCCTGTGCGCTGCGGTTTCCTCTTCATCTTCCTCAAGCTCGCCGAGCGGTTCTTCCCCCAGCACATCTCCCTGCCCAATCGCCCCATTTCCTCATCTCCCTCGAGCTCGCCCCTGCCTCAGCTTGGACTGCGCTGCTCGGCTCTAGTGAAAGAAGATCCCTCTGCCCAGCCGCTCCTTGCTCCCTGCACGCCGGAGCTCGCCCAGCTCGGCCTCCTCCCCACGCGCGTCCTTGGTTTCTTGCTCGCCCAGCCGTTTCTCCCTGCAAGCTTCGGCTCCCTGCGCGTCTGCTCCAGCTCGGCCATGGCCGTCGCAGCCAAGTCCCTTTCCCCCAGCCGGCTTTTCTGCGCGCGAAGTTCCTTTGGCTGCGCCCTCCCTTTCTCTTCCAGCTCGCGCAGGTCTGCTGCTCATCTCCCATGGTGGTTGGTCGCTGCGGCGCAGCTTCCTGGTGCCGCGACCCCCGCCGTGATCTCCTCTACCGCGCCGAATTGCGCAGCGCCGTTGACGCCTGCCGATTGTTCGATACTTTGCGCGGCTAGTCGCGGTCATACACAGCAGTGCCTGCTCCCAGCTCCGCGCCCCAGTCCCTAGTGCCCGACCGTCGTCGCCACCGGCAGTACGCCGACGCAGCGTTCCTGCACATCAACACCAACAAGTCGTCATGCATCGTCATGCTGGCACGTCAATGCCGTCAATCGCCATCCTCGTCTACACTAAAGATCCGAGAAGATTAGACGCGGAGGAAAACAAATTAGTACGTGGCGGGAAAATTCTCGATGTGGAAGAAGAAGTGTGATTCGATGCGACACTCACCGTGTATTCAGGGGAAAAGTTAGAGCTGAAAGACATCGTCCATTTCACGATTTCAAGCCGGATTTAATTATGGTAAGCTAATTCTCCACTTCCAATAATTGGTTTAATGGATAGATTGCTAGGTACGTATATCACGACGATTATCCCACTTATAGCTCGGGCACGTATTTATTTGACGCCTGTTAGAATACGAGGCTACATGTAGCGGGATAATTGTGTCCACAATTGCGAAGTCGTCCGGTCAGGTAGTTTAGAATGTTGACGTGCTTCTGTTTTTGTTTTAAGACTCAAATGTCTTAGACTAATGAATTTAGAATTATTAAGTTTTTGGTGTCGAACTTTAATTAAGGCAAGTAAAGCGTGAATATATATACTATTGTTTGGTGATATATGAAATACCTTTGAATAGGCTAGATAAGTATAATTATTGCACGTAGTCGTATGTTAATAACTAGTATTTCCGTATAAAATTGAACAACGCCTCGTCGCTAGGTGTTTAATTCGCTATCGCGTAGCACTATTTAGGTTTATAATATTCTTGTCGATATGCATTCATGTGCATAATACATTTCATTCAGGTACGTTAATTAATCACGTGATGCGGAAGACAAGCCAAGTCGACCCCAAGAGCGGGCTAATCTGCAAGCTGAAGCTGATGAATCAACCTGAAGATGGTTAAATCAAGTAAGTGCTCGGTCGAAGCATACTCGTCAAGCGGACGTCACCTAACAACACTAACCTAGTGTTACTCAGGCAAGCCCCGGTGCATTTGCCACCCTCCTTGATGTTTTTAAAATCTTTCTCACTTGCTTGATGCATTAGGTGATAGGAGTTGATTGATAAAACAATTCCTGCATTACCTTCCTTGAATTTGATTACCTTCCTTGATCACCCGTTTTACAAAAGATTTTGATGCTTAGCCTTGCTCTAGAAAAACAAAATGATTTGTTTTTACAAAATGATGATATGGCAAAAAGTGGGTGGGATGTTTTCGAAAATAAAATGTGATGGTGGATCCATCAGGGCCTTGATGGGTTCAACATCGGAAAAGATGTACCTCTGCCAGGTACCAAGCTTTGGGTTTTAAATGATTAAGATGAGACCGGGCGGGTGACTTGCACGAGAAAGGAGTCTCGGTGTAGTGTCTCCGTCTGAGTCGATTAAGGACCGTCTCGATGTAGGCTTGATGACCGAGGACCCTTTAACTGGTCACATGCCTCGTCATGGGTAAGCCTTGCCTCGGGTAGACTAAGGCCAGAATAAGATAACACGGAATGGGCGTGGAGCGGTGGCGAGAGTAGCGTGTACCCTCCGTAGCAAGAGGCTGGACGGTGGTGTATATGTGCTCTCGGTTCGCGTGAACCTGATCTGGTCTTAAGAACCCCGGTGGCGGGTTGACATATGCAAGGGTTAAGTGCTACATATGTCGTGTGATTGGAGATCCTCAGCTGAGTATAATCGATTCGGATCGCCGTACCTTCGCGGTTATGAAGACTTGGTCACTGACTTACAGGTAGAACTCTAGTGAAGATGACGGGTGGATAAAGAAATTGGCTAGTGCAGGTCAAGTGCTTGAACTAGGGTAGACAGAACTCTAGATGCAGGTAATTTTACTTAACCTGACAATAAAAATGGATTTTTAAGGATTCACTCATAGTAAGCTTTTCTGCAAAACAGAGTCCTTGATCATTGAGAAACCTTTCCTTGAATCCCTCTAGCCAGCATACCCTTGAGAGTCTTTTCTTTAGTCGGGTAAGTCTTGCTGAGTAATTCCGTACTCAGGGTTTTTTTCCCTGTTGTTTTTCAGGTTCTAACCTTGTGCTGCTGTGATGGTGTTAAGTGACGGTGGGCTCGGCCTTCTTATAAGTCTAAGTAACCCTTCTATACTTCTTATTGAGGATGGTCACTTGAGCTAGCATATATTCAAACTTATACTTTTGTAATCACTCCGATAAAATAATATAAAATTTTTATAACTTGTAAAATTTGGTAATAATATTTCCGCTGCAAGAATGTTGGTGTGTGATTTGTGTTACTTAATCCCGCGATTCTGGTTGAAAGTGGTTTATACGATGTCCTTGGGGCAATCGGACAGATCCTGTTAAGTTATCTGGTGTACATGCATAGCCGTCTGAGGTCTTTGGGACAAGGACAGGTGCATGTGGGCCCAATAACTTGGAGGTTCTGCCACACCGATGAAATGCACTTCATGAGGACTCCTGTTGCACCCCTTCTGTACAGTGCGTCCCCTATGAGGGTGTAGTGGGCTGACTATCTTGCGATGCGTTCTGCTGCGGCCTTATCATTCGATTCTTCTTCGTTCTTTATATATATCTAATGATAGGCTCTCTCCAGTCATTAGAGTCTGACTCTGGCTGGCTTAAAACATTGCATTCTTCCGCCTGACCTGAGGGAATGCTTGGGCGTGACACCTCCTGAACAAAAACTCCAGGTGGGACCTGGGCTCGACTGGATCCTAGTTTCGACAACACGTCTGCTGCTGCGTTACGATCCCTTTCCACGTGATGAAATTCCAGCCCTTCAAATTTGTCTTCATTTTTCGAACAGATGTGCAGTACTTGCCCATAGAATTAGTCAAGCAATCCCAGTCCTTATTTATCTGACTTATGACCACCAGTGAATCTCCGGATACCATCAACCTCTTAATGCCCAGTGATATGGCAATGTTCAATCCGTGGATCAGAGCTTCATATTCTGCTGTGTTATTTGATGCTAGGAATGATAACTAAAGAGCATATTTGAGTTGTTCACCTCCTAGGGCAATGAAGAGGATTCCTGCATCTGCTCCCTGCAGCTTCAGCGAGCCATCGAAATACATTCGCCATACTTCTGCAGCCTCTAGGTTGTCTGGTACTTGTTGCTCCGTCCATTGTGATACGAAGTCAACTAGTGCTTGAGACTTTATTGCAGTGCGAGGCCGAAACTCAATGTCGTGAGCTCCCAGCTCGTAGGCCCACTTGGCTATTCTTCCAATGGCTTCTTTGTTGTGAAGAATATCCCCTATTGGAAACCTGGTGGCTACTATGACTTTGTGGTCGTCAAAGTAGTGACGGAGCTTACGAGCAGTTAGAAGTACTGCGTACAATAGTTTTTGAACTTGAGGATACTTCTTTTTGGAGGGTCCTAGAACTTCGCTGATGAAGTAAACCGGATGCTGTACTGGATATGCGTGCCCTTCCTCTGCCCGCTCGACTACTAACGTGGTGCTCACCACGTGAGTCGTGCAGGAGATGTACAACAGCAGATCTTCTGCCGGCTGATCTGGCATGGCTCGGTGTGGCGGTTTTAGCACTGTGGCATGGTCAAGAACTTCTTTAGTGCATCGAGAGCTTCCTGTGCTTCTGTGGTCCACTAGAACTTGTCCACCTTCTTGAGCAATTTGTAGAATGGTAAGCCTTTTTCTCCTAGCCTTGATATGAACCTGCTTAAAGCTACCATGCATCCAGTAAGCCTTTACACTTTATTCTGTGATCATGGTGCTTCCATTCTCATGATAGCCTCGATTTTCTCCAGGTTAGCTTCAATTCCTCAATGGCTGATAATGAATCCGAGCAACTTCCCTGCTGGTACTCCAAAGACACATTTTTCTGGATTGAGCTTCCACCGGTATCGCCTCAGGCTGTTGAAGACTAGCTGCAAATCTTCAATGAAGTTTTCTGAGTGTTCTGTTTTGATTACCACATCATCGACATAGGCTTCTACCCGCTTGCCCCAGTGATCGGCTAAGCATGTTTGAATAGCTCTCTGGTAAGTCGCTCCAGCGTTCTGAGGCCGAACGACATGGAGGTATAGCAGAAAGCTCCAAACGGGGTAATGAATGCTATTTTTTCCTCATCCTCTTTTGCCAGGCTAATCTGATGGTATCCAGAGTAGCAGTCCAGGAATGACAACATAGAACACCCGGCGGTCGAATCTATCACCTGATCTATTCTAGGAAGTCCAAAGGGATCCTTCGAACAGTTTGTTGAGATCTGTATAGTCGACGCACATGCGCCAATCCACTTTATTCTTTTTGAGTACAAGAACAGGATTTGCTAACCACTCAGGATGCAATACTTCTCTAATGAATCCTGCTGCGACTAAGCGAGCTAGCTCGACACGGATAGCTTCTCTCTTGTCAGGCGTGAAATGACACAACTTTTGTCGGATCGGCCTTGCATGGGGATAGACTTTTAGTTTGTGCTCGGCCAGTTCTCTCGGGACTCCCAGCATATTCGCAGGCTGCCATGCGAATAATTCTCGGTTATCTTGCAGAAACTGGACGAGTGTGCCTTCCTATTTGTCGTCCAGGCTGGAGCTGATGATGGCAGTCTTGCGTTCATCAACAAACCCAAGGTTGATTCTCTTTGTCTCCTCAGTCGGCTACATAGAGGTCACGGCTTGAGCTTTATTCGCAGGTATCGCGAGGTCTTCCTCAGGCTTTGAGTTCACCTGCGCGGAGGGAGTCGTCAGTGGTTTGGTGGTGAGGGCCGCCTGAATGGCCACTCGGAAGCATTCTGCGGCGCCTAGGAAGTCAGCACGCACGGTGATGATTCCTTGTGGTCCCGGCATCTTCAATATCATGTATGAATAGTGCGGAATGTCCATGAATTTCGCCAATCCCGGCCTACCGATGATGGTGTTGTATCCACAGTCGAAGATTGCTACCTCGAACCTCAGGAACTCGGTTCTATAGTTTTTCAGAGTTCCAAAGGTGACCGACATGTAGATGTGTCCGAGTGGGTATTCTCCTTTAGTCGGCACAATGCCGAAGAAAGGAGTGTCTGACTCGTGGAGCTGTTTGAGTGCAACTCCCAAGCCTAAGAGTGTCCGGGGGAAAGTGACGTTGATGCTGCTTCCCCCGTCCACCAACACCTTTTTTACCCTGCTCTCTCAGATCACCAGATCGACGAGGAGTGGGTACTTTCCCGGATGATCGAAGTTGAGCCATTGATCTGCCCGAGTGAAGGTGATTGGGTGTTCGGACCATCGATACGGGGCGAGAGCACTGGTGGCCGCCACCAGTATCTGGCGATCGTTGAGCTTCTGCTATCTTTTGTTCTCTTGTGACCCGTGTCCGCCGAAGATGACGTTGAATTCTCCATCGATGCGTGGGAATGCTCCGCCTCCTCCCCCTTCCTACTGCTGAGGTTGTCGAGGTTCTCCGGGTCCTCCTCGTTGTGGGGGAGGTGGTAGAGGTTGGAAAGGTCGGCCATTCCCGATGGAGTGCTTGAAGTCCCTGCAGTTCCGAAGAGTATGACACATATCCTTGTGGTACGGGCACTGGGCGTCGAGGATGTCATCCAATGTTCATTCGCCTCCGCGGAGTGCCCCTCAGGCACGAGAGACGGGTGGTCCAGCGGCATGGATTTCTTCGCGAGGCCTCTTCTCCCAGCGCTTGTCGGTTTGCTGGTTCGCGTCGCGCCGTGGTGCGGGTGGAGCAGGCTTCGTTCCTCCGATGAGGTCCTGGGCACGTTCATCGGCGGTGATGTAGAGGTCCGCCTCCCTGAATAGCTGTTCGAAAGTGGTCGGCGCTTTTTGTAGTATGGCTCGGACGAAGGCCGAGTCATTAGATCCTCAGTAGAAGTCCTCGATCACTACTGCTTCCGCAACCTCGGGAATACGATTTCTCATGGTCTGAAATCTTTTAAGGTACGACCGAAGAGTCTCATCCCCTCGGCGCCTGATGGATTTGAGGTCCCATGTGCGCCGATTTGTCGGAGAGGGATTGGAAGTTGGCGATAAAACGTTGACTGAAGTCGCTCCAATCGTCGATGCAGTGTCAGGGTAGGTGTCATAGCCATTGCAGCGCATCTTGCCCGAGGACGATGGGCAAGTACGCAGTCATCACGTCTTCAGTTGCCTCGGTGGCCCAGGCAGCAGTGGTATAGACAGCCAACCAGCCTCCCGGGTCTTGCTTAGGTTCATACTTGTCGATGTTGGAGACTTTGAAATTTGGGGGCCACTGAATGGCCCTGAGACGTGGAGTGAGCGCAGATACTCCACACGTGTCCTCTTGTCGACGATTGTGGTGTCGGTCCCGGGGAGGGGAGTTGCCGATGTGCTGCCTCGACCATCCACGGGTCGTGCCGCCGGTTGAAGCCGTTGCCGACTCAACCCTGGTGGCCTGACTTCGTGCAGGGATGTCGTGATCCCAATCATACTCCTCTCGGCGCCGGATCTCATTCTCATGTCGTTGTTCGCGCGAAGCATTGATGGAGCTCCGCGCGTCCCGCCGACTATTGATGGCATGTCGTAGATCGCTCGGAGGATGAGCGAGAGGTAGAAGATGATTAGTTGCCCGAGTGAGCAGCCGCCAATATCCCTCGACGTCTGGAGTCCGGGGGAGGCCGTCGGCTATCCAGGCCAACAATCCACCGACCTCACTCGGTGTGTTCATGGCTCGGATGAAGTCGGGGTTCAGGTTTCATCCGAAGAGAGGGTTCTCTCGGTGTTGTCTCGCCTCCTGCTCGTCTTGCTCTTGAGCTTGCCGACGATCACGTCGGCGGGAGTTCCTCCTTTCCCTGAAGACTCGTTCATCTGGAGATTTTCCCACCTCCAAGATCTCATCTCATGATACAGGCTGCACCGGGTCTCGTTCTCCGGCTTCATGATGTCGTCGAGCATTACAGCGTCGGTTCCTTCGTCGGCGAGCATCCCGCTGAGGGGGTTCTTCCCTAGGCATGGTTGGTTCATCATCGGAGATTGGGGACGATTCCACTCTCCCCCCGATGAAGAGGACGTCGAAGTAGAATGGAGTTGCCGCGACGACAAGCTTCTTTTTGTTCTCCTTTGAGGGCGGAGGTACCAGAAGGACAGCTTGACGTGCCTTTATCTCATTTGTTTCTTCTTTCCTTGTAATCTGTGTCCATATTTCCATGGATGAGGTGGACAACGGGGTTCTCCGGGTGAACAAATTCTCTACTCCTGGCTTGTAGGAGGTAGTCTTCGCCCGAAGCGCTGGAGGTTGCGCTATTTCCTGCTTCGTTCTGGCTTTCCCGGAGATTGTTAAGGAAGGCTTTTTCTCCGGTAGATCCGCTATATGATGCAGAATCCCTTCTTCATCTGCCACGGACGAGATGGTTCCGAAGCAGAACACGGATCTAGGGCGGAGAGCGATCTTGTGCTGAAAAGTGATAGCCATTGAGCTAGCTTGGATCATCGACACACCCCCTACCTGGTGCGCCAGCTGTCGGTGTTTGGGACCCGACTGCGCACCCGAGGTTACCCCTCGAGGTGCTTTTGGGTAGGACGATGTTACCGACTGTAGCTCGATGGTTCGTGCTGGGCGCACGAGAGACGATAAACAATTTTATACAGGTTCGCGCTGCTTAGAGAGGCGTAACACCCTACTTCCTGGTGTGGCTCTTTATGTGGTGGATTACAGGGGAGTTCTCTAGTATGAAGGATGCTAGAGAATTGAATAGATGGCTAATGAGTGACCTATTCTTTGATGGGGCGCCCCCTAGGCCTTATATACTCGACCGTGGGGTGTTACATGCGGGTACGATAACTATGTGCTCCTAAGTAATAGTGAACCGACTGAACTTATCTCCCTATTATCCTGCTGACTTATCCTCGTTTTTAGTTCCGACGTCTGAGGGTGCTACGCGGGAGAATCGGATCAATGCTGGGGATAATGTTTAAACCCAACGAGTCGTATGGGCTCGATTCGGTCCAATCTTGTGTCGATTCATTCTGCCAGTGATTCCTCCCCTGGCCCACGAAGGGATGGCCTTGCGAAGTAATGGGCCCAGAGTCTTTCGCGAGGCCTTCTAGCCTTCTAGTGGACCCGGGGGATATCTGTCCCCCACACTTGGCTAGAACTAGAGTTGTCTAGAGATGGGAAATATGAGTGCTAAAACCCTAAGCCAAACAAATGGTAGCCAAGTGATGCTGAAGTAAACATCATACCCCCTCTATTTATAGAGGGTTATTTACACTTCCTAAACTAGCCCTATTTACATATAGCCTATTCACTCCATCGGGGCACGAAATGGACCAACTCCTAGGTTTTTGATTCGACGGCCATGTGCTCCACATGCATTTGCTTTGCCTTGACGAACTCTTCACTGTGATGCCATGTGCCACCAACGGTTCCCTCTAGAACCGTCGTCGCTGAGTTTTGAGGCCCAAACTCAGCAAAACCCGTCATCCATAGCGCAGGGTGGTTTTGAGGCCCAAACCACAAAACCTATCGTGAGTACCACACCGTGTGTGCGCCCCTCCATGACTAGATGCATGTCCCGCCAGTCCACAACCATGCCGCAACGCGGTCCAGTCCACTATATCCTCGCGCGAGTGCGCGTCCCAGGTGTCGGCCACCACGGCTAGTCACCCGGCTGCTCTTATCCGTCAGCCAAGACCCAGCACTCGTCCTTCACCGCTCCTAGTCCATCAGAGCCCGCATGGCCTTCACCTGAGGTGTCAACCATTGTCCCTGTGGTCCACACCTGCACACCACAAGCCAACCGATACAGTTGCACATACATAATCTCACACTTTGGTCAGTCCACTGACTACCCTAGAGTGCTACCCGTTGATAATCACTCATTATCAACCCGAACCATAAGGGACAAGTCAACCTTGTGTTTGCAGCTGAAAGGGAACCCCTACAAAAATGTTAGACCATCATACCTTATTCATCTTATACCTTCAACAACCACTTGTAATCCTCAATCACCAACAATATACATCTCAGAACTCACACGACGTAGGGTATTACACATCTAGGCAGCCTGAATCTGTATAATCCATTGTGTTCTGTCGTGCCTTACACGGACCATCGAGCTACAATCGACTTCGTCGTCCTCCTAAAAGCACTACGTGGTATATCCCGTAGTGCACCGTTGGTACCAAAACACCGACACTTAGGGATAGGGTGCATGCATCCACTTAGGTTAACACGATCACTTTGAAAAAAATATAAATTAGTTTCATAATTTCTTGAGGTAAAACAATTTCTAAGATTAAACCAATTTTAGTAATTTTAATTGTATTATTGTTTCTTATAAAATAATAAGATGCATCATTTAAAAACATTTTATAATTTTATATATTTTAAATTATTTCTATTCTTCTGATTTTAACTCCCTAAACATCCAACTGAGTCCGTTTTATCTCATCTATCGTGGTGCATATCAGTAAAGTTATTGTCTGTTGGGGACTTGTTCTCAAATACTATGAATTAAGAACAAGGCAACACAGAAAATGTTAAACATTAAAATCCTTCGTCCTCCGAAGCATTATTTCCCTTGAGAGATAATGATTTTCGGACAAAGGTTGTGAATAACGTACCTTCGTCGGTACAACATATAAATAACGAAGGAGACACATGAAATATAAAAGATAATATAAATAGTTATGTATTACCATCAGTTCATCTCTATTTTATTATTATGGAAAAAAAGAAATGATAACAGGTTACAAAAGTACCTTCGGCTTGAAGGAAGATAAAAGTACAAGTGTGACGCAAAAGCAAATGCCAAGTCAGCGTGAACAGTACGGGGGTACTGTTCATCTATTTATAGGCACGGGACGCAGCCCATGTAGAATTACACCCATGCCCTTTACATTTGCTAATAACTCTATAGTAATCCATCGAGGTCTAAATAGCCTTTTCATCTTTAAGTCGGTTTCCTTTTCTGCTATCATGCCCAAGCTTCCCTGCACGTAGCTTCGGCTTTGCTCCGTCCTTTGTATCCCTTGTGCTTCTTCGCACTGTGGTTTTGACCCAAGTCCGAAGGATCTAAGTTCGAAGGTACCTGCTCATGTATTATACTCCAGAAACATTGTTAAATCATGTTTTTGAGGACGTTCGGAAGCCGAAGGCCCCCAACAGTAGCCCCTCGCAATATTAATTTGTTAGAATGATAAATTCAGATTGCGATATGGACGAAGGCCTTAAGCCGAAGGTCCGAAAAAACACCTTCCCTTTGCTAGAATAGCAACAGTCAATGACAAGCGGGGCCCTCCCACTTGCAACGCACTAGGCGTATAAATAAGAGCACACCGCGAGCTCATTTGGCACGCTTTCTTGCCATCTGCTCGTGCTTTCCCGATTTTTAGCTCTTGCTTGCCAACGCTTGCTTGGTTTTAAAATTTTTTTGAGCTTCGGCTTTGAGAACACCTTTTTCCAACATTTCTGAAGATGTCTGAAGATAAAAAAGCTGCGGCTGAAACAAGGCTTAGTCTTTCTGAGGAGAAGAATCTTGGGTTTCTTGAATCAATAGCAAAGACAAATACAGAGAAAATCACTAAGGATATTTTAGAAGGTTTATCTGAAGACACTGGTGATAGTGAAAGTAATGATGTGGAAAGTGGGGGCGAGGACTCCGAAGATCGACCGTGGCGACCAAGTCACGCAGTCTTCGGGAAATCAACTATTAAGCAAAGTCATCTTGACAATATGAGAGGAAGATATTTTCGAGATATGTCTCTGGTGAGGGCTGACAATGGAGACAAGACTGCTCCTACTCCCGAAGAGAATGAAGTGGTGATCTTCCGAAGCTTTTTCAAGGCTGGGCTTCGGTTCCCCCTAAGCAGTTTTGTGGTTGAAGTTTTGAAGATATTCCAGATTTTTCTTCACCAAATTACTCCCGAAGCTATCATAAGAATGGGAATCTTCGTATGGGCTGTGAGGAGTCAGGGCTTGGAGCCGAATGCAAAAAGTTTCTGCAGTATGCACGAACTGTTATATGAGACGAAACCCTAGGGCAAAGAGCAATACCATAATAACTTTGGCTGCTATAGCTTCGTTGCTCGCTCTGGGTCAAGCTGCCCCGTGCTGACTTTTCAGAAGAGATGGCCCAGAGATTGGATGAAAGAATGGTTCTATGTGAAAAATGATTTAAAAGCACGAGAGGATATTAAGGAAATCATCATGCGCCCTATCTGGCAGCGCTTCGGCCTCCGGAAACCAAAGGTGGAAATTGATGAAGCAGCCGAAGAATGCCGAAAGGCCTTTGGCATAGTTTGCTCTTTCATCGGGACAAGGGATTTAGTACAGGAACACATAGCCTTTAGAGGGTGGCCGCTTGTAGAGAAATGGGAAATGCCAAAGGAGACTATCAATAAATCTGACGAAGGTGGGCTGGTCAGGTTGAAATACACCTTCAGATATGAAGGTAAGTTTGTTGAGCCAGATGGTGATTGGCTTAAGTGTATCGAAGCTACAAGCGATGAACTGCTTGGGCCATATTCAAAGGCAGAAGACAATGCGCTATCTGTGGCCTTCGGAGGCCGGAAGAAGAAGAGGCTGAATAGAGTCTTCGACACTATTGGGTTTATGTACCCTGATTACCGCTACCCGTCGCGGGGGCAGAAGAGGAAGAGTGCCACTTCCGGAAAAGATACTGCTCCAGCTGCTCCAAGCGAGCCCACGCCGAAGAGGAAAAGGTGAAGGTCCTTACTCACCGGCCACGATATATTGAGCCGGCCGAAGTGCCCGAATTTGGCGGTGAGACCTCTTCGGCTGCTAAAGCCAAAGAACTTACTTTTACACAGAATATTGAAGAACCAACTGTAAGGCCGAAGGTTAACAAAATTGAAGAGTCTGGAGTCGAAGACAAAATATCAATTTTGAGCCCTTCGGCAGAAGTAACAGTGCCGAAGACACAAAAAGATCTTATAGCGACCGCAAAAAGGAAAAGGATGGTCAATGTACTAGATGTGCTAGAGACAATAAAGTCTTCAAGCACCACTCCAAAGAAAACTGCCGAAGCGCCGAAAACACAGGTTGAGACAAAAACATCCGAAGACGAAGCTGCAAAGAGCCAGACCGTGGCCGAAGCTGGGCCTTCAGAGTCCGCCAAGGAGAAATCCTTAGAAACCGGAGATGTTGGGGGCCTTCCGCTTCCGAAGGTCCTCAAAAACGTGATTTGACAATGTTTTCTAAGTATGCGAGCAGGTATCTTCGGAATCAGGTTGCGGGTATACAGAAGCACGGTCAAGACGAAGTTTGACTGAAATGGAAGACGATCATGACGAAGGATGAAACGATCACGAAGCTATGTGCAGAGGAGCTTCGGCATGACAGTAGAAAGGGAAAACCGACTTAAAGATGAAAAGCCAAATCAACCCTCGAAGAATTACTATAGAGTTATTGATAAAAATAAAGGGCATTAATGTAATTTTAAACGGGCTGCGTCCCGTGCCTATAAATAGATGAATAGTACTCATGTACTGTTCACGCTGACTTGGCATTGGCATCACGCTTGTACCCTTACTTTCCTTCAAAATCGAAGGTACATTTATAATTTATCATCATTTATATAAGAAAAACGAATAGAAATAAATTAATAATAATGTTTAAAGTAGTTATGTTATTTTCCGTATTTTATACATAAATCTTTTCTTATCTTTTATTATGATTATGAAGGTATGACCTTCATAACCTTCGTCCGAAATTCATTATACCCAAGGGGAAATAATGTTTCGAAGGACGAAGGGCTCTAATATTTAACATCATGTGTTGCCTTGTTCTTGATTCATAGCATTTGAGAACAAGTCCCCAACAGGAGAAGAAACAAAAAGAGGCTACAAAGCAAATTCTGCCTGAAAAAACTCTCTCTTCAACTCCCGAAGCATCTTCCAGAGTACCTGATTATATTGTACGACATGCTTCGGGCAAAAGGCTATCTGAAGAGGAAAAGCGAGAAGCTCAACATTATGCCCAGAAATTAAAATATCCAAAGGGGGCATTAATATTCAACGACAGCGGAGAAGAAGATTTCTTGTATTGTCTCCCAGACAGCAAGGAAATTTCTGTCTGCCGGGAGTGAGCAAAAGCTTCGGATTCCCGACGCTAGAAGATGGGCTTTCGGTGCTATCGAAAGATGAACTGGCTGATAGCTTAGCCTATAATAGCTTAAAGGTATGAGACTGAACTTTTTGTATTAAAAAACCAAGATTTTTTTTATTTGCTTACACTTAGTATCACACTTCTTTTTGCAGGGTCTGATTCTTAGCAACGCCCTCAGGGCGCAAAAAAGTGCTGAAGACGAAGGATGCACTATAGCTTTGAACAACCTTCATTCCGAAGTAATTGAACTAAGGAACAAAGGTCTTGAAAAAGATAAAATATTAAACTCATTGCTGAATAAAATAAAAGAAGACGAATCTACTTCCAAAGCCCAAGCTGAAGCCCAGAAGTGCGAAATTGAAGATCTTCAGAAACAGCTGGTTGAAGCGAAGTTAAAATGTGCTATTGCCGAAGCTGACCGAGACGCCAGTGACTACTGGAAAAATTACTGGGAAAAAACAGTTGTGGAGCTTCGTTCTTCAAAAGAAAGATGTTATGAAAAATCTGTAGCATGTGTACAAAAGATAAAAACCAGCTTCGCCAATATTGGCGCATATTCGAATGAAGACAACTTCGTATTGGGCGATCTCGAAGGTCCAATCGACTGGATCAACGGCGAGGCTGAAGCCTTTGAGGAAGTTTTGAGTGGCCGTGGAGATGTCTGCGTCTTCTCAGGTGCCAGGGGAATTGCGGCTATTTTGGAGAAGGCAGGATGCGAAAATGTGAAGATTTTGGCCCAAGCCGAAGCTGCTTTCTCTATTGATGACACGAAGGATCCCTCGGCCGAGGCAAGCTTAGTTGGCGGAAAGTTTTTTACCGATATCTGGGAAAATGGTGGCCGAGGGATGGCTCACGAAATTATAAAGAAAAGTGAAAAAGATACTCACGATGCTAGAGAAGCAGCAAAGGCGGCTGAGAAAGCTGTGGAACTCGAGAAACGGATAGGTATTGCCTGATTGTTTTTAACCTTATGTTTTATTTTTGTGACTTTGAACTTATCTATGTTTTGTATCACAGCTGAACTATCTCCTCCTCCGGAGCCCTTCGAGTCACTGGCCGAACCCGAAGCAAAAAAGGAAAATGAAATTACAAAGATGGCCGAAGCTATCATGGAGGAAGCTGTGACTCAACTACTAAACGAAGCTGCAGAAGCAGTTTTAAAAGAAGAATAGCTATTATTGTAGAAACATTCGGAATATTGATGTAATATTTGCTGAACACAGTGTGTAATATTTTACAGTTTTGAATGTAATATATAAGCTATTTGTAATCCAGTTCTTTACGATGCATGAAACTTTACGTACATACCGTTTTTGAGCCTTCGGCGAAAAAACACCTTCCCTTCTTTTCATGCTTCGTGAAGAATACCCATATTCCGCGAAAATATTGTGCTTCGTAAGCAATAGATCCTCGATATTAAAGTTGATAAAGTTGTACTTCTTCAAAACTTATTTTGTGCTTTGGCACAACTTCTTTGAAACAATTTCCGAAAATCAACACTGTATCCCCTTCTTGTGCCATTGATGCAATATGATGTATGATGTCATGTTATGCGAATGATGTGATGATGTTATGGTATGCGAATGAAGTTTTTGCCGAAGATACACACACATCCCCTCAGTAGAACACACAATCTCTTTGCCGTTTATTTTTCAGCTTCACCGCTTATTTTTCGGTGTATCAGCGCTGACTTTTCGTTGTAAGCCTCCCTTAGGAGCTTCTTCGCCTTTTTACTTTGGCGGTATTCACGTTGACTTTTCGCGCTTCGCCTTATACTTCGGCGGAATCAGCGTTTATTTTTCGCTGTAAGCTCTGCATTCCCTTTGGAATGACTTTTGAGCAGAAAACTTACGCTGCGCTCCCTTATGAACGACTTTTGTTTCAGTACACTTACACTGCGTTCCTTAGAACGACTTTTTGTTGCTTTGGCAAATCTTGTAATATAATTGTGAACCACGCGTTCTCTTGAGAACAACTTTCGTGTTTTACTGACTTTTGGAACTTCGTGAGTCTGTGAAGGAGGTATATTATATCATGACAATGACGAAGCTATTACAAGAAATTGAAAACAACAAAAGAGCTAGGCTTTCAATGATTGCTTCTTTATTGAAAAAGAAAATGATGACGAATGTAAAAACTGTTTCAGAGGTAGGATATCTCTTAGTAGATGTGCTTTGATTCTGGCATAGTACTGTTGACTGTGCGAGCTTCGGACTGCTCCCTGTAGTCTCGCTGCTGATGAGTGTGCTGGCTCCCTTCTGGCTGCTGGCCTTGGGGATATGCGGGTTGCATTGGTGGTGGAGGTGGAGGCTGTTGCCAAGATGCCTGAGGTTGGCTTGCCAAAGCAACAGAAACTGCAGGATGGTTACCCACATACTCTGGTATGTACGGTGAATGATACGAAGCAGTATGCATAACTTGCTTCGACTGGTTTTGTTGGGCTGCAGCTTCTGCTATCTCCTTCTGTTTCTGGATGGTGACATGGCACATCCTTGTAGTATGGCCCTTGTCCTTACCGCAGAATAGGCAATAAATTTTCCTAGGCTGATCCCCAAACCTTCCGCCGAAGCCACTGGCTCCTCTGCCCCTTGGAGCTGGAGGTCGAGGATAGCTTTGTTGCTGCCCCGAAGCCTGGGAGGAATATTGCGGCCTCTGCTGCTGACCTCCTCTGTCGTCATTCTGAGTAGAGTGGATTGATCTAACGTGCCTTGGGTGAATCCTCCCTCCGAAGCCCCTGGTCATCTCGGAGAATCTGTAAGCTTCCTCCCTTCTTTGACGAAAGTCATTATCAGCGCGGATGTATTCATCCATCTTCTGAAGCAATTTTTCCAAGGTCTGAGGGGGTTTCCTGGCGAAGTATTGGGCCGAAGGTCCTGGCCGAAGCCCCTTGATCATGTCCTCAATGACAATCTCATTGGGCACTGTTGGCGCTTGTGCCCTCAGACGCAAGAACCTTCGGACATACGCCTGAAGGTATTCCTCGTGATCCTGCGTGCACTGGAACAAAGCTTGAGCAGTAACCGGCTTCGTCTGAAACCCTTGGAAACTAGTGATCAGCATGTCCTTCAGCTTCTGCCATGATGTGATTGTTCCTAGCCGAAGAGAGGAGTACCAGGTTTGTGCAACATTCTTGACTGCCATGACGAAAGATTTCGCCATGACTGCAGTATTGCCTCCATATGAAGATATGGTAGCTTCGTAGCTCATCAGAAACTGCTTCGGATCTGAGTGCCCGTCGTACATGGGAAGCCGAGGTGGTTTGTAAGATGGAGGCCAAGGTGTAGCCTGCAGTTCTGTTGACAGAGGAGAAGCATCATCAAAAACAAAATTTCCATGATGGGAATCATCATACCATCCATCATCATCAAACAATCCTTCTTGATGAAGCTCCCTGTGCTGGGGCCTTCGTTCTTGCTCATCTTGAGCAAGATGGCATACTTCTTCAGTGGCTTCGTCAATCTGCCATTACAGATCAGCTAGCCTAGCCATTTTTTCCTTCTTCTTTTGCACTTGTTGATGAAGCATCTCCATATTCCTGATCTCTTGGTCCAACTCATCCTCCTGGGGCGTTGGACTAGTGGCCTTCCTCTTCTGGCTCTGGGCCTCTCTTCGGGGTCTCCTGGTTCGGATCCAGCGGTTGCAGAGCGGCAGCCCCTGTCGCCGAAGCTTTCTTCGGTGGCATGACGAAGGTCAATGCTTTCAAAGGTGGTCGATAAGAGTTCACCGGAGGTGGGCGCCAATGTTGGGGACTTGTTCTCAAATACTATGAATTAAGAACAAGGCAACACATAAAATGTTAAACATTAAAATCCTTCGTCCTCCGAAGCATTATTTCCCTTGAGAGATAATGATTTTCAGACGAAGGTTGTGAATAACGTACCTTCGTCAGTACAACATATAAATAACGAAGGAGACACATGAAATATAAAAGATAATATAAATAGTTATGTATTACCATCAGTTCATCTCTATTTTATTATTATGGAAAAAAAGAAATGATAACAGGTTACAAAAGTACCTTCGGCTTGAAGGAAGATAAAAGTACAAGTGTGACGCAAAAGCAAATGTCAAGTCAGCGTGAACAGTACGGGGGTACTGTTCATCTATTTATATGCACGGGACGCAGCCCATGTAAAACTACACTCATGCCCTTTACATTTGCTAATAACTCTATAGTAATCCATCGAGGTCTAAATAGTCTTTTCATCTTTAAGTCGGTTTCCTTTTCTGCTATCATGCCGAAGCTTCCCTGCACGTAGCTTCGGCTTTGCTCCGTCCTTCGTATCCCTTGTGCTTCTTCACACTGTGGTTTTGACCCAAGTCCGAAGGATTCAAGTTCGAAGGTACCTGCTCATGTATTATACTCCAGAAACATTGTTAAATCATGTTTTTGAGAACCTTCGGAAGCCGAAGGCCCCCAACATTGTCTAAACTATCGGGACTTGTTTGGTTGTATAAGAATTAGAGGTAATCAAGGGGCATATGATCCTGTGTTATTCATTGAACAGCAAGAGATTATATACCCTTCTATCCCTCCAAATCTCCAATAGCCATACATCCACAACAAGGTTACAAGCTACTTACAGCGGCTTAAAAAAGTCGAGGGACGAAAAAACATTACAATTTACAAAGCTTGGACGTGGATGCGGATTTCCTTGGTGGGCTAGTTCATGGAAACAGGCTACCACCGTCTATGGGCCGTCCTATACTGTCGTCAGCGCCCCAGCCCAGGAAAATTGACGTGCAATGACCGAACCCAACCCAACGGCGAGGATACTGTCTGTATGGGCTCCTGGAATCTCTCTCGCCAACCTGCACAGCACGCATGCCGCCGTTAGCAGTCAGCACAGAACGCATGGACCAAACGAGTTTTAAGTGGTTTTTGTGACGAGTCCAAGAAGAGTATGAGGCCATGAGCTAATTCCGATTCCTCTGTAAAGTACTTTGCATCATTGAATTGCAAGAATCCGGAGCGTGGCTACAACCTCGCAGCACATTCGATCGGTGCATGGCATATATAGAACGTCGAACTCCAGAAGATTGTTTAGAACAATGTCTTTTATTAGCTTTCGCGTGTGCTCACAACACTGGATCTGAGATAATTGACAAGGCGTTCAGGTCATTTGGTTTCATAAATTTGTAGCCATCATGCATGTACATTCCGTTATTCGTAGATCAAGAAGCCCAAATCAGCTATATATCACAGCTTGAGCTTACACTCGCTGATTGATGAATATATAATACACTTGCAAACAAGGCATCTCGATCGATGGAGAAAAAAAGGGGGAAAAGCAACAAATCGTTGGAGAAGAAGACGACGGACGACCTCGTCGATCCCCGGCCGGTGACGCCAAC
The DNA here is from genome assembly GCF_902167145.1 of Zea mays. Classification (NCBI taxonomy): domain Eukaryota; kingdom Viridiplantae; phylum Streptophyta; class Magnoliopsida; order Poales; family Poaceae; genus Zea; species Zea mays. The sequence continues at coordinate 212,371,469 of NC_050099.1, forward strand.
AACAACCGCGCCAAAGTCATCTCCTTCGACGCCCGCCAGCCCTCCGGATCTCGGTCGGTTCGCCGCGTGCAGCCGCCGGACGAAGTGTTTGATCGTACCAAGCCGATTCGCCTGATTAGTTAATGGACAAGTCACACGTCCCTAGCTAGCTACAACAGCTGATCGACGACGGGGTTCACGTTCAGGTCATCAGATCACTTCCTGACGCGTCGCAGCGCGAGGTACGCCAACAGGCGGTAGCCGAAGAACATGGCGACGAGCGCGGCGATGCACGCCCCAGGCCCGGCCTCGCCGTCGACGGCCTCCGGCGGGAGCAGGCGCTTGAGGTGGCCGCCGTACTGCACGGCGATGAGCAGGCGGTAGCAGTAGTAGGTGAAGGAGGTGTACTTGGCCCACACCATGAACCCCGGCACGTTGTGGACGTAGAAGCCGCCGGTGAGCAGGTACGCCAGCATGACGACCGTGACCAGCGTGGACGCGCGCTTGGCGTCCATCATGGCGGCGCCGACGGCCAGCCCCAGCCCCTCGGCGACGAGCACGTACGCGAGGATGACGGCGAGCGTGAGCGCGAACGCGGCGGGGGACGGGTTGAGCGCCGCCATGAGGTAGACGACGACGGTGAACGCGGTGGGCAGGGCGAGCTCCATGGGCAGGTCCCCGGCCATGCGCGACATGAAGTAGGACGAGAGCGCGTACATCCCCGAGGCGCGCTCCCGCGCCAGCACGGGCCGCTCCTGCGGGAACGCGAACACGGCGTTGAAGGAGGCGAAGACGCCCCAGAAGATGGAGACGAAGAAGAGCAGGCCCAGCCGGTCCTGCACCGCCAGCGGCGACGACCGCCACCACATGGCGCCCGCCACCAGCGCGGGCGCCATGATCTGGACCACGCGCAGCGACGTGAACGTCTCGTGCCGCCGCTCCTTGAGGCTGCGCCGGAGCAGGACCGAGAACTGGTTGCACCAGCTCGTGCACCCGCTCCCCACCGGCGGCAGCAGCAGCGGCTCGCCGCCGCCGTTCTGCGCGTGGCCCGCAGCGTCGTCGATGGAGGCCTTCACCCGTGGGGCCAGCACCTTGCTGTAGGACGAGATGAGCGACTGCTTCACGTTGTTGCCGCCTTCTGCCGTGACGACGTTGTAGTCAGCTTGAGCAAAACCTGTTTATTAGGACAAATGACAATTAAGAATTTTGTTTTTTTTAAAAAAAAACAAGTAGAGAATGGAGAGACGATAAGTAAAGTATAATACCCCATGAATCAAGAACAGGAACTAGTGCGCTCGAGATAGAATTTGTGATAATCGCTTTCTTTATTACTCTTTTCTGGTACCGAGATAATAACGTGACGTTACACATCATTATTCCCTTCGTTACTGTGTGTGTGCGTACAATTCTACACGTAGCGCATCCTCCGCCGTCCAATAATTGACACCAGACGCATGCCGTACGTTCGATTCTCGATCCGGCCGGGGACGTAACGTACGCTAGCTATTGGGGCCACTATAACATTTGATCAAGAAAACGCGCGCAGCGCAGCAGTCTTGCTGCCATGGTGCTAGCGTAGCTGTGGCGACATGAAAGGCCCGGTGCACCGAGCAAATTAATTAATTATTAAAAAAAAGAGGCGAGGTGCCTGCCTGCCCCTCCAAGCCAAAAGGGGACGGGGAGGGAGGAGAGAAAAGTGGCCTCAGCTCCAAAAGCGGGCAATTCTGCACCGAGAAATGATTCCTCCTGTCTAAAGCCGGCACGAGCAGGGGCATATGTTTCCAAGTCTAGTGAGACAGCAGGGCATATCCATCGGTCGCCTGCATGTCACTCCCTAATGGCCGATTAATAAGAGCCGATATATCTACCATTTGCTCGTTCATGCTTCGTTCTGATGCATTCGGACACCATGTAAAAAAATTAAAAAAAAGAGAGAGGCAAATAAAGGGACCAGATCCAACTAAAAGCTGCCACGAGTGTCGGAGATCCATCCGTCACCCCTGTGTGTGCAGTGACATATATATAGCCCGTGTGCTAATATATAATCCACAATATACGACGCCCTTTAATTAATTTTTCCGATAGTCGATACGCGAGTCTTGATGTTCAAATACCTATGGTGTGTGTAGACCAGATTGGCTTACGTGATTTAGGGTGTGTTTGGCATGGCTCTGCTCCATCCCAGAGCAGCTCTACTCTAAAACTCTGGGTGGAGCAGCTCTACTCCAGAGTTTAGATTGTTTCTCATAACCAGTGGCAATGGCGGGTAAATAACTCAAAACTCCATGACTAGGTTGTTTTTTTGGAGTTTTCAGAGCAGCAAAAGAGGTACTCCAAAAAATTGTACTGCAGCTCCAAAAACTCCATAGAGTTTACAACTCTGGAGTTAGGGTGTTTGGCATGCTCTGGTCAGCTCCTCCTTGGAGTTTTGCTCTGGAGCCATGCCAAACAGGCCCTTAGAATGGCTCTGGGAGTATCTACCAAGCATAGCTAGTATATAGTATGTACCTTTCTGTTGGACGATGATGATGTTCAGCCACAGTGGTAGTGCCCTAATTCCCACCTTCAGTGACAGGTGTCCCTGTAGGTGTGTGATTTTTCAACCATAAAGTGCTTTGCAGAAAATAAAGCACTAGGGAGGGATGCATGGCAGGCACTACTCACCATCTCCACTCTTTTTCCCCCCTTCCTCTCATGCTCTTTCTCTCTCCCCTCTCTCTCTCTCTCTCTCTTCTTTGTTGGGTGCACTCCACACTCACTCACCAGGCGTTGCGCTTGTCTCCGGTCTCATGATGAATCTAATCCTCTCATCAATTGCAGAAAAAAGGTGAGCAAGAACACACAGACACTTGCTCCAGACTTCAACGCCACTTGTTCTAGTAGTGATCTGGTCAATCTAGTGATTCTCTCTCATGTCTCTAAATGTGTGTTTCAACTCTTCATAATCTTTTGGTTAGCTAGCTTAGCTAAGAATGAAGAGAAATATATGTATGTGTGTGTGTGTGTCTGCTTTTCCTGTCGCAGAGGATCAGACCATGATGAATTTGGTGGTTAGTTAGCTAGCTCTTTCACTTGTCTTATAGGTAATGCACAGGAAACTGAAACAACGCATAATAAGAGACATGCAACGCAAAGCCTTTTGCTGAGGCCAACAAGGAAAGGAAGGTAGCGTAAAGCACGAGAGAGACTCACCATTTGCGAGGTCGAGCATGAAGTCGGCCGGGTTGACGTGGAAGCCCGGCGCGAAGCCGACGGAGGCGAAGTAGTCCATGGCGTCGCGGCCGGCGCCGAAGTAGAGGCAGCTGCCCTCGGCGAGCAGCAGCACGGAGTCGAACATGCGGTAGACGCGGGAGGAGGGCTGGTGCACGGACAGGACGACGGTGCGTCCCTTCCTTGCCAGCGCCGACAGCGTCGCCACGAGGCGCGCCGCGGCGGTGGAGTCCAGCCCCGACGTGGGCTCGTCGAGGACCAGCAGGCTCGGGTTCACCAGCAGCTCGTGCCCGATGCTGACGCGCTTGCGCTCCCCCCCGGACACGCCGCGCACGAAGGCGTTCCCGACGACGGTGTCGGCGCACGCCGCGAGGCCCAGCTCCGCGATCACGGCCTCGGCCGCGGCGGCCTTGGCGGACGCCGGCGCGGACCGCGGGAGGCGCAGCATGGCGCAGAAGGCCAGCGTCTCGCGCACCGTCAGGTGCGGGTGCAGCACGTCGTCCTGCGCCACGAACCCCGTGCGGCGCTGCACGGCGCGGCACGGAGGGCGCCCGCCCGCCAGGACCGTCCCGCTGTGGCGGCCCGCCAGCCGGCCCCCCAGGATGGACAGCAGCGTCGACTTGCCGCTCCCCGATGGGCCCAGCACCGCTAGCACCTCCCCCGGACGCGCCTCGCCGGTGATCCCCTTGAGGATCGTCCGCTCCTCCGCCGTCGCGGGGGCGCCGGGACCCGAGTGTGATATCCGGCCGCCCGGCGGCGCCTTGGACGCCGACCGCTCCGTCTGCTTGACGCGGTACGACACGTCGATGAACTGGAGACAACCGACAAATCGGTGTGTTAATTTGGATTCAATTCCTTTGGAAGCAGGTATATATAGCCGTCGTCTCCTATAGTCCTCTAGCCTCCTAGGTCGTCGCAGGCACCACCTACCTGGAGGTCGAGCGGCGTGCAGACGGTGGTCAAGAAGCAGTCCATCTTGGACGCCGCAGGGGCCGTCGTGGCGAGGGCGCCGCCGCCGCCGCTTCCGTGCACGTCCTCGGCGTTAGGAGGCATTGTACGTACGTGGCCGCTAGTATCGAACAAAGCACAAGATGCTCCAGCAGCTTATATAGAACGCAGCAGGATTGGGTGGTGTGGATGGGACTGGCCAGGGGTGCAAGGTGGCCGCTTGCGATAGAGAGAGAGAACTTGAGGGGAGGCCGGGGCAGCTTATTAGCAGAGTGATGAGGAGGAAGGGGACGGCGAGGCGGGGCGCGGTTTATATGGAGGCGGCCATGCGGGTGGTGGTGAGGTCCACGTCACGGTTAGTGGGGGAGAGGGGGCACGTGGCGGGAGCCCGGGAGGGCGCGGCGAGTGGGGCGGCGGGCCCACCGGCGGAGGACGGAACGGAGCGGAGCCGCTTTTGGACCCACCAGCTGGTCCATCCGTGTGTGACACCGGTCGTCCGGACTCCGGACGTTCCATCCTTGTGTGACACCGGTCGTCCGGTCCGGGAAAGATGCGATGCAATGCAACGGCGGGAGAGGACGGGCAGCTAGAGAGGTGTACACGTTTGCTACTCCTACACCAGCAGGGGGCGGGCTGGCTGCCTGGGTTGGGGAAGGAAGGCCACACGAAACTGTGGCGGCGTAGTGGGGCGGCATGTGCACAAGCACAGCGTACAGCAGAGACTCCCCCGTCCCAACCGCGCTGCCTGCTCCTTCCCTGCCGTTAAAACAAAAGATAATTGGTGATCTGCTATAACCTAACGTTACTTCAAAACTATTTTTTAATAATTCATAAAAAACAGTATCAGACGATTACGATTCCCTATTGCGTTTCCTGTAAAAATGTGCTGTGCGTGTGATTTACTCTAATCAAATAGGAGTGCTTATTTCACATAATAATAAATATTAGGGATCTAATCTTTATTTAAATCTTTGGTCGATCGAACTAGTAATAACTAATAAGCACTCGATCCCTACCTCCGTAGAGGAAATAGTGCAACAATTCTCGTTCCTCTGTGGGTCAAACAAATTTAAGTTCAATTAAATTAATGTAAAAACGAATCGATAATTATCCATGAAATATATTTTTATAGTACTAAATATTATTTTTGGTACACCCGATACAGTTCAAAGCAAACTGGCATGTCTATAAGGCTTAACATCGTGTAATTTTTTTTGACGCAATATGGATATATATCGTCTGCTGGTTTCTCGGTACTTGCATGACACCACACCACCAACGGCCGGTCAAAAGAAAACTAGAGGTGCATGCTACTACTGCCTAATCTAGTGCCGACTACACACACAGAAACTCACAGTGACCGTGGATCGATAAGCTGATAACGTCAGCGTCGCCGCTCTCCCACGCACCCATGTATATGTATATATAGGCCGTGCGTTTGGCGCATGCAGAAGGCCGGTTCGTTCCAGCAGCTCGCATTGCCATTCTCGTGTGTGCTGGCTGCCAGTGCAATGCAAGCTACTCCTCCTGTACAAGGCTACAACACCATCAGCCGCATCAGCGACGTGGAGTACGACGGATAGGCATGCCTACGTTGCAGACTCGGAGGCAGGAATGGAGGATGGCCATGCAGTCATATCATCGAGGTCGTAGGCTATATATATAAATATATATAGCTCGTAGTCGTAGGAGTAGCTACCACTGTACCGCTAGCTCCTTGCGTTTCTACCGTCAGTAGGTCAAGTAACTAGTCCGGGCAACGAGGCAAATATATAGAAGCACTCCAAGGCAACAAGGCGGCCCCGGCCCCGGCCCCCGCGCGTCTCCATCTGTCCTCGTCCACGATGCCCCGCCAGGAAACCTGCCGGGTGCCGGCGACCCTGCACTGCACCCACCACGAGGTACAGCTCCTTCTTTGGATCTGCGTGCATGCGATGCCACGACGACGTGTATGTCCAGCCACTACCTCTCGCGGGCATATGCCGACAAGCTGCACGTACGTATATACTGCGTGTACGTAATACGGACCACCTCACGTCAGTTACTCTCTGCTTCCCCGCCCCCTATAAACCTGTACTACTGCTGTATGTATATACCGCGATACATGCTGCGCGAGACGAGCGCGATGCGTGCAGCTTCGAAGAGAAGAGGGTATACATACATATCCGTGTATTATTCCTTCTACATACAATGTGTTGCGTGCCCTCATATAATACTCGAAACTTATTTACAATGACATAAGTAAACGTGCGCGCGCGGCTAATAAATAACATTATTTTTTCTTTTAACGGCTAATATATAATAAAATCCTACCTACGTCGTGTTGTAATTTAAAGACCGTGTCGTACCAGTTATTGAGAACCATTATTGAGAATGAGGTCACCGGATTACAAGTTGTAGTCTACCACCTAGAGTTTGTGGTGCTACTATGGATAGAACTTCTAGAGCTGCTCGATTTTCCATGAGTTCCCTACTAGAGTACCATCCATCTAGGTTAGCCGGTATGATCCGGGCCGAGTTACTTCTGTAATCATGAAAGGTCCTTCCCATGGTGGTGACAACTTGTGTCGTCCCTCTTCTGACTGTATGCGACCAAGCACCAGGTCTCCGACTATGAACGCCCGGTGTCGTACAACTTTTTCATGATAGCGCCTAAGGGTTTGGTGATATATGTCTGACTGCAATGTTCAAACGTTCTTCTTCTAGTACATCGTTTCCTCAAGTCAGGTTGCTTCTGCCTCAGCAATGCTTTTGAAGGTTAATGTGGGTGCCCCGAAGGCCAAGTCTGCTGGCAATACTGCCTCGAATCCATACACCATAAAGAAAGGTGTAATTCCATGTAAGGATCAGTTGAGCTGAGTTCGCAAGCTCCAGACCACATAAGGTAGTTTCCTGATCCATTTCTCTGCAAGCTTTTCATTTTTGTCAAAGACTTTATTTCTGAGTACTTCTAATACCATCCCATTTTCTCTATCCACTTGCCCATTAGCTCTAGGGCGCACTACTGACTCATATTTGAGCTGGATACATTTATGCTCACAGAAGTCAAAAAAATTTGCGCTAGTGAAGTTTGATCCCAGGTCTGTGATGATGCTATTGGGTATCCCAAATCTAAAGATGATTTCTTGGATGAACTTTACTGCTTTGGCTGAGGTCAGGTTGCAATCGGCTTGTATTCTATCCATTTTGTAAATTTATCGATGGCTACCAACACATGCGTGTTTCCAACCTCAGCTTTCTTGAACGACCCGATCATGTCTAGACCCCAGCATGTGAAGGGCTAGGTGACTGAAATAGTTTACAATTGTTGTGTTGGCAGGTGCTGCTGTTGGTCAAAAATTGGCATGCCAAACATCTTTGGACTAGATCGGCTGCATCTTTCTTTGGTATTGGCCAATAAAAACCGGCTCTGAAAGCCTTCCCCACAAGTGTCCTAGATGCTACATGTACTCCACATTGCCCTGCATGAATTTATTCCAACAAAGCCTCCCAATGCTTGAATCGATGCATTTCATGAAGACTCCAGCGACCCCTCTCTTATACAGTACTTCCCCTATGACTACATAATGGCCCGACTGCCTTGCAATACACTCAGTAGCAGCCTTGTCATCTGGTTCTTCCTCATTCTTGATATATCTGATGATCGGTACCCTCTAGTCATTTGGGTCTGGATCTGCCTGCTCCATTGCCTTGCATTCCTCCACTGGCCCTGATGTGATACTTGGTTGTTGTATCTTCTGGACAAAATGCCTGGTGAAGCATGTGCTCGGCTTGATCCTAGCATAGATAGAGTATCCACTGCTGCGTTGCGATCTCTTTCTATGTAGTGGAACTCCAAGCTTTCGAATTTATCTTCAATCTTCCTAACTACAACACATTAGTTGCCCATTTAATCGGTGGAGCAATCCCACTCCTTATTGACCTGGCTGATGACAACCAGAGAATCTCTATATACCATCAATCTCTTGATCTCGAGTGATACAACAATGTTGAGCCCATGTATCAAAGCTTCGTACTCTGATGTATTGTTGGAAGCTGGAAATAAAAGTTGCAATGCGTACTTGAGCTAATCTCCTATAGGGGCGATGAAGAGGATTCTAGCCCCTGCTCCTTGTAGCTCCAGACCTCCACTGACTCGGGCTTTTTCAGGGATATGTTGCTCAGTCCATTCTGATATAAAGTCCACTAGATCATGAGTTTTGATCACCGTGTGGGGCCAAAACTCTATGTCGTGAGCTCCGAGTTCGCACACCCACTTGGCTGTCCTCCCCACTGCTTCTCTGTTGCGAAGTATGTCGCTTATCGGGAAGCCTGTAACCACTATGACTTTGTGATCGTCGAAATAGTGGCACAACTTTCACGCGGTGAGCAGTACAACACACAACAACTTCTAGACCTAGGGATATCTGATCTTAGAGGGCCCGAGGACTTCACTGATGAAGCATACGAGGTGTTGAACTGGATATGCGTGGTCTTCTTCCACCCGTTCAACTACCAACGCGGTGCTTACCACGTGAGTCGGGCAGGAGATGTATAACACTAAATCTTTAGTCGATCAATTGGAAGTAGCTCGGTGGGGTGGCTTGAGAATCGATGGGGTGGTCAAGAATTTTTTTGAGTGCATCTAGTGCTTCTTGAGCCTCTAGAGTCCACTGGAATCTATCCACCTTCTTGAGAAACTTATAGAATGACATTCCTCTTTCATCAAGCCATGAGATGAAACGACTTAGCGCTGTCATGCACCTAGTAAGCTTTCACATCTTCTTTTGTGAATGTGGTGGTTCCATCCTCAGAATAGCTTCAATCTTCTCTGGATTAGCCTCGACCCCTCGATGGCTGACGATGATCCGATAGCATCTGGACTGGTACCCCAAATACACATTTCTCCGGGTTAAGCTTCCAGCGGTAGCCTCAAGCTGTTGAAAACTTGCTGGAGATCTTTGAAGTTATTCGGGTTCACAATTTTGATCACCACATCATCAACGTAAGTTTCCACCCGCTTGCCCTAGTGGTAGGACAAGCATGTTTTGATAGCTCGTTGATAAGTCGCTCTAGCATTTTTGAGGCGAAACGACAGGGAGGTTTAGTAGAAGGCCCCAAAGGACATGATGAATGCAGTTTTTTCTTCATCTTCCTTCACTAGACTGATCTGGTGATATCCTGAGTAATAGTCCAGGAAGGAGAGCATAGAGTAGCCAGCGGTGGAGTTGACTACCTGATTTATTCTAGGGAGCCCGAAGGGATCCTTCAGACAATGTTTGTTAAGATTGGTATAGTCACATCTTGGATCTGTCAATTATGTTATGGGCGGAGTCCCACTCATGGGGATCTGGTCGAATTGGGGGAAGCTATAGGTATTATTGCGGGTCAATCAATTGGGGAGCCGGGGACTCAATTAACATTAAGAACTTTTCATACTGGTGGAGTATTCACAGGGGGTACTGCCGACCTTATACGATCCCCCTCGAATGGAAAAATCCAATTCAATGAGGATTTGGTTCACCCCACACGTACCCGTCATGGGCAGCCTGCTTTTCTATGCTATATAGACTTGCATGTAACTATTCAGAGTCAGGATATTCTACATAGTGTGAATATTCCGTTAAAAAGCTTGATTCTAGTGCAAAATGATCAATATGTAGAATCTGAACAAGTAATTGCGGAGATTCGTGCCGGAACGTCCACTTTGCATTTTAAAGAAAAGGTACAAAAGCATATTTATTCCGAATCAGACGGGGAAATGCACTGGAGTACTGATGTTTACCATGCGCCCGAATATCAATATGGTAATCTTCGTCGATTACCAAAAACAAGCCATTTATGGATATTGTCAGTAAGTATGTGCAGATCCAGTATAACATCTTTTTCGCTGCACAAGGATCAAGATCAAATGAATACTTATTCTTTTTCTGTTGATGGAAGATATATCTTTGACTTCTCAATGGCTAATGATCAAGTAAGCCATAGACTGTTGGATACTTTTGGTAAAAAAGATAGAGAAATTCTTGATTATTTAACGCCAGATCGAATCGTGTTCAACGGTCATTGGAATTGTTTCTATCCTTCCATTCTTCAAGATAATTCAGATTTGTTGGCGAAAAAGCGAAGAAATAGGCTCGTCATTCCATTACAATATCATCAAGAACAAGAAAAAGAGCGAATATCCTGTTTGGGTATTTCAATGGGAATACCCTTTATGGGTGTTTTACGTAGAAATACTATTTTTGCTTATTTTGACGATCCACGATACAGAAAAGATAAAAGGGGTTCAGGAATTGTTAAATTTAGATATAGGACCCTGGAGGAAGAATATCGGACCCAAGAGGAAGAGTATAGGACTCGAGAGGAAGAATATCAGACTCGAGAGGAAGACTCAGAAGACGAATATGAGAGCCCAGAGAACAAATATAGGACCCGAGAGGGAGAGGGCGAATATAAAATCCTAGAAGACGAATATAGGACTCTAGAGGACGAATATGAAACCATAGAAGATGAATATGGGATCCTAGAGGACGAATATAGGACTCTAGAGAAAGACTCCTCGATGCACATGCGCCAATCAACTTTATTCTTTTTAGTACAAGAACAAGATTTGCAAGACACTCAGGGTGTAACACTTCTCTAATGAAGCCTGCTGCTACTAGGTGGGCTAACTCGGTCCGTATAGCCTCTGTTTTGTCGGGTGTGAAACATCATAGTTTCTGATGGATCGGTTTTGCTTGAGGATATACCTTTAGTTGGTTCTTAGCCAGCTCTCTTGGGACTCCCAGCATGTCCACGGGTTGGCACACGAACATGTCTCGGTCGTCTTGCAGAAATTGGACGAGCGCGCTTTCCTATTTAGTAGTGAGGCTGGAACTGATGCTTGTTGTCTTGCGCTCGTCGGACAAACCAAGGTTAGCCCTCTTGGTTTCTTCAGTCGGCCGCATAGTGGTAGCGGTAGATGCTTCATTTGTGGGGATTGTGTCATCCCCTATTGGTTTATCGTCATTCGGCACCATAAGTGACATCAAGGGTCCGGCTGCAAGAGCCATCTGGATAGCCCCCCAAAACATTCTGCACCTCCTTGGAAGTCAGCTCGGATGATGATGATACCCTAGGGTCTAGGCATCTTGAGTATCATGTACAGTTAGTGCTGGATGGCCCCCGCCTTCCGATGATGGCATTGTATCTATAGTTGAACTGAGCTACCTCAAAGCGTAGGAACTCGGTCCAGTAGTTGTCTAGAGCACCGAAGGTGACCGACATGAAGAGGTGGCCCAATGGGTACTCCCCTTTAGTCGGTACGATGCCGAAGAAAAGAGTATCCGACTGAATGAGGTCAGAAGTCAGAATTCATAGGGCCTGGAGTGTTCTGGGGAAGGTGACATTGATGCTACTGCCACCGTCCACTAGAACCTTTTTGACTCGACTCTCTTGAATCACAGGGTCAACGAGTAGAGGGTACTTGATGGGGTGATCAATGTTGAGCCACTGGTCGACTCGGTTGAACATGATAGCATGCTCGGACCATCGATACGGGGCTGGGGAACTGTTGGTTGCCACCAGGACCTGCCAATCGGTGAGCTTTTGTTGCCTTTTGTTCTCCTGGGACCCATGGCCTCCAAAGATGACATTGACCTCTCCGTCAATGCGTGGGAAGTCTCCACCACTGCCCCCACCCTGCTGCAACGGCTGATCTTGCTTGACAGGTTCTTCTCGTGGTGGGGGAGGCGACAACGGCTGGAATGATCGATCATGGCTGATAGAATTCTTGAAGTCCCAACAGTTGCGCTGTATGTGGAACATCTCTTTGTGGTACAGACACTAAGAGTGGAGGATCTCATCCATTGTTCTTACATTGCCACGCGGCGCGCCGGGCGGCCGAGTCGCTGGCGGCCCAACGACATGCAGTTCTTCCCTAGGCCTTTTATCTCAGTGCTTGTCTTGCTGCTGGTTCACGTCCTTCTTTGGTGCTAGGGGTGTAGGCTTCTCGTGACCGATGAGGTCCTCGACTCGTTACCTCCTAGAACAGCTGTTCCAAAGTGGCGGGTGCCTTCTGAAGGATGGCTTGGACGAAGGGCGAGTCGTTGGACCCGCGGTAGAAGTCCTCGATCTCAGTAGCTTCCGCGATGTCGGGGATGCAGTTTTCTCATGGTTTGGAAATGCCTCAGGAACAAGCAGAGGGTCTCGTCGCTTTGACGCTTGATGAACTTGATGTCCCAAGGCTGCACTGCTTTTTCAAAAAGGGATTGAAAGTTCATGACAAAGTGGCGGCTGAAGTCGTCCTAGTCGTCGATGCGATGGCGAGGTAGATGTCGAATCCATTGTAGCACATCTTGCCCTAGGACAATGGGCATGTATGCTGTCACAACGTCCTCTATCGCCCCAGCGGCCTAGGTGGCGGTCGTGTATACGACAGGCCAGTGCGCCGGGTCCTGCTTGGGTTCATACTTGTCAACGTTGGAGACCTTAAAGTTTGGTGACCATTGAATCGCTCAGAGCTAGGGGTAAGGGCTGAGACTTCGCACGTCCCCCGGTCCTCTTGGCAATGGTCATGATTACGGTCCCGAGGAGGTGAGTGATGTTGTGCATCATGTTGCCTTTCCCGGGCTAACCGACATGGAGCCGGGCTATTCATTGAGGCTGCTGCCGACTTGGGTCTTGGTGGCATGAATACGCGCCGGTGCACCATGATCTCGGTCGTACTCTTCTCGCTGCCTCATCTCCTCCTCATGCCGGCGATCGAGTGAAGCATTGATATTTCTCCATGCGTCTCATTGACTGTTGATGGCGTGGCGTAGATCATTCGATGGATGGGCGAGGGGAAGAAGACTGTTCGCCACTTGGTTGAGGATCTGTCGATAGCCTTTCGCGTCTAGGGGGCACGGTAAACCATTGGCGATTTGAGCCAGGACTCCCCAACTTCACTCGGTGTATTCAGTGCTCGAGCGAAGTGAGGGAACGGGTTCTGGGGGAGAAGCAGTTTCTAGCGTCGGAGCATGTCATCCTGCTCAACTTGCTCTCGTTCGCGTTCCTGGGTGTGGCGACTATCACGACAATGGGAGTTGCGGTGTTCGCGGAGCGCTTTGTCGTTTGTGGTTTCCCCTACTTCAGAGGCTTCATCCCAGGAGACGGGTTGTGCAGGATCCCATTCCCTAGCTTCATGGTGACACCGTATGTTGCGGCGCCTGTTCCGGCGTCGGCATCCGTCACGCTGGGGGGGGGCTCTTCCTCTAGTATGGTGGGCTCGTCGTCGGAAATAGGCACGTCCTCCACCCTTTCCTAAATGAAGAGGATGTCCGGAAAGAAGGAGCTTGGTGTGATGCTTCGTGCTCCTACCATCTCCTTTGAGGGTGGAGTGGTCATTAGTTGTGCCCCATGGTTACGCTAGTCCTAGGGGCACATGCTTCTCTTCGCCGGGTGAACCTAGTCCATACCTGAGTGGGTGACGTGGCCAAGGGGGTTCGCCGCGATAGAGGTGCGACCTTGGTTGTCCAAGCCACATGCGTCACAACGACACTAGGCCCACCTGACGTAGGTGCAATCTTGTGTGGGGCGGAAACCCACCGAAGTTCTTGCTTTGGGGTTCATCGATTTAGTTCTTGTTGGCGCTGTACATGGCAATCCCGCTGTCGCTTTTGGTGCCACCAGAGAAGATTTCTTCCCGGATGGGTCCGCGAGGCGGTGCAAGATGCCTTCCTGATCTGCAATGAAGGAGATGGATCAGAAGTGGAAGATCACTCCAACATTGAAGGTGATCGTGGTGTTGAAGATGATGCCTTCCTACGTGGCGCGCCAGCTGTCGGTGTTTGTGACCCGACCGTGCACCACAGGGTTACCCACGTGATGCTTTTGGGTAGGACGTCATCGTTGATTGCGACTCGATGGTACATGAAGAAGCACTTCGATGTTGCACAAGGGTTTATACAGGTTTAGGCCGCTTTGGAATGCGTAACACCCTACTTCCTGTTGTGGCTGTGTATTGGTTTCTGGAGTATGAAGGTTACAGCAAGTGAGCTTTGCGATTGCTCAGGTGTTGTCGATGAGGATAGGGTGAGATGAGATAATTTTGTAGGGGTTCCCCTTCGGCCTTATATACACAACCATAGAGTTATCCCTTTACAAGTTGTGATCACTAAATATTTCACTTATCTCCTTCTTTGTCGCAGCTTGCAGCCCTGCATATCCAAGGTCTTGATCACCTTCTCACCCGAGTTATCGCCGAATGCTTAGCTCCTCAGGTGCTTAGAACTGCACTACCTGAGATATCAATGCTTCTGAAGCGCTTAACTCAAATGTTGGTCTTTATCTTCTTGGATTAGACTTGCCTGACCCGGTTATGACATGCTGGCCCATCCCGTAGGAGGAACCAATGGGAGGCCCATCAGGGGCCCTTGATATGTTTTAGTGTTCATGAGGACCTAGGGGATATCTAGCTCCCACACTCGCCCCCGAGTGACTTCGACCTCGAGCGGCTCTGCCCCGCATGGCTCGCACCCCGCCACGACTCCACCCCGCGTGGATCGCGCCCTACACGACTCCGCCCCACGCACCACATTAAGTCATTCTAGTAAATATTAATTAATTTTTATAAAACATTAAGTTATTTATTGTTTTCACCCATTTTGTGGGTTTTCTCAGACATTTCATTTGTTACTGGTTCAGTCATTCCAGAAAATATTAAGTCATACTATCGTCCAGACAACATTTAAGTCATTCTAGGTAACTTTAAGTCATTCTAGAAAATATTTAGTGAGCCTTCCCAAAGATCCACCTTTCTCTCAAGCAGAACATGTGCTCCTTTGCAATCACACCCACACTCTAAGTGTTATCACACCGGCCACCGTTTGTCACCTGCAGTGCTGATAAGAACTTTGTAAGAGCGGGGTAAGATGCTTCATAACTTATGCTCCGCCACCACCCATAAGAGTAGTTGTAGGGTTTATACTGTTTGTTTGTTGCCTTTGTTTCTGTTTTGTATTAACAATGACAGGATCAAAGACCCAAACAGACAAGGATAAGGGTCCTAAGCCTACTTATAATGAGTGTGTCTCCCATTTGGAATTGAAAGAGATGATGCACGAATTGACTAAAGCTTTTGAGAGCCACACCATTGATGCTGATTCGTCTCCCTCATGTTCTATATATCCATCTTTCTCTTCTTTTGATGCAAATATTGCAAATGAATATACCGAATGGGAAGCATCATTAGATAACATTTTGCACGATGTCGTATATGTGATTGGAGAAAATAAAATAAAATTGTGGCTAGTACTTTAACGAATAATGCATTAGTTTGTGGAACAATTTTGCATGTCTATGACAAACCACAAACTTGGGATGATATGAAAGCGCTTATGAGAGAACAATTTGTTTCTTCTCATGATGTCATGTCTTAAATTAATATGAGTTGCCTTTGTTACATGATGATTATATTACTGATTCTGTGATAATAATGAGTTGAGTGATGATTCTTCTATTACTTATATGCTACAACTTGAGAACAAACTTGATATTGTTGCTTCCCATCCTATTAGTTGTGCTAAAATTATAATATTCAGTCCCATAACTAGTGTGCATGACGAGCTGAAATTGTTATCTTCTTTAAATACTTTGGGTTATATTGAATTTGA
This sequence comes from Zea mays, assembly GCF_902167145.1. Lineage (NCBI taxonomy): Eukaryota > Viridiplantae > Streptophyta > Magnoliopsida > Poales > Poaceae > Zea > Zea mays. Next base: position 212,387,221 of record NC_050099.1, read on the forward strand.
CGTTCTATGTAATTTAAATAATTTAGAGGAGAAACTTTCTTTTAGTGCCGATTTGCCATGGTTATCTAAATATACACATCATGTTATTGGAAGATATAATTGGAAAGGAGAATATATGGTACATCGAGTATATATTTGTTCAAATATGAAATCTCCTTTTGCTATGAAAAGATAGAGGGATATAATAAAACCAACCATATCACGTCTAGTTCCGCTTGCCCTTCTTTATATGTTTTTCAACAACAATGTCAACATCAAGAAGGGGAGCCGACAACTCAAAACCAACAAGGGGTCAATGACGGGTACATGGACGTCAACTCTATGGTCAAGGCCCAATTAATGATAGAGTCCCAAGCTTAAGGGGAGCCGAAGTCAAGTTTATTCGTGGATCTTGTTCAGACTACAGAAGTGGGTCGCACAACAACTGATGCCCAGGTCACATATGGACTCCATTTTCAACATTCTAGATACTGTTGGAAAGCTAAGGAGATAAGCTTTACAACCCAATTGGTCCCACGTCAAATATATGCTCAGAGCTGATGCGAATCATCGTAACAAGATGATGTCCAGAATCTGCCAAAAATCAGCGAAGCCTATTTGTGGGCCTAAAGACCTTGCACATTATAGGGTTGCTCTGACATCTTCTGGGCCACCGCCTGAGTCGAGGATGACTCCAATTAAAGTGGGGGAGGATGATGAGGACATCACTCCCATACAAACAATGTATGGACCCACGACATGAGCACGTGCACGATAGCTAAATCTCTAGGTTCGTTCTTACCTAGTTAATTGCATTTTAGAGCTTACCCTTTGTGCCATAGATGTTTTGATGATATAAACCTTGGAGAGGACCAGAAAAGACTTGGGAAAGGCCAAGATGTCAAGGAGGACAATCTAGGATGTTCACAACGAGAGAAAGCCAAGTCCAACTCAACTCTGTAACACCAAAACTTCTGATTTTGGGATTTGTAAAATAAAGTTAAAGTTCTATGGTGTACAACTAAGCTTTGGAATTCACCCTTTCTAATAAATAGTAATATTAAAATAATGTTAGTTTAAGTAAAATAGAAACAAAAATTCCGTTTGTGAGTTTCAAGAAGTAAATAATAGAAAGGGATTTCAATTAAGATGTAAAGAGATTCTATAACCTTTTTTTTAGAAAAAAGTAAATGGTAACTCCAAAGTTAGAGTTGAATTTTAAAACTAGACATTGATATTAAGAGAAAAAAGAAACATAAATGTTATTTGATTGAATTATTCCTTTTATGAATTTTGGCATTCGAGAAGTATTTATTTATAAGAAGGAAATATATAAGTAATATATATATATATTGCATTCATGTTGGGATTCCTTTTGAGTGATTGCATATTGACTTGAATTAAGAGTACAATAGAAATTGAAATTGTTGCAACTTTGTGACCTGAAATAACCTAGAAAGTAGAAATGGTAAATGAAAACATAAAAGAAAATAAACAAAGGAAGCCTCACCTGACGCGTGGATCAAGTCTCTTCCTGCCGGCCCAACTCACCGGTCAGCCCATCTTCGCACACCTGCTCGCGCGCGCCATGCTTTCTGTCGCGCGGAGACTGACGAATTGGGCCCATGACGCAACAAGCAACCGGTGCTCGCTCACTTACTCCATTTGACTTATGTGTGGGCCCATATGTCGAGTCTTCAACCTTGAGCCTGTGACGAACCTAAGCTCCGCTTTGACGGGGGGTTATTACGATGTTTGCGCGGCTGTTGCCGGGGACCTCGAGCAAGCCCGGTCTCGAGATATATATAGGGTAGCACTGCGATTCCCTTCCTACCTGTACCTGCGCCTTGAACTTCGTCTGTGCAAGAAGCACCATGAGAGAGAAAAATGGCGGGGAGGAGCGTCGTTGTCGGCATGCGACCAGGGCCCCGCTCCGTCCTTGGTAGATGGCTTAGGAGGATCATAGGGGCGTCCTAATGGTGCCATGGCCTTGCTGCCCCCGGAGCTAGGGCTGTCGCACCACAATTTCTCGCCGGGAGCCAGATCTCCAGCGCGGACCCTCTCTCTTCCGTGGGAAGAAACACCTACACCACTGGCCTGGGTAAGTACATACTCAGTTGCTTCACTCTAGTCTGCACATCACATAGCATTAAAACACGTTAGGTATTCGACCTTAGAGAGCCGAATTGCACTTCTCTGGTGATCCCTCCATCGTAGGGTGCAACGGCGCCGCCCTAATGCTTGGTGCTGTATTGGGGCTGGTATGTGAGCCATCCATCTCGTGATGGGTGTATGTGATTAAAAGCGCGACACACCCCCTTCATGGGTCTGACCGAGCCCGTTGGATGTGGATCTGAAGGCCCATAGGAGATCTTGGCGTGGGCGGTTCTAGACCATTGATCACAGATCTTGTGATCATCTATTAATATCGGTTCGTTATAATGTGAGATCTAATCTTGTCCCGTGAAAATAGATCAATCGGCCAGAAACAGCCCATACCCCTTTGCTTCGTTCTTTTGCTATAGAACCCATGCCTTTCATTAGAATAAACCCGCCATCCATTCATAGTGCAAAACAATCACGGATCAGTCCCTAACATTTACAAAACAGTCCCTAGCTACAGAAAGAAATCCTGGAAGTTGATTTATAATATGAAAATAATTATAGAAAACCTCAAAAAATCGTAACTCACACATTTTAACTCAGAATTAACTCGTTATAGTTGTTATAGCTTCGCAAATAAATTGCCTACACATTAACAACATTATTTTATAATACAACATGATGTTAAAAATAAACAACTAACATATTTAACCTATGATTATTAAAGTAAATTGTTTGATCTAAGTTAATGTAGTCTTCTAAATTTGTTCATCTATAACTTGACTAAAATATAATTAAGTTATAACTTAATTTTAAAATGAATTTGTTTGGAATATATTTACTCATATGGGTTATATTAATCAAAAGTACATAATCTTATTATTTAATCACCTAAAACTTCGGGAAACTATATCTTTTGAACCGTAACTTCGATTTTAGTGATTCTCGAACCTACGATCTCGTAGCAGCACGTAGAATATTCGTACGCTATTTGTTCTTATGCTTTGATGTATTGTTACCATATCCATTGTTTGCTTGAATGTATGTATTGCTACAAGTAGCAGCGATGTCACCGAAGACCGACTTTGGAGAATTACCTGGAGTTGCACCAAAAAGGCAAGTTGTGCCCTTGATCACTCTTTTTTACCTAATAATGTTCCCTGTTAATCACTATGACATGCTCAGGTTAATTTGATGGGATCTAATAGGTTACCATAATTTTGTTTACCCCACACCTTGCAAACCAATGAACTATTGGGTAGACTTGCTTTTGCTCTACCTGGTTTTGGGAATAATGATATACTGAATTATGGTCATGTTCCATTAATATTGTTGGTTTAATTATTGATCATGATAATATTATTATGTAAAATGGAACATGGAGCGACCACCCGGGAAATCAGTATTACCACAAGGGTGGAATGGGACGCCTTTGGCTGAATAATTAGAAAAGCTAGTGTGAGTTAATCCTTTCCCGAAAGCAGCAAGCGGGGTGGAGGAGTGTAGGTGTAGGGAGGTCCTCGGGTTCGACTGTCTTTTAGCTTTTTGGTCAAGGGATTTCTACATCGCCTTCGACCCAAAATCCGTAGCGGGTTCTCTCCTCTAGTGGAACTTTGTAAGGGTCTCACAGTGGATCTCTAGCCATTCACCTTATAAGTGTCTAAGGGTCTATCTAACCTTGACTAATCGGGAAACACGTCTTGTGGGTAAAGATGCGCAACCTCTGCAGAGTGTAAAACTTCTATATCAGCCATGCTCACTGTTATGAGCAGCTCAGATCCTCACATGATTAACTTATGGAATTAAACTTAATTTGTCATTTGCATTGCATTATAGGTTTTATTAATTTTGATCTCTTATTTATTTCGGATGGTATCTACGTACACTTAGTAACTGCTAATAAAATTTTGACCAACTTTAAAAGCAACGCTCAGCTTTAACCATCTCCTTTGGTAAGCCTTACACTTCACATGAGCCCCCACGGTAAGTGTGCTCATGCACATTATTCCCCACAACTTGTTGAGCGATGAATGCATGTGAGCTCACTCTTGTTGTACTCAAATCCCCTAGATCAAGGACAGGTACTAAAAGATAAGGAGCATGAAGGATGCCATAATGAGTTCGTGAGAGGTCTAGGCCGTCGTCTCACAGTCAACTATGGTTGCGAAGGATCGTTGTCTTTGTATGATGTAATTATTTATCTATTTTGTACATAACTCCTATTATATAGTAAAGATGTGACATTTGTTTCTGTACCATGAGTTATCATATGTGTGAAACTTGATCCTAGCACACATTTGAGACGCACACGGGTTTGCCCCTTAATTTCGGGTGTGAAAGAAGTGGTATTAGAGGAATGTTGACTGTAGGACATAACTTAAATAGAACTGGAAAATCCTTACCTACTTACCTTTATTTCTCTAATTCTTTCTACACTTTCCTTGATCTTGTCTCACCTTCTTGATATTTTGCTCTAATTACTCTTACCTTTTTCCTTCTAAAGGCAAAAGTGGATTTCACACCTTGGAATCCTGTACCTAAAGTGACCCTTAGGAATATAAATCCTAATCGTAGGAAAAACTATTTTTATAGGTAACTATGCACTTGAATGCTTGTTCTTATAAGACCTTCTTGATTTGGTTCTTTGATTGAGTGTGATGTATTGTGGAGTTATGCCCACAAGAACATCTTTAATGATATATGCATATATAAAAAAATTAGATGGGTAGTCAAACTAATCTAATCTGCTTAACCCATGGTAGAGAAGTATGATCTAATCTAATCCAATCTGATCTAATCAAAACTAGTCTAATCTAATCTGAAACTCTTATCTTATTTATTCACCTTTTTGCCTATATCTAAAGGTTATTGTCCGCAATTACATCTACATAGATATATCTAAAAGGTAAACTACTCAACATAGATTATCCTCCAAAATAATAATGATAATTAATCATACTTGATAACTTTGTCTTCAATAGATCCATCTTATCCTAATAGAATCATCTAATCTAAACTAATCAGATCCAATCTAATCTAATGTGAACTAATATGACCTAATCCAATGTGGTCTAATCTAATAAAGCCAATTCAATCGGTTCACATTTCTTGCACCAATTTGTAGGGTAGAGTAAATTAAACCAGATTAGTTAATAGATTAAACCTTACACCTAGAAACTCTATTCCCACCTAGTTCACTTAACATTAAATTGGTACCTTAGACCAACTCAGCCATGAACAAATGACCTAACCAACTTATTCATGATGACCATCCATTCCAACCTAACATCAAACCAGTTCTTGGCCTGCTTAATTTAGTTTATTCCACTTATAACTATCTTAGCCATATGTCCCTAGCTCGGATGAAGACACTAAGACCGGAAAAGAGATAGATCAACCTCATCAAGGAAGGATATAGAAGTCAAAGTGAATCTTGAGATGAATCAAGAATACAACACATTGGGTGGAGTATTTCATTACCCAAACCTTCCTTACCACAACTTACCCCAACTATAACCATCTCACATCTTGCCTAATAAATGGCTTGACATAAAAGATGCCCATGCTTTCCTAAATACCCGCTAAAGAGCTAAATTACAAACAAACCTTCTGCATCCCTTAGCTACTAATCTCGAGGAAAAAAAATATTTTAAGGGAGGTAGAATTTGTAACACCAAAAATCCTGATTTTGGGATTTGTAAAATAAATCGAAGTAAAAGGTCCCTGGTGTACAACTAAGCTTTGGAATTCACCCTTTCTAATAAATAGTAATATTAAAAGAATGTTAGTTTAAATAAAATAGAAACAAAAATTCAGTTTGTGAGTTTCAAGAAGTAAATAATAGAAAGGGATTTCAATTAAGATGTAAAGAGATTCAATTACCTTTTTTAAAAAAGTAAATGGTTACTCCAAAGTTAGAGTTGAATCTTAAAACTGGACATTGATATTAAGAGAGAAAAAAAGAAACATAAATGTTAATTGATTGAATTATTCATTTTATGAATTTTGGCATTAGAGAAGTGTTTAGTTATAAGAAAGAAATAGATAAGTAATATATATATATATATTCTTGCATTCATGTTGGGATTCCTTTTGAGTGATTGCATATTGACTTGAATTAAGAGTACAATAGGTGTTGGTCCTGGATGCTATACACCAAGAACAAAGCAACCCAATTGTTAATGATTAAAAACCTTCGTCCTTCAAAGCATTATCTCCTTTGGAATATAATGATCTTTAGACAAAGGTCATGAAGGACATACCTTCATTATTTCAGTAAGTAAAGATATGAATAAAGTCATACGAAACACAAAAAAGAATATGAGCAATCATTCCAAATCATTAGATTATTCATCTCCTTATTTTATAAACATGAATAAACATCAATAGTTATTATATTACATTTGTACCTTCGGCTTGACAGAAGGTGAAAGAGCGGGAGCGACCCAGGAGTGATTACCAATCAGTGTCCACCGTATGGTGTTACTGTTCATCTATTTATAGGCAAAGGATGCAACCTGGATGAAATTACATTCATGTCCTTGACATTCACTGTAGACCATAAGTCCATAAGGCAAGCTGTCGAGCACTAAGCAGTCTTTTCCCCTTTAAGTCGGTTTCTCCTTTCACCATCGTTAACGTGCTGAGTCGAAGCTCCTTCAGCCACAGCTTCAGAGCTAGCTTGTCCTTCGTTCAGACTGCACCTTCATACCACGCACACCTTCATCTCAAAGCCGAAGCCTCCTATAATAGTATGTTATACTGAAAAACATGTTAGTTAAGTTTTTGAGGACCTTCGAAAGAAGAAGGCCCCCAACAGTAGCCCCTCGCAGTATTAATTTGTTTTTGCATTTAACAAATTCAGACTGCGACGTGAACGAATGCCTTTAGTCGAAGGTCCGAAAAAACACCTTGCCTTCGCTAGAATAGAAAAGTCAATGACATGTAGGGCCCACCGAGTTGAATGCGCTTGGGCATATAAATAGGAACCCGCAGCGACATCATTTGCTGCGCCATCTCAATCGCTTGTGCTATTTTTTCAAGTATTAAATTTCTTGCTCTGTTAGATTTCGCTTGTTTTGTGACCTTCGGCATTTGTTCAAGTGCCCATCAAATGGCTGACGAGAAGATGGTTGTTGATCCTGCACTAGCTGGTTTTTACGAGGCTATGGAGAAGACTAACACAGAGAAGATTACAAACGAAATGCTAGCTGACTTGTCTGAAGATTATGACGATAGCGGAAGCTTTGATATGGAAAGTGAAGACGAAGATGCTGAAAATCGGCCCTGGCGACCAAGTCACACCATCTTCAGAAAATCATCCATTAAACAGAGTCAAATTGATGCTATGAAAGGGAGATATTTCCGAGATATTTTCATTGTGAGAGCTGGAGGGGATAGTGTCACCCCTGCTCCCGAAGAAGATGATGTGGTTGTTTACAGGAGCTTCATGAAGGCAGGGCTTCGGTTTCCGCTAAGCAAATTTCTGGTTGAAGTGCTGAAGACCTTCGAAATTTTCCTTCATCAGATTACCCTTGAAGCCATTATCAGGATGGGGGTTTTTGTTTGGGCCATGAGAAGCCAAGGGCTAGAGCCAAGAGCAAAATGCTTCTGCAACATGCACGAGCTACTGTATGAGACAAAGGCTACTGGCAAGGATCAGTATCACAACAACTTTGGTTGTTATGGCTTCTTGCCTCGCTCTGATGTAAGTTAACCAGTTCCAACATTTCGGAAAAGGTGGCCAGGATCCACTACAGTAAACGAGGAAATTTCCGACGGCTCGAACCGTCGGACATAAGAACTAAACCGTCGGAGATAAGCTATCTCCGACGGCATTAGCTTATCTCCGACGGTTTTAAGCCGCCGTGGATAATGCGTCGGAAATAGCATTATGTCCGACGGCTGCCGTCGGACATACGCTATGTCCGACGGCCCTATCGAACCGTCGGACATAAGGCGCCGTAACCGTTTTAACCGCTGCCTGGGCCCACAGTTGTTATGTCCGACGGTTTTAAACCGTCGGACATAACATATAGCGTATGTCCGACGGTTTTAAGCCGTCGGACATAACACAAACATTATGTCCGACGGCCTACACTAAGCCGTCGGACATAACGTTTTTCAGAAATTGCACAAAAATCTGAAATTTAAAAAATCTGACATTTGCAAATACAAAACAGAATTCATACACATATACACATTCACATTAACAATTATACTCACATAAGTATACACATTCACAAATATAATCACATAAGCATTCACATTCACAAAATTTAACATAACAACATAGTTCCAAATGGTTGCAATAAGTGTTTACATAAACATAGTTGTCCAAACTCCAAAATGAACATTATTCGACGGGTAGGCTTTCACATGAAAGGTTTCAACAAGTGTTTTACATCAGTATCACTCATATCCATCGCCACCTCCTCCGGCTGGACTATGCGTGCTGAAAAGATTGTTCACCCACGAATGTGTTGTGTCGTCCTGACCAGACCCATCTCCAGGTGCGACAACTGAAGCGGGGGGTGTCTGAAATCCCTATAACACAAGCACATGAAATAGTATACACTCAGTTGTTCATTTAAACACATAAGACATCTATGAACATGTCACACACGCATATGTGTACATACCATAGGGAATTGTGACGGAGGCGGAGGCGGTGGTGGAGGCGCCAACATTGGCATTGGCAGTGCAAAGTCCGGAGGCGGCATCCCATATGTCGGCATCGGGACGCCCGCTTGTTGGGCTAGTTGCTACAAATTATATACAAGTCATTGTTGAGCAAACAAGATACACATCAAATGTTTTGCAAAATAAGCTACAAAATGTTACTTCAATTTACCGAGAGAAGAGCTTGATTTTGGGCCTGGAGGCTTGCATAATACTCGTCCCTCTTCTTCTGGTACTCGGCTTGTTGTCTCTGGTATTCAGATTGTTGCCTCTGGTACTCCAATTGATCCCTCAAGACTGATTGATGGTACTCTGCCTGTTGACGCAACACCGCAAGCTCTATCTCATGGGCTGCGGATCGTGAACGAGACGACTGTGAAGACGACGATGTGGATTGTCGTCCACGGCGTCTCAGCTCTCTGGAATCAATCGTAGAATCAAAAATACCCAACCTACAAGAGTGAACCATGCACTTAGTATAGTAACTCATGCCTCAGTTGAATCGCAAGCATATGATGACAATTTTGAAAACCAAATCAAATAATCTCACCGTCCATGGGCTTGTCCTCCTGCACTAGCATATGCTGCCTGAGGATCGATTGGCTGGCTCCTCCAATCGTACTCCTCCCCATGGCGTTGAACCATCTCCTGCTCATACGAAGCCTGGAGGCAAACAATATCAAATATAAGTGCATAACCCCTATGCCATTGCAAACAATATCAAACACATAATAGAGTATCAAAAACTCACTAGACGGTCGGTGGCCGTCTGAGTGCATAACACATCAGGATTCTGAGGATCAGAACCCCTATGGCCTTGCATATACACCTCCACATCCGTGGGCGTACGGCCGGATTTGACTTCCTGTACATAAAAGTTATATTGACACATTTCTATGTAATTCAAAGTTACGACAAACTGAGACTTACCATTCGCTTAGCCAAGCGCACATGACCATCACCGCCGTAGTTGTGGAACGACTCAGTTCCACGGTTTCCCCTGTTCCTTTCGGAAATGGCACAAAACTCAGGGGAACCCCACCATCTGCACAATGCCCGATAACCGTCTGATCGGGTGGCCATCCACGGCACCGACACCTACATGAAAATTTTTAAATAAAGCAAGCAAATACATGGCTTCGTGCGATATGAGAGGCAACAACCTGTTTACCTCTAGGTATTGCTCCTCCGTCAAGTAAATTGATGACCACTCGGCCTTTGTATTTGGCATCGGTCGATCATCAGCATTTGCTCTGTACCATGCCTTTATAGCCTGAATTCGTGCATAGTACATTGCATCTGCAACGACATCGTTCGCGTTATACTCAAACACGTAACGAGCGTTCATATCATATGATCCATCGTCCGGCAACTTGTACCGTTTCTGCAAAAACCATAGTGTTATCATAAAAGCAAACATATATGGAATAACTAAAATAGTATAAACAAGTCATACCCAGAATGCATCCCAAACTAGTGCCTGTGTGTTGCCAAACGTTCTACAGACACCATAGCGATAATGCTCCCAAGTGGTGGCGGGGACAGACTCGCCAGTAGGCAAAGTCACAAGACCAGGCCAGTGCAGACGAACAAGATTACCAAGAACCATGTTCACCTGCCTGTAGTGTCCTGTGCCTGTGAACGAGTCGTCGATCCAAGTCCTGCAAACAGAAATCAATGTAGAAATTAAAACATAACTTTCAATAACATTTAAGCAAAGATATGTCACTCACTTTCCACTAGGCTTTATCACAACCCGAGATTCGGGTGGAAGCTCTGGAGGTGGTCCAACAAAATGCAACTTCCTCGTTCTCTTAACTCGAGAAGTTCCAGACCCAGCTGCAGAATCTCCACCAGCCCCAGAATCTCCACCAGCGTCGTCTCCAGCATCATCTCCCACATTATCTCCACCATCATCTTCATCATCATCTCTTGCATGATCCTCTACCACTGGTTCCTCAATTTCAGCATCCTATGAAACAAATAACTTACATCATACAATATTAAGTAACTCAAATAATGTAATTTAACAACTAACTTACATCTTGTGGAGGCAAATGTTCTGCCAGCGCTCTCCGTCTGCTCATGGTAGAACCTGTGCCCTGAAAAACTGAATCCTCACCCCTCGAGCTGCTCCTCGAGCTACTCCTCGACCCAAGCAAACTACGAGCTAAAGACTTCATTTTCTTTGACATCCTATTTTAACAAAAACAAGTTAGTACATAAATCGATAATAAAATAATAAAATATGCAATAAAATCATAAAATATGCAATAAAATCATGATCCATACTCGTCAATCGTAATCGTAATCAAAATCAGGATCTAGTTGCTTTCGTCGATTTAATGGACGCCAAGTAGCTTTCTTCTTTCTCGTCACTCGTTTTCTTTTTGGAGGAACCTCTACATCATTTTGATCGCCTAATAAAGATTCTTCCAACATTTCAGTTTGTACATTAAACGTGCTTGTAAGTTCTTCGTCTTGGAAAATCTCAGCAGCCCCCACTTCCTGCTCGATTTGACTTTCAACATAACCAGCATCACCAGGAGCATATAGTCGTTCACGAGGATTAACTTTGTACACTACCCTCCAATCAACCAAACCGTTTTTCTTAGATGGATATGTCATATAATACACCTGCTCGCATTGGTGGGCAAGGATTATAGTGTCGTGGGCTTTTAATCTATCGTTGTGTTTGACTTCCACCATGCCATATTGATTTTCTCGCGTTGTATTTGGAGAAAACCAATCACAATCGAAGAACACCACTTTGAGTTGTTTATCTCCAAAAAACTTGTACTCGATTATATCATTAATGACTCCATAATAATTAGTCACCTTCCCTTCATCGTCGACAGCTCTAGTTACAACTCCGGAGTTTGTCGTGGCTGCTAGAGGATGATCATCTTCGAACCTTGTGGAACGGAATCTAAAACCATTGACATCATACCGACCATAACGTCTGCCAGTTACTGCTCCTAGGGATAATTGTCGAAGGTCCGGGTGTATATTGTCATTTTTATCTACATAATCTCGAAACCAACACAAGAAATTAAGTCCCCCATCTTTTCCCTCTCGACGAATCTGGTCACGTTCACAGCCAGAGATGCAATTTTGAGAATCAAATTCCCTGTTAGTACAAGGAAACAAACCTTTTAGTATCACAACAAAAATTCTAGCGGCAATGACTAAAATAAAGTTTACACTTACAGGAGAAACTGACTCATCTCTTCCATGTTGTTATACATGTAGTCCATTCGTCGTTGGTGAAACAGTATGTTGTGCTGGGTCCTACAGTTTTGCCCCTCCATTGAAAAATTTCAATATCACTAATAGGGGGCTCGTCGACATGATACCGCAACGTATGGGCATTGACATTGTGTTCCTCTGCAAAGTACAGGCCCGTGAACGATGCTATCTCTTTGTATTTGAATTCTTCAGCGATGCACCCTTCAACTCGTCTCTTATTACCAACCATTGCACGTAGCTTCTTTAGTGTCCTTTCGATGTGATACATCCATCTATATTGCACAGGACCTCCTACCTTAGCTTCGAATGGTAGGAGAACAAGTAGATGTTGCATCGGATTGAAGAAACCTGGTGGAAATATTTTTTCAAGTTTGCATACCAAAATCGGTATTTCTTGCTCAAGCTTCTCCATCATCTCTTTCTTTATTTCTTTGGCACAAAGATGTCTATAAAAGTAGCTTAGCTCCGCTAATGCTTTCCAGACATCATTTTTTACAAAACCACGAAACATAACAGGAAGGAGTCTTTCCATTATTATGTGGTAGTCATGACTCTTCAACCCAGAAAACTTGCCCGTCTTCAAATTCACAGACCTTCTAAAGCCCGCGGCGTAACCATCTGGGAACTTTAAGTTTTTCAACCATTTCATCAATTGTTTCTTCCTTTTAGGTTTAATACTGAAAGGAGCACGTGGCTTCTTCTGATTCTCTCCTATCTCCATAGTTGGTCTTCTACAGATTAAGGCCAAGTCTTTCCTTGCCTTAGGGTTGTCTTTTGTTTTGTCGGTGATATTCATGCAAGTGCTGATAATGCTTTCACCCATATTTCGTTCCTGGTGCATGACATCAATGTTATGCATTAGAATCAAGGCTTTCATATAAGGGAGTTCCCATAGACCACATTTGTGAGTCCAATTATGCTCGGTTCCATAACCTTCAAAACGATTTCCATGTTCGTTTAGTTTCAAATCATTAAGTCTCGCGAGAATCTCTGGACCACTTAGACGCTTGGGTGGTCCCCTCGTCACAATCGTGTCCTTTTTAAAAGCGTTCCTATCGAACCTGAACGGGTGATCCTCTGGCAAAAAACATCTATGGCAATCGAAGTAACATATCTTTCCACCAAACTTTAGTCGAAAGCATAAAGTGTCTTCAACGCATATAGGACATGTCAAAATCCCATGACAACTCCATCCAGCAAAGATACCATAAGCCATAAAATCATGAATAGACCATAAAAACGCGGCTCTCAGGTTGAACTTCTGTTTCTTGTAACAATCGTACGCCTCGACTCCTTGCCACAAAATTTTCAATTCTTCAATCAGGGGTCTCATCATCACATCGATCTTTGTTCCAGGATGATCCGGACCAGGTATTATAAGACACAAGAAAATAAATTCATATTTCATGCAAAGAGCTGGTGGAAGGTTGTATGGAACAGCAAAGACGGGCCAACATGAGTACGACGTTGCAGTTACATTGAATGGCGAGAAACCATCTGTTGCCAAACCGAAGCGGACATTCCGCACTTCATCAGCAAAGCTGGAATCAAAAGCATCTAGCGCCTTCCATGCATCTGTATCAGCTGGGTGCACCATGACATTTGGATTCTCACGTACCCCTTCTTTGTGCCACCTCATGTGTCTGGCTGTATTCTTGGAGATGAACAAACGTTTCAACCGAGGTATGAGAGGCATGTAACGAAGCTGCTTACGTGCAATCTTCGTAGTCACGGTCATACCATCGTCATTTTCAACCTCAACGAATCTACGCTCACCACATACATTACACTTCTTCTTACCTGCGGTCTCCTTCCAGAAAAGCATACAATTATTTTCACAGACATCGATTTTTTCGTAGTCCATACCCAGGCCAGATAACAGCTTTTTAGACTGATACATGTCCTTTGGCATCTTGTGATTCTCCAGAAGTACATCACTGATCAAGTTCAAAAGTTCCTTGTAACAGTTGTTTGAGAATGCAAACTTAGACTTAATAGCCATAAGTCGAGTCACAAATACAAGGACGGTCACTTTTGTGTGCTCATGCAACGACTCTTCGGCAGCTTTAAGGAGCTCGAAGAACTTCTGAACCTCAGGTGTAGCTGGATCCTCAAACTCGGTGGGTTGACCGGGGTTCTCCGAATCGACAGTTAGAAACTCATGGCGTACATCGTCAAGCATCTCTTCCATCCTATTGTAGTCCTCCTCTTCATGTGACTGAACTTCCGATACAATACGAGGAGGTGGGTCCTCACCGTGGTGCACCCACACCTCATAGCCTGGCATATAACCGTTCTTGCAAATATGTATCGACATAGTCCTCCTGTCAAGGAAATTAATGTTCCGACACTTGCTACAAGGGCACCTAACATCGGTTCCAGTCTCTGACCGAGCAAAAGCATGGTCGAGAAAAGCGTCAGTCTTGGCCACCCACTCACTTGATAGAGCACCTCTTTTCTTCCAACCTTCATACATCCATCGACGATTCTCCTCCATACTAGATACGAGACGTTAACTTAATTAGATAAGTAATGCACGGACCATCCGTTTTTATGAAGAAATCACGCCCCTACATCTGTAGGAAAGGATAGGTCCTAAACCCACCCAGGAGTGACCGACGAGGCCGTGTTTATGACAAGACATGTGGTCGTGCGAAATTTCGGCAGCATAACCCCGCTGTTCTCCAATCGCACGCCTAAAAATGGTGCAATTGGAGAACATAGGGGTTATGCTTCCGAAACTAAGCAGGAGCACATGCTTTTGTCATAAACACGAACTCTGTCGGTCACCCCGAGGCTGTCCAATAAAGGGACAATTCCGGCCCAACATACCTCACATGCGTCGCTTGTAAGGTGTGTTGGGCCGAAACGGGTGACGCCTAGGTTTCGTTTGTTCACACTACGATACACTATGATTAACTAGAATCATCGTGTATTATTAAATAATTAAACTAATAAACCACAATACAATATTACATACGAAATAACATTGTTATGAATGACAAATCATATAAAATGACCTTATTTCCGAGGGCATAATAATTACCCTCGGAAATTTAAAATTTAAATTATCTAAAGCACCACTAAATAAACTAAAACAAGGTAATTTAATTACGTAATCAAATTTAGGCCATATAATCAAATTTCGCCAAATAATCAAATTTAGGCCATCGGATATAATAAGATAAACATTATTTAACATACTAATTATTTAATTACAACATTAGAAACTACAAAACAATATTAATATATACAAAATAAATCTAAAAATACTTACTTTAATAATATGGCGGGCGGAGATGTAGCCGGCGGGGCGAGCTGGGCGGGGAGGCGACGGCGGCTGGGCGAGCGGGGCGAGCGGGGCGGCCACCGGCGGCCGGCGGCGACGGCGGCTGAGCGGGGAGGCGTGTGGGCGGGGCTTTGGGAGGCGGGGCTGCGACGGCGGCGAGGCTTTGGGAGGCGGGGCGGCGGGGCAGTGGGAGGCGGGGCGGCCGGCGGCGCGGCGGCGCGGCGGCGCAGTGGGCGACGGCGGCGGCGCAGTTGACGGCGGCGGCGCGTGGGGAGAGACAGAGGAGAAGAGAAGCGCGCGCGTGGAAATGAACCGCGCGCCGGTTTCCTGGGGGATTAAAAAATCTTACCTCCGACGGCTACGCTGCCAGCCGTCGGACATTACCTTATCTCCGACGGCTGCCTTCGAGGCCGTCGGAGATAAGTACTATTTCCGAGCGCCCTTTGTGGCCGTCGGACATAAACTAATCTCCGACGGTCTCGTAGGCCGCCGTCGGAGATAAGGAGGCCGTCAGATGTTTATCAGTTTACTGTAGTGATCCTAGATGGAAGAATGGTTTTATGTGAAGAATAACTTAGTTGAGAGGGAAGATATAAAAGGAATTATTCAACGCCCCATTTGGTCTCGCTTCGGCAACAGGAGGCCAGCCACTACTTTTGGGAATGATATAGAAGCATGTCAGAGAAGCTTCAACACTATGTGTACTTTTATTGGCACAAGAGACCTAGTTCAAGAGCACATCGCCTACAGAGTATGGCCACTCGTGAATGAGTGGGAGATGCCGAAGGAAGCTACTGCCAGGTCTAGTCAGGGTGACCTAGTCTATCTATAATATACCTTCAGATATAGAGGCGAGTTTGATGAGCCAAATTATGAGTGGTTGAGCAGTATTGAGGCAACCAGTGACGAATTGCTTGGGGCCTATACAAGGGCCGAAGATGATGCAATGACCTTGGCCTTTGAAGGTCGAGGCAAGAAAAGGTTGAATAGAGTTTTTGACGTCATTGGTTTCGTATACCCTGATTATAGCTATCCCTCGCGAAAGTAGGGAAAGAAAAGAAAAGCTGCTACTTCGGCCATTTCTGCTATGCCGAAGGGCAAAAAGATCAAGGTTTTAACGCACCGGCCTAGATACATTGAAACGGCCACATACCGAAGCTTGGTGAAGGGACATCTTCCACTGCTGAGGCAGAACAGTCTGCTCCTGCCGTCCCCAGGGAAGAATTGTCTGAATTGCCGAAGATTCGTGCAGCTGGGTCAGTCGAAACACCAAAACATGGTGCCGAAGCTAAAGGAAAGGCGGCCAAAGAGCCAGAGCTAGGGGAAACGGTGGGGCTGCCAAAAATCTTGAGCCCGCCAGCGGAGCCAAAATTGCCGAAGGTATCAAAGGCTCCTGTAGTAACTCCCAAGAGGAGAAGGATGGCTAGCGTGCTGGACGCCGTCCTGGAATCGACAAGGGCACCGACTCCTATCTCTGCTAAAGAGACTACCGAAGATGCTACAGTTCGCATTGAAACCGAAGTTGGGTCCTCAGTGCCCACTGAAGCAGAGCCGACTAGAACTGGGCAGAGAACTGAACAAGGATCTTCAGATGCTGGTTTGGCTCTGGAGAAGAAAGACATGCCCGAAAAAGTTAGATCTCCTACTCTCGAAGCACCTTCTGGATCTTGACTTTATTATTCGACATGCTTCGGGTAAAAGGTTGTCTGAAGAAGAAATTGCGGAAGCCAAACACTACGCCCGGGAACTGAAGTACCCGAAGGGGGCCTTGGTGTACAATGGTACAGACGAAGATGATTTTCTATAATGTCTCCCAGACAACAAGGAAATATCTGTTTGCCGGGAGATGGCAAAAAACATGGGATTTCCGAAGCTTGAAGTTGGCCTTTCTGCCATGTCAAAGGATGACCTCGCAGACAGCCTTGCATACAATAGTCTGAAGGTATGGAAGCTATGGACTTATAAATAGATTATCTTTTGTCTTTTATTCTCGTGCTGATCCTTTGTCTCCCTTCTTTTTTGCAGGGCTTAATTCTTAGCAACGCTTTGAGAGCACAGAAGAATGCTGAAGATGAAAGCTGCCAGATAGCCCTCGGCAACCTTCGGTCGGAGGTTATCAAACTGAGAAATGAAGCCTTAGAGAAAGATAAAATTTTGCCTTCATTGGTGGATAGAGTGAAGAAAAACGAAGCAAAATTTAATGGTCAATCCAAAGCCCATAAAGCCGAAGTTGAGAACCTTCAGAAAAAACTTGTCGAGGCTAATGAAAATTTTGAAGTTGCAAAAGTAAAGCAAGAGATAAGTGAATGGTCGAATGCTAGGCTAGAAAAGAATGTTGAAGAACTTAGTGAATCCAAGGAAAGATGCTTTGAGAAATCCTTGGATTGCGTAAGAAAACTGAAAATCAGCTTTGCCAAGGTGGGTGCATACTCTTCGGAAGAAAAGTTCATTCGAGGTGACCCCGAGGGAGTCATCGATTGGATAGGTGAAGAGGCCGAAGCTTTTGAAGAGATCCTTAGTGATCGTGGGGATATTTGTGCCTTCGCCGGTGCTCGAGGGGTTGCCACAATTCTGGAGAAGGCTGATTGTGGCCACGTTAAAGCTGCAGCCCAGGCCGAAGCCGTATTCTCCATAGACAACACGAAGGACCCCTCGGCCGAAGCCACTTTAATAGGCAGGAAATTTTATTCCGATGTCTGGACGAAAGGCGGCCGGGTAGCGGTCGGCGAAATTATAAAGAAAAATTAAAAAGAATCCTATGATGCTCGGGAAGAAGCTAAGCGAGCTAAAGAAGTTGCCGAGCGCGCAAGGCGTATAGATATTATTATTGAATTTTTAGCTTTGTGTTTGTTTTCTGGCTTCAGACTAACGACTTGTTTACTACAACTGAACTTTCACTGCTACCCGAGCCATACGACCCCCAGGCCGATCCCGTTATGAAAGAGGCGCTGGATGTGATGAGTGTTGCCAATACCATCGTCGACGAAGTTGTCGATAGACTGCTGAATGAGGCCACCGAGAAAATTCTCAAAGAAGACTAGGCTTTTGTTGTGATGATACAATGTAACATTTGTGTATGAAACAAACATGTATATTAATGTAATATATTTCTTTGCGATGCATGAAATTTACGCACATACCATTTTTGAGCCTTCAGCGAAAAAACACCTTCCCTTCTTTTCATGCTTCATAAAGAAAAGAGCCCTTTTATAGCAAAGCTGTTGTGTGACACTGTTGTCAACAGACTTTCCAGGTAAGATTGTATTTGCCGAAGGTTTGTTTCGTGCCTCAATATACTTTCATTCATCAAGTTATTGCCGAAGATTTGCTTCGTGCTCAATCTTTGTTGTTGATGCGATATGATGTATGATGTAATGCTATGCGGAATGATGCAATGATATGATGCAACATGATGTTTATGTCGAATACACACGCCCCCACCGAAACACTCAAGACTCTGCATCCCCTTAGGGACGTCTTTGGAGTCTTTAAGCTCTGCATCCCCTTAGGAACGACTTTGGAGCTTCTTCACCTTATACTTCGGTGGTATTTAAGCTCTGCATCCCCTTAGGAATGACTTTGGAGCTTCTTCACCTTCTATTTCGGTGGTATTTAAGCTCTACATCCCCTTAGGCACGACTTTGGAGCTTCTTCACCTTATATTTCGGTGGTATTTTGGCTCTGCATTCCCTTAGGAACGACTTTGGAGCTTCTTCACCTTATATTTCGGTGGTATTTTGGCTCTGCATTCCCTTAGGAACGACTTTTGAGCTTCGGAACTTACTCTATGCTCCCTTAGGAACGGCTTTTGTAGCTTCGAAACTTACTCTGCGCTCCCTTAAAAACAACTTTCATAGCTTCGGTAGTTTGTTAGGAGGAAGCATTTTACTCAATGATACGAGCACTATTATTACATGAAATTAGAATTCAGTCCTTCGTGACTTGTTTTTCATACAAGAAAAATAAAATGACAGAAAAGATAAAGATACACCAAGGGTAGGATATTCTTTAGTAGATGTGCTTGGATTCAGGCACAATACTATTGACTGTGCGAGCTTCGGACTCCTCCCGAAAATCGCGCTGCTGTTGAACGTGTTGGTACCCTTTTGGATGCTGGCTTCGGGTTAGAGTAGGTGGTAGCGGTGGAGGTGGTGGGAGCTGGGCCTAGGAAGCTTGAGATTGGCTTGCCGAAGCGACAGAGGCCGTAGGCTGTTGATTACCTACGTATTCTGAGACATAGGGAGAATAGCATGAAGCAGTATGTAGGACCTGCTTCGGTTGATTCTGCCGTGCCTCAGCTTTGGCAATCTCTTTTTGCTTCTGAATTGTGACTTGGCATGTTCTTGTGGTGTGGCCTTTGTCTTCACCGTAGAATAAGAAAAATAGTCTTCTAGGCTGATCTCCGTATCTTCCTCCGAAGCTTCTGCCCCCTCTGCCTCTTGGGGCTGGTGGCCTGAAGGAGCTTTGTTGTGGCCCTGATGACTGGGAGCTATGTTGTTGCCTTTGAGGTTGACTTCCTCTATCATCACTTGGGTTGGAATTATGGATTGACCTGATGTGCCTGGGGTGAATTCTTCCCCCCAAAGCCCCTGGCCGTCTCAGAAAACCTGTATGCTATCACCCTTCTTTGGCGGAAATCATTATCAGCCCGGATATACTCATCCATCTTCTGAAGAAGCTTCTCCAGGGTTTGTGGGGGCTTTCTGGCAAAATATTGAGCTGTAGGTCCTGGCCGAAGCCCCTTGATCATGGCCTCAATGACAATTTTATTGGGCACTGTAGGCGCTTGTGCTCTCAGACGTAGGAACCGTCGGACATACGCCTGAAGGTACTCCTCATGGTATTGCGTGCATTGAAACAAAGCCTGAGCAGTGACTGGTTTCGTTTGAAAGCCTTGGAAACTAGTAATTAGCATATCCTTGAGCTTCTGCCATGGTGTGATTCTTCCTGGCCGAATAGAAGAGTACCAAGTTTGTGCTACGCTTTTAACTGCCATGACGAAGGATTTCGCCATGACTGCAGTATTGCCCCCATATGAAGATATGGTTGCCTCATAGCTCATTAGGAACTGCTTCGGGTCTGAGTGCCCATCATATATAGGAAGCTGAGGTGGCTTGTATGATGGGGGCCATGGGGTAGCCTACAACTCTGCTGCCAAAGTAGAAGCATCATCGAAAGCAAAATTGCCATGATGAAAATCACCATACCATTCATCATCATTGTATGAATTCTCTTGACGAAGCTCCCTGTGATGCGGCCTTCGGTCTTGGTCCTCCTCGGTGAGATGGTGCATTTCTTCGGCGGCCTCATCAATCTTTCTCTGGAGATCGGTGAGCCGAAGCATTTTCTCTCTCTTCTTTTGAACCTGTTGATGGATAGCTTCAAGGTCCCTGATCTCTTGGTCCAGTTCCTCCTCCTGAGGTGTTGGGCTGGTAGCCCTCCTCTTCTAGCTCCTAGCTTCGCATAGCGTCTCCTGATTAACATCCAGTGGCTGCAATGCAGCCCCTGGCCCGACTGTCTTCTTCAGCGGCATGACGAAGGTCGATGCTTGCCGAAGGTGGTCGGATGAGTTCACCGAAGGTGGGCGCCAATGTTGGTCCTTGTTCTTGGATTCTATACACCAAGAACAAAGCAACACAATTGTTAATGATTAAAAACCTTCGTCCTTCGAAGCATTATCTCCTTTGGAATATAATGATCTTTAGACGAAGGTCATGAAGGACATACCTTCATTATTTTAGTAAGTAAAGATATGAATAAAGTCATACGAAACACAAAAAGAATATGAGCAATCATTCCAAATCATTAGATTATTCATCTCCTTATTTTATAAACATGAATAAACATCAATAGTTATTATATTACATTTGTACCTTCGGCTTGACAGAAGGTGAAAGAGCGGGAGCGAGCCAGGAGTGATTACCAATCAGTGTCCACCATACGGTGTTACTGTTCATCTATTTATAGGCACAGGACGCAGCCTGTATGAAATTACATTCATGTCCTTGACATTCCCTGTTGACCATAAGGCAAGCTGTCGAGCACTAAGCAGTCTTTTCCCCTTTAAGTCGGTTTCTCCTTTCACCATCGTTAATGTGCTGAGCCGAAGCTCCTTCAGCCACAGCTTCGGAGCTAGCTTTTCCTTCGTTCAGACTGCACCTTCATACCGCGCACACCTTCATCTCAAAGCCGAAGCCTCCTGTAACAGTATGTTATACTGAAAAACATGTTAGTTAAGTTTTTGAGGACCTTCGAAAGAAGAAGGCCCCCAACAATAGGAATTGAAATTGGTACAACTTTGTGACCTGAAATAACCTAGAAAGTAGAAATGGTAAATGAAAACAGAAAAGAAAATAAACAAAGGAAGCCTTACATGATGCATGGGCCGAGTCTTTTCCTGCCGCCCCAACTCACCCGTCGGCCCATCTTAGCATGCCTGCTCACGCGCGCGTCATGCTTCCTGTCGCAGGGAGACTGACGAATCGGGCCCATGACGCAACCAACAACCAATGCTCGCTCGCTTACTCTATTTGACTGACGTGTGGGGCCCCATATGTCGGGTCTTCAACCTCAATTCTGTGATGAACCTGAGCTCCGCTTTAATAGGGGGTTGTTACGATGCTTGCGTGGCCATTGTAGGGGACCTCCGGCAAGCCCGGTCTCGAGATATACATAGGGTAGCGCTGCGATTCCCTTCCTACCTGCACCCGCGCCATGAACTTCGTCCGTGCAAGCAGCGCCATGGGAGAGAAAAATGGCGTGGAGGAGCACCGTCGTCGGCCTACAACCAGGGCCGTGCTCCGTCCTTGGCAGATGGCTTAGGAGGATCATAGGGGCATCCCAATGGTGCCATGGCCTTGCTACCACCGGAGCTACGACTGTCGCACCGCAATTTCTTGCATGGCGCCAGATCTCCACCACAGATCCTCTCTTCTCCGTTGGCAACAACACCTGCACCACCGGCTTGGGTAAGTACACCCCCAGTTGTTTCACTCTAGTGTGCGCATCACGTAGTATTAAAACACGTTAGGTATTCGACCCGAGAGAGCCGAATTGCACTTCTGCGGTGATCCCTCCGTCGTAGGGTGCGGCGGCGTCGCCCTGGTGTTTGGCGTTGTATTGGGAGTGGTATGGGAGCCGTGCATCTCGTGATTGGTGTCTGTGATTAAAAGCGGGATACACCCCCCTTCATGGGTCTAGCCGCGCTCGTTGGATATGGATCTGAAGGCCGGTTCTAGACCGTTGATCATAGATCTTGTGATCATCAAAGGATACCAGTTTGTTATAATGTGAGATCTAATCTTGTCCCTTGAAAACAGATCAAACGGTCATAAACAACCCATACCCCTTCACTTCGTTCTTTTGCTAAAGAACCCCTGCCTTTCATTAGAATAAACCTACCATCCATTCGGATTGCAAAACAATTGTGGATTAGTCCATAGCATTTACAAAACAGTCCTTGGCTTTATAAAGAAATCCTGAAAGTTGATTTATATTATGAAAACAATTATAGAAAACCTCAAAAAATCGTAACTCACGCATTTTAACTTCGAATTAACCCGTTCTACTTGATATAGCTTCGTAAATAAATTGCCTCCGCATTGACAACATTATTTTAATAACTAATTTATTTAACCTATGATTATTAAAGTAACTTGTTTGATCTAAGTTAATGTAGTCTTCTAAATTTGTTCATCTATAACTTGACTAAAATATAATTAAGTTATAACTTAATTTAAAAGTTGAATTTGTTTGGAATATATTTACTCACATGGGTTATACTAATCAAAATGACATAGTCTTATTATTTAATCACCTAAAACTTCGGAAAACTATAAATTTTTAACCGTAACTCTGATTTTAGTGATTCTCGAACCTACGATCTCGTACCAGCGCATAGAATATTCATATGCTGTTTGTTATTATGCTTTGATGTAATGTTACCATATCCATTGTTTGCTTGATTGTATGTATTTCTGCGAGTAGTAGCGAGGTCACCGAATACCGACTTTGGATAATTACCTCGAGTTGCCCCAAAAAGGCAAGTTGTGCCCTTGATCACTCTTTTTTACCTAATAATGTTCCCTGTTAATCACTGTGACATGCTCAGTTTAATTTGATGGGACCTAATAGGTTACCATAGTTTTGTTTACCCCACACCTTGCAAACCAATGAACTATTGTGTAGACTTGCTATTGCTCTACCAGGTTTTGGGATTAATGTTATACTAAATTATGATCATGTTCCATTAATATTGTTGGTTTAATTATTGTTCATGATAAGATTATTATGTTAAATGGAACATGGAGCGACCACCCGAGAAAAACAATGCTACTACTAGGGTGGAATGGGATGCCCTTGGCTGAATAATTAGGAAAGCTAGTGTGAGTTAACCCTTTCCTGAAAGGGGCAAGTGGGGTGGAAGAGTGCAGGTGTAGGGAGGTTCTCGCGTCGGACTGTCTTTTAGCTTTCCTGATGAGGGATTCCTACATCACCTTCGTCCCAGAATCCGTAGCGGGTTCTCTCCTCTAGTGGAACTTTGTAAAGGCCTCACAGTGGATCCCTATCCATTCACCTTGGAAGGACTAAGGGTCTAGCTAACCCTGGCTAATCGGGAAACGTGTCTTGTGGGTAAAGATGCACAACCTCTGCAGAGTGTAAAACTGGTATATCAGTAGTGCTCACGGCCATGAGCAGCTCGAACCCTCACATGATTAACTTATGGAATTAAACTTAATTTGTCATTTGCATTGCATTGTGGATTTTATTATTAATTTTGATCTCTTATTTATTTGGGATGGTATATACTTACACTTAGTAACTGCTAATAAAATTTTGACCAACTTTAAAAGCAACGCTCAGCTTTAACCTTCTTTTTTGTTAACCTTACACTTCCCATAAGCCCCCACCGTAGGTAAGCTCATGCACATTATTCCCCACAACTTGTTGAGCGATGAACACATGTGAGCTCACTGTTGTTGTACTCACATCCCCCAGGTCAAGGACAGGTACCACAACATAAGGAGTATGAAGGATGTCGCAATGAGTTCGTGAGAGGTCTAGACTGTCGTCTCCCAGTCAACTATGATTGCAGAGGATCGTTGTCTTCATATGATGTGATTTTTTAGCTATTAAAGATGTGACATTCGTTTCTGTACCATGAGTCATTATATTTGTGAGACTTAATCCTAGCACGCATTTGAGATGCACCAGGGTTTGCCCCATAAATCTGGGTGTGACAACTTCGTCTCCACCTTGGAGTCCAGAACCAGTCTGCACTAAGATGGACGCCTATGATGCATCCAAACTCCTATTTGGTTGGGCTTTATATGGATGGAAATTTAAGGAGATATGCTTTCCAACACAACTGGAACCAACATAAATATCACCCGGAGTCAACGGAAATCGTTGAAGCAAGTTAGCGTTCAAATTTTGTTTTGGAGTTGCGACACTGTCTGTTGGGCTGTGTAACGTGTTGGAGCCCATTAGGGGGTACCTCTAGGGGTTGCGCAAGCTCCTAACCACTATTTTATTAGTAGCCGCCGCCACATTAGGGTTTGGGTTTTTTCTTAGATAATATATGTCATCGAACAGTGTCGTCGTTCATCAATTTGTGAGACCCCAATTCGTAATCAACACAGTTTTGATTACATCCTTCCTGTCCTTGGTTGTGTTCTTGATTGCGCTTGTAGGGATAAGCCTTCTTGGCAAGTTCACTCATGTGACACGGGTGATAACCAATAGAGTGGTTGTGTAGTGATTGCGAGGATCCGTTTGCTCGGAGCCTTGGATCATCAACATCGAGATCTCCACCCAATCAAGTTATCATACGTCATGGAAGATTGGGCCTTGTACTAACAATGACAGGAACATCCCATCTGGAGCTCCATGACATGTTGAGAGCTACGTATGATGCACTCAACATGAACACTGAATGGTTGAAGAGAGTTTCAGGACTTGTTGAACAGATGGACACGATGGAGACTCATCTACCAAAACCTACAATTTCTTCCACAAGTGATTCTATTCTTGCTTTTCCATTTTATGATGGTATAGATGCTGAAAATACATTGAGTGGGAAGCTAAAGTAGATTGCCTTTTTGCAAAATATTTTTTGTGTGAACAAAAAAGATTTAAAAGGCAACTAGTTATTTGACCCATTCTGCTTTATCTTGGTGGGACTCCTTAACTGCACCTGATAAATTACAAACTTGGAAAGATCTAAAATTTCTTATGCAAGAAACTTTTATTAATATACCTCCTATATTAAATTCATTTGATGTGGTGCATCATTTAGTGGATCATACTATTGTTATTACTCTTGTTGTGACTAACCTTTTGCTGGATCCTATACAAAAGTGAGAGGATGATGTTAAAGAAAATGAGGTGCTCATAGCAGCACCAGCAAGTTCAGACCCATCATTTCATAATTCATCAAGTATTTCTTTTGCTAGTGAGAGTAAAGGTAATGGTCATGGTGAGACTTCTTCTGACGTGTTAAAATTTTCTCCTAATCATCAACATATTCCTTGTGGTAAAAAAGAGTTATGTGATAATGCTTGTGTTGTTTCTATGCCACAACTTATGAAAGAAATTAGAACATTCAATCCCATATCTAGTGTGCATGATGAGCTGAAATTGTTATTTTCTTTAAATACAAATTGTTATTTTCTTTAAATACTTTGGCTTATATTGAATTTGATGTTCTATGTAATCTAAATAATTTAGAGGAGAAACTTTCTTTTATTGCTGATTTTCCATGGACATCTAAACATACATATTATTTTGTTGGAAGATATAATTGGAAAGGAGAATATATGGTACATCGAGTATATATTTGTTCACATATGAATTCTCCTTTTGTCATAAACAATATGAATAAATAGAGGGTTGTGTTAAAGCTAACCATATCATGTCTAGTTCCACTTGTCCTTCTTTGTATATTTTGCAACAACAGAGTCAACTTCAAGATGGGAAGCAAGGTTGGACGATGTCAAGACCTACAACAACACCTGATGCAGGCACCAACTACTTTGAGTCGACGATAACTCAAAACAAAGAAGGGGAGAATGATGAGTATATGGAAATTAAATATATGGTCAAGGCCTAATCAATGATAGAGTCCCAAGCTCAAGGGGAGTCGGAGTCAAGTTTATTTGCAGATCTGGTTCGAACGGCAGGAGTAGGTCACACGAAAACGAACGCCCTGGCCACATACGGACTCTGTTTTCGATGTTCTAGATGTTGTTGGAAAGCTAAGGAGATAAGCTTTCCAACCCAACTGGTCCCATATCAAAATATGCTCGAAGTTGATGGGAATCATCGTAACAAGAAGACGTCTAGAATTTATCAGAAATCAGTGACACTTGTTTTTTAGCATAAAGGCCTTGCACATCATAGGGTTGCTTGGCCACCACTTAGCCACTGCCTGAGTTGAGGATGACTCAAAGTTAAGTGGGAGAGGATGATGAGGACATCCTCGCATACAAACAATGTATGGACCGACAACACGACAACTAAATGCACAAGTTCATTCTGATTTAGTTAATTGTGTTTTAGAGCTTATGCTTGGTGCCATGGATGTTTTGATGATTAGGAACCTTGGAGAGGACCAGCAAGGTCTTGATAAAGGCCAAGATGTCAAGGAGGAGAAGTTGTACGTTCACAATAAGAGAAAGCCAAATCCGACTCAACTTTCTCTACACCTCGGAGTTCAGGACCAGTCTGCACTAAAACAGATGCCCAGGATGCATCCGAACTCCGATTAGGTTGGGCTTTTTATGGATGGAACGCTAAATATATAAACTTTCCAACCCAATTGGAACCACCTTAAAATTCATTTGAAGTCAATGGAAATCGTTGAAACAAGTCAGTGTTCAGATTCTGTTTTGGTGTTGCGACACAGAATGTTGGGCTGTTGGCCCGTGTATTGTGTTTGAGCCCATTAGGGGTACTTGCGAGGGCTGTGCAAGCCCCTAACCTATAATTTATCAACAGCCGCAATCAGATTAGGGTTTGGGTTTTGCTTAGATCATATTCGTCATCGAAAATTGTGGCCATTCATCGGTTTGTGAGACCCTACTCGTAATCAACACGGTTTTGGTTTGGGTTCTTCTTGTTCTTACTCTTGTTCTTGATTGCGCTTGCAGGGATAAACTTTCTTGGCGTAGTCACTCGTATATCCTGGGTGATGACCAAGTGGTGTAGTGATTGCAAGTATCCATTCGCTCGGAGCCTTGGATCATCAACGTCGAGATCTACACCCAATCAAATTATCCTACCTCATAGAAGATCGGGCCTCGCCCTCTATCACTTCATGTGGCACTCGACATAGTTATAGGCCGTCAGCTGCTGACGGCTACTAACGGCACTTTGCCGAGTGCCTTAATTTGTCGAGAGTTGGATACTCGACAAATATGGTTTTGCCGAGCATTTTGCACTCGACAAAGAGGATCGTTGCCGAGTGTCTTTGTTCGACGGGAGTAACAGTTGGCAAAAAATTATTTGTTGAGTGCTCGTGATTTTGCACTCGATAAACCTCTAAGCAGTCGGCAAATAACGCATTTCTGGTAGTGTGTGCTATTATTCCCATTCTACCCCCCTCCACCCAAATTTTTTTGTATTTATAAATCACCAAATAAGCTACATTAGCAATGAAAGTTGAGTGAGAGGATAAAGTTGCTAACCTTTAAAAGCTTAACGTGAATGGCGGAATGGACTCTTCACAAATCACCTACATGAACTTCTTCACCCGAGTGACAACATAGCGCAGGAACAGTTTCAAATGCTGGCTCGCGCTGAGGTAGGGAGAAAGCTAAGATAGATATCTAGCAGAGACATTTATTTTCGGATGGTGGCTAAACCAAGTCTAAAAGAAAGCACCAGCAACTCGTGTGTGGTTTCTTCGGTCACCTAGTTTAGTCACTAAAATATTCTATTTAGTTTCAGTGACTAAATCCGACTAAAAAACATCAATTACTGTATAAATTGACTGCATTACTCTTTACATGTTTTCTGTTAACTCGCCGGACCAGCTTGCTCGTAGGGCTGAGGATAGCATTAAAGAGGGGAGAGGGTAAGAGGTTGAAAAATCCACTTAGTCTCTTTTAGCCACTCTTTTGTGAGTAGAAGACTAAACATTAGTCACCTCTTTTTAGTCACCTTGTTTGGTTCTGATAGACCTTGAAACTAAAAAAACATTAGCCCCGAACTTAACTCTAACAAGCTAAGAGCTAAAGGCCAAAACTGAAGCTCAATTCTGTGCTAGTGGAAGCAAAGCAAACCAAAGGAAAGAAAGAGTGCATGGTGTTTTGGGGACAACCTATATGCGACTTGCTTGTACGTTACAAAAAAAAAAAAAAAACGTTTCTGTGCGTTTGGATAGATATATACGTGTCGAATCATCACTTGGCACAAAAGCTTCACCCAGCACATGGTTCGAGCTAGCTAGCTGTCGCAGAAAGTGTGGCCAGTTCGTGACGTTCTGGTCCGGTCCTTGCATTGTATGCATGCACATCATGTGTGCCCGATCACCTTATCTCTATATCTATCTAAAATATATACTGGCTAGATCGACTTTTTTACGTATTTTTTTGTTCACGCCGTCACGCGGCTGGACACGAATGTGCTACGTATGGGCGTGCACCTGCACCTGCATACTTTATCGCATAATATCAGGTGCCGATCTCCGGGACAGAGAAGCTAGTGTAGTGTAGCTAGCTGCAATATATCTATATAGTAGTTAGATGCATATAGTAGTAAGCTGCAATATATCTCGAATATAGCTCGCTGCAACATCAGTTGGCTGGATACTTGGTAAAGACTAATAGACTATTTCTTCGGCGATTGTCACCCTGCACACTCAGCACACAAAAAATGGCATGGGCCCCGTCTGGTAACGAGATCTAGTTTATCTAGCGAAACAACAGAGCCGACACGTGTGAGCAAATGTCAGTATAACACATGAAGGCTCATCTATTAGTGTTCGTACAATAACATTATCCCCATTTAATGGATTGTGACATGTATAAGATGCTAGCACTATCGGAACAGAGTTTATTTGTCGAGTGCCACATGCACATGGCAAAGCCTCAATCACACTCGGCAAAGGCTTTACGAACTGTTTAACGACAATGACCTCTTTGCCGAGTAGTTTTTATCATGTACTCGACAAAGAAAATTCATCGTGACGGTGCCAAGTGACGTTGACGGAGCCTTTGCCGAGTGCCCGGTCCACTGGCACTCAGAAAAGGGAGCTCCCGTGGGCCCTCATGTCGTTTTCTGTGCCGAGTGTGCAAGACGACACTCGGCAAACAAGGAGCCTTTGCGGAGTGCCAGCAAAGGCAGCTTCCGTAGGCCCTAAACCGAACCTCTAAGCCGAGCGTGGAGAGTGGAAGGCTTGGATGCTTTGAATGGTGGTGGTTGGGGGTATTTATAGTCCTAACCACAATTCTAGCCGTTGGCTATGCTTTCTGTCAACGGGCGCACCGGACACTACACTTTTCATTGTCACTCTCATTGTCACATAGAAGATGGACTTTTCTCAACTTGTAGCCATAGTCCCTAAGTGTTTGCCTCATCCAGAGTAATTGTGCACAACAATGGCCTGCAGCAATATACTCGGATTCGGTGGTGGATAGAGCTACTGAATTTTGTTTATTTGTAGCCCAAGACACCAGAGATCTCCCCAGAAACTGACAAGTCCCTGATGCACTCTTTATATCAATCTTACATCCGACATAACCATCATTAGAATACCCGATTAGATCGAATGTAGATCCCTTGGGTAACATAGCCCAAACTTAGGAGTGTAAACTAAATATCTCATGATTATTTTCACGACCTTTAGGTGGACTTCTTTAGGGTTGGCCTGGAACCTTGCACACATGCATATTAAAAAGCATAATATCCGGTCGTGAAGCACATAAATTGTAAAGCCCACAAAATTTAGATCAAAGGAAAATAATGATATATATAATAAATATATTTATGTTAGGATTTTGGGAATCTAGTAAAATTCTCCAAGGTTTCTAAATTAAAATATTTTTAAACTTGCTTACCTTGAAAACTACCTCTCCTAAAAGAAAAAAAGTTTCTAATAAAGATCTAATACAAGTACATCTATAAGATTTTAGTTGATCCTTGTTCAAATATACATATTTATAGGTATTTACAAAATATATTTATACATTAGGAATTATCTCCAATGATACCTATCTTTGTGTGTATTGCATAATGGAAACAAGGCCTAAATAAATGACTAAAAAATTGGATTTCATCAATCTCGTTGAGGGACTTTGTTTGTACTTTTAAATATGTGTGAAATTTGAACTTTGGTTTGAAAATAAAACAAAAAGGAAGGGAAAGTAAAACAGGAAAATGGAAAAAATGTGGAAACCGCGCGCTTGGGCTGAATTCTTGCCCTCGGCTCAGCTTGACACAAGACCGCGCCGACCCATCTCCCCACCGTGCTGGCCACCACTAACCATTAGGCCCCATGGGTTGGCGTCTCACTCTCACTTTGCGTATCCTCATATCTCCCTCTGCCGCGTGGCCTCCATCGTCAGCCTTCGTCTTCAATGGATTCGCTCCCGGGCGGAGCAACTCTTTCATCTATGTGGTGCCGTTGTTCACTGTACCCCTTCCGCTGATCTCGCGCACGCTTAGGTGCTTGTTCACCATGACCCGCCTCACTGCCCTGTGGAGCCGGAACATCGACGCCACCGGGTCAACAGACTTTCTGCTCCCTCGCGTCAAACATGGCCGGGATCCGCGGAGCTCTCGGCGTGGGGTTGTTACAACAACCTCCCCGAGGTGTTCAACCAACTGGGGGGTTCGGTTGTGATCTTTCCAGACCCGCTGTTGCCCTGGCACAATAAAACTTGTGGCCGTCGCGCCCCTTGGTCACCAGAGGGAAGGTCATGTGTGCTGGGGTCCGCCGCCGGGGAAAATCCCGTCTACTCTCAAATTGGGGGGGGCGTAGCTTGTCTTGGAGCTTCGTGTGATTACCATGAACCTGCTTGGGACCTCGGCGGGTGGAGATTGGAGCGGTGGGGTTGTGAATTGCTCGCCGGTAATTAGCTCGGCGCCACCGTCCGCATCGCTGCGTGGCTAGCGTCATGCGATCACCGATAGGAGGTAAGGAGACCTTCATTGAGTTCTCCTAAGTCACCTCTGCGAGTAGGATGAGTCGAGGGCGTGATATGTTCCCGGGGGGTCGTGATGGGCTGGTCGCCGGCATGGCTATGCCATGCCCTGCAGCGGCGCTGCCTCGGGATGGCAAGGGGTGATGGAGAGAGTGTCCACTGTTGGATCGTAATCAACGATTGCGATGAATGCTAGAGATGACGTTTCAAGCCATTAAGTCTGGGGCGTTCGGTGGAGATCGGATGGTGAGGATTAGAGAGGGATATAAGATGATATGGACCGTTCGACCTAAATGGATGGACGATATTAGAAGTGGCGTTCGGATTCGGGCAAGTGAATCTGAGCCATTGAGATCTCAAATCTGACTGCGGGATCTGAAGGCTTTAGGGGTATTTTAAATCACTACCGTAGATCTTAGATCTAACAGCTGTGGATGCGTACCAGATCTGACCGATACCTCTTCGGCGTACACTTTTACATAAGAGACCCTAACAAAAATTAGAATAACCCTCCGTCCCTCTCCTATTAAAACCAGTCGTGGGTTGGTCCCTGTTGTTTTACAAAACCGACCCTAAAGTCTTTAGTATCTAAGCCCACAACCCATAGAGTGACTAAACTGAATAAATCAATTTAGAAAATGATTTCTAATATAGAAATAAATCTAGAATCTTGTTTAATTCATAATTAATTCATTCTAACTCCTTTTTGATCCATTCCAGTTGCATTAATCTCATATTAATATTGTTTATCATCTGTTGGGGCGAAGGCGAAGACGCCACCCTTCGCTCGAGGCCTTCGCTGCAGCCGCTGGGCCGACAGAGACAAAGCGGGCAGAGACACCCTTCGCAGGACTCGGCACTATGACGAGGGCCTGCGGCGACGTCCTCCCACGGCGCGTCCTCGTTCAGTCCCAAGGCCCACGTGTGATCTGGCCCATTGTAACGAGCCCCGCGTGGCTGCCTCTGTATTACGGGCCTAACTTGTAAAGGAATACTTGTAATTACAGCTTGTAACCCTGCTTTATGGGAATATTCTGGGGATAAAATAGGTGTCTGAGGGCACATGCGTCCTTAACACAAGACGCTGGGCACTCAGATACCTATAAATACCCCCGCACAGTGCCCGTGAGAGGCTAGATTAACAGAGCTATTGCCCCCGAGCACGTAACCCTGTTGTCATTACTGTTCACCCTTGTTGGCCTCCTTGCTGCAGAGAGCAAGTTCCAACATTTGGCGCCCACCGTTCGTGCTACGACAAAACCACCCGCGATGGCACCCAAGAGAGCTAACCCCAAGGCTGACGAGGCTGCGAAGGCAGCACTGCTGGCCGCAAGAAAGGGCAAGGCCCTCGCACTCACCCAATCCACCCACCAAGAGCCCACTGAAGACAATGTTCCCCACACCGGCGAAGACGACACCTTCCGCACCTGCGGAACCGAAGGGCAGTCGCAGCCGCCCCCAGGCTTCGCCCCACTGGAAGACGCGGACCTCACCGAGGACGGTGAGGTCCTCGGCGTCTCAACAGAAGAACAGCTGCAGCTGCGCGCCCTGCGCCTCAGGAACCGCAATCTCCAGAGGCAGAAAGAGATACTGGAGGCCAAGCGCCAGCGTGTGTCCGCATTAGCCAAAGTGCGACAAATGATACGCGACGAGGAGCAGAAAGCCCAAGACCTCGAGCGCGAGATCGCGCTGATGCAGCGCGAGGGCCACCTCGGTCTACAGCAAGAGCCACCCCTCCAACAGCGCACACAACCGGAGGACACGCGCGAAGGCTACCTCGGCCGGCAGCATGGCCAACCCCTGCAGCACCGGGCGCACCCGGAGAACCCGCGTTTCCCCCAGCATGACTACGTCTCCCAGCACGGCGCGCCATTCCAAGGGGTCAACTACCTCGACGAGCGAAGTCCCCTGGCGCCACACCTACAAGTGACGCCTTGGCCAGCTAACTTTCGAGCGGGGGCATACCCCAAGTACAACGGCAGCACCGACCCGGCGCAATACATCATGAGTTATCAAGTCGCCGTTGCATCAGCCGGAGGGGACGACGCCACAATGGCGAAGTCTTTCATCATCGCCCTAGAGGGCCCAGCACTCACCTGGTTCACCAGATTGCCTCCGCTGTCCATTGATTCATGGAGAAGTCTCAGGGACAAGTTCCTCCTCAACTTCCAAGGGTACCGTCCAGACACCGACGTTTTGGCCGAGCTCTCGCTTTGCAAACAGCTGGAAAAGGAGACTCTGCGGGAGTATTACCGCAAGTTCTTAACGCTCAAGTCGCAGCTGCCCTCTGTCGACGATCAGATCGCTATCCACTACGCCATTAGTGGCCTTCGGGCCGGCGTCCTCTACAGCCATTGTATCAGAGATCCACCCAAGAGCTTGCAGGAGCTATATCAGCTCTTCGAAAAATATGCCAAATCCGAAGAGCTCCACTAGCGCAAGGTCGAGTCACAACGGAAACCCAAAGATGCCCCGCAGTCCAGCCGCACGTGGACAAGGACTCCGCAGCCAGACTCCGGTCGGGATGGCCGCAGCCAGCAGCAAGTGCACAACATCGTCAACCAACAGCCTGCTGCTGACCCCCTCGCCGCCAGGAATATCCCCCCCAGGGCCGCGGAAATGGAACTCGCGGCAGGGGTCGAGGGCGGGCGCAGCAGCCGCCGCGCCGGTTTTATTGCCTTTTCCACGGCGAAGACTGCGCCCACCAGACCAAAGACTGCCCCGAGACGAAGGCCACCAGAGACAGAATGGCGCGGGCGCAGCCAGCCGACAATCCCAGAATTGTCGCGCATAATTACCAGCCACCCCCTCCACCATATATCCACGCTCCCGCTCCGCATCCACCGCACCACGCTTACCAACACCATCAGGAAGTACAAATCGTACCTCCTCCACCCCCACCACCACACCAGCAACATCAAAACATCCCCCACGCCCCAAAACAGGAAGACTTCGCCGATCAGCCATATCGCGGAGTCATTCACATGATAACAGGGGGGTCCAGCACTGACTTCGACACCAAGCGGCAGAAGCGGGACCACTACCGCAGCATCAACCATGTCGCCGTCACTGGCCCAGTCGTGCAGACGAAGTGGTCCCACATACCGCTAACCTTCGACGCACGAGACGTCGACCTGCGCAGCGCCCCCCACATCGACGCTATGGTCATCAATTGCAGCGTGGCAGGCTGGGACTTACACAAAGTCCTAGTCGACAACGGCAGTCAGGCGGACATCATCTTCCTCCACGCCTTCGACCGCATGGGTATAAGCCACAGCTTGCTGAAGCCTTCGGACAACCCGTTGTATGGCTTCGGCAGCAAGGGCACCTTTCCAGTTGGCAAGATAGAGTTGCCCCTCTCCTTCGGTGTAGCGCCCAATGCCCGAAGTGAGCAAGTAACCTTCGACATTATCGACATGGTATATCCATACAACGCCATCATGGGCCGGGGCTCCATCAACAAGTTCGAAGCTGCCATCCACGGGTTGTACCTATGTATGAAGATACCAGGCCCGCTAGGCGCCATCACAATCTACGGCAACCAGCAGACGGCGCGCAACATAGAGCGGGACTTCGTGCCCGGTCAGAGAAACGTACACTGTCTCACGACCCAGCGCGAGGTCCCCGCGCCGGCCAGCCCAACCGACAAGCAGCACGACAAGGCACAGTTGCAGTGCCAAGACGGGACCAAGACTGTCCCCCTCGATCAGGCCACGCCCAAGCAGACAGTAACTATCAGCGAAGACCTCACCTCACTTGAAGAAGAGAAACTTCTCTGCTGCCTGGCCAAGAATAAAGATGTCTTCGCCTGGTCTGCCCTCGATCTGGTCGGAGTCAGCCGAGCCATAATTGAGCACAGCTTGGGGATTGACCCTTTGGTGCGACCCAAAAAGCAGAAGCTTCGCAAAATGTCAGACGAAAAGACAGAGGCCGCCAAGGCGGAGGTGCATCGCCTCCTGGAGGCTAAATTCATCGAGCCAGTGGCTTACCCCACGTGGCTCTCCAATGTTGTGATGGTGCAGAAAAAAAGCGGAAAATGGCGCATGTGCATAGACTTCACCAGTCTCAATAAGGCCTGCCCAAAGGACAATTTCCCGTTGCCGCGGATCGATAAAATAGTCGATAGCGCGGCCGGATGCGAGGTCATGTCCCTCCTCGACTGCTTCTCCGGCTATCACCAGATATACATGAAGGATGAAGACAAGGCTAGCACCAGCTTTATAACACCCTTCGGCACTTATTGCTTCGTCAGAATGCCGGAGGGTCTCAAGAATGCCGGATCCACCTTCTCCAGACTCACCAAAACAGTGCTCGAGGGGCAGGTCGGCAGAAATATATTCACATATGTGGACGACATCGTCGTCGCCAGCAAGAATAAGGAGGACCATCTCGCCGACCTGGCAGAGACATTCGCGAACATGCGAGACGCACGACTCCGCCTAAACCCGGAAAAGTGCGTTTTCGGTGTTCGCCAGGGCAAGATATTGGGCTACCTGGTGTCCCGCCGCGGCATAGAGGCCAACCCAACCAAGATCCAGGCCATCGTCGATATGTCGCCTCCGCAGTCCGCCAGGGACGTCCAGCGCCTGACAGGCAGGATGGCCGCTCTCAACAGATTCATCTCCATGTCCGCCGAGCGAAGCCTCCCCTTCCTCAAAACACTCCGCGGCGCGAAGGACTTCGCTTGGGGACCGGAGCAAGCAGCGACCTTCGCCTCACTAAAGCAGTACCTGTCGGAGCTGGCCATCCTCACAAGCCCCGACTCCTCGCTCCCCTTACTGCTCTATGTCGCGGCTTCGCCGCACGCGGTCAGCGCGGCACTGGTACAGGAGCAGACAGTCGAGGGCGCAGTCAGACAGTGCCCTGTCTACTATGTCTCCGAAGTCCTGACACCGTCCAAATGCAACATGACAGAGCTGGAGAAGATTGCCTACGCAGTTGTTATGTCCTCGCGCAAGCTGCGCCATTATTTTGAAGCATTTAAGGTCGGAGTCACCTCAGACAGGGGGCTCGGCGAACTATTCAGGAACCCGGAGGCATCAGTGAGGATTGCCAAGTGGGCAGCCGAACTCTCCGGCTACCACATCAGCTTCGAGCCCAGGACAGCTATCAAGTCGCAAGTCCTGGCAGACTTCGTCGTCGACTGGACTGGGCCAGTAACACAGCCGGACCCACCCACAGAAAAGGTCTGGACTATCCATTGCGACGGTGCATGGTGTCATGCGGGGGCAGGCGTCGCTGCAGTCGTCACCTCACCAGCCGGAGTCAAACACAGATATGCAGCACGCCTCAGCTTTGCTCTGGAATCTGACAAATGTACAAACAACATAGCAGAGTATGAAGCAGTCATCCTCGGCCTCCGCAAGCTAAGGGCCCTTGGAGTCACCACATGTATCATCAAAACAGACTCCAAGATAGTTGCCGGTCAGGTCGAGAAAGACTATGCAGCAAAAGACCCCGCGCTCATGCAATACCTCGCGGCTATCCGAAGTCTCGAGAGACAGTTCAAGGGATTCACCCTACAGCATGTGGACAGGGCAAAGAACGAGGAGGCCGATGCATTAGCCAAGGCCGCCGCCAGGGGCGAGCCCCTGCCCTCCTACGTATTCTTTCACACCATCGGCACGCCAGCCGTCCGGAGCCCCGAAGGGCTCCAAATAACTAATGATAGCGAGGGCCACCGTATAGTCAACCTAATCATGACCAAAGACTGGCGGGCCCCAATAACCCTGTTCCTACAGGGATACTATCATCCAACCGACGTCAGTGAGGCAAAGCGCCTCAGACATCGAAGCCGGGACTTCGCACTGATCGAGGGCCAATTATACAAGAAAGGGGTCAGTCAGCCAATGCTTAAATGCGTCACCGAAACCGAAGGCATGCAAATCCTGCGCGAGGTACACAGTGGCACGTGCGGCTCGCACGCGGGGCCAAGGGCCCTGGCTGCAAAGGTGATCCGACAAGGGTTTTACTGGCCTGCAATGATCTGCGCCGCAAATCGAGTCACAAGGTCCTGCGAAGCCTGCCAGAAGTTCTCTCCTCGGCCAGGCAACCCCTCGCAATACACAAAGCTGATTGCCCATACATGGCCTCTTCAGCGCTGGGGCCTGGACATTGTCGGGCCCCTGCCCACCGCTCAGGGGAACCTTAAGTTCGCCTTCGTAGCCGTCGAATACTTCACCAAATGGATTGAAGCGAGGGCCGTTTCCACAATCACATCAAAGACTGCCCAAAAATTCTTTTGGCAGAACATTGTTTGCCGCTTCGGAGTACCGTCCGAGCTAACAGTTGACAACGGCAAGCAGTTTGACAGCCAAGATTTCAAGGATTTTTGTTTTTCCATCGGCACCAAGCTAGCCTTCGCTTCAGTCTATCATCCGCAGTCCAACGGGGTCGTGGAGCGTGTCAATGGGAAAATCTTCACAGCTGTCAAGAAGATGCTCCTCGATGAAAAAAAGGGCAGATGGACCGACTTGTTGCCGGAGGCAGTCTGGGCGCTAAACACAACCGAGTGCAGGGCGACCGGGTTCACTCCTTTCCGCCTTCTATACGGATCGGAGGCAATGACCCCGCAAGAAATAAAGCATGGGTCTCCGTGCACAGCTCCGTCAGCCGCCCCTGACGTGGATGAGCCAACCTCCAAAGATCTCATTGACGGAGACCGGGTCTTCGCCCTGCAGGCCTTAAACAAATACCAAGCCCAGACCAAAGCATGGCGCGACCGCGCAGTCATCCCAATGGAGTTCAGCGCGGGGGACCTCGTACTCATCCGAACAGCTCGGACGGAGTCCAAGGGCAAGTTGGAGCCCAAGTGGGAGGGCCCCTTCATAGTCAAAACAAAAGCTTCCCCCAGCGCTTACAGGCTCACAACGCCAAATGGCGAGGACCTGGAGCACTCCTGGAACATCGACAACCTTCATAAATTTTTTGTTTAATACTTAGGGCTGAGTTCGCCCTTGTAATTCACCGCAAACAATCTTGTACCGGCCCGCACTCTTTTCCTCCCGGGGGGTGAGGTTTTTAACGAGGCGGAGCCATGTAATATATGTGAGAAAAATCCCCCGCAAAAGCATGTGTCGAAAAAAGACCGCGACAACGGTCTTCGGCATTCGACCAATTCGAAGTCACCGCGAGGCTAAGCGCTAGCCACCCTCGCGTGCGACCAATCCGCGCAGAAGTCGCCTAAGGGTGCAGCCGGACTTAGCACAACAAGTGCGTAAAAACCAAAGTCTATCGCGAAGACTATCCGCGCAGAAGTCGCCTAAGGGTGCAGCCGGACTAAGCACAACAAGTGCGCAAAAGCCGAAGTCTATCGCGAAGACCATCCGCGCAGAGGTCGCCTACGGGTGCAGCCGGACTTAGCACAACAAGTGCGCAAAAACCGAAGTCTATCGCGAAGACTATCCGCGCAGAAGTCGCCTAAGGGTGCAGCCGGACTAAGCACAACAAGTGCGCAAAAACCGAAGTCTATCGCGAAGACCATCCGCGCAGAAGTCGCCTAAAAGGTGCAGCCGGACTAAGCACAAACGCGCAAAAATCCGAAGTCTATCGCAGGAGCCGCCTAAGGGCGCAGCCAACCCAGTATAACAAAAGCAGAAACGACAGCAAGACCAATTATAATCATACTGGCACAACACAATCAATCACACCAGACAAAGTACACAGCGCCCTCGCAGGCACAGGCACGCGAGGGCACACAACTCCATTTTACAAGCCCTTACACATACACAAGCGAGGGCACCACGCCCTACATCGGCTCAACCTTAGGAATAATCCCCATCTCTCTATAATTAAATAACATTATCCTAAGCTCCTCACCCACAAAAAGGCTTCGCAGCTCCCCTTCCCCTACACCCGAGGCGGCCGGCAAAGACAGCAGCTCCTGCCGACCAGCCCTACTAACGCGAAGCCGAGCCCCTTCCTCCGCACTAATCCTACGCTTTGCAACCGCCCTCCGTCGTCGGTACCCGGTGCTAGGACCGGGCACGCCTGGCGCGTCCGCAGCATGTGGTGCAGCCTCCGCCGCAGCCACGTCCAAGGCCGCAAAATAATCCAAGTCCTCCTCCGACGACTCCTCAGTCCACTCAACCGAGCTCCCAGAGTCAGTAAAATCAAAAAACTCAGAAACAGACCCACCACATTCATTTCCATCTTCCGCGGTCGAAGCCGCCAAAAACTCAGTAGTAGCGGTTGCGTGCGCAGGCCCAAAATCTTGAACCTGCGCAGCAACCAAAATTCAGTACAACATCCAAAAATTCCTCAACCCTAAACACCACCTATGCCACCTGCGAAGGCCCTGCCGCTGCGGGAGCCTCCGCCGCTGCCTCCGCCCCCACCTCCGCTGGATCTTCAGCGCTCGGCACAGCAGCTGCGGGGGCATCAGGCGCGCCTTCGGCCACCTTTGGGGGAAGGTCTTCGCCGGCCGCAGCAGATGCAGGGGCGCCTGGTGCATCTTCCGCAGTCTCCGGGGTCGGTCCCGGGGCGACTCCAGTCGCGGCCTCCGCAGGGGTCGTCTCCGGCTCAGGCAGCGCGCTGTTCAGCGCCCCGAGGTCGTCCACCCGCTCGCCGCGCTCCGCCTAAGACAAAACGCACAAAAATTCAGCAAACACACGCACAGACCGCATCCAGCAAACGCCGAGCAAACGACAACGTTACCTG
Organism: Zea mays; assembly: GCF_902167145.1. Lineage (NCBI taxonomy): Eukaryota > Viridiplantae > Streptophyta > Magnoliopsida > Poales > Poaceae > Zea > Zea mays. The sequence continues at coordinate 212,427,325 of NC_050099.1, forward strand.
AGCCCTCGCAGCCTCGGCCCGCGCCCGGACCACCTCACGACTGTATGAACCCCACATCCGGTCATAAAGGGCCCCGGCGGATTCCTTCACCATGGGGTCTTCGACCTCAAAGATATCTCGCCCAAAATCCTCATCCACCTGGTCGAGGGCCTCAAAGTGCCGGCAGCCTTCGCGAGAGAGCGCGTTCATCGCTGCCTCGCAGGTGACCAGGGAGGTGAACGACATCAACCCCGCCAAGACAGTGGGGAGCTCCTGCAGTTCCTCCTGCACCCATTCCAGACAGCGAAGCCCGGCCTCTCGCTCCGGCACCTCGAAGTCACCCGTCCGCACACCCAGCTCGCGATATGAAGTCATGAGCTGCGTGCGCGTCCGTTCAGCCTCCGCTCGCATCGCGGCCTCGGCCCCCTCCGCGCGGCTCTCCAGGGCAGTAAGCCGCCGCTGCAGCTCTCCGGCGAGCTCCTTGGCGATATTGCCTTCCGCCCGCGCCAGCCTGGCCTCCGCCTGCGCAGCCTGCTCTTTGGCGATGGCTTCGTTGGCCTCCCTCCTCTCCCCCGCCAGCTGGCGCCGGAGGTCAGCCTTCTCCTTCTCAAGGGCGGCCACCTTCTCCGCCAGTTTGCGGCACTTGCTGTCGGAGGCCGACTTCTCACGGACAGCGTCTGCATGTTGCGTCCGAAGTCTCTCGACCTCGGCAGACAACGCTGCCGTAAGGGCCCCCGACGCAGTGCGGCTGGTGAAGTCAGCCACCTGCAGAACACACGTAAGGCCGTTGTGTAAAAAAAAAATGTATAGCTCGGTGGACCTGACTCAGCGCCTCCGTCGCTCCCTTCAGCCGGCGGGTCGCCACGCCCGCCTCGTCTCTGACCAGCGCGAGGGCAGACACCTCGCCTCCAGCGCCAAGGGTCTCTCCCCCAGCCTTCGGCGCTGGCGCAGCCGTCGCGATCGCCGCGCCAGGCACAACTAGAGCAAGCGGGCCCTCGTCCGACCCTGCAACGCGTCAACAAATTAAAAAAAAATGTAAAAATGTATATATATATATTTATATAGACATACCCCCAAGATAATCCTCCACATTAATCTCGGTGCCGAAGTCGGCAACGCGTTTGCCAGGCGGCGGTAACGATCGGGCCACCTTCGCAGCCTCCGCCACTCCGCTGACGGACGGCGCCACCTTCGACAGCTTGGGGCCTCCGGCGCCCACCGTCGCCTCCGGCGCCTTGCCAGGCGCGGAGGCGCCCACCTTCGCCGGCAGCGGCGGCTTGCCTCCGCCGGAGGCCTCAGCCTTCGCCGTTCCTCGCTGCCTTTTCGGCCGAGCTTCGTGAACCCTCACGGTCGCCTGGCGTTTTCGCGCCGCACCTTGGCGATCCTTGTCCATCACTGCCCACACAACATGACCGATATTTCGCCCATAAGGAAAAACTCTCCACCGATGAACCATACGAGATGTAAAACAGTCCTCCTCAGCCGCGCAGGGGATAGGAATGTCTTTAGGCCAACAACCCCCGGTAACCCTCAGCATCCGAGCCGAAGACTCCCGGAGCTCCGCCGAAGACATCCTTTCCCCCGGGGCCGCGCACGTCCTCATTAACTCTCTAGCAAAACTATCGGACACCCCAAGTCTTCCCATCGTAGTACCTAATTTCCTCTTTTTCGAGGAGGCGGCGGCCACCAGCGCAGGGTCGCCTCCAGTCTCCACCGCCGGTTTCTTCCCACGGCGGTCCGCTTCGTCTTGACCAGGGTAGCCGTCGTACGGCAGTTGATTTAATTCGAAGACCCTGTTCAAACGTTCATTTGACCCGCGGATGTCAAAGCTGCGCTGGCCTTCCGTCCTCGGCACGTAACGCCCCACGAGCCGCACCGCCAAGTCCTCAGCATCACGCACAAAGGCGGCCGGGTCACGATTTCGCAAATTCAGCGCGAAGGCAGGACTTCGCACCACCCTTCCTCCGTGAAAAGGCATCTGGCGAGGGCATACTTCGCCCAGCGCCCAGCCGTGCGCCAAGGGCCAAACCCCGTACGCCACGAACTCTTCAACTAAATCACGGCCGCTGCTCTGACCGGCGGCGGACCGAAGGGCCCCTTCGTCTGCGTCCTCTTCTGCCACTTCAAAAGGCCGATACGCAGAGTAATAGTGAGAGCACATTTCGGATACGGGGAGCCCTTCATGGCCTTCGACAGTAGCCTCAGCAACATAAAACCAAAATTCATTCCAATTGCCCCACTTGTTGCGGGCGCACGGCACCAACTCCACTACTGGCATTGTGGTCTTGCCGGTCTTCGGTGTGAACGTGCATGACCCGAACTGGGCAACTCCGTCTTCAACCATCCTTTTCTGCCAATGCAAACAATAATTCTTCGCAAAAACTTCAACTGACGGCTGTCCGCCGTACGAAGTCGTCGCCCAGACATACTTCGCCAGCGCCACTATGGCGTTCGGTGTCAGCTGATGTATTTGAACGCTGAATCTACGCAGGACTTCGCCAACAAACCGGTGCGCAGGCAAGCGGAGTCCGGCGACGAAGAACGCCTCGAAAACAACCAACTCGCCCTCCGGCTCGGGGACTTCCTCCGTCCCCGGAGCACGAGCGACTCCGCCGCCAAAATAGCCCAACCGCTGCATATCTTCAATACGGGCTGACGTCATCCGTGACACACCAAATTCAACAGAGTCGCCGGCGCGCAACTCCTCCACCATCACGTTACTCAACGTCTCCTCAGACGAGGCGGCGGCCGGCGGCGTGGCGTCGGCGGAAGAAGAAGAGGATGGCATTGCTACGTACCGTCGGCGGCGGCGGGCGGTCTGCTTCACTCGAGCCAGAATGCCGGCGAGCAAAGGGAGCAGCGGAGGAAAAGGAGCAGTGAGACGGCGGGCGGCTAAGGTTTTACGGAGCGCGGAAGGCAAAGTTCAAACAGCGCGGAAGGCAAAGTTCAAACAGCGCCGCTTCCGCCCCCTTTTATAGGCAGGGCGCGGCTCTTCGGGAAACCCGCAATCCGACAGGCCGCGACGCTTCGGGAAACCCGCAATCCAACAGTACGCCGTCCATCAACGGTCACATCAAAAACCCCCGCAGAACCACTTCGAGCGAGGGCAGCGTCTCCGCCATCTGGCGACGTCTTCGGCACCAGGTGACTTTGTCGAACTGGTCCCTCGGAGGGCAAATGTTGGGGCGAAGGCGAAGACGCCACCATTCGCTCGAGGCCTTCACTGCAGCCGCTGGGCCGACAGAGACAAAGCGGGCAGAGACACCCTTCGCAGGACTCGGCACTATGACGAGGGCCTGCGGCGACGTCCTCCCACGGCGCGTCCTCGTTCAGTCCCAAGGCCCACGTGTGATCTGGCCCATTGTAACGGGCCCCGCGTGGCTGCCTCTGTATTACGGGCCTAACTTGTAAAGGAATACTTGTAATTACAGCTTGTAACCCTGCTTTATGGGAATATTCTGGGGATAAAATAGGTGTCTGAGGGCACATGCGTCCTTAACACAAGACGCTGGGCACTCAGATACCTATAAATACCCCCGCACAGTGCCCGTGAGAGGCTAGATTAACAGAGCTATTGCCCCCGAGCACGTAACCCTGTTGTCATTACTGTTCACCCTTGTTGGCCTCCTTGCTGCAGAGAGCAAGTTCCAACATCATCTAGTAACTTTATTTTGGTAAGAATTCTAGGGTGAAATTATGCACTTAATTTCTTTGGTACCCCACACTTAAATCTTCAGAAAATCATAACTCGTTAACCGTAACTCCAAATTTAGTGATTCTCGAACCTACGATCTCGTTACGATGCGTAGAACATTATTGTGCAATTTGTGCTTATGTTTGGTGTGATGTTAATTTTGTATATACTATGTTTGTTTGTATTGCTATGATTAGCATCGAGGTCACAAGAATCTTGAAGACCAAGCCAGTACCTGGAAATCTTGAGTCTCAGGCAAGTTGTGCCCTTGATCAATTTTCTTTACCTAATAATGTTCCTTTTAATCACTGTGACATGCTTAGGTTAATTTGATGGGACCCAATAGGTTTTCCTAGCATTCTTTATCCCCTACCTTGCAAACAAAAGCACTATTGGGTAGTTTTGGTTTTCCCCTACCTAGTTTTGGGAAATTAATGTTATATTATGATCATGTTCCAGTTATACTATTGTTTTAATTATTGTTCATGACAAGATCATTGTGTTAATTGGAACATGGAGCGACCACCCAGGAAAACAGTGCTACCACAAGGGTGGTATGGGACACCCTTGGCTGACTAATTAGGAAAGCTAGTGGAAGACTACCTTACCCGAAAGGGGCAAGGGCGGTAGAGGAGCTACGTATAGGGAGGTTCCCGGGTCGATCATGCTATGATGGCTTTTCGGACGAGGGATTCCTATATTGCCCTTCTCAGAAACCGTAGCGGGTTTTCGGAAGCTAGTGGAACTTTGTAAAGGCCTCGTAGTGGTACCCTGTCTCGTCTCCTCGACAAAGATGAATGGGAATTTGTGATCCCTTGGCAAATGGGTAACACGACTTATGGGTAAAGATGCACAACCTCTGCAGGGTGTAAAACTGGTATATCAGTCGTGCTCACGGTCATGAGCAGCTCAGACCGTCACATGAGTAATTTATGGAACTAAACTTAATTTGTCATTCGCATTGCATCGTGGGTGTTATTATTAATTTTGATCTCTTATATAAAAGGGTTGGTATATACTTATACTTAGTAACTGCTAATAAAATTTTGACCAACTTTAAAAGCAATGCTCAGCTTTAACCATCTCATTTGGTAAGCCTTACACTTCACATGAGCTTCCACCTTCGGTGAGTTCATGCACATTATTCCTCACAACTTGTTGAGCGATGAACGTATGTGAGCTCACCCTTGCTGTACTCACATCCCCCCCAGGTCAAGAACAGGTACCACAGGATGAGGTGCATGAAGGATGCTGTGATGAGTTCGTGAGAGGTCTAGGTCGTCGTCTCCTAGTCAACTTTAGGTTGTTGGATCGTTGTCTTCGTATGATGTAATTATTTATCTATTTTCTCTGTTATATAATAATGTTGTGACATTCGTTTCTATACCATGGGTCATCATATGTGTGAGACTTGATCCTAGCACACTTGGTGAAGATCTCGCCCGGGTTTGGTGCCCCTAAAACCCGGATGTGACATAAATAGAGTAGAGATCCTATCATCGACCGATATACCTTTTGATCTACAGACTTACCTCATGTGTCGAGGTAGAGATGGCCATTTGTTCCCATGGGAGTCTTGATGGGTTGGCATTCTTCATTCCAAACTTCTTGAGAATATCTTGAATGTACTTTGTTTGGCAGATGAAGGTGCCCTCTTGGAGTTGCTTGATTTGGAATCCAAGGAAATACTTCAACTCCCCCATCATGGACATCTCAAATTTCTGTATCATAATTCTACTAAACTCTTCACAAGATGACTTGTTAGTAGACATAAAGATAATATCATCAACATAAATTTGGCATATAAACAAGTCTTTGTCAATTGTTTTAGTGAAGAGAGTAGGGTCAGCATAAGCGCCTTTAAGAGCTTATAAACATGTCTAGAATACTCACTGTCTTCAAAGCCAGGAGGTTGCTCAACATACACCTCTTCCTTGATAGGGCCATTGAGGAAGGCACATTTCATGTCCATTTGATATAACTTAAAGCCATGGTAAGTAGCATAGGCAAATAATATTTGAATTGACTCAAGCCTAGCTATGGGTGCATAGGTTTCATCAAAATCCAAACCTTTGACTTGTGAATATCCTTTTGCTACAAGTCGAGCTTTGTTCCTAGTCACCACACCATGCTCAACTTGTTTTTTGCGGAATACCAACTTGGTACCTACAATATTTTGGTTAGGACATAGAACTAAATGCCATAACTCATTACTCGTGAAGTTGTTGAGCTCCTCTTGCATTGCCACCACCCAGTCTGGAACTCTAAGTGCATCTTCTATCCTGTATGGCTCAATAGAAGACACAAAAGAGTAATGTTCACAAAAATGAGCAACTCGAGATCAAGTGGTTACCACCTTGTGAATGCCATCAAGTATGGAATTGACGGGGTGATCTCGTTGAATTGCTTGGTGGACTCTTGGGGTGCGGTGGTCTTTGATCTTGAAACTCTTGTTCATACTCCTTTTCTTGACCAACTTCATCTCCCCTTGATCGATGTCTTCTTCTTTAGGTGGCTCATCATCTTGATCTTGATCCTCTTCTTCTTGAGCCAGTTCCTCATCTTGAGTTGGTGGAGATGCTTGTATGGAAGATGATGGTTGATCTTGTGCTTGTGAGGGCTCTTCGGATTCTTGTGGACACACATCTCCAATGGACATGTTCTTTAGCACGATGCACGGAGCCTCTTCATCATCTAATTCATCAAGATCAACTTGCTCTACGTGAGAGCCATTAGTCTCATCAAACACAATGTCACAAGAAACTTCAACTAATCCAGTGGACTTGTTAAAGACTCTATATGACCTTGTGTTTGAGTCATAACCAAGTAAAAAAACCTTCTACTGCTTTAGGAGCAAAATTTGAATTTCTACCTCTTTTGATAAGAATAAAGCATTTCCTCCCAAAAACTCTAAAATAAGAAACGTTGGGCTTTTTATCGATGAAGAGTTCATAGGAGGTTTTCTTGAGGATTCGGTGAAGGTAGAGTCGGTTGATGGAGTAGCAAGCATTGTTAATTGCCTCCGCCCAAAACCGATCTAGTGTATTGTATTCATCAAGCATGGTCCTTGCCATATCCAAAAGCGTCCTATTCTTTCTCTCCAACACACCATTTTGTTGAGGTGTGTAGGGAGAGGAGAACTAATGCTTGATGCCCTCCTCCTCAAGAAATCCTTCAATTTGAGAGTTCTTGAACTCCGTTCCATTGTCGCTCCTAATCTTCTTGATTCTCAATTCGAACTCATTTTGAGCTCATCTTAAGAATTTCTTTTAAGGTCTCTTGGGTTTGTGATTTTTCCTGCAAAAAGAACAGGCAAGTGAAGCGAGAATAGTCATCCACAATTACAAGACAATACTTACTCCCACTGATGCTTATGTAAGCAATCGGGCCGAATAGATCCATGTGGAGTAGTGCAAGCAGCCTCTCGGTCATCATGATGTTCTTGTGTGGATGATGAACTCCAACCTGCTTCCCTGCTTGACATGCACTATAAATCATGTCTTTCTCAAAATAAACATTGGTTAGTCCTAAAATGTGTTCCCCCTTCAGAAGCTTGTGAAGATTCTTCATTCCAACATGAGCAAGTCGGCGATGCCAGAGCCAGCCCATATTAGTCTTAGCAATTAAGCAAGTGTCTAGTGTAGCATTGTTATCATTGAAATCAACTAAGTATAGTTGAACATCCAACACTCCCTTAAAAGCTATTGAATCATCACTTCTTCTATAGACGGTAACACCAACATCAGTAAATAAACATTTGTAGCCTATTTTGCATAATTGAGAAACAGAAAGAAGTTGTAATCTAAAGAATCTACAAGAAAAACATTAGAAATGGAATGGTCAGGAGATATAGCAATTTTACCTAATCCTTTGACCAAACCTTGATTTCCATCCCTGAATGTGATTGCTCTTTGGGGATCATCATTTTTCTCATATGAGTAGAACATTCTTTTCTCCTCTATCATGTGGTTTGTGCACCCGCTATCGATTATCCAACTTGTTCTGCCGGTTGCATAAACCTACAACACAAATTTAGGCCTTGTCCTTAGGTACCCAAACAGTCTTGGGTCCTTTACATTAGAAACAAGCACCTTGGGTACCCAAACACAAGTCTTTGGACTCTTGTGTTTGCCCCGAACATATTTGGCAACTACTTTGCCAGATTTGTTAGTAAGAAAAAATGATGCATCAAAGGTCTTAAATGAAATGCTATGTTCAATTGATGCATCAACAATATTTTTCTTAGGCATTTTGATATGAGTTGTACGCCTAGAGCTAGAAGCCTCATTACTGTAAATATAAGCATGATGAGCAACACAATGAGATTTCATAGCATGAATTCTTCTCATCTTATACTCAGGATAGTTTTTTGGATATAAAATGTAACCTTCTCTATCTTGAACCATGGGACCTTGCCCTTAACAAAGTTAGAAATCTTGTTTTTATGGGCATTAAGTTCGATGTTGCTTTGTCTCCCAGGTTGGAAGCCAATGCCATCCTTAATGCTAGAGCGTCTCCCATTATACAACATACTACGAGCAAATTTAAAATTTTCATTTTCAAGATCATGCTCGGCAATTTTAGCATTCAATTTAGCTACATGATCATTTTGTTCTTTAATCATAGAAACGTGATCATTCATAGCATCAACATTAATATCTCTACATCTAGTGCAAATAGTAACATGCTCAATGGAAGACGTAGAAACTTTGCAAGCATTCATTTCATCAATCTTAGCAATTAAACTAACATTCTCAGTTCTAAGACAAGAAATTGAATCATTGCATGTATTTAGCTCTTCAGTCAAGTTTTTGCATTTTTCAACTTCAAGAGCAAAATCATCTTTTAGCTTTTTTTGTTTTCCTTAATGAGCAAGTCTTCTTGGCATTCCAAGATTCCATCCTTCTCGTTAATGGTTTTTATCAATTCATTAATTTTCTTCTTTTGTTCCATGATAAGGTTTGCAAAAATAGAAGACAAATCATCATCATTTTCACCAGAGCTACCCTCATCATCGGAAGTAGTGTATTTGGGGGGTATCTCTAGAATTGTTGATGGCGATGTTGGTGGCGTCCTCGTTGGAGGAGGAGTCGGTGGAGCTCTCGTCGGAGTCCCATTCCCGTCCTATGTGCGCCTCGCCACCCTTCTTCTTGTTGTAGTATCTCTTCTTCTCCATCTTATTCTTCCCTTTCTTGTCATCGTCCCTGTCACTATTTCATGTATATGGACATTTAGCAATATAGTGACTAGACTTACCACACCGGTAGCAAACCCTCTTGGAGCGGGGTTTGTAGCCCTTCCCTTTCCTTTGCTTGAGGATTTGCCGGAAGCTCTTGATGATAAGAGCCATCTCCTCCTTGTCAAGCTTGGAGGCATCAATTGGGAGCCTATTTGTTGGTGTAGGCTCTTCCTTTTCTTCTTCCGTTGCCTTGAATGCAACAGATTGCATTCAAGGCAACAGAAGAAAAAAAGGAAGAGCCTACACCTCGGGCATGGAGGTCGCACCTTGCTCCAAGTTGACAATGTGTTTGGAGTCTTTGATTATAAGTTCAAAGTTCACAAACTTGCTAATCACCTCCTCGGGAGACATTTGCTTATACCTAGGATCTCCATGAATTAATTACACTTGAGTGGGGTTACGAAAAACAAGAGATCTTAGAATAACCTTGACTGTTTCATGTCATCCCACTTGGTGCTCCCTAGGTTGGAGACATGGTTCACCATCGTTTTGAGCCGGTTGTACATTGCTTGTGTCTCGTCTCCTTTGTTGAGGACGAACCGATTGAGTTCTCCCTCGTTCGTTTCGCGCTTGGTGATCTTGGTCACTTCATCCCCTCATGCGTCGTCTTGAGGATGTCCCAAATTTCTTTGCACATTTCAACCCTTGCACCTTGTTGTACTCCTCTCTACACAAGGAAGCAAGGAGTATGGAGGTGGCTTGGGAGTTGAAATGTCTCAATTGGGTGGCCTCATCGGAGTCGTAATCCTCGTCGCCCACTTGTGGTACCTACGCTCCAAAATGAACAATGTCCCAAATGCTTTCATGGAGAGAGGTTAGATGGCGGCTCATTTTATCACTCCACATACAATAATCTTCACCATCAAAATCTGATGAATTGCCTAGGGGAATGGAATGTAAGGGGCTGCGTTTAGAAATACGAGGATAGCGAAGAGGCATCTTACAATACTTCTTACGCTCTTGGCGCTTTAACGATGTTGACTCGGCGCCAGAGGTTGAGGGCGTGGAAGAATCAGTCTCGTAGTAGACCACCTTCTTCAACATCTTCTTCTTCTTGTCGCCCTTCTTGTGTGGCTTGATGGAGCTGGCGGATTCATCTTTTTCCTACTTGTGCTTGTGGTCGGTCTCCTTTGATGGAGTATTTTCTTCATTCTTCTTTCTCGAAGATCCGGGCTTTCCTCGATGACCATCTCCCTTTTGGTGTGTTCTCCCGACATCATTTTAAGTTGTTAGACTCTAATGAAGTACCGGCGTCTGATACTAATTGAAAGTTGTCTAGAGGGGGGAGGTGAATAAACGAAACCTGTAAATTATAAACTTTGAACATGCACTTCACCAGGGGTTAGGATTAGAAACAAATAATAATGAATATGAAGTGTGGAAGATAGTTCTTCTTTCTATGAGTTTCTCAAATAATAAAGGATTGTGAGCAAGATAACTTTTAGAGAGAGGGGAGAGGAAGAACCAAATCGCGTAAAAATCAACACAAATGAACACGCCGATTTGTTTCCTGAGCATTGGAAGCTTTGAATGTGTCTTGGAATTGATTCCTTTGCTCTTGTATTGAATGTGGAGAGTGGAAGGCTTGGATGCCTTGAATGGTGGTGGTTGGGAGAGGGGTATTTATAGCCCCAACCATAATTCTAAGCGTTGGCTATGCTTTCTAGCGACGGGCGCACCGGACAGTCCAGTGCGCACCGAACACTACACTGTTCATTGTCCGGTGCCTGCCACGTCAGCCAACCGTTAGGGTTTGGAGTAGTTGACCGTTGAATTCGTCTATCCTTGTGGAGCACCGGACAGTCCGGTGCGACCTGACATCGCTAACTGTTTCTGACCTTCTTACACTTTAGACTACGGTGGAAGTCGACCGTTGGCGAAGTCTACCGTTGCTTGTGGGCTCACCGGACAGTCCGGTGACACACCGAATAGTTCGGTGCGTTTTTGCCGAGGAGCACTGCGTTTTCCCGAGAGTGGTCTGTTCATCGGGCACGCCAGTCTGGGCACCGGACACTGTCCGGTGCACACCGGATAGTCCGGTGCGCCGCAAGCTGGTGCAAGTCTGATTGCCCCATACTTACAGAATTGGCCCATGGGTCATTTTCCTTATTGATGTATATGAACTTTATGCACCTGAGAAAAGATCAACTAGACAAACTAGTTAGTCCATAAGGTTTGTGATGGTCGTCAAACAACAAAATTGATTATAGGAAATGTTTGAGGCCATTTCCCTTTCAGGGTATAACCCGTGACTGTGCTTGTAGACTACGCAACGGTACTCGATAGACCAAGTGTGTCGGTCAAAGGCTCGACGCAGCAAGGTGTCGAGAGCGTCGTGGAAATGACAACCGTGAAATAATCCGGGCACGAAATAATCACCAAGTGTGCTACGATCAAGTCTCACACAGATGATGACTCATGGTACAGAAACAAATGTCACATCATTAATATATAATGGAGCTCTGTACAAAATAGTTAAATAACTACATCATATGAAGACAACGATCCAGCAAGAAAAGTTGACTGGGAGACGACAACCTAGACCACTCACGAACTCATCATGGCATCCTTCATGTGCCTCATCCTGTGGTACCTGTCCTTGACCTGGGGGATGTGAGTATAGCAAGGGTGAGCTCACATACGTTCATCGCTCAACAAGTTGTGGGGAATAATGTGCATGACCTCACCAAAGATGTGTGCTCATGTGAAGTGTAAGGCTTAACAAAGAGGATGGTTAAAGCTAAGCATTGCTTTTAAAGTTGGTCAAAATTTTATTAGCAGTTACTAAGTATAAGTAGATACCAACCCAATTAAATACGAGATCAAGATCAATAACAACACCCACAATGCAATGCAATGCAAATGACAAATTGAATTTAATTCCATAAGTTAATCATGTGAGTGTTCGAGCCGCTCATGACCGTGAGCACGGCTGATATACCAGTTTTACACTATTCAGAGGTTGCACACTTTACCCACAAGTCGTGTTACCCATTTGCCACGGGGTTGTACGGACCCCATACACCTCTATCAAGGAAGCGAGGCAAGGTAGCACTACGAGGCCTTTCCAAAGTTCCACTAGTTCGAGAAAACCCGCTACGGATTCAGGAAGAAGGAATCATAGAAATCCCTCGTCCGAAAAGCTTTACAGACAGTTCGTCCCGAGGACCTTCCTATACTCTAGCAGCGACGCCTCCCCGCTTGCCCCTTCCGAGTAAGGTAATCTCTCCCTAACTTTCCTAAGGGAAATTTGGATCCATACCATTAAAAGATCACCACTTTGGATCCATACCATTACTATCTCACTTACATGTGGGTCCACATGAGTCAATGACATGTGGGGTCCATGGTATATATCTAAAGTTTGGATCTTTTAATGGTATAGATCCAATTGTTCCCTTTCCTAATTACTGGGCCAAGGACGTCCCATCCCACCCTTGTGGTAGCACTGTTTTCCCGGGTGGTTCTCCATGTTCCAATTAACAATATGTTCTTATCGTGAACAATAATTAAACAACAACATAATTGGAACATGATCATAATAAAACATTAGTTTTCTAAAACTAGGTAGAGCAATAGCAAATCTACCCAATAGTTCATCTATTTACAAGGTGGGGGATAAACAATTCTAGGGAAACCTATTAGGTCCCATCAAATTAACCTGAGCATGTCCTAGTAATTAATAGAGAATATTATTAGGTAAAAAGGAGTGATCAAGGGCACAACTTTCCTTAGACTCGAGATTCCCAAGTACATCACCAACTTCATCTTCGGGTGACTCGTAACCTCGCTGCTACTCGTAGCAATACATACAAATAGACAAGAAGTACATAAAAATAACAGTACACCAAACATGAGAGCGTAAGAATATTCTACGTGCTGCTACGAGATCGTAGGTTCCAGAATCACTAAATTCAGAATTACGGATAGAAAGATATGGTTTTCGGAAGTGTTAGGTAATTAAATAGTAAAAATATAGCCTATATAAATCATGTGAGAAAAATATTAGAGAAATTAATATGCTATTTTAACCTAAGTTATAAGTTGATTAGGAATCATATTTTATTAAAAGTATACACGTAGAAAAAATAATATCCTAACTTCGATTAGCAAGATTATTGATAAGTTAAACATGTATTTATCTACTTTTTAGAACATGTGATATGATAAAACAAAGTTGTTTAATACGTAAGAAATATTTTTATGAAGCTAACGCGACTAGAACGTGCCAAATCGGAGTTAAAATAAATAAGGTATGGATTTATTAGTTTCCTAGAATTACTTTTATACTAAAAATCGTTTTATATATTCAATTATAAATATCCAAGCTGAATGGATTGCAGGTTCAAATATTGGCAAGATCAAGGTGTTATTCGCAAATAAAAGGACCTGGTTGCGATAGTTTTAAAACTAGGTGGGACCGCGGGTTGAATCTATAATCAAGATCCGAAGGCCTAGATCAAACCAGCTGAATCGGTAATATAATCCCATCCATCCAACCCGATCGGACGGTCACAAAGCATCGAGGTGAAGGGGTATGGCCACATCTAATCCGGTCCGCCCATCTAAATCGAACGGCCCGGAGGCTAACTTCTCCACCCGACGGTGCCCTACGACGATGAAAAGCCCCCCAGCGGCGGTACCCATGGCCGGCAACCATGCGCAAGTGCCCCGGTGAATGTTGTAACACATGAAGGAGCTAAAAACAGAACAGAGAACATCGCGAATCAATTGTGGGAGTTCTTGCCTCAAACGGTGGCGACTGCAGTGCTGACCACAACGAGTTGCGGAACCATGGCAAAGTTCTGCGCTAGTGAGCAATTCCTCGAGCCCAGTGCATCCCCCTCGCCCGATGATTGCCCGCTTGCCACCCGCATGGTCTGCCTTTTACCAAGGAATGCTAGCCAAGGTCCATCGGCGACCACAGCTCAAAGTTCACCCCGGTGGAACTCTCCTCCCTTAGGCTGATGGTGGCGCCGAACCGCATGGCGTGAAGGTGCGGGTGGCTGGCTGATATGTTTCAGAGGAGAGGGTGACACAGATTTATAGCCAACAGGTGCATCCCAACAACCCGGATGGCAAGAATCACGGGCGCGAGTCCGTGTCGAGGAGATCGCAAGCAGGGCGACGCAGAAACAGGGATGTAGTTCCGATCTCGGTGGAGAAGGGATGCGTCGCGCACAGGCCCCACATGGCGGAGGCAGTAACATCACAGGCGCGTGCCTAGGCCATGCGGTCGAATTGGGCCGGCAGCGAGATTTCGGCCCAAAAACAAGTTTGGCTTCCTTTTCTTTTCTTTTTTTATTCTAGTTTTCCTTTATTTTGGATCTTCTTTAGATTTCAAATTCAAATTAGGTTCTAAACTTCAATTTATTTAGAATGCACAATCATCTCCTTTTGTTCATTAACAAATGCTTCCTAATATGCTATTCATATACCTAGAGTATGTGTTTTAAGAAAATAATTCCTATTACATGATTGTTTACTAAAATATAGTTTAATCCAACCTATTTAGAGAATATCTCTAAATATATTATCGAAAAGAATAATTTAACTTACATGAGATCTTTTCTTTTACTGTGAGCTATATTTGTTTTGGGAGATGTGACTTACAAGGTGAAATAATTCTTATTATTAGAGGATGTTTTCTTTCAAGGTCTCTGTATTATTTTAGTAGATACTCAAAACAAGGTTTTGGGGTGCTACAAGCGGCGTCATGATTTATAGGTTGGGCGACCCATCCTTTTGGCTCCTGCTCCTCCGAAAGCTTCATGTTGTGGCTCGAACTGCCACCATCGTCGTCGTCTCCATCATGGTATCCTCCAGTAGCTGGGCTGCCCTGTGGTGGTGCAGGGGCACCTCTAGCTAAGGCACAGGGGATGGCTGCCTCCTAGACTCCACCTCCTGCTGAGGCAAGGGGGAAGATGATGAGGACATCCTACACTATTACCCGTTGGCAAAGACGCAATTGGCCCAGTTGGCCCAATTGTAGTCGGACGGCGACCGTGTGAGCCTCAGAATTATCCCACCTTGCTTAACTTGGGAGGAGGAAGCCACTTTAAAAGGGAGAGCCACCCTTCCCCCATTGGGCTAGTCTTTTAGGGTGATTGGGCCTTTCCCTGAGTTGGGTGTGCTTAATGAACTGTTGGGCTCCGGGCAACCCTAATTTGTTGGGCCTCGGCCAACCCCACCTGGGGTGTATCATCTGGTATCAGAGCTAGGGCCCATTTTAAGAAGGTGGGAATGATGAGGACATCCTCCACTATTACCCGTTGGCAAAGACGCAATTGGCCCAGTTGGCCTAATTGTAGTCGGACGGCGACCGTGTGAGCCTCAGAATTATCCCACCTTGCTTAACTTGGGAGGAGGAAGCCACTTTAAAAGGGAGAGCCACCCTTCCCCCATTGGGCTAGTCTTTTAGGGTGATTGGGCCTTTCCCTGAGTTGGGTGTGCTTAATGAACTGTTGGTCTCCGGGCAACCCTAATTTGTTGGGCCTCGGCCAACCCCACCTGGGGTGTATCAGAAGAGTCCTTCTGCTCCTGCTCCTGGCGTCGGTGTTCCTGCTCCTCGTCCAGGCGGCGGTGCAGTCTCTCTAGGTGACTCGAATGTCCTATCACCGTGCGGCGCAGTGAACGCTCCACAAGGAGAGAGAGAAGGAAAGGGATCGCCGACTTACATGCAGTGCATCTAAGACGGGCCATCTACAAAAGATGTCATAACCACAAGAGTGAGAACAAAACTATATGACCATCAAGTAAACCAAAAGCAAAGTAAGATAAAAATTTTGTAAGGTGAGTATATATAGGTAGTATAACATAGAATTGGTCGAGATGACCAACTTTTGAAGTGACACCAAAGGTCAAGGTGATAATAAGAGTATATAGTCCTTAAAGCGACCATTCTAATCTAGATTAGTGGTCCTACAGTCAGCAAGGCTTTGATACAACTTATGTCACACCCGGTTTTTGAAGTTAAACCGAAAGCGAACCATGTACGTGCCAAGATCAGAAACTCACGTACACAGCGATTACATAGTTGGATGTCATCACACATTGTTCAAAATAAAAGCGGAAATAGTACTTTATTACATCAAGATGTCCAAGACATCCACAGAGTCATTAACTTAAGTCATAATCAAAGTGCGAATACGAAACATAGTACGATAAGGCCTTCACATGAAGCTGACTGGGGGTTTGCCACTAATCTAATCTAGAACTCATCGAAGTCCTGAAACTCCTGAAAGTCCTCCACGTTGCCTACTTCTTCTCCTGAGCACTGGTTGCAATGAGGACAACCTGGGTTTTTTGTGTTTTAAGCAAGGGTGAGTACACATCAACGTACTCAGCAAATGTCCCGTTTGGCTAAAGTGGACAAGCTGTATGTGGAGTTAAGCTTAAAGAAGTTGCTTTTAGTTGGTCAGGTATTTATTACTAGTAGAAAGCCAAGTTTTATCAATAATCCCAAGTTATTACCCAAATGGCACTCCGTCCAAGAGGAAATACCAAATACCATAAAGATAGTCACCATCATTGAGTATCGTCATAAAAGTATCCAGAGTAACTCTAATCAAAGGAGCTCCCAAGGTTGCTCATAACCGCGAGCACGACTAATATACCAGTTTCTAACACTCTGTAGAGTTGCACACTTTACGCAAGAGTCGTGATCCCTTCCCAGCCTGGGTTGTACAGACCCAATCTTCACTACCGAGGTGCATAGGGATTCACTATATAACCTTTACAAAGATTCCCCAGAGGTCATAGCCGCATGTTAGGTTTCTCTAGTTTGATAAACATAGTACCTCTCCCCACAGGAAGGGTGACTAACAAAAGCAATACGAAAGAATCTCGGCACCCAGCCTCGGCACAACAAGTACTGTGCCCGGACCCCATTGACGCCCGACGACAAAGCCGACTATACCTCAAGTTCCTCTAATTAATCAGCTAAGGGCATCCCATTCCACCCTCATGGTTGTACTGTTTTCCTAGATGGGCATCCAACGAACAGGTCCTTACGGAGAGGTACTCGGGAAACAACCCGAGCCCCCTAAAGTATCACAAGTTCATCATCATATCCAGAATAACATCATCGTATCATAAATATTCTCATCATGTTCATTGATTAAAGTAAAGCAGTAGCATAATACTAAACATAATAGCCAATTCCCAAAGGGTAAACAAGGACAGGAAAACAGAATGCTAGTCGATCCTTAGGTTGATCATGGTAAGCGGGACAATGAATTATAAAGTAAACATGACATAATGGGTTAGACCACTTGCCTTCAACTGGTTGCTGCTCAGGGAAGTCTCCTGCAACACACTTGAGAACCACGGACTGCTCGTTCTCTACGCAAAGTAATCATACATTCAACACACTTGGGGAATAATAAAGAACATTACACCAAACATATGCAACAGATCAAACACATGTTCAGTAGAAAAGTACAGTTACACAAGTGAACTCTAGATTCTAGGGCAAATCACTATGTTTAAGGGTCTACTGTTCTCTAACTAAGTTTATCTAAGTAAATTACTTCCCTAA
The DNA here is from genome assembly GCF_902167145.1 of Zea mays. Lineage (NCBI taxonomy): Eukaryota > Viridiplantae > Streptophyta > Magnoliopsida > Poales > Poaceae > Zea > Zea mays. Next base: position 212,444,776 of record NC_050099.1, read on the forward strand.
CTAGGTCTATCTTAATAAATTACTTACTTAATTAAAGTCATTTCAAAGATGGGATCTTATATTAAATGAGATTAATTCCACAAAGTTAAGCACTTGACTATTCATTAGGGTTTTAACTTTTTTATTTCTAATGAAATTCCTATAGCCTACAATAGCCAAGAAACTAACCATAAAATTGGGACATGCAAACAACGAATGAACATATTGCTATTTGATCCATCCAATTTGGAGTTCATATGACAAAGTTATAAGGTTTACATTTTTCGGGGACTAAATTGTAATTAACTATAAATCCCAGGGGCTAGCGTGTGCTTTTTCCAAGACTCGGGCTACAGGTGTGTGATTCCAGCGAAGATCAGTGGCCCTGGCACAAAAATGCACGATCGTCGACGCGACCGAGACAAGTGGCAGCTAGCCACTGGCCGAAGCAAGCCACACTGAGGGCCAAGCGGCCGCGGGCACAGAGGATCCCGTGGAATCCGAGATGGCCCGGAGGTGATCCTACGCGGACGCGCGCGTGCGGTTGAGCACGCGACACGTGGCCGGTGCGCGGCGCGTAGAGCGCGACACTGACGCGTGGGGTCAAGGGGGGTCCGCCAGTCAGCGGCTATGGGCGAGAGCGGGGCACGAGCGCGTCTTAGTGCGTGGGGCCAGCTCGTCAGCGACCCGAAGGGGAAAAAAGGAAGGGGCGGCGCGGGAGATGCAGACAGGAGGGCCCCAGGTGTCGGGACCTTCGTCTCCATCCTGCCCGCACATGGCGTGGAGTGCTGAGGGCGGGACCGATGATTAGCGTGGGAAAAGGGTAGGTCAGTCAGCGGTGGTTGCTCGGAGAGCTCGCCCCGTCGGTGCGGCGCTGCCATGGGCGCTCACCGGTGAGGACACAGAAGGGGAGGGAGGACAGGCGAGGGAGAGAAGAAGGAGGAGAGAGGATCGGCGACTGCTCACCTACGATAGGGCTCGACCGAGGGCGGTTCGACGTGGTGACCGCGAGCGTATGGGCTGGTGACACCGAGCTCCAGGCTGGGGCGGTTCCCCGGGGTGTAGCAAGCGTGTGAGCTGCGACGCCGAGCTCGCCGTGCTCGCGACGAGAGAGGGAGGTGATGATGGGTGGGTGTAACACTCCAGGTTCCACAAACAACCCGGTATGCTACTGTACTACACTTCCGACGTCCATATATAAAATTTCGGCAGCATCCCCTTTGCAAGATTGCATAAAAGAGGGAGCAACAGAGTATAAACATATATCATGACTAAAACATACTAAGTATTATTACTCGGCTAACAAGGAAAGATAAACATACGACCTGAACTGAATTAACCAGTGCGCATGACCATATAAAAAAATAAACAAACTTCCTTTGACAATAAGTTTCTAATTAAATCATGGCTGCGCCTGGGCAGCGTTATTGTGAGAGTGAAAGTGGACGTGCTGCTACTCCCCTCATTCCCAACATGTATCAAGTACCTGCATTGAGTAATGCAAGAGTGAGATGACACATCTCAGCAAGTAAAATAATATCAAACAGTTTAACCACATAAGAACATTGTTTTACCACCACTTAATTCCACAACCTTCTTATTACGAAGGTGCAGCACGTATACAACGTACAACGCACCTAGTTACCACACCTCGCAGGTAGAAACCACAATAGTAACATAGTAATGTCACACTTCATATATTCCTCATGAGTGCAAATGTCTGCAAATGCAAGGATGACTTCTGCCTTCATACCTCTAAGGATATGAAGCCGCATCGTACCCCTCCTCGGGCAACGTACGATGCTAAAAATGTACCGGTACGGTCGGACCATAAGATCACGACATAACTTCAAAATGCAAGATGGATGATGCGATGTGCATGTCATGCCTACAACACTTCATATAACATGATTCAAAAAGACACTTCAACTTCATCCAGATGGGAATCAACCACATATATCATTACCAAATTATGATCATCCACAATATTAGACAATTGAGAATTAATACTTCCAAACAAATAAACTTCATCATAGAATTCAATGATTAACATAATTAAAACTTATGCATACTCAATGACAGGGAATAGGATGCAAACCGAACGGTAGCAACCACCACTGTATTTACTTGCTTTTACCGGAAGTTCGGGCAAATCCCTAAGTACGATCCGGAAGTACACCACCTGTTTTTGACACCCAACTTAGTACACCAATTTCACATAATCAGGCTCATAAGCGACACCGCACCTACGCACAAACTCAAACCCCGCCGCGGGTTACATCTCTCCCTACACCCACCAAACTGCAGCGGCGCTGCTTAATAATTTCATAACTTTAAAATTATGACAGCAGTGGTAACAAACAAAAACTCCAGAGGCATCTACATAAAATTCCTCACAAATTTTGTATACACTTTATAATTAAATTCCAATATCTAATTAGCCCAAAACAGTCCAGAAGATGAACCCTGTAATCTGTTTTTCTTTGTCTTTTGGACAGCGACATACCCAGATTCAAACAGCGATATCTTTTAAAATATAATTCCAAATCAAGCGCATAAGTACTCATTGGAAAGATAAGACAAATCCCTACATGATTACCATACTGGTTAACACTAATTACCCACGAAAAATTCCCAGAAACTGCTAATACCACTGCTGTTCACCCACCTGAAAAATCTGTTTTTTTGGACAGCAACATAACCGGATTCAAACAACGATATCTCCTGAATTATAACTCCGAATCGAGCGCATAAGTACTTGTTGGAAAGATAACATAAAGCCCTACATGATTCTCATACTGATTAACACTAATTACTCCCGAAAAATCCCTAGAAACTGCTAATACTGCTGCTGTTCATCCCCTGAAAAATCTGTTTTTTTGGACAGCCACATACCCGGATTCAAACGGTGATACCTTTCAATTTATAACTCCAAATTGAGCGCATAAATACTCGTTGGAAAGGTAAGGTAAAGTTCTACATGATCCCCAAAATGATTTCCCTTAATTCCTCACGAAAAAACACAGAAACTGCTAGACTACTGCTGTTCACCCACCACCTAAACTTCTGGACAGCCCCCCTCTACCCCAATCGCAAACGCAACCTCTAATCAATTAAATTGCAGCGCAAATGAACAAGGGATGAACACAAAAATCACCTTGGATTTTCCCCCTTTCCTTCCTCCCTTCTTCGCTCCACCAAAACGATTGAAGACTCGCACCACGACGACGATGATCCGAGCGGCAAGGATTGGCACCTTGGGAGGAGGGGATTGAGAGGGGGGCGGCTAGGGTTTGGTGGCTGCAAGAATTGAGAGAGGAAGAGATGGGCAGGGGGGTCGGCGGCCAAGGGGGAAGAGAAGTGGGGGGGGGGGGGGGGCGGCTGCACATGGGGGGAGGGGGTTAGGAGGGAGGCGGCTAGGGTTTGGGAGGGTTAATGGGCCGAAACTCCAATTGCGGCCCAACTAACCCACGCGACAGCTCCCGACCGCAACGCAAGCGTCAAACCAAATAAATTCTACTGCCCTAGTTGTGAATGTTTTCCACAAAATCCCAAATCCCCAAAACAACAACCGGATGAGGAAAAAAACAAAAAGAACAACCCCCAACTTCTCTTCTTTGCAAACCTGGTATCACACTCTACCCCTCTTAAAAAGAATTCGACCTCGAATTCTGACGCTTCTATCGGAACAACAAAAGAAAGGTTAATGAATCAACAAAACTCACACATAAAGAAAAGTTCGAGTACTTCTGTCGTATCAGCTCCTCAAGCTCCTAGGATTCTAAGATATGCAGCAGACGACACTCTAGAGTCTGCTCTTGCTAGACAGGAATCGGCTCTAGCTCGATTTGATGGTCTGGATTCCGCAAATACTTCCTCAACAAAAATACATGGAATACTTGGTGTAATCTGATCACAGATTCCGACAATTACATGTGCTAAGCCCAGCTGCCAACTCGGCCAAGATAGCAGACGGTCCTATATACCTCGGACCAAGCTTTCCTGACACCAAATCAATCATTGACATATGCAAGTACTTCAAGGAATGTATATATGAATGCAAGGCATATAACGTTCCTATAGGCTAAACCAAACTTAGTCACACAAGAGCAACTTCAAGAGAGCAACTTAATGCTTGCATATTTCTAGATAGCAGCACATCGGTTAATTGTTTTGCTCCTAACTCACAAAAATATGCATCGAAAATTAGTAAACTAGGACTTTATGGAAAACTTATAAAGTCCACTATACCCTTGGTATTATCATCACAACAAGATTTGACACTTAGAAAGGTCAAACAGTGCTAAACGTAAATTCTGTCCAGACTTGGACATAATTCAACTACTCAATTCAAAAATCCATAATTGGAGTCTCAATCATCCAATTCAGGTGCTCCCAGACTTTTTAGAAAGCTAGTAGAATTGTCTATGATTCATTTATAAACATATCAAGTTAATTCAATGCATATTAAGGTCAAAAGACACGAGAAAGGCTCTACTGTCCAAATTTGGACAGATTCAGAGATCACACTTAAAACAGCTGTAACTTAACTTATAGATCTCCAAAAAAAATTAATCCAAAATTTGTTGTAACGATTAAGAAAAGTACTACAACTTATTTATAATTTATAATAAGTTATTCGAAGTTTAAATTGGGCAAACAAGGTCAGCTTCGAAATCTGTATAGAATCTGCACAGATTTCAAGACTGGACTTGAGAAAATCATAACTCCCAAACTACTAGACCTATGGTCATGACATTTTTACACAAGTAAGATAAATAAGTTTGCTACAACTTTTATATATAACATCTCTACAGAAAAGATGGTTTACTTCACTGAACTAGCTGCATAACTAAAACTGGTCATGCAGTCCCAATAGCAAGCAATAGATTTTATCAGGTTCATTACTGTTGGGAACTTGTTCTCAAATGCTATGAATTAAGAACAAGGCAACATAAAATGTTAAATGAAATTGTCCTTCGTCCGCGAAGCATTATTCCTTTGAGGATAATGAATCCTATGCCTTGACAAAGGTTGAATTCCGAAAGATGCAATTGCAAATGCCAGAATGCGTGAACAGTAACGGAATACTGTTCACTATTTATAGGCATAGGACGCAGCCTGTGAGGAATTACAAGTATGCCCCTTATAAAAACTTACAACATTGACTCAGACCTTTATGGACTAAAAGGTCATTCTATCTTTAAGTCGGTTTGTAATGCCGAAGCTCTGCGAAGAGGCACCTTCGGCTATCTTGTACGAACAGCTTCATCCGAGGATTACTTCTTTCTATAAGACCTTCGGCGACGAAGCATAGACCCAACAGTAGCCCCTTTCGCGGTGCTAGATCGTTTTTCGTAACGAGCTTGATCCGTGAAAAAAGTTTCTTAAGCTTCAAAGCGCCGAAGGTCTCAAAAAACACCTTCCCTGAGCTCGTTGTCGAGAAACGATCGGATTTCCCTGCGCGCAGCGGCCCCACCTTGCAGAGTTACTGTTCGGTCACTGCGGTCCACCGTACAGCGAGTGCGAGCGGGTGTCCGCCTGGTGTGAAACTCCTGGCGCTTCGCCTTCTTACCTGCGGCACTATATAAACAGATGAGTAGGTGTGAAGTTACCACAGCATTTACTGCTATTTGCACTGTTTTGCTGCCAAAATTTTTAACCATCGCCGAAGCTTGTTTGTCAGAATTGAACGAAGCTCCATCCTGAAACCTGCTTCGGAGAAAAAAGTATTAAAGTTTCACAAGTTCATAGTTAAATGGCCAGAGTCCGTTCTACCGCTAGGGTTGAGCGTGAGGGGGACGAGACTGAAGCTTCGGAGACTGTCCCTATCTCTGAAGCTATGCAACGATCCGGGTTAGTGACTTCGGAGAAGATTCCTGGTGATTATGCGGAACAAACTGTCGCTGAAGCAGAAGGAGAAGATGCTGGGGAAACTGACCCCGAAGATGATTATCACCTTGCCACTCCAAGCAAACCTAGTCATTTGGACTTCGGGAAATCTACTGTTTCGAAGGCTGATTTGTCCAAGATGGTAAAATCAGGCTATTTTACTGAAAATCAAAAGAAGCTATTACGCTTCGGGGGAGAAGAGACTACCCCGAAGCCGGAGAAAGATGAGATTGTTATTTTTAAGAGCTTCCTAAAGGCTGGATTAAGATTCCCCCTTCATGGGATTATTGCAGAGATACTGAAGAACTTCGGAATTTATTTTCACCAGCTAACCCCTAACGCTATCGTTAGGCTCAGTGTTTACATCTGGGCACTCCGAAGCCAAGCGGTAGAACCGTTTGCGGACAGCTTCTGCCGAGTTCACGAACTGCACTATCAGACAAAGGCTAGGAAGGATGGATTACATGAGAATTTTGGTTGTTATAATTTTGCTTATCGGAAAACTACGAAGTATCCTGTGATCAGCTACCGAAGCAAATGGGCAGCAGGGTGGAAATCAGAATGGTTCTATGTTAAGGTTGATGATGATAAAGAAAAGCTTGTGCAAAGTCCACTGGAACTGACCTTCGGAGAAACTCGCCCCCAGTGCCACATGTTACCAGAGGGTCCAACTCAAAAAGCAATGCTTGAATTCAAAATAATTGCAGAGAATATTAGTACAAGGGACCTGGTCCAGGAATTCTTGGCCTTCAAGGTTTTTCCTAGTGTAAAAGAGTGGGAAATGCCGAAGCTGAAGGGGGAGAAGAAAAAAGGTGAACTTGTACGTTTGCCTTACTACTTCAAATTTAAAAAATATTTTAAAACTCCTTGCCAAGAGGGGCTGGATACAATTGAAGTGATGTGCAACGAGATACTTGGTAATTATTCGAAAAAAGAAGATCAATTGATGACCGCAGCCTTCGGCACCCGTCCGAAACGAAGGCTAAATCGAGTATTTGACGCCTTGGGTTTCGAATACCCAGACTATGAAGATCTGAACAAAGGTGCCGGAGGGCAAAAAAGGAAAAGGGCGACTGAAGCCTTAGATGAAGGTGAAAAAGAGCCAGTAAAGAAGAAAATTTCAAAGAAAAAGAAACCTTCTTCTCCGAAGCAACAAATATCCGAAGCAGAAGAAACCCCCGCATCACCTTCTGCTGCTGTTGTTGAAGAAATTCTGAAGGTAATGACTGAATCCTTACCTGCGAAGCTAAGTCCACTGGGTCCTCAACTGACTAAGTTTTTTCAGAAGGACAAGGAGCCTGAGAAATTGAGGAAAACAATCAAGGGAAAGAAACAAAGAATCATTACCGTGACAGAGGTAATTGACAAAACGCCGCCAAGAGCTTCGGCCCAAAAAACGCAAGCAGCAGCAGAGGGGGCAGACATTGAAATTGCACCTTCGGAGGCCGCAGCCGCCGAAGTTACCTCAGCTGAAGATTTGAATTTAGAGAGCACAATTGAACATATTGACCAAATGCTGCTAGACATGGCTGCAGAAGAAGCTGCCGCTGCTGCCGAAGATACTGTGACCGCAGCGTCAAAGAAGGGAAAAGAAATTGCTGACGAAGCTTCAGAAAACGAAACCTTCGCGTTCCAAAACTTAGTTGGAGAGCATCTAACAAAAGCTGAAATAGAAGAGCTTAAAGAGTATGCCCAATCCTGTGGATACAAACCTGGGGCACTCCTCTTCGGAGGCGTTGATGATGAGAAATTAGAGTGTATTCGGGACCAAACAGGGGCCAAAGTCATCAGCACTCTGTCCAAGAGTATTGGATTCCCGAAGCTAGAAGCAGATATCAGCCGCTACCGACGACAACATGTCGTTGGTAGTTTGTTTTACTCCAACTTCAAGGTAAATGATTTGTCCCTTAACTTTTATTGCTTCTAATAAAAACATGTCTGACGAAGGTTGTGTTTGTGTAGAGTATGCTATTGAGCAAAGCCTTGCAAATGCAGCAAGACCTTGAAGATAAAAAGCATGAAGTTATAATTGGAAATTTGGAAAACAAAATAAAGGAGCAATCAGATGCTTTTGAGAAAAAGAACTTTGAACTCCAGGCAGCCGAAGGTTTACTGGCGGAAGCTGAAGCAAAAATATCAGAACTGAACACGAAGCTTCTTCGCCAGTCTGAGCAGTTCGAACAAGAAAAACAAGATCTCAATGCAAAACTTGAAGCCGAAGCTCAGCAAAATTCGGATTTAAGAAAACTACTGACAAATCTTCAAGAAAAATGCCTGGAATTTAGCAACAAATGCATACAACGACTAAGAAAGATTTTTCACTCAGTTGGAGCTAGCAGCGAAAAATTTACCCCCTCAGCTGAAGATCTACCAAAAACTTTCGAACACATTGAGGGGGAGATTGAAGAGCTCGACGAAGTCATAGCCGGGCATGGCGACTTCTGTGCCTGGGTGGCTTCTCGAGGGACTGCTGCAGCCTTCCTGAAGGCTGGCTGTGATCATGGGAAAATTGTCAACAGGCCAAATTTCACTTTGTCGCCATCAATCCTGGATGACATCCCTGATCTCGCCCGAAGCATCTCGAATCGATTTGTGAAAATGATATGGACAAAAGGTGGTCGAGAGAAAGCTGGAGACGAAGCTCGTAGCCACCTTGATGCAGTAAGAAATCATACCTTGTGTTTACCTTTTTCTGTAAACTTGATTTTGACTTCCAACGACCTTATTCGTGTAGGATGATGAAGCCGAAGCTGATGACCAAAGATAATGCCGAAGCCGAAGCTCCTCGGAGATTTAGATAGTAGACTGCAGACAGCACTTGAAAAACTTCTGAGATAACTTTTGTGAATGTAAACAAAACTTGTTCTTAATGTATGCTGTTCATACCTTGTAATATATCCTTAACCTTTCACTGATGTATGAGAAATGCTTTGATGTGGACGAAATTTTCTTTTTTGAGCCGAAGGCGAAAAAACACCTTCCCTTCTTTTCGTACGCAACGAAGCATAGAAAACAACATTTTCCTTTTTTCCGAAGCTCTCCTTCATGGAAAACAACATTTTCTCTTTTTCTTTGTGCACGAAGCTCTTTTTCCCTTTTCTCTCTCTTTTTTTTCTCTTGCCGAAGCAACCATTTTATGCGATGAAGATGATTTTCCTACATATGCCTAGATGAATGTTTATGAATGCAAATGCTATGATGTAATGTGATGTGCAAATGAATGGCCAAACACGTATCCGAAGCCATATTCATAGCCGTTATTTTCTTAAAAACAATCACACCTTAGCTCTGCATTCCCTTGGGAACGACTTTGGAGCTTCTTCGCCTTTACTTTTGGCGGAATCAGCGTTGACTTTTCGCTGTAAGCTCTGCATTCCCTTAGGAACGTCTTTGGAGCTTCTTCGCCTTTACTTTTGGCGGAATCAGCGTTGACTTTTCGCTGTAAGCTCTGCATTCCCTTAGGAACGTCTTTGGAGCTTCTTCGCCTTTACTTTTGGCGGAATCAGCGTTGACTTTTCGCTGTAAGCTCTGCATTCCCTTAGGAACGTCTTTGGAGCTTCTTCATTTTTACTTTTTGGGCACTCGATGGTGCACTCTCAGCTTTTACATTTACATTCTTTGGGGGATTTTGCTCTTATAAGACTAAAAAAAAGAAATTACATATGTTGGCCCCATTAAAAACCTTTCTCCCCCTTTGGAAAGGAAAAGGGTGCCATGAAAGGAAAAATAAAAAATATGAAAAATTACATCGAATTATACATAATATCGCCGAAGCTCATCCGCATTCCAAGATCTAGGAATATCATTGCCGTCCATATCTTTCAATCTGTATGAACCGGGCCTTGAGGAAGATGCTACTAAGAAAGGCCCGTCCCATTTCAACTGCAATTTGCCTACTGTTTCCGGGTTGGCTACCCTCCGAAGCACCAAGTGCCCTGGCTCAATATTTTTTAGCCGAACCTTTCTATCCCGCCATTTGACTGTTTCAGCTTGATATTTATTAATATTCTCCACGGCTTGCAGTCTGATCCCTTCTAAAGCATCTTTTTCTATAGAATAAGCAGCTTCGCAATCTGATTCTGCCGAAGCTACTATCCTTATTGATCCGGCTTTAGCTTCTTCTGGAGTTATTGCTTCGTCACCGAATAACAACTTGAATGGAGTGAAGCCTGTAGATCTTGATGTTGTCGTGTTGTGGCTCCACACCACTTTGGTTAGCTGATCTGGCCATTTTCCTCTAGGTTGATTGAAGATTAGCTTCATTATTCCTGTCATTATAATGCCGTTGGCTCTTTCAACGAGTCCATTTGACTCCGGGTGCCTGACTGATGCGAAATGGATCTTCGTACCAATTTGGTCACAGAAATCCCTGAAAGCTTCGGAGTCAAACTGTGTTCCATTGTCCACAGTGATAGCCTTTGGCACCCCAAAACGACAAACAATATTCTGCCAGAAAAATTTTTGGATGGTAGCCGAAGTTATTGTGGCTAAAGGCTTCGCCTCAATCCATTTAGAAAAATATTCCACAGCTACCACAACATATCTCAGGTTCCCTTGAGCCGGTGGTAACGGACCTAACAAGTCAAGGCCCCACCTTTGCAATGGCCAAGTGGGTTGTATGAGCTGTGTCAAGGACGAAGGTTGTTTTTGATCTCTTGCACATTTCTGACAACCTTCGCACTTTTGAACCAATTCTGCTGCATCCGAAGCTGCCTTCGGCCAATAAAACCCTTGACGGAAAATTTTTCCGAGTAACGGCCTAGATCCAATGTGAGATCCACACAGGCCTGCATGTATTTCTTTCATTAACTCTATACCTTCGGTTCTGGATAAGCATTTGAGCAGCGGAGCACAAACTCCATGTTTATACAACTCCCCTTCTATCATGACATATGGGCGAGCTCTTGCTTCTATCCTCTTATTATAAGCTTCGTCATCTGAAAGAAATTTACCCTGAAGGTAAGAGATTATCTCGGTTCTCCAATCTTCGCTAAAAACAGGAGATATATTAAGAACTGCTCTTTCAAGAAGTTCCACCGAAGGTGCTTTTATTGTTTCGAAAAATACATCCGAAGGTAAAGGCAGCCCTTGTGCTGCTGACTTAGCTAGCAAATCAGCATGCTCATTTTGTCCTCTAGGGATATTTTTGACAGAAAACCCTTCGAAGGAAGCTTCAACTCTTCGAACCATATCCAGATATTTTTCAAGCTTCGGATCCTTAGCCTTGCAACTTTTGTCAATATGACCCGAAACAACCTGGGAATCAGTTTTGAGTATGGCTCTTCTGATTCCCATTGCTTTTAACTTTCGAAGACCTAGAATCAATGCTTCGTACTCAGCAATGTTGTTTGTGCAATTAAAATCAAGCTTTGCTGCATAACAAGTTTTGACTTTGGAAGGTGAAACCAACACAGCAGCCGCTCCTGCTCCGAAGGTTCCCCAAGATCCATCACAAAACACTGTCCAGGCTTCGTTGTCTTTATTTGTTTCCTCCTCCTGAGCCCCTGGCGTCCAATCAGCAATAAAGTCTGCCAGTGCCTGTGACTGAATCGAAGATCTATGAACATATTTAATACAAAATTCATTGAGCTCTGCAGCCCATTTTCCAATCCTTCCAGTAGCTTCTCGGTTCCTCATAATATCCTTCAGAGGTTGTGAAGAAGGAACAATTATGTTGTAAGCTTGGAAATAGTGCCGAAGCTTCCTGGAGGCCATCAAGACAGCATACAGTATCTTCTCCAACTCTGTATAATTTTTCTTTGATAAACTAAGGACTTCGGAAACAAAATATATTGGGGCCTGCCTTCTGACTTGACCATCAAGCTTCTCTTGGACAAGCGCTGCACTTACCGCTGAGTGCGAAGCTGCCACATATAATAATAAAGGAGCCCCTGGCATTGGTGGAGTCAGTGTTGTTAGATCTATCAAATACTGTTTCAGTTCTTCGAAAGCCTTCTGCTGGATTGGTCCCCATTGAAAGACTTCGGCCGACTTCAGCACTTCGAAGAATGGTAAATTTCTCTCTGCTGATCTGGATATGAATCTATTGAGAGATGCCAATCTTCCTGTCAATCTTTGAGCCCCCTTCTTTGTAGTTGGTGGCTCCATCCGAAGTATAGCTTCAATTTTACTTGGATTGGCTTCAATTCCCTTTGTTGAAACCAAGCATCCAAGAAATTTCCCCTTCTTCACTCCGAAGACACATTTTTCTGGATTTAACTTTAAGCCAGCTTGCCTGAAACTGGCGAAGGTCTCCTGCAGATCAGCAATATGATTCTCCTGCTTCGTGCTTTTGACAATGATGTCATCAACATAAGTTAGCACATTTCTGCCTATTTGAGATTGAAGAACCTTCGCAGTCATTCGGCTAAAACTTCCTCCAGCGTTTTTGAGCCCCTCAGGCATCCGAAGATAGCAATATGTGCCACTTGGAGTGATGAAGCTAGTCTTCGGCTCATCTTCCTTCTTCATCCAAATCTGGTGATAGCCTGAATAGCAGTCTAACAGACTCATGAGCTCTGACGAAGCTGCTGCATCAACTAAAGAGTCTATCCTTGGTAGTGGGAATTCATCCTTCGGACAAGCCTTGTTAAGATCTGTAAAATCGATGCACATTCGCCACTTGCCATTGGCCTTTTTTACCATAACAGTGTTAGCCAGCCATTCTGGGTACTTCACCTCTCTAATGACTCCTGCACTGAGGAGTCTTTTGACTTTGTTGCGAGCACCTTCGGCCTTATCATCTGACATTTTCCGAAGCCTTTGCTTTCTGGGTCTGAAGGATGGATCGACATTGAGCGAGTGCTCGATAACATCTCTATTAACTCCACAAAGATCATTGGCTGACCATGCAAAAACATCCTTGTTATTGAACAAAAACCTTATCAAGGTTTTCTCTTGCTCTTCGGATAACTGAGATCCTAACAGCACCTTCTGCTCTGCTATGTCCTCACATAAGAGCATAGGCTTCGGCTGGTCTGCTGAAGCTGCTTTCTCCCTCCTGAACTTGTACTGTTCACAAGCTTCAGCTCCATCTATGTTATGGATTGCTTTTGAGTCAGTCCAATTGCCTTCGGCCCTTCTTGCAGCTTCCTGACTTCCATGGATAGCAATGGGTCCCTGATCCGAAGGTATCTTCATGCAAAGATAGGCAGGATGAAGGATTGCTTCGAAGGCATTAAGAGTACCACGACCAATAATTGCATTGTAAGGATATTCCATGTCAACAATGTCAAACACAACTTGCTCAGTTCTAGTGTTGTTGATGAATCCGAAGGTGACTGACATGGTGATCTTGCCCAGTGCTACAATCTGTCTTCCTCCGAAGCCACAAAGAGGATGTGTAGCATCATGAATCTTATCTTCTGGCTCTTGCATTTGTCTGAAGGCCTTAGCAAATATGATGTCAGCTGCACTGCCTGTGTCAACCAAGACATTGTGGACCAGAAATCCTTTGATAACACAAGAGATAACCATGGCATCGTTGTGTGGGTAATCTTTAAGCTGAAGGTCCTCTTGAGAGAAGGTGATAGGAATGTGAGACCATCTTGACTTGATGAAGGGTCCTTGCACCCCAACATGCTGTACCCTTCTCTGTGCTTCCTTCTTCTGCTTCTTGTTAGCTGGCTCTGAGGACGAGCCACCTGTGATCGGGAGCACCAGCTTCGGGTCCGAAGCAGCTCCAGTTTGGTCGTTGAACGAAGCCATCAGCTCAAAAAGTGGAAGTGAGTTCACCGGAGGTGGGCGCCAATGTTGGGAACTTGTTCTCAAATGCTATGAATTAAGAACAAGGCAACATAAAATGTTAAATGAAATTGTCCTTCGTCCGCGAAGCATTATTCCTTTGAGGATAATGAATCCTATGCCTTGACAAAGGTTGAATTCCGAAAGATGCAATTGCAAATGCCAGAATGCGTGAACAGTAACGGAATACTGTTCACTATTTATAGGCATAGGACGCAGCCTGTGAGGAATTACAAGTATGCCCCTTATAAAAACTTACAACATTGACTCAGACCTTTATGGACTAAAAGGTCATTCTATCTTTAAGTCGGTTTGTAATGCCGAAGCTCTGCGAAGAGGCACCTTCGGCTATCTTGTACGAACAGCTTCATCCGAGGATTACTTCTTTCTATAAGACCTTCGGCGACGAAGCATAGACCCAACAATTACTCTTCTAAGATTAAGCGTTCATTGAAAGACTAATAACTTTAGGTTCTTCATTACGAGACACCTAGAACAAATATAAGTATAGAAGCAATATGATAACTTTTTAAATCATTTAAGTCTAATCTCACATCATGCAAACAAGAATCAATTTAAGCATGTTATGTCTGCCCACATATTCATCCAAGCACATTCTATACATGATATCATAACTCCCTGCAGCTAACAAAATTTTGCAAATATAAACTCACTGAAAAGATTATAACATTCCCTAGAACTTTTATTATAATGAGTGTCTTGGAATTGGTTTCCAAACCGATAAAACATTGCAACTCTTTTGTTTCAAAACTGATAAGATTGAAACAATGGACAACTAAAATTCAAAAACCTATAACTCCTGCTATACTCAACTTAAACTACAACGAACACGCGTTGGAAAAGTTTTGAAAATTGTCCACGACTTTTGCAATAAAGTTGCACCCAAATTTATCCTTATAGCCCACAACTCTGCATGACCTACATCTAAACTCAGCCTGAGATACTACACATTAGAGATTCGACTTATATCCGGGCAACCACCTCTCCAAATCTATTTAACAGACAGCTACAAGTAAATACCCATTAAAAAGGTACTGAAAATACCTACAAGTTTTGCTTAAAGAGAATTCGCAAATTTGTGCTCTGCAACTATCAAAACGCGGTCGATTTATTGGTGATTATAACGACGCCTAAAGTTTAGACACAACAGTGCAACAACTTCAGAGCAACCTAACTCCAATTATATGCAATGAGAATTAGAAACCCATACTCTTTGAAAAGATCATGAAATTACTAAAACTTTCATAATCCACAAAGACCAAATTATACCGTCTTCAATGTCTACTCTTCCTTACAAAATTAAAGACTCACTCTGTAGAGACACCAACAAAGATGTTTTAAGAAACCCATATCTCTCAAATGTTTAGACCAAACATGGTGATTAAGCATCCTATGGAAAGATGCAGAAACATACTACAAAACATTCTAGATAAGTGAATCCTGATTCAGCCTCCAACTAATTTAAAATGCCTCCCGAAACCAAACAACACATTATCAACAATAAAAAAAACAATATAAAATGAAACCCAAGTCATTGGCAAGTGCCATCAACACTAGGATTTTCCACTACCAAACTGGGATGCAACTCCACAAAGTCTTTAAATAACACTCTACCAAATAGGTTAGAACACTAAGCACAACAATCAATGAATTCAACAACCTCGTTTGTTAATGCCATTAAGGTCAAACATCCATGTACCGACAATGTATGAAACACCTCACATACCCGTCTCCAGCTCTATAAAACATGGTTGTTATTACACTAGAATCCAACTACTAGAAATCTCCAAAACTATTCTGTTGACGTGAAGCAAATGGTGCTCATGTCATATAACATCTTTTCCCCCTCTCAAAAGATATAAAATTTGCAATACTCATAAAGCAATGGAGGGATAACAACAAGAAAAAACTAATGTACTTCTTGACACAGACTCATGCAAAAGCTTCATAAATATTACTTTCAACACTAAAATAATAACACGATACTATGCTCAACAGGAGTAATTGGACTTCAATAAGATAATCCACCTAACCCAACTACTTTGATTAACCTCACATACAACAATACCTCCTATTATTGCACTTGAACAATTTGTACCTAGTGATGTCATAGGATGAATTCAAAGTAGTAGACATACATGATCTATCAACCATCATTCATATAATAAAAATCTCCATCTAATGCAACAACCACATCATTATAGAGATAGATGACTAACAAACATAAGCAACTTCCAGTTAAACATTGACTTTGTTTAAGATAAAGCGGTCCAAATAATAATTCCACAAGCATGCATAGAGAACTGATCATATAAAAAAACTACCATGTATCATCGGCGATTAAAACAATATAAAACGGGTTGTCCATATCGTCCGCATGACTAGCCTCCAACAAATAGAAATTATGCATAACCTTTTTGGCTATAGAAACAAACCATAGAAGGAAAACATGCATGCCTCTTCAACTATAATATAGACATAAAATTCACTTGAAATCACCCTATTTATTATTAAAGATAAGGTTGCACACAATAAGAAAACCTATCATGTAAACATGGTTGGACTTATCTACCCACGTCATCTTGCAAATTCACTTGAGTTCTTCTAGTCTCAAGATTTCATAGACAGTACAACATTGCCTTTGCTCTATGGAGACAAACCTATTGTACTCTAAGATCAAGTTGGCAAGTAGCCACACTAGCCAAAAAAAAAGGTGAGGTGTAAAGCACTGCACCCATGGAAATATTACATTGATAAGTTGGGTTGTAACCCAACAGTCAATCCAACTCAACAACACCATAAAACTTCATTGTATAGTGTTTTCACACTACACCAAGTCGGATTAGATCCTCTATACACAAGCTCAATAAACAATCGGTCCTACAAGTACTAGAACCCAAGAATCCTTTTGGGAAAAAAAACATCCACAGTCAAGCATATAGAAATATATGATGGTAATAGCTCAGAGATTAGTAAACATTGCATCCCAAAAAACATCATGACGATATGTATATAAAACAAGTACATTAGTAGCTTCACTCGCATAATAATTTCAATAACAACCACATCAAGAAACCAATATTAAATAGAAGTAACATTTCATATCAAGCATTACGTCGTTAACGACATACCTCATCAAACCATAAAGGGGTTTGGAGTAAGGAAATTCTAGTCATCTATACAATAAAATACTAATATGAAAGATATATGAACCCATACCCTTCCTATATGTGCAAGTGTGTCAAATTTATCTTCAAATTGCGTAGAATCTAAAGCCTATCCTCTGATACCAACTGTAACACTCCAGGTTCCACAAACAACCCGGTATGCTACTGTACTACACTTCCGACGTCCATATATAAAATTTCGGCAGCATCCCCTTTGCAAGATTGCATAAAAGAGGGAGCAACAGAGTATAAACATATATCATGACTAAAACATACTAAGTATTATTACTCGGCTAACAAGGAAAGATAAACATACGACCTGAACTGAATTAACCAGTGCGCATGACCATATAAAAAAATAAACAAACTTCCTTTGACAATAAGTTTCTAATTAAATCATGGCTGCGCCTGGGCAGCGTTATTGTGAGAGTGAAAGTGGACGTGCTGCTACTCCCCTCATTCCCAACATGTATCAAGTACCTGCATTGAGTAATGCAAGAGTGAGATGACACATCTCAGCAAGTAAAATAATATCAAACAGTTTAACCACATAAGAACATTGTTTTACCACCACTTAATTCCACAACCTTCTTATTACGAAGGTGCAGCACGTATACAACGTACAACGCACCTAGTTACCACACCTCGCAGGTAGAAACCACAATAGTAACATAGTAATGTCACACTTCATATATTCCTCATGAGTGCAAATGTCTGCAAATGCAAGGATGACTTCTGCCTTCATACCTCTAAGGATATGAAGCCGCATCGTACCCCTCCTCGGGCAACGTACGATGCTAAAAATGTACCGGTACGGTCGGACCATAAGATCACGACATAACTTCAAAATGCAAGATGGATGATGCGATGTGCATGTCATGCCTACAACACTTCATATAACATGATTCAAAAAGACACTTCAACTTCATCTAGATGGGAATCAACCACATATATCATTACCAAATTATGATCATCCACAATATTAGACAATTGAGAATTAATACTTCCAAACAAATAAACTTCATCATAGAATTCAATGATTAACATAATTAAAACTTATGCATACTCAATGACAGGGAATAGGATGCAAACCGAACGGTAGCAACCACCACTGTATTTACTTGCCTTTACCGGAAGTTCGGGCAAATCCCTAAGTACGATCCGGAAGTCCACCACCTGTTTTTGACACCCAACTTAGTACACCAATTTCACATAATCAGGCTCATAAGCGACACCGCACCTACGCACAAACTCAAACCCCGCCGCGGGTTACATCTCTCCCTACACCCACCAAACTGCAGCGGCGCTGCTTAATAATTTCATAACTTTAAAATTATGACAGCAGTGGTAACAAACAAAAACTCCAGAGGCATCTACATAAAATTCCCCACAAATTTTGTATACACTTTATAATTAAATTCCAATATCTAATTAGCCCAAAACAGTCCAGAAGATGAACCCTGTAATCTGTTTTTCTTTGTCTTTTGGACAGCGACATACCCAGATTCAAACAGCGATATCTTTTAAAATATAATTCCAAATCATGCGCATAAGTACTCATTGGAAAGATAAGACAAATCCCTACATGATTACCATACTGGTTAACACTAATTACCCACGAAAAATTCCCAGAAACTGCTAATACCACTGCTGTTCACCCACCTGAAAAATCTGTTTTTTTGGACAGCAACATAACCGGATTCAAACAACGATATCTCCTGAATTATAATTCCGAATCGAGCGCATAAGTACTTGTTGGAAAGATAACATAAAGCCCTACATGATTCTCATACTGATTAACACTAATTACTCCCGAAAAATCCCTAGAAACTGCTAATACTGCTGCTGTTCATCCCCTGAAAAATCTGTTTTTTTGGACAGCCACATACCCGGATTCAAACGGTGATACCTTTCAATTTATAACTCCAAATTGAGCGCATAAATACTCGTTGGAAAGGTAAGGTAAAGTTCTACATGATCCCCAAAATGATTTCCCTTAATTCCTCACGAAAAAACACAGAAACTGCTAGACTACTGCTGTTCACCCACCACCTAAACTTCTGGACAGCCCCCCTCTACCCCAATCGCAAACGCAACCTCTAATCAATTAAATTGCAGCGCAAATGAACAAGGGATGAACACAAAAATCACCTTGGATTTTCCCCCTTTCCTTCCTCCCTTCTTCGCTCCACCAAAACGATTGAAGACTCGCACCACGACGACGATGATCCGAGCGGCAAGGATTGGCACCTTGGGAGGAGGGGATTGAGAGGGGGGCGGCTAGGGTTTGGTGGCTGCAAGAATTGAGAGAGGAAGAGATGGGCAGGGGGGGCGGCGGCCAAGGGGGAAGAGAAGTGGGGGGGGGGGGCGGCTGCACATGGGGGGAGGGGGTTAGGAGGGAGGCGGCTAGGGTTTGGGAGGGTTAATGGGCCGAAACTCCAATTGCGGCCCAACTAACCCACGCGACAGCTCCCGACCGCAACGCAAGCGTCAAACCAAATAAATTCTACTGCCCTAGTTGTGAATGTTTTCCACAAAATCCCAAATCCCCAAAACAACAACCGGATGAGGAAAAAAACAAAAAGAACAACCCCCAACTTCTCTTCTTTGCAAACCGGGTATCACAGTGGGACCTACGGGGCGGGCTCCCCTCGGCGGAGCGCTGCAGGGCAGGCCGCTCGGACGGGCCGCGGAGCATGGGTGCTCATGGGCCACACACCGATGCGAGCCCAAGGTGGGGAGGGGAAAGGGGAGGCGGTCTGGTGGGCCTAGGCCGGGAGGGGGAAGAAAACAGGTTTTTCCTTTTCTAATTCTTTTCCCTGTTATTTCTCTTTTGAACTCAAAAACAAATCTGCCCCAAAATCAAATTTGATCTCCACAAACATTTGCACCGAACAAAATAAATAGAATTTAGGGTTCAACATGAAGCAACACTTCATATCCCTTTAGGGTTTAATCTCCTAGAGCATTGATACATCTCCAAAATAAATAGTCAAACCTCTACAAAATGGAAGAGAAAGAAATCTATAAAGAAAAGAAAAGAGGTAACACCTGAATTTGGTAGATATTAGAGGAGAAATTTTATACCCCCAAATTCAGGGTGTTACAAGAAGATCTATGAATTTGAAGACAATGAAGATAAAGGGATTGAAGCGACATGACTTCCACCTTATTATGGAAAGGCTCGTGCATGTAATGTTTTGTGGGTACATTTCTGATGTTGTGTGGAAAACATTAGCTGAAGTTAGCTATTTTTATAGGTAGCTACGTGCTAAAGAAAACATAAGAGATATGATGCAGCAACCGGAGAAAGAGGCACCAATGCTTTTGTGCAAACTGGGAAACATATTCCCACCGGGTTTCTTGAATCCTATGCGGCATCTCCTTATATATCTTCCATATGAAGCTAAGGTTGTTGGTATTGTTCAGTATAGGTGGATGTTTCATATAGAAAGAGCATTAAAGAAGCCTAGAGCAATGGTGGACAATAAGGCAAGAGTTGAAGGATGTATTGCAGAACAATTTAAACTGAAGGAGGTAGCATACTTCACAAGTTATTACTTTGCTCGAAAGAATAGGTACCATGATGAGGAACGAGAGACGCCTTCATGTAGTGATCTTTCGAATTTTCAAACAAAAGTGAAAACTTTTGCCCCCAAGGCATATCACTTCACTATGGAAGAATGGAAGTCTACTTTACTCTACATGTTCACGAATATGCCTGAGGTGGAGAAATACTTCATGTAAGAGTTTATTTCCTTAAATTTTTCATATGTGAGTTAGTTTATGTCCTCAAATATCTCATGTCATGCAATAATATTTGACAGCGAGTTTGATGAACAAAACTTGAGGTTTCTCGGTAGGCCAATAGCGAGAGACCTAAACAAACGACATAATTTCATTATGTAGCTTTGGGACCGTGTAAGTCTTAGTTATGTGGCTCAGATACCTAATTTCATTATTTTAGTTAACTGCATTACACACTTTGCTAATGCTTTGTGGCATAATTGACAGTTTGGGGAGGAAATGAATATGAATGATGACTTATGTCAGCTATCTATTAGAAGAGTAACTGCCAAAAGCTATGGACATTATGACGTCAATGGATACCGCTTTTGTTCAAGCATATTTGAATCTAGTCATCCTATGGCTACCACTCAAAATAGCGGAGTCGTTACTAGCGCAACCGATTCGGAAGGACACGAAGACTGCTATTACGAAAAGATAAAAAATATAATAGAGATTACATTTGCTGGAAATAAGCCTTTAGCGCTAGTTTTCTTCGAGTGTAAATGGTATGATCCAAAGTATTATAGGACCGAATTTGGGATGACACAGGTCAAACCTGATAAATTGCTTCAAGCGCACGACACATATATCCTTGCCCATCAAGTAGAGGACAAATAGATCCTGATTTTGACGATATATAACAAGTAAAGTAATATGTTTCTTCATTTGTTTTTATTTTTGAAGTATTATGTCATTTATATTTTTTATTCATTTGTTATTATTTAAACATTGCACTAATGAAATTATTCTATTTTGATGCAGGATGCCGCCAAAGTTGAAGAAGTGAGTGAAGGGGTTGTTAACGGGTCTGGGCTTGTTTCAGGGTAGTTCTTCGAGTAGTAGTAGACATCGTGAGCTGTTGAGCGCTGCACATGGAGATGTGGTAACATATTTCTTACTAATAAATTTATTTACATATTTGCCTTTATCTAAATCTTAAGTTGGATGTACAGGAAGAGCAGCACAATGAGGAGGTCCAACATAATGAGGAGGTGCAGCACAACGAGGAGGTGTAGCACAATGAGGAGGTGCAACATGCAACATGGGACCAGGTTGTGCAACAGCAGCAGCCCTGGGACTAGGTTGTGCAACAGCAGCAGCCCTAGGACCAGTGATACCACCAGAGAGAGCAGCAACAAGTGTGGGACCAGTGGGTCCAGCTGGTCCAACTGGCTGACAACCAATGGATGATGCTTCAGGTGGCTCTTTAGCGACACGCACACGTCGCTCTATGAAGAGCCACTGAGTAAAGACTCGTCTCATGATAGAGTGAGAGGCTGATATGATCTTAATCATATCTCATGGAGATCGATGGGTGTAATATATTAAGTTATCTCATATAAGTATTATATGCATTGTTAATGTGTTTATTGTGTAATGCAGTAATTGGGAGGATCTGTCCTTTGATAGCAAGGGACACCACACTCATCAGGTTAACCTTACGTTGGGTTCTCTTTGTTGCCTTCACTACCCTAGTTTAGCGAAGGTGTCATGCGGAGATAGCTTGGAGGAGGTGCTCGTCAGTAATTGGGACGAGTACAAGTTACACAAGGAACAGGACCACACCGACAAACATGGACTGATGCAGCATGACCTTTGGGTATGAATTCTCTATTGTTTTTGTTTTGTTTTTTAATATTTTTATTCTATGAATTATAACATTGTATTTGTATTCTTTATGTTGTAGATTCATTATCAGTTGTCTGACGGCGATGATTATATGGGCACGTTGAATGTGTGTTCCAAAACAATGCAAAGAAGCTGATGAAGGATGCAATAAACTATGCGAGAATTCAGGCTACAAATCTGTATTTTCAAAATCATCAAGAATAAGCAGGCCCCTTGAACAAAAAAGGAAGGGTCCTCAAAGAAATATTTGACTGAGGAACAATATCATGAGGTTAGTATTCAATTTGTTTTACTCTTTTTGTTAATTGTTGTGATTGGTATAATTGTAACCTTGTGTGTGCAGGTGATGGTTCCATAGATGGCGCCCGTGCCTTATGCGTACTTTGCTTGGTGCCGACACTGGGCTTTTGAAGGCTTCTAGAAAGCGTCGGTGCATCACATGGAATGTCGAGGCACCAACCGTAACCACAAATTTGGTGGCGACGACATGCTCCAAAAAGCTGAAAGAATGTTAAGTTTGATCTAGCTCTGTCGATCACCAAATAGTATGATTGCTTATGAATGTTTTTTGTTTATACAGGAAGCGACGCGTGTCCAAAAGCCTAGTGACATTGAGGTGTACCAGGAGGCCCACAAAGGACTGGACCCTAACAACACCGACCAGCTTTGTAGCCAGACGACCACGGATCCGCTGGTGAGTTTTGGCTCAAAATTATAAGCATTCAAAGTATAGAAATTTCTACATTTGTAAGTTTATGAATGATGTATAGGCGGTATATGCGTAGGAGATGGTTTGGCATCATGGCCTTGACTTCGACTAGCGACATGAACCGATGGATCCCTTAGTGGTGTACGCAAGTAGTGGGGGAAAAGCGCATGGATGGTTAGCTCTAACTTATAAAATACATAGTTGATACTAAATTGATCATGCACTAAACACAATTTTCGAATCACTTGTAGATATGCACTCTTCGACGGATCCATTGACTCATCGTCGGTGAGATCTCAGAGGACTAGTTCGTCTTCCCGTAGTCGTGCTTTTGTCAACCGAATGAGCCGGAGTTGGAGATTATGAGGTTGCATGAGGAGATGAGACAATAATGGGAATTTATGCAGGCTTGCATGCAACATAATCAAGCAATGTATCAAGTAAGTATAGATGATGCGAACTCTAAATTCTTATATTTCAATGCAACATCTTCAATAATAACAAATATGTTCAACGATCAATGCAGCAACATGGCATGACACCAAACATTCCACCACCGACACGATGGAGCCAATTTGCATCCACACTAGATCTGGTACGTTAATCTTAGATTTTTTTTAACATTATCTAACCTAGCATTTCATCTAGTTAATGTAGTATCAAAACATGAAACATATCTAAACTTAGTCGAATATCCTTTAAACAGGGACTAGGGACTCAACATTCAAACACCCCACATGTATACCTGCACCTGGTATAGGGTATGTTTGATAACTTTCGATGATTTTGTACATTTGTATATTGAACTTGTTGATATTTGCATTCTTGCATAGGCTAAGCCTGGAGGGGGGCCAAGCCGCGCCGCAGGGGGGGGCGAGCCGATGCCACCGGGGCACGGGCGCAGGGCCGGGTCACCGCTGCCGGGCGCGGGCGCACCGCCGCCGCTGGGAGGGCCTGCTTGGGGGGTGGGGGGAACGGGAGGGGCGCCTCCACCAGTGGAGGAGAAGGACTGCGCGGGGGAGAGAGAAACGAAGAATTTCCATGCACAACAATGGTGGAGGGCTAACCAGAGAAGACGACCTCGCTGGAGTCAAGGACAGATTTGCCGATTGTCGACGAACTATCGGCCGGATCGACGAATCGAAGGCACCGAGACAAAGCTCTCGACTGGACGGACGCAGCGGCACCCTCGGATTCTGTCGACGACGCACCGATCGAAAGTAATTGCTCGCCGGAGTTGTTGCCGGAGTTGGAACCGTTCCGAACTTCGGTGATTATTTCCGGGAGTTTTGGATCTAAACTGGGAAAGGGGTTTCAAAATTCGGAAAGGGCTCGACGAGACGATTCCAGCCATATATATTGCTAGAGTTTGAAGATATTTTATTTTTCGTAATCATCCCATTTTTAAAATTAAAGACAATTCTAGAAAAATATTTCGAAGGCTCAGAAAATTCTAGAAAAATTCCTAGACATAATTTGGCACCCAATGAACACAAAAGCATATTTAGATCTTTTAAAAAGTTTTTAAGTACTTCAAATAAATAGATTTTGAATTTCAAACACTATGTTCAAACACTTCTTGCACTTAGAAACACTATGTAACAGCATGAATGCAACAACCATGACACTTTTAGGGCTCACGCCAATATAGAATAAAATAACTCTCTATTGTTTTAATAAAGGGAAAAGAAAAACGAAGAAAGGAAAGAGTAACACCTAAATTTTGAGTACAGAGCAAAGAAATTTTTATACCCCAAAATTCAGGGTGTTACACGGCTCGAAGATGCTGACAGGAACATGTGGTCTATCAATCTTTATTTCTTGAAATCTCAATTGGTCTTCATTTATGGCCGATTGTATTTTCCGACAGAATACATTACAATCATTGGTGTTATGAAGAAAAGAGCCATGTCATTTACAATACACACGCCGTTTCAATTTCTCTATCGAAGGAATTGCGTGTGACAATTTAATGGTACCATTCTTAAGTAACTCATCAAATATTTTATCACACATAGAAAAATTAAATATGGACATAACTTTCTCCTTTTGCACCGAATGTAGGGGAGAACGAGCAGAAAATTTGGCCTAAGCGGGACAAACAAGCTCAGCGACACGTAACTTTTTCAGCTCATCCCCTGATCTACTATCGTCAAGACATTCATCATGGGGCTCAAGTGGCCGGTTATCTTTATGCCGGCCTTCGGTACTAGGACGATCACATGTGACTTTTTGCATTCCAGATGGTCCAGTACTATACCCAGACTCTCCGGTCTTGTCGGGCATCGACTACAATTCTCATGGTGGGCTCGGTGTGACTCTAGACTGTCTAGCGTGAGGTGTCAGACAGTCTGATGTAGGGCTAGACTGTCCGAGATCGTGTTCGGACTGTCAGGCCATGCTGAGAGCCAGTTTACCATATATTGAAGATGGAGACATCGGTTGTCCTGGATATGAGTCTATTGGCATACCATAATATGGTTGGTACTAAGAAAACCCATTTGTTGCCGTTATCTTTGGCGCAGCTATTTCAGTGCCCAATTTATATCACAAAAAATAGGATATGAGAATTTTTTAATGCACATGTCATTCCATCCAATGACTCCTTAATAAGTTTAATACGACCATCAAAAGAGTTTTTAATAGATTGAATATCATTGGATGACACGGTGTCACTTATAGTTGGGAACTGCTGCAACAAGGCTGATAGGGAATCAAGCTTTATTTCTCTCTCCCGGACGACCTTCTGCTAGCGATCTATCCTAAAGTGCGAGAGGAACTACCTCTCCACCACCTCGCACTTCTGAGCTTGTTGTCACTGGAACTCCTCGTCCAGTTTCTTCATGTAGTCTTCAAATTCCTTATTCTTAACGATCGATGAATTAGTTAGCCTTGTGTTGTTGTCTGAGGAAAAGTTGTTACAATCTTTAGAATCGTCCATTTTAACATGATTTTAATATATCTAAACTTCATGGATCACCAACGGTGTCGCCAAAACATGTGTTGGTGCCTTTTTGGACCAAACACTATGATCCCTAGATCTCGCTCGCGGGGGACGAGACCTTGGGGAACCTCTCATACAATGGAACTCCACCTCTATGTTGGCACATCTGAGGTCCAAACAACAAGGAACTGTTAGGGCCTTCATGTGATGTGCAGGACCTCGGGTTTGGCTCTACGAGGTACAGGACGGTCCGTGGTGGGGCACCGGAACATCCACGGTAAGGCAACGAACCATCTGCGATGGCGCATAGCTCTTGGGTGAACCTGGATCTCGCCCCTCAGGAGGGACCTCATCAGGGAAAGGTCTCGGTTTGTCTTGGGATTGGCAGGCCACCCAAGATGCATCTAGACGATGTAGAGTCGAATAGAGTTGAAGATTGATATGTGGAAACTACAACTAAAGCTACGCTAGATCCACTTCTATGGCATGAATGATAAATAAGGTAAATAGATTGATTCGATTGGAATGTGTTCGGGAGTTCTCAACCGGCCGTACCCCTTTATATATATAGGGGAGGAGGCCTGGACCTGTTCGTAGGTGAGATCCAACATATTCCCACAGATAGGTTAGGATAACCACGCATGGGATAAGTACTCTTGCCCAATTTAATAATCTGATCGCGGGCACAGACCGTATGGACCACATAGCCGGACACTCCAGCGTCCAGCTATACCCAGGTACCAAATTTGGTTCTCAACACATAGCCTAAGCACATGCCAAGGCTGATCGGACCCTTGGCTCCGCTGGCTGAGGTACAACACCCTTCTTGGTATACTATAGCTTTTGCTAGTATGCCTTCTGCTAAAAGGGCCATGGTGGATAGTGTAGCTGCGTTGTTTAAGGGGGTGTTTGGTTTGAGGAGTCACTCCATCGAAAATAAGGTGGTGCATCATGGATGCATTCCTTAAATTTGGTGGGATGACCCCATTCCTCATATTAGTACTAACTAACTATGAGGAATGAGGTGGTGATGGATCAACTCATTCTATTCCACAAACCAATCAAAAAAAGCAAGGAGTGAGAAGATAATGAACTAGCTCATTCCTCAAACCAAACACCCTATAATTGAATCAATACAAAACCAAATGGTGTCACTAATTTTTTTTTGAAATATCATATCATGCCAAATATATTTCATGTTCATTATTCAGAATTAGAAAAGTTGAAACAATGGGCTTGGTATCAGGATGGATGGTTAAATGAACTCAACACTTTTGATCATTCAAAAATAACTTTTCTTTAACACTTGGTTAAAATATGAAATAGCATAGTAGACTATATATATACTTGTATCATGTGGAGGCATAATGGCTCTGGACCTCTGGTTGTGTCTCGATCAGGTGCCCAAGAGCGTGAGGAGTAATAATTGCTACTTTTGACCATTTGTCTACCGATGTGTGTTTTCATGTGTCAATTTTTTTTAAACGTATAATGTATTTTATTTAGTAGCTAGAGTACGTTTTGAACAAGCTGGTTAAATACGTACGTGATAGAGACACGAACAGCTCCCGGTAAAGGACAACCAAACTTCATATATAGGATCAGTGGCACCATCGATAAATCAATAGACTTACAGCAGTCATGGCCTCCAAGTTCTGCTAATAAGTCAAAGTTAAACGTTGATAAATTAGTCAACTGTCCCACTCACTAGTAGCTTATTTGTTTTAGCCACCCTTCTTTCTTTGGTTAACTTCATAGGAAAGCAAAAGGTGTAGATCGATCGCCGCCCAATGAAAAGAATGCATTTGATTTCATTTCTGTGGAATCTTTGCTTTATTCGTACGGTGTGTATGTATAATAACTTAATTGCTCCACCTATAGTATAAACTATATATCTTTCGTTAAACATATGGACCATGCATGCACCATTATATTCTCATTATTTTAGAACTAATAATGAAACACTGGGCTGTAGTAGACGCCTAGACGGAGAGAAGTTTGAATATTTTCTTCTGAGTCACCATGTCGTCTATCTGATGTAGTCTAGTTAATTCAATGGTTGTATGTGTATATATATTATATCATATCTAAACTAGCGTAAGGAAACAACAGATCGTGAAGTCAAGCAGTGATCGAGCAATGAGGTATCGTATCTAGAGAATGAGATCATGACACTAATGAAAGCTTCAGTATGTGAGGCTAGGAGAGACTGAAGCAGTGCATCTTTGCCATTATGTTGTGCAAGCTTGCTGTCTAGGAAAACTTTTCGATAGAGGCCCAGACCTCAGTATTTTGTACACCGACGACATGATTAGGGGACATTGTTCTGATCTACAAGCTGATGATTTGAGGTACTGATAAATATAAACAACAAGCTTACTGTTGGTCACCTATCAATGCTCCTCGAAGGATCAAAAACATGGCAACACAATTAACTTAACAATACCTTCTCCCCTTCCCCACTCATGGAGAGATGAGTAAGACATGCACTACCGGAATCAGCTCCTTTGCCGTGTGTCTCGGACACACGGCAAAGGCAATTTTACACTCGGCAAATGCTTTGCCGAGTGTAACACTCGGCAAAGAACGCTCGGTGAACTGTACATCGGCAACAGCCTCTTTGCCGAGTACTATTTGTCGGGCACTCGGCAAAGACTTTGCCGAGTGCCAAATGGCACTCGGCAAAGAAAAGTCACCGTCACGGCGCCAAGTAACGGTGATGGATCCTTTGCCGAGTGCCGTCTGTGGCACTCGGCAAATAGGTTAATGTTGCCGAGTGTTTGCTCGAGAGGCCCTCGGCAAAGACTGACCTAGTGGGCCCCACTGCCAGTCCCTGTGCCGAGAGCTCTAGTAGGCACTCGGCAAAGGAGGCTTCTTTGCCAAGTGTCTGTTGGACAGGTACTCGGCAAAGAACCCTCCAGTGGGCCCCTTTGCCAGTCCCTTTGCCGAGTGCCTTGGCAATGGCACTCGGCAAAGATGTCTTTGCCGGTTCTCAGGTTTCCTTCTTTGCCGAGTGCCATTGTCAGCACTCGGCAAAGATGGCTTTACCGGTTCCTAGGTTGCCTTCTTTGCCGAGTGCCATGGTCATAGCACTCGGCAAAGTGACCAGAATGTCCCTTTTTTATTTGCTTTTGTTGTTCCATCCAAACAAACAAAAGTTATATATGATTCACATCACATTATATATCAATCACATCACAGAATGAACAAATTTATCGTGAACACCATATATATCACAAAGTCTCACTAAAGTCTCACAAATATAAGTAAGGATCATCACAAAACAGATATAAGTTTGCGTCATCACTAACATCACCAAGTATCTCACAAGATAAAGTTTAACTAACATCACCAACACTCATAAAGGTAAGTCTGGATCATCACAAAACAGATCATCAACGAGGTGGGCATCTGGACTGGTTCGGCGAAGGGCTGGACGAAGCATGAGGGTTGTTCGACGCCGCCAATTGACCCTGCACAGAGAAAAGATTGTATGTGTGAGAACATATGAATAAATATCATGCAGTACTAAAATTTTGATACTCACAGGAGTAGTGAACTCTGTAGGGTCAGCTGCAGGGAACAACGGAGGTGGTGGAGCATGACCCTGTGCGGCGCCAAGGCTCTGCATGTACGCGAACATCTCCGCCATCCTCTTCTCCAGCTCCTCACGTTGCCTCCTCTCATCATCTAGCTGAGTCTGTAATATTTCGCCCTAATGTTACGATAATGCAAAGAACAGATATATAAAAATCAATGAACGATGAATAGATAAGGAATAACCTGGAGTTGCTGGATACGATGCTGTGAGGTGTCCTGCCAAGGTCGTATGGCTGGGCTCGCGCTCGTGCTCCTTGCTCGCACCTGAGAGAGAGTGGGAGTGGAGGACGAGTCGATTGCCCCGTCGGCAATCCAGTACCGCCCATGCCTCTTGCCTCCTCCGACCCTCATGAGGACATCTCCGTCGATGTCCTCGGTCCTCGGATCGTAATCTGGCCCATGGACCTCCTTGGCCATGGCGGTGTACTCACTGAGTCGACTGTGGATGGCGGGGTTGGTGTACGCCTCGGGCCCGTCATCCGGGTTGTAGGTGACGTCGGACGTCGCCTTCCCCTTGTGGGCCATGGCATATGCCGAGAACGTGGAGCAAGGCGCGCCACCATGTGCCGCCGACTGCGAGAAAACCAACGATATGGTTAGAAATCATGTCTAATCGAAAGTTATATACCTAAATAAAAAAGAGCGCGTACCCATGCTTCCGCGTATTTGCCCAGGCTGCGGCTGCCTTGATGGTGGGAGGGACCTTGCATCAGCAAACGCCGTTCCCGGCTAGCGTTGTGCGCCTCGTCCCAATCAGCCGAGCACCACCTCTGCACCATCTTCTCCCAGCACTCAGGATGCGCGGCGCACCAATGAGGAATCATCTAAAAAAATATAAGTACACCGCATATCAGAAGATAAGAATAAGCATATTTAGTACCAATAATAAAGTTTTGTATTTACCTGCAAGTACTGGTCCGCAGTCAATGACATGGTTCGGGCGTCCTTCTTGTTCACCTTCTCCCCAAGGACGGAACCGTGGTAAGTGACGATGGCCTGGATGCGCGCCTCGTAGTGCATGTCCACGACGAGCTTCTTACAGCACGTCGTAGACACCACATCCGCCCTGGCCTCGTATCCAGCATCGCACCTGAAGAAATCCTACATACAAAGACGATGTATCCATACATTATTTCAAGTATATGCAACAAATGCGACTTATTAAACAATATAGTGCGAGGAAGACTTACCCACAGCTCTTGCTTCACCCGCTCCGCCTTGTTGAATTGTCTGCCGTCCCGATCTACTGCATCGGGGGCGACGGCGTAGTGGTCGAAGGTGTATGCTGGGCTCGTCACTCCGGCGTACTCGACAAGTCCAGGAAAGTGTTCCCGGCATAGAAGGCCGAGGATGCCATTGGGGTTGCGGCCGTGACCCCCTGCAGTCTCCAAAACCATCCAAGACCTGTCGAAGTGATTAAGATGAAGTATTAGTTTCTATTATTAATTTGAACATATAATATGAAAAAGCAACAACAACATCTAAAGTTACCTACCTCTCTCCATCGGGTCGTATCAGCGGACGTCTGTCACGAAGTATGGGTCGCTTAGGTAGGCTCGCGGGACCTCGCAGGTAGATACTCCTCGAACCTGAGGAGCCAGAACCTGAGATGTCCTGCTGAGCGGCGTCGTCGTCGTCGTCCTGCTGCGCCGCATCGTCGTCGTCCTGCTGTGCCGCATCGACAGCGGCTTGCTGCTCCACCTGCTGCTGTACGGCGTCGTCCTGCTGCGCCTCCTCCTCCGTCCTACGGGTGCTCCTCCTCCCCCTCCCCCTCCCCCTCCTCGTCCTCGTCCCACCGCCCACCATCTTTGTCCAACAACCTGCAATTAAGAGTAAACAATTAAGCACAGATAAAAAATATGTATTTAGAAACATATGCAAAATAAATGAAATATAGCATTACATTGATTAAAAATAATCTTCATATGTGTCCGGGTTAGCCGGATCATAAGTGTCATCATCACTATGAACCATTTCATAGTCAACATCATCTGAAGGCGTAATTTCGTCATTGGCATTGCCTTCAAGTATTTCTAAGTCATTCTCATTTTGCACCTCATCATCCTCGTCATCAACAACCATTTCAATATCTACTTCCATTCCGATCGCTTCGGTTAAGTCTTTCTCAAATTGCCCTTCGAGCCCATCTTCTTGGAAGAACTCTCCGTCATATGTGTCCGGGTCTAAGTTATAATCTTCATCGTTTGGAACAGGTAATTTAGCGTGCGGTGATACCTTATACACCACATCCCAACCCTTAAGATGTTGTTTCGTTTGGCACGCATATGGAAGATAATACACTTGTGTGGCCTGTTGGGCCACAATATAGACATCGTCTCCTGGTAAGGTGGAATCCTGTCGAATTTCGACTAGCCCAAGATTAGAATGTGTCCGTCTCGTAACTTCAGGGTCAAACCAATGACATTTGAATATCACTGGAGTAAGAGGTTTGGAACCATAAAAATTGAGTTCATATATTTCTTCAATTGTTCCATAATACTCGACCTCGTCAAGCCCGGGCGTAAAGACTCCAGAACACGTGGTTTTTCGATTGGGCCGACTTTGGTCGTAGCTTGTTGTGCGAAAACGGTATCCATTGACGTCATACCCAGAAAATTTCCTGACCCTATAGGCAAAGCCATTGGCTACTTGTCTCAACTCGGCACTCATAGACGGCTCTCTTTGGCCCTGCAAGTTCAAACACGCTAGATTGTTATATTATTCGCACGTAAGAGCAACTTGGAATAACAAACTAAGCACGTACCTTATGTTTAAACCAGGAAATGAAATCGGGCAATCCATTTCCCGCACCCTTTCTAAGAAGGGTATCATATTCCTGTGGAGTTGGGTCCCTTGATCGATGCCAGAATTCATGAAGAAATTGCTCCATGTATGGCGTCACCTCTTCAAGGTTGGTCAATACATATAGCATGATATGGCGCCACTCTTCATGTCTCAGGGTCTTGGTGGTCGAACCACTCGCGCTTCCGAGTTGCCCTCGAAAAATGCTGAGGTTCGATTCATTGCTGCCATCATTGTAACGAGGGGGTGGATTATGCACGCTCGGCAGTTTGTCACCATAGTAAGTTGTTGTGAAGTTTGACACCTCCTCCAGTATGTATGCCTCTGCAATGGAAGCCTCGATTTTGCATTTATTTGTACATTTCTTTCGGATACTCTTTAGACATCTCTCGATTGGATAGCACCAACGTCCCTGCACGGGCCCCCCCATTCGTGCCTCATACGGGAGATGAATAATCAAATGCTGCATCGGATTGAAGAAGTCGGGTGGAAAGATCTTCTCCAGCTTACACAGTAACACGGGTGCCATCCTTTCCAAGTCTGCAATCATGGTCCGAGCTAACTCTTTTGCACAAAGCTGGCGGAAGAAATCGCTCAACTCTGCAAGCGCTAGCCAGACATGCTCAGGGACATAGCCTCGAACCATCGCCGGAAGAATTCGTTCAATCCATATGTGGAAGTCATGACTCTTCATCCCTAAGACTCGCAGGGTAGATAAGTTCACCCCCCTACTAAGGTTAGCTGCATACCCATCAGGGAACATTAACATCTTGATCCATTGTAGTACTTCCTTCCTCTGGGCCCTGCTCAGGACGAAATCGGCCTTAGGCCTTCTCCATGTCTTACCACCACTAGGCGGCTTCATCTCTTGGTTTGGTCTATCACATAACTCTGCCAGATCCACTCTTGCCTTTACGCTATCCTTTGACTTATCAGGAATCTCCATAATTGTCGCCCAAAGTGCCTCGGCAACATTCTTTTCAGTGTGCATCACGTCAATGTTGTGTGGAAGGAGCAGGTCATCATAATAGGGGAGCCGAGTCAAGCCCGACTTATGTGTCCACATATGTTGCTCACCATATCCCACAAAACCACCTTCTGGGTTGGCCACGAGACCATCTATCTGTTCACGAACTTCGGCACCAGTCATCATTGCAGGTGGGCGGTCTGTCACCACGACACCTTTCGTAAAGTTCTTGATGTCTAGTCGGAATGCATGGTCAGGAGGGAGAAATTGTCGATGTTTATCGAATGACGAATATTTGCCACCCTTCTTCAACCAAATGAACCTAAGAGCTTCCTTGCAAACTGGGCATGGGAACTTACCGTGAACACACCAGGCGCAAAATAGCCCATACGCCGGAAAGTCATGCATGGAGTACTGGTACCAAACATGCATTTTGAAGTTTGTCTTCATAGCTCGGTCGTACGTCCATACCCCTTCCTCCCAAGCACGGACCAATTCATCAATCAAAGGCTCCATGTACACGCCCATTTTATTCCCCGGGTGTCCAGGAATTATCAACGACACGAATATGTTCTGTCTTTGAAAGCATACGCCGGGGGGGAGATTGATGGGGATAACGAACACGGGCCAACATGTGTATGGGGCAGCGGTCATTCCATAGGGATTGAACCCATCTGTGGCCAGCGCAACACGAACATTACGAGCCTCTTTGGCTTTCTCATGGTGAATGGCATCAAAGTGGGTCCATGCTTCACCATCGGATGCGTGAACCATCTTGTCAGGATTGTATCGTTTGCCTTTTTTGTGCCATGTCATCTGTTTCGCGGATTCCTCTGTCATGTATAGACGCTGGATCCTCAGTATGAACGGAAGGTGGCGTAGGATTGTCACGGGGATGTCGAGCTGCCTCTTCTGTCCATCACCAGAGTCTACCTCCATGAACCTAGATGATTTACACTTCGGACAGTACTTTGCCTCAGTGTGTTCTTTCCTAAATAGGACGCAGCCCTTCGGACAAGCATGTATCTGCTCATACGTCATCTTGAGTGCACGAAGGAGTTTCTGTGCCTCGTACATGCTCTTTGGCAGAACGTGATCCTCCGGAAGCAGGCTGCCAATAACTGTCAACAAACCATCGAATGCGTCTCGACTCATGCTATACTGCGACTTGAACGCCATTATACGCCCAATGGCATCCAGTTGAGAAACCTTTGTCTTGTCGTGAAGGGGTTTCTGTGTCGCGTCAAACATGTCGTAGAATGTCTTTGCGGTCGCCTCTGGCTCGTCCTCCGTACGTCCTTCGGCGAACTGTGCCTCGTGATAGTCGTTCAACATGTCTACTACCCCGGCATCAGCATCGTAATCCTCGACGCGTTGTCTCACCACCTCCTCTCTCGTGCGATGCGCTTCACCATGGAAGATCCACCGAGTATAGTCCGGCGTAAATCCATTCTTCCAAATATGTTCTACCATGGCCTTCTTTGGTTTTCTTTTCCGGTTGTCACATTTGCTGCACGGACAAGGGACTAGGCTAGCTCCTTTAGCAGCTTCGCCATATGCCCGTTCCACGAAAGCATCGGTCTTCCTAATCCATTCTGGGGTGACATCATTACGTCGAACGCGGCCCGTGTACATCCACTCACGGTCCTCCATCCTCTAACATATATAACCGAGTATAGTTTAATATAGACATGTAATGCATGTACACTACGTTCCTACCTTCTAATAGGTGAGGATAGGTCCTAATCCCACCCGCGGTTGCGTAGATGGAGTTAGTTTCCATGCTCTACTCCGATCCGAGATAGAATTTCGGCAGCACCTCCCCGCTGTTCTCCGGATACACGTCCTGGCAGGGAGAGTGTACTGTCCGGAGAACAACAGGGAGGTGACGCCGAAACTCTTTCTCAGACCGGAGTAGAGCATGGAAACTAACACCATCTACGCAACCGCGGGCTGTCCAAAAAACGTGGACAATTCGAAACTGATACATTTGTAGATATGCAAAGATCTGCATATCTACACCGTTCTCTTAGGTTTCTACACATAGTGTCTCACAACTTTCTCCAAACATTCAAAATTTTTTATCACAGCCTCTACATATGATATCATGACACGTGGACAGGGTTCATGATTTTCTGACTTTGTTTCTGTTTTATACAATTTTTAAACACCTGGATGGCAAGTTTACGGTCATGTTGAGTGAGCATGGTGCTCGAAGTTTCCGGTTCGCTCCTGAAATCGGTCGTAACTTGTGCTATGTAGCATGGATATCATTTTTGCATTCACGGTTTTCCAAGTTTCGAGTGACCTGCAGTTCAAATCTGAATTTTCCGAAGAAATTCAAATAAACAAACTAAATGTACTAGCTATAGAAAAAACTGTTATAATTGTCCCAAAATGGTACATGTAGGTCTACATAGTGTAGAAACATACCACAAAAATTTTGGTGACCAAAATAAAAAAAATTAAAATATGCTTTGCCGAGTGTCTACAGAGGACACTCGGCAAAGACTATGTTTGCCGAGTGCCAGATATTTGACACTCGGCAAAGACTGACGGCCGTCAGTTGTAGACGGTCGCTAACGGCCCTTTGCCGAGAGCCATGTTTGCCGAGTGCTTGACCCTCGGCAAAGAAGTCTTTGCCGAGTGCTCGGCTGTGCCGAGTGTCCTACACTCGGTAAACTAGCTCTTTACCGAGCGCAGGACGTTGCCGAGTGCGGCACTCGGCAAAGCCGGATTTGCCGAGTGCCCGATAAAAAGCACTCGGCAAAGCCACCGGCACTCGGCAAAGGCGTGAATTCCGGTAGTGATGGGCTGAAGATGAAGTAAATGCAAATGTCCAGCAATGCAAGACGCATAAACAGAGAGGTTGTGAATTATACTCAACATTTTTGTTATAGTTTTCATAATTACAAACTTATTACAATCTATTGCCTTTGAGACTTACACGAAGCGCTCAAAGGGGAGACTGTCCGGGTAGCATCCGGAACGGAGTGTACTGAACGTAGTGCGAGCACTTGAACCGTGTCTGGAGTGCCCCATCTACATGGGCACTGTACGCCTGTTTATAGGGATATGACAACGTACACCTTCGTGTGAAATTATATTATTGTTTTAATCCCTATATAATAATCTATCAAGTCTACTAGTGGTACTCCCGTCCCTTTCTTCACGAGATGTGTCGTACACGCCTCGTTCACGCAGCGTCATCTCTTCAGCACCAAGGTCTGGCCGAAGCTATGCCACGGGTCAAGCTTCTACTACATGTCGACATTATGATGAAGCAATGAACACGAAGCTATCGTGTTTTCCTCCGATTTGCTGAAACTTTAATTCGGAGCTAGTCATAAGGTCCCTGGAACAGGCTCAAATAAATAAAACTCACTAATTTGAGGACCTTCGGTAGAGGCACGCTCCCAATAGTAGCCCCTCTCAGGATTAGTTGATTTCTATAACAACCTCAAACCGTGATGTAGTTGAGACAAAAGGGGGCCTCGCTCCTAATGTCCAAAAACACCTTTTTTAGCGCATTATTGAAAATAATTACGGTCAAATATGTTTCCACAGTTCAGATTGCCCGAGGCAACTAGAGTGGTCCGCTAGCCAGTGGGTGATTGTCTCTTGGCCCATAGGCTTCTGCGCTTTTTGACATATATAATGACCCCCTCCCCGTGACGAGCATGACATTCACTGCTCTTCCCAAAATCTAGCCAACATGTTCTCTGAATCCAAACCTCTTTACCTACATTGTGTATCATGAATTTCGTCTCCTTTGAGCTTCGACAAATGTTGGATGTCTAGAATCAGAATGGCTGCTAGACTGTTAACTCCCTCATCTTTGGAAGCATTACAAAAAGAAGGCATAGCTTCTGACACAAAAGTAATGTATGGGTTGGCTAGTGGTGCACCCGTGCAGCCAAGAGGGGGTGAATTGACTGTGAATGTGAGGAAGAGGCAAACATATGAAGAGGATGAACCAGAGAGCGATACAAAGAAAGGGAATGTGGCCGACGAGGTCATGAGTCATGCGGAAACTGGTGATGTCGAATCTGGTGAACAAAATACTGGTTCCAAGAAGGAAAAAGCATTGGAGGAGGAAAATGACCTTCGTCATACGAGGGACAGTTATATCGAGATGGGGAAGTCCATTGTAAGTCACGAGAAGATGAAAATCCTAAAAAACTTGGATATGTAGAAGATAAGAATCGGATTCTCTTTACTTGGGAGGAAACAACATCGAAGCCGAAAGAAGACAAAATTGTATTCTTTAAAAGCTTCTTTCGCACCATGCTTCGGCTTGCAATCCACTAGATGATCAGTGCGATGCTGAAGACATATGAAATACACATGCACCAACTTACCCTAACGTTATTATGAGGTTGGGACTTTCCATATGGGCCATGAGAAGCTAGGGTGCAGCCTCGAATCCAGAGTGTTCTACAAAGTACACGAACTACACCATCAGATGAAGGAGAGAGCTTCGGATAAGTGCATAATAATTTCGGTTGCTACAACTTCGCATACTGGAAAGATGAAAAATTCCCCGTGCTAGTGTATCGAAGCAAGTGGCCAAACAATTGGACCTAGAAGTGATTCTATCATTCTATGTGAAAGTTGACATAAAGGAACGGGAAGATCTGAAGGGCGTAGTGATGATCCTATGAAGAATGTAAGCAAAATGGACCCAACCCAATTGACTAAGTTGTTTTGGTGTTTGATGAACAACATAACTACTGAAGTAATGTTTCCCAAGTGTTTGTGTTGTGTAGTTCACATGATGCGAAGTGGATTGGACTTAGGCCCTAAGGATGCAACATCTCAAAAGAGGACCTAAAACACTCCAAGAAGACTTATAAATACTCAACACAAGTCCAAGACTCAAGATCAAAAGAGTCCAAGAAAAGAAGAAACACTAGACCGTGTGCGCAGGGAGATCTGCAAACGACTCTAGTAGTTGGCGCATCAGACTGGTTCGGTGGTGCACCGGACTGTGGTCCAACGGCTTGTTGCAATGGCTACATGATGTGGTGGGCAAAAGACCATGCGGGTGGCACACTGGACCGTCTATAGTGCCGATGGGGTGCAATGGCTAGCTGATGTGGATGCTCGGACCGGACGGTCTGGTGGCGCACTGGACCGGTCCGGTGCACACACAGATAGAAAAAATGCAACTTTTACCAACAAATAGAATTTGATGGGATCTCTATATAAACATCTCTATATAAATTTCATACTTGTCGATAAAACCTACATGGTTTAAATATGTAATAAAGCACAACACATAGCTTAATTAAAATTCCTAAATAGTTGGCACTATTGCTTGTTTCTAAAGTTATATCTTTCAATTGGTGTCATTTTGAAATATATGTGCCAAAGTATGGATTAAAGATAATTTGCCCCTCTTGATATCAAAATCAAGTGCATGTCTCCCACAAGTATTCAATTCTAAGTCTTTGAGACTAATATCCACTTTCAAGCCTATTATGTCTATAGTAGTCTCATTGAAGGAAAATGGAGTCCCCGGAGAAAGACAATGTGCTTCCACTGCAAGAATGCCATGTGTCACCATTCCAAATCTTTCGATTGGTATCATTTACATGTCTTCTCCAAATTTTGAATAGATTATGTCTCTTTTAATCTTTTGTCCCCCCAAGTTGCCATATATGCATATGTTGTAAAATGTTTCATTTGGTATCTCTAGAATATCATCTATCATTTACCTATGCATAGTTTTAGGGGGACTTAATCTATTTTAATCTTGTTATGTTTCCTCTTGTATTATTGTGCTTCTCCCAAGTAGAGGGTTTTTTGACACGGGGATTATGTCTTTTTCCGTTAAGGGGGAGAATTCTTTTCCAAATGTAGAGAATTTTCTTTTAGGGGGGAGAAATCTTTTTAGAGGGCATGTCTTTAATTGCTTCCTATGTGCTTTATCATGTCTTCCTTTTTGGTGTTTGATTCCAAAGTGGTAGAATTTTATGGACCAAAGCAACTAAAGTTTATCAAATACCAAAAACCACCAATTTTAAAATTTTGATTCTTTCAATTGGTTATCTATGTTGGTTTCGGTCCAAAGTAGGAACATGTGGATTATGAAGTTATGGGGAGGTTTAACTCCATAATCACACATTAGGGGACTAGTTGCATATGCAAGAATGTGCTTAATTTCTACAGGACCTCACATATGTCAATTTGATATCTCATGCATCTTGCTTATGCATATGTATCCATAGCAAGTAGAGTGCATATTTCCATTTCGTATTCAATGTTTGCTTGCTTTGGTTGTGTTGTCATCAATCACCAAAAAGGGGAGATTGTAAGGAAAATGCACCCCGACCCATTTGCCTCAATGGTTTTGGTGTTTGATGAACAACATAATTAGTGAACTAATGTTTCCAAGTGATTGTGTTTTGTAGTTCATAGGATACGAAGTGGATTGAACTTAGGCCTTGAGGATGCAACACCTCAAAAGAAGACCTAAAAGACTCCAAGAAGACCTATAAATACTCAGCACAAGTCCAAGACACAAGGCCAAAAGAGCCCAAGAAAAGAATATAGAAGATACAAAGAATAGACTATCAGCTAGCGTACCGGACGATCTGGTGGCGCATTGGACCTTGTGCGTAGAGAGCTCTTTAAACGACTCTCTAGTAGCTGGCACACCGAACTAGTCCAGTAGTGCACCAGACCGTGGTCCAACAGTTAGTTGTAATGGCTACATGATGTGGTGGGCTCTGAATCATGCGGGTGGCACATATGTCCGTCTATAGTGTCGACAGGGTGCAACGGCTAGCTAATTTGGAGGCTCGGATTGGACGGTCCGGTGCCCATGAGACAAAAAGTCTATAACTTTTACCAACGGCTAGAACTGGAGGGGATATCTATATAAACCCCCTATCCGACCATTTGAAGGTGTGGGAGCCCAAGAAACATAGTAAGGAAGGTTATACACATCTCCAAGTGCTCAAACACCCAAGTGCTTAATAGAATCAGTTGGTAATTAGCATAGGAGCTTTGAGAAGTGTTTAGGTTAGTTAAACCGCTGTTGCACTTGCTCTAGGTGATTCCTAGTTAGTTGATTGAGTTTATAAAAACCCACAAAACCTCGTGCCTCTTGTGTCAGCCATTGTAATTGTACCGAGTGGGGTGAGAATCTTGCGAGATCACATCAACAGAGTGTGTGGAGCGGCTACCACAATGTACCGAAAGGGATGAGGCCCACAGTGTTTTGGTCGGAAGCTCGATAATGAAGACGGCAGGGAGCCTTCGAGAGGAGCCAGAAGAAGAGCACCACTTGTGCGTGGAGAAGGGGCACCAACGAGGATTAGTTGGGACCTTGCATGGTTTTAGATACCTCGGTAAAAATACCGGCGTCGTCCACGTGAGTTTGCATCTCTACCTTTTCTCTTTAGCTTCCTCATTTACATTCAATTTCTTAAGTTCCATTCTCTCTTTCGCAGGTTTAGAATTGTTAGGTTTGGAACTTAGGTTACAAAACTCCTTTTGCAGTAGAGATAACAACATTAGACAAAACCTAGTTTGAACATTCTAGTTTACTTATTTGCATAGGTTCTGTTCTTGGGATTTATTTGTGGCCTAGATTAGCAAAATTTTTAGAAGTCCTAATTTACCACCTCTTAGGCGACCGTGTTCCTTTCAAAGGTGAGCTTCAGAATAAAGAGACCTATTTGCAATATGAGCGAGCTTCAAAGGTAAACAATATTGGCACTCGTGACCTGGTACAAGAGTTTCTAGCGTATATAGTTTTCCCTATAAAAATCTGGTTGGTCCAAGCCAAAGCTAGAAAAAGAAGAAGTAAAACCTGGCTTGTTGGTTAGGCTTCCATACAATTTCAAGGAGTGCCCATTGTTTAAGGGCCCATGCCCAGAATGGTTTGGGATCTTTGAACTTATGAGAAACATGATCCTAGGCAATTATACCATAAAATAGATTGTTTGATGACAATGTCCTTTCAGGGTGATGGACACCTTTGGCTTTGAATACTCAGACTACCATAACCAGACCCAAGAAGTCGAAGCTGGCGTGAAGCAGGAAAGGAAGTTAGTATTTTCGAATGGGAGGCTGCTAAGTTGGTATATGGTAAGAAGGTATCTTTGAAGAGATTAAAAAAACAAAGGTGGTGTTTGATAGCAACGCAAAATCTATGCACTCGGAGACCAAGAAGACATCTCTTGCACAAGAGGAGAAGAAGAAGGCTATTTCTAGGGAGGTTGAAAAAGGTGAAGTAAATTCGGTCGAAGGTGAAAATGGTTGCAGAGGGAAGAAAAGTGAAGGGAGTGCCTCAGCTTCATCCCTTGGGGCTACCCAAATATTAGAGGTAATGGTGAGCCCCTAACTGTTGTAACATTATATCCTTTGGGGTCATACATATCTAGCTTTATGCATACGATGAAGGAGAATAAAAACGAAGATGAAGAGAAAGTTGTCAAGGTTCCAATCTAGGAAGGGCTTTCACTAGCTGAGATGGAGCATGCAACAAAGCATGTTTCTCGGTATACTTTAGAGGGTGTTGTTTTCAAAGCACCAAAGAAATATGAAGCATGATGTCCCTTATGGATTCTATATTAGGGATGTCGTTAGCCGAGGAGGTTGAAGAAGAAACCCAAAGTCCATGAAGAGTAGATGAGTTAAGCTAAACTACATATATGACTTAAAGTGATATTGTAAGGAACCATATTATTCTTCATATGGAAAGAGAGGAGGAAAAAAGGAGAACACCAGAAGAAGTAGGAGGGGACATGAAAAAAGTCTTTAATCGAGGGCAAATTTGGAATGAAAAAATAAGTTTCTATCTTCGGCATGCTACTAGTAGGGGATGGAGTGAAGAAGCTAGTGAGTTGCAAAGGTTTGTTGAAGCTATGGATACCCGGCGGGAGCTACTATCTTTGGGGGAAATGAGGGGGAATTCTAGGATGTATCCCAAATTATGAAGAGGTGGAGATAGTAAGATATGTAATGAAGAAAACTAGATTTCCAATGTTGGAGCACAACCTTTTATTAATCGGTTGGATCCTTGACTTTGTCTTAAGTGATGTAGGTCATGGTGCTTAGTAAAGTGTTGAGTGTGCAATCATAAGTGGAAGAACAAAGTGCAAGAATGACCATATCAAATCTCCATTATTAAGTAACCAAGCTTTGGAAACAAGAGCAGGAAAGAGAAGAATGTTAAGGACTTTAGTTGTAGATCTTGTAGAGAGCCAAGTGAAATACATGGCCTAAGTTACAAAAAGGACAAGGCCCTGAAAGATATTAAATTCAATAATGAGAAAATTATGAAATCAAAAGTAGAAGCTAGGCAGGGTTTAAAGTATGAAGCGGAAGCTACACAACTTCGACCAGAAGTCAAAAAATTCTAGGAAGGGTTTAAAGTGGAAAAAGGTAAGAGAGATACTACTTGATGAAAAGGATAAATTATAGAAGACAATAAAAGAGTTTTGAGGTAGTTTTTATTATTGCTTTGGCATCTCATCACGTATTGTCGACGACTAAAGGAAATATTTACATCTGTCAGTGCACACTTGAATGAGACAAAATTTGTGCATGGAGATGCTGCTGGAGCACTGGGGGGATTGAAGATGAGATTAGGGCCTTTGACAAAATACTGGATACTCGAGGCAATTATTGTGCTATGATCGGATCACGAGGCACAACTTCAATTCTTGAAAAAGTCAGGTGCTTTCAGGTGAAAGTCATTGCAAATCGAAACTTTTCTATAACGATGGATGTTGTGAGAGGGTCATTAGGTGATGGTTTCAACGTGGTTAAACATTCCTTCACACTTATCTAGAATAAGGGAGGAAGGGAGTTGGCTAGGGATGAAGCTAAAGCTAACATGCAAAAGGTTTGTTATTAGACCATATATTTTTTTGACCTGCAAGGTGTTTCATTCGTGTTTAACTACATTTTCCTTGTAGGTCGAAGTCATTGCCAAGAAGGCCAAGACTGTTATAGAATCTCGGAAAGCACCAGAAGATGTGACACCCTTGAGCAATTGAAACATTGTAGCAAACGCTAAAGGTGACCCATGCTATTGTGGAAGATGAGGACGGTCCTCATAACATTGAAGACGTAGTAGGGAGATGTGAATGTAAATTTGTAAAGAAGTAAGTGGTCAAGTTATGAACGTAGATCCTTGAAGATATATGGGATGCAACAAATATTAATGTATCTACGTGAACACTGGTTGGCACCTATTTATACATCTTCGTATTTTGCTTTGTGATGGGTGAAACTCGAAGAACATTTATTTGAGCTGAAGGCAAAACACACTTTTCCTTCTATGCCTTCGTATTGCAACTAGTCATTGTGGGTGCTTCAGAATAAAATAAAATATGTTGTGTACTAAGAGCATAAAAGGTGAATTGTTTCGCCTTCACAATTAAGATTATCAAATTACTATTTTCTTTTGGACTCTACCTTACATTTGAAGGACTTTAGAGTCTTTATCACTATTACTGGGTGATTGATCCTATCTTCCATCTGAAGGACTTCGAGATCTATTTTTTATTTTCGACTCTACCGTCCACTTGAAGGACTTTGGAGTCTTTATCACCATTATTGGGTGACTGATCTTGTTGGGGACTTGTTCTCAAATGCTATGAATTAAGAACAAGGCAACACAGAATGTTAAATGCTAATGCACTTCGTCCTACGAAGCATTATTTCCCTTAGGATATAATAATCTTCAGACGAAGGTTATGAAGGACATACCTTCATAATTGCAGTATATGTTAATAAGAGAAGAAGCATATGAAATATAAGGAACAACATAAACAATCATTATCAACTCATTTTTATATTACTATTATGGAAAAATGGAAATGATATCAAATTACAAATGTACCTTCGGCTTAAAGGAAGGTAAGAGTACAAGCGTGACGCAAGAGCAAATGCCAAGTCAGCGTGAGCAGTACGGGGGTACTGTTCACCTATTTATAGGCACGGGACATAGCCCATATAAAATTACATCCATGCCCTTTACATTTG
Organism: Zea mays; assembly: GCF_902167145.1. Lineage (NCBI taxonomy): Eukaryota > Viridiplantae > Streptophyta > Magnoliopsida > Poales > Poaceae > Zea > Zea mays. Next base: position 212,489,025 of record NC_050099.1, read on the forward strand.
GTAGTAATTCTATAGTAATCCACCGAGGTCTGAATAGCCTTTTCATCTTTAAGTCGGTTTCCTTTTCTGCTACCACGCCGAAGCTTTCCTGCTCACATCTTCGGCGCTGTATCAACCTTCGTATTATTTGGGCTTCTCCTACTGTGATATCGACTCGAGTCCGAAGATACCTGTTCACACATTATACTCCAGAAACACTGTTAAATCTTGTTTTTGAGGACCTTCGGAAGCCGAAGGCCCCCAACAGTAGCCCCTCACAATATTAATTTGTTAGAATAACAAATTTAGATTGCGACATGGACGAAGGCCTTAAGCCGAAGGTCCGAAAAAACACCTTCCCTTCTTCACCAACTTACCCTGTAGTGTTCCGAAGCTTTTTGAAAGCTGGGCTACGATTTCCCCTGAGCAGCTTTGTCGTAGAGGTGCTGAAAATATTTGAAATCTATCTTCACCAACTTACCCCCGAAGCAATCATAAGGATGAATATCTTCGTGTGGGCCGCGAGAAGCCAAGGTCTGGAACCTGATGCAAAAAGTTTCTGCAATATACACGAATTGTTATACGAGACAAAACCCTGGGGTAAGGAGCAGTATCACAACAACTTTGGCTGCTATAGCTTCGGCTCTCGCTCTGGGTCAAGCTGCCCAGTGCCGACCTTTCGGAAGAGATGGCCCGGCGACTGGATGACAGAATGGTTTTATGTGAAGAATGACCTTAAAACACGGGAAGATATTAAAGGTATAATTATGCGCCCTATTTGGCAAAGCTTCGGCCTGCGGAGGCCGAAGGTTGAAATGAATGAAGCTGCCGAAAAATGCCAGAGAGCCTTCGGAGTTATTTGCTCTTTTATTGGAACGAGGGATTTGGTTCAAGAGCATATTGCCTTCAGAATATGGCCGCTCACGGAAAAATGGGAAATGCCGCAAGAGACCATAAAGGAGGCTGACGAAGGTGGACTTATCAGGTTGAAGTATACCTTCAAGTTCGGAGATAAATTCGTTGAGCCAGATGATGACTGGCTAAAAAACATTGAAAATGTAATTGATGAACTACTTGGGGCTTATTCAAAGGCCGAAGATACTGCATTGTCGGCAGCCTTCGGAGGCCGAAAAAAGAAAAGACTGAACCGAGTGTTTGACGCAATCGGGTTCGTCTACCCTGACTATCGTTATCCCATTCGAGGGCAGAAAAGAAAAGGCACGACTTCTGCGAAAGAAGAAGCTGCAGCTGTTCCTAGTGAGCCAGCACCGAAAAGAAAAAGGATAAAGGTCCTCACACATCGGCCACGCTATATTGAACCAGCCTCGGTGCCTGAGTTCACCGGAGAGACCTCTTCGGGCACCGAGGCTGAAGAGCCAACCTTGCTGCCAGAAGTCGCAGAAATGGCCGAAGCGCCAACAACAATAGAATTGGAGGAACCAAAGATTTTATTACCAGAAACCAAAGAGATGGCCGAAGCGCCATCGACAGAAAAGATGGAAGAAGCAAAAGTATCAACTGAGGGATCAAAAATATCAGAAATTTTAAGTCCTTCAGCAGAAATTGAAGTAGCAGGAATTAAGAAGGGGCCAACAGTGACCCCAAAAAGAAAAAGAATGGTCAATGTGCTAGATGTTCTGGAGACAATTAAGTCCTCAAGCACAACTCCGAAGAAGACTGTTGAAACTTCCGAAGCGGAAACTAAAATTTTTGATACTCAAGCTCCAAAGCAACAAACTGAGGCTGAAGCTGGGCCTTCAGAACCCACGAAGGTAAAATCCTTGGACACCGAGGAAGAAAAAATGACGGAGCCCATTCTTGTTGAAGAAACCAGTGCTGTTGCCCCCGAAGCATCCCCCAAAGTCCTTGATTATATTGTTCGACATGCTTCGGGGAAACAGTTGTCTGAAAAAGAAAAACAAGAGGCCCAGTTTTACGCCCAGAAACTGAAATACCCTAAGGGGGCGTTGATATTCAACGGCAGCGGAGAAGAAGACTTCTTGTATTGTCTCCCTGACAGCAAGGAGATTTCTGTCTGCCGGGAGATGAGCAAGAGCTTCGGATTCCCAACACTAGAAGATGGGCTCTCGGTGTTGTCGAAAAACGAGCTGGCCGACAGCTTGGCGTACAATAGCTTAAAGGTGCAAAAAATGAAGTCTTTGTATTTTTTCTTGAGACCAAAATTTTTCGTTTGCTTAAACTTATTGACGCACACACATTTTTTTGCAGGGCCTTATACTTAGCAATGCCCTCAGGGCTCAGAAAGATGCCGAAGACGAAGGGTGTGTTATAGCCCTGAGCAACCTTCGTTCCGAAGTAATTGAACTAAGGAACGAAGGTCTCGAAAAAGATAAAATATTACATTCATTGATAAATAGAATATAAGAAGACGAAGCTACTTTTAAAGGTCAAGCTGAGGCTCAGAAGCGTGAAATTGAAGATCTTCGAAAACAACTAGCCAGAGCTAAAGAGGAACGCATACTTGAAGAAACGAAGCGAGAACTTAGCGACCAATGGGCAAATCATTTAGAAGGAACTGTTGAAGAGCTTCGTTCGTCCAAGAAAAGATGCTATGTCAAATCTATGGTGTGTGTTAAGAAAATGAAAGCTAGCTTCGCCAGCGTTGGCGCATTCTCGAGCGAAGAAAACTTTACAAGAGGCAACCCTGAAGGTCCCATCGAATGGATTAATCACGAAGCTGAGGCCTTCGAGGAAGTTTTAAATAGTCGTGGGGACATATGTGCTTTTTCGGGTGCCAGGGGGATTGCCACCATTTTGGAGAAAAAGGGCTGCGAGCATGTAAAGATTTTAGCGCAATCCGAAGCTACCTTGTCCTTCGAAGATGCAAAAGATCCTTCAGCCGAAGCTAGCATGGTTGGTGGAAAATTTTTCACCGATGTCTGGGACAATGGTGGTCGAGAAATGGCCCGAGAAATTATCCAAAAAAGCGAAAAGGGCATCCATGATGCTAGAAAAGTAGCAGAGGCTGCTGAGAAAAGCGCAGAGTCCGAAGGGCAAATAGGTATTAACTAATGGTTTTTATTGTGTTGTAATTTTTTATTTTAAACTTCGTTCGCAATTTGTAATAGCAATGTAGCTGTATCCTGTCCTCCCTCAGATTCTACTAAAGCGTCTCCGGGCCCTCCCCCGAAAGATGACGATGAAATTAAAAAGATGGCTGAAGCTATCATGGATCAAGTTGTTAATCAACTCCTGAATGAAGCTGCGGAAGTAGTACTTAGGGAAGACTAGGTGCTATTGTAAAAACATCTGAAATATAATATGTATAATATCTTGTAATCCTGAATGTAATATACTTGTCTTTTTTTATGGTTCAATTCTTTACGATGCATGAAATTTTACATACGTACCGTTTTTGAGTCTTTGACAAAAAAACACCTTCCCTTCTTTTCATGCTTCGTGAAGAAGAATTTTCATTTATCACAACAATATCCGTAGTGTTCTGATGAAGAATATCCAAGCTTCGTGAAGATATTTTCCGAAGCTACACTTCCGAAGATCAATAGTGTATCTCCTTGTGACTTAGCATGATTTTTCCCTTTTTCAAAACATTCTTCTGAAGATCGATATTGTGTCCCCTTCTTGTGCCATATGCAGCATGATGTATGATGCTTATGCCATGCGAAATGATGTGATGATGTTATGCTATGTAAAATGGTATTTGTTCCGAAGATACACGCACATCCCTGTAATAAAACACATGATCTTTTTAAATCAGTGTTGACTTTTCGCTGTAAGCCTCCCTTAGGAGCTTCTTCGCCTTTTACTTCAGCGGAATCAGCGTTTATTTTTCGTTGTAAGCCTCCCTTAGGAGCTTCTTCGCCTTTTACTTTCAGCGGTATTCGCGTTGACTTTTCGCGCTTCGCCTTTTACTTAGGCGGTATCAGCGTTTATTTTTCGCTGTAAGCTCTGCATTCCCTTTGGAACGACTTTGGAGCAGAAAACTTACACTGCGCTCCCTTTGGAACGGCTTTTTGTAACTTCAGCAAACTTACTCTGCGTTCCTTAGAACGACTTTTTGTTGCTTCAAAGAATTTTTGATAATTCGAAGGTCCTCCTTGTTATCGCAAATCTTTAAGCTTCAACAACTTAAGCCTGTGGAGAAAATATATTTTCCTTGTGGCAAACAACGAAACTATTACATGAAATTTAAAAAATGTCCTTTATTACACAGAAAATAAAACTGAATGGAAAAGACTACTATCAAGGTAGGATATTTGTCAATAGATGTGCTTCGACTCTGGCACAGTGCTATTGACTGTGCGAGCTTCGGACTGTTCTCTGAAGTCCCTTTGGTGTTGAGCATATTGGCCCCCTTCTGGCTGCTGGCCTTGTTGCAGCGGTGGTGGAGGCGGAGGCTGTTACCAGGAAGCTTGAGGTTGACTCGCCGAAGCAACAGAAATTGCAGGGTGGTTGCCTACATATTCTGGGATGTAAGGCGAATGATACGAAGCAGTGTGCATGATTTGCTTCGGCTGAGCCTGTTGTGCTGCAGCTTTGGCTATCTCCTTTTGCTTCTGGATGGTAACATGGCACATCCTGGTGGTATGGCCCTTGTTTTCACCACAGAACAAGCAAAATATTCTCCTTGGTTGATCTCCAAACCTTCCGCCAAAGCCCCTGGCGCCTCTGCCTCTTGGAGCTGGCGGCCGGAAGGAGCTTTGCTGTTGCCCCGAAGCCTGTGAGGAGCACTGTGGCCTTTGCTGCTGACTTCCCTTATCATCATTTTGAGTAGAGTTGTGAATTGACCTAACATGCCTCGGATAAAATCTTCCTCCGAAGCCCCTGGTCATTTCAGAAAACCTGAAAGCCTCCTCCTTTCTTTGACGAAAATCATTGTCGGCACGAATATACTCGTCCATCTTCTGGAGCAGCTTCTCCAAAGTTTGAGGAGGCTTCCTAGCAAAGTACTGAGCTAAAGGTCCTGGCCGAAGTCCCTTGATCATGGCCTCAATGACAATTTCATTGGGCACTGTTGGTGCTTGTGCCCTCAAACGCAAGAACCTCCGGACATACGCCTGAAGGTATTCTTCGTGATCCTGGGTGCTCTGGAATAGAGCTTGAGCAGTGACCGGCTTCGTCTGAAACCCTTGGAAGCTGGTTAACAACATGTCCTTCAACTTTTGCCATGAAGTGATCGTTCCTGGCCGAAGGGAGGAATACCAGGTTTGAGCAACACTCCTGACAGCCATAACAAAAGATTTTGCCATGACTGCAATATTGCCACCATACGAAGATACTGTTGCTTCGTAGCTCATCAAAAACTGCTTCGGGTCTGAATGGCCGTCGAATATGGGAAGCTGAGGCGGCTTGTAGGACGGAGGCCAAGGTGTAGCCTGCAGCTCAGCGGACAGAGGAGAAGCATCATCAAAAGCAAAATTTCCATGGTGAAGATTCTCATACCAGTCATCTTCGTTGAGGAAACCCTCCTGATGAAGGTCTTTATTCTGAGGCCTTCGGTTCTGCTCATCCTGAGTAAGATGATGAACTTCTTCAGAGGCTTCGTCTATCTGCCTTTGCAGTTCAGCTAGCCTGGCCATCTTTTCCTTCTTCCTCTGCACCTGTTGATGAAGCATCTCCATGTTTCTGATTTCTTGGTCTAGCTCATCCTCTGGCGGTGTCGGGCTGACAGCCTTCCTCTTCTGGCTTCGGGCCTCCCGAAGGGAGAGAGTCTCCTTATTGGGGTCTAGCGGTTGCAGAGCTGCAGCCCCAGTTGCTGAAGCTTTCTTCGGCGCCATAGCGAAGGTTTATGATCGCTGAAGGTGTTCAAAACTCAAAGAGTGGAAGTGAGTTCACCGGAGGTGGGCGCCAATGTTGGGGACTTGTTCTCAAATGCTATGAATTAAGAACAAGGCAACACAGAATGTTAAATGCTAATGCCCTTTGTCCTACGAAGCATTATTTCCCTTAGGATATAATGATCTTCAGACGAAGGTTATGAAGGACATACCTTCATAATTGCAGTATATGTTAATAAGAGAAGAAGCATATGAAATATAAGGAACAACATAAACAATCATTATCAACTCATTTTTATATTACTATTATGGAAAAATGGAAATGATATCAAATTACAAATGTACCTTCGGCTTAAAGGAAGGTAAGAGTACAAGCGTGACGCAAGAGCAAATGCCAAGTCAGCGTGAGCAGTACGGGGGTACTGTTCACCTATTTATAGGCACGAGACACAACCCATATAAAATTACATCCATGCCCTTTACATTTGGTAGTAATTCTATAGTAATCCACCGAGATCTGAATAGCCTTTTCATCTTTAAGTCAGTTTCCTTTTCTGCTACCACGCCGAAGCTTTCCTGCTCACATCTTCGGCGCTGTATCAACCTTCGTATTATTTGGGCTTCTCCTACTGTGATATCGACTCGAGTCCGAAGATACCTGTTCACACATTATACTCCAGAAACACTGTTAAATCTTGTTTTTGAGGACCTTCGGAAGCCGAAGGCCCCCAACAGATCTTGCCTTCCATCTCAAAGACTTCTGGATCTGATCTTTTCTGACTCTGTCTTCTACTGTTGGTCACTTGTTTTCAATTGCTATGTGAAATCAAAAACAAGGCAACACAAAATTAGAAAGTATAAACCTTCGTCCTTGAATTGTTTTCCTTTAGGTGTAACTATCCAAGGACGAAGGGTGAAGTGTAATCAACATGGAATACACATCATATAATGGAATAGAACAAAGAAGTTCATCTCATTTGCCTTAGAATTTTATTTCCTTTCTCTTCATATGGTACAAACCTCTGGCTTCTAAGCGCAAGATAGCACGAAGGAGTTTCGGAGGCTAAGCGACACGAAGCTGTAGCACCTAGCAAAAGGTACTTTATGTAGGGTACTTTATGTAGGCTAAGCGACACGAAGCTTCTATTTATTGTACGAATTTACAATAATGCCCATCTATTTTTACATAAGTTATTTACAAATGGTATAAAGGCAGTAGTGTACTTTTCTTCGTTCTTGCCTTCACGAGTTCTAGACTTCGTCACTCAGCTACTTCTTCCTTTCGGCTTGTGACCGAAGTCGCTACCTTCAGCCACTGTCTTTATCGCTTGCATATAGACAAAGTGTTTTGTATGCTGCTCTATGTCAAATCTTAGCTTTGTACGCTGGTGAGGACATTCCTGAAATGCACTTGTTAATCGCCATGTGGACATAGATTTTGAAGAGGACAACACGGTCATCCACCCTACGTAGCCCAACCATGTGGAGTTCAGGAAATCCAAGATCAAAGAAGGGCACATAGAGGTACTTAACCGCTTCGGCAACTTTGACTAGGTGCAGTTAGGGGTGATGAGTTAGTACCGAATACGAGGGAGGACAAAGTTGTCGTGTTTCAGGGTTTGTTGAAGGCTGGTCTTAGGTTTCCTTTGCATAAGATGGTAGTTGCCATGTTGAAGAGGTTTAACATCTATCTCCACCAACTTACTCCAAATGCTATAATGCATTTATGAATTTTTATCTGAGCTGTTCGAAGTCAAGGAATAGAATTTGATGCAGAAACTTTCTACGAGGCTGAAGGGAAACGGTTATGCCTAAGAGGGGGGTGAATTAGGACCTCTAAAAACTATTCTCTAAACTAGGCCACAATTAAATCCCTAGAGCAAAACATATGCAAATAAATAATCTAGAATGTGCAAACTAGGTTTTGTCTAAGTGTTACTATCTCTACCGCAAAGCCTAAGTTTGAATCATAAATATCCTAACTAGAAAGAAGAGATTGAAACTTAAGTACTTAATCAAAATGCGGAAGGTAAAGTGCAAGTATAGAAAGCAAACTCTCATGGACGACGCCAGTATTTTTATCGAGGTATACGAAACCACACAAGGTCCCGACTAATCCTCATTGGTGCCCCTACGCAAAGGGTAGCCTACGTGAGTGCCAAGCACCTCGGTCGAGAAACTCCGTAGAGAGTCGTGGGCCTTCTCCACGCGCATGTGGTGGTCCGCTTTCGGCTCCTCTTGGACGTTCCCCGCCATCTCCACAATCGAGTTTCCGACCAAAACGCCGGGGGCCCTCGTTCCCTCCGGTACAAGGTGGCGTCTGTGACACAAACTTGGTTGTCACGGTCTCGCAAGACTATCGCCCCACTCGATACAATTACAATAGCTCGCGCAAGATCCGATGGGTTGTGTGGTTTTTCTAAACTCACTCAACTAACTAGGAATCACCTAGAGCAAGCGCATAATTGGTCTAACTAACCTAAGCACTTCCCAAAGCATCTACACTAATCACTGAGTGATTCTATTAAGCACTTGGGTGTTTGAGCACATGGAAATGTCTACAACATGTACTGGTATGTTGCTTGGGCTACCACACCTTCAAATGGCTTGTGGGTGGGGTATTTATAACTTCCCCCATAATTATAGCCATTGGACAGAAAGCTGACTGCTCTATCATCGGGCGCACTAGATAGCCCGATGCACACCAGACATGTTTGGTGCCCTGGCCACGTCAGCCAACCATTGAGGTCTATAGCAGTCGACCGCTGGATACGACCGTTACCATACAGTCCGGTGCACACCGGACAGTCCCGTGCTACAGCGCCCGAGTCCCTGGTTGTGGGCTCTCTTCTCAGAATGTTCGGTCCCACACCGGAAAGTCCGATGCACATTTGACAAGTACTATTAACTTTCCGGTGCTCCACCAGAACGTTGCCTGACTGCTTCACTGTTCCTTTTTGGCTTCTTTAGTTCTTGAGTCTTGGACTCGACGCATCTTTTAGGTCTTCTTTTGAGGTGTTGCAGTCTTAGTGCCTTAGTCCAATCCTCTTCGCATCCCTGTGAATTATGAACACAAACACTAGCAAACACATTAGTCCACAAGGTTATGTTGATCATCAAATACCAAAATCACTTAGCCAAATGGCTCAATGTCCATTTTCCTTACAATCTCCCCTTTTAGTGATTGATGACACACAACCAAAGCAAGCAAATATAACAAACATTTTGATGAAAATATGCAATCTACTTGCTAGGATGCATGAATGTCCCCACAAGATGAGATTATGGACTTAAGCCTCCCCTTAACTCCATAATTCACATACTTTCTATTTTAGACCAAATATACTTGTAGAACCAAAACCACTTGTAAGATCAAGTTTTTAAATTTTTGAAATCGGGTGGTGTTTGGTGTTTGATATATTTTGAGTTGATTTGGTCCCTAAGACTTCTCCCCCTTTGAAATCAAACACTGAAAAGGAAGACATTAAAAGCATATAGGAAGCAAATAAGACTTGCCCTCTAAAAGTTTTACCACTTGTAGCTCTAAAAGATTACTCCCCCTAAAAGAGTGTTCTCCCCTTTTGAAATAATATTCTCCCCCATTGTCATAGACGAAGATATACTCCCCCTGTCGTAGATCCTCTACTTAGGAAAAGCACATGAGAAAGAGAGGTGCAAGATATATATGCTTGATTAGACTAAATTCCCCTATGCATAGGTAAAAGATATATTCTCACAACATATGCATTTATAGCAACATGGGAAGCATAAGATATGTAATATAGTCTAATCAAACTTTGGAGAAGACATGTAAATGATACCAATTGTGGAACGAAACCACTTGTGGAATCAATTGAAGATTTTGAAAATTCTTGTAGTTTTCTAGTGGAAGCTTATTGTCTTTCTCTCGAGACTCCATTTTCCTTCAATGAGACTACTACATATAATAGACTTGAAAACAGGAGTTAGTCTCAAAGCTTAGATTATAGAGTAACCTCCCCCTAAAGATGTGCATACAAGTTTTGAATACTTGTAGGAGACAAGCACTTTGATTTTAAGATCAAGAGGGGCAAATAATCTAAATCCGAGCATTGATACATATAAGTCAAAATGACACTACTTGGAGAATACCACTAGTAGGATATAAACTTTGAAGCATTAGTGTCATTTACTTAGGAATGTTAAATAAGCTATGTGTCGTGCTTAACTAAACATTTCAAACCATGTAGGTTTGCTTAAGAATATGAATTGAAAATGTACATTCCTACCATATGATTGACCTAGTATGCATGCAATTATGATCAAAAGTACATACCACATGTGAAACTAGGCATGTAATGTAAAAACTAGATATAGATATGCATATCTAAGATGAAATGAAATAAATCTAGTTACCTTAGTCATGGGTGGGGAATTCGGGTCCAAAATATTCACTAACCCTCTTGGCAATAGACTTGATCTAATATGATGCATCCCATGATATACATCCCAATTTTGCCAAGTCTCCAAATTCCACGCAATCCTTCAGATTTCTCACTTCTTTCTTGGGATCCAAACCTTCTTGGTGCTTTTCATGGTTGAAATAATTTCCTTTGGCACCCAGTAGCATTTGGCCCCTTTCCTTTTTTGGCTTCCTTGTTGGCCTTGATTGCAATCACCTTCCCATTCTTTTTCTTCTTAATCAAATATGGTGTAGCAGCCGTTTTTGTCCACCTTGTTGATGTAGGTATTGGAGATTTTGCTTGTTGGCTTTTTCTTAAGCTTTTGCTTTTGCTTATCTCCGGTCTTCGCCTTACATTGGTAAAACTTGTGGCCTTCCTTGTGGCAAAGCCTACAAATCATAGTTTCTCCCTCCACAGGCTTGTTCAATCCCAGAGTGGTGTTATTCTAAGGAGGTTGGATTTGTTTAGCTTTGTCTTTCTTGTCGTACAGGGCCTTGCTTAGGTGACCCACCTCCTACTTTAATTGGTCATTCTCCATTGCAAACTCATTCGAACATGTTTCTAAAACAACAATCTCAACAAAACCTTGATTGCAGGGATTAGAATCATTAATTAAATCAAAGAAGGAAGTAGAATAATTTTAGGAATTTCAACTAAAGATGCTCCTGGGGTGGTACCGATGTTTTCTAGCTTAGTAGTTAGCTCATTGTTGTGTATGCTAAGAATATCCATTTTCTCTAGCAAGTTTTCAATGGCTTCTCGAGAGCTAGCTAATTTAGCATTAAGTTTTTCATTCTTTTTGAAAAGGCTATCATTGCTAGTTGAGGATGGAACATTAGACTCTAATTGCTCAATTTTAGTAGTTAGCTCACAATTCAAATCTACAAATGTTTCAAATTTTACTAGCAAACATTTATAATCATTTTGAGAGCTAATCAACTTATTTTTCAAGGTTTTAAGTTGAGCCTTTTGTTTAGTGAAAACATCCTAAAAAACTTAACGGCTCCTGCAAGTTCATCTAAGGAGGGCTTTCCTTCACCTTCATCATCATCACTACTATTATCATCACTAGAGGGTGGGATACTCATTTTACCTCTTGCCAAAAGGCACTTGTGTGATGACCAAATGAGCATGATGAGGATCGGTGGTTGCGTGTCCTTGGAGGTTCATCTTCGCTTGAAGAGTCATCCTAACTTTTGACAATTGTAAACGGCTTGCCCTTGCTCCTCCTCTTTGTGGGTTCGGCCATATTTGGACAGTTGTCCCTGAAGGGGCCCTTCTCCCCGCATGCGAAGCATCCTCTCTTTCTTTGATTTTTCCTATCAAGGTTAAAGAGAAAATCGTCGACCTACAGGGGCACACCCATTAGATTAATCTTGTGGATCATCCCCATTACCTTTCCAATGCGTCGGATTGTTTCTTCGTCCTTGAGGATGATGTTGAGGGTTGACTATCTTCATCATCATCACTTTCTTCTTATTCCTCTTCTTCAATTGAGGAGCTTGGAGTGGGAGACTTCTTCTTGCCTTTTTTCATCACATGCAAAAGCATATGGCCTTGAATAAGTTGGCTCCTCTTGACCCATCTTTCGTGACATCTCAAATGCTGCAATCTTTCCGATCACAATGGTTGGGGTCATTGTGCTCAAGTCCTCCATGTTGTGAAAAATGATGATGATGCTCCTATATCTTTGTTGTGGTAACAAGGAGATAATCTTCGTCACAATGTCCGTATCACCAAGTTTATTAATTATAATAGAATTCAGCTCATTGATGATTAGATTCAAACGAGAATACATGTCTCTAACAAGCTCATTATCTTTCACAGCAAAAGAATTGCAATCATTTTAGACTAGGCGATATTTTTGCTCACGGACATTGGATGTGTCGTCATGGAGCTCATGCAATTTTAGTCAAATCTCATGAGCAATTTTTAATGTAAAAACATGGTTAAAAATTTCCATGCTAAGAGATTCATACAAGCAATTTTTGGCACTAGCATTCAAATGAATTTCTTTTTCCTCATCCGTGGTGAGCTTTTCGGGAATCTTAGATGGTTTCATCCCGTCATGAGTGACTCTCCAAACACCTAGATCAATGGCTTCTAGGTAACAAGCCATTCTAGCACTATAATATGGGGAATTAGTGTCGTTGAGGTGTGGTGGCCTATGGGTATCCATCTCCTTCCTCTAAAAAGCATCGGCTCGATTAGCAGTGAAGCTAAAACGTTTCAAATAAGCCAAACCAGGATTTGATACAAATTGAAGGAAATGGTTACGCCAATGAAGGGGGTGAATTAGACCTCTAAAAACTATTCTCAAAACTAGGCCACAATTAAATCCTTAGAGCTAAACCTATGTAAATAAACAATCTAGAATGTGCAAACTAGGTTTTGTCTAAGTGTTGCTATCTCTACCGCAAAGCCTAAGTTCCAATCCTAAATATTCTAACTAGAAAGGAGAGATTGAAACTTAAGTACTTAATGTAAAAGTGGAAGGTAAAGTGCAAGTAGAGAAAGCAAACTCTCGTGGACGATGTCTGTATTTTTACCAAGGTATCCTGAACCACGCAAGGTCCCAACTAATAGTCGTTGGTGCATCTACACAAAGGGTAGCCCATGCGAGGACCAAGCAACTCGGTCAAGTAACTCCGTAGAGAGCCATGGGCCTTCTCCACGCGCAAGTGGTGCTCCAATTCCAGCTCCTCTCGGACGCTCCCCGCTGTCTCCAGTATCGAGCTTCCAACCCAAATGTCGCGGGCCTCGTTCCCTCCGGTACACAGTGGCGGTCATGACATAAACTCGGTTTTCACGGTCTTGCAAGACTCTCGCCTCACTTGGTACCATAGAGTCTCGTGCTACAGTGCTCGAGAGTCCCTGGTTGCGGGCTCTCTGCTCAGAGTGTTCAGTCCCACACCGGACAGTCCGGTGCACACCAGACAAGTACTGTTCACTATCCGGTGCGCCACCAGAACGCTGGCTGACTGCTTCATTATTCCTTTTGGGCTTCTTTTGTTCTTGAGTCTTGGACTTCTACGCATATTTTAGGTCTTCTTTTGAGGTGATGCACTCTCAGTGCCTTAGTCCAATCCTCTTCGTATCAAGTGAACTATAAACACACTAGCAAACACATTAGTCCACAAGGTTATGTTGATCATCAAGCACCAAAATCACTTAGCCAAATGGCTCGAGGTCCATTTTATTTATAGAGGCCTTCAGTCATATTCATGAATTGTATGTCCAAACGAAGGCAACAAGAGGCCTCCATAATAATTTTGGTTGTTATAACTTCGCCTACCGAAGGGGTTCAATGTTACCAGCCTTAGCCTATCGAAGCAAGCGACCAAATGAGTGGACAAAAGAATGGTTTTATATGAAGAATGACTTGACTGTGTAGGCTGACATATCAGGAATCATTCAATCTCCTATTGTCACATGTTTTGGATTTTAGAAACCAACGTGTTATGTTAACTTTGAAGCCCAAACAGCCATAGTTGCCTTTAATGTTGTTAGCACTTATATTGGGACGAGGTATCTTGTTCAAGAGTACTTAGCTTTTAAAATGTGGCCATTTGTAGCTGAGTGGGACATGCCGAAGGTGTCTGAAGGGGATTCTTTGGATGCTGAGCCTGGGCTAATTAGGCTTCGATGTAAGTATAGATTCGAAGATAAGTTCGGAGAACCGAGCGATGGTTGGCTAGATTATGTTGAAGCAAAATGCAATGAAATTCTTGGTAATTTTAGCAAGTTGGAAGCAGAGGCTTTGTCGCGGGCCTTCTGGGCTCAAAAGAGATATCGACTAAATCGTGTTTTTGATGCCATCGGATACTTCTATCCAGACTATCCTGTCATGGCTCAAGATTCGAAGAAAAGGAAGAAGAAAGTGACCATAAGACGAAGCAAGGTTCCGAAGGTTCATGACGGATCAACTCCTCAGGCTTCAGAGGAAATCTCAGTAATAAGCTTTTTGATTTTAGGTATAATTGTTATGAATTTGTTTTATTAATTCTATGTTTCTGAATTTCTCAACATGTACCCAAAGCCAGAATAAAAGATGAGACTGAGGAGCTTTCTCCTATGGGAGCTAAAGAAGCAAAAATTGAAGAGGCTATCGACTTAATAGCTCAGATGGTTAAGCCTCTGGAGGTGCTTCCAGAAAGTGACGAAGAAGAGGATGACGGGGAGCAGATAGCTCCAGTAATGAGTTCTTTCGTTGATGTCTTCGAAGAAGAAGATGAGAAGGAGACTGCCGGCACAGGTCTACTACTGAAGGCCCCGACACGACCTGCTGAAGGAAAGGCTGGTACGGATGGGTGATAACTTGAATAGACTGATGCAGCGATGACCCCTTCGGCAGCCATAGAAGTCGAAGACAAGGGTTCCTCCAAGCCTGTTCTGGCGGAGGAGAAAGGGAAAGGGCCTGTTAAAATTGAGGAAGATAAACAGGCTATCGAAGAAGACACACCACTCGAAGTGCCCTTCGACCAAGTCCTAGGTGGCCGAAGGTACCGAGTTCACCATGCTGCAGGGGAAGGTGATGGGGCGAAGCAACTGGCCGAGGCTGTTGGCTTCGCCGAACAACTGGGATACCCTTCGGGGTCCATGATTTTTGGGGGCGAGCAAGATGATTATCTATACTGCTGCCCAGACAACATGGAAACAGATGTGTGCCGCTATATGGTCGACAATGTTGGCTTCCCGAAGTTGGAAGGAATGCTGTCAACAATGTCTGATGAGGACTTTTCTGATTGTTTTGCTTATACTCATCTCAAGGTGATTTTATTAACCTTTGTTTTTAGCTTCAGGTTGCTTTGTCAAAAAACTCATCTTTTGAATCCTGGTAGGGCCTGCTTCTAGGCAAAGCCTTGAAGAACAGGACAAAAGTTGAAAACAAAGCTGTTCAAAAAGAAATTTTGAAGCTTAGATCCGAAATATTTGGGCTTCGGTTTGATTGCGAAGAAAAAAGAAAGCTTTCAAGATATTGGAACAGGACTTTATTGAGAGCCGAACCGAAGTCCAAAGGCTCAAAACTTTAAATGCTGAGCAGAAAAAGCGCATCGCCTTGCTCGAAGCTGAGTTGGAGCAGATGAAAAATGAACATGAATTTTAAATGATGAAGCTAAGGCAATTGCTTGCCGAAGTGGCTGTCAACCTTAGCAGTGCTCAAGTGCTCAAGTAAAGAAATGACATGAAGGCCGAAATAAACCACGTAAAGAGCTTAAAAGAAAATTATCGAATATTAGTAGCCAACTGTGTTGACACACACAAGTAAAGTACTATTATTACCTCCTCGCTTACTGACAAAACAATTGAAGAACAACTTAAAGTACTCAAACAATATACATATTTTATTTATTACCATTTTGTTGACACACACACACACAAATGATATATTCACATTTGTTTTCTTTCGTTCGATCCTACAATCAAAACAGTCCATTGAAATAGCAAATAGCGGGAATTGTTTTTAAGCGGGCCATAGATTCCAAAGAAGAATACATTTTTGATAGAATTGACTCCTTTGCTTATTGAAGATCTGAATTCATTGTAATATACAAGCTTTTGTTAGGGTTATGGACAATTTCATGTACACGATTTGAAATATACAATGTTTCCGTATGAATTCTTACATACATTTTGTGCACATGTTCGATCGGACACAGAAACTTATATGTAAATGGATGTATATTAGTAGGGTAAAATATATAGATGAAAAAATATTTAAAACGAATGATGAATTGAATTGATAACGATCATTAAAAGGAAAGAAAAGGAAAAGAAAATGGAGGACACAGATTAAAGATCCTTTTAGTCTCGATTGGTGTTACCAAATGCGAGTACAAGGTACCCCATTACTAATGGTTCCCTGACCTATGTCGACTAAAGGGTGGATCCTTTAGTCCAAATTCATAGTTCTGGTTTAAAAACTGAGACTATATAAAGGGGTCCTTTAGCCGAGCCTATAGCCCCTTTCTGCACTAGTGCTAGTTTGAAAAGCAAAACTAGATGCAAGTGACGAAGTAATGATAAACACAGAACAAAGTTGCGGCATTATTGGCTCAACACAAACAGAAAAAGTTTAGAGAAAGTCATGACTAGTTGATTGCAAGGACACAATGATACATATATTGAAGCATGGTTAGCATTATCTTATTTATGTATACATAAACAAATGCAAAAAGGCAAGTCATCGTACTTGGACCGATGGTCAAGCAAAGAACACGATTCCATTAGGATCGGATAAAATTGACTAAAAGCTCGCGCGCTGTACCTATGTTGCCAGAAACCAGTAACCATCCATAGGTATGCAACTTCTTTAGGGCATATTCGGTTAGGTCTAGTTAGAAAGGGATTGAAGGGAAATAAATACTCTTCTAGTCAAAGTTGAATAAAAAGGATCTAATCTCATCCAATCATTTTCTGGATCGATCTAACCGAACAAGCCCTTAGAGGGGATCACCACTAGTCACTACCAGAATCAGCAGCATGAAAAACACTCAGCGAAAGATTTACCGAGTGTGACACTCGGCAAACAAAGCTCGGCGAACTGTATATCAGCAACGTATTATTTGTCGAGTATTTTTTATCGGGCACTCGGCAAATATTTGCCTAGTGTCAGCCGGTACTCGGCAAAGAAAAATCACATCACGACGACAGGTAACGGCGACGGAGCCTGTGCCGAGTGCCCACAATGTGACACTCGGCAAAGGCTCACTCTTTGTCGAATGTCCACTGTACTGATACTCAACAAAGAAGTTCCCCGTGTGCCCCTTTACCAAGTCCTTCGCCGAGCGTATTAGGTGGCACTCTACAATGGCTCCCTCTTTGCCGAGTGCCCGTCGGACTAGCACTCGGCAAATAGAACACCAGCCGGACTAGCACTTGTCGTCCACTCCGACAGAGTGGGAGTGGACGACAAGTCGATGCCCCGTCGAGAATCCAGTACCGCACATGTCTCTTGCCTCCTTTGGCCCTCATGAGGACATCTCCGTCGATGTCCTCGGTCCTCGGATCGTAATCTAGCCCATGTACCTCCTATGCCATGACAATGTACTCATATAGGCGGCTGTAGACGGTGGGGTTGCTATACGCCTCGGGCCCATCATCCGGGTTGTAGGTGATGACGAACGTCGCCTTGCCCTTGTGGGCCATAGCATAAGCCGAGAAGATAGAGCATGACTAGCCACCATGTGACGCCGACTGGAAGAAAACCAACGAGATAGTTAGAAATAATATCTAAACCAATGTTATATACCTAAATAAAAAAGAGGGCATACACATGCTCCTACATATTTGTCGAGGCTGTGGCTGCCTTGGTGGTGGGAGGGACCTTGCATCATCAAACGTCGTTCCCGGCTAGCGTTGTGTGCCTCGTCCAATTCAGGCGAGCACCACCTATCCACCATCTTCTCCCAGCACTAAGGATGTGTGGCGTACCAATAATGAATCATCTACAAAGTAAAACAAGTACACTGCATATCAGAAGATAAAATTAAGCAAATTTTATCATGAATATTAAAGTGATGTATTTACTTGCAAGTATTGGTCCCTAGTCAATACCATGGTTCGGGCCTCCTGCTTGGTCACTTTCTCCTCAAGGATGGAGCCGTGGTAGCTAACGATGGCCTAGATTCATGCCTCGTAGTGCATGTCCACGACAAGCTTCTTACAGCTCGTGGTGGCCATCACATCCGCCCTGGTCTCGTATCTAGCCTCGCATCTGAAGAAATCTTGCATAAAAAGACGATGTATCCATACATTATTTCAAGAATGTGCATCGAATGCGACATATTTTATAATATAGTAAGACTTACGCATAGCTCTTGCTTCACCCACTCCGCCTTGTTGTTAAATTCCCTGCCGTCCCGGTCTACTGCATCGGGGGCGACAGCGTAGTGGTCGAAGGTGTAGGCTGGGCCAGTCACTCCGGCGTACTCAACCAGTCCAGGGAAGTGTTCCCTTCAAAGAAGGTCGAGGATGCCATTGGGGTTACGGCCGTGACCCCCTCCATTCTCTACAACCTTCCAAGACCTGTTCAAGTGATAAATAAAAAGTATTAGTTTATATTATGACTAGGTATGTGCCCGTGCGTTGCGACGGGAATAAAAAATTGTATGTAACATAGAAACGGAACGACAAACATCGCTATAATATGCAAAATTCATGTGGTAAATATTATCAACATCGCACAAATTATTTCTAAAGTGTCAATATAGAATTTTTAATGTGAGACAAATGTGTCGACAACCGTACACTAATCTAATCATTTTTACAATATCGATAAGTCTCTGTTTGTTTACGTGAGTTGTCTCTAGAATCTTAGATTTGCAAACATAATCTACCGAATATAGTAGTTTGGAACAACATAGTATCTGAATTTGCTCTTGATTGTATTATATACAATGTCATGTAATATACAATACCATTAAAAGGGGTATGCTCAAAATAATATAATCTACTAACTTTAATCACGAAAGAAATAATTCTAGTGTCTGAGTCCTACTCATTTTAATAGCTTACATTTAAATTTACGATAAACTTATCGTATGATTGGTTGGTCGCATCGTTTTGTCCTGGATCACTGCATGCATTGACTTTACCTGAGCGTATGTTTGGTTGCCTGCACATCGAAGGCGTGGGCTGCACGAGCCAATGCAAAACAAGCCATTTGAAGGCTAATTGCCTGCATCCGCTCGTACCGCCAAAACGCCTGTATCCGACCAGTGAGGCTCGGGCGAGCGCGTAGCCACAGACACAGGGAACCAATCAGCCGGTTAGTGTCTAAGCTCCACACATTTTAATACTACGTCAGTTTTGACCTAAAAAGCTATGTTCTCTATTTAACTTACGGGTTAGCAAAACTACGACATGATATTATCGACCTTAGTATCTCATAAATTCTTTGTGAACAATTAATACAACACTAAACTGATAAAAATCAAATTATACTACAATGAGAATATGATAAAAAAACATCTTGCAAAAATATTTAGTTTTTATAGTTAGAACGTGATTAACAATTGTCGATGGGGTTTGTGCCGGTCTGGTCCGATCATTGTGTCGTGTTTGGGCCTTATTTACAGCATGACAGGCTAATCTCGATACAGACTAATTTTTTACAGTATATAAAACAAAAAAACATGTGTGTGTTGGCTAGACGGGTGTAGATATGGAGCCAACAAACATGATTTAAACACATCTTACCTTATTTTTCGTGCTTGACGCACGATGACGATGAAAATAGAGACTTCGATCAACACTTACTAAGATATTTTGGCATTATTTGAGAATTTATTATTTGAAGGTGATCTGATCTCGCATTGGTGCACACGAGCTATCCAATCTTGCACAGAGCAGCCTTACTGTGGTCTTGTATCTTATGACCTGTCAAAAGACATGGATACAAATTTTGATAGGTCATAAGTTACAAGGACCACAATAAGGCTGCTCTGTGTAAGATTGGATAGCTCGTGTGCACCAATGCGAGCTCAGATTATGAATGCTTCTAGTACTGGCTAGGACCTACTGCCATATGAACATTGCAGTCATCCAACTGTCAGAAGGATGATTAGTGCGCTATCATACATATTTTCTTTACATTTGGGAAAGACAATGTTGAGAAATCAGACATCACATTGGACATTTGTTCAATTGTTCTCAAGTTAAAACTGGACCAGAGGGAAAATATGCCCCATTTGGTGGCAGAAACATGGATTGTCTGCACTTAATGAATTGATAGATACAGATACAAAGAACCCAAAAGCATGGATCAGATGTTGGTAGCTTTGCACTCAACTGAAGTAGGCGCGCCGCTGGTTTCCAACATCAGTCGTCGTGACTGGGTCTGGCGGCTGTCTAACTGTAGGAGCTCAAAATCTTGCTACTTCCCCCGGGCTCTGTATCGTCGGTGTTGGTGTTGGAAATACTCGCACTGCTACAGATAGAGTAGCTGATTATGATCCACATCTACCCACAAACTGCAAAAAAGAAGGGATGAACTATTAGAAAATGGTGAACAGATAAAATACACAAAACAGAACAGATAATTTGCAATCAGAGATAAGCAATTCCATGTGCAAGAAAATTCATTGACTAAATTTCTTTGGCTTGACACTTAAGAAATCTCGTCCTTCCATGGTTTTTGCCATCTGCTAGAAACAAAGAAAAGCTACCACTCACTGAAAGTCTGAAATCAAATTCAGATCACAACTAAAGGACCCGTCTCAAGGTTATGCTACCTGGACATAGAACATACCATGAGACTTGCTTCTCTGCTTCTGTGGGATATAAACATAACCTATGTCATGACCAGAAATCAGATGACACTAAGTTTCTCAACTGTAATCGGTTGACGACATCACTTCATCATCAGTTCCAACACTCTTGTACCCATACTATAAGAACTACATTCCCAGCATCATACAAACATACTATGAGTTTAATAACATCCTTTTTAATGTATAATTCCTATATATGCTGGACCTGACATCGTCATTCAATACTAATTCATAGAGTACATTTCATTTTGTTATGTATTTGCACTTAAACCACCAAAGTGTCTGAAACTGTTACAAGATTGAATATTTCAGAAATCACAAAGATTATACCATGCCATCGGCATATATAGAGCATGTGAATCATGATGACCAGAAATGTTGGAAGCCAAGCCAAGTGCTACCTCTTGCCTGGAGTTTGTTTCACTGAACTCTTCAAATAGTGTTGTGAACAAATAAGCTACAGACTCTCTAGCAGAAAATAAGCTACAAATAAGCTACAAGTAATCGCTAACTGAGAGCTATGACATGAAATGTTCCTGATTCAAGTTAAACCATGGCGCATTTAGACTCCACATTAGCATGTTGTTGACATGTATGCTACATGATACAAGGTTCAGAATGTGTTTCGTTCCCACCACCATGATGCTTTATTAAAAAAACTTAAGAAAAGGTGGGTTCAGGAATCCTTCATCGAACCTTGAAGATGATGTGTGGGAATGAAGATGCAGTATAAGGTGTCATTTAGCTTGTGCAAGGCCGCGTGGAATGTCAGCTGAGGATTTGGACCATTTTTTAATTGTTAACTGGGTCAGGTCAAAACTTATGCTAGACATGAAGAAATGTTAAGCGGACCCAAACAAGATGATATCTCAAATGGTCATAGAATGGAATTGCTGATAATTTTAAGTCAAAGTGATCAAAATAGCAAACCTGAACATTTCTTTCCTCCATTAGAATCTCCTTTGCCTTCTCACACAACACCCTTACTTGTACCACATAAATTGCAGGGGATAAAAGCCTCCAATTCAGTACTACAAATCATCACAATCTTGAACTGAAGAGGAGGGTTAACAGACTGTTAGAAACATCCATTCCCATCCAGTACCACATAAATCTGGGAAGAGAAGCAGTCACTGAACAGTCATCGAACAATCTAGTGATCACTTTGTGAGTGTAGCCTGCTAGGAGATGCAACGGTTCTGAACTCTAGAGGAAAGAATAAGATCCAACAAAGTAAACTGAAAAAAGAACCAGAGAAAAAACAAAAAAGTAGAAAAAAGAGAGAAAATTATGCGTCGAAAGCATGTACAGATCCTCACAGCGAAACCAATCAAACGCCCAACTTCCTAATACTGCCATATGCTTTTAAAACGTGATAAAGAGCTAATCTGAGATAAGAAATAATACAAGCATTCATAACAGCTAAATATTTGGTTTCAGACCCCACCTGAAATCATAGAATTACAGACCAAATCATCAATATCTCAAAATATAAAACCAAAAAAATGCAGTGAGACATCGCTTTCGGCTCTATAAATCAAGACATGATGTTCAACAGAACGATGGCCAAGAAAATACAGTTGATGTCAGGCTTGAATTAAAGGGAGGATCATATCTCAATCTGCAACAAGGATTGACCCTAAATAGCTTTTGCAGATTACCATAACTGAAGCAGAACTGAAGCTTCACACATGTGCATTTCTTTAACAAAATTTTGGGCTCAAATTGTAAGGCAGGTACTGCCAAGATGGAATAGGGCACTAACCTCTTAATGACTTTAAATTTGGAAAAGGTAGAAAATTCACAGGAAGGCAAACTTTAATTTGTCCTCAGCTACCAAAGATGGCGCCTGCATCGGTAGTGTTCCTCAATGGCCATCTGGCGCGTGGGCACGCCGATGCAGAGTCTGGTGGATCCTCGTAATCCTTATCCTTTGTAAGGTGTCCAAATCTCTAAAAATATGTGAACACACATTGAATATATTTCTACAGAAGCTACAAACACACTATAAGTTGGAAGATCTAAGCAACCATATTCTAGACATAATAGCCCAAATAGCTAATGAATTAATTGTTCTTCAGAACAAATACATGGTATGGCACAACACACATCATCCAGAATACATAATACACTAATCAATGTCTCATGAGAGAGAGCATGCTGATAAGAATAAAATGAAACTAATTAATAAACTGTTCCTGAGAAATAAATAATCCCAAAACCACATAATCTTGTGGTATGTTACAACTGAAAAATAATGCAAGGAATCGCGTCGAACACCTGGTGTAACACCAAATCCTGATTTAGAACACAACAATAATGTTCTTCATTTTCAGAGAACCGTTTTCTATTCTGCTTATGTGGTTTCTATAATTCTGTTAGTGGGTTTCTATGATCCGTGTACATGGTTTTTAATTTTATCATGGGTTTAATTTCATCATGGTATGACATAATAACAAGGCATGTTAAACCTTTGATAGCAGGGATAAAAACTAAAATTTTTAGAGGACAACTAACCTCACTGATGGGAAGATGAAATGTTGTTCTAGAAAAAGCACCTTTACCTGCTTCAGTAGGTCCAAGAAGAGGAAATCCTAAAGCATACAAAGTCAGAAATGCACTGGTCAGCTATATAGTGTGCAGCTAGAAATAGATAGCTTCACTTTCCTGGTAGTTATTACCTGACTTATATGGTCCCTGGCATTTTGCAGCTGAATTCTAGTCCTACTGTTTGCCATCCCTATTTCTAGGATTGGGTCAGTTTTTGTTAGACAAATTATAAGTAATTTACATGCTCTATAGCATAGGGAAGATCGACTCTGCTAGCTATATTATTGCACATACTTATATTTTGTCTACGCAGGTAAGTTGTAGCCACCTAATTGGGGCAGAAATGAAATTATACATGGTTTGAACCTAAAATATCCTCGACCTTCCACAAAGGACATAAGGACAAGGGACTATGGAAGAACACTATTAGCGCTTCAGAAAAAGCCCAACCGATGCAAGACTATTAAATACCAACCGATGCAAGACTATTGAAATTAAAGCCCAACCGATGCAAGGGACTATGGAAGAACACTATTATCCTATAATGGTGCTTGTAGTAAATACAGAACATCGCATAGATATATGGACAGATTCTCCAATTATGTCATCTATTCAAAGATAAGGGATTAAATGCTCAAATCATTTCAAACAATTCCATAGATGGCTTCTTCCAAGCATCTAGCAGAATAACACATGAATGTATACAATAGATAAACCAAACAACAGATTCTTCCAAGCATCAAGCAAAATAGCACAAAAATGTGAGTTTTCGATAGAGAATATAAACCATACCATGATAGTTTAAAAGGTACTCACATCACTGGATTCACCCCAACAGAGCTCTACGATTTGAATGCCCCAAAATGACTCAGGCACCTACAGGTTCACCAGCATCTCAGCACAGAAACAAGAAAACTGATACATATAACCAATTGGGAAAAAATTCTCTAGTTTTTACTCCATTGGTGGCTTGGATCAACAAAATGGAACACTATAAACATTACAGGATCCAATCCATGACCAAATACAGAAGAGATACATGGCAATTACTTGACTCATATACAAAAGCATTAAAGATCTTGACACTTAAAATCATGGGGTCATTTTAGAAAACCAGGCCAATCTTGCCCAATGAACAAATCTAGAACCACTCTGACATAATCAAGCCACATTTTCAAGAAAAAGTAGAGGAGCAAAAGGGCATGAAATTTGTGCCACTATACTCCTCCGAGAGACCGAGACCAAATTAGATGTGCTCGAACCAATCTGACCGAATGGGCAAGCACTCAATACAGGAGAGGGAAAAAACCTGATCTCACAGATTTTAGAAAATGCCCTTGTGCACCTAGTAGTTCAGTGATGCGACTTTGAAATCCAGCCACAGTGGCCCTTTGACTTACTACAGAAAAATGAACAACAAACTCACCACCACCTCTGCGCACCTCCTCAAGTTCGAACCAACCAGAACAATAGCACTGCCGATGCAGACAATAGTAGTCGATTGAGGTGGGTGCATGCGCAGTGGAGGGCTGAATTTGGAATGAGGGCGAGGAAGGGGGCGTAGTGCATGCCATGGCCGCCAATATATGGAAGGGGGTGAAATTGTGTCCTTTGTGGAAGGGGTCTGCCTACCATGCAAGGTCGCCCCTTGCCAGGTTGTTGCCTCCTAGTTTGGAAGGAGATCTGCGGCCTATGGGCGAGATCTGCCTCCCCACGGGCTTGGCGCGGCGTGAGCCCGGAGGCGTGCATCGGCTGTGGCGCTAGATGGAGAGGACGGCGTTAGGAGGGCGAGGAGCACGATAGACGTGGGGGGACGGGGACGGAGAAGAGGCGGGCTTGATGTTGGTGTTGCAGAGATCAACCCACAACCACCCTTAGTACATCGGCGTCCCCGGTCACGCGAGCGGCGAATCAGGCCATGGCCGCTGAGTACCCAGCCTCCATCACGGAGGCCTAGAGGGGATAGAGGTGAGGGAAAGTCCGACCACCAAGCATGCCACGAGGGCGTAGATCCTTTGAAAACGAAAACGACCAAGAATGAATTAGATCAACACAAACCAGTCATGAAATCCTTGAAGCATTCGAAATCACCCCTACCTCACCTCCAAAACGGCGTCAAATCGGTGTTGTTCCCTGGCACGATTGTCGTGTACCTGGCCTCCATCGTGGAGGGGATAGAGGTGCTCCAAGCATTCTCTTCACCAAAATTCGGTCCGTCGATGCGCCTGGTGAGGGGAGCGCCTTGGTTGAGCTCTGTCCTTCCTTATTACGAGAGAGGGGTCGAGGATGGATAGAGAGGGAGAAGAAAGGGGTTGGGGCGGGTCTCACTGCGGGGTGGGAAGAAGAACCGGAGTTGCGATCTGGAGGCCGCCACACGGAGGCTCTACCCTTCCTACGGGGGAGCCATTCGATGCTACCTCATAGATCTACGATCTATCCAGGCACGAAAATGGCGTTGGTGCAGGGGTGTGTGTGCGGTGCAAGGGGGAGGGGAGGTGGACGGCTTTAGAGGGAGGCATCGCACATTGTCTCTACCGGTGGGGTGGGGCGGCGGGATGGGATTTCCGGTAGGGGTGGGCAGCGAGCGGTACAGACGACCTTCCATTGCACGGATCCACGGTGTGGTACAAGAATTCCATGGATGCCGGGCAGAGGAGTAGATGGTGCACCTTCCATGGATGGCAGACCTTCCAGTAATGGAGAGAGGAGGTCCGCGACAGATTTGGACGGCGCGGGCGCGATACAGACGACCTTCCATTGCGCGGATCCACGGCGCGATACAATAATTCCATGGATGGCGGGCAGAGGAGTAGATGGCGCACCTTCCATGGATGGCGGACCTCCCAGTAATGGGGAGAGGAGATCCGCGGCAGATTTGGACGGCGCGGGCACGGTACAGACGACCTTCCATTGCGTGGATCCGCGACAGATTTGGATAGGCGGCGGCGGTGGGGAGGAGGGTCTGCGGGCGTTGATCGACGAGGATCTGCGGGCGTTGATTGGTGGCGACACGTTGTCGACCGAGCAAAATGGGGCGCTGATGGCGGGGCGGGTGGGGAAGGACGATCGCGGGCAGAACGCGGTGCACTACTGTGCACGCCTACAATAGGTTCATATAGAGTAGTAGAGATTTTCAACACATAATATGAACAAGAAGCGAGAACATCTAAAGTTATGTGCCTCTCCCCATCGGGTCGAATCAGCGGCTGCCTGTCATGAAGTATTGGACGCTGAGGGAGACTCACGAGACCTCGCAAGTAGACGTTCCTCATACCTAAGGCGTCCTGTTGTGCCGCATCGATAGCGGCCTGCTGCTCCACCTACTGCTGGACGTCGTTGTCCTTTTGTGCCTCCTCCACCGTCCTACGGGTGCTCCTCCTCCCCCTCCTCATCCTCATCCCACTGCCCACCATCTTTGTCCAACAACCTACAATTAAGAGTAAGCAAATAAGTATATATAAAAAAGATTTATTTAGAAACATGTGCGAAATAAAAAATATAGCATTACATCGATTAAAAATAATCTTCATATGTGTCGGGGTTAGCCGGATCAAAAGTCTCATCATCACTATCAACCATTTCATAGTCAACACCATCTGAAGGCGCAAGTTCGTCATTAATGTCATTGCCTTCAAGTATTTCTAAGTCATTCTCATTCTGCACCTCATCATCCTCTTGGAAGAACTCTCCATCACATGTGTCTGGGTCTAAGTTATAATCTTCACCGTTTGGAACAAGTAATTGATCGTGCGGTGATACCTTATACACAACATCTCAACCCTTAAGATGTTCTTTCGTTTGGCACGCATGTGGGAGATAATACACTTTTGTGGCTTGTTGGGTCACGATATTGACATCGTGTCCTAGTAAGGTGGAATCCAGTCGAATTTCGAATATCCCAAGATTAGAATGTGTCCATCTCGTCACTTCAGGGTCAAACCAATGACATTGGAATATCACTGGAGTAAGAGGTTTGGAAGCATGAAAATTGAGTTCATATATTTCTTCGATTCATCCAAAATACTCGACCTCGTCAAGGCCGGACGTAAAGACTCCTGAACACATTGTTTTTCGATTGGGCCGACTTTGGTCATAGCTTGTTGGGAGAAAACAGTATCCATTGATGTCATACCTAGAATATTTCCTGACCCTATAAGCAAAGCCAATAGCTACTTGTCTCAACTCGGCACACATAGATAGATCTCTTTGGCCCTACAAGTATTCACAAGTTAAAAGACGCTAAATTGAGTTCATAAACAGATCTCTTTGACAAACTAAGCACGTACCTTATGTTTGAACCAGGAAATGAAATCAGGCAATCCATTTCCCGCACCCTTTCTAAGAAGTCTATCATATTCCTGTGGAGTTGGGTCCCTTGATCGACACTAGAATTTATGAAGAAATTGTTCCATGTATGGCGTCACCTCTTCAAGGTTGGTCAATACATATAGCATGATATGGCACCACTTTTCATGTCTAAGGGTCTTGCTGGTCTAACCACTTGCGCTTCCGAGTTGGCCTCGAAATATGATGAGGTTCGATTCATTGCCGCCATCATTGTAATTAGGGAGTGAATTATGCATGCTCGGCAGTTTGTCATCATAGTAAGTTATTGTGAAGTTAGACACATCCTCTAGAATGTAAGCCTCTGTAATGGAAGCCTCGATTTTGCATCTATTTCTACATTTCTTTCGAATAGTCTTTAGACATCTCTCAATTGGATAGCACCCACGTCCCTACATTTCTTTCGAATACTCTCATAATATTCGTGCCACATATGGGAGATGGAGTATCAAATGTTGCTTGGATTAAAGAAGCCGGGTGGAAATATCTTCTCAAGATTACACAGTAACATGGGTGTTAATCATTCCAAGTCTACAATCATGGTCCGAGATAACTCTTTTGCACAAAGCTGGCGGAAGAAATATCTCAACTTTGTAAGTGCTAGCCAAACATGCTCAGGGACATAGCCTCGAACCATCGCCAAAAGAATCCGTTCAATCCATATGTGGAAGTCATGACTTTTCAGCCCTAAGACTTGTAGAGTAGATAAGTTCATGTAACACCCCAGGATCCTCAAACACCCAGAATGCTACTAAACTACACATCTAACATTCATATATAAAATTTCGACAGCATCCCCTTTGAAAATTACATAAACGGGGAAGCAACAAAATATAAATAGATATCATAATATGAGAACATAATAGACATTAATAATCTGCTAGCAATGGAAAGACAAACATAACGGCATGAACTAAATCAACCAGTGCGCACAACTAGTTAGAAACAACATCCTTTGACAAGAAGTTTCTAATTAAATCATGACTGTGCCTAAGCAGCGTTATTATGAGAGTGAAGGTGGATGTGCTGCTACTTCCCACTTCCCTTGATGAGCAACAAGCACCTGCATTGAGTAATGCAAGAGTGAGATGAAACATCTCAGCAAGCGAATTGTTTTGACAAGATATTTAAACCACAAATTGAATTAATCAACATTTTAAAAGAATCACAATTAAGATAAGAAATTCCTGTAGATATAGAACTCAGTAGTCTCAATATAACCAATACCATCTCATTTCCTTAAACAACCACAATAGTTTGTATAACACTTCCCTGCGTCAACAATACCTGCAAATATCACTTCAATGTATGCATAGGAACACAAAGTGTAGGTACTCTGTCTTCATACCTCTGAGGGTATAAAACCACATCATATGCAAATATCACTTCAATGAATGCATATGAATGCAATGCATATGTCCTCCGCCTTCATACCTCTAAGGGTATGAAGCCGCATCGTACCCCTCCTCGGGCAACGTACGATGCTAAGTTGTACCGGTACGGTCGGACCATAGGTCACGACCCAACTTCAGATGCAAGTGAATCATGCAATTATAGATGGCCAGCCGGGCCGGGCTAAACGGGCCGGCCCGAAGCACGGCACGGCCCGTAGTGCCTGGGCACGGCACGGCACGGCTAGTGTCGGGCCCGTGCCGGCACGGCCCGATAGGTAGTGCCGTGCCTGGGCCGAGCATCAGGCACGCTGGGCCGGCATGGGCACGGCACGATTAGCCCCTAGGCACGATTAGGCACGATTATGCATGATTAGATCCAAGCACGACTAGTTAGTTGTGTGTTGTACTCTTTTTTCTTATCTAGGGTTTTCTCACAATGGTGAGTTTTTATCTAAATAGGTTTTTAATGAGTCAGCCATTGCACTAAACAGTTCAATATTAGCTATTTTAGTATGTTTTAACTGTGTTTGTGAATATCTGACTAAAATTCTGTGGTATAGTGCTAAACGGGCTATATGGGCTAAACGGGCTAAACGGGCCGGCACGGCACGGCTAAGCAGGCTTAGTGCCGTGCTTGGGCCTGGCCTTAGGCACTAGTGCCGTGCCGGCACGGCACGGCTATTAAACGGGCCAAACGGGCCGTGCCCTAACCGTGCCGTGCCTGGCCGTGCCCGGGCCGGGCCGTGCCGTGCCGTCCATTTGGCCATCTCTACATGCAATGTATATGACATGCTGCATTTATCAATATACTTCACTTCCTTCACATACAACACAACCTCAAATAATACTTCATTTACCTTCAGATACAATACCAACCTCAAATAATACTTCATTTACCTTCAGATACAATACCAACCTCAAATAATACTTCATTTACCTTCAGGAGTGTGAATTAATCTCATGAGTCATACTCGAATCATAATCATCATCAATATATGATTGAGCATCAGTATAATGCAAGCAAGTAAAGCATCACCATAGAGTCCAATTATGAAAGAATCCAATACTTCTGAATATTAGAGTGTAGGCAATAGAAATAACAGGTCAGAACGGAAGCAACCACCGCTACATTCACTTGCCTTCATCGAAGAAGAAAAATGTACTAGGCATGATCTGGAGTGTAGCCACCTGCTAGCGGGCATAAAACTTAGTACAAATATTTCACAAACATTTGCCAACAATCAACAAATCGATCCTACACCTGAAACCAAGACCTGGTGGAAAACCTCCCACTCTGAACCACATACCATACAACAGCAATGTTGTTTGTTAATTTTGTATCTTTAAAATTATAACAGTGGTGATATCAAACAAATACTCCATGAGTATCTACACAAAATATTCTACAACTTCGGTATTCGATGGATAATTAAATTATGCCATCTATAAGTTCTAAAACATCTAACAAGATAACTGACTGAATCTGTTTTAGACAGCAGCATAGTTAACTTTCAAAATTCGATATCTCACAAACTACTCAACCAAAAATCATGAAATTCTGCTGAAAGTAAGAACTTTTATCCCTCTACAAAAGTCTCCATAGCTGGGAGAGCCAATTCGGCCATTTACTTGATGAAACCTACCAGTGAACAGACCCGCTCATTTCTGTTAGGCTAACAGAAACAACCACAGTAAAACAAACATAACTGAAGTTTCATAATTCATATGAATGCACTCTTTAACAATCTGGAAAGCTTATGAAATTATCTACATCTTTTCTTACAAACCCATGGTTTAATTCTGTTGATAAAATTGCCTAAATCTTAAAAGAACAGATTCTGCACAGAATTAAGAGACTGAAAAACTGCTATAATCAAACTGCAATAACTCTCTGATCTGATGTCCGATTGTTGTGTTCTTCACGGCCACGGAAAGATCTACAAATTATCTACGACTTATATATAGACTTTTTATTTTTTTGAGGCCTCTAAGACCACGGAAAACAGGGATTAACAGAAACTGTCGAATCTGCCATTCTGCAGAAAACTAAATTCGAGATCAAAACATAACCCCACATCTAATCCAACCTCTAATCCTTTAATTCCCATGATCCACAACCTCCAAAAGCACATAATTACAGGGAGGAACAAAGATCTCATCCATACCTAGGGTTTCCCCAAGAAATTTTGCAAGAAGAGATGGGGAAGAACATCTCCTTGATCCTCTCTTCCCCTTCAACTCAATGTGCTCCTCCTCTTCTCGATCCTTGCTGCGCGGGGGGAGATCTAGAGGGAGGAGGAAGCCGTGGAGAGGGGCTGCCATGGGAGGAGAGGACAGCCAGCCCAAGGGAAAAGAAGAGAGGGGCGGCCAAGTGTGGGAGGGGGGGGGGGGAAAGGGGTGGCGGCCAAGTAGGGGCAAAAGGGGGAAAAGACCACCACTAGGGTTTTCTTTGCGGGAGAAAAGAAGCGATGCCACAGATGACTCCGACTTAGCATCCAACGGCCCACAACCCTTTTCCTACATCCACGCACCGAAGATCAACCTTTGGCAACATTTTTTTGGGATATTACACTCTACCAGGGGGGCGGCTGCAATCCATTGGGGAGAAGGGGAGGGGGCGGCTAGGGTTGGGAAGGAGAGGGGGGGGCTCCCATCCACCGGATCGAGATCAATGGCCCAAACTCGCTCTTTTCTTTGAGCTCCCGACCCCAGCGAAAAAATGCCAAAAGATCTACTGTTTTCTGAGGAATGCCTCCTGAAACTCCAAACCCCAATGCCACAGAACATGAAAGAAAAGAGAAAAAGAAGTTTAACTTCTTTTCAGAAAATTGGGGTATCACACTCTACCCCCCTTAAAAAGAATTCGTCCTCGAATTCGTCCACTCCAAACAAAACATCCATGGTACCCCATATAACACCACCATTCCAAAACATGGGTCCATTATTGGTCTTAATTAACACAAGAACTTCGACCTCAGACTAAATGTCTAAGGAAACTACACCACCTGACATCAAGCATGAACCAACATGTAATGAAGCTCAAACCAAGTCATAGATGCAATCAACACTACGATTTCACAACATCGAATTTGGATGCAGCCATACATCAACATCAATGTCTTAAAACTACACTCTTTGATGAAGGGGTAATATGCACTAAGCACAACCTTTACCAACTTCAACAATTCATTTTAATTTAATGGTGAAACATCCACACCAGATGAATGTATAAGAAGATCAAACACCTCACCTCACAGCACCACGAAACAATTAGTTCTATTGAAACAAAACTCCTAATCTTCCTAAACCTTGTTCTTGCCATAATGAAAAGATAATCATGTAATCTAACATTCTTTGCACCCCACCGAAAGGGAGAAAATCTACAGAACTAATGGAGCAATAAAACCGACAAGAAGCCAATAACATTATGTGCGGCACAGTTCATCGAAGAAATGCCAAAAACTCCACATAGAGCACTGACAGCCCAACGACAACACAATACTTGCTTAACCCATGTCACTATACTTCATCCAACAACTCAACTAAGAAAAATATCCAAACTAGTAAGGTCAACCTACACATAATATAAGTCTTCATCTACTGTAGTTCAGAAACTTACATTTCATTCTATCATATGATGCACTCCGAGTACCAGACATAAAAGGTCAATACTAGCCCCGTAATCCTTCACACATTTGGAAAACATCCCAAGCTGATGTTAAAACCACATCATCTAGGAATAGGTGACTAACCACACACAACCAACTCTAGG
This sequence comes from Zea mays, assembly GCF_902167145.1. Lineage (NCBI taxonomy): Eukaryota > Viridiplantae > Streptophyta > Magnoliopsida > Poales > Poaceae > Zea > Zea mays. The sequence goes on from NC_050099.1 coordinate 212,521,539, forward strand.
CTAGGCAATGACTTCATTCAAACCAATAGATAAGTGGTCCGACAATGGCTCCACAAACATGCATCGGGAAGAGAACCATCAAATCCTCAACGTATTAATACATAATCAATGGATCAAGAAAAATCAAAGATTTATTCTACAATTAGCATGACTAACATGCAACCACTTTAAACCACATCTAGGCTTTGTGGCTACTAGAACACACGATAGAAGAGAGAGACATGTAAGCCATTCTGGCTATGTAAAGACTTCCCCCAAAAATCCATATAAAAGTACCAATATTCATTTCTTTGAGAACTGGTTTCTCAACATAAACAATCATTCTTTGCAAAGATAGTTGGAGCTATCCACCAACCGCTCAACAACTTAAATTCAAATTGATGATTACCTTGTACCCCAAAACACGCAATTCACACTCCTCTTAGAAACATCCTCAATAAGGCATATATAACAATATTATTGTAATAAAACTCAACCATGAAAAACATGGTGAAAACAAGATAGGCATACTTGTATATCACAAGCATAATAACAACTTCATTCTCACAAATGACCAGCGATATCTACAGCATTAAACAAACAATATTAAAATTTCAGAAATAAATTATATCAAGCATTAAGCCATAAACAACTTACCACATCACCGTAAAGGAATAGGGAGGGGTGAGGTTATTGTCATCTGCACTTCAAAGACACTAACATATATCAAAGATATTTAAACCCATACCCTTCCTATATGTGCGAGTGTGTCAAATTTATCTTCAAATTGCCAAGAATCTAAAGCCTATCCTCTGATACCAACTGTAACACCCCGGGATCCTCAAACACCCAGAATGCTACTAAACTACACATCTAACATTCATATATAAAATTTCGACAGCATCCCCTTTGAAAATTACATAAACGGGGAAGCAACAAAATATAAATAGATATCATAATATGAGAACATAATAGACATTAATAATCTGCTAGCAATGGAAAGACAAACATAACGGCATGAACTAAATCAACCAGTGCGCACAACTAGTTAGAAACAACATCCTTTGACAAGAAGTTTCTAATTAAATCATGACTGCGCCTAAGCAGCGTTATTATGAGAGTGAAGGTGGATGTGCTGCTACTTCCCACTTCCCTTGATGAGCAACAAGCACCTGCATTGAGTAATGCAAGAGTGAGATGAAACATCTCAGCAAGCGAATTGTTTTGACAAGATATTTAAACCACAAATTGAATTAATCAACATTTTAAAAGAATCACAATTAAGATAAGAAATTCCTGTAGATATAGAACTCAGTAGTCTCAATATAACCAATACCATCTCATTTCCTTAAACAACCACAATAGTTTGTATAACACTTCCCTGCGTCAACAATACCTGCAAATATCACTTCAATGTATGCATAGGAACACAAAGTGTAGGTACTCTGTCTTCATACCTCTGAGGGTATAAAACCACATCATATTCAAATATCACTTCAATGAATGCATATGAATGCAATGCATATGTCCTCCGCCTTCATACCTCTAAGGGTATGAAGCCGCATCGTACCCCTCCTCGGGCAACGTACGATGCTAAGTTGTACCGGTACGGTCGGACCATAGGTCACGACCCAACTTCAGATGCAAGTGAATCATGCAATGTATATGACATGCTGCATTTATCAATATACTTCACTTCCTTCACATACAACACAACCTCAAATAATACTTCATTTACCTTCAGATACAATACCAACCTCAAATAATACTTCATTTACCTTCAGATACAATACCAACCTCAAATAATACTTCATTTACCTTCAGGAGTGTGAATTAATCTCATGAGTCATACTCGAATCATAATCATCATCAATATATGATTGAGCATCAGTATAATGCAAGCAAGTAAAGCATCACCATAGAGTCCAATTATGAAAGAATCCAATACTTCTGAATATTAGAGTGTAGGCAATAGAAATAACAGGTCAGAACGGAAGCAACCACCGCTACATTCACTTGCCTTCATCGAAGAAGAAAAATGTACTAGGCATGATCTGGAGTGTAGCCACCTGCTAGCGGGCATAAAACTTAGTACAAATATTTCACAAACATTAACAAATCGATCCTACACCTGAAACCAAGACCTGGTGGAAAACCTCCCACTCTGAACCACATGCCATACAACAGCAATGGTGTTTGTTAATTTTGTATCTTTAAAATTATAACAGTGGTGATATCAAACAAATACTCCATGAGTATCTACACAAAATATTCTACAACTTCGGTATTCGATGGATAATTAAATTATGCCATCTATAAGTTCTAAAACATCTAACAAGATAACTGACTGAATCTGTTTTAGACAGCAGCATAGTTAACTTTCAAAATTCGATATCTCACAAACTACTCAACCAAAAATCATGACATTCTGCTGAAAGTAAGAACTTTTATCCCTCTACAAAAGTCTCCATAGCTGGGAGAGCCAATTCGGCCATTTACTTGATGAAACCTACCAGTGAACAGACCCGCTCATTTCTGTCAGGCTAACAGAAACAACCACAGTAAAACAAACATAACTGAAGTTTCATAATTCATATGAATGTACTCTTTAACAATCTGGAAAGCTTATGAAATTATCTACATCTTTTCTTACAAACCCATGGTTTAATTCTGTTGATAAAATTGCCTAAATCTTAAGAGAACAGATTCTGCACAGAATTAAGAGACTGAAAAACTGCTATAATCAAACTGCAATAACTCTCTGATCTGATGTCCGATTGATGTGTTCTTCGCGGCCACGGAAAGATCCACAAATTATCTACGACTTATATATAGACTTTTTATTTTTTTGAGGCCTCTAAGACCACGGAAAACAGGGATTAACAGAAACTATCGAATCTGCCATTCTGCAGAAAACTAAATTCGAGATCAAAACATAACCCCACATCTAATCCAACCTCTAATCCTTTAATTCCCATGATCCACAACCTCCAAAAGCACATAATTACAGGGAGGAACAAGGATCTAATCCATACCTAGGGTTTCCCAAAGAAATTTTCCAAGAAGAGATGGGGAAGAACATCTCCTTGATCCTCTCTTCCCCTTCAACTCAATGTGCTCCTCCTCTTCTCGATCCTTGCTGCGCGGGGGGAGATCTAGAGGGAGGAGGAAGCCGTGAAGAGGGGCTGCCATGGGAGGAGAGGACAGCCAGCCCAAGGGAAAAGAAGAGAGGGGCGGCCAAGTGTGGGAGGGGGGGGGGAAAGGGGTGGCGGCCAAGTAGGGGCAAAAGGGGGAAAAGACCACCACTAGGGTTTTCTTTGCGGGAGAAAAGAAGCGACGCCACAGATGACTCCGACTTAGCATCCAACGGCCCACAACCCTTTTCCTACATCCACGCACCGAAGATCAACCTTTGGCAACATTTTTTTGGGATATTACACTCTACCAGGGGGGCGGCTGCAATCCATTGGGGAGAAGGGGAGGGGGCGGCTAGGGTTGGGGAGGAGAGGGGGGGCTCCCATCCACCGGATCGAGATCAATGGCCCAAACTCGCTCTTTTCTTTGAGCTCCCGACCCCAGCGAAAAAATGCCAAAAGATCTACTGTTTTCTGAGGAATGCCTCCTGAAACTCCAAACCCCAATGCCACAGAACATGAAAGAAAAGAGAAAAAGAAGTTTAACTTCTTTTCAGAAAATTGGGGTATCACAGTTCACTCGCCTACTCAGGTTAGTTGCATACCGATCAGGGAACATCAACATCTTGATCCACTGCAGTACTTCCTTCCTTTGGGCCCTGCTGAGGACGAAATCGGCCTTAGGCCTTCTCCATGTCTTTCCACCACTAGGCGGCTTTCATCTCTTGGTTTGGTCTATCACATAACGCTGCCAGATCCACTCTTGCCTTTACATTATCCTTTGACTTATCAGGAATGTCCATAATTGTTTTCCAAAGTGCCTCGGCGACATTCTTTTCAGTGTGCATCACGTCAATGTTGTGTGAAAGGAGCAGGTCGTCATAATAGGGGAGCCGAGTCTAGCCTGACTTATGTGTCCACATATGCTGCTCACCATATCCCACAAAACCACCTTCTGGATTGGCCACGAGCCCATCTATCTGTTGACGAATTTCGGCACCAGTCATCATTGCACGTGGCATGTCTGTCACTACGACACCTTTCGTAAAGTTCTTGATTTCTAGGCAGAATGGATGGTCGAAAGGGAAAAATTGTCGATGTTTATCGAACGACGAATATTTGTCACCCTTCCTCAACCAAATGAACCTAAGAGGTTCCTTGCAAACTGGGCATGGGAACTTACCATGAACACACCACGCACAGAATAGCCCATACGCCGGTAAGTCATGCATGGAGTACTGGTACCAAACATGCACTTTCAAGTTTGTCTTCATAGCTCGGTCATACGTCCATACCCCTTCCACCCAAGCACGGACCAATTCATCAATCAAAGGCTCCATGTACACGCCCATTTTATTCCCCGGGTGTCCGAGAATTATCAACGACACGAATATGTTCTATATTTGAAAGCATACACCGGGGGGAGATTGATGGGGATAACAAACACGAGACAACATGTGTATGGGGCAGCGCTCATTCCGTAGGGATTGAACCCATCTGTGGCCAGTGCAACATGTACATTATGAGCCTCTTCGGCTTTCTCACGGTGAATAGCATCAAAGTGTTTCCATGCTTCACCATTGGATGTGTGCACCATCTTATCAGGATTGTATCGTTTGCCATTTTTGTGCCATGTCATCAGTTTCACGGATTCCTCGATCATGTATAGACACTGGAGCCTCGCTATGAACGGAAGGTGGCGTAGGATTGTCACGCCGATGTTGAGCTGCCTCTTCTGTCCATCACCAGAGTCTACCTCCATGAACCTAGATGATTTACACTTCGGACAGTACTTTGCCTCCGTGTATTCTTTCCTAAATAGTACACAGCCCTTCGGACAAGCATGTATCTGCTCATACATCATCTTGAGTGCACGAAGGAGTTTCTGTGCCTTGTACATGCTCTTTGGCAGGACGTGATCCTCCGGAAGCAGGCTGCCAATAACTGTCAACAAGCCATCGAATGTGTCTCGACTCATGCTATACTGCGACTTGAACACCATTACACGCCCAATGGCATCCAATTGAGAAACCTTTGTATGGCTGTAAAGGGGCTTCGGTGTCGCGTCAAACATGTCGTAGAACACCTTTGCGGTCGGGTCTGGCTCTTCCTCCGTACATCCTCCGGTGAACTGTCCCTCGTGATAGTCATTCACATATCCGCTAGCCCCGCAACAAGATCATAATCCTCGACGTGTTGTCTCACCATCTCCTCTCTCGTATGATGCGCTTCACCCTGGAAGATCTACCGAGTATAGTCCGACGTAAATCCATTCTTCCAAATATGTTCTACCATGGCCTTCTTTGATTTTCTTTTCCGGTTGGCACATTTGCTGCACGAGCATGGGACTAGACTCGCTCCTTTAGCAGCTTCGCCATATGCCCGTTCCACGAAAGCATCGATCTTTCTAATCCATTCAGGGGTGACATCATTCCTTCCTACACAACCCGTGTACATCCACACACGATCCTCCATCCTCTAACATATATAACCGAGTATAGTTTAATATAAACATGTAATGCATGTACAATACGTTGCTATCTTCTAATAGGTGAGGATAGGTCCTAATCCCACCCGCGGTTGCGTAGACAGGGTTAGTTTCCATGCTCTACTCCGATCCGAGATAGAGTTTTGGCAGCACCTCCCCGCTATTCTCCGGATACACGCCCTGGCAGGGAGAGTGTACTGTCCAGAGAACAATAGGGAGGTGACGTCGAAACTTTGTCTCAGATCGGAGTTGAGCATGGAAACTAAAACCATCTACGCAACCGCGGGCTGTCCAAAAATCGTGGAAAATTGGAAATAGATACATATGTGGATATGCAAATATATGCATATCTACATCGTATCTCTTTCGAAAGGGAGACGCCTAACTGGTTTATGTGATCTACGACCATTATGTGGAAATAGAGGTTATACCTAGGGTGACGGTGGAGTAGGGCTAGCGGCTTCGTTGTAGCGGGTCGGTGCAGTGGCGACATGTCTCGGTTTAGGCAGACCCACAACAGCTAGGAAGACCTCTGCAAAAAATAAACAATACTATCAAGAAAAAAATTTGGCAGCACCTCCCCTACACAGGGAGGTTTCTAAAACTTACAAATAAAACTAACAACACGATGGCTGACATCCACACATATACATCAGTGCCTCGATAACCACATATAAATGTTTGTTCACACATATCCATACATCTTTGTTCTCACAAAATTCACAATCACACTCGGCAAAAATAGTTCACAAATAATATAGCATTGGGGTGAACGTAAGTGTGTAGTTTTAGTTCTATATATCAGTTTAACCCAACAAATGAGCACACAATAAGATGATGATAAGTGATAAGATGATGAGGGTGCTCTAGTTTCTTCTGGAATGTCTCTCTTATTCCTTTACTTCTTTCGATAGGAGACACTCAATAATCAATATAATGTTCTGCTTATACTGATATACATAAGTTGTTGTAAAATTATAATACAAATAAATATCTATCAGTGACCCCACTTACTGTACGCTAACTAAATCAGGAATTTGTAAAACAACATATATATTGTACGGTGGCTTACTGTATGGTGAGGGGGGCACGGCGGACACAACGGCGAGGAGGTCGAGGCGACTGCGGCATGGGCCTCACAGCGGCGATGGGCCGAGCGGCGGCCAGAGCCGAGCGCGGGTGGTGGCCGGGCAGCGGTGTGATAACTTTTTCAAAACATTCTCAAATTTTTATCACAACCTCTACATATGATATCATGACATGTGAACAAGTTTCATAATTTTCTGACTTTGTTTTTATTTCATAAAATTTTTAAACAACTGGATGGGAAGTTCACGGTTATGTTTAGTGAGCATGGTGCTTGAAAATTCCTATCTGCTCCTTAAATCGGCCGTAACTTGTGCTAAATAACATGGATACCATTTTTGCATTCACGGTTTTACATTTTTCGAGTGACTTGCAGTTCAAATCTGAATTATTCGAGAAAATTCAATTAAATGAACAAAATTTAATAGTTATAACAAACACTTTTATAATTGTGCCAAAATGGAACATGTAAGTTTACATAGTATAGAACATAGTAGAAAAAGTTTGATTGGGAAAATACAAATATACTTTGCCGAATGTTCAAGATAGACACTTGGCAAAGCATAGTTTGCCGAGTGTCAAACTTGGCACACTCGGCAAAGTAGCTTCTTTGCCGAGTGCCAAAGCTCGGCGCTCGGCAAAGGTAACAGCCGTCAGCTATAGATGGCTGCTGACAGCCCTTTGCCGAGTGTCCCCGAGTGTTGGGCACTCGGCAAAGCGGTCTTTGCCGAGTGTCTTCCTGTGCCGAGAGTTCTACTCTCGGTAAATGTGGTCGTTATCGAGAGTAGGACTTTGCCGAGTACGGCGCTCGACAAAGACTTATTTACCGAATGTCCGACAAAAAACACTCGGCAAAGCGCCGAGCACTCGGCAAATAACCGGATTCCGATAGTGGCACTCTTTGTCCACTACTTCGTCGTTTAATTTGTTAGCCATCTATGGAGTATTGGCGAGGACAGATGCAGTGTGTATTTCTATTTCTTGAGAGATAGAGAACTAATGGACGATTACTTCCTCTTGTTTGTATTATTTACTTTGGGTCCATATATATGGCTCTGTTGGCTACATGCAGGATTACTGAGGATTCTATTTAAGCTGGTCCATGCACACTCTAGCTAGGTAGAAAACTTTTCCCCACCGATATTGGCTACCCATTCCATTCACGTACGAGTCATGACCACCATCCAGTCACAAGACAGATGCCGAACATGCACTACAGGAACAAAATTCATGTGCAGTGCTGCTGTGATGCACGATGCTAATAGGATGACTACTAAGCTAGATAGAGAATAGTAAACCATACCATCATGCAAGGACGGACGTGGACAGCATGCCTGCCTGATGGATCAATCCAGCAGTCCTATGACATGCATGCTTGCATATGCTTTTGTCCGAAATAAAGGTGTCAAAAGGACGTATATATAGGTGTGTGGTTCATCACATAGTGCATATGCCTCCGTGTGCAATCCAATAAATATCACTATTTTTTTTTAATTTCTAAATCTTGTTAATGGAGAAAATGCATTACTCCACATGCATCACCGTTAAAACGACGTTCTCGCGCGCTTTGTTTTCCTAGAAACGCACGCAAAAGAAGCTGCATTTTTAAAGTGGCGTTCGCTTTGATTATTTTCTTAAATCCTGATCACACAACATACTATATACGTACTGCCGAGTGCAAAAGAATACCAATATCTCAAAAGCTAGCACAGCTCGTTTTGTTGTCTTCGACAAATGCTTTCAGTGGTGGCAATATTTCGCATCTATATATGAGCGTGTTTGTGGTATGCATTGCTTCACCGTAGAAAATAAATACATATGGTTCTTAATTAAGAATTCTAGAACCTATCATGGGCCAAGTCAATGATGTACGTATATATGTAACCATCACTTAAACATGGACATGTATTGTGATTATCGTTGATGTGTTGGTGAGAGATTATATATATATATATATATATATATATATATATATATATATATATATATATATATATATGGATGTGAATGACGACGCTTCTAAATTGCATGCGTCAATATAATGTGTTACTTCATCTAGGGCCTCTTATAATTTGGGACAAATTCTAAACAATGCTTCCATACCTATATATATTGCATGAAGGGCTATGTAGCATGCCATTTGATGTTTCGTGTTAGTTGAAGGCATAAATATTTCTAGTTGTATTAACCAGTTGCACCTATTCAGAAGGACTCAAGGCCATTTCTGCTGCGTCAGTGTGATCTATATGCTCCGAATAACTATTTGGTTATTATCCTGTCATCGATCAAACCAAATCACTAAGGCATAAATATCCAGTTGGCATTTTCACAAAAAATAAAAGAAAGGGGGCACATTGGGGAATCGATAGTCCAATTGCATATATTGATAACCAAATATAATATCTTATTTTGTGCGTTGTCGTAATCTAAGTAGGAATTTGTTCCTCCACCATTAGAATCAACACGTTCTATTTGGTTTCCCTTTATAAATATGTGATGCAAAACTTTCTAGAAAGGAACGGAAGAGTGACTCAGCAAGAAGTTTAGGGCTATGACAAGTGGATGGCCATAGATTATGAGGTGTAGAGCATGTGAGTACCACGGGATTAGAACGAAGCTGCTCAATGATTTATTATATATGTGCAAGGAAATGGTACCTAGCTAGTGCTATTATTCTTGATTTTAGTGATTGCATGACAATGTAATAAATTAGACTAATATGGTTTGCTAGTATATACTCTAATAGAGAGCTGTTTTTTCTTTAAATCCTAACTAGCAATAATTGGCTCGGAAATATTTTTGAGCATTATTCCCGACTCCAATACTACATCACCAGGCTTACCACTGGGAATAAACGTCCCACATACTGCTTTAATCCCGGTTGGTGGTTGTAATTGTGACCTTGTGGGCTAGTGAAAGGGCTATACTTGTAATATGACTAGAACTCTCTGTCTGAATCGACTAGGACAAAAATCATGTGATTACCCTTTGGAACATATAAACAGTGAGGAGTATTCACCTTATAACATAAGAAAGACAATAATACAACACAAGGCAATACATCAGATATTGCATATGGTATTACGCTATTCAACAGTCGAACCTATCTAAATCTATGTCTCACAATGACCATCCATTGAATTGATTTTTTATGCCCACCAAACCTTACTCTGGTTAACCCTGTAGTAAGGTTGCTAGTCATCATACGTTGATATATGTCGCACTAGGTAAGGGCTATTGCTGGTGAATTGCTCGACAACTTGATTTACCTCAAGACCATCACCACATTCATTGTGGAATCAACTTTCTTCATTGATTCACTATGACATAATCAAGGGTCACTTCATGAAGATTATCATACAACTTTCTCTAGATCCTTGTCAAAATGCACTATAGGATCTAATCAACGATTTTAATGAATTTACAAATTTTAGTCCAACACGGACAATGAAACAATTCAAACTGCTCGAGTCTGACTCAAACACAACCAAGTTTTATGTGTAAGCTTATAAGCCATTAGAGAACTATGGTCCAATACTAGTCTAACTAAAATTCTAGCTTAGGAATATTAACGCTATATACCAAGTGGTAGCTTAAAGATTTATTTTGTGCACTCTTATGGTAGAGGAAGAGGGAGACAAAGATAAGTGTCGCTGACAAGCGCTCAACAAGGCATAGTGTTTACCATGGTGTCAGAATGAAAGATCATACACTAGCCACATGATACACTACCTAGGAACTCTTTGAATTCTTTCCACATAGTCATCACCATGGAGCCATTACAATATCAAGATAGAATCATCATCACCAACATCATCGAAGCAACAACCATCGAGCCCTACACCTACAACAGCATGGGCATGTTTGGTCATAGCTAAGAGATCTTCATGCCATCTAATATTGATCTAGTTGATGAAGAAGAATGTAACATCGATAGTGATAAGAACAACATAGTAGGGAGACAAACACTTAGAGGCTAGCTAGGACCACAACAATTAGCAACATGTACAACAATGTATTCGTGCCCAACTTCACTATGAGACATCATAAATAAAATATCGTTCTCGAGATCGAGTGTTAGAAGGTTATACTAGAAACTATAGGGTTAATGCTTCACAAACGACAAACATCATCGCATGCAACATTTTCATGAACAGAACACAATTGCAGCAAATGATCCAAAGTTGGAAGGCTAGAACAATAAATAGGGGAGGCACAATCTAACCTATACGTATCTCCATGACGTCCTCCACAAACAAGATCTTTGTGATTGACTAAATGGCAAATGTTGGGAACCCAACTATACAGTGTCTTCCCTAGATACGGAGTATGATTCTAAGGATGTCCTAGTGGAGAACTTCCCCTTTTTCTCCAAAAGAATGAATTCCTTCACATACTCAAGGAAGTTCAACCCTATCAACATAGATAAGTATGATGGAAAAAAGGGCCTAAATTAGTGGATTTGATGCTACTCGACCAACATCGACCTTGTCGGACGGAAAGAAGACATCAAATAAATTTACTTGCTAATGGTACCTGTTGGCAGTTTTTATGCCAATTGGATTTTACTCCACAAGCACATAGATGCCAATGTAGCCTTTCATCAGAGTAATCTAGGTACCATATTTTCCATAGGAAAGCAGTAGGCTAGCAGTGTACTAACTAAGTCAAACTTCAAATGAGTTGTAAACTTGGTAAGTATACAAACCAAATATAGATGTATGTGTAAGAAATAGATAGGACCCTAATGGTTGGTATCTAGGTAAAGTTGTCTGGAAGGAGTAAGAGATCCAAACCATACTTTACTATTTTGTAAAGGATTATTCGTGGTTCACTTGTTGATAATCAAATACAAGAAAGAACTGCTTCGAGCAAAATTATATGCACCTAAGGGTCATCTGGAAAGACAGAGGCGGAACACCAAAGGTAGCCACACAACAAGAATCCTAAAGATTCATGTTGGACTTTGACCAAGCCGAAGGGAATTAATTAATCCCCATCACTCAAAATTGGGCCCACGAGAATTAAACTAACTCTTGTCGGCCAACTTCATAGCCGATGGGGATTAACTAATTCTTATCAGCATCTCGGTCTGGCTGATGGGGATTAATTAATCACCGACAGTTGTGAAGTTGTCTGACGGGAGATAAGGATTTTTACGGGAAACCAGCAATGCCCATGCTCTATTCTCTCGCCCATGTCCTAGCTCTGTATTACGTTGCACCGTGTCACCGCCTTAGACGTCACGCCGCAGCCCTAGATGTGCCCACACGCCATCGCCCTAGACTTCCCTGCATGCATGCCTCTGCTTCCTCGCACCACCTCCTCCACCCCTAGTCACGCCTACCGTGGTGCCACTTCCCCCAGTCAAGTCCATCGCACTGCCTCTAGGCCTCAGGCTAATGTCGTCATGGCGTTGTTGTGACGGAACCTCCCAAGGTATTAGGCCCACCTACAATTGTTCTTGTCCTAAGGACCTTGGACAACCCTGTAGATGCACATAATCACTCAACAAGTTCGGTAACTGTATCCTCATCATTTCGCCCAAGAGCGCTTCACCCGTCACGCAGATATTACATCACATCGGAGGAAGGGATAAGTGGAAGAAAATTACAATAACTTAATTTACATTCATAAAATATATATAGAGAGAGAGTATTATTATTACAATACCAGGGTATTAAGAGTGATAAAGTATTATTACAAACCAGGGAGGCAAAACACCCTCCCGCACAAAAGTTTATTGTTTTCAAGGTGGGAGGCAAACATCCTCCCGCGACCAACTTCACTGCTGGGGCACCTCTTTTCTCGGTACCACCTTTGAACAGAAATAGCAAAACTCTGTTGTTTCCTCACCTGCAACAACATGGGTTCGAAAACCCTGAGTACGGAGTGTACTTTCGCAAGTCTTACCCGACAAAAGAAAATGACTCTCAAGGATATGCTGGCTTGAGGGAGTCAAGGTAAGGCTTAATCAAGAATCAAAGACTCTGTTTGCAACAACGCTTACTATCAGTGGATCCTTAAAAATTCAGTTTTATTGTCAAGTTAAGTCATTACCTATAGCTAGAGTTCATTCTACCCTAGTTCAAGCACTTGGCCTACACTAGCCATCTTTTATCAACCCTTCATTTCACTGGATTGCTACGTGTAGGGCAGTGACCAAGTCTTCATGTCCGAGAAGTAACAGCGATCTGAATCGATTAATACCCAGCTGGGGATCTCCAACCACACGACATATGTAGCACTTAACCCTTGCATATGTCAACTCGCCACCGGGTTTCTCAAGACCAGATCGGGTTCACGCCAACCAAGAGCACAGATACACCACCGTCCAACCTCTTGCCACGGAGGGTACATGCTACTCTCGCCATCTCTCCACTCCCATTGCGTGTTGGCCTTTCTGGTATTGGTCTGCCCGAGGCAAAGCTTACCCATGATGAGGCATGTGGCCCGTTAAAAGGTCCTCAATCAGCAAGCCTACATCGGTACAGTCCTTAATCGACTCAGACGGAGGCACTACACCAAGACTTCCTTCTCGTGCAAGCCACTCGCCCGGTCTCATCTTTATCATTTACAATCCCAAGGTTTAGTACCTGGTAGAGGTACATTTTTTCCGATGTTGAACCCATCACAACCATGATGGATTCCCCATCAAGTTTTATTTTTGAAAACATCCCATTCCATCTGAAGCATCATCTTTTGTTAAAACAAAACATTTTTGTTTTCTAAAGCAAGACTGAGCATTAGAAAACTTTTTAAGTAAAACAGGTATCAAAGAATGGTAATCAATTTCAAGGTAGGAAATGCAGCAATTGTGTAGAATTCAACTCCTATCACCTAATGCATCATTTCAAGTGATAAAGAATTTAAAACAACAAGGAAGGGGTAAATGCACTGGTGCTTGCCTTGTGTCGTAGGGGATTCGGGATCGGTTCCACAAATGTCAAAGTAAAAACTGATCCTGACACGTGGAATTTCAGTCGGTGGTGCAATTCCTCTTCAACTACTTCTTCTTCGTTTTCTAAGCATAACAATATACATACATAAATGCACATGTGATGCTATGATCATGCAGTTATGGTAGAACATAGTAAGTTATATCTTGAATATAACTTTCCTTCACGGTACTCCTCAGTCACTAGGGTTTTCTGGGTTAATACTCTATCAGGGTTAAGTAAGTTCTATTCTAAGAAGCTAGGGTTTTAGGTTTGGGATCAAACAATGTCCAAAACATACCCAAGGGCTTTGATTATTATATTAAACTTACCCAAAAAGTTTTATGATTTTTGGAGCTAGTAATCAAATTCTAAAATTCTAAAAGATTAGTTTTAAGCACCTTTAATTGCTAAATAATTGATGATTGAGACTAAAAATCTTGGAACTATTTTTATTAAATACTAGAGAAAATTAGGAGTCTAGTAAAATTGGTCCAATGATTTTATCATTTTCTAGAATTTTCTTTAAATTTGCTAAGCCTGGTAGAAAAAGAAAAGTAAAAAGGTTAAACAGTAATGGCTTAAACCAGCCCAACTCAGCCCACAAACTGGGGAAACGCGCGGGCACCCGCGCCCGCGATATCATCTTTTCACAGAGGCCCTCGGCTATTTGAATAACCAGTTAAGAACCATATTCATTCTCTCTGTGACATTCACAGTTAGGCCCTCAGATTTCTATTTCTTTACCGCGCCAGGTCCACGATGATGAATGGCAATGAACACACCTCCGGCGAACTTGCACTGGCCTGAAAACGCAATGGCTAGGCTTCTCCTTTGTTTGACACCTAATTCCATCCTCGGTGAACGTAATTCCTCTACCAATTGCACGATTCTAGCCTGGAATCCCTCTGTCCACGATGATGGAGAAAACCGAGAACAACTCGATGTGTTCTTGGTGATTCAGGGCAGTCTAATTCAATTAAACAGGTATACGAGTAGAAGGAGACTTAAGGGAGGCTAGAACATCAAGCAAAGAAGCTTGAACTAACCTGCAGAGAGGTAGCCATGGCGAGGCATTCACGGTGGCGCGGAAACCCGATTTGGGGGAAGTTTGAAATCTGCGAGCAATGGTGGCTAATCGGAGGCGAGGGTGGGTGCACTAGGTGCATAATAACCTAGCGGAGCTCACTGGGGCATCCATTTATATAGTCCATTAGCGGTGGCGTCCAATTTGGAGAAGGCGTGCTAGCGACCGGAGAGAGGGGAAGGTTACTAGTGCGAGTTACCGTGGCACTCACTGGAGCATCGACTCCGATGATAGACAGGCCATCTATTGCGACCTACGGCGACGTGGTAACAAGGCAGTAGCGTGGCGTGCTCGGGTTAACGGCGATCATCACCGCGACGGCCGCGCGGCCACGTCGCGGCGCAAGTGGATGAGGTGACAGAGCGGCCATAGTGCTCCGACTTCATCCCGTGTCAAAGATCTTTCACCCCGAGTCATTATTCGGACGTCCAATGGTGCAAATCACAGCGCCGTCGCGAATCTGAGTGCAGGGTGATTTGGAGAGCTCTGTTCTCCATTTTTCTTGTCACAACATGTTAATCCATCCATGAAAAAGTTACTGATCTATAATCCAGCTACAATTTGACTATAGAAACCTTGATCATTTACTCACCCGATCAAGCTAGAATCAACTGCAAAGTTTATCAGAACCCAGTGTCAGACTTATTTCAGACCTCAGTAATGACTGACAGCCAGACTTTGAGTCCATTTTACTCCAATTTTTGTATAGCACCAATGCCTTGCCACTTAAGCAAAGTTGTACTCCTATCATAGCTCTACAATTTTGATGTATTGACCTAGGGCAAAATCTTTATGAATTCAGAGATACAAGGCTCCAAAGTTGACTCCATTTTACTGAATTTCAGACTTAGCCACATGGGTGTTCATGGGATACTTTTGCAAATAAGTCCAAATTCCTCCACACTACTTGAAAATCTTTCAATGTGAAAGTTACTTAGTTTTTTTATGTTCTATCACTTTGATATTTGCACTTTAGTCCAAAATTGCACAGAATTTACATTTACCCCCTAGGATACCATTTAGGGTTTTCTAGAATTTCTTTTAGGGTTTTGGGCACACTAGGGTTTTTGTGTCACAAAAGTTCACCAAATTTGATATTTTGTGAACATTTCTAATGACTTTTGAGATTATACTAAGTTTGGCTCATTGTCACCCATATGTTCTAATCCTAGGGATAAGTACCCTACCATGGGTTTAAGCACATATCAAGTCAGCACATCACAACTTGTTTTAAAATTTTACCTAGTGAATGCATTCTAGGTGTAACAAACAACATGAAATGTCAATGCACATGATGTTATGCTCAAGTTTTAGTGCCAGTAACACCAGGGGTGTTACAGTTGTGCCACTAGGATACCATCGCCTCGCCTCCTCCAACTCGGAATATCGCCACTCCACCTCCTTCGCCTTCGGTGGGTCAATGCCACCGTGCCTCCTATACCACAAAATGCCACCACCACCGTGCCTCCGTTGAGATGCCACCGCTTTCCGTAGCGACGTTGTCCAGAGTCACCCCATTCAGGTGCTTGCTCCCACAACACTTACAGAAAATGAATATTAGGTGTGTGATTTTATGTTAGTTAAATAGAGGATGTTGTTAGGTTTTTTATGGCCAATGGGAGTTAACTATAATGCGATGATAATTACTTTAATATTGTTAATTGTTAGTGTGATTTGGTTTATATGACTTTATGCATGATATTTTAATATTGATTTGAATTGATGAATTTGATGTTATTTATTTGATTATATAATTTAATCCTATTATGTTAGGGTAAACTTATGTTATTGTTGCATAATTATGTGTTAGGGTTAAGTTAATTCTATTATGTTAGGTTTAACTTATGCTATTGAATTGATGAATTTGATGTTATTTATTGATTATAGTTAACTTATAATATTGTATTGCACGGTTAGGGTTAACTTATAATCTTGTATTACACGGTTAGGGTTTTGAAAACTATGTGTCACATGTTTCGGACCGGTATGCATCGCCCATGTGATGTGTAGCGGTCCGAAATTGTCCCTCTTATGGACAACCTTGGGCTGACCCATGATGTGCTCATACGAAATTTCGGCAGCATAACCTTGTTTGTTGTTGCACCAAACCAGGTGTGTAGTGGAGAGCAGTGAGGTTATGCTGCCAAAATTCCATTCTGAGCACATCATGGTAGTCATAATACCACACTATGTCGGTCATCCTTGGGTGGGTATAGAACATATAAATTACCTATAGATGTAGGTCGTCATATGTAGTAATGTGAAAATCTCCTACAGAGTTCTTACTCTTACACAACTGCAATGGGTGATAGTTATGATTGGATGTATGCTGGCTTCAAGAAGGGTGGGTCTCACTCATGTGAGTAGTTTGACAACAGTTAAGATTATGTGGAGCATGCAACTACTTTGTCACAAATAGATAATATTAGGTGTCCATGCAACAAATGCAGAAATATGTTGAGTCACATCAAGAGTCAGGTCACATGACACTTGTGCTCCCACGACTTCGTGCCTGACTATGAGGTATGGTATCTCCACAGGGAGTCACAACATGAACGAGTGGCACAACTAGAAGTTGATGATAGTGAAGATGTTGATAGGATAGACCAGATGCTTGATGATCTGTAGCCTGAATTAGACCTAGATCATCATGATCCACCTACACCTGAGGTTCAAAAGTTCTTCGACCTCCTCTCAAAGCATCAGGAAAGCCTCTATACATGCACACCGATGTGACCGTTCTCCAATTCATGACCCGACTAATGTCAATCAAGTCCAAGTTTATATTCTCAATCAATTCTTACAAGGAACTCGTTGATTTAATTTGTGAGGTTCTTTCGATGGGTCACAAGATGTCCAAAGTCATGTACCGGTCTAACAAATTGCTTGAAGGTCTCGATATGGTGTATGAGAAGATAGATGTTTGCTAGGACAGATGCATGCTCTTTTAGATGGAACATGGCATAGAACATAAGTGCTTAAAATGTGGCAAGTCGAGGTATGTGGAGGTTGTAAACGAAGATGGTGACAAAGGTTGCACATAAACAACTTTGGTACAGGCCTCTCACTCCTAGAATGAAATGTTTGTTTCACTCAAGGAAGACCGCTATGCACATGAGGTGGCACAAAGATCGTATGGACAAAAAAGATGGGTTAATGGTTCACCTATCAGATGGTGATGCATGGAAGTCTCTTGACACCTTTGATCTAGAGTTCACCAGTGACTCAAGAAATGTCTGTATCGGCTTGGCAACTGATGGTTTCATGCCTTTCGATATAACCGATGTGTTCTACTCATGCGCCTGTCTTTGCCATTCTGTATGACCTTCCACCTTCTATTTGCATGAAATATGTGTTTATGTTCCAATGTATTGTTATGCATAGGCTTGAGCATCCTGGCGTACACACCATTGATTGAAGAGTTAAAGAAGCTATGGGAAGGAGTGTAAGCCTATGACTGCTTCATGAAGCAGAAATTCAATCTCCAGGTTGCGTATCTGTTCTCAGTTCATGATTGAATGGCTTACAATATTTTTTTGGGTGGAGCATGCATGGAAGATTGACATGTCCTATTTGTGCTAAAATTACAGATTGTTTTCGTCTTGGTGCTAGTGGGAAGGTATGTTACATTGATTGACATAGATGTTTTCTACCCTTGAATCACCACTTTAGAAGGCAGAGAAAAGAGTTTACGAAGGGCACCATCATCATGAAGGGACCATCGAAGCGACATAGCAGGATACAAATTGCAAAAGAGCATAACAAGCTTGTCGTGAATGAGGATGGGAAAAGATTTCGTGGTTATTATTAGGAGCATAACTGGACTCACATATGTGGCTTGTGGGAGCTTCCTTACGTGAAATCATGATTCTGATGCACATCATGCACTAAGAGAGTAACATTGGCCAAACCCTCATAAATATATGCATGGATTTTCTAGATAAAACGAAATAAAATCATAAGGCACACATGGACTTAGCTGAGATATTTGAACGTCCAACACAAGTTCTTAGAGAAAATGGAGGCAAACCAAAAGTTGACTATTGTCTGAAACCTAAGCAATGGAAAGAAGTGATGAGTTGGATGAAGCATATGAAATTCCTCCATGGTTATGATGTTGTGTTTTAGAAGATCTATGAATTTAAAGACAATCAAGATGAAGGGGTTTAAGAGCCATGACTTCCACATAATTATGGAAAGACTCATTCCTATAATGTTTCGTGAATACATTACCCATGATGTGTGTAAAACATTAGCTGAATTTAGGTTTTTCTATAGGTAGCTATGTGGTAAATAAGTCAGAGGAGATATGATGGAAGAACTGGAGAAAGAGGCACTAGTGCTTATGTGAAAATTGGAAAAAATATCCCCATAGAGTTTCTTCAATCCTATCTTGTATCTTCTTAAACATCTTCCATAAAAAGTAAATGTTGGTGGTCTTGTTTAGTATAGGTGGATATTTCATATAGAAAGTGCATTGAAGAAGCTTAAACCAATGATAGGAAATAAGGTAAGAGTTGAAGGATGTATTGTGGAAGAATTTAAACTCAAGGAGGTAGCACACTTCACAAGTTATTACTTTGTAGAAGAACACAATGTATTTGCTCGAAAGAAGAGATACCATGATGATGAACGAGAGGCGCCTCCGTGTAGTGATCTTTCTATTTTCCAAATGAACAGTAAACTGTTTGTCCACCCAAGGCATATCACTTCACTATGGATCAACGGAAGTCTGCTTCTACATGTTCACGAATATGCCTAAGGTGGATAAATACTTTGTGTAAGAGTTAAATTTTGTCCTTAAATTGTTCATATGTCAATTAGTTTATGTTCTCAAATATTTCATGTCATGCAATGTTATGTGACTTCGAGTTTGATGAGCAAAACATGAGGTGTCTCGATAGACCAACAGCGAGAGAACTAGATAAATTGCACCGTGATGGAATGCAAGGGCGACATACTTTTATTATGTGGCTTTGAGACCATGTAAGTCTTAAATTATGTGGCTCCAAGACCTAATTTAAATATTTTAATTCACTTCATTGCATACTTTGCTAATGCTTTGTGGCATAATTGACAGTTTGGTCGAGGAAAGGAATATGAATGATGACTTACGTTAGCTGTCTATTGGAAGCATATCTACCAAAAGCTACGGATTTTAGGACGTCAATGGAGATATCGCTTTCATACAAGCATATTTGAATATAGTCATCCCATGGCTACCACTAAAAATAGCAAAGTCGTTACTAGGACAACCGATTCGAAAGAACACGAAGCCAGCTATTACAGGATGATCGAAAATATAATCGAGATTACATTTCATGTGAATAAGCCTTTAGCGGTAGTCTTCTTCGATTGTAAATATAGGTCCGAATTTGGTATGACACATGTGAAACATGAAAAATTGCTTTAAGGGCATGACAAGTATATCCTTTCCCATCAAGCAGACCAGGTTTATTTCTCGACATATCCATGCAAAGAGTTGTTTTCATGGTGGGTCGTGTACGATGTCAACTCCCACGAACGCCTATACACTCCTGGTGCGGATGAATATAAATTTGAGCACCTTGAGCAGGTTGATGAGGTGTTTCAAGAAGAAGATTTGCCAGCTACTTTTGTATTGACCCTGCTACAGCATTAGATTCACTAGTTGCAGACAAGAATGACTTAACCTTTCTTGAGAGAAGGAGAAGATAATATGTTAGTAGAAAACTTACATGGCGACCTCTTCCTAGAAGGGTACAAGTTGATCATAATTTTGATATATTTGACAAGTAAAGTATTTTTTTCATTCATTTGTTTTTATTTAATAAGTAGTATGTCATTTGTATTTGTTCATTCACTTGTTTTAAACATTGTACTAATGAAAAATTTTCTATTTTGATGTAGGATGCTATGAAAGTTGAATTAGTCGGTTAAGGGGGTTGTTCAAGGGCCTGTTTTGGGATAGTTCTTTGGGCAGCAGTAGACGTTGAGAGCTGTTGCGTGCTGCACATGGAGGCAAGATAACATATTTCTTACTAATGAGTTTATTGCTTACATATATTTAAATGTTGAGTTTGATGTACTAGGAGTAGGAGCAGCAGGACGTGCAGTACCAAGAGGAGGTGCAACACCAGGAGGTGGTGAAGCACTAGGAGGAGGTGCAGCACCATCATGAGGTGTAGCACGCGGCATGGGACCAGTGGGAGCACCAGAGATGTCAGCATGCGGCTTGGGACCAGTGGGAGCACCATAGGCAGCAACAACAACAACATGAGGGCCCCGACAGGATGACGATCCTCAGGATGATGTTTTAAGAGGTTAAACTGTGCCATGCACACATCGCTCTAGGAAAAGCATAGTAAAGCCTCCTCTCGTGATAGACCGAGAGACCAATAGGACCTTAATCAGACCTCTTGGAGATCGGTGAATGTAATATTTTAACTTGTCTCACATATATTTATGTGCAATGTTAAGGGTTTTTTGTGTATTGCAGGCACTAGGAGGACCAAACGTTTACCAGCCAGGGACACCATATGCATGTTAACCTTGTGTTGGGTGCCCTTCGCTGCCTTCACTACCATGGTCCCGTGAAGGTGTCAAATGAAGATGGCTTGGCGGAGGTGCTCGTCAGTAACTGGGACCACACCGACATACAGGGACTAGTGCGCATGACTTTTGGGTATGATTTCTCCATTGTTTTTGTTCTATTTCTTAATATTCTTATTCTATGATTTATAACCTTGTATTTGTATTCTTTATGTTGTAGCTCTGTTTTCGGTTGCCTAAAGGCATGAATTACATGAGGCACGCTGAACATGTGTTCCAAAGGAATGCACAGAAGCTGGTGAAGGATTCAATGTACTTTGCGAGAATTCATGCCACAAATCTTTGTTTTCAATTGCATCCAGACGAAGAAGGTCCCATGACTAAAAAGGAAGGGTCCTCAAAGATACACCTGACTGAGGAACAATATCGTGAGGTTAGTATTCAATTTGTTTTACTATTTTTGTTGATTGTTTTGATTGATAGAATATGTAATCTTATGTGTGCAGATGATGATTCCATGGATGACGCCTGTGCCAGATGCGTACCATGCTTGGTGCTAATGATGGGCTTTCGAATGCTTTCAGAAAGCGTCAGTGCATCACAAGCAATGTCTAGGCATCGATCCTAACCACAACTTTAGCGGCGCCGACTCCCTCTGAAAAGCTAAACGAATGGTTAGATTGACGTAACTTTGTTGATCACTAATTAGTATGTTTACTTATGAAAGTTTTTTATCTCTATAGGAAGCAACGAGTGGCCAAAACCCTAGTGACATTGAGTTGTTTGTGGTGGGCCACAAAGGAATAGATCCTAGTAACCCAAGTAGTTGTGTAGCCAGACGACCATAGATCAGCTGGTGAGTTTTGGCTCATAATTATAAAAAATACGAAGTATAAAAATTTATGCATTTGTAAGTTCATAAATGGTGTATGGGCGGCATATGGGGAAGAAATGGTTTGGTGTCATGATCCCAACTTCGATTGGCGACATGAACTATTAGATCCCTGAACGTGCATGCTAGTGGTGGCGGAAAAGCTCATGGATGTTTAGCTCTATTTATAAAATTACATGATTAATATTAAATTGATCATGCACTAAGCACACTTTTCCAATCACATCTAGATACACACTCTTCGATGAAGTGATTGACTCATCTGACGTGACAGCTCAAAGGACTGGTTCATCGTATCGTAGCTCGTGATATCATTGACTAAACAGGCAGGAGTTGGATATTTTGAGGTTGCGTGAGGAGATGAGACAACAAAGGGAATATTTCATGGCTTGCATTAAACATCAACAAGGGATGTTTCAAGTAAGTATAGATGATGCAATCTCAAAATTCATATGCCGTGGTTTCGAAAACTGTGGACATAGTAGAATTTATGTTCGGTGGGGGGAGGCTAGCGCGGACTTGACTTCGATGGTGAATCAAGTGACTCGAGAGGGGATATACTAGTTCAAGATCGCTCACTACATCCATTGTAGTGTTGATCATTGTATTGCTCTTGAAACGTGTTACAGAGGGTGCAAGTATGAGAATGAGAGAAAGGGGAGAACTCTAGCTATAATGCTCCTCGCTCTCCTATCCATGCCTGTTCGGCCCTCTCCCTTTTATAGTTCAAAGGGAAGGCTTTTACATGGGGACATGTTATCTGAGGTGTGGCATGATCTATCATGTATGGGGTCCTTCTGATGTAGTCCTATTGACGTCATCTTCTAATACGTGCGTAGTTGCACGTCCGGTATGATGGATCACTCCGTCCTACCCGGTATGCATGTTATTGTAGATACTCCGATGTTGAGGTTCCCTATAGTGGAGTTTGGCTGGTCCCACATGGCAGAGTTGTGGGACATTAAGGGTTGTACGTGGTGACACCTCGTCTCATTGATAGAGATTCACTATCACTCCTCCGGCATGCTGTGGCGTCAGCCAAGGCGGTGCTTGGTGGCGACGTTTTGTGGCTGGCATGGGGCAATTGTGTCAGCTATGTCTCCCTATCAGGTGGGTACAGGCATGCGCCTGCCGTGCGCATGACTGGGATCATGTCACTGGGGCTTGCAGATGTACTAGCCCCTATTATGAGCTTTTTCTACTATGCGTTGCAGAGTTGCTCAACGGGAGTTGGTCATACTACCTGCCTCATAGAGTTTCCCATTGGGAGTTGATCAGTCCGCCAACCTCGCAAGGTTGCTCATGCGGGAGTTGGTCTGTCTATCCGCCTCACAGGGTTGCTCAGCGGGAGTTGGTCGGTCTATCTGCCTCACAGGGTTGTTGGGTCTTATTCCTATATGGGTCATCACAAGTTATGGCCCAACTTTGGGCACCTAGTTTCTAGGGATTCATCATCATATATTCGAAAACAACATCTACAATAGTAACACATTTGTTCAATAGTCAATGCAGCAATAGGGCACGACATTACCAGATATTCCACCACCACTACCACCACAATGCAGCACTTTTGTATCCACACTAGCTTAGGTACGCTAATTTTAGAAAATTCTCTTATAACATTGTTGAACCTAGCATTTCATCTATTTATTATTGCAAAAACATGAACTGTATCTAATGTTAATCAAATGTCCATTAAACAGGGATCGGGCATACAACAGTTCAACACCACCCACACACATATATACCTACACCCTGAGACCAGGTACATTTTGGAACTCTTGAAATATCCTTATGATTTTGTACATTTGTATAACTAACTTGTTGATATTTGCATTCTTACATAGGCTACACTAAGAGCGGGTGGGAGTGGGACATAACCAGCTGGAACGACTTTTGTTAACTCCCTCTTCTTGTACCCTCCTACTGGTGGCGGCAGCAGCCAAAGCTCAAACCATCCAAGTGGTTGTCCCTAAATCGTTGTATTATACTTTATATTTGAACTTGTGGTTCTTCTTTGGTTATGGATGGTGAATGATATGGGTTAAACTGAATTTATGTGTTTTGGTGAACAAAGGACTTAACTTGTGTCATTGTTGTGAGTTGCATTGGATATGTGAGCTATGTGTTGGTAATGTGAAGTATGTGAGCTATGTAAAAATTGGTAATGGGTTGGTATTGAATTTGTAGTGTGAAGTATGTGAGCTATGTGAATTGGATATGTGAGATATATTGATGTATTTGATGAGTGTGAGTTTTGTGATGACATGTATTGTATATGTATTGTTTTTTGAAAATTAGATGAGAAATTGGCAAAATACTCTGTTGTTTTGCAGCAACATAGGTTAATCCCCATTGGCATGACCATATCCAATAGGAGTTCCTGTACCCAGGATAACCCCCATCGGCCAGGGTAACCGATAGAGATTAGCGTATTAATTGCCATTGGCCATAGTGGTGCTGACAGGGATAACTTATTGTCGTCGGCCAAGTCGGGCCGATGAGAGTTAGTGTATGCTAGGTGTTAGTGTTTCAAACCTTTCTTGGACAAGTAAATTTAATATGCATGTTCTGGGCCCCGGAGGGAGTGCGCGGTGGGCGCATGATTTATACTAGTTCGAGCAAAATGTCCCTACGTCGATTCATTGGCGGATTGCGCTACCGACACCATAGATGATCAAAACTCGTAGTAGGGGTTACAAGCGGGAAAGAGAAGATGGAGAGGCTCCCAAGTATCTTTACAGGGGTGGTAGTCAAGCTAAGAAGCAACAGAGTGGAGTCCTAGTGACGTCTTCACTTGGTGGTGGGGCTCCAACCTCCTGGTCCTCATCGGCGCCCCTCCTTCTCCTGTTCGTCTGTGATTCATCCTTGTGGGTGCATGCCCGAGTGAGATCAACTCTGTCTAAAAACATCCCCCTTGTTTAAAGGCCAATCGCTCCCTTTTATAGGGTAGGAGAAGGGTCGGCTAGGGGTGGCTTCTTTAGGAAGGAGTCGTAAGGCAAGGGTAAAACCAGTGTTCTACCCAGGGTAAAGCCACGTGTACTCGTGGGGCCCGGGGTTGCCTGGATGTCTAGTATTTACCATGGCGGATGGTGCAGGGATGTGAGGGTCCCAGGCGCCATCATCTAGGCTATAGCAACCACTGGCCTAAGTAAACTAGGGCTCGGCACGGCTCGTCGCATTGCGCTCTGCAAGAGATCTATGCACTCAAGCCTAGCTCGATATGTCATGAGTGTGTCGTAGACTGAGGGGCACGCGGACCATAAACGCACCATAGTACCTGGGACTCATAGGTCATGAGTGCTATGTGGGCCGAGGGGTTCATAGGTCATGAGTGGGAAGAGTACCGGCACCCACGTTGTGGCTCTGTAGCAGCCGTGGTTAATGTGGTCGGATTATTTACGGTGGGTCAGTCTAGGGCCAAGCGTAGGATCCACTCAAGTCGTCTCCTTCCGACATACCTGGCCCCCTGTCATGTTCCGCGACACCCGACCCTAGGCTCGGTGCTGGTTGGTTCGACAGGGGGCGGGTTTATTCAGGGTTGACGCATCTGCCTCCTCCAGCTGACCAATGGGCCCCAACGACTAGGGTCACTTTCCCCAGCGCACTCTCTGACTGGCGGGCCCCATAGACCGGGATCATATCCCGAACAATAGTCCCCGAGCCCCCGGGGTGAGTGTCTCCCTGCGTGGGCTAATGAAGGGTCGGGCGGTGTCCTATCCTTTCTTCGCAAACTTCCATAGTTTTCTCGTAAATGCCACCAAACTGTCGCCTCCTTCCATACGTGGCACTTGGTTCATGCGTCGCTTCATCATGCCTCGTGTCTTTCTATAAATGATCCCTCCATGTAGTGTTTTCATCATGCCTTGCCTTTACTTTCTTCATTTAGGCAAGTGTTCAGCGGAAGAGTGCCACCGGTGCTCCGTCCTCTTGGGCAAGAGATGATCGATTCGGGGTACGGGGTTCATTCTTCCTCTGTCTCCAGATTCTTAAGATTGTGCTTGTCTCATATTCTTCTTTGAGCAGCTAGGTGATTTTGATGAGGTAGAGATAAGACTTCGAGATGTCCTTCTGCCAGGGGCGTCCTGATACTCTCATCGCAGACTTCTTCAGATCTTCGGGAGAGACTGGCCACTACCCAGACGGTGATCAAGGCTGCCGAAGGCGAGGTGGCTGGTCTTCATGCTCGCCTAGTGGTGGCAGATCACCTTGTTGTGGGTTAGTGTGGTCTTCTGCTTTCATGAAGACCCCCTTTGGTTGTCCCTGACTTTTTCCCTTTTTCCTATGCCATTCCCAGCACTAGATTCAAAGTCATGGGCCTTCGCGAGGGTGCAGACGCCGTGGTCGCCTTCGTCCAGGGCCAGGGTTCCGATTGAGGAGAGTGCCTTCTCGACGTAGCCAACAGGGTGTGCCTAGTCGTCCGTCGCGGCGCCTACTGTGGTGTCGCTGGTGCTCTGGCCTTTGTGCAGTTCTGGTCGGGCTAAGAGGTCAGCACTGGGTACCTTTTGGAGGACAAGACCGGTGAAAGTGAATTCATCCCTTTTGTGGGTTTTGGTGATTTGGATAACAACACATTTAAAGGTCTAACATGTTTGCTAAGAGTTGAACATGAAATTTAGTATGATGAACATACTTGAATAGTGTATAATGACCAATGAACAAAGGTTCAACACAAGATTAAATAACCAATGAGACAATGCAAATGGATATAATATGGTCTCTATATTGGTTTGAATATATGGACAAGACCTAAGAAATCACTATGCATAAATATGATCTGAATAGAGGTCGAAGTGATTAAGAGGATTGGTCAAGCCAAAGTGAATAAGATATGAGGAATCGTGAATTGGCTTGGCCATATTACTATTCGTCCATATATGCTTCTATGAGAATCAAACTAGAGCTTGATTGATCATATCATTTATATCTAGATGACATTCAAGTAAGGTTCACAATATTGAAGAAATTATTATCTCAATGGATGCTCAATATTATGTGACTCAAGAATGGTTTGACAGGGTGAAGATAACAAGGAAATGACTTCGAGGAACTAAGCGAAGGTGAAGGCCAAGCGACGGCTTGTGGACCGAGGTACCATGGCTAAGGTGAAGAAGAGAGTACTTGCACTAAGTCGATGAACTAATTAGCTATCAAAAGTTACATTGTGTTGATGCATCAGTAAAGTGACTTGAAGCCATGATTCGAACTCATATATGGTGAAATGGTTCAAGTCACTGAGATTGATTTGTGTTTGCTTCAAAAGGTGAGAGAAAGATGTTTGTGATCCTTATGAAGCAACGCCATGGAGAAATCACACATGAGACACCAATTACTCAAGGAGTTTACTTAATTATATTTTATTTAACTTGAGTATAGGAATCGTCATACTATCAAGGAGGATCCAAAAAGAAGGTTGGTGTTTGCCAAAGCTCAAACCTCCAAATTTAAAAGCTATTTAGAAAACCAAAATTCTTTGCACACTCAGTGTACAACTGTTGTTAGGATTGAGAAACGGAGAGTGTTCCTATTGAAAAACAGTTGAGCTTTTTCAGCTGAGTTAAACTTTTTCAGCTGAGTTGAGCATTTTCAGCTGGGTTGCACTTCTTCAGCTGAGTTGAGCTTCTTCAGCTGAGTTGAACTTCTTCAGCTGAGTTGAGCTTTTTAGCTGAGTTGACCTTCTTCAACTGAGTTGAGTTTTTTCACCTCAGTTGAACTTCTTTAGTTGAGTTGAGCTTTATCAGCTAAGTTGAACTCTCTGGCCAAAACCAGTTGAACTTGCCTCCGCGCCAGTTGAACTGGGGTTTCTCTCCTAAACTTTCTGGTCAAAATAGATTGAACTGTCCCTAGGGGCGGTTCAACCGGTCACTAGGACATCTGCCTAATCTGACCTGCAGGCTGCTAGTCTGACCTGCAGGCTGCTAGTCTGACTGGCAGACTATCTGTCAGCTGACACTAGGGCGGTTGAACCGCCCTTAGGGCCGGTTCAACCGGTGTCAGACCATTTTGACCAAGCTGACCAGCAGTCTGCCAGGGTGGTTGAACCGGCCCTAGGGGCAGTTCAACCGGTCCTCCATAGCAAAATCAGCCTAACGGCTAGTTTTGATGCCCCACCTATATATACCCACTCCTACCTCTCTCCCCATATAGAGCACTACTTGAACTCCATTTCTAACCTGAGAAACACCTCCCACTCTCTCTCACACATCTCTTGCCTCTCCCATTTTAAATCTTTGGAGAGAAAACTTTGAGTGAGATTGAAGAGCTACGAATTTTTGTGCTTCATCTCTAAATCCTTCTTGCTCTTCTTGATTCGAGGTTTGGTACTACATCGAGTTCTTTGTGGATTCATTACCCTTGGAGCTTCTAGCTCCTAGACGACTAGGTGTCGCTTGTGAGTCTCCAAATGTTGTGGAAGACCACAAGAAAGTTTGTATTACCCGCTCGCATGAGCAAAGATTAGTGTGTGGGCTTGACCTTTGTGGTCGGAAAGGGAGGATTAGGGTTGAAAGGGATCCGACTCTTTGTGGGCGACGCAACGAGGAAGTAGGGCACCTTTTTTGTTGTGACCGAACCTCGAGATAAATCTTATGTCTCTTGTGTTCTTTCTCATTGTGAAAGAATTGTTCATATCTTTTTGGTGTGTGGATTTTGAGAAGTGCCCTTCTCAGTTCTACTACTGTGAACCCTGTGGATCATCTAGGACATCTTATTTCCAATGATAATTGGGTGAATTTCGAGATCCATTCAGTTTTATATCTCATTCTTTAGTTGAGCTCGTACAAACTAGTTGAACCATTTTGACACTGGTTGAACCGGTTTTACCCAGTTTGTTTCTAGTTTTTGTTGAAAAAGTTTCTGCTTGCCTATTCACCCCTCTAGGCAACTTTCAACCGCCAGCGCTCTAGAGGACTTTGAGGACGACTTTGGCATAACCGCCAATCTTGTGGTCAACATCCTTAAGCTAGAGGATGTGATCAACGGATCTCCCTAGTTTAGGATGTATTTATAGGTTGTTTTGGCCACAGGATGGCCCATGCCCTTCTAATATTATGTCTATTTCTAAACTTGGTGGAATTGTTCATCTCCCTTTCCATCCCCCGATATTTTTAGTGCCTAGTGCGAAAATGAGTTTTGGTGTTCTTATTTTGGGACTTCTCTTATTTCTGATCAAGCACCATGCGGCCTCAACGCATTTCAAGGGCCCAGAAGGTGGTTCCATAAGCGTTTGGCCCATCCTGGCGTTAAGCCAGTCATCCCTAGTTTCCTGCATCTCGCACGTCTTCGGAGAAATCGGGATTATTGACATGTGGGTAACGGCATTCGGCTACGATACTCCCTAGGCATGTTCCCGTCTATGGCCCGCCATGTTGTTACCCGGGCCTTCCTCTGATGATGTTGGGTTCGTCTAGGGGGCATTTCATCCTTTCCCATGCAATCCATCCACCGAAAGGGGAAGAGGGAGTTGTCTCATGCTCCCCTTGACAATGGAGGTCTTGGCGAGGTTCCTTTTTTGTGGGGTGAGCCCCCGAGTCCCCCATTCGTTAGGAAGGATCCATCTGGGGGCGCATCTTGCCTTTTATCTATTCCTTCGCATGCATCCAGTCAACCGGGAGGGGAAGGGTGAGTCGTACCATGTCCCCCCCTTGGTGGTTGAGATCATGGCACTTAGTGGGCCTCGGTCAGCTGATCCAAATGGGTCCTTCTTTTTGTGTAGCGAGCCCCCGAGTGCCTTGTTCATTACAGGGGATCCATTTAGGGGGGCGCTCCATCTTTTTAATACTCTTCCTGCACATTCTGTTCGCTGGAATGGGAAGGTCGAGCCGTACCATGCTTCCATCGATGGTCGAGATCATTGCATTCGATGAGCTACAAACGGGTAATACGAGTGAGGCCTCGGTTCCTTTAGTAGGATCCAGGAACGGGGTCCTCTAGTGACTGTCCTCATACTCCTAGTTTCTGAATCATATAGTTGTCAGCCTCATTCGACCGGGTTTGATAGATCATTGCCTTTCTTCGCAATAAACCATGAATCGAACGTTCCCTTGGACTCGAACACGATTTAGAAATGCCCTTGGCACTCATGCACTAGGGTAGTGGCCGCTACAGTGCCCATCTCATAATCGACCCTTACTTTGGTGTTTCAAGAGCGGACGCGAACCATTCTTGGGCTGACCTTCGAACTCCAAAAAGTTTACGGGATAATCTAGGCTGCCTTGCAGTCATGAGTCAACGAGGTCCCAACGGTCTTTACTGGTAGGTGAGAGATAGTATCCAGTATTGAAAAGATGGGTTGAGTCATCTTACCTGGTCTCGGCTCAGTAATGGTTTGGCCTCGGTGCCACTTCCTACATTGTGCGGCTTTCTCCAGATCCGATCAGTCAGGCCTGTGGACCATGCATCTCCAGGATGCTTGTTACGTTTGTCCCAACCATCTACATCGAAACCGGCGATACGACAGTTACCTTCTCTCGTTGCTTACAGGTGTATGTCCTCGGTCGGACGGCTATAGCTTGTGGGTCGGTTGTCCTTGGCTTGCTTTCTTAGGGCTCTATTCGCCCCTGTGTCGTCGTCGCTCTAGTTCGCCACCACCTTTCGCGGGTCTCCATGGGGTTGAGGAGCCGCTCCCTAGCTAATAAAAGTCGCTTGGATGTTCTCGTCTCTCGCAGGCTCCTCCGCAAGGGCGACTACCTACTCTCCATCTCCGAAGAGGTTCTAGATCCACCGTTGGGTTTTGTTGTTTTGTTCATGCACTTCCACGAGCGTGGCCTCACAATGCCTCCTCACCCTTTCTTGGTGGGGCTACTGCACCATTACAAGATCCAATTGCATCACCTGAACCCTAACGGGGTTCAACACATGGCCGCTTTTGGTACCCTTTGCGAGGGATATCTCAGGATGTTTCCCCATTTCTGCCTTTGGTGCTACTTCTTATCAGCAAAGTTGCTCTGCAAGCTGCTAAAGCAGGATCCTCCGGTGAGGGCGACCCAAATCCGATGCCCGACCATCCACTTGCGGGGGACACGATCCAAGAGG
This sequence comes from Zea mays, assembly GCF_902167145.1. Lineage (NCBI taxonomy): Eukaryota > Viridiplantae > Streptophyta > Magnoliopsida > Poales > Poaceae > Zea > Zea mays. The sequence continues at coordinate 212,552,707 of NC_050099.1, forward strand.
TACATCCCCTTGCTATTGTGTTCATCCGACAGAGGCTGGCATGGCCACTGGTTTAACCTGTGCAACCATGGTGCTCCGTCCGCTGCTGGAAAGGGCCTTCCGTCTTTTCCTTTCCGCGGTGCCCTCAGAGGCCTCTCAAAGTTGGGCGAGGTGTGTCATGAAGGAAGGGGAGAAGAGGACGGCTGGGGGCATCGTAGTGTTAGCGAATCTTCATGATCGCGGGGTCACACTGGCAGGCGTGATCGGGAACTACCTCTGTGGGGGTGGCTCCTCTCATGGCCAGATAGTGGCCACTTTTAAAAATGACCATCGAGGCCCCATCAGATGGTAGTCTATTGAGTGCTCCGCCTCCCAGCGACGTGAAGATCACTCGCTGGCTCACAAGGCCATGGAAGTTCAGAGGGGTGCAAATAGGGCCATCATCCCATATGTCTTCCCAATTCCAGTTTGCCCCTTTGATGCGTCCCGAGCTAGGATTCATGGATTTTGTGAATTCGACTGGTTCCACTCTATTCCTCTCATCTTTCTCTCTTCCTTTTTTGTTAGTTTCGCACCCTCTGATTCCATCTCGGGTTCTAGGACCAGTCTGCACTAAAATGGACGCCCAAGATGCATCCAGACTTTGATTGTGACGGACTTGATATGGTTGTAAAGATAAGGAGATTATGTAACCAACCCAACTAGTTCCACCCTAAAATTCATCCGGAGTCAACGGGAATCGTCGAAACAAGTCAGCGTTCAGATTCTGTTTTGGTGCTGCGACACCGTTTGTTGGGCCGTTGGGCCGTGTATCTTCGTTGAGCCCATTAGGGGCGCGTCTAGGGTTTGCATAACCCTAGAGTCTTTATTAATAGCCGCCACATCCTTGTTAGAGGCGGGTTTTGCTTAAGTTTAGATCTGTCAAGAATAGTCGCCGTAGATCGGTTTGTGAGACCCCAACTTGTGAGCTTAATCATTCATCCGCAATATTATAGATTGTGTTCTTTCTTGTTCTTGCTTGTGTCTTTGATTCTCAGGCAGGAATTAGCCCTCATGGCGAGGTCAATCGTGCAGCGCACGGTTGATAACCAGAGGAGAAGTGGTGTTGTGATTGCGGGGTTCTAGTCGTGTTGATTGGAAGCTGGATCGTTTGTGTGACATCTCCACCAAATCGATAGTTACCTTCACCTGACGGAAGATCGGGCACCCCTGTTCCTATCAAGTGGTATTCAAAGACTCAGGTATTACCGTTAGGCTTACCCTAGTTTAGTTTAGGTTTATCATCCTATAACTCTAGATAATTACCATACCAAAAAAAATTTCGTTGTCCTATAGCCCTGTTTAGCCTTGCAATTTCGTTTCAGATTGCTTTGTTGAATTTGTGTCCGTGTTCGAGTCTTGTTGCTGGTTTAGGTCTTGTCGTAATCGTAGTTCAACCGCTTCGTCGCTGTTATTTGTTTCCGCCGCTATCCCATCCACCTTTCCCAGATTACAAGTCGAGACACCACATTACTCAATTTGCCCTCGCTAGCCGCCTTGTGTCAACTCTCGCCACGCTAGCCCTAGATTAGGTTGCAAGCCGCTTTGAATTGTAGCCCCTCCTTGTTTCATCATCTGGCGCTTATCTATTGCTTATACCAGGGAGGTTTGTGCCCCTGTGCTCTATAGTCGCCGCTACGGTTCCTACCAATTTGTGCCCTTGAAAACCATAACTTGAGGTACCTTCCATAAAACGGGCATAACTTTTCACTCGGTGCTCCGTTTGAGCTCAAATTTTTACAGCAGATTCCTGACTCCATTCTGGGGTGACCCAAACTGGCCTAAGGCCTGTTTGGTTCGGTCAAAAAATTCAAAAAGATCATGAAGATAATTAAAAAATTTGTTTAAGTGTTTTTAGGAATTTCAGAGATCCTTTTTGATTTTCTCTAGGCCACAATACAACTCTGTTTCAAGTGAAATTTTGTGTGCTTCCATCTTTTGTGATTTTGGATCAGTGATAAAAAAATTCAGAATATTTCGAGCTCTTTTGTTGGTACTCCTTTGGAAACGCGCCCTTGATTTCTACTAGTGCTGAAAAATCTGCACTATTTACAGAACTGTCATTCTGCTGGTTATTTAAGTTTTTGTCCACCATTCCTTGTTACCTTTATCTTGTTGTGCTTCGATAGGACACGTCTTAGCCAGCAATTGTGACTTGTGCTTTCGACACTTATTGAACTTCGCTAATCTGCACTCGATTTTTGCTAATCCTTGATATTAATTTTTGGCCTCCCAAACTCCACATACTTTCTTCTGATCAATACAGCTGTGACCTTGCAATCGCGGTTTCACTACCTCTTGGTAAGTATCACGAACCAGCCTCCGATTGTATCATCCTTTGCTTGTTTTTCGACAGACACTTGTAAGATCTTGGTAAGATACATTAGAGCGTGTTCATGTGTTCCACCTGAGAGGAGCGTGTAGTGAGATTATTAGGGATAACCTTCACCGTTTGTTTGCTGTTTTTGTGTTTCGATGGCAGGCGACGACGAAGAAGCAAGGATCCCTACAAACTTTGATGAATGTGTTAGCTGCCAAGATCTTGAGGCAAACAACAAGCTTCTGAAGGAGCAAATGGAGGAGACGGTCCACAAGTCAGTGCATGACGCCTTCATTGACATGAACCTTGGCAAGACATACGAGAGGCTGGATCGACAATTGTCCGAGATTGTCGACAGACTTGCTGTGTCGGAGACGCAACAACAAGCACTGCCACCACCACCTCCTCGTCCACGTCTTCCCGATGATGCGATGTTTGGTGAAGAAGGTAATTATGATGCAGCGGCCACTAGAGATTTGCGCCTACGTCACCGTCTTCATCAAAACACAGAAGGTATGCCACACTGTCAGCAAGGTAATAACAATCGTGCTCCTGACGACCCTTATGCTAAGATTAAATTTTCTATACCATCTTTTTCGGGTCATTATGATGCTGAGGGATATCTTGATTGGGAGATGACGATAGAACAGAAATTTGTTGCCCACCTTGTACCTGAACGACATCAAGTTAGACAAGCCACTAGTGAATTTAAAGATTTTGCTATTGTCTGGTGGACTGGTCTAGTTGGGGATGGTAGAGCACCTACGACTTGGGAAGATCTTAAGGTAGCTATGTGTTGGGGACTTGTTCTCAAACGCTATGCATTAAGAACAAGGCAACATAAAATGTTAGATATTAATGCCCTTCGTCCGCGGAAGCATTATCTCCCCAAGGATTTAATGAGCTTCGGACGAAGGCCATAAACAAAATATCACGAAGGTCATACCTTCGTGATCAGACTTGAAAAATAATATGAAGTAAAATGTAAAACACAAGGCATTATAGAAAGACATGCCGAAAATGAATAACAATATTCACATATATTTTGTTATATGAACCTAAATATTGAAACATAATATTTAGGTATATTTATACCTTCGTCTTTAGCAGAAAGCAATAATTCCAGCGTAATGTGCCGGTGATTACAAGATTGCGTGAACAGTACAGAGGTACTGTTCACCTATTTATAGGCACAGGGCGTAGCCTGTGAGGAATTACAATTATGTCCCTCATAAGGGATTACAACGGTGACTCAAACATTTATGGACTAAAAGGTCATTCTACTTTTATGTCGGTTTGTAAATTCCGAAGCTTCATGAAGAGGAACCTTCGGTCATTTCATACGAACAGCTTCAGTCGAAAACTGCTTCTTCCTATAAGACCTTCGGCGATGAAGCATAGTCCCAACAGTAGCCCCTTTCGCGGTGCTAGATCATTTTTCGTAACGAGCTTGATCCGTGAAAAAAGTCTCCTAAGCTTCAGGAAGCCGAAGGTCCAAAAAACACCTTCCCTGAGCTCGTTGTCGAGAAACAATTCAGTTTCCCAGCGCATAGCGGTCCCACCTTGCAGAGTTACTGTTTGGTCTCTGCGGTCCACCGCGGAGCGAGTGCAAGCGGCTGTCCGCCTGGTGTAAAAATCATGGCGCTTCGCCTTCTTACCTGCAGTACTATATAAACAGACGAGTAGGTGTGAAGTTACCACAACATTCATTGCTATTTGCACTGTTTTGCTGCCAAAATTTTTAACCATAGCCGAAGCTTGACTCTCGGAATCGAACGAAGCTCCAGCTTGAAGCCTGCTTCGTCAGAAGAAAAAACTTCGGAAGAAAAGTATTTAATTCCCACAAATTCAGAATTAAATGGCCAGAGTGCGTTCTACCGCTAGGGTTGAGCGTGAGGGAGGCGAAGCTGAAGGTTCGGAGACTATTCCCATCTCCGAAGCGATGCAACGATCCGGGCTGGTAACTTCGAAAAAAATCCCCAGTGCTGATGCAGAACAAGCAGACCAAACAGCTGCCGAAGCAGAAGAAGAAAACATTGAGGAAACTGATCCCGAAGATGATTATCGTATTGCCATGCCAAGTAAACCCAGCCACTTGGACTTCGGAAAGTCTACTGTTTCAAAGGCTGATCTCTCCAAGATGGTAAAGTCGGGTTATTTCAGTGAAAGTCAGAAGAAGCTACTACGCTTCGGGGGGGAAGAAACTACCCCAAAGCCGGAGAAGGATGAAATAGTCATTTTCAAGAGCTTTCTAAAGGCTGGATTAAGATTCCCCCTACATGGGATTATTGCAGAGGTACTAAAGAGGTTTGGTATCTACTTTCATCAGTTGACTCCTAACGCTACCGTTAGGCTTAGTGTTTATATCTGGGCCCTCCGAAGCCAAGCGGTGGAGCCGTTTGCGGACAGCTTTTGTCGAGTTCACGAGCTGCACTATCAGACGAAGGCTAGAAAAGATGGATTGCATGACAATTTTGGTTGCTATAATTTTGCTTATCGGAAAACCACAAAGTTTCCTGTAATCAGCTACCGAAGCAAATGGGCAGCAGGCTGGAAGTCGGAGTGGTTCTATGTCAAGGTTGATGACGACAAGGAGAAGCTTGTGCAAAGTCCACTTGAACTAATCTTCGGAGAAACCCGACCTCGTTGCAACATGACACCAGAAGGTCCAACCCAACAAGCGTTGGATGAATTCAGAATTATTGCAGAACATATCAGTACAAGAGACCTGGTTCAAGAGTTTTTGGCTTTCAGAGTTTTTCCTAGTTTAAAAGAGTGGGAAATGCCGAAGCTAGAGGGGGAGAAGAAAGAAGGGGAACTTGTGCGGTTACCTTACTATTACAAGTTTAAGAAATACTTTAAAACACCTTGCCAAGAGTGGTTGGAAACAATTGAAATAATGTGCAATGAAATACTTGGCAATTACTCCAAAAAGAAGATCAGTTGATGACTGCGGCCTTCGGCACCCGTCCGAAGCGAAGACTGAATCGAGTGCTGGACGCCTTGGGTTTTGAATACCCTGACTACGAAAATCTGAATAAAGGTGTCGGAGGCCGGAAAAGGAAAAGGATAACCGAAGCCTTAAATGAAGATGAGAAAGAACCATCAAAGAAGAAAATTCCGAAGAAGAGGAAAGTGTCTTCTCCGAAGCAAAAAGTATCCGACGAAGAAGAAACTCCCGCATCACACTCTGCCACTGACGTGGAGGAAATTTTGAAGGTAATGACTGAATCTCTGCCTGCGAAGCTAAGTCCATTGGGGCCTCAACTGACAAAGTTTTTTCAGATGGAAAAGGAGCCCGAAAAAACGAAGAAAACGACTAAAGCAAAGAGACAAAGAATCATCGCTGTGACAGAAGTCATTGACAAGACACCACCGAGAGCTTCAGCTCAGAAAATACCAGCGGCTGAGGGAATAACAAATATTGAAATCACACCTTCGGAGGTCGCGGCTGCCGAAGCTACCTCAATTGAAGATTTGAACTTGGAAAGCACAATCGAACACATCGACAAAATGCTGCTAGACATGGCCACATAAGAAGCTACTACTGCCGCCGAAGAGGCCATGGCCGCAGTGTCGGGGAAAGAAAAGGAAATTGCTGACGAAGCTTCAGAGGACGAGGCCTTCATGTTTCAAAATTTAGTTGGAGAAAAATTGTCAAAAACCGAAATAGAAGAGCTTAAAGAGTATGCCAAATCTTGCGGATATAAACCAGGAGCACTCCTCTTCGGAGGTATTGATGATGAAAAATTAGACTGTATCCGGGATCAAACTGGAGCTAAGGTTATCGGTACTCTGTCAAAGAGTATCGGTTTTCCGAAGCTAGAAACGGACATTAGCCGCTACCGACGACAACATATCGTTGGTAGTTTATTTTATTCCAATTTCAAGGTGAACTACTTTTCCCTTGACTTTTATTGTTTTTAATAATGAAGACATGTCTAACGAAGGTTGTTTTCGTGCAGAGTATGCTGTTGAGCAAAGCTTTGAAAATGCAGCAAGATCTGGAAGACAAGAAACACGAGGTTATAATTGAAAATTTAGAAGGCAAAATAAAAGAGCAATCAGCTACTATTGAAAAGAAGAACTTCGAGCTTCAAGCAACTGAAGGCTTATTGGCGGAAGCCGAAGCTAAAATAACAGAACTGAACACGAAGCTTCTCTACCAATCTGAACAGTTTGAACAAGAAAAGCAAGAACTTAATGCAAAACTTGAAGCCGAAGTCCAACAAAATTCAGATTTGAAAAAACTATTGGCGGGCCTTCAAGACAAATGTTTGGAATTTAGCAACAAATGTATTCAACGACTGAGAAAAATTTTCCACTCAGTTGGAGCTAGCAGTGAGAAATTCACCCCGTCAGCTGAAGATTTACCAAAGACCTTCGAACATATTGAGGGTGAAATTGATGAGCTTGACGAAGTTATAGCCGGGCACGGTGACTTCTGCGCCTGGGTAGCTTCTCGGGGCACTGCTGCAGCTTTCCTAAAAGCTGGCTGCGATCATGGAAAAATTGTCAATAGGCCCAATTTCACTTTATCACCATCAGTTCTAGATGACATTCCTGATCTCGCCCGAAGCATTTCTAATAGATTTGTAAAGATGATATGGACAAAAGGCGGGCGAGAAAAGGCTGGAGACGAAGCTCGGAGTCATCTTGAACCAGTAAGAAATCATACCTTGTGCTTACCTCTTCCTTCAAGCTCGATTTTGACTTACAATAGCTTAATTCATGTAGGATGACGAAGCCGAGGCCGATGGTTAAAGAGAATGACGCCGAAGCTGAGGTCCCTTGAAGATTAAATAGGAGTAGACTGTAGACAGACTCAAGAAACTTTTGAGATAACTTTTGTAAATGTGACTAAACTTGTCTTTAATGAATTTTGTTCATACCTTGTAATATGTTCTTACCCTTCCATTAATGTATGAGAGGTGCTTTGATGTGGACGAAATTATCTTTTTGAGCCGAAAGCGAAAAAAACACCTTCCCTTCTTTTCGTACACAGCGAAGCATAAAAAACAACATTTCCCTTTCTTCCGAAGCTCTTCTTTTCGTACACGAAGAAGTACAAAAGACAGTTTTTTCTTTTTGCCGAAGCAACCACTTATGCTATGATGATGGTTATCCTACATATGCCTGGATGAATGTTTATGAATGCAAATGCTATGATGTAATGTGATGTGCAAATGAATGTCCAAACACATATCCGAAGCCATAATCACAGCCGTTATTTCCTTAGAAACAATCACATATCAGCGCTGACTTTTCGCTGTAAGCTCTGCATTCCCTTAGGAACGACTTTGGAGCTTCTTCGCCTTTTACTTTCGGCGGAATCAGCGTTGACTTTTCATTGTAAGCTCTGCATTCCCTTAGGAACGACTTTGGAGCTTCTTCGCCTTTTACTTTCGGCGGAATCAGCGTTGACTTTTCGCTGTAAGCTCTGCATTCCCTTAGGAACGACTTTGGAGCTTCTTCGCCTTTTACTTTTCGGCACTCGATGGTGCGTTCTCAGCTTTTACATTTACATCATTGGGGGATTTTGCTCTTATAGAACTAAAAAAGGAAATTACATATGATGGCCCCATTTAAAACCTTTCTCCCCCTTCAGAAAGGAAAAGGGTGCCATGAAAGAAAAAATATAAAAAATTACATCAAGTTACACATAATATCGCCGAAGCTCATCCGCATTCCAAGATCTAGGAATGTCGTTGCCGTCCATATCCTTCAATCTGTATGAACCGGGTCTTGACGAAGATGCTACCAAAAAAGGTCCCTCCCATTTCAACTGCAACTTGCCCACTGTATCTGGGTTAGCCACTCGCCGAAGCACCAAATGTCCTGGCTCAATATTCTTTAGCCGAACCTTTCTATCACGCCATTTGATTGTTTCGGCTTGATACTTATTGATGTTCTCCACAGCTTGAAGCCTGATCCCTTCTATAGCATCTTTTTCCACAGAATAAACAGCTTCAGAATCTGATTCTGCCGAAGCTACTACTCTTATTGATCCAGTTTTGGCTTCCTCCGGAGTTATTGCTTCGTCACCAAACAATAGTTTGAATGGAGTAAAGCCTGTTGACCTTGATATTGTTGTGTTGTGGCTCCATACCACTTTGATTAATTGATCTGGCCACTTTCCCCTGGGTTGATTGAAGATTAACTTCATTATTCCTGTCATTATAATGCCATTGGCTCTTTCAACGAGTCCGTTTGACTCCGGATGCCTGACTGATGCAAAATGGATCTTCGTACCAATTTGATCACAGAAATCTCTGAAAGCATCGGAGTCGAACTGTGTTCCATTATCTACAGTGATGGCCTTTGGTACCCCGAAACGACAAACAATATTATGCCAGAAAAACTTTTGAATGGTGGCCGAAGTTATTGTGGCTAAAGGCTTTGCCTCAATCCATTTAGAAAAATATTCCACAGCCACTACGACATATCTTAAGTTCCCTTGGGCCGGTGGTAACGGACCTAACAAGTCAAGGCCCCACCTTTGCAATGGCCAGATGGGTTGTATGAGTTGGGTTAAAGACGAAGGTTGTTTTTGATCTCTTGCACATTTCTGACAACCTTCGCACTTTTGAACTAATTCCGCTGCATCCGAAGCTGCCTTCGGCCAATAAAACCCTTGACGGAAAACTTTTCCAAGTAATGGCCTAGATCCAATGTGAGATCCACACAGGCCTGCATGTATTTCTTTCATCAATTCTATGCCTTCGGTTCTAGATAAACACTTGAGTAGTGGAGCACAAACTCCATGCTTGTACAACTCCCCTTCTATCATGACATATGGACGAGCTCTTGCCTCTATCCTCCTGTTATAAGTTTCGTCATCTGAAAGGAATTTACCCTGAAGGTAAGAGATGATCTCAGTTCTCCAATCTTCGCTATAAACAGGAGATATATTGAGGACTGCTCTTTCAAGAAGTTCCACTGAAGGTGCTTTTATTGTTTTGAAGAACACATCCGAAGGTAAGGGCAGCCCCTGTGCTGCTGACTTAGCTAGCAAATCAGCATGCTCATTTTGTCCTCGAGGGATATTTTTGACAGAAAATCCTTCGAAGGAAGCTTCGACTTTTCGGACCGTGTCTAGATATTTTTCAAGCTTCGGATCTTTAGCCTTGCAACTCTTGTCGATATGACCCGAAACAACCTGGGAATCAGTTTTAAGAATGGCCCTTCTGACTCCCATTGCTTTTAACTTCCGAAGACCCAAAAGCAGGGCTTCGTACTCAGTAATATTGTTTGTACAACTAAAATCGAGTCTTGCCGCATAACAAGTTTTAACTTTGGATGGTGAGACCAACACAGCGGCTGCTCCTGCTCCGAAGGTTCCCCAAGACCCATTGCAAAACACTGTCCATACTTCGGCATCTTTATTTGTTTCTTCATCCTGAGCCCCTGGCGTCCAATCGGCGATAAAATCTGCCAACGCTTGAGACTGGATCGAAGATCTATGCACATAATCAATGCAAAATTCATTGAGCTCTGCAGCCCATTTTCCAATCCGCCCAGTAGCTTCTCTATTTCTCATAATATCCTTCAACGGCTGCGAAGAAGGAACAACAATATTGTATGCTTGAAAGTAATGCCGAAGCTTCCTGGATGTCATCAAAACAGCATATAACACCTTCTCCAATTCTGTATAGTTTTTCTTTGATATACTAAGAACTTCAGATACAAAATACACTGGGACCTGCTTCTTGACTTGGCCATCAAGCTTCTCCTGAACAAGTGCTGCACTTACCGCTGAGTGCGAAGCTGCCACATATAATAACAAAGGAGCCCCTGGCGTTGGTGGAGTTAATGTTGTTAAATCTATCAAATATTGCTTCAGTTCCTCGAAGGCTTTTTGTTGGCTTGGTCCCCATTGAAAGACTTCGGCTGATTTCAGCACTTCGAAGAATGGTAAATTTCTTTTTGCTGATCTGGATATAAATCTATTAAGAGATGCCAGCCTCCCTGTCAATCTTTGGGCCCCCTTTTTTGTAGTTGGTGGCTCCATTCGAAGTATAGCTTCAATTTTACTTGGATTAGCTTCAATTCCCTTTGTTGAAACCAAGCATCCAAGAAATTTCCCCTTCTTTACTCCGAAGACACATTTTTCTGGATTCAACTTTAGGCCAGCTTGTCTAAAACTGGCGAAGGTCTCCTGCAAATCAGCAATGTGATTTTCCTGTTTCGTGCTTTTTACAATGATGTCATCAACATAAGTTAGCACATTTCTGCCTATCTGAGACTGGAGAACCTTCGCAGTCATTCTGCTGAAACTTCCTCCAGCGTTCTTGAGCCCCTCAGGCATCCGAAGGTAACAATATGTTCCACTAGGGGTTATGAAACTGGTCTTTGGCTCATCCTCCTTCTTCATCCAAATTTGATGATAGCCTGAATAACAATCGAGAAGACTCATAAGCTCTGACGAAGCTGCTGCATCAACTAAGGAGTCTATCCTTGGCAAAGGGAATTCGTCCTTCGGACAGGCCTTGTTGAGATCTGTAAAATCGATACACATTCGCCATTTGCCATTGGCCTTTTTTACCATAACAGTGTTAGCTAGCCATTCTGGGTACTTTACTTCTCTGATAACTCCTGCACTGAGGAGTCTTTTGACTTCATTACGAGCACCTTCGGCCTTGTCATCAGACATTTTCCGAAGCCTCTGCTTTCTGGGTCTGAAGGATGGGTCAACATTGAGCGAGTGTTCAATAACATCCCTGTTAACTCCGCAAAGATCATTGGCTGACCATGCAAAAACATCTTTGTTGTTGAACAAAAACCTTATCAAGGTTTTCTCCTGTTCTTCGGATAATTGAGAGCCCAACAGCACCCTCTGCTCTGCTATGTCCTCACATAAGAGCATGGGCTTCGGCTGATCTGCTGAAGCTGCTTTCTCCCTTCTGAATTTGTACTGTTCACAAGCTTTAGCTCCATCTATGTTATGGATTGCTTTTGAGTCAGTCCAGTTTCCCTCAGCCCTTCTGGTAGCTTCCTGACTCCCATGAATAGCAATGGGTCCTTGATTCGAAGGTATCTTCATGCAAAGGTAAGCAGGATGAAGAATTGCTTCGAAAGCATTGAGGGTGCCACGACCAATAATTGCATTGTAAGGGTATTCCATGTCAACAATGTCAAACACAACTTGCTCAGTTCTGGTGTTGTTGATGAATCCGAAGGTCACTGGCATGGTGATCTTGCCCAGTGCTACAATCTGTCTTCCTCCGAAGCCACAGAGAGGGTGTGTAGCATCATGAATCTTATCTTCTGGCTCTTGCATTTGCCTGAAGGCCTTAGCAAATATGATATCAGCTGCACTGCCTGTATCAACCAAGACATTGTGGACCAGAAACCCTTTGATAACGCAAGAAATAACCATAGCATCGTTATGAGGAAAATCCTTGAGCTGAAGGTCCTCCTGGGAGAAGGTAATTGGAATGTGGGACCACCTTGACTTGATGAAGGGTCCCTGTACTCCAACATGTTGTACCCTTCTCTGCGCCTCTTTCTTTTGCTTTTTGTTGGCTGGTTCTGAGCACGAACCACCTGTTATCGGGAGCACCAGCTTCGGAGCCGAAGCAGCTCCAGCTCGATCGTTGAACGAAGCCATCAGCTCAAAAAAGTGGAAGTGAGTTCACCGGAGGTGGGCGCCAATGTTGGGGACTTGTTCTCAAACGCTATGCATTAAGAACAAGGCAACATAAAATGTTAGATATTAATGCCCTTCGTCCGCGGAAGCATTATCTCCCCAAGGATTTAATGAGCTTCGGACGAAGGCCATAAACAAAATATCACGAAGGTCATACCTTCGTGATCACACTTGAAAAATAATATGAAGTAAAATGTAAAACACAAGGCATTATAGAAAGACATGCCAAAAATGAATAACAATATTCACATATATTTTGTTATATGAACCTAAATATTGAAACATAATATTTAGGTATATTTATACCTTCGTCTTTAGCAGAAAGCAATAATTCCAGCGTAATGTGCCGGTGATTACAAGATTGCGTGAACAGTACAGAGGTACTGTTCACCTATTTATAGGCACAGGACGTAGCCTGTGAGGAATTACAATTATGTCCCTCATAAGGGATTACAACGGTGACTCAAACATTTATGGACTAAAAGGTCATTCTACTTTTATGTCGGTTTGTAAATTCCGAAGCTTCATGAAGAGGAACCTTCGGTCATTTCATACGAACAGCTTCAGCCGAAAACTGCTTCTTCCTATAAGACCTTCGGCGATGAAGCATAGTCCCAACACTATGCGTGATAGATTTGTTCCCCCATCTTATCATAGAGAATTGCGTAAGAAATTGATGCGTTTAGAGCAAGGGGATAAATCTGTTCAAGATTATTATGCTGAGCTTCAGAAGGGATTGTAGCGTTGTGGGATAGTAGAGGGACATGAGGATGCTCTTTGTCATTTTTATTCAGGTTTGCGGCGTGACATTCAGGACATTGTGGATTACAATAAATTTAACACTGTCAACAAGTTGTTCCAGTTTGATATGCTTGAAGAGAAGGAATTGCAGGGACACCAACATCGACCTAGGACTACTTTTGGTGCCTCCTCTACATCACGGACGCACACACCTGCCTCGAGTCATACACCTTCGACCACTCCAGCGTCCACGTGACCTCCCTCGACACCTGCTGCACATGTTGGTAAACTTCCTTTGTAGGTACCCGCCAAGAAACAGAATTCACCAGCACCTGCAGCACCTTCCAGTGGTCGTTCTTCGGGTATTGTTTGTCATCGCTGTCATGAGATTGGTCACGTGAAGAAGGATTGCCCGAGTCAGCGAACATACATTGCTACAGATGATGGCTACATTAGTGCTTCCGACGGTGAGGGTGACGATGATGACTCCAGTGATTTTGCTGCTAATGATGATGCCATGCTTGGTGCTGATGCTACGGCGAACCTTCGAAGCATCATGGTGCAGCATTCTTAGTTTTCAGCCTGAATCATCAGAGAAGCAGCAACACCATAATTTGTTCCAGACTTTCTTCTCCATCGAGAATCGGCGTGCACGTGTTATTATTGATGGTGGAAGCTGCAATAATTTGGTGAGTTCAGATTTGGTCAAGAAGTTTGGCCTGACCACACGTCCACGGCCACATCCATACCACATTCAGTGGATCAATGATTCAGGCAAGGTTAAGGTAACATACATGGTACGAGTGCATTTCTCCATTGGTATGTATTCTGATTATGCGGATTGCGATGTAGTACCTTTGGAAGCTTGTTCTCTTTTGTTGGGTAGACCTTGGGAATATGATACTGATGCATGTCACCATGGTAGGAGTAATACATACACTTTTAGGCATAAAGATAAAAACATTACTTTGCTACCTTTGACTCTTACTGAAATTGTACAAGCTGATAAAGATAGAGCTGCAAGTACCCATAAGGAACCAAGTAATGAGACAGAAATTCAGCAACAAATTAAATTGAAAGCTCCTGTCATGCTTGCTACTAAATCTGATCTTCTTCAAACTCATGCTACTGATGCTTGTTGCTATGCCTTGGTTTGCAAAAATGCTTTCTTTTCTATTGATGATATTGCTAGCACTTTGCCTGCATCTGTGACTAACCTTTTGCAGCAGTTCCGAGATGTTTTTCCCTCTGAGTTACCTCCAGGACTTCCTCCCATTCGTGGGATTGAGCACCAGATTGATTTGATTCCTGGAGCGAGCTTGCCCAACCGTGCTGCTGGACCATTTAAAATTTCAGATTTAAAGCCATATTTGGGAAAATAAGATGAGCTTGAGTCGAGGGCGACTCCACTTCAAGAGGGGGAGGATGATGAGGACATGGATGTGTTTCCCTCTGAGATACCCCCTGGATTACCGCCTGAGTTGCCTCCAGATTTTCGGGTTAGTCCCACCTTTAATATTTCAGATTTGAAGCCATATATGGGAGACGAAGATGAGATCGAGTCAAGGACGACTCCAATTCAAGAGGAGGAGGATGATGATGACATCATTTCTATACATACAATGAATGGACCGATAACACGATCGCGTGCACGACAGCTAAATCTTTAGGTACGTTCTACCCTAGTCAATTGTCTTTCAGAGCTTACGCTTGGGGCCATGGATGTTTTGATGATTAGGAACCTTGGAGAGGACCAGCAAGGACTTGGTAAAGGCCTAGGTGTTGAGGAGCAGCAGCAAGGGCGCCACAACAGGAAGGAGATCATGTCCGACTCGGCTGCGACTCCATCTCGGGTTCCAGGACCAGTCTGCACTAAAATGGACGCCCAAGATGCATCCGGACTTCGATTGCAACAGACTTGATATGGTTGTAAATATAAGGAGATTATCTAACCAACCCAACTGGTTCCACCCTAAAATTCGTCCGGAGTCAACAGGAATCGTCGAAACAAGTCAGTGTTCAGATTCTGTTTTGGTGCTGCGACACCGTTTGTTGGGCCGTTGGGCCGTGTATCTTCGTTGAGCCCATTAGGGGCGCGTCCAGGGTTTGCATAACCCTAGAGTCTTTATTAATAACTGCCACATCCTTGTTAGAGGCGGGTTTTGCTTAAGTTTAGATCTGTCAAGAATAGTCTTTATTAATAACCTCCAAGTTAAGCGTGCTTGGCTTGGAGCAATTTAGGATGGGTCACTGACCGGGAAGTTTTCTCGAGTGCACATGAGTGAGGTCAAAGTGCGCACAAAAGACCCGTGTTGCTCTGTGGGGACAATATATGATCCTAGGGAGCTGCCAGGAGTAAGTATCGTCGGTCCAGGGATTGGACGGGGGTGTTACAAGTGGGAAGTGGACTGGCACTCGTGCTGTGGCTCGGTACCAGGCATGGTTAATGTGGTCGGTTATTTACGGCGGTTCAATCTAGGGCCGGGTGCGGGATCCACTTGAGTGGTTCCCTCCGTACACGCTCGGTCCCCTATCAGGTTTGGCCATGCCCAACCCTAGGCTCAGTGCCACAGGGTTCAACCAAGGGTGGGTTATTTTGATGGTTGACGCATCCTCTTCCTCCAGGTGACCAATAGGCCCCAGTGACTAGGGGCTCTTTCCTCAGTGCACCCTTTGACTGGCGGGCCTCGGGATCGTATCCCCGACACTAGAGTTAACTCACATTGACTTACCATAGCCTACGAGAACTGATTAATTCTTGACATGTAATCCACTTCAGTCAGGTACCGACGTAAATTAACTATATACCAATGGGAGTTCCTAATTCCCATTGGCAACACCTTAATTCTAGTCAATTCTAAGCCAATGGGAATTTCCTAAATTCCTATTGTGGTAGCTATCACCTATGGGCCTACAGGACGACGGAGTCAGGATACATAGGCCACACTCTCTCAATCACCAAAACGGGCTACCAACCATAGCTACGTGGATAAAATGACATGTTATAACAGTGTTCTATCTGAGCTTCAACAATAAATCTCTTTCTTCGATAGAGGGTCGAGCTAGCCAGCCTAGTGACCAAGACTAGTTGTGGCTTATAACACAGGCAAGCCAAAAAAAGACGATAACAATATGCTAACACAATCCTAATCCTTGAGTTAAAGTGCTTCAAGACTACCACAACAATGACCAAGAAGTAAAGGTAAAGAAAAGTAATACTTGAAGTAATAATGAAAGTAATACTCAAAGTTGAACATAAAGTATAAATGGAATTAACCTAATAGTCAACTAATACTAAAGAGTTATACCAAAGGACTTCTAAGAGAACTCCAAAACTCCTGAGGCAAAGCTCAGACTTGACTCTAAATTCCAGCAACCTAAGCTACTAAGATAAAGAGATGAAGGTATATAAGGTGTATCTACTCTCATCTTTCTTCTCCTCCTATCAAGTGAGCTCTAAGGGGCAATTTGTAGCCTTCCCAAGCTAGGGGTATATATAGCACCCCTAGGTTGATTCACTAGCTGAAGTTAGTGGAAAGGAGACATGTGGAGGGCTAGGCAACCATGACATGGCCAGACAGAGACACGTGGAGGGTTGGGAAGCCATGATTTGTCTAGGCGGTCAAGTGATGTGGCCAGCCAACAACACCCTCTCATCCATTATTTAACCAACGGTCCCAAACACTTCCGGGACGGTTGATAGTCATTTCCCATGTCCATTGGATTGGAGTTGTGTTTCTTCCTTATACATTGGATCAAAGTGACTTGGATTGATGATGTGGCGGTCTTTCGAAATTTTAACCTGTCATTCACATGGCTACACTGTCAAGGGGTGTTGGTTGCATCATGACAAGTGTGCAAGATAAAGGACGAGCAAATATGGCAAAACCATGTGGCTAGGAGGCCAAAGACATGGCCAGGTTCCCATCGACATGGCTGAGCAGCCATGCCATGGCCTGCCGGCCTATGGGTTAGTCGGGCGGCTAGTGGATGGCCGGTAGACTAAGGGTCCCTGGACATAGCCATTTTCAGCCATGAGTAACCATTTTCACTCATTAAGCATCTTTTCTCAACCTGCGTTGAAATATTCCAATAGAATGGAACTCAATTAGTAGCAAGTTCAGTTACTTTGTCAGGAATTCATTATCATCCTAAGGTAGTTGATGGCTGAAACAGAGAATAACAGGCGTCAACACCCCACGCTTAGACTTTGCGAGTCCTCGAGGAAAGCTAAGGTAAAGGATTAGGATCAGGAGTTGATGCAATATGTATTTTGTTAAGATGACCAAGAGAAATATGTTAGATCCAACATATATTCTGAAAGGAAAAATGATCGGAGCATACCTCATACTAGACCCATGGTGCATCTGTTCATCCACCTTCTTAAGTTGTAAGGGAGAAAATGACCTCTTCCACAAGACATCGATCAATACTCTTTTTAGATTAATTTCTTAGGGGTTATCAAGGTTTTCAAAAAAATGCAAGTTCTTTAGAGGTACACTCAATCTCTCAAATGGGTATCATCACTTTTGTGGCATTTCATGGATTTGATGATTTCCCTATACTAAGGCTTATCTGGAGCTTGGGTAAGTGAAAGTGGTAGCCACATAGGTTGGTTGTATTTGTAAGTCAATGATTGATCCAAAGAGTATACTATATCATAACCTCTATCAACCCTTAGAGCACGTGGATAGTTTTTTAAGAACACAATCTCCTTTGCCGATCCTTCCTCCCAAGGTTGTTAGATATTATGGAGATATTTTTATTTTCTTTTCTTTCTTTTCTTTCTTTTGTATTTTTTCCTTGTTTTTTGCAATGCTTTTGCATGCTTTTTCATAAGCCCTTTTGGCTTTTTTCTCTCTTTCTTTGCCCTCCACATACATCTTTGTCTATCTCTTGGAAGACAAGGACTTCATTGATGGAGATTTTATTGAGGTGGATGCAAGGCTTGAAATAAATTGCTTGCTTTTCTGTGCTCTAAAAGTGAAAAGAAGATTACAAATATACTCAATGAGACTCAACATTTGACAAAGCTAAAACAATCCAAATAACCTTTGCAGAGGTTTTGCAATGTTTAACCTTATTTTGGCTCTAGTGCGATTTTGAAACTAATGGGGGACCTCAGTTTTCTCTTTTCAAAATAAAAACCTAAGATGTCATCCTACTACAAGCACATACTTGACTAGCTTGTTTCAATTGAATCATATCAAAATATAAACAACCTTAGCAAGATAACAAATGGAATCCACATGTGTGAACTTGATTACTCTTAACAAATTCACATTCAAATTTCATATAACCATAACACTTATTAAGGTCAAACCCATCAAAATTCGTAGAGAAACTATTTATCATTTCCTGGATGAGATAAACTTATGAACAAAGCATTTATTAGTGGGTGACCCGGCTCGGGCGTTGTACATGGTCGTGAGCGATACAACGTGTTGACGTGGTGAAAAGGTAAGCATCACATCTGCCTTAAATTAAAAGGACTATGTTAGACAAATTTTGAGCAGGTGAATATCTATATCTATCTACTCACACATTTCGTTAGGAATTCCTAGCACAAAGAACACTATGCTAATAGACATAGGACTCAAAGAACTGAACTAGGATACATCACATATGTCTCATGTGTATTTTTATGTCCAAGCCATGGAGATCCACCCACCAATCTTCGACTAATAACACGATGCTTGCCATGGTTTTGAACCCATGATAGCTAGCATTCTAGTTAGTGTCTCATATCATGCATGATCACTATTCTACAGTGGACAGAACTATGAGCTCTACTATCGGAGCCATAGGCATCATACCCATGACCAACATTTACTTCTCTAGTGAAGTTGTCACTACTTGTAGCTTCTTCACCCTTGGCCAGCCTCTCAACATTAGGAACCTAGACTCCATCACTAACTACAATGATGGAATCAACGTCTTCATGGAGACTTCATCAAATGATAGTGAGTCTGAGGCATTGTACCCTCTACTAGGCCTCCTAGGCACCAATCTGGAGGTGCTAGTCCGTCAAATCTACCTTATACTAGGGCCAAACTCCACCAAGTTATAACATCACCATAAGTTCTACAAGCTAGTAAGTATCCAATACCAAGTGGTCACCAGTGAGGAGATACCACCACCCACCGCTTCTGGTATGTCCTATTGTATCTCCCATACTGGAACTAGAATGCTTTGGTAGCCTTCCATCTCAAGGTGGGGCATCTCATGAACCAAATGACATAGCCATGATGTCATCATTTCAATTGTGGCATAGTTCAATGTCTCCAAGTTGTGTGGCTTCCAATAAATACTATTAGGGATTGGCTCAAATTATGAATCTAACAGGGTTGACAACTACTCCCTTTCCACAAGAATAATTCCACACCAACAAGGACGTACATGCAATGAGTAGGGTGGACATGCACCCATGCACATAAGCCCAACTAGCCAAGCTACTTACCTCAAGGAGAAGGCCAACTACATTAAGCCATAGTAGACTGACCAATGACAAGCTAGGGTGAGAGAGGTGCCTCACAAAGGCCTAGAGTTAGTGGTCCTTGGAAGCATTCACCAAACCATTGATTGAAATTTATCGATTCGTATCTTACTAAGGGCATTGACCAACCTAAAGATTGCATGGGCAACCCTCACCTGCTTCGAAGGACATTCGACAAAAGAACAATAATTCTCAACCCCCTGTCAAGTTGGTTTGTGAATCAAGGTCAAAGATGACCTCTCATCATGACCATGAAGCGCTTAGGGGCTCATGCATAACGAGAGTCTAACATAGGGGAATGTGAAGTCCACGAGATAAGGACACAATACTTTGAGTGACCCACTAGTTAACTCTATGAATAAGATGGTGGCTTGGAGGCTATACCCATCGGGTATGCTCATGTGTACACTCTGGTGGAAAAAGGATGGCTCGGTAGCTTAAGAATGGTCCTCCTCTTAGGAGGCCCCATATATTAGAAGGCCAAGATTGATCAAGCTAGCGCTCATGGTTTAGGGGCTTAGCCATGACATGAGGATTCCTGACCTAAGGGGAGCTCAGTCTGAGATACTAGCCACATGAATGTCCCATCCTTGTCTTAGGGCCAACTGATGTATCGAGCCAAGACATTAAGCTAGCTCAATGTTGTTTTGGTTCCACAACAACAAGACATGCTGACAACTCTTTCGCTAGGACCACATCAGGGCCATGACACATTAGAACAAAGATCCTTGCGTAATAATGGCTTAGAGCCTGCTGTCAACTCTTCAATGCGAGAGAAAATCCTTATATACCAAAGAAGCCTAGAGAAGACTCACCTAGGGAAGGCCTCGTCAAAGTAGACATCACCTAACTATCAAGCCCGAGACTGCCGAAGGGATGTTAAGTGAAGTTGCACCACTCTCAGCACCCTCATACATGATAGAGAGGTCCTACAACACCATGATCCGTCAACAAGAAGACTAAGAAGCCCTAAGTTAGAATCTAATTTAACCGCTTTGTACCCCATGCACTCCTCAGTGTTTGAAAGGAGGCATGGAGTCTCGTAAAATCTAATGTTGACTAAACAGTCGAACAAATAACATAAGAAGATAGAGTGATCGAAGGATGAGTCAGGCAGTCAGCCAAAGAAGCCTAGGATGGCATCATGCAATTTCCTACCACTCTCTCTACCGCATTGTTGTGAAAAATACTAGTTTGGTGGATGTAGAACTCAGAAGCTTGAACCAAGATAAGCCAATCCGTGTCTCTTGATTGTTCATGCGACCAGAGATCCACACACAGACCTCCAGCTGATAGACAACATGATGATTGCCATGGTTTCAACCACCCGATAGTTTAAGCCTTAGAAAATTATTGTTTACTTCAGTACAGAGGGAGTAATACATAAAAATAAAATGTATACAAATTACATATATACCTTCTTATAAAAATAATCACTGCAGTTAAACTACTATATTAGTATGAAAACTGTTGTAGAGTAACCCTATAAATCTTCATCTAAATTACATGGCCATACCATAATAAAATTATATTCTAGAGTAAAACATACCATGATTTTCATAGGATGCCTAAATTAATTGCCTCTATCATTAAGACATTATTTCAAATAAACGAAAATAGCACCACAAAGTTAGTATTGAATTATCAACCTATATACTTTTAGAAAAGTAGGTAACCACAAAATTTCGTGGACTTATATAATATATCTTTACAAGTTTAAAGGCGACGTGTGTATTTAATTCTTTTCTTAATACCCACATTTATCACTATTAATATAAAAAACCTGACCCACAGAAAACGTACATGTTATATGGTACTATTGGAAGTCAAAAGGAGCCGCGCGGACGGTTCGGGCCTGAGGCCGGACGGTCCGCGGTACGGACTGTCCGCGGTGGTGGCGTGGACGGTCCGCGTGTGCGAAGAGTCAGTTATGGTTTCTAGTTTCTCGCGGGATTTGTTACCTAAAACCGTGGGATTGACTCGGAAATCAGTTCGAAGCGGATCCAGACCTCCCCCTTTATATAGATGAAGGGCTACGGCCGATTGAACCCCCAACAATCGATCAAATCAAATCCATATCTCGTTTTTACCTTACGCATTAGGAGTAGTTCTAGTTTAGCCCTAGTTTAGTATTCCAATCCTCAAATTCTTCTCCTCTCTTCGACTCTACGCCGATTAGAGGTGTCTAGGTCGGCCGGACCGAGCCTAGACAACCCCTAGGATCTCTCCTCCCTGACAGGGTCCCTCCCGGGAGCGAGATCCAGGCACCACCGGCGACCTTCGCCGCCCCTGCGCACGCGCGGACCGTCCGGCCTGTAGGCGCGGACCGTCCGGCCGTCAGGCAGGGAACGCCACCCCCTGTACCAGGTCGCGGACTGTCCGGCCCCTGGCCGCGGACCGTCCGCGCCTCTGCAGAGGGCACCGCTACCGGTTCTCACGTAGTGTTTGGCGCCCGAAAAATGTGTCAACATACTTTTGGCGACTCTGCTGGGGAAAAGTATGTTGACACCTTTTTTGGGCGCCAAACACTGCGTGAGAACCGGTGGCGGTGCCCTCTGCAGAGGCGCGGACGGTCCGTGGCAGGGGCCGGACAGTCCGCGACCTAGTAAGGGGCTGGCGTTCCCTGCCTGATGGTCGGACGGTCCGCGCCTATAGGCCGGACGGTCCGCGCGTGCGCAGGGGCGGCGAAGGTCGCCGGCGGCGCCTAGATCTCGTTCCCGGGAGGGACCCTGTCGGGGAGGAGAGATCCTAGGGGTTGTCTAGGCTCGGGCCGGCCGACCTAGACTCCTCTAATCGGCGTAGAGTCGAAGAGAGGCGAAGAATTTATGGATTGGAATACTAAACTAGGGCTAAACTAGAACTACTCCTAATGCGTAAGGTAAAAACAAGAGATAGATTTGATTTGATCGATTGTTGGGGGGTTCAATCGGCCGTAGCCCTTCATCTATATAAAGGGGGAGGTCTGGATCCGCTTCGAACTGATTTCCGAGTCAATCC
Source organism: Zea mays (assembly GCF_902167145.1). Taxonomy (NCBI): domain Eukaryota; kingdom Viridiplantae; phylum Streptophyta; class Magnoliopsida; order Poales; family Poaceae; genus Zea; species Zea mays. Next base: position 212,574,928 of record NC_050099.1, read on the forward strand.
CACGGTTTTAGGTAACAAATCCCGCGAGAAACTAGGAACCCAAACTGACTCTGCGCACGCGCGGACCGTCCGCGCCACCACCGCGGACAGTCCGGACCATGGACCGTCCGGCCTCAGGGCCGCACCGTCCGCGCGGCTCCTTTTGACTTCCAATAGGTACCATACAGATTAAGTATATATGCATGACAAGTGGATATACATTTTTCAATAGTTCAGTAACCGTTCTAAATCTTTCCAAAACAAAACTCCTATCAATGATACTGACAATCCATCTTTAATTGTAGTAATAGTTCATAGAAATAAATCAAGTATATTTCTATTTTACAAAAACTCGAATGTTTTGACAGAAACATTATAACATATCTACAAAGATACTAGTTTTCTACTTTTATTAAACAAGAGCTAGTACAAACAAAATTCTTTGATATACATACATCATATATGTAGACATCGAAACCAGTATTTATGCTATTATAGCAATTAAGAGTGCAATCCATCAACTTCCAATACGTGTACAATAAACAGTGAATATATAACATAATATGTGGATAAAAATTATGGCAACATGTAAAACCAAAACTTGAAAGACAAAATCTAGATTTATGGCATGCAATGTGAAAATGAAGAAGAACCATCAACATAGATAAAAACGTACAGAGTAACAGGTTAATCAATGACAACCATACACAATAGGAAACACCTAAACTTCCGTCGGATAAAATAATTTCCATCCGCTTAAAAAAACCAATAAAAATAAACTATTTCAGTCAACCAAAAAACCAAGCCGATGGAAGTTAACTAACTTTTGTTATCTTCTAAGACGACAGATGGAAGTTAAGTTAATACAGGTCAGTCGCCCCCTTCTCGTGTCTGGTTCATTCCGCATTCACCGTTTCCAAAACCAAACTTAATTCGCCGATATCTCTACTAGTTCGAGCCTTGCCTTGTGCCTCACCCACGGTCCATGCGCGCCCTGCCCCCACGCCGTACCATGCACGCATCCTCCTGTGCGCCCTACTCTACTCGCCCTAGAACTTTCCTCATCAACAGCAGCCCTCCTTCGTTGCTTCCGAAAAATTGCGTACATTGTAAGTATAAAATAGGTATTGTAATTAAAGTTTTTGTTGAAACATCAAATTATTGTTGACATATTGATCATAATGATATTCTAGAAATCATGACATTTCAATGTAGGTAAAGTGATATATATGATACTTCATAATTAGGATCACATCAAAGTGTAGTACCGTGAAAAATTAAAATCACATTATGACTTATGAGAAATCAGTAGGATCGCACATAAGTTGTGGTTGTACTTTAGTACATTGCATGTTTTTCAAACTCTATAAATACATTTGATATAGGAAAACAAATACTTCACAACCAATTTTATATGATAGATACTCCACTGTACTTTTTCTTAATCGATCATTGCACAAGTTTACAGCTTAAGTATCTACACTATTGATGCTGCCTCGAACGAATTGTCATAGCCCTAGATCGCCAAGCTCAACACTATGAACAATTAATAGTTCAGACATACAATTCATTCTAGTGCTAATGGTGATATTAGAATCAAATTTAGTCTAGGGTTAATGATTATTATAACATAATAAGTTTTAAGGCTTCCTGTTAATAGTATGTTGTCGCCACCGTGTCATCGCATCCTTGCTACTGCATCACTCCTCCCCTGCCTATTCTACTGACCAACTTTGCAGTCTCAAGTAAATGTGAGAAGGACCTTATAGATTTGATCAGTGATATCCTTCGAGCAAATCACAAAATGACCAAAGACATGTACCATTTAAAGAAGTTGTCAAAATGTCTCGACATGCCTTATGAGAGGGTTTATGTGTGTAAATATGGTTTTATGCTTTTCTAGGAAGATAATGAGAAAGAGAAGAAGTGTAAAGTGTGTGGCAAATCGAAGTACACTGAGGTCGTCAATGATGACGGTGAGAATTTGATGACCATGGTTCTGCATAAGGCACTTCAAATGATGCCCCTTGAAGATTGTATGAAATAGTTGCTTTTCTCTAGTTGTACAACCAAGCATATGTGATAGTACAAATGTGTTCATGAGAATGGCGATGTGATGTTGCACCCATCAAATGGTGAAATGCATAGAAGGCACTGGAGAACTTTGATCTAGACTTCGCCAATGACCCTATATATATTCGAACCTAATTGGTGACTGATGGTTTCACGGCTTTTGATGTAAGTGTAGCTTCATACTCATGTTGGCCTGTCTTTGCTATTCTATACAACCTTCCACCTCTTTGTATGAAGTATATGCTCATGTTCCTATGCCTCATCATGCCTGAACAAAAAATCTTAGATAGAATTCCAATGTGATGGTGCAACCATTAAACAAAGAGGTGAAGAAGTTATGGAAAGGAGTCCAAGCGTATGAGAGTTAAAAAGAAGAAATTTACCCTTCGTGTTGTCTTTTTATGGTTGGTGCACGTTTTCATGGCATATGGTATCTTTTTTGTATGGAGTTTCCATAGCATTTTGAATTGCCATATGGATACTTATATAATATGTTTGAAGCTAGCAAACATATAGTATGCTTGGTTGTTGAAGTCTAATCTTCGTATGCACAAAGTAAGAGCTCAATTGGCCTCTTGCTTGATAAATGCTAACAGTACTAGTGAAACATAGAGTATTGTTTTTAAATTTGGCTAATTGTAACTAAGTTTTGATGTATTGTAGGGGAAAAACTTACTCAAACTAGCAAAATATAGTACATTGCATCTAAACTTCACTAATCTAAACTATGCTTCTCATTTGGCCTTATTTGTATATTTCACACATGGATCTAGGAAACAAGAGCCTCAAAGTTACCATACTCTACATACACAGATACGAGAACCTAAAGAGCAGGTGTGTTTAGTGTTTGTTATCTTCGTAAGTTCTCAAATTTTCCATATCAATGTCTAATTGTAGCTAATCACATGTTTTTGTTTATGTAGTTGGGATCAGGGGATGCTAGCACTAATTTATAAATTCAAGATTCGCTGGCCCTTCTAGAGGTGGTGGCTAAACTCCGACCATCCAAGTGGCGCAAAATATTTTATGTTAGATAATGGGTATGATTGTTAATTTGACTTGCCCCATAGATACTTACGTGCGATATTTGATACCACAATTATGAGATATGTGAATGGATATTTGGAATGAATATTTTAACTTTTGATATATGACAATGATGTATGAGCTGTGATTGTATTGATCTATACTGTGAATGCATAAACATGTTATTTCTGTTGAAAAATAAATTAAAAGGTATTATTTATCGTCTAAAAGAAGTAACTTTTGTTAGCTGCACCCATGCCCAAAGTTATCTTGGATGGTCAACTTCCGTCGACCAGGGCAAAAAGAGGTTACTACGTGCAAAAGTTAATGTATGTCATCATCGATGACCCCCATAAATTAACAAATTTTGTCGACTCGACATGCTGATGGAAGTTTTCGTTATTTAATGGGTGTCGGCGAGGAACCGATGAAAATTAGCCAAAACCAACAAAAATTTTACTCCCTCCGTTCTTTTTTATTTGTCGTAGTTTATTTCAAAAATGAACTAGCGGGCGACAAATATTTAAGAACGGAGGTACACTACCGGAATCAGCTCCTTTGTCGTGTGTCTTAGACACTCGGCAACGGCTATTTTACACTCGGCAAAGGCTTTGCCGAGTGTAACACTCGGCAAAGAACGCTCGGCGAACTGTACATCGGCAGCGGTCTCTTTGCCGAGTACTTTATGTCGGGCACTCGACAAAGAATTTGTCGAGTGCCATTTGACACTCGGCAAAGAAAAGTCACCGTCACGGTGCCAAGTGACGGTGACGGATCCTTTGCCGAGTGTCTTTTTGGCACTCGGCAAAGAGGCCAATTTTGCCGAGTGCCTGCTATCGGGGCCCTCGGCAAAGACTGGTCCAGTGGGCCCCACCGCCAGTCCCTGTGCCGAGGGCTCTCGCAGGCACTCGGCAAAATTGGCCTCTTTGCCGAGTGTCTAGTGGACCGGCACTCGGCAAAGAGTCCTCCAGTGGGTCCCTTTGCCAGTCCCTTTGCCGAGTGTCTTGGCAACAGCACTCGGCAAAGATGGCTTTGCCGGTTCCCAGGTTTCCTTCTTTGCCGAGTGCCATGGTCAGCACTCGGCAAAGATGGCTTTACCGGTTCCCAGGTTTTCTTCTTTGCCGAGTGCCATGATCATAGCACTCGGCAAAGCAACCCTTTGCCGAGTGTTACACTCGGCAAAGTGACAAGGATGTCCCTTTTTTATTTGTTTTTGTTGTTCCATCCGAACAAACAAAAGATATATATCATTCACATCACATTATATATCAATCGCATCACAGAATGAACACATTTATCATCAACACCATATATATCACAAAGTCTCACTAATATAAGTCTCACAAATATAAGTCAGGATCACCACAAAACAGATATAAGTCTAGATCATCACTAACATCACCAAGTATCTCACAAGACCAAGTCTAGCCAAACATCACCAACACTCACAAGACCAAGTCTGGATCATCAACGAGGTGGGCATCTGGACTGGTTCGGCGAAGGGCTGGACGAAGCATGAGGGTTGTTCGACGCCGCCGATTGACCCTGCACAGAGAAGAGATTGTATGTGTGAGAACATATGAATATATATCATGCAGTACTAAAATTTTGATACTCACAGGAGTAGTGAACTCAGCAGGGTCAGTTGCAGGGAACAACGGAGGTGGTGGAGCATGACCCTGTGCGGCGCCAAGGCTCTGCATGTACGCGAACATCTCCGCCATCCTCTTCTCCAGCTCCTCACGTTGCCTCCTCTCATCATCTAGCTGAGTCTGTAATATTTCGCCCTAATGTTACGATAATGCAAAGACAAGATATATAATAATCAATGAACGATGAATAGATAAGGAATAACCTGGAGTTGCTGGATACGATGCTGTGAGCTGTCCTGCCGAGGTCGTATGGCTGGGCTCGCGCTCGTGCTCCTTGCTCGCACCTGAGAGAGAGTGGGAGTGGAGGACGAGTCGATTGCCCCGTCGGCAATCCAGTACCGCCCATGCCTCTTGCCTCCTCCGACCCTCATGAGGACATCTCCGTCGATGTCCTCGGTCCTCGGATCGTAATCTGGCCCATGGACCTCCTTGGCCATGGCGGTGTACTCACTGAGTCGGCTGTGGATGGCGGGGTTGGTGTACGCCTCGGGCCCGTCATCCGGGTTGTACCCATCTGTGGCCAGCGGTCATTCCATAGGGATTGAACCCATCTGTGGCCAGCACAACACGAACATTACGAGCCTCTTTGGCTTTCTCATGGTGAATGACATCAAAGTGGGTCCATGCTTCACCATCGGATGCGTGAACCATCTTGTCAGGATTGTATCGTTTGCCTTTTTTGTGCCATGTCATCTGTTTCGCGGATTCCTCTGTCATGTATAGACGCTGGATCCTCGGTATGAACGGAAGGTGGCGTAGGATTGTCATGGGGATGTCGAGCTGCCTCTTCTGTCCATCACCAGAGTCTACCTCCATGAACCTAGACGATTTACACTTCGGACAGTACTTTGCCTCAGTGTGTTCTTTCCTAAATAGGACACAACCCTTCGGACAAGCATGTATCTGCTCATACGTCATCTTGAGTGCACGAAGGAGTTTCTGTGCCTCGTACATGCTCTTTGGCAGAACGTGATCCTCCGGAAGCAGGCTGCCAATAACTGTCAACAAACCATCGAAGGCGTCTCGACTCATGCTATACTGCGACTTGAACGCCATTATACGCCCAATGACATCCAGTTGAGAAACCTTTGTCTTGCCGTGAAGGGGTTTCTGTGCCGCGTCAAACATGTCGTAGAATGCCTTTGCGGTCGCCTCTGGCTCGTCCTCCGTACGTCCTTCGGCAAACTGTGCCTCGTGATAGTCGTTCAACATGTCCGCTACCCCGGCATCAGCATCGTAATCCTCGACGCGTTGTCTCACCACCTCCTCTCTCGTGCGATGCGCTTCACCATGGAAGATCCACCGAGTATAGTCCGGCGTAAATCCATTCTTCCAAATATGTTCTACCATGGCCTTCTTTGGTTTTCTTTTCCGGTTGTCACATTTGCTGCACGGACAAGGGACTAGGCTAGCTCCTTTAGCAGCTTCGCCATATGCCCGTTCCACGAAAGCATCGGTCTTCCTAATCCATTCAGGGGTGACATCATTACGTCGAACGCGGCCCGTGTACATCCACTCACGGTCCTCCATCCTCTAACATATTAACCGAGTATAGTTTAATATAGACATGTAATGCATGTACACTACGTTCCTACCTTCTAATAGGTGATGATAGGTCCTAATCCCACCCGCGGTTGCGTAGATGGAGTTAGTTTCCATGCTCTACTCCGATCCGAGATAGAATTTCGGCAGCACCTCCCGTTGTTCTCCGGATACATGTCCTGGCAGGGAGAGTGTACTGTCCGGAGAACAACAGGGAGGTGACGCCGAAACTCTATCTCGGACCGGAGTAGAGCATGAAACTAACACCATCTACGCAACCGCGGGCTGTCCAAAAAACGTGGACAATTCGAAACTGATACATTTGTAGATATGCAAAGATCTGCATATCTACACCGTATCTCTTTCGAACGGGAGACGCCTAACTGGGTTACGTGATCTACGGCCATGATGCGGAAATGGAGGTTATACCTAGGGTGTTGGTGGAGTCAGGCTAGTGGGGCTGTGGCGGGTCGGTGCAGTGGCGACGCGACGCGGTGCAGGCAGACCCGCAGCGGCTAGGAAGACAAGTATCTTCTCTGTAAAAAAGAAACACAAGTCTATTAATACAAAAAAATATTGCCAAACTTTGTTCATATGAATTCACATCAACGACCGCCATCCTTAGGACCACGCATGCCATCGGCAAACCTACCACTACTTGTGCCTATCTACCGCTATCGGTTAGTTCTGTCACCAGAGTGGTCTGTGTACATCCACTCACAGTCCTCCATCATCTAACATATATCGACAAAAAAATCGGCAGCACCTCCCCTGCACGGGGAGGTTTCCAAAACCTGCAAATAAAAGTAGCAGCACAATGGCTGATATTCATAGGTATATCAACGACACTATGACATATATGCAATGCATTGGACATCATATATACAAGTAGTCGAACCACATCTATCACAAGGTTTATGATTTTAGACTCAAATTAGTATCATAAATATTGTTATTTTCCTATAGATATAGTCGAATAACATAATGCATATGCAATATTTCGAACATCATATATATACAATTAATTGTAGAGTAGTAGTACAAGCTTTGATCAAGAAAAAAATTATACCTATTCGAGGCCGGGGCCGGCGACGATGGTGGACGCGCGGGTGGTCGGACGGCGGTTGCGCGTGGACGGCCGGGCGCAGGGAGTAGCGTAGGCGACCGGGCGGCGGCGGGCCGAGCTCGTGGGAGCCGTCGGACGACGATGAAGGGGCGGCAGCCGAGCGGCGGCGGGCGCAGGAGACGGCCGGGCGGCAGCGGGCGCAGGGAGGCGGCCGAGTGGCGGCGGACGCAGGGTGGTGGCCGGCGGCCGGCCGAGTGCGTGTGGGCGGCCGCGGATGGCTTTGGTGGCGCTCGGGCGAGGACAGGCGGCGACGGGCGTCGGTGTCACGGTGGTAAAGTGAAAGGAGAAGGAAGGAGAAGAAGAGCCCGCAGGTCTGTATAATTAACGTCTTTGCTGAGTGCCCGCGATCTGGCACTCGGCAAAGATTTTTTTAAAATTAAAAAATATACTTTGCCGAGTGCCTTTGATCTGGCACTCGGCAAAGGCTTCTTTGCCGAGTGCCTGTCTGTTGGCACTCGGCAAAGACTAGACTTAGGGTTTTTAAAAAAACTTTGCCGAGAGCCGCACGACAAGCATTCGGCAAAGCTTTCTTTGCCGAGTGTCCAAGCTGGGGCACTCGGCAAAATATATTTAATTTTTTTTTATTTTGTTTATGAAACTTTTTGTGGTATGTTCCTACACTATGTAGACCTACATGTACCATTTTAGAACAATTATAACTGTGTTTTCAATAGCTAGTAGATTTAGTTCGTTTATTTGAATTTCTTCGGAAAATTTAGATTTGAATTGCAAGCCACTCGAAACTTGGAAAACCGTGCATGCAAAAATGATATCCATGCTACTTAGCACAAGTTACGACCGATTTCAGGAGCGGACCGGAAACTTCGAGCACCATGCTCACTCAACATGGCCGTGAACTTGCCATCCAGCTGTTTAAAATTTTTATAAAACACAAACAAAGTCAGAAAATCATGAAACTTGTCCACGTGTTATGATATCATATGTACAGGCTGCGATAAAAATTTTAGAATGTTTGGAGAAAGGAGTGTGGCACTATGTGTAGAAACCTAAGAGAACTACACATGAAATCATAGAGTTTCAATGTGGATCTCTTAGGTTTGTACACATAGTGTCCCACAACTTTCTCCAAACATTCTAAAATTTTTATCGCAGCCTGTACATATGATATCATGACACGTGGACAAGTTTCAGGATTTTCTGACTTTGTTTGTGTTTTATACAATTTTTAAACATGTGGATGACAAGTTCAAGGTCATGTTTAGTGAGTATGTTGCTCGAAGTTTCCGGTCCGCTCCTGGAATCGGTCGTAACTTATGCTAAGTAACATGAATATCATTTTTGCATGCACGGTTTTCCAAGTTTCGAGTGACCTGCAGTTCAAATCTAAATTTTCCGAAGAAATTCAAATAAACGAACTAAATCTACTAACCATTGAAAACTCTGTTAAAATTGTCCACAAATGATACATGTAGGTCTACATAATGTAGGAAGATACCACAAAAATTTTGGGAGACAAAATCAAAAAAATTAAAATAAACTTTGCCGAGTGCCTACTATGTGGCACTCGGCACAGAACCTCTTTGCCGAGTGCCAGCCGTTGGCTCTCGGCAAAGACTGACGGCCGTCAGCTTTGGGACGGCCGCTGACGGCCGTTTGCCGAGAGCCCCCTTTGCCGAGTGTTTGACACTCGGCAAAGTTGTCTTTGCCGAGTGTCGTCCTGTACCGAGTGTTCAGCACTCGGTAAAGTTCGCTTTACCGAGTACCTAACTTTACCGAGTGCGGCACTCGGTAAAGCCTTCTTTGCCGAGTGCCCGACAAAAGGCACTCGGCAAAGAATACAACACTCGGCAAAGCCTGCAATTTCGGTAGTGGTAGTATAATTTATGTTGGGGAAGCCTAATTTCCGTGGACCTTTGACCGATGGAAATTATTCAGTTTTCTGTTATGAGACAAATATCGAATATAGTAGTGATATGGGTATTATATTTGAGAGAGGGCAAAGATAAGAAATTTTGGCTAGTTTATAAAGTTAAAAATTTATCCACAAACTTGTAGTAATACTTTATGCATGCATGTCTCATAAGGTTCTGACGTGTGCAGGGGCATTAGTTGATGTCTACATTAGTTTATATAAATAGAAAGAAAAAGGCACTCAAATGCCAATGAGAGAGGAGGATAACATACTATTTTTTACTATTGCAATGGGCAAAAGAAGCATGCCTATCGTAGGTCAACATGATTGTTCTATAAAAGAAAAAGCATAATGCGCTGCATGGGTACCATGCTTATGCTTGTGAAGATATTGCTACTCGATCGAGGTGTGTGGAACGTATACACGTGGAGTTCGCCGGTTGCAGGAATGTTCCTCTCTTCACGCATGCAGAGCTGATCGATCAAGCTGTTTCCAGCAAATGCATGCTGCGTTCCTTTATTAATTCCAAGAAAGGATAGTTGAAAAAGCTTGCCCCGATGATGATGATGCATTGAGGAACACGGTTGTGTACTCCATATATCCGATCTACAGCTCAGAATAATTCTTTATGCAGGTATATGTGGTTGGCCCTCACGCACTGCACGGATGCATGTATGGGCTTTGTCTTAAGGTTTACACTATCGTCCCAAGTTCCCAAAGTTCGGAACGGTGCAACATCTGGTGTTTTTTTTTTTTTTTTTTTTTTGCAAAATTGCAGTGCACTCCACTATAGGTGTAGACTATGTACTATATACGTCGCTGTACGTGGATCTATCTAGCAAAACACGGCCGGCAACAGCATGGGCATGGTGTGTGTGGGCATCCACATCTGAATGATTGACTTGCATTGTTTTGAGCCGCATATCATGCAGGGAGGCGCAACAACACGACGTCCGTCCCGGCCCCACTCGCTTCTTTTGCATGCATGGCTATCATTATTTTTAATCTCTTCTTTGGCAAAAGCTAAAGAAAGAAGCCAAACTAAAGCTGTGGCGCCAGCTCAATGTCTCGTATCTTTCGCCGAATCTTCTTCGTCGTGCATATAAATGTCTGTGTGTGCTATACATATAAATGTCTGTGTGTGCTTTCGATCGTATATATATAGAATATGCGTAGTTGCTACCAAAGTTTCATATATACGTGGATGGAAGTGGTAGAAATATCTTGCTTTGTTTATTTGCAACAGAGAAAGAACGAAAGATATTTTGTAATATAGACTAGATGCATGCAAATGAGTCTTCAGTTTCTACATGTTATAGGTGACATCTAGCTAGCTGTGAGCGTGATCAGAGATGGTTGTCTAATTAATGTTTATCGCACGAGACAAATATCATTATATTTGGAATTCAATATACTTCCATAATATATCTATTTAGACGTTTTAGTGTCAATAAATCTTAAGTCACTTTAACAAAAGACGGTGTAATGCAGATTGCTTAACTTTTGGTCAATTAATTAATATTAAACACTCAAATACTCGTTATTTATTTAACAAATTTTTTACTGTAAAATAAATGTGCACATATTACCAGCCCTTAGTTGCCACTCTGTGAAATAAAAAGGGCGATGCGAAAAATTAAAAAAATTGCATATGGTTTCTTATGAGCTTTTGGAGTTTGAAAGCTGCCTTTACTAGCTAGCTAATCAAATCCACAGTTAATTAAATTACTGTAGAAGAGTGAGATCAGACACAACAGTAAAACGATAAAGATCCGACGGCCACATGATGTCCAATGGTCTCCTTGCGGCTGTCGGACGTACACTTATGTCCGATGGCTTTCTATAGCCGTCGTACATAAGAATATACGTCCGACGGCTGTCAGAGAGACCATCGGAACTAACATTATGTTCGACGGTGAGGCCGTCGGAACACTAGTACACAGAAGTTCTATAGTGACGGTCCTAAAACTATTTTCACTGGCGTTTTTCAGTGCCGCTAGTGCTAGGGGCCAGTGGAAATCGCCATTTCCACTGGCGGTTATTCAAGAACCGCCAGTGGAAATAGCATTTCCACTGGTGGTTTTCTTAAGCAACCGCCAGTGAAAATAGCATTTCCACTGGCGGTTTTATTAAGAAAACCGCCAGTGGAAATTCCACTGGCGGTTTGTTTTATTTAGCCGCCAGTGGAAAGGTTTCCCGCCTTTTTTTAAATTTTCGTACTGAAATTTATATATTTACACACACAAACATATATATATTTATATTGATATTGATAAACATGTAGTATTGATATTAAAAGCAATATGGAATTAAATTCTATCATACATTTATATACATCAAAGTCTTGTTTACAACCATATATGTATCACACATTATATACATCAAAGTTTTCACTTAAGCTCTAATAACTATCTCGGCTAAGAAATAGTCTACTAATTTCTGTTAGTATTCTAAACTCTGGCAAAGCTAATGTTCCGGAAGCATCGTGATATTTCCCTTCTGCGAGAATGACCTCTTTCAATATGAATGTGCACAGGTCCTCAACTATGCCATACAATGCACCTTCAGTCAAGTTCTCCGGGCTTCCTTGTTGAAATTGCTGTAAAGGAAGTTTATAAACATTATCTATTTATAATCAATAATAACACATTTGCATCTTTAATGACATAAATACATACGTGACTATTACTAATAATACCTTGCCAGGGTTCGTGATGTATCATCCGTTCATTCTCATGAACTCGCACACGTAGAACCCACATAGGACCGATCTGGGTGGTTGCTTGTGGCACTACATAACGGGAGATTGGTTATTTAGTTGCAACATTGTCCTATGTACGTACATGTATGATGTGTATTCATAAATTCACATACTTACTGGCCAGTTATAATGGATGTCTAGTGGCACGCCTTTTTTGGACGTGTCGTACTTTCCACCTCGTAGCTTATAAAACCTAAATGCCATGTGATCTCAAATAGAATCACCATGTTATTCTACAATTCTCATCGATATAAGTATGCATGCATAGAAAAGGCTTACAACTCTAAGAGGCCGAGGAATTTTGAATAGGACGAAGGCTCGGTGTGCAAGAAGTCGAGCACCAGCACCTTTCCAACCTTAGGATAAATGAAGAAGCATATCCAGTGGTCCCTGTACGAATCAAACTTGTGATACATGTGTATTGAAATTATTAATTTTATTTATGCAAAATCACACTTACTTAAAGTTGTACGGGGCCACTATGGATTCCCTGCCTTGAAATTGAAGCATTGCGTGTCCTATGTAGGTGGCGTATCTTGCTTCAAAATCCTTCTTCAGATCCTGGATACGCACCTCAATTTCTTCGTCCGTTAGCCCCTGTAATGCTTCGTTGCCTTTTCCAATTCTAAAAGTGTGGTTATCCTCGCATATCTTTATTGGGTTGAGATACCCAACCCTTTTACTGGCACTAGCATTGGGATTGGTACCATAAAGGATCTCCTGCTGATCATGTTGCATTCTGCAACGCACACGTGCATGTCAGATATTGAAAATTTATACAACTCACTAAAAATAACACATATATGTGGAGTATGAGTGACACTTACAATGCAAATATGGTTACAATGCAAGTTGCACGTCGAGTCTCTGAAGGTTCATCATTAACCACATGGCCTCGAATGCAACAACGGCTTTTTTATTTGAACCAATAAAAGCATGGGCTGGTATATTAACACTGATGGTGTCGATGCCAACTGAAGATGCCCGCATTACCAATCATGCAACCTTTTAATATTAGCCGGGACCTTCCTTAGTTTCTCAAAAGTGAGTAGTGGTCTGCCCGGCACATATTTTTTAGGCACGTTTTTATAATCTACCTTAGTTGGCTTCTTTATCTTTGCGGCCATTGCCTCAGCCTTTTTTGCGGACTCCTCAAGATCGGCCAAATCAACAGTGTCTGACGTGAGGCTCCATCCAATCCCTTTCAAAAAACGAGCTGTGCCAGCAGTGGATTTACTCTTCTTTTTCTTCTCGAACGGGGACACTAATTTTGGTATAGAAACTTTAGATTTATTTGATGGTCGTGGAGATGGCTATGGAGAAGGTGGATCCCTGAAGGGCGATGTATGTGGCGGAGACGGTGGGCCACCATGAGGATGAGGAGAAGGAGGGTCAGAAAGAGGATGAGGAGCAGCATGTGAAGTTTGAGGAGGTGATGATGGATGTACAATAGGAACAACAATTTGAGAAGGCGGAGACGGTTGGGCCTGCGACAAATTCGACCAATCAACCAATTCGACATCCCTTCGAGGCCAAAGGATAAAATTCTTGATAGCTTGTCCAAGTGTCTCGATACCTTCGGGCCCAGGGATGTCTAGCATGTTGTCCTCGTATCCTTGGACGACTGTCGTCACTTCTACCCTACAATATTCTTCTGGAATGTCGTTTCCATGGAACTTGCGTCCTGGGATCGCAAGGCCTGTGGCTACTTTCTTTGTACGCTGATTGTTAATACCATATCTTATAACTAGTGTGCATGCCACAAGCCTTGTGATGTCATCAACTGGATAGCGGACCTTATTTCCCGTTGACGCGACAGAGCTTGGATGGTCGTACCCTCGGTGGAAGCCGGCGTTTGAGCTGCTGGAATTATTTGCATCTGTGGAGTGGTCATCTGTTGAACAGACATCGCACTCGCCATCGCCAATTGCTGCATCAATTCTAGAGGAGGATTCGATAGCATTTCAGATATCAGGCCTTTGAACTCTTTCTTGGCCTCCTCCTTAAAATAATTCGCCATCTCTTCCTTGTACCGATCACGTTTCTTGTACAGACCTTCCCATTGTGGTCCGAATCCTTCCTTCCATCCTTCCTTAGATGAGATTCCTCATACACGACGAGGATGCAAAGGGTTACCGAGACCAGCCGTTAGAATGTCTCTCTCCCTTTGCGGCTTAAATGTTCCTTGGCTCTGCTTAGCTGCAATTGCATATATGTTTTTTGCCGCTTCTTCGACAGTGGGATCATCAAAAGATACACTAGACTTAGTTTCCCTTGGTTTTCTAGCACGGATCCAATTAGCTGTCCTTTCACCAAGTTGCTTGGACAGCGTCGGCAACCCTGCAGCCTTCTTCTCGGCGTCTTCTTGTCTCCATTTAGGAACCTGACGCTTGTAACCACCTGTGCCAAGGTGGTGGCGGTATTTGTTCTTCTTAGATAGTTCCGAATTTGCCTCACTTAGCGATATGAAATCAGGGCTGCTCCTCTGCACTAGAAATACTGCCCACTGACCTGCTGAGATTTTATATTTTTCGTCGGACCTAGGCCTTTCTTTGCAAACTTTGTATTCATCTCAGACCTCCAGTTTCGGAAATTGATTGCAAACTGCTTCATCGTGTATTTTTTCATGAGTTCTTCTGAACCCCCAGGCAAAACGAACCTCGTTATTAGCTTATTCCACATTTGATTCTTGACATCATCTGATACATCTCTCCACTGTCGGATTGTGATGTCAAGATTATCTCTAACTAAGAACCCAAGTGCATTCCGGAACTTAGGCAGTGCCTCTTCTGGAGCTAGGGGCTGACCATTCGGGCTCACGTCTGCGATTTTATATGTCTTGTTAGGAAACTTGTTTAGCCCCCTGTCACCTCTGTTCCGATCGCTCTGCTTCCTTTTCCTTGACCTCTCGGTGGTTGTCTCGGTCGATTTCGGTGCGCCTTGGGTCGGTTCCGGTGCGCCTTGGGTCGGTTCCGGTGCGTCTTGGGTCAGTTCCAGTGCATCTTGTTATCGTGCCGCAGCTTTTTCGAGCATCGCACGAAATTGAGACAAGACCTCCTATTCATGTAATAAAATGCACAAGAAATCATGCATGTGTAATAGACATTGTGAAATCAGCTAATTAATTAGGTACACACACAAAATTAAGGATGTGTAATTTACCTCATGGTCTTGTGGATCATAAGTAGGGTCACGTTGCAACTCGCGCGCAGCGGCCCTATCTATCCTAGTGGTAGGAAAAGGGTCGCTAGGCGTTTCATATCCTTCACTGCTGGATTCTTCTTGAGCAACACTCTTGTCCATGTGGTCGGGCCCTAATCCTTGGTCCTTGGTTGGAGAACTCATTGAGCTATATATATACAAATACATATTAACACATATTAACATAAGCAATAATTAAATTCATATTAACAAATTCCTAACCCCCACTAACACTAACCCTAAGCCCTAACCCTAACCCCTAATATTGTGATACGGATATTATCGAGTTACGTATAGGGAGGGAGAGTCGTATAGGACGTAGAGAGAGAGAGAGATGGAGAGTCATATAGAACGTATAGAGAGGGAGAGAGGGAGAGTCGTATAGAACGTAGAGAGAGATGGAGAGTCGTATAGAACGTATAGAGAGGGAGAGAGGAGGAGTCGTATAGGACGTAGAGAGAGAGATGGAGAGTCGTATAGAACGTATAGGAGGAGTCGTATAGGACGTAGAGAGAGAGAGATGGAGAGTCGTAGGAAATGGTGTTGTTAATGAAGCTTTGATTTTTTTTTGCTTTGCTAATGAAGCTTGATGCATACTCTTTGTGTGAGAGAGACCAAGGACAGGTGATGAGAACTCGCTCTGGTCAAGTGGGGTTCTGATGAGTTGCTCTTAATCGAAGCAACGCAAGTGTGCCGTACGTCGTCTTCTAATTTCACTAGCTAATAGTACTACAATGGAATACATTGTTTGAGACAATCAGACAACTATTTGCCAGGGACATCTGGTAGAGCTCACATAACTCTATAAAGCTAAACGGATAAAAACTGAATTGCTCCGTGGCAGAAGTGAAGTGAATCTAGTCTACATTTTATACTAGAGAGTGGAAGCCAAAAACATGCTTTCCGCTGCTCTCTCCTCTCCCTCTCCCTCTCTTTCCTCTCTCTTCCCTCCCTCCCTCTCCTTCTCTTTCCTCTCTCTTCCCTTTCCCTCTCTCTCCCCTCTCTCTCTCTCCCTCCACTCTCTTTCCTATATATACACTCCCTCTCCCTCCTCTCTCTTCTCTCTCTCCCTCCCTCCACTCTCTTTCCTCTCTCTTCCCTTTCCCTCTCTCCTCTCCTCTCTCTTCCCTCTCCCTCCTCTCTCTTCCCTCTCCCTCCTCTCTCTTCCCTCTCCCTCCTCTCTCTTCCTTCTCCCTCTCCCTCTCTCCTCTCCTCTCCCTCTCTCTCACTCTCTGCAGAGACGCGCGCAGGGTTTACACCCTAAACCCTCTCCCTCTCTTCCCTCTCCCTCCTCTCTCTTCCCTCTCACTCTCTCACTCTTCCTAGGCCTAGGGTTTACACGCGCGGCGGCGGCGCGTGCACGACGGCGGCGGCGCATGCCCGAGCGATCATAGTCGAAGAAGGGAGAGAGAGAGAGGAGAACTTACCTACGGCGCGGGGACGACGGCGGCGCACGGCGGAGAAGATCGCCGGGGCGAAATTTCGGTAGCCTGATGACGGGAAGTGTAAAAGACAGGGCACCAAAGACTTAGCGAAATTTTTGGCCCCGCGCGCGCGCTTTTATATAGGAGATATTTCTACTAGCGGTTGACAATGACAACCGCCAGTAGAATTTCTACTGGCGGTTGTCATCGAGAACCGCCAGTAGAAATGCCTTCCACAGACTGTGGATGCCATTTCTACTGGCGGTTGTCATCGAGAACCGCCAGTAGAAATGCCTTCCACAGACTGTGGAGGCCATTTATACTGGCGGTTTTCGTTGTGAACCGCCAGTAGTAATATTTTTAGTATATTATTTTGTATTGTATATTCATACATTAAGTATATAAATTTTTATACATATTAAATATATAAATATATATATTTAGTATACATAATATATATATTTATATATTACTTCTCTCTCTCCCTCCTCTCTCTCTCCTCTCTCTCTCTCTCCTCTCTCTCCTCTCCCTAGCTCCTCTCTCTCTCTCCCCTCTCTCTCTCCTCTCTCTCCTCTCCCTAGATCCTCCCTCTCCCCTCTCCCTCCTCTCTCTTCCCTCTCTCTTCCCTCTCTCTCCCTCCTCTATCTCTCCCTCTCTCTCTCCTCTCTCTCTCCTCTCTCTCCTCTCTCTCTCCTCTCTCTCCTCTCTCTCCTCTCTCTCCTTTCTCTCTTCTCTCTTTCTCCTATCTCTCTCTCCTCTCTATCCCTCTCTCTCTCCTCTCTAGAAAGTCATTAGAATGCCCGTTCTTGCAGTGTTTAAATACTACGTCGTCTCCTGGCTTCGCGTCTCTCGTCACCATTGGTGTGAAGTTCTTTCACAAGTATCAGATCTGGTAAACATCTTTCCAAGTTCTTTCACAGCATGTTCTTTGAAGATGCTTGTTTCTTACTGCCTGATATATATATATATATATATATATATATATATATATATATATATATATATATATATATATATATATATTAGTTGAATAGTCCTCCCTGCTTTTATTTTACCTTGCGTTCTAGGTGATAAACCATGACCGTGAAAAAGACCATGGCTTCCTCTGACGGCGACACTCCAAAGAAAGCCAAGGTGGTGGTGGAGGATGAGGAAGAGGCGGGGTTGGAGGATGAGGAAGAGGCGACTGTGACACTATCCGTGGAGAAGGACGCGCTGAAGAACGGGCATTCTGGCTGTGCAAAGTGCTGCATCCGCACGGACGATAAGTGCTGGACCTGCTCCGAGCGCATTGGCAACAATAGCTCTCTCTCCCTCTCCCTCTCCTCTCTAGAAAGTCACTAGAAAGTCGTGTAAAATTACATGCTTCGGTTTGTCGCTAACAATAATCAATTACATGACATGTCCTAACAATAATAAATTACATGACAACTATATAATCTACGGAGCTATTGTTATGCCTTGTCCATCGTGGCGTACCCAGGGCAACGAATTGCGTGGGATGCTTCGCTCAACGTTCCTTATCTTGGTTGGATTGTCTATGAAAAGAGACATGTCGTTGAACTGGTTAAAATCCTCTAAATAAGATACACCATCAACTCCTATAGCTTGTTGTTTTCCAGGAAAAACTACATGCTTCAGTTTGTCGGTGCTTTTCTTCTCATTGTTAGAAATGATCTGTTCAGCATAGAAGACCTGTGCATCACGATTAGCAAGGATCCATGGGTCATCTTTGTAACCTACCTTACTAAGATCAAGAACTCTGACCCCATAGTTGTCTACCGTGACATGTTTGTCTTCAACCCATTGACATTGGAAAACCGAGATCTGAAATGTACCATAGTCTAGTTCCCATATGTCCTCAATAAAGCCAAAATATGTAATAATCTCACCAGTTTCATCATCTATGGCCTCGCATCGAACACCACTGTTTTGTGACATGCTCTTTTTGTCCTTGGACTTGGTACAAAATGTGAATCCACTAATGTCATAGGTTTGCCATGTTGTGACCTGGCGTGATGGTCCAGATGCCAACCCCTTGATGTTTTTTTCTTCTATTGTTTCTCCACGTGGAATGTCCTTCACCATTAGCCATGTGTTGAACGGCTGCTTATGTTGCTTCATTACCCAATCAGCCGTATGCCCAGGATTTTGCTCGTGAAGCTCATTGATGTGTTGTTGGATAAATGGCTCTATTATCGCTAGCTGATGTAGGATGCTGTAATGTGCCTCAAGTACTGTATTGTAATCTGGTGGGATGAAAGATTTCCGTCCCATCCTCCCGCTTCCATACAATCTACCCTCGTGTCGTGACGGACGCAGACCTATTGCAACCTGGTCTTTTAGGATACTATTGCAGAATGGACCTTCGGACTCAATGGCCTCTTCGGTATAGTACCCCTCTATCATGGATGCCTCAAGACGAGCACGGATTGATACATAGCCATTCAGTATTGACATGAAACGCTCGTACGTCCACATTTCATGCAAGTACATAGGACCCAATGCCTCTATTTGTGGCACCAAGTGCACCACAAGGTGCACCATAATATCAAAGAACAATGGAGGGAAACACATCTCAAACTGTGATATTGTCTCCACTGCGAATTCCTGAAGAGATGCCAACTCATCACGGTCAATTACCTTTTGTGAAATTCTGTTGAAAAAGTAGCACAACCGTGTGATTGCCATCTTTAAAAACAAAGGATTTATAGCCCTGATGGCAATAGGTAGGAATGTAGTCAGCATGACATGACAATCATGTGAGTTGTAGTTGGTGACTATCAGGTCTTTCATTGACACAATACTTCGTATGCTAGAGCAGAATCCGGATGGGACTTTCAAATTCTTAAGCCAAACACACATCGCATGTTTCTCATCTACATTGAGATTGTAGCTTGCTGCTGGGAGATGATACTTCCCATTTTCTTGAAGAACAGGATGTAGTTCCATTTTTATGCCTAAATTTACCAAGTCCATGCGTGAATTGAGCCCTTCTTTTGTTTTGCCCTTTATGTCTAGCAAGGTGCCAATTATGCTTTCAAACACGTTCTTCTGAACGTGCGTACCATCGATCGCATGCCACACATCTAACTCTTTCCAGTAAGGCAAGTACTCGAAGAAAATAGACTTTTTCTTGAATATAGCCCCCGGAGCTGGTTTGGCATCCTTCCTTGTTTTTCCGTCTTTTGTCTTCTTCCCGAAAACAAACTTGATATTCCTGACTATTTCAAAAACTCTATGACCTTTATTGTTACCCGATGGAGCAGTAGAATGTAGTTCACCATTATTGTCAAAGTACTTATCCATCTTTCGCATGCGGTACGTGTGTCCTTCCAATAAAAAGCGTCTGTGCCTCATGTACACTATCTTCTTAGATGCAGTAAGGGACACGTAAGCAGTTTCATCAATGCATACTGTGCAGCCAACCTTTCCCTTAAACTGGCCTGATAATGTGAAGAGTGCAGGGTAATCGTTGATCGTAACAAAAATAATTGCTCTCAACGTGAATGAATCTTTACGATACTCATCCAACATTTGAACACCCGTTACCCACAATATTTTCATATCCTTCATTAAGGGCTCTAAAAATACATCCATATCAACTCCAGGTTGTGTAGGTCCAGAAATAAGCATGGTTAGCAAAATGTACTTCCGTTTCTGCATCAACCATGAAGGAAGGTTGTATATGGTGAGGATCACTGGCCATGTGCTATGCTTGCTGCTCCTTTCAGCAAATGGATTCATTCCATCAGTACTCAGTGCGAACCTAACATTTCTTGGTTCATCGGCAAAGTCTCGGTGGTTCTCATTGAAATCTTGCCACTGCTTCCCATCGGCTGGATGTCGAAGCTTCCCATCGTTTTTGTGATCATCAGAAACATGCCAGCTCATAAGTTTGGCATCCTCAGGGTTAGCGAACAAACACCTCAATCGATCGACGACGGGGAGGTACCACATCACCAAAGCAGGAATCTTTTTGAGCGCATAATAGTCTACTTCTTCTTTTTCTTTGCTCGTGGATTTTGAAGTCTTCTTTTTGGCTTTCTTTCGCTTCTTCCCTTTAGACACAGATGCAACACACTCTTCCTCTCGATAGTCTTTATTCGTCTTGTACCTACTTGCACCACACTTTGGGCAGCTCTCCAAGTCTTTATAATCATCACCTCGATAAAGGATATAGTGATTTCTACACGCGTGGATCTTCTCCATGCCCATAGTGAGTGGATTGATTAGTTTCTTTGCATAGTACGTGTTAGCAGGCACTTTGTTCTCCTTTGGAAGCATGTCTGCGACAATACTCAAGAACGCATCGAAGCCAGCATCAGACAGACCATATCTAGCTTTTAACATCAACAACTTTAACACAGACCGGAGCGTCGTGAACTCTTTGGTACAGCCTTTAGACTCGTCGTACAAAGGCTCTTCTGCTGCCTTCTTCAGGGACTCCATACCTTTCATGAAGAACATCGATGGATCTGTATGACGACGCAACATTGCCTATAACAACTCTGCATCTTCCTCGTCCATAACATTTGGCAGAACATGGGTTCTTTCACGTTCATTTCCTCCGGCGTAACCATGATCAGTAACATTTAGCACTACATGTTCGCTCTGTGGAAGAGGTTGTTGTGTCTCATGAACGAACTGAAAGTTGTCATCGATGTTCGCAGGGTTTCTAGCTGTATAAGGCGAAGAGCTACCCTCTCCATGCTTTGTCCAAATTATGTAATCCTTCACAAATCCTCGGTATACCAGATGAGATATGATTTGTTCTATGTCATCAAATACAACAGCATTTTTGCAGTCCATGCATGGACAATATATGTGCTTTGTCTTTGTTCTCCAAGCATGGTTCGTAGCGACAACAATAAACTTATGGACCTCAGATATGTATGATGGATCTAGCCTTGATAAGTTATACATCCAGGATATCCTCTCCATCATCACCTGTAAAAAAAGTAACATAAAACACACAAGACACACAAATTGGCAAGAGAAACATATACCAATATTTCCTAACAACTAAATATATCATGGATAAAGAAAATTGGCAAAAGAAACATGAACAACCTTTCTTAGCGACCTTCTTCCAAAAAATAAAGATCAAAACCTCCCCTTGTATTTTGTGAAATCTGGCCTTCCAATAAAAGTTGGGCTGCGCGCGAGCTACCCAGTTTTTGTCGGGAAGGATGAAGCATAGGCGGTTGGATCGATTAGGCAACGTAACTACTTTATCTCTAACACATGGTGAAACCCTAGATCCAAAATGTGGCTAAAATGGAGGAAAAATGAACAAAATTTGGCAAAAGAAACATAAGCCAAACTTTCCTAGCAACTAATAAACAAAAAATCTTAATACCCAAACCTATCTCTAACACATGGTGAAAGCCTAGTTTCAAAATGTAGTTAAAATTGAGCAAAAATGAACAATAATTGGCAATTGAAACATAATTAAACCAACCTTCCATACAACACATTCACCATTCATTAAGCAACTAAATATGTGTCATGGATAAACTTATTTGAGAACTAAACGTGAAAAAGGAGAGGGAATAGACAAAATCTAACCATCTTAAGCAACCTCATTTGAGGAAATAGAGAAAATAACCTAGCTATATTCTTCTCTCTCACATGTAAAACCCTAGATCCAAAATGTGGCTAAAATTGAGCAAGAATGAACAAAAATTGACAAAGAAACATAAACCAACCTTTCTTATCCACCTTCTTCCAAAAATGAAGACCAAAACCTCCCCCCTTGTATTTTGTGAAATCTGGACCTCCAAAATCGCCTCCAATGGAAGTTGGCTGCGAGCTACAGCTCCTGTCGGGGGGAGGAAGAGTGGTATTTATAACAGATAGTTCACTGGCAGTTGGCTTGAAAAACCACCAGTGGAAACCTATTTCCACTGGCGGTTCTGTTAACACAACCGCCAGTGGAAATAGGATATTTCCACTGGCGGTTCTGTTACACCAACTGCCAATGGAAACTATATTTTCACTGGCGGTTCTGTTACATCAACCGCCAGTGGAAATATCCTATTTCCACTGGCGGTTGTGTTAAGATAACCGCCAGTGGAAATAGGTTTCCACTGGCGGTTCCCAAGCCGGGCCCACCTGGTTTTTTTACTGGCGCGCGGTAACTGAAACCGCCAGTGATAATTTATGGGTGCCGCAGACTTTGAGCTCTTTTCTACTAGTGGAAATAAGGGGTTTTAACCCACGCGTCCGACAGGGTTGTTTCATTTCGCCCGACCGCGTGCTCTCACAAAGCAGCGACACATGTGTGGTGTGTTGGGCTAGAATTGTCCCTTTATTGGACAGCCTCGAGGTGACCAACATAGCACGTGTTTATGATAAAGGCATGTGTTGTATAGTTTTGGCAATTGTTGGGGGCCTTCCTTTTCCGAAGGTCCTTAAAAACATGACTAACCATTTGATTTTAGCATAGTATTGATTATTACAAGGAGCTTCGGTTCATGATGGAAGTTTTTTCCTCTGTCCAAGGTCTTCAAGACGAAGGTATGGCCCGAGAATGACAACAATGAACGCCAAAGTTATGGTCAAAGAGTAATAGTTTCGGTTTAAAGCGATGACCGAACATCAAGCATAATGTTGAGCCAGAGAGGAAAAGACTAGCTAATCCCTAGTGATTTAGGCTACGGTTATGAACAAGTATTAAAGTCATAAATGTATTTTTACCCGGACTGCGTCCTGTGCCAATAAATAGGTGAATAGTACCACCGTACTGTCACTCTGGATAGTAATCGCTCTCGTGTCAACACCTTCAAGCAAGCCGAAGGTATCAATGTAACATGAGTTTTATTCATACGCTTATCATGAAATAAATATTTGAATTGATACGTGAATGGATAATGTTTGTGATATATACCTGAATTGTTACTCTCCCGAATGTCAAAGGTATGTCCTTCGAGACCTTCGTCCGAGAACCATTATATCTGAAAGGAGATGGTGTTTCGAAGGACGAAGGTCCTTAATCTCTAACAATTATGTTGCCTTGTTCTTGATCCATAGTATTTGAGAACAAGTGACCAACATTGGCGTCCACCTTCGGTGAACTCAAACAACCACCTTTGGCAACATCTCAAGCATTCATCTTCGTCATGCCACCGAAGAAGGGAATAGCGCCAAGGGCTGCCCTTCAGCCGCGGGACATCAACCAATAGGGGCTCTCTCTGAGAGAAGCCCGAAACAAGAAAAGTAAGGCCACGAGCCCAACACCGTAGAAGGAGGAGCTAGACCAAGAGATCAGTGATTTAGAGGTCATACACTAGCAAGTGCAGAGAAAGAGAGAGAAAATGCTTCAGCTAGTTGAACTTCAGAGGAAGATTGATGAAGCTATCGAAGAAATGTGTCATATCACGCAAGACGACCAAGGACGAAGGCCACAACAGAGAGAGCTTTGTCAAGAAAGCCCAAGCAATGATGACGAATGGTATGATGATTTTCATCATGGTAACTTTGCTTTTGATGATGATTCTCCTCTAGCAGCAAAATTGTAGGCTACCCCATGGCCACCATCCTACAAACCACCACAATTTCCCATGTATAATGGCCATTCTGATATGAAGCAGTTCCTTATGAGCTATGAGGCGGCCATATCATCATATGGTGGCAACACGGCTTTTATGGCGAAATCATTCGTCATGGAAGTCAGGAGCGTGGCTCAGACGTGGTATTCCTCCCTTTTCCTGGGAACGATCACGTCATGGCAGAAGCTGAAAGACATGTTGGTAACCAGTTTTGAGAGTTTCCAGACAAAGCCAGTAACTTCCCAAGCTCTGTTTCAGTGCATGCAGGACCATGAGGAATACTTGCAAGCGTATGTGTGAAGGTTTTTGCATCTTAGGGCCCAGGCACCAACGGTGCCAAATGAGATTGTTATCGAAGCTATGATCAAAGGGCTCCGACCAAGACCGACGGTGTAGTATTTCGCCAGGAAACTGCCACAAACTTCGAAAAAGCTTCTGCAAAAGATGGACGAGTACATCAGGGCCTATAATGACTTTCAGAAGAGAAGGGAAGAAGCCTATAGATACTCCGAGATGACCAGGGCTTCGGAGGGAGACTCGACCCTAGGCATGTCAGGACAATCCATAATTCCAACTCAAGCGACGACAGGGGAAACCAAACTCAAGTCCATCTGCAAAGCTCCCAGTCTTTAGGGGCGCAACAAAGTTCTTACAGGCTGGTCACCAGCTCCAAGAGATAGAGGAGGAGGAAGCTTCTGAGGAAGGTTCAATTCCCAACCCAGAAGGTTGTTCTGTTTATTCTGTGGGGAAGATAAGGGACATACAACAAGGACGTGCCAAGTCACAATACAGAAGCAAAATGAAATAGCTGAAGCCGAATCGCGGTAGAATCAGCCGAAGCAGGTCCTGCATACTGTTTTGTGCCATTCTCCATACATTCCCGAGTATGTGGGCAACCAGCAGTCCACGACATCAGTTGCTTCGGCAAGTCACTCTCAAGCTGCATCGGCTCTGCTACCACCACCACCACCTATGCACCAACCTTGCCAGCAACCAGAAGGGCATCGCCAAATGCAGCAACAACGTGATACATGTGAAGAGTCTGAAGCTCGCACAGTCAACAACACTATACCTGAGTCAAGACATATTTACTGAAGCAATATAGGGGCTCAATCAGAAAATTTTCATACTTAATGTAATCTTTACTTTTCTGCCATTATATTTTCCTCCCAAAGAAAATATAAGAAGGTTCAACCTTCAGCCTATTGTAATGAATCAGAGGTTACACCATCGAGTGTAACAAAAATGGTGAAGAAGCTCCAATGTCATTCCTAAAGGGATGCAGAGCTAGAATACCACCTAAGTAAAAGATGAAGAAGCTCCAAAGTCGTCCCTAAGGGGATGCAGAGCTAGAATACCACCTAAGTAAAAGGTGAAGAAGCTCCAAAGTCGTCCCTAAGGGGATGTAGAGCTTAGCTCCAAAGTCGTTTCTAAGGGGATGCAGAGCTAAAATACCACCTAAGTAAAAGGTGAAGAGACTCCAAAGCCGTTCCTAAGAGGATGTAGAGTCTTATTTTTTATAATTTGTACATCAACATCATTTGCATCATATCATCACATCATATGGTATAACATCGTATCATACATCATTTTGCATCGATAGAAATAGTGGGAAAAGAAGGAAAATCGCTCCTTCAAACATACCGGCTAACCCATGAGGTTAAGTCTATCTTCGGCAAAGGGTCACGAAAGAACGCATCAGTAATACAAGACCCATGCCTTTGACAGAGGTGTTGTCATACGGGGTTTATACCTTTGACACTGGTATTCTTATGCAACATTTACGGCGAGATATTCAGAGTCGCTTCGGCAAAGAAGGGGGATTTCTTTCTTTCTTTATGAAGCGTGAAAAGAAGGGAAGGTGTTTTTTCGCGTGCGGCTCAAAAACGGTACGTACGAAGATTTCACGCCTCACAAAGAAATATATTACATCATTAATATACAAATAAATGATAAGTGTTTCTTACAAAAACAAAGTTGCATACAGAAATTCTAAAGTCTCAATAGACAAGCTCTAGTCATCCCCTTTCAAAATTTTATAGGCAGCTTCGTTTAGTAGTCTGTTGACAGCTTCGTCAACGGCTTCGTTAGCTATCCTAATTACATCAAGCGCCCCCTTCAGATATGGATCAGCTTCAAGGTCGTATGGCTCCGGAGGGGAGAGAGCTCAGCTGCACCATAGTACAAGTGTCTATTAGTTTTGAATCTAAACTAATTTACGAAGCTCATTCACAAAAGATGTACCTATGAGTCTTGCATGTTCTGCAGCTTCTTCGGTTTTTCTGGCATCTTCCAAGGCATCATGAGACTCTTTTTCGTTTTTTCTGATAGCCTCGTTAGCTTTCTCTCGGACACCCCTTAGCCGAACTTCGCTGTAAAACTTTCCACTTAGTGAAGCGGCTTCGACCGAAGGGTTTCTAATGTTGTTGGCTGAGAGCGAGAATCCTGGCTGAACCACAACCTTGGCATGTTCAAAGCCAACCTTCTCAAAGACCGACATAGCTCCGCGGGCGCCGGCGAAGGCATAGAAGTCTCCTCTATCATAAAGAATTTCCTCAAAAGATCTAGCTTTGCCGTTAATCCACCGGATAACCCGTCAGGATCACCACAGATAAAGTTCTGTTCTAAGGAGAATGTGCCACCATAGCAAAAAAACTATTCTTCAAATTGTTAGCACATTCTGTAGCAACATTGTAGCATTCCTCTTTAGCTTGTCGAAGCGCTTCAACATTTTTATGCACCCTTAATCGTTCCATGTCAGATATCTCACGTTTTGTTTGTTCCACATTGAAATTTTCAGTTACTTCGTCAAGTTTCTTTTCTAATTCTTGCACTTCAGATCTATACAATTCCACTTGAGTAGATAGTGCATACTCCAAGTGAGCAATGAGCTTTGCATCTTTTAATTGTCTCTCTTCAAATCCCTTCATCATTTGCTCAGCTTCATAAAGGCTAGAAAGCCTAGCTTCACTAGATTTTAACCTCTCCGCCAAAGAGAGCAGGATTTTATCCTTCTCAAGAGCTTCGTTTCTCAAATTTATAACCTCCGAATGAAGGTCCCCAATTGCTATTTGGTTGCTCTCATCTTCTACATCTTTTTGAGCTTTTAAAGCTTTACTAAGAATTAGACCCTAGTAAACAAAGAACGAACAAATAATAACGATAAGAATTACCACAAAAATAGTTCACCATAACAAAAATTACCAAATGCGAAGTCAAAGTATACAAACCTTCAAGTTGTTGTAGGTGAGGCTATTTGCAAGTTGGTCTTTCGTTATTACAGATAGACGAAGCTCAAGCTTTGGATAACCCATGTTGACCATCATTTCACGATAGACATTTTGTAACACCCCAGGTGTTACCCAAAGCCCTGGCCAAAGAAGCACATTTGTGTCCTACTCAAACTATATGCTAAAATGGAAAGTGAAGGAACTCAAAGTTTTAGAGGCATGGTTAAGATAAGCATTAACCATAACCTGAAAGAAAACCCTATCTTTCATACAATGTTCACCCACAAACAAGGTTCTAAAACCCTAATTCCTTCTTAAGCCCTTAAACCCTAACCATGGGATTAAAGGGGAAAGAGTGGGCTAATGATTAAAACATAAAAAGGGACCTTCACTAAAGATGAAGTGTATTAGTAAAACTACAAAATTTATTAAGAGAAGTGTTGCAAAAAGACCCAACAAAAACCCCCAAAATAGTTCACTAAGTGAAAAACACACTAGAGCCATCAAAAATTTCTCTAAGTCCCCAAAACCACCCTAGCCCAAAGATCAAAGGTGTTCACCTTTGTGCTGGCGCCAAAACCCCTTGGTCCAAATAACAAAAAGTGGCCAAACTACCTAAGGCACCCCCTGGAAAAATTTGAACCCAAACCAAGGCCATTTGACAAGGGTTGACATCAGTTTTGTCTCGGATGAATAGTGCCGACATACCTGACTTGGCACCCACATATCTTGTGACCTAGAGCAAATCTTCCCTTGGAACTTACACGAACTAGCTAGCCCTAGGTGCCAGGAAGAGATCTTGCACAAGATCCTTGGTGAGATTCGCACGTTTGTGATCCCGCAGGCGTTTGAACAAGGGCAGAAACAAACGCACACGTGTTCGACGCGTTCTGGCGCGCTAGAGCACGCCCTCGGCGCTCCGCCCACGCGCATAGCCCCGCGCCCGCGTCTATAAAAGCCATCCCAGCCTTGACAGTACACCCCCGCGCGTCACTGACCCAACCTGAGCTCAAGTTCGCCGGAGTTTGCCCCGTGAGCAAGGTGCCAGCGACCACGCAAGCCACGGCCACCGTGGACCGGCCAACCCAGCCACTCCCCGCCCCGTCCGACCCTCGGGATAGCTTCTACGGACCCCGGTGAAGCTCCCGGAGCCGGGGATTGAACTCTACCTCACCGGAGACGCCGGATCGACGTCGTCGGACTTCAACCGACCGCCGGCGCACGAAGACCGAGCTCCACGGTAAGCCATTCATCGATTCCTTGCACCTATAGCGTCCTTAGCGCCCCGTGAAGCTTCCTATGCCACTAGATTGAGCAATACCGCCGTGAGCAGGCTGGAGCGCACGCCGTCGACGAGCCCGACCGCCTACCCTCGTGGTCAGACCGATTCCGGGCATCACCGTCGACGAGCCGCCCCTCGACGTGATCGCCAGGACCTCCTGGACCTAACCCCACCCTTCACCGGACCTCCCTCGCCGCCGGTAAGCCGCGCCACCCTTTTTCCTCTCCGCGGGTACTGTTTCAAGGGGGGAGGGAGCTCGGTTGAAAAGAAGAAGCCGGGGGGTTTGCGCAGTCAGTGACTCAGAGGAATAGTCCTGCAGGGGTATAGTTTAAAGAAATGGTTAAGGGATAACCCAGGGGCCTCGGTGTAAATTGGTTTTTCATTAAACCGTTTAAACATTATTCTTTTAAATGCAGATAGAGCTTACAAAATTCATAACTCCAATTTTATCCAACCAAATTTGGTCAAACTAATTTTGCTAGGTTCTAAATAATATGAACTACTTAGGAAAAATACCAAACACCCTAAGTACTGCAAGACTTTTTAAAGTTTTGAATTAAATAGTAAACTGACCAAAAGCTAAATAAAGAAGGTACAAATAGCTATACTATTGGACTGAGGTTAAGAAAAATTAGAGAGATATTTAACCACTAACTATCATGTTTAAAAATAGTAAACCCCTCAGTACACCAGATTAGGGAAGGGTTTACCATTAAAACTTGCTTTGATTCAAACTTAAAGAAAATGAAAAAGGGAGTTTAAAATAAGAACCAGAGGCCAACCACATTTTTGCTAGCTTACTTTAGTGACTTAGTTCACTAGAAAATTTTGTTGAGCCCTCTGTTAGTACAAAAAAATGCACCACATTTTATTTCATGAAGACAAGGAAAGCTTAGAAATATCCTAGAAAAATAACCCTAAGGAGAACCCACCCCAATCTTTGGGATAACTAATAATATGCTAGTATGAATCTAAGAAAAATATAAGTTCTGTTGTTTGACATTTTTCAAATAACAAGTTAGTTATAAGTACATTTTTAGCATTAAACTTTAGAAAATCACAACTAAATACCCAGTGGGTCTTTTTTGTGATTTTTGGCACAGAGACCTATTATCACCCATGAATCTTAGCAAAAATAAATTTTAGTCCAGAAATCTCACCTAAATCAGAGCTATAGTGTAAAGTGCCCTTTTACCCTTACTTTTGTTATTTTTGCACAAGAAGTATCTGAATTAATTCCAACCTCAAATTTCTAGAATAAACCACAGAGGTCAATGTACACCCATTGTAATTTTTGTAGCATATTTGTAAAATTTTAAATTGCCATGATAGTTCAAAAGCACTCAATAAGAAGCATAATAGAAGTAAAATGAGAATTATGGGAGAAGTTAGTGGTGTGCAAATTAAATCCTCCATGAGCCCAAACAAACATCCAAGGGATGACTAAAATTTTAAGTTCATTCAAGACCCTAAAATGAGTGGATGAAACCCTTAAGGCCGACAAAGAAAACCCTAGTGTACCCACTATTTTAATATTGTTTCACCATACGTAGTATTTACGAATTGGCATATCATTAATATATATATATACCTTGTTCATTGCATTCAATAGATTGTAATCTCGCTGACGGAGAGTACATCCTCGTTCCGGAGCAAGGAGTTGCTCAGGAGGTAGTCCAGGAGCCAGCACCAGAGCCTGCCATCGAGGATCTGCCTGCCCCAGCTTTGGAAGGCAAGCCCCGGTTTTATGCATAACCATTATATATGCTACTTTACTACATTTAATGTTTGTAGGCTTGTACTGTGCACATAAGTGTAGGAGTTGACTGAAACCTTAGTTGCATGAACTCATGATTCCTTTTGAGATGGATACTAGTATGCTAGGTCGAGTAGCTGCTTTACTAATTAGGGATCTCGGTAGAAGTCGAGTGATTTTTCTAGCACTCGCGTGAGGTCAGGAATTGGTTGTATCCATTTTTATATCAGAATGATGATGGTCTATGGACACGGACCCATGGGGATGCGTTGTTTACGAGACAGAAATTGGAATAAGGATTAACATGTGGATACCTGTATCAAGCGTTTGAAAGTACTAAGCACATGCCGAGAAATATGGTAAATTGGTAAGCCTAGTACCTGAGTGAACCTGGCAGCAGACTTTACCCCTCATGCGACCTGAGACGTGGTCTCCCATTCCGGTTATGGTGGGTACAAGTGTGGTCACTGCACGACGGCAGTCGGGGTCAGTGAGGCATTGTACGCCAAGGCGGTCAGCCCTGTCTGTTGACGAGGAATCGATGGGAACAGTTGATATGTGTGGGGACGGAGTGCCTCGCCACGTCGTGTGTTTAGGTTTACCTTGCAAGGATAAAAACTCGATTCGAATCGTCTGCTTATCGCAGCTAATGAGACTGCTTGATCCATTGTACTGCATTGAGTAACAAGTGGAAATATGTTGATTTGCAAAAGATGTTGATTGATAAAATGCTTGATACCATGTATGACTAGCTAGGTACACATTTAGTCTTAAGAGAGTCACAGTAAAACTTGAAAAGCTAAAACTTGATTTTAGACTCAACTAGTGCTTTTGGCAACCCAAACCCCTCAGCCAAACAGCTGCATGTCTAGAGGTAGAGGAGTAAACTCCTCACACCGGGTAAGTCTAGCTTAGTATTAGTATACTCAGCCTTGCTTGTGGCATAATTTTTACAGGTTCTCTGGAGGATATGGTTGCTGGAGTGACTTGGCCGTCCATCTTACCACCGGGTTGCACAGTCGAGTGGGACCCTACCTCGGCAGGGGAGGAGCATGAGGAGTGATGGGCCAGGCTTCCCCATCCCTCCGTTTATTTACCGTTAGTTATATTCCGCTGCATTCCGAACAATGATCACTACTTTTGAAAAACTCCGATGATGTTGTAATAATCTTAAGTACTTCTTTAATGCATGGTTTTATGCTTTATTGTATTTGCTCTGTGCCTCACCTTCGAGTGAGTACGTTGTACTTGATCCTGTTAGTGGCCTTGTTGGACTAGATCCGAGGGACTGACGTTTTATTCCCATTTAAGTGTGGTCTAGCCGCTAAGGTGAGACTTGGACACTTAAGTTGGAATAATTCGGGCGGTTCCGGCACACATTTATCTCTTTGTTGTCTGGCAAAAAAGTAAAGTAAGTCATCTTCATCATTTCCTCCGTATACCAAGGACCCTCGGGGGTATTTCAGGTCCTTGGCATAGTGTTGCACTTCAGCAATCTGCTCTTCTGATAGTCGCTTTCCCGAAGCATGTCGAACAATATAGTCCAAGTTATCTTAGGGAGGTGCTTCGGGACCAGGTGACGTGGGATTTTCTTGAAGACATTCTTTCACCAGCTCTATTGGTGCAGCTCTCGAAGGCCCTGCTTCAACATGAATAGAAGAAGCGCTTGTAGCGGTTACTTCCCTTACATTTTCATTTGTCTCATCAGAAGCTTTAGCAGAAGCAGGAGTTGGCGACTTCGTGGATTTCAAATTAGCATCCAAAACACTGGCCATCCTCCTTTTCTTAGGAGTTATTGTTGTGGCCGCACCAGATGTTAGCTTCGGCAACTCAGTTACGGTTGAAGGATTCAACAGCTTTGGATGCTCTTCTGCCGAACCGATACTAGCTTCAACTGTCGTAGCACGTATTGTCTCTGGAGCTAAAGGGATAACTTCGGCATGTTCAGTGTTCTCTATCTTGTTTGTATCAAGCTCTGCAGCTATCTTCTCTAAAGGACGTCGCTTTGGCCTGCAAGTCAGAACCTTTGCTCTTTTCGGCTTAGATACAGTGGAAAAGGATGAAGCTGCCATTTTTCTCTTTAACCCTTATGTTTGGGCAGGAAAGCAATAGTCAGGATAAAAAAATCTGATCACATCGAAAACTCTATTCAGCCTCCTCTTGCCGCGAGTGCCAAAGGCAGTTTTCATGGCTTCGTTTTCTGACCTTGAATAAGATCCCAACAACTCGTCGCTGGTGGCATCAACAGCCTCAAGCTAATCATCATTCGACTTGTCAAATTGACTTCCATAGTGATAGGTGTATCTTAAGTAAACCAGACCACCTTCGCTCGAGCCGGCAACAGTTTCCTTCAGCATTTCCTAGTCATTCACCAGTGGCCACATTTTGTAAGCAATATGCTCTTGAACTAGATCCCTCGTACCAATGTAGGTGCACACAATGTTAAAAGCCATCAAGTATGCTTGCACCTCGTTTCCACTTATAAGTAACGACCTTCTAATGCCGAAGCGTGACTGTATGGGATGTTGGATAATACCACATCTTCCCTCTCACTCAGATCATTCTTCACATAGAACCATTGTTTCATCTAAGAGCATGACCACTTCTTTCGGAATGTCGGCACGGGGTACCTTGCATCAGAACGGGGCACAAAGCTATAGCACCCGAAGTTATTGTGATATTGTTCCTTCCCAGTTGCTTTTGTCTGGTAGGATAATTCACAAATGTTGCAGAAACATTTAACATCAGGCTCAAGCCTTTGGCTTCTCATGGCCCAAATAAAAACCCCCACTTTAATCAAAGCTTCGGGAGTAAGTCGATGAAGGTATATCTCAAATGTCTTCAGTACTTCAACCAGCATCTTGTTCGATGGAAAACAAAGTCCAGCCTTAATAAAACTTTTAAATACTACCACCTCATCTGCTTCAGGAAGTGGAACCGTGTTTTCTTTTCTAGCTCACACTATGGATATGTCATGGAAATATTTTCCCTTCATCGCTTCAATTTGCCCTTGTTTAACAGTTGATTTCCCGAAAACAACATGGCTTGGCCTCCAAGGCTGATCTTCGACATCTTCATTGCCACTCTCCACATTGAAACTGTCTCTATGACTGGAATCCCCAGACAGTCCAGCCAACATTTCGTTAGTGATCTTCTCCACGTTGGTTTTTTCCATAGCTTCGTAAAAACCAGCAAGTGTGGGATCTACAGTCTTCTTATCTTCCGCCATTGCGACAGTGATCACAACAAAAGCCGAAGCTCAAAAAGAATAGTTGCGCTCACAAAAAACGAGAGCTAAAATGGCAATCACAGCACAAAAAGCTAGATGGCACGAAAAATATTCATAGCGCAAGTCTCTATATATATACTCAAAGCTCCACTGGTCGGTGGGTCCCATGATTCAGAACGATTCGCTATTCTAGCGAAGGGAAGGTGTTTTTTCGGTCCTTCGCCTAAAGGCCTTCGTTCGTATCGCAGTCTGAATTTGTTGCAAAGAAACAAATTAATACTGCGAGGGGCTACTGTTGGGGGCCTTCCTCTTCTGAAGGTCCTCAAAAACATGACTAACCATTTGATTTTAGTATAATATTGATTATTACAGGGAGCTTCGGTTCATGATGGAAGTTTTCTCCTCTATCGAAGATCTTCAAGACGAAGGTATAGCCCGAGAATGACAACAATGAACGCCAAAGTTATGGTCAAAGAATAATAGCTTCGGTTTAAAGCGGTGACGAAGATCAAGCATAATGCTGAGCCGGAGAGGAAAATACTAGCTAATCTCTAGTGATTTAGGCTACGGTTATGAATAAGTATTAAGGTCATAAATGTATTTTTACCCGGGCTGTGTCCCATGGCTATAAATAGGTGAACAATAGCACCGTACTGTTCACGCTGGATTGTAATCGCTCTCGCGTCAACACCTTCGAGCAAGTAGAAGGTATCAATGTAACATAAATTTTATTCATACATTTATCATGAAATAAATATTTGAATTGATACGTGAATGGATAATGTTTGTGATATATACCTGAATTGTTAATCTCACAAATGTCGAAGGTATGTCCTTCAAGACCTTCGTCCGAGAACCATTATATTTGAAAGGAGATGGTGTTTCGGAGGACGAAGGTACTTCATCTCTAACAATTGTGTTACCTTGTTCTTGATCCACAGTATTTGAGAACAAGTGACCAACAGCAGCATAACCCCTTTTTTCTCCAATTGCACCATTTTCAGGCGTGCGAGTGGAGAGCAACGAGGTTATGCTATCGAAATTTCGCAAGAGCACATGCCTTGTCATAAACATGGGCTTGTCGGTCACTCCTGGGTGGGGTTAGG
This sequence comes from Zea mays, assembly GCF_902167145.1. Taxonomy (NCBI): domain Eukaryota; kingdom Viridiplantae; phylum Streptophyta; class Magnoliopsida; order Poales; family Poaceae; genus Zea; species Zea mays. Next base: position 212,609,741 of record NC_050099.1, read on the forward strand.
ACCTATCCTTTCCTATAGATGTAGGGGTGTGATTTACTTAACTAATTAAGTTAATGTCTTGTATCTAGTATGATGGAGGATCGTCGATGGATGTATGAAGGTTGGAAGAAGAGAGGTGCTCTATCAAGTGAGTGGGTTGCCAAGACTGACGTGTTACTCGACCATGCTTTTGCTCAGTCTGACACTGGAACCGATGTTATGTGCCCTTGTAGCAAGTGTCGGAACATTTATTTCCTTGATTAGAGGACTATGTCAATAGATCATTGTAAGAACGGTTATATGCTAGGCTATGAGGTGTGGGTGCACCACGGTGAGGACCCACCTCCTCGTATTGTATCAGAAGTTCAGTCACATGAAGAGGGGGACTACGATAGGATGGAAGGGATGCTTGACGATGTACGCCATGAGCTTCTACCAGTCGATTCCGAGAACCCTCGTCAACCCTTCGATTATGAGGGTCCTCGTACGCCTGAGGTTCAAAAGTTCTTCGAGCTCCTTAAAGCTGCCAAAGAGCCATTGCACGAGCACACGAAAGTGATCGTTCTTGTGTTCGTGACTCGTCTTATGGCTATTAAGTCCAAGTTTGCATTATCAAACAACTGCTATAAGGAGCTTCTAAACTTGATCAGTGATGTACTTCTGGAGAATCACAAGATGCCAAAGGACATGTACCAGTCCAAGAAGTTGCTCTCTGGTTTTGGAATGGCCTACAAAAAAATCGATGTCTGTGACAATAACTGTATGCTTTTCTGGAAGGAGACCACGAGTGAGAAGAAGTGTACAGTATATGGTGAGCGTAGATTCATAGAGGTTGAAAATGACGATGGTTTGACCGTGACGACCGCGGTAGAAAGTAAGCAGCTTCATTACATGCCTCTTATACCTCGGTTAAAACATTTGTTTATCTCCAAGAATACAACCAGACACATGATGTGGCACAAAGAAGGCATACATGAGAATCCGGATGTCATGGCGCACCTAGCTGATAGAGAAGCATGGAAGGCACTAGATGCCTTTTATTCCAGCTTTGCTGATGAAGTGCGAAATTTCCGCTTCGGTTTGGCAACAGATGACCTACTCATGCTGGCCCTTCTTTGTTGTTCCATACAACATTCCGCCAGCTCTTTGCATGAAATATGAATTTGTTTTCTTGTGTATTGTAATACCTGGTCTGGATCATCCTAAAACAAAGATCGATGTGATGATGAGACCCTTGATTGAATAATTAAAAATTTTGTGGGAAGGAGTCGAGGCGTACGATTATTACAAGAAACAGAAGTTCAACCTAAGAGCTACGTTTTTGTGGTCGATTGATGATTTTATGGATTTTGTTATTTTTGCTGGATGGAGTTGTCATGGGATTATGACATGTCTGATATGCGCAGAAGACACTTTATGCTTCCAACTGAAGTTTGGTGGAAAGATATGTTGCTTCGATTGCCATAGATGTTTTTTGCCAGAGGATCACCCATTCAGGTTCGATTGGAACACTTTTAGAAAGGACACGATGGTGATGAGGGGACCACCCAAGCGTCTTAGTGGTCCAAAGATTCTCGTGAGACTTAATTATTTGAAACTAAATGAGCATGGAAATCATTTTGAAGGTTTTCGAACTGAGCATAATTGGATTCACAAATGTGGTCTATGGGAAATCCCTAATGTGAAAGCCTTGATTCTAACGCATAATATTGATGTGATGCACCAGGAACGAAATTTGGGTGAAAGCATTATCAGCACTTTCCTGAATATCACTGACAAAACAAAGGACAACCCTAAAGCTAGAAAAGACTTGGCTTTAATTTGTAGTTGACCAACTCTGGAGCTAGGAGAGAACGAGAAGAAGCCACACGCTCCTTTCAGTCTTAAACCTAAAAGGAAGAAACAATTGATGAAATGGTTAAAAAACTTAAAGTTTCTAGATGGTTACGCCGCAGACTTTAGAAGGTCTGTGAATTTGAAGACGGGCAAGTTTTCCGGGTTGAAGAGTCATGACTACCACATAATAATGGAAAGACTTCTTCCTATTATGTTCCGTGGTATTATAAAAATGATGTGTGGAAAGCGTTATCAGAGCTAAGCTACTTTTATAGATATCTTTGTGCTAAAGAAATAAAGAAAGAGATGATGGAGAAGCTTGAGAAACAAATACTGGTTTTGGTATGCAAACTTGAAAAATATTTCCTCCAGGTTTCTTCAATTCGATGCAATATCTACTTGTTCACCTACCATATGAAGCTAAGGTAGGTTGTCCTGTCCAGTATAGATGGATGTATCACATCGAAAGGACACTAAAGAAGCTACATGCAATGGTTGGTAATAAGAGACGAGTTGAACGGTGCATCGCTGAAGATTTCAAATACAAAGAGATAGCATCATTCATGGGCCTGTACTTTGCAGAGGAACACAATGTCAACGCTCCTGCGTTGCGGTATCATGTCGACGAGCCCCCTATCAGCGACCTTGAAATTTTTCAATGGAAGGAAAAACTATAGGACCCAGCACATCATACTGTTTCACCAATGACGAATGGAAGACTGCTTTACTCTATATGTATAACAACATGGAAGAGATGAATCAGTTTCTCCTATAAGTGCAAACTTAATTTTTAGTCATTTCCACTATCCTTGCTTTTCTTATCATAATAGGTTTGTTTTCTTGTACTAACAGTGAATTTTATTATCAAAATTGGATGTATGGTCATGAACGTGATCTGATTCATCGACAGGGAAAAGATGGGGGTCCTAATTTCTTGTGTTGGTTTCGAGAATATGAAGATATAAATGACAATATACACCCAGACCTTCGACAATTGTCCCTAGGAGGAGGAACTGTCAGACGTTATGGTCGGTATGATGTCAATGGTTTCCGTTTCCGTTCTACAAGGTTCGAAGATGCTCAACCTCTAGCAGCCACAACAAATTCCAGAGTTGTAACTAGAGCTGTCGATGATGAAGGAAATGTGACTAATTATTATGGAGTCATTAATGATATATTTGAGTATAAGTTTTTTAGAGATAAACAACTCAAAGTGGTGTTCTTCGATTGTGATTGGTTTACTCCAAATACAACGCGAGAAACCCAATATGGCATGATGGAAGTCAAACAGAACGATCGATTACAAGGCCACGACACTATAATCCTTGCCCACCAATGCGAGCAGGTGTATTATATGACATATCCATCTAAGAAAAAGGTTTTGGTGGATTGGAGGGTAGTGTACAAAGTTAATCCTCGTGAATGACTATATGCTCCTTGTGAAGCTAGTTATGTTGAAAGTCAAAATCGAGCAGGAAGTGGGGGCTGCTGACATTTTCTAAGACGATGAACTTACGAGCACGTTTAATGTACAAACTGAAATGTTGGGAGAATCTTTACTAGACGTTAAAAATTATGTAGAGATTCCTCCAAAAAGAAAACGAGTGTCGAGAAAGAAGAAAGCTACTTGGCATCCATTGAATCGATAGAAACGACTAGATCCTAATTTTGATAAAGATTACGATTGAAGAGTATGGATCATTATTTCTTTAATTTTTACTTTGTTTCATTATTTTATTGTCGATTTATGTACTAACTTGTTTGTGTTAAAACAAGATGTCAAAGAAAATGAGGTCTTTTTCTCGTAGTTTGTTTGGGACGAGGAGCAGCTCGAGGAGTGAGGATTCAGTTTTTCAGGGCACAGATTCTACCATGAGCAGACGCAGTGCGCTGGCAGAACATTTGCCTTTAGACGATGTAAGTTAGTTGTTAAATTACATTATGTAACTTACTTAATGTTGCATGATGTAAGTTACTTGTTTCATAGGATGCTGAAATCGAGCGACAGTCGATAGAAGATGCTACAGTTGGGGCGGTGGTAGAGGACCTTGCAAGAGATGATGATAGAGATGATGGTGGAGATGATGTAGGAAATGATGCTAGAGACGATGCTAATGGATATTCTGCAGGCGTGGATTCTGGTGCTGGTGGAGATTCCACAGCTAGGTCTGGATCTTCTCGAGTTAGGAGAATGAGGAAGTTGCAATTTGTTGGACCACCTGCAGAGCTTCCACCCGAATCTCGGGTTTTGATAAAGCCAAGTGGAAAGTGAGTGGCATAGTCTTTGTTTAATTGTTATCCAAAGTTATGTCTTTATTTCTACATGTCTTTGTGCTTGCAAGACTTGGATCGACGACTCGTTCATAGATCTCCACTGGCCTTGGTAATCTTGTTCGTCTCCACTGGACTGGTCTTGTGACTTGGCCTAGTGGTGAGTCTGTCCCCGTCAACACTTGGGAGCATTATCGTTATGGTGCCTATAGAATGTTTGGCAACACACAGGCACCAGTTTGGGATGAATTCTGGGTATGAATTTTTTACTAATTTCGTTATCTCATAAATGGTTGCTTCTATGATAACACTATTTTTTTTGCAGGAACGGTACAAGTTGTCGGAAGATGGGTCATATGATCTGAATGCTCGTTACGTGTTTGAGTATAACGTGAACGATGTTGTTGCCGATGCAATGTACTATGCATGACTTCAGGCTATAAAGGCATGGTACAGGGAAAGTGATGATGATCGGCCGATGCCGAAGATCAAGGTGGAGTGATCATCAATTTACCTTACGGAGGAGCAATACCTTGAGGTAAACAAGTGGTTGCAATCTTATTTTGTTTTTTGTTGATTCTTGTTTAGGGTACATGTTAATCCATCTATTTGCTTGATTGAAAAATATTTCATGTAGGTGTCTATGCCTTGGATGACCACCCGATCAGAGGGTTATCGGGCCTTGTGTAGGTGGTGGGCTTCCCTCGAGTTTCGTGCCATTTCCGAAAGAAACAGGGGAAACCGTGGTACTGAGTCATTTCACAACTACGACGGTGATGGAGATGTGCGCTTGGCTATGCGAATGGTATGTCATAGTATGTTATAACATCTAATTACATAGAAATGTGTCATTCTAACTTGTATGTACATGAAGTAAAAATTAGCCGTACGCCCACGGATGTGGAGGTGTATATGAAGGGGCAGGGGTTCTGATACTCAGAATCCCGATGTTTTATGCACTCAGACAACCACCGACCGTCTAGTGAGTTTTTGGTACTCTAGTATGTGTTTGTGCATCAACTTGGTGATGCACTTATATTTGGTATGTTTGCTTCCAGGCTTCGTATGGGCAGGAGATGGTTCAGCGCCATGGGTAGGACTATGACTGGAGGAGCCAGCTAATCGACCCTCAAGCGGCATATCCTAGCGCAGGAGGACAAGCCCATGGACGGTGAAAGTATTTCATTTGGATTTCAAAATTATTCTGATATGCTTGCGATTGAACTGACTCCATGGTTTACTCTACTAAGTCCATGATTTACAATAATAAGTCCATGGTTCACTCTTGTAGGTTGGCTATTTTTTATTCTATGATTGATTCTAGGGAGCTGAGACGTCGTGGACAACAATCCACATCCTCGTCTTCACATTCGTCCTGTTCTCGATCATCCGCATAGGAGATAGAGATTGCAGTGTTGCGTCAGCAGGTAGATTATCATCAATCAGTTTTGAGGCAACAAATGGAGTACCAGAGGCAGCAAGCTGAGTACCAGAAGAAAAAGGACGAGAATTATTCGAACCTCTAGGCCCAGAATCAAGCTCTACTCTCGGTAAGTTGAACTAACATTTTGTTCGTAACAACTAAAAACACATGATGTGTACCTTATTTTCTCAACAAATTGTTTGTATCTAATTTATAGCAACTGGCACAACAAGCGGGTATCCCGATGCCAACATATGCGATGCAGCCTCTAGACTTTGCACTGCCGGCGCCAATGTTATCGCCTCCACCTCCGCCACACTTCCCTGTGGTATGTACACATATACGTGTGTGACATATTCATAGATGGCTTATGTCTTAAAATGAAGAACTTAGTGGTTACTGTTTCATGTGTGTGTTACAGGGCTTTGAGACACCTCCCGCTTCAGTTGTCGCACCTAGAGATGTGTCTGGTCAAGACGACGCCTCGACTTCTTGGGTGAACAACATTTTCAACATCCAGAGTCCAGCCGGAGGAAGTGGTTACAACTCCAACCAACCAGGTGACGGATATGTGTGATAGTTCTTCAAATGTGTTTGATTTAAAACTATGTTAATGTTGATGTCAAAGACTATGTGAATGTCGAACTATGGACTATACTATGTGAATGTCGAACTATGACTACATTATGTGTGGCAGATTTGGAACTATATGTTGATGTCAAAGACTTGTTGCAATGTGTTTGTGAATGTGAGGTCATGTTTGAGAATGTGAATGCTCATGTGAATTGATGTTTATGAATGTAATTGTGAATGTGAATGTGAATATGTAGTTGTATATGAAATCTGTGTATATATATGTAACTAGGTGTATGCCCGTGCGTTGCTACGGAGTAAACATGTTATGATGAGATGCAGAAGCATTAATTATTGTTCTATGCTTTTGTTAGCATCTTCTAAAGGTTAAGAATATTTACACACCTTAAAAATGTATACTCCGCCATAAAAGCAAACTAACACGAACATTTTTATGGATTTTATCTTCATTGATGAAGATAGAACTATAGTTATGTAAACATTCTTAACCTGGTCTCGAAGATGCTAACAAAAGCATAGAACGACAATCAATATATCTTATCATAAATTCCTCCGTAGAACCACACACGGACATACACCTATATTATTGAATTGCCTCAGTTTTGGTATCAAAATTATTTAGCCATCGGTGTTGTGTTCAAGTGAAGATTATATCCAAACAATTTACTTTGACACCGTGTTACTCTTCTACAATTCTGCCATGCTAACATGAATGATTCTCAATTTGTTTATTTAGGTAGACGAGATACTTGACCAATCCTTTAAAGATGGAGGCCTCTAATAAAATTTGGCAAGCTTTTGTTCTATTCTTGCTAGAAAAAAGTTCAGGGTGACGAGCCAACCACTCTAATGCTCTTTATTTAAGCAGGGTCAAGGTGACCAGCTGATCCACTCCAACATGTTGATTTAAGAACAATCACCAGAGAGGATGGTGTGAGTGTAGATTGGTATCTACCAGTATCAGTTCCACTTTTTTCTAGCAAACTTTAGGTACTTATATGTAGGAATCATATTCCTATTTATGCTTTGAACTATTAAAAATTGCTGGGAATTATTCAAACATCAAAATTATTGATGATCTTAATATAAAATGATGTGTAATTTTGTTTATCCAAGAGAGAAAATGTAGAGTAAAAATACCACTCTGTACAGATTGAACTATCAAATAATCTAGAACTTGTTGGTCAGATATCTAAAGTATAGAAGGGGAAAAGGAAGAATTAAAATATAATAACATCAGAAAGATGTTTACAGCATTCAAAAGACACGTAAATGAGTTAACAGGTAAAATAAGAGCAGACATACATTGAAGTACTAAAGTAACCAAGAATTACTAAATGATCAGAAGCAGCAGAATTTCCACTCACGTCACTTGAAGCGAATGCGCTCTTGGGCTATGCTCCTTATTCCGGTAGATATTTGCACCCACATCACAACAAGAACAAACCAACTCTGAATCAGCAATGGGCCAATAACAACAAATTTCAGGAGATAAAATGAAGACAGAGAAATGACAGGTCGACAACTTTTGATCAGTTTATAAAATGCAACAGGGTTAGTGGTGCTCCCATGTTAATTACCTCTATGTTTTCAGATTCAGACTGATGACGGTGTACACTGGTCAGATCATATCAGTGTTTTTCTTTTTTTGGGGTGTCTGTTTAACTTTTTCAAATGATGGTGGTTATAAAAAGAAAATACAAACTTCAGAGCAGGTTGCTTGCCACTTTATGTGAGTAGGGGAGGGAAAAGGATGTCCTAAACAAAACCAATAGTAAGAACAAGATGATGGGTGTTGACCAAGACATGGAAAAGATAATAATATCGGATGACTGCAGTAAGGTTGAAGCTAAGAAGAAGGTCCACACCACATCCCTTGAGAAGGAGAGGAAGAAGAAACTTCACAATGCCAGCACTGGGAAGAACATGCAAAGGGATGATGACGAGGAGGGGGAGGAATATGAGTAACTCTGCTACTAAGGTGAAAAGCAAGGTGTCCAGCCAATTATGTAAGGAGACGAATGAGAAAAAGATGAACAAAACATACCAGGGGAAGAAGATGCAGAATGCTGACAGCAAGATGAAATATGACAGTGGAGTAAAGAAGGTTGGGTACTGAATTCCACAGAAAAATAAAAAGTTGATGCCTCACCTTAGATGGGATGCGTGGAACTGTTGTGTCTACGACTGGTCACCTTCAAAGCATTAATTCTGCAAAGATAACTATGAACCGGGTAAGTGCTTGGGAATAAGTGGCATTAGAAACTTCAGTTATATGAGAAAGTGAAACAGAATCACCAAGTGAGACATGGAACCATCTACCAGCGAGATGTGAAATATCAAATAGCCATGTTTATACTTTATACCTCATTTTAGTAGTAAATTGACTGGTGGTTCAATCAGTAGCTTGTATAATTGGAAGCTCGGCCTCACACTTTCTGTACTCATAATGCAAACAAGGCTTTTAGCTTCAAACAATGTCCTAAACTGTTTGAGAGCGTAATCAACATGTTGATTGAGAGCTTAGTTTTGTAATTAGTAATTGCTTGAATTTGATAGCTCTTTGAGTACTGGACTGAAACACAAACGAAGCAACTGGCAACCCAGCTCAAGGGTTATGTGTTACAGCCGAGTCTTCAAATGTACGGCTGACGAGTGATTCAGAAAGTCAGTATACTGCTAGAAGCAATGTTTCCAATCTATTAGTTTAAACCCAGTCATCTAGTCATGAAAATGGAAGGAGGGTGTATGGATCTGTTGCTACTGCGAGTTTGACATTTGTATTGCAGAGTATCCAATGCATTCGATTACCAATGTAGACTGATTTAGCTATGTAATTAATGAAAAATGGAAGAAGCAATACCAGTGCCAGAGAGGTATACAAAATATACTTGTAGTGTTAGTAGATGTTGTAATTAATGAAAGGTGTCCAAATCCCTGAAAAAATTTGACCACACATTGTTCAACTGAATAAATTTCAACAGAAGTATACTGGTTTAGTTGTGTAAGTAATGAAAAATGGAAGAAGCAATTGTCCCATGGTCAAATAACTGATGCAGACTGGTTTAGTTGTGTAAGTAATGAAAAATGGAAGAAGCAATTGTCCCATGGTCAAATAACTGATGCAGGTATGAACGCCAATTTGAACTGTTATTGAATTACAGTGCAGCAACAATTGTCTCATCCTTATCTGATTTAGCAACTAAGAGCAAATAAGAAAGAAACTGCAATAATCCTATTCTTCTCTTTATCTGATTTTTCAAAAATGATAATGGAAGGGTCAGCCTGATTAAGCTTTGGTTGCTCAATTTGACATTTCCATAGTTTAAGTACAGCACTTGGTTTACAATCCTACAAGTTCATTAGAAAAAGAATATCACAAACAACAATAATTAGCATAGAGCCATCAAAATTGTACAATAAAAAATAAGCTGCAACGAAGCACACCATTTCCTACTCATTGCTGGGCCGAATACTATTAAAAAACAATGGAAATGATCGTGCATGTGAACTGTATTACTACAACAACAGAAAATGGAAGCACCAATGCTTTACGTTTACCTCCTAGTTTGTAGGCATAACACAGATATCTTGCACTTGTGACTCAATCATCAGATCCAAATACAAATGGCTAGGCTTTGAGTGCTCGGTTTCACAGAACAGGAACTTAAGAGAAGGGGTCTGCATACCTGGTTGGTGTGCGTCGCTGGCGAAAGACCCATTGCTGGTCGCTTTCCCGTTGGTGCACAACAGGAACTTAAGAGAAGGGGTTTGCGTACCTGGTCGCTTTCCTGTTGCTGTCCTCGGCTTGGCGTTCCTCTGCTCAGCGGGGCGGATCGAACCTACGCATGCTGTAGAGTTTCAGCAGAGTGTGAGAGTGGTCGTCGTGCTTGTTAGGCAATGGCCAACGGGCGAGGGAGGAGGGTGAGGACAAGGGGTGGGATCCGGGCCACCATGCCAACAGACGAGGGGAGGGTAAGGAGAAGGGGTGGGGATCCGGGCCGCCGCGCGAGGGGAGAAGGGGATGGCGGTCGACGACCGGGGAGGGTAAGGAGAGGGTGCGCTAAGCCACCGCTGACGGCCACAGGAACCTGCGGGTTATGGCGGCGAGCGCTTTCGCTGATGGAGGCAAGCACCATGGTGAGCGCGGCGGTGAGGGTGGTCTTGTCATGCTCGAATCTTCCCCTCGTTGCACGCACCACCCCACGCGCTAGGAACGATGCAGCAGAGATCCAGCACATTGCTAATTGGGCGTCGGGGGCGAGGGAAACGACGCGTGCTTGTAGGAGGGGGAGTGACACTGAGAACGGCCGCGGGCGACGAGAAGTGGCGGGCGGGGAGCAAGTGCGCCTATCGCGGCGGCGATTCGGGCAACATGCGCGGGCTGGAAGGGGGAAGGGCGCGGTCTCTGGTCGCGATGCCGCGGTGGGGAAGGGGATCTCGGTCAGAGCAGCGCGTCGAGGGTTTTGGGATGAGCGCTGTTGGTGGGGAGGAAGTCGCGCGTGGGAAGATAAGCGGGGGCACGCCTGGGTGTGGACGCCCTCACTGTCAACTTAATGTGTAGTAGAGATTTGTGTTTTTCTGTAAATGTCAGAAATTTAAAAAAATAGAGGTTTTTGCCCCCTACTGAATAACCTTATGTCCGACGATTTATTAAAACTATCTACATAGAGTCACATTACGTCTGATGGCTTAGCAGTGAGCCGTCGGACATAATAGAGCTTATGTCCAACGACTTAGCAGTTGGCCATCGGACATAAGTGTCGTGGGCCCCACCGTCGACCGTTACGAGCGTTATCTAAGTTAAATGCCGACAGCCTTTTGCGGCCATCGGACATATAACCGTCGGAAATAACCTTATTTCCGACTCGTTACGAACGAGGGATAGATGTCGTCAGACATAAGCTTTTGTCCGTCGAACATAGACTATTTTACTGTTGTGAGTGATTGGTCACATGGCATGCTGCGCACGTCGTCTTGCATGGTGTGCTTAGTGCTACTTGCATTGTCACGAGTCAACTAATTGCCAGCGATAACTCACGGCACACATATATCTATATAGCTAGCGTCTAGTTTTTATCTGGCTCTATCATGCATGAATGGAATTATTAGAATAAGGTTAGGCCTAAGGCATTTGCACATTTAGCCGTCCTAAATAGTTGGCTAGCTTGGTACTTAGCACCTGCACTTCCACTTTTGATGTGGGAAGAAGAATGGAGACCACTGCTGGATAGTTCTATACTACTCTATCTCAAAAATAATGGTCCGATCAATAATTAAAGTTGAAAGTGGTGATATGATTTTCTTTCCAGTTGAAGGAGGATCTGTCCACATTGTATTTTGAATAAAAATATTACAAATCTATTAGAACGAATCTCACTTTTTGTACAAAGGATAAAAGCTTTAATATATATCTAAGGTATACTCCTTTTTCAGGTAAAAGAAAATGCACTTTTGAAATATTTTCTTCTTTCGGAGTCTAGCTTATTCCTTTTCTGGGTGCGTGGAGTGTCCTATTAAAAGCTACTCAAATTCGCTTCAGAAATGTACGGGCGTGAGAAGAAACTAAACTAATTTCCTCCTCAATTTATTTTATATATAAATACCCAAATATATATATAAACTAGCTCTAAATATATATAAAAACACTTACGTAAATATTACTGTATATATACGGTGATAAACCCAAATTAAAGTAAAAGGGCTTCTCCAACAACAAGGTCCAGCCATTGCTCTTAGATGTCGTTTGGTTCACATATTGGTAACATAATAAGTAATCGATAACGTTAAATTATGTTTGTTTAATTTCAACCGTAATCGACTAATCGATACCACACTAAAAATAGATATCGGTTTATTCAAAATTGTTACCATCGGTATTCAAATGTAAATCATTATCATTATCATTTACGTTACATTTTATAAACCAAACCACACCTTAAATATTATCACATCTTTTGTGTACAGAGTACATAGGATATTCTTTCTTTTGTTAAGAGAGAGATAGTCATGCACGCAATGGTAGATGCAAATATTTTAGCGTCATTCTTTCCAGTATAGCATCTAATACTCACTCCGTTCACAAATATATGACGACTTTGACTTTTTTCGAAAACTTTGATCAGTCGTTTTATTCAAAATATTTATTAAAAATATAAAATTTTAAGCCAACCATTAACTAACTTAAGTGATAAACAAATCATAAAAAATAAATGATAACTCATTATTTTTTTAATAAGACGAGTGATCAAAGTTTTTTTAAAAGTCAACGGTATCATATATTTATAAATGTAAGGAGTACTAAGTTATAGCTAATCATTGGAAGTGCCCTAAGCTAGTAGAGTGTGCAATTACTTGATCTGAAACAAAGTCTTTCAGATGTACTTCCTCAGTTCATTATTTATTGTTGCTATAGAAATAAGCGTGCTACACTATCGGACACAGTTGCTTTGCCGAGTGTCTAAAGCACACGACAAAGTCTAGAAAATACTCGGCGAAGTCTTTATCGAGTGTGACACTCGGTAAAAAAGTCTCGGTAAATTGTACATCGTCAATGGCTTCTTTGCCGAGTACTTTTTATCGGAGACTCGGCAAAGACTTTGTCGAATGCTATATGGCTCTCGACAAAGAAAAGTCGTCGTCACGGCGTCAGATGACAGCGATGGAGACTTTGCCGAGTGTCACGTGACACTCGGCGAAGACTCAGTCTTTGGCGAGTGTCTACTTTACTAGCACTCGCAAATAAGCACCCCGTGGGCCCCTTTGCCAGTTCCTTTGCCGAGTGCCCACCGGACTAGCTCTCGTCAAAGCGAGCACCAGCGAGCCCCTTTGTCAGCTCCTTTACTATGTGTCAAGGCCACAACGCTCAGCAAAGAAGCTTTACCGATCTCAGGTGTGCCTTCTTTACCGAGTGAAATTTTTCACCGAGAGTAGCACTCGACAAAGCTCTCGACACTCGGCAAAGAGCCGGATTCCAGTAGTGCTCGTCTAACTAAACTTTTTTAAGTTTAACTTGATTTCTAAAAAAATATTAACAATATTTATGACTTCAAATAATTTTATTTTAAAATAGCTAGGTTTAACAATATGTTTGACTATACTAATTATTGTTACAAAATTAGACATTTTAATCCAAAAAATTGATACTTATTAAATAGTTGGTGACAACATAAACGCGCACGTGTAATTTTAACATTATGGATATGAACAAAATACAAAGTAACATGATTTTCAGCCATTGATAAAATGTGTACCCAACAACAGACATTGTGTTAGTTGATGCAGTCATCTATATCCACTAACGGAGAATGGAGATTCTGTCCAAGAACATTTTTTTTGGTTGCTTACACACATATCAACATCAATACTGGTTCTAAACATGGCATCTGTTGGTCACTGTTGGGGGCCTTCTTCCTCCAAAGATCCTAAAAAAATGTGACTGACTATATGGTTTCACTATGATATAGATTATTGCAGGAGGCTTCAGCTTCGGAATGAAGATCTTCTCTCGTAACAAGGGTAAAGATATAACCCGAAGACGATAAAAATAGACGACGAAGCTATAGCCAAAGAACTTCGGCTCGATGTAATGACGAAGGCCAAATATAACGATGACCGAAAAAGGACAAAGACTACTTAGTCCTTAATGGTTTGTGTTATGATTGTAGACAGATGACAAGGACATAAATGTACTTTTACTCGGGATGCGTCCCGTGCTTATAAATAAATGAACAGTAGCACCGTACTGTTCACGCTAGATTGTAATCACATTCTCGCATCCACACCTTCGAGCAAGCCGAAGGTATCAATGTAATATTAATACTGTTAAATGTTCATTTATGTTTTATGGAATATGAATATAAATGAATGAATGAATGAAGATCCAGCCTTCATCTTTATCCTTTCGTATTCCTATTCATGCATTAAATAATGAATGCATGTCTTTTGTGATCTTCGTCTGATGAATATCATCCCCATATGGAGATAATGCTTCGGAAGACGAAGATCCTTAATCCTTAACGATTGTGTTGCCTTGTTCTTGATTCATAGCATTTGAGAACGAGTGACCAATATTGGCGCCCACCTCCGGTGAACCTGAATGACCACCTTTGGCAAGCATCCAACTTCGTCATGCCGCCGAAGAAGACGACAGCGCCAGGGGCTGCTCTGCAGCCACTGGACACAAATCAGGATACACTCTCCGTGCGAGAAGCTAGGAGCCAGAAGAGAAAGACTACTAGCCCAACACTTCATGAGGAGGAACTGTACCAGGAGATCAGGGACTTAGAAGCGATTCACCAGCAAGTACAGTGGAAGAAGGAAAAAATGCTTCGACTGGCTGACCTCCAGAGGAAATTGATGAAGCAGCTAAGGAAATGTGTCATCTCACTCAGGATGACCAAGACCGAAGGCCCCAACACAGGGAGCTTCGTCAAGAAAGCTCAATCAATAAAGATGAATGGTACGACGATTTTCACCATGGTAACTTCGCTTTCGATGATGCTTCTCCTTTGGCAGCAGAATTGCAGGCTACCTCATGGCCACCATCCTACAAGCCACCTCAGCTCCCCATGTATGATGGGCATTCAGATCCAAAGCAGTTCCTGATGAGCTACGAGGAAACAATATCCTCATATGGGGGCAATACTATCGTCATGGTGAAGTCCTTCGTCATGGCGGTTAGAAGTGTGGCTCAGACATGGTATTCCTCTCTTCGGCTAGGGACAATTACGTCGTGGCAGAAACTGAAGGACATGCTAGTCACCAGCTTCCAAGGCTTACAGACGAAGCGAGTCATTGCCCAGGCCCTGTTCCAATGCACACATGACCATGAGGAGTACTTGCAAGCGTACATCCGAAGGTTCTTGCGATTAAGAGCTCAAGCGCCTACAGTGCCCAATGAGATTGTCATTGAGGCCATGATCAAGGGGCTTTGACCTGGACCCATAGCTCAGTATTTCGCAAGGAAGCCGCCACAGACCTTGGAGAAGCTTCTCCAGAAGATGGATGAATACATCCGAACTGATAATGACTTCTATCAAAGAAGGGAGGAAGCATATAGGTATTCTGAGATGACTAGGGGCTTCGGAGGAAGACTTCACACCAGGCATGTCAGAACAATCCACAATCCCAATGCAAACGATGACAGGGCCAACAACGCTCAGAGCAGCTAGCACAACTCACAGTCTTCGGTCATGCAACAAACTTCCTATAGGTCACCAGCCCCAAGAGATAGAGGGGGGAGAAACTTCGGGGGAAGGTTTGGTAATCAGCCCAGGAAACTGTAGTGCTTATTATGTGGCGAAGACAAAGGACACACTACAAGGACGTGCCAAGTCACGATCTAGAAGCAGAAGGAAATCGCTGAAGCTGAAGCACGACAGAGTCAGCCGAAGAAGGTCTTTCATACTGCTTCATGTTACTATCCATATATCCCAGAGTATGTAGGAAATCAACAACCTACGACTTCTATCGCTTCGGCAAGTCATTCCCAAGCTTCCTGGGCCTAGTTGCCACCACCACCGCCACTGCTGACTGCCCCGACTCACAATCAACAGCAAGAAGGGCATCGCCAGGTTCAGCAACAACGTGACCTTCGGGAGGAGTCCGAAGCTCACACAGTCAACAACACTGTGCCCGAGTCAAGGCATATCTACTGAAAATGTCGCAGCATTCTGGCCAAACAGTGCCCCCAATCAATATACTTGTACTCTTTTTGCCTTTATGTTTTTTCCTAAAAAACAATGCAGAGAGTTTTAACCTTGAGTTTGATGAAATAGGCCTGTGATTACACCATCGAGTGTGGCAGCAATAAGTTACGAAGCTCCAAAGTCGTTCCTAAGGGAACGCAGAGTAAGTTTCGAAGCTCCAAAGTCGTTCCTAAGGGGATGTAGAGCTAAAAAACCACCTAAATCAAAGGTGAAGAAGCTCCAAAGTCGTTCCTAAGGGGATGCAGAGCTAAAATACCACCTAAGTAAAAGGTGAAGAGACTCCAAAGTCGTTCCAAGGGGATGCAGAGTCTGGGGTGTGTATCCGTGTGGTTTTTTACCTTCGGCACAAATAACATTACGCATCATACCATCATATCATATCGCATAGCATCACATCATACATCATTTTGCATCACTAAAGAGTTGGGAGAAATAAAGAAAAGTTGTTCTTTCGAAAAAGTTGGCCGGATTATGAAAGAGAATACTATAGCACAAGACATGCCTTCGGTAGATATATTTTCCCATAGCAAGTTAATCTTCGTCGGCAGTAATATAAGGAAAATCTTTTTTCTTTGTGAAGCATGAAAAGAAGGGAAGGTGTTTTTTGCCAATAGCTAAAAAACGGTACGTACGAAGGTTTTATGCATCACAAAGAAATATATTACATTGAAATACATACAAAAACTTAAAGTTTGGTTCTTATAAAAGACGAAAGCTATATACAAGCATTACACTTTCAAGAATACAAAGATTTAGTCTTCTTTCAGTGGCTTCATTTAGTAGTCTGTCGACGGCTTCGTCAATAACTTCATTAGCGATTCTTATCATATCTAATGCTTCCTTCATGGCCGGGTCAGCTTCGGGATTATATGGCTCCGGTGGAGGTGAGAGTTCAGCTACATTATAAAAAAAATGTTTGTCAATTCCGAAGCTCAAAACGAACTCCGAAGCTAAATCTCAGTAAAGGTACCTATAAATCTGGCGCGCTGTCACACCCGGTTTTAGAAGGCAAACCGAATGCGAACCATGTACGTGCCAGGATCAGCAATTCATGTACACAGCAGTTACATAATATGGACATCATCACACAATGCTCAAATAGTATTAAAAAGGGAAATAGTAGTCGATTACATCTTATGTCTGAGACATCCACATAGTCTTTACAATAAATCAAAGTGCGAAAAAAGAAACGTAGATAAAAGCGGCCTTCACAGGCAGCCGACTGGGGGTTGCCGCTAACCCACGCCTAGAACTCATCGTAGTCTTGGAACTCCTGGAAGTCTCCTTCCACGGCTTCGTCTTCTCCTGAGCAGTGGTTGCAATGCGGACAACCTGGGGGGTTTGGTGTGTAGATCAAGGGTGAGTACACATCAACATACTCAGCAAGTGTCCTGTTTGGCTGTAGTGGACTAGCTTTATGTGGAGGGTAAGTCAAGCAGTTGCTTTTAGTTGGTCAGATTATTATTACTAGTAGAGAAAGCCAAGTTTTAGGTTTAGCCCACATTATTAACCCAAACGTACTCATTTCCAAACGGAAAGAGTACCACTTACCATTACCAGAGTCAATACCAAGAACCATCAACCTCGTTGCCACCTGTAATCCGAACATATCTGAACGAGTACCACTAATCACTGGAGCTCCCTTGGCCGCTCATAACCACGAGCACGACTGATATATCAGTTTTTAAACACTCTGCAGAGGTTGCGCACTTTACCCATGAGCCGTGATTCCCTTTTTGCCTCGGGTTGTACGGACCCTTGAACACTCCCAAGGTGAGTAGGCAGGGTCTCACTACGTAGCCTTTACAAAAATTCCCCGGGGATGTAGCCGCCCGTTAGGTTTCCTAAATGTACCGCACTCCTCCCCAAGGGACAAATCAACCTTGGCAGAGCGAGCCGCATACACCGAGCTCCATTGACGGCACGACGGCGAAGCGAACTACACCCTAGATCCTCTAATTATTCAGCTAAGGGCACCCCATTCCACCCTCATGGTTGCACTGTTTTTCCCGGGCGGTCATCCAACGAATAGGTCCTTACGGAGAGGCACTTGAGAAACCGCTCGAGCCCCCTTAAAGGCCACAAGTATAACATCATAATAAGAAGAGGGAAAACAGTGTATCATTGATCATTCTCATCATGTTCATTGATTAGAGTTGAGCAATAGCATGAGACTAAGCAATAATAATCCAACCCAAATAGGTAAAAAAGGACATGGATAACAAAGCTAGTCAATCCTTAGGTATAAATGTGTAATGCGGGAGGTGAATTAAAGAATGAATATGACAGAGATAGGTCAAGGGACACTTGCCTCCACCAACCGACTGCTGCTCAGGGGCTTCTCCTGCGAGTTCTTCGGGCTCTTCGACCGGATCTTTCTCTATGCGAGTGCAAACATACATACATCCATCCATTCAAATTAGAAAACAAACAGTACACCATACAAGAGAACAAGTAGATTAAACATGCATAGAATATGACATACGATATTGCATTTACCATGGTTAGAAAGAGACGGGGAAAGGTCTCGCAGGGGTTAAAGCTTATGCTCGAGGCGCATTACGGGTAGACGAATAACTAGACGTTACGTGCTCTAGTTCCACTTAGCTCCAATAATAAGGATTAGTCACATGCACTAATAGAAACATAACCACTTTCAGTTGATCAACATTAAATGAGATAGACGATTAACTATATGAATTAACTAACGTAACCAATTTCTAAATTGAGTTTCCTATTTAATTAACATGAGCAACGTGATTAGCGCGCATAAAATATACGGGAGGGGGGGTAGATGGGCACATCTAGGGGTAGACGAGGGCACGGCGAGCCGTGCCAAAGCACCGCGCACTACGCGAGCACGCGCGCGCAAGGCCACGCTAACGGCCGCGAACTAGCCGTGCACACGTCGGGGCCGCGCGCTGGCCAAGCTCAAGGCCGCGCGCCATAGGCACGCTGGGCCGAGCTTCAAGGCCGCGCCGAGGCGACACGACACGAGCAGGGCATGTCGAGGCGGGTGGGTCACGGGGGCCGCGCACCAGGACGGGGCCGCATAGGGAGCCACGACGGGTGCGCGCGCGCAGGGAGGGGGCCAAACGCTCGGCCGAGGATGGGGACGCCGCGCCACGCCGGGCGGGCGCACGCGCAGAGCGCGCCATGGCCATGCCATCATGGCCGGTGGGGCCGCACCACCGCGACCAGGGCAGGGGGACGGGGCCGGAGGGCGAGCGCGTGCGCAAGGGCGCCGCGCCAGGGGGCTCGCCGGAGCGGGCGGACGCGAGCGTGCCGGGGCGGGGCGAGGGCACGCCGGAGCCGTGCCGAGGGGCAGCCGCGCGGGCGCGCCGAGCCGAGGCCACGGCCGGCCACCACGCCGGGGCAGGGGGCCGTACGGGCGTCAGGAGGGAGGGGCGCCGAGGGCGAGCGGGGCCGGGCGGGCGACGGGCCGCCATGGCCGGGCCGAGTGCCGCCGTGCCGAGCGCGGGCGAACGAGCCACGCCACCGCGGGCACGGGGAGGGAGCGGGGTTGGGCTGGGCGCCACCGGGGCGGACGGGTCGCGGGCGCCGAGGGCGGGGCGGACGGGGCCGAAGAGCTCGAGGGCGGGCGCGGCCGCGGCGCGGGGAGGGCATCGGCCTGCGCGGGGAAAGGAGGAGGGAGGGGAGAGGGAAGAGGAGAGGGAAGGGAGGCCGGGCTCACCGCGGGCGAGGATCGGCGGCGGTGGTTCGGCGAGCGAGTAGGGGAGCGGGCGGGTTGGCCAGGGGAGGAGAGAGAGATTTGGGGCGGGGAGAGAGGGTGACAGGTGGGGCCCACAGGGGAAGAGGCGGCGACGGGCGTAACCGCCGCGTGCTGCGCGCGGGGGATGCGGGAGGGGGGGCGCGGCTGGGCCGCCTCCTCGGCCCAAAGAGGGGGGCGCCGAGGGGGCGAGCTGGGCCGCGGCATCGCCGACCCACGGCGCGAGGGGGGAAAGGGGGGAGGGGGCAAGGCCGGTTGGGCCGGCCGACCTGCTAGGCCGCGCGCCAAGGGGGGTGGCTGGGCCAAAAGGAGAGGAAAGGGAGGTGAGAGAAAAGAAAAAGATTTTCCTTTTTCTAATACCTATTTTTCTAGATGAATGCTTTCACACTTTCAATCAATCAAAAAGATGTGTGGTTCGGCATGGTGCAGCAAATCAAAGAAAATAACTCTAGGGTTTACTATTATCACATGACTTAAAGTTTTGAAGACGGGTGAGGTTTTAGCGAAAAGAAATGGGAGAGGGGTAACGCCCGAATTTAGCGAGGGATAGGAAAAGAAAAAAAATTCAACTCGAAATTCGGGGCGGTACAAACCTATCCCCCTTAAAAGAATCTCGCCCTCGAGATTCAGGGTGGGCTAGCAAAGAGCTCAGGGTATTTGGCCATCAGATCATCTTCACGCTCCCAAGTTGCTTCTTCCTCTGAATGATGATTCCATCTAACTTTGCACATTCTGATAGTCTTCCTTCGGGTGACTCTGTCTGCGGTCTCAAGGATTTGCGTTGGCTTCTCAACGTAGGTCAAGTCCTCCTGGACCTCAAGACCTTCAACTGGCAACTGCTCTTCTGGCACACGCAGACACTTCTTCAACTGAGACACATGAAAGACATTATGCACAGCAGACAAATTTTCTGGCAAATTGAGCTGATAAGCCACTTCTCCACACCTTGCGAGAATCTGATACGGACCGATGTAGCGGGGTGCTAGCTTGCCTTTGACTCCGAATCTTCTGACTCCTCTGATCGGTGACACTTTCAGATAGACAAAGTCACTGAATTCGAAACTCAGATCTCTTCTTCTGTGTCTGCATAGCTTCGCTGCCTTGATTGCGCTATCTTCAGATTCTCTCGAACCATCTTGATGTTCTCTTCAGCTTCGAGCAAAATGTCTGGCCCGAACACTTGCTTTTCTCCAGGCTGATCCCATTGCAATGGAGTTCTACAACTCCTTCCATAGAGCGCCTGAAATGGTGACATCTTCAAGTTGGCCTGGTAACAGTTGTTATAGGAGAACTCTGCATAAGGAAATCTCTTGTCCCATCTCTTGTCCCATCCGGACTCATCTTGCAACGCACAGGCTCTCAACATGTCTTCGAGGATTTGGTTGGTCCTTTCGGTCTGACCATCTGTCTGCGGATGATAAGCTGAACTGAAATTCAGATGTGTGCCCAAGGCTTCGTGCAACTGCTGCCAGAAATGAGAGGTGAACTGCGTTCCTCTGTCTGACACTATCTTCTTTGGCACACCATGAAGACAAACGATTCGAGACATGTACAACTCTGCCAATACTGCACTGCTGTAGTTGGTCTTGACGGGTACGAAGTGGGCTGACTTGGTTAAGCGATCCACCACTACCCAAATGGAATCGTAGCCGGCTCGAGTGCGAGGCAATCCGACTATGAAATCCATGCCGATTTCATCACATTTCCACTGAGGAATTTGCAACGGTTGCAACAATCCAGCTGGTCTCTGGTGCTCTGCCTTGATCCGCCGTCAACTATCACACATAGCCACATGCTCTGCGATTTCCCTCTTCATTTCGTACCACTAGAATTTCTTCTTCAGATCCTGATACATCTTCTCACTGCTAGGGTGAATCGAATAGGCTATCTCATGAGCTTCCTTGAGGATCAACTCCCGAATAGACTGGACATTGGGAACGCACAAGCGGTCTTTGAACCATATCACACCTACTGCATCTTCCTGAAAATCTTTGCCTCTGCCATCTAGAATCAGTCGCCGGATCTCACTGATCTTCTCATCATTCTTTTGTGCTTCTTTGATTTCCCGCTCCAGGGTAGGTTCCAACTCAATTGTGACTCCTCGCGTGTTGTTCAGAAATCCGAGACTCAACCTGTCAAATTCTTTGGCCAACTCATAGGGCATCGGACGAGCGACCATCAGATTGACTTGACTCTTCCTGCTCAAAGCATCTGCCACTATGTTTGCTTTGCCTGGATGGTAATGAATCTCCAATTCATAGTCTTTGATCAACTCTAACCATCTTCGTTGCCTCATATTCAGCTCCGACTGAGTGAATATGTACTTCAGACTCTTGTGGTCTGTGTAAACATCACATTTCTGTCCATATAGATAGTGCCTCCATGTCTTCAGTGCGTGAACCACTGCTGCCAACTCTAGGTCATGGATTGGATAATTCTTCTCATGAACTTTCAGCTGTCGGGACGAGTAAGCCACAACTCTTCCCTCTTGCATCAACACACATCCCAAACCTGTGTAACAAGCATCACAGTACACCAAGAAGGGCTTGTGCACATCAGGCAAGACTAAGACAGGCGTTGTAGTCAACTTCTCTTTCAGCGCTTCGAAGGCCTCTTGACATTTCTGGGTCCACTTGAACTCGACCTTGTTGCCTAGCAACGCTGTCATTGGTTTCGCAATCTTTGAAAACCCTTCAATGAATCGCCGATAGTATCCGGCCATTCCAATGAAGCTCTTGATTCCTCGGGCATCTGTTGGCGCTTTCCAGTTCAGAATGTCTGCCACTTTCTTCGGATCCACAGCCAATCCTTCTTTGTTGATTATGTGACCCAAGAATAGTACTTCACTGATCCAGAACTCGCACTTGCTCAACTTTGCATACAACTGGTGCTCTCGCAATCTCTGCAATACCATCCTCAAATGATTTGCATGCTCTTCTTCACTTTGAGAATAAATCAGAATGTCATCGATGAATACTACCACAAACTTATCAAGATAATCCATGAATACACTGTTCATCAAGTTCATGAAGAAGGCTGGCGCATTTGTCAAACCAAAAGACATCGCAGTGAACTCATACAACCCATACTTGGTAATGAATGCCGTCTTCGAAATGTCTGAGGGTCGAATCCTGAGCTGATGATAACCTGACCTCAGATCTATCTTGGAGAACACACTGGCTCCTCTCAACTGGTCGAACATATCTTCTATTCTGGGCAAAGGGTACTTGTTCTTGATCGTGACCTCATTCAGAGCTCGATAATCGATACACATCCTTTTGGTGCCATCTTTCTTTTCCACAAATAGGACATGGGCGGCCCAAGGCGAGGTGCTTGGCCGGATGTAACCTTTCTCTGATAGCTCATCAATCTGCTTCTTAAGTTCAACCAACTCTGGTCCGGATATTCTGTAAGCTCTCTTAAAGATAGGGGCGGTGCCAGGAAGAAGCTCTATGGCAAATTCAACTTTCCGCTCTGGTGGCATACCTGGTAGGTCCTTTGGAAACACATCTGGGAACTCGGACACAACCTTGATACTCTCAATCGGGTCTGCTTCACTGCTTTCGACAGCCATCTGATAACAACTTCCTTTCTTCGGCTCAGGCGGGACTAATTCGGTCACCACTTCCTCTCCTAGTAGGGACACCAACTTGATTGTCCTCTTATCACAACTGATAATTGCCTGATACTTATCTAGCCAATTCATCCCTAGGATGACATCTATTCCCTGAGTACCCATTACTATGAGATTAGCGGGAAACGCTATCCCCCTTATTTCCACACTTACATTCAAACAAATGCTATCGGCTCGAATTCTATCACCGGCTGAGTCAATTTGAATGGGGGTTGACATGGTAGTTATTGGGGGATTATGTGCTTTTACCCATGATGCAGTGATGAATGAATGCGTTGCTCCAGTATCAAATAACACTTCTTCATTATGAGAGGCGACTGGGAACATACCTACTATCATGCCGGGGGTCTCCTGAACTGCTTCAGCCTCCAAGTGATTCATTCTCCCATGATTGTAGCGTGGCTGAGAGCGGTTGCCTGCTCCAGGCTGAGACACATTCTGCTTTGCTGGGGCATTGGGGCTTGATTGCTGTTGGGCTGCCTTCTTCGGACATTGCATCACCCAATGGCCTTGCTCTCCATAATGGCAACATGCTCTGTTTCCAACCTGAGCTGGTGCTGCCTGACTGTTCTGCTGGTTCGCTGGGGCAGGAAAACGAGGTGCCTGCTGATTCTGTCTCTAGAACTGACCTCCTCCTGACTGATTGTTCTGACGATTCTGATACTGGTGCTGAGGATACTGTCTTTGGAACTGCTGCTGCTGAGGTGGACGTTGGTTCTGCCTGAACTGCTGAGGTTGATTGCCTGAGAAACGAGGACGATTGTTGCTTCCAGGCTGGGGTCCACTGATCTTGCGCTTGCGATCCTCCATCTCCTTGCGCTTCTTCTCTGTCATGATTGCTCTGTCAATTAGGTGCTGGAATGTCGGGAAGGTGTGATTCATCAGCTGATACTGCAGAGGGTCAACCAAGCCTCTCAGGAAACGGTACTGTCGCTTGGCGTCGGTGTTGACATCTTCAGGAGCATAGCGAGACAACTACAAAAACCTGTCCCGGTACTCGCTAACAGACGATGACCCTTGCTTGAGGGCCAGTAACTCCTCCTTCTTCACTATCATCAGACCTGCAGGAACATGGTACTGACGAAAGCTACCTCTGAACTCTTCCCAGGTGATGGTGTCAGGGTTGGCATGGGTGGCGAGATAAGACTCCCACCATGACTGAGCTGCTCCTCTCAACAGACGGGGACCATACATGACTTTCTCCCTGTCGTTGCACTGAGCGGTATGCAACTCTCGCTCCACAGTACGCAGCCAGTCTTCAGCATCCATGGGGTCAAAAGAGTGAGCGAACGTTGGTGGATGACCTCTCATGAATTCAGCACGTTTGTCCCTGGGCATCTGAGGCATATGAGGCTGAGGTGGGGCCTGCTGCTGTTGCTGCTGCTGAATGGCGGCCAGAGTCTGACCGATGGCTTGGACTGCCTGAGTCTGCATCAGAAACATCTGCTCGATGGACATCGGGGGCGGGGGTGGCAGCTGCTGTTGCTGGAGTACCTCATCCTGCTGAGCGGCTTGCTCCTGCTGAGCACGCCTTCCTCCTCTGCGCCTATTCTCTGACATCTGCAGAATGCAACCACACATCAGAACTGATCTTGCAAGTCTTGTAGCATAAGAAAAGAGTATAGAATTCTTCAACAACACTGAACAGATGAATATCTTCACTGATCTCCAACACAGACCAACACAACTTCTCAGATAAAGAGGAAAGTGGAACAAAAGGCTTCCCAACTAGATAACTAACTTCATTAACATATAACAGGTAAGCCAAAATGCAGGGGATACCCACACTCTGGTGACAGTCATTATAAAGATCCAAATCAAACATAGTTCATCATGACAAACATAAATGAACAGGATATAGCAAACTACCCTGTTTAACTAAGACTAACTAAGAGCGAGACTAACGCTAAGACTGAGACTAAGACTAAAACTTCTATATTAAGCATTTATTACAAGACTCAACACTGACGATCTATGGTTCTAAATCTATCTTGGTCTTGCAGTCGGGGTGGCCATAAGGCTGGTGTCCACGCCGAGGTGAGCGGTACGGGTGCTGAGTCCCGACGGGAGCGGGGGAACCATCGTCCAGGTGACGACGCTCCGCGCGCTCAGCCCGCAGCTGGGCGATCTCAGCACGAGCCCTACTCAGCTCGTCTAGCGCATGGTCCAGCTCTGTGTTTAGCACGGCGGCTAGGTTGACTGTGCTGCTCAACCTAGGATTGTCCTCACCAACAGGTGAGACAATCACACCTCCTATGCTGTCAGGTGGACGACGGGGGTAATACTTCAGGTTGAGACCGTCATCTACCCCACCGAGCACTGAGCAGTAGTGCGAAAGCGCACGCCGCGCGACATCTTGCATGGCCGCCTCAGCTGAGTCCCGCTTAGAGATGGAATAGTGCCCTGAGCAGACCTCCGCACCCTGGAGACTACTCTCCGGACGGCGCACCAAGCAGGTTGCCTCCCAGCGGTCCGGGTATACCCCGCGACTATGCTGGTAGACCACACAGCGATACTCGATAGACCAAGTACGCCGGTTAAGTGCCCGACGTAGCAGGGTGTCGAGCGCATCGTGGAAGTGACACTCGCGAGCAGCGTCGCGAGTGATGGGTCGAGCAACCCATCCTTCTGGCTCCTGGTCAGTAGAAAAGTCGGTGTCGTGGCTCGAGCTGTCGTCGCCACCTCCGTCATCTGGGTCTCCTCCAGCAGCTACTCCAGGGGCTGGGGCGCCCAGTGGTGGTGCAGGGGGCACCTCCAGGGGAAGCACAGGGGAGCAGCTCCTCACAGACTCTATCTCCTGCTGGAGCAAGAAAGAAGAGCCCTGCTGCTCCTGTCGTCGACGTTCCTGCTCCTCATGCAGGCGATGGTGCAGCCTCTCCAATTAACTGGACTGACCGGCCACGGGACGGCGAAGCGGACGCTCCGCGAGACGAAAGGCTAAGAAGGGGATGACAGACTTCCGTGCGGTGTGTCTAAGACGAGCCATCTACAAAAGACACCGCAAGCAAAAGAGTGAGAACAGAACTAGTATGACCAGCAAGTAATGAACCATAAATAAATGAAGGATTAGAATAAAACACAATTTTCAGCAAGGTATAATATATAGTAGAACATAGGTTTGGTCGATATGACCAACTTTTGAAGGGATACCAAAGTCAAGGCAGGGACAGAGGTCTATAATCCTTAGAACGACCATTCTACTCTAGGTTAGCGGTCCTACAGTCAGCACGGCTTTGATACCACTTATGTCACACTCGGTTTTAGAAGGCAAACCGAATGTGAACCATGTACGTGCCAGGATCAGCAATTCACGTACATAGCAGTTACATAATATGGACATCATCACACAGTGCTCAAATAGTATTAAAAAGGGAAATAGTAGTCGATTACATCATATGTCTGAGACGTCCACATAGTCTTTACAATAAATCAAAGTGCGAAAAACGAAACGTAGATAAAAGCGGCCTTCACAGGCAGCCGACTGAGGGTTGCCGCTAACCCACGCCTAGAACTCGTCGTAGTCTTGGAACTCCTGGAAGTCTCCTTCCACAGCTTCGTCTTCTCCTGAGCAGTGGTTGCAATGCGGACAACCTGGGGGGGGGGGTTTGGTGTGTAGAGCAAGGGTGAGTACACATCAACATACTCAGCAAGTGTCCTGTTTGGCTGTAGTGGACTAGCTTTATGTGGAGGGTAAGTCAAGCAGTTGCTTTTAGTTGGTCAGATTATTATTACTAGTAGAGAAAGCCAAGTTTTAGGTTTAGCCCACGTTATTAACCCAAACGTATTCCTTTCCAAATGGAAAGAGTACCACTTACCATTACCAGAGTCAATACCAAGAACCATCAACCTCGTTGCCACCTGTAATCCCAACATATTTGAACGAGTACCACTAATCACTGGAGCTCCCTTGGCCGCTCATAACCGCGAGCACGACTGATATATCAGTTTTCAAACACTCTGCAGAGGTTGCGCACTTTACCCATGAGCCATGACTCCCTTTTTGCCTCGGGTTGTACGGACCCTTGAACACTCCCAAGGTGAGTAGGCAGGGTCTCACTACGTAGCCTTTACAAAGATTCCTCGGGGATGTAGCTGTCTGTTAAGTTTCCTAAATGTACCACACTCCTCCCCAAGGGACAAATCAACCTTGGCAGAGCGAGCCGCATACACCGAGCCCCATTGACGGCACGACGGCGAAGTGAACTACACCTCGGATCCTCTAATTATTCAGCTAAGGGCACCCCATTCCGCCCTCATGGTTGCACTGTTTTTCTCGAGCGGTCATCCAACGAACAGGTCCTTACGGAGAGGCACTCGAGAAACCGCTCGAGCCCCCTTAAAGGCCACAAGTATAACATCATAATAAGAAGAGGGAAAACAGTGTATCATTGATCATTCTCATCATGTTCATTGATTAGAGTTGAGCAATAGCATGAGACTAAGCAATAATAATCCAACCCAAATAGGTAAACAAGGACATGGATAACAAAGCTAGTCAATCCTTAGGTATAAATGTGTAATGCGGGAGGTGAATTAAAGAATGAATAGGACAGAGATAGGTCAAGGGACACTTGCCTCCACAACCCGACTGCTGCTTAGGGGCTTATCCTGCGAGTTCTTCGGGCTCTTCGACCGGATCGTTCTCTATGCGAGTGCAAACATACATACATCCATCCATTCAAATTAGGAAACAAACAGTACACCATACAAGAGAACAAGTAGATTAAACATGCATAGAATATGACATACGATATTGCATTTACCATGGTTAGAAAGAGACGGGGAAAGGTCTCGCAGGGATTAAAGCTTAT
Organism: Zea mays; assembly: GCF_902167145.1. Classification (NCBI taxonomy): domain Eukaryota; kingdom Viridiplantae; phylum Streptophyta; class Magnoliopsida; order Poales; family Poaceae; genus Zea; species Zea mays. The sequence goes on from NC_050099.1 coordinate 212,637,729, forward strand.
GCTCGAGACGCATTACGTGTAGACGAATAACTAGACGTTACGTGCTCTAGTTCCACTTAGCTCCAATAATAAGGATTAGTCACATGCACTAATAGAAACATATATAACCACTTTCAGTTGATCAACATTAAATGAGACAGACGATTAACTATATGAATTAACTAACGTAACCAATTTCTAAATTGAGTTTCCTATTTCATTAACATGAACAACGTGATTAGCGCGCATAAAATATACGGGGGGTAGATGGGCACGTCTAGGGTTAGACGAGGGCACAGCGAGCCATGCCAAAGCACCGTGCACTACGCGAGCACGCGCGCGCAAGGCCGCGCTAACGGCCACGAACTAGCCGTGCACACGTCGGGGCCGCGCGCTGGCCGAGCTCAAGGCCGCGCGCCATAGGCACACTGGGCCGAGCTTCAAGGCCGCGCCGCGCCGAGGCGACACGACACGAGTAGGGCATGTCGAGGCGGGCGGGTCGCGGGGGCCGCGCGCCGGGACGGGGCCGCGCAGGGAGCCACAGCGGGTGCGCGCGCAGGGAGGGGGCCAAACGCTTGGCCGGGGACGGGGACGCCGTGCCACGCCGGGCGGGCGCACGTGGAGAGCGCACCATGGCCATGCCATCATGGCCGGCGGGGCCAGACCACCGCGGCCAGGGCAGGGGGACGGGGCCGGAGGGCGAGCGCGCGCGCAGGGCGCCGCGCCAGGGGGCTCGCCGGAGCGGGCGGACGCGAGCGCGCCGGGGCGGGGCGAGGGCACGCCGGAGCCGTGCCGAGGGGCAGCCGCGCGGGCGCGCCAAGCCGAGGCCACGACCGGCCACCACGCCAGGGCAGGGGGCCGTACGGGCGCGAGGAGGGAGGGGGGCGCCGAGGGCGAGCAGGACCGGGCGGGCGCCGGGCCGCCATGGCCGGGCCGAGCGTCGCCGTGCCGAGCGCGGACGGACGAGCCACGCCACCGCGGGCACGGGGAGGGAGCGGGGTCGGGCTGGGCGCCACCGGGGCGGACGGGGCCGGCGAGCTCGAGGGCGGGCGCGGCCGCGACGCGGGGAGGGCGCCGGCGTGCTCGGGGAAAGGAGGAGGGAGGGGAGAGGGAAGAGGAGAGGGAACGGAGGCCGGGCTCACCGCGGGCGAGGATCGGCGGCGGCGACGGCGGTTCGGCGAGCGAGCAGGGGAGCGGGCGGGTTGGGTAGGGGAGGAGAGAGAGATTTGGGGCGGGGAGAGAGGGTGACTGGTGGGGCCCGCAGGGGAAGAGGCGGCGGCGGGCGTAACCGCCGCGCGCTGCGCGTAGGGGATGCGGGAGGTGGGGCGCAGCTGGGCCGCCTCCTGGGCCCAAAGCGGGGGGCGCCGATGGGGCGTGCTGGGCCGCGGCATCGCCGGCCCACGGCGCGAGGGGGGAAAGGGGGGAGGGGGCAAGGCCGGTTGGGCCGGCCGGCCAGCTGGGCCGCGCGCCAAGTGGGGGGCGGCTGGGCCAAAAGGAGAGGAAAGGGAGGGGAGAGAAAAGAAAAAGATTTTCCTTTTTCTAATACCTATTTTTCTAGATGAATGTTTTCACACTTTCAATCAATCAAAAAGATGTGTGGTTCGGCATGGTGCAGCAAATCAAAGAAAATAACTCTAGGGTTTACTATTATCACATGACTTAAAGTTTTGAAGACGGGTGAGGTTTTAGCGAAAAGAAATGGGAAAGAGGGGTAACACCCTAATTTAGCGAGCGATAGGGAAAGAAAAAAAATTCAACTCGAAATTCGGGGCGTTACACGTGCCCTGCAGCTTCTTCAGTTTTTTGGCCTCTTTCTGAGCGTCGTGAGATTCTTTTTCATTTTTTCTAATAGCTTCGTCAGCTATCTCACGACCGCCCTTTATCCATACTTTGGAGTAAAATTTACCGCTTAACGAAGACGCTTCGGCTGAAGGATTCTTAATGTCGTCGGCTGAGATAACAATTCTGGCTGAACAACAGCCTTCGCATGGTCACAGTCGACCTTTTCCAAAATTGATACAGCCCACGGGTACTAGCAAAAGCACAGAAATCCACTCGATCGCTGAGTATCTCATCAAAAGCTTCGACCTCCCCGCTGATCTACAAGATAACCCCATCGGGGTCACCGCGGATGAACCTCTGCTCGAAAGAGTATGCCCCCACCTTTGCAAAACTGTTCTTTAGATTCTTGGCGCATTCCAAGGATATTTCGTAGCATCTCTCTTTGGAGTCGCGGAGCTCTTCGGCATTCTTTTGTGCCCTTGATTTTTCAAATTCGCTTATCTCGTCCTTCAATTTTTTCACTCGTTTCTGCAAGCTTCTTTAAATCTTCAACTTCGACTCTGTGAGCTTCGGCTTGTGCACTAAGTTTGGCTTCACTATTTTTCAGCATGTCCACTAAGGAAAACAATATCTTATATTTTTCGAGACCTTCGTTCCTTAGTGTAATGACTTCTGACTGAAGATTCCCAAGAGCTATTTGACAGCTCTCATCTTCTGTTTCCTTTTGGGCCCTTAAAGCCTTGCTTAGAATCAAGAACTAAAAAGGAAAAATGAGAACATAACAACAACAAGAAAAGCTACAAATATAATTCATTTTACAAGAAAAAATGTATGCACCTTTAGGCTATTATAAGTAAGGCTATCTGCAAGATCATCCTTTGACATTGCAGATAGGCTGAGTTCAAGCTTCGGGTAGCCTATATTGCCTACCATTTCCCGGCAGACATTTAACTCTTTATTGTCTGGTAGACAATAAAGGAAATCATCCTCGTCATTGACACTGTACACCAAGGATCCTCGGGTCTACTTCAAATCCTTGGCATATTGTTTTGCTTTGGCAATCTGCTCCTCTGATAACTGCTTCCCTGAAGCATGTCACACAATGAATTCCAACTCTTTAGCAGGTGCTTTAGGAGCAAGAAATTTGAGTTTTTCAGAAACCCCTCTTTTTCTAGGATTATCAGTGCGCTTTCCGAAGGTCTAGCTTTGGCAGGAACTTCCGAGACTCCAGTTTCAGAAATAGTTTGCACCATGGCGGCTTTGTTAGATTTCTTTGAAGCTTTACCCTCTATGCTAGGCGCTTCAGTAGAAGCAAGAGTTGATGTCTTTACATATTCCATAACAGCATCCATCATGCTGTCCATTCTTCTTTTCCTTGGAGTTGTTGTGGGGATGCTTGATGGCTTCGACAGTTCCGTTGTGCATGGTGGACTCAGTGTTTTTAATTGCTCTACCGCCTTCTCCAGTTTCGGCTCTTCAGTCGGTTTTGTCCTAGCTTCAGCTGGCATAGAGCAACTTGGCTCAGCAATAGGAGCGGGCCCTCAATTAGCTTCGGTACGTCAACCGTTTCAATGCGCCTGGGCCGATGTGTCAAAACTTTAGCCTTTTTTGATTTCGACGCGCTAGAAGTCGCCGAGGTAGCAGCTTTCCTCTTCTTTCCTTGCTTTCGTGAAGGATAACAGTAGTCTGGATATACAAATCCGATGACATCGAATACCCTGTTCATCCTCTTTTTGCCATGAGCCCCGAAGGCAGTTGTCATGGCGTCATCTTCAGCCTTCGAATATGCTCCAAGCATTTCATCACTAGTCGCTTCTATGGCATCTAGCCAATCATCATTCGGCTCATCAAACTGGCTCCTGTACCTGAAGGAATACTTCAGGTAGAATAAACCACCTTGGCTAGAGCCAGCAGCAGCCTCCTTCGGCATTTCCCACCCATTTGCAAGTGGCCACACTCTGTAAGCAATGTGTTCTTGAACCAGGTCTGTTGAGCCAATGTAGGTGCACACTGTGTTGAAAGCTGCCTGGCATGCTTGAACTTCATTCCCAAGTGCAGTGGCTGGCCTCCTAATCCCGAAGCGAGACCATACAGGGTGTTGAATAATCCCTATCATATCCTCCCTCTGACTTAGGTCATTCTTTATGTAAAACCATTCCTGCATCCAGGAGCCCGACCACGTCTTCTGAAACGTACGCACTGGGTAGCTTGCCTCAGATCGAGGCACGAAGATGTAACAACCAAAGTTGTTGTGGTACTGCTCCTTTCTGGTAGCCTTCGTCTCATAAGACAACTCATGAATGTTGCAGAAGAATCTTGCATCTGGTTCCAGTCCCTGGCTCCTCATGGCCCATATAAAGATCTCCACTTTAATGATAACTTTGGGAGTTAGTTGATGAAGGTAAATTTCAAAGGTTTTCAAAACTTCGACCAACCTATCTATGATGGCCTAACCGACCCGATGCAGTTTCTCACGAGCTACGAGGCTATTGTATCCTCGTATGGTGGCAACTCAGCAGTAACGGCGAAGTCCTTCGTCATGGTGGTCCAAAGCTTAAAGAAATGCTTCTTACCAACTTCCAAGGACTGATAATTCATGGCCAAAGCTTAAAGAAATGCTTCTTACCAACTTCCAAGGTTTTCAATCTAAGCTTATCATTGTGCAAGCTTTATTTCAGTGCACCCAGGAGCCAGATGAATACCTTCAGTCATTTTTTTCGAAGGTTTCTTAGGCTTCGGGCTCAGGCTCCGGTAGTCTAGGATGACATCGACATCGAAACTATGCTCAAGGGGCACAGACCAGGACCAACTACCTAGTATTTTGCAAGGAAGCCACTTCACTCCCTTGAAAAGTTACTGCAGAAAATGGACAAATACCTAAGGTCTGATAATGATTTCCACCAAAGAAGGGAAGAGTTCCACAGATACACCAAAGTCGCAAGGAGCTTCGAAGGAAGGTTCCATCCAAGACATGTCTGAAGCATCTATAACCCACCACAGGGTGAGGAAAGGATGTCCCAGTCGCAGGGTCAGTCAAGGCAACAAGGAAGCTCTCAGCAGCAACCTTTGTATATCACATTCCGTCCACCTACTTTGAGAGGAAGGGGAGGCCGAAACTTTGGTGGCAGGTTCAGTGCGCCCCCAAGAAAACCATTCTACTTGTTTTGTGGTGAGGACAAGGGCCACACTACAAGATCATGCCACCATACCATCAACAAATAGAAAGAGCTTGCTTCGTTAGCTACATAACCTTCATAGTTAAATGAGGTGTTCAGTACACCTTCATACTGTTGACCCTACATCCCACAATATGTCCAAACTTAGTTGCAATAGCCAAGGCCAAATCTACCTTCGGGCTCAAATGCCTCAAGCAACCTAGCAATGAGTACATGGTCACCAGAGTCCTCCTTCGTCCTAGGACCACCTCCCTATGACCAAGTCCCCTCTAATCGACACAAGTTCCTGAGGCAAGACCTACAACAAAGCAACAGAAGGGAGGGATCTGAAAATTGTACCATCAACAGCATGGTCCCAGAGACAAAGCACATATATTGAGCAACCTAGGGGGCTGGGTAAGTGGGCTCGAAGCTACCAAGAGGCCACTATTGTATTTTCACTTTTATTTTCGCAAGTTTTTATTATCATGCAAATTAGTACAATGATGATCTTGTATCTTCGATCTCAATAGTGAGAGTGTTGCGGTCTATTTCACCTAAGTAATGGTAAAAAAGCTCCAAAGTCGTTACTAAGGGAATGCATAGCTATGTTCTATTTCCCCTAAGTAATGGTGAAAAATGTCTGAAGTTGTTCCTAAGGGAATGCAGAGCTATGTTCTGTTTCACCTATGTAATGGTGAAAAAGCTCCAAAGTCGTTCCTAAGGGAATGCAGAGCTATATTCTATTTCACCTAAGTAATGGTGAAAAGGCTCCGAAGTCGTTCCTAACGGAATACAGAGCTATGTTCTGTTTCACCTAAGTAATTGTGAAAAGCTCCAAAGTCGTTCCTAAGAGAATACAGAGCTATCTTCTATTTTGATCTAAGTAATGAGACAAAGCTCCGATGTCATTCCTAAGGGAATGCAAAGCTATACTTTGTTTCATCCGATGTAATGATGAGGAAAAATTCTGAAATCGTCCCTAAGGGGATGTAGAGCCGTTATTCATTACATCCAAAAGTGTATACATATGTTTTCTTTTGAAATATGTGAAAAGAAGGGAAAGTGTTTTTCGCCTTCGGTTAAAAACGCATAAAATTTCACACATCTCAAAATAAAAGGAACAAAAAGTGAAACATAATTGTAAATATATTACAAAACATCCGAAGAAACTTCAGAAAAAGTTTAGACACTTCGAATTATTACAATAAAGTAGCTTTTTTACACAATCAATTTCCTGATCACTCCGCATTTGTTCGCCATACATCTGTTTGCATCTTCAAGATAGCATCATCTTCAGCTTTCTTCATAACCCTAGTAGAAATTGCCTCAGCTTCGGCAGTGTTGGGGACTTGTTCTCAAGTGCTATGAGTTAAGAACAAGGCAACACAAAATATTAATGATTAAAGCCCTTCATCCTCCGAAGCATTATCTCCCTTAGGATATAATGATCTTTAGACGAAGGTCATGTAAGACGTACCTTCATCATCACAGTATATATTAATGAAAGAAGAAGCATATGAAACATGAGAGACAACATGAATAATCATATAACATCTTTAATATATCTTTATGAAATCATCATAAACGAATATAAACAATATTGAATTACATTTGTACCTTCGGCTTGATAGAAGGCGAAAGTACAAGTGTGACGCACGAGCGAATACCAGTCAGCGTGAACAGTACGGGGGTACTGTTCATCTATTTATAGGCACAGGGCGCAGCCTGTGTAAAATTACATTCATGTCCTTTATATTTACTATTGACTTAAGGACAATCCAACGAGGACTAGATAGCCTTTTTCCCTTTAAGTCGGTTCCTTTTTCTGCCGCTGAGCCGAAGCTCCCTCGCTCATAGCTTCGAAGCTGCATCAACCTTCGTCTCGACCATGCTTTTCATATTGTGTATATTTTTATTCAGAGTCCGAAGGTACCTGTACATATATTACACTTCGGAAACATTGTTAAATCATGTTTTTGAGGACCTTCGAAAGACGAAGGCCCCCAACAGGCAGCAGCATCCTTAGCTTCAGCCTTGGTATGTTTTACTTCAATCATTACATGTGAAGTGGAAACTTTTCAACAAAGGTTAGTAAAGCAATCATTCGAAGAAGTTCATTAGAATCTAATAAAAGTGAAAAGTAAAAAACCTTCGGATTTCTTGCTTTGAAGCTTTTTCCTAATGTCCACGTCCTTTTGGGCTGCTTGCCTTTCCTATAGAAGTTTTTAAGTTAGCATGACCATGTCCCGCGAAGGTAAAAGACGAAGCTAATGAAGCATGTACCTTCTCTCAATTCTTTATGGATTCCTCAATACTCAGTTATTTTCCATCGTTGTTCCAAATCTTAGATAAGAATTTCTTGGACCATTCTGAAGCTTCCACAATTGACTTTCGGACATGATCAGTAGAGACTCTAAAGTCGGGGTCCGTGCAAGCCTTCACATGATTGCACCCAACTTTTAGTAGTACCGAAGCAGTGCTACGGGCACCTATCCAGGCACAATAGTCCTCTTGATCCAAGAGGGCACCTTCGAAAGCACAGGTCTCATTGAGAACCCACCGCATCAAACCTTCTAAGTCTCCATCTGAAAAAAAAATTCTCTTTGTATGGAGCTCTGGCAGCAGAGAAGGTCTTCAGCAGCTCATTGTCACATCTGTTGCCGAGGCTGTGGCAATTGGATAGCAAGATTTAGTAATTTTCATTGAGCTTCCTCACATGACTTATCTCATCCTTCATGTCATCAATTTTTACCTGGCGCTGCTAAGATGGACAACCACTTCGGCAAATAAATGCCTTAGCTTCGTCATTTCAACTTCATGCTCCTTTCTCATCAACCCAGCTCAGCTTCGAGCGACGCAATGCGCTTGTTCTTTTCAGCATTTGAAGCTTAGAACCTAGCTTTCTCCTCACGCAATGCCTGGACTTCGGTCCGGCTACCAAAAAAGTCTTTTTTCTAGTATCTTGAAAGATTTTTCCTTTTCTTCACAATCATACCGAAGTTCGGATATTTTGGGACTGAGCCTAATTACTTCTTTCTGGGCAGCATGGCCCTCGACATTTCTCTTGTTCTTCAAGGCCTTGCTTAGGAATAGGCCCTATGAAGATACAAAGGATAAGTCACTTCATCAAAGCAACTCGAAGCTAAAAACAAAAACTAATATAAATTACATTAAGATGAGTATAAGCTAGGCAATCAGAAAATTATTCATTAGACATAAATGAAAGCATAGCTTCCAACTTCAGAAAGCCAACATTGTCCGCCATATAATGGCACACCTCTGTCTCCATGTTGTCATGGAAACAATACAAATAATCATCTGGCCTGCCCCCAAAAATGTTAGACCTCTAAGGGTACCCAAGTTGTTCAGCAAAACCAACGGCTTCAGCCAGCTGCTTCATGCCCATTATTTTCCCCACAGCATGGTGAACCTGATATCTTCAGCCACCTAGGTCATGGTCTAGGGCCCTTCACCAAGTGGTGTGTCATCTTCGATTGCTTTTTTGGCCTCTATGAACTTAGTAGGCCCTTTTCCTTTCTCCTCCGCCAGGGCAAGCTCGGAGGAACCCTTGTCTTTGGCTACTATGATTACCGAAGGAGTCACCGTTGCAGAAGTCCATTCAAATTCTAGACTAAATGAGCCAGTCTTTTCTTTAGCTAGCAACGTGGAGTCCTTTAGCGCTAGTGTTGTGCCGTTAGTATCTTTCTCAGCTTCATCTTTGAATGTGTCAAAGAATGAACTCATTACTGGAGCTATTCACTCTCCTTCATCTTCTTCTTCATCACTCTTTGGAAGCGTCTCCAAAGACTTAACTCTCTGCGCTATCAAGGCGATAGCTTCTCCAATATTCGCTCCTTCGCCCCCATAGGAGGGAGTACTTCAATCTCAACTCCTATCTTGGCTTTGGGTGCAGCCTAAGGAATTCAAAGCAGAAAATTAATAAAATACATTTATAGCACGTATACCAAAAATCAAAAAAGCCTATTTACCGGAATTTCCTCTAATACTTGAAGAGTTGATCCGGCGTGCACCTTTGGTATTTTTCTTCGCCTCGTAGTCACTTTCTTCTTTCTCTTCTTCAGATCCTGAACCATGACGGGATAGTCAGGATAAAAGAACCCGATGTCATCAAAGACACGATTGAGTTGACGCCTCTTTCGTGCTCTGAAGGCCTATTGCAGAGCTTCGACCTCAGGATTGATATAATTACCAAGAATCTCATTGCACCTTCCTTAAACATAATCTAGCCACCCACCACTAGGTTCTCCAAACTCATCATCAAATCTATACTTATAGTGAAGCCTAACTAGCCCAGGCTCGGCGTCTGAAGCATCCTCTTCAAACATCTTTGACATATCCCACTCGGCTGCTAGTGGCCATGTTTTAAAAGCTAGGAATTCCTGAATAAGATCCCTCGTTCCAGTATGAGTGCTAATAGCATTGAAAGCATCTATGGTAGCCTGGGCTTCGAAGTTGACATAGCACGTTGGCTTTTTAAAACCAAAACTTGTGACAATAGGAGATTGAATAATGCATGTTATTTTAGCTTGCGCAGTCAAATCATTCTTCATGTAAAACCATTCCTAAATGCACTATAGAGTTTGGGGTAAGCTGACGAAGATAAATGTTAAACCTCTTTAACACTGCGACTACCATCTTATGTAAAGGGAATATAAGACCAGCCTTTAAAAAGCACCAAAACACAACGACTTCGTCTTCCCTTGGACTCGATACTAATTCATCACCTCCTAACCGCACCCACTAAATATTGTCAATTTAGCCGAAGTGGTTAAGTACCTCAATATGTCCTTCTTTGATCTTAGACTTGCCGAAGTCATGTGGCTAGGCTTCGTGAGGCGTATGATCGTGCTGTCCTCCTCAATGTCAATATTGTCATTGTCTTTCAACTGATTCAGGGAGCCAGACTTTGGACTAAGAAACGGTGGCTCCCGCCGCTGAAACAAATTCCTCAGTCCATGCCTCTGGCATGTCTGTCGAAGGTGTCAGCGACATCTTTGCAGCACTCTAAGGTAAGAGCAAGCAATCTCTAAACTGACCAAGGCTGGTTCGAAAACAAGAAAAGATGTTCGAAACTAGCTTTGAAGGTGAAGCAGGCACTAATAGCAGCAAATACAAACAGTAAGAGTCGTGCCCTATAACGCTGGGTATCGCCCCCTTTTATACGTGCAACCGTTTGACTTTAACCATCACATTCAATGATCATTGGTTCCCACAACATAGCACTGCAGTTTTCATAAGGAGCTTTGCGAATGTGTTTTTCGGACCTTCAGCACAAGGCCTCCCAATTACAATTTTTGTGATCTAAGCTCGTTATGAAGCAATGAACTCATCCCGCAAGGGGCTAATGTTGGGGGCCTACATTGCCAAAGGTCCTCTGACTAACTGTATTGCATGGCCCTACCTTAAGCACACAACAAAAGCCATGCCAAAGATCACTTGCTGACGAAGAAACAATCAGCTGACTAACACATAGCTTCATCATGAGTAAATGTGTTTCAGGAACGTATCTTCTTACCAACGAAGCTGACCTTCAACTAAAGTAGTAAACAAAGATGCTTTGTCCATATGTAAGCGGCAGAAACGGTGACTAAAGGCATTGACTTCGAACACAATTCGAAAAGGAAGCCACTGAATGACGAAGGTTGAAACCCGCAAAGCCGAAGACAGAGAAAATACAATATTAACCCCATATCATTTGTAAACAGCGCATGGAAGCCTTAATGGGCACTACGGTAAATATATACAAAGGTGGTTCGTCTCCCATATAAATATATGAACAGTGCCCTGCATAAAGTACCTTTTCCAAGGGCCATAACTTCGTAGTGCTTAGCCTTCGAAGAACCTCCGTGCATCTGACTATTCAGGAGCCAAAGGTATGACTGCAAATTCGTCTAATGTAGTAAGAGACATGCTGAAAATGATAACGCAATAGAGATAAGTTATCATGCACTATTTTATTTGTCTTTTTGCACTTCACTTTTGTTATGCACTCTTGTTCAAAGACCTTTGCTTCTCACACTTATACTCTGAAGGAGTATCAACGTCAGGACATGCCTTCTCGTATTAACAGTGTTACCTTGATTTTGAACACCTTTAGAGGATTGAAATTAAGTATGATGCAAATTCGTCTTTTTCATTCATTATAACTTTCGTCCTTAAGCTGTTACACCGAAGGTGTACTACGTTGAGGATGAAGATTCTTGGCTCTTAATTGTCACACCCGGATTTAAGGGGCAAACCCGGGCGCGAATCAAATGTGTGCTAGGATCAAGTCTCACACATATGATGACTCATGGTACAGAAACGAATGTCACATCTTTAGTATATAGTGTAGTTTTGTAAAAAAGAGTTAAATAATTACATCATATGAAGATAATGATCCAGCAACCAAAGTTGACTTGGAGACGACGGCCTAGACCTCTCACATACTCATTGCGGCTTCCTTCATGCTCCTTATCTTGTGGTACCTGTCCTTGACCACGGGGTGTGAGTACAACAAGAGTGAGCTCACATACGTTCATCGCTCAACAAGTTGTGGTGAATAATGTGCATGAACTCACTTACGATGGGGGCTCATATGAAGTGTAAGGCTTACCAAAGAGGATGGTTAAAGCTGAGCATTGCTTTTAAAGTTGGTCAAAATTTTATTAGCATTTACTAAGTATAAGTAGATACCAACCCAAATTAATGAGAGATCAAAATTAATAATAAAACTCACAATGCAATGCATATGATAGATTAAGCTTAATTCCATAAGTTAATCATGCGAGACTCCACAGTCGCTCTTGACCGTGAGCACGGTTGATATACCTGTTGGGACCATGCTTCGTCGCCGAAGGTCCTGCAGGAAGAAACAGCTTCGGCTGAAGCTGTCTGCACGTGATGACCGAAGGTCGCTGTTCATGAAGCTTCGGAATTACGAACCGACTTAAAAGTAGAATGACCTTTTAGTCCATAAGTGTTTGAGTCGTTGTTGTAAACTTTTATGAAGGGCATGATTGTAATTCCTCACAGGCTGTGTCTTGTGCCTATAAATAGTGAACAGTACTCCTTTACTGTTCACACATTCCTGTAATTGCAATCGCATCACTCGGGAATCAATCTTTGTCAAGGCAGAGGTATATACGTATCTAATATTTGAATACATGAAATTGATATAATATAAAGATGATTTTATTCATTTATAATTTATTTGTCTTTGATGCTTCATATTTTGTATTATTTCATATAACTTGTTAATGTTCAATTACGAAGATTTAACCTTCGTAATTGTATCGCCTTTGACCTTCGTCCGAAGTTCATTAATCCTTAAAGGAATAATGCTTCATTGGACGAAGGGCATTAACATTTAACATTTCATGTTGCCTTGTTCTTAATTCATAGCATTTGAGAACGAGTCCCCAACATTGGCGCCCACCTCCGGTGAACTCACTTCCACTTTTCTGAGCTGATGGCTTCGTTCAATATTCAAGCTGGAGCTGCTTCGGTTCCGAAGCTGGTACTCCCGATAACGGGCGGTTCATGTTCAGAACCAGCCAACAAGAAACAGAAGAAGGAAGCACAGAGAAGGGTACAACATGTCGGGGTGCAAGGACCCTTCATCAAGTCAAGACGGTCTCACATTCCTATCACCTTCTCCCAAGAGGACCTTCAACTCAAGGATTACGCACACAATGATGCTATGGTTATCTCTTGTGTTATCAAAGGATTTCTGGTCCATAATGTTTTGGTTGATACAGGCAGTGCAGCTGATATCATATTTGCTAAGGCCTTCAGACAGATGCAAGAGCCCGAAGATAAAATTCTTGATGCCACACATCCCCTCTGCGGCTTCGGAGGAAGGCAGATTGTAGCACTCGGCAAAATCTCAATGTCAGTGGCCTTCGGATTCATCAACAACACAAGGACTGAGCAAGTTATGTTTGATATTGTTGACATGGAGTACCCTTACAATGCAATCATTGGTCGTGGTACTCTTAATGCCTTCAAAGCAATTCTGCATCCAGCTTATCTTTGCATGAAGATACCTTCGGACCAAGGGCCCATTGCTATTCATGGAAGTCAAGAAGCTGCCAGAAGGGCCGAAGGAAATTGGACAGACTCAAAAGCAATCCATAATATAGATGGAACTGAAGCTTGTGAGCAATACAAGTTCAGAAGGGAAAAAGCTGCTTCGGCTGACCAGCCGAAACCCATGCTCTTGTGTGAGGATATAGCAGAGCAGAAGGTGCTATTGGGATCTCAATTGTCCGAAGAGCAGGAGAAAACCTTGATAAGGTTTTTGTTCAACAATAAAGATGTTTTTGCTTGGTCAGCTAATGATCTTTGCGGAGTTAACAGGGATGTTATTGAACACTCACTCAATGTTGATCCATCCTTCAGACCCAAGAAACAGAGGCTTCGGAAGATGTCTGATGATAAGGCCGAAGGTGCTCGGAATGAAGTGAAACGACTCCTCAGTGCCGGAGTTATTAGAGAGGTAAAATACCCAGAATGGTTGGCTAACACTGTTATGGTGAAGAAGGCCAATGGTAAATGGAGAATGTGCATCGATTTTACTGATCTCAATAAGGCCTGTCCGAAGGATGAGTTTCCATTGCCAAGGATAGATTCTTTAGTCGATGCAGCAGCTTCATCAGAACTTATGAGTTTGTTGGATTGCTATTCAGGCTATCATCAAATCTGGATGAAGAAGGAGGATGAACCAAAAACCAGTTTCATAACCCCTAGTGGGACATACTGTTACCTTCGGATGCCTGAAGGGCTTAAGAATGCTGGAGGAAGCTTCAGCAGAATGACAGCAAAGGTTCTCCATTCTCAAATAGGCAGGAATGTACTAACTTATGTTGATGATATCATTGTAAAGAGCACGAAGCAGGATAACCACATTGCTGATTTACAGGAGACCTTTGCTAATTTTAGACAGACTGGTCTAAAGCTGAATCCAGAAAAATGTGTCTTTGGAGTAAAGAAGGGGAAATTTCTTGGTTGCCTAGTTTAAACAAAGGGAATTGAGGCCAACCCAAGTAAAATTGAAGCTATACTTCGAATGGAGCCACCAAGTACAAAAAAGGGGGCTCAAAGGTTGACAGGGAGGCTGGCATCTCTTAATAGATTCATATCCAGATCAGCAGAGAGAAACTTGCCATTCTTCGAAGTGCTGAAGTCAGCCGAAGTCTTTCAATGGGGACCAATTCAGCAGAAGGCCTTTGAAGATCTGAAACAGTATTTGATAGATCTAACAACATTAACTCCACCTACGCCAGGGGCTCCTTTGTTATTATATGTGGCAGCTTCGCACTCAGCGGTAAGTGCAGCACTTGTTCAAGAGAAGCTTGAAGGCCAAGTTAAGAGGCAGGCCCCAATATATTTTGTATCCGAGGTTCTTAGTTTATCAAAAAAAAATTATACAGAGTTGGAGAAGGTACTGTATGCTGTCTTGATGGCCTCCAGGAAGCTTCGGCACTATTTTCAAGCTTACAACATAATTGTTCCTTCTTCAGAACCTCTGAAGGATATTATGAGGAACCGAGAAGCTACTGGAAGGATTCGAAAATGGGCTGTAGAGCTCAATGAATTTTGCATTGAATATGTTCATAGATCTTCGATTCAGTCCCAGGCGTTAGCAGACTTCATTGCTGACTGGACGCCAGGGGCTCAGGAGGAAGAAACAAATAAAGACGCCGAAGCATGGACAGTGTTTTGCGATGGGTCTTGGGGAACCTTCGGAGCGGGAGCGGCTGCTGTATTGGTTTCACCTTCCAAAGTTAAAACTTGTTATGCTGCAAAACTTGATTTTAGTTGCACAAATAACATTGCCGAGTATGAAGCTCTACTTTTGGGTCTTCGGAAATTAAAGGCAATGGGAATCAGAAGGGCCATCCTTAAAACTGATTCCCAAGTTATTTCTGGTCATATTGACAAAAGTTACAAAGCAAGAGACCCGAAGCTTGAAAAGTATCTAGATACAGTACGAAGGATTGAGGCTTCCTTCGAAGGTTTCTCTGTCAAAAATATTCCTCGTGGAGAAAATGAATACGCTGATCTATTGGCTAAGTCAGCAGCCCAGGGGCTGCCTATACCTTCGGAAGTATTTTTTGAAACAATAAAAGCACCTTCGGTCGAGCTTCTTGAAAGAGCAATCCTTAACATATCCCCTGTTTATAGTGAAGATTGGAGAACTGAGATCATCTCTTTCCTTCAGGGTAATTTTCTTTCAGATGACGAAGCTTATAACAGGAGAATAGAAGCAAGAGCTCGACCATATGTCATAATAGAAGGGGAGTTATACAAGCGCGGGGTCTGTTCCCCATTACTCAAGTGCCTATCTAGATCCGAAGGTATGGAATTAATGAAGGACATACATGCAGGTCTGTGTGGATCTCACATTGGATCTAGGCCCTTGCTTGGGAAAGATTTTCGCCAAGGATTTTATTGGCCAAAGGCAGCTTCGGATGCAGCGGATTTAGTTCAAAAGTGCGAAGGTTGTCAGAAATGTGCAAGAGATCAAAAACAACCTTCGTCTTTAACTCAATTAATACAACCCACTTGGCCGTTGCAAAGGTGGGGTCTGGATTTGCTAGGTCCATTACCACCAGCACAGGGGAACTTAAGATATGTGGTGGTGGCAGTGGAATATTTTTCCAAGTGGATTGAGGCGAAGCCCTTAGCCACAATAACTTCATTTACTATTCAAAAGTTTTTCTGGCAAAACATTGTTTGTCGCTTCGGAGTGCCGAAGGCTATCACTATGGATAATGGAACACAGTTTGATTCTGAAACCTTCAGAGAATTTTGTAATCAAATCGGCACGAAGATCCATTTTGCATCAGTCCGACACCCAGAGTCGAATGGGCTTGTTGAAAGAGCCAATGGGATTATAATGACAGGAATAATGAAGTCAATCTTCAATCAGCCCAGGGGAAAGTGGCCAGACGAGTTAATCAAAGTAGTATGGAGTCATAACACAACCACGTCAAGGTCGACAGGCTTTACACCCTTTAAACTATTGTTTGGTGACGAAGCAATAACACCAGAAGAAGCTAAAACAGGATCAATAAGGACAGCAGCTTCGGCAGAGGGCGAAAACGAAGCTGATTGCTCTGTAGAAAAAGATGCTGTTGAAGGGATTAGACTCCAAGCTGTGGAAAACATCAATAAATATCAAGCTGAAACAATAAAATGGCGTGATAGAAAGGTCAAGTTGAAGAACATTGAACCAGGACACTTGGTACTTCGAAGAGTAGCTAACCCTGAAACAATAGGCAAATTACAGCTGAAGTGGGAAGGCCCCTTTTTGGTAGTATCTTCGTCAAGACCCGGTTCCTACAGGTTGAAGGATTTGGACGGCAATGACATTCCTAGATCATGGAATGCGGATGAGCTTCGGAGATATTATGTTTAGTTCGATGTAATTTTTTATTCCTTTTTGTGGCACCCTTTTCCTTTCCAAAGGGGGAGAAAGGTTTTTAATGGGGCCACAACATGTAATTTTTCTTTTCCTTATTTCAATTTTATAAGAGCGATATCCCCCAAAAATGTAAATGTAAAAGCTGAGAACGCACCTTCGAGTGCAAAGAGAAAGAAAAGGAAAAAGGGAGAAGCTCAAAACTCGTTCCTAAGGGAATGCTGAGCTTACAGCGAAAAATAAACGCTGATTCCGCCGAAAGTAAAAGGCGAAGAAGCTCCTAAGGGAGGCTTACAGCGAAAAGTCAACGCTGATACACCAAAAAGTAAACGGTGAGGCCGAAAAATTAACGGCAAAAAGATTTTTATCATTTTTTGAGGGGACGAAGGGCCGTGCTTATGGTTTTTTGAGCATCTGTCCTAATATTCATTTGCACATAACATATCATCATGTCATTTGCATTCATAAACATCCATTTAGACATATATAGAATCATCATCATGCTACACAAAAAAAAAGACAGGTGCTTCAGAAAATAAGGAAAAGATTCGAAGGAAAAATTTTCTATGCTTCGTTGTGTACGAAAAGAAGGGAAGGTGTTTTTCGCCTTCGGCTCAAAAGAGAAGTTTCGTCCACAGCAAAGCAGATTGAATGCGGATAAGGGAGACAGGATATATTACAAGGTATGTACAAATTTACATAAGATATTCCATATCTATATTACAAGAGTTTCTCCAAGAATTTTTGCAGCAAAAGTATATTATAAGCAACTTTAAGATTCAGCTAAGGCTTCGTCTTCAGTTTTGCCAAACTTCAGCATTGTCAATCTTCAGCTTCGTCATCCTGTATATACCAAATAACAGAGTAAGAAAGGTACAAATTTCAAAGGAGAAGGTAAAAGTAACAAAACATAAGTTTCTTACCGGCTTAAGATGGCTTCGAGCTTCGTCGCCTGCCATTTTCCGCCCGCCACTTACCCAGATCTGGGTCATGAATCTATTTCCGATACTTCTGGCTAAGCTTGGGATATCCATCAAATCTGAAGCTGACAAGCTGAAGTTTGGTCTGTTCACAATGTTTCCATGTGTGCAGCCAGCCTTCAAAAAAGCAGCAGCTGTGCCCCGAGAAGCTACCAGGGCGCAGAAGTCAGCGTGCCCACCAATAACTTCATCAAGGGCATCAACTTTGCCTTCAATATGTTCTAATGTTCTTGGCAGATTTTCAGCTGAAGGTGTAAATTTCGAAGAGCTAGCTCCGACAGAATGAAACACGTCCTTCAGCCGCTGCACACATCGGATGTCGAAGCTTAAGCATTTCTCCTGAAGTTCTGTAAAGCATTTCTGCAAATGTGAGTATTTATCCACTTCAGCTTTCAGGCTTGCTTCAAAATATTTCTTTTCTTGCTCGAATTTTTCTGATTGGCGGAGCAGTTCATTCTTTAATTTGTCATTTTCAGTTTGGACCTCAGCCAAAGAGCCCTCCATGGTCTGAATGACAAAATCCTTCTTCTCTAATGCACCTTCGTGCTCTTTAACCATGTTTTCAAGGTTTTGGATTGCGAAGTTTTTCTCTTTCAAATTGGCTTCGTGATTTTCCACTTTTTCAGCCAAATCTCGAATGACGGCTTTCTTTTTCTCTTCCTCCAGGTCTTGTTGCATTTTCAGAACCTTGCTTAATAATATGCTCTGTCGAAATGATCTTCGTCAGAACATGACCCAAAAAGTTAATAATAATAGTAATAAAATAACAAAAACATTTGTTACCTTGAAGTTAGCATAAAGCAAGCTTCCGGCGATGTGTTGTCGTTGGTAACGGCATAAGTCCGCTTCCAGCTTCGGCAAGCCAATGCTTTTGGAAAGGGTTCTAACAATTTTGGCTTCGGTGCGGTTCCGAAGGCATCTTAGTTTCCCTTCGTTGACCCCACCAAATAGCATAGCCCCTGATTTGTATCCATAAGATATGGCATATTTTTTTCAACTCCTCTTTTTTAGCGTCTGTTAATTCTTGTCCGAGCAAATCTTGAAAGTTAAAATCTTCTTCTTCTTAAGTTTCATCAATTTGCTCTTTCCCCTTTTCAGTTGTCGTATTCACTGTAGCCACGGTAGCTTCCTCTTCAGTCATTTTCAGGAGTATATTGTCAATAACCTCAAGTGTGGTTTCCAGGTTCGACTCTTCGATGGCCCCGGCTTCGGCCCCGGTAGCTTCGGCTTCGCCGGTTTCAGCTTCAGCAGTTTTCATCTCGGTAGCTTCGGCTTCGGCAGTTTCAGCAAAAACAATTTTTGACACCGTTGCCGGTGGCGGCGTCTGATGGATCACATCTGTTACTTGTATAATTCTCCGCTTTTTTGGCTTCGCAGGGCTTTCTACTGCCGAAGCTGCCTTGTCCTTCTGAAAAAACTTCGTCAGTTCCAGTGCCAGCGGACTTAGCCTGATAGGCAAAGGTTCAGTCATTACCTTCATAATTTCTTCTACTTCAATAGCAGAAGGAGAAGCAGAAGTATCTTCTTCTTGGACCAGTGTTTCCGGCTCTGGGGATGCACTTTTTCTCTTTTCTGTAGTAGCCACCTTCGGCTCAGGATTTAACTCTTCAGCGCTAAGATTTTCAGAATCTTTCTTTTTCTTTTTAGTTACCTTGACGACCTCTTCGTCAGTAGCGCTGGCAATCCTTTTTCGCTTCGGGCCTCCAGCATCTCCGCCCAGTCGACCATAGTCAGCGTATTCAAATCCTATGGCATCAAGTACCCTGTTCAGGCTTCGTTTCGGCCGAGTGCCGAAGGCCGCTGTCATCAGTTGGTCCTCTTTTTTAGAGTAGTTCCCAAGAATTTCATTGCTCATTATTTCAATTGTATCAAGCCATTCTTGGCAGGGTACTTTAAAGTATTTCTTGAACTTGTAATGGTAGGGCAGTCGGACGAGTTCTCCCTTCTTCTTTTCCCCCTTAAGCTTCGGCATTGTCCACTCTTTCATAGTTGGAAAAACCCTGAAGGCCAGGAATTCCTGCACTAAATCTCTAGTGCCGATATGTTCTGCAATAATTTTGAATTCGCCTAGTGCAGCCCAAGTTGGACCTTCTACTTCCATTCTGCATCGGGGTCTTGTTTCTCCGAAGGTTAATTCAAGAGGGCTCTGAACCAGCTTCTCTTTGTCTTCGTCAACTTTGACATAAAACCATTCTGATTTCCAGCCTGCCGGCCATTTGCTTCGGTAGCTGATCACGGGAAACTTCATGGTTTTCCGATAAGCAAAATTATAGCAACCAAAATTTTCATGCAATCCATCTTTTCTGGCTTTTGTTTGGTAATGCAGCTCATGAACTCGACAGAAGCTGTCGGCAAATGGCTCCACCGCCTGGCTTCGGAGAGCCCAGATATAGACGCTGAGCCTGACAATCGCGTTGGGAGTCAGTTGGTGAAAATAGATGCCAAATCTTTGCAGCACATCAAAGATCATCCTATTTAAGGGAAATCTCAACCCAGCTTTTAGGAAGCTCTTGAAAATGACTATTTCATCCTTTTCTGGCTTCGGGGTAGTTTCTTCCCCCCCGAAGCGAAGTAGCTTCTTCTCATTCTCACTGAAATAACCCGACTTCACCATCTTGGAGAGGTCAGCCTTAGAGACAGTCGACTTTCCGAAGTCCAAGTGGCTGGGCTTGCTTGGCACGGCAATATGGTAATCATCATCGGGATCAGCTTCCTCAATATTTCCTTCTTCTGCTTCGGCAGCAACTTGTTCTGTCTCGGCAACAGTCTGCTCTGTCTCGGCAGTACGGATTCCTTCTAAGGTCACTAGTCCGGATCGTTGCATCGCTTCGGAGATGGGAACAGTCTCCGCTCCTTCGGCTTCGCCTCCCTCGCGCTCAACTCTAGCGGTAGAGCGCACTCTGGCCATTTAATTCTGAATTTTTTGGGAACTAAAAAACTTTTCCTTCCGAAGTTTTTTCTTCTGACGAAGTACGATTTAAACTGGAGCTTCGTCTGAGTGCGAGAGTCAAGCTTCGGCTATGGTTAAAATTTTTGGCAGCAAAACAGTGCAATAGCAATGAATGCTGTGGTAACTTCACACCTACCCGTCTGTTTATATAGTGCTGCAGGTAAGAAGGTGAATCGTCAGGATTTTTACACCAGGCAAACAGCTGCTTACACCCGCTGCGCGGTGGACCACAGACGCTAAATAGTAACCCTGCAGGGTGGGACCGCTACGCGTTCGGAAACTGAATCGTTTCTCGACAACGAGCTCAGGGAAGGTGTTTTTCGGACCTTCGGCTTCCTGAAGCCTAAGAGACTTTTTTCACGGATCAAGCTCGTTACGAAAAACGATCTAGCACCGCGAAGGGGCTACTGTTGGGACCATGCTTCGTCGCCAAAGGTCCTGCAGGAAGAAACAGCTTCGGCTGAAGCTGTCTGCACGTGATGACCGAAGGTCGCTGTTCATGAAGCTTCGGAATTACGAACCGACTTAAAAGTAGAATGACCTTTTAGTCCATAAGTGTTTGAGTCGTTGTTGTAAACTTTTATGAAGGGCATGATTGTAATTCCTCACAGGCTGTGTCTTGTGCCTATAAATAGTGAACAGTACTCCTTTACTGTTCACGCATTCCTGTAATTACAATCGCATCACTCGGGAATCAATCTTTGTCAAGGCAGAGGTATATACGTATCTAATATTTGAATACATGAAATTGATATAATATGAAGATGATGTTATTCATTTATAATTTATTTGTCTTTGATGCTTCATATTTTGTATTATTTCATATAATTTGTTAATGTTCAATTACGAAGATTTAACCTTCGTAATTGTATCGCCTTTGACCTTCGTCCGAAGTTCATTAATTCTTAAAGGAATAATGCTTCATTGGACGAAGGGCATTAACATTTAACATTTCATGTTGCCTTGTTCTTAATTCATAGCATTTGAGAACGAGTCCCCAACAATACCAGTTTTACACTCTGCAGAGGTTGCGCATCTTTACCCACAAAGACATATTTCCCATTTAGCCTGGGTTAGCTAAACCCTTATACACTTCCAAGGTGAATGGCTAGGGATCCACTGTGAGGCCTTTCCAAAGTTCCACTAGTTCGAGAAAACCGGCTACGGATTCAGGAAGAAGGAAGCATAGGAATCCCTCATCCGAAAAACTTTACAGACATTCCGACCCGAGGACCTCCTTATACTCTACAGGGACACCTCCTCGCTTGCCCCTTTCGGGTAAGGTAATCTCTTCCTATCTTTCCTAATTACTTGGCCAAGGGCGTCCCATTCCACCCTTGTGGTAGCACTATTATCTCAAGTTAAGCTCCATGTTCCAATCAACACAATAGTCTTATCATGATCAATAAATAAATCAGCAGTAACAGTGGAACATGATCATTGTTTAGTATAACCTTAACCCCAAAACCAGGTAGAGCAATAGCAAGTCTACCCAATAGTTCATTTGTTTGCAAGGTGCAGGGTAAACAAAACTAGGGTAACCTATTAGGTCCCATCAAATTAACCTGAGCCTGTCACAGTGATTAACAGGAACATTAATAGGTAAAGAAGAGTGATCAAGGGCACAACTTGCCTATGACTTGAGATTTCAGATACTTCAGTAAATTGGTCTTCGGGTTTCTCGTGACCTCATGCATAGCTACTCGTAGCAATACATACAAAAATACAAGGAGTACATAAAAATAACATTACACTAAAAATAAGAACAAACTATGTAATAATATTCTACGCGCTGCTATGAAATCGAAAATTCGAGAATCACTAAATTCAGAGTTATTGTTAAAAAATATGGTTTTACAAAGTTTTAGGTGATTAATCAATAAAACTGTCAACTAAAATAAATCACGTGAGAAAAGATATAACTAACTCAACTTTTAATCTATATTACAACATAATCATATTCCAGTAAAATTATAGATAATCCAAATTAAAATACTATATTAACTCAGATTAAACATGTTAAGCCAATAAACATAGGTTGAACAAATTAGTTTTTTTAGAACATGCTATATGATAAAATAATGTTACTAAGGTGTAGTTAATATTAATACGAGTGTAACACAACTTGAATGGATAAAATCGGAGCAAGATCGCAAAGGTTATGAACTAAAGAAGTTTTAGGGTTGTTTTAATAATAATTTTGTACTCGAATATATTTCTAGGGCCCTATTCGCAAATTCCAGGGATCTAAGTGTATGGTTTTCCCCACGGTCGAGGACGGCAGGTTGAATCCAAGGAAATACATGGGTCTCTAGAGAAAAGACCAAATGCAGGGGTTTGGGCCAATGAGATCCGTTGGATCACCAACGGGTGGCGTCGATTAGATTGATATATAATCGAACCGGTATCTACTTACGACCGCTAGATAGAAGATCAACGATCCAGATAAAAAGAAACCAAGATTATTGCACACCCGCCCGATTCGGTTTTGATAGCCCAGATCAAAAGGCTAAAATGGTGATTGAGATCTAATCTCAACCGTTTATCCTATGATCAACGGCTCACACATCATCATTAATCCCTTGCCCCCAGCCACTTTGGTTTGTGCCAGCCGCGGTGGCAGTCATCGCTATCGTAGAGCCTAGCTATCCTCACATCGCTCTAAGCTCGAATCTATTCGGTGTCAGAAAAAGATTATCCGTCTGATTGGTTGCCCGTATCAACTCATCTCGGACCATCGCATGCGTTGATTTTATTTGAGCTTATGTTTGGTTGACTGTACATGGTAGACGCAGGTTGTATGAGTGGATGCAAAACAAGTTATTTTAAGGTTATTAACCTGCGTCCGTCCGTACATCCAAAAATAGCCTTTGCCGATTATCTTAGACACTCGGCAAAGAACGCGATTCCGGTAGTGAAACAAAAGCACACTCATAGCCACGCCGCCCGTAGCGTCACGCATGATTGTGTCATGTCTTACCCTTTTCGTAACCACTCAAGGTGGACATACAGGAGCAACCATATAAACAAAGAATAACACAAAAAATATTTAATATATGCTATCAGAGAATTATTAAATATTTATATAGACCAAATCCATAAAATACTAACAATTATGCATCATAGTAGCATTTTCATGTATTGTTCCCGACAAGATTAGATATATTTGAGCTTTGAGAAAGTTAGAGCCACAGTTAAAAATAACAAGGGAGTGGTGCCGCGTAGCCGATAATGGTATGCTCATCATGAGTCATTCATCCTGATCCTAGTACAGCAAAAGCCATGCATGCGTTGTTTTCTACGCACCCAGATATAGCCAATAATGCACGCATCATGCGTGTCATCATCTATACAGTGCATATATTCAAAGATGCTACAATTTTGACTGTAGTACGCGTGGCAGCGAATATATTTGGAGAATGGCGCACACAAAGACCAACCGAACAAATGAAGGAACATATCAAAGTTGCTGCGCTGTCCGAGTGACGCAAACAGAACTGGTCTGATGTGGATGGAGCAGAACATACGCATGTCAGCAGCAGCAGCAGGCAGAATTATGCTCTGATTAATTATTTCGATCACAAGGTATCGCGAACTCGTCAAGTTTCTCATGCTTCGAGCTGGGTTACATGGGTAATTATATGGCCTGCTTCATCATTGCTTCACTTGTGATCGGAATTGGAAACCGGCTACGCTATTGAATTCTTAAACGGCACTAGACAACCAAAACTAAAGGCGTTAATCTTTAGTTTTTGTTGCATGGTCCTATACAAAAGAGAGACCTTTACTATTAGTTGGTTGGCATGAACTAGTATTAAAGGTAGTCCACCGTCAGAGGATCTTTTATATTAATTTAAGCCGCCAACCGGTAGTAAAATTTTTATAGAATTTTGATTCTACATGTTTAAAAATCAATATTAATTAATATTTGATATATATACATAAACTTATCAAAAAATTGATATAACGATGAGGCTAGATATCAGTAATTATGTGTAAATTAAAATAAATTATACTAGTAATATATTAATATAGAAGTAAGTACTATAAAGTTTGCTGACTACTGGCTTCATTCCAAAATAGTATTCGTTTTAGCTCTTATCTTTATATAAATATTTAAATGGATGATTATGAATCTAAACACATTTAAAATACATACCTCAAGTATTGCATGAATCTATTAATTACCTAAAACGGATTTTAATTTGGGTCAGAGGGAGTACTAAATTTCTCTTTATTTCTATATTCATAATATTTACGGTCTTTATTTTTTATGGAATCAAAAGTTTTTATCCATCGTAATAGAATTCTCTGTCTTTAGATATAATCTCGTTATATATAAATCCTACTAGTTATTCTTAAATTGCTCTAATTTTTTTCAAAGGGAGTAAGTACTCCTTTTTCGTCGTCAACTATGATTTGCCAAATACTTTAATAAAAGAATTGTTAGATTAAATTTAAATCTGAGATAATTTATTAACGTAAAGCTTTACTAAAAATTATTATTTTAAATTCAAATCTAAGAAAATTTATTATCGTGGAATCAACATTATTACTATAGACATTTGTTAACGGACCTTGATATCTTTTGTCACTAACATGTTCCCTATGAAGGTTTGAATAGATTCACAAATGTGCTATCCACAAAGATTATTTCCCTGCCCCTGTCTCAAACACTAAAATTGATTAAAAATATATATTATTATTAACAAATAACTTGTAAGATATATCAGCTTCATACATAGAGGAAAGTTTGGTCTAAGCTTAAGAATTCTTTTTGGCCTTGTTGTTTTTTGTGTAGCCATGTCCATACCATGGATGACATAAATGATCTATTTTTTGTGCATGGTCGAATCATTTAGATGTTTAGGAGGTTAAGTCAAAATGTTAGGAATTACTTGATAAAGAGGCACACACCTTATAACTCAGTGATTGCCTTCCTCATTGAGTCAAAGATGTGTATAATGCCTTGTTCCATCCATATCTCTAGAATCCAGTGGAAATTGAAGAAATATTATAAATATAGAGATCCAATTAGAATACACATTTAGTTATAAAAAGGTACATGGTACAAGGTAGTGGACACTAACTTAAAATTGTAAGGTAGAAGTATGCATTATATAAAATGTTTCTTGCGTAAAAACTTGAGCTACTTTTTAAAGAGGTCGACACAAAAGTTTGAAATGTTTTTATGGTTAACCACCACTAGATTGAAGATGCACACATTGTAAATCTCCTCCTTAAAGAGGTGTAGTTGCTTCGTCGTCATGCTGTCAATGGGATCCAGGTGCAGTGCTTGCTTTGCCGAGGCTGGGTGCCGAGGTTCTTTCATTTTGCTTTTGTCAGTCACCCCCTTTGGGAAGGGGTACTGTGTGTTATCAAACTAGTGAAACCTAACGGGCGGTTATGACCTCTAGGGAATTTTGTAAAGGCTACATAGTGATACCCTGCAAGACCACCTAGGTCCTAGGAAGTGATCAATGGGGAGTCATGATCCCCGGACAGAACAAGAATTACAGCTCAGGGTAAAGTGTGCGACCTCTACTGAGGGTTAGAAACTGGTATATCAGTCGTGCTCATGGTTATTAGCAGCCTTGGGATCCTCTTTGATTAGAGATACTCTAGAGACATTTAAGATGATGATTTAATGATTGATGACTATAACTATGGAATCTAGAATTTTCTCTCTAAGGGAGTACCTTTTGGGATAGTAACATGGGTTTATGATAACACTTGGATTATCTCAAAGATTAAAACTTGACAAAGTAAAAGCAACTTACTATCAGCCAATCCCCACATAAAGCCTGTCCAGCTCAGCCAAACGGGGCAATTAGTACGTTGATGTGTACTCACCCTTGCTTTAACACCAAACAATAGGTTGTCCACACTGCAACCACTGCTCTGGAGAAGATGAAAGCAACATGGAGGACTTCTAGGAGTTCTAGAACTATGACGAGTTCTAGGCCTAGATTAGTGGCAACCCCCAGTCAGCTACCTATGAATGGATTTATCTTTACTATGTTTCGCTTAAGCACTTTGATTACTCTTTAAGTTGATGACTATGTGGATGTCTCTGACATTGTGATGTAATAAATTAATACTTATTTATGTTATTATTTGAGCACTGTGCAATGATATTCATTTATGTAATCGTTGTGTACGTGAATTTTTGAACCTGGCACGTACATGGTTCGCATTCGATTTTCCTTCTGAAACCGCTTGTGACAAATTATAAGAAGTTCATATGTTTGGATAAGTTTTAAATGTCCTTAGGAATGTATTTGTGCACCTAAAAAGTTTAGAAAGATCATATATTGAAAATGGTGCTTTGGAGCAAAGGTTGAGCTAGAATGAGAATCCGAGTTGGAGTTTTGGAACTGATGAAGACTATGACTTAGACTAGTTGGACAGACACTAGATATGTTTGTCTAATTTATAAAAATGCTCATGAATATAGCCAAATAAAGATAAAGAAGAAAAGCCCAAAATGGACTTAAGGGTGATGCTATACGGTGCACCAGGCCGAGTCCGGTGTGCACCAGACCATTTTGGTGGGTCACCGGACCGGTTACGCGGAGAGGAAATTTTCTTGGGTTTATGTTGTTGGTGCACCGGACCAGTCTGGTGGTGCACCAGACCACTTATCCAGAGACTATTTGAAAAGCTAAAGACCCTGGTGCACCGGACTAAGTTCGGTAAACACTGAACCTGTTAGGGCATGTTTGGGAGTGAAGTATTTTTACAGTTTCTATATAATACCATGGTTTTGGGTAATACCATAGTATTTTATACCATGAGGTGTTTGGTTGCATTTCTAAGAACTATGTTTTCAAAACCATGGTATTCTAGATACTATGGTATTTTTGGAGTATTGGAAACTCCACTCCAACCCAAAGTTTTCGTGGCATGGCTACCTTTTGCCTAATACCATGGTTTACAATGTTGTATCCAAACATTGTTTCTCAAAACCATAGTATTTTTTGAGATACCAAAACTACGATATTGTCATGATAATTGCAAAGTATAGTATTGTAAAACCATGGTTTTGAGAAACATTGTTGCCAAATAGGTCCTTAGAGTTCACCGGTCGACTTAAGGACGTAACAGTTAGCTGACGTGGTGGCACACATGGAAGGGTCTGGTGCCACTGACAAGTCAGCTTTCCATCCGGTCACTAGGAACAACAGTCTGATAGGGGTCCGGTGGTGCACCGGACCTGTATTATAGGCAATCTGGTGCACCCGCAAAAAGTGTGATAATTGGGGTTTATCCCTAACGCTTATTTTGGTTGTTTAATAGACTCCAACAAGTCCATTCAATACACAAGAGTTGAGCATTCATTCCTATATTCAATAGAAACACTCCCAAAGTAATCAAGTCTCCCAAGTGCGCTTCTATAGTGATTTGAGCATTGAAATAGCCATAATGCCTTATGAGAGTGACTTCGAGGAGAGTGCGTGTGCTGCAATGTTATGCTCTAATACTTGGAATTTTGACTCCCATCTATTGTAAAGCTACTGAGAGGCTTCGATGTGTGAAGTACCTCACGGAGACTTTGGTATCTCAATCGATAAAAGACAGAGGACTCAAGCTTGATCTTTGGAATCACATGAGAGGGTTGAAAGAGACACGATCCCTTAGGACACCTCAATAGAGACGTAGATTTCATTTGGAAACCAAACTTTGGTAAACAAATTATTGTGTATATTGTGTTTGTGCTTTGCAATTTGTTTCCCCTCTACCCTCTCTAAGTTCACTTGTGTTGATTTACATTCTACCCATCTTGTGTTGCTCCCATGTTCATTCCGCATTCATATGAGCAACACGTTTGCAAGAAGAACTTCTCTCTCTACTTGATTATCTCGCTTATTATCCTAACCTACTAATTTGGGATAAAGTTTTTGTTTTAAGTGATTAAATTTCAGGTTTCGCTTATTCACCCCCTCTATGCGACTATCAGGTTGGTTGGTCAGCCTCTCTAAACCACAAGCTTTGGAGATGAGCTTCATCATTAAAATGATGTAACTAGAGGCAAGGGGAGGTCTCAATACCTTTAAAGATTTTCTTGTTTTGCATCTTCCACTACTCCCACATAGCAATAATAATGATTTCCAAGAAGAATGTTTCCCTAGAATTTTTATATGCATGAACCAGTCTTTCTTGAATGGTGAGCATGAGGTTCCACTGGATGTTAAGAACCCTCCAACATCATTTCACAAAACCACACTAGAAGAAAAGATGATCAATGTCCTCATCAATCTCATCTTGACAAAGGACACATTTATTTTATTGGTCATGTAACTGATTTCTTTGTAGCAGCGTGAACTTAGTATTGAGCCTATCAACAAGCAACAACCGAAAGAAGAACTTTGTTCTCATAGTACGTACATTTGCTCTTCTAGATCATAGTGAACATTATAAAAGCCTCGGTGTTCACATGTTTGTGTTTGTAATACTTGTGAACTAGGAACTTTCTAGCACTTCCATTCTAGACCTAAGAATCCTTTTCATTCAGAGAGTATGACGTATCTTTCAGTAACACCTGCATGTTCTGTAACTCTTGATGTGCTTGATATGACTAAGGTAAGAAGAAAAATGGTGGAAAGATAAGGAGCTTCTCTAACCTCCTTAATTGAGTTCCAAAGATCTAAAGCAAAGGGAAATCCTGGGGATTTGATCTTCATAGTCACCATAGCCTAATTATCCTCCCAAAAAGGCTTGAAGCACCATCACCAATTACACTTCTAGACATAGATCTATAATTGCTATTGAATGTAAAAACATCGTTCCACCAATAAGAACCAACCTCCCCACAAGAATGAGGAACCCTCCCCTGATAGAATATGTCCTAGATCAAGTTAACCCAAGGGATGTCCTACCTAGAATAAAACTTATGCAGCTACTTTAGAAGGAGACCCTCATTTTGAAACCTTAGGTTCACAATCTCAAGCCCCCCTTTCTTCTTAGGTTGTTGCACCCTCAGAATCCTTATTGATCGTGAAGTTTGCCTTTACTTCAACCCATGAAATTTTCTTCTATCCTTTGAGGATTCTTGTTGATCATCATTGCTATAGAATTACCATCTTTGTATATATTGTATATTATGAGCCCTGGGCTTCCAATAACAAGAGGAAGCCAAGGTAAGATGGTGCCATCCGGTCAAGCCAGACCAGGTCCGGGCGTCTATAAAAGAAGACTCAGAGCGCCAGGGTTCAGTTTTTTACGCCCACCCCGATTCACAAGCGACGGCGACCTCCTTGGCGCATGCGATGGTGACGGTTGCCCGACAGCTCGCACGGCGGCGGACCCCCGGTCGGTGGTTGCGGTGGCGGTGGTTCCTCAATATGAAGTAGCGGTGGAGGTTCCCAGATCGGTGGCACGGTCGCGGTGGCTCGCCGATCCAGAGGGCGAGCGATGGCGGGGCCCCAGTGCGGGCAAACGGTGGTGACCTCGGGGCCCCGAGGCGGGTGAGAGGCTGCCACATTCCCAAGGCGGGCGAGCAAGCGATGCCCCCCGACATGCGAGTAGCGACGGCGTCGCACGAGGTTCGAGCGGCGTCACGGAAGGTACGAGGTGTGCACAGCAATGCTCGCGCGTGATATCCTCTGATCCGGCGTAGTTCGGGCGGCCCGAGTGACGACCTCCGTCCATTCTTGTGTCCTCGACGGTGACCTCCGGTGACTACCTCCTCCGATCCGTGATATGCCTTTCGATTATTGTGTTTTAATTCCTACCACAAGCACTATTTATGCTAAAAACTGTAGGATTTTATGCTTGAACACGGAATTTGTATATCAGTATACTGCATACATATTTTTTGCATGCACATTGAAAAGGCAATTCCTGGATTTATGTTATTCGTAATTACCTTAAAAATCAAATTATTTATGTTCGTAACTGCCAGATTTTTATGTCTACCATAAAAATGTCCCTAATTCCTACTTATTTGTAATTACCATAAAAAATCAAATCAAATCACTTATGTTCGTAACTGCCAGATTTTTACGTATGTCATAAAATTGTCCCTAATTCTCGTCGGCGTTCTTAGTTGGACCGATATTATGTTTTTTATTAATTATGCTACATGGTGTAAGTATTTATACGATATCGTATAAGAATTTATGCTTTGCGTGACTCATGTCATTCAATTTTTTGCGTGTGTGAAGTGAAAACGAAAATATAATCCAAAATTTGTGCGCATGTAATGGAAACCGCATGCATGCGATTCCCATAATTTTTGGATCTGCTTAAAAATAGAAACCGCATGCATGCGACTCACATATTTTATGGACCTGCCATAAAAATATAATTGTGAATACAATCCCCACGAGAGCTATTAACCTCTCACATTGGTTCGGTATTTACTCTTATGACTGAGAGGTTTTATGCTCAAAACTTAAGGTTTTTACGCTCGAACATGGAGATGCGTCCACAATGAACCACATGCCAGTTTTTTTTACGCAGCGTACCGCATTGCATAAATACCTACACCGTGTAACATAATTTGTATAAGTATATATCATAAACTTGTTTCTAACTAGTCTAGTTGCATGTCTGTTGGAGCGATCCTATATTTATGGAAAAAATAAAGCATTTAAATAAGTTTTTTTTCATAAATATCAATCTATTTCCTTTCATCGCACATTCCTGTCATCCTAAATTTGTGCGCATGCAGGAGAAAACAAATTTTTATATAGTGTACCGAATTGCATAAATAGCTACACTTTATAGCATAATTAGTATCAGTATATATCATAAACTAGTTCTGATGAATTTGGCTCCATGACTATTGGAGCGATCATATATTTATGAAGGGAATAAAGCATTAATATGTTTTTTGTTTCCATGCATGCCAATCCATTTCTTTGATCGTACATTTTTGTCATCCTAATTTTGTGCGCATGCAGCAGGTAACAAATTTTTATACAGCGTACCAAATTGTATAAATATCTACACTGTGTAGCATAATTAGTATCAGTATATATCATAAACTGGTCCTAACGAGCCTAGATGTATGGTTGTTGGAGTGATCATATATTTATGAAGGAAATAAAACATTAAATATGATTTTTGTTTCTATGCATGCCAATCAATTTTCTTTCATCGTATATTTTGTCATCCTAATTTTGTGCACATGCAGCAGGTAACAGATTTTTATGCAGTGTACCAAATTGCATAAATATCTACACCTTGTAGCATAATTGGTATCAGTATACATCATAAACTGGTCCTGGCGAGACTAGTTGCATGGTTGTTGGAGCGATCCTATATTTATTGAGTAAATAAAGCATTAAATACGATTTTTTGTTTCCATGTGAATCTATTTCATTTTATCGTACATTTTTGTCATCCTAATTTTGTATGCATACAGCAGGTAACAGATTTTTATGCAGTGTACCGAATTGCATAAATATTACATCGTATAGCATAATTAGTATCAGTATATATCATAAACTGGTCCTGACAAGCCTAGCTGCATGACTGTTGCAGCGATCATACATTTATGGAGAAAATAAATCATTTAAAAATAGAAACATCTACACATCTCGTTCCTAAATTTATGCGCATACAGGGAAACATATTTGACTCTTGTATGCCTTCATATTTTTTGCGTATAGAGACGTGGGGTGTAGAAGGGGGCATGCAGGAAAACGTGTTTGATTAATGCATGAGTTTCTATGTTTTGTTGTGTCTTCGGTCTGCCTGTGTGTCTCTTCCGTTTTGAAGACGCTTGATATGTCGCCATCATCCAAAAGCACAATTTTTTCTCATACTTTTTTTGCTGCTAGCTTTTATAACGTGTCATCACGAATGAAAGGTACCTTTTGTATATGTAGCTGGTGGCGGCTTTAATGAACACACGGACAATCCTATATTGCTAGCAATTGCACTTTCACGGCAACGAACAAATATGGTTGTCGATGTGCCCATGTACTCCGTATATCCAGATCAACACATACATGCATTTTCATGTAGGAGTAGCACTACAAGAAACTAATAAATGTTCGTGTGTTAATTTAAGAACGTGGGTACCGACGTTCTTAATTAGGTTATGTTCATGGGTTAATATAAGAACGTGGGTACCCACGTTCTTAAATTAAATTCGTGGGCCCGTGGTAAAACCGTCGAACTTATCGTATTAGAAACGTCGGTACCCATTTTCTTAAATTAAATTCGTCGGCCACGTGAGCACCGTCGAACTTAACCCAAAACCTAAATCTCTCACCGCCGCGCGTCTCTCTTTTTTCCCTCTGTATACCGCGAGCGCCCGCAACTAGCTGCCAGCCGCGCGCCCGCCGCTACCTGCTCGCATCCAGCGCCCCGCCGCCACCCCTCGCGGTGATCTATGTGGGCGACGTCCACGGCTACATCACGAAGCTGGAGAGCCTCTGTTCCAACCTCTAGGCCGCACTCCCCGCCGACGCCTTGGCCACCGCGCTGGTCATCTTCCTCGGCGACTACAACGACCGCGGCCCGCACACCCGCAGGGTTCTCAACTTTCTCCTCGCGCTCCCGACGCGCTACCCAGCGCAGCGCCATGTCTTCCTCTGCGGCAACCATGACCTCGCCTTCGTGGCGTTCGTTGGGGCGCTGCCGCTGCCGCCCAACGGCTCCCTGTTCTTTGGCCACCTGCGCAGCGCCATCTCTCTGTCCTCCCTCTCTCGCTCATCCTCCCCCACCGCCCTGCTTATTTACGCCCATTTCTTAAGAGAGGATTTGATAGCCTGTCAGAATAAAAGAGCTCGAGGAAATTGCGGCGGCCGGAAATTCTGGTCATGGTGCCACACAAACACGATAATCTGCTTCATCCTCGACGGAATTGCCGTCGGGGTCGGGCGATTCTTCGGAGGACAAGCGCCTCTGTTTCGTTGAGCTAGCTAGGTCCATGGGGATTAGTCAGGACACTCATGAGTCGATGGCAACAGATGCAGCCAATTACCTTTGCCACCAGCTTCAGCATCTTCTTGGGCCTATCTCTTCTGCGACGAGCCAAAGTGGCCCCTGGGAGGAGAGGTCGGCGATGGTTAGGTTGACTCAGAAGCTGCAGAAATCTAAGAGAAATAAGCGGTGGCGGCAGAGGAGAAGGAAGCATGTTGAAGAGCTTTTTCAGAAGGTGCCACTCGTCGCTGTCACCTTTTATACGTCTCATTATACATTTCTGGTTCCTTCATTCCAAACAGCCAAAAAAAACCAACCATGTGAATTGTGAAATGTGGATGGCATCTCTTGTCTTGTTGTTTCATAGGAGCGTGCGGATTATGATAGAGTTGACCAGGAAGCTGATGAATGGAGGGCTAAGCAAATAGCCAAGGACATTGCAAAACAGAGGGTGCGTTCTCGTATCTGTGAATTTTGTTTCATGATTAAAGATATATTGCAGTAGGACAGAATTGTTGCTTCAGAATTAATGTATTCACTTATGTACCTGTTAACCAGGTGGAAAGCATGCAGCAGATTGCTAGAAAGAAAACAAATGTGGAAAGAAAGCGCCTAGAATCTGAGGTACTATGGAATAAAATTTCACGCCCAGGCTGTGCTGTGAAAGTTTTCTTCTCTAGGGTGTTTGAGAACTGCCTTTTACTAGTTATGTGCAAGCGCATGTGCGCATACTACTGAACACTGATACAAACCAGTTATTTTGTTTGTTTGTTTAAGTTTAGCTGCAACATTTAAGTTGTGGCTTACTTTGATACAAACTAATTATTTTGTTTGTTTGTATAAGTTTAGTTGCAACATTTAAGTTGTGCCTTACTGCCTTCCTATTCTTATGATCTTTATCTACTTTTATTGTAACTCTAGAAACCCTCTGATCTCTACAATTGTCTTAGTGCAACCAATCTTATGGGATATCATTCACCTATTTTTTTGTATTTTTTGGAGAGCTATTTTGCAATCAGTTCATGAAGATTTGAGTAGTCATTCAAATTTCTTTTTTACTTTAATCTACTATTGATTCTGTGGACGTTTTTGAGTTAATAGTATCATCATAATATTCATTATCCTGAATAAGCTAATTTTCCCAATTGGCAATTCAAATCTGGTACTTCCAGCTGGAGCTTGCCCTAATGGTCGAGAAACTTCAGGAGCTTCGGTCTATAAGAGTTCAAAAAATGAAGAAACAAGGTAAAATATTCTTATTTTCCTATTTCTTTATTTGCATTCTCTGCTTTACAAAATATGTTATGTACATGCATGAGGTGTATTAGTATCACCTAGAAAATAATTAATAGTTGGATTATTTTGTATTCAGTTAATAAATATATTAGTACTTAATTGTTCACTCTCTCTCAGCCTTGAAAGCTTGGGTAGTGGTGGGAAAAATTATGGTGACTACTGACTAAACTTTATTTTCCTAGTTGACTTACACAGTGAAACAACAATTGCCATGATTGACTTTTACTAAAAGTCACACAAATGTCTTATCATTGAATCCTTTTCTGACCTTAAGGCTGAGCTATGTTATTTAGATTCTGGCATTCTGCATGCTGAAGGCTGAAACACATATGCTGAAGAGAAAAGAATAGCATATCCATTTTAGCGATATAAATGTCTGTGTCTACCTGTGTATGATCCCACTAGCATAAACATTTTGGATTGACAGAATGCTCATAGTTCCTATATAATAGCACCTAAGTACCAGTGTCTCAAAATGGATTAGTGCAGTGGTGTGTTAAAGCGAATCTCATATAATATTTTCCCTGATAGTAAATGTTGCACTTGCTCGCAGTCGTATACCTGGGCACTGGACATTGGTCTTACTACTTTGGTTTTCCTATTTTTGTAGATCCATACTTGAACACAGATGCAAGTACAATGTCCCCCTTTGAGCATGGTGAGGTGTCTGTTCTTGATAACGGTGGATAGGTACAGCTCCCTAATACTTCCATTTAATACACATTTTAAAATTTGCAGCCTCGATGGTATCTACCTAGCATGTGGTATTTGTAGGTTGACTTGGATTTAGAGAATTATGAGTGTTTCATAGATGTTACTCTGACGAGGGATAACAATATTACCACTAGAAATATATACTAGGTGAGTATCTTCTAGCTCAAGGAAATACTTGTGTTTGCTCATTTGAGATTGTAACCGATAGTTTCTACTTCTTTCAGTCTGTCATTGAGAAGGAGAGAAGGGGTGATTATATTGGAAAGACTTTATAGGTAATTTTTCTGTGGCATTTATCACTCGAGTTGCATTGTATGGACTGTCCATATCCCATAATCTAAAATAACTATGGTTTCAAATATCTAGGTTGTTCCTCATGTCACTGATGAAATAAAATAGTGAATACATTGGCTAGAGATAGGTCCAAGACAAGAACGGACTATGTATAATATATTGGCTAGCTAGCTGCTAGCCTCAAAACCTTGTGACATAAAACGTTTATACACAACAAATATAAAAGCATTAAAGATTTATTATTGTGGCTCGATCTCAGGTAGCTAAAAAGAGCACCCGCTGCTGTTCCATGACAATCTCAGCATGCATGCTAGCACGTCAGAGAATATGCTGCTGCACGCTGATTTGGTACGCTTTATTTTGGGCAGCTTTTGCAGAGAGCGGGCCGGGCGCTCTAGCTAGCGTGGCAACACCTGGAAGGCCTTGGAGCTAGCCGTTGCATGTGGAAGCGTAGCTCCTGTTGTACTTTGCTTTTGCACGCTGTCTGTGCATGGGTCGGCTCATGTCAAATCTCTGCCCTAGATGCACGTTGCAACAACACGCTTTTTCCTGTATGGACTACAGCTACAGCAAGCACAGACAGACAGCACCAGCAGCAGTATGCAGTTCATGGTAGATTTATAGACATTTTTCGTATCATTTTAATTCCATAAATTAATATTATGATAATGACATATAAAAGATAATTAATATGACATCAAATATATCCATAACAATATGAATCATGAGAACATAAAGCATATGAATTATATAAATCATATAAATACGATAAACATGTAAACTGAATGAACAATTGAAAATAAACAGATAGAAACATAAACAGCATGACTATAAAATTAAAACAGACGGGTCTATCATATTATAATAAGACAGAACAGATAAGATAAAATCATTCGTACATATGAAACTGTAAATAAACTGATCATACCCTCCCATGCGCTCTAATGATCCAGATCCTTGGCCAGCTTCTTTGTTTTGGGCAGTCGCGTAGACGCTCCCCAAAAACCTAATTGCCGATCCCCCGTGCAAGGTCTCGAACGGCACCAGCTTCGGAGGCACCTGCCCTCTCGCTTCTCTGTGCGCGCAGAGTCACGAGATGGAAATACCTTCACTCGGCGGTTGGACTGTGATTCTGAAAGTGTGTTCTCGCGTGTACCGAGTGACAAGAGTGCTCCTCTATTTAACCTCTCGCAGAGGGAAGCTGAAGGAGAAAGGTCGCCGAGTCACGCCAAGGGTCGGTCAGCTCTCGCCGAGTCATGCCATGAGTCCGCCAGCACTCGCCGAGTCACGCCATGAGTCGGCCAGCTGAAGGAGAAGGGTCACTCGGCTGGCTGACGAAGAGACTGAGTCACTCGGCTGACGAAGAGACAGGGTCACTCGGCTGACGAAAAGACAGACAACTGAAAGTTTAACGGGGTTAGTGAGTGCTAAAAATTAACACAACAGGGCCTGCCTGCCTCGCCTTGCCACGCCCGGCCCGGCCGGCGGCGGCGGCGGCGCGCGCGCGCGTGTGGCACGCCCTTGTCCATTTCTTGACTTCTCAAGTTAAGTGGAATAAATCCCACCATATAAGTCAAGCCAAAAGACCCTTGGACTTTCAATGTGGTACTATTGGTATTCTCCACCATTACACACCTTAGAGTTTATTCAATAAATGGGCCAAGCCCATAAAAGATCCAACAATCCCCACCAAACTCTAGGGTTTGTAATGATGAAGTATCAGAATCACAATCCTTTGATATACTAGTGTTTCGATGGAGACTGTTAAGTTGAACATCCATCTAGAATAAGAGTTTCACTCATTCACAACTGAACAATGGACTATGCCTTGAATTGACAGTTTTGTGCGAAATAAGATTCACTCAAATCCTTTGTTGATACTAGGCTGCAAAAGGGTATTCTCGCTTTTTAGAAGCATATAAGTCACACTTCATTGCCTTTCATGAGTATTTAGGGATTACCCAAGTCCCATAGACTGTGACCAGCAGTCTGACTCATATAGGTGTACTCCTCAAAAGATGTTCTGTAGGACAACATCTCACCTTTATAAGACTCTTGGAATACATTAAGGTAAAAACCATCCTGCCTTACAGATAGGAAAGATGTGCATCAGAAATGAGTTAAAGAAGGGATCTTTCCTCATAATCTACTCCTAGCTTGTTTCTCTACTCTACTTCACGGGATCTCCGATCACATAGAGTAGGTTACCACTATAGTAGATTTCACATGGGTCTCATACCCATTTCCCTTGATGCACTTTCTATCACATTGCGTGATAGACCCTTAGTGAATTGATCTGCCAGATTATTCGATGTGTGGACATAATCCACCGTTATAACTTCAGAGTTTTTCAACTTTCTGACAGATTTCAATCTCCTCTTAACATGCCTTGTAGACTTCACGTTATTCCTAGAACTGTTAACCTTTATAATCACCGTTTGGTTGTCACAGTTCATGGAAATAGCCGGTATCGATTTTTCAACTACCGGTAAGTCCAATAGGAAATCACGAAGCCACTCGGCCTCAGCCCCAGCAGTGTCTAATGCTGCGAGTTCTGCTTCCATTGTAGACTTCGTTAAGATAGTCTGCTTGCAAGACTTCCAGGAAACAGCGCCACCTCCAAACAGAAACACATATCCGCTTGTGGCATCGCCGAGTCATGCCATGAGTCCGCCAGCACTCGCCGAGTCACGCCATGAGTCGGCCAGCTGAAGGAGAAGGGTCACTCGGCTGGCTGACGAAGAGACTGAGTCACTCGGCTGACGAAGAGACAGGGTCACTCGGCTGACGAAAAGACAGACAACTGAAAGTTTAACGGGGTTAGTGAGTGCTAAAAATTAACACAACAGGGCCTGCCTGCCTCGCCTTGCCACGCCCGGCCCGGCCGGCGGCGGCGGCGGCGCGCGCGCGCGTGTGGCACGCCCTTGTCCATTTCTTGACTTCTCAAGTTAAGTGGAATAAATCCCACCATATAAGTCAAGCCAAAAGACCCTTGGACTTTCAATGTGGTACTATTGGTATTCTCCACCATTACACACCTTAGAGTTTATTCAATAAATGGGCCAAGCCCATAAAAGATCCAACAATCCCCACCAAACTCTAGGGTTTGTAATGATGAAGTATCAGAATCACAATCCTTTGATATACTAGTGTTTCGATGGAGACTGTTAAGTTGAACATCCATCTAGAATAAGAGTTTCACTCATTCACAACTGAACAATGGACTATGCCTTGAATTGACAGTTTTGTGCGAAATAAGATTCACTCAAATCCTTTGTTGATACTAGGCTGCAAAAGGGTATTCTCGCTTTTTAGAAGCATATAAGTCACACTTCATTGCCTTTCATGAGTATTTAGGGATTACCCAAGTCCCATAGACTGTGACCAGCAGTCTGACTCATATAGGTGTACTCCTCAAAAGATGTTCTGTAGGACAACATCTCACCTTTATAAGACTCTTGGAATACATTAAGGTAAAAACCATCCTGCCTTACAGATAGGAAAGATGTGCATCAGAAATGAGTTAAAGAAGGGATCTTTCCTCATAATCTACTCCTAGCTTGTTTCTCTACTCTACTTCACGGGATCTCCGATCACATAGAGTAGGTTACCACTATAGTAGATTTCACATGGGTCTCATACCCATTTCCCTTGATGCACTTTCTATCACATTGCGTGATAGACCCTTAGTGAATTGATCTGCCAGATTATTCGATGTGTGGACATAATCCACCGTTATAACTTCAGAGTTTTTCAACTTTCTGACAGATTTCAATCTCCTCTTAACATGCCTTGTAGACTTCACGTTATTCCTAGAACTGTTAACCTTTATAATCACCGTTTGGTTGTCACAGTTCATGGAAATAGCCGGTATCGATTTTTCAACTACCGGTAAGTCCAATAGGAAATCACGAAGCCACTCGGCCTCAGCCCCAGCAGTGTCTAATGCTGCGAGTTCTGCTTCCATTGTAGACTTCGTTAAGATAGTCTGCTTGCAAGACTTCCAGGAAACAGCGCCACCTCCAAACAGAAACACATATCCGCTTGTGGCATAAAGCTCATCAGCATCATAAATCCAGTTGGCATCACAATAGCCTTCCAGCACTTTTGGGTTTCCGGTATAATGAATACCGTATGTCATAGTACCTTTCAAATACTGCAACACTCTCTCAAGAGCACGCCAGTGATCATCTCCTGGTTTCGACACAAACCGACTTAGCTTACTCACAGCATAAGAGATGTCAGGCCTTGTTGCACTTGCAAGGTACATGAGCGAGCCAATGATCTGGGAGTATGTCAATTGATCCCTTGCTATTCTCTGATTCTTTCTTAATAGCACACTGGGGTCATAAGGTGTTGGAGCAGGATCACAGTCACTAAAACCAAAGCGACTCAATACCTTTTCCACATAATGGGATTGTAACAAAGTTACCCCAACATCAGCTTCTCTAACAAGCTTGATGTTTAGAATGACATCAGCCTCTCCCAAATCTTTCATCTCGAAATTGCTCGATAGAAGATTTTTAACTTCCTCAATCACATTGAGATTTGATCCAAAGATCAAGATGTCATCAACATAAAGACATAGCATAACAGACTCACCCCCACCATACCGATAGTATACACACGTGTCAGATTCATTTACAACAAATCCAGCTGCTGTAAGAGTATTATCAAACTTTTCATGCCATTGCTTAGGTGCTTGTTTTAGGCCATACAATGATTTTATCAACCTGCACACCTTGTTCTCTTGACCATCCGCAATAAACCCTTCTGGCTGATCCATATAGATCTCCTCATCCAACTCTCCATTTAGGAAAGTTGTCTTAACATCCATTTGATGAATGATAAGACCATAAGAGGCTGCCACGACTATTAATGTGCGAATTGTAGTCAATCGAGCCACTGGTGAGTAGGTGTCAAAGAAATCTTCACCCTCCTTTTGGGTATATCCTTTGGCCACAAGCCTTGCCTTGTACCTCTCAATTGTACCATCAGGCCTAAGCTTTTTCTTGAAGATCCATTTGCAACCTATAGGTTGACAACCATAAGGACGGTCAACGACCTCCCAAGTTCCATTAGACATAATAGATTCCATCTCACTCCTTACTGCTTCCTTCCATAAGTCAGCATCAGGACAGGAATATGCCTCACTAATGGTAGTTGTTGTGTCTTCCACAAGGTACACTATAAAGTCATTACCAAAGGATTTTGCAACCCTCTGTCTCTTGCTCTTTCGAGTGACTATAGTGTCATCCTCCTCAGGGATGTGCACGTGAGAATCCTCAGCATGATCTATAGGAATCGACAGTTCGTGTTCATGGGGAATTATAGTCTCATGACTTGTATCACTAGGTGTATTCTTCATGGGAAACTCATTCTCAAAAAATGTTGCGTCTCTTGATTCCATGATAGTATCAACATACATATCAGGCACATCAGATTTTATAATTAAGAACCTATACCCACTGCTGTGAAAAAAGTACCCAAGGAATACACAATCAACAGTTTTAGGCCCAAGTTTATGCTTTTTGTTGATTGGCACATTCACTTTAGCCAAGCAACCCCAAGTGCGCAAATATGAGAGATTTAATCTTCTCTTTTCCCATTCCTCAAATGGAGTGATCTCTTTGTTCTTTGTTGGAACTCTATTCAGGACATGACATGCTGTCAAAATCGCCTCACCCCACCATGCCTTGGATAATCCCGTTGTCCTCAACATGGCATTCACCAAATCTGTTAGAGTGCGGTTTTTCCTTTCAGCAATCCCATTGGATTGTGGTGAGAATGGCGGTGTCCTCTCATGAATAATACCATGTTCCACACAGAACTCATCGAACACATTAGAGAAATATTCTCCACCTCGATCAGACCTTAACCGTTTTATTTTCCTCTCAAGTTGGTTCTCAACTTTAGCTTTATAGGCCTTAAAATAATTGAACGCTTCATCTTTTGTTTTTAAGAGATACACATAACAAAATCTAGTGGAGTCATCTATAAAAATGAGAAAGTATCTTTTACCACCTTTGGTCAAAATTCCATTCATCTCGCACAGATCAGAATGAACAAGTTCTAGAGGTGCCAAACTCCTCGCCTCAGCAGCCTTGTGAGGCTTGCGGGGTTGTTTTGATTCAACACACACATGGCACTTAGACTTTTTGACCAAGTTAAATTTAGGAATTAAATTTATATTTGCTAACCGCATAAGACAACCAAAACTTGCATGACAGAAACGTGAATGCCATAAATCTGACTCATCAGAAAAATTAACAGAATTCACCATTTTATTACACACATCATGCAGTGATAAGCGGAACAAGCCTCCGCAGTCATATCCTTTACCAACAAAAGTACCATATTTCGACACAGCACATTTATTAGACTCAAGAACAACTTTATATCCATCTCGACATAGCATAGAAGCGCTAACGAGATTCTTCTTGATAGAGGGCACATGCTGCACGCTCTTCAATGGCACCGTCTTTCCCGAAGTAAACTTCAGAATGACCGTACCAACACCAAGAACATGAGCACGTGACCCATTTCCCATTAACAAGGCGCCAGACCTCCCGACCTGATAGGAGGAGAACATAGAGGCATCAGCACACACATGAATGTTTGCACCACTGTCCATCCACCACTCAGGTGAATTACAAACTGAAAGAACAAATGGTAAAGAATTACCATACCCAGATGTTCCATCTTCAGTTTCAGTGGTTACAACATTAGCTGATTTCTTGTCTTGAGTGAACTTGCGATCAGGACACTCTCTTGCCCAATGTTAATCACTGCCACAGACAAAGCATCCTCCCTTTCCCTTGTTATTGTTGTTCTTCTTTTTAAACTGTGTTGTTTGAACAGGTTTATTCGCATTCTCTTGTTTGTTCTGGTTTTTCTTCTTGTTAAACTTGCGGAAGTTTCTCTTCTGCACCACATTAGCAGTAGAGGTCTTAATACCTTTTCCACTGTCCTTTGTTCTAGCCCTTTCCTCAACATCAAGAGTACCAATGAGCTCTTCCACATTGAACTCTTGTCTCTTATGTTTGAGAGAGGTAGCAAAGTCCTTCCAAGAAGGTGGCAACTTGGCGATTATACCGCCAGCCACAAACTTGTCAGGCAAAGGACAAGGAAAAAGTTCGAGTTCCTTAGCTAGTGCCTGAAACTCATGAGCTTGTTCCACTATAGATCGGTTCTCAACCATCTTGTAGTCATACAGCTGCTCCATGAGATACAGCTCGCTACCAGCGTCAGTTACTCCAAACTTTCCGACAAGTGCATCCCACAGCTCTTTCCCTGTGGGAAGGATGATATAGCTTTTCTGGAATTTTGTATCCAGTGCGCTAATTACTGCTCCTCGAAAGAGGTTGTCTTCAGCCTTAAACTTAGCCTCATCCTCAGGAGGTAAGTTGGCAGGCTTGCCCTCAGCGGCATGAAAACAAGACATTGCAGTTAGCCACAATTCCATTTTAGCTTTCCATATCAAGAAGTTTTAACCATCAAAAGGATCAGGCTTTAGCACAGCAGCAAAACCTCTGACAGAAAAATGCCTAACATTAGGTTTTTGGATTGTTAGATTTATAGGCATTTTTCGTATCATTTTAATTCCATAAATTAATATTATGATGATGACATATAAAAGATAATTAATCATGACATCAAATATATCCATAACAATATGGATCATGAGAACATAAAGCATATGAATTATATAAATCATATAAATACGATAAACATGTAAACTGAATGAACAATTGAAAATAAACAGATAGAAACATAAACAGCATGACTGTAAAATTAAAACAGACGAATCTATCATATTATAATAAGACAGAACAGATAAGATAAAATCATTCCTACATATGAAACTGTAAATAAACTGATCATACCCTCCCATGCGCTCTGATGATCCAGATCCTTGGCCAGCTTCTTTTGTCATGTTGAAGATGTTTTGGACAGTCGCGTAGACGCTCCCCAAAAACCTAATTGCCGATCCCCCGTGCAAGGTCTCGAACGGCACCGGCTTCGGAGGCACCTGCCCTCTCGCTTCTCTGTGCGCGCAGAGTCACGAGATGGAAATACCTTCACTCGGCGGCTGGACTGTGATTCTGAAAGTGTGTTCTCGCGTGTACCGAGTGACAGGGGTGCTCCTCTATTTAACCTCTCGTAGAGGGAAGCTGAAGGAGAAAGGTCGCCGAGTCACGCCAAGGGTCGGTCAGCTCTCGCCGAGTCATGCCATGAGTCGGCCAGCACTCGCCGAGTCATGTCATGAGTCGGCCAGCTGAAGGAGAAGGGTCACTCGGCTGGCTGACGAAGAGACAGAGTCACTCGGCTGACAAAGAGACAGGGTCACTCGGCTAACGAAAAGACAGGCAACTGAAAGGTTAACGCGGTTAGTGAGTGCTAAAAATTAACACAACCACATCACGCCCGCCCGCCCGCCCGCCCGCCTCGCCACGCCACGCCCGGCCCGGCCGGCAGCAGCGGTGGCGCGCGCGCGCGTGGCACGCCCTTGTCCATTTCTTGACTTCTCAAGTTAAGTGGAATAAATCCCACCATATAAGTCAAGCCAAAAGACCCTTGGACTTTCAATGTGGTACTATTGGTATTCTCCACCATTACACACCTTAGAGTTTATTCAATAAATAGGCCAAGCCCATAAAAGATCCAACAGTTCACATGTCACATGTGTAGCTAGGGCCGGAGGAAATGCTCGTGGTTCGCTGACTCGCTCGGTTCATGGTCAGCTCAGCTTGGCTCGGATTGACTCGTTTAAACTTTTTCACGAGCTGAGCTGACATCCTAGCTCGGTTCATTAACGAGCCAGCTCGCGAGCTAAACGAGCTACCATATTCCAGCAAAACGAAACTATATGCATATCATTTACAGAATAATTGATGAACAAGTTATATATATGTGAGGTGTCTATGGCCTATGAATTAAACTAATGATTAATGAACTATGTCTATGTGTTAATTTGGTCTATGCAAATATAATTATGGATTAAACTGATAAAAATATATGTGAATTGTGAATTAATGAGTGATAAATTGTGTTAATTTGGTGTTATATTGACGTGGTTTGTGAAACTATGAATATAATTACTATTTTCTATTGTTAAATTAGTTTAAAATTAACTAACAAAATAATTATTATGTACATTTTATTTATTTTGTTCTGGCTCGCGAGCTAAACGAGCCAGCTCGAACTCGTAAACGAGCCGAGCTGACTCTGTGGCTCGTTATCTTAAC
Organism: Zea mays; assembly: GCF_902167145.1. NCBI lineage: Eukaryota > Viridiplantae > Streptophyta > Magnoliopsida > Poales > Poaceae > Zea > Zea mays. Next base: position 212,682,437 of record NC_050099.1, read on the forward strand.
GAGCCGAATCGAGCTGGCCCGTTAACTTAACGAGCCAGCTCGAACGAGCCGAGCCGAGCTGACTCGTTATCCACCCCTATGTGTATCGTAGGCCCTTCACCGTACATACGTGTACTGCCTCTGTCTACGCACGTTGCTCTAAAAAAATTATAGAAGACAGGCGGTGAGAAATATGTATGAAAAAATGGATTTTTATTAGCGATGATCAATATATTTATGGAGACATTCAGCAAACAACCCTATTTTAAGTTCTTGATTGGATGTACGTGAATTTAACTTAATACTCCTTTCGTTACAAATTAAAATTCGTTTTAGATAATTATTAGATTTACATGATACTGGATTCACGTGTTTTATATATTTGTATAGATTTATGATCACCTATTGTCGGTACCTTGAAACATGGGTACCCCTTACTACAGTGTGAAGGCAAGGTGCCCACACGGCTATCCCTAGTCACGTGGTAAATAGCACCCCACCCCACCATGTGGGCGGCTCTGAGGTCGCCACGTGGCTAGAGAAGACGATATACTCCGGTATATCAACAGTGGGTCCGGACTCCCATAGAAAAGTGTCGGACCCCTGTACGTACGGGCTGGACCTCCGAGTAAGGTCCAGAACCTCCACGGGCGAACCTGGACCGCTGGGACGGATCCCGGACCCCTCTGTTTGGGGTCCGGGCCACTCACAGTAAGGTCCCGGAATTCTGGGAAAAATAATACCCAGGCCTTAATAAAGGCCAGGCGGGGGTCCGGAGCCGACACGCGTCCGGACTATACATGTCCAACGATTCGTGCCGGGCTGGCCCGGCCCGGGCACGGCTAGGCCCGGCACGGGAGGCACTAGTCCAAGCCCGGCACGGTTCACCCATCGTGCCGGGCCGGGCTGGCCCGTGGGCTGTTGGGGTTGCCCAGACCCGGCACGCCAGATATTAGATGGGCTGGGCCGGGCTTAAAGCACGGTAGGCCCATCAGTTCGTGCCAGGCCCATGCCAGAAATACATAGAATCTTATACATAGATCACATAAAAAACATCTTGAATACACATATATTGAATCTTATACATAAATCACAATTCACATAAAAACATATTCAAAACATCACATAACTCAGAACATCACATAACATAAGACAAATAGGTAATATAAAATCAGAGCCTTAGTGCAATGCTGCCTCATTAAAAACCTTCATAGGTAAAAACTCACACCTCGTGAGAAAACCCTAGGAAGGAAAAGAGTACAGCCAGCTCCTTATAAAATTTATAGTCCAGTTCATAGTCCATGTTTATTACAAAACAACATACATTGATACAAAAACCAAAAGGATTTCAAGCTTTTTCCTTCCTTCTTCCCCCTTGATCATCTTTGCTTCCTTCTTGATCCTTTCTCTTGCTCCCAGGTGATAATTGATGGTCATCATCGAGATACATAGCTTCAAAAGCTACCTCAAGGTCCTTGGTTTCCTTCTCCACAGTATGTTGCTTGTGTTGGTCAGCTAGTTCCCAGTCCTTGATGCATGAGAGCACCTCCACCATGTCCGTTGTCAGCCGTCGTCGCCGCTCCTCGAGCACCCTGCTAGCTAGACTGAAAGTTGATTATGAAGATATAGTAGAGACAGGAACAGTCATAATATCTCTAGCAAGTATAGAAAGAATTGGATAAGTTTGATTATGTCGTTGCCACCAGCTAAGTATGTTAAAATCTGGACCAAACTTAGTTTCAGTATCACTATCTAGGTAAGAAGTGAGCTCAGATATAGAAGATGAACCAGCAGGCCTAGTTTCTGAAATATTAACAGTACAAGTACCAGAACTAGTATTATAAGTTTCATCATCACCATATATATCATCCCAAGCCTCTGTAGCCTTACCTGAACCAGCACCTAACATTGGTTGAGTATTCAAACAAACTTCACCGAATTTGGTTTCATAAATCTGAAACATCTTAGTTAGTTTGGTACGAATAAATGATGGGAATCTACTATAATCTGTACCATTTAGAGTAGATAACCTCTGAAGAACTTTATGAAACCCTCTCATCTTAGCTCTAGGATCAAGAATGAAAGCAAAGGCATAGAGAATGAGTATTTCTCTCCAATATTTCAGAAACTTAGATTTCATAGGAACAACTGCATCTTTTAACAATTCATGGTTCTCATATGCATTAAGATGCCTAGCAATTTTCAGAATATGATGCAGCATCAAGGGCGAAGTAGGGTAATAAACACCAGATAATGCCACAGTTGAATCATAGAATAACTGAAGAAAAGATAACAATTTTTCTGCAATAGACCAGTGATTATCACTTAGTAAAAATGACCCATCAACTTTGCTAGGATGGTTGGTTGTGATCCAAACAGAGAAAGTAATTTGATAAGGAACCAAATGCTTGAGCATAAGAAAAGTGGAATTCCATCTAACATCCATGTCGACTCCAAATTTACGAGGGCGGACACCAACACTAAGGCAATATTGTTTATAAGATGCAATACATTGATTTGAAGAATTCAAGAATGTTATTGCAGTTCTAAAATCTTCAAGATATGGTTTCAAACGTTTCAAACAACTCTTAACAATCAAATTAATTATGTGGCATCCACAACGCTGATGCAAGAAAATAGCACTCAAATCATATTCATTTCTACTAGGCATATGAATCAAATGGCCAATGTAACCAGAAAATACTGGTTTTAGAACTTCCATAGCAGTTTTGTTAGATGAGGCATTATCAAGCACAATAGCAAAGATTTTATCAGTAATTCCATAATCAGTAGCAACCATTTCAACACGCTCAGCAATGTTAAGACCTGTATGAGCTACCTCAATTGGTCTAAGACCGAGCAACCTCTTTTCTAAACACCAATCAGAGTTCACAAAATGAGCAACAACACTGATGTAATCCTCTTTTGCCTTTCCAGACCAAATGTCTGATGTAAGTGCAACAGATGAAACAGATTTGAGTACATTAATAAGTTGTTTAGCACGATTATTAAAAAGCCTAATCAAGTCTCTAACAGTGCTTTGCCTAGAGGACTTAACAAACCGAGGATTATGAGCCCGAGTAATGTATTCTTGAAATGCACTAGATTCACCAAAACAAAGAGGTAGGTCTAGTCTAGCAATCATACGACACAGTTCAGTTCTTGCAACAGATGGAGAGTACTCCCAATGCACAACAGATCCATCATCGTTAAACTTAAGCATGGATTGAGATCTACCAGTTCTTTCTTTTTCTTTCTTAGCAGGGCAAAGTTCTAGGTGACGGATCAAATGTCCAGTCCTAGAAGTAGATTTAGCAGACAATGTGTGCTTGCAGTGAAGGCAAATGGCGGAAATCCTTACCTCCTTACCTCCCTGCTTCTCAGTAACTTCCTCAAAATGCAACCAAACCTTGGAGGTCGGTCCCCTCCTCCTGGAGCGCTTACCAGAGGCAAGCGCAGATGTGCTAGCATCGGCCGTCGCCGTTGGGCTGGTGGATCCGATGCGTGTATCTGCCATGCCCGTTGTTCCAGCAGCGGCACCGGTGCCATCAACCTCAATGGCAGCAGCTGAACTGCTACCAAGGAGGAAACATCGGGCATCATCTTGCTCATTCTGAGCTTCAAGTAGCCGTTCCTCAGCCTCTGCGGCTTTGACAAACTCGTCATCCATGGAATTATCATCCATGGACATTGGAACACCCACGCAGTCGGCGTCTCCGGCTCCCTCACGGCAAGCGCTGACCTAAGATCTTCATCCAAAAACAATGTATACAAATGAGAGGGACACCACTACACCAGATCTACCTAGTACGGTTCAGTGAATCGAATTAATACCACCTTACCTGCGCTACCGGAGCACCAGATCCACCGACTATGTGGTTGAGAGTTGAGACTTGGGAGCCGGAAGGGGACGTCGGTACCGGAAGACGAGGGGAGCAGAGACGTGACGATGGAGATGGAGCAGAGACCGGAAGACTACAGGAGCCGAGAGGGAGACGGGGTGGATGTGGGTGAAATACCTGAGACACGGCGAGCCCGTGGAGCAGCGAGCCAGCAACACGGCGTTGGCGATGGAACATAGACCAGAAGACGAGGGGAGCCGGGACCGGGAGGGAGACAAGGTGAAATACCTGAGGCCCGTGGAAGAGGAGCACAGACGAGGCGATGGAGCAGAGACTAGAAGCCGAGGGGAACCAGGAGCGAGAGGGAGACGCGCAGATGGAGCAGAGACCAGGCGGCGGCGATGTACTCTTGGGTTTTCTAGAATCGCCGTGAGCGCCAGGCGATGGAGCATAGAACAGCCGCCAGACGTTTGAAAGTCGCCTAGAGGGGGGGTGAATAGGGCGAAACTGAAATTTACAAAATTAATCACAACTACAAGCCGGGTTAGCGTTAGAAATATAATCGTGTCCGCGAGAGAAGGTGCAAAACAAATCGCAAGCGAATAAAGAGTGTGACACGTGGATTTGTTTTACCGAGGTTCGGTTCTCGCAAACCTACTCCCCGTTGAGGAGGCCACAAAGGCCGGGTCTTTTTCAACCCCTTCCCTCTCTCAAACGGTCCCTCGGATCGAGTGAGCTTTCTCTTCTCAAATCAACCGGGAACAAAACTTCCCCGCAAGGACCACAACACAATTGGTGTCTCTTGCCTCGGTTACAAGTGAGTATTGATCTCAAGAAAGAAATGAGAAAGAAAGCAATCCAAGCGCAAGAGTTCAAAAGAACACAACAAATCACTCTCACTTAACACTAAAACTTTTGTGGAATTGGGAGAGGATTTGATCACTTGGGTGTGTCTTGTATTGAATGCCTAGCTCTTGTAAGTGGTTGGAAGGTGGAAAACTTGGATGACTTGAATGTGGGGTGGTTGGGGGTATTTATAACCCCAACCACCAAACTAGCCGTTTGGTGGAGGCTGTCTGTCACATGGTGCACCGGACAGTCCGATGCACACCGGACAGTGTCCGGTGCGCCAGCCACGTCACTAGGCCGTTGGGTTCCGACCGTTGGAGCTCTGACTGCTGGGCCCGCCTAGATGTCCGGTGGCACACCGGACATGTACTGTAGAGTGTCCGGTGCGCCACTTCGCGCATGCCTGACTTCTGCGCGCTCTGGCGCGCATTAATTGCTTCTGCAGGTGACCGTTGGCGTGAAGTAGTCGTTGCTCCGCTGGCTCACCGGACAGTCCGGTGTGCACCGGACTTGTCCGGTGATTTATAGCGGAGCGGATTCCCGAAGCTGGCGAGTTCAGAGACGATGAGTCTTGGGGCACCGGACACTGTCCGGTGTGCACCGGACATGTCTGGTGAATTATAGCGGAGCACCTCTGGATTTTCCCGAAGGTGAGGAGTTCAGCGTGAAGTCCCCTGGTGCACCGGACAATCCGGTGCGCCAGACCAGGGTACACTTCGGTTATCCCTTGCTCTCTTTGTTGAACCCAATTCTTGGTCTTTTTATTGGCTAAGTGTGAACCTTTGGCACCTGTATAACTTATACACTAGAGCAAACTAGTTAGTCCAATTTATTTGTGTTGGGCAATTCAACCACCAAAATCAATTAGGAAATAGGTGTAAGCCTAATTCCCTTTCAATCTCCCCCTTTTTGGTGATTGATGCCAACACAAACCAAAGTAAATATAGAAGTGCATAATTAAACTAGTTTGCATAATGTAAGTGCAAAGGTTGCTTGGAATTGAGCCAATATAACTACTCATAAGATATGCATGGATTGTTTCTTTATTTTTGACATTTTGGACCACGCTTGCACCACATGTTTTGTTTTTGCAAATTCTTTTGTAAGTCCTTTTCAAAGTTCTTTTGCAAATGGTCAAAGGTAAATGAATAAGATTTTGCGAAGCATTTTCAAGATTTGAAATTTTCTCCCCCTGTTTCAAATGCTTTTCCTTTGACTAAACAAAACTCCCCCTAAATGAAATCCTCCTCTTAGTGTTCAAGAGGGTTTTAAGATATCGATTTTGAAAATACTACTTCCTTTTCAACACAATAAGATACCAATTTGAAATTATTAATCAATTAAAAATCATTAGTTTTTTAAAATTAGGTGGTGGTGCGGTCCTTTTGCTTTGGGCTAATACTCTCTCCCCCTTTGGCATGAATCGCCAAAAACGGAGTCATTAGAGCCCTTTCAAACTACTTTCTCCCCTTTGGCAAATAAAATATGATTGAAGATTATACCAAAGACGGAGAGATGCTCGGAGCGACGGCGAAGGATGAGTTACGGAGTGGAAGCCTTTGTCTTCGCCGAAGACTCCAATTCCCTTTCAATATACCTATGATTTGGTTTGAAAAATTACTTGAAAACACATTAGTCATAGCATATATAAAAGAGATATGATCAAAGGTATATGAATTATGTGTGCAATTCAACAAAAGAAGTTCCTAGAATCAAGAATATTTAGCTCATGCCTAAGTTTGTTAAAGGTTTGTTCATCAAGAGGCTTGGTAAAGATATCGGCTAATTGATCTTTAGTGTTAATATATGAAATTTGGATATCTCCCTTTTGTTGGTGATCCCTTAAAAAGTGATACCGAATGGCTATGTGTTTAGTGCGGCTATGCTCAACGGGATTATCCGCCATGCGGATTGCACTCTCATTATCACATAGAAGAGGAACTTTGGTTAATTTGTAACCATAGTCCCTAAGGGTTTGCCTCATCCAAAGTAGTTACGCGCAACAATGGCCTGCGGCAATGTACTCGGCTTCGGCGGTAGAAAGAGCGATGGAATTTTGCTTCTTTGAAGCCCAAGACACCAAGGATCTTCCCAAGAACTGGCAAGTCCCCGATGTGCTCTTTCTATTAATTTTACACCCCGCCCAATCAGCATCCGAATAACCAATTAAATCAAAAGTGGATCCCCTAGGATACCAAAGCCCAAACTTAGGAGTATAAACTAAATATCTCAAGATTCGTTTTACAGCCGTAAGGTGAGCTTCCTTAGGGTCGGCTTGGAATCTTGCACACATGCATACGGAAAGCATAATATCCGGTCGAGATGCACATAAATAGAGTAGAGAGCCTATCATCGACCGGTATACCTTTTGATCCACGGACTTACCTTCCGTGTCGAGGTCGAGATGCCCATTGGTTCCCATGGGTGTCTTGATGGGTTTGGCATCCTTCATCCCAAACTTGCTTAGAATGTCTTGAGTATACTTCGTTTGGCTTATGAAGGTGCCCTCTTGGAGTTGCTTTACTTGAAATCCTAAGAAATACTTCAACTCCCCCATCATTGACATCTCGAATTTTTGTGTCATGATCCTACTAAATTCTTCACATGTAGACTCGTTAGTAGACCCAAATATAATATCATCAACATAAATTTGGCATACAAACAAGTCATTTTCAAGAGTTTTAGTGAATAAAGAAGGGTCAGCCTTTCTGACTTTGAAGCCATTATCTATAAGGAAATCTCTAAGGCATTCATACCATGCTCTTGGGGCTTGCTTGAGCCCATAAAGCGCCTTAGAGAGTTTATAAACATGGTTAGGGTACTCACTATCTTCAAAGCCGGGAGGTTGCTGAACATAGACCTCTTCCTTGATTGGTCCATTGAGGAAGGCACTCTTCACGTTCATTTGGTAAAGCTTAAAGCCATGGTAAGTAGCATAGGCTAATAATATACGAATTGACTCAAGCCTAGCTACGGGTGCATAGGTTTCACCGAAATCCAAACCTTCGACTTGGGAGTATCCCTTGACCACAAGTCGAGCTTTGTTCCTTGTCACCACACCATGCTCGTCTTGCTTGTTGCGGAAGACCCATTTGGTTCCTACAACATTTTGATTAGGACGTGGAACTAAATGCCATACCTCATTCCTCGTGAAGTTGTTGAGCTCCTCTTGCATCGCCACCACCCAATCTGAATCTTGTAGTGCTTCCTCTACCTTGTGTGGCTCAATAGAGGAAACAAAAGAGTAATGCTCACAAAAATGTGCAACACGAGATCTAGTGGTTACCCCCTTATGAATATCGCCGAGGATGGTGTCGATGGGGTGATCTCGTTGGATTGCTTGGTGGACTCTTGGGTGTGGCGGCCTTGGTTCTTCATTCTCCTTGTCTTGATCATTTGCATCTCCCCCTTGATCATTGCCGTCATCTTGAGGTGGCTCATTTGCTTGATCTTCTCCTTCATCAACTTGAGCCTCATCCTCATTTTGAGTTGGTGGAGATGCTTGCGTGGAGGAGGATGGTTGATCTTGTGCATTTTGAGGCTCTTCGGATTCCTTAGGACACACATCCCCAATGGACATGTTCCTTAGCGCGATGCACGGAGCCTCTTCATCACCTATCTCATCAAGATCAACTTGCTCTACTTGAGAGCCGTTAGTCTCATCAAACACAACGTCACAAGAAACTTCAACTTGTCCAGAGGACTTGTTAAAGACTCTATATGCCCTTGTGTTTGAATCATATCCTAGTAAAAAGCCTTCTATAGTCTTAGGAGCAAATTTAGATTTTCTACCTCTTTTAACAAGAATAAAGCATTTGCTACCAAAGACTCTAAAATATGAAATATTGGGCTTTTTACCGGTTAGGAGTTTGTATGATGTCTTCTTGAGGATTCAGTGTAGATATAACCGGTTGATGGCGTAGCAAGCAGTGTTGACCGCCTCGGCCCAAAACCGATCCGAAGTCTTGTACTCATCAAGCATGGTTCTTGCCATGTCCAATAGAGTTCTTTTTTTCCTCTCCACTACACCATTTTGTTGTGGCGTGTAGGGAGAAGAGAACTCATGCTTAATGCCCTCCTCCTCAAGGAAGCCTTCGATTTGTGAGTTCTTGAACTCCGTCCCGTTGTCGCTTCTAATTTTCTTGATCCTTAAGCCGAACTCATTTTGAGCCCTTCTCAAGAATCCCTTTAATGTCTCTTGGGTATGAGATTTTTCCTGTAAAAAGAACACCCAAGTGAAGCGAGAATAATCATCCACAATAACTAGACAGTACTTACTCCCGTCGATGCTAATGTAAGCTATCGGTCCGAATAGGTCCATGTGTAGGAGTTCCAGTGGCCTGTCAGTCGTCATGATGTTCTTGTGTGGATGATGAGCACCAACTTGCTTCCCTGCTTGGCATGCACTACAAATCTTGTCTTTCTCAAAATGAACATTTGTTAATCCTAAAATGTGCTCTCCCTTTAGAAGCTTATGAAGATTCTTCATCCCAACATGGGCTAGTCGGCGGTGCCAGAGCCAACCCATGTTAGTCTTAGCCATTAAGCAAGTGTCGAGTTCAGCTCTATCAAAATCTACCAAGTATAGCTGACCCTCTAACACTCCCTTAAATGCTACTGAATCATCACTTCTTCTAAAGACAGTGACACCTACATCAGTAAAAAGACAGTTGTAGCCCATTTGACATAATTGAGATACGGAAAGCAAATTGTAATCTAATGAATCAACAAGAAAAACATTGGAAATGGAATGGTCAGGTGAAATAGCAATTTTACCCAAACCTTTGACCAAACCTTGATTTCCATCCCCGAATGTGATAGCTCGTTGGGGATCTTGGTTTTTCTCATAGGAGGAGAACATTTTCTTCTCCCCAGTCATATGGTTTGTGCACCCGCTGTCGATGATCCAACTTGAGCCCCCGGATGCATAAACCTACAAAACAATTTTAGTTCTTGACTTTAGGTACCCAAATGGTTTTGGGTCCTTTGGCATCAGACACAAGAACTTTGGGTACCCAAACACAAGTCTTTGACCCCTTGTGCTTGCCCCCAACATATTTGGCAACTACTTTGCCGGATTTGTTAGTTAACACATATGATGCATCAAAAGTTTTAAATGAGATGTCATGATCATTTGATGCACTAGGAGTTTTCTTCTTAGGCAACTTAGCACGAGTTGGTTGCCTAGAACTAGATGTCTCACCCTTATACATGAATGCATGGTTAGGGCCAGAGTGAGACTTCCTAGAGTGAATTCTCCTAATTTTGCTCTCAGGATAGCCGACAGGGTACAAAATGTAACCCTCGTTATCCTGAGGCATGGGAGCCTTTCCCTTAACAAAATTAGACAATTTCTTAGGAGGGGCATTAAGTTTGACATTGTCCCCCTTTTGGAAGCCAATGCCATCCTTAATGCCAGGGCGTCTCCCACTATAAAGCATACTACGAGCAAATTTAAATTTTTCATTTTCAAGTTCATGCTCGGCAATTTTAGCATCCAATTTTGCTATATGATCATTTTGTTGTTTAATTAATACCATATGATCATGAATAGCATCAATATCAACATCTCTACATCTAGTGCAAATAGAAGTATGTTCAACGGTAGATGTAGAGGGTTTGCAAGATTTTAATTCTACAACCTTAGCATGTAATATATCATTTTTACTTCTAAGGTCGGAAATGGAAGTGTTGCAAACATCAAAATCTTTAGCCTTAGCAATCAATTTCTCATTTTCAATCCTAAGGCTAGCAAGAGAAATGTTCAATTCTTCTATTTTAGCAAGCAACTCAACATTATCATTTGGAATTGAAACATTACAAACATTTGAATCAACCTTAACTAACAAATTAACATTTTCATTTCTAAGGTTGTCAATGGTCTCATGGCAAGTGCTTAGCTCACTAGATAATTTTTCGCACTTTTCAACTTCTAGAGCATAAGCATTTTTAACCTTAACATGCTTCTTGTTTTCTTTAATAAGGAAGTCCTCTTGGGAATCCAAGAGATCATCCTTTTCATGGATAGCACTAATCAATTCATTTAACTTTTCCTTTTGTTGCATGTTTAGGTTGGCAAAAAGTGTACGCAAATTATCTTCCTCATCACTAGCATTATCATCGCTAGAAGACTCATATCTAGTGGAGGATTTGGATTTAACCTTCTTCTTTTTGCCGTCCTTTGCCATGAGGCACTTGTGGCCGACGTTGGGGAAGAGAAGTCCCTTGGTGACGGCGATGTTGGCGGCGTCCTCGTCGGAGGAGGAGTCGCTAGAGCTTTCGTCGAAGCCCCACTCGCGACAAACATGGGCATCGTCGCCCTTCTTCTTGTAGTACCTCTTCTTCTCCTTTCTTCTCCCCTTCTTGTCGTCGCCCCTGTCACTGTCACTAGAAATAGGACATTTTCCTATAAAGTGACCGGGCTTATCACACTTGTAGCAAACCTTCTTGGAGCGGGGCTTGTAATCTTTCCCCCTCCTTTGCTTGAGGATTTGGCGGAAGCTCTTGATGATGAGCGCCATTTCCTCGTTGTCGAGCTTTGAGGCGTCGATTGGTTGTCTACTCGGTGTAGACTCCTCCTTCTTCTCCTCCGTCGCCTTAAATGCGACCGGTTGTGCTTCGGATGTGGAGGGATCATCTAGCTCATTGATTTTCTTTGAGCCCTTGATCATGTACTCAAAGCTCACAAAATTCCCGATTACTTCCTCGGGAGTCATTAGCGTATATCTAGGATTACCACGAATTAATTGAACTTGAGTAGGGTTAAGAAAAATAAGTGATCTAAGAATAACCTTAACCATCTCGTGGTCATCCCACTTTTTGCTCCCGAGGTTGCGCACTTGGTTCACCAAGGTTTTGAGCCGGTTGTACATGTCTTGTGGCTCTTCCCCTTTGCGGAGCCGGAAGCGACCGAGCTCCCCCTCGATCGTTTCTCGCTTGGTGATCTTGGTTAGCTCATCTCCCTAGTGCGAGGTCTTGAGGACGTCCCAAACTTCCTTGGCGCTCTTTAATCCTTGCACCTTGTTATACTCCTCTCGACTTAGAGAGGCGAGGAGTATAGTTGTGGCTTGGGAGTTGAAGTGCTCGATTTGGGCTACTTCGTCCTCATCATAATCCTCATCCAGTACGGAAGGTACCTGTGCTCCAAACTCAACAACATTCCATATACTTTTGTGGAGTGAGGTTAGATAAAATTTCATTAAATCACTCCACCTAGCATAATCTTCACCGTCAAAGGTTGGCGGTTTGCCTAATGGAACGGAAAGTAATGGAGTATGTCTAGAAATGCGAGGGTAGTGTAAGGGGATCTTACTAAACTTCTTGCGCTCATGGCGCTTAGAAGTTATGGAGGGCACGTCGGAGCCGGAGGTGGAAGGTGATGAAGTATCGGTCTCGTAGTAGACCACCTTCCTCATCTTCTTTTTCTTGTCGCCACTCCGATGTGACTTGTGGGAAGAGGATTTCTTTTCCTTCCCTTTCTTTTTGTTGAGAGACTCTTCTGATGAAGCCTTCCCATGACTTGTAGTGGGCTTGTCACCGATGGGCTTGTCGCCGGTCTCCATTTCCCTCTTGGCGTGATCTCCCGACATCACTTCGAGCGGTTAGGCTCTAATGAAGCACCGATACCAATTGAAAGTCGCCTAGAGGGGGGGGGGGGTGAATAGGGCGAAACTGAAATTTACAAAATTAATCATAACTACAAGCCGGGTTAGCGTTAGAAATATAATCGTGTCCGCGAGAGAAGGTGCAAAACAAATCGCAAGCGAATAAAGAGTGTGACACGTGGATTTGTTTTACCGAGGTTCGGTTCTCGCAAACCTACTCCCCGTTGAGGAGGCCACAAAGGCTGGGTCTTTTTCAACCCCTTCCCTCTCTCAAACGGTCCCTCGGACCGAGTGAGCTTTCTCTTCTCAAATCAACCGGGAACAAAACTTCCCCGCAAGGACCACCACACAATTGGTGTCTCTTGCCTCGGTTACAAGTGAGTATTGATCTCAAGAAAGAAATGAGAAAGAAAGCAATCCAAGCGCAAGAGCTCAAAAGAACACAACAAATCACTCTCACTTAACACTAAAGCTTTTGTGGAATTGGGAGAGGATTTGATCACTTGGGTGTGTCTTGTATTGAATGCCTAGCTCTTGTAAGTGGTTGGAAGGTGGAAAACTTGGATGACTTGAATGTGGGGTGGTTGGGGGTATTTATAACCCCAACCACCAAACTAGCCGTTTGGTGGAGGCTGTCTGTCGCATGGTGCACCGAATAGTCCGGTGCACACCAGACAGTGTCCGGTGCGCCAGCCACGTCACCAGGCCGCTGGGTTCCGACCGTTGGAGCTCTAACTGCTGGGCCCGCCTGGATGTCCGGTGGCACACCGGACATGTATTGTAGAGTGTCCGGTGCGCCACTTCGCGCGTGTCTGACTTCTGCGCGCTCTGGCACACATTAATTGCTTCTGCAGGTGACCGTTGGCGCGAAGTAGTCATTGCTCCGCTGGCTCACCGGACAGTCCGGTGTGCACCGGACTTGTCCGGTGAATTATAGCGGAGCGGATTCCTGAAGCTGGCGAGTTCAGAGACGCTGAGTCTTGGGGCACCGGACATGTCCGGTGAATTATAGCGGAGCGCCTCTGGATTTTCCCGAAGGTGAGGAGTTCAGCGTGAAGTCCCCTGGTGCACCGGACAGTCCGGTGCGCCAGACCAGGTACACTTCGGTTATCCCTTGCTCTCTTTGTTGAACCCAGGTGCACCGGACAGTCCGGTGCTCCGAGTAAGGTCTAGAACCTCCACGGGTGAACCCCGACCCCTGGGACGGGTCCCGGACCCCTCTGTGTGGGGTCCGGGCCACTTACAGCAAGGTCCCGAGATTCTGGGACAAAGAATACCTAGGCCTTAATAAAGGCCAGGCAGGGGTCCGGAGCCGACACGCGTCCGGACCATACCGTGTATGCTTCTGCTCCCCGCTCAAGCGGAGACCCGATGCTACCACATGGCCTACTGCCCGTGACGTAAGCCAGCGGGCGGAGCATGACGTAAGGCCTCTGAGCCGCGTGGCCGCTACATTTATTGCGGATAAGGCGTGCTGCCTGTCTATTCCACTGGCAGGTGATGTGCCGCCTCGGCATTTAATGAGCCCTGTCCATTCCACTAGCAGGCGATGTGCCGCCTCAGCATTTAATGTGCCCTGTCCACTCCGCTGACGTGCGGCGACCAGGCCATCCTGTAGGCAGCGTGCCTGTCCATTCCGTTGGCAGGCAGTATGCCCGTGCTGCGGCATACACTACGCTCATCATGACTCGCGCGTTACCGAGGAGGCAGCCGCGAGATATTAATACTATGTAGACTACGGACATTATGACGCTCGGAGATCTTCTGGGCGACACTGGCATTGGATACTTCTATATGTATTCCCTCCGTTTTGCCCCTGGGCCCACATGTCGGGGCTCAGCACCCTTGTACGTGCCCCCCTTGAGCTATAAAAGGGAGGGCACAAGACGTTACAAGGCAGACCCAACTTAGGCTGACACACTGACTCAAACTCACAAGTTCATACAAGCTATCAAGCTCAATACAGCACACAGTGGAGTAGGGTATTACGCTCCGGCGGCCTGAACCACTCTAAACCCTTGTGTGTTCTTGTGTTCTTCTCGATTCCATCAAGCAGGAAAAACGCATAGGCCCCTCCTCATCTTAGGATTTAGGGCGGGTGCGTTCCGCCACCCGGCCGGAGAATTTCTTCTCGACACCTATTATTTAAATATTGGCATAAAAACTAAAAGCTAACATGAATACTATTTTCAAACGGAGTGAGTACATATATATTAGAGTAGTATGAACAGTGAATACATGTGTGTGAAAGCGCGAGAAATGAATAGAACTCATGATTATATCGATAAACAGTGAATACATACATATCCATACAAAGTAAGGTTTCCGGTCAGTGACTAGAAAACACCGACGTTTCTTGAGTGCCTGGAGCAAATATAATAAGATGATGTAGACGATTGCAAGATATGCCACATTACATTGCGATGATGTGAAATAAACAGAAACAGAGAGAGAAAAAAGTGCGCTCTTATAGCTAGCTAAGAGTGGGATGCACACGAACTTTAATAGCATGTTTGGTTTGAGGAATGAAGTAATGCATCAACTTCTCACTCCTCACTTTTTTGTTTGTTTTGTAGATTGGAATGAGTTGATCCATCACCATTTCATTCCTTATAGGCTAATAATTAGTAATAACATGAGGAATTGTTTCATTCCACAAAATTGTGGAATGAGCTTACCATCACCTCATCTAAAATTAATTGATTCTTCAAACCAAACACCCCTAAGAGATGGATTAAGTATTAAATATACAACTTGTATCATATTAGAGTTAATTTTATATGTAGTCTTTTAGTTAGTTATATATGATATGACAATAGCATAAAGCGCACTACAGACTATATTATTAACCTTGCTCTAAAGAGCCATCATTAGCGGTGACAATAGTTATCCTATCCTACAAAAGAAATTAAGAATTTTCGTCATCGAAATATTTGTTATATATATCGTTAGAACAACTTTATCAGTCAAGTCTTGGTCCATAGAAATAAAGCATTTTCTATCGACTAGAACCACACAACAAACAAAAATTACTAATTTCTATTAGCGTGAAGAAAACGCGGACATCAATAAGTAATTTACGTTGGCTATACCATGCAGACAGACATAATTTATTAGTGTTCGTCAGCCAATATAAATGGCTCACAGAAATTACTGACTTTACTCGATTCTACACACCGACATGTGTCCCTATTCCTCCCCTCGTCCATTCCGCCACACTGCCCGTACGTCTCCACTACCGGAACAACCTACTTTACCGACGGTCGCAGACAATTGACAAACTCTCGAAAACACCCCGGTAGTGCTCCTTACCTAGCCACCCATCTAGGTGGCGCCGCCCCCACCTATTCTAATCATTTCTCCCTGTTGCGTCACCACTATCTACTCGGGCACCCCACCTAGATACACCGACCTTGCATGCGCCCGTTGGGGGAAAGCCTTTGCCAAAGGTCCTCAAAATTAACTAACCATCTTCTGATTTGTTTCAAGAGCAACCAATTATGTTTGTCGAAGGTTACTAATGCAGGTCGAAAGGGGAATGGAAGGAGCTTCGACTTAAATGTGTAGACGAAGCAAGTCGTAGAGCTCAATGCAGATAACAAGAAAACGAAGAAAAGATTTGCCAACGTGCGCGCCAAGACTACAGAAGAAAAAGACAATGATGCCCCTAGTAAATTCCATAGTCTCTTGTAAAGGGTTTGAGGTCATTGTTGTAATTTCTTATGAAGTTGTATATTGGTCCGCCATAATAAATAGAGGCATAGTGTCATGCATGTCAAGCTGGCTAGGGAACAGAATTTCTCCACCTCCAAAGATACATTTTTGTGTTACCTTCGAACCACTATTACAACTTTCGAAAGTATAATTGTAATAGTATGTAACTAGGGAAGAGAAATAAACAAGTGTATCTGTGATAATCTGTTCTTAGCATTTTCACCTATCTTGTTTTCCTAAATTTGTAAAGATCTTCCTTCAATTTCTCTCTCACATGAGATAGGTTGGAAGGACAAAGATCTGGTATCTTTAATTGTGTTGTCCTGTTTTGGTTCTTCGCATGAATCTTAACAGGTGACAACATTGGTGCCCATCTCCGATGAACTCACGACCTCGACGAAGAATATGGCAAGCAATGCTATCCTTGGTGCTTTGTCACAAGGTCAAAGACATCTTATCCTCCCCGTTATAGGAGGATCTAGCTTCAAACTAAGCAAAAAAAGTAAAAGAAAGAAACACAAAGAAGGGTGCACCATGTTGGGGTCTAGGGGCCCTACATTAGATCCAAATGGTCCCACATCCCAATAACATTTTCTCAATAAGATTTTTAGCTCAAGGACTATCCACACAATGATGCTATGGAAATATCTTGTGTCATAAAGAGCTTTTTGGTCCACAAAGTTTTAGTGGATACAGGTAGTGCAGCAGGCATCATCTTCGCAAAAGCTTCACACAGATGTAAGAACCTAAAGATCAATTTCAAGAAGTGGAAGGGAAATGGGCAACTTAGCCTTTTATACCTGTTTTGGTGATTGAATGTCCAACACAACATCTTGGACTAACTTGTGTGCTAAGTGTATGAGTACTAGTTCACTAGAATGCAATTTGAATATTTTAAGTCCAAATGAGCTTAAAAGAAGCAAGTAAATGCAACTTTGTGTAAAAGGGTAAAACCGTGAGGTTTGAACCTTTAGATATGATGCATATAGCTATTACATTGTTTCTAGCACTTGTTTTTGCAGTCTAACTCATTTTATAGAGAAAAGTGTTTTTTGGACTTAGTCTGGGCAAAAACTGAAATCATGGTGCAAAGTTGAGAAAGAGGTGAGTTTCATAGACTTAGTTCAATTGATTATACTCTAACAATGTTTGTATAAGTCATGGGGAAGCTCACAAGAAAGGCCAAGTCAAGTTTATGAAAACTTGGTTGAAACGACTAAGTCTCAGTTGTCTGGGACTCACTCGACCGGTCCTTTCACACCCAGATTTAAGGGCAAACCCACGCACGAATAAAATGTGTGCTAGGATCAAGTCTCACACATATGATGACTCATGGTACACAAACGAATGTCACATCTTTACTATATAATAGGAGGTATGTACAAAATAGCTATATAATTACATCATATGAAGACATCGATCCTCCACAACCATAGTTGACTGGGAGACGACGACCTAGACCTCTCACAAACTCATCGCGATATCTTTCATGCTCCTTATCTTGCGGTACCTGTCCTTGACCTGGGGGATGTGAGTACAACAAGGGCGAGCTCACATATGTTCATCGCTCAACAAGTTGTGGGGAATAATGTGCATGAGCTCACTTACGGTGGGGCACATGTGAAGTGTAAGACTTACCAAAGAGAATAGTTAAGGTTGAGCGTTGTTTTTAACAAGTTGATCAAAATTTTATTAGCAGTTAACATAATAGTCTTATCATGAACAATAATTAAGCAACAATAATAATGGAACATGATCATAATTTAGATATAATATTAATCCCAAAACCAGGTAGAGCATAGTCAATCTACCTAATAGTTCAGTTGTTTGCAATGTGTGGGGTAATCAAAACTAGGGTATCTATTAGGTCCCATCAAATTAACCTAAGCATGTCACAGTGATTAACAGGAACATTATTAGGTAAAGAAGGGAGATCAAGGGCACAACTTGCCTTATACTTGCGATAACCTGTTGTCCAAATGTTGATCCGAAAGTTGGGCTTCTGATTCCTCGTCACCTCGCCTCTGAACAAACAGAGTAAGAATATCCTACGCGTCACTACGAGATATGGTAACATTACACCAAAGCATATGAACAAACAACGTAAGAATATCCTACGCGTCACTACGAGATCGTAGGTTCAAGAACCATTATATTCAGAGTTAAAACAAATAATTTATAGATAAAATGATATTTTAGGCGCAATAAATCTTATAGATGCGATCTAACAGATATTGCATTTAAACTAA
The DNA here is from genome assembly GCF_902167145.1 of Zea mays. Taxonomy (NCBI): domain Eukaryota; kingdom Viridiplantae; phylum Streptophyta; class Magnoliopsida; order Poales; family Poaceae; genus Zea; species Zea mays. Next base: position 212,700,674 of record NC_050099.1, read on the forward strand.
GCAGATATTAATCTAAAATATTTGAGTTGATATTAATCATTAACAATTATTTATAAAAATGAGTATGTTAGAACTATAAATTATATTAAGTAGACTATGTAGCTAATTAACATTAATTAAACAAGTAACTAATTAATTAATTAAACCATGTGGCATAATTGAAATAATGTTATTACTACATATGCAAAAATTAATATGAACCTAACACAACTTGAACAGATTAAAACAAATTATTTGACCTAGAAGATATCACATTTTTAATAAATTAGTAGAGCTGCACAGAAATATGTGACATGATGCAATCTGATTGGTTAGTTAAGTTTGTTAAAGATGGGAAAAGTTTGTTTACAAATGCATGACCTAGCTATTGCCAACTTATCATGATTATACCTATCGTTAAATTTGTGTTGTATGATAATCTTGCATGTAAAAGGGTATATGGTGGTTATCTATCAGGTGGGAAGCGTCAAACTTATCAAGCGGGAAAGACCCCCTAAATTACCACTAAGTTACCTTCCAATCAAGAGCTTCAATATCACGTTGTTGTTGGTCATCTTGGTTTTTGACGATGAACCAGAGATCTGATCGACGAACCGGAAGCACGATGACGAAGCTCTCGCCGAGCTGGTCACGACGATGTTCTGGGTTGCCCAGGAAGATGAACGAATGGAGAGAAATTCCTTGCCGAAGTTGTCGCTAGAGTTTGGGCGAGAGTCAAACTTTCACGAGATAGTCATAGCGGCTTATGGCTACGAGCCTAGCTGGCGGTGGGCTACTGTGGCTTAGTTGGTGGCGGTGCTGCTGCGAGGCTATAGAGGAGATAAGTCTATGATTGATGGTTTGAGGTGTTATGGTGACATGTATTTATATAGGCTGGGAGGTGGGTGGTTACATGACAGATCTAATATGATACTTATCTGTTACAATCCTATCCTATCTATTATGAACTCTAACAAACTCGAAACCAAATCTGTTACATGACAGATCTAATCTGGTTCTTATCTGTTAGGAACTCTAACTTATCTCTTTTATTCCAATAAAATTGTTGTTAATTTGTACTAATCATATTAGACTTTCAATTTAAATAAATCTTAGAATATATTTTTATTTAAGTTTTAAATTAAATTTTTGGGTGTTCTACTGAAAATAGTATTTTCTTAAATATCTTATTGTGATATCCTAATTTGCAACAAACAAAAACTCAACATGATTTAAGCAAAGCATTTTTATTAATTAATTTATCCATTGAAGCAAATGAAAATCAGTAGAAATAATTCATGTAAGATGTTTTACAATAATAATTATTAAAGAAAATAATTCAAACACATTGCCAAATTTTAGAAGAACAATAAAATAAATATATAATCTTCACATATTTATTTAAAAGAATATAATTTCTTATGTAAACTCTATATTAAGAGATAGTTTAACTTAATTCTTTTTTAGAGAATAGATCTTTAACACAATGGGTAGTTCATATAATAATCTTTTAGGTAATCTATTATTTGAAAACACATTTATTTAAATCACGAAATGAGTTTCCTAATTTATTCAGAATGTGATTTTGGAGTGTTATAGGTCTGGTGGTGCACCGGACTATGTTCGCAGAGAACCCAGACTTAGGATTCGAGGCCCTGCTGCATAGGACCAGTCCGGTGATGCATCGGACCCCCACCTTATGAACTCGCCAGCCTCAAAAATTCTATTATAAAATTCACCGCACTGTCTAAAGTGCAGGGTCCAATGGTGCATCGGACCTTGGCTCCAACGACCTCATTGGCGTGCAACAATTACTTCAACGGTCACGGAGACGTGGCGGTCTTGTGGTGGACTAGACCGGTCCAGTGCCAGCCTGATTTGAAGTCCCCAGTCAAGATCCCGGCTGATAGAGGACGAGGCCCAGTCTTCCGTGAGGTATGATAACTTGATTGAGTGGAGATCTCGACATTGATGATCCAAGGCTCCAAGCGAATGTATCCTCGCAATCACTACACCACTGCTCTGTTGGTCATCACCCGTTACACACGAGTGACCTTGCAACTAAGGCTTATCCCTGCAAGCGCAATCAAGAACACAAGCAAGAACAAGTAGAACACAACCAAAACTGTGTTGATTACGAGTTGGGGTGTCACAAACCAATGAACGGCGACACTGTTTGATGACAGATATGATCTAAGTAAAACCCAAACCCTAATATGGTGGTGGCTGCTGTTAAAATAGGGGTTAGGGGCGTGCACAACCCCTGGAGGTACCCCTAATGGGCTCCAACATGATACACGGGCCAACAGCCCAACAGACAGTGTTGTAGCACCAAAACAGAATCTGAACGTTGACTTGTTTAGACGATTCCCATTGACTCCGAATAATTTTTAAGTTGGTTCCAATTGGGTTGGAAAGCTTATCTCCTTAGCTTTCCACCCATATAAAGCCCAGCCTAATCAGAAGTTAGATGAATCCTGGGCGTCTATTTTAGTGCAGACTGGTCCTGGACTCTGAGGTGGAGATGAAGTTAAGTTGGACTTGGCTTTCTCTTGTTGTGAACGTCCTACCTTCTCCTCCTTGATATCTTGGCCTTTTCCAAGTCCTTGACGACCCTCTCCAAGGTTCCTAATCATCAAAACATCCATGGCACAAAGCGTAAGCTCTAAAATACAATTGACTAGGTAAGAACAAAATTGGAGATTTAGTTGTCGTGCATGTGCTCGTGTTGTCAGTCCATGCATTATTTGTATGGGAGTGATGTCCTCATCATAGGCGAACCTGTCCCTGTACCTAGTCAGGTGGTGCATCGAACCGGTCCAGGGTGCTAGCCGAGAGCATAATTCCAGCATGTTTTTGGAGGAAGGCTCAACGGCTAATTGTTGCCTTGGTGCTATAAATAGGCCCCCATTTCGACCTCCAAAGCACACCAAGCATACCAAGAGCTAGTACTTCACACATACACATTTGAGAGACACATCGAAGCAATTAGAACGCTAGTTCTAGAGAGATACAATCTGAAAGGGAAATATGCCCTTGGCTCATTTCTAGAAATATTTTGGTGATTAGATGCTCAACACATATTGTTTTGTTTGATATAAGCTAAGCGTCAAAGAGATGCAAATAGAAAAGTGAAAGGGAATTAGGCTTACACCTAGTTCCTAAATAATTTTGGTGGTTGAATTGCCCAACACAAACAATTGGACTAACTAGTTTGCTCTAGTGAATAAGTTATACAGGTGTCAAAGGTTCACAACAAGCCAATTAAAAAGACCAAAGTTGGGTTCAAAATAGAGAGCTAAAGACATCCCGAAAGGCTCCCTGGTCTAGCGCACCGGACTGTCCGGTGGCGCACCGGACAGTGTCCGGTGCACCAGGGGACCTCGCGCAGAACTCCTCAGCCTCGGGAATTTTCAGAAGCCGGCGCACTATAATTCACCGGACAGTGTCCGGTGCTCCAAGAGGACGCGGCTCTGGAACTTGGCAGCCTCAGGAATCCGTAGCGGCTGCTCCGCTATAATTCACCGGACATGTCCGGTGTACACCGGACTGTCCGGTGCGACTGCGGAGCAACGACTACTTCGCGCCAACGGTCACCTGCAGGCGCATTCAATGCGCGCCAGAAGCGCGCAGTAGGCAGGCACGCCCATACTGGCGCACCGGACATTGAACAGTACATGTCCGGTGTGCACTGGACATCCAGGCGGGCCCAGAAGACAGAGCTCCAACGGTCGAACCCAACGGCTTTTGGTGACGTGGCTGTCGCACCGGACATGTCCGGTGTACACCGAACTGTTCGGTGCACCATCGAACAGACAGCCTCCACCAAACGGCTAGTTTGGTGGTTGGGGCTATAAATACCCCCAACCACCCCACATTCAAGTCATCCAAGTTTTCCAGCTTCCAACCACTATACAAGAGCTAGCATTTATTGCAAAGCACACCAAAAGAGATCAAATCCTCTCCCAACTCCACACAAAGCTTTAGTGACTAGTGAGAGTGATTTGTAGTGTTCATTTGAGCTCTTGCACTTGGATCGCTTCTTTTCTTTGACATTCTTTCTTGTGATCAAACACTCACATGTAACTGAGGCAAGAGACACCAAGTGTGTGGTGGTCCTTGCGGGAAGTTTTGATTCCCAAGTGATTTGAGAAGAGAAGCTCACTCGGTCCGAGGGACCGTTTGAGAGAGGGAAGGGTTGAAAGAGACCCGGCCTTTGTGGCCTCCTCAACGGGGAGTAGGTTTGCGAGAACCGAACCTCGGTAAAACAAATCCGCGTGTCTCACTTCATTATTTGCTTGCGATTTGTTTTGCACCCTCTCTCTCGGACTCTACTATATTTCTAACGCTAACCCGACTTGTAGTTGTAATTATTTTTGAGAATTTCAGTTTCGCCCTATTCACCCCCCTCTAGGCGACTTTCAATTGGTATCAGAGCCTGGTGCTTCATTAGAGCCTAACCGCTCGAAGTGATGTCGGGAGATCACACCAAGAGGGAGATGGAGACCGGCGACAAGCCCACTACGAGCCACGGGAGCACTTCATCGAAAGAGTCCCGCACCAAGAGAAAGGGGAAGAAGAAGGACTCCTCCAAACGGAAGGAGAAAAGATCTTCCTCTTCTCACCACAAAGAGAAGAAGGAGAAATCTTCTTCCCACAAGTCGCATCGGAAAGGTGACAAGCACAAGAGGATGAGGAAAGTGGTCTACTACGAGACCGACACTTCATCAACATCGACCTCCGACTCCGATGCGCCGTCCGTAACTTCTAAGCGCCAAGAGCGTAAGAAGTTTAGTAAGATCCCCTTACACTACCCTCGTACATCTAAACATACTCCATTACTTTCCGTTCCATTAGGCAAACTGCCAACCTTTGATGGCGAAGATTATGCTAGGTGGAGTGATTTAATGAAATTTCATCTAACCTCACTCCACAAAAGTATATGGAATGTTGTTGAGTTTGGAGCACAGGTACCATCCATAGGGGATGAAGACTATGATACGGATGAAGTGGCCCAAATCGAGCACTTCAACTCCCAAGCCACAACCATACTCCTCGCCTCTCTAAGCAAGGAGGAATACAACAAAGTGCAAGGATTGAAGAATGCAAAGGAGATTTGGGACCTACTCAAGACCGCGCATGAAGGTGATGAACTCACCAAGATCACCAAGCGGGAAACGATCGAGGGGGAGCTCGGTCATTTTCGTCTTCGCCAAGGGGAAGAGCCACAAGATATGTACAACCGGCTCAAAACCTTGGTGAACCAAGTGCGCAACCTCGGGAGCAAGAAATGGGATGACCACGAGGTGGTTAAGGTTATTTTGAGATCACTTATTTTCCTTAACCCCACTCAAGTTCAATTAATTCGTGGAAATCCTACATACACACTAATGACACCCGAGGAAGTAATCGGGAATTTTGTGAGCTTTGAATGTATGATTAAAGGCTCAAAGAAGATCAACGAGCTTGATGAACCCTCCACGTCCGAAGCACAACCGGTGGCATTTAAGGCGACGGAGGAGAAGAAGGAGGAGTCTACACCGAGTAGACAACCAATTGACGCCTCCAAGCTCGACAATGAGGAGATGGCTTTAATCATCAAAAGCTTTCGGCAAATCCTCAAGCAACGGAAGGGGAAGGACTACAAATCCCGTTCCAAGAAGGTTTGCTACAAGTGTGGTAAGCCCGGTCACTTTATTGCTAAATGTCCATTATCAAGTGACAGTGACAGGGATAACGACAAGAAGGGCAAGAGGAGAGAAAAGAAGAGGTACCACAAGAGGAAGGGCGGCGATGCCCACGTGTGCCGCGAGTGGGACTCCGACGAGAGCTCCACCGACACCTCCTCCGACGAGGACGCCGCCAACATCGCCGTCACCAAGGGACTCCTCTTCCCCAACGTCGGCCACAAGTGCCTCATGGCAAAGGACGGCAAAAGGAAGAAGGTTAAATCTAAATCCTCCACTAAATATGAGTCCTCTAGTGATGACAATGCTAGTGATGAGGAAAATAATTTGCGTACCCTTTTTGCCAACCTTAACATGGAACAAAAGGAAAAGTTAAATGAATTGATTAGTGCTATTCATGAAAAAGATGACCTTTTGGATTCCCAAGAGGATTTTCTAATTAAAGAAAACAAGAAACATGTTAAGATTAAGAATGCTTATGCTCTAGAGGTAGAAAAATGTGAGAAATTATCTAGTGAGCTAAGCACATGCCATGACACTATTGCCAACCTTAGAAATGAAAATGCTAAATTAATCGCTAAGGTTGATTCTCATGTTTGTGATGCTTCAATTCCCAATCTTAGAAATAATAATGATGATTTGCTTGCTAAGATTAAGGAATTGAATGATTCTCTTGCTAGCCTTAGAGTAGAAAATGAAAATTTGATTGCTAAGGCTAAAGATTTTGATGTTTGCAATGTTACTATTTCCGATCTTAGAGATAAAAATGATATATTACGTGCTAAGATTGTTGAACTTAATTCTTGCAAACCCTCTACATCTACCGTTGAGCATGTGTCTATTTGTGATAGATGTAGAGATGTTGATATCAATGCTATTCATGATCACATGGTATTAATTAAACAACAAAATGATCATATAGCAATATTAGATGCTAAAATTGCCGATCATAACTTAGAAAATGAAAAGTTTAAATTTGCTAGAAGTATGCTCTATAATGGGAGACGCCCTGGCATCAAGGATGGCATTGGCTTCCAAAGGGGAGACAATGTCAAACTTAATGCCCCTCCTAGAAATTTGTCTAACTTTGTTAAGGGCAAGGCTCCCATGCCTCAGGATAACGAGGGTTACATTTTGTACCCTGCCAGTTATCCCGAGAGCAAAATTAGGAGAACTCATTCTAGGAAGTCTCACTCTGGCCCTAACCATGCTTTTATGTATAAGGGTGAGACATCTAGCTCTAGGCAACCAACCCGTGCCAAGTTGCCTAGAAAGAAAACTCCTATTGCATCAAATGATCATAGCATTTCATTTAAAACTTTTGATGCATCTTATGTTTTGACAAACAAATCCGGCAAAGTAGTTGCCAAGTTTGTTGGGGGCAAACACAAGGGCTCCAAGACTTGTGTTTGGGTACCCAAAGTTCTTGTTTCTAATGCCAAAGGACCCAAAACCGTTTGGGTACCTAAAGTCAAGAACTAAAATTGTTTTGTAGGTTTATGCATCCGGGGGCTCAAGTTGGATACTCGACAGCGGGTGCACAAACCACATGACAGGGGAGAAGAAGATGTTCTCCTCATATGAGAAAAACCAAGATCCCCAACGAGCTATCACATTCGGGGATGGAAACCAAGGTTTGGTCAAAGGTTTGGGTAAAATAGCTATATCTCCTGACCATTCCATTTCCAATGTTTTTCTTGTAGATTCTTTAGATTACAATTTGCTTTCTGTATCCCAATTATGTCAAATGGGCTACAACTGTCTCTTTACTGATGTAGGTGTCACTGTCTTTAGAAGAAGTGATGATTCAATAGCATTTAAGGGTGTGTTAGAGGGTCAGCTATACTTGGTAGATTTTGATAGAGCTGAACTCGACACATGCTTAATTGCTAAGACTAACATGGGTTGGCTCTGGCATCGCCGACTAGCCCACGTTGGAATGAAGAATCTTCATAAGCTTCTAAAGGGAGAACACATTTTGGGACTAACAAATGTTCATTTTGAGAAAGACAGGATTTGTAGCGCATGCCAAGCAGGAAAGCAAGTTGGTTCCCATCATCCACACAAGAACATCATGACAAGTGACAGGCCACTGGAGCTCCTACACATGGATTTATTCGGCCCGATCGCTTACATAAGCATCGGCGGGAGTAAGTACTGTCTAGTTATTGTGGATGATTATTCTCGCTTCACTTGGGTGTTCTTTTTGCAGGAAAAATCTCATACCCAAGAGACCTTAAAGGGATTCTTAAGACGGGCTCAAAATGAGTTCGGCTTAAGGATCAAGAAAATTAGAAGCGACAACGGGACGGAGTTCAAGAACACACAAATAGAAGGCTTCCTTGAGGAGGAGGGCATCAAGCATGAGTTCTCTTCTCCCTACACGCCACAACAAAATGGTGTAGTGGAGAGGAAGAATCGAACTCTATTGGACATGGCAAGAACCATGCTTGATGAGTACAAGACACTGGATCGGTTTTGGGCCGAGGCGGTCAACACCGCCTACTATGCCATCAACCGGTTATATCTACACCGAATCCTCAATAAGACATCTTATGAACTCCTAACCGGTAAAAAGCCCAATATTTCATATTTTAGATTTTTTGGTAGCAAATGCTTTATTCTTGTTAAAAGAGGTAGAAAATCTAAATTTGCTCCTAAAACTGTAGAAAGCTTTTTTCTAGGATATGATTCAAACACAAGGGCATATAGAGTCTTTAACAAGTCCTCAGGACTTGTTGAAGTTTCTTGTGACGTTGTGTTTGATGAAACTAATGGCTCTCAAGTAGAGCAAATTGATCTTGATGAGATAGGTGAAGAACAGGCTCCATGCATTGCGCTAAGGAACATGTCCATTGGGGATGTGTGTCCTAAGGAATCCGAAGAGCCTCCACATTCACAAGATCAACCATCCTCCTCCATGCAAGCATCCCCACCAACTCAAAATGAGGATGACGCTCAAGTTGATGAAATAGAAAATCAAGCAAATGAGCCACCTCAAGATGACGACAATGATCAAGGGGGAGATGCAAATGATCAAGACAAGGAGGATGAACAAAGGCCGCCACACCCAAGAGTCCACCAAGCAATCCAACGAGATCACCCCGTCGACACCATCCTTGGCGACATTCATAAGGGGGTAACCACTCGATCTCGTGTTGCACATTTTTGTGAGCATTACTCTTTTGTTTCCTCTATTGAGCCACACAGGGTAGAGGAAGCACTCCAAGATTCGGATTGGGTGATGGCGATGCAAGAGGAGCTCAACAATTTCACAAGGAACGAGGTATGGCATTTAGTTCCACGTCCTAACCAAAATGTTGTAGGAACCAAGTGGGTCTTCCGCAAAAAGCAAGATGAGCATGGTGTGGTGACAAGGAATAAAGCTCCACTCGTGGCCAAGGGATATTCTCAAGTCGAAGGTTTGGATTTTGGTGAAACCTATGCACCCGTAGCTAGGCTTGAGTCAATTCGTATATTATTAGCCTATGCTACTTACCATGGCTTCAAGCTTTACCAAATGGACGTGAAGAGTGCCTTCCTCAATGGACCAATCAAGGAAGAGGTCTACGTTGAGCAACCTCCCGGCTTTGAAGACAGTGAGTATCCTAACCATGTCTATAAGCTCTCTAAGGCGCTTTATGGGCTCAAGCAAGCTCCAAGAGCATGGTATGAATGCCTTAGAGATTTCCTTATTGCTAATGGCTTCAAAGTCGGCAAAGCCGATCCTACTTTGTTCACTAAAACTCTTGACAATGATTTGTTCGTATGCCAAATTTATGTTGATGATATTATATTTGGGTCTACTAACGAATCCACATGTGAAGAATTTAGTAGGATCATGACACAGAAATTCGAGATGTCTATGATGGGGGAGTTGAAGTATTTTCTAGGATTCCAAGTCAAGCAACTCCAAGAGGGCACCTTCATTAGCCAAACGAAGTACACTCAAGACATTCTAACCAAGTTTGGAATGAAGGATGCCAAACCCATCAAGACACCCATGGGAACCAATGGGGATCTCGACCTCGACACGGGAGGTAAATCCGTCGATCAAAAGGTATATCGGTCGATGATTGGTTCATTGCTTTATTTATGTGCATCTCGACCGGACATTATGCTTTCCGTTTGCATGTGTGCAAGATTCCAAGCCGACCCTAAGGAATCACACCTTACGGCCGTGAAACGAATCTTGAGATATTTGGCTTATACTCCTAAGTTTGGGCTTTGGTACCCTCGTGGATCCACATTTGATTTGATTGGTTATTCGGATGCCGATTGGACGGGGTGTAAAATCAATAGAAAGAGCACATCGGGGACTTGCCAGTTCTTGGGAAAATCCTTGGTGTCTTGGGTTTCAAAGAAGCAAAATTTCGTCGCTCTTTCTACCGCCGAGGCCGAGTACATTGCCGCAGGACATTGTTGCGCGCAACTACTTTGGATGAGGCAAACCCTGCGGGACTACGGTTACAAATTAACCAAAGTCCCTTTGCTATGTGATAATGAGAGTGCAATCAAGATGGCGAATAATCCCGTCGAGCATAGCCGCACTAAACACATAGCCATTCGGTATCATTTTCTTAGGGATCACCAACAAAAAGGGGATATCGAGATTTCATACATTAACACTAAAGATCAATTAGCCGATATCTTTACCAAGCCACTTGATGAACAATCTTTTACCAAACTTAGGCATCAGCTCAATATTCTTGATTCGAGAAATTTCTTTTGCTAATTTGCACACATAGCTCATGAGTATACCTTTGATCATGTCTCTTTTCTATATGCTATGACTAATGTGTTTTCAAGTCTATTTCAAATCAAGTCATAGATATATTGAAAGGGAATTGGAGTCTTCGGCGAAGACAAAGGCTTCCACTCCACTCTACTACTCACTCTTCGCCGTCGCTCCGCTTCACTCTCCGTCTTTAGTATAATCTTCACTCCTATGTTTTATTTGCCAAAGGGGAGAAAGTAGTCTGAAAGGGCTTATATCTCACTCAAAGTATCCGTTTTTGGCGATTCATGCCAAAGGGGGAGAAAGTATGAGCCTAAAGCAAAAGGACCGCACCACCACCCTAATTTTAAAATTAATGATTTTCAATTGGTAAATTTCAAATTGGTATCTCTTTGTGTTCTAAAGGGGGAGAAAGTAGCACCTTTCAATTAGATATCTTAAAACCCTCTTGAACACTAAGAGGAGAATTTATTTGAGGGGGAGTTTTGTTTTAGTCAAAGGAAAAGCATTTGAAACAGGGGGAGAAAATTTCAAATCTTGAAAATGCTTTGTAAAATCTTATTCATTTACCTTTGACTATTTGCAAAAGAACTTTGAAAAGGATTTACAAAAGAATTTGCAAAAACAAAACATGTGGTGCAAGCGTGGTCCAAAATGTTAAAATAAAGAAACAATCCATGCATATCTAGTAAGTGATATTTATTGGCTCAACTCTAAGTAACCTTCGCACTTACATTATGCAAACTAGTTCAATTATGCACTTCTTCATTTGCTTTGGTTTGTGTTGGCATCAATCACCAAAAAGGGGGAGATTGAAAGGGAATTAGGCTTACACCTAGTTCCTAAATAATTTTGGTGGTTGAATTGCCCAACACAAACAATTGGACTAACTAGTTTGCTCTAGTGAATAAGTTATACAGGTGTCAAAGGTTCACAACAAGCCAATTAAAAAGACCAAAGTTGGGTTCAAAATAGAGAGCTAAAGACATCCCGAAAGGCTCCCTGGTCTGGCGCACCGGACTGTCCGGTGGCGCACCGGACAGTGTCCGGTGCCCCAGGGGACCTCGCGCAGAACTCCTCAGCCTCGGGAATTTTCAGAAGCCGGCGCACTATAATTCACTGGACTGTCCGGTGTACACCGGACAGTGTCCGGTGCTCCAAGAGGACGCGGCTCTGGAACTTGGCAGCCTCGGGAATCCGTAGCGACTGCTCCGCTATAATTCACCGGACATGTCCGGTGTACACCGGACTATCCGGTGAGACTGCGGAGCAACGGCTACTTCGCGCCAACGGCCACCTGCAGGCGCATTCAATGCGCGCCAGAAGCGCGCAGTAGGCAGGCACGCCCATACTGGCGCACCGGACATTCAACAGTACATGTCCGGTGTACACCGGACATCTAGGCGGGCCCAGAAGACAGAGCTCCAACGGTCGAACCCAACGGCTTTTGGTGACGTGGCTGTCGCACCGGACATGTCTGGTGTACACCGGACTGTCCGGTGCACCATCGAACAGACAGCCTCCACCAAACGGCTAGTTTGGTGGTTGGGGCTATAAATACCCCCAACCACCCCACATTCAAGTCATCCAAGTTTTCCAGCTTCCAACCACTATACAAGAGCTAGCATTCATTGCAAAGCACACCAAAAGAGATCAAATCCTCTCCCAACTCCACACAAAGCTTTAGTGACTAGTGAGAGTGATTTGTAGTGTTCATTTGAGCTCTTGCACTTGGATCGCTTCTTTTCTTTGACATTCTTTCTTGTGATCAAACACTCACTTGTAATTGAGGCAAGGACACCAAGTGTGTGGTGGTCCTTGCGGGAAGTTTTGATTCCCAAGTGATTTGAGAAGAGAAGCTCACTCGGTCCGAGGGACCGTTTGAGAGAGGGAAGGGTTGAAAGAGACCCGGCCTTTGTGGCCTCCTCAACGGGGAGTAGGTTTGCGAGAACCGAACCTCGGTAAAACAAATCCACGTGTCTCACTTCATTATTTGCTTGCGATTTGTTTTGCACCCTCTCTCTCGGACTCTATTATATTTCTAACGCTAACCCGGCTTGTAGTTGTAATTATTTTTGAGAATTTCAGTTTCGCCCTATATATTCACCCCCCTCTAGGCGACTTTCAAAAAGCAAGGTATGTTTCTAGCCTTAGTAAATTGTTTTTGGTACTAACATCATTCTACTAAGTGCTAGGAACCTTGTCAAATCGAGAGAAATCAGATTTGAGAAGTTAGGCTAAGTCCAGCCAAACTTGCACCACCCTGCGGTGCACCGAACTGTCCGGTGTAGACCAGACAGTGTCTGGTGCCCAGGCTGGCTGCCTAGCGAACGGGCCACTCTTGAGAAAATGTTGCAGCGTCGTGGCTATAATTCACCAGACTGTCCAGTGTGCTAGTCGCGTGCCCGGCCATTGGTCGACCGCGCGATCAGCGGGTGACACGTGGCTCAACCAAAGGTCAGAAGTCGCACCGGACTGTCCAGTGTGCCACTGGGATCGGTGGTTGCAATGGTTGGCTTCGCTAGAAAAGGAAGGGAATTATGCACTGTTCACTATCCGGTGGTGCACCGGACTGTCCGGTGCGCCCACAGACAGAAGGAAACCAAAGCCTTCCAAATGGAGTTCAAACGGCTCCTAGCTGCCTTGGGCTATAAAAGGGACCCCTAGGTGCATGGAGCACAACACCAAGCCTCCATTGAACATCCTACGACGCCTAGACTCCGCAAGCACGCATTCGATTCATTGTGTTTGAGATTTGAGAACTTCTTTGAGCTGTGACTTCACTGCGTTGTTTTGTGTGCTCAATTCTTGACTTATGTGCATGTTGTTGTTGTGACTCTAGCTATTGTGTGTGTTTCTATTCCCTCCCTTAATCTTGTGGTTCTTGTGATCAATATTGTAAGGGTGAGAGACTCCAACTTGTGGAGATTCCTCATAAAGGGAATACTTGAGAAAAGAAAGAAAACTGTGGTACTCAAGTTTCATCTTTGGATCACTTGAGAAGGACTGAGTGCAATCCTTGACCGAAGGAGGTCACCACAACGTGGAGTAGGCATTGGCCGAACCATGGGATAAAATTACCGTGTCTCCTGTGCATTTCTTTAGTGTGATTGTTTTTCATCCATAAATGTCTCACATATTGACTTGCGCTATTGTTCCTAAAGTCAATACTTATCATAAAGGAACAATCAAGTGAAGAGTTCTCTCTTTCTCTATTCACAACAACTTGGTTTCCATTTCACTAACATTTATAAACCAAGTTTGTGTTGTTTAGAGTTGATTTTTACAGGATCACCTATTCACCCCCCTTCTAGGTGCTCTCAATTGGTATCGGAGCCGTACTCTTCATTCAGGGACTAATCGCCCGAGAGATGAATCCTAAAGGAAAGGGGATGGTGATCAACAACAAGGAGAAGGAGACTCTCTATGTTGATGAGCCAAAAGGTTACAAGCCCACAGACTCAGGCTCAAACAACAAGAAGAAAGATGGGAAAAAGAAGAGGTGCATCAAGAAGATCATCTACTAGGACAACGATGCCTCCTCCTCTTCACCAAGGGATGACAACGACGAAGACTCTTCATTGAAAAAGAAAATGATTAATCAGAACTACTCTTTTGATTATTCTCGCATCCCTTATAATTTGAATGCTCATTTATTATCTATTCCACTTGGTAAACCCCCTCACTTTGATGGAAAAGACTATTCTTTTTGGAGCCATAAAATGTGTAGTCATTTATTTTCTCTCCATCCTAGTATTTGGGAAATTGTAGAAAATGGAATGCAATTTGACAGTAGTGACAATCCTATATTAATTAATGAACAAATTCATAAAAATGCCTAAGCTACTACTGTTTTGCTAGCATCTCTATGCAGGGATGAGTATAACAAAGTCAGCGGCTTGGACAATGCCAAACAAATTTGGGACACCCTCAAGATTTCTCATGAGGGAAACGATGTCACTATAATTACCAAAATGGAATTGGTGGAAGGTGAGCTTGGGAGGTTCGCCATGAAAAGGGGAGAGGAGCCAACCGAAACGTACAACAGGCTCAAGACCCAGGTGAACAAAATTCGAAGCTATGGGAGCACAAGATGGACGGATCATGACGTCGTTCGACTCATGCTAAGGTCGTTTACTATTATTGATCCTCATCTTGTCAACCTTATTCGTGAGAATCCCATGTACACCAAGATGACGCCCGAGGAAATTCTCGGAAAATTTGTAAGCGGGCGCATGATGGTAAAAGACGCAAGGTACGTTGATGACATTGCCAACGAACCACTCCCACTATACGAGCCATAGCCCATTGCTCTCAAGGCAACAAGCAGCAAGGAGGCGCTACCTAACAAGGTGTCACAAGTGGAGGCTGCCAAGCTCAACGAGGAGGAAATGGCGCATGTAATCAAGCGCTTCAAGATCGCTTTGAAGGGAAGCAAGGAGTATCCCAACAAGAACAAATCAAAGGGAAAGCGCTGCTACTTCAAATGTGGTAAGTCCGGTCATTTTATTGCACAATGTCCTGATAATGAAAATGACCAGGGACAAGAAAAGAAATGGAAGAAGGAGAAGAAGAAAAACTATAGGAAGGCGAAGGGCGAGGTGCACATTGGCAAGGAATGGGCCTCCGACTATTCTTCATCCGACTCTGATGATTAAGGATTAGCTGCCTCTGCCTTCGACAAGTCCTCCTTCTTCCCCAACGAACATCACATGTGCCTCATGGCTAAGGAGAAGAAGGTACGTACATGAGATACCCCAAAGTATACTTCTTCTAGTGATGAGGATTCTAATGATGATGTAGACTATAGTGATCCCTTTAAGGTTTTAGATAGATCTAAAGTAGATAAAATCAATGAACTAATTGATGCCCTTAATGAGAAAAATAGGTTGTTAGAAAAACAAGAAGATATTCTATACGAAAAACATGATAAATTTATTAATGTTCAAAAATATCTTGCTCTAGAAACTAAGAAAAATGAATTGTTGTCTTCTGAGCTATCTTATTGCCATGATTCTATTTCTAGTCTTAGGAGTCTAAATGTTGATTTAAATGCTAAGCTAGAAAAAGTAAATGTTGCTAGTTCATCTGTGGAGCATGTGTGTATTTGTAATAGGTGTAAAGACTTTGATATTGATGCTTGCAATTCTCATGCTTCCACTAGTCTTAAGTTGAATAATGATGTTGCAAATCTTAATGCTCAACTTAAAATTTGCAAGAATGATTATGAAAAGTTAAAATTTGCCAGGGATGTCTACACCATTGGTAGACACCTCTCCATTGAGGATGGACTTTGTTTCCAAAAGGGAACCAAGAACTTAACAAGCCAAAGGACCTCCAATCTCATCAAGGAGAAAGGGAAGGCTCCTATGGCTAGTAACTCTCATTCTTCACATGACAAAAAGAACCATGTCTATCTTTATGCTCATGTTAAGAATGCTTCTAGTGTTGTTCATACTAGTCATGATGCTACCTTTGATTCACATGCCATGTTTGCATCATCTAGCTCTTCATATGCTCATGGTAGGATTAGACCTAGGCGCTATGTTCATCATGTTGTGTCTCATGCGCCTAGGAATGCATCAAATGGCCCAACTATGCTTTATCATACTTATGATGCTTCATTTGTGCTTATGTGTAAAAATGATAAAGTAGTTGCTAGAAATTTGGGGCCTAAGTGCAAGAGAGGCAAAACTTGCATCTGGGTTCCAAAGTCTTATGTGACTAACCTTGTAGGACCCAATAAGAGTTGGGTACCTAAAACCCAAGCTTAATCTACCTTGCAGGTTTATGCATACGGGGCACAAGCTGTATTATTGACAACGGATGCATAAACCACATGATGAGGGAGAAGATCTTCACCTCCTATGTCAAGAACAAGGATTCCCAAGACACGATCATATTTGGAGATGGGAATCAAGGTAAGGTCAAAGGTTTGGGTAAAATAGCCATCACTACCGAGCATTCAGTTTCTAATGTATTCTTACTAGAATCCCTTGGTTACAATTTACTTTCTGTAAGTCAATTATGTCATATGGGATATAATTGTTTATTTACAAATATTGATGTATCTGTTTTTAGAAGAAGTGATGGTTCATTAGCTTTTAGAGGTGTAGTAGATGGCAAGCTCTATTTAGTTGAATTCTCAAAAGAAAATGTCAATCTAGATGCATGTTTAATAGCTAAGACTAATATGGGCTGGCTCTAGCACCGCCTTCTAGCACATGTTGGAATGAAGAATGTTCATAAGCTTGTAAAGGGAGAACATGTGTTAGGACTAACCGATGTCTGTTTTGAGAAAGACAGACCTTGTGCAGCATGCCAACCAGGGAAGCAAGTGGGAACTAATCTTCTAGGCAAAAATGTGATCACAACGTCAAGACCACTGGAACTCCTCCATATGGATCTCTTCGGGCCCGTTGCCTATCTTAGCATCGGGGGAAGTAAGTATGGTCTTGTTATTGTTGATGATTTTTCCCTCTTCAATTGGGTATTCTTTTTGCAGGATAAATCAGAAACCCAAGGTATCTTAAAGCGCTTCCTAAGGATAGCTCAAAATGAGTTTGAGCTCAAGGTGATGAAAATAAGGAGCGACAATGGATCCGAGTTCAAGAATCTTCAAGTGGAAGAATATCTTGAGGAGGAAGGCATCAAGCATGAGTTCTCTGCTCCTTACATGCCATAGCAAAATGGTGTAGTAGAAAGGAAGAACAGGACGCTAATCGACATGGCGAGGACAATGCTTAGAGAGTACAAGACGCCTGATCGGTTTTGGTCGAAAGCTGTAAATACAGCTGGCCATGCTATAAATCGGCTCTATCTTCATCGCCTCCTCAAGAAAACATCTTATGAGCTCCTAACTAGTAACAAACCCAATGTTTCGTACTTTCGTGTATTTGGGAGCAAATGCTACATCTTCGTGAAAAAAGGTAGACATTCGAAATTTGCTCCCAAAGTTGTAGAAGGGTTTTTACTAGGTTTTGATTCAAATACAAAGGCATATAGGGTCTTCAACAAATCATTGGGTTTAGTTGAAGTCTCTAGTGACGTTGTATTTGATGAGACTAATGGCTCTCCAAGATAGCAATTTGATCTTGATGATGTAGATGAGGATGAAGTTCCAACAGCCACAATGCGAACTATGGCAATAGGTGATGTACGACTGCAGGAACAACAAGATCAAGATCAACCATCATCCTTAACACTGGTGCATTCCCCAACTCAAGATGAGGAACAGGTACCTCAAGATGCAGGCATGGATCAAGGGGGAGCACATGAAGAAAAAGAAAAAGAGGAAGAAGCACAACAAGCACCTCCAACTCAAGTCCGGGCAACCATTCAAAGAAACCATTCGGTGGATCAAATTCTGGGTGACATCAGCAAGAGAGTAACTACTCGCTCATGTTTAGCTAACTTTTGTGAGAATTACTCTTTGTTTGTTCTATTAAGCCTTCCAGGGTAGAAGAAGCCTTGCAGGATCCGGACTGGGTGTTGGCCATGCAGGAAGAGCTCAATAACTTCAAGAGAAATGAAGTATGGAACCTAGTGCCACGTCCAAAGCAAAACGTTGTGGGAACCAAGTGGGTGTTTTGCAACAAGCAAGATGAGCACGGGGTGGTAACAAGGAACAAGGCTCGACTTGTGGCAAAAGGTTGTGCACAAGTCGCATGTTTGGATTTTGAGGAGACTTTTGTTCCTGTAGCTAGACTCAAGTCAATACGCATATTATTGGCCTATGCTGCTCACCACTCGTTTAAGTTGTTTCAAATGGACGTGAATAGTGCCTTCCTAAATGGACCAATCAAGGAGGAAGTGTACGTGGAACAACCCCCTGGCTTCGAGGACGACAGGTATCCCAACCATGTCTACAAGCTCTCTAAGGCGCTTTATGCACTTAAGCAAGCTCCAAGAGCATGGTATGAATGCCTTAGAGATTTTCTTATTTCTAATGCTTTCAAGGTTGGGAAAGCTGATCCTACTCTCTTTACTAAGACTTGTAATGGTGATTTGTTTGTATGCCAAATATATGTCGATGACATAATATTTGATTCTACTAATCAAAAGTCTTGTGAGGAGTTTAGTAGGGTAATGATGCGGAAATTCGAGATGTCTATGATGGGCGAGTTGAACTACTTCCTTGCATTCCAAGTAAAGCAACTCAAGGAAGGAACCTTCATCTCCCAAACGAAGTACACTCAAGACTTACTCAAGAGGTTTGGGATGAAAGATGCAAAGCTCGCTAAGACGCTGATGGACACGGACGGACACTTGGACCTCGACAAAGGAGGTAAGTCCATTGATCAAAAGGCATACCAGTCTATGATAGGTTCTTTACTCTATCTTTGTGCTAGTAGACCGGATATAATGCTTAGCGTATGCATGTGTGCTAGATTTCAATCCTACCCCAAGGAATGTCATCTTGTGGCCGTGAAGGGAATCCTTAGATATTTGGTTTCTACGCCTTTCTTCGGGATCTAGTATCCAAAGGGGTCTACCTTTGACTTAATCAAATACTTAGATTCCGACTATGTTGGGTGCAAGGTTGATAGAAAGAGCACATCAGGGACTTGTCAGTTTCTGGGGAGGTCCCTGGTGTGCTGGAGCTCTAAGAAACAAACATTTGTTGCCCTATCCACCACTGAGGCCGAGTATGTTGTCGCAGGACAGTGTTGCGCGCAACTACTTTGGATGAGGCAAACCCTCTGGGACTTTGGCTACAATCTGAGCAAAGTCTCACTCCTATGTGACAATGAGAGTGCAATCCGCTTGGCGAATAATCCTGTTGAACACAGTCGCACTAAGCACATAGACATCCGGCATCACTTTCTGAGAGACCACCAGCAAAGGGGAGATATCGATATTTACCATATTAGCACCGAGAACCAGCTAGCTGATATCTTCACCAAGCATTTAGATGAGAAAAGGTTTTGCAGGTTGCGTAGTGAGCTAAATGTCTTAGATTCGCAGAACCTGGATTAATCTATAACACACATGTGTTTTATGCTTTTGATCATGTTCTTTTAGGAATTTCTGTCTTTACTTATTTTGGTGCTCGAGTTGTACATGTCCTCCCTGGACCTCACAAGTCCTTATGCAATGATGCACATGTTTAGGGGGAGGATGTACTACAACTTGGCCCCTTTTGAGACTACTATGTTTACTTGAGTGATTTTGATATAGTCTCAAAGGTGGATTAAAAGGAAATAGGTGGACTTGGACCAAGAAAGGCTTCCACTGCATTCCGGTATCAATGTATCTTGTTCCAAGTCCCTCTCTGTGTTTTCTCATTGTCTTTGGTTTTACTCGAGACTTTTTGTGAGGCGATGAGGTTAAAGGGTCAAATAGTTCTTCTCTTTTGGTGCTTAATGCCAAAGGAGGAGAAATTAAGGCCAAAGCAACTAGATCAGCTACCACCTTATGCATTTTTCAAAAATTTATAGTGTAAGAATACTTGATTTTTGATCAAATCCCTCTAATTGCAAAAATCGCTATCTTATGGGGGAGAAATTCGATTATGGGAAAAAGGGGGAGTTTTTGGTATTTGATCAAAACTATTCTTGAAAGATCTCTTGGTTTGCCAAAACAAGTGTCTCTGACATAGAGATAGGAAAATGAATTTGTTTTGTGAAAATAAACCAAGTGGTGGCAAAAGTGATCCAAATATGCCAAATTCTATGTGAGATTAATTGGTCTTCAATTTGCACTCTTTAGCTCATCTTTGAAAATGTTGTTGCATTTTGAGTTGCTTTTGATGTGTTGGCATAAATCACCAAAAAGGGTATATTGAAAGGGAAATGTGCCCTTGGGTTATTTCTAGAAATGTTTTGGTGATTAGATGCTCAACACATATTGTTTTGTTTGATATAAGATAAGTGTCAAAGAGATGCAAATTGAAAAGCAAGGTATGATTCTAGCCTTAGTAAAATGGTTTTGGTACTAACATCATTCTATTAAGTGCTAAGAACCTTTTCAAATTGAGATAGATTGGATTTGAGAAGTTTGGTTAAGTCCAGCCAAACTTGCACCAGCCTGCGCTGCACCGGACTGTCCAGTGCCCAGGTTGGCTCCATGGCGAACAGGCCGCTCTCGGGAAAATGCTGACTGCATCATGGCTATAATTCACCGGTCTGTCCGGTGTGCCACCAGACTGTCCGGTGTGCCAGCCGCGTGTCCGGCCAACGGTCGACCGCGCGATCAATGGATGACACGTGGCTCAACCAACGGTCAGAAGGTCGCATCAGACTATCCGGTGTGCCACTGGGACCGATGGCTGCAACAGTCGGCTTTGCCAGAAAAGGAAGGGAATCACACACTGTTCACTGTCCGGTGGTGCACCGGACTGTCTGGTGCGCCCACAGACAGAAGGCAAACAGTGCCTTCCAAATGGAGTTCAAACTTCTTCTAGCTACCTTGGGGCTATAAAAGCGACCCCTAGGTGCATGGAGCACAATATCAAGCCTCCATTAGACATCCTACGACGCCTAGGCTCCGCAAGCACGCATTCGGTTCATTGTGTTTGAGATTTGAGCACTTCTTTGAGCTATGACTCCGTTGCGTTGTTTTGTGTGCTCAGTTCTTGACTTGTGTGCGTGTTGTTGCTGCGACTCTAGCTCTTGTGTGTGTTTCTATTCTCTCCCTTACTCTTATGGTTCTTGTGATCAATCTTGTAAGGGTGAGAGACTCCAACTTGTGGAGATTCCTCACAAAGGGAATACTTGAGAAAAGGAAGAAAACCGGGGTACTCAAGTTTGATCTTTGGATCACTTGAGAAGGATTGAGTGCAATCCTTGATCGAAGGAGGTCACCGCAACATGGAGTAGGCATTTGCCGAACCACGAGATAAAATCACCGTGTCTCCTGTGCACTTCTTTAGTGTGATTGTTTTTCTTCCATAAAGTTCTCAAATATTCACTTGCGCTATTGTTCCTAAAGTCAATACTTATTATAAAGGAACAATCAAGTGAAGAGTTCTCTCTTTCTCTATTCACAGCAACTTGGTTTTCATTTCACTAACATTTATAAACCAAGTTTGTGTTGTTTAGAGTTGATTTTTATAGGATGACCTATTCACCCCCCCTCTAGGTGCTCTCACAATCACATTCTGCTACTAAGTGTTTGTGTTGACACTTTATAGTGTTGTTTTGTTGTCTTGTGTGTTCTTATTCTCCCTCTTGTTGTTGTATGAATTATAATTCTCATTGATTTGTGTATAGCCACAAGGAACTCCAAGTTATGGAGATCCTTGCAAAGGGAAGATATAAGGAAGAATTGTAGCACTCATGTTGATCATTGGATCATTTGTGAGGGGTTGAGTGCAACCCTTATCCGTTGGGACTCCAAAACATGAAGTAGGCAAGCATTTGAGGCTTGATCGGTCCACGGTAAAAATTATTGTGTCTCTTGTGCTTGATCTCTAGCAATTTGTACTTCCTTTCTTCTCTCTAGTGCTTGCTCCATTCTTCACATGTGATATTGTTCAAGTTAATTCCATCTTGTGAGAGAAATCAAGTGCAAGAACCTCTCCTCCTTCTCACTCCGACTTGATCTATTTTTGTGCTAACACTTAATTGGATCAAGTTTTTGTTTAAGTTGTGTATTTTAGGCACCACCTATTCATGCCCTCTATGTGACTTTCAATTGGTATCAGATCTTGACACTTCTTGTTGAGTTTAACCACTCCTAGTGATCTCGGCAGAAGATCCTAAAGGGAAGGGGAAGGTGGCAACCACAACGAGAAGGACAAGACGCCCCCATCAATGGCAAGTCTAAAGATGAGAAGCTCATTGACTCGGTAACAAATATGGATGGCTAGAAGAAGCTGAAAGTTCCCTTTGCCTAGGAATAGGATC
This sequence comes from Zea mays, assembly GCF_902167145.1. NCBI lineage: Eukaryota > Viridiplantae > Streptophyta > Magnoliopsida > Poales > Poaceae > Zea > Zea mays. The sequence continues at coordinate 212,722,927 of NC_050099.1, forward strand.
TGGATATCACCTAGAGGGGGTGTGAACAGGCGAATAAAAATTAGCACCAAAAACTTAGAAATCTACTTGAAGTCTAGATCTCAGCGGAATGAAGTTGGCTTGAGTAGATCACAGCGGAATACCAGCCTTTGTCTCAAAAGGATCCTACACTTCAAGAACAACTTATACCAGAGATAAGTAATGAAGTGAAAAAAGTAACGCAAACAGAAACAAACAAAGAACAACACAAAGCAGAGCACACAGGAGATACATGGATTTATCCCATTGTTTGGCCAAGCCTAAAATGCTTGCCTACATCCACATTGGAGTTAGCCAATCCTTGGCTTGGAATATCTCACTTCATCCACCAGTTTCTTAGATCTGTCAAGGTGACAGAAAAAGGCTTCCACTATGTCGACGTAGGGTTTCACAGAGCGGAGGCTATCACAGACACCAACAACTCTCCGACAGGGTAACAGTATGCTCAAGATATTGCTCTATCTTCTAGCAGCACTCCTCATTTGTCTTTTTGGCTTATAACTGCGCCAACACTAAGTGTAGAGAGAAATACACAAGAGAGGGAAATAGAAATGTTTTGCAATGAGCCTTCAATTCTTGGCTGCACTTGTGTACTGAAAGAGGACCCTAGGGGTCCTTTTATAGCCCCATAAGGCCCCATAGTTGTGCCCTTTCCTTCTTGAAGTTGCTGAAAAACTTCACTTCCTTCAGGGGCACCGGTTCGGTTTGGTGCACACTAGATCAGGTCTTGTAGCCCCGCACCCGAGATCCTAATTGGCTGCCTTCCTTTTCAGGTGGTCATCGGACCAGTCTCGTGCACCACTTGACCATGCCACATCAGCTAGCCTTTGGCTGAGGTGGTCCAGTGCACCGAACTAGGAAGTGTACACGGTCCGGTGATTTTTATCTAAAAATCTTGAGACTGTACATTTCCCTGTAGATAGTCCAGTGCACACCAGACCAACCCGGTAGAGGGTCCGGTGTGCGAGACAACATCACTCTAAGTGTTTTCCTCCATTATTTCTCCATTTAACTTCAACTCTTTGGGGGGACTTTCTTGTGACTTAGACATACATAATTATAGTATAATCCAATTAGCTAAGTCCCAGAAAGTAACCTCTTTCCCAATCTCCTCTCAGCATCTCTGTTTCTCCTCAAACAGAGCCCCAAATGACACTTTCTCTATAACCAAGGTTAGGTACCAAACCAAAGTGCCATATGCATTGTAAAATATGTATGCAACATAGTTAAACACTCAAACCATGTATACTTATCTTTTTTCATCATTTTGCAGTTTTTGGCATGTTTGAGGTCGTTGTTGGACTCCAAAACTCCAAGTCTCCATGACTTGATTATTATTGCCATTTATGAGCTCCAACACCCTGCAATGGCCACATAGAACAAATCCAGACACAGGAATAACCCAAACCAAAGGTCTGAGTGAACTTAGCTCTTTTGGGTTGCTTCCAGGTTTTGGCTTTGACACTTCTCCTCTTGTAGTGACCTTGTCCTACTTCTTCAGCTTGATCTTGAGCCTTATGACTTACACTACTAAACCTTATGCATTACCTCATTAGTTGTAAGTCACATCCTTAAGTTGTGATCCTCGATGCACCATAGCTTTTCTCAACTCGATCAACCTTGACCTTGCAAGCCCTTTTTTCACCCCTAGCTTTAGGTACCTCGATCTTGTCGCCATTCTCCCGTGCACTCGGTACCTCGAAGTTATTCTTGCCTTCATCCTTGACTTAACCAGTTGTCTCCAAGTTATTCACACCGAGTTCCACATAGTCAATGTCCATCCTTCACTTAGCTTGTTGTTGGGGGCCTTCTTCTTCCAAAGGACCTTAAAACAATAACTTAACAGTTGTTTCCCAACCTGTTTTAAGGGTTATGGAATCATACTGAAAGCACCTACAAATGGAACAACCATAAACGTGTGCACGAATGTACCGGCTTCGGAATAATAACGTACATGCGCAGTCGACGAAGCAGGACGAAGCTACGGGAAGTCTTTAAGTGCGTGCTCGCCAAGATAGTAGGGGGAAAGACAGTGTTACCCTCATTATGTTTAATAGCTCAAATGTATAGCCTTGAGGGCACGATTGTAATTTTATCAAAGTTGTACCCCGCGCCTATAAATAGAGGAATAGTGCCATGCATTAGGGAGATCTTTGGATCAGAGAAAAAGTAGAAAGCTTCATCTTCAAAGTTGTACTTCCTTCTTCTTGTAAGCCTCACAAAGACAAAGGTACCAATGTAATCTCTTGTTCAATAATAAAAAAGCAAGAAGAAGTAAGCGATATCTTGCAAGGTCTTATTATGTGTATTGTTCATATTTCATATAATTTACCTTGTGCAATCCTCATGTTTCCTCCTCCAACTTTAATCACATCTTCATCTTTTACCTAACCTTCTTATTCTAGAAGCATGGGCTAAAAGATGAAGATGAAGATTTATCTTACTATGTTGCCTTGTTTTTGATACTCGAAGGAATAAAAATGAGTGACTAGCACTGTTGATGTCCATTATCATAGTCATCTCAGCCTTTGACCCTTCACACTTGATCACATGTGTTGAACCCAATAAACTTTGCACTAAGCACCTATTCAACACTTAGCCACACATGTCAGTCCTTTAATTAGGTTATCGTCCAAACCACCAAAACCCACAAGGGAGCTTTCAGAAGTGCATGAAAAAGATCATCTACTACAAGATGGACTCTTCTACATCACCATCTCCTTCGGGCAAAGAGGAAACCACTTTCGAAACTCATCAACAAAAACCTATTAAATCTAAATTCAATCGCACTCCATTTAACTACTCTCGCATTTCTGGCAATTTTAATAGCCAATTGCTTTCAATACCTCTTGGAAAACCTCCTCACTTTGATAGAGAGGGCAATTTTTGGTGGAGTTACAAAATGCTTAGTCGTATGTTTTCTCTCCACCCTAGCATTTGGGATACTGTAGAAAATTGAATGCAAATACCGGACGGTGATGATGAAAATTTCAACAGCACCCCCTCCTTCCACACCCTATGCAGTGCAATTTAACAGCACGAGATCTTTGACATTCAATTGAAGCCCCATCTCTCCAATCAATAGTGCACCCTTATAAATTGAGACCTCTTGTACCCCCTACTCACTTCCATTTGAGCTCTCGACCACTAACACCCTCTCCCTACACCATCAGTGCCACCACTGCAATCCAGGATCATCGAAGGATGCATTCTATTGTCACTGAAGCACCCCAACCTCCCCACCGATGTCACTAGCTTAGCCCGAGCTCAAGGAACCTGTGACGAGTCTTCCCCATAATTGTATTGGCATTTGCAACCTAGCCCATGTTGACCCAACCCTGTCATGCCCTCACTGCCATCAACCTGAGTACCCTATCATCTTCTTTGTTGTTTCTTGTCACCAAGAGGTGCATTAGTAGGTATTAAACCACACATGCCCCTTCTGTTGGGGACTTGTTCTCAAATGCTAAGAGTTAAGAACAAGGCAACATAGAAAATGTTAATCGTTAATGTCCTTCGTCCTTCGAAGCATTATTTCCCTTAGGACGTAATGACTTGCGGACGAAGGTTATGAAGGACATACCTTCATAAATTCATCAAGCAATGACGAAGGATGAAATATAAAGAACGTAGAAGAAAACATGAACAATCATTTATTATTATTGAGCATAAACAAAAAATATTATTGAACTACAAGTGTACCTTCAATCGGAAGGAAATGACAATACGAGTGTGACGCAAAAAGCGAATGCCAAGTCAGCGTGAACAGTACGGGGATACTGTTCACCTATTTATAGACACGGGACACAGCCCTTGCAAAATTACATTCATGCCCTTTACATTTGATAATAACTATATAGTAGTCTATCGAGGTCTGAATAGCCTTTTCATCTTTAAGTCGGTTCCACTCTTTGTTGTTACGCCGAAGCTTTCCTGCTCGCACCTTCGGCTCTGATCAACCTTCGTATTACTCCGGTTTACTGCAATGCCGACTTTAGTCCGAGGGTACCTGTTCACACATTGTACTACAGAAATACTGTTAAATCCTGTTTTTGAGGACCTTCGGACGCCGAAGGTCCCCAACAGTAGCCCCTCGCAATATTAATTTGTTTGAAATAATAAATTTAGATTGCGATATGGACGAAGGCTTTACGCCGAAGGTCCGAAAAAACACCTTCCCTTTGCTAGAATAGCAACATTCGATGACAAGTGGGGTCTTTCAGCTTTCAATGCACCGAGCATATAAATACGGCCATACCGCAAACTCATTTTGCACGCTTTCTGGCCAACCATTCCCGCTTACTCAATTTTTAGCTCTTGTGCACTGTGATTTGCTAAGCTTTTAGCTTTGAAGCTTCGGATTTGAAAACAGTTTTTTAGCGTTTCCGAAGATGTCTGAAGCTGCTAAGAAGGCTGCTGCTGAGATGAAGCTGAGTCTTGATGAAGAGAAGAACTTGGGGTTTCTTATAGCGATGTCGAAAACCAACACAGAAAAAATCACCAAGGAGATTTTGGAAGGTCTGTCTGAAGATACTGGTGACAGTGAAAGTTATGATGTGGACAGCGGTGGCGAAGACTCCGAAGATCGTCCCTGGCGACCAAGCCATTCAGTTTATGGTAGATCAACTATCAAAGAGAATCATCTTGTTAACATCAGAGGAAGGTATTTCCGGGATCTGTCCGTTGTGAGGGCCGACGAAGGGGAGAAGACTTGTCCACACCTTGAAGAGAATGAAGTCGTAGTGTTCCGAAGCTTTTTGAAGGCTGGACTGCGATTGCCCTTGAGCAGCTTCGTCGTGGAGGTGCTGAAGATTTTTGAAGTCTATCTTCACCAACTTACCCCCGAGGCAATCATAAGGCTGAACATCTTCGTGTGGGCCGTGCGAAGCCAAGGTCTGGAGCCTGATGCAAAAAGTTTCTGCAATATGCACGAATTATCATACGAAACAATACCTTGGGGTAAGGAACAATATCACAATAACTTCGGCTGCTACAATTTTGTTTCTCGGTCTGGGTCAAGCTGCCCCGTGCCAACTTTTCGGAAGAGATGGCCCAGCGGCTGGATGACAGAATGGTTCTATGTAAAAAATGATCTGAAAGCACGAGAAGACATCAAAGGTATAATTATGCGTCCTATTTGGCAAAGCTTCGGCCTTCGCAGGACGAAGGTTGAAATAAATGAGGCTGCCGAAGAATGCCAGAGAGCCTTCGGCGTTGTCTGCTCTTTTATAGGAACAAGGGACTTAGTACAAGAGCATATCGCCTTCAGGGTGTGGCCGCTTGCGGAGAAATGGGAAATGCCACAAGAAACCATTAAAGGGGCCAACGAAGGTGGACTTATCAGATTTAAGTACACTTTTAAATTTGGAGATAAATTTATTGAGCCAGATGATGAGTGGTTGAAAAGCATTGACAATTTAAGTGATGAGCTGCTTGGGACCTACTCGAAGGCCGAAGATACTGCAATGTCAGCAGCCTTCGGAGGCCGAAAAAAGAAGAGACTGAATCGGGTATTTGATGCCATCGGGTTTGTCTACCCTGACTATTGCTATCCCATTCGAAGGCAGAAGAGAAAAAGCACAACCTCTGCAAAAGAAGAAGCTGCAACTGCTCCTAGCGAGCCAGAACCGAAAAGAAAGAAGATAAAGGTTCTTACGCATCGTCCGCGTTATATTGAACCAGCTTCGGTGCCCGAGTTTACCGGAGGAACTTCTTCGGCCACCGAAGCTGAAAAACCAACCGAGCCGGCCTTGTTGCCAGAAATCACAGAAACGGCTGAAGTGCCAACAAAGGTAGAATTGGAACAATCAAACATTTTGTTGTCAGAAACAAAAGAGAAAACCGAAGCGCCGTCCACAGAAAAAATTGAAGTGGTAAAAGAAGCAACTGAGGGCTCCAAAACATCCGGAGTTTTGAGTCCTGCAGCAAACGTTGAGACAGTAAAGAATCAAAAAGTGCCAGCCATGACTCCGAAAAGAAAGAGGATGGCCAATGTGCTAGATGTACTAGAAACAATCAAATCTTCAAGCACACCTCCGAAGAAAGCTGCTGTCACTCTTGAAGCAGCGACTGAAATTTCTGGCTCTACAGCTCCAGAGCAAGAGATTGAAGCCGAAGCTGGGCCCTCAGAGCCCGCAAAGATAAAACCCTTGGAAAGTGAGGCCGAAAAAATAACAAAGCCAACCTTTGTTGAAGAAACTGGTGTTGTTACCCCCGAAGCATCCCCCAAAATTCGTGATTATATTTTCCGTCATGCTTCGGGGAAAAAATTAACAGAAAAAGAAGAACAAGAGGCCCAGCACTATGCCCAAAAACTGAAGTATCCAAAGGGGGCGTTAATATTTAATGGCAGTGGAGAAGAAGACTTCTTGTATTGTCTTCCCGACAGCAAGGAGATTTCTGTCTGCCGGGAGATGAGCAAGAGCTTCGGGTTCCCGACTTTAGAAGACGGGCTCTCGGTGCTGTCGAAGAACGATCTGGCCGACAGCCTGGCTTACAATAGTTTAAAGGTGCGACAAATGAAATTTTTGTATTTTTCGTTGAGTCCAAAATTTTTCGTTTGTTAAAACTTATTGACACACACATATTTCTTTTTGCAGGGCCTGATACTTAGCAATGCCCTCAGGGCACAGAAAGATGCTGAAGACGAAAGTTGTACTATAGCCCTGAGCAACCTTCGTTCCGAAGTAATTGAACTGAGGAACGAAGGTCTCGAAAAATACAAAATATTGTACTCATTGATAAATAAAATAAAGGAGGACGAAGCTGCTTTTAAAAGTCAAGCTGAAGCTCAGAAACGCGAAATTGAAGACCTTCGGAAACAACTGGCCAGAGCCAAGGAAGAACGCATACTTGAAGAAACAAAGCGTGAACTCAGCGATCAATGGGCAGATCACCTAGAAGTGACTGTTGAAGAGCTTCGTTCGTGCAAAAAGAGATGCTACAACAAATCTATAGATTGTGTTAAAAAATTAAAGGCTATCTTCGCCAAGGTTGGCGCGTTCTCAAGTGAGGAAAACTTTTCGAGAGGCAATCCCGAAGGTGCTATCGAATGGATTGGCCACGAAGTTGAAGCCTTCGAAGAAATCTTAAATAGCCGAGGAGATATATGTGCCTTCTCTGGCGCCAGAGGGATTGCCACTATCTTAGAGAAGAAGGGCTGTGAACATGTAAAAATTTTAGCACAATCCGAAGCTGCTTTGTCCTTTGAAGATACAAAAGACCCTTCGGCCGAAGCTAGTATAATTGGTGGAAAATTTTTTACCGATATCTGGGATAATGGTGGCCGAGAAATGGCCGGAGAAATTATTCGAAGAAGTGAGAAGGGCATCCACGATGCTAGAGAAATAGCCGAGGCTGCTGACAAGAGCGCAGAGGCCGAAGGTCCATTAGGTACTAAATAATAGTTTTTATCGTGTTGTAACCTTTAGGCTTTAAGATTTGTTTGCGATTTTGTAATAGCAATGTAGCCGTGTCCTGTCCTTCCTCAGATTCTACTGAAGTATCTTCGGGTGCTCGGCCTAGGGGTGATGATGAAATTAAAAAGATGGCTGAAGCTATTATGGATGAAGTTGTCGATCGACTGTTGAACGAAGCTGCAGAAGTGGTACTTAGGGAGGACTAAATGCTATTGTAAAAACATTTTAAATGTAACATGTGTAATATCTTGTAATCCTGTATGTAATATATTTGTCTTATTTTTCTTTATGGTTCAATTCTTTACGATGCATGAAACTTTACATACGTACCGTTTTTGAGTCTAGCGAAAAAACACCTTCCCTTCTTTTCATGCTTCGTGAAGAAGAATTACCATTTATCACAACAATATCCGAAGTATCCCGAAAAGTGTTGAAGCTTCGTAGAAACATTCCTCAAGGCTATACTTCAGAGATCAATATTGTTTCTCCTTGTGGCTTGGCATGATTTGCCCCTTTTTCAAAGCGTTTTCCCGAAGATTGATATCATATCTCTTTCTTATGCCACATGCAGTATGATGTATGATGCTTATGTTATGCAAAATGATGTGATGATGTTATGCTATTGTAAAGTGATATTCCGAAGGTACACGCATATCTGCGCGATAAAACACAATCTTTTTGCGAACCAGCGTTAACTTTTCGCTATAAGCCTCCCTTAGGAGCTTCTTCGCCTTTTACTTCAGCGGAATCAGCGTTGACTTTTCGCTGTAAGCTCTGCATTCCCTTAGGAACGTCTTTGGAGCTTCTTCGCCTTTTACTTAGGCGGTATCAGCGTTGACTTTTCGCTGTAAGCTCTGCATTCCCTTAGGAACGTCTTTGGAGCTTCTTCGCCTTTTACTTAGGCGGTATCAGCGTTGACTTTTCGCTGTATGCTCTGCATTCCTTTTGGAACGACTTTGGAGCAGAAAACTTACACTGCGCTCCCTTCGGAGCGGCTTTTTGTGACTTCGTCAAACTTACTCTGCGTTCGTTAGAACGACTTTTTGTTGCTTCGAAGAATTTTTGATAGTTCGAAGGTCCTTCTTATTATCACAAGTCTTTGAATTTCGATCAATTTAAGCCTGTGGAGAAAACAACATATTTTTTGTAGGAATTAACGAAACTAATTACACGAAACCTAAACAATGTCCTTTATTACAGAAAATAAAACTGAATGAAAAAGATTGGTATTAAGGTAGGATATTTGTCAATAGATGTGCTTTGATTCTGGCACAGTGCTGTTGACCGTGCGAGCTTCGGACTGTTCTCTGAAGTCCCTTTGATGCGGAGCATATTGGCTCCCTTCTGGCTGCTGGCCTTGCTGCAACGGGGGTGGAGGCGGAGGTTGTTGCCACGAAGCTTGAGGCTGACTTGCCGAAGCAACAGAGACTGCAGGATGGTTGCCCACATATTCTGGGATGTAGGGCGAATGATACGAAGCTGTATGCATGACCTGCTTCGGCTGAGCTTGTTGTGCTGCTGCTTCAGCTATTTCCTTTTGCTTCTGAATAGTGACATGGCACATCCTGGTAGTATGGCCTTTGTTCTCACCGCAGAATAAGCAAAAGATTCTTCTCGGTTGATCGCCAAATCTTCCTCCGAAGCCCCTGGCGCCTCTGCCTCTTGGAGCTGGAGGTCGGAAGGAACTTTGTTGTTGCCCTGAAGCCTGTGAGGAGTATTGTGGCCTTTGTTGCTGACTCCCTTTATCATCATTCTGAGTAGAATTGTGAATTGACCTGACATGCCTCGGGTAAAACCTTCTTCCGAAGCCCCTGGTCATTTCAGAAAACCTGAAAGCCTCCCCCCTTCTTTGACGAAAATCATTGTCAGCTCGAATGTATTCGTCCATCTTCTGGAGCAGCTTTTCCAGCGTTTGTGGTGGCTTCCTGGCAAAATACTGTGCTGACGGCCCTGGCCGAAGCCCCTTGATCATAGCTTCAATGACAATCTCATTGGGCACTGTTGGCGCCTGTGCCCTCAATCGTAGAAACCTTCGGACATATGCCTGAAGGTACTCTTCATGGTCCTGAATGCATTGGAAGAGAGCCTGAGCAGTGACCGGCTTCGTCTGAAACCCTTGAAAGCTAGTTAACAGCAAGTCCTTCAGCTTCTGCCATGAGGTGATCGTTCCTGGTCGAAGGGAGGAATACCAGGTTTGAGCAACGCTTCTGACAGCCATAACGAAAGATTTGGCCATGACTGAAGCATTGCCACCGTACGAAGACACTGTTGCTTCGTAGCTCATCAAGAATTGCTTCGGGTCTGAGTGGCCATCAAATACGGGGAGCTGAGGCGGCTTGTAGGACGGGGGCCAAGGTGTAGCCTGCAGCTCAGCGGACAGGGGAGAAGCATCATCAAAAACAAAATTCCCATGATGGAAATTGTCATACCAGTCATCTTCGTTGGGAAAACCCTCCTGATGAAGATCTTGATGCTGAGGCCTTCGGTGTTGCTCCTCCTGAGCAAGATGGCGAACTTCTTCAGAGGCTTCGTCTATCTGCCTCTGCAGTTCAGCTAGCCTGGCCATCTTCTACTTCTTGCGTTGAACCTGCTGCTGAAGGATTTCCAGATTTTGAATCTCCTGATCTAGATCATCCTCCGGAGGTGTTGGACTGGTATCCTTCCTCTTCTGGCTTCGTGCCTGTCTAAGAGAAAGGACGTCTTGATTGGGGTCCAGCGGCTGCAGCGTGCCAGCCCCTGGTGCTGAAGCCTTCTTCGGCGGCATGATGAAGGTGATGCTTGCCGAAGGTATTGAAAAGCTCAAGAAATGGAAGTGAGTTCACCGGAGGTGGGCGCCAATGTTGGGGACTTGTTCTCAAATGCTAAGAGTTAAGAACAAGGCAACATAGAAAATGTTAATCGTTAATGTCCTTCGTCCTTCGAAGCATTATTTCCCTTAGGACGTAATGACTTGCGGACGAAGGTTATGAAGGACATACCTTCATAAATTCATCAAGCAATGACGAAGGATGAAATATAAAGAACGTAGAAGAAAACATGAACAATCATTTATTATTATTGAGCATAAACAAAAAATATTATTGAACTACAAGTGTACCTTCAATCGGAAGGAAATGACAATACGAGTGTGACGCAAAAAGCGAATGTCAAGTCAGCGTGAACAGTACGGGGATACTGTTCACCTATTTATAGACACGGGACACAGCCCTTGCAAAATTACATTCATGCCCTTTACATTTGATAATAACTATATAGTAGTCTATCGAGGTCTGAATAGCCTTTTCATCTTTAAGTCGGTTCCACTCTTTGCTGTTACGCCGAAGCTTTCCTGCTCGCACCTTCGGCTCTGATCAACCTTCGTATTACTCCGGTTTACTGCAATGCCGACTTTAGTCCGAGGGTACCTGTTCACACATTGTACTACAGAAATACTGTTAAATCCTGTTTTTGAGGACCTTCGGACGCCGAAGGTCCCCAACACCTTCCCTGCTCCAAAGCCACACGAGGCATGCACAAATTGCACAATAGAGTATAGACCACCGACGCAAACACACCCACACCACTAATCATGTGCTCCTGGCGATCTCCTATCCATGATTCGGCCCTAGTGTGTTCGCCATGACCCACAGTGGCTTGGAAGCAAACCGCAGCCCCAATTGAGTCCCATGTTGGCCGACGTAGCCCACACCAGTGATTCGCTATCGTGGAGGAAGGGGTGGTAATGATCTCTAAATTTTACACTATATAATTTAAGGATTAGATCAAATTAGGATCAGGCCTATTTCTATTCATTTCTTAACTAAAATTGATTAAGGGTCAAAGAAATTATGAAGAAACATTAGGATGATCCATTACCACCCCTATGTGGAGGCCACCACTGCGAGCGCATCGCATGCACAGTCTCGGTTTTAATTAGGAGCATCCAAGTGTAATCTAATGGCCCTAGTTCACTGATACCAGTCAGCGCCCGATCAGAATGGTGCTGACATTGAACTTTTGCAAAAGAGCCCCCTATTTAGTGGGAATGAACTTGCATCCCATCGTCAAAATTGATCAGTTTCTTAATTAGGAGCATAAAAATTGATCAAAATTTATAACAAATTCATTTAAGTCAAAATTAAATGGTTTTGGTCTCAAATAACTTCAAAAAATGCATAGAATAACTATAGGCCTATTTTTGAACTACGTTTTTATGCTTGATGTGCAGTTTCTTATTTTGTGCCCATGTTTGTTGTATGTACAAGAGTAGATCTAGAGTGTTGCAAGTATCTTGAGAGCTCAACCTTTGAGGACCTCAAAACCCCTAAAGAAGGCAAGTATTCCATGATCCTATGCCCCTTTAATAAAATGCTCATTATTGTTTTGTCCAAATTATTGCACCTAATAGGAATTTCTCTCGTATTGCTTACCATGTCCTTGTTTTACCTAGGAATTTTGAATCATTTTTAGTAGACAAATGCTAGTGCTCTGCATCTTTGAAAAGAAAAGTTTTTTCAAAAGTTTTATGAGAATCATTTATAAAATAAGTTTTTAGCAAACAATAGGGACTTGATGCATGGGATAAGATTGCTCAAGTGCCTCACGCTAAGGACTGGTTCGTTAAGTGACCACTAGGATAACAATACAACCACAAGGACTATATGGGCTCTAGTCTTGACCAAATAATTTGGGGAACTGTGTGAACATTAGCAATGGTAGATGGGGACAAAGGAAGGCTCTCTGGACCCACTTATGCTTGACTAGGCCTTGGGTGAGATGACCTAGAGGGCCTATGTGTGAGTTGTGAGGTTTGTCATGGAGAGATACTACAGAACATCGCCTCTAGATATTTTTCATAGTCTAATACACACAAGAGATCCGTTGTAAAGGTCTTGTAGTCAACCCTGCGACACCTTGAAGGACCGGTGACGTGACTAGAGGGGGTGAATGGGAGCCACTAAAATTTATTTCTTGACTTGCGAGAACGACACCATGACTTGATTCCCAAATTTAACCCTGGGACCTCTAGGGACTCACAAAGTACCAAATCACTGTGTTATTCAAACCAGTGACATTTGAATACACCAAAAACCTAGAAATAAAACAATCCAACTGTCTGCCAAAAGTCAGTGTCAAAAGTGCAGAATAGAGGGCACGATAGTGCCAGGCACCAAAAATGAGGAAAACACCTCAAACTTTGCAGAAAGTTTGCACAGTGAGGAAGATGTCTACTTGAAGTATCAACCCAAGAAACACAAATATCAAAGCGCAGGTTAGAAATCCCATTTTGGTTGGGGTTTTGATGGGGTTTTTAGAACGAGATCAAACTGAGTTCTTCTCAAGCCATGACCAAAATCTGCAACTACTGAGTGTATGCAATGATACAAGAAGTGCAACTCATCACAAAACAATCCCCAAACCAAATCCTCACTAAAGAAGTCGATGGTGTTTTACAAGATCACAAAAGAAGGAAGGGGAAGAAGACAAGAGCAAAGAGACTTAAAATTTCAGCAAGAATGGAAAACTGAGATTTAGAGCCAACCAAAGTCGTGGGTGGAACTAGCCACCCTTCCTCGGATTAATCATTGCAGATTACAAAATACAGTCGCAAAGGTTCAAAGCGCTATGGATCTCCCGGCTAAACCGGTGACTACCTAGAGACAAAAACTAGGAGTTCTAAATGAGTGCTCTAAACAAAATGGTAGCCAAGAGATTGTTGTAGCAATAGCCCTATGCCTCTATTTATAGAAGGTTATTTCCATTCCTAAACAACCTTTATTTACATAGAGCCTATCCACTTAACCGGGGCAAAGTGGACCAACTCCTAGGTTTTTTATCCAATGGCCACGCGCTCCGCCCAAAATTGCTTCATCTCGATGCACCCTTCGCTGTGACTCCACATGCCGGCACCGATTCCCTCTAGAGCCGCCATCGCCAAGTTTTAAGGCCCCAACTCAGCAAAACCCGTCGTTCACCGCATAGGGTGGTTTTTCTAGGGATCAACCACCAAACTACTGTGAGTATCGCACCGCATGCGTGTCCCCCACATCTTAGACACATGTCACACTAGTCCTCGATCGCGTGAGCAATACGACCCGCTCTACCACATCCTCGTGCGAGTGTGTGTCCTAGATGTCAGCACCACAACTAGTCACCCAACGACTCAAGCCCCTCAGTCAAGTCCCAACGCTCGTCCTTCACCACTCTCGATCCATCAGCATGAACCTGCATGACCTTCACCTTCGTCGTCGACCATCGTCCCTATGCTCCATACTTGCACACCATAAACCAACTGAAATGGTTGCACAAACATAATATCACACCTCGACCAGTCCACGACTCGACCCGAGACGCTACTCATTGACAATCACTCATCATCAACCCGAACCATAAGGGACAAGTCAACCTTGTGTTCACGCAACTCCCCTCAAATAGGTGAAGGGTCTAGCAAACCTAGGCAAGTGGGTACCACAACTTGGCGTAAAGTTGTGCAACCTTTATAGAATGTCTAAAACTAATTAATCAGTCGTGCCTATGGTCAATAGCAACCTTGGGATCCTCACATATTAGTGTTTTACAAAGATAAAACATCGAGGGTGAGATGCCTAAGATAGTTATAAAAGGATCGCCATGAGACTTGGTGAAAGTTCATTATGAGATGCAATGAACGGTTTTTAAAACATTCACCATGAGACTTGGTGAATGGTTCATTGTAGGATGTAATGAACGTCTTTTTAATGGTTACTTTACTATGATGCTTCACCATGAGACTTTGTGAATATTTCATTGTACGATGAAATGAACATGTTTTGTTACTAGTTTGTATGGAAGCTTTAGTTGGCAAATGTTATACAAAGAGAGATTAGCATGTTATTCAAGTATATATAAAACTTGAGAAACTAAAAGCAACCACTCTAGCTTGTCTGTTATATAGCCAATCCACTTTCATGTAAAGTGGGATACTTGTTGAGCGTGAAAGTACTCACCCTTTCCTTTTCTGCCCGCCCTATGTATCTCTTTTATTCAAAAGGAGGATAATAGGTGTCCTAGACCCAGGAGTTCTAGGACAATGATGAGTTGTAGTCCTGCAATCAATCAGTTGGTAGAGGAGGGTCTACTAGTGGATTGAAACACCATATATGTGTTGTAATGAATATTATGCTCTGTTATTAGCAAGCATTGTGTTTTGACATAATGCACTATATTATGTCACTATATATGTGATTCTCAATCAAATTATATGTACAACGGGCGTTCGGTTTTGTCTAGGTGTGACATTACATTACCTCATCACTAATGGCATATTTATCAGTCAACCAGAAGAGATCTATTAAGGTTGTTGGAGCTTTCCGAAAGAGTTTTTGTGGGAGTTCATAGTTCTTGAGGCCCTTGTGGAAGACAAAATTTGTTGTACCCTCTAGGATGCTAAAAACATCAGCCTTAGTGTCTCGATGGTGCTTGATATAACTATGCAAGATTTTGTCCTCTTTATACATGATCTGTTCGAGACTTCGAGGTCATATTACGTGTTTTTGTATTTAGAGGTCATGCTAAAGCTATTAATGAATACACATTTGAGTTCGTCCTAGGAGTCAATGGTGTTGATACAGATACCAAAAAGCCACTTGATGTTGTTTCTAATGCACTTGGGTAGATAGTTTGCCATTGCCGAAGAATCTCGCCGGTGGCTTTGATGGATAGTTGATCCACCACAAGCCATTCAGAGGGGTTGGTGCAACCATTGTATGCTTTGACCGTATGCAATTTGATGTTCTTGGGCCAGTTGACTTGGTGTTGTGCGGTTGAGAAAGCCTTGACAATAGAAGCCAAAAGGTGACTCGAATGGAGCTTAACTTGAGATAACAGTGCTACCACAAGGGTGGAATAGGACGCCATTGGCTGACTATTTAGGAAAGCTAGTGGAGGACTACCTTACCCGAAAGGGGCAAGGGCGATAGAGGAGTTGCTAGTGTAGGGAGGTTCTCGGGTCGATCATGCTGCGATTGCTTTTTGGACAAGGGATTCCTATATCGCTCTTCTCACGAAATCGTAGCGGGTTTTCTTCAGCTAGTGGAACTTTGTAAAGGCCTCATAGTGGATCCCTAGCCATTCACCTCAGAAGTGTTTAAGGGCCTTGCAAACCCTGTCTAGATGGGATACACGACTTTTGGGTAAAAGGGCACAACCTCTGCAGAGTGTAAAACTGATATATCAGTCGTGCTCATGGTCAAGAGCGACTCAGGAATCTCGCATGGTTAACTTATAGAATTAAACTTAATCTGTCATTTGCATTGCATTGTGGGATTTATTATTAATTGTGATCTCTTATTTAATTGAGATGATATCTACTTATACTTAGTAATTGCTAATAAAAAAATTTCCAACTTTAAAAGCAATGCTCAACTTTAACCATCTTATTTGGTAAGCCTTACACTTCACATGAGCCCCCACCGTAAGTGAGCTCATGCACATAATTCCCCACAACTTGTTGAGCGATGAACATATGTGCGCTCACCCTTGTTGTACTCACACCCCCAGATCAAGGACAGGTACCGCCAAGATGAGGAGCATGAAGGATACCGCGATGAGTTCGTGAGAGGTCTAGGTTGTCGTCTCCCAGTCAACTAAGGTTGTGGGATCGTTGTCGTCATATTATGTGATTATTTAACTATTTTGTATAGAAGCTCTATTATATAATAAAGATGCGACATTCGTTTCTGTACCATGAGTCATCATATGTGTGAGACTTGATCCTAGCACACATTTGATTCGCGCCTGGTTTTTCCCTTAAATCTGGGTGTGACTGTGTTTGTGACCCGGCCATGCACCACAGGGTTAGCCACGTGATGATTTTGGGTAGGACAACATCGTTGATCGTGACTTGATGGTTCGTGTAGAGGCACGCTAGGATTACTCGCTGAGTTATACAGGTTCGGGCCGCTTAGAATTGCGTAATACCCTACTTCCTGTTGGGGGTTTGATATTGATCTTCAGAGTATGAGGATTACATGTTGAGGATTGTGGGTGAGGATGAGCTGGAGTGATGGGTGATGAGAGATGAAAATGGTAGGGGTCCCCCTCTGCCTTATATATGCGACCAGAGAGAGTTATCCCTTGCGATTACTATCTACTTGCTTATCTCCTTCTTTGCCGCAGATTGTGTCCCTACATATCCGAAGCCTTCATCGCCTAGCCGCCCGAGTTATCATCGAATACCAAGCCCTTCGAGTGTTTTCAACTGCATCATCCAACACATCCAAGCTTCAACGGCGCTTAACTCAGACGTTGGTCTACATCAACTTGGATCGAGCTCACCTGAGTTAGCTACATCCTACTGGTCCATCCCATAGGGCGTCTCAACAGAAAACCCATCAGGTGGCCCATGATATGTTTTAGTGTACATGAGGACCCAGGGATATCTATCCCCCACAATATGCAATACTCACACTAGTAGTACTATCTCATTAATATATACAAACATTCGGTAATATATATATATATATATATATATATATATATAGGGACGAGGTAATGGAAGCCCAGGGCTTCCATTACTAGAGAGAGCCCCGGCCCCCGGCGTGGCTAGGTGTGCGGGGCGCGGGTCGACGTGGCAGGTGGTGGGTCTACCGCGCGCAGGTACCGATTCAAGGTGGGGCGTTTATGCATACGTAATTTGAATGAAAAAGCTTCATAAATGGTAGCGTGGGGCCGGGGCTCGGGTGGGCAGACGTGAGCCGCGCGTTATGCTTGCGTATTTTGCCGTTATTGGCTGCGTAAATTCGGCGCGGGTCGACGTGGCAGTTGGTGGGACTACCCACGCATGCATCGATTCTAGGTGGGGCGATTATGCATACGGAATTTGAATGAAAAAGATGCATAAATGGTAACGAGGGTACGGGGGTCGGGTGTGTAGACGTGGGACGCGCGTTATGGTTGCGTATTTTGCCGTTAATGGCTGCGTAAATTCGCATCTGACGGAACGAGAGTGGTCAGATCGGGTAGTGGGGTGACGCGCGCGTCGATCGGGAACGTGGGTCGGTCACACGATGGGGTGATGCATGTTTATGGAAATGTAACACAATGGTCATGTAATCGTAACGGATAGCTCACGTAAATCTCGGGAGATGCAAACTGCGCAGCAAATCGCGCAGGAGATTGGATTATGCCATGAATATAGGCCAGGACGGTTTAGGCGAGTATAGGAGGTGAAAAAAAAACGACCTACACACAGCCGCCGCAGCTTTTGTTCATAGCTATCGAAGAGTTAGGGCATACACAAAGGAGACGGCGATGACGACACCCTGTACGAGCGATGGCCGGAATGCTGTAACTCCACCGGCTGCGTTACCGGCGCCAGGAATTGTTGAAGAAGGCAACACAGTTCATCAAAGTTTGATGGGAACAAGTCAGCGGATACCCATGCGGACAATTGGTGAACATGAGCAGGACACACCACACATTCTCCAAAGCCATGTAAGTTCAAAGGAATACCCATGTATTGTGTTATACAATTTCCATGCAAGTTATGATTTCACCGAATACACATGTATTATTTATACAGTCCGTGCAATTTATGAAGTCCTAGAAATTCGCCATGCTAGAAGCTTTTTTTATATTTGTGCACTGCATGACGACTCCATTAATTGAATAGGATGATAGTATAGATCAACGATTGGTACCGAAGGTGGGTATGACATTTAGTAATGTGGACGAGGCGTACAAATTTTATAGCCGATATGCATATGAAGTTGGATTTCCATTGAAGAGATATAGGGAGAGAAAAAATTGCAAGTGGTTGAATTGTTCAATGGAAGGCAAGCGTGCCGAAAGAGGAAATGGTACTCCAAAAGTGCGAAATACAATTTCCAAAAGAACACAATGCAGAGCTGGAATGAAACTTAAAAAAATCTATGACGATGCCAAAGAGAATATCATTTCAGTGCGGATTGATCTTATTCATTTGGAACATAATCATGAGTTCTTCAGAAAGGATACAGAAAAGAATCAGTTACAGTGCAACAAGACACATGATCCAGAATACATGGAGTTCCTTAGTGCGATGCAAGAAAGCAGGATTCCGCAACACTGTATTATGGATTTTGTTTCAGAAATGCATGGTGGACCAGAGAATGTACCGTTAACTACACAAGACATGATCAACCTGTAAGTCATTTTGTTATTTACACTGATATAATGACATAATGATGTTGTGTGTGTATTGACTATGGCATATTGTGTAATGTTCACAGGAAGAAAGCGCGACAAAGAGAAAGAAATGCCAATGATGTGTCTAAGCTGCTATCTTTTTTTGCATTGTGTAAAAAAGATAACCCACAGTTTTTCTCTGACTTCCAACTAGACCAAGAAGGAAAGATTTTGAGCATTTTTTGGTCCCATGCTAGCCAGCAAGCAGATTACATTGACTTTGGAGATGCAGTTACCTTTGATACAACTCATAAGACAAATCTATATGACAAACCCCTGGGAATGTTTGTTGGTTGTAACCACCATCTGCAGTGCACCGTATTTGGTTTCACATTGTTGGGTGACGAAACTGTAGACACATTCGAGTGGGTTTTCAATGCATTCAAAACATGCATGGGAGCTGAAGGACCACGAGTAATGCTTACAGGTATGATTCATAAGCTAAACAATTATTACGTTCTACTGTGGTTGTATTGAATGTAATTATAGTTGGTAATGTGTTGCATAATGTTGTGAAAATATATGATTTCAGATCAAGATCTAGCAATGCCAGTTGCACTAGGCAGGGTATTTCCAAACACAATCCATCGTTTGTGTTTGTGGCATGTTCAGAACAGGTATATGCCGTATTTGAACGAGTTGTACGCTAGATTTGAGGAAGAGGATTTCAAAACAAGGTTCCAATCTATAATACATCATCCTTTAACTGTAACTGAGTTTGAGACTGCCTGGGCAATGCTGATTGATGATTTCCATCTACATGATAACATCAGTCTTTCCAGAATGTATGAAATTCGTAAAGATTGGATACCAGCTTTTTTTAAACATGATTATTGTGGGTTGATGGTCTCTACACAGCGTAGCGAGAGCATGAACAAACTCGTCAAAAGTGCTCATGTCGATGCAAACACGCCACTACATCAATTCGCCAAGCAAATGTTGAAGCTTCTACACAGTAGGAAGATGAAAGAGGCAAAAGAGGCACTAGGATGCATGGTGAGTACATAGAATATTATTATATCATAATATTTAACGTACGGTGTTATAACGTATAATTTTGTCTACTGTAGGGTCAAAAAGAAACAAATACATTGTATATGTTTGAGATACGTGTAGCGAGGACATACACAAGGGCTGTAATGAATAAGTTTCACGAGTCTTTAAAATATGCTACTGCATACAAGATATCACATGATCCAGATGGTGGTGTGAATGAATGGGTGGTTCAGCATACTTCAAGGTCAAATAAGATTGTGTGGGGGCAACACCAATTCAAAGTAATTGCTGATGTAGATGCTGGAAAGTATGAATGTGAATGCAAGCATTGGGAGCATACAGGTATGTAATATTGCGTAATTGGTGAATCAAAATGTTCAATTATAATGAGTAAACATAAACGAAGACATTTTTTACATGCTTTGTTGTAGGTCTGCTTTGTGTGCATCTTTTACGAACATTTATGCATCTTCAAATTGATCGAATACCTTCGGAATACATCCTTCAGAGATACACCTACTCTGCTATACAAGATGTGACTTTTTCAAGGGATGATAAGAATTTGAAGGGTAAAGACGGTGAGACTAAATCATATAGGCAGAAGATGTTGCTTAAAAAGTCAATGAAAGTAGTACATCATGCAAGTCTTTCAAAGGCTGGATATGATAGAGCCCTGGAGATGATGGATGAACTGCTTTTGCTACTTTCACGGTTGGAGCCAGATATTGAAGGTGATGATAGTACTAGTGATGGCGAAGGAATACAGGTAATTAATATATTAATTGTAATAGCCGTGTATTTTAAATGATAAACTGAGTTATAAGTTTTGGTGAATGGAAAGTATGAGAAACTTGCCTGATACAGGGCGACAGGAATGATGTAAGAGACATGATGGGAGATAATATAACGACAAGAATGGCGCAGGCTGGTGTATGTGTAATATGTTATATGATGTTTACTATGCATAATGGTGTGTACTGTTTGGCATAAACACACATATTTACTGTCAATCGTATTATTTGACAGGTAATTCAATTGGGGCCTACTTTACAAAAAGGTGGTGTGAGCGATACCCAATGTGTTATGCCACAACAAATATTGGAACAGGTAATACATGATTATAAAAGAGGAAAAAGTTGTTGTAATACAAAATAGTAACGAAACCTCCTTGTTGCTGATTATGAATGATTAATAATGGTATATGTGTGCAGCACGATTATGGACAATTGACCACTAGCACAGCACTGATTGATGTGAGTGGTACAGATTTGACGATTAAAAAGGTAATGGTGCTATTAAAAACGCATGTGCATGTATATTATTTAAAATTACATACAAATAATTGGATGTAAGTACTTATATTTAAAAATATCATATTTTTTCTTAATTGTAGAAGCTAGATTTTAATGTGAGTGGAGTAAGCTTGAGAAGACCGGATAACGCGAAGCCAAAGGGCAGAACAATCAATGATACCGAAAAAAGAGTTATTAAGTTGGGGGCAAAAGGAGACAAAAAAAGAACAGAAAGTGTCAAAGGTGTGGAATTGCGGATGGTCACAATAGTCGCACTTGTCTATCTGTGGAGGAGAATAGGCTTCGGTTGGCCAGCCTTACTGGTCGAAAGAGAGGGCGGCCCATAGGTTCTAGGAACAAAGGTTCATCTAGCGCTCCAAACTGGAATGAGGCATGCACTTCAAAAAAACATCAAGGAGGTGTCACAGACAATGATTCATCTAGTGGGGAGTAGATGATTTCATATTTTATGACAAATGTAATGTAGTGGCATACTTGTTATTACAACTATGGGTGAATTTATAAATGCTTGAACCAGTCGTTTTTCACAAAGTATAAGTAATAATGATTTACTGCATGTATTGAAATGTTGTGTAAACTGTATACGAAATATGCGTAAATGTGTTATGAAAACAGCGTAATTCGACGCTATACAAATTTTGGTGGCAAAAACTGGCTAAAAATGTCTTGGTGAAGAAAACAAACGACACAATAAATTGTGATTTAATGTAGTAACATAATTTTTATTACACATGTGTGCGAGTAGAAAAATGATACCAGTAGGTATTGACAAAACAATAAGGCTGTGCAGATTTGCATAATTGAGCTAACAAAACAGCGTAATTCGTATGTAATTAAAATTATTGTAAACTGGGTACAAATTTGCGTAAATGAACTAACAAACAGCGTAATTCGTATTAGACATAATACTTTGGGACACATACTGGTAAATAATAGATTTGTGAAGAAATCAGAGAATAACAATAACTAGTGAGTACATCACTGATATAAATATGACCAAACAGTCGAAGTTTGAACTGAAGATGTTTCATAACTTGTTTAACACACATAGACCCAATTTATATCTAAAAACTGCATTAGACATGAGTGTCTTGATAGGTTGGGTGAAAAGCATAAAAAGTTTCAATACGGTTACATAGACATGCAACAAGGAGGTTTGGCTTCACAACATCTTGTTCCATAACAAGGAAGCCACAAAATGTTTGTTCCATATCAAACGGTTGCGATTCACAGAAAGTTGATCCAGCGACACAGCTAGCGTCCAAACTTGAATCTTTGAATTTCTAGAGGCAACGGGAGGCACTTGTTCTTGCTATGGAAGGTGAGGTAATGTAGAGCCAGAGATCGTAGGTCACCAGAGTTTTCCTGCATAATACAGATTATCCCGAGGTGAATAAGTTGTATCTGAAATGTTGAATGTATAAATACAAACAGCATAATCATAAAATGACTCACTCGTTTTATAAATTGCTTGATAGAACCATCCGTATGGTCATAGTACTGGATGTATCTCATGACAAAAAAGCCACAGTCATTAGATCCAGCTATCATGGTGGGACACATAGGTGGCATGTCAATTGGGAAATTTCCAAATTTTGGGATGCGTGAATTGGGCCGGACTTGTTGCAAAGATTTGTTCAATCTGTTCATTATAACCCTAGCCCATGGTAGTTTCCTGGTCCCTATGTCCTTTAGGGAGTAATGAAACATCTTCCATGAAGTACCACCCAACTCCGGACCATATGGATTTGAATCTAATATGTGAATACATCGTAACTGGATATTTATGACATACAATGTCCAATGTCCCATATGAAGAATAGGGACCATAATCTGTCAAATATCAGGAGTTATATAAACAGAATGATAACATTATTGTGAGGCTGAGCGATGAATATAATTGCATAACAGGAGAGCGTTGATACAAAGATAAATAAGTATACCGCTTTGTAGTCACCAAAATTGTCCAGTTGGGGCAGGGTCTTGTCCAGATAAGCATCAAGGACAGTTTGATCAAAAATCTGAGGAGACTTACTGTACCGTTCATGCTCCTCAAAGTTGAGGAGAATCTGCATAATCATAATTACTGTGTCATATAAAACTGTATGTAAACAATTGGAAAAATAAATAGGTATTAGTGAATTGTACATACACCAACATTGACATCCAGTACAAGTCTGTCTTTGTTGATGGACGAGCAATTATTGTTTTTGTCATGGCGAAAACCCATGATGAAACACTGCATGAAAACATTATCCAGACACATCCCATCTGCAAATGATTGTTGTATATCGAGACAATTTCCAATACATTCATCGAATTCTATGATATTCCTATATAATAATGAAAAAGGATATGTTATTCATTATATATGTAAGCAACAACCTACATGTTATTTTGACTTAATAGTTAAAGAAAAACCTGTTTGGGTCAGCTTTTGAGGAGCACAAAAAATCACGAAGCGACCGAGCACAGTCCAATTCTGTTAAACGTGGCACAGAGTGGTCATGTGTACTGTGCAAGCTATGTGTTTCCTCACCATCTGCAACCTGAAACACAATGCAGGTAGAGAGTATAATAAATTATGAATGAGTTATGAGAAGCAAGCATGCAATAAATGTATAACTGGATTACTTACATGACCACTAGGTGTCTGATCGAAAAGGGGGCCCGTGAAAGTAGGAGTGTCATGAGATGGACCAATGTCTCCTCCCTGACCCAAAGAAACAATGATACTATGTTTTAAGCCTCAATCATGTGTCAATTAAATATAATCCATAATTGAGATAACAATGGATAAAACAAAGCTGAAACATATACATGTTTTTGCGGTGTGGCGTCAAACATCGGCAAGTGGGAAGACGGAAATGAGCTCATAGGATTGCAGTCTGGTACATGTCGATGAGACATGTTTGTGTCGCTCGGCATATTATTGCCAACATTAAAACAGAAATCCTGTATACATTATAATGGTTTTCTCTAATATTTTGGATGAAAATGGGAAATTAACATGTAATGTAACCATAATCAGACTGCATAAAATACCTGGTTTTCGGCATTTGGGGTTATGTTCGTCTCCAAATCGTCAGGGCAGCCCTCAAATGCACGACGCATTTGTTGTTGCTTTTCGTGTATTTCTTCAAACTGGGTACCTGTCAACTCCGTATTGGGTTGTGAAGGCATAGTCATGTCCTGGGTATTCTGGGTACCCTCATGGGTCTGTTCCTCTGTAATTAAAAAGTTGTAGTATTCAAACAGCAAGAACTGGTAAATGCATAGAGTTAAGTACATGAATTGAATAAATGACAATGAGTGAAGGTAACCTGACGACATATGCTGAGATATATCTGGAGGTTTATCTGTTTGAGGCGCTTCCGCAACATTGTCTGGGTCGCCAGACTCCGCGCGAAGGACATCATCAATTAACTCAGCGAATGTGTCCGCTAGTTCATACTGCTTCACAACCATCTTGGTAAGAGTACTTTTTATGACGGAACACGCTTTGCCAACTTCAGAATCATACTCAACAAACTTTTCAATGAATTTTGGTCGGTCACGTGGTTGGAGCTGCTTTATCTTACTTGAAAGCATATCCTTGATCAAAGGGAGCTGGATATGAATAGTATGATGACCACAAGGATCGGGACGAGGGACATCAAAAATGTTTGTCCTGTCCCTATGCTGTGATGTAATGAATGATAATGCATCATAATTAATTATTAGAAACATAAGGATATAATATTTCATAAAACATCTGTAATGTACATATGGAATTTAAGGACACATATGGGATGTATGTTTTGACATAAACTGACCTCTGATTGAAACTGCACACTAGGGACAGCAGAATAGCAAGTTTCAGAAAAGCTTCGGAACTGAAAAAAACATTTGTAATATAATTAAATACATGAAAGATAACCATAAATAAACTGTGTCACCCACTGAGAAATGAAGTATATGGTGTCTACTACGAGTTTATTCAGAATGGTACGACAACTAATAGAGATACTACATGCATAAACATTCACCTAAAAACAGCAACTGCATATTTATGCAGGGTAATGCATTCCTCTTATTTTATGTACAGATGACATACCTCACAATGGCCAAAAGGTTCACCGCTTTGGCGTGGCTTCCTCTTATCAGCTTTTGTCAGAGCTTGGATAATGTTTTTATCAAAGAATTTTATGCGGGGTGTGCCACGTTTATTGGGGGGGCTGCAGCATCATGCAAGTGGTCCAAATAGTACAACTACAAAAAAACAATAACTAATTTATACTATCATGGATGGTAATTGAGCAAGTAAAATAGATTCAATTCGATATGAAAAAAATGAACAATCCAATGTTATTTACTTACTAGTATGACAACTGAGCATCCATAAATCGTCGTGGACACATTAGAAGTGCTTCTTGTATGCCACTTTTGTGCAGCTTCACATAGGTCGTTAAAAATTAAGTGGCACCAGTCTATTTCGTGGAAACGGTCCATTTCTTCCGTCAATAACACTTCATGGTTAGATATGCCCCAGCTAGAAGTGGGGAACAACAATCTATTGAACAATATCAAAAAGAAGCATCTGATAGAGAGGTCATCATCATTTCCTTTTCTCAATCGGTCCTGAAGAGATGCAACAACAAACTCATCCTTGGACAATCCAAGATCAGCCCTCAAGTTATTGCCCGCCACTGCTTCATCGATTCCTAGTGGCTTACCACCGCCAGCATTCGGAAGGCCTAGTATAAGGTGGACAGTTTCTTTCGTAATCTTTAGTTCCTTGCCAACTCCAGGGCGAATAGTCATATCCTTGTGGTCCAACTTATCCATCAACCAACGAAGATGAGAACGGCTACCCAGTGCATCAAGTGTCATGTCAAGAATATTGGAAAATCCTTTTCTAGCAACGGCTTGTCGTTGCCTCTCATTCAATATCTTAATAGTTATAATCACATCCTGAGGGTTGCATCTAACATTGAGTTTCTGAAAATAATGTATGTTAAATGTTATGAAAACAATGAAATAAATGTGGCATGAGCTATAAAATTATAACTCATAATGTAAGGGATGCAACTAAAATAACATAATACCTAGTTAAATAAACTAAACTGCATTATCTGTAGACAATAAAAAAGTGTCCAAGAGTTGTAAAATAAATATGATATTGTAAATGCAATTCAGAACTTGGAACATAACGTGAAAATTCGACTAGATTCATCCTTACTGTATACTACTAAATAATATATAATATGTTGTATCAGGTCATAATTATTGAATACTAATTAGTATTTAATATATATGAACTCATAAGTATAACATATAACCTGCCGTGGAGTTTCTAATACTTTCGGCCTCTTTGTGCATGTCTTCCGTAAGATATTCATATGACTTCCAGCAGCATTACGCTTCTTTGTAGGTGTCATGAAGTCATCGTCGTCATTGCCAGATCCAGTTTGTTCATTGGCTTCATAAATAACAGATGGTTTCTCGACAGGTGCAGGACACTGATCAGAATGCTTTGTGTTTGGAGGAACTCCAATAGAGGCCGGCCGTGGTATCTCAACACTAAAGAATTCTTGGCTTGACTCAATTGTTATGCGTTTGGGATTAGCGGGAGGACGATCAACTGACTTCATTTTTTGGGGTAGAACAAACTAAGTAAATGAAAAAGAACATCAGGAAATAATACTATACCATACATAATAATTGAATAAAAATAACATTATGAAACTGTTGGGGTATGTATAGTGTGTGTATTGTGCATAACAACATATGTAGACAACGTAAATGAGAAGAAGGAATGCATAACAACAGATATGTGAAAACTCATATTTAAATAAAACAGTACATAGTGTGCATAAATAAATTATGCAATATAATTAATAAAAATATGTGTAGTATAAGTATCAGAAACAACAATAATAACACAGTACAATAACATCACTAATCTATTGATTGCTATTGTAAAAAAATATATTGTGTTTATAAACAACACTCAGTACCTATATAAAAATGAACAGATTGTAACAAATATGCAATTGAAAAAATTGGAAGGCATTATCGGATACTACATATAATGAGGCGATTCAATTAATTTCGAATCAATTGAAGGGATGTAGAAGGGGCGGGGCGAACCTGATGGACATTAGCGACTGAACTATGTAAAAGAATGGGGGGAACTCGAAAGAATGAGAGGGGAAACGAACCAGGGAAGGAGAACGACGGCGGTGAATCGATGAACAGCGGAGATTACGGCGGTGGAAGAGGTGGGGGGCGGGGTCGTCGATGGCGATCGCAGGAGCGAATGACGGCGACAGGGAGGAACTGATTTTTTTAGGGTTTGTGTCTGTTGTCTGTTGTGGGTGGACCCGAGCTGAATTATTAGCTCGGTCGGCCCGCGGGGGAGCGGCGAGGGACTGTGGGTCCACTAGTCAGCGCACAGTCAGGGTGAAGGTTTGGTAACTGCGTGATCATAAGAAGCATAAATAGCTGTGCAAAGTATCGTAAACAGTTTACAAAAAACTAATTAATCAAGACCCACGCCAAAGTGCGTAATATAATAAATCCCAAAATGATATGTAGTTGTTAACATCGAAGTATACAATCATAAATCCCAAATACTACACCACACCCGACCAAGCCGCATCGACGTGTAAATTTATGAAACGGTTGGAGTCATAATATGCAAGTATAAACGCGGCCAACTACAACGCGGGTCGTGACCACGAAGCCGGAATACCCGCGCGGAGCATACGCACACACCGTGTCAGTTACTTGTTTATGCATACGTAATTTGAATGAAACGGATGCATAAATGGTAATAGGGGGTGCGCACGTACGCCCCACCTTCAATCGGTGCATGTGCGCGGTACTCGGACCACCTGCCACGTCGACCCGCGCCCGGCACAACTAAACTGGCAGGGGCTCCCTGCATTAATGGAAGCCCAGGGCTCCTAATACTATAACTATATATATATATATATAGAATAGTACACAGACATTCAGTAATATATGCACAAACATTATGTAATATATTCATAAATAGCTACTAATATATACACAAAGATTTGGTAACTCGGACTCAATAATAATAATACTCATTCAATAATATTGATTCAATAATAGTAATATATGCAATCATTCGGTATTATATGTTTTCAGTAATAATGATCCAGTGTTTTTTTTTCTTAAGATATTAGTAACTTTTAAGTAGAAAGTACACAACCGAACAATCAATATTCAGTAATAATGATCCAGTAATACTGCAAATGTACTTTTTTACATAACTGGCTGAGTAACATATCTTTTTGGCTGACTCAGTAATTTTCATGTGTTCTTTCAACTGTAAATCGTGCACAGTTGTTTGTACCCATTATATATCGTGCAAACTGGGTGGTCTACTGCATCAATCTTGTGCACAAGCAAATTGATATTCTCGACCCTCAGAAGTGGCATCAACAATCAGACAAGGACCAATTCCATGATAGATTTTGTACGCTATTATGGCAAAGACTAGTTAATGTGTTGACCTTATATACAGACGTGGATGTTTCCGACATATCACAATGGGGAATGCCCTATATTGAAACACCATATCAAAAGGGGTCATCAACTGTGCTTTCTTCGTGATGCTCTTCATGGAATTTTACAACGGAGTTGAACGAGAATTAGAAATCGTCATCAGTTCTGTAAGTAAAACAAACAATTATGTAAGTAACCATCTAATATATACAGTTTTTTTTGGTTTGTAATACGTTAATACATTTTCTGATAATATTTACAGAAAAACACAGGAGCATTGTGATCAGGGCACGAATCCTTTTCTTTATGATATTTCACGTCGTCAACCAAGCAAATAGGCTACTCCTTGCTTTTATAGAGAAATATGTCCCTTTGAATGTATTCACATATGAAGAGGTGGATGTGAAAGACAATCTTATTTCTGTTTGTGGCGAGGTGAGAATTTTTGTGTTGTATTTAAATGGATGATAGTTACTGTTCGTATTGTGTCACTATGATACTCTGCTACTGTGTTACTGAATGGGAGTTTTCTGTTTTTATTGTGTTACTGTTAAGTAATACTTAGTAATTAATGAATAAATAGCTAGTGTACATTATATATATTCTAGTAGCAGTCAGTTTTTGTATTACTGAGTCTTTTGAGTAATAGTCAGTAATTATTTTACTACTCAGTAAATAGTCTTGTATTGCCGAGTCTTACCAGCAACAGTTTTTTCAATAAAATGCTCTCAGTAATTGCATTACTTAAAGCATTTTAGTAGTAGTTTTTAATAAAATGCTCTCAATAATTGTATTGCTGAGTCATGTCAGTAATTTTTTATAAAAATAGCACTCAGTAATTGTATTACTGAAGTCATATCAGCAGTAGTTTTTAATAAAAATCCCTCAGTATTTGTATTACCGAGTCATGTAAGTAGTTTTTTTAAAAAAAATAGCACTCAGTAATTTTATTGCTTAAGTCATTTAGCAGCAGTTTTTTAATAAATGTTCACAATAATTATGTTACTGAAGTCAAGTTAGCATACTTTTTAATAAAATGCTCTCAGTAATTGTTTTAATGAGTCATGTCAACATATTTTTTTAAAATAGCACTCAGTAATTGAATTACTGAAGTCAAGTCAGCAGCAGTTTTTTATTAAAATGCTCTCAGTAATTGTATTACAAAGTCGTGACAGAAGATTTTTTAAAAATAGCACTCAGAACATTTATTACTGAGTCATATCAGCAGCAGCTTTTTTATAAAATGCTCTCAGTAATTGTATTACTGACGAAAACATTTGTTTTTACTGACGAAACGTTTAATTATTTACTAACGAAATGTTTATTATTATTGACGAAACATTCGGTTATTACTGACGAAAAGTTTGATTATTAATGTTCGGTTATTATAAAAAATGTTCGCTTATTACTGACAAATCTGAACAACCACGGATAGCACCTATAAAGTGAATGCACGCAATGTGCGTGGAGTTATTGGATCCCGCAAAAAAAAGAAAAAGTTTAACGCGCATCTGGGGTGTAGGGGTGAAAACGGGCGAATACGGACGGATAGTAGCTTATCCTGTATCCTATCCTGATGTATTTAAAACGGATTCGGGATCGGATACAGATAGTTAGAAATAGGACAGATACAGATACAGGGACCGGATATTTATCCGGGCGGATAAGTGATGGATACATATATTATTTGATCGGATATCGGATACTTGTCGGATAATGCATTAATTGGTTATCATAAAATATTCTTATTCGACCACGAAATTGCAAGTAAATTAATACTAATAAACATTTAATAGAAGATAATCTAAAGTTCCCACATAAAAATGGTAAAGTGAAGTATTGATTATGTTGAAACTTGGATACTTAGAGTGATTTCACGTGTAATTCACGCAATAAGTGGAAATAAAATAGAAGAAATGTTGACATCATGTGGACTTTATGGTCCCATTATTTTTGATGACTATATGTGACCATATGTTGTACCTTCGTATAATTTCATGGATTTCTGAGGCTATTTTTACATTATTAATTTCTTTCTACATAAAATCATCAAGATATAATTAAAATTCATAAAATACACTAGTTTTGACCTAAAATTACAAAAAGCTTACCAAAACAAATAAACATTCTATTCAAATAAAACCTCAAGTCCCCACATGAAAATGATAAGTGAAATATTAATTATGTTGAAACTTCGATACATAAAATAATTTCAGGTGTAACTCACGCAATAAGTGGGAGTGGAATGGAAGAAACACCAACATCTTGTGGATTTTATAGTCCAAATATTTTTTAGAACTATATGTGGATAATGATTTTTTAGGCTATTTGGTGTATTATTAATTTCTTATTGTAGAAAATCATCAAAATACAATTAAATTCATAAAAATATTGTAGCGTCGACCAAAAATTACAAATAAGTTACCAATATTAATAAATAGTTTATAAAAAGATAATCCTAAGTTCCCACATGGAGATAATCTTAAGTCCCCACATGAAAATGATAAAGTCTATTATTTTGATATAAATTTAGACAATATTTCAATGATTTTGGCCTAAAGATATGTTTAAACAAAAACGTGATGTACTACAAAGTTATAAATCTCTTCGAGCTCTACAAATTTCATATAAACTTTATATTAATCCGATTTAATATGTAAAAGTTATGATTTTATAACTATATTATTATGCAGAAAAAGAAAAAAACGGGTATCCAAATTCTGGATACCCGTATCCGACCCGAATATCCGGGTATTTACCGGGTAGTACTCGCTCCGTATCCGACCCAAATCCTAAGTTGTACTATCTAGGTATTATCCGAATCCATATCCGAAAAAATAGGTATTTACTATCCGTATCCGGTACCCGACGGGTATACCTCACCCGTTTTCACTTTAATTGGGTGTGCGGCAAAAAAAAAAAAGGGGGCGTGCGGAAGGGAAGGGCAGCTTTTGCATGCGGACATGCACGGAGGTCCACCTGACCGACGCGCTGGGACAGACAGGTCCAGGTGAGCGCACTGGACGGCTAGTCGGGCGTAGCGGGGTTCGGTCCAGATGAAGCTTCAGTGCCATTTTGAGAAGCCGCTAGGAACGTGAAATCAGCCGTCCCTACAAATATATTTCTAGGAACATCAACCGTCCCTGAAAATACACTCCTAGAGGTGGCGGTGTTTTAAGCTTGGTTCTTGGCAACTCCATAATTGGTGCCTCTAATATAAGGTCTTCTTCATCGTAAAGCTTGATTTCTAGACGTGGCTCGGGTCTTGAGACTTTATAGAAACTGATTTAAACGGAGCTTGATGCTTTTCGTGGGAAAAAAATACCAGTGGCGTCTTTAAAAAATATTTCTGTTGTAGTGAGCAGCAATTATTAGTATTACCTTTATTTAGATCATGCCTAACTTATTTAATTACGGTGCTAGATTTGCCAACAATCGTGCGGATGTTTCAGATTTTTATATCTTGGATTCTTCCCTTTCTGAAGCATCATAACATGTAATCCTAGCCGACGCCTAAGTGGCCATAGCATTTGAAAAAAGAAAGAGTCTCGAGCTGCGACTACCATATTGATCACACAAAGTGAGCCTTTTTGTTAAAACGTATTAGTTTTTGTATTCCAAGAAACGTTATGCTCTGGGTCCGGGCCTGACGTTTCGGCATCACAGGCCTAGTAAAGCTATGAAAAGTTAAGTTTTGTGGGAGTATATGTGGAAAGAATTCTATTGTTGATGACCTCGGCCACCCTAGCAAAAGCGATCATACACTAGCTAGTAATATATCACACTAAGGTAAATGACATGTGCAGTGATGTCATTTCCTAATCCCCTCTTCCGAGCATGGTCTATCCAAATTGAATCCCAGATTTTTTGTAATGAGGAAAAACACTCTCAAAGCTATAGTGCCTCTTCCCCCTTTTCGTCTTGTTCGATTTGTAATTAAGGCTTTATTCTGTTAATCTGTTCCACATGGGAATTGAGTGCGATTGAATCCCATGCAAGTCAAAATCTCTCTTATCCCCTTCCATGTCCTAATATCCCGTCAAACGAACCTTGCATGAAGGATCAAACCTAACCATCTCCATCCAAGCTTTCGACCGCGAGTATCATATCTAGACTTGACCTATTGAATGGCTCTAATTATGCCTCTTGAATGGAGAAGATTGACCTCGTATTGGTGTTAGTTGAAATAGACTATACCATTGACAATGGATGGCATATTGCCCTAGTATTGACAGTAGAAGAAACTACTGAGGCATACAACTTTAATCGTGGCATATGAGAAATGCATGATTGTCATAAAAGCTCTATCATAGAATATATAACGGGAGAAATCTTTAAATGTCAGCACCACATATTACATTTATATGATTCAACAATAGTTCACTAGTTCTTCAAAAGCATAGTACATAAATTGGTAACTGCATTGTCTTAGTCTTGGTATACTAGTCTATTAAAGTAGAGATTATAACCTAATAAATTAAGTTCTAAGTATACAAGAGTAAGTATGTGATCAATGAGGACAATGTTGGGTTGATCTCATCTGAACTTAGTTAGAGGATTGAGCCAGACTCCTCACGCCCTCATCGTAGGTGCACTGGTTGTGGGACGGGGCTAGCATGTGAGCCAACGTCCGTTGGCACCCCTTGCCCCCACAAATCTAAACGAGACCAGATCTACTCCAACGCAGTTAGTGATGGGAAGTACACTACCTCTGCACTCTTAGTGTTGCTGCCATATTATACATTGACTCTGACAGCCACCGAGTCTCCTATTTCTTTGGTGACCTCTTTCAATCCTGAAGGTATCGACCTAGTTGTATCTGTTCTAGTGTTTATGGTTATGGGCTACAATACTATAAAGCTTAATGGATAGAACTACATCTCAAACGGTATAGACCTTATTGTCTCTTCTCCTAGTATGTGTGCTTCATGGCCTAAAAAATAAATCAACAAGCTTATGAACACCGATGTATTTTCACCCAAGAGTATTCCGAAGTATTGGTTTTAGTAGCACTAATAGAGAATGGACAATGGTAGTATACTAGTTTCAACTAGATTTGGGTTTGGGACTATGTGAGTATTAGTTCTAGGTTCAAATTTCTTGGATGTTAGAACATCTTTAGCTCTGATTAATAACATCAATGCAAATTAAATGGTCTATACTCTATACATACTAGTCTCAGTTGGTGTTACCAACCACACTAAAAAGTCTTGACTCTTCAGTCGTGGTTAGTAACATCCACTGGGGCTAATATATAGCCTCGATACTAAAGGTCCTATGACCTGTTAGTTTAAAATAAAAAGCACCTACCTAAATAAAAATGTACTATGTATGGGAAGTCAAGGTTATATATGAGACAATACATGAGGTGTTATATTTGAATCCCACAAAGTCATAGGGATTGTACGATATTATTTTTAACATCGACGGATGTTGGGAACTAAAGAGCATTAAGCCCCTATTTTCATCCAGGGCTAATGCCTGTTAGTGCAGCAAATAAAAAGTATACTAATTTCAAAGTAAATCATATAGGGTAACGACAACAAAGATAGAAGAGAAGTATAGATAACTATGTAGAAAGGTTGAAAGTCGCCTAGAGGGGGGTGAATAGGCAAATCTGAAATTTACAAACTTAAGCACACACTACAAGCCGGGTTAGCGTTAGAATTAAATGTGAGCCCGAAAGAGAGGGCGAAAACAAATCACAAGCAAATAAGAGCGGATGACACGGTGATTTGTTTTACCGAGGTTCGGTTCTTGCAAACCTACTCCCCGTTAAGGTGGTCACAAAGACCGGGTCTCTTTCAACCCTTTTCCTCTCTCAAACGATCACTTAGACCGAGTGAGCTTCTCTTCTCAATCAAATGGGACACTAAGTCCCCACAAGGACCACCACACAATTGGTGTCTCTTGCCTTGGTTACAATTGAGTTGGAAACAAGAAAGAATGAAGAAGAAAAGCAATCCAAGCGCAAGAGCTCAAATGAACACAAGTATCTCTCTCTCTCTCACTAGTCACTATTTAATTGGAATTGTCTTTGGACTTGGGAGAGGATTTGATCTCTTGTTTGTGTCTTGTATTGAATGTTATAGCTCTTGTAAGAGGTGTGAAGGCTGAAAACTTGGATGCAATGAATGGTGGGTGGTTGGGTTATTTATAGCCCCAACCACCAAAGGAGTCGTTGGTGGAGGCTGCTGTCGCATGGCGCACCGGACTGTCCGGTGCGCCAGCCACGTCACCCGGCCGTTGGATTCTGACGATTGGAGCTTCTGACTCCTGGGCCATCGGACAGTCCGGTGGTGCACCGGACAGTCATTGTTCACTGTCCGGTGCGCATTCTGGCTCTGCTCTGACTTCTGCGCGCACTGTAGCGCATTAACTGCTCGTTGCAGACGACCGTTGGCGCTGTGTAGCCGTTACTCCGCTGGCGCATCGGACAGTCCGGTGCTACACCAGACAGTCCGGTGAATTATAGCGGAGCGGCTCCCAGAATTCCCGAAGGTGAGCAGTTCAGAGTTGGGTTCCCTGGTGCACCGGACACTATCCGGTGGTGCATCGGACACTCCGATGCGCCAGACCAGGGCACACTTCGGTTGTCTTTTACTCTTTTTATTTGAACCCTTTCTTGGTCTTTTTATTGGTTTGTTGTGAACCTTTGGCACCTGTAGAACTCATAATCTAGAGCAAACTAGTTAGTCCAATTATTTGTGTTGGGCAATTCAACCACCAAAATCAATTAGGAAAAGGTATAAACCTATTTCCCTTTCAAAGGTATCTGAAGGATAACACTAGGCTCTCATAAATAATTAGGCAGAACAAGGTTTACCCAAGTTT
Organism: Zea mays; assembly: GCF_902167145.1. Taxonomy (NCBI): domain Eukaryota; kingdom Viridiplantae; phylum Streptophyta; class Magnoliopsida; order Poales; family Poaceae; genus Zea; species Zea mays. The sequence continues at coordinate 212,758,208 of NC_050099.1, forward strand.
CGTAGTTCAGGCACTAGGTATTCCTATTGGCGGTTGCATTAAGAGAACTGCAAGAGGAAATAGCATTTTCATTGGCGTAACCATTAAATGTCGTTTTCCACTGGCCCCTAGCACCGGTAACACTGAAAAACGCTAGTGCAAATAGCTCTACAATCACCGCTACAGAGCTTCTGTGTACTAGTGGTTGTAGACAGATAATAATACATATAGATAGTTTGTTTGCTATTTTCCCTTCTTCTGATAGCTATTTTAGCTAAAAAATACTGTCAGATTTTCTCTGCGCGATGTTGCAGTAGAGGTTGGAGATTTAAATTTTCTATAGAAATTATAGATCTTAAAGAAGTGCACTTTCTATCTTTTCTCCATAATAATCCATTTGGTTCAACATAGAACAAGTTGTGTATTAAATGCAAACTATGCAGGATAATAGCAAACAAAATAACTTATATTGTTATTTTTTAGTATTATAATGTTTATATAAGTTAGTATATGTAGGCTCGGTTTCTTATTAATTAGATGCTTATTATAAAAAAAAGTAACGATAGGAGCTATTTTTGTAACCAAAGTTATGATGCTCTCTCTAGCTCATCCTACGAAATTTAATCTTTAGACTCATTTGTTTACATGGAAAAGAAAAAAAAAGAACAATCGTTACCAAGGACTACATTGGACCAATCGAAACATCTCGCCAGGTAAAAATAATAAATGGAAATTTAGTTTAGAAGGTATGTGGACAAACTAAGTTGCTTTTAATTACTGAAGGATCATGTTGGAATTTTTCCATGTTTAAATTCTCTTGTTCACCAGTAGAAATTGACAGAACAACAGAAAGCATCGGTGGATCACGTATATATGCTGCCGTGTTGATAGACATCCTATATTCTGTTGGATCTTTTATGGGCTTGGCCCATTTATTGAATAAACTCTATGGTGTGTAATGGTGGAGAATACCAATAGTACCACATTGGAAGTCCAAGGGTCTTTTGCCTTGACTTATATGGTGGGATTTATTCCACTTAACTTGAGAAGTCAAGAAATGGACAAGGGCGTGCCACACGCGCGCGCGCGCGCCGCCGCCGCCGGCCGGGCCGCGTACGTTAGCCGAGTGACTCTGTCTCTTCGTCTGCCGAGTGACCCTGTCTCTTCGTCAGCCAGCCGACTGACCCTTCTCCTTCAGCTGGCCGACTCATGGCATGACTCGGCGAGAGCTGACCGACCCTTGGCGTGACTCGGCGACCTTTCTCCTTCAGCTTCCCTCTGCGAGAGGATAAATAGAGGAGCACCCTGTCACTCGGTACAAGCGAACACACCACTTTCAGAATCACAGTCCAGCCGCCGAGTGAGGGTATTTCCATCTCGTGACTCTGCGCGCACAGAGAAGCGAGAGGGCAGGTGCCTCCGAAGCCGGTGCCGTTCGAGACCTTGCACGGGGGATCGGCAATTAGGTTTTTGGGGAGCGTCTACGCGACTGCCCAAAACATCTGCGACATGACAAAGGAAGTTGGACAAGGATCTGGATCAGAGCGCATGGGAGGGTATGATCAGTTTAATTCCTTACTGTTTTGCGTTCTACAGATTATATATGTTTTATATATGCATTTGTACTGTTTCATGTATAGCAAAGAGTTTATCTCATCTGTTCTGTTACCTTATAACGTGTTATATCTGTTTGTTTTAATTTTACAATCATGCTGTTTATGTTTCTATTTGTTTATTTTCAATTGTTCAGTCAGTTTATATGTTTATCGTATTTATATGATCTATATGATTCATATGTTTTGTGTTCTCATGATCCATATTGTTATGGATATGATTGAGATTACGATTTCTATGGTTAATTATCTTTTATATATCATCATCATAATATTAATTTATGGAATTAAAATGATACGGAAAATGCCTATAAATCTAACAATCCAAAAACCTAATGTTAGGCATTTTTCTGTCAGAGGTTTTGCTGCTGTGCTAAAGCCTGATCCTTTTGATGGTAAAAACTTCTTGATATGGAAAGCTAAGATGGAATTGTGGCTAACTGCAATGTCTTGTTTTCATGCCGCTGAGGGCAAGCCTGCCAACTTACCTCCTGAAGATGAGGCTAAGTTTAAGGCTGAAGACAACCTCTTTCGAGGAGCAGTAATTAGCGCACTGGATACTAAATTCCAGAAAAGCTATATCATCCTTCCCACGGGGAAAGAGCTGTGGGATGCTCTTGTCGGAAAGTTTGGAGTAACTGACGCTGGTAGCGAGCTGTATCTCATGGAGCAGCTGTATGACTACAAGATGGTTGAGAACCGATCTGTAGTGGAACAGGCTCATGAGTTTCAGGCACTAGCTAAGGAACTCGAACTTTTTCCTTGTCCTTTGCCTGACAAGTTTGTGGCTAGCGGTATAATCGCCAAGTTACCACCTTCTTGGAAGGACTTTGCTACCTCTCTCAAACATAAGAGACAAGAGTTCAATGTGGAGGAGCTCATTGGTACTCTTGATGTTGAGGAAAGAGCTAGATCAAAGGACAATGGAAAAGGTGTGGAGACCTCTACTGTCAATGTGGTGCAGAAGAGAAACTTCCGCAAGTTTAACAAGAAGAAAAACCAGAACAAACCAGAGAACGCGAATAAACCTGTTCAAACAGCACAGTTTAAAAAGAAGAACAACAACAACAAGGGAAAGGGAGGTTGCTTTGTCTGTGGCAGTGATCAACATTGGGCAAGAGAGTGCCCTGATCGCAAGTTCACTCAAGACAAGAAATCAGCTAATGTTGTAACCACTGAAACTGAAGGAGGAACATCTGGGTATGGTAATTCTTTACCATTTGTTCTTTCAGTCTGTAATTCACCTGAGTGGTGGATGGACAGTGGTGCAAATATTCATGTGTGTGCTGATGCCTCTATGTTCTCCTCCTACCAGGTCGGGAGGTCTGGCGCCTTGTTAATGGGAAATGGGTCGCGTGCTCATGTTCTTGGTGTTGGTACGGTCATTCTGAAGTTTACTTCGGGAAAGACGGTGCCATTGAAGAGCGTGCAGCATGTGCCCTCTATCAAGAAGAATCTCGTTAGTGCTTCTATGCTATGTCGAGATGGCTACAAAGTTGTTCTTGAGTCTAATAAATGTGTTGTGTCTAAACATGATATTTTTGTTGGTAAAGGATATGACTGCGGAGGCTTGTTCCGCTTATCTCTGCATGATGTGTGTAATAAACTCGTGAATTCTGTTCATTTTTCTGATGAGTCGGATTTATGGCATTCACGTTTTTGTCATGCAAGCTTTGGCTGTCTTATGCGGTTAGCAAATATAAATTTAATTCCTAAATTTAACTTGGTCAAAAAGTCTAAGTGCCATGTGTGTGTTGAATCAAAACAACCTCGCAAGCCTCACAAGGTTGCTGAGGCGAGGAGTTTGGCACCTCTAGAACTTGTTCATTCTGATCTGTGCGAGATGAATGGAATTTTGACCAAAGGTGGTAAAAGATACTTTCTCACTTTTATAGATGACTCCACTAGATTTTGTTATGTGTATCTCTTAAAAACAAAAGATGAAGCGTTCAATTATTTTAAGGCCTATAAAGCTGAAGTTGAGAACCAACTTGAGAGGAAAATAAAACGTTTAAGGTCCGACCGAGGTGGAGAATATTTCTCTAATGTGTTCGATGAGTTCTGCGTGGAACATGGTATTATTCATGAGAGGACACCGCCATTCTCACCACAATCCAATGGGATTGCTGAAAGGAAAAACCGCACTCTAACAGATTTGGTGAATGCCATGTTGAGTACAGCGGGATTATCCAAGGCATGGTGGGGTGAGGCGATTTTGACAGCATGTCATGTCCTGAATAGAGTTCCAACAAAGAACAAAGAGATCACTCCATTTGAGGAATGGGAAAAGAGAAGAGTAAATCTCTCATATTTGCGCACTTGGGGTTGCTTGGCTAAAGTGAATGTGCCAATCAACAAAAAGCGTAAACTTGGGCCTAAAACTGTTGATTGTGTATTCCTTGGGTACTCTTTTCACAGCACTGGGTATAGGTTCTTAATTATAAAATCTGATGTGCCTGATATGTATGTTGATACTATCATGGAATCAAGAGACGCAACATTTTTTGAGAATGAGTTTCCTATGAAGAATACACCTAGTGATACAAGTCATGAGACTATAATTCCCCATGAGCACGAACTGTCGATTCCTTTAGATCATGCTGAGAATTCTCACGTGCACATCCCTGAGGAGGATGACACTATAGTCACTCGAAAGAGCAAGAGACAGAGGGTTGCAAAATCCTTTGGTAATGACTTTATAGTGTACCTTGTGGAAGACACACCAACTACCATTAGTGAGGCATATTCCTCTCCTGATGCTGACTTATGGAAGGAAGCAGTAAGGAGTGAGATGGAATCTATTATGTCTAATGGAACTTGGGAGTTCGTTGACCGTCCTTATGGTTGTCAACCTATAGGTTGCAAATGGATCTTCAAGAAAAAGCTTAGGCCTGATGGTACAATTGAGAGGTACAAGGCAAGGCTTGTGACCAAAGGATATACCCAAAAGGAGGGTGAAGATTTCTTTGATACCTACTCACCAGTGGCTCGATTGACTACAATTCGCACATTAATAGCCATGGCAGCCTCTTATGGTCTTATCATTCATCAGATGGATGTTAAGACAGCTTTCCTTAATGGAGAGTTGGATGAGGAGATCTATATGGATCAGCCAGAAGGGTTCATTGCGGATGGTCAAGAGAACAAGGTGTGTAGGTTGATAAAATCATTGTATGGCCTAAAACAAGCACCTAAGCAATGGCATGAAAAGTTTGATAATACTCTTACAGCAGCTGGCTTTGTTGTAAATGAATCTGACACGTGTGTATACTATCGGTATGGTGGGGGTGAGTCTGTTATGCTGTGCCTTTATGTTGATGACATTTTGATCTTTGGATCAAATCTCAATGTGATTGAGGAAGTTAAAAGTCTTCTATCGAGCAATTTCGAGATGAAAGATTTGGGAGAGGCTGATGTTATTCTAAACATCAAGCTTGTTAGAGAAGCTGATGGTGGGGTAACTTTGTTACAATCCCATTATGTGGAAAAGGTATTGAGTCGCTTTGGTTTTAGTGACTGTGATCCTGCTCCAACACCTTATGATCCTAGTGTGCTATTAAGAAAGAATCGGAGAATAGCAAGGGATCAATTGACATACTCCCAGATCATTGGTTCGCTCATGTACCTTGCAAGTGCAACAAGGCCAGACATCTCTTATGCTGTGAGTAAGCTAAGTCGGTTTGTGTCGAAACCAGGAGATGATCACTGGCGTGCTCTTGAGAGAGTGTTGCGGTATTTGAAAGGTACTATGACATACGGTATTCATTATACCGGAAACCCAAAAGTGCTGGAAGGCTATTGTGATGCCAACTGGATTTCTGATGCTGATGAGCTTTATGCCACAAGCGGATATGTGTTTCTGTTTGGAGGTGGCGCTGTTTCCTGGAAGTCTTGCAAGCAGACTATCTTAACGAAGTCTACAATGGAAGCAGAACTCGCAGCATTAGACACTGCTGGGGCTGAGGCCGAGTGGCTACGTGATTTCCTATTGGATTTACCGGTAGTTGAAAAACCGATACCGGCTATCTCCATGAACTGTGACAACCAAACGGTGATTACAAAGGTTAACAGTTCTAGGAATAACATGAAGTCTACAAGGCATGTTAAGAGGAGATTGAAATCTGTCAGAAAGTTGAAAAACTCCGGAGTTATAACTGTGGATTATGTCCACACATCGAATAATCTGGCAGATCAATTCACTAAGGGCCTATCACGCAATGTGATAGAAAGTGCATCGAGGGAAATGGGTATGAGACCCATGTGAGATCTACTCTAGTGGTAACCTGCTCTATGTGATCGGAGATCCCGTGAAGTAGAGTGGAGAAACAAGCTAGGAGTAGGTTGTGAGGAAAGATCCCTTTCTTAACTCATTTCTGATGCACATCTTTCCTATCTGTAAGGCAGGAGGGTTTTTACCTTAATGTATTCCAAGAGTCTTATAAAGGTGAGATGTTGTCCTACAGAACATCTTCTGAGGAATACACCTATATGAGTCAGACTGCTAGTCACAGTCTATGGGACTTGGGTAATCCCTAAATACTCCTGAAAGGCACTGAAGTGTGACTTATATGCTTCTAAAAAGCGGGAATACCCTTTTGCAGCCTAGTATCAGCAAAGGATTTGAGTGAATCTTATTTCGCACAAAACTGTCAATTCAAGGCATAGTCCATTGTTCAGTTGTGAATGAGTGAAACTCTTATTCTAGATGGATGTTCAACTTAACAGTCTCCATCGAAACACTGGTATATCAAAGGATTGTGATTCTGATACTTCATCATTACAAACCCTAGAGTTTGGTGGGGATTGTTGGATCTTTTATGGGCTTGGCCCATTTATTGAATAAACTCTATGGTGTGTAATGGTGGAGAATACCAATAGTACCACATTGGAAGTCCAAGGGTCTTTTGCCTTGACTTATATGGTGGGATTTATTCCACTTAACTTGAGAAGTCAAGAAATGGACAAGGGCGTGCCACACGCGCGCGCGCGCGCCGCCGCCGCCGCCGCCGGCCGGGCCGGGCGTGGCGTGGCGTGGCAGGCAGGCAGGCGAGCGGGTGTGGTGTGGTTGTGTTAATTTTTAGCACTCACTAACCGCGTACGTTAGCCGAGTGACTCTGTCTCTTCGTCTGCCGAGTGACCCTGTCTCTTCGTCAGCCAGCCGAGTGACCCTTCTCCTTCAGCTGGCCGACTTATGGCGTGACTCGGCGAGTGCTGGCCGACTCATGGCATGACTCGGCGAGAGCTGACCGACCCTTGGCGTGACTCGGCGACCTTTCTCCTTCAGCTTCCCTCTGCGAGAGGATAAATAGAGGAGCACCCTGTCACTCGGTACAAGCGAACACACCACTTTCAGAATCACAGTCCAGCCGCCGAGTGAGGGTATTTCCATCTCGTGACTCTGCGCGCACAGAGAAGCGAGAGGGCAGGTGCCTCTGAAGCCGGTGCCGTTCGAGACCTTGCACGGGGGATCGGCAATTAGGTTTTTGGGGAGCGTCTACGCGACTGCCCAAAACATCTGCGACATGACAAAGGAAGTTGGACAAGGATCTGGATCAGAGCGCATGGGAGGGTATGATCAGTTTAATTCCTTACTGTTTTGCGTTCTACAGATTATATATGTTTTATATATGCATTTGTACTGTTTCATGTATAGCAAAGAGTTTATCTCATCTGTTCTGTTACCTTATAATGTGTTATATCTGTTTGTTTTAATTTTACAATCATGCTGTTTATGTTTCTATTTGTTTATTTTCAATTGTTCAGTCAGTTTATATGTTTATCGTATTTATATGATCTATATGATTCATATGCTTTGTGTTCTCATGATCCATATTGTTATGGATATGATTGAGATTACGATTTCTATGGTTAATTATCTTTTATATGTCATCATCATAATATTAATTTATGGAATTAAAATGATACGGAAAATGTCTATAAATCTAACAAATTCTCGTCGATCATTGCACGCTTCTAAACAGCTGCCGTGTTGATAGACAATCCAACCTAGCTGCGCGTACGTACGACGCCGGCGGCCTGTGCAACTTCTGAAAGTTCCGGTACAAAGGTGCCCAAATTTCATAGGTCGCGAGCTGGAAAGGCACATGTAAATACTTTATTTTTAATTCTGGCGTTAGCTAGCTGCTCAAATATAATATCCGCCGTGCGCACAAATATATATATATGCGCGGGTGCTTTTAGAATCCTTGTATGATTGCGTGGAACTATCTCAGTTATACATACCCCAGCTAGCACTAGCAGAAGGAGAAGAGAACAAAGAAGATACAGCCTGCATCAGATATGGAGTATATATATAGAGAGAGAGACCATCTGCTGTCGAACATCCGACAACAAAGCGTCCACTCCTAGCCAGCTATACAATACGACGATGCGACGTCAGGAACACCGGCGGATTCCAAGAAAGCCGGGGCCGGCGTCTCGCACCACCGCGCTTTTCTACGTGTCAGGCTGTGCTGTGCTATTACTTCGCCCGCCGCACCAACAAAAAGCCTGCACCAGCAGAAACGCTAACGGCGCCAATTATTGGTGCAGAGATAGTTTGTTTAGCACACAGACCTATCTAGATTTGCGTTGAACTCGGTGTTAGAGCATCTGCAAAAAGATCCTTAAAACTCTAGTCCTAATCCTTATTCTAAGGAAAAAGGAAAAAAAAAACCTCCAACAGTTACGTAACTAGCACTCCAAAACTTACGCAGACGGAAAATATCTATGAACGGTAACCAATAATATTAAACTATATTTATTTAGTCCAACTGTAAACAAATGTCATCTGTATGTAGCTATATATTAGCGGATCTAAAATGTGGCAGAAGGCTGTTCATACATAGAATAGAATAGAGAGCAACAAAAGTTGTGACATATATACTTGAGCTTTGTATAAAAAACTGCCGCCATTATCTAAATGGAAGATTTATGGTCCACTGCTCTATTGCACTATATATACTACTATAATCATTGATACATTGTGGACACGACATGATGCCGCACGAAGGATAATTTAGTGAGCACGACGTATGCATGCAACAAGTAAAAATTTAACTAATTCGTCTCGACTGTTACGCCGGTACCTGATAGAGAAAGCGGCGCCCGCATGGTGTGCCACGAGTGGAGTATTTGGTTCCACTCAACTAAAACTGCTGTCACAACAAATGTTTCATTAATAATTATGGATATTAAGGTTCTATTAAGAGGGTTTCATTTTAAGAAATGCAGCTTCTTCACCATAAAACAACTTTAATATATTGGTAAAGCAGGGTTCAAGATAACTTGTCTTACACATAGACTACAACTTCTTTAATACAATTAATTTAAATGAGTTGTCTTAATTACCCTTGATGATTAGCGGGGTATAGAAAGAGACATGAATCGCTAGGTCATGTAATCAATGATATGATGGATAATTTTTGTGCAACTTCAGAAAGAGCTATGAAAACAGTATTTTTAAAGCACACTTTGTGGAGCTTCTAAAATTTCATGAAACTAGCTTATAGTTTTATTTTTTTTAAAGCTGGAGCACGTGGAGCTGGATCTGTTTTGATAGAAGAAGCTGAAATAGATCTAAAAGTTTTGAACTGAAGCTCTCCACACAGGGCCTAAATATAATCTAATTATAAAATTAACTATACAAATAAAGATGAAACAAATTTATTAAACCTATATTTAATAGTTATAACTGATGTTAAATATTTGATGTAAGTGAACCAAACACCCCTAGGTTTTGGAATTTTCCTAGCGCCGCCCTCGGAAAGATGCTGCTCCTGCGTGCAAATCGATCGTGAGCCATTTCCTGACGCCTCTGGAAAGCAGTGTTCATTTGTATCAAATCTTTTCCCCACCTGAGCAGATGTACTGGCCCACTTGTTGCGGTGGGTGCGACGGCCGAGGCCCCAGCCCAATTAGGACAATCTATGTAAACCCATAGTCCATCTACCGACAGGCGACAACAACAGTCCATCTGCTCTGGTGGCCCGCAGATTGAACTATCCACTCTAGGCACGCTGTGCATTTTGATTTTGCGCAATTTAATCTCATAATTAGTGGTTAATAAATAATAGTCGACAGTTGATTTGGTTTCATTTGCGTATTTAAAGTATAATTAGACATGAATGTATAACCTTAAAAGCCTATAATCAGGGGCGGATGCTGGACCATGGGGCTATAGCCACGTCCAAAGCATAAAGCATATAGAGTATCTCCAATAATATGTCTTAAAAATGAAAATAGTGTCCTAAAAACTAAAATACTACTACCTCTGTTCTTTGTCGTCCGCTAGTTCATTTTTGTACTAAAACACGACAAATAAAAAAGAACGGAGGGAGTACATCATTTACAATGCTTTGAGTACTGAAAACAAATTAAGCTTCAATAGTTATATCCTAAATGGTGTATTTTAGAAAATAAATTGCATGATTAGAAAAGAAAACATTGATGATGATATATAAAACAAGGATATGGCACTAGTCCAGAGTGTATTATATTTAGTTCACTTTATGGCGTGTTCTATTTTTTTGATTAAAATTGTAAAATACGATATTGGAGTTGTTTTTTATGAGTTGAGCCATATCTCTACTATATTTAAGTGGGAGTTTCTTCGTGTGTCTCCAGTGATTCCCTCCGTTGTTGGTCACTCGTTTTTGATTATTACATAGCATCAAAAATAAGGTAACACAAATTAAGAAGTTTGAACCTTGGTCCTTAAGTTACCACTTATCTGAAGGGTTAACTTGAGGACGAAGATTTTAAAGAGAAGATGCGGATAAAACAATATTGAATGAAATGACAATGACGAAGCATAAAACTCATCTTATATGCCTTAGCACTTTTATTCCATCTTCCTTCGTATTAAACAAGTTTAGAAACATACCTTCGGCTTCTTCGCACAAGATAGCTCGAAGATACTTCGAAGACTAAGTAGAACGAAGCTTAAGGCCCTCGAAAGGTGACTTTAAGCATGGTACTTTTCACCTATTCACTACAACAGCTACAGTCATTTTCGGTGGCCAGGAACCGCCGAAAATAAGCTATTTTCGGCGGCCTTAGGCTTATTTTTGGCGGTTCCCGACCGCCAGAAAAAATCAGCCAAAAATAAGCCTATATTTTCGGTGGCCAGAGTCTAGCCACCGAAAATAGCTTATTTTCGGCGGCCAACAGAACAGCCGCCGAAAATAACTATTGACTTTCGGCGGCTGACACCTGGCCGCCGAAAATAGCCTATTTTTGGCGGCTTGTCCCCTGGCTGCCGAAAATAGTACGTAATTAATAATTTTAGAGAATTTTTTTTTGAAAAAAAATGCAAAAAATAACAGCAAATTCATCAACAATATAATCACAATAAAATGACAGAAACATTAAATCCACAACTGCACAATTCACAAATAGTCCACAACATAAAGTTGGAGTCCATTACAACATCCGTGTTCACTCCCGAAGCTATCATCAATTTATAGATAAGTTGAACAGTCTCACATGAAATTACATACATGGCCACAAAGTTTACACACATGATTTACAAATGATATAGGGGCAACACTATCTTTTATGTTTCTTTCTTGTCGCACAAGCCTTCAACTTCTTCCCCCTCGTCGCTTTACGCTTCGAAGCATTCTTCATGCCAAGGCTGGTGACCTCCACTACAGGAAACTAGTTAAAGAACGTGGATGAAAAACCGTCGAACTTAATGTAATAAGCCGACGAACTTACCGTAAGAACTTTGGTTTACCGACGAATATAGCCGACGGTGATTTTTGGACGAACTTAGAGAAGTAAGTTCGACGGCCCCGACGAACTTAACATTAAGAACGTGGGTCCCGTCGAACTTAACATTAAGAGCGTGGGTACCGTCGAACTTAACATTAAGAACGTGGGTTTTTAAGTTCGACGGGGGTCGTCGAATTTTTTTTCCATAAGTTCGACGGCACCCACGTTCTTACATTTAAGTTTGACGGGGCCACGTGGCCGTCGAACTTATGGGTCCTGCGTGGGTCGGTGGGCTGCACATTAAGTTCGACGGTACCCACGTTCTTAACGTTACCCACGTTCTTAACCCTTTTCCAGAAAAAAATAAAAATACAGAAATGAAAAATTAGACACACATAATATCACATGCAACACAGAATATCACATACAATACAGATTTCAAACACATGGATATATGTACATATCACAAATTCACACAAGTCCAAATACATAAGTTCACAAATTCACATAAGTCCAAATACATAAGTTCACATCCAAAATTCACATTTTTAGTTCACAAGTTCAAACATTAGCTCCATCGCTCTTGATCAGGACATCGGATTGTTGTTCGTAGCTCCACCACTAGAATTGAGACATCTGTCCGCAAAGTCAGCATGAGGGGGAGGAGTCACTTGAAGAGAGCCGGAATCCTACAAAATAAACCAAAATTCTCATAAATATACAACTGGCATTAAATCACATGTACACAAAGATATAGGAAAGCATGATAAACACAAAATGTGGCTTCCAAGAAGATCACAAAATGCTGGCATTAAATCACACATGTAAACGAAGATATAGGAAAGCATGATAAACACAAATTGTGGCCCAAGAAGATCACAAAATGACATGTACACCAAGATATTGGAAAGCATGATAAACATCTATCCTGGTTGTAGAAGTGGCTGTGTTGGTCATGGGGGGCGTACCCAAGGCCCCATTGGATGTGTAGGATATCCCCATGGTGGTGGCGGCCAATATCCCATACCTGGTTGTGGAGGAGGAAGAATCTGTCCTCTAGGAGGCATCGACCACTGCATGTCCATCTGTGAGTTTCCTTGTCCGGTCTCAGAACCCTATAACCAAATAAAACTATGCATGATTATAATTGTAAATTAAATTAAATATACTACAAAACTATACCTGTGTTTCGTTGGTGTTGGGGGTCTGTCCAGATTGTGACGGACGGGTGAACTGGGGTCCCATTTGAGATCCCATCTGAGCACTATACATCTGCAAATACAATAAGCTTGAGTTTTATTTTAAACTAATGTATATATAGAGTTTATACTAAACAACTAGTTTTCAGAACTACCTTTGCATGCATAAAAGGCTTAGTAATACGCAACAGATCTTAACTGAAGCTAGTAATACCAACTTTGAGAGTTTGTACAAACTTAGCTTAAATGACAAGGATCCGAAGACATGCAATCCGCTAAAACCCTAATTATGGACTTACAAACCATAAGCAGTTCCACTTTCACGCGAAACTACCTTATTACTTGTCATGACCCATGAATCTATTTGGTGTTGGTGATCTGTTCATGCAAGCCATGCTTTGCTCCTACTCTGCCAAGTGCATAGTAGGGCTTTGATTGGGTGTTGGCTCAAGGTTAGAGCTGCTGCAAGCAGAAGCCCCGCCATACTTGATTCAGCTTGCTCTATGATCTTAAACATGACTAGCCAGTAAAATTATTACCTAATGGCCTCAAAGATATATTATCTTACAGTTAAACCACTTGTATATAAAGTGCATAAAATTCTATATTCTTATTAAAAGATTATTTCTGTACCCTTTCTATAGTAAAATTGGCTTAAAACAATGCATTTCACAACCATATATGTCTTCAATATTCAGTCAGTAATGTTTTGCTCCCTCTTTCACATGAACATGCACCTTTCATTGTTCACTAGCCTGTTGCAATTTATGACGAGTTATGGTGGTTGTTTTCTATTACACTTTCTGTGCAATCTATCTAGCTTGTTCATATAATAAGCTAGTTGTGGAGGAGAAGCTGGTTGTGGAGGAGATTCCAACAGGAGACTATTTATTGTGTTCATATACTGTTATGCACATGAGTGATGGAGATTCTGAAAGGGAAATGTGCCCTTGGGCCATTTCTAGTATATTTTGGTGATTAAGTGTCCAACACATATTAAGTGGGTTATTATATGCCAAATGATGAATGAAGTGCAAATCTATAAGAAGGTATGTTTCTAGACTTAGTACATTGATTTGGGTACTAATGTCTTGTGTCTAAGTGCAAGAAACAGGAAAAATTAGATTGGAAAAGTGTTGGCTGTGTACAGCCAGCCGCTGCTCAGTCTGGGTGCACCGGACTGTCCGGTGGTGCACTGGACAGTGTCCGGTGCACCAGACGGGTCCAAGGTGAGCAGGCCGCTCTCGGGACTCGACGACGGCGTACGGCTATAATTCACCGGACTGTCCGGTGGTGCACCGGACTGTCCGGTGGTGCACCAGACTGTCCGGTGGGTCGTCCGCGGCAAAGTCGTCACTCTCGGGAAAAGTGCAACGGCGTACGGCTAAAATTCACTGGACTGTCCGGTGAGGCACCGGACTGTCCGATGAGCCAACGGTCAACTTCGCAACGGTTGGCAGCGTGATCTACGGGTGACACGTGGCCCGCACCAACGGTCGGAAGGGGCACCGGACTGTCCGGTGCGCCAACCGATGCTAGAGTTGCAACGGTCGGCTGCGCCAAATTAGGAAGGAGATCCACACCGGACATGCTACAGTGCCTGTCTGGTGGTGCACCGGACTGTCCGGTGCGCCACTCGACAGAAGGCAAGATTAGCCTTCCAAGATTGCCTCCAACGGCTCCTAGCTGCCTTGGGGCTATAAAAGGGACCCCTAGGCGCATGGAGGAGATACACAAGCATTCTTTGATCATTCCTAAGCATCCAGACTCCACTCCCACGCATTTGATTCTCTGTGCTAGCAATTTGAGCTCCTCTTGAGTTGAGAACTCCGTGTGTTGAACTTAGAGCTCAAGTTGTGACTTGTGTGCGTGATTGTGCTCTCGTTTTGAGTCTTGTGTGCGTTTCTCTCCCCTCCCTTACTTCCGTGCTTCTTTGTGATCATAAATTGTAAGGGCGAGAGGCTCCAAGTTGTGGAGATTCCTCGCAAACGGGAGAAAGTATAAGAAAGAAGAACACCGTGGTATTCAAGTTGATCATTGGATCACTTGAAAAAGGTTGAGTGCAACCCTCGTCCATTGGAACGCCACAATGTGGAAGTAGGCCAGTATTATACTTGGCCGAACCACGGGATAACTCGCGTGTCTCTTGTGATTGCTTTTTTGTGTGATTATTGTGATTCACAAGAGCTCTCTCTATAGCCACTTGGTTTTATCATTCTAACACTTAACCAAGTGTTGTGGCTATTAGTTGTTAAATTTTACAGGATCACCTATTCACCCCCCGCTCTAGGTGCTCTCAATTGGTATCGGAGTCATTCTCTTCATGAAAGGGACTAATCGCCCAAAGAGATGGATCCCAAGGGAAACGGGATGGTGGTCAACGACAAGGAGAAGGAGTCCTTCCTCAACGAGCCGAGGGACGACAAGCCCACTGACTCTGGCTCAAGTCATAAGAAGAAGGACGAGAAGAAGAAGAGGCGCATCAAGAAGATTGTGTACTACGACAGCGAGGAGTCTTCTTAACCAAGAGACGACGACGACGAGAAAAAGAAACTAGTTAACTCAAACTATTCATTTGATTATTCTCGTATTCCTTTTAATTCCAATGCTCATTTACTTTCAATTCCACTTGGGAAACCTCCGCACTTTGATGGAGAAGACTACTCATTTTAGAGTCACAAAATGAGTAGTCACCTATTTTCTCTCCATCCAAGTATTTGGGAGATTGTTGAAAATGGAATGCATTTTGATAGTACTGACAACCCCGTTTTCATTAATGAGCAAATCCATAAAAATGCACAAGCGACCACTGTTTTGCTAGCATCCTTGTGCAGGGACAAGTACAATAAAGTGAGCGGCTTGGACAACGCCAAGCAAATCTGGGACACCCTCAAGATTTCTCATGAGGGGAACGATGCCACCATGATCACCAAGATGGAGTTGGTGGAAGGTGAGCTGGGAAGGTTCGCAATGATCAGGGGAGAGGAGCCAACGCAAACGTACAACAGGCTCAAGACCATGGTCAACAAGATCAGGAGCTACGGAAGCACGAGATGGATGGACCACGACGTCGTCCGACTCATGCTCAGGTCCTTCACTGTTATTGATCCTCATCTTGTGAACCTCATCCGTGAAAATCCTAGGTACACAAAGATGACTCCCGAGGAGATTCTTGGGAAATTTGTGAGCGGGCGGATGATGGTTAAGGAAGCGCGGTACGTGGATGATGCTCTCAATGGCCCAATGCCCATCTACGAGCCTCAACCCGTTGCTCTCAAGGCAACAAGTAATAGGGAGGCGCTACCTAGCAAGGTGGCACAAGTTGAGGCGACCGGGCTAAACGAGGATGAGATGGCCCTAATCATAAAGCGCTTGAAGACCGCATTGAAAGGACGCAAGGAGTACCCTAACAAGAACAAAGCAAAGGGAAAGCGCTCCTGCTTCAAGTGCGGTAAGACTGGTCATTTTATAGCAAATTGTCCCGATAACTCTAGTGACCAGGAACAAGGAAAGGGCGGGAAGAAAGAGAAGAAAAAGAGCTATAGGAAGGCAAAGGGCGAGGCACACATCGGAAAGGAATGGGACTCGGACTGCTCGTCTTCCGATTCCGACGACGAAGGACTCGCTGCCTCAGCCTTCAACATGTCTTCTCTCTTCCCCAACGAACGCCACACCTGCCTCATGGCAAAGGAGAAAAAGGTAAGCGTTCGAGAAACTCCTAAGTATACTACTTCAAGCGATGATGAATCTAGTGATGATGAAGTAGACTATACTGAATTATTTAAGGGTTTAGATAGATCAAAAGTAGATAAAATTAATGAGTTAATTGATGCTTTAAATGAAAAGGATAGACTTTTAGAGAAGCAAGAAGACATTTTGTATGAAGAGCATGATAAATTTGTTAGTGTACAAAAATCTCTTGCTTTAGAAACTAAACGAAATGAAATTCTATCCTCTGAATTATCTGTGTGCCATGAATCAATTTCTAGTTTAAATATTTTGAATAATGATTTAAATGCTAAGTTAGAAGTAGCTAATAAATCTAGTTCATGTGTGGAACATGTCGTAATCTGTAATAGGTGCAAGGATTTTGATATTAATGCTTGTAACGAACATCTTGCATCCATTACTAAGTTAAATGATGAAGTTGCAAGTCTTAATGCTCAACTTAAGACTTGCAAGGTTGATTTTGACAAGCTAAAATTTGCAAGGGATGCCTACACTGTTGGTAGACACCCCTCTATTAAGGATGGGCTTGGCTTTCGAAAGGAAGCCAAGAACTTAACAAGCCAAAGGGCTCCCATTCCCGCCAAGGAGAAAGGGAAGGCCCCTATGGCAAATAGTGCTCAAAAGAATCATGATTTCATCTATAGTGATAGAAAATTTTCTAGAAATGCTCATAGGAGTTATGCTTATGATCCACATGCTATGATTGCTTCAAGTTCTTCTTTTTTGCATGGTAGAAATATGCCTAAGAAAAATGGTGTTCATATGCCTAGGAAAGTATGTAATGAACCTTCTACAATTTACCATGCTTGCAATACTTCTTTTGCAATTTGTTGTAAGAATAAGAAAGTGATTGCTAGGAAGTTGGGGGCCAAGTGCAAGGGAGACAAGACTTGCATTTGGGTCCCAAAGACTATTGTAACTAACCTTGTAAGACCCAACAAGAGTTGGGTACCTAAAACCCAAGCCTAATTTGCCTTGCAGGTTTATGCATCCGGGGGCTCAAGCTGGATTATCGACAGCGGTGCACAAACCACATGACGGGGGAGAAGAAGATGTTCACCTCCTACGTCAAGAACAAGGATTCCCAGGATACGATTATCTTTGGAGATGGGAACCAAGGCAAGGTCAAAGGCTTGGGCAAGATAGCCATTACAAATGAGCACTCTATCTCTAATGTATTTTAGTAGAGTCGCTAGGCTACAATCTTTTGTCTATTAGTCAATTGTGCCACATGGGCTACAATTGTCTATCTACAAATGTTGATGTGTTTGTCCTTAGAAGGAGTGATGGTTCACTAGCATTTAAGGGTGTATTAGACGGCAAACTCTACTTAGTTGATTTTTCAAAAGAGGAGACCGATCTAGATGCATGCTTAATAGCTAAGACTAGCATGGGCTGGCTGTGGCATCGCCGTCTAGCACATGTTGGGATGAAGAACCTCCACAAACTTCTAAAGGGAGAACATGTGTTAGGACTAACAAATGTGTGTTTCGAAAAAGATAGACCTTGTGCAGCTTGTCAGGTAGGAAAACAAGTGGGGAGCACTCATCACAACAAGAATGTGATGACAACATCAAGACCTCTAGAGCTACTACATATGGACCTCTTCGGACCAGTTGCTTACCTTAGCATCGGGGGAAGTAAGTATGGTCTTGTTATTGTTGATAATTTTTCCTGCTTCACTTGGGTATTCTTTTTGCAGGATAAATTAGAAACCCAAGGGACCCTCAAGCGCTTTCTAAGACGGGCTCAAAACGAATTTGAGCTCAAGGTGAAAAAGATAAGAAGCGACAACGGGTCCGAGTTCAAGAACTTGCAAGTGGAGGAGTACCTTGAGGAGGAAGGGATCAAGCACGAGTTCTCCGCTCCCTACACACCTCAGCAAAATGGTGTGGTAGAGAGGAAGAACATGACGCTTATCGACATGGCAAGGATGATGCTTGGAGAATTCAAGACGCCCGAGCGATTTTGGTCGGAAGCTGTGAACACAGCTTGCCATGCCATAAACCGACTCTACCTTCATCGCCTCCTCAAGAAGACCTCGTATGAATTTCTAACCGGTAACAAACCCAACGTTTCATACTTTCGTGTATTTAGGAGTAAATGTTACATTCTAGTGAAGAAAGGTAGAAATTCTAAATTTGCTCCCATAGCTGTAGAAGGGTTTTTACTAGGTTATGACTCAAATACAAAGGCATATAGAGTCTTCAACAAATCATCGGGTTTGGTTGATGTCTCTAGCGACGTTGTATTTGATGATACTAACGGCTCTCCAAGAGAGCAAGTTGATCTTGATGATATAGATGAAGCTGATGTTCTGACGGTCGCAATCCATACCATGGCGATTGGAGATGTACGACCACAGGAACAATAAGAGCAAGATCAACCTTCTTCCTCAACAATGGTGCATCCCCTAACTCAAGAAGATGGACAGGTTCCTCAAGAAGAGGCGTGTGATCAAGGGGGAGCACAAGAAGAACAAGTCATGGAGGAAGAAGCACCACTGGCCCCTCCAACTCAAGTCTGAGCGACGATTCAAAGGAATCATCCCGTCGACTAGATTTTGGGTGATATAAGCAAGGGAGTAACCACTCGCTCTAGATTAGCTAATTTTTGTGAGCATTACTCATTTGTCTCTTCTATTAAGCCTTTTAGGGTAGAAGAGGCCTTGCTAGATCCGGACTGGGTGTTGGCCATGCAGGAAGAGCTCAACAACTTCAAGAGAAATGAAGTTTGGACCCTGGTGCCACGTCCAAAGCAAAACGATGTGGGAACCAAGTGGGTGTTCCGCAACAAGCAAGACGAGCACGGAGTGGTGACAAGAAACAAGGCTCGACTTGTGGCAAAAGGTTATGCCCAAGTCGCAGGTTTGGATTTCAAGGAGACTTTTGGTCCTGTGTCTAGGCTAGAGTCCATTAGAATATTATTAGCCTATGCCACTCATCACTCTTTTAGGCTGTTTCAAATGGATGTGAAGAGTGCTTTCCTCAACGGGCCAATCAAGAAGGAGGTGTATGTGGAGCAACCCCCTGGCTTTGAGGATGAACGGTACCCCGACCATGTGTGTAAGCTCTCTAAGGCGCTCTATGGACTTAAGCAAGCCCCAAGAGCATGGTATGAATGCCTTAGAGATTTTCTAGTTGCTAATGCTTTCAAGGTTGGGAAAGCCGATCCAACTATTTTCACTAAGACTTGTGATGGTGACCTATTTGTGTGCCAAATTTATATCGATGACATAATATTTGGTTCTACTAACCAAAAGTCTCGTGAGGAGTTTAGCAGGGTGATGACGCAGAAATTTGAGATGTCGATGATGGGCGAGTTGAACTACTTCCTTGGGTTCCAAGTGAAGCAACTCAAGGATGGCACCTTCATCTCACAAATGAAGTACATGCAAGACCTTCTCAAGCGGTTTGGGATGAAGGACGCCAAGCCCGCAAAGACGCCAATGGGAACCGACGGACACATTGACCTCAACAAAGGAGGTAAGTCCGTTGATCAAAAGGCATACCGGTCCATGATAGGTTCATTGCTTTATTTATGTACTAGTAGACTGGATATTATGCTCAGCGTATGCATGTGTGCTAGATTTCAATCCGATCCAAGGGAATGTCATCTTGTGGCCGTTAAGCGGATTCTTAGATATTTAGTTGCTACGCCTTGCTTCGGGATCTGGTATCCAAAGGGGTCTACCTTTGACTTGATTGGATACTCAGACTCTGATTATGCTGGATGCAAGGTTGATAGGAAGAGTACATCAGGGACGTGCCAATTCCTAGGAAGGTCCCTCGTGTGTTGGAGTTCTAAGAAACAAACCTCTGTTGCCCTATCCACCGCTGAGGCCGAGTACGTTGCCGCAGGACAGTGTTGCGCGCAACTACTTTGGATGAGGCAAACCCTCCAAGAATTTGGCTACAATCTGAGCAAAGTCCCACTCCTATGTGACAATGAGAGTGCAATCCGCATGGCGGATAATCCTGTTGAACACAGCCGCACTAAGCACATAGACATCCGGCATCACTTTTTGAGAGACCACCAGCAAAAGGGAGATATCGAAGTGCTCTATATTAGCACCGAGAACCAGCTAGCCGATATCTTTACCAAGCCTTTAGAAGAGAAAACCTTTTGCAGGCTGCGTAGTGAGCTAAATGTCTTAGATTCGCGTAACTTGGATTGATTTATAGCATACATGTGTTTTATGCCTTTGATCAAGTTACTTTATGCATTTATGAGATTTGTTGTTTACTTCTGGTGCTCAAGTTGTGCAAGGGATCCCCGGACCTCACAAGTCCTTGTGTGAATGATGCACATATTTAGGGGGAGAAATGCTACAACTTGACCCTTTGAGACTAATCCATGTGTTTGGGTTACTAGATATAGTCTCAAAGGTGTATTGAAAGGGAAAGGTGAACTTGGACCATGCAAGACTTCCACTGCACTCCGATGAGAGGGTAATTAACTCCAAGTTCCTATCTATGCTCTTATTGCCTTTTTGCTCTTAATTGACAATTTTGGTGAGGCAATGGGGTTAAAGGGCCAAGAATGATCCCGTTTTGGTGCTTAATGCCAAAGGGGGAGAAAATAAGGCCAAAGCAAATGGATCAGCTACCACTTGTTAAATTTTAAAAAGAGTAGAGTAGAACTTTTGATTTATCAAAATTTGGTCTCTTTTGGGGAGGATGTTTGATTATGGGAAAAGGGGGAGTTTTTGGCTCTTAATCATTTTTACTCTTGGATTATCTCTCTTTCTGCCCAAACAAGTGTGTTTGACTTAGAGATAGGAAAATGAATTTGATTTGCAAAAACAAACCAAGTTGTGGCAAAGAACGATCCAAATATATCAAATCTTGTCAAAGACTATTTTTGTTCTAAATTGCATTGATGTTGCACTTCTATTTTGTTGCTTTTTGGTGTGTTGGCATAAATCACCAAAAAGGGGGAGATTGAAAGGGAAATGTGCCCTTGGGCCATTTCTAGTATATTTTGGTGATTAAGTGTCCAACACATATTAAGTGGGTTATTATATGTCAAATGATGAATGAAGTGCAAATCTACAAGAAGGTATGTTTCTAGACTTAGTACATTGATTTGGGTACTAATGTCTTGTGTCTAAGTGCAAGAAACAGGAAAAATTAGATTGGAAAAGTGTTAGCTGTGTACAGCCAACCGCTGCTCAGTCTAGGTGCACCGGACTGTCCGGTGGTGCACCGGACAGTGTCCGGTGCGCCAGACAGGTCCAAGATGAACAGGCCGCTCTCGGGACTCGAAGACGGCGTACTGCTATAATTCACCGGACTATCCGGTGGTGCACCAGACTGTCCGGTGGGTCGTCCGCGGCGAAGTCGTCGCTCTCGGGAAAAGTGCAACGGCGTACGGCTAAAATTCACCGGACTGTCTGGTGAGGCACCGGACTGTCCGGTGAGCCAACGGTCAACTTTGCAACAGTCGGCAGCGTGATCTACGAGTGACACGTGGCCCGCACCAACGGTCGGAAGGGGCACCGGACTGTCCGGTGTGCACCGGACAGTGTCCGGTGCGCCAACCGACGCCAGAGTTGCAACGGTCGACTGCGCCAAATTAGGAAGGAGATCCGCACTGGACATGCTACAGTGTCTGTCCGGTGGTGCACCGGACTGTCCGGTGCGCCACCCGACAGAAGGCAAGATTAGCCTTCCAAGATTGCCTCCAACGGCTCCTAGCTGCCTTGGGGCTATAAAAGGGACCCCTAGGCGCATGGAGGAGATACACAAGCATTCTTTGATCATTCCTAAGCATCCAGACTCCACTCCCGCGCATTTGATTCTCTGTGCTAGCAATTTGAGCTCCTCTTGAGTTGAGAACTCCGTGTGTTGAACTTAGAGCTCAAATTGTGACTTGTGTGTGTGATTGTGCTCTCGTTTTGAGTCTTGTGTGCGTTGCTATCCCCTCCCTTACTTCCGTGCTTCTTTGTAATCATAAATTGTAAGGGCAAGAGGCTCCAAGTTGTGGAGATTCCTCTCAAACGGGAGAAAGTATAAGAAAGAAGAACACCGTGGTATTCAAGTTGATCATTGGATCACTTGAAAGGGGTTGAGTGCAACCCTCGTCCATTGGGATGCCACAACGTGGAAGTAGGCCAGTATTATACTTGGCTGAACCACGGGATAACTCGCGTGTCTCTTGTGATTGCTTTTCTGTGTGATTATTGTGATTCGCAAGATCTCTCTCTATAGCCACTTGGTTTTATCATTCTAACACTTAACCAAGTGTTGTGGCTATTAGTTGTTAAATTTTACAGGATCACCTATTCACCCCCCCTCTAGGTGCTCTCAGATTCCAGCAGGAGACAATGGAGGAGATTTCAGTTTATTGTGTTCATATACTGTTATGCACTATTGAAAGGGAAATGTGCCCTTGGGCCATTTCTAAGTATTTTGGTGATTTAGTGTTCAACACAAGTGCCTATTGTAAAAAGGTGGACAAAGTACAAATCAAGGATAAAGGTATGTTTCTTAGACTTAGTACATTGTTTTATGGACTAATGTGTTGTGTCTAAGTGCTGGAAACAGAAAAAATCGAGTTGGAGAAGAGATGGCTCGAGCAGCCAAAGTCTGCCCATTCTGGGTGCACCGGACTGTCCGGTGGTGCACCGGACAGTGTCCGGTGCGCCAGGCTGGCTCGAGGGAAAAGGCTGCTCTCGGGACTTCGACGGCGGTGTACGGCTATAATTCACCGGACTGTCCGGTGGTGCACCGGACTGTCCGGTGGGCCGTTCACAGGCGAACTCGTCGCTCTCGGGAATTCATCGTCGACGTACGACTATAATTCACCGGACTGTCCGGTGTGCACCGGACTGTCCGGTGAGCCAACGGTCGGCAGGGCCAACGGTCGGCCGCGCGATCTGCGCGGGACACGTGGTCGAGCCAACGACTAGAAGGGGGCACCGGACAGTGTCCGGTGTGCACCGGACATGTCCGGTGCGCCAACGGCTCTCAGGCTACCAACGGTCGACTGTGCCATTTATGGAAGGAAGTCGGGCACCGGACAGTGTCCGGTGTGCACCGGACTGTCTCGTGCGCCAGTCGACAGAAGGCAAGATCAGCCTTCCTAGATTGCTCTCAACGGCTCCTAGCTGCCTTGGGGCTATAAAAGGGACCCCTAGGCGCATGGAGGAGTACACCAAGTATTTCTACAACATTCCTAAGCACCAAGACATCGATTCCGCGCTTTTGATTCTTTGCGATAGCAATTAGAGCTCTAGTTGAGTGGTGAACTCATTGAGTTGTGTTGTGAGCTCTCATTGCGACTTGTGTGCGTGTGTTGCTGTGATTTCTTGTCTTGAGTGCGTTGCTAATCCCTCCCTTGCTCCGTGCTTCTTTGTGAACTTCAAGTGTAAGGGCGAGAGGCTCCAATTTGTGGAGATTCCTCGCAAACGGGATTGAGTAAAGTAAACAAAACACCGTGGTATTCAAGTGGGTCTTTGGACCGCTTGAGAGGGGTTGATTGCAACCCTCGTCCGTTGGGACTCCACAACATGGAGTAGGCAAGCGTTGGTCTTGGCCGAACCACGGGATAACCACCGTGCCATCTCTGTGATTGATCTTGTTGGTTATTGTGTTTTGTTGAAGATTCCTCTCTAGCCACTTGGTGGTTATTGCGCTAACACTTAACCAAGTTTTTGTGGCCTAAGTTCTTAAGTGTTACAGGATCACCTATTCACCCCCCCTCTAGGTGCTCTCAATTGGTATCGGAGCCGTTCTCTTCACAAAGGGACTAACCGCCCGAAGAGATGGATCCTAAGGGGAAGGGAATCGTGATCAACGACAAAGAGAAGGAATCCTTCGTCAACGAGCCGAAGGATGACAAGCCTACCGACTCCGGCTCGGGCCATAGATGGAAAGAAGGGAAGAAGAAGAAGACGAGGCGCATCAAGGAGATCGTCTACTACGACGACAGCGATGAGTCTACTTCTTCCCAAAAGGACGACGACCACAACGACTACGAGAGAAGGAAACCGGTTAATTCGAACTTTTCTTTTGACTACTCTCGTATTCCGCAAAGTTCAAATTCACATTTACTCTCCATTCCACTCGGCAAGCCTCCACACTTTGATGGAGAGGACTACGGATTTTGGAGCCACAAAATGCGTAGTCACCTATTCTCTCTGCACCCTAGTATATGGGAAATTGTAGAGAATGGAATGCACTTTGATAGTACGGATAGACCTGTGTTCATTAATGAGCAAATACATAAGAATGCACAAGCTACTACTGTTCTTCTAGCTTCTTTGTGCAGGGATGAATACCACAAAGTGAGCAGCTTGGATAACGCCAAGCAAATATGGGACACCCTCAAGATTTCTCATGAGGGGAACGACGTCACCTTGCTCACCAAGATGGAGTTGGTGGAGGGCGAGCTTGGACGGTTCACGATGATAAGGGGCGAGGAGCCAACCCAAACATACAACTGGCTCAAGACCCTTATCAACAAAATAAGGAGCTACGGAAGCACGCGATGGACGGACCACGACGTCGTCCAACTGATGCTAAGGTCCTTTACCGTTCTTGATCCTCATTTGGTGAATAATATTCGTGAGAATCCCAGGTACACCAAAATGTCGCCCGAAGAAGTCCTTGGAAAATTCGTAAGCGGGCGAATGATGATCAAGGAGGCGAGGTACGTGGACGACGCTCTAAACGGTCCAATCAATGAGCCTCAACCCGTTGCTCTCAAAGCAACAAGGAGCAAGGAGGCGTTACCCAGCAAGGTAGCACAAATTGAGGCGGCCGGACTCAATGATGAAGAGATGGCCCTCATCATCAAGAGATTCAAGACGGCGCTTAAGAGTCACAAGGGACAGCCAAGCAAGACCAAAGCCAAAGGGAAGCGCTCATGCTTCAAATGCGGTAAGATTGGTCATTTTATTGCTAACTGTCCCGACAATGATAGTGATCATGATCAAGGGAACAAGAGGGAGAAGAAGAAAAACTATAAGAAGGCAAAGGGCGAGGCACATCTTGGCAAGGAGTGGGATTCGGATTGCTCCTCGTCCGACTCCGACAATGAAGGACTCGCCGCCACCGCCTTCAACAAGTCATCCCTCTTCCCCAACGAGCGTCACACATGCCTTATGGCAAGGGAGAAGAAGGTATGTACTCGAGACTCTACTTATGCTTCTTCAAGTGAGGACGAATCTAGTGATGAGGATGAAATAGATTATTCATGTCTATTTAAAGGCCTAGATAGAACCAAGGTAGATAAAATTAATGAATTAATTGATGCCTTGAATGATAAGAATAGGCTTCTAGAAAAACAAGAAGATTTGTTGTATGAAGAACATGACAAATTTGTAGAAGCACAAAAATCTCATGCTTTAGAAGTTAAAAGAAATGAAATGCTTTCTTGTGAATTATCTTCTTGCCATGAGACAATTTCTAGCTTAAGGAGCATTAATGATGATTTGAATGCTAAGTTAGAAATAGCTAGGAAATCAACAACTTGTGTAGAAAATGTTGTTATTTGCAATAGATGCAAAGATTTTGATATTGATGCTTGTAGTGAACACATAGCCTCGATTGCAAAGTTAAATGATGAACTGGCTAGTCTTAATGTCCAACTTAAGGCTAGCAAAAGTGATTTCGATAAACTAAAATTTGCTAGGGATGCCTACACGATTGGTAGACACCCCTCAATTAAGGATGGGCTTGGCTTCAAGAGGGAAGCCAAGAACTTAACAAGCCATAAGGCTCCCATCTCCGCCAAGGAGAAAGGGAAGGCCCCCATGGCATGTAGTACTAAAAAGAACCATGCTTTTATGTACAATGATAGAAGACAATCTAATAGGAGTTGTAATGTTTTTGATTCACATGCCCATGATTCTTATGCTATGTTTGCCCCCAGTTCTTCCTATATGCATGGTAGAGATATGCCTAGGAAAAATATTCATCATGTGCCTAGGAAAAATATTCATCATGTTCCTAGAAAAGTTATGAATGGTCCCTCTACAATTTATCATGTTTTAAATGCTTCCTTTGCTATTTGTAGAAAGGATAGGAAGATAGTTGCTAGGAAATTAGGGGCAAAATGCAAAGGTGATAAAACTTGCATTTGGGTCCCTAAGGAAATTGTGACTAACCTTGTAGGACCCAACAAGAGTTGGGTACCTGAGACCCAAGCCTAAATTTGCCTTGCAGGTTTATGCATCCGGGGGCTCAAGCTAGATTATCGACAGCGGATGCACAAACCATATGACGGGGGAGAAGAAGATGTTCACCTCCTACGTCAAGAATAAGGATTCCCAAGATTCAATCATATTCGGTGATGGGAACCAAGGCAAGGTGAAAGGTTTAGGCAAGATTGCAATATCTAATGAGCACTCTATCTCTAATGTGTTTTTAGTTGAGTCTCTTGGATATAATTTACTATCTGTCAGTCAATTATGTAATATGGGATATAATTGTTTATTTACAAATGTAGATGTGTCTGTCTTTAGAAGATGTGATGGTTCATTAGCTTTTAAGGGTGTACTAGACGGCAAACTTTACTTAGTTGATTTTGCAAAAGAAGAGGCCGGTCTAGATGCATGCTTAATGGCTAAGACTTGCATGGGCTGGTTGTGGCATCGCCGCTTAGCACATGTGGGGATGAAGAACCTCCACAAGCTTCTAAAGGGAGAACACGTGATAGGTCTAACCAATGTTCATTTCGAAAAAGATAGACCTTGTGCAGCTTGTCAAGCAGGTAAACAAGTGGGAGGAGCACATCACAGCAAGAATGCGATGACCATGTCAAGACCTCTGGAGCTGCTGCATATGGACCTCTTCGGACCCGTCGCCTATCTGAGCATAGGAGGAAGTAAGTATGGTCTAGTTATTGTTGATGACTTTTCCCGCTTCACTTGGGTGTTCTTTTTGCAGGATAAGTCTGAAACCCAAGGGACCCTCAAGCGCTTCCTAAGGAGAGCTCAAAATGAGTTTGAGCTCAAGGTGAAGAAGATAAGAAGCGACAACGGGTCCGAATTCAAGAATCTTCAAGTGGAGGAGTTCCTTGAGGAGGAGGGGATTAAGCACGAGTTCTCCACTCCCTACACACCTCAGCAAAATGGTGTGGTAGAGAGGAAGAACAGGACGCTCATTGATATGGCGAGGACTATGCTTGGAGAGTTCAAGACCCCGAGTGCTTTTGGTCGGAAGCCGTGAACACGGCTTGCCACGCCATCAACAGGGTCTACCTTCACCGCCTCCTCAAGAAGACTTCATATGAGCTACTGACTGGTAACAAACCCAATGTATCGTACTTTCGTGTATTTGGGAGTAAATGCTACATTCTAGTGAAGAAGGGTAGGAATTCCAAATTTGCTCCCAAGGCTGTAGAAGGGTTTTTATTAGGTTATGATTCAAATACAAAGGCGTATAGGGTCTTCAACAAATCATCGGGGTTGGTTGAAGTCTCTAGCGACGTTGTATTTGATGAGACTAATGGCTCTCCAAGAGAGCAAGTTGTTGATCTTGATGATGTAGATGAAGAAGACGTTCCAACGGCCGCGATTCGCACCATGGTGATTGGAGATGTACGACCTCAAGAACATTTGGAGCAAGATCAACAATCTTCCTCAACTATGGTGCATCCCCCAACCCAAGATGACGAACAGGTACCTCAAGTGGAGGCGCATGATCAAGGGGGAGCACAGGATGTTCAAGTTGAAGAGGAAGAAGCACCTCAGGCACCTCCAACCCATGTTCGAGCGACGATCCAAAGGGATCATCCCGTCGACCAAATTTTGGGTGATATTAGCAAGGGAGTAACTACTCGTTCAAGATTAGTTAATTTTTGTGAGCATTACTCTTTTGTCTCTTCTATTGAGCCTTTCAGGGTAGAAGAGGCCTTGCTAGATCTGGACTGGGTGTTGGCCATGCAGGAGGAACTCAACAATTTCAAGCGCAATGAAGTTTGGACATTGGTGCCTCGCCCCAAGCAAAATGTTGTGGGAACCAAGTGGGTGTTCCGCAACAAACAGGACGAGCACGGGGTGGTGACAAGGAACAAGGCTCGGCTTATGGCAAAAGGTTATGCCCAAGTCGCAGGTTTGGACTTTGAGGAGACATTCGCTCCTGTGGCTAGGCTAGAATCAATTCGTATCTTGCTAGCATATGCCGCTCACCATTCTTTCAGGTTGTACCAAATGGATGTGAAGAGCGCTTTCCTCAACGGGCCGATCAAAGAGGAGGTGTACGTGGAGCAACCCCCTGGCTTCGAGGATGAACGGTACCCCGACCACGTGTGTAAGCTCTCTAAGGCGCTCTATGGACTTAAGCAAGCCCCAAGAGCATGGTATGAATGCCTTAGAGACTTTTTAATTGCTAATGCTTTCAAGGTTGGGAAAGCCGATCCAACTCTTTTTACTAAGACTTGCGATGGTGATCTTTTTGTGTGCCAAATTTATGTCGATGACATAATATTTGGTTCTACTAATCAAAAGTCTTGTGAAGAGTTTAGCAGGGTGATGACGCAGAAATTCGAGATGTCGATGATGGGCGAGTTGAACTACTTCCTTGGGTTCCAAGTGAAGCAACTCAAGGACGACACTTTCATCTCCCAAACGAAGTACACGCAAGACTTGCTAAAGCGGTTTGGGATGAAGGATGCCAAGCCCGCAAAGACGCCGATGGGAACTGACGGGCACACCGACCTCAACAAAGGAGGTAAGTCCGTTGATCAAAAAGCATACCGGTCCATGATAGGTTCTTTGCTTTATTTATGTGCTAGTAGACCGGATATTATGCTTAGCGTATGCATATGTGCTAGATTTCAATCCGATCCTAAGGAGTGTCACTTAGTGGCTGTGAAGTGAATTCTTCGATATTTAGTCGCTACGCCTTGCTTCGGGATCTGGTATCCAAAGGGGTCTAACTTTGACTTGATTGGGTACTCAGATTCCGACTATGCCGGATGTAAGGTCGATAGGAAGAGTACATCGGGGACGTGCCAATTCTTAGGAAGGTCCCTGGTGTCATGGAACTCTAAGAAACAAACCTCCGTTGCCCTATCCACCGCTGAGGCCGAGTATGTTGCCGCAGGACAGTGTTGTGCGCAACTGCTTTGGATGAGGCAAACCCTCCAGGACTTTGGCTACAATCTGAGCAAAGTCCCACTCCTATGTGACAATGAGAGTGCTATCCGAATAGCGGAAAATCCTGTTGAGCACAGCCGCACAAAGCACATTGACATCCGGCATCACTTTTTGAGAGACCACCAGCAAAAGGGAGATATCGAAGTGTTTCATGTTAGCACCGAGAACCAGCTAGCCGATATCTTTACCAAGCCTCTAGATGAGAAGACCTTTTGCAGGCTGCGTAGTGAGCTCAATATCTTGGATTCGCGGAACTTGGATTGAAATGTAGCATACATGTGTTTATGCCTTTGATCATGTTCATTCTGCATTTTGTTGCTTATTGTGGTGCTCAAGTTGTACAAACACTCCCTGGACCTCACAAGTCCTTTCTGCAAGTGATGCACATATTTAGGGGGAGCTGTGCTACAACTTGACACTTTGAGACTAACCATGTACTTGAGTTTGGCTGTTTTAGTCTCAAAGGAGGATTGAAAGGGAAAAGGTGGACTTGGACCATGCAAGACTTCCACTGCACTCCGATGAAAAGAGTAACTTTTCCAAGTTCATCTTTATACTCTTATTGCCCATTTGCTCTTATTTGAAGATTTTGGTGAGGCAATGGGGTTAAAGGGCCAAGATTGATCCCGTTTTGGTGCTTAATGCCAAAGGGGGAGAAAATAAAGGCCAAAGCGATAAATGGATCAGCTACCACTTGAGAAATTTTGAAAATAGTAGATTAGAGCTTTTGGTTTGTCAAAACTCTTTTATTGTCTCTTATGTCAAAAGTTGGCCTCTTGTGGGGAGAAGTGTTGATTATGGGAAAAAGGGGGAGTTTTTGAAATCCTTGATCAAATTTCTTTGGAAAACCTCTCTTTATGTCTCTACAAGTGGTTTTGACTTAGAGATAGGAATTTGAGTTTGATTTGCAAAAACAAACCAAGTGGTGGCATAGAGTGATCCATATATGTCAATTTGAATCAAAACAATTTGAGTTCTTATTTGAAGTAATTTTGTACTTGTTCTACTTGCTTTATGTTGTGTTGGCATAAATCACCAAAAAGGGGGAGATTGAAAGGGAAATGTGCCCTTGTGCCATTTCTAAGTATTTTGGTGATTTAGTGTTCAACACAAGTGCCTATTGTAAAAAGGTGGACAAAGTACAAATCAAGGATAAAGGTATGTTTCTCAGACTTAGTACATTGTTTTATGGACTAATGTGTTGTGTCTAAGTGCTGGAAACAGAAAAAATCGAGTTGGAGAAGAGATGGCTCGAGCAGCCAAAGTCTGCCCAGTCTGGGTGCACCGGACTGTCCGGTGGTGGCATCGGACAGTGTCCGGTGCGCCAGGCTGGCTCGAGGGAAAAGGCTGCTCTCGGGACTTCAACGGCGGTTTACGGCTATAATTCACTGGACTGTCCGGTGGTGCACCGGACTGTCTGGTGGGCTGTTCACAGGCCAACTCGTCGCTCTCGGGAATTCATCATCGACGTACGGCTATAATTCACCGGACTGTCTGGTGTGCACCGGACTGTCCGGTGAGCCAACGGTCGGCAGGGCCAACGGTCGGCCGCGCGATCTGCGCGGGACACGTGGCCGAGCCAACGGCTAGAAGGGAGCACCGGACAGTGTCCGGTGTGCACCGGACATGTCCGGTGCGCCAACGGCTCTCAGGCTGCCAACGGTCGACTGTGCCATTTATGGAAGGAAATCGGGCACCGGACAGTGTCCGGTGTGCACCGGACAGTCCGGTGCGCCAGTCGACAGAAGGCAAGATCAGCCTTCCTAGATTGCTCTCAACGGCTCCTAGCTGCCTTGGGGCTATAAAAGGGACCCCTAGGCGCATGGAGGAGTACACCAAGTATTTCTACAACATTCCTAAGCACCAAGACATCGATTCCGCGCTTTTGATTCTTTGCGATAGCAATTAGAGCTCTAGTTGAGTGGTGAACTCATTGAGTTGTGTTGTGAGCTCTCATTGCGACTTGTGTGCGTGTGTTGCTGTGATTTCTTGTCTTGAGTGCGTTGCTAATCCCTCCCTTGCTCCGTTCTTCTTTGTGAACTTCAAGTGTAAGGGCGAGAGGCTCCAATTTGTGGAGATTCCTCGCAAACGGGATTGAGTAAAGTAAACAAAACACAGTGGTATTCAAGTGGGTCTTTGGACCGCTTGAGAGGGGTTGATTGCAACCCTCGTCCGTTGGGACGCCACAACGTGGAGTAGGCAAGCGTTGGTCTTGGCCGAACCACGGGATAACCACTGTGCCATCTCTGTGATTGATCTTGTTGGTTATTGTGTTTTGTTGAAGATTCCTCTCTAGCCACTTGGCGGTTATTGCGCTAACACTTAACCAAGTTTTTGTGGCCTAAGTTCTTAAGTGTTACAGGATCACCTATTCACCCCCCCTCTAGGTGCTCTCAACTATAACATCCGACCCACTTGTCTGAAGTGGTGCCATCGCAGCCCACTACACGGCCCAAATCAAGATGTACAAAAGCAGCAGCTAGGTCAGGATAGAGGGGGAAAAAGAGGTGGAAGATTACCTTGCTGAATCTAAAGAAGGGGCTATGGATGAGGTGCAGCAGGTTGAGCTGATCGATGATGAAGTTCAATAGGATGAGGAGTCACCTAACCAGAGTGTGCATAAAGGCTTACTACCACACACAGTCAGGAAAATGGTATATCTGAAGGGGTTCAGTCAGGGAGGAGGAATATCAACCATGACACAAGTCCAGAGGTGCCATCCTTTAGCTCCATTATCTACTGCTAAACTTTCAGTTGCTATAGCAATTGTAAGGGTTGTTGGATGTGAGTTTGCAGTCAAGTATTATCCTTCATTTAATGAAGCTATACAGAGAATAGATGTGAATGACATAGCTCTAGTTATGGTAGATCATTCGTGCTCTAGCTATTGCAGTGAAGCTGATGCTCACTATTGCAGAACTGGCAACTCTCCGTTATGTTGTAGAACTGACAGTGATAGTTTAATGGAGAATGGTTATGCTCATTCTGTGGAAGGAATCAGCGTGGCCACAGGAGTTTAAATGTAGCTTCTCCCCCATCTAATATCTGAACTGTTACAAACAATTTATGGAGTCTGATGCATGTAGACGAGATTAGAAGAGTAAAAAAGCATGTTAGATTCCAGCAGAGAAATGATAAATATACCATAGGACTAGAATTAAGTGTACTAGTGTTACAGTTTACATTGGACATAAAAGAGGATTGAGATCTAAATTAAGTGCTAACAGAATTTGCATGTATATGACCAATGGACCATATTATTTCAAAATGTTTATATACTTTGGAATAATATTGTATAATGTATACTTATTGAGATGTTGTTGTGCTCTACCTCATCCTAAGTATTGTGAAAGAGTATTTAAAAGGGGTATGTATGAGTCACAAGTTAATTAAGAATAGATAGTTATTTTTTACACCTACCAGCTTTTCTGTCGCGCTGTTGTCACATAAACTTTCTGGATGCTCTGGATCTGGACCTCGGTTTCCCTCCATGTAAACGTCAATGAATCGGGGTTCAACACCATCACGAGCCTCCTGCAGTAAGAGACATAATGAAATATACAAATTTGTCAGAGGGGAAAAGACTAAATGTTACTTAGCTCGTCATACCATTCGTTTTGATTTCCCAATAACTATACTAGAATCTTCAACCTTGGCCACACATTTTACCATGGATATAGAAAGAACAAAGAAGAAACAGAACAATCAAGAATACCTCGGTCATGCAAACCAGCTATTTTAATTTTGTTAGCAACCTGGGGGAAATAAAGAGGTCAGTCACATTTTGGCTACAAAATAGTAAATACTGTAAAATATGTTAAATAGTAATAAATTAGGGAACTATGTTAGATTTACTTAAATGCAGGCACTGGTCTGTCAATTTATGATAAAGAGGATGTAGGGCCCTGCTTTTCTAAAAGAATTTACCATCTGCTATCTAGATTACACATCACACGTTAACCCATAGATCATGAAGAGTTACTCTTTAAAGACTAAAAATTTTGGTGTACAACTTACATTATCTTGTGAAGGAATTAGTTTATATATCTCTATATATTGCTGACCATGCAGTAAAAGTGTTGGGTCATAGCTGGAGAACAGAAACAAGCCAAATTGTTCAAGTGTAAGAATATTGGAAGTACCCTAGCAAGGATTGACAGAGTAGAGATAAAAAAATGAAGGACAAATATTGTGTAGCTTTAATGAAACCAAAGTAACCCAAGAATTAAGCTCGGTAAATATGTGAACAGTATTCTTACTGAAGGCCAGGGACATCCATGTAAAACCCATCGCCAGTTTTTGCATTAAGTGCAGAAATAAAAGTAGGTAAAATCTGCACAACATGTTAGTGACAGTTACTTCCAACAAATAGCTGGCGGATATAAAATTTCCATGTAAATAGACTCCAATGAGATAGATTACAAATACTTAGTTCACAGTAAGAAACAACAGTGCACTAGTGTGATAGATACATAGTTCCATGGTAGCATGACAGCATGAGCATAACGAAAAGCAATTTATACCTGCTAGTCTGTTACTTCAGACTTATGATTAAACAACTATTGATTTTGTGCAGTAAAATGTATGTAAAACTATCGTGTTGTATACCTACAGATATTTCTCTGAAATGAATATTCTTATGTGTTACTGTCATTAAAGGTAAGTGAGAGCATCTTCAATAGTTCCTAAAAAATGGTAGATCAATTAGTTTCCCAAGTAATATGAATTTTAAAATATAGAAGTATTCATGTTCCATATTGACCTAACTAGCTACAAGTATTCATGTTCCATGTTGAGTTAATTTTGACAAACAGCCAACCATTAGGATCCAAAATTTAGTTTGTTGTTTGCACCAGGTGCTGGGCACTTGGGCAGTGGGCACAACACACGAACTACTCCTACAAAATTAGGATTTGAATACTCTTATCATCACTACGAATGAATCAAATGCAAGGGTTATCAACACTAAGATGGATGCAATGCAGTGTTTAAAATGGAAAAAAATATTAAGCGGACACACCACCACCAACTCATCTTGAGCACCTTAATGGAGGACTGGTCATCCCTGTGGTACACGAGCTGAAGCTCCTTCTCATCGGCTGCATCTGCGTTGCAAGCTCCCACCGCCAGCGCGTATAGCGCTTCATCCCTGCACCAACCAAGTGAAACATGCATCAGCCATTCCGACTTTCAGAGCAACCGCTGGGACGTTCCATCGAGCAGATCATGGGTGGCGACGACCTCTCATCGTACTAGTACGTGACCTACAAAACAGAGAGCAGCTCTCGTCATGTCAGAACTCAGAAGAGTCCGGTGATCGACGACGGAAAGCTAGCGAAAGTCGTGCGACCTCGGGGAACTTGTGAGAGAGAACCATGGTAGGGTCAATGGCGCAGGAGACGGGGGCCGTCGCGGAGGCGGAGCGCGCCATGGTGCAGGAATGCCAGGAGGCGAAGCCAAGGCAGAGCAGGTGGCAATCATCGGCACCGCGCGAGCCATTGTTAAGTATGCCAGGAGGCGAAGCCAAGGCAAAGCAGGTGGCTGGTGTTCTGGCGGCGGCCGGTGTTGTGGCGGCGGCGCGGTGGGCGGGAAAGGGCGAGTGTGAGAGCTGGTGAGAGAGAGGCTCGCGGCGGCACAGGTTAGGGATTTAGGTGTTTTGAATTAAGTTCGACGGTGTCCAATTGGCCCACGAACTTAGTTTAAGAACGTGGGTACCCACGTTCCTAATGTGTTAAGTTCGACGGTTTTGGCTAGGGCCCACGAACTTAATTAACAACGTGAGTACCCACGTTCTTAACTAAACCCATGAACTTAACTCATGTAAGAACGTCGGTACCCACGTTCTTAGTTTTACCCACGAACATTTATCAGTTTCTTGTAGTGCTCGGCCTGTATCTTCGTTGCACATGTGTATGGTCGAAGCCTCTTTCTCATACTGCATCGGCCGAGGGCCATCTTCATCCATTCTTTGTCATCTACCTGAAACATATTCATTCACACCGAAGCAAATACATTTTGAGGACCTTCAGAAAGGGAGGCCCCCAATAGTAGCCCCTTGCGGAATGAGTTCGTTTCTTCATAACAAGCTTAGATCGCAAAAAAATGAAATTGGAAGGCCCTATGCCAAAGGTCCGAAAACACCTTCGCGAAGCTCGTTATGAAACACTAGTTTTGGGAGCACTCTAATAAGTGGGTCCAAGCGGTCAGTGAGTGTAATAGTCAAACTTTTAAAAGTCGCCCGTATAAAAAGAACGATAACCATGGGTGCTGGCACGACATATCATATGCTACTTGCCTTGCTTTCGTTGTTGTTAGAGCTTAATTTGCCTTCGAAGCTTGCCTTAGCTAGTCGCAAAGCAATTGCTTTTATTAGAGATGGCTGGAGAGCAATTTGCCTTGAGCTGTATTTGTTACCTTTGTCAGATGCGCCAGAATCAAAGGTTGAAGACTTGACCATGTCAACAGAGGCCATTGGTTCCCAGTTCGATGGTGATGTTGCGGATCCGCCCGAAGGATCGAGAGGGGATAGTGAAAATATCAATATCGAGGAGGATAACACAATCATTTGTCCTACAAAGCCAAGCCACGTGGACTGTTACCGACTCTTGCGTACCGAAAAGGTGTTCTATTACCGACTCTTGCGTACCGAGGCAAATGGCCGAATGAATCAACAAAAGTGTAGATTTATATGAAGAATGATTTGAAAGAGTAGCCTGGTATTAAAGGAAACATTCAAATGCCTATTCGCACATGCTTTAGGTACAAAAGACTGACTTGCTATATTAATTTCGAAGCTCAAGCTGCTATAGTTGCTTTTAACGCTATATGCACTCATATTCGGATGAGAGATCTTGTTCAAGAATATCTTGTGTTTAAAACATGGCCACTATGGGCTGAGTGGGATATTCCTAAGATGACTGAAAAAGATGCTTCGGATGTGGAGCCTAGGCCAGTCAGACTTCGTTACAAATATAAGTTCAAAGATGAATTTGGGGAACCTTGCAACGATTGGTTAGATTCTATCGAAACAAAGTGCAATGAGATTCTTGGGAATTACAATAAACCAGAGGTCAAGGCTTTGTTTTAGGCTTTTATGACTCGAAAAAGACATCGATTGAATCGTGTTTTGGACGTTATTGGCTTCTTTTACCCTGACTACCCTCGTGCGGTTTAGGAGACAAAGAAGAGGAAGCAACCAATGATGAAGGTGATGACGAAGTGGCACAAAGTTCTAAATATGAAGCCTGATACGACAACCTCTCAAACTTCAGAAGAGGCATGAGTAGAACATACTTTTGAAATATGTTATTTTAACTTAATAATATTCTATTGAATTTGTTATTTTTAACTTTTTGCAGGTTGTGCCTGAAACCGTGCAGTTGTCTGCTACTGAGGAAACTTTGGAAACCTGGGAAGCTACTGCTTGAGGGGGGCAGGGGATGAAGGCCCAAGAGGTCATTGCTTCGAAGGCTCAAGGAGCTATCGCTCTAGAACCGCTCCTAGACAGCGAAGAAGAGGATGAGGAACATAATGCTACGGCAATGAGATCGTTTTTTCTTATGATGACGAAGATGACGACACCAAGGACAAGGATATTGCTGCTATAGCTATTGTTCACTTGTTCTCAAATGCTGTGAATCAAGAACAAGACAACGCAATTGTTAATTGTAAGAGACCCTCGTCCTCTGAAGCATTATTCCCCCAAGGGTATAATACTCATTAGACGAAGGTCTAGAAGGGCATACCTTCATCATTTTAATAAGTAAACATGAATACGAAGAAGAAAACATAGTGACAACATCTCAAATTTATTCTTGCATTCCATAGAAACATGTATGAATATCAACAATATCAATATTACAATGATACCTTAGTCTTGCTCGAAGGCGAGGATGTGAGGGAGTGAATACAATACAGCGTGAACAGTACAGTGTTACTGTTCATCTATTTATAGGCACGGGACGCAGCACGGGCAAAAGTACATTTATGTGCTTAATGTTTACACATGATCGTAATACAAATTATAAAATACTAAGTAGTCTTTTCCTCCTTCGGTCGTTA
This sequence comes from Zea mays, assembly GCF_902167145.1. NCBI lineage: Eukaryota > Viridiplantae > Streptophyta > Magnoliopsida > Poales > Poaceae > Zea > Zea mays. The sequence continues at coordinate 212,795,614 of NC_050099.1, forward strand.
TCAACATTCCTCCGCTTCGTTGCGAGCCGAAGCTTTTCCGTCTGGTGATAGCTTCAGTGTTTGTTCTTGTCTTCTTTTGGATCTATCTTCATCATGTGTGTCCTTCGCCATAAAAAGAGTCCTATCTCCTGAAGATGAAGCTTCCTGTACTAGTTTATGCTAAAAACAAATGGTTAATTATGTTTTTGAGGACATTCGGAAGGAGAAGGCCCCCAACAGTAGCCCCTCGCAGTACTGATTTGTTCTTTTGTAACAAATTTAGACTGCGACGTGAACGAAGGCCTTTAACCTAAGGTCCTTTAAAACACCTTCCCTTCGCTAGAATAGCGAATGACACTGACATGCAGGACCCACCAAACATGGGGCACTGGGCATATAAATAGGAGCTTGCATTGAAAACATTTCTCCTGCCATTTCAGTTGCTTATACTGTGCTTGTCATTTCAAATTTTCTTGCTTTGTCGAGTTTAATTGGATTTTAAGCTTTGGCATTTCAACGTCCTTCGGTTTGATGGCTGACGGGAAGAAGATTGTCGACCCGACGCTATCTGGGTTTTACAAAGCTATGGAAAGAACCAATGCGGAGAAGATTGCACATGAGACGTTAGCTAGAATATCTGAGGGTTCCAGTGATAGTGAAGGTTTTGATGTAGAAAGCGAGAATGAAGGCGCCGAAGATCGGCCCTAGAGGCCAAGCCATGTTGTCTTTGGGAAATCAACCATCAAGCAAGGGCAAATTGATGCAATGAAGGGAAGGTACTTCCGTGATATTTCAATTGTGAGGGCTGGAGGGGAAAATAATGTTCCTCTGCCCGAAGCTGACGAGGTGGTAGTTTATAGAAGCTTCATGAAGGCAGGGCTTCGGTTCCCTCTGGATAAATTGCTAGTTGAAGTGTTGAAGACTTTCGAAATTTATCTTCATCAGCTTACCCCCGAAGCTATCATCAAGATGGGGATCTTTATTTGGGCCATGAGGAGCCAGGGGTTGGAACCAAATGCGAAATGCTTCTGCAACATCCACAAGTTATCCTATGAGACGAAGGCTACTGGCAAGGAGCAATATCACAACAATTTTGGTGCTACGGCTTCGTGCCTCGCTCTGAGGTGAGCTACCTAGTTCCCACATTTTGGAAGAGATGGCTGAGGGCCTGGATGCAAGAGTGGTTCTATGTGAAAACGACCTGGTTGAAAGGGAGGATATTAAGGGGATTATTTAACGCCCTATCTGGTCTCGCTTCGGCATCAGGAGGTCGTCCAATGCCCTTAGGAATGACATACAAGCATGCCAGATGGCCTTCAATACAGTATGCACTTACATAGGCACAAGGGACTTAGTGTAGGAGCATATCGCTTATAGAGTGTGGCCACTCGCAAGTGGGTGAGAGAGGCCGAAGGAAGCTGCTGCTGGGTCAAGCCAAGACGGTTTAGTTTACCTGAAGTACACCTTCAGGTACAAGAACCAATTCGATGAGCCAAATGGTGACTGGCTAGATGCCATTGAAGCAACCAGTGATGAATTGCTTGGTGCCTACTCGAAGGCTAAAGATGATGCTATGATAACAGCCTTCGGAGGTCGAGGAAAAAAGAGGCTGAATAGAGTATTTGATGTCATCGGGTTTGTATACCCAGATTACTTTTATCCTTCGCGAAAGCAAGGAAAGAAAATAAAGATTGTTGTTTCGGCGATTTCTAGTACGCCGAAGCCGAAAAAAGTTAAGGCTTTAACACATCACCCCAGGCGTGCTGAAATGGCCGAGGTGCCGAGGCCTATTGAGGGGTCTTCTTCCATATCTGAGCCAAGTCGCTCCACTCCTGTCGAAGCTAGGACAGAACTGGCCGAAGACCCAGAACTGAAGACAGCGGCAGAGCGACCGAAGGCTCTGAGTTTGTTGCGAGAGACAGAGCTACCGAAGGCATCAAAGATTCCTGCAGTAACTCCAAGGAGGAGGAGAATGGCTAGCGTACTAGACGCTGTCATGGAATCTATAAAGGTACAAACTCCTGGTTCAGCACGTGATACAGTGGGCGAAGCCTTAAAGGAATCTGATGAAGCTGGTACTTCTGAGGCTAAACCCTCATCTCCTACCGAAGCACGTCCTTTGGGGGCTGCTCCTCTAATCGAGGAAAAAGAAAATGCCCCTGAGAAACTTAAGTCTCCTGCTCCTGAAGCACCTGCCGAAGAGCATCTGTTATGGCTCCTATAATCTCGCTCAGGAATTTTGGTACAAGCATCGTCCCACGGCTTTCCCTAAGGGCAGAGGTGTGGGTTTGGTACGCCAGATGGTCACTATGCAATGGTCATTTCCAACATTCGCATAGTGAGGACCCTAGGGAAAAGCCACGTAGTGAGACCCTGCTAGGTCACCTTGGTAGTGATCAATGGAGAGTCATGATCTCCAGGCAGAACGGGAATCACTACTCATGGGTAAAGTGTGCAACCTCTACAGAGTGTTATGAAACTGATATATCAGTCGTACTCACGGTTATGAGCGGCCAAGGGAGCTCCATTGATTAGAGATACATTGATCAGATATACTATGGTTACAGATGATGATGATGATGATGATGGTTTTTAAGATTATGATTATGCTTATGGTTTCTTGTATTCTTTCTATTTGGAAAGAATACTTTTGGGTTAACAACTTGGGTTAATGTTAAAACCTGGCTCTCTACTATTAATAATTACCTGACCAACTACAAGCAACTGCTTGACCTTAACCCCACATAAAGCTAGTCCACCTCAGCCAAACGGGGCATTTGCTAAGTACGTTGATGTGTACTCACCCTTGCTTTCACAAAACACCAGGTTGCCTTTGGTCCAATCGATGCTCAGGTAAAAGAGAAGAAAGTGTCGAGGCGGATCTCCAGGAGTTCCAGGCCTTCGACGAGTTCGAGGATTAGGCTAGCGACCTCCCCCAGTCAGCTGCCTGTGGTGGGTTTATTTATGTTGGCTATGTTTCGATTCTGTGTACTTTGATTTATATTATGTAAATGACTCTAGTCTGTCGTATTATTACTTACTCTTTATTGTTATTCGAAGCATTGTGCTATGATGAGTCATTTATGTAATCGCCGTGTACGTGAATTTCTGATCCTGGCACGTACATGGTTCGCATTCGGTTTACCTTCCAAAACCGGGTGTGACATTGGTGCATAAGATGATAATAATAAAAAGAAAGAAAATAGGTGTATCTTTGAGAGCTTCTGCATCATGACTCTGCATTCCCTTAAGAACGACTTTGGAGTCCTTGACACCTTTACTAGGTGTTCTATTTGAGCCCTGCATCCCTTTAGTAATAACTTTGGAGCTTTTACACCTTAACTAGGTGTTTTCATTGAGTCTGCATCCCCTTAGGAACAACTTCGGAGCTTTTACACCTTTACTGGGTGTTTTCATTCAGCTCTGCATCCCCTTAGAAATGACTTTGGAGCTTTTACACCTTTACTGGGTGTTTTCATTGAGCTTTGCAACCCCTTAGGAATAACTTTGGAGCTTTTACACCTTTACTAGGTGTTTTCATTGAGCTCTGCATCCACTTAGGAACGACTTTGGAGCTTTTGCACCTTTACTCTTTTGTTACACTCGATGGTGTAACTTTAGATTTATTACAGAGTGTCGAAGGGTATAGCTTCTTGATGTTTCTTGGGACAGAAATGTAAAGGAAAAATCTAAAATTACAATGGATTTTTCAAACAACTTCGGATGTTTGATCTAGCCCCTCGGGCGCTTCAATAGAAGTGTTTCGATTCTGGTACAATATTGTTCACTATTCTGGCCTGAGATTGTTCCCTTGCGTCTCGCTGTGGTGTGTTTTGCTGGATCTGAAGTTGCCCTGGATATTTTTGCTCATAAGATGAAGGTGCTAGTGTAAATGACTGAGGCAAAATCCATCGAGCCGAAGAGTGACTTGCCGAAGCAACTGAGCCCGAGGGTTGTGAACTTGGATGTTGGTTGCAAACATATTCTAGAATGTATGGGGAATAGTACGAAGTGGTGTGAAGGACCTGCTTTGATTGATTATGACGTGCTTTAGCTTCAGCGATTTCCTTTTGCTTCTGGATTGTGACTTGACAAGCTCTTGTTGTATGCCCCTTGTCCTCTCCACAGAAAAGGCAGAACATTTTCCTTGGTTGAAAGTTGGATCTTCCTCCAAAACTCCTTCCTCCTCTCCCACCTATTGGGGCCAGTGGTCTGAAGGTATTTTGTTGGGTTCCTATAGACTGAGGTTGATTTTGTTGTCCCTGAGCATGATTGTTTCTGTCTTCATTCTGATTTGGATTGTGTATGGCTCTGATATGCCTTGGGTTAAACCGAACGCTGAAGCCCCTAGTCATCTCGGAATATCTTAAGGCCTCTTCCTTCCTCTATCAAAATTCATTGTCTGCTCTGATATATTCATCCATCTTCTGGAGAAGCTTTTCTAGGGTCTGAGGGGGTTTTCTGGCAAAGTATTGAGCCGCCGATCCCGAGCGAAGCCCCTTGATCATGTCCTTGGTAACTATTTCATTTGGTATTATTGGTGCTTGAGCCCGAAGCCGGAGGAATCTTCGGACATAGGCTTGCAAGTATTCATCATGATCTTGTGTACATTAGAAAAGGGCATAGGCAGTGACTAGATTTGTCTAGAATCCTTGAAATCTTGTGATCAACATGTCTTTTAATTTCTACTAAGAGGTTATGTTCCTGGTCGAAGAGAAGAATACCATGTTTGAGCGACACTCCTTACTGCCATGACGAAGTACTTGGCCATGATGGTTGTGTTGCCTCTGTATGATGATATTGTTGCTTCATAACTCATCAGGAATTATTTCGGATCAGAGTGACAATCATACATAGGCAATTGGGGTGGTTTGTACGAAGGTGGGCATGGTATTGCCTGCAACTCTGTAGCTAAAGGAGAAGCATCATCATAAGGAAAATTGTCATGATTAAAGGCTTCATACCACACATCTTCATGATTTTGGCCTTCATGCCGAAGGTCTTTCTGATTCTGGTGATGCTCAGTATTGTGTGAAATATTTCGCATCTCTTCAGTCGCATCATCAATCTTCTTCTGTAGTTCAGAAAGTCAATTATCTTTTCGTTTTTAACTTGCTGATGGATGGCTTCGAGGTTACTGATTTCATGGTCCAATGTGTCATCTTGTGGAGTTCGACTGGTGGCCTTTCTTTTCTGGCTTCATGTCTCTCTTAAGAGAATTCCATCTTGGTTAGGATCCAAGGGCGTGAGGACAGGACCGGGTACCATCGTCTTTTTTGGTGGCATGACGAAGCAATTGGTGGTCGTAAATGAGTTCACCGGAGGTGGGCGCCAATGTTGGTCACTTGTTTTTTATTGCTATATAGGATTTGATTGCTATATAGGACCAAAAACAAGGCAACACAATGTTAAACAGTAGGGACCTTTGTCCTTGATGTATTATCTCTTCGGGATGATGACCTTTGGACAAAGATAGAGATGGACACTTGTTTTTGAACCCTTATGAATGTCAAAAATAAGTCAACATGAATTAGTATGTTGCCTGCTCCTTCATCTTTGATCAGAATAGAAAGTGCAAATAATGAAGAACAAGTTTAACTTATTTGCATATTCATCTGAAATTTCATTTCTCAATATAATAAATGTTTACAAGCATACCTTCGGCTTTACATGAATGAGAGCTCGAAGATAGTTTTGGAAGCTAAGCAAACGAGAGTCTTCTTCCTCCCCCCCCGAAAAAGGTGCCCCTGTGCATGATATTGTTCATCTATTTATAGGGGAGAGGTACAACTTCACATGAAATTACAAGTATGTCCACAAATCTTGTACATATGATTCACAAATGACACAAGGGTAGTATTGTCTTTTATCTTTATCATCTTGACAACATAATCTTGTGAACACCTTTCTTCCGGCCTTGTTTGACTTCTGCCTTCCATCTTCCCGTATTGTTATGACGAAGCTAATGCCTTCGTCCTTTTCTTAATTTATTCCGAAGGTGGTTACTGGCGAAGCACCTACAATACTTAGAGATGTACCGGAAAATAAAGGTTAACTGTGTTTTTGAGGACCTTCGGAAGACGAAGGCCCCCCAACAGGACCTCATAATAGATTTTTCTTAGGGTCTTTGAAACCTCAGGACTAACCCTTCTATGGCTTGGTGTTTTGATATTCAAAACAGTCCTTTAAACATAGAACTACATAATATATATGCATGAATCAATAATCGGTGATGGAGTCGGAATTTTCAAGGTGGATACTATTTTATTTATTTATTTATCAAAAGTCTATAGAATCTAAAAGAAATAACTTAGGGGCTATTTAGGACTGAAGTATTTTTTACAGTTTTTAGGCAATGCCATAGTTTCTATTAATATCATAGTATTTTATACCATAAGATGTTTGGTTGCAGTCCTGAATACTATGTTTTCCAAACCATGGTATTCTAGATACCATGATATTTTTGGAGTATTAGAAACTACACTTTAACCCAAAGTTTTCATGGAATGACTAGTTTTTCCTTAATACCATGGTTTATAATATTGTATCAAAACAATGTTTCTCAAAACCATGGTATTTTTGGAGCTGCCAAAACTACGGTATTGTGACCCTTATGTGTTGTGTGGTCATCCCAAGTCCCAGCTATGTGTGGTCTTGGAGTATAAATATGGGTATCTATATTTAAGTTTTACATATGGATCGATTTTAGGATTCTTCGTTACCCTATACGTTTGCACCCCCTATAGGCGAGAAACGATGCCAGATGACCGACTGATCTTTTGGTGTGAGGAATTTGTCTAATTAGGCCACTCTATGAATAGGGCGTGTTTAGATGAACTTGTGAAAATAGGTCGATCAAGTAGGCTCCTTTCGTCAAAATACCCATCTGCCTGTTTAACTCATCTGACAAGTGGACTCGTATACCATTTGGACTAGAAGTGCTCTTTCTTTAACTTTGAGCTATTAACAACATGTAAAACAAGACGATCTGAAGATCGTTGCGGCAAAATAGGGACGAGCTGAAGATCGTTGTTGCTGAGCGGTTGCTTCTCAACGATGAGGTTCGCGTCAGCGGTCGTGGTCGTGTCCTTATCTCCTGTCATTCGTCATCGCTGCTTGCTGGCGGCCCTCTGCCTGGGTTTCTTGGACGAGTCGCTTGCTGCTGCTGCTGCATTGGGCGTGCTTCCTGACACGGCGTAACGGTACCTCCCCACCAACCGTGGTCAGCATGGCGAGCAATTGGGTAGGCGTTACACCGCACCATCTGTTGCCGGCAACGTCTTCTTCGTGTAGGCTGGTTCTGCGGTGACCGTGGCGGCATCAGTAATCTGAAGCGGCCTAATCTTTAGATCGTCCCTGTTTTACACGCCGATAACGAGTAAAAGAAAGTGACGGACATTTCAGTCCAGCGGGTATACAGACCCAGTTGTCAGACAAGTTAAACAGTTGGTTGGGTATTTTGATAAAGGTAGCCTATTTAATCGACCCATTTTTACAATTTCACCTAACTACGACCTACTTTTTAAGGAACAATTGGATCTATACCATTAAAAGATCCAAACTTTAGATATATACCATGGACCCCACATGTCATTGACTCATGTGTACCATTAAAAGATCCAAACTTTAGATATATACCATGGACCCCACATGTCATTGACTCATGTGGACCCACATGTAAGTGAGATAGTAATGGTATGGATCTAAAGTGGTGATCTTTTAATGGTATGGATCCAAATTTCCCACTTTTTAAAGATGACGACCATATAGTGTTCTATTTTACCAAATTTCTCTTCTGGTGGAGGCTAGGCGCTTTTGTCCAGACAATGGAGTGGGAAGAGTTTGTCACTCGAGAAACACGGGTTTCCAAAAAAAATTCTCGTTCCAATTTTTAGTGTATTTCGGTTTAAATTTTAAAAAAATATAAGAGTCAAACTTTTGTCAACAAAACAGTATCCCAGAAATGCAAAACGAAATTGTAATGGCCGTGGACGGACGAATGCAGTGGGTTGCTTTTGCTGAGAAACGCGTTGGATTGGATCTGGAAAGCGAGTGGCGTGCCGACGGCTCCACCGCTTTCGACCCGTCGGCCGTCGCCCACCTACTCCTCCTACTCGATCGGCGTGCTACCTACGTTTTCCAGTCACTAGCAACACGCGTTTGCTAGCTGTTGGCTGGATGAGTGGAGGCAATCATCAACAACCACATGCCATGCTCTGACTGACGTTTTGCTGTCGATTGATTGGTTCTGTTAATTTCTTGTGTTTGTTTGTCCACAAAATTCCAACAAAATTCATCCAAATGTGCCAACAAAATTCCAACAAAAACTATATAAGAATGGTCGCTAACGTGTTTTCGACACATTTAATTCTCGACCCTACAACTCTGTGAAATTTTGAAACTTTAGTAGTAAATTCGGCTCTGCAAATCCGAATCCCGCTCAAAGACGACAGACAAGGTGTGTACAAAGCAGCCGGAGATATGGATGGACGTACGAGAAGCCACGGCCCGGAGTCGCAAGCAAGGGTACGTAACAGGTAGCTAGGCCTTGACGTTGACGGTGTACTGGACGACGGTGGTCCCGGAGGTGGCGCCGGAGTCGATGGTGTGCGCCTGCACGTACCCGCGCGCCATGCGGAACTTGCCGCTGCCGCCGACGATGCTCATCTCGCGGACGTCGCTGAGCACCTCGTTGCGGCCAAGGATGGAGAGCGTGCTGCCGTTGTGCTCGCCGGCCGTGAACACGAAGTTCATGACCATGAGGAGGCCGAACGTCTGCTGGTCCGCGAACGTGTAGGTGCCCTGGGCGCGGCCCACCTCCGTGCCCGCGGCGCGCGTGGGACCCGTCGTCAGCGGGTCGTCGATGGCCACCACCGCGCCGAAGTTGGTGGACGACGTGTTGGAGGACGCCGCCTGCGCGATGCGCACCGCCGTCGGGTTCGTCCCCGCCACGACGTCGTGGAAGTACACCTTGAAGGTCGTCAACCCGTCGTCGGCGGCTGCGGACGCGAGAGACGCGGCGCACAGGAGGAGGAGGAGCGCGGCGGCGGCGGCCATTGCGATGGATGGCGTGGTGGAGGCGCGTGGGCGCGCGGGTGAGATGGAGATATGTAACGGTGGGTCGGGGTGGGAGTGGTTGTTGGTAAAGAGCCACCTGCACCGGCGGGGATGGGACAATGGTATCGATACGGTCGGTCTCGGGGGCAGGTCGTCTGTCTGTCGTAGTTGGTCCGGTAGGTGGAGGTCGCCAACTCACCATCATGTTCCTCACATCCTTGCATCCCGTGCTTTCGTTCCCTTTATTTGCAGCTGCTTGACATAATGACATGGTTATATTTATTTAGTTTCCATATCGCGGCAGCACAGCCATTTGGCCAAGTTCACATAATTAGTGTCTAAAGTTTAGTCACTAAGAACGTTTGAATGCACTAGAACTAATAGTTAATGACTAAAATTAGTTAAGACATGCAAACATCGTAGCTAATAGTTTATCTATTAGCTATTTTTAGTAAATTAGTTAATAGTTAGATATCTATTTGTTAGCTAGCTAATTCCATTAACAATTTTTAGCCAAACAATTATTAGTTCTAATGCATTCAAACACCCCCTAAGTGTTTGGTTTGAGGTCAAAATAGGATGAAGTAAGGGCGACACCATCCCCTTAATTTTTGGGATCAAGCCGCCACCAAAAAATTACTCCGATGTTTACCTCACTCTTACTTAACTTCCATCCAAACACTATAGAAACTGTGGCCGCCTCTTCTAACCAACCAAACGCCCTAAAGTATCATGTTTGGTTCTAATAACTAAATCTTACTAAAGTGCATTAATTACTACGCCAAAAGACTGTATTACCCCTACTAATGAAGAGTGAGGACAGTCGGCTGAGGACTCACGACTAGACTTGCGCCGGATACGTGAGCAACGACAGGGGGAGGGTAAGAGTCTCATTTGGTAGAGCTCTGCTCTATGATTATTTAGCTTCGAGAGTTGATTTTTTGATGGAGTGATTTCGAATGATTCTCTAATAGAAGTGAATCTATCTGGCGAAAACGGTTTGGTTGCAGAGACAAAATATTCAGAACGTATTAAATGACTCATAAGAAAACTAAAATGCCCCTTGATATTATTCCGCCATTAGTGCAACTAAAATAAATGAGTGGCAAAAGACGGAATTAATATGGTTTAGTCTCTTTTAGAGCACATACAACCTTAAGACGTTGGTTCAGTTTTCCAAGTACAAGAGACACTTAAGAAACTTTGTGATACAACCCTGAGTTCCTAGACTATAAATACAACAGGTTCATTCTATCCCTACAAGAGACACTTAAAAGCACGTACAATCCTGCTTTTGATGTTTCAAACCAAAGATAAAACAGGTTCATTCTACCCCTCCTGGTCGCAGTTGCATCTGAATTTGATTGTCATGTTACTGTGAATTCCTCCAACAAGAACGCACCGATCAAACTCAACCCACAAGAAGAGAGATAAAATATGAAAGCAGTTGCACCGACCATGAAGCATGACGAAACTTGAAGGTGAAGGGAGTAACGAACAATTCACTTGCAAAGCACTGTAATAGTAATTCAGAGTGGAATACTGCTATGTTAGTGCAATATACACACAGATCGAGCAAAAGAGGTTTGGTGCGGTAGAGGATTTGTCTTTAACAAGGGAAAATATTTTTGGCCCTTATTTTTTATTTGGATCCACTTGGCTTCAGCTAATGCCGTGTTGGGTGATAACGGATTTTTTTTGTCAAATTAAGGGCATGTTTAGAAAGGAGAATTTAATCTCTACTACTCTATAAGGGTGGATTGTGGGCGTCCACACCTGTGCACCCTGCCCCACCACCGTGACCTTCGCTCCCGTCCGTCTCCGGCGCGCCCGCCACCCCCTCCTTCCTGAAAATGCCGCAGCGTCCCCAGCCCCCGTTTGTGATCCCCGCCGGGAAACTCCTGCGCGATGCCACTTCGCATCCTCGCCCCTGCCCTCTTCCTACGTCGCAAGCTACCCTCACGCCCCCAACATTGCCCCTCCCTTCTCGCCTTTGTGGCAGCGCGGAGATGGCCTGCTGGCATCGCAGCCGATCTCTAGCCTGCGCTCATCTTCCTCGCGACATGGCCAGCTCCCTCTCCGCCGCCGGCACAACCACAAGCGACGTTGCATGTAGCGCCTTCACCGACAACACGGGCCACCTCAAGTACAGCGCCGACCTCCTCATGTGTCGCTCTCCCTGTTCGGATCTAACATCCAAGGGTTCGGTTTGGTCTCAGACAGCGGCGGCGTCACGGACGTGGTGTCGAAGGCGGACGCGGCGGCGATGCGGATGGTGTCTCGCTGGGGCGTCGTGTGGCTGCTACTCATGTCGGCCATTACCTAGGCCATGCGGTTGGTGCTCGTGTTGGCCATTGCCTCAGCTTATGCATAACAGCGAGCATGTCATCTACGACATCCCGTCCACGTTCATGTGGTTCCCCATCCACAACATCAAGGTCAACATCCCGTCCTCTGGTGTCATCTATTTCAATGTCAGCGTCGTCAAGAAGCACCTCTCGCTCACCGTCTTCGACGTGCCGCTGTCCTGCACGCGTCGTCGTCTCTTCTCTCCCCCAAAAAACCCACCAAACCCTACCGCCGATGCAGGCCCAGATCGCCATGGTTGCCCCAACAGTAACGTCACCGCCAGCGCTAGTGGCACTGGCCCGGTTGGAGAGGAGGACATCTCGATTGAGGCGTTGGCACGACACGTACAGGAGCACATGACCCTCAGCTCCAACCCCGCCGCCACAAGTTCTTGGAGATGCAGTTCGTCAGCCAGTTCTGCGACGCCACCGACACATCGCTACTGGACGACCCCAACGAGCCACCCACGCTACTCTCTGAGGTGCGCATCGACTCCAACCTGCTGCTCATCGCCTTCGAGTGCTCATCCAGGAGATCATCCGCCGCGTCCACCAGGAGAACATCTGGCAGGCTGCATACACCACATGGTTCTTTTTATTATGAACAGGTTCTATTAGTGTGTCATTCAATAATTTCCTTCTGAGAATGAGATTTACATATTTTGGTAATTTATCTGCTTTTTCCTTTTGGAACTGCATGATTCATGACTGATGAGATAGGATTATATCAAACTATATTGTCACTTATGGTTGAGGACTGCTCTATAGTTGAAGTCTGTGATTCTCATTGAAACATCCTTTTTTGATATTATTATATTAATTATGCTATCGTAGTAGCTTCTGCTTTGTTGTATTTTCCTTCAACATGAACTAATACATACACAATTGTTTTGTGACAAATGGTCATCAATGCTAAACCAGACTTGTCCAATTTTTAAATTTGTAAACTCAACTTAACCAAATGATACTTGGTACATAATGTTAGTTGTATTTTTGTAGCTGCCGTGGGGAAGGATATAGCTGATGAAATTGACAGAGAAACCGACCATTCAAAGCAAATATCACATGTCCCTATCCATTTAAGCATATTTTCTCCCCATGGTAAGATGAAAACTCTTGCAGAGTTCATTGTTACTGTCGCAGGATATAGCTGATCAAACTAACAGAGAAACTGACAATTCAAAGCAAATATCACATGTCCCTATCCATTTAAGCATATTTTCTCCCCATGGTAAGATGCAAACTCTTGCAGAGTTCATTGTTACTATCGCATTATCACATCTCAATTGTTCGCTTCAATGAGATTGTTGTTTGTTGCAAAGGATTTATGGGTTTCCTTTAGCTTGTCGACTCTATTGTAGTTGTAGGTTGGGCAGCTATACCGTGTTTGAATCAAGTTGTGTGGTTTATTTGATATAGTTCCATGTCCCTTATTTTTAATTGTGTTTGACAATTTTACATTCTTGTAGTTCAGCAGTTCTGAATCTTACTCTTATTGCTCTTCCTGGGCTTACTTAAGTAGCAGTTGGTAAGTGATCATCAGTTACTTTCAAACCCATATCAGATAGGTTAACAAGAAGCTATTGGTGCTCCACTAAGAAAAATAGTTGTTATTTGTTGATAGTGGCTTCATAGTTTGGCATATAACTTATCAAGTGCAATGTTATTATGCTATAAACATTTGTGGTGCAAACATTTGAGGCACCTACTGACGTCAAAGTTTTGAAACAACAAGTTCATGTTCCATCTTTTAACAAAATCCTAATGGATTATGTAGGGTTATATAAGCTCAACTTGAGCAAATGTAACTTCCAACTACTTTCAGATGAGTAAGGTCTTTACAAATTCATTGGTCGTATAACTGTTCCCACCATTTTTTGTCAATTCAAGACCAACATATCAAACTTCATAGGATTTATTATGTAAATAAGTAATCCAGGTTTGTGTATGTATGATGACAGAAAAACAATATCCACAACATGTTGATTTGTGCCAACCGTCCCATATATGAGTGTTAGATTGGATTTGACTGATATGCTTAATGGGAATGAGATGGTGAGGACTAAAGAGCATGGAAGCACATCTATTTGATTATTGTTGGGCATTAAACAAAAGCAATAACATTCACTTAGTATAGTCTTTGAAATGTTGCACTTGTTAGAGAAGCAAATCAGCAAACAATTGACATACACGAACAAACTTTTGCAGCTTCCCTATGTAGCTTTACTGCTAAGTGCAACTGGATACTGCAATGATGATCTATGCGAGCATGTCCCCTAGCGGCTTTCGACATGCCTGCACCTCATCGTAGCCACTGATACCAACCATTCCTTTGCCCGCCTCAAAGCGCAGGCATTCAAACCAAAACAAAGGCACAAGAGGAGAAAAGAAACTAATCTCAAGAAATTCTTGTGGTCTTTTGTTACCAAATGTGGTCTTTTGTTCTGAATTCTTTATAAACTAATCTAAAGAAATATTTTTATGAAATGGTTTCTGGTCCATTTCTCTCCACCAGCATTTGACCAAATCCATGAAATGAGATGTTCCGATATCACTTCAACTTGAAACTTCTAATCTTGAATTTTTGATAGCCAGTGTTGCTGCTTTCTTAATTGCCTTCCTTTTTGATTGTAGGGTCTCAATAACTGGGGTCTTGGACTACAGGTACATCTCATCAATTGTATTTTCTTAGCCCTTTTCCCTGAAGTTTGGTTAATTATTTGCTTCAGTTCCACCTACCTATGCTAGTTGTTCATTGAGTATGAATTTGCAATGCAAGAGGTGAGTGCAAATGTTCCTGCCCGTGATAAACCGACCATCATAAACCTAGCTGTCGGTAAGGTAGATACGTTATCTCATTGTGCCTAGAAATTATTTTTATGGTGTTGCTTAGTAAAAATTATTCTCTTTGATGAACCACTGACACTCACTTCTACTGTAGTTTTGTGCTACAATTCAACTGCAATTTGATTTCCATCGAGCAATATACAACCTCAGAACTGTCTTAGTGTGCCTTATAACTCAATTGTCGAATGATATATACATTTATTAGATTAGACTAAAATAATTACTTTGTTTTAGTATGCTACGTATAAACTTCTAATAGAATGTATGCCTTCTACAATTTAAGTTCCATGACAATGAAACTCATATTTTCTTTTATAATGATTCAATATTGTCGGCGTTTCGAGACCGGGGGGTCCCTGGGCCGACGAGTGAATGTCGCCGCGTGCCCCAGCCCAGATGGGTCGGCGCGAGGCCGAGCGCGAAGGGGGGAAGTGAGGTCGCCGGAGGCGGGCGTGAGAGAGGTGGAAATCCCACGACCTTCGTGTTCGTCCCGCGCCCAGGTCGGGTGCGCTTGCAGTAGGGGGTTACAAGCGTCCACGCGGGTGAGGGAGCGAGCGGCCTCACGCGAGCGCCTGTCTCGTCCTCGTCCCCGCGCGGCCAACCCTCTGTAAGAGGGCCCTGGTCCTTCCTTTTATAGGCGTAAGGAGAGGATCCAGGTGTACAATGGGGGGTGTAGCAGAGTGCTACGTGTCTAGCGGAGGAGAGCTAGCGCCCTAACTACATGCCGTCGTGGCAGCTGGAGAGGTTTTGGCACCCGGTTCGTGTGATGTCGTGGCCGTCGGAGGAGCGCTGGAGCCTGGCGGAAGGACAGCTGTCGGGGCCTTGCTGACGTTCTCTTGCTTCCGTAAGGGGGCGGAGAGCTGCCGTCGTTAGGGAGCGTGCGGGGCGCCATCATTGCCTATCTGGCGGAGCGAGCCAGATGGGACGCCAGTCTTGTTCCCCGTAGCCTGAGTCAGCTTGGGGTAGGGTAATGATGGCGCCTCCTGTTGACGTGGCCGGCTCGCGCTCGAGGTTGGGCGATGTGGAGGCTCCTCCGAGGTCGAGGTCGAGTCTGTCTTCCGTGGCCGTGGTCGAGTCCGAGCCTCTGGGTCGGGTGAGGCGGAGACCGTCGGCTGAGGCCAGGGCTGAGTCCGAGCCCTGGGGTCGGGCGAAGCGGAGTTCGTCGTCTTCTGGGGCTGAGCTCAAGTCCGAGCCCTGGGTCGGACGGAGCGGAGTTCGCCGTCTTCCGGGGCTTAGCCCGAGTCCGAGCCCTGAGTCGGGCGGAGCGGAGTTCGCCGTCTTCCGGGGCTTAGCCCGAGTCCGAGCCCTGAGTCGGGCGGAGCGGAGTTCGCCGTCTTCCGGGGCTTAGCCCGAGTCCGAGCCCTGAATCCGGCGGAGCGGAGTTCGCCATCTTCCGGGGCTTAGCCCGAGTCCGAGCCCTGAGTCAGGCGGAGCGGAGTTCGCCGTCTTCCGGGGCTTAGCCCGAGTCCGAGCCCTGGGTCGGGCGAAGCGGAGCTTCCTATGGCGCCTGCGGCCGGGCCTGACTGCCCGTCAGCCTCACTCTGTCAAGTGGCACTGCAGTCGGAGCGGCGCAGGCGGCGCTGTCTTTCTGTCAGGCCGGTCAGTGGAGCGGCGAAGTGACGGCGGTCACTTCGGCTCTGTTGACTGAAGGGCGCGCGTCAGGATAAAGGTGTCAGGCCACCTTTGCATTAAATGCTCCTGCGATTTGGTCGGTCGACACGGCGATTTGGTCAGGGTTGCTTCTTGGTGAAGACAGGGCCTCGGGCGAGCCGAAAATATGTTCGTCGCTGGAGGGGGGCCTCGGGCGAGACGGAGATCCTCCGGGGTCGGCAGCCCTTGTCCGAGGCTAGGCTCGGGCGAGGCGTGATCGAGTCCCTCGAATGGACTGATCCCTGACTTAATCGCACCCATCAGGCCTTTGCAGCTTTGTGCTGATGGGGGTTACCAGCTGAGAATTAGGAGCCTTGAGGGTACCCCTAATTATGGTCCCCGACAGTAGCCCCCGAGCCTCGAAGGGAGTGTTAACACTCGCTTGGAGGCTTTTGTCGCACTTTTTTGCAAGGGGACCAACCTTTCTCGGTTGCGTTTTGTTCCGGCGGGTGCGCGCGAGCGCACCCGCCGGGTGTAGCCCCCGAGGCCTCGGAGGAGTGGTTTGACTCCTCCGAGGTCTTAATGCCTCGCGTAATGCTTCGGCTGGTCTGGTCGTTCCCTCATGCGAGATGGCCGTAGCCCGGGTGCACAGTCGGGTTCCAAGTTCTCAGGCTGGTATGTTGACGCTGTCAACGGTTTGGCCGGAGCCGGGTTTGTGAGAGCAGCCCCCGAGCCTCTGCACAAGGAGAGAGGACGATCAGGGACAGACTCGACTTTTTTACATACGCCCCTGCGTCGCCTTTCCGCAAGGAGGAGGGGGGAAAGCGCCATGTTGCCCTCGGTGGGCGCCGAACATGGTGTCTCCGGTGAGCTGCTGGCGGGTAATCCGAGCGGACGTCCGTGCCCCATTCGTTAGGGGTCGGCTAGAGGCCCAGAGGCGCGCCCAAAAGTACCTGCGGGTGATCTGCCGGACCCGGTCCCCTATCGACGGGGTCCGAGGGCTCGATGCCTCCCTCTGATGGGATTCCGTTACAAGATCGTTCCCGCTGGTCTCGGAAATGTCCTAGGGTACCTCGGGAGCGCAGCCCGAGCCTTGGTTATGTATCGAACGTACCCATGGTCATCCCTCGCTCTGTGTCTGAGGCGGCTGTGAACCTTTTGAGGGCCAGCCTTCAAACCCCTGATCAGTAATGGGCGCGGAGCCCGAGTAGCCTGAGGCGGTCGTTGAACCCTTCCGAGGGGCCGGCCTTCGAACCTCTGACCAGTAGTGGGTGTGGAGCCCACGCGCTCTGAGGCGAATGTTGAACCCTTCGAGGGGCTAGCCTTCGAACCTCTGATCAGTAGGGAGGCTCGGAGCCTGGTTCCTTCACAGAGAAGGATCCTTTTCGGGGTATCCCCCTTTCCCGGTCCCTGTTGTAAGAGAGAGAAAGAGGAAAAGGAAAAGGATACGAAATTGAACGACGCGGCGTACCTTTTTTGACGCGGTCATTATGGCGAAGGCGAAACGTCGCTCGCTTCCCCTGCTAGAGGCGCCGCCTGTCCCGCCGCGGAGTTAATGCGACGGGGCAAGTGGTTCGCGGGGCGGCCGTTGTGCGTGCGCGAGCCGTTCGAGGAACGGCTGTTTCGCTTCGAGTTTTTGAATCCCGCGGCCGGTCCGGGTGGAACGTTGAACGGGTCTCGCCTTGGTCTTTATATACTCGGGGGAGGGTCTGGCGATGGTTCTTTGCTCCGCTTCTTGCCTCCCTCTTAGGTTTTCGCAACCTGAGAGACTTAGCCAGAGAAAAGGAAACCACCCACCCTGTCTTTTGCGCCGCCACCCCTTCTGCTCGGTGATGTCCGACCGGGTGACCATCATCTCACCGCGCGACCCATGGCCTCTCTCCATAGTGACGGCGGGCGATCTGGAGGATCTTGTTGCTGAGGGTTTACTTTGCCCTCTCTCCGATGAGAGGCGGCCGGAATGGATTCCCCCCATGAGCGGAGCCGCTCCGTCCCCACCGCCGCGGTACATCGTGAGCTTCGTCTCCTTCCACGAGCGGGGATTTGGTGTGTCGGCGAGCCGCTTTATGCGGGCGATCCTGCACCACTACGGGGTGGAGTTGCACAACCTCAGCCCCAACTCCATCTTGTAGGCCGCCATCTTCGTAGCGGTGTGCGAGGGGTACTTGGGGATCGCCCCCCACTGGGACTTGTGGACTCATCTCTTTTTCGCGGAGCTTTTTGCTTCGCCGACGGGGGAGAGAAAGGTCCGCGCGGCAGTGCGGGCCAGCGGCTGCATCCTTCAGCTGAGGCAGTCGCGGGCGTCGCTGTATATTCCCGCCATCCTTGCGTCCTCGAACAAAGGGTGGCAGCGCCGGTGGTTCTACCTCTGGAATGACGGCGAGTTGCTCCCGCCGTTTTCCCAGCGAGTAGTCACCGTCGCCGCCGATGCTTGGCGCCACGGGACCCCACACGAAAGACAGAAGAACCTCGAACCCCTTCTCAAGGCCTTGGAGGCGTTGCGGAAAGGGGGACTCACCGCCGCGGGAGTGATTGCCGCCATCCACCGCCGGAGGGTGCTTCCCTTGGCGGAGCGACGGTTGCCGCTTTGGGAGATGACGCCGGAGGCTGACTTGGAGGGCTCGCGGATGTCTTCGGATCCTCTTCCCTTCGACGTTCTCCACGGGCGGGTGGCCGTCGCGTTGGGAAAACCGGACCCCAGCGCCTTCTCCCAGCCCTTGATGCGCCCTGACCAAGGGTGCGTGACTCTGGTGAGTGTCCGCTCCTTCCTTCCTCTTGCGTCGGGTTGCCCCTGGTTCTTACGGTCGGGATTTCCATCTGTCTCCAGGAGGTAGGGTGGCACAAGCCTTCCCTGCCACGGGTCCCGCAGGATGCGGTGGACCGAGCAGCGCGGCGGGTTGCCGCGGAGGAGAAGAAGAAAAAGAAGGACGAGGAGAAGGCCCGGGCCCGCGAGCGGATGCGGGCTCGAGACGCCTTGGAAAAGCTCCGTCGTCGGCAGGAGAGGGAGGGGCTCCCGAGGGAGCCGTCGCCGGAAACGCCTGATGACGACGACGATGATGAAGATGATGACGAGGAAGACGACATGGCTGCCCGCCTCGGCTTCAGCCCTGGCTTGAGGTTAGGCCAGAAGCCGTCAAGCCAGCCCCCGAGTGGGCTGATGCCGTCAGTCCCCGCGGTCAAGACGCCGAGGTCCCGGCCCGAAGAGCGGGGGCAGACTGAGAGGGTACTTGACCCCTCGACCGGGGGAGTTGAGGTGACCCCGGGGAGCCAGGACGAGGCGTTTGTTCCCCGAGAGCCGTCGCCCACGTCAGCAGCGCAGGAGAGCGACCCTCAGGTCGCCGTGGTAGTGCCTGGGCAGTCCGTCTCCCGGGCGTCCAAGGCGCCCAAAGCAAGGGTGGTGCCGAAGCTGCCGGCGAGGCGGACCTCGACGGCGCCTTCGGGGGTCGAGATCCGAGAGACCTCCCCTCAGGCACGGTTGATCATGGCCCGGAGCGGGTAAGTATCTTGGAACGTCTTCGTTCTAGCTTTTCATTCGTATGTCCCGACCGCAATTTTTCTTTCCTCCTCAGCAAGCGGAGCCATGGCCTGACCGATCTGGCCCCCCGAAAGGCCCTTAAGACGGCGTCGGCTTCCGCAGCCGGCGCCGCTCCGGGCCTTGCCGTTCAGCTGACCTTCTCGCAAGGCGCTCCACAGCAGGGGGCTCAGGCGGCACCAGTCGCCGTGGAGCGAGTTCCCGAGGCCGGCTCTTCTGCCGAGGCGGCCATCGTGCTAGAGGAGGCGGCCGACGCGGACGTGGCCCCGGCCCCACCGGACGTGTCGGCGGTGCTGGCACCTGTTGCTATTGAAGCCGCTTCCGTCCCAGTCGGGGAGTGATCTGTTGCTGCCGACGCTGAGATGGCCGAGGCGTCAGCGCTCGGTGCCTCGGAGGAGGGGGGGCGTGGAGACGCGATCCGTCCCGCCGAGCGGCAGCCTTGTCGCTGTGCGGCGGAGCTCCGAGGGTCGGCGCCAGTTGCTCCGGTTCCGGACCCGTGAGGCCTCAGACCCCTTCTTCGTTCTTGACGACGAACGGGAGAAGCAGTCTTGGGACGAGCTCCGCGAGTGTGCCGAAGCAACGGTGGGGTCGCTCCGGTCGTCGCTGGAGGTTTTCTGCAGGGATGTCCCCAAAATCCTCCAGGTAATGGTTTCAGGCATACCTCCTTTTTTTGTGACCAAGGCGTCTTTTGTGACGCCCCGCTTCTTTCCCTCAGGATCTGATGGATCTGAGCGCCGCCAAGTCGTCGTTCATCCGCCACGAGGTTGACGTCTGGGGCTCGCTGCGATCCCTGAGGACCTGGCTCGCCGGGGCTACTGCGCGCCTCTCTCAGCAGGGCGCCGAGGTGGCGGACCTTCGGTTGCTCTGCACCGATCTGAGAACCGAGGCGGCAGCGGCACACGCAGAGGCGGCAGCGGCACGCGCAGAGGTGCGACGACAGCAGTCGGAGTTCGACCAGGTCGTCAGTGAGCGAGACCAATCTCGGGGCCGAGCTGCCGAGGCCGAAAGCTGGGCTGGAGCCATTGCAGCCGACCTAGCCGTAGCCCAGGTCGCAGCCTCGGAGCAGCGTGCCCGAGCCGGAGGTACGCCCTGGCCATTTTCGGTTTCTGTTTTAGCTTGTTTCCTCCACTTGCGCTTGAGATCTTCCGTTCTGGCTGTTCGTAGAGCTCGAGTCCGCCCTCGATGAGTCCGCCAAGGCGCTTGCCGGGGCGGTCGAGCAGAGGGAGGCCGACCACGCGGCCATGTCCGAGGCCGTCTCGAACTTCTGCCGGGTCCTTGGCTTCGGCGACGTCCCCTCAGGAAGCTCCCCTCAAAGTCGCCTGCTGGCCTTGGGCGATCATGTGCGCGGCAGACTCCGCGAGGCACTACACCACGGCGTCAGGCGGGCCTTCGCCGTGCTCGCTTCCCACTACGTCGTGGACTTGGAGCGGGTCAGCGAAGGGTATTGCCTTCCTGACGAAGATGAAGCCGCCCTGGCAGAAGTCTAGAGGCTCGATGCGACCGCCGCGGGTCCGAGCGCAGTGCTGGCGACCACCTTCGAGGCAGAGATCCTCCCGCCTGCGCCGTCGTCCGAAGCCGGGATGGACTTTGCCGAGGGTGGGGATGAAGCCGAAGGCGCGGCTCCTTCCCCGGGCGACGCCTAACTCTGTCGGAGCAGTTTCTGTTGGATGCACGTGTGTCTTTCTGCGGCCGCTGAGGCCTAAACACTTTATTACCGTTGCATAAAGTCGTGCTCCTTTCCCTTTCATTTTGCATGTCTGGCCCCGCCCGTCAGTAGCAGGGTGGCTTCCCCAAGTAGGAGTCACTTTTCGTGGTAGGTGACGAGTGAGGTGTCCATAACCCAGAGGCGTAGGAGTCCCTCGGCTCAGTCAGCCTTGCCACTTACATGCACCCGCGTTCGCTCCTTGGGGTCCTGCTTCCGACATAGCCGGGGGAACGCAAAAGCCTTTTCCCTTTTCGATTGAAAATTTTGACGCAGAGGGGTTCCCCCCTTTTTAGCCCCCGAGGGAGGGTCGGGCTCTGCCGAGGCAAGGCTGACCCTTCCTTGATGACTAAAACTTGCGTGGGGGCGAGGTATGCGAACAACTTGAAAGCATCTTAAGGGTAGAGGTGACGTAGTTGTTAGACGTTTGAAGTGTTGGTGCAGACCTCGCCTTGACGGTCGGCCAGTTCGTTTGTTCCGGGCTTCGGAACTTTGGCGATGACGAGTGGCCCTTCCCAAGGGTGCGTGTAGCCCCCCGGGTCCTGGCCTTTGGCGATGGAAATGCACCACTAGAGGGAGCCTGAGGGGCTGCGGTGGTGGAGCTCCTACCCATCTCCCAACAAGACGAACGACTTGGCGGGCCGTGCCAACCTCCGAGCTTTGGCTCGGTCGAGGGGTAGCTCTCCTCGGTGGAGATATTGCCGGTACGGGGTCTGCCAGTTTCGATTAGGCATGACCCCGCTTCGCTCCTCCTTGACGCGTAGTGCCTCACCCTCGGGGGCCGAGGGTACCTCGGACCGAGCCAAGGGTACCTCGGGCTGGGCCGAGGGTGCCTCAGGCTCGGGCGTGTCGTCGATCTTGACGGAGGGTTGATGCAGGTCTCGAGAGAAGGCTTCCGGGGGAACCGTTATTCGCCCCGATGCGGTACAGAGGCAGGCCTCTTTCACCGAGGGGCGAGATGAAACGGCTCAGGGCCGTAAGACATCCCATGACTCTCTGTACGCCTTTCAAGTCCTTGATGGGCCCCATGCTGGTGATGGCTGCGATCTTCTCCGGGTTGGCTTCGATGCCCCGCTCGGAGAGGATGAACCCCAAGAGCATGCCTCGGGGTACCCCGAAGACACACTTTTCGGGATTGAGCTTCACGCCTTTCGCCTTGAGACATCGGAATGTCACCTCAAGGTCGGAAAGGAGGTCGGAGGCTTTCCTCGTCTTGACTACGATGTCATCGACGTAGGCCTCGACCATCCGGCCAATTTGTTCGCTGAACACATGGTTCATGCACCGCTGGTACATCGCACCTGCATTCCTCAAGTCGAACGACATGGTGACATAGCAGTACATGCCGAAGGGCGTGATGAAAGAAGTCACGAGCTGGTCGGACTCTTTCATCCTGATTTGGTGATACCCTGAGTAGGCATCGAGGAAAGACAGGGTTTCGCACCCAGCAGTGGAATCCACGATTTGATCGATGCGAGGCAGAGGGTAGGGAACCTTCGGACATGCTTTGTTTAGACCAGTGTAGTCTACACACATCCGCCATTTCCCTCCTTTCTTTCTCACAAGCACAGGATTGGCAAGCCATTCGGGATGGAATACCTCTTTGATGAACCCTGCCGCCATTAGCTTGTGGATCTCCTCGCCTATGGCTCTGCGCTTTTCTTCGTCGAATCGGCGCAGAGCCTGCTTGACGGGTCGGGCTCTGGCTCGGATATCTAGCGAGTGCTCGGCGACATCCCTCGGTATGTCGGGCATGTCCGAGGGACTCCACGCAAAAACGTCGGCGTTTGCGCGGAGAAAGTCGACGAGCACTGCTTCCTATTTGGGATCGAGCTCGGAGCCGATCCGGATCTGCTTGGAGGCGTCGCCGCTGGGGTCGAGGGGGACGGACTTAACCGTCTCCGCTGGCTCGAAGTTGCCGGCATGAGGCTTCACGTCTGGCACCTCCTTAGAGAGGCTCTCCAGGTCGGCGATGAGGGCCTCGGACTCGGCGAGGGCCTCGGCGTACTCCACGCACTCCACGTCGCATTCGAACGCGTGTTTGTACATGGGGCCGACGGTGATGACCCCGTTGGGGCCCGGCATCTTGAGCTTGAGGTAGGTGTAGTTGGGGACGACCATGAACTTCGCGTAGCATGGCCTTCCCAGTACCGCGTGGTAGGTTCCTCGGAACCCGACCACCTCGAACGTCAGGGTCTCCCTTCAGAAGTTGGAGGGTGTTCTGAAGCAGACGAGAAGGTCGAGTTGTCCGAGGGGCTGGACGCGCTTCCCGGGAATGATGCCGTGGAAAGGCGCAGCGCCTGCCCGGACCGAGGACATATCGACACGCAGGAGCCCGAGGGTCTCGGCATAGATGATATTGAGGCTGCTGCTTCCGTCCATGAGGACCTTGGTGAGCCTGACGTTGCCGATGACGGGGTCGACGACGAGCGGGTATTTCCCCGGGCTCGACACGTGGTCGGGGTGGTCGGCTCGGTCGAAGGTGATGGGCTCGTCGGACCAGTCTAGGTAGACTGGCGCCGCCACCTTGTAACACCCACTTTGTAATTGCTAGGAATATTACCAGTAGAGGAACAACTTCTCTTTATGTGAGTTTGATCTTTATGCATCATCATATGTGAACACCATGTCCAAAAACAATTAATAAAGAAAGATGCTACTAAATCATTGCATCATGCTGAATATTTTATTTGTGTGTGCATTCTTGTGACAATATCATAATAATGCAAAAAAAAGAAATAGGTGAATATCCAAATGGGGATTTAAATCCTAAATAATCCTAGAATTAAGAAAAGAGAGAAGGAGGAGGATTATACAAAATAGAGGAAAATAAATGTATGAAAGAATATATTTTGTCCCCACTAATATTTTAATTTAAGAACTTAACTCAGTTAAGAAGCTCACAAACAAGTTTGAATTCAAATTAGTATTAAAATTTGAATTTGTGAAAGAAGGGAGAAAGAAGAAAATATAAAAGAAAAAGGAAAAGGAATACTATACCTGATGGGCCGCCAACCTGGAATTCGGCCCACTATCTATTCTGACCCGCGCGCCCACCAGGCATCACGACGCCGACAACAAGGGCCCACCCGTCAGCCAAACTCCGCGCACGTAGCTCCTCTGTTGCGCTGACAGCTTGGACCCAGTGGTCGGTCACCCTGGGATCGGTAACAGCTCGCGCGAGATCCATGGCGGGGAGCGCGCACCGATCGGGCGAAGCTCGGACCCCGTCCAACCACCCTAGCCCTCGATCCAACCCCGGTCGACCACATAAAGCTCCTTCTCCCACCGGTCCGCGCAACTCGTCGCCCATATCGTGTGCCACCATCGCCGTGAGCAGAGAGAAGAGAGAGTGACCCGCCGCAGGCGAATCCGGGCGTGCCGACGACCGTGCTCGGGGTAAGGAACCTAGGGGCTCCTTTCGGACGTGTTGAAGGTGGCCGCAACCGAATTTCAGAAGACAAGCCACCGGCGGCACCGGAATTTGTCGCCGTCGACTCAACACCACCGCAGACTCGCAATCCGTCGTGGTCAGCTCGGTGTCCACCACCATCCTCGGTGAGTTCTCCTTCCCATGTTTCGCTTGAATCTCTAGCACGTTTAGAGTAGCTCGGAATTGGCCTAGGTGCGTTAGTTCGCGTGGCCACTGCCGATGGCATGGGCGCCGCCGCGGCACGCCGGGGGCCGGGTCCTACACTCGACCTCAGCCAAAATTAGTTGTAGCATTGAGTTCTGGGAGTCGTCAATTGTACGTTGGATGAGTGAATCGGGTTATGGCGTTCGTACTGGCCGGATTCGGGATCTCCGGAGGGCGGACCGCCGTGAACGGGCGCGCGCCGCCGTGCTCCTCCATCGGAGGTAGGAGATGGCCTTTGGTCCGTTGGATCGTGAACAGAGGGCTACGATTAGATCGGGTGTACCGCTTCGGTGCGTGAAATCGGGACCGTTAGATCGCGATCGGGTGGTGCAGGTGAGATCGGAGCGCATTAAATCCACACCGTCGAATCTGGATCCTGTGCCCCTGATTGCTTACCGATTCGCAGCGTGCTTATCTAATCTGGGCCGTTCGGATCTAATCCAACGGCCGAGACTCGCCCGTACCCCTTTCGCGGGTCAACTTTTCTAAAGAGACCCTCACCTCTCTGGAAATCAACCCGCAGTCCATTGGCCACTGTTCACTGAGTCTAGAATTTTATTCGCGCAGACCCCTGCACTTCTCAGTATTTGACGCCCAGTCCAGTGATCGTTTTAATTGAATAAATAAAATAGAAAATAGATTTTTAATATGAAAATAATTGCTAGAACTTTGATAATTCATAGAAAATTCATATGAGCTCCAAATTGGTCCATTCCAGTTCCTAAATTTTTGTAATAATATTGTCTGCGCATTTGTGCCTCTGTTTTGGCATGAAAGGCTCATTTAAATTTATCTAATACTTAATCTTGTATTAAATACATAAAAGCTACAGAAATTCATAACTTGAAATATATAACTCCAAATTTAGTGATTCCAGTTCCTATGGTTTCATTTTGATATGTAGATTTTTACTGCATATTTTATTTACATGCTTGGTGTGATGTTGATTTTGGCTATACTATGTATGTATTGTGTTGATGCGAGTAGACGAGCAAGCCACTGTGGAAACTGAGGTTCAACAAGTAGAAGTAGCTGAGCAAGAGCTCATTGAAGGCAAGTTGTGCCCTTGATCACTTACTTTCCCAGCCATGTTCTTATTAATTTTAATGATCTGCATAGGATAATTTTGATGGGAGCCTTTATGTTACCCCAGTTTTGATTACCTCTATACCTTGTTCACCCCTGAAATATTTTTGGGTAGTACTTGCTATTGCTTTATGTGGATTGGGTATGGAGATACACTATTCATGATTATTCTGTTATTAACTTGTTATTATTATTGTTCATGTTAAGATCATTAAATTAATGGGAACATGGAGCGACCACCCGGGAAAACAGTGCTACCACAAGGGTATAATGGGACGCCCTTGGCTGACTAATTAGGAAAGCTAGTGGAAGACTACCTTACCCGAAAGGGGCAAGGGCAGTAGGGGAGAGGTCAGTGCGGGGAGGTCCCTGGTTGATTTTGCTGCGATGGCTGTCAGCCAGGAACCCTGTACTGGATCTTCCTATAAACTGTAGCGGGTTTTCGGAAGCTAGTGGAACTTTGTAAAGGCCTCGTAGTGGATCCCTAGCCATTCACCTCGGTAGTGTCTAAGGGCCTTGCAAACCCAGGCGACATGGGATACACGACTTGTGGGTAAAGATGCGCAACCTCTGCAGAGTGTAAAACTAGTATACTAGCCGTGCTCACGGTCAAGAGCGGCTCGGACCCTCACATGATTAATTATGGAACTTAAATTTAATTTGACATTTGCATCGCATTTGGGATTATTTTACTATTACTTTTCTTTATTATTATTAAGGTTTGGTATTTACTTACACTTAGTAATTGCTAATAAAATTTTGACCAACTTATAAAAGCAATGCTCAGCCTCAGCCTTTATTCCATTGATTAGCCTTACACTACATGAACTCCCACCTTTGGTGAGTTCATGCCACATTATTCCCCACGACTTGTTGAGCTATGAACGTATGTGAGCTCACTCTTGCTGTCTCACACCCCCCCCCCCCCACAGGAGAAGAGCAGGTGGTCGAAGAGGAGCCGCCTAACACTGAGGAGTTCGATCTGATCTAGGTGGCGTGTCTCGGTCGACATTGGCGCCGACGATCCTTAGTTCGCTTTATCTTTATTATTTTATTTTGTAATAAGACTTCCGCTATGTAATAAGTACTCTGATGTTTTATGACATTTATCTCTATACACTCTGTTATTATATATGTTGTCTTCTTGGCGCATGTATGAGATGCACCCGGTTTTGTCCCTTTAAAACCGGGTGTTACAGAAGTGGTATCAGAGGAAATGTTGACTGTAGGACGAAACCTAGATAGAAATGGACAAAACCCTTATCTACTTATCTTACTCTGATTCATTCCATACTTACCTTATCTTGATCCTATCTCACCTTCTACTGTTCTACTCTGATCATTCTTACCTTTTCTACTCTGAGACAAGATGGATTTCAAACCTTGGAATCCCTACCCCTATGACATTCTTAAGAGTTAGGGAACCCGAAACAAAAGTTAAAACTATTTTCTTAAAAAAAATGTTGGTTGATTGTGCTGATGCTAAATGTCTGATTTGCTTCTTTGATTGATTGAATTATTATAGATGGACATCTTAGCATGTACCAACATAAGGTATTGAATTAGCTATAGTAGGTGAAATATTAATCTGCTTAGCTAATAAATCCCCCAAAGTAACACGATTGTAATTACTGCCTTGTCTACTGCTCTTTCTTACCATATGTATCTAACTCAGATGGTCAATACCAGGAGGGGTGGTGGAATTGATTTGCCTCCTAACCGACACACTCGAAGAATTTATAGACAACCTCAGCCGCAGCCTGCAGAGATGAATCCCCCTAATCCTCCACCAGGCGGAGTTGACCCACTGGTTGCTGCTCAGATGGCGGTGATGCAGCAAATGGCGGACACTATGGCTGATATGCGTGCCCAGATGCAGCAAGAACGCCAAGAGATGCGTCAGGAAAGAGAAGACATACGCCAGGAGTTGCACCAGGAGAGAGATGAGATACGCCAAGAAAGGAGGGCGCAACAACAGCAACTGCAGCAACAAATGCAACAGCAGCAACAACAGCAACAAGTGCCACTGCCTCCACCACCACCACCGGTTCCACCTCGTGATAAGCACCGGGAGTTTATGAGTCATAAGCCACCTACATTCGCTAGCTCACCTGATCCACTGGACGCGGATGATTGGCTGAAGTCAATTGAGAAGATGCTGAATATTGCACAATGCACTGATCGGGAGAAGGTCTTATATGCTTCTGGACGTCTGACTGGTCCTGCTGCTGACTGGTGGGATTCTTATACTGCTGCCCATGATGCTGCGAATACTATTACCTGGGCAGAGTTCAGTACGCAGTTCAGGAACTACCATATTCCAGCTGGGATGATAAAGATCAAGAAGAAGGAATTTCTGTCGCTGAAGCAAGGAAGTATGTCAGTCAGCGAGTACAGAGATAAATTTATTCAGCTGTCGAGATATGCTCCAGAGGAAGTTGCTGAGGATGAGAGAAAGCAGGAGCATTTTATTGAAGGACTTAATGGACCGCTGCAGTATGCTCTAGTGGCACACACTTTTCCATCATTTCAGAGGCTACTGGATAAGGCTCTTGCTATTGAACACAAGCGTGTTCAACTGGGTGATTTGAAGAGGAAGGCTATCTCACAGGGACAGGGTAGCAGCAGTGTTCGTCCTCGCTACAGTTCACCACAGGGTACACCGACTCGACCCGGAGGACCACGCCCAGTTCAGCAATCACCACTGAGGACTCCACCTCCTCGACAGGCTACTCCCACGGGCACCCCGACAAAGTTTGCAGGACAGAGTCCGGGCACTCAATGTTTCAAGTGTGGGAAGATTGGTCATTATGCAAATGTCTGCCCACAGAGGATTGCTACTACTCCAGCTCAGAACAAGCAACAGACCCCTAGCAAGGGATATTCTATAGCCAGGGTGAATCAAGTCAGCGTTGATGATACTCCTGATGGTGGGGACCTCGTAATTGGTATGTTTTATGTTAATACAATTCCTGCAACCATATTATTTGATTCTGGTGCTACACATTCATTCATGTCTGCTCGATATGCCAACACAAATGAAATACCACTGCTAAATATGAGAAAACCCCTGATAGTAATTACACCTAAAGGGCCTGTTGAGGCGAATCAAATGACACGTAGATTGACATTAACCATTATGGGTAGAGATTTTGGAGCTACTGCTATAATATTAGAGTCAAGCAGTATAGATCTAATCCTTGGTATGTCGTGGCTAAGAAAGGCAAAGGCCGTTATAGCATGTGGTAGAGGTACCATAGAACTTACTACCACTAAAGGAGAAAGATTTCAAGTTAATATTGCAGTAACCTCCTCATCCATGCGTGCAATGTTCTTTATGCCTGAGGAGTTTGTTGGTGATAACATCCGGGTGGTTAGAGATTTTCCGGATGTCTTTCCAGAGGAGTTACCAGGGATGCCACCTGATAGAGAAGTTGAGTTTGTTATTGATCTCTTACCTGGAACCGCCCCTATTTCTAAACGGCCATATAGAATGTCCGTAGAGGAGTTGAAGGAACTGAAGAAGCAGTTGACGGAGTTACAAGAGGCCGGTTACATTCGTCCGAGTTCCTCACCTTGGGGAGCACCGGTCTTGTTTGTACAGAAGAAGGATGGATCGCAACGGATGTGTGTGGATTATAGATCTCTTAATGATGTTACAGTGAAGAACAAGTATCCATTGCCCCGTATTGAGGATTTATTTGATCAGATGAGAGGTGCAAGAGTATTTTCGAAGATTGATCTCCGATCGGGTTACCATCAGATGAGGATTAGACCATCGGATATTCCCAAGACGGCTTTCTCGACTCGATATGGATTATATGAGTTTACTGTTATGTCGTTTGGATTAACCAATGCACCAGCTTATTTTATGAACTTGATGAACAAAGTGTTTATGGAGTATTTGGACAGATTCGTCGTGGTATTCATCGACGATATTCTCATTTATTCTCAGAGTGATAATGATCATGAGGAACATCTGAGGTTGGTGCTACAGAAGTTACGAGATAATCAACTCTATGCTAAGTTCAGCAAGTGCGAGTTTTGGATTGACAGGGTGCCATTCCTTGGTCATATTATTTCTAATGGAGGAATAGCTGTGGATCCTGCTAAAGTAAAGGAGATAATGGAGTGGAGAGTGCCCACTACAGTTACGGAGATTCGGAGTTTCTTGGGACTCGCAGGATATTATCGGAGATTTATTGAAGGATTTTCTAAGATTGCTAAGCCCATGACATCGCTTTTGGAGAAAGGAAGAGAATTTAAGTGGGATGAGAAATGCCAAGAGAGTTTTGATCAATTGAAGGAGAGATTGATGTCACCTCCAGTATTGATTATGCCAGATCTGCAGAAGGGATTTGACATTTACTGTGATGCATGTGGACAAGGACTTGGATGTGTGCTCATGCAAGAAGGACATGTGATTGCCTATGCATCTCGTCAGTTGCGGAAGCATGAATTGAACTACCCCACCCATGACTTAGAGTTGGCTGCCGTTGTGCATGCACTTAAGATTTGGAGACACTACATTGTGGGAACTAAGTGCCAAGTATACACGGACCATAAGAGTTTGAAGTATATATTCACTCAGAAGGATCTCAACCTGAGGCAACGCCGTTGGTTGGAGCTCATTAAGGATTATGACTTGGAGATTCACTATCACCCAGGCAAGGCGAATTTGGTTGCAGATGCCTTGAGTCGGAAGGAGCATGTTCACTCCGCTTTCGTTGTCCAGCTACCTGATGAATTAGCAAAGGATTTTGAGAGGCTCAACCTGGGAATTGTTACACATACGGAAGGAGTTACTATTGAATTGGAACCTACCTTGGAGCAAGAAATTCGTAAAGGTCTGGTTGGTGATGCCAAAATCCAGGAGATCAAGGATCTGATAACAGAGGGTAGAGGCCCAGAGTTCACAGAGGATGAGCAAGGCACGATATGGTTCAAGAATCGGATCTGTGTTCCCGATATCGATAGTCTTCGGGAAACCATATTGAAGGAGGCACATGATTCAGTTTATTCTATCCACCCTGGGAGCACTAAGATGTATCAGGATTTAAAGCAAAAGTATTGGTGGTATGGACTAAAGAGAGATGTGGCTGCACATGTGGCTATGTGCGATGTGTGTCGAAGAGTTAAGGCTGAACACCAGAGGCCAGCCGGACTACTGCACCCACTAAAGATACCTGAGTGGAAATGGGAAGAGATTGGCATGGACTTCATTGTTGGATTACCCCGCACGTCTGCTGGTTATGATTCTATATGGGTGATTGTGGACAGGCTAACCAAGGTAGCCCACTTTATTCCAGTGAAGACCACGTATTCAGGTGCCAAGTTGGCAGAGTTGTACATGGCACGGATTGTATGCTTACATGGTGTGCCAAAGAAGATCGTGTCTGATCGAGGATCACAGTTTACCTCTCGGTATTGGAAGAAGTTGCACGAGTCATTGGATACAAGATTGAATTTCAGTTCGGCTTACCATCCCCAGACTGATGGGCAGACTGAGAGGACTAACCAAGTGCTTGAAGATATGTTAAGAGCTTGTGCTCTTAAACATGGTGGTAGTTGGGATAAGAGTTTGCCGTATGCGGAGTTCTCATATAATAATAGCTACCAGGCCAGCTTGAAGATGTCACCGTTTGAGGCTTTGTATGGCAGAAAGTGCAGGACTCCCTTGTATTGGAATCAAACTGGTGAAAGGCAGTTGTTTGGACCTGAGATTATACAAGAAGCAGAGGAACAAGTTCAGCAAATAAGGGAGAATTTGAGAACTGCACAATCCAGGCAGAAAAGTTATGCTGATACCCGGAGAAGACTGCTTGAGTTTAAAGAGGGAGATTATGTCTATTTGAAGGTGTCACCACTCCGGGGCATGAGAAGGTTCAAAGTCAAAGGAAAGTTGTCCCCTCGCTTTATTGGACCCTTCTTAATCTTAAAGCGAGTGGGAGAGGTTGCATACCAATTGGAGTTACCGGATCATCTCGCGGATGTTCACGATGTCTTTCATGTATCTCAGCTGAAGAAATGTCTCAGGGTGCCTGAAGAACAGTTACCAATGGAGGACCTTAGTGTTCAAGAGGATTTGACTTATGCTGAGTACCCCGTCAAGATTTTAGATACTTTGACTCGAGTTACGAGGAATAAGGTCATAAAGATGTGCAAAGTGCAGTGGAGTCACCACGGTCAAGATGAAGCAACGTGGGAAAGAGAAGAAGAGCTTCGTATAGATTTTCCCCACCTTTTCTCTAGATCTTCTTAAATCTCGAGGACGAGATTATTTTTAAGGGGGGTAGGATTTGTAACACCCACTTTGTAATTGCTAGGAATATTACCAGTAGAGGAACAACTTCTCTTTATGTGAGTTTGATCTTTATGCATCATCATATGTGAACACCATGTCCAAAAACAATTAATAAAGAAAGATGCTACTAAATCATTGCATCATGCTGAATATTTTATTTGTGTGTGCATTCTTGTGACAATATCATAATAATGCAAAAAAAAAGAAATAGGTGAATATCCAAATGGGGATTTAAATCCTAAATAATCCTAGAATTAAGAAAAGAGAGAAGGAGGAGGATTATACAAAATAGAGGAAAATAAATGTATGAAAGAATATATTTTGTCCCCACTAATATTTTAATTTAAGAACTTAACTCAGTTAAGAAGCTCACAAACAAGTTTGAATTCAAATTAGTATTAAAATTTGAATTTGTGAAAGAAGGGAGAAAGAAGAAAATATAAAAGAAAAAGGAAAAGGAATACTATACCTGATGGGCCGCCAACCTGGAATTCGGCCCACTATCTATTCTGACCCGCGCGCCCACCAGGCATCACGACGCCGACAACAAGGGCCCACCCGTCAGCCAAACTCCGCGCGCGTAGCTCCTCTGTTGCGCTGACAGCTTGGACCCAGTGGTCGGTCACCCTGGGATCGGTAACAGCTCGCGCGAGATCCATGGCGGGGAGCGCGCACCGATCGGGCGAAGCTCGGACCCCGTCCAACCACCCTAGCCCTCGATCCAACCCCGGTCGACCACATAAAGCTCCTTCTCCCACCGGTCCGCGCAACTCGTCGCCCATATCGTGTGCCACCATCGCCGTGAGCAGAGAGAAGAGAGAGTGACCCGCCGCAGGCGAATCCGGGCGTGCCGACGACCGTGCTCGGGGTAAGGAACCCAGGGGCTCCTTTCGGACGTGTTGAAGGTGGCCGCAACCGAATTTCAGAAGACAAGCCACCGGCGGCACCGGAATTTGTCGCCGTCGACTCAACACCGCCGCAGACTCGCAATCCGTCGTGGTCAGCTCGGTGTCCACCACCATCCTCGGTGAGTTCTCCTTCCCATGTTTCGCTTGAATCTCTAGCACGTTTAGAGTAGCTCGGAATTGGCCTAGGTGCGTTAGTTCGCGTGGCCACTGCCGATGGCATGGGCGCCGCCGCGGCACGCCGGGGGCCGGGTCCTACACTCGACCTCAGCCAAAATTAGTTGTAGCATTGAGTTCTGGGAGTCGTCAATTGTACGTTGGATGAGTGAATCGGGTTATGGCGTTCGTACTGGCCGGATTCGGGATCTCCGGCGGGCGGACCGCCGTGAACGGGCGCGCGCCGCCGTGCTCCTCCATCGGAGGTAGGAGATGGCCTTTGGTCCGTTGGATCGTGAACAGAGGGCTACGATTAGATCGGGTGTACCGCTTCGGTGCGTGAAATCGGGACCGTTAGATCGCGATCGGGTGGTGCAGGTGAGATCGGAGCGCATTAAATCCACACCGTCGAATCTGGATCCTGTGCCCCTGATTGCTTACCGATTCGCAGCGTGCTTATCTAATCTGGGCCGTTCGGATCTAATCCAACGACCGAGACTCGCCCGTACCCCTTTCGCGGGTCAACTTTTCTAAAGAGACCCTCACCTCTCTGGAAATCAACCCGCAGTCCATTGGCCACTGTTCACTGAGTCTTGAATTTTATTCGCGCAGACCCCTGCACTTCTCAGTATTTGACGCCCAGTCCAGTGATCGTTTTAATTGAATAAATAAAATAGAAAATAGATTTTTAATATGAAAATAATTGCTAGAACTTTGATAATTCATAGAAAATTCATATGAGCTCCAAATTGGTCCATTCCAGTTCCTAAATTTTTGTAATAATATTGTCTGCGCATTTGTGCCTCTGTTTTGGCATGAAAGGCTCATTTAAATTTATCTAATACTTAATCTTGTATTAAATACATAAAAGCTACAGAAATTCATAACTTGAAATATATAACTCCAAATTTAGTGATTCCAGTTCCTATGGTTTCATTTTGATATGTAGATTTTTACTGCATATTTTATTTACATGCTTGGTGTGATGTTGATTTTGGCTATACTATGTATGTATTGTGTTGATGCGAGTAGACGAGCAAGCCACTGTGGAAACTGAGGTTCAACAAGTAGAAGTAGCTGAGCAGGAGCTCATTGAAGGCAAGTTGTGCCCTTGATCACTTACTTTCCCAGCCATGTTCTTATTAATTTTAATGATCTGCATAGGATAATTTTGATGGGAGCCTTTATGTTACCCCAGTTTTGATTACCTCTATACCTTGTTCACCCCTGAAATATTTTTGGGTAGTACTTGCTATTGCTTTATGTGGATTGGGTATGGAGATACACTATTCATGATTATTCTGTTATTAACTTGTTATTATTATTGTTCATGTTAAGATCATTAAATTAATGGGAACATGGAGCGACCACCCGGGAAAACAGTGCTACCACAAGGGTATAATGGGACGCCCTTGGCTGACTAATTAGGAAAGCTAGTGGAAGACTACCTTACCCGAAAGGGGCAAGGGCAGTAGGGGAGAGGTCAGTGCGGGGAGGTCCCTGGTTGATTTTGCTGCGATGGCTGTCAGCCAGGAACCCTGTACTGGATCTTCCTATAAACTGTAGCGGGTTTTCGGAAGCTAGTGGAACTTTGTAAAGGCCTCGTAGTGGATCCCTAGCCATTCACCTCGGTAGTGTCTAAGGGCCTTGCAAACCCAGGCGACATGGGATACACGACTTGTGGGTAAAGATGCGCAACCTCTGCAGAGTGTAAAACTAGTATACTAGCCGTGCTCACGGTCAAGAGCGGCTCGGACCCTCACATGATTAATTATGGAACTTAAATTTAATTTGACATTTGCATCGCATTTGGGATTATTTTACTATTACTTTTCTTTATTATTATTAAGGTTTGGTATTTACTTACACTTAGTAATTGCTAATAAAATTTTGACAAACTTATAAAAGCAATGCTCAGCCTCAGCCTTTATTCCATTGATTAGCCTTACACTACATGAACTCCCACCTTTGGTGAGTTCATGCCACATTATTCCCCACGACTTGTTGAGCTATGAACGTATGTGAGCTCACTCTTGCTGTCTCACACCCCCCCCCACAGGAGAAGAGCAGGTGGTCGAAGAGGAGCCGCCTAACACTGAGGAGTTCGATCTGATCTAGGTGGCGTGTCTCGGTCGACATTGGCGCCGGCGATCCTTAGTTCGCTTTATCTTTATTATTTTATTTTGTAATAAGACTTCCGCTATGTAATAAGTACTCTGATGTTTTATGACATTTATCTCTATACACTCTGTTATTATATATGTTGTCTTCTTGGCGCATGTATGAGATGCACCCGGTTTTGTCCCTTTAAAACCGGGTGTTACACACCTTCACCGAACAGACCTCCCGGCGCTCTTGCTTGCGGTGCCGAGCCGAGGCGTTCGCCGCTTGCCCACCGTAGATCATGAAGCAGTCGCGGACCTCGGGGAACTCTCCTGCCTGGTGATCTTCCTTCTTGTCGTCGTCGCGGGCCCTGCCACCCTCCGCGGGTGGCCCGACCCTGTGGAAGTGACGCTGAAGCATGACGCACTCCTCAAGGGTGTGCTTGACGGGCCCCTGATGATAGGGGCACGGCTCCTTGAGCATCTTGTCGAAGAGGTTGGCACCTCCGGGGGGTTTCCGAGGGTTCTTGTACTCGGCGGTGGCGACAAGGTCCGCGTCGGCGGCGTCGCGTTTCGCTTGCGACTTCTTCTTGCCTTTCTTCTTGGCGCCGCGCTGAGTTGACGCCTCGGGGGCATCTTCCGGTGGGCGGCCCTGGGGCTGCTTGTCCTTCTGGAAGATAGCCTCGACTGCCTCCTGGCCAGAGGCGAACTTGGTGGCGATGTCCATCAGCTCGCTCGCCCTGGTGGGGGTCTTGCAACCCAGCTTGCTCACCAGGTCGCGGCAGGTGGTGCTGGCGAGGAACGCGCCGATGACATCCGAGTCGGTGATGTTGGGCAGCTCGGTGCGCTGCTTCGAGAATCGCCGGATGTAGTCCCGGAGAGACTCTCCCGGCTGCTGTCGGCAGCTTCGGAGGTCCCAGGAATTCCCAGGGCGCACGTACGTGCCCTGGAAATTGCCGGCGAAGGCTTGGACCAGGTCGTCCTAGTTGGAGATCTGCCCCGGAGGCAGGTGCTCCAACTAGGCGCGAGCGGTGTCGGAGAGGAACAGGGGGAGGTTGCGGATGATGAGGTTGTCATCGTCCGTTCCACCCAGTTGGCAGGCCAGCCGGTAGTCCGCGAGCCACAATTCCGGTCTCGTCTCCCCCGAGTACTTTGTGATAGTAGTCGGGGGTCAGAACCGGGTCGGGAACGGCGCCCGTCGTATGGCCCGGCTGAAGGCCTGCGGACCAGGTGGTTCGGGCGAGGGACTCCGATCCTCCCCGCTGTCGTAGCGTCCTCCGCGCCTGGGGTGGTAGCCTTGGCGCACCCTCTCGTCGAGGTGGGCCCGACGGTCTCGGTGATGGTGCTCGTTGCCGAGGCGCCCCGGGGCCGCAGGCGCTGTGTTGCGCGTGCGCCCGGTGTGGACCGAGGCTTCTCGCATGAATCGGGAAGTCGCGACATAATGTTCCGAGGGGTACCCCTGCCTTCGGGAGGCGGAGCTCTCGGCCCGTCGGACCGTGGCGCCTTCCAGGAGATTCTTGAGCTCTCCCTGGATTCGACGCCCCTCGGTGGTTGATGGCTCTGGCATCGCACGGAGAAGCATTGCTGCTGCAGCCAGGTTCTGGCCGACCCCACTGGATGCGGGTGGCGGCCTGACCCTGACATCGTCGGCGATGAAGTGCTGGAAGCCCTAGGGTAGATGACGCATTTCTCCGGCCGGAGGTTGGCCCGCCCATGCCTGCCCGACGTCCCGGCGGATTGGCTCAAGCGCTCCTGCTCCCTCGTCGAGCCTGGCCTGCACCCCGCGGATTTGCTCGAGCTGTGGGTCATGGCCCCCCGCCTGAATGGGGACCACAGCTAGCTCCCGTGGGATGTCAACGCGAGGCACCGGCCTAGGGAGATCACCGTCCTCCGGCATGTCGAGATGGTTGCCTTCGGAGGGACCCCCTAGATCGACGTGGAAACATTCGCGGCTTGGGCCGCAGTCCTCGTCGCCGAGGCTGCGGCTACCGTCGGAACAGTCGGAAAGGCAGTAGTCGCATGCGGTCATGAAGTCCCGCATGGCACTGGGGTTGCCAAGTCCTGAGAAATCCCAACAGAAGTCGGGCTCGTCGTCTTCCTCGGACCTAGAGGGCCCGTAGGTCGAGACGTCCGTCAGCCGGTCCCAAGGTGACCGCATACGAAACCCCAGAGGGTTCGGACTCGCCTCTACGAGAGCGTCCGCCAAAGCGAAGCCGCTTGGCGGGTCGAGGCTAAATCCAGGGGGCGTGAGATGGGAATCGGTCGGTACCTCTTGGTCGACGGGCGGTGATGAAGTCACGTCGGGGACTGACTGCACCGTCGTCTCAGGTACGAGGGTGACGTCGAGCAAGCTTTCGCGAGCGTGCTGGCGTCGTCCGTTTGCTCGAGGTTGGCGTGTTGCGGGGAGACGGCGCTCGTCTTCGTCTCGAACGCGAGGTCGATGCCCGACGCGCCCCCCGTTGGGGTGCTGGCGCCGTCGACTCGCTCGACAGCCGACGAGGTGCTGCCTCATGCTTGGCCTTGGTTGCCCCGCCTCCTCCTCCGTCGGCGGAGGAGAGGACGGGGTGAGCTCGAATGTTGTTCTTCCACCACGCGGGGAAGACGTCGTCGATTCCGCCGCCGGCGGGCGGGCTGTTGGCCGCCATTGTCGCTGTCGCACGGCGGTGGAAGGAGTATCATGTCGTAGCTGCCGTCGAGGGACATGAACTCAAGGCTCCCGAAACGGAGCATCGTCCCGGGCCAGAGAGGTTGCTGGAGACTGCCCATCTGGAGCTTGACGGGAAGCTGTTCGTCAAAACGCAGCAGGCCCCTACCTGGCGCGCCAACTGTCGGCGTTTCGAGACCGGGGGGTCCCTGGGCCGACGAGTGAATGTCGCCGTGTGCCCCAGCCCAGATGGGTCGGCGCGAGGCCGAGCGCGAAGGGGGGAAGTGAGGTCGCCAGAGGCGGGCGTGAGAGAGGTGGAAATCCCGCGGCCTTCGTGTTCGTCCCGCGCCCAGGTCAGGTGCGCTTGCAGTAGGGGGTTACAAGCGTCCACGCGGGTGAGGGAGCGAGCGGCCTCACGCGAGCGCCTGTCTCGTCCTCGTCCCTGTGCGGCCAACTCTCTGTAAGAGGGCCCTGGTCCTTCCTTTTATAGGCGTAAGGAGAGGATCCAGGTGTACAATGGGGGATGTAGCAGAGTGCTACGTGTCTAGCGGAGGAGAGCTAGCGCCCTAAGTACATGCCGTCGTGGCAGCTGGAGAGGTTTTGGCACCCGGTTCGTGTGATGTCGTGGCCGTCGGAGGAGCGCTA
The DNA here is from genome assembly GCF_902167145.1 of Zea mays. Taxonomy (NCBI): domain Eukaryota; kingdom Viridiplantae; phylum Streptophyta; class Magnoliopsida; order Poales; family Poaceae; genus Zea; species Zea mays. The sequence continues at coordinate 212,834,148 of NC_050099.1, forward strand.
GAGCCTGGCGGAAGGACAGCTGTCGGGGCTGTCAAGTCCTTGCTTCCGTAAGGGGGCGGAGAGCTGCCATCGTCAGGGAGCGTGCGGGGCGCCATCATTGCCTATCTGGCAGAGTGAGCCAGATGGGACGCCGGTCTTGTTCCCCGTAGCCTGAGTCAGCTTGGGGTAGGGTAATGATGGCGCCTCCTGTTGACGTGGCCGGCTCGCGCCCGAGGTTGGGCGATGTGGAGGCTCCTCCGAGGTCGAGGTCGAGTCTATCTTCTGTGGTCGTGGTCGAGTCCGAGCCTCTGGGTCGGGCGAGGCGGAGACCGTCGGCTGAGGCCAGGGCTGAGTCCGAGCCCTGGGGTCGGGCGAAGCGGAGTTTGTCGTCTTCTGGGGCTGAGCCCAAGTCCGAGCCCTAGGTCGGGCGGAGCGGAGTTCGCTGTCTTCCGGGGCTTAGCCCGAGTCCGAGCCCTGAGTCGGGCGGAGCGGAGTTCGCCGTCTTCCGGGGCTTAGCCCGAGTCCGAGCCCTGAGTTGGGCGAAGCGGAGTTCGCCGTCTTCCGGGGCTTAGCCCGAGTCAGAGCCCTGAATCGGGCGGAGCGGAGTTCGCCGTCTTCCGGGGCTTAGCTCGAGTCCGAGCCTTGAGTCGGGCGGAGCGGAGTTCGCCGTCTTCCGGGGCTTAGCCCGAGTCCGAGTCCGAGCCCTGGGTCGGGCGAAGCGGAGCTTCCTATGGCGCCTGCGGCCGGGCCTGACTGCCCGTCAGCCTCACTCTATCAAGTGGCACTGCAGTCGGAGCGGCACAGGAGGCGCTGTCTTTCTGTCAGGCCGGTCAGTGGAGCGGCGAAGTGACGGCGGTCACTTCGGCTCTGTTGACTGAAGGGCGCGCGTCAGGATAAAGGTGTCAGGCCATCTTTGCATTAAATGCTCCTGCGATTTGGTCGGTCGGCGCGGCGATTTGGTCAGGGTTGCTTCTTGGCGAAGACAGGGCCTCGGGCGAGCCGGAAATATGTTCGTCGCTGGAGGGGGGCCTCGGGCGAGACGGAGATCCTCCGAGGTCGGCAGCCCTTTTCCGAGGCTAGGCTCGGGCGAGGCGTGATCGAGTCTCTCGAATGGACCGATCCCTGACTTAATCGCACCCATCAAGCCTTTGCAGCTTTGTGCTGATGGGGGTTACCAGCTGAGAATTAGGAGCCTTGAGGGTACCCCTAATTATGGTCCCCGACAAGTATGGTTTAGCTAAGGATACCACGAGATCTGGGAAACCAGATGTCTCCCTAAATGAGCTTTACAGCCAATCTGCTATCTATGTTACAGATGCTCATGCTCTGAAGCCAAATTACTCGGAATCTATATATGTGCATATGTTACTTTCTCTACCACATGCATGGGAGCTCTCTCTTTGTTTCCTACGAATTCCTTGGCTAATAGTGTGATCTTTTGTCAAATGCAGGTTATTGTAGTGCTTTGCGATTAGTCTGCTCAATGGTATAATTCATTTTTTCTATTATTAATGAACTGTGTTAGTTTTTTCTCTTTGCGATTAGTATTGGTTGACGATGTCATTTTTTTGTTTCTAATGAACTGTGTATTTATAATAATATTGCATATTTATACCGTCAATATAGTATTAGTGTTACAATGATATTTTGTCACACGAATTTTGCATATCATAGCGATGTTTGTTGTTCTGTATCTATGTTTTATGTAAATTCTTAACTTCCATGGCAACGCACAGGCACATACCTAGTAGTACAAAGAAGATCTATAGTGATGGTTCGCAACACATTTTTACTAGCATTTTTCAGAACCGCCAACGCTAGGAGCTGGTAGAAATGGATCTTTTCATTGTCGGTTTTTTAGAACTGCGTTGGAAATATATTTCCTGCCGGTTCTCTTAACCAACCACCAGTATAAATATATTTTCACTGGCGGTTTTCTTTACTAAACCATCAGTTGAAATATTTTTTCACTAAACTTAGCCACCAAGCGGTCGTGGAGGTGGTTGCGCGCTTTAGCGGTCTTGAAAGCATTGGGCCCTCGGTCCCCTACTTCCGACTGATCTCGATTTTTTCCCCAGGGCCACCCTAGGCCTCGGCTAGGGTTTTCCCCATCAGGGTGCCGGTTTGAGAACTCGGGGCCTCCTTCCCTGCATCCGCTACACTGTACAGGTCATCCTTCTGGTCCACGATGTAGGAGAGGGATCCGAAGTGGAAGATCTCCCCGGCGGGGAAGCTAATCATGGTGGTGAAGGTGACAACCATGGAACTATCATAGATCAACATCGTACCCCTACCTGACGCGCCAATTGTTGGTGTTTGGTATCGACGATGCACTACGAGGTATACCACACAATGCTTTTGGGAGGACGTCGATATCGATCGCAACACAATGGTTCGTGTGAAGCATGTCGGTACATAGAGGATTATACAGGTTCGGGCCGCTCGAGCGCGTAATACCCTACGTCATGTGAGTTTGTGGATATGTATTGCTTAGTGATCAGAGATTACAGAGAGTTCTCGAGGTGGAAGAAGATTATGCTACTGTGGTGTGTTATGTTTTTGTTGGGGGCCTTCGGCTTACGAAGGTCCTCAAAAACAGGATTTAACAGTATTTCTGGAGCATAATGTATGAACAGGTATCTTCGGACTCGAGTCGGAATCACAGTAAGAGAAGCCTAAAATAATACGAAGGTTGATACAGCGCCGAAGATGTGAGCGGGAAAGCTTCGGTGTGCTAGCAGAAAATGAAACCGACTTAAAGATGAAAAGGCTATTCAGACCTCGGTGGATTGCTATAGAATTATTACCAAATGTAAAGGGCATGAATGTAATTTTGTGTGGGCTGTGTCCCGTGTCTATAAATAGGTGAACAGTACCCCCGTACTGTTCATGCTGATTGGGCATTTGCTTTTGCGTCACACCTGTATTTTCATCTCCTTCCAAGCTGAAGGTACATTTGTAATTCAATGTTATTTCTGTTTCTTCACAATAATAATAAGTTGATAATAATATATAATTGCCTATGTTATCCTTTATATTTCTTATGATTCATTCTTCGTCATCGTATGCTGTGTTTATGAAGGTATGTCCTTCATAACCTTCGTCCGAAAATCATTATATCCTAAGGGAAATAATGCTTCGAAGGACGAAGGACGTTATAGATTAACATTTTCTATGTTGCCTTGTTCTTAACTCATAGCATTTGAGAACAAGTCCCCAACATTGGCGCCCACCTCCGGTGAACTCACTTCCACTCTTTGAGTTTTTGTACATCTTCGGCGATCATAAACCTTTGCTATGGCGCCGAAGAAAGCTTCAGCAACTGGGGCTGCAGCTCTGCAACCGCTGGACCACAATCAGGAGACTGTCTCCCTTCGGGAGGCCCGAAGCCAGAAAAGGAAGGTTGTTAGCCCGACACCGCCAGAGGATGAGATAGACCAAGAAATCAGAGACATGGAGATGCTTCATCAACAGGTGCAGAGGAAGAAGGAAAAGATGGCCAGGCTAGCTGAACTGCAAAGGCAGATAGACGAAGCCTCTGAAGAAGTTCGTCATCTTACTCAGGATGAGCAACACCGAAGGCCTCAGCACCAAGACCTTCATCAGGAGGGTTTCCTCAACGAAGATGACTGGTATGACAATTTCCATCATGGGAATTTTGTTTTTGATGATGCTTCTCCTCTGTCCGCTGAGCTGCAGGCTACACCTTGGCCTCCGTCCTACAAGCCGCCTCAGCTTCCCATATTCGATGGCCACTCAGACCCAAAGCAGTTTTTGATGAGCTACGAAGCAACAGTATCTTCGTATGGTGGCAATGCTGCAGTCATGGCCAAATCTTTTGTTATGGCTGTCAGGAGTGTTGCTCAAACCTGGTACTCCTCCCTTCGACCAGGAACGATCACTTCATGGCAAAAGCTGAAGGACTTGTTGTTAACCAGCTTCCAAGGGTTTCAGACGAAGCCGGTCACTGCCCAAGCTCTATTCCAGTGCACCCAGGATCACGAAGAGTACCTTCAGGCGTACGTCCGGAGATTCTTGCGTTTGAGGGCACAGGCACCAACAGTGCCCAACGAAATTGTCATTGAGGCCATGATCAAGGGGCTTCGGCCAGGACCTTCAGCTCAGTACTTCGCTAGGAAACCTCCTCAAACTTTGGAGAAGCTGCTCCAGAAGATGGACGAGTACATTCGGGCTGATAATGATTTTCGCCAAAGAAGGGAGGAGGCTTTCAGGTTTTCTGAAATGACCAGGGGCTTCGGAGGAAGATTCTATCCGAGGCATGTTAGGTCAATCCATAACTCTACTCAAAATGATGATAGGGGAAGCCAACAGCAAAGGCCACAGTGCTCCTCACAGGCTTCGGGGCAACAGCAAGGCTCCTTCCGACCACCAGCTCCAAGAGGCAGAGGCGCCAGGGGCTTCGGCGGAAGATTTGGAGATCAACCAAGAAGAATTTTTTGCTTATTCTGTGGTGAGAACAAGGGCCATACCACCAGGATGTGCCATGTTACCATCCAGAAGCAAAAGGAAATAGCCGAAGCTGCAGCACAACAGACTCAGCCGAAGCAGGTCATGCACACTGCTTCGTATCATTCGCCTTACATCCCAGAATATGTAGGCAACCACCCTGCAGTTTCTGTTGCTTCGGTGAGTCAACCTCAAGCTTCTTGGCAACAGCCTCCACCTCCACCACCGCTGCAACAAGGCCAACAGCCAGAAGGGAGCCAACATGGCCCACACCAAAGGGACTTCAGAGAACAGTCCGAAGCTCGCACAGTCAACAGCACTGTGCGAGAGTCGAAGCACATCTATTGACAAATATCCTACCTTGATAGCAGTCTTTTTCATTCATTTTTATTTTCTGTGTAATAAAGGACATCTTTCAAATTTCATGTAATAGTTTCGTTCTTTGCCACAAGAAAAATATATTTTCTTCACAGGCTTAAGTCGTTGAAGCTTAAGGATTTGCGATAACAAGGAGGACCTTCGAATTATCAAAAAATTCTTCGAAGCAACAAAAAGTCGTTCTAAGGAACGCAGAGTAAGTTTGCCGAAGTCACAAAAAGTCGTTCCAAAGGGAGCGCAGTGTAAGTTTTTTGCTCCAAAGTCGTTCCAAAGGGAATGCAGAGCTTACAGCGAAAAGTCAACGCTGATTCCGCCTAAGTAAAAGGCGAAGCGCGAAAAGTCAACACGAATACCGCTGAAAGTAAAAGGCGAAGAAGCTCCTAAGGGAGGCTTACAGCGAAAAATAAACGCTGATTCCGCTGAAGTAAAAGGCGAAGAAGCTCCTAAGGGAGGCTTATAGCAAAAAGTCAACGCTGATTCAAAAAGATTATGTGTTTTATCGCAGGGATGTGTGTGTATCTTCGGAATAAACACCACCTTGCATAACATAACATCATCGCATCATTTCGCATAGCATAAGCATCATACATCATGCTGCATATGGCACAAGAGGCGGACACAATATCGATCTTCAGAAGAATGTTTTGAAAAAGGGGAAAAATCATACTAAGTCACAAGGAGATACGCTATTGATCTTCGGAAGTGTAGCTTCGGAAAATATCTACACGAAGCTTGGATATTATTCATCAGAACACTACGGATATTGTTGTGACAAATAAAAATTCTTCTTCACGAAGCATGAAAAGAAGGGAAGGTGTTTTTTCGTCAAAGACTCAAAAACGGTACGTGTGTAAAATTTCATGCATCGTAAAGAATTGAACAGTGAAAACAGGTATATTACATTCAGGGTTACAAAATGTTACACATATTACATTTCAGAAGTTTTTACAATAGTACTTAATCTTCTCTCAAAACAACTTCTGCAGCCTCGTTCAGGAGCCGATTAACAACTTCATCCATGATAGCTTTAGCCATCTTTTTAATTTCGTCGTCTCCTTTCGGGTGAGGGCCCAGAGACGCTTTTGTAGGATCTGAAGGAGGACAGGATACGACTACGTTGCTATTACAAATTGCGAACGAAGTTTAAAATCGAAAATTACAACACAATAAAACCATTAGTTAATACCTATTTGCCCTTCGGGCTCTACGCTTTTTTCAGCAGCCTCAGCTACTTCTCTAGCATCGTGAATGCTCTTTTCGCTTTTTCGAATAATTTCTCGGGCCATTTCTCGGCCACCATTATCCCAGACATCGGTGAAAAATTTTCCACCAACCATGCTAGCTTCGGCCGAAGGATCTCTTGCATCTTCGAAGGACAAGGCAGCTTCGGATTGCGCTAAAATCTTTACATGCTCGCAGCCCTTTTTCTCCAAAATGGTGGCAATTCCCCTGGCACCCGAGAAAGCACATATGTCAACGCGGCTATTTAAAATTTCCTCGAAGGCCTCAGCTTCGTGATCGATCCATTCGATGGGACCTTCGGGGTTGCCTCTTGTAAAGTTTTCTTCGCTCGAGAATGCGCCGACGCTGGCGAAGCTAGCTTTCAACTTCTTGACACACTCCATAGATTTGTTGTAACATCTTTTCTTGGACGAACGAAGCTCTTCAACAGTTCCCTCTAAATGATTTTCCCATTGGTCGCTAAGTTCTCGCTTCGTTTCTTCAAGTATGCGTTCCTCTTTGGCTCTGGCCAGTTGTTTTCGAAGATCTTCAATTTCACGCTTCTGAGCCTCAGCTTGACCTTTAAAAGTAGCCTCGTCTTCTTTTATTCTATTTATCAATGAATGTAATATTTTATCTTTTTCGAGACCTTCGTTCCTTAGTTCAATTACTTCGGAACGAAGGTTGCTCAGGGCAATAGCGCACCCTTCGTCTTCGGCATCTTTTTGGGCCCTGAGGGCATTGCTAAGTATAAGGCCCTGCAAGGAAGGATATGTGTGCGTCAATAGATTTAAGCAAACGAAAAATTTTGGTCTCAAGAAAAAGTACAAAGATCTCATTTTTTGTACCTTTAAGCTATTGTATGCCAGGCTGTCGGCCAGATCGTTTTTCGACAGCACCGAGAGCCCGTCTTCTAGTGTTGGGAATCCGAAGCTCTTGCTCATCTCCCGACAGACGGAAATCTCCTTGCTGTCAGGGAGACAATACAAAAAGTCCTCTTCTCCACTACCGTTGAATATTAACGCCCCCTTTGGATACTTCAGTTTTTGGGCGTAAAGCTGGGCCTCTTGCTTTTCTTTTTCCGATAATTTTTTCCCCGAAGCATGACGAACAATATAATCAAGGACTTTGGGGGATGCTTCGGGGGCAACAACACTGATTTCTTCAGCAAGAATTGGCTCCGTTATTTTTTCTTCCTTGGTTTCCAAGGATTTTACTTTCGTGGGCTCTGAGGGCCCAGCTTCAGCTTCAGTTTCTTGCTCTAAAGCCTTGGTATAAGAAATTTCAGATTTCGCTTCGGAAGTTGCAACAGTCTTCTTCGGAGTTGTGCTTGAAGATTTAATTGTTTCCAGAACATCCAACACATTGACCATTCTCTTCCTTTTCGGAGTCACCGCTGGCCCCTTTTGGATTTTTGTTGTCTCAACATTTGCTGAAGGACTTAAAACTTTTGATATTTTTGATCCTTCAGCTGATCCTCTTGCTTCTTCCATTTTTTCTGACGATGGCCCTTCGGCCATCTTTTTGGTTTCTGATAACAAAATCTTTGGTTTTTCCAATTCTGTTTTTGTTGGCGCTTCGGCCATTTCTGCGACCTCTGGCAGTAAGGTTGCTTGATTGGTGTCGGGGACCATAATTAGGGGTACCCTCAAGACGCCTAATTCTCAGCTGGTAACCCCCATCAGCATAAAGCTGCAGAGGCCTGATGGGTGCGATTAAGTCAGGGATCAGTCCATACGAGTGACTCGATCACGCTTCGCCCAAGCCTAGCCTCGGCCAAGGGCAGCCGACCTCGAGGGACTTCCGTCTCGCCCGAGGCCCCCCTTTTAACGGCGGACGCATCTCCGGCTTGCCCAAGGCCTTGGCTTCGCTAAGAAGCAACCCTGACTAAATCGCCGCACCAACTGACCGAGTTGCAGGAGCATTTAACGCAAAGGTGGCCTGACACCTTTATCCTGATGCGCGCCCCCCGGCAGAGCCGAAGTGACCGCCGTCACTCCGCCGCTCCACTGACCGGTCTGACAGAAGGACAGCGCCGCCTGCGCCACTCCGACTGCAGTGCCACTCGACAGAGTGAGTCTGACAGGCAGTCAGGCCTTGCCAAAGGCGCCATAGGAAGCTCCGCTCCGCCCGACCCAGGGCTCGGACTCGGGCTCAGCCCCGGAAGACGGCGAACTCCGCACCGCCCGACCCCAGGGCTCGGACTCGGGCTAAGACCCGGAAGACGGCGAACTCCGCTCCGCCCGACCCCAGGGCTCGGACTCGGGCTAAGACCCGGAAGACGGCGAACTCCGCTCCGCCCGACCCCAGGGCTCGGACTCGGGCTAAGACCCGGAAGACGACAAACTCCGCTCTGCCCGACCCCAGGGCTCGGACTCGGGCTAAGACCCGGAAGACGACGAACTCCGCTCCGCCCGACCCCAGGGCTCGGACTCGGGCTAAGACCCGGAAGACGACGAACTCCGCTCCGCCCGACCCCAGGGCTCGGACTCGGGCTAAGACCCGGAAGACGACGAACTCCGCTTCGCCCGACCCTAGGGCTCGGACTCCGCCCTGGCCTCTGTCGAACGACCTCTGCCTCGCCCGACCTAGGGGCTCGGGCTCGGCCTCGGCCACGGAAGACAGACTCGACCTCGGCTTCGGAGGAGCCCCCACGTCGCCCGACCTAGGGCACAGGCCCGCCACGTCAACGGGAAGCGCCATCATCATCCTACCCCGAGCCGACTCGGGTCACGGAGAACAAGACCGGTGTCCCCTCTGGCCAGCTCCGCCAGATGGTCAATGATGGCGCCCCACAAGCTCTGTGACGACGGCGGCTCTCAGCTCTCTTACGGAAGCAGGGGGACGTCAGCAAGGATTCGACCGCTCCGACAGATGTCCCTCCGCCAGGCTCCGTTGCTCCTCCGACAGCCACGACATCACGCCAGCAGGGTGCCAAGATCTCTCCGGCTGCCACATTGGCATGTACTTAGGGCGCTAGCTCTCCCTCCGCTAGACACGTAGCACTCTGCTACACCCCCATTATACACCTGGATCCTCTCCTTACGCCTATAAAAGGAAGGACCAGGGCCTTCTTAGAGAGGGTTGGCCGCGCGGGGACGAGGACGGGACAGGCGCTCTCTTGGGGCCGCTTGCTTCCCTCACCCGCGTGGACGCTTGTAACCCCCCTACTGCAAGCGCACCCGACCTGGGCGCGGGACGAACACGAAGGCCGCGGGATCTCCACCTCTTTCACGCCCATCTCCGGACATCTCGCCTCTCCCCCCTTCGCGCTCGCCCACGCGCTCGACCCATCTGGGCTGGGGCACGCGGCACACTCACTCGTCGGCTCGGGGACCCCCCGGTCTCGAAACGGCGATAGTTGGCGCGCCAGGTAGGGGCCTGCTGCGTGCTGACGAACAGCTTCCCGTCAAGCTCCAGATGGGCAGTCTCCAGCAACCTCTCCGGCCCGGGACGGTGCTCCGTTTCGGGAGTCTTGAGTTCATGTCCTTCGACGGCAGCTACGACATGATACTCCTTCCACCGCCGCGCGACAACGACAATGGCGGCCGACATCCCGCCCGCCGGCGGCGGAATCGATGACATCTTCCCCGCGCGGTGGAAGAACAACATTCGAGCTCGCCCCGTCCTCTCCCCCGCCAACGGAGGAGGAGGCAGGGCAACCAAGGCCAAGCGGGAGGCCACGCTTCGTCGGCCGTCGAGCGAGTCGACATCCCCAGCGCCCCGACGGAAGGCACGCCGGGCGTCGACCTCGCGTTCAAGACGAAGGTGAGCGCCGTCCCCCCGCGACACGCCAATCCCGAACAAGTGGACGACGCCAGCGCACTCGCGAAGAGCTTGCAGGACGTCGCCCTCGTACCTGAGATGACGGCGCTTCCAGTCCCCGATGTGACTACGTCGCTCCGCGTCGACCAAAAGGTACTGACTAACTCCCATCTTACGTCATTTCGACTCGGCCTCAACCCGCCAAGCGACCTCGCTTTGGCGGGCGCTCTCACTGAGGCGAGTGCAACCCCACTGGGGTTTCGTATGCGGTCGCCTTGGGACCAATTGACGGACGTCTCGACCTACGGGCCCTCTGGGTCCGAGGAAGATGACGATCCCAGCATCTGTTGGGATTTCTCTGGACTTGGCAACCCCAGTGCCATGCGGGACTTCATGACCGCATGTGACTACTACCTCTCCGACTGTTCCGACGGTAGCCGCAGCCTTGACGACGTGGACTGCGGCCCAAGCCGCGAATGTTTCCACGTCGAGCTAGGGGATCCCTCCGAAGGCAACCATCTCGGCATGCCGGAGGACGGTGATCTTCCTAGGCCGGTGCCTCACACCGACATCCCGCAGGAGCTAGCTGTGGTCCCCGTTCCGGCGGGGGGTCACGACCCACAGCTCGAGCCAATCCGCGGGGCACAGGCCAGGCTCGACGAGGGAACAGGAGCGCTTGAGCCGATCCGTCGGGACGTCGGGCAGGTATGGGCGGGCCAACCCCCGGCCGGAGAAATACGTCACCTGCCCCAAGGTCTCCAGCACCGCGTCGCCAACGATGTCAGGCTCAGGCCGCCGCCCGCATCCAGCGGGGTTGGTCAGAACCTGGCAGCCGCAGCGATGCTCCTCCGCACGATGCCGGAGCCATCAACCACCGAGGGTCGGTGAATCCAGGGAGAGCTCAAGAATCTCCTGGAAGGCGCTGCGGCCCGACGGGCCGAGAGCACCGCCTCCCGAAGGCAGGGATACCCCTCGGAGCCTCACGCCGCGACTTCCCGATTTATGCGGGAAGCCTCGGTCTACACCGGGCGCACGCGCAACACCGCGCCTGCGGCCTCGAGCCACCTCGGCAACGAGCACCATCGACGCGACCGTCGGGCCCACCTCGACGAAAGGGTGCGCCAAGGCTACCACCCCAGGCGTGGGGGGCGTTACGACAGCGGGGAGGATCGGAGTCCCTCGCCCGAACCACCCGGTCCGCAGGCCTTCAGTCGGGCCATCCGACGGGCGCCGTTCCCGACCCGGTTCCGACCCCCGACTACTATCACAAAGTACTCGGGGGAAACGAGACTGGAACTGTGGCTCGCGGACTACCGCCTGGCTTGCCAACTGGGTGGAACGGACGACGACAACCTCATCATCCGTAACCTCCCCCTGTTCCTCTCCGACACTGCTCGCGCCTGGTTGGAGCACCTGCCTCCGGGGCAGATCTCCAACTGGGACGACTTAGTCCAAGCCTTCGCCGGCAATTTCCAGGGCACGTACGTGCGCCCCGGGAATTCCTGGGACCTTCGGAGCTGCCGGCAACAGCCGGGAGAGTCGCTCCGGGACTACATCCGGCGATTCTCGAAGCAGCGCACCGAGCTGCCCAACATCACCGACTCGGATGTCATCGGCGCGTTCCTTGCCGGCACCACCTGTCGCGACCTGGTGAGTAAGTTGGGTCGCAAGACCCCCACCAGGGCGAGCGAGCTGATGGACATCGCCACCAAGTTCGCCTCTGGCCAGGAGGCGGTTGAGGCTATCTTCCGAAAGGACAAGCAGCCCCAGGGCCGCCCATCGGAAGAGGCTCCCGAGGCGTCTACTCCGCGCGGCGCCAAGAAGAAGGGCAAGAAGAAGTCGCAATCGAAACGCGACGCCGCTGACGCGGACCTTGTCGCTGCCGCCGAGTACAAGAACCCTCGGAAGCCCCCCGGAGATGCTAACCTCTTCGACAAGATGCTCAAGGAGCCGTGCCCCTACCATCAGGGGCCCGTCAAGCACACCCTCAAGGAGTGCGTCATGCTTCGGCGCCACTTCCACAGGGCCGGGCCACCCGCGGAGGGTGGCAGGGCCCGCGACGACGACAAAAATGAAGATCACCAAGCAGGAGAATACCCCGAGGTCCGCGGCTGCTTCACGATCTACGGTGGGCATGCGGCGAACGCCTCGGCTCGGCATCGCAAGCGAGAGCGCCGGGAGGTCTGCTCGGTGAAGGTAGCGGCGCAAGTCTACCTAGACTGGTCCGACAAGCCCATCACCTTCGACCAGGCTGACCACCCCGACCACGTGCCGAGCCCGGGGAAATACCCGCTCGTCGTCAACCCCGTCATCGGCGACGTCAGGCTCACCAAGGTCCTGATGGATGGGGGCAGCTGCCTCAACATCATCTACGCCGAGACCCTCAAGCTCCTGCGCGTCGATCTGTCCTTCGTCCGGGCAGGCGCTGCGCCCTTCCACGGGATCATCCCTGGAAGCGCGTCCAGCCCCTCGGACGACTCGACCTCCCCGTCTGCTTCGGAACGCCCTCCAACTTCCGAAGGGAGACCTTGACGTTCGAGGTGGTCGGGTTCCGAGGAACCTACCACACGGTACTGGGAAGGCCATGCTACGCGAAGTTCATGGCCGTCCCCAACTACACCTACCTGAAGCTCAAGATGCCGGGCCCCAACGGGGTCATCACCGTCGGCCCCACGTACAAACACGCGTTCGAATGCGACGTGGAGTGCGTGGAGTACGCCGAGGCCCTCGCCGAGTCCGAGGCCCTCATCGCCGACCTGGAGAACCTCTCCAAAGAGGTGCCAGACGTGAAGCGTCACGCCGGCAACTTCGAGCCAGCGGAGACGGTCAAGGCCGTCCCTCTCGACCCCAGTGGCAACACCTCCAAGCAGATCCGGATTGGTTCCGGGCTCGACCCCAAATAGGAAGCAGTGCTCATCGACTTTCTCCGCGCAAACGCTGACGTCTTTGCGTGGAGTCCCTCGGACATGCCCGGCATATTGAGGGATGTCGTCGAGCACTCGCTGGATATTCGGGCCGGTGCCCGACCCGTCAGGCAGCCTCTGCGCCGATTCGACGAGGAGAAGCGCAGAGTGATAGGCGAGGAGATCCACAAGCTAATGGCAGCAGGGTTCATCAAAGAGGTATTCCATCCCGAATGGCTTGCCAACCCTGTGCTTGTGAGGAAGAAAGGGGGGAAATGGCGGATGTGTGTAGACTACACTGGTCTCAACAAAGCATGTCCGAAGGTTCCCTACCCTCTGCCTCGCATCGATCAAATCGTGGATTCCACTGCTGGGTGCGAAACCCTGTCCTTCCTCGATGCCTACTCAGGGTATCATCAGATCCGGATGAAAGAGTCCGACCAGCTCGCGACTTCTTTCATCACGCCGTTCGGCATGTACTGCTATGTCACCATGCCGTTCGGTTTGAGGAATGCGGGCGCGACGTACCAGCGGTGCATGAACCATGTGTTCGGCGAACACATCGGTCACACAGTCGAGGCCTACGTCGATGACATCGTAGTCAAGACAAGAAAGGCTTCCGACCTCCTTTCCGACCTTGAAGTGACATTCCGATGTCTCAAGGCGAAAGGAGTCAAGCTCAATCCTGAGAAGTGTGCCTTCGGGGTGCCCCGTAGCATGCTCCTGGGGTTCATCGTCTCCAAGCGGGGCATCGAAGCCAACCCGGAGAAGATCGCAGCTATCACCAGCATGGGACCCATCAAGGACTTAAAAGGCGTACAGAGGGTCATGGGATGTCTCGCGGCCCTGAGCCGCTTCATCTCACGCCTCGGCGAAAGAGGTCTGCCTCTGTACCGCCTCTTAAGGAAGACCGAGTGTTTCGCTTGGACCCCTGAGGCCGAGGAAGCCCTCGGGAACCTGAAGGCGCTCCTTACAAAGGCGCCTGTCTTGGTGCCCCCCGCTGATGGAGAAGCCCTCTTGGTCTACGTCGCCGCTACCACTCAGGTGGTTAGCGCCGCGATTGTGGTCGAGAGGCAAGAGGAAGGGCATGCACTGCCCGTTCAGAGGCCAGTCTACTTCGTCAGCGAAGTACTGTCCGAGACCAAGATCCGCTACCCACAAGTTCAGAAGCTGTTGTATGCTGTGATCCTGACGAGGCGGAAGTTACGACACTACTTCGAGTCTCATCCGGTAACCGTGGTGTCATCCTTCCCCCTGGGGGAGATCATCCAGTGCTGAGAGGCCTCGGGCAGGATCGCAAAGTGGGCGGTGGAGATTATGGGCGAAACAATCTCGTTCGCCCCCCGGAAGGCCATCAAGTCCTAGGTGTTGGCGGACTTCGTGGCCGAATGGGTCGACACCCAGCTGCCGACAGCTCCGATCCAACCGGAGCTCTGGACCATGTTTTTCGACGGGTCACTGATGAAGACGGGAGCCGGCGCGGGCCTGCTCTTCATCTCGCCCCTCGGGAAGCACCTACGCTACGTGCTACGCCTCCATTTCCCGGCGTCCAACAATGTGGCTGAGTACGAGGCTCTGGTCAACGGGTTGCGGATCGCCATCGAGCTAGGGGTCAGACGCCTCGACGCCTGCGGTGACTCGCAGCTCGTCATCGACCAAGTCATGAAGAACTCCCACTGCCGCGACCCGAAGATGGAGGCATACTGCGATGAGGTTCGGCGCCTAGAAGACAAGTTCTACGGGCTCGAGCTCAACCACATCGCTCGGCGCTACAACGAGACTGCGGACGAGCTGGCTAAAATAGCCTCGGGGCGAACGACGGTCCCTCCGGACGTCTTCTCCCGGGATCTGCATCAACCCTCCGTCAAGGTCGACGACACGCCCGAGCCCGAGGCACCCTCGCCTCAGCCCGAGGCACCCTCGGCTCAGCTCGAGGCGCCCTCGGTTCGGCCCGAGGTACCCTCGGCCCCAGGGGCCGAGGCACTGCACGTCGAGGAGGAGCAGAGCGGGGCCACGCCTGATCGAAATTGGCAGGCCCCATACCTGCGATATCTCCGCCAGGGAGAGCTATCCCTCGACCAAGCCGAGGCTCGGCGGGTAGCGCGACGCGCCAAGTCGTTCGTCTTGCTGGGCGATGAGGAGGAGCTCTACCACTGGAGCCCCTCGGGTGTCCTCCAGCGATGCATCTCCATCGCCGAAGGTCAGGAACTCCTGCAAGAAATACACTCGGGGGCTTGCGGCCATCATGCAGCGCCTCGAGCCCTTGTCGGGAATGCTTTCCGGCAAGGCTTCTACTGGCCAACGGCGGTGGCTGACGCCACTAGAATTGTCCGCACCTGCGAAGGGTGCCAATTCTATGCGAAGCAGACCCACCTGCCCGCTCAGGCTCTGCAGACGATACCCATCACCTGGCCCTTTGCTGTATGGGGTCTGGACCTCGTCGGTCCCTTGCAGAAGGCGCCCGGGGGCTACACGCACCTGCTGGTCGCCATCGACAAATTCTCCAAGTGGATCGAGGTCCGACCCCTGAACAGCATCAGTTCCGAGCAAGCGGTGGCGTTCTTCACCAACATCATCCATCGCTTCGGGGTCCCAAACTCCATCATCACCGACAACGGTACCCAGTTCACCGGCAAAAAATTCCTGGATTTTTGCGAGGATCACCACATCCGGGTGGACTGGGCTGCCGTGGCTCATCCCATGTCGAATGGGCAAGTAGAGCGTGCCAACGGCATGATTCTACAAGGGCTCAAGCCCCGGATCTACAACGGCCTCAACAAGTTCGGCAAGCGATGGATGAAGGAACTCCCCTCGGTGGTCTGGAGCCTGAGGACAACGCCAAGCCGAGCCACGGGTTTCACGCCGTTCTTCCTGGTCTACGGGGCCGAGGCCATCTTGCCCACTGACCTGGAATACGGCTCCCCGAGGACGAGGGCCTACAACGATCAAAGCAACCAAGCTAGCCGAGAAGACTCACTGGACCAGCTGGAAGAGGCTCGGGACAAGGCCTTACTACACTCGGCGCGGTACCAGCAGTCCCTGCGACGCTACCACACCCGAGGGGTCCGGTCCCGAGACCTCCAGGTGGGCGACCTGGTGCTTCGGCTGCGGCAAGACGCCCGAGGGAGGCACAAACTCACGCCCCCCTGGGAGGGGCCATTCGTCATCGCCAAAGTTCTGAAGCCCGGAACATACAAGCTGGCCAACAATAAAGGCGAGATCTACAGCAACGCTTGGAACATCAAACAGCTACGTCGCTTCTACCCTTAAGATGTTTTCAAGTTGTTCATATACCTCGCACCCATGCAAAGTTTAGTCATCAAGGAAGGGTCGGCCTCGCCTCGGCAAAGCCCGACCCTCCCTCGGGGGCTAAAAGGGGGGAGACCCCCTCTGCGTCGAATTTTTCCTCGAAAAAAGATCTCTTGTTAGCAGAATTTCTTTCGTGCTTTTTGACTACTTCGAAAAGCGGATCCTGGAAACGACGGAGTACACGTAAGCAACCAAGGCTGACCGAGCCGAGGGACTCCTATGCCTCCGGGATATGGATACCTCACTCATCACCTTCTGCGATAAGTAACTCGCGTTCGGATAAAGCGACTCCGTGGACCGAACAAGTCTTCACGTTCGGAAGCTCTTCTGCTGAGGCGGTCCTTCAAGCCTTCTCGACTAAATCGGTGACAGGGCCTCATGGACGGGCGAAAGTACGCGTAAGCGGCAAGGCCGACCGAGCCGAGGGACTCCCACGCCTCTGGGATACGGATACCTCACTCATCACCTTCCGCGAGAAGCAACTCTCGCCCACACAAACATCCCTGTTACCGACGGAAAGTCCAGATGCTCGGAACAAGAGGAAAAGAGACGCGGCTTTACAACGCAGCGAGGGTGTGTTTTCTGGCCTCGGCGGCCGCAGAAGGCACACGCTACAAGATAATCTGATCCTGCAGGCTCGGGTCTTCACGCTGGAAGGGGCTGTAGCACCCTCGGCATCGACGACGCCTTCGGCGAGATCCGACCCAGCCTCGGACGGCGACGCGGTCCAGGGACTTCTCCGGGAATCCGGCCCGAGCAGGCGGCTCGGCCGGTTACCCCTGGGGCCTCGGCCAACCATCTTTCAAGGGCGCCAGCCCGACCCGAGGCCTCGGCTGATCGACTCCGGCGTCGGCCCCACCGACGGACAACCCGGCTAGGCTCCGGCCAACCAGGTTCCCATTTTCGAGCCAACTCCGCCTCTGCTCGTACTGATATCGCTACCCCTGGCCTCGGCTCATCAAAGAGCGGCCAAGGGGTCCCTTTAACTAAGATAGAGGAGCCTCAGACAACAAGGCCGATCGAGCCGAGGGACTCCTACGCCTCTGGGATACGGATACCTCACTCGTCACCTTGACACGGGGCGACTCATGCTTGGTGAAGCGGTTCAGATAATCGACAGGCGAGACTTAGTGCTCGAAAATAAGGAAAAAACACGGCTCCGTGCCGAAATTACATACATGTTCAGGCCTCGACAGCCACGATGAACAAAAACACTGGCATTCGAAATGCCATTACAAACGGAACTCCGGTTCCCCCTCCGTAGGTACGAACAACCCCACTCCGAGGGGGAAGGCCTGCGGAGCAACGGAGGGCCGACGAACGGCGCGCCGTCACCTGCTCCAGCAGCAGCGACAACGACGACTTCTGCTCCGGGGGGTCGAACAGCGGCAGCGCTGACCTCAGGGCGGGTGCTGCTGCCAGGAGGCCCCCGCCCACGCCAAAACTTGTGAGGCAAGGGCGGGCAGAAGTCCGCCGAGTTGAAGGTCGGTCCGTGGCCGGCCTTGGCTGTCTCACCGGTAGAAGAACCTCTTCAAGCTGCTGTGGCGGACGCCGGCGCCGCGAGCGGCTCCGAAGCCACTCGCGTCCGAGAGCCAGGCACGGTACAGCTGCCGGCGCCACGGACGACGACCGCCCTTCCCTCTGATCACTGAGTGAAGGAGCGGGCCGCCGCCCACGCGGGGGCCGACCTCAACTCGGCGCACTCCCCTCCCCAGCCCTGGTGATGAAAATCCTTGAGGCTGAGGGAGGGGCAGGGGCCGCAGCCCGGCTCGCTTTCCCCCACCATCAAGCCGGAGGTCACCATCTTGGGTGACCGCCGGTGGAGGGGTGCGACCGGGCTGCATGATGAAAATCCTTGAAGCCGAACGATGGCTGAAAGGTACCAACTCCCACGGAGTTGCGTTCCTCCAACGAGGAGGCGGAAAGACGGCGGATACCCCCCATCCGGGGGCTTGGAAGATGGAAAGACACGACGCATAAGGGAGGAAGAAGACATGGTCGCCTTCCGAAAGGGGTCGCCCTCCTTTCAAAGGCAACTCTCCCTACGTGCGCCCCCAAACGCCACGGGCTGAGTCTTCTCCAACACGCTCCAAGGCCCTCCCCTGCGGCGCAGGGGCTGGGTCCCGCATGTCATGCCAACTGGCTCAGAGCAGAAGAAGCCAAACCGCCGCGCGTGGTGCACACAACCGCCCAGCGGTTACAGGCGACCCCCCACTTTTGCCCAGACCAACGGGCGGAAGGGGCGGGCAGCCATGCAGGCGGCATGCAACCGCGCCAGGTGGACGCGCCTCTCCGACTTTTGACACGCCAGCTTGGAGGCCCAGGCCCACGCGTCACGCAACCAGCGCGCCAGTTGCTGCATGCAAGCAACCGCACCGCCACTCGTGCCACCGTCGCACCTCTTCGGTTGCGGAACCTATGCCGCGACTCGAGGCGACCCAGCGCACGACCCAGCAGCGCCAGCCCGGCGCGACGGTCAATGCAGCCGAAAGTGGGCCGGCAGTAATGACGGTGGCAGGCGGGCGGGGGCAGCAGTCACGTCATCAGCCAGGCTCACGTCCCATCCAGGGACAGCAAGAGAGCCTCCTCCCACGGCGTGAAGACGGTGCGCCCGTGATCCGTTCCTCGAACGGCTCGCGCACGCGCAACGGCCGCCCCGCCAACCACTCGCCCCGTCGCATTAACTCCGCGGCGGGATAGGCGGCGCCTCTGGCAGGAGAAGCGGACGACGCTTCGCCTTCGCCGAAATAACCGCACCAAAAAAGGTATGCCACATCGTTCGATTTCGTATCCTTTTCCTTTTTCCTCTTTCTCTATCTCTTGCAACAGGGACCGGGAAAGGGGGATACCCCGAAAAGGATCCTTCTTTGCGAAGGAACCGGGCTCCGAGCCCCCCCTACTGATCAGAGGTTCGAAGGCTGGCCCTCCGAAGGGTTCAACAGTCGCCTCAGATCGCGTGGGCCCCACACCCACTACTGGTCAGGGGTTCGAAGGCCAGCCCCTCGAAGGGCTCCATGGCCGCCTCAGGCTACTCGGGCTCCGCGCCCATTACTGATCAGGGGTTCGAAGGCTGGCCCCCGAAGGGTTCACAGTCGCCTCAGACGCCGAGCGAGGGATGACCAGGGGTACGTTCGATACATAACCGAGGCTCGGGCTGCGCTCCCGAGGTACCCTAGGACATTTCCGAGACCAGCGGGAACGATCTTGTAACGGAATCCCATCGGAGGGAGGCATCGAGCCCTCGGACCCCGTCGCCAGGGGACCGGGTCCGGCAGATCACCCGCAGGTACTTTTGGGCGTGCCTCTGGGCCCCTAGCCGACCCCCAACGAACGGGGCACGGACGTCCACTCGGATTACCCGCTTGCAGCTCACTGGAGACACCATGTTCGGTGCCCATCGAGGGTAACATGGCGCTCTCCCCCCCTCCTCCTTGCGGAAAGGCGACGTAGGGGCGTATGTAAAAAGCCGAGTCTGTCCCTGACCGCCCTCTCGCCCTGTGCGGAGGCTCGGGGGCTGCTCTCGCAAACCCGGCTCCGGCCAAACCGTTGACAGCGTCAACATACCAGCCCGAGAGCTTGGGCCTCGACCGTGCACCCGGGCTACGGCCAGTTCGCATGAGGGAACAACCAGACCAGCCGAAGCATTACGCAAGGCATTAAGACCTCGAAGGAGTGAAACCACTCCTCCGAGGCCTCGGGGGCTACACCCGGCGGGTGCGCTCGCGCGCACCCACCGGAACAAAATGCAACCGAGAAAGGCTGGTCCCCTTGCAAAAAAGTGCGACGAAAGCCTCCAAGCGAGTACTAACACTCCCTTCAAGGCTCGGGGGCTACTGTCGGGGACCATAATTAGGGGTACCCTCAAGACGCCTAATTCTCAGCTGGTAACCCCCATCAGCATAAAGCTGTAGAGGCCTGATGGGTGCGATTAAGTCAGGGATCAGTCCATACGAGTGACTCGATCATGCTTCGCCCAAGCCTAGCCTCGGCCAAGGGCAGCCGACCTCGAGGGACTTCCGTCTCGCCCGAGGCCCCCCTTTTAACGGCGGACGCATCTCCGGCTTGCCCGAGGCCTTGGCTTCGCTAAGAAGCAACCCTAACTAAATCGCCGCACCGACTGACCGAGTTGCAGGAGCATTTAACGCAAAGGTGGCCTGACACCTTTATCCTGACGCGTGCCCCCCGGCAGAGCCGAAGTGACCGCCGTCACTCCGCCGCTCCACTGACCGGTCTGACAGAAGGACAGCGTCGCCTGCGCCACTCCGACTGCAGTGCCACTCGACAGAGTGAGTCTGACAGGCAGTCAGGCCTTGCCAAAGGCGCCATAGGAAGCTCCGCTCCGCCCGACCCAGGGCTCGGACTCGGGCTCAGCCCCGGAAGACGGCGAACTCCGCACCGCCCGACCCCAGGGCTCGGACTCGGGCTAAGACCCGGAAGACGGCGAACTCCGCTCCGCCCGACCCCAGGGCTCGGACTCGGGCTAAGACCCGGAAGACGGCGAACTCCGCTCCGCCCGACCCCAGGGCTCGGACTCGGGCTAAGACCCGGAAGACGACGAACTCCGCTCCGCCCGACCCCAGGGCTCGGACTCGGGCTAAGACCCGGAAGACGACGAACTCCGCTCCGCCCGACCCCAGGGCTCGGACTCGGGCTAAGACCCGGAAGACGACGAACTCCGCTTCGCCCGACCCCAGGGCTCGGACTCCGCCCTGGCCTCTGCCGAACGACCTCTGCCTCGCCCGACCCAGGGGCTCGGGCTCGGCCTCGGCCACAGAAGACAGACTCGACCTCGGCTTCGGAGGAGCCCCCACGTCGCCCGACCTAGGGCACAGGCCCGCCACGTCAACGGGAAGCGCCATCATCATCCTACCCCGAGCCGACTCGGTCACGGAGAACAAGACCGGTGTCCCCTCTGGCCAGCTCCGCCAGATGGGCAATGATGGCGCCCCACAAGCTCTGTGACGACGGCGGCTCTCAGCTCTCTTACGGAAGCAGGGGGACGTCAGCAAGGATTCGACCGCTCCGACAGTTGTCCCTCCGTCAGGCTCCGTTGCTCCTCCGACAGCCACGACATCACGCCAGCAGGGTGCCAAGATCTCTCCGGCTGCCACATTGGCATGTACTTAGGGCGCTAGCTCTCCCTCCGCTAGACACGTAGCACTCTGCTACACCCCCATTGTACACCTGGATCCTCTCCTTACGCCTATAAAAGGAAGGACCAGGGCCTTCTTAGAGAGGGTTGGCCGCGCGGGGACGAGGACGGGACAGGCGCTCTCTTGGGGCCGCTCGCTTCCATCATCTGGCTCAACGAATTTATCTCCGAACTTGAAAGTATATTTCAGCCTGATAAGACCACCTTCGTCAGCCTCCTTTATGGTTTCTTGCGGCATTTCCCATTTCTCCGCGAGCGGCCATACTCTGAAGGCAATATGCTCTTGTACCAAATCTCTCGTTCCAATAAAAGAACAAATAACACCGAAGGCTCTCTGGCATTCTTCGGCAGATTCATTCATTTCAACCTTCGGCCTCCGCAGGCCGAAGCTTTGCCAAATAGGGCGCATAATTATACCTTTGATATCTTCCCGTACTGTCAGGTCATTCTTCACATAAAACCATTCTGTCATCCAGTCGCCGGGCCACCTCTTTCGAAAGGTTGCCACGGGACAGCTTGACCCAGACCGAGAAACGAAACTGTAGCAGCCAAAATTATTGTGATACTGTTCCTTACCCCAAGGTTTTGTCTCGTATGATAATTCGTGTATATTGCAGAAACTTTTCGCATCAGGCTCCAGACCTTGGCTTCTCACGGCCCACACAAAGATATTCAGCCTTATGATTGCTTCGGGGGTAAGTTGGTGAAGATAGACTTCGAATATTTTCAGCACCTCTACGACAAAGTTGCTCAGGGGAAATCTAAGTCCAGCTTTCAAAAAGCTTCGGTACACTACGACTTCATTTTCTTCAGGGTTTGGACAAGTCTTTTCTCCTTCGTCGGCCCTAACAACGGACAAGTCCCGGAAATACCTTCCTCTCATGTTGACAAGATGATTTTCCTTGATACTTGATTTGCCGAAAAGCGCATGGCTTGGTCGCCAAGGGCGATCTTCGGAGTCTTCACCACCACTATCCACATCATAACTGTCGCTGTCGTCAGTATCTTCAGACAAACCTTCTAAAATCTCTTTGGTGATTTTTTCTGTATTGGTCTTCGACATTGCTATAAGAAACCCCAGATTCTTCTCTTCATCGAGGCTCAGCTTCATCGAGGCTCAGCTTCATCTCGGCAGCAGCCTTCTTATCTTCAGACATCTTCGGAAACACTAAAAAACTGTTTTCAATGTCGAAGCTTCGAAACTTAAAAGCTAAGCAAATCTTGGTGCGCAAGAGCTAAAAATTGAGTGAGCGGGAGCAGATGGCAAGAGAGCGTGCCAAATGAGCTTGCGGTATGATCTTATTTATACGGCCAGTGCGTTGAAAATTGAAAGACCCCGCCTGTCAGTGAATGTTGCTATTCTAGCAAAGGGAAGGTGTTTTTTCGGACCTTCGGCTTAAAGCCTTCGTCCATGTCGCAATCTAAATTTATTATTTTAAAACAAATTAATATTGCGAGGGGCTACTGTTGGGGGCCTTCGGCTTACGAAGGTCCTCAAAAACAGGATTTAACAGTATTTCTGGAGCATAATGTATGAACAGGTATCTTCGGACTCGAGTCGGAATCACAGTAAGAGAATCCTAAAATAATACGAAGGTTGATACAGCGCCGAAGATGTGAGCGGGAAAGCTTCGGTGTGCTAGCAGAAAATGAAACCGACTTAAAGATGAAAAGGCTATTCAGACCTCGGTGGATTGCTATAGAATTATTACCAAATGTAAAGGGCATGAATGTAATTTTGTGTGGGCTGTGTCCCGTGTCTATAAATAGGTGAACAGTACCCCCGTACTGTTCATGTTGATTGGGCATTTGCTTTTGCGTCACACCTGTATTTTCATCTCCTTCCAAGCTGAAGGTACATTTGTAATTCAATGTTATTTCTGTTTCTTCACAATAATAATAAGTTGATAATAATATATAATTGCCTATGTTATCCTTTATATTTCTTATGATTCATTCTTCGTCATCGTATGCTGTGTTTATGAAGGTATGTCCTTCATAACCTTCGTCCGAAAATCATTATATCCTAAGGGAAATAATGCTTCGAAGGACGAAGGACGTTATAGATTAACATTTTCTGTGTTGCCTTGTTCTTAACTCATAGCATTTGAGAACAAGTCCCCAACAGTTTTCGTAGGGGCTCCTTCTCAACCTTACTACCTACTGAAGAGGAGTTACAGCGCACGACCCAGCATATGATCTCCATTCGTTCTAACCTGCTAGAGACGTGCCGAGTATCCTAGTGGTTAACAAGCCTTTAGGAAACTCACATGTCTTTTGCATGTGCGCATCGTGGCTTAGAAGCCTTCGTGTCCACACAATCACTCTCTCGCTCTCTTACGGTTGCGCCCGACTGAAGTCCCCTAGGGAGGGAAATTCAACCGGTCCATTAAGGGCCTTTCAGGAGTCCCACAGAACGTAACCAAGCCGTGATGACCTAGGGGATATTTGTCCCCCACAGCTGGTGACTAGCAGCTGGTTGTAGAGTGGATATCATTTGAGGAGCCTCTTCTTCAATAGCCTTTTTCCGGACTGTCTCACAAAGTGGTTCCTCATTACCTACAACATTAGAAAGATCTTGCTCGAGATGAATATGAAGTTAGATATATATTCATTAAGTCATCCTTGGGTCAATCTTAAAAGAATACTTAATATGAATAAGATTGATAGCTTCAGATGATACTTTCAATTAACTTGCTCAAGCACCCCAAAGCTTCATCCCATCTTTGAGTACCTGCAAAGTCTCGTAGAACACACTTTGGTACCCATCTCATGATGGGTCCATCAAGGTTAGTCATAGGAAACTTAGGCACCCTAATGACCTTAGTGCTAGCACGTGGTGAACCAATCACCTTTCTAGCACAAGTGTCAATTTGTGGTTTCCTAAGAAAATCTAAATTAATTGACAAGTTTAGCTTAGGAGTGTTACCCATGGGACAATCCATACTTAGATGTCCTTTTCCTCGATAAGTATAGAAAATGTGACGTTTATTCTTTTAAGCCTTCCTTTTGTCTTGCTTTTGTACGTCCTTGTCAATGAGCCTCTTTCTTGATAGTACCAAGCATTCATCTTTCATGTAGGGGCATGATCCAATTTCATGACCCTTCTCTTTACATACATGACACTTCCTCTTGTTTCTTCTTGTATTGTTGTTTGTAAGAGTGACTTGGTCATCAACTTTGTTGGAACATACAGAGGCATTATGTCTCATGTTGAAATACTTGACATGAGCCACCTTTTTCATATTTTGAATCTTGCTCATGCCCTTTTCTTATTTCTTGCTAGCCTTTGGAAATTTTCTATTCTGTCCAGGAGCGGCACTACTGCGCTTGCACTTGACACTGGCACACCGCGACACAGCCGTGCTTTGGAGCGACACTGTCGCACTATAGATAGATTGCTTTTTTCTAAGTTTCCTTCTGCCTTTGCCATTGTTGGACTTTTTACCTTCTTGATGGGGTTTTATAGATGCTACGGTTGATCCCTTCTCAAGTTTCCTCACCATGTCTTCATGGTTATCTTGAGAAGGTTGAGCATTGCACCTTCCCTTCCATTTAATGAAGTCCCTTCTTAGCCTCTAAATCTCTTCCTTGAGCTCTTGATTTTCTTTTATAATGGAATCATCACAAGTTCCTCTAAGTACATGCTCATGGAAGATTGGCTTGTTTGAGAGCAACAATTGTTAGCAAGTGATATAATAAGTTGAGACTGTGTACATGTGCACTTGTGTTTGTGAGGTTGGTATGATATTACTATTGTTATTACAACATCGTGAGCAATTTCTAGGATGAGATAAGAGTTCATAAGATTCTCATGAGAGCATAAGAGCTCATCATGATTTTCTTGCAATTTATTATTCTTGCTAGTGAGCCTTTCCACTTTGTACTTGAGCATATAATTTTCACCTTCTAATTGAGCAGCGCAAAATAGAAAGTTAATAGCATTAGTTTGCTCAATTGACAAGTTCTCATTCCTTTCGACCAAACTAGCATGAGAGCACTTAAGCTTTTCATGCAGTTTGGTCAACTCTTCCAAGCATTTAATCTTTTTATGACAAACTTGTCTTGCTTGTGAAGGCATTTTTCTTGCTCCCTGATTTAGTCTATGACTTTGAGCATGATCAACTTGTCTTTCTTGTTTAGATGTGCAAAGTGTTGATTGAACTCATCAACACTTTCAACATCGCTTTCACTCTCACTTTCCTCCTCATCCTCACTTTTGCTTTTATTGTTACTCTCATTAGCAACAAAACACATATGAGAAGTGGAATGGAATAATGAACCTTTTGAAGAGGCGGAGTCATCATTTGGCCTCCATCGATCACAATCTTCTTCCTTCAAAAGATTAGTCCCACAAGAATTAGAGGAAGTATAAGTATCATATGTAAAAGTATTGTTCTCACCAAAGTTTTCATTACCTTCGGTTAACCCATATGTTGGTGAGGGAGTGGTTGTGGCATTCATTTGTTGGTTAAGTTGAGCACTTCTCAAGTAGTCCTTCCAACGAGAGAAACTTCTCATCACATTTAAACTTGTCATACTTTCTTTGAGAGTAGTCCAAATGAGATGTGCATCCTCAAGCGGTTCATCATCACCAAATATTACATTATCAAAGACATCTTCACTCAAAGCACTAAATACGACATTAGTAGCTTGGGCATTGAGTTGTAAGCATTGCACTTCCTCTTTAGATAAGTTAGTAAAATCAACACTAGAAGGTGAAATGCTCATATCTATAATCTGCTCTATTAGAGGACCCATGGCCCTAAAAATATTAACTAAGATACATAATTTGGACCATCCAAAAGTAGAGGTTCTAGATTTACCTCCTCACTTGTCAACATCATCTCTAAAGGCGATTAAGCCTAAAACTAAGAACCTAGCTCTGATACCACTTGTAAGGATCTTATGTTTCCTAGAGGGGGTGAATAGGCTACCTGTAAAAATTGAGCTCAAAAGACAATCAGAACTACAAGAGGCAGTGTCGCTTGACACCCGTCACTGCCACGTCGCGACACTACTAGACACTTGCACGACATTACCGTGCAAGCTAACTAGGTATGATTAACTTGAAACTAAATGAGTAATAGCTATGACAGGTGTCGGCGTTTCGAGACCGGGGGGGTCCCTAAGCCGACGAGTGAAATGTCGCCGCGTGCCCCAGCCCAGATGGGTCGGCGCGAGGCCGAGCGCGAAGGGGGGAAGTGAGGTGGCCGGAGATGGGCGTGAGAGAGGTGGAAATCTCGTGGCCTTCGTGTTCGTCCCGCGCCCAGGTCGGGTGCGCTTGCAGTAGGGGGTTACAAGCGTCCACACGGGTGAGGGAGCGAGCGGCCTCACGCGAGCGCCTGTCTCGTCCTCGTCCCCGCGCGGCCAACCCTCTCTAAGAGGGCCCTGGTCCTTCCTTTTATAGGCGTAAGGAGAGGATCCAGGTGTACAATGGGGGGTGTAGCAGAGTGCTACGTGTCTAGCGGAGGAGAGCTAGCGCCCTAAGTACATGCCGTTGTGGCAGCCGGAGAGATTTTGGCACCCAGCTGGTGTGATGTCGTGGCCGTCGGAGGAGCACTGGAGCCTGGCGGAGGGACAGCTGTCAGAGCTGTTGAGTCCTTGCTGACGTCCTCTTGCTTCCGTAAGGGGGCTGAGAGCCGCCGTCGTCACATAGTATGTGGGGCGCCATCATTGCCTTTCTGGCGGAGCGAGCCAGATGGGACGCCGGTCTTGTTCCCTGTGGCCCGAGTCAGCTTGGGGTAGGGTGATGATGGCGCCTCCTGTTGACGTGGCTGGTCTGCGCCCTAGGTTGGGCGATGTGGAAGCTCCTCCGAAGCCGAGGTCGAGTCTGTCTTTCGTGGCCGAGGTCGAGTCCGAGCCCCTGGGTCGGGCGAGGCGGAGACCGTTGGCTGAGGCCAGGGCGGAGTCCGAGCCCTGGGGTCGGGCGAAGCGGAGTTCGTCGTCTTCTGGGGCTGAGCCCAAGTCCGAGCCCTAGATCGGGCGGAGCGGAGTTCGTCGTCTTCTAGGGCTGAGCCCAAGTCCGAGCCCTGGGTCGAGCGGAGCGGAGTTCGCCGTCTTTCGGGACTTAGCCCGAGTCCGAGCCCCTGGTCGGGCGGAGCGGAGTTCGCCGTCTTCCGGGACTTAGCCCGAGTCCGAGCCCCTGGTCGGGCGGAGCGGAGTTCGCCGTCTTCCGGGACTTAGCCCGAGTCCGAGCCCTGGGTCGGGCGAAGCGGAGTTCGCCGTCTTCTGGAACTTAGCCCGAGTCCGAGCCCCTGGTCGGGCGGAGCGGAGTTTGCCGTCTTCCGGGACTTAGCCCGAGTCCGAGCCCTGGGTCGGGCAAAGCAGAGCTTCCTATGGTGCCTGTGGCCAGGCCTGAATGCCTGTCAGCCTCACTCTGTCAAGTGGTACCGCAGTCGGAGCGGCGCAGGCGGCGCTGTCTTTCTGTCAGGCCGGTCAGTGGAGCGGTGAAGTGACGGCGGTCACTTCGGCTCTGTCGGCTGAAGGGCGCGCGTCAGGATAAAGGCATCAGGCCACTTTTTCATTAAATGCTCCTGCGATTTGGTCGGTCGGCGCGGCGATTTGGTCAGGGTTGCTTCTTGGCGAAGACAGGGCCTCGGGCGAGCCGGAAATACGTTAGCCGCTGGAGGGGGGCCTCGGGCGAAGCGGAGATCCTCCGGGGTCGGCTGCCCTTGTCCGAGGCTAGGCTCGGGCGAGGCGTGATCGAGTCCCTCGAATGGACCGATCCCTGACTTAATCGCACCCATCAGGCCTTTGCAGCTTTATGCTGATGGGGGTTACCAGCTGAGAATTAGGAGCCTTGAGGGTACCCCTAATTATGGTCCCCGACAACAGGTATGCACCGGTTTCTTCAAATACGAGGCTCAGTATAACACTTAAATATAAACTATAACAACTACCTAGGATAACAATATAAGTATATGAATACCAAATCCTAGATGATATGAGCTGAACTTAAGCAGAGCACACGGAATAGCAGGAGCACAACTGAATATGTATGTTTAAACTAAAACTCAAACTTGTCGTCAGAAACTTGCCCAGCACTACCGCTTAATGCATGGCACTGTCGCTCCAAGACCGGCACTGCGTACTGTTGTGGTCCCTCGAGTCATGTTGAATTTATGCATATACACTTAGCTAGCTGGATAATTCATTTCGACCGCGAAGCTAGAACACCATTCTAGCCAGATTCGACCTTGCGGTGCACCTACTGGTGGTGGAGGAGTGACGGGGACACGGCGAGATGACCCATGGTGGATGGTACGCCCTAACCCTTTGGAAGTCAGGCGGTCCCTGTTATGGTGGCCCCTGTGGAATCCGAGATGCGCAACAAGGCTGCTACTAGAATGAGTGTAGTGGTGATTGTATCTCATGAAGTATTGTGGGTACGATTTGTGTTAGGAGTGCCCACCAGCTGGTTAGTAAATGATTTGAATCGTCATCACTCCTGGATAGTGAGCACTTGACTTGAGTTATCTCATCGTAGTAAGAACTACACTTTATATGAGCTGATGATAAGGATATGAAATGGTGTTAATCCCAACTATGCTTAAGGGACGGGATAGCTTGATGTGATAACTTTAATTTATCTCTCTCAACTTGATTCCTCACTAAAGTTGTAATTAGACATGCAACAAATGTGATATTGAATACTTAGAGAATCAGGTGCAAACCTAGTCTGCAGCAAAGTAGGTATTAATTCTGACTTGCTAAAATTGAGTAATGAATTAGTAATCCTCTTAAGATGCTAATAATTTCCTTAACTCTCATTACTCTTGTAAGGCAAAGAGCCAACTCCAGATATAACTTTGCATACTCCTTGGAGTCTTTTACTTTCTTATTTCCTGGTTTTGGATGGGTCAGTCTAGCTGAGTACATTCCAGTACTCAGGGTGCTATTCCCAATGATTTGTTGCAAATGGTCAGATGTACTATGGGTACTGTGAGCACTGCTTATACCCGGCTACGGGAGATGACTAAGCCTAGGGCAAGGCTTCCCCATTCTCGTCTCATGCTTTTGGTGGGTTGACATACCTAACGTTGGCACAGTATCTCCAAAACCCCACAATGTTGTGGGTGCTAGTTAAATAAATGCTTCCGCTAAACTTATCACTTTGGTGAATGCTACTTGGAGTTACTTGGGGCCTGCGTGCCACCTATATTGTAATAACTCTACGTACTTTGATTTATGTTGAAAACTCTGTGGAATGTTGTAACACATGATACAGCGAATGTCAGTTCATTACGATCTTGGTGGCGAAGGAAAAGTTTGAGATCCTTCACGATTTTACCAGACCCTGGGTTTATGGGCTCAAGTGTGAGATAATCACTGCGGGGCAGGTGGTTTGCATAGTTGATCTCTTATAAATCTGGTCGAGTCACTGCAAAGGGCAAAGAAGGGGAAATGCTTCATGTTCAGCAATCACATTCTCTAAGATATTACAAGACCTTCGGCTGCAGGAGCTTTTCTTTACGAATCGTGAAAAGAAGGGAAGGTGTTTTTTGCCTTCGGCTCAAAACAGTACGTATATTTATTTCACGCTACATAAAGAACTATCGTACACCCCATGATTATATAGAATATAATTCACATAATTGTTTTTACATAAAGCAAGCACATACTTGAAAATGTTTTTACAGACTTCTCAAACATGAATTTGAAAAAGTTTTTTTTACAAAAATCCATTAGTCTTCCTTCAGAAATTTCTCAGCAGCATTGTTCAGCACTGTATCAACAACTTTGTCTGTCGCTGCATGCACCACCTTAAATTCGACAAGAATATCTTTCATCTCTGGATCGTTTTCGGCATTATACGACTCTGGTGGTGGCAAAAGTTCTGCTCCACAAGAAATCATTTTGTTACATATTACAAAGCTAAATTATTATGAAGCCAAAACTCAAGAAGAAAATGAAGTGTGCCTATACGCCTCTCCAACTATGAATCTTCTTCCATTTTTTTAGCCTCTTTCGAAGTCCGATGACTCTAAAAATGACAAAGGAATTCATTTACAAAAGGTTAATTAAAAACGAATAATAAGGATCTAGTATTTAGAAATAACCTCTTCTTCGCTTGCTTTAATAGCTTCATCTGCTATTTCCCTTCCACCACCAAGCCAAACCTCAGAATAAAACTTTCCACCCAAGGCAATAGCTTCGGTCGAAGGTTCCCTTATATCATTAGCTAAAACTACAAAGTCTGGTTGAATTACAGTTTTTGCGTGCTCACAGCCAGCTTTTTCAAGCAGTGACACCGCTCCTCGGGCACCCACACAGGCGCAGAAGTCTCCCCGACCAGTGAGAACTTCGTCAAAAGCTTCAATTTTGCCTTCTATCCATTTAATAGTGTCGGGTACCATAATTAGGGGGTACCCCCAACACTCCTAAACTCGGCTGGTAATCACCATCAGCACAAGCTGCAGAGACTGATGGCTGGCCAAGCCAAGTCAAGGCTTCGTCTACTCAAGGGACGCGATCTCGCCTCGCCCGAGCCCAGCCTCGGGCGGGAGCAATAATCCCAGACGAATTCTCGCCTCACCCGAGGGCCTCCTCAAGCAACGGGCGCACCCTCGACTCGTTCGAAGCCCAGCTCGGGCAGGCTTCGTTGTGAAGCAACCTTGGCCAAATCGCCTCACCAACCGACCGTATCGCAGGCGCATTCAATGCAAGGATCGCCTGACACCTTATCCTGACACGCGTGCCTCAGTCGGCAAGGTCGAAGTGATCGCCGTCACTTCGCCCTTCCACTGACCGACCTGACAGGAAAACAGCGCCGCTCGCCCCTCTCCGACTGTTGTGCCACCCGCCAGGGTGAGGCTGACAGCAGCTGAGTCCAGCCTCAGGCGCAACAGGAAGCTCCGCCTCGCCCGACCTTGGGCCTCGGCCTCAGAAGGAGGTCTCTGCCTCGCCCAACCCCAGGGCTCGGCCTCAACCTCGACCTCGGATGGTGGTCTCCGCCTCGCCCGACCCCAGGGCTCGGCCTCAACCTCGGCCTCGGGAGGAATCGCGCCCTCGCCCGACCCCGGGCTCGGATCGACCGCGCCACGGAGGACGCATCATTACCCTACCCCTAGCTAGCTCAGGCTACGGTGGAACAAGACCGGCGTCCCATCCAGGCTCGCCCCGATAACAAGTGATGATGGCTCCCCGCGTGCGTCCATGACGAGGGCGGTTCTCAGCACCCTACGGAAGCAAGGAGACGTCAGCAAGGTCCCAGCAGCCCCGACAGCTGTGCTTCTACAGGGCTCAAGCGCTCCTCCGACGGCCACGACACCGCTTACACAGGGCTATAGCACCTCTCCGACTGCCACGATGGCATGTACACAGGGCTCTGGCACCTCTCTGTCAGACATGTTAGCGCACAGCTACACCCCCATTGTACACCTGGACCCTCTCCTTGCATCTATAAAAGGAAGGTTCAGGGCCCTCATGCGAGGGGGTCGTCGCGCGGGAGGATGGGCTGACGGACCGACTCCCTCTCTCTCTCCCTCGCGAACGCTTGTAACCCCTACTGCAAGCGCATCCCTCCTTTGGCATAGGATAACACGAGCCACGGTTTTTCCCCCTTGTGTCCCATCTCGCGCCAACCCATCTGGGCTGGGGCACGCAGCGACAATTTTACTCGTCGGTCCAGGGACCCCCCGGGGTCGAAACGCCGACAGTTGGCGTGCCAGGTAGGGGCCTGTTGCCTGTTGACAAACAACTTCCCGTTGAGTTCTAGATGGGTAGTCTCCAGCAACCTCTTCAACCCGGAACGCTGCTCCGCTTCGGGAGCCTCGAGTTCATGTCCCTCGACGGCAGCTACGACATGGTACTCCTTCCCCCGCAGCGCGACAGCGACAACGACGGCCGTCAGCTCACCCGGCGGCAGCGAACTCGACGACGTTTTCCCCCCGTGGCGGAAGAGCAGTATCCGGGTTTGTCCCGTCGCCTTCCTCGCCGCAGGAGGAGGAGGCGGGGCAACCGTGGCCAGGCAAGAGGCGCCACCTCGTCGGCTGTCGAGCGAGTCGACGGCACCGGCACCCCAGCGGGGGACATGTCGGGCGTTACCCTCGTGCCTGAGACGACGACGAGCGTCGTTTCCCCGCAACACGCCAACCCCAAGCGGACAGATGACGCCAGCACCCTCGTGGAGGACTTGCTGGGCGTTAGCCTCGTACCTGAGATAACGGTGCAGTCCGTCCCCGACGCGACCTCGTCACCGTCCATCGATCGAGAGGTACCGTCCGTTTTCCACCCTGTGCCTTTTAGATTCAGCTTTGATCCACCAAGCGACCCTGCTTCAGTGAGCGCTTTCATAAAGGCATATCCTAACCTTCCGGGGTACCATATGTGGTCAACCTAGGACCGACTGACGGCCGTCTCGGCCTACGGGCCCCCGGGTTCCGAGGAAGAAGACGAGCCCGACTCTGGTTGGGATTTCTCCGGGCTCGGTACTCCTAGTCCCATGCAAGACTTCATGACCGCATGTGACTACTGCCTCTCCAATTGCTCCGATGATGGCCACAGCCTTGACAACGAGGGTTGTGGCCCAAGTCGCGAATGTTTCCACGTCGATCTAGGGGGTCACGACGAAGGCAACCACCTTGGTATGCCGGAGGATGACGATCCCCCTGGGCCTGCGCCTCGCGTTGACATCCTGCGGGAGCTAGTTGTGGTCCCAGTCCCTGCGGGGGGTCAGGACACACAGCTCGAGCAAATCCACGAGATGCAGGCCAAGCTCGACGAGGAAGCAGGACAACTTGTGCAGCTCCGACAAAACATCGAGCATGAGTGGGCATGCCGAGCACTGGCCGGAGAAGTGCGTCATCAGGCCCAGGACGTCCAGCGCCGTATTACCGATGATGCCAGGGCAAGGCTACCCCCGGCCTCCAGCGGGGTCGGCCAGAATCTGGCTGCAACGGCAATACTACTCCGAGCGATGTCGGAGCCATCCACCACCGAGGGGCGGCGTATCCAGGGAGAACTCAAGAATCTCCTGGAGGACGCCGCGGTCCGACGGGCCGAGAGCTCGGCCTCCCGAAGGCAAGGGTGCCCCCCGAGCATCGCGCCGTGACTTCCCGATTCATGCGGGAAGCCTCGGTCCACACCGGGCACACGCGGGACGCAATGCCTGCAGCCCCGGGTCGCCTCGGCAACAAGCACCACCACCGCGACCGTCGAGCCCGCCTCGACAAGGAGGTGCGCCGAGGCTACCACCCCAGGCATGGGGGACGCTACGCCAATGGGGAGGATCGGAGCCCCTCGCCAGAACCACCCGGCCCACAAACCTTCAGTCGGGCCATACGACGGGCGCCGTTCCCGACCCGGTTCCGAGCCCCGACTACCATCACCAAGTACTCGGGGGAAACAAGGCCGGAACTGTGGCTTGTGGACTACCGGCTGGCCTGCCAGCTAGGTGGAACGAACGATGACAACCTCATCATCCGCAACCTCCCCCTGTTCCTCTCCGACGCCACCTGAGCCTGGCTGGAGCATCTGCCTCCCGCGCAGATCTCCAAGTGGGACGATCTGGTCAAAGTCTTCGCTGGAAACTTCCAGGGCACATACGTGCGCCCTGGGAACTCCTGGGATCTCCAAAGCTGCCGCCAGCAGCTAGGGGAATCCCTGCGGGAGTACATCCGGCGATTTTCGAAGCAGCGCACCGAGCTGCCCAACATCACCGACTCGGATGTCATCGGCACGTTCCTCGCCGGCACCACTTTCCATGACCTAGTGAGCAAACTGGGTCGCAAGACTTCCACCAGGGCGAGCGAGTTGATGGACATCGCCACCAAGTTCGCCTCTGGTCAGGAGGCGGTCGAGGCCATCTTCCGGAAGGACAAGCAGCCTCAGGGACGCCAGCATGAAGACGTCCCCGAGGCGTCCGCCTAGCGCGGCCTGAAGAAGAAGGCGAAGAAGAAGTCGCAAGCGAAACGCGACGCCGCCGACGTAGATCTTGTCGCTGCCACCGAGCACAGAAACCTTTGGAAGCCTCCCGGAGGGGCCAACCTGTTCGACAAGATGCTCAAGGAGTTGTGCCCCTACCACCAGGGTCCCGTCAAGCACACCCTTGAGGAATGCGTCATGCTTCGGCGCTACTTCCATAAGACTGGGCCCCTGGCGAAAGGTGGCAAAGGCCAAGACAACGACAATAAGGAGGGCAACAAGGCAGAAGAGTTCCCCGAGGTCCACGGCTGTTTCATGATCTACGGTGGGCAAGTGGCGAACTCCTCGCCTCGGCACCGCAAGCAGGAGCGCCGAGAGGTCTGCTCGGTAAAGGTGGCGGCGCCGGTCTACCTAGACTGGTCTGACAAGCCCATCACCTTCGACCAAGGCGACCACCCCGACTGCGTGCCGAGCCCAGGAAAGTACCCGCTCGTCGTCGACCCCGGCATCGGCAACACCAAGCTCACCAAGGTCCTCATGGACGGAGGCAGCAGCCTCAACATCATCTACGCCGAGACCCTCGGGCTCTTGGAAATCGATTTGTCCGCGATCCGGGCCGGTGGGGCGCCCTTTCACGGGATCATCCCCAGGAAGCGCGTCCAGCCCCTTGGACAACTCGATCTGCCTGTCTACTTCGGAACTCCCTCCAACTTCCGCAGAGAAACCCTCACGTTCGAGGTGGTCGGGTTCCGAGGAACCTACCACGCGGTGCTGGGGAGACCGTGCTACGCCAAGTTCATGGTCGTCCCCAACTACACCTACCTCAAGCTCAAGATGTCGGGCCCCAACGGGGTCATCATAGTCGGATCCACGTACCGACACGCGTACGAATGCGACGTGGAGTGCGTGGAGTACACTGAGGCCCTTGCCGAGTCCGAGGCCCTCATCGCCGACCTAGAGTGCCTCTCCAAGGAGGTGCCTGATGCAAAGCGCCACGTCGGCAACTTCGAGCCAGCAGAGGTGGTTAAGTCCTTCCCTCTCGACCCCAGCAACGACGCCTGCAAGCAAGTCTGGATCGGCTCCGAGCTCGACCCCAAATAGGAAGCAGTGCTCGTCGACTTTCTCTGCGCGAATGCCGAGGTGTTTGCGTGGAGACCCTCAGACATGCCCGGCATACCGAGGGATGTCGCCGAGCACTCACTGGACATCCGAGCCGATGCCCGACCTGTGAAGCAGCCTCTGCGCCGTTTCGACGAAGAAAAGCGCAGAGCCATAGGCGAGGAGATCCACAAGCTGATGGCTGCAGGGTTCATCAAAAAGGTATTCCATCCTGAATGGTTAGCCAACCCTGTGCTTGTGAAAAAGAAAGGTGGGAAATGGAGGATGTGTGTAGACTACACCGGTCTAAACAAAGCATGTCCAAAGGTTCCCTACCCTCTGCCTCGCATCGATCAAATTGTGGATTCCACTGCTGGGTGTGAAACCTTGTCATTCCTCAACGCCTACTCAGGGTATCACCAAAACAAGATGAAAGAGTTCGACCAGCTCGCGACTTCTTTCATCACACCTTTTGGCATGTACTGCTATACTACTATGTCGTTTGGTTTGAGGAATGCAGGTGCAACATACCAAAGGTGCATGAACCACGTGTTCGGATAGCACATCGGTCGAACGGTCGAGGCTTACGTCGATGACATCGTAGTCAAGACGAGGAAAGCCTCTGACCTCCTCTCTGACCTTGAAACGACATTCAAGTGTCTGAGAGCGAAGGGCATGAAACTCAATCCGGAGAAGTGTGTCTTCGGAGTCCCCCGAGGCATGCTCCTGGGGTTCATCGTCTCCGAGCGGGGCATCGAGGCCAACCCAGAGAAAATCGCGGCCGTCACCAACATGGGACCTATCAAAGACTTGAAAGGAGTACAAAGGGTCATGGGATGCCTTGCGGCTCTGAGCCGCTTCATCTTGCGCATTGGCGAAAGAGGCCTACCCTTGTATCGCCTCTTAAGGAAGACCGAGCGCTTCTCTTGGACCCCCGAGGCCAAGGAAGCCCTCGGAAACTTAAAATCACTCCTTACAAGCGCGCCCATCTTGGTGCCCCCCGCTGCAGGAGAAGCCCTCTTGATCTACATAGCCGCAACCACTCAGGTGGTCAGCGCCGCGACCATAGTCGAGAGACGAGAAGAAGGGCATGCACTGCTCGTCTAGAGGCCGGTCTACTTCATCAGTGAAGTGCTATCCGAGACTAAGATCCGCTACCCGCAAATTCAGAAGCTGTTATACGCAGTAATCCTGACGCGGTGAAAGTTGCGACACTACTTCGAGTCTCATCCGGTGACTGTGGTGTCATCCTTCCCCCTGGGGGAGATCATCCAGTGTCGAGAGGCCTCGGGTAGGATAGCAAAGTGGGCGGTGGAGATCATGGGCGAGACAATCTCGTTCGCTCCTCGGAAGGCCATCAAGTCCCAAGTCTTGGCGGACTTCGTGGCTGAATGGGTCGACACCCAGCTACCAACAGCTCCGATCCAACCGGAACTCTGGACCATGTACTTCGATGGGTCACTGATGAAAACAGGAGCCGGCGCGGGCCTGCTCTTCATCTCACCCCTCGGGAAACACCTCCGCTACGTGCTGCGCCTCCATTTCCCGACGTCAAGTAACATGGCCGAGTACGAGGCTCTGGTTAACGGGTTGCGCATCGCCATTGAGCTAGGGGTTCGGCGCCTCGATGCTGGTGGCGACTCGCAGCTTGTCATTGATCAAGTCATGAAGAACTCCCACTGCCGCGACCGGAAGATGGAGGCCTACTGCGACGAAGTTCGGCGCCTGGAAGACAAGTTCTACGGGCTCGAGCTCAACCACATCGCTCGACAGTACAACGAGACTGCAGATGAGCTGGCTAAAATAGCCTCGGGGCGAACAACAGTTCCCCCGGACGTCTTCTCCAAAGACATACATCAACCCTTCGTCAAGACCGACGACACACCCGAGCCCGAGGAGGCCTCGGCCCAGCCCAAGGAGGCCTCGACCCAGTCCGAGGCACCCTCGGCCGCCGAGGGTGAGGCACTGCGCGTCGAGGGAGAGCGGAATGGGGTCACGCCTAATTGAAACTGGCAGACCCCGTACCTGCAATATCTCCACCGAGGAGAGCTCCCCCTCGACAAAGCCGGAGCTCGGCGACTGGCGCGGCGCGCCAAGTCGTTCGTCTTACTCGGTGATGAAAAGGAGCTCTACCACCGCAGCCCCTCGGGCATTCTCCAACGATGCATATCCATCGCCGAAGGACAGGAGCTATTGCAAGAGATACACTCGGGGGCTTGCGGTCACCACGCAACACCTCAAGCCCTCGTTGGGAACGCCTTCCGACAGGGCTTCTACTGGCCGACCGCGGTGGCCGACGCCACTAGGATTGTACGCTCTTGCCAAGGGTGTCAATTCTACGAGAGACAGACGCACCTGCCCGCTCAGGCCCTACAGACAATACCCATCACCTGGTCGGTTGATGTGTGGGGTCTGGACCTCGTCGGTCCCTTGCAGAAGGCACCTGGGGGCTTCTCGCACCTGCTGGTCGCCATCGACAAATTATCCAAGTGGATCGAGGTCCGACCCCTAACCAGCATCAGGTCTGAGCAGGCGGTGGCGTTCTTTACCAACATCATCCATCGCTTTGGGCTCCCGAACTCCATCATCACCAACAATGGCACCCAGTTCACTGGGAAGAAGTTCCTGGACTTCTGCGAGGACCACCACATCCGTGTGGACTGGGCCGCCGTGGCTCACCCCATGACGAATGGGCAGGTGGAGTGTGCCAACGGCATGATTCTGCAGGGACTTAAACCGAGGATCTACAACGACCTCAACAAGTTCGGCAAGCGGTGGATGAAGGAACTACCCTCGGTGGTCTGGAGTCTGAGGACAACGCCAAGCCGGGCCACGGGTTTCTCGCCGTTCTTTCTAGTCTTATGGGGCCGAGGCTATCTTGCCCACAGACTTAGAATACGGTTCCCCAAGGACAAGGGCGTACGACGATCAAAGCAACCAGACCAGCCGAGATGACTCACTAGACCAGCTGGAAGAGGCTCGGGACATGGCCTTACTACACTTGGCACGATATCAGCAGTCTCTGCGACGCTATCACGCCCGAGGGGTTCGGTCCCGAGACTTCCAGGTGGGAGACTTGGTACTTCGGCTGCGACAGGACGCCCAAGGGCGCCACAAGCTTACTCCTCCCTGGGAAGGGTCGTTCATCATCGCCAAGATTTTGAAGCCCGGAACATACAAGCTGGCCAACGATCAAGGTGAGGTCTACGACAATGCTTGGAACATCCGACAGCTACGTCGCTTTTACCCTTAAGATGTTTTCGAGTCGTTCATATGCCTTGTTTTCTTTACATACACAAATAGAGTCTAACCATCAAGGAAGGGTCAGCCTTGCCTCGGCGAAGCCCGACCCTCCCTTAGGGGCTAGAAGGGGGGAACCCCCTCTGCGTCAAAATTTTCCTCGGAAAAAAGTCTTTCTGTCAGAATGTCTTTCGCGCTTTTTTCGACTGCTTCGATAGTGGGATCCTGAAAACGACGGAGTACACGTAAGCAGCAAGGCCGACCGAGCCGAGAGACTCCTACGCCTCCAGGATACGGATACCTCACTCATCACCTTCCGCGATAAGTAACTCAAGCTCGGATAAGCGATTCTGCTAACCGAACAAGTCCTAACGCTCGAAAACTTTTCTGCCAGAACGATTTTCGTGCCTTCTCGACTATATCGATAACAGAATCCTGCGGACGAGTAAGAGTACACGTAAGCGGCAAGGACGACCGAGCCGAGGGACTCCTACGCCTCCGGGATACGGATACCTCACTCATCACCTTCCGCGATAAGTAACTCTCGCTCGGATAAGTGATTCTGCTACCGATGAACAAGTCCTGATACTCGAAACAAGAGGAAAGGAAACGCAGCTTTATAACACGACAATAATATGTTTGGGCCTCGGCGGCCGCGAAAAACATACGCATACTACAGACAAACTGTTCCTGCAGGTTCAGACATTGACAGAGGGAGCAGCAGCACCCTCGGCGTTCTTTCCACCTTCGGCGGAATCTGGCCCGGCCTCGGACGGCGACACGGGCGGAAGGATCTCCACCTCGAAGGAAGATGTCAGCACCGCGCTTGGGCCATCGCATCCAGGATCTCTTCCAGGGTCCCGGCCCGAGCAGACACCTCGACCGGCCGCTCTTTAGCCTCAGCCAGCTGTCCCCCGAGGACATCAGCCCGGCTCACGGCCTCGGTAGTGTGACTCCGAAGTTGGTCCCGCTCACGGATGACCTAGCCAGGCTCCAGCCACCGTTGTTGCGCCTCCTCGGCCAGGGAAGCCACGTGCCCCCGGGCCGACGAAGCCTCTTCTCGAGCCGACTCCGCCTCTGTCCACACTGACACCGCTGCCTCCGGCTCCGGCTCATCGCAGAGCAGCCGAGGGTTCTGTAACTGAGCAAGAGAAGCCTTGAGTGGTAAGGTCGACCGAGCCGAGGGACTCCTACGCCTCTGGGATACGGATACCTCACTCGTCACCTTCCGCACAAGGCAACTCACACTCGGTTAAGCGGTTCGGCCGGCCGACAGGCGAGTCTCGGTGCTCGAAATGAGGAAGGGGCACGGCTTCACGCCCAAATACCCAGATGTTTAGGCCTCGACAGCCACAATGAACATACACCGGCACTCAAGGTGCCATTACAAACGGAACTCCGGTTCCACTCCCGCGGGTATGAACAACCTCCACATCGGAGGGCCTGCGGGACGACAAACTCCGGGTGGCTCGCCAGCGACCACTGCAGCAGCAGCGACAATGACCTCTGCCTCGGGCGGCTGAACAGCAGCAGCGATGACCTTAGGGCAAATGCTGTTGTAGCAAGGCCCTCGCCCACGTCCCCACACGAGGGGCGAGGACAAGCCATCAAAGCCAAAGAGCTGGAGGTCTGTCCGCAGGTGGCGCCGACGATCTCGTCGGCGGAGAAACCTTCTCTAGCTGCCACCACCTCAGCACCGACGACGGCAGCCACCTGCCCGCCAACACCGCACCAGCGAGCGTCGGCCGCCCCAAAGCGCACCGGCAAGTCCTCACTCCCGTTCTCGACACGAGAACGAGAACGGGACCGTCTCAGAACACGAGTACCGCCCTCGCGGCATACGACGTGTTGTGTGACCCCCCGGTGCAGCCGGCCACAGTCGCTCGGACGGAGGACAGAATGTTGCACCCTGGCCAGGCAGCAGCAGTTCGCCTTCCCCCGCATGGCTGGAGGATGCCTCCTCCGCAGAGCTGGAGGATGGTTTCCTCCCCCGGATGCCGGAAGAAGAAGCGGGTCGCCAGCCCACGCAGAGGCAGGCCCCGGCTCGCCTCGCCCTCCTCCCTAGCAAGGATGATGAAGATCCTTGAAGCTGAGGGCGGGGTAGAGGCCGCAGCCCGGCTTGTTTCTCCCCACCATCAAACTGGTGGTCACCATCCTGGGTGACCATTGGTGAGGGAATGCAGCCGGGCTGCCTGATGAAAATCCTTGAAGCCGAGCGATGGATGAAAGGTGCCAACCTCCGTGAGGTTGCGCTCCTCCAACAACAAGACAAAGGCAACACGAGCTCTCCCCATCCGGGGGCTCGGAAGGTGGAAGGGCGCGATGCATGAGGGGAGTGCGAAGGCATGGCTACCACCCGGGGGATCGATTCCTTTTTAAAAGGCGGCTCTCCCCGCTCGCGTCCTCAAGCGTCACGGACAAAGTCTTCACCAACGTGCTCCAGGGTCCTCCCCCTACGGCATGGGGGCTGGGTCCCACACGTCATGCAAGCTGGCTCAGAACAGAAGAAGCCAAAACCGCTGCACGCGGAGCGTGTAACCATCCCGCGGTTACAAGCACTCCTCCATCCTCGCCGAAACCAGCGGTCAAAAGGGCGGACCGCCATGCAGGTGGCATGCAACCGCACCGCGGAGGCGCACCCCTCCGGCTTCGTCGCGTCCAGCATGGAGGTTCAGGCCCACACGTCATGTAACCGACGCGCCGGTTACTACGTGCGAGAAACTGCACCGCCACTTGCGCCAATATCGCGCCTCCTCGACTGCGGAACAGGTGCCAAGACTCGAGGCAACCCTCTGCATGGCCCAACAGTGCCGATCAAGCGCATCGATCACGGGTCAGTCTGCCGCGGGAGGAGGCGCGACGGTTGATATGGCCAAAAGTGGACCGGCGGTAATGGCGGCGGCAGGCAAGCAGAAGCAGCAGTCAAATCATCGGCAGGCTCATGTCCCCTCCTGGAGCAGCAGGGGAGCCCTCTCCCACGGCGTGAAGACAACGCGCCCGCGTTCCGTTCCTCGAACGAATCGCGCACGCGCAACGGCCGCCCCGCGAACCACTCGTCCCGTCGCATTAACTCCGCGGCAGGGCAAGCGACACCTTTGGCAGGCGAAACGGGCGTCGTTTCACCTCCGCCATGATGACCACGTCAAAAAAAGGTGCGCCACACCGTTTAAATTCATATCCTTTTCCTCTTCCCCTTTCTCTCTCTTGCTACACGAACCGGGAAAGGGGATATTTCGAAAGGGATCCTTCTCCATGAAGGAAGCGGGCCCCGAGCCCTCCTACTGATCAGGGGTTCGAAGGCTGGCCCCTCGGAAGGGTTCGACAGCCGCCCCAGAGCACTCGGGTTTCAGGCTCATTACTGATCAGGGGTTTGAAGGCTGGCCCCTCGGAAGGGTTCGACAGCTGCCTCAGAGCACTCGGGCTCCGCGCCCACTACTGATCAGGGGTTCGAAGGCTAGCCCCTCGGAAGGGTTCGACAGTCGCCCCAGAGCACGCAGAGCGAGGGATGACTCTGGGTACGTCCGATACATGGCCGAGGCTCGGGCTACGCTCCCGAGGTACCCTAGGACATTTCCGAGACCAGCAGGAGCGATTTTGTAATGGAATCCCATCAGAGGGAGGCATCGAGCCCTCGGACCCTATCGAACGGGGCCGGGGCCGGCAAATCACCTGCAGGTACTTTTGGAGCGCGCCTCTGGGCCACTAGCCGACCCTTATCGAACGGGGCACGGGCATCCACTCGGATCACCCGTTAGCAACTCACTGGAGACACCATGTTCGGCGCCCTCCAAGGGCAACATGGCGCTTCCCCCCCCCTCCTCCTTGCGAAAAGGCGACGAAGGGGCGTATGATAAAAGTCGAGACAATCCTTGATCATCCTCTTGCTCCGTGCAGAGGCTCGGGGGCTGCTCTCGCAAACCCGGCTACGGCCAAATCGTTGACAGCGTCAACAAACCAGCCTGAAAACTCGGAACCTGACCATGCACCCGAGCTACAATCAGATCGCATGAGGGAACAACCAGACCGGCCGAGGCATCACGAAAGGCATTAAGACCTCAGAGGAGTCAAACCACTCCTTCGAGGCCTCGGGGGCTACACCCGCCGGGTGCACTCACGCGCACCCACCGAAACAAAGTGTAACCGAGAAAGGCCGGTACCCTCGCAAAAAAAGTGCGGCAAAGCCTCAAAGCGAGTACCAAACACTCCCTTTGAGGCTCAGGGGCTACTGTCGGGTACCATAATTAGGGGTACCCCCAACACTCCTAAACTCGGCTGGTAATCACCATCAGCACAAGCTGTAGAGACTGATGGCTGGCCAAGCCAAGTCAAGGCTTCGTCTACTCCAAGGGATGCGATCTCGCCTCGCCCGAGCCCAGCCTCGGGCGGGAGCAATAATCCCAGACGAATTCTCGCCTCGCCCGAGGGCCTCCTCAAGAAACGGGCGCACCCTTGACTCGCCCGAAGCCCAGCTCAGGCAGGCTTCGTTGTGAAGCAACCTTGGCCAAATCGCCTCACCAACCGACCGTATCACAGGCGCATTCAATGCAAGGATCGCCTGACACCTTATCCGGACACATGTGCCTCAATCGGCAAGGTCGAAGTGATCGCCGTCACTTCGCCCTTCCACTGACCGACCTGACAGGAAAACAACGCCGCTCGCCCCTCTCCGACTGCTGTGCCACCCGCCAGGGTGAGGCTGACAGCAGCTAAGTCCAGCCTCAGGTGCAACAGGAAGCTCCGCCTCGCCCGACCTTGGGCCTTGGCCTCAGGAGGAGGCCTCCGCCTCGCCCGACCCCAGGGCTCGGCCTCAACCTCGACCTCGGAAGGTGGTCTCTGCCTCGCCCGACCCCAGGGCTCGGCCTCAACCTCGGCCTCGGGAGGAATCGCGCCCTCGCCCGACCCCGGGCTCGGACCGACCGCGCCACGGAGGACGCATCATTACCCTACCCCTAGCTAGCTCAGGTACGGGGGAACAAGACCGGCGTCCCATCCAGGCTCGCCCCGGTAACAAGTGATGATGGCTCCCCGCGTGCGTCCATGACGACGGTGGTTCTCAGCACCCTACGGAAGCAAGGAGACGTCAGCAAGGTCCCAGCAGCCCCGACAGCTGTGCTTCTACAGGGCTCAAGCGCTCCTCCGAAGGCCACGACACCGCTTACACAGGGCTACAGCACCTCTCCGACTGCCACGATGGCATGTACACAGGGCTCTGGCACCTCTCTGCCAGACACGTTAGCGCACAACTACACCCCCATTGTACACCTGGACCCTCTCCTTGCATCTATAAAAGGAAGGTCCAGGGCCCTCATGCGAGGAGGTCGTCGCGGGGGAGGACGGGCTGACGGACCCGCTCCCTCTCTCTCTCTCTCTCTCTCTCTCTCTCTCTCTCTCTCTCTCTCTCTCTCTCTCTCTCCCTCGCGAACGCTTGTAACCCCTACTGCAAGTGCATCCCTCCTTTGGCGCATGATAACACGAGCTGCGGTTTTGCCCCCTTGTGTCCCGTCTCGCGCCAACCCATCTGGGCTGGGGCACGCAGCGACAATTTTACTCGTCGGTCCAGGGACCCCCAGGGTTGAAACGCCGACAAATAGCCCCTTCGACATCGCCACGAATAAAATTTTCATCATTTGAAAAAGCACCAATGTTGGCGAACATATTCCTTAGCCTCCCACAACACTGTGTAGCAACAGAAAAGCATCGCTCCTTTGATGTCTGAAGCTCTTCAACATTTCTTCGAACTTTGTCACGCTCAGCTTCGGCTATCTCATGTTTAGCTTTTTCAAATTCAAAATTTTCATTCACTTCATCATGTTTTCCTCCAACTTCAATACCTCAGACTTATGCAACTCCACTTGCACTGTCAGCATAGATTCAAGGTCAGTAATACACTTTGAGTCGGCCTTTTTCTCTTCCTCCAATTTTGAAATTCTTGAGCCTTCTTTGGAAAATTTTGCTAGTTTAGCTTGGCTCTCCTTCAGCTTATTAACTAAGGAGATCAAAATATTATCTTTTTCTACAAGTTGATGTTGTAGGTCAATAACCTCTGATCAATGATTATCGAAGGCTACCCAAGTACTTTCGTCCTCGGCATCCTTCTGAGCCTTAAAAGCTTTACTCAAGATAAGTCCCTGACAACAGTAAAACAAAAAAATAAGTAGCACAACAAAATATTCGAGCAATCAGGGCAAAAGGAAAAGAAAACGAAAGAAATGTAAACAAACCTTCAAGTTATTATACGCCAAGCAATCTGCAAGATGATCTTTGGGCATGGCTGACAATCCGAATTCAAGCTTCAGATAGCCCATTTTGTCCATCATCTCACGACACACATCAATTTCTTTGTTGTCTGGTAGACAATATAAGTAATCATTTTTGTTGTTGCCTTCATACACTAGAGAGCTTGGAGAATACTTTAAATCTTGGGCATAGTGCTGAACTTTGGCAATCTGCTCACTAGTTAGTTTCCCTCCCGAAGCATGACGAATAATGTATTTGTGATCTATGAATGGCACTTCTTTGGGAGCTGGTAGACCTTCTTTCTTTGATAA
The DNA here is from genome assembly GCF_902167145.1 of Zea mays. Classification (NCBI taxonomy): domain Eukaryota; kingdom Viridiplantae; phylum Streptophyta; class Magnoliopsida; order Poales; family Poaceae; genus Zea; species Zea mays. Next base: position 212,879,075 of record NC_050099.1, read on the forward strand.
ACTATCAAACTTTGAAGATTTAATTTTACCTTGAGTTTTCTCTCTGGTAGCATCCATTACTGAGACAGCCCCTAAAGAGCCGGCCCTGTTCACATCAAAAGGAACCTCTACATCGATAGCCACCTTTGGCTCCGAAATCACATCTTTAGAAACCTTTGATGTTGCAGGTGACACCTTCTTTGCGGGCCTCAAAATAGCTTTCAGCACTTTAGTCGTTCTCTTTCCCTTGTGAAGAGTTGGGGCAGATGATACCATCGGCTGCTCCTGCACCTTCGGCTCTATATCAACTATGGATACTTCATCTTGAATTGGAGTTTCTGTGACTCCCTTTTTCTCGATTTCCTCTGTTCTCTATTTTGGAAATCCAAAATAAAATAAGTATATTAACAAGCTAGCTAAAAGTTAAAGTAAAAATCAAAATATATTAACTTCGGATACATAATCTTCACTTCACTCAGCTCGATAGCCTTCGTCTCGCTAGCCTCGGCAGCTAAAAAGCCAGGCGGATCTGCTACCCTCTCGGTATAATATGACTTTTGAAGGTGAGTCAGAATCTGTACTTTTTCTGTTTTGGCACGACGGAAGAGGTCTTTAGGGAACTTTTTCTTTCCTGACCTTTTTTCCGCGTAGGGAAGCAATAATCAGGATAAATAAACCTAATTACATCAAAAACCCTGTTCAAACTTCTCTTCCCTCGGGCACCAAAGGCAGTATTCATAGCTTCATCTTCAGCCTTTGTATAAGCCCCTAACACTTCATCACTAGTTGCTTCAATGGTCTCAAGACACTCATCATCTGGTCCACCAAATTGATTCCTATAGCGATAAGTATATTTTAGATACACCAGACCACCTTTCCCGGCACTTTGGCTCGAACCAGCATCAACCTCCTTCGGCATCTCCCACTCGTTAACAAGGGGCCATACCTTGAAGGCTATGTGTTCTTGAACCAGATCTCTGGTGCTAATGTAATTGCACATAGCGTTGAAAGCCACCAGGCAGGCTTGAGCTTTTTCGGTGTTTACAATAGCTAGCCTCTTAATGCCAAAGCGAGAGTGGAAGGGCCACTAAATCACATCTTTGATATCCTCTCTCTTATCCAAGTCATTCCTAACATAGAACCACTGCTTTGTCCATAACCCCGGCCATTTTTGTCGGTAAGTTGGGACAGGGTGCCTAGCGCTAGATCGATATACGAAGGAATAACAACCAAACTTATTATGATATTGTTCCTTTCTAGTAGCCTTCGTCTAATACAAGAGCTCATGAATATTACAAAAACAATCAGCATCTAACTCTAGTCCTTGGCTCCTCACTACCCAGATGAAGATCCCAACTTTAACTAGGGCTTCGGGAGTAAGCTAATGGAGGTATATCTCGAACCTCTTTAGGACCTCAACCAACATTTTATGAAGGGGAAAGCATGGTCCGGCCTTCCAAAAGCTTCAGAAGACAATCACTTTGTCCTTTTCGGGGAGAGGAACTGTGTTTTCTCCCCCAGGTCTCACTATGAATATATCGTGGAAATACTTATCATTCATGGCCTCAATATGCCCCTTTTTATAGTAGATTTCTCGAAGTTAACATGACTCTGCCTCCACGGCCGATCTTTGGTATCGTCAACACCATTGTCAAAGTCAAAACCTTCATTGTCAAAGTCAACAACCCGCCTAGAATCTCATCAACTATCTTCGCAGCACTACTCTTTTCCATGGCTTCGTAAAAACCAGCTAGTGCAAGATCTTCACTTTTCTTACCCTCGGCCATCTCAGTTCAAGAAAAAAACAACCGAAGCTAAAAACAAATGCAATCCAATGGCTAAAAAGCAGCAAGACAGCTCAACAGCACGACAAATATATTACGATGACCTTCATATTTATATGCAAAATACCATTAGAAAATGTCCCCCACATTTCAGAAGTTTCGCTATTTAGCAACGAGAAGGTATTTTTTTGGACCTTCGGCATAAGGCCTCCGTTCATTTTGCAGTCTGAGTTCGTTACAAGGAAACGAACTAACACTGCGAGGGGCTACTATTGGGGGCCTTCATATTTTGAAGGTCCTCAAAACACATTTAACCATTGGTTGTTAGCACATCCTTAAGTGTTGCAGATGCTTCGGTGCTAAATACCTTCGGAGCAGAACAGGGAGGAAGACGAAGATGTTAGCTTTGTCATAACTGCACAAGGAAACGAAGGCAGAAGTGAAACAAGGCTGGGATAAGGTGTTTACAAAACTCTATAACCAAAACAGTAAAGGCAGGAAGACGGTAGTGCCCTCGCATCATTTGTAAACTACATGTACAAGTTTTATGGACATGTTTGTAACTTTACACGAAGTTGTACCACCACACTATAAATAGATGAACACTGCCCTGCATAAAGTACCTTTTGAGAGCCAAAGGGAACAATTCTGTGTAATCCTTTCTTCAAAGCACCTTCGAGTTTTCCTCTCGTCAAAGAGCCGAAGGTACTATTGTAAATTTGTTTCGTATGGAGAAAGGGAATCAAGAGTTATTTGAGATGAGTTATCTTATCTAGCTTCGTTATAATTTCATGTGTAACCTTTATTTTCTATCCTCTGGTAATCCTATAGATTATATAAAACAACGCTAGTATTTGAGTGAGATGTCCCAAAGGATGAACGCTTCGAGTACGACGGATACCACCTTTTCAATATTGTGTTGCCTTGCTTTTAATTGTGTGCACTGTTGGGGGTCTCCTTCTCTGTCGAAGGTTCTAAAGACAGAGACACTTGGAAAACATTGTCAAATCATGTTTTTGAGGACCTTCGGAAGCCGAAGGCCCCCAACAACTATATCTTTTCAATCATAACTCTGATTTTAGTGGTTCTCGAACCTACGATCTCGTAGCGACACGTACAATATTCTTAAGCGGTTTGTTCTTATGCTTTGGTGTAATGTTATCATATCCATTATTTGCGTGAATGTATGTATTGCTACGAGTAGAGGCGAGGTGATGAGGAACCTGGAGCCCAACTTTTGGGTCAGTATCTGGACAATAGGTTATCGCAAGTATAAGGTTATTTGTGCTCTTGATCACTCTTCTTTACCTAATAATGTTCTTGTTAATCATTGTGACATGCTCAGGTTAAATTTGATGGGACCTAATAGGTAACCCAAGTTTTGTTTACCCCACACCTTGCATACAAATGAATTATTGGATAGTTTGGCTATGCACTACCTGGTTTTTGGGAAGTAATTTTATATGACATCTGATCATGTTTTATTATTGTTACCGGATTATTTTTTGTTCATGATAAGTTTATGGTGTTAATTAGAATATGGATCTTAACTTGAGATAATAGTGATACCACAAGGGTAGAATGGGACGCCCTTGGTTGACTAATTAGGAAAGCTAGTGGGGACTACCTTACCAGAAAGGGGCAAGGGCGATAGAGGAATACCGGTATTGGGAGGTTTTCGGGTCGATCATGTTGCGATGGCTTTTCGGACGAGGGATTCCTATATCGCTCTTCTCATGAAAGCATAGCGGGTTTTCTGAAGCTAGTGGAACTTTGTAAAGGCCGTATAGTGGATCCCTAGATATTCACCCCGGGAGTGTTTAAGGGCCTTGCAAACCGTGGCTAGATAGGACTCTCGCATGCTCTGTAGAGTGTAAAACTGGTATATCAGTTGTGCTCACGGTCAAGAGCGACTCAGGACTCTCGCATGATTAACTTATGGAATTAAACTTAATTTGTCATTTGCATTACATTGTGGGATTTATTATTAATCATGATCTCTTATTTAATTGGGATGGTATATACTTATACTTAGTAGCTGCTAAATAAAATTTTGACAAACTTTTTAAAAGCAATGCTCAGCCTTAACCCTTATTTGTTGATAAGCCTTACACTTCACATGAGCCCCACCTTAAGTGAGCTCATGCACATTATTCCCCACAATTTGTTGAGCGATGAACATATGTGAGCTTACTCTTGTTGTACTCACCCCCAGGTCAAGGATAGGTACCGCGAGGTAAGGAGCATGAAGGATGTCGCGATGAGTTCATGAGAGGTCTAGGCCGTCATCTCCCAGTTAACTATGGTTACGGATGATCGTTGTCGTCATATGAAGTAATTATTTAGCTATTTTGTACAGAACCCCTATTATGAAACAAATATGTGACATTCGTTTTTGTACCATGAGTCATCATATGTGTGAGACTTGATTCTAGCACACATTTGATTCGCGCCCGGTTCGCCCTTAAATCTGGGTGTGACATTCCTGCAGCTTACCTCAAGCACGAGAGCTCCCCGGGCGATGCCTAGCCGTCTAGGAGGCATCCTTTCCAAGAGTTAAGAATGCACAATGAATATTGACGAAGCCTGACAAATGCTTAAGGTTGTCTTACTCTAGATCTGCTCTTTATCTCTTAATCAGCTCTCTAACTAGGGCTGGAAAAAAACTCAAGGCTAGCGAGTCGGCTCGGGCTCGGCTCGAAGAGGCTCGCGAGCCGGCCTAATGACATGTGTTATATAGTTACACTATTACATTAATACATTATCAATTATTTATTTTTTATGGACTCATTGCTAGATATAGTTTAAATTTGTTGTTAGATTTTTGGTACATATTTTTTATATAATAAAATAATACAATATATGCTTTAAATAAGACTTAGTGAGGCAGCTCGTGAGCCGGCTTGAGCTGCCTCACGAGCCTGAACAAGCCCAAGCCAAGCCACATTTTTAGCTCGTAAAACAACCGAGCCAAGCCGAGTTCAGCTCGGCCCATTTCCAATCCTATATCTAACTTTTAATCAAACATTAATCACACACTCTCACAAATAGAGGAGTTAGATAGGCTCAAATATGGCTTGGGATGTGTTGGGACTGTTTTGGACACCACTAGGACCCCCTAGGGGCGTGGGATGGGTATTTATACACCCAAACCCCAAAAACTAAATGTTGGGGGGATCAAAACTAGCCGTTTGGGGCTGTACAGGCCCGACACTGCTGCTCGTCGCACGTCACTACCGCAATACTGCCCGCTTCACGAAAAACGCCATAACTTTTGACTTTGAACTCTGATTTTAGTGATCCTAGACTTTTCAGAAAGCTTGTTTCGAGGGCTATCCAACCTAGCAAAGAACAAGCCCAAAGACTAGAAGTTAAAGTTGTGTGCTTTGTGTTTCTCTCATGCTAGCACTCGAGGTTTGGTTAGTTTGGGCACTTGAGACTTGTCTATGATTTGTATGGCATCTCCCTTGATAGTACGACATACCTATATTCAATATCAAAAGAATATAATTAATTTAACCACTTGAGTCTTCAATGTATTCATATGCCATTTCTTCTCAGTATCACTTCATACGGGGTTGCATTCATCTTTGTCTCATCTCTTCAAGCAAACACACCTTGAGCATGTGACTTGAACCATTTCACCATATATGAGTTCAACTCATGGCTTCAAGTTACTTCCACTAATGATTTTATCCTCAACACAATACGACTCTTTATAGCTTGATTTAGTCCTCAACCCAATGCAAGTACTCTCTTCTTCACCTTAGCCATGGTACGTCGGTCCTTAGTCGTAGCTTGGCCTTTACCTTCGCTTAGTACCTCGAAGCCCTTTCCTTGTTATCTTCACCTTATAAAGCCATCCTCAAGTCACATCATATTGAGCATTCATTGAAAAACCATTTCTTCAATGTTGTGATCTTTGCTTGAATGTCATTTAGATAAGAATGTTAAGATCAATCAAGCTTCAGTTTGATTCTAATAGAAATATATATAGACCAACATCAATACAGTCAAGCCTATTCACGAATCCTTATATTCTGTTCATTTTGGCTTGACACTTCCTATCATTCACTTCAATCTCTATCTTCATATTTCTAGCTTGATTATATCAATGCATAGTGATTTTTCAAATCTTTGTCCATATAAGCAAACCAATGTAGAGACCATGTTATACCAATTGTACATTGTCTCCTTTGTCATTTCAACTTTGCATGGCATTTCCTCACTTATGCACTCTTGATTCATTCTTCAATAGAATATCATCAAGTTTGACTTCTTGTTGAACCTTTGTATACAACTCATTATACAATATTCAAGTATATTCAATACACTCAATTTCCTATTCAACACTTAGCAAACTTGTTAGTCCTTTAACTGTATTCTCATTCAATTCACCAAAACCCACAAAAGGGCTAGATGCACTTACAAAATGTCTTGTCAAGTGTGGCCCGTCCACAGGTCAGACGGGGGTATTTATAGGGTAACCTAGAGGTAGGGCCTAAAATACATGTGTGTCCTTGGTTACCTACTATATTCCTAGAATATACTGTGCAGTGGGGTAATTACTTTATAGTAACGGCCTAGGGTCCACTTACATAGAGCTTTGTACTTGCCATGGAGACTGACTGGTGGCCCTGCCTCGTGTTGGTTACTTGCTTTTGACTCAAGAGGGAAACCAAAATAAGGCAACATAGTTGAGTTAATGTTTCCTTCACCCTTTAATTAATCTCTCTATAGAGAACTAATTAAAGGGAGAAGGTCAAGAAGATAAATGATAATCGAAAACATCACAACTCAAGGATATGACTAGATTATTTGTTTTACATATTTTTGCCCTTCTTCGATGGTTCATAACTCCAATGATTATAGTTATGCCTTCGACTCCACAAAGGAAGGCACGAAGGTAATACAAAACAATTTTGGAGGTGGAGTGTTGGGGGTCTACCTTGCCAAAGGTCCTCAAAATGTCTTTGCTTCGATATAAAGAAATGTGTTTCAGGCACGAAGCAAAGAACCGACAAAAGCTGGCCTTCGGCTAAAGTGATGTGTAAAGATGCTTCGTTCATGTGCGCAAGCAATGAAGGTGTGAGCCAAGGTCGCTAGCCTCATCATGGTAAAAGCTTTGGATGCAAAGCGATGAAGGAGAAGAATTTCAAGACTTGTGTAGCAAGAAAGAAAGAGAGAATACATTAATGTTCCTGCATCATTTGTACATCATTTGTGTAGACTTTGTGGGTATGTTTGTAATTACCTACGAAGTTGTTCAACTTCCCTATTAATAGGTGAATAGTGCCCTACATAAATTCACCTTTTTGATGGCCTTAAGCTTCACCTCGCTTAGCCTTCGAAGTACATTCGAGCTATCTTGTACAAAGAAGTTGAATGTATGTTTGTAAACTTATGTAATACGAAGGAGGATGGAATAAATAATGTAAGGATCAAGAGATGAGTTTCATACTTCATTGTCCATTATCATTTTTAATATTGTTTTATTTGCATCTCCTTTTAAAGACCTTCATCCTCAAGCTAACACTTCGAAGAAGTGATAACTTAAGGACAAAGGTCCAGACTTCTTAACTTGTGTTGCCTTGGATTTTATGCCATGTAGCAATCGAAAACAAGTGCCCAAGACAGAGATAATTCGATCTCCCTGGTTCCCTCCCCCGCACCCCTGTGCATCATACTATTCCCCTATTTTTAGAGGTGGGGATAAAACTTCAGATGAAATTACAAACATGCCCACATATCCTATATATATGAACTATATATCCTATAGGGGTAACGTTGTCTTTTCCTCCCTCGTGTCACGCTGGACAAACTTCTAGATTCTTCACATCCACTTATTGTTGGTACTTGATTTCAATCCCCTGAAGGTATAGAAAATCAAGGCAACACAAGTTAAATATTAAGACCTTCGTCCTCTGATATAACACTTCTTCGAAGTGTTAGGACAAAGGACGAAGGATTTTAAAGAGAAGCATAAATAAAATGATATGAAAAAGACATTGTGAAGCTTTATAAAGAACTCATCTTGTATGCCTTAACATTTTATTCCATCTTCACTTATATTAAACAAGTTTACAAACATACCTTTGGCTCCTTAACATAAGGTCGCACGAAGGTTCTTCGAAAGCTAAGCAACACGAAATTATGGCCCTCGAAAAAGGTACCTTATGTAGGGCACAGTTCACCTATTTATAGGGAGATGAACTGCCTTCGCACAAAATTACAATCATATCCCTTAAGGTTTTACACAAATTTTTTACAAATGACATCAGGGTAATAGCATATTTTCTCCATCCTTCGCTGCATAGGGCTCGACCTTCATGAGAGCACCTAGAGGGGGGATGAATAGGTGATCCTGTAAAACTTAAAACTTAAGCCACAAAACTTGGTTAAGTGTTAGCACAATAATCACCAAGTGGCTACAGAGAAGAACTTGCACAATACGATAACCACAAATAGATCAACACAGAGATGACACAGTGGTTTATCCCGTGGTTCGGCCAAGTACAAAACTTGCCTACTCCACGTTGTGGCGTCCCAACGGACAAGAGTTGCACTCAACTCCTCTCAAGTGATCCAATGATCAACTTGAATATCACGGTGTTTTGCTTTTCTTATCTTATCCCGTTCGCGAGGAATCTCCACAACTTGGAGCCTCTCACCCTTACACTTTTGATGTTCACAAAGAATCACGGAGTAAGGGAGGGATTAGCAACTCACACAAGACTCAAAAATCAGAGCAACAACACGCACACAAGTCGCAACAAGAGCTCGCAACACAACCCAATGAGTTCACAACTCCACAAGAGCTCTATATGCTATCACAAAGAAACAAATGCGCGGAATCGATGTCTTGGTGCTTAGGAATGTTTTAAGTATGCTTGGTGTTGTCCTCCATGCGCCTAGGGGTCCCTTTTATAGCCCCAAGGCAGCTAGGAGCCGTTGAGAGCAATCTGGGAAGGCAATTCTTGCCTTCTGTCGTCTGGCGCACCGGACAGTCCGGTGCACACCGGACACTGTCCGGTGCCCGATTTCTTTCCTTAAATGGCGCAGCCGACCATTGGCAGCCAGAGAGCCGTTGGCGCATCGGACATGTCCGGTGCACACCGGACAGTCCGGTGCACACCGGACAGTCCGGTGCCCCCTTCTAGCCGTTGGCTCAGCCACGTGTCCCGCGCAGATCGCGCGGCCGACCGTTGGCCCGGCCGACCGTTAGCTCACCGGACAGTCCGGTGTACACCGGACAGTCCGGTGAATTATAGTCGTACGTCGCCGGTGAATTCCCGAGAGCGGCCAGTTTGCTCGAGCCAGTCTGGCGCACCGGACACTGTCCGGTGCTCCCAGACTGAGCAAACTTTGGCTGAACAAGGCCATCTCATTTCCAATTCGATTTTTCCTGTTTGCAGCACTTAGACACAATACATTAGTCTCTAAAACAATGTACTAAGTCTGAGAAACATACCTTTATCATTGATTTGTACTTTCTCCACCATTTTACACTTAGGCACTTGTGTTGGACACTAAATCACCAAAATACTTAGAAATGGCCCAAGGGCACATTTCCCTTTCAATCTCCCCCTTTTTGGTGATTTATGCCAACACAACATAAAACTACTAGAACATGTGCAATGTCAATGCAAATGAAAACTCAAATATGTTTTGAATCATATTTGGCATATATGGATCACTCTTTGCCACCACTTGGTTTGTTTTTGCAAATCAAACTCAAATTTCTATCTTTAAGTCAAGCACACATGTTAAGACATAAAGAGAGTCATTCCAAGAGAAATTGATTCAAGATTTCAAAAACTCCCCTTTTTCCCATAATCAACACTTCTCCCCACAAGAAGCCAACTTTTGACAAGAGAGACAATAAAAGAGTTTTGACAAACCAGAAGCTCTATTCTACTATTTTCAAAATCTCTCAAGTGGTAGCTGATCCATTTATCGCTTTGGCCTTTATTTTCTCCCCCTTTGGCATCAAGCACCAAAACAGGATGAATCTTGGCCCTAGAACCCCATTGCCTCACCAAAATCTTCAATAAGAATACAAAGGCAATAAGAGTACATGGGATGAACTTGGAATAAGTTACCCTCTCATCGGAGTGCAATGGAAGTCTTTCATGGTCCAAGTCCACCTTTTCCCTTTCAAACTTCCTTCGAGACTAAATCATCAAACTCAAGCACATGGTTAGTCTCAAAGGGTCAAGTTGTAACGCATCTCCCCCTAAAAATGTGCATCACTTTGCAACGGACTTGTGAGGTCGAGGGAGTGTTTGTACAACTTGAGCACCATAACTTAGCAACAAAATGCATAAGGAACATGATCAAAGGCATAAACACATGTATGCTATAAATCAATCCAAGTTCCGCGAATCTAAGACATTTAGCTCACTACGCAACCTGCAAAAGGTCTTCTCATCTAGAGGCTTGGTAAAGATATCGGCTAGCTGGTTCTCGGTGCTAACATGGAACACTTCGATATCCCCCTTTTGCTGGTGGTCTCTCAAAAAGTGATGCCGGATGTCTATGTGCTTTGTGCGGCTGTGTTCAACAGGATTATCCGCCATGCGGATAGCACTCTCATTATCACATAGGAGTGGGACTTTGCTCAGATTGTAGCCAAAGTCCCTAAGGGTTTGCCTCATCCAAAGTAGTTGTGCGCAACACTTTCCTGCGGCAACATACTCGGCCTCAGCGGTGGATAGGGCAACAGAGGTCTGTTTCTTAGAATTCCATGACACCAGGGACCTTCCTAAGAATTGGCACGTCCCCGATGTACTCTTCCTATCGACCTTACATCCAGCATAGTCGGAATCTGAATATCCAATCAAGTCAAAGGTAGACCCCTTTGGATACCAGAGCCCGAAGCAAGGCGTAGCAACTAAATATCTAAGAATTCGCTTCACTGCCACTAAGTGACACTCCTTAGGATCGGATTGAAATCTAGCACACATGCATACGCTTAGCATAATATCTGGTCTACTAGCACATAAATAAAGTAAAGACCCTATCATTGACCGGTATGCCTTTTGATCAACGGACTTGCCTCCTTTGTTGAGGTCTGTGTGTCTGTCGGTCCCCATCGGCGTCTTTGCGGGCTTGGCGTCCTTCATCCCAAACCGCTTCAGCAAGTCTTGCGTGTACTTCGTTTGAGAGATGAAGGTGCCATCCTTGAGTTGCTTCACTTGGAACCCAAGGAAGTAGTTCAACTCGCCCATCATTGACATCTCGAATTTCTGCGTCATCACCCTGCTAAACTCTTCACAAGACTTTTTATTAGTAGAACCAAATATTATGTCATCGACATAAATTTGGCACACAAATAGATCACCGTCACAAGTCTTAGTGAAAAGAGTTGGATCGGCTTTCCCAACCTTGAACGCATTAGCAATTAAGAAATCTCTAAGGCATTCATACCATGCTCTTGGGGCTTGCTTAAGTCCATAGAGCGCCTTAGAGAGCTTACACACGTGGTCGGGATACCGTTCATCCTCGAAGCCAGGGGGTTGCTCCACGTACACCTCCTCCTTGATTGGCCCGTTGAGGAAAGCGCTCTTCACATCCATTTGGAACAACCTGAAAGAATGGTGAGCGGCATATGCTAGCAAAATACGAATGGACTCTAGCCTAGCCACAGGAGCAAAAGTCTCCTCAAAGTCCAAACCTGCGACTTGGGCATAACCTTTTGCCACAAGTCGAGCCTTGTTCCTCGTCACCACCCCGTGCTCGTCCTGTTTGTTGCGGAACACCCACTTGGTTCCCACAACGTTTTGCTTGGGACGAGGCACCAGTGTCCAAACTTCATTGCGCTTGAAGTTGTTGAGCTCCTCTAGCATGGCCAACACCCAGTCCGGATCTAGCAAGGCCTCCTCTACCCTGAAAGGCTCAATAGAAGAGACAAAGAAGTAATGCTCACAAAAATTAACTAATCGAGACCGAGTAGTTACTCCCTTGCTAATATCACCCAGAATTTGGTCGACGGGATGATCCCTTTGGATCATCGCTCGAACTTGGGTTGGAGGTGCCGGTTGCGCTTCTTCCTCTATTACATGATCATTTTGTGCTCCCCCTTGATCACACGCCTCCTGTTGATGAACATGTTCATCGTCTTGAGTTGGGGGATGCACCATAGTTGAGGAAGAAGGTTGATCTTGCTCCTTTTGTTCCTGTGGTCGTACATCACCAATCGCCATGGTTCGTATAGCGGCCGTCGGAACATCTTCTTCATCTACATCATCACAATCAACAACTTGCTCTCTTGGAGAGCCATTAGTCTCATCAAATACAACGTCGCTAGAGACTTCAACCAAACCCGATGATTTGTTGAAGACCCTATACGCCTTTGTATTTGAATCATAACCTAACAAAAACCCTTCTACAGCTTTGGGAGCAAATTTTGAATTCCTACCCTTCTTCACTAGAATGTAGCATTTACTCCCAAATACACGAAAGTACGATACATTGGGTTTGTTATCGGTTAGCAGTTCATACGACGTCTTCTTGAGGAGGCGATGAAGGTAGATTCTGTTGATGGCGTGGCAAGCCGTGTTCACGGCTTTCGACCAAAAACACTCGGGGGTCTTGAACTCTCCAAGCATCGTCCTCGCCATATCGATGAGCGTCCTGTTCTTCCTCTCTACCACACCATTTTGTTGTGGTGTGTAGGGGGCGGAGAACTCGTGCTTGATCCCTTCCTCCTCAAGAAACTCCTCCACTTGAAGGTTCTTGAACTCGGACCCGTTGTCGCTCCTTATCTTCTTCACCTTGAGCTCAAACTCATTTTGAGCTCTCCTTAGGAAGCGCTTGAGGGTCCCTTGGGTTTCAGACTTATCCTGCAAAAAGAACACCCAAGTGAAGCGGGAAAAGTCATCAACAATAACTAGACCATACTTACTTCCTCCTATGCTTAGATAGGCGACGGGTCCGAAGAGGTCCATATGTAGCAGCTCCAGGGGTCTTGATGTGGTCATCACATTCTTGCTGTGATGCGCTCCTCCCACTTGTTTACCTGCTTGACAAGTTGCACAAGTTCTATCTTTTTCGAAAGTAACATTGGTTAGACCTATCACGTGTTCTCCCTTTAGAAGCTTGTGAAGGTTCTTCATCCCCACGTGTGCTAAGCGGCGATGCCACAGCCAGCCCATGCTAGTCTTAGCAATTAAGCATGCATCTAGACCGGCCTCCTCTTTTGCAAAATCAACTAAATAAAGTTTGCCGTCTAATACACCCTTAAAAGCTAGTGAACCATCACTTCTTCTAAAGACAGACACATCTACATTTGTAAATAGACAATTATATCCCATATTGCATAATTGACTGACAGATAGCACGTTATATCCAAGAGACTCAACTAAAAACACATTAGAGATAGAGTGCTCATTTGAAATAGCAATTTTACCTAATCCTTTTACCTTGCCTTGATTCCCATCACCGAATATTATTGAATCTTGGGAATCCTTGTTTTTGACGTAGGAGGTGAACATTTTCTTCTCCCCCGTCATATGGTTTGTGCATCCGCTGTTGATAATCCAGCTTGAACCCCCGGATGCATAAACCTGCAAGGCAATTTTAGGCTTGGGTCTTAGGTACCCAACTCATGTTGGGTCCTACAAGGTTAGCACAAATATCCTTAGGGACCCAAATGCAAGTTTTGTCTCCCTTGCATTTTGCCCCTAATTTCCTAACAATCACCTTTCTATCCTTTCTACAAATTGCAAATGAAGCATTACAAGCATGATAAATTGTAGAAGGTTCATTAATTATTTTCCTAGGAACATGAACAACATTTCTTCTAGGCATGTGATTAACACTTCTCCTAGCCAAATTTCTATCATGCATAATAGAAGAACTAGAAGCAAACATGGCATAAGAATCATAGGCATGTGAATCAAAAGCATTACAACTCTTATGAGACTGTCTTCTATCATTGTACATAAAAGCATGATTCCTTTTAGTACTACTTGCCATAGGGGCTTTCCCTTTCTCCTTGGCGAAGATGGGAGCCTTATGGCTTGTTAAGTTCTTGGCTTCCCTCTTGAAGCCAAGCCCATCCTTAATTGAGGGGTGTCTACCAACCGTGTAGGCATCCCTAGCAAATTTTAGCTTGTCAAATTCGCTCTTGCTAGTCTTAAGTTGAGCATTAAGACTAGCCAATTCATCATTAAGTTTGGAAATTGAAGCTAGGTGTTCACTACACGCATTAATGTCAATATCTTTACACCTATTACAAGTTGCAACAATTTCTACACAGGATGTTGATTTATTAGCTATTTCTAACTTAGCATTCAAATCATCATTAATGCTCCTTAAGTTAGAGATTGTCTCATGGCAAGAAGATAATTCACAAGAAAGCATTTCATTTCTTTTAACTTCTAAAGCATGAGATTTTTGTGCTTCTACAAATTTGTCATGTTCTTCATACAACAAATCCTCTTGCTTTTCTAAAAGCCTATTCTTATCATTCAAGGCATCAATCAATTCATTAATTTTATCTACCTTGGTTCTATCTAGGCCCTTAAATAAACATGAGTAATCTATTTCATCCTCATCACTAGATTCGTCCTCACTTGAAGAAGCATAAGTAGAGTTTCGAGTACATACCTTCTTCTCCCTTGCCATAAGGCATGTGTGACGCTCGTTGGGGAAGAGGGATGACTTGTTGAAGGCGGTGGCGGCGAGTCCTTCATTGTCGGAGTCGGAAGAGGAGCAATCCAAATCCCCCTCCTTGCCTAGATGCGCCTCGCCCTTTGCCTTCTTATAGTTCTTCTTCTTCTCCCTCTTGTTCCCTTGATCCTGATCACTATCATTGTCGGGACAGTTAGCAATAAAATGACCAAGCTTACCACATTTGAAGCATGAGCGCTTCCCCTTTGTCTTGGTCTTGCTTGGCTGCCCCTTGCGACCTTTTAACGCCGTCTTGAATCTCTTGATGATGAGAGTCATCTCTTCATCATTAAGTCCGGCCGCCTCAATTTGTGCCACCTTGCTAGGTAGCGTCTCATTGCTTCTTGTTGCCTTGAGAGCAAGAGGTTGAGGCTCATTGATCGGACCATTCAATGCGTCGTCCACGTATCTTGCTTCCTTGATCATCATTCGCCCGCTCACGAACTTTCCAAGTATCTCCTCGGGCGTCATCTTGGTGTACCTAGGATTCTCACGAATATTGTTTACAAGATGAGGATCAAGGACAGTAAAAGACCTTAGCATTAGGCGGACGACGTCGTGGTCCGTCCATCGCGTGCTTCCATAGCTTCTTATCTTGTTGACAAGGGTCTTGAGCCGGTTATACGTTTGGGTTGGCTCTTCTCCCCTTATCATAGCGAATCTCCCGAGTTCGCCTTCCACCAACTCCATCTTTGTGAGCATGGTGACATCGTTACCCTCATGTGAGATCTTGAGGGTGTCCCATATCTGCTTAGCATTGTCCAAGCCGCTCACTTTGTGGTACTCATCCCTGCACAATGAGGCTAGCAACACAGTAGTAGCTTGTGCGTTTTTATGAATTTGCTCATTGATAGACATGGGACTATCACTACTATCAAAATGCATTCCACTTTCTACTATCTCCCATATGCTAGGATGGAGAGAGAACAAGTGACTACGCATTTTGTGACTCCAAAATCCGTAGTCTTCTCCATCAAAATGAGGAGGTTTACCAAGTGGAATGGATAATAAATGAGCATTTGTACTTTGCGGAATACGAGAGTAGTCAAAAGAAAAGTTTGAATTAACCGGTTTCCTTCTCTCGCAGTCGTTGTCGTCGTTGTCCTTTTGGGAAGAAGTGGACTCATCACTGTCGTCGTAGTAGACGATCTCCTTGATGTGTCTTGTCTTCTTCTTCTTCCCATCTTTGCGTCTGTGGCCCGAGCCCGAGTCGGTAGGCTTGTCATCCTTCGGCTCGTTGACGAAGGACTCCTTCTCCTTGTCGTTGATCACGATTCCCTTCCCCTTAGGATCCATCTCTTCAGGCGGTTAGTCCCTTTCTTGAAGAGAACGGCTCCGATACCAATTGAGAGCACCTAGAGGGGGGGTGAATAGGTGATCCTGTAAAACTTAAAACTTAAGCCACAAAACTTGGTTAAGTGTTAGCACAATAATCACCAAGTGGCTACAGAGAAGAACTTGCACAATACGATAACCACAAATAGATCAACACAGAGATGACACAGTGGTTTATCCCGTGGTTTGGCCAAGTACAAAACTTGCCTACTCCACGTTGTGGCGTCCCAACGGACAAGAGTTGCACTCAACTCCTCTCAAGTGATCCAATGATCAACTTGAATACCACGGTGTTTTGCTTTTCTTTTCTTATCCCGTTCGCGAGGAATCTCCACAACTTGGAGCCTCTCGCCCTTACACTTTTGATGTTCACAAAGAATCACGGAGTAAGGGAGGGATTAGCAACTCACACAAGACTCAAAAATCAGAGCAACAACACGCACACAAGTCGCAACAAGAGCTCGCAACACAACCCAATGAGTTCACAACTCCACAAGAGCTCTATATGCTATCACAAAGAAACAAATGCGTGGAATCGATGTCTTGGTGCTTAGGAATGTTGTAAGTATGCTTGGTGTTGTCCTCCATGTGCCTAGGGGTCCCTTTTATAGCCTCAAGGCAGCTAGGAGCCGTTGAGAGCAATCTGGGAAGGCAATTCTTGCCTTCTATCGTCTGGCGCACCGGACAGTCCGGTGCACACCGGACACTGTCTGGTGCCCGATTTCTTTCCTTAAATGGCGCAGCCGACCGTTGGCAGCCAGAGAGCCGTTGGCGCACCGGACATGTCCGGTGCACACCGGACAGTCCGGTGCCCCCTTCTAGTCGTTGGCTCAGCCACGTGTCCCGCGCAGATCGCGCGGCCGACCGTTGGCCCGGCCGACCATTGGCTCACCGGACAGTCCGGTGTACACCGGACAGTCCGGTGAATTATAGTCGTACGTCGCCGGTGAATTCCCGAGAGCGGCCAGTTCGCTCGAGCCAGTCTGGCGCACCGGACACTGTCCGGTGCACCACCGGACAGTCCGGTGCTCCCAGACTGAGCAAACTTTGGCTGAACAAGGCCATCTCATTTCCAATTCGATTTTTCCTGTTTCCAGCACTTCGACACAATACATTAGTCTCTAAAACAATGTACTAAGTCTGAGAAACATACCTTTATCATTGATTTGTACTTTGTCCACCATTTTACACTTAGGCACTTGTGTTGGACACTAAATCACCAAAATACTTAGAAATGGCCCAAGGGCACATTTCCCTTTCACTTCATCGCGAGGAAACTTCTCCGTTGGCTTGTGTTTGAAGCCTTTCTCCTCTATCTTCGGCTCACACCTTAATTATCTTTGTGCATAGGCGAAGCTTCTTTATATGTTGTTTCAACCGAAGGCCAACTTCAGCCATTGATTGAAGTGTAGCTAAAACACGCATGCTCATGTCGAAGTGAAGGTTAAATGATGACCTTCAGCAAAGATAGTCCCCCAACAGTAGCCCCTTGTGGGATGAGTTCATTCCTTCGTAATGAGCTTAGATCTCAAAAATAGAATTGGGAGGCCTTGTGCCGAAGGTCCGAAAAAGACCTTCCCGAAGCTTGTTACGAAGAAGATAGATCTATTCAATAAAAACAATTGATCTGGAAGTTGAACAGATAGTGAGAAGCTGGGGGAAACGCGCGAGAACGTTTTCAGCGACTCGCGCTACTTCGTGCCCATTTCTCAGTATAAAAACAGCCGAGTGGGTGGGTGCGGATCACATTTACTGCCCTCAACTACCTGCTGCCAAAACTTTCTGTGTCTTTGAAGCTTCTTATCCACTAGTGCTTCGGAAATCGACTTCAGCTAAGTCATTTTAGACAATTTCCAGTTCACTCAGATGGCTAGGATTCGAACCACCATGAAGCTAATCACACATACCTCTTCGGAGGCACGGCAAGATACCCTACTGATCTCTGAAGCCATGACGGCTTTGTCATTGTCAAGGCTTGCTCCGAAGTTGTCGAAGGATAGACCTTCGAAGCCAAGATATATTGAAATTGGTCGTTCCACTTTGAGACAGAAGGATATGTAATCTATGAGAGACTTGGTTACTTTAGCAGTAAAGTCACCGTGCGCATCCCTAGGGATGAGGCAACCCCGATGCTGGGAAAGGACAAAGTTGTTGTATACATGAGCTTTTTCAAGGCAGGACTTCGGCTTCCAATGACAAGATGATTGTGAAGATACTACAACGTTATGAGGCATACCTACATCAATTGACTATGAATGCCATAGTTCGCCTTAGCATTTTCATTTGGGTTGTACGAAGCCAGGGAGGTCACATAGATGCTGATGCTTTCTGTAAGCTCCACGATTTGTAGTATCAAACAAAGGCCAAGGGTTAGACAGGCCTTCACAATAACTTTGGACGCTACAACTTCGCGTATCGTAAGGATACAACTAAGTTGGTGCTCACATATCGAACCAAGTGGCAAGGAGACCGGACAAAATAGTGATTTTACGCTGAAGTTGACTCCGAACAGCGTGAGGACTTTAAAGGTGTGCCTATGAGTCCTTTAAGGATTAGCTTCAGTCTGAAACGATGGAAGTGTGAACTAGGCGAGGATGCTAAAGAGTGCTACGTAGCTTTTAATACAGTTGTTAAGAAAATTGGGTCTCGAGATTTGATTCAAGGGGCACTTGCTTATAATATTTATCCGACTCGAACTGTGTGGAATCTGCCAAAGGAGGTAAAGTCGAAGGATGAAGGACTAGTTACTCTAGCTTTTGGTTTTAAGGAACAATCTTCATACAAAGCTCCTTCAGTTGAATGGCTTAGGTTTATAGAAGAAAAGTGCAATGAAATCTGTAGAAACTATCTTACTAGGGAGCACGAGGACATGTCCTCTGTCTTCGGAAGCCAGGGAAAGCTTCGGCTTAATAGAGTCATGAATGTCATTGATTTTGAGTACTCAGACTATGAAGATCCTACTGTTAACACTGAAACTGGGGAGAAGAGAAAAAGGGTTGCTAAGGGTGCTAGGAAAAGGTCAAATAAATCTATTGAAGCTGACACAAAAAAATGATGACTCAGAGGGCGACGAAGAACCATCTTCGAGCCCCAAAAAGAAGAAAGCAAAGACTTTGGAAAAAATATGTCATTGGGCAAGACCAAGAGAAAGGGAGTGCTACATCGACCTCTTCTTTGGGTTGTACACAGATTCTCGAGGTAATGACACAACCATTACCATTTTCCCCTCTAAGTCCCTTAGGACCGACACAGACTTGGTTTATGCCAACTACGAAGGGAACTGACGAAGTAGACCATCTTTTGAAGATCAAAGAAATTTCATCTGAGGAAGAAGTAGAGAGCCCACGACTTTTGGGTCTTGAAGGCGCTTCCTTTTGAGGCTCAACATCCTCCGAAGAAGACGAGAAGAAGGCTATCGAAGGAGGCGGGCCTTCAGGGCATGAAAAGACAGAAAAAGAGTTGAAAGGGTTGAGTCCTATTCTTGAGAAGGATGGAGCCGAAGCTACTCAGACTACGTGTGAAGAGGTACAAGATCTTGGTTTTTCGTGAGGTATCTTGGTGGGGGTGAACTTGATGACTGTAAGGAAAATGGACTTTGGCCCAATTGACTAAATGATTTTGGTGGTTGATGATCAACATGATCTATGGACTAATGTGTTTGCTAGTGTTTGTATTTGTAGTTCACAGGATGCAAAAGTGACTTGGACTAAGGCACTGAGGAAACAACACCTCAAAGAAGATTTTATGAAGACCATAAGTAAAGATCAACAAGTATCAAGCAAAGTCCAAGACATGAAGGAAGTATAACCACTCGCGGATCGTCTGCCTAAGTACAACGGACTGTCTAGTGCCACCCCACGGAATGTCTGGTGCACCAGGGAACTCCAGCCCAACGGCTAGTTCCAAGTGACACTATGGAGAAAAACCATCAAACTGTGTGATGACCCATTGGATTGTTAGGTGTGAGGAGTCAGCACGCCATCGGTCATATTCCTACCGATACCCGCAATGGATAGTTGCACCGGAATGTCCGGTGCCTACCACCGAACTGTCCGATAGAGAGCGCAGCTTTTTCCCTCCAATGGCTATCTCGGTTTGGGGCCTATATATACTTCACTCAGCCAGCCATTGAAGGGGAGGGAGCCCAAGCAACATACCAACACATGTTATAGACATTTCCAAGTGCTCAAACACCTAAGTGCATAATAGAATCACTCGGTGATTAGTGTAGGTGCTTTGCAAAGTGCTTAGGTTAGTTAGACAGCTTATGCGCTTGCTCTAGGTTGTTCCTAGTAAGTTGAGTGAGTTTAGAAAAACCCACATAACCCCTCGGCTCTTGCGTGAGTCCTTGTAATATTGTATCGAGTGGGGCGAGAGTCTTGCAAGACTGTGACAACCGAGTTTGTGTCATAGCCGCCACCGTGTACCGGAGGAAAAAAGGCCAGTGGCGTTTCGGGCGGAAGCTCGATAGTGGAGACGGTGGGAGCGTCCAAGAGGAGCCGGAAGTGGAGCACCAATTGTGCTTGGAGAAGGCTCGTGGCTCTCTACAGAGTTACTCGACCGTGGTGCTTGGCCCACTCGTGGGCTACCCTTTGTGTAGGGGCAGCAACGAGGATTAGTCGGGACCTTGCGTGGTTCTGGATACCTCGGTAAAAATACCAGCGTCATCCATGAGAGTTTGCTTTCTCTACTAACTCTTTAATCTTTCGTATTTACTCTCACTACTTAAGTTGCAATATTTACTATTTTAGTGTAGAATATATATAATTGGAACTTAGGTTGCATAACTGTAACACCCTGAATTTGGGGGTATAAAATTTCTTCTCTAGTATCCACCAAATTCAGGTGTTACCTCTCTTCTCTCCATTTTCCTTGTTTCTTTTTCCTATAAAATGTTGCATCATGCTAAACCCCAAAGCTTTGATTTTGATTGATGCATATGCTTGAGGTGTTCAAATTTGAATTTGTGGCATGTTTGAATTGGAATTCAAAAGATAAAATAAAAATAAAAGGAAAACAGAATTCAGAATAAAAGAAAACGAGAAAGAGAAAGAAGCCCATAGCCCCCTCCCCCTTGGCCTTTTGGCCCATCCGGCCCATCTCGGCCGTGAGCCCGCTCCCCCCTTTCCTCTCTCTAGCCGATGGGACTGTCGTGTCGGCACGCTAGCCTCCCCCGCGCTTGCCCCTTCTATCTCTGCCTCTAGGCTCCACCTGCCGGCGCTTCCCTGTCCGTCCATTGCGCTCATGCCGACGCTGGCCCGCTCACCAGTGGACCCCGCCCTATCAACGCGCGCCACTCACTCACCCTCATCTGCCCTTTGACGCCCTGGCCCTGTTTGTCATCCCCATCCCCTTCAACCGTCCACGCGCACTCCCCGCGCGCATACCGAGGATTCCATGCCCACATCGTGCGCCGAGCCCGCAACCGCCCCACCCTCGCCCACTTCTAGCACCTAGAGCCCCACTCACTCTCACCCTCCCTCATTTGCACGTCCGTAGAGCCCTACCCCAGCCTAGCGTCGAGCGCACGCCAGGGAAGAAATGCCGCCATTTGCCGTTGACCCAGGTTCGTTCCGCCGCCGACATTGAGGCCCCATCGTGCACGTTGCCTCGATAAGCTTCACCTCGACATCCGCAGTTCGGGACATGCCCTAATTTGCTCCCTCCCTATCTGATTTCCCCTAAACGAGGAAGGGAAAAGAGATGTCATCTTGCCCTTGTCGCCGTCCAGAGGTCCCAGAAGTTCCCTTGAAGTAACAAACCTCCCCTGCCCTCTTTTTCCCTTCACTGCTCTCTGTTGCACGTAATTCCTCACTGGAGTGAGGTAGTGTCGCCGCCGAGTCGTGGGCCACCACCCTATGTTGCCCCTGCATCGATGTTGTCCTCACCTTCGTGTTTGTCGTACTTCACCTGACCTCACCGAGCCATTCCCATCGCTCTGGGACCCCCCAGCGTGTTCGTGCCCTCGTCTCCGTCGAGCCCCCACTGCTGGCGGCCAGGGAAAGCCGACCAGGGCGAGCTATCCAATTCCTGGCACCCATCTCGTATCGGACAGTCCCTTTTTAATTAAATCGCGCCTGATCCTGATTGTCCGCCCGGGATCTGACGGCCTCGGACCGTTCCGTGCCCTGCCACTGGGCTCGATCGGTCAGTCCTCGCTTGCCAACCCCGAGCCGCTAACCTCCCTGGTCCACCAGTCAGCCACCCACACCCTGCACGTCCCGCACGCTCGCCCGTCATTTCTAATCTCGGTCGTTGATCCAAGATCCAATGGCCGAGGGAACTCGATACCCTTTCGTTTGGCATTTTTGTTAAAGAACCCCCCGGTTTCCCGAGAATAGAACCCCCCGAGCCCTTGGGATCTTGCAGAGAGCCCCCAGACTTTTGTTTAATCAGATAAATGTGTTTAAAATAGGGTTTTTGAATTCTAAAACTTCCAAAATTCATAACTTTGTCATATGAACTCCAAATAGGTTATTCAAATTGCAAAATGTTCATCATGTTGTTGTTATCTATTAAAATAATGTTCATCCACTGTTCTCATGTCTCAATTTATAGTTGACCTCTAGGTTAGAGTTAATGATATAGGAACCCTAATGGAGATAAAGTAAAGGTAGGAACCCCTAATAAATGTTCACATACTTAACTTTATAGACCCAACACTATTTAATGAGTAATCCCATCCCTAGAGTAATTATATTTGAACAAGTGTTATAGTGGGATAAACTTGATTAGGGAGCAATAAGTCACATGGCATAGTAATCTACCCCAAACTTAGGAAGCACCTTATTGTCTTCACCTTTCTATTGAACCTGTGTTTACTCTATTGTATATGTTTGGTGTATTGTTCTTTTATTATTCCCCAAGTGTGTTGAATGAATTATTGCTTTGCGTAGATAACGAGCAGTTCGTGGTTCGCGAGGGAGTTGTAGGAGATTTCCCTAAGCAACAACTTGGTGAAGGCAAGTGTCATCTGACCCATTATGTCTTACTTTATAATTCATTGTCCCGCATACCATGATCAACCTAAGGATTGACTAGTTTTCTGTTTATCCTGTCCTTAATTATCCTTTTGGGATTTAGCTATTATGATTAATATCATGCTAGTGTTTTACTCTAATCGATGAACATGATGATAATACTTTATGATACGATGTTGTTATTCTGGATATGATGATGAACTTGTGGCACTAAAGGGGACTCGGGCTATTTCCCGAGTACCTCTCCATAAGAACCTGTTCGTTGGATGACCACCCGGCAAAATAGTACAATCCTAAGGGTGGTATGGTGTCACACCCAGTTTTAGAAGGTAAACCGAATGCGAACCATGTACGTGTCAGGATCAAAAATTCACGTACACAACGATTACATAAATGACTCATCATAGCACAATGCTTCGAATAACAATAAGAGTAAGTAATAATATTATAGACTAGAGCCATTTACATAATATAAATCAAAGTGCACATAATAGAAACGTAGCCAACGTAAACAACCCACCACAGGCAGTTGACTAGGGGAGGTCACTAGCCTAATCCTCGAACTCGCCGAAGTCCTGGAACTCCTGGAGATCCGCCTCGACGCCTTCTTCTTTACCTGAGCATAGATTGCACCAAAGGCAACCTGGTGTTTTGTGAAAGCAAGGGTGAGTACACATCAACGTACTCAGCAAATGTCCCGTTTGGCTGAAGTGGACTAGCTTTATGTGGGGTTAAGGTCAAGCAGTTGCTTTTCGTTGGTCAGGTAATTATTAGTAGTGGAGAGCTAGGTTTTAACATTAACCCAAGTTGTTAACCCAAAAGTACTCTTTCCAAATGGAAAGAATACCAGAAACCATAAGCACAATCATAATCATAAAAACCATCATTATCCTCATCATCATCTGTAACCAAAGCATCTCTAATCAATGAAGCTCCCTTAGCCGCTCATAACTGCGAGCACGGCTGATATATCAGTTTCATAACACTCTGCAGAGGTTGCGCACTTTACCCACAAGTCGTGATTCCCTCTTGCCTCGGGCCGATCAAACCCTTAAACAATATCAAGGTAAATAGGCAGGGTTTCACTACGTAACCTTTACAAAGATTCCCTGAGGCTGTAGCCGCCCGTTAGGTTTCCTAAATGTACCGCACTCCTCCCCAAGGGGCAAACCAACCTTGGCAGAGCGAGCCGCATACACCGAGCCCCATTGACGGCACGACGACGAAGCGAACTACACCTCAGTTCCTCTAATTATTTAGCTAAGGGCGTCCCATACCACCCTCATGGTTGCACTATTTTCCCGGGTGGTCATCCAACGAACAGGTCCTTATGGAGAGGCACTCGAGAAAACCGCTCGAGACCCCTAAAGTATCACCAGTCCAACATCATAATCATAATGACAACATCGTATCATAAGTGTTCGCATCATGTTCATTGATTAAAGTAAAGCAATAGCATGAAGCTAACCATAGTAACCCAAAAAGGTAATCAAGGACAAGGTAAATAGAAAGCTAGTCAATCCTTAGGTTGATCATGGTATGCGAGTTGATGAATTATAAAGTAAATGGGACATAATATGTCAGAGGACACTTGCCTTCACCAAACAGATGCTCAGGATCTTCAACCTCGTAGAACTCGAAGAGTTTGATCTCTTGGTCGTCAAAGCTTGACCGTCGATTCCTCGAAGCTCGGAATAGATCGCGATCTCGGGACGTCGCACAACGAGGTTGGGTGCTCAGCCAACGGAGATGGCGAGCTCCGGACGGCGAGTGCACGACGATGACAAGGCAAGCGCGACGACAAGCTCGATGGGGATGGCGATGCTCCGGCAGGACGAGCCCGACGGGAATTAGGCGGGCAGGGTCGAGGGAAACGGTGCGACGGGCGGGCGCCTGCGCACAGTGCGGTGAGGAGCGCGCACACACGCACGTCGCGCTAGGCGGGGGGCCGCTGGCTGCACCGGCGGGGGAGCACGCCGGGGCAGAGGCACCGCGCCAGGGCATACAGGGCCACGGACGGCCACGTCGAGCTGTGCCCCGGGGCCGCGCTGGGTTGCGCATGCCACGTCGGGCACCGTGTGCCACGTCGGCCGGCTGTGAGGCTACGCAGGGCATAGGCAGTCGCGCCACAGGCCAAGCCGGCCGCGCCCTGGTCGCTGCGCTGAGGGACGCGCCCAGTCGGGATCGCGCGCTGCTCCAGTAGCGCCAGACAGCTGTCGCTGCGTCGGCAGCAAGCCGCGAGAGAGGGGGAGGCAGGGCGAGGAGAGGACGAGAGGAGAGAGGGGGGAGAAGGGGCGGGGGGCTGGCGGCTCTACGGGTGCGCGACGTTAGCGCCGAGGGGAGCGGCCTGGCGGTTGGAGAGACCGCCTGGCACGCAGGTCCCGCGGGCAGTGGTGGCGGCTGCGCTAGCGGCGCGGCTTGCGCAGCGCACTAGCGCGCTAGGGCGCGGGATGGGCCGCACACGCGCGAGGCCAAGCGGGGGGCAGAGCGGCGCGTGCCGAGGAAATGAAGTCGGGGTCGAGCTGGGCCACGGACGAGGCAGGCCGACGCGGGAGCGCTGGGGAAGAATGGTTGGGCCGCGGCTAGAGGAGGGGGCGCCAGATGGGCCAGCAGGAGGGGAAAGGGGTGTGGGCCAGCGCTGGGCTGAGGAAACGAAATTGGGCCGCGAGCAGGCTAAAAGGGAGAGGGGGCTGATTTCCCTTTTATTTATTTATTTCTTTTCTTTTTCTCTCTTTCTTTTGTTTCTATTCTATCTAATCATATTTATACACAGAAAGAGCTAAAAATTAAATGAATACATACCACGACAATACGTCGAACAGAAAAATAAATGCATTCTGGTATGATGCAACAACCATTATACCCTTAGGGTTTTATCAATACACGACATCCAAATAACTCTAACTACATTGAAATGAAAAGATAAGAGCAAAAAGGAAGAGGATGATAAAGGTAACACTTGAATTTGATGGATATTAGAGAAAAAAATTTACCCCAAAATTTAGGGTGTTACATATGGGATGACCTTAGCTGACTAATTAGAGGAACTTGAGGTGTAGTCGGCTTCGCCGTTGTGCTATCAATGGGGTCTGGGCACAATACTTGCTCTACCGAGGTTCGTTCATTTTGCTTTTATTAGTCACCCCTCTTGTCGGGAGAGGTACCGTATTTATCAAACTGGAGAAACCTAACGGGCAGTTATGACCTCTAGGGAATCTTTGTAAAGGCTACATAATGAAACATTGCCGACTCACCTTAGGAGTGTTTAAGGGTCTATACAACCCGAGGCAAAAAGGGCGCTCGTGGGTAAAGTGTGCGACCTCTGCAGAGGGTTAGAAACTAGTATATCAGCCGTGCTCACAGTTATGAGTAGCCTTGAGAGCTCCTTTGATTAGAGTTATTCTGGATACCTCGATGGCGATGGTTTAATGATGATGGTTATAATGATGGATTCTTGTATTTCCTCTTGGAGGGAGTACTTTTTGGGTTAATAACTTCGGGCTATTGCTAAAACTTAGCTCTCTACTAGTAATAAATACCTAACTAACTAAAAGTAATTGCTTTGAGCTTCACCCCACATACATCTAGTCCACTTTAGCCAAACGGGACATTTGTTGAGTACGTTGGTGTGTACTCACCGTTGCTTGAACACCAAACACCAGGTTGTCCCCATTGCAACCCCTGCTCAGGAGAAGATGAAGGCCATGTGGAGGACTTTCAGGAGTTTCAGGACTTCGATGAGTTCTAGAGTAGATTAGCGGCAAACCCCTAGTCAACTACCTATGAAGGCCTTATCGTACTATGTTTCGTTCAACACTTTGATTTATGTTTAAGTTAATGACTTTGTGGATGTTTCGTACATCATGATTTAATAAAGTACTACTTCTTTTACCTATTATTTGAGCACTATGTGATGATGTCCAATTATGTAATCATTGTGTTCGTGAATTTCTGATCCTAGAACGTACATGGTCCGCATTCGGTTTGCCTTCCAAAACTGGGTGTGACAATAACTCCTTTTGCGGTAGAGATAGCAACACATAGACAAAACCTAGTTTGCATTCTAGATTGCTTATTTGCATAGGTTTTGTTCTAGGGATTTATCGTAGCCTAGTTTATAAAGAAGTTCTTAGAAGTCCTAATTCACCCCCCTCAGGTGTCATTGTTTCCTACAATGACAAAGATGCTTCGGAAATAGAAAGCAAAGGTGAAGCTATAGGGTATGGGTCTATGGCTTTGATCTTCGGGGGGGAGATTAGATGCTGATGTACATACCTAATCCTGATGAATCAAAGATTTTGAGAAATATCACTCGAAGTGTTGGCTTTACAGAAGTTGAAGAACAATTGAGTCAAGTTAAAAAGAGACAACTTTCTCATAGTTTAGCTTATACTAGCATCAAGGTAAGGGAAACTCTTTGTCCTGATGCAGCTTCGGAGAAAGTCTATTTTTAACTTAAACTGTTTATCTTCGTGATGTAGGGGTTAATGTTGAGTAAAGCTCTGAGAATTTAGCAAGAAAAAGAAGATGATGAGCTATCAAAGCTATAAGAGAAAGCTAGAACACTCTGAACTTCTTTGCAAGAAAAGAAGAGCGAGATTGCATCTTTAAAAGAAAATTTAGCCAAGGCTAATGAAGTAAAAAGACAAGCGGCAACGAAGATAAAAGAACAGGAGAATTCTATCGAAGAACTTCGTACCGATCTTGAGGTGGCAGAAAGGAATATTGTTAGTAAAGTCGAAGAAAATCAAAAACTATTGGAGACTCTGAACCATCTTCATGGGAATTGCTTCAATCTTTCCTGATGATGTTGTGATACTATGAAGAAAATCTTTTCCAAAGTCAGTGCGACTTCGAGGGCCAGTTCCTTTGCCAACGGTGACACCGAAGGGGCACTTGGTTGGGTTGAAAAGGAATTGAGTGAAGTTGAAAACATTATCAATGCCCGAAGCAGTTATTGTGCAATAATTGAATCTCGTTGCATGGCCTCTGTTCTTTAGAAAGCTGGCTATGAACATGTTAAGGCCATGGGGGAAAATGACTTCGACATGATCATAGAGGATATCAAGACTCCCTCAAAGAGTGCACTTAGTGCTGCCAAAATATTTTCCTTTCAATTGTGGGATAAAGGTGGCCGACAATTTGCCGCTTCGGAGGCCAAATAAATTTACAAGAAAGGTTTGTCTTTAAGCTTGTGTTTAATTAAAGCTTCATTCATGAGTTTTACTTACTACTTGACATTTTTGTATTTTCTCGATGACTGTTTGTGTAGAGCAAAGAAGCGGAAAATAAGATGAAGGTGAAGAAGTAAAGAAAGGCCGAAGCTCAGCTTGATTATTAGGCCGAGGAGACTTTGTATTTTGGCGATGAATATTTATGTAATTAAACCACAGGTTGTTGTAATATAATACTCTTGTTGGGGGTATGCTTTGTAGCCGAAGATCCTAAAGAAATGAACATCTTCGGCAGATTCTCTCCAAAGCAGCGCCGAAGCTATCGACTATAAAGCTTCGGCATAGTGACATATCTTCAGACGAAGGGGTGAACCGACTTAAAGATGAAATGACTTAAAGACCCATAATATTCTGTGTCATTATTGTAGTTCATTGTAAAGGGTATAAATGTAATTATATACAGACTGTGAGCTGTGCCTATAAATAGGTGAACAGTACCCCTGTACTGTTCACGCGCTTTTCTGTAATCACGTATTGGGCATTTGTTTTTGCTTCACGCTGGTATTTTTGCTTTCCTTCAAGCCGAAGGTACATTTGTAATTCGTTATCATTTTTACAATAATGAAATAGAAATAAGTTAATAAAAATAATCATGTGTTTAAATTATTTTACATATTTTTTACCCTTCCTCATTATTTGTCGTGTTTATGAAGGTATAACCTTCATAACCTTCGTCCGAAATCCATTATATCCTGAGGGAAATAATGTTTTGAAGGACGAAGGACTTTAACATTTAACAGTTTTTATGTTGCCTTATTCTTGATTCATAGCATTTGAGAACAAGTCCCCAACATTGGCGCCCACCTCCGGTGAACTCACTTCCACTTTTTTGAGCTGATGGCTTCGATCAAGAATCAAGCTGGAACTGATTCGGCTCCGAAGCTGGTTCTCCCGATAACAGGCAGTTCATGCTCAGAGCCGGCCGACAAGAAACGGAAGAAGGAGGCACAGAGAAGAGTACAACATGTAGGGGTACAAGGACCCTTCATCAAATCAAGATGGTCTCACATCCCAATTACCTTTTCTCAAGAGGATCTTCAGCTCAAGGATTACCCACACAATGATGCTATGGTTATCTCTTGTGTGATCAAAGGATTTCTGGTCCATAATGTTTTGGTTGATACAGGCAGTGCAGCTGATATCATATTTGCTAAGGCCTTCAGACAGATGCAAGAGCCCGAAGACAAGATCCATGATGCCACACATCCCCTTTGTGGCTTCGAAGGAAGGCAGATTGTAGCACTCGGAAAAATCACAATGCCAGTAACCTTCGGATATATCAACAACACAAGGACTGAACAGGTTGTATTCGATATTGTTGACATGGAATACCCTTACAATGCAATCATTGGTCGTGGTACTCTCAATGCCTTCGAAGCAATTCTTCATCCAGCATATCTTTGCATGAAGATACCTTCAGACCAAGGACCCACTGCTATTCATGGAAGTCAGGAAGCTGCCAGAAGGGCCGAAGGAAACTGGACAGACTCAAAAGCAATCCATAACATAGATGGAGCTGAAGCTTGTGAGCAATACAAGTTCAGAAGGGAGAAAACTGCTTCGGCCGATCAGCTGAAGCCCATGCTCTTATGCGAAGACATAGCAGAGCAGAAGGTGCTGTTGGGATCTCAACTGTCCGAGGAACAGGAGAAAACCTTGATAAGGTTTCTGTTCAACAACAAAGATGTTTTTGCATGGTCAGCTAATGATCTTTGCAGAGTTAACAGGGATGTTATTGAACACTCGCTCAATGTTGATCCATCCTTCAGACCCAGAAAGTAGAGGCTTTGGAAGATGTCTGATGACAAGGCCGAAGGTGCTCGGAATGAAGTGAAAAGACTCCTCAGTGCCGGAGTTATCAGAGAGGTAAAATACCCAGAATGGCTGGCTAATACTGTTATGGTAAAGAAGGCCAATGGTAAATGGAGGATGTGTATCGATTTTACTGATCTCAACAAGGCCTGTCCGAAGGACGAGTTTCCATTGCCAAGGATAGATTCCCTAGTTGATGCAGCAGCTTCATCAGAGCTTATGAGTATGCTAGATTGTTATTCAGGCTATCATCAAATTTGGATGAAGGAGGATGAGCCGAAGACCAGCTTCATAACCCCTAGTGGGACATATTGTTACCTTCGGATGCCTGAGGGGCTCAAGAATGCTGGAGGAAGCTTCAGCAGAATGACAGCGAAGGTTCTTCAATCTCAGATAGGCAGAAATGTGCTAACTTATGTTGATGATATCATTGTAAAAAGCACGAAGCAAGAGAATCACATTACTGATCTGCAGGAGACCTTTGCTAATTTTAGACAGGTCGGTTTAAAGTTGAATCCAGAAAAATGTGTCTTCGGAGTGAAGAAAGGGAAATTTCTTGGTTGTCTAGTTTCAACAAAAGGGATTGAGGCTAATCCAAATAAAATCGAAGCTATCCTTCGAATGGAACCACCAAGTACAAAGAAGGGGGCTCAAAGATTAATAGGAAGATTGGCATCTCTCAACAGATTCATATCTAGATCAGCAGAGAGAAATTTACCATTTTTCGAAGTGGTGAAGTCAGCCGAAGTTTTTCAATGGGGACCAGTTCAGCAGAGAGCCTTCGAAGAGCTGAAGCAATATTTGATAGACTTAACAACACTAACTCCACCAACGCCAGGGGCTCCTCTGTTGCTATATGTGGCAGCTTCGCACTCAGCGGTGAGTGCAGCACTTGTTCAGGAGAAGCTTGAAGACCAAGTCAAAAGGCAGGCCCCAATATACTTTGTATCCGAAGTTCTTAGTTTATCAAAGAAAAATTATACAGAATTGGAGAAGGTGCTATATGCTGTTTTGATGGCTTCCAGGAAGCTTCGGCACTACTTTCAAGCATACAATATAGTTGTTCCTTCTTCACAACCGTTGAAGGATATTATGAGAAATAGAGAAGCTACTGGAAGGGTTGGAAAATGGGCTGCGGAGCTCAATGAATTTTGCATTGATTATGTGCACAGATCTTCGATTCAGTCCCAAGCGTTGGCAGACTTCATTGCTGACTGGACGCCAGGGGCTCAGGAAGAAGAAACGAGCAAAGATGCCGAAGTTTGGACAGTATTTTGCGATGGATCTTGGGGAACCTTCGGAGCAGGAGCAGCTGCTGTGTTGGTCGCACCTTCCAAAGTTAAAACTTGTTACGCAACAAGACTTGATTTCAGTTGCATAAATAACATTGCTGAGTACGAAGCTTTGCTCTTGGTTCTTAAAACTGATTCCCAGGTTATTTCTGGTCATATTGACAAAAGTTATAAAGCAAGAGATCTGAAGCTTGAAAAATATTTAGACATGGTCCGAAGGATTGAGGCTTCCTTTGAGGGGTTTTCTGTTAAAAATATTCCTCGCGGAGAAAATGAATATGCTGATTTATTAGCCAAGTCAGCAGCACAGGGGCTGCCCTTACCTTCGGAAGTATTTTTCGAAACAATAAAAGCACCTTCGGTTGAGCTTCTTGAAAGAGCAGTCCTCAACATATCCCCTGTCTATAGTGAAGACTGGAGAACTGAGATCATCTCTTTCCTTCAGGGTAAATTTCTTTCAGATGACGAAGCTTATAACAGGAGGATAGAGGCAAGAGCTCGACCACATTTCCTTCAGGGGAGCTATACAAGCGTGGGGTTTGTTCTCCGTTACTCAAGTGTTTATCCAGAGCCGAAGGTATAGAACTGATGAAGGAAATACATGCAGGCCTGTGTGGATCTCACATTGGATCTAGGTCTTTGCTTGGAAAAGTTTTTCGTCAAGGATTTTATTGGCCAAAGGCAGCTTCGGATGCAGCGGAATTAGTCCAAAAGTGCGAAGGTTGTCAGAAATGTGCAAGAGATCAAAAACAACCTTCGTCTCTAACTCAGTTAATACAACCCACTTGGCCGTTGCAAAGGTGGGGCCTTGATTTGTTAGGTCCGTTACCACCAGCACAAGGGAACTTAAGATATGTTGTAGTGGCAGTGGAATATTTTTCTAAATGAATTGAGGCAAAGCCTTTAGCCATAATAACTTCGGTCACTATTCAAAAGTTTTTCTGGCAAAATATTGTTTGTCGTTTCGGAGTACCGAAGGCTATTACTATAGATAATGGGTCACAGTTTGATTCCGAAGCTTTCAAAGAATTTTGTGATCAAATTGGCACGAAGATCCATTTCGCATCAGTTCGACATCCGGAGTCAAATGGACTTGTTGAAAGAGCTAATGGCATCATAATGACAGGAATAATGAAGTTAATCTTCAATCAGCCCAGCGGAAAGTGGCCAGACGAATTAATCAAAGTGGTGTGGAGCCACAACACAACAATATCAAGATCAACAGGCTTTACGCCATTTAAACTAGGGCCAATTCCCTGTATGCCACTGGAAAATATACTCATCCCTTGTATGCCACTGGCCCCACATGTCATAGACACCAAAAATTATACCTATATGCCACTGAGTGGCACACAAGGGATGAGTATAAAATCTGATGGCATACCAGAAATTTTCTCTTTAAACTATTGTTTGGTGACGAAGCAATAACTCCGGAAGAAGCCAAAGCAGGATCAATAAGAATAGTAGCTTCGGCAGAAGGCGAAACTGAAGTTGATTACTCTGTGGAAAAAGATGCTATAGAGGGGATCAGGCTTCAAGCTGTGGAAAACATCATCAAATACCAAGCTGAAACAATAAAATGGCGTGATAGAAAGGTTAGGCTAAAGAACATCGAACCAGGACATCTGGTGCTTCGAAGAGTAGCCAACCCAGAGACAGTAGGCAAATTACAGCTGAAGTGGGAAGGACCTTTTCTGGTAGTATCTTCGTCAAGACCAGGTTCCTACAGGTTGAAGGATATGGACGACAACGACATTTCTATATCATGGAATGCGGATGAGCTTCGGCGATATTATGTTTAGCTTGATGTAATTTTTTCTATTCTTTCTTGTGGCACCCTT
Source organism: Zea mays (assembly GCF_902167145.1). Classification (NCBI taxonomy): domain Eukaryota; kingdom Viridiplantae; phylum Streptophyta; class Magnoliopsida; order Poales; family Poaceae; genus Zea; species Zea mays. The sequence goes on from NC_050099.1 coordinate 212,912,007, forward strand.
TTCCTTTCCAAAGGGGGAGAAAGGTTTTTAATGGGGCCACAGCATGTAATTTTTCTTTTTTTTATTTCAATTCTATAAGAGTGATATCCCCCAAAGATGTAAATGTAAAAGCTGACAACGCACCATCGAGTGCAAAGGAAAAAGAAAAGAAAACAGGGAGAAGCTCAAAAATCGTTCCTAAGGGAATGCAGAGCTTACAGCGAAAAATAAACGCTGATTCCGCCGAAAGTAAAAGGCGAAGAAGCTCCTAAGGGAGGCTTACAGCGAAAAATAAACGCTGATTCCGCCGAAAGTAAAAGGCAAAGAAGCTCCTAAGGGAGGCTTACAGCGAAAAGTCAGCGCTGATACACCGAAAAGTAAACGGTGAAGCCGAAAAATAAACGGCAAAAATATTTGAGTCATTCCCAAGGGAATGAAGGCTATGATTATGGTTTTGGATGTACATTCGGACAATCATTTGCACAATACATTACATCATGACATTTGCATTCATAAACATTCATTTAGACATATTTAGAATCATCATCATCATACCATACAGAAAAAGGGCAGATGCTTCGGTTATGAGGAAAAACTTCGGAGAAAGAGGAAATTTTTATGCTTCGTTGTGTACGAAAAGAAGGGAAGGTGTTTTTCGCCTTCGGCTCAAAAATGAAATTTCGTCCACACCAAAGCATTTCATACATTGACGGAAAAGTAAGATTATATTACAAAGTAAAACCCAGATTACATCATACTTTATACAAGTTATTACAAGAGTTTTTTGAGCTACTTTTACAAGACTATTCAAGCTTCGACACTATCTCTGGAGCTTCGTTCTTCTATTCTGTAGCTGCAGCTTCGGCCTGGTCAATCTGTACGAAAGTATTATAAGCCAAATTCAAAAATTCAAAGGAAAAGGTAAGAATAAGGTATGATTTTGTTACCAGCTTAAGGTGACTCCGAGCTTCGTCACCAGCTTTGCTTCGACCACCCTTTGTCCATACTAACTTTATAAATCTGTTTGAAATACTTCGAGCCAGATTTGGAACATCATCTAAGTCTGCCGGTGACAGGCTGAAGTTGGGTCTATTAACAATCTTGCCGTGTTCACAGCCAGACTTCAAAAAAGCAACAGTTGTGCCCCGAGAAGCTGCCAGGGCACAAAAGTCGCTATGTCCAGCTATAACTTCGTCAAGATCATTAATTTCACCTTCAATGTGTTCGAAGGCACCAGGCAGGTCTTCGGCCGAAGGAGTAAATTCTTCACTACTGGCCCCGACAAAATGGAACACTTGCTTTAGCTGATGAATGCATCGAGTGCAGAACTCCAAACATTTATTTTGAAGATTTTTCAAAGATTCTTTCAATTCCAAGTTTCTTTGAGTTTCGGCTTCGAGCCTTGCATCAAGCTTCAGTTTCTCTTGTTCAAAATTTTCTGACTGGGAAAGAAGCTTTGAATTTAATTCTGTTATTTTTGCTTCAGCATCCACTAATAAGCCTTCGGTTGTTTGTAGCTCGAGGTCTTTCTTCTCAATGACAGCAGATTGCTCCTTTATTTTGTTTTCTAAATTTTCAATTATAACTTCTTGCCTTTTATCCTCTAAATCTTGTTGCATTTTTAATGCCTTGCTCAAAAGCATGCTCTGTGCACAAATAGCCTTAGTTAGAAAATATATTCGTACCACAAATAATAAGAGTTAGACACAAAATGTTTACCTTGAAATTAGAATAGAATAAACTGCCGACAATATGCTGTCGACGGTAGCGGCTGATATCCGCTTCAAGCTTCAGGAAGCCGATACTCTTCGATAAGGTACCGGCAACCTTCGCACCAGTTTGGTCTCGTATACAGCCTAACCCTTCATCATCAATACCACCAAAGAGAAGCGCCCCCGGCCGATATCCACAAGATATAGCATACTCTTTTAATTCCTCTTTTTCAGCTTCAGTCAGCTCCTGGCCAACTAAGCTTCGGAAGTCAAAAGTTTCATCTTCCGAGGTATCTTCGGTTATTCCTCCTTTCTCGGGTTTGGCAGCCGTGGTCTCTTCAGTGGCTGCAGTAGTTTCTTCAGCGGCCATGTTTAGCAGCATTTTATCTATATCAGCGGCTATGCTCTCTAAATTAATACCTTCGGAGTTGGCATCTTCGGCTCTGGCCTCTTCTGCGGCAGCCTCCGAAGGTACAGCTTCAGTAGCTGTCATGATTTCAATTGCCGGCATCTTCAGAGTTGGAGCCCTTGGTGGTGTTGTTTCAATCACTTCAGTCACGGTAACAATCCTTTGTCTTTTTGGCGTAGATGCCTTTGCCTTTGTGGGCTCCTTTTCATTATGAAAAAGCTTCGTCAGATGAAGCCCCAACGGACTTAGTTTGACAGGCAAAGTTTCAGTCATTACCTTTAGAATTTCCTCTATTTCAGCATCAGAAGATGTCGCAGAAGTCTTCTCTTCTTCATCAATTGATTTTTGTTCCGGGGTTGATTCCTTTCTTTTCTTCGAAGTTAACACTTTCGATTCAAACTTTTCTTTCTTCTTTTTGATTGAACTTCATCGTCTTTGATCAAAGCGCCAGCTACTCTTTTCCTTTTCTGCCCTTCGGCACCCTTGTCGAGTCGCTCATAATCAGGATATTCAAAGCCTATAGCATCGAGCACTCTGTTTAGCCTTCGTTTCGGCTGGGTGCCGAAGGCTGCTGTCATCAATTGGTCCTCTTTTTTAGAATAATTCCCAAGAATTTTAGTGCTCATCACTTCGATTGTTTCGAGCCATTCTTGGCAGGGTGCTTTGAAATATTTCTTGAACTTATAGTGGTAGGGCAGTCGGACAAACTCCCCCTCTTTTTTCTCTCTTTCAAGCTTCGGCATAGCCCATTCCTTCATAGTTGGAAATATTTTGAAAGCCAGAAATTCCTACACTAAATCTCTAGTGCCAATGTGCTCTGCGATAATCCTGAATTCAGCCAACGCAGTTTGGGTTGGACCTTCTGGTGTCATATTGCATTGGGGTCTGGTTTCTCTGAAGATCAGTTCAAGCGGACTCTGTACCAGCTTCTCCTTGTCATCGTCAACTTTGACGTAGAACCATTCCGATTTCCAGCCTGCCGGCCACTTGCTTCGATAGCTGATCACAGGAAATTTTGTAGTTTTCCGATAGGCAAAATTGTAACAACCAAAATTTTCATGTCACCCATCCTTTCTGGCCTTGGTTTGGTAATGTAGCTCGTGCACCCGGTAGAAACCTTCGACAAACGGTTCCACCCCCTGGCTTCGGAGAGCCCAAATATAAACACTAAGCCTAACAATAGCGTTAGGAGTTAGTTGATGAAAGTGGATCCCAAACTTCTTTAGCACATCGACAATCATCCTATTCAAAGGAAATCTCAAACCAGCTTTGAGGAAACTCTTGAAAATCACTATTTCATCTTTCTGTGGCTTCGGAGTAGTTTCTTCTCCACCGAAGCGAATCAGCTCTTTCTTATCTTCGCTAAAGTAGCCCGACTTCACCATCTTAGGAAAATCAGCTTTGGAGATGGTCGACTTTCCGAAGTCCAGGTGGCTAGGCTTGCTCGGCACTGCGATGTTGTAATCATCTTTAGAATCGGTCTCTTCAATATCTGCTTGCTCTGCTTCAGCAGTAGGGACGTCTTCCGGTGCCACCAACCCAGATCGCTTCATTGCTTCTGAAATAGGAACAGTTTCCACAGCTTCGGTTTCGTCTCCCTCGCGATCAACTCTTGCAGTAGAGCGAACTCTAGCCATTTGATTATAATTTACTTGAAATTTTTTGAATTGGCTTTTTTGTCTTTTCCGAAGCTCTTCCACTTGCGTCGAAGCAGATTTTGTATGAGCGCAATGATCAAGCTTCGGCTATGACTAAAAATTTGGCAGCAAAACAGTACAATAGCAATGAATGCTGTGGTAACTTCACACCTACCCGTCTGTTTATATAGTGCTGCAGGTGGGAAGGTGAATCAACAAGGTCTCCAGCACCGAACAAACAGTCACCCGCACTCACTGAACGGTGGGCCACATAGCTCGAGAAGATGAATCGCTGGCGAGCGTGTAATTGGTGCAAGATGGGTCGCGCGCCCGACGATTATTTTAATCGTTTCTCGCCAATGAGCTCAGGGAAGGTGTTTTTGGATCTTCGGCATCCCGAAGCTTAGAAGATTTTTTCACGGATCAAGCTCGTTACGAAAAACGATCTAGCGCCGCGAAGGGGCTACTGTTGGGGGTATGCTTCGTAGCCGAAGATCCTAAAGAAATGAACACCTTCGGCAGATTCTCTCCAAAGCAGCGCCGAAGCTATCGACTATAAAGCTTCGGCATAGTGACATATCTCCAGACGAAGGGGTGAACCGACTTAAAGATGAAATGACTTAAAGACCCATAATATTTTGTGTCATTATTGTAGTTCATTGTAAAGGGTATAAATGTAATTATATACAGGCTGTGAGCTGTACCTATAAATAGGTGAACAGTACCCATGTACTGTTCACGCGCTTTTCTGTAATCACGTATTGGGCATTTGTTTTTGCTTCACGCTGGTATTTTTGCTTTCCTTCAAGCCGAAGGTACATTTGTAATTCGTTATCATTTTTACAATAATAAAATAGAAATAAGTTAATAATAATAATCATGTGTTTAAATTATTTTACATATTTTTTACCCTTCCTCATTATTTGTCGTGTTTATGAAGGTATAACCTTCATAACCTTCGTCCGAAATCCATTATATCCTGAGGGAAATAATGTTTCGAAGGACGAAGGACTTTAACATTTAACAGTTTTTATGTTGCCTTGTTCTTGATTCATAGCATTTGAGAACAAGTCCCCAACAACTCTGCTCTTATTTTTTCTATAACTCCAAGCGCTTTGTTGCGTGTGAAATCAAATGTTCCTGGTATTTTGAGCCAAAGGCGAAAAACATGTTCCCTTCTTTTCACTCGAAACAAAGCATCCAAAGCTAACTCGAGACTTCAGAGCTTTCTGCATCGGATATTAGCTCTACATTCCCTTAGGAATGACTTTGGAGCTTTTCTCACCTTTCACTTAGTGATAAAACTTTAGCTCTGCATTCCCTTAGGAACGACTTTGGAGCTTTCTCACCTTTCACTTGGTGATAAAACTTTAGCTTTGCATTCCCTTAAGAATGACTTTAACGCTTTCTCACCTTTCACTTGGTGATAAAACTTTAATTCTGCATTCCCTTAGGAAAAAGCTTTCTCACCTTTCACTTGGTAATAAAACTTACCTTTGTATTGGAGGCTTTTGGAAATTGGATCCCTTGCAGACTTCTTTCAACCGGAAGATGTTGCTTCGGTATAACTTGCTTTTTTCGGGGCATATAACCTTTATTGCCTTTAGGTATTCTTGGCCCAACTATTACTTCTTCAGCCCCGTTAAAAAATTGTATCCCCTTTATAAGGAAAAAGGGTGTCGAAGCTTGGCATTAGATGTAGTATCTTTGGAGCTCGTCGACATTCCATGACCTTGAAATGTTGTTTCCTTCCATGTCTTTCAATATGTATGAGTCTGGTCTGTTCGAAGCTGAGACCAGAAAAGGGCCTTCCCACTTCACTTGCAATTTTCCTACTGTATCTGGGTTAGCTATTCTTCAGAGCACGAGATGACCTAGTGATATGTTCTTTAGTTTCACTTTTCTGTCTCTCCATCTAATGGTTTCTGCTTGATACTTCCTTATGTGCTTGATTGCTTCGAGCCTTGATTCTTCTATTGTATCCTTCGAGGTTTTTTCATCATCCTGATTTTGAGTCGAAGTTATTACTCTTGCTGAACCCAGCCTGACTTCTTCGAGGGTAACTACTTCATCCCTAAAGATAAGCTTGAATGGTGTAAAACCAGTAGTAGATCTTGATGCAGATGTGTTCTGATTCCACACTACTTTGATAAGCAACTTTGTCCACTTCCCTTTGGGTAATCCAAGTAAAGACTTTGTGATTCCTAGCAAAATTATTCTGTTTGCTCTTTCAACAAACCCATTAGACTCTAGGTGCCTAACTGACGCAAAGTGTATATTTGTTCCCACTTGGTTGCAGAATTCTCTGAATGCTTCAGAGTCGAACTGAGTTCCATTGTCAACATTAATAGATTTTGGGACTCCGAAGCAGCAAATAATGTTTTACTAGAACAACTTCTAGATGGTTGTCGAAGTTATTGTTAATAGAGCTTTTGCTTCGATCCACTTAGAGAAGTACTCCACTACCACTACTGCATATCTCAAGTTTCCTTGCACGACTGGCATTGGTCCTATTATGTATATTCCCCATCTCTGTAAGGCCATGTAGGTTGTATAAGCTGAGTTAAGGACGAAGGTTGTTTCTTGTCCTGTGTGCATCTCTAGAAATTGTCACATTTCTACACAAACTCCGGTGTGTCCGATTTTGCCTTTGGCTAGTAAAAACCTTGATAAAAGACTTTTCTTATAAAGCCATGGGGCCAATATGCGATCAACATAGTCCAGAATGAATTCCTCTTATTAAATCTTGACCTTTGTCTCTAGAGATGCACTTGCAAAGGTGAGCAGACACCTTTTTGTACAATTCCCCTTCTATGATTTTGTATTACCTTGCTCTTGCTTGCATTCTCTTGATATATGCTTCGTCATCAGCTAGATGGTTTCCCTGAAGGAGAGTTATAATTTCTGTTCTCCAATCTTCACTTTGTGTGGAGGAGACAATTAGGATAGCTCTTTCCATCAAGTCAATCGAGGGTGCATTTAACACTTCGAAGAAGACTTCAGATGGCATGGGTAGCCCCTGAGTGGCATACTTGGCCAGCATATCAGCATGTCTGTTGTCTAATCTTGGGATGTTTTTTACTGAAACCCCCTCGAAGGAAGGTTCCATCTTTCGGACCATATCATAATACTTCTCCAAGCCTGGGCTCTTCACTTTGCTTGATTTGTCCACTTGACTTGTGATGACCTGGGAGTCTGATTTCAAAATTGTCCTTCTTACACCCATTGCCTTTAGCTTTCTTAATCCAATAAGCAAAGCTTCGTACTTTGCTATATTGTTTGTGCACTAGAACTACAACTTGACAGCATACGAAGTTCTTACTTAGATGGTGAAACAATGACAGCTACAGCACCAGCCCCGAAGGACCCCCATGAACCATCACAAAAGAATGTCCAGACAACTTTGTCTGATTGGGCTGCTTCATCCTGTGAACCCATAGTCCAATTAGCAATAAAATCTGCTAATGCTTGAGATTGAATGGTAGACATGTGAACATAGTCTATGATAAACTCATTGGGTTTTGTTGCCCACTTTCCAATTCAACCCAAAGTTTCTTTGTTTCTTATGATATCCTTGAGTGGTTGAGATGATGGCATATAAAGTTGTGGGATTGGAAGTAGTGTCGAAGCTTTCTTGAAGCCATTAGGACTGCATAGAGGACTTTCTCCATCTCTATATAATTCCTTTTAGATAGGTTTAATACTTCGGATACAAAGTAGACATGCATTTGCCTTTTCACACCTTCATTCACTACTTCTTGGACCAAGGTGGCACTTACAGTTGATTGTGAGGTTGATACATGAAGTAACAGAGGAGCCCCTTGGGAAGGTGGAAAAAGTGTTGTTAGCTTTATCATGTAGCCCTTCAATTCTTTGAAGGCTTGTTGCTAAGAGGGTCTGCATTGAAAAACCTCCACTGATTTTAGGACCTCAAAGAACGGCAAGCTTCGTTCAGCAGATCTTGATATAAATCTGTTTAGAGAAGCTAGTCTCCCTGCTAAACTCTGAGCCCCTTTTCTTAACTTTGGTGGCTCCATCTGAAGTATTGCTTCGATTTTGTTTGGGTTTGCTTCTATTCTCTTTGTTGACACAAGACAACCTAGGAACTTGCCCCTGTTGGGCCCATGCTTCGTTGCGCCGAAGGTCTTGCGTGAAGAAGCAGCTTCGGCTGAAATCGTCCCCAGGAAATGGCCGAAGGTTCCTTTTTATAGAGCTTCGGCGTTGCAAACCGACATAAAGATAGAATGACCTTTTTATCCATAGAGGTCTAAGATAATGTTGTAAACTTTTGTAAAGGGCATAATTGTAATTCGTCACAGGCTGTGTCCTGTGTCTATAAATAGATGAACAGTACCCCCGTACTGTTCACACGCTGACTTGGCATTTGCTTTTGCGTCACGCTTGTACTTTTTACCTTCTCTCAGGACCGAAGGTACATTTGTAATTTGAAATCATTTCTATTTTTCCATGTTAATAAAATAGAAATGATTCTATGATGATGCTTATATTATATTTCATGCTTTATATGAGTCCTTCGTCATTACTTGTTATGTTTACGAAGGTATGTCTCTTATGACCTTCGTCCGAAACTCATTATTTCCCGAAGGGACATAATGCTTCGAAGGACGAAGGACTTTAACACTTAACACTTTTTATGTTGCCTTGTTCTTAACTCTTAGCATTTGAGAACAAGTCCCCAACATTGGCGCCCACCTCCGGTGAACTCACTTCCACTTTTCTGAGCTGATGGCTTCGTTCAACAATCAAGCTGGAGTTGCTTCGGACCCGAAGCTGGTGCTCCCGATCACAGGTGGCTCGTTCTCAGAGCCAGCTAACAAGAAGCAGAAGAAGGAAGCGCAGAGAAGAGTACAGCATGTTGGGGTGCAAGGACCCTTCATCAAATCAAGATGGTCTCACATTCCTATTACCTTCTCTCAAGAGGACCTTCAGCTCAAAGATTACCCACACAACGATGCCATGGTTATCTCTTGTGTTATCAAAGGATTTCTGGTTCACAATGTCTTGGTCGATACAGGCAGTGCAGCTGACATCATATTTGCTAAAGCCTTCAGACAAATGCAAGAGCCAGAAGATAAGATTCATGATGCTACACATCCTCTTTGTGGCTTCGGAGGAAGACAGATTGTAGCACTGGGCAAGATCACCATGTCAGTAACCTTCGGATTCATCAACAACACTAGAACTGAGCAAGTTGTGTTTGACATTGTTGACATGGAATATCCTTACAATGCAATTATTGGTCGTGGTACTCTTAATGCCTTCGAAGCAATCCTTCATCCTGCCTATCTTTGCATGAAGATACCTTCGGACCAAGGGCCTATTGCTATCCATGGAAGCCAGGAAGCTGCTAGAAGGGCCGAAGGAAGCTGGACCGACTCCAAGGCAATCCATAATATAGATGGAACTGAAGCTTGTGAACAGTACAAATTCAGAAGGGAGAAGGCAGCTTCAGCAGATCAGCCGAAGCCCATGCTATTGTGTGAGGACATAGCAGAGCAGAAGGTGCTGTTGGGCTCGCAATTATCTGAATACCAGGAGAAAACCTTGATAAGGTTTTTATTCAACAACAAAGATGTTTTTGCATGGTCGGCTAATGATCTCTGTGGAGTAAATCGGGATGTTATTGAACATTCGCTCAATGTTGACCCATCCTTCAGACCCCGAAAGCAGAGGCTTCGGAAAATGTCTGATGACAAGGCCGAAGGGGCTCGCAATGAAGTAAAAAGACTCCTCAGTGCAGGAGTTATCAGAGAAGTGAAGTATCCAGAGTGGCTAGCTAACACTGTTATGGTGAAGAAGGCCAATGGCAAGTGGAGAATGTGTATCGATTTCACAGATCTCAACAAGGCTTGTCCGAAGGACGAATTCCCGTTGCCAAGGATAGACTCTCTAGTCGATGCAGCAGCTTCTTCAGAGCTCATGAGTCTCTTGGACTGTTACTCAGGATATCATCAAATCTGGATGAAAAAGGAAGATGAGCCGAAAACTAGCTTCATAACTCCAAGTGGCACGTATTGCTATCTTCGGATGCCTGAGGGGCTCAAAAACGCTGGAGGAAGTTTCAGCAGAATGACTGCGAAGGTTCTTCAGTCTCAAATAGGCAGAAATGTGTTGACCTATGTTGATGATATTATCGTCAAAAGCACGAAGCAGGAAAATCATATTGTTGATCTGCAGGAGACCTTCGCCAGCTTCAGACAAGCTGGTTTGAAGCTGAATCCAGAGAAATGTGTCTTCGGAGTAAAGAAGGGTAAATTTCTTGGATGCTTGGTTTCAACAAAGGGAATCGAAGCTAATCCAAATAAAATCGAAGCTATACTTCGAATGGAGCCACCAACTACAAGAAAAGGGGCCCAAAGATTGACAGGAAGGCTGGCATCTCTCAACAGATTTATATCCAGATCAGCAGAAAGAAACTTACCATTTTTCGAGGTGCTGAAGTCAGCCGAAGTCTTTCAATGGGGCCCAAGTCAACAAAAAGCCTTCGAAGAGTTGAAGCAATACTTGATAGATCTCACAACATTAACTCCGCCAACGCCAGGGGCTCCTCTGTTGTTATATGTGGCAGCTTCGCACTCAGCAGTAAGTGCGGCGCTTGTCCAGGAGAAGCTTTATGGCCAGCTCAAGAAGCAAGTTCCAGTGTATTTTGTATCTGAGGTCCTTAGTGTCTCAAAGAAAAATTATACAGAGCTGGAGAAGGTATTATATGCCGTTTTAATGGCGTCCAGGAAGCTTCGGCATTATTTTCAGGCATACAATATCATTGTTCCTTCTTCGCAGCCGTTGAAGGATATAATGAGAAATAGAGAAGCTACTGCACGGATTGGGAAATGGGCTGCAGAGCTCAACGAATTTTACATTGATTATGTGCATAGATCTTCGATCCAGTCTCAAGCATTGGCAGATTTCATTGCCGACTGGACGCCAGGGGCTCAGGATGAAGAAGCAAATAAAGATGCCGAAGTGTGGACAGTGTTTTGTGATGGCTCTTGGGGAATCTTCGGAGCAGGTGCAGCTGCTGTGTTGGTTTCACCATCCAAGGTCAAAACTTGTTATGCAGCAAGACTTGATTTCAGCTGCACGAACAATATTGCTAAGTACGAAGCCCTGCTTCTGGGCCTTCGGAAATTAAAGGCAATGGGAATCAGAAGGGCAATTCTTAAAACTGATTCCCAGGTGGTTTCGGGTCATGTTGACAAAAGTTGCAAGGCTAAAGATCCGAAGCTTGAAAAATATCTAGATACGGTCCGAAGGATCGAAGCATCCTTCGAAGGATTCTCTGTCAAGAATATTCCTCGAGGACAAAATGAGCATGCTGATTTGCTAGCTAAGTCTGCGGCACAGGGGCTGCCGTTACCTTCGGATGTGTTCTTCGAAACAATAAAGGCACCTTCAGTGGAGCTCCTTGAAAGAGCAGTCCTCAACATATCTCCTGTTTACAGCGAAGATTGGAGAACTGAAATAATCTCTTACCTTCAGGGTAAGTTCCTTTCAGATGACGAAGCTTACAATAAAAGAATAGAGGCAAGAGCTCGTCCATATGTCATGATAGAAGGGGAATTATACAAACATGGAGTTTGCGCTCCGCTGCTCAAGTGCTTATCTAGAGCCGAAGGTATAGAGTTGATGAAAGAGATACATGCAGGCCTGTGTGGATCCCACATCGGATCCAGGCCATTACTTGGGAAAGTCTTCCGCCAAGGGTTTTATTGGCCGAAGGCAGCTTCGGATGCGGCGGAGTTAGTGCAAAAGTGCGAAGGTTGTCAGAAATGTGCAAGAGATCAAAAACAACCTTCGTCTTTGACACAGCTGATACAACCCATCTGGCCATTGCAAAGGTGGGGCCTTGACTTGTTGGGTCCATTACCACCGGCTCAAGGGAATCTAAAATATGTTATAGTGGCTGTGGAGTATTTTTCCAAGTGGATTGAGGCGAAGCCATTGGCCACAATAACTTCGGCCACTGTCCAAAAGTTTTTCTGGCAGAATATTGTCTGTCGCTTCGGGGTACCGAAGGCAATCACTGTAGATAATGGAACGCAGTTTGACTCCGAAGCTTTCAGAAATTTCTGTGATCAAATTGGAACGAAGATCCATTTCGCATCAGTCAGGCATCCGGAGTCAAATGGGCTCGTTGAAAGGGCCAACGGCATTATAATGACAGGAATAATGAAGTTAATCTTCAATCAACCCAGGGGAAAGTGGCCAGATCAGTTAATCAAAGTGGTGTGGAGCCACAATACAACAACATCAAGGTCTACAGGCTTTACCCCATTCAAATTATTATTCGGTGACGAAGCAATAACTCCGGAGGAAGCAAAAGCTGGATCAATAAGAGTAGTAGCTTCGGCAGAATCAGGTCCCGAAGATGCTTGCCTTGTGGAAAAGGATGCTTTAGAAGGGATCAGGCTTCAGGCCGTGGAGAATATCAATAAATATCAGGCTGAAACAGTTAAATGGCGAGATAGAAAAGTCCGGCTAAAAAATATTGAGCCGGGACACTTGGTGCTTCGGAGAGTGGCTAACCCAGATACAGTGGGTAAGCTACAGTTGAAATGGGAAGGACCATTCTTAGTAGTATCTTCGTCAAGGCCTGGATCGTACAGATTGAAGGACATGGATGGCAACGAAATTCCAAGGTCTTGGAATGCGGATGAGCTTCGGCGATACTATGTATAACATGATGTAATTTTTTATGTTTTTTCTTTTCTTTTTCATGGCACCCTTTTCCTTTCCGAAGGGGGAGAAAGGTTTTTAATGGGGCCATCATGTGTAATTTCCTTTTTTAGTCTTATAAGAGCAAAATCCCCCAAAAAATGTAAATGTAACAGCTGAGAACGCACCATCGAGTGCAGAAACTGAAAAAGAAAAAAAGAGAAGAAGCTCCAAAGACGTTCCTAAGGGAATGCAGAGCTTATACCGCCTAAGTAAAAGGCGAAGAAACTCCAAAGACGTTCCTAAGGGAATGCAGAGTTTATACCGTCTAAGTAAAAGACGAAGAAGCTCCAAAGACGTTCCTAAGGGAATGCAGAGCTTATACCGCCTAAGTAAAAGGCGAAGAAACTCCAAAGACGTTCCTAAGGGAATGCAGAGTTTATACCGTCTAAGTAAAAGACGAGGAAGCTCCAAAGTCGTTCCTAAGGGAATGCAGAGCTGATGTGTGGTTGATTCCAAGGAAATAATGGTTGAGTGTGGCCTCGGTTATATGCTTTGGACATTCATTCGCACATTACATCATAGCATTTGCATTCATAAGCATTCATTCATAGCATTTGTGTTCCTAAGTTGTTGCTTCGGCAAAAGGAAGAAGTGGTCTTTTATGTTCCGTTATGTACAAAAAAGAAAAAGCTTCGGCAAGAGGAAGAAGCGGTCTTTTATGTTTCGTCATGTACAAAAAAGAAAAAGCTTCGGCAAGAGGAAGAAGCGGTCTTTTATGTTTCGTCATGTACAAAAAAGAAAAGCTTTGGCAAAAAGAAGAAATGGTCTTTTATGCTTCGTTGTGTCCGAAAAGAAGGGAAGGTGTTTTTTCGCCTTCGGCTCAAAATACTGATTTCGTCCACATCAAAGCGTCTCAATAAAAGGGTAAGAATATATTACAAGGTATGAACAAAGTTCCTTGAGAATAGATTAATTGTATTTACAAAAAGTTGTTACAAATTCTCCTGAGTTTTTTCTAGTCTACTCCTAATAATCTTCGTCAGGTTTCTGCTTCGGCGGCATATCCTTTAAGTATCACCTTCAGCTTCGTCATCCTACATGAATCAAGGTATCCCGAGTAAAAATCAAGTGTGAAGGAGAAGGTAAGTACAAAGTATGATTTCTTACTGGTTCAAGATGACTTCGAGCTTCGTCCCCAGCCTTCTCTCGCCCGCCTTTTGTCCATATCATTTTTATGAATCTATTTGAGATGCTCCGGGCGAGGTCAGGAATGTCGTCGAGAATTGATGGAGACAGGGCGAAGTTGGGCCTGTTGACAATCTTTCCATGCTCGCAGCCAGCCTTCAGGAATGCTGCAGCAGTACCCCGAGAAGCTACCCAGGCACAGAAGTCACCGTGCCCAGCTATAACTTCGTCAAGTTCTTCAATTTCAGCTTCGATATGATCGAAGGCTTTTGGTAAATCTTCATCCGAAGGGGTAAATTTCCCGCTGCTGGCTCCAACTGAGTAAAAGATCTTCTTTAGTTGTTGGATACAATTGTTGCTAAAATTCAAACATTTATCCTGAAGGCTTGTTAATGATTTCTTCAAATTTGAGTTGGCTTGGACTTCGGCTTCAAGTTTCGAATCAAGTTTTAGCTTCTCTTGTTCAAATTGTTTTGATTGGCAGAGAAGCTTCGAATTCAATTCTGCTACTTTGGCTTCAGTCTCTGCCAGCAAGCCTTCGGTTGATTGAAGTTCGAAGTCTTTCTTTTCAATAATAGCTGATTGTTCTTTTATCTTGCTCTCTAAATTTTCAATTATAGCTTCGTGCTTCTTATCTTCTAGATCTTGCTGCATCCTCAAAGCTTTGCTTAGAAGCATGCTCTACAAATAAACAACCTTCGTTAAAGAATATTGCCATTATTAAAAAACAATAGAAGTTAGAGAGAAGGATGTTTACCTTGAAATTTGAATAAAATAAGTTGCCGACGATATGTTGTCGTCGGTAGCGGCTGATGTCTGTCTCTAGTTTCGGAAAACCGATACTCTTTGATAGAGTACCGATGACCTTAGCCCCAACTGAGTCCCGGATGCAGCCCAGTTTTTCATCATCAATGCCTCCAAATAGAAGAGCTCCTGGCTTGTATCCGCAAGATTTGGCGTATTCCTTAAGCTCTTCTTTTTCGGCCTTCGACAGTTTTTGCCCGACTAAATTTTGAAATGAGTAGGCTTCGTCGTCCGAAGTGTCTTCGGCTATTTCTTTCCCTTTCCCAGGCACTGTGGCCATGGTTTCTTCAGCAGTGGTGGCAGCTTCTTCTGCAGCCATGTCTGTTAAAATTTTGTTGATGTCTTCAATAGTAGATTCTAAGTTTACATCTTCGGCTGTAGCGGCTTCGGTAGCCGCGACCTCCGAAGGTGCGACTTCGACATTTTCTGTGCCCTCAACAGCTGGTGTTTTCTGAATTGACGCCCTCGGTGGCGTCTTGTCAATAACTTCTGTTACGGCAATAATTCTTTGCCTTTTCGCTTTGGCTATCTTCGTTTTTTCCGGCTCCGCCACCTTTTGAAAAAGCTTCGTCAGTCGAGGCCCTAATGGACTTAGCTTCGTGGGCATGGGTTCAGTCATTACCTTTAGAATTTCCTCCACGTCGCTAGTAGAAGGTGGTGTGGGGGTCCCCTCTTCTTCGGATAGTTTTCGCTTTGGAATTGATATTTTTCTCTTGACAATTTTCTTCTTTTTTGGTGGTTGTTCTTCATCCTTGTTTAAAGCTTCGGCCGCTCTTTTTCTTCTCTGGCCCTCAGCACCCTTGTTCAGCTGCGCATAATCAGGATATTCGAAACCCAGTGCATCAAGCACTCGGTTCAGCCTTCGCTTCGGACGGGTGCCGAAGGCTGCTGTCATCAGTTGATCTTCTTTTTTCGAATAATTTCCAAGAATTTCATTACACATCACCTCAACTGTATCCAGCCACTCTTGGCAGGGCTTCTTAAAATATTTCTTGAATTTGAAGTGGTAAGGAAGCCGGACAAGATCCCCTTCCTTCTTCTCCCCCTTTAACTTTGGCATTTCCCATTTTTTCAGAGTAGGGAAGACTTTGAATGCTAAGAATTCTTGAACCAGATCCCTGGTACCAATATGCTCTGCAATGATTCTGAATTCATCCATTGCCCGTTGAGTTTGACCCTCTGGTGTCATGTTGCAGTGGGGTCGGGTTTCTCCGAAAGTTAGCTCGAGTGGACTTTGCACAAGCTTCTCCTTGTCCTCATCAACCTTGACATAGAACCATTCTGATTTCCAGCCTGCCGGCCATTTGCTTCGGTAGCTGATTACAGGAAACTTTGCGGTTTTCCGGTAGGCAAAATTGTAGCAACCGAAGTTTTCATGAAGCCCATCTTTTCTGGCCTTTGTTTGATAATGCAATTCATGAACTCGACAGAAACTGTCAGCAAAAGGCTCCACTGCTTGGCTTCGGAGGGCCCAAATATAAACGCTAAGCCTAACGATAGCGTTAGGAGTTAACTGGTGAAGGTAGATGCCAAACCTCTTCAATATCTCCGCAACAATCTCGTGAACAGGGAATCTTAGCCCAGCCTTTAAAAAGCTTTTGAAGATGACAACCTCGTCCTTCTCTGGCTTCGGGGTGGTCTCTTCTCCCCCGAAGCGAAGTAGCTTCTTCTGATCTTCACTGAAAAAACCTGCTTTCACCATCTTGGCGAGATCAACCTTTGAAACAGTCGATTTTCCAAAGTCTAGGTGGCTGGGTTTGCTGGGCATGGCAATACGGTAGTCATCTTCGGAGTCGGTTTCTTCAATGTTCCCTTCTCCTTCGGCAGCTGTCGGGTTTGCTTCGGCAGCAGGCATTTCTTCCGCAGTCACCAGTCCGGAGCGCTGCATCGCTTCGGAGATGGGCACAGTCTCCGAAGCTTCAGTTTCGTCCCCCTCACGCTCAACCCTAGCTGTAGAGCGAACTCTGGCCATTTAATTATGAACTTGTGAAACTTTGATACTTTTTTCTCCGAAGCAGGCTTCAAGATGGAGCTTCGTTCAAATCTGACAAACAAGCTTCGGTGATGGTTAAAAATTTTGGCAGCAAAACAGTGCAAATAGCAGTAAATGCTGTGGTAACTTCACACCTACTCGTCTGTTTATATAGTGCTGCAGGTAAGAAGGCGAAGCGGCAGGGTTTTTACACCAGGCGGGCAGTAACTTGTACTCGCTGCGCAGTGGACCGCAAAGACCAAACAGTGACTCTGCAAGGTGGGACCGACACGATCTCGGGAAATGAATCGTTTCTCGGCAACGAGCTCAGGGAAGGTGTTTTTTGGACCTTCGGCTTCCCGAAGCTTGAGAGGATTTTTTCACGGTTCAAGCTCGTTACGAAAAACGATCTAGCGCCGCGAAAGGGGCTACTGTTGGGCCCATGCTTCGTTGCGCCGAAGGTCTTGCGTGAAGAAGCAGCTTCGGCTGAAATCGTCCCCAGGAAATGGCCGAAGGTTCCTTTTTATAGAGCTTCGGCGTTGCAAACCGACATAAAGATAGAATGACCTTTTTATCCATAGAGGTCTAAGATAATGTTGTAAACTTTTGTAAAGGGCATAATTGTAATTCGTCACAGGCTGCGTCCTGTGTCTATAAATAGATGAACAGTACCCCCGTACTGTTCACACGCTGACTTGGCATTTGCTTTTGCGTCACGCTTGTACTTTTTACCTTCTCTCAGGACCGAAGGTACATTTGTAATTTGAAATCATTTCTATTTTTCCATGTTAATAAAATAGAAATGATTCTATGATGATGCTTATATTATATTTCATGCTTTATATGAGTCCTTCGTCATTACTTGTTATGTTTACGAAGGTATGTCTCTTATGACCTTCGTCCGAAACTCATTATTTCCCGAAGGGACATAATGCTTCGAAGGACGAAGGACTTTAACACTTAACACTTTTTATGTTGCCTTGTTCTTAACTCTTAGCATTTGAGAACAAGTCCCCAACAGCCCCTTTTTACTTCGAAGACACATTTCTCAGAGTTCAACTTCAGGCCTACCCTTTGGAAATTGGTGAAGGTTTCCTAAAGGTCTGAAATGTGACCCTGTTGCTTCGTACCACTTACAATAATTTCATCGACATAAGTCAAAACATTCTTGCCTAGTTGCAAACTTAGCACTTTGGATGTCATTCTACTGAAGCTTCCTCATGCATTCTTGAGCCCCTCAAGCATCCAAAGATAGCAGTAAGTGTCGCTGGGGTTATGAAACTAGTCTTCTTAGGTATCACAAATTGATGAACACAAAATTGATGAAGATTACAAACTCAAGTATCAATTGAGAACCATGACCTCCTAGCTCTTCAACCAATATGGTTCTAGTGAGAGTTCTATCATAATGGTCAATAGTTCGCCTTTATGTATGCCCTCAGAAGTTGGTTATATTGGCCTCGTTCGACATTCTTCTCTATGCTGCTCTACTCCTCCGTTTTATACACCAAAGGAGTGTAAGGCCCAAAATTTGTATAATAAAAATAATAATAAAATAAATATATGAAGAAATAAAATAGCAAAATTCAGATATCTTAAATTATACTTGAGTGTTGAAAATTGAGGACTGGATTTTGAAAACCAAGAATTATTTTAGAAAAGAGGTAATAGAAAAGTTTTCTATTCAACTAAATGATTATGCATATCATTAAATGATGCGCCATAAGCATTTATTTACATGAATAATTATTGTTGAAGTAACTACTAATTCTTATCCCACCTTCAAAATACTATTTTTCTAAAAAGAAAATAAAGCAATATGAGTGTGTTTCATAATTCAAACATCTACCAAACAAATAAATTAATTAAAATAAATATATATCTATTGCATCATAATTGTTTTTGAGTATGTATTAAAATTTTGAATTCTTAAACTTTATTTTGGATTCGAACTTGAAATTTGTAAATCAAATGAAAATAGAAAATAGAAAATGAGAAAGGAAAATGTTTATGGACCCATTTATTCCTCCCCTAAATGAGTGACAAGAAAAATAATAACTAATAATATTAAAAATAGTAGAGGTCATATTCACAGTAGTAATAATTTTGACACTGGGAGTCTGAAATTCAAAACAAGGATTTTGAATATGGTTTAAATGCTTCAAATTTGAAAAAAAAAGTAAAAGAATAGAAAATAAAAAGAGAAAACCTTACCTGCGCCTGGGTTGTTTCTTCTCTCTGCTCGGCCCACAAAACACACTGTGCGCGCCATTCTGCTGCACGGCCCACATCCTCGAGCCTCACACGCACTCACTGCCGCCTGGGCCCCACAGGTCAAGTTAGCCGTCCTCTCGGTTTGTTGAGCCAAATCCGTCTCTTCCGCCGCAGCTTGCTCACCGGCCGCGTCAACCACTCCAGCCATCGCCGAATTCCGTGGACTCACCGCCGAGTTCTACGGGAATCCTTACCCCTCGCCCACCTCTATAAACCCGGTCGCCGTTGCATGGAAAAATTCCTTGCGGCTACCGCGCTTACCTAGCGTTCCCAACGCCCCGAGGAGGAAAGCTAACCAAGGTTTGCTGCTGCGCTAGCAATTTTGCAGGAAGGGAAAGAGGGGCGGGGCTCACTGTCGCACGCAGAGAGAGGGGGTCGTGCGAGCGTGGTCGATTCTCCACCAGGCAGGAACTTTGCCACCAATCAAACCACGATGCCAAGACCTCGGGTGAGTCCTTGTCCCCAGTCGCTACTATTTATTTCGCCCATACTTGTAGTATCCTGTTGGGGACTTGCTCTCAAATGCTATAAATTGAGAACAACGCAACACCAAAACATGTTACTTGTTAATGCCCTTTGTCCTTCGAAGCATTATTTCCTCAAGGATATAATGATCTCGGACGAAGGTCATGAAGGACATACCTTCATCATTTCAACATACATATAAGTATAAATATTAACAACGAATGGAGCATGTAAAGCATAAGAAACAATGTGAACAATAATATTATCATATATATATTTCTTAGTATATAATCGTAAATTAATATAAAGACAATATTGAATTACATTTGGTACCTTCGGCTTGACAGAAAACAAAGGTACGGGCGTGACGCAAAAGCAAATGCCAAGTCATCGTGAACAGTACGGGGGCACTGTTCATCTATTTATAGGCACGGGACGCAGCCCATGTGAAATTACATCCATGCCCTTTACATTTGCTAATGACCCTAAGGTAGGGATGGATTCGGATCGGATACGCATGGAAACGAATTCGGATGTCACTATTTACCACATTTTAATTCGAATTCGAATTCGAATACGAATATTATCGAATACGAATACAAAACGGATAGTTCGAATTCGAATTCGCGTTCGGATATTTACTTGACTTGGAACGTAGTTTCGTAACGTGTTAATTTATTTTATCAATGAATTTATAGTCGACAAAAATCATGTTACAAGTAAATTATGAGCATAGTGTAAATACAATGTTGATATATATAGATCTTATGAGCATATTTAGTAGTATATATAATCTATAACAACAAAAAAATGACATAAATTGGTCCATTGAGTTCACCAGCAGTCCAGCACACCCATACATTCAGTTCACTGTTAAGTTCACCAGCACACCCATACATGATACATTCAACATAAATTGACAAAAGTGCAAAACAACGTAAAGTGCATATTGCTGAATAACAAGCACCAATAATGATTGAATGAAGCAGCTCAGCTTGTCTATAAAAAAAGATGATCCTAATCTTCCTCCACTTGAACAATGTCATTATCATCGACGTTGTGGTCAACAATATCGGAAGCATCTGCAATATGAATTAGAATATATATAGTAAAATAAATCTGAGATCCAAAATAAAATAGCATGTAGTCAAGCTAAGCAGTCTACATACCTTCATCATGATCAACATTATCATCACTCACGGTGTCAATAATATTAGATAAATCATCAAGAAGTGAAGTTACATTATATGGATCTGAAATAGTAATTAAAAATCACATGGGGAAAATCAGTGACTAATAATCTAATATACCAATTAGAAATATAATTTACAATACTGAGAAGTGACAATTACCTTTTCTTTCGGCCCTTATCCAATCCTTTGTGCAAATAAGTGCCTCGACAAGTTGAGGGTCCAAATGGCTACGATATTTGTGAACAACTCTTCCTCCAGCACTAAATGCAGATTCAGATGCCACTGTTGATGCAGGAATAACCAATACATCTCTTGCAATTCGAGTAAGGATAGGATAATTTGCACCATGGGTCTTCCACCAGCTCAAAATGTCAAAGTAGTTACCTTCTTTCCAACTCAACAATGGTTCATTATTGTATTGATCTATTTCAGATTGCTGCTCTTGACCAATATCAACATTGTCCCTTAAAAATGAACTTAATCTTTTTCTCTTTGGCTCCTCATTCAAGTCCATATAGCACTGAGATGTTCTAACAGATCTAGCGGTTATAACTTTAGTTTGTTGCATAGGGCGACTTGTAGAAGAACGATACATGGAGGCATAAGAATCATATAGCTTTTGCAGAACTTTTTTGAATTCATACATAGCATCGAATCCATAATCATCTGACATCTCAGTGTAATAAAATTCAACCACTTTCATCTTGTACCTTGGATCTAAGAAACATGCAACAACTAGAGCAGTATTGCTCTTCTCCCAATACTTGTCAAATTTATCTTTCATCTACTGTGCCATGGAAGCAATGAAACCATCACTGCTTTTCAGCCACTCAATAATCTTGATGTTGATTTCACAAAATTCAGAAAAGAACAAGTTTGATGTTGGATAATAAGACCCCGAGAGAAGTTTAGTGGACTCATAAAAAATTTCCAAACAATTGCACAAGACAGCGGTATTGTCCCATTCTAAGCTTGAAGGGGCATGCTTACTATATTTTTCTGGATGGAGTAGAATAATCCTTTGGAAAACTCTTTTGTAGTGAAGAGCATCAGCTAGCATCAAGTAGGTTGAATTCCATCTAGTGGACACATCTAAAGAAAGACCCCTTTGCTCTACTCCCAAAGCAGCAGCCTGCTTAAAAAATATCTCCTCTTGCAATGGTGAGCTCTTGACAACAACTACTAGGCTACGAATGTTTGCAATCACATCTGAAATTGTACTCACACCATCTCTAGCAATAAGGTTAATAATATGAGCAGCACAACGCACATGAAAGAACTTGCCACCACAAAGAACAGAACCTTAATTCTTTAGGGTGGAAACGACGGTGTCCACACAAACATCATTGGAAGATGCATTATCTAAGGTCAATGCAAATAATTTATGATCGAGATTCCAAGAGGCCATGTTTTGCATAAATGCGGCACTCAAATTAGCTCATGTATGCCTTCCTTTAAGGTGCATAAAGTTGATAATCCTTTTATGTATCCTCCAATCATTGTCAATGAAATGACATGTCACACATAAATACCCCTTATTCTGATTAGAAGTCCATAAATCCATGGTACAGCTAAATCAACAGTCAAGAGTGCAAAAGTAGTCAAAAATACTTTTCTTCTCATTGTAAAAGATATCCATGATCTTGGTCCTACTGCCCTTGCGACCCATTAATGGATAATTTGGACGCAAAGATCTAATGAAGTCATTTGTATACTCATGCTCACAAAAGTTGATTGGATACTCATGCATAATAATTGCAAGATAGTATTTTCTAACACTAGCCTCCTCATTATAAATCAAATCATCTGAACTCAGTTTCCTTATGCTAGGTTTCACCTTGTTTTCATCATGATATGAATAATAGTGGTTCCAAAGGCGTGTGGTACCTTGCTTGCTTGCAGCGCAAAGAACATCTGTACAATACTTGCATGCTACCATTGGCTTCTTGACAACCATGTCACCCACCTTTTCTTCAACAACTATATCATTGTAGTGATCCCAAACTCCTGAAGTTCTCTTCTTTGTACGCCTGAGTTTGGTGGATGAAGTTTCTCCTATTGGGGTATGAGATTCAGTCACATCATTAACTGCACCACTTGCTTCTTTATTAGCCTCTACGTTCTCACTTGCATTCACATTGGTGTTGTCACCTTCACCTAGTTCTTTTTCATTTATAGATGTCGTTGACCTCTGTAAGAAATAAATTCCATATTGAAAATGCCTAGAAAAGTTAGTAGATTGAACTTATTTACTGACTGATAGGTTCAATAATATGAAAAGTTGCCTAAAAATATATGTACCTGCTTGTTTCCTGATGACCTTATGTTTCTTGGAACCATGGTGTTATTAATCTACTTCACCTTTATCCTTTATTGCTAGTTTCGTAAAACATAAGGATATGTAAATATATCATGTCATTCACCATTACAAAGCACCAAATTCACATGGTAAGGGCGGATTAGTGGATTACCAGTAAGGGCGCTGGATCGGCAGCAGCACCGGGTACTCTGGACGGGTAGGCAGACAGGCTCCAGGCAGGCTTCAGGCGGACGACCAGGCCGACGAATGGTCGAAGATGAGCAGCAGCCGCCACCGCCGTCGCTACTGCTAGGTTTAGAATGCTCTGCTCGGTGCTCGAGTCGTTGTGCTTGTGCGGCTGGCCGGCTGCGCGTGAGCCGTCGATCGGCAATGCACTTGCACTCCGTGGTGGGCTGGTGGCATGGTTCGTGGGCTACTGGACTAGCACTAGTAGGCCAAGGAGCTAGCTAGCTCAGCTAGGACGTTTTCGTGGGCTGGCAGCTAGCTTATGGAAATTCGGATAACCAGATGTATCCGTTTAAATCCGAATCCGACAATAAAACGGATATCCAAATCCGAATTCGGATTTTTTAGTCGAATTCGGATGTTTTCTCCTTGCCATCCATATTTAATTCGAATACGAATACGAATATCCATATTTGCCTCTTATGCGAATACGAATTCGAATAATTCGGATCTCCAGACATCCATATCCATCCCTACCCTAAGGTAATCCATCTAGGTCTAAATAGCCTTTTCCTCTTTAAGTCGGTTCCCTTTCCTGCTGTCATGCCGAAGCTCCCTTGCGCGTAGCTTCAGCGCTGTGTCAACCTTCGTATTGTTCATGCTTCTCACACTGTGGTTCTGATCTGAGTCCGAAGGTACCTGTTCATGTATTACACTCCGGAAACATTGTTAAATCATGTTTTTTGAGGACCTTCGGAAGACGAAGGCCCCCAACAGTAGCCCCTCGCAATATTAATTTGTTAGAATAACAAATTCAGATTGCGACATGGACGAAGGCCCTAAGCCGAAGGTCCAAAAAAATGCATTCCCTTTGCTAGAATAGCATCAGTCAATGACAGACGGGGCCCTCCAACTTGGAGCGTGCTGGGCGTATACATAGGATCACACACCGCCTGTATTTGATACACTGCTTGTGCCATTTGCCTTATTTTCTCAATTTGTTAACTTGTCCTTACTAGCGCTTGATAGCTCTCGAGCTTTTTAACTTCGGTTTGAAGGACAAGTTTTCGTCATTTCCGAAGATAAGATGTCTTAAGACAAGAAGACAGTTGCTGAGACGAAGCTAACCGAAGAGGAGAAGCTTCTTGAGGAGCAGACTGCTGGATTTGTTGAGTCAATAGCGAAAACGAATATAGAGAAGATTACTAAAGAAATTCTGGAAGGCTTGTCTGAAGATACTGATGATAGTGACAGCTATGATGTGGAGAGTGGGGGCGAAGACTCTGAAGATCGGCCCTTGCGACCAAGTCATGCAGTCTTCGGGAAATCAACTATCAAACAGAGTCATCTTGATAATATGAGAGGAAGGTATTTTCGAGATATGTCTATTGTGAGGGCTGACGTAGACAGAGTCGTTCCTGCTCCCGAAGAAAACGAAGTTGTAATCTACCGAAGCTTCTTCAAAGCTGGACTTCGGTTCCCGTTGAGCAGATTTGTGGTTGAAGTTTTGAAGACGTACCAGATTTTCCTTCATCAGATCACTCCCGAAGCAGTTATTAGAATGGGGATCTTCGTCTAGGCTGTGAGGAGTCAAGGTCTAGAGCCAAGTGCAAAATGTTTTTGCAGCATACACGAACTTTTGTACGAGACGAAGCCCTGGGGTAAAGAACAATATCATAACAATTTTGGGTGCTATAGCTTCGCTGCTCGCTCTGGCGCAAGCTACCCGGTGCCAACGTTTCGGAAGAGGTGGCCCGGGGCCTGGATGGAAGAGTGGTTTTACGTGAAAAATGATTTGAAGGCGAGAGAAGACATTAAAGAAATCATCATGCGCCCCATCTGGTCCTGCTTCGGCCTCCGAAAGCCCCATCTGGTCCCGCTTCGGCCTCCGAGAGAAGACATTAAACAAATCGAGGCTGAAACAAGACCGGCCTAAGTTGAAGGTGCAGTGAGCCAAGCTAGTGCCGAAGCCGGGCCTTCAGAGCCTATTGATAAACAACCTTCGAAAATTGAGAAAAAGGCAGCAGAGGAAGAGGCTACACAGCAGAGTTTGCCTGAGAAAATTGTCACTCCTACTCCCGAAGTTTTAAAGGAAAATATTGAATATATCATCCATCATGCTTCGGGGAAGAAACTCTCTAAAGAAGAAGAACAAGAGGCTCAACACTATGCCCAGAGACTGAAATATCCAAAAGGGGCATTAGTGTTCAACGACAGCGGAGAAGAGGATTTCTTGTACTGTCTCCCAGACAGCAAGGAGATATCTGTCTGCCGGGAGATGAGCAGAAGCTTCGGATTCCCAACATTAGAAGATGGGCTTTCAGTACTGTCGAAGGATGAATTGGCCGACAGCTTAGCATATAACAGCATAAAGGTGTGTAAATCAATTTTTGTACTTAAAAAATGAATTTGTTCATTTGTTTATACTTAATACTATGCTCCTTGTGCAGGGCTTGATCCTTAGCAATGCCCTCAGGGCACAGAAAAATATCGAAGACGAAAGATGCACTATAGCCCTGAACAACCTTCGTTCGGAAGTAATTGAACTTAGGAACGAAGGCCTTAAAAAAGATAAAATATTAATTTCATTGGTGAGCAAAATAAAAGAAGACGAGGCTAGTTCGAAAGCCCAAGCTGAGGCCCAGAAAAGTGTAATTGAAGACCTTCGGAAACAGTTAGCCAAGGCTAAATTAAAATGCGCAGTTGCCGAAGCTGATCAAGATGCCAGTGTGTACCAGAAAAATTATTATGAAAAAACAGTTGCAGAACTTCGCGCATCAAAAGAAAGATGCTTTGAAAAATCTATGGAATACGTAAAAAAGATAAAGACTAGCTTCGCCAACGTGGTCGCGTACTCGAGCGAAGACAACTTCATAAGGGGCGATCCTGAGGGCGTAATTGAGTGGATCAGCGGTGAAGCCAAAGCTTTTGAAGAAATTTTGAGTGACCGCGGGGACGTCTGCGCGTTCTCTGGTGCGAGGGGAGTTGCAGCTATTTTGGAGAAAGCAGGGTGCGAACATGTTAAAACTTTGGCCCAGGCCGAAGTTGCCTTCTCTATTGACGATACAAAGGACCTCTCGGTCGAAGCAAGCTCAATAGGCGGAAAATGTTTCACTGATATCTGGCAAAATGGCGGCCGAGGGATGGCCCATGAAATAATGAAAAAGAGCGAAAAAGATATTCATGACACTCGAGAAGCAGCGGAAGCAGCTGAAAAAGCTGCGGAACTTGAAAGACGGATAGGTATTACTTAATGTCTTTTAACTTTATTGTTGTTTATTTTTGTGACTTCGAACTAATTCATGTCTTCTACCACAGCTGAACTATCTCCTCCCCCAGAGCCATTCGACCCACTGGCCGACCCAGAGACAAAGAAAACAATAGAAATTATTAATATGGCTGAAGCTATTGTAGACGAAGTCGTTACCAAATTGCTGACCGAAGCTGTAGATAAAGTTTTGAAGGAAGAAGAGTAGCTATTGTAAAAACATTTCTAGAATATTATTATAACATTTGCTGAACTATGCTTGTAGTATTTGGTACTTGAATGTAATATATGAATTGTTTGTAATTCAGTTTTTTGCGATGCATGAAACTTTATGTACATACCGTTTTGAGCCTTCGGCGAAAAAACACCTTCCCTTCTTTTCATGCTTCGTAAAAATCATCCGTACTTTGTAAAACATCAATGCTTCATAAAGAAAAGCTTTCTTCGCATCAGAACCGATGAAGCTGTGATTTTCAGCTTACTTAGTGCCTTGGCCTCTTTTCATTTTTTGTAAAGCATTGCCCGAAGATCGGCCTTGTTTTCAATTGATATCATTGTTGTGATATGATGTATGATGTGATGCTGTGTGATATGATGCAATGAATAATGCTAATGTATCGTGCAAATGAATGCCCAAACACACACATCTGAAGCTTCTTCCACAACCTTCATTCCCTAAGGAATGACTGAAATCTCTTTGTCGTTTACTTTTCGGCTGTACCGTTTATTTTTCGGTGTAAGTTCTGTATTCCCTAAGGAATGTCTTTTGAACTTCTTCTCCTTCTATTACGAGGGTATTCGCGTTGACTTTTCGTGCTTCGCCTTATATTTCGGCGGTATTTGGCTCTGCATTCCCTAAGGAACGACTTTTGAGCAGAAAACTTACGCTGTGTTCCCTTAGGAACGGCTTTTTGAAGCATCGGCAAACTTACGCTGCGTTCTTTAAGAATGACTTTTTGTAGCTTCGGTGAAACTTTTACTGTAATTTTTAGCACTGCATTCCCGAAGGAATATCTCTTTGTAGCTTCGGCATTTTCGTGAGTCTGTGACAAAGGTATATTTCATTTTGACATAAACAAAGCTAATACAGAGAATTAAAAATAGCAAGAAAACTAGGTTTACATTGATTGTTCCTTATTAAAAAGAAAACGACAGTGAATGTAAAACTGTGCCAAAGGTAGGATATCTCTCAATATATGTGTTTTGATTCTGGCACAGTGTTGTTAACTATGCGAGCTTCGGACCCCTCCCTAAAATCTCGCTGCTGATGGGTATGTTGGCTCCCTTCTAGCTGCTGACCTCGTGAGTAGACAGGCTGTAGTGGCGGCGGAGGTGGAAGCTGTGGCCAAGAAACTTGCGGCTGACTAGCCGAAGCAATAGAAGCTGCGGAATGATTACCCACATATTCTGGTATGTAGGGTGAATGACACGAAGCAGTGTGCAGGACCTGCTTCGGCTGATTTTTCTGGGCTTCGGCTTCTGCAATTTCTTTTTGCTTTTGGATGGTGATTTGACACGTTCTTGTATTGTGGCCCTTGTCCTCACCACAAAATAGACAGTAGATCTTCCTAGGTTGGTCCCCATATCTTCCTCCGAAGCCCCTGGCACCTCTGCCTCTTGGAGCTAGCGGGCGGAAAGAGCTTTGTTGCTGTCCCGAAGCTTGCGAAGAATACTGCGGTCTCTGCTGTTGACTTCCTCTGTCATCACTCTGGATGGAGTTGTGAATTGACCTGACGTGCCTCGGGTGGATTCTTCCTCCGAAGCCCCTGGTCATTTCAGAGAACCTATATGCTTCCTCCCTTCTTTGGCGGAAGTCATTGTCAGCCCGGATGTACTCATCCATCTTCTGAAGCAACTTCTCCAGAGTCTGTGGGGGCTTTCTAGCGAAATACTGAGCAGTAGGTCCTGGACGAAGCCCCTTAATCATGGATTCAACGACAATTTCATTAGGCACTGTAGGCGCTTGTGCTCTGAGACGCGAGAACCTTCGGACATATGCCTGGAGGTACTCCTCGTGATCTTGCGTGCACTGAAACAAGGCCTGAGCTGTGACTGGCTTCGTTTGGAAGCCTTGGAAAGTTGTCACCAGCATATCCTTGAGCTTCTGCCACGAAGTAATGGTCCCTGGCCGAAGAGAAGAATACCATGTTTGGGCCACATTCTGAACTGCTATGATGAAGGACTTGGCCATGACAGCTGCATTGCCTCCGTATGAAGATATAGTTGCTTCATAACTCATCAAAAACTTGCTTCGGGTCTGAATGTCCATCATACATGGGAAGGTGAGGTGGCTTGTATGCTGTAGGTCATGGGATAGCCTGCAGTTCTGCTGCCAAGGGAGAAGCATCATCAAAAGTAAAGGTATCATGATTAAAATCATCATAATATCCATCGTTGTTGAACAAGCCTTCTTGATGAAGCCCCCTGTGTTGGGGCCTTCGATCTTGCTCGTCTTGAACAAGGTGGTGTACTTCTTTGGTGGCTTTGTCGATCTGCCTTTGAAGATCAGCCAGTCGGGTCATCTTCTCCTTCTTCCTTTGCACTTGCTGATGGATTATCTCCATGTTTCTGATTTCTTGGTCCAACTCCTCCTGGAGTGTTGGACTAGTGGCCTTCCTCTTTTGGCTTCGGGCCTCTCGAAGAGAAAGGGTCTCCTGGTTCGGATCTAGTGGCTGCAATGCGGCAGCCCCTGTAGCTGAAGCTTTCTTCGGTGGCATGACGAAGGTCAGTGCTTGCCGAAGGTGGTCGAAAAGAGGGTTCACTGGAGGTGGGCGCCAATGTTGGGGACTTGCTCTCAAATGCTATAAATTGAGAACAAGGCAACACCAAAACAGGTTACTTGTTAATGCTCTTCATCCTTCGAAGCATTATTTCCTCAAGGATATAATGATCTCCGGATGAAGGTCATGAAGGACATACCTTCATCATTTCAACATACATATAAGTATAAATATTAACAACGAATGGAGCATGTAAAGCATAAGAAATAATGTGAACAATAACATTATCATATATATTTCTTAGTATATAATCGTAAATTATATAAAGACAATATTGAATTACATTTGGTACCTTCGGCTTGACAGAAAACAAAGGTACGGGCGTGACGCAAATGCAAATGCCAAGTCAGCGTGAACAGTACGGGGGCACTGTTCATCTATTTATAGGCACGGGACGTAGCCCATGTGAAATTACATCCATGCCCTTTACATTTGCTAATGACCCTAAGGTAATCCATCGAGGTCTAAATAGCCTTTTCCCCTTTAAGTCGGTTCCCTTTCCTGCTGTCATGCCGAAGCTCCCTTGCGCGTAGCTTCGGCGCTGCGTCAACCTTCGTATTGTTCGTGCTTCTCACACTGTGGTTCTGATCCGAGTCCGAAGGTACATGTTCATGTATTACACTATGGAAACATTGTTAAATCATGTTTTTTGAGGACCTTCGGAAGACGATGGCCCCCAACATATCCCTTCGGCTAGGACTCTAGGGCTTGGATAATGTATGCGTCGTGCACTGGTGAGGGCGCTAAGTGAAGCCGCATCACCTGGAGGAGCACAGCGCCATCTCCCGCCGTGTCGGGAGGTTGAAGACGATGAAAGGGTCGTAGATTGTAAAGTCAACGGTGCAGATTAAGTCAAGGCGCGCGGGATAGGCCAGGATGAGTGTGGACCGTGGATCAGCCAAGCAACGGCTCTGGTTAAATCCGGCATACCGGCTGGAGTAGGTTGATCTACGTCGTTGGATAAAAATCGTGCGGGTGGAAATAGATCTGAGGATTTTAAATCCGATGCGTTAGTATTGCATCGGAGGGCTCTCGATTGCGCGCGGGATCGCAGGTGCGCGATCTAATCTGAGCCTTCAGATCCAAATCCAATGGACCAGTGCTCGCGATACCCCTTTGCTTGGCAATATCTGAAAAGAGTCCCTGGACTTCTTAGAAATAAACCCGCAGTCCTTCCCTGGGTTTGCCTGAGTCTTGGATCCTTTTACACCAGGGCCCCTGCCCTTCTCGGGAATTATGCGCGCAGTCCAGTCAGTAGTAAAACCTGAGTAATTTATTTTTAAAATGATTTTTAATATAAAAATAATTACTAGAACTTGTTTAATTCATAGAAAATTCATACTTAGTCCAAATTAATGCATTCCAGTTTCTATAATTTTCTAATATTATTGTTTATCACCTAGTGGATCTGTTTTGACATGAAAACAATAATAAAATTGAATTCTTAATTAATCTTATACCAAGCACATAAAACCTTTAGAAATTCATAACTTAAAATCTATAACTCCAAAATTAATGATTCATGTTCCTATGATCTTATTTTAATATGTAGATTATTAATATATATTTTGTTTACATGTTTGTTGTGATGTTAATTTCTCCTTTATACTATGCTTGTTTGTATTGTGGCGAGTAAAAGAGCCAGTGGCTGAGGATCCCGGTGTTCAGCAGATAGAAGTTGCTGAGCAGGAGCTCATTGAAGGCAAGTTGTGCCCTTGACCACTTTTATTACCCAATAATGTTCTTTAATATCACTTATTCATGCATAGGTTTAATTTTGATGGGACCCAATAGGTCACCCTAATCTGATTATCTTTTACCTTGTTTACCCCTGAATCATTTGGGTAGTTTTGTTATTGCTTTATATGGTTTTGGGTTAATATTTCATTATATCCATGTTCTAGTTATTCTGTTATTTTATTTATATTTATGTAAAGATCATTTATTTTAATTGGAACATGGAGCTTAACTTCAGAAACACGTGCCACCACAAGGGTATGGGATTCATGACCCCTTGGCAGATGGGTAACATGACTTGTGGGTACATGGTACAACCTCTGCAGAGTGTAAAACTGGTATACTAGCCGAGCTCACGTTCAAGAGCAACTCAGGACTCTCGCATGATTAAATTATGAAAGTAAATTCAATTTGTCATTTGCATTGCATGGGATTATTTATTAATTTTGTTCTATTACTCTTATTATGGTTTGGTACTTACTTACACTTAGTATCTGCTAATAAAATTTGACCAACTTATTAAAAGCAATGCTCAGCTTTAACCCCTATTGTTGGTCAGCCTTACACATCAGATGAACTCCCACCTTTGGTGAGTTCATGCACATTATTCCCCACAACTTGTTGAGCGATGAACATATGTGAGCTCACCCTTGCTGTCTCACACCCCCCGACACAGAAGAAGAACATGTGGTTCAAGAGAAGCCACACAACGAGGAGTTTAACTTGATCTAGGTGGCGTCTCCTAGTCGACGTTATGGCACCAAGGATGGACTTAGTTCGTTTAATATTTATCTTTTATTTTGTAAGACTTCTGCTATGTAATAAGTACTCTGATGATATTATGATATTTATCTCTATACACTATGTTATTATATGTGTTGTCTTCTTTGGCACATATATGAGATGCATCCGGCTTTGTCCCTTAAATCCAGGTGTGACAAGGAGAGAGTGTTAAATGTCGAATGGACTATGGGTCCCATTCAACAGAGGCCAAACAACTCTTGTCTTGACATGGACGTGGAGTCGTGCTTAGTAGAATTGCGTTGGTCATGCCATAATTGTAACGACAAATGTAACTTACTGTAGAGGAAGGTATGGCCCATTGTATCAATAGGTACCATAGTCCACGTCGTTGGGTACGATTTAGCTGGTAACTAGTGTAGCAATTTGTAATTTATAATACTTTCTGGTACTCTAGCTGTCACACCCGATTTTGGAAGGCAAACCAAATGCGAACTATGTATGTGCTAGGGACGAACACATATCCACTCCACTAGAGAAAGCATCGAACCAGGGAAGAATGAATGGTTAGAACCAGTTAAGGGTGCCATTCTCATGCCTACGGGGAAAGAGACTGATCTGTATCTGATACGCCTTCACTTACCCCATCATAGGCAAGTTTACACACTGGGACAACATAGGGTGGGCCCCACCAGAGAGTAGCCAACAGAACGAGAGTCAGCTTCCTGCCTTCCTTAAGTCTGTTCTTCCTCAGTAGCTCAGTGGTAGAGCGGTCGGCTGTTAACTGACTGGTCGTAGGTTCGAATCCTACTTGGGGAGATACACATCAATATATAATAGACAAAGTTAGTTTTTTTATTTTGACTTTCTTAAAAAAATAAATATATAGTCAAGAAATAAGATCTAGAATATATCCAAATTCAATATTTATATAAAATCTAATCCTTCCTTTTTTGGAATCTACTTTTTTATTCTTATTGAATCATGGTAAAGTATTCTAATCCAATAAGGATTTCACAGGTGAATATTTACTCTTTCCTATCTTATTTGTTAAACATCGATTACATAAATGACTCATCATAGCACAATGCTTCGAATATTAATAAAGAGTAGGTAATAGTATTACAGACTAGATTCATTTACATTATATAGATCAAAGTGCACATAATAGAAACATATCCAACGTAAATAAACCTACCACATGCAGCTGACTAGGGGAGGTCGCTAGCCTAATCCTCGAACTCATCGAAGTCCTGGAACTCCTATAGATCTGCTTCGACGCCTTTTTCTTCTTCTTTACCTAAACATAGGTTGCACCAAAGGCAACTTGATGTTTGTGAAAGCAAGGGTGAGTACATATCAACGTACTCAACAAATATTTCATTTAGCTGAGGTGGACTAGCTTTATGTGGGGTTAGGCTGAAAGCGGGTTGGTTTTACTTGGTCGAGTTTTATTCATTAATATGAGCCAAGTTTTATCGGTAAACCCAAGTTATTATCCCATCAATACCTCCTCATAGTGGAAATACCAAAATCCATAGTTAGAAATTGTCACGGAACCTCACAAGGTATTAGGCCCACATACAGATATCCTTGTCCTAAGGACCTCAGACAGTCATGCAGGTGTGCATAACGACTCGACAAGTTTGGTTATCTGTATCTCCATCATATCGCCCAAGAGCGCCTAACCCATCACACAGACATTACACATCATCGGAGTAGGGAGTAAGCAGAAAAGGTGACAATAACTTAATTTACATTCATAAGAAAATATAGAAAGAATAGTTATTACATATCTAAGTACTTGAGTGTGTAAACTTATTATTACATCACTGGAAGGCAAAACACCTTCCCAAAAATGTCTTAGTTTTCATCCTCCTGCTTGGGAACCACCTTGGAACAAAAACAACAGAACTCAACTGTTTCATCACTTACAACAACATGGGTTTGAAAACCCTGAGTAAGGAGTGTACTTTCGCAAGTCTTACCCGTCAATGGAAAAGACTCTCAAGGATATGTTGGCCATTGGGAATCAAGGTAAAGCTCATCAAGATTCAAAGACTCTTTTTGCAGAAAAGCTTACTATGAGTGGATCCTTAAAATTTTATTTTTAATTATCAGGTTAAGTTGTTACCTGCATCTAGATTTCTTTCTACTCTAGATCAAGCACTTGGCCTATACTAGCCATCTTTTATCATCCCTTCAGTTCACTTGATTGCTACATGTATGGCAGTGACCAAGTCTTCATGTCCGAGAATTAACGGTGATCTGAATCGATTAATACCCAGCTGGGGATCTCCAACCACACGACATATGTAGCACTTAACCCTTGCATATGTCAACTCACCACCGGGTTTCTCAAGACCAGAATGGGTTCACGTCAACCAAGAGCATAAATACTCCACCGTCCAGCCTCTTGCCACGGAGGGTACACGCTACTCTCGCCATCTCTCCACTCCCATTGTGTGGTGGCCTTTCTGGTATTGGTCCGACCGAGGCAAAGCTTACCCATGATGAGGCATGTGGCTAGTTAAAAGGTCCTCGATCATTAAGCCTACATCGGCTCAGTCCTTAAACGACTCAGACAGAGACACTACACCGAGACTCTCTTCTCGTACAAGTCACCCACCGGTCTCATCTTTATCATTTAAAACCCAAAGTTTGGTACCTGGCACAGGTACTCTTTTCAGATGTTGAACCCATCACGGCCATGATGGATTCACCATCATGATTATTTTCTTTATAAAAATCCCCATCCAATGTGAAGCATCACCTTTTGTTTAAAACAAAACATTTTGTTTTCTAATGCAAGACTAAGCGTCAGAAAACTTGTTTGAATAAATCAGGTAACAAGGAATGGTAACCAATTTTCCAAGGAAGGCAATGCATTGATTGTTTAGCATACAACTCCTATCACCTAATGCATTAGACAAGGTGATAAAGTTTTTAAACAACAAGGAAAGGGATAATGCACTGGGGCTTGCCTTGTGTTGTAGGAGGTTCAGGGTCCACTCCGCAGATGTCGAAGTAAAAATTGATCTCCGCTGGAGGATTTTCAGTCTGGGAGACAACCTCTTCTTCTACCACGATTCCTTCCTCGTTTTCTATACATGATAATACATGTACATGAATGCTTAAGCTATGTCATGAATATGCAGTTACACAATAGAAACATACTAAGTTGCATCTTGAATACAACTTTCCTTCATGGTACAAACTAATCACTAGGGTTTCCTAATTTGGTATTCCTTTTGGATTAGTATTAAGTAATTAACCCTGTGAGGCTAGTTATTGGGTTTATGATCAAACAATGCTCAAACCATTTCAAACTTCACTCAGGAGCTCTAATCGTCATAATAGACTTACTTAAAAAGTTTTATGATTTGTATAATTACTAAACTATTTCTAAAATTCCAAAAGACTTGGTTTAAGCATCTTTAATTGCTACATAATTCTAGGTTTGGGATAAAAATCTTGGAATTGTTTTTATTAAATACTATGTGATTTTAGGAGCCTAGCAAAATTGGTCTCATGATTTTAACAAATTTCTACTATTTTCTACAATTTTCCCAAGCTGACAGCAAAAAGAAAAAGATAAAACATGAATAGTGATGGGCTCAATCTGGCCCTAGTCGGCCCACGATCACGGAAACTCGCCTGCATCCGTGCCCGCGCTGGCAGATTTGCGCAAAGGCCCCTGGCCATTTAAATAACTAGTAAAGAGTCCCTGGGTACTATTCATGTGTCTCTCTGACCATTGCACTTAAGCCCTTCTATTTCTGTTTCTTCACGACACAGGTCCCTTACCGTGCACAGGTCGAACACCTAGTCGGAACCGTGCATACCTACCCACAGCGACTCGTTCTGGTGGTGTTGAGCGTACGGCTCCATCACCGGTGCTATCCGAACACCCCTCTAAGCTTAATTCAACTAGGGTGCCACTAATTCATAGCTGACCGCGACAATGGCGGAACCGGATCGTTGACAAGACGGTACTGGCTTACCCGAACCGGTCGAGTATAATCCAAGGACGCGGAAAGGCTGAGTGGCTCACTAGGGTCATGGTACTTGCGCAAACTCAGACGGAGACTACCCGGAACGGCCGGTCGACGTGAGCTATGTCCGCGACGGCGTTCCCGGACAATATCGCAACGTTCTCTAAGTTATGGCGCGGTAGCGTTCAATCGATCGAGACCGAGAGCTTTACTAGCGTTAGAGGATGTAGAAACGCGGACCAGAGGGACGTGAATGGACCTGTGGATGGTTGGCCACGACACGACATCTCACGGCGTGTTCTTGGCCGATTTGGGGGAAAACAGGAATTCGTGAGCTATGGTGGATAATCAGAAGTGAGGAATGGTGCGTTGGGTTCGTAAGAAGATAGTGGAGTAGGTAGGGCCTTCAATTTATAGTGATCGACTACGATGGTTCTGAATTTTGGATGAGAGTGAGACTCATTTCCCCGGTGGGATGATTACTGAGACCCACCATGGAGCTCATGCATTCATCGGTCGACGGTCACGACTTAGGGGATGCCACGACCACGACACCATGGTGAATCAGGCGACTACGTGTCTTTCACCGGGAACACGACGAACACCGGCAGCGATATTTCAATTGACCGCACGGGCAAGTGGGCACGACAATGATCCAGCTCAGGGCCTATGTTCACCTCACCCAGGATCTTTTCATCCACCAAAGTTATCCACTCCAAACTATGCATAAATCTTACCGGCGACGCGAATCACGGTGCGGAGATCACCGGCGACGGGTGCACTGCACCTGCGATCTTCTTCAGGCAACTGTGACATGTCGATCTTCTTCAGTGCGCCTGACAGAGTAATTTGAGGAGCTTCGTTCTCTGATTTTCATGTGACAAACTGCTAATCCAAATGCATAAAAGTTGTTGCCCAATATACTAGCTTAAACTTTGTTATAAAGTTCTTGATCATACATTCACTCGATCGAACACAATTTGGCTCTAAAGTCGATCCAATGGAACTGTCAGTCAGATTTTTTAGACCAGCACTCGACTGACACCCCAACTTCTAGGCCATTTTGCTCCAAATTCTGTACAGTTGTAGGGCTCAATCACTTAATCAAACTTGGACTACTATAGCAACTCTACAAATTTTTTGTAGTTACCCATGGCAAAATATCCACTGATCAGGAGATATTAGGGCATGAACTCGGCCAGTTAACACTGTATTTGAGGGTTAAGTATAGGGGTACTTTTGGGATCTTTTGCAATTTACTCCAATTTGTTCCACAAAACTTGGAAATCTACAAATATAAAAGTTGCTTAGTTTTTGTTACTCTACCACTTTGATATATGCACTTTGGTCCAAAAGTGCAAAGAAATTGAAGTCACCTTATAGAGTACTAATTAGGGTATTTAGGGGTTTGAGTACTCTAGGGTTTAAGTGGCACTTAAACTCTCTAAGTTTAGCCTTTCTTAAACATCTTTACTAACTTTTAAGATCATGCTCTAATTCTCATCTCACACACCCACATGTTTCTAATCCTTGGGAAAGTACCCTATCATAGGGTCAAAGACCTCTTTAATCTAGTCAAGTCATCACATCACAAGCTTGTTTTGAAATTTTTACCTAGTGGATGCACTCTAGGTGTAACATGCATAATGAAATGTTAATGAATATGATGTCATGTCAAAGTTTTAGTTATTGTAACACTAGGGGTGTTACATAAACATCATTAATAGAACCATCATCATCATCCGTAACCAAATCCATAAACACGACCATAGCATCTCAAACCATATGTATCTCTAATCAAAGAGGATACCAAGGCTGCTCTTAACCATGAGCACGACTGATATATCAGTTTGATTCCTTTGCAGAGGTTGCACACTTTACCCATGAGCCGTGATTCATTTTCTGTTAACGATGCACGAATTGAAAGTAATTGCTCGCCGGAGTTGGAACCGCCCCGAACTTTGGCGAGCAATTCTGGGAGTGGTGGATCGAATCTGGAGAAACGTTTTGATATTTGGAGAGGGCTCGGCGAGAGGATTCCAACCATTTATATAGCTAGGGTTTAAAGATATTTTTTCAAAATAAACCAATTTTTAGAATTAAAATAACTCCAGGAAAAAAATGCTAAAATCATATTTAATGTCCGAAAAATATCCCGAAGGCTCCAAAAAATTTAGGAAATTCCTAGACATGATTTGGCACCCAATGAACTAAAAAACATAATTAGAGCTTTTGAAAATGTTTTAAGTACCTCAAATAAATAGATTTTGGTTTATGGAAAATAGAAAAACACTCGAAAAATTATGAAAAATTACCGAAAGCTTGTACAAGGTATATTAACATGTTTCAAACACCTTTTGCATTTAGGAACACTTTGCAACAACATGAATAAAACAACTTAAGCACCTATAGGGCTCACTTCACGAGGCTTATGCAAATATATAACAAAATAACTCTCCATTATTTAGAAAAAAAAAGAAAAGAATAGCAAGGAAAAGAGAGGGTAACACCTGAATTTGGTGGATATTAGAAAATAAATTTTATACCCCAAATTCAGGGTGTTACACTTGCGCACTCAGGTATGGTTATACGGATGATGTCACATATGTAATAGTAGTCTTGAGCATGCCTCGCGCTTATGTCGTGGGAACAATGCACATATGAGAATGTAACATCACATATCATATTTATTATAAAGTATGATGACCTTATCCAAAATGCCAACACCACTATAATATCTAGAGTAGACTACGTCGGGGGATATTCTGTCTTTAAAATAGGGAACATTTATATTCCTTGGTCTTTCGGGTGCTCCCATACTTAGTTGTTCTAGGAGTCCTTTTGTCCTTACAAGTACCTCACTTCCTACAGGGTTGCAGGACCCGATCATTGGGAATAACTAAAGCCAAGGGCCCTAAAGGCAGGCCCGGTCCTATAATTTTGAGGGGCCCAGGCGAACTCACCGTGATGGCCCCTCTATAATATATAAAAAATCTTATAATACATATATATACACACACAAATATTTATCATGCAAAAAAATACGTTGATATATTTAATTTAACATGTCAAATATTTATCGAGGAATAAAGTCAACCAAAATAACAATATATTTATACCTTGAGGTTAATATGATTACCTTAATGAAGAACAAAACTTTATGACATCCATTGCTTCTCAAGAAAAGATACTTCTTCGAGCATTTCTTGATGCAAAATCATCAAGGACTGCATTGAAATCAACAGTGTCCACGATATCCTTCTCGATAGAGCACATAGCTAAGCCATTCAACCTTTCTTGCGACATAGTTGATCTCAGATAGTTCTTCAATAATTTCAGTTTTGAGAAACTTCTTTCAGCTGAAGCTACAGTCACAGTTATAGTTAAGAGAATTCGATAGGCAACTGTAACATTTGGATAGCAATCTGCATCCATAACAAACTTCAGAATCTCAGGCGCTGGCATCGAAGAATCTTGTAAACTTACTTGCAACACCTTTAATTCTGAATAAAAATCATTAATCTCAACATCGAATGAGTTCTCATGAGTAAATTTTTCAGCAAATATCTTGCAGTGCGACCAAAGATTTACTTCATCTAATGATTTTAAGTTTTCAGAGTTAAACAAGAACCCAAAAACATTATCAAATGCTTTCATCTGCTCAAATCTACTAGTCAATGAAGCAATTGCAGCATCAATCATGACAAGGAAGTACTCTCTTCTAAACAAGTCTATAGCAGATTGTTGCATTTCCTCATCCTCGTCTTCTTGTTCATCAAAATGTTTCTTTCTCTTTCCTTTCTTTTTTGTAGGAAATATTGGCTCGACGTCAAGTTCAGATGAAATGAATCTTGTCGTATCGATACTAGAAGTGAAACCTTCATCTCTATACTTCTTAAAATATGATATGACACCTTCGATGTGTTTAAGAGTAGCATCTATACTCACAATTTTAGATTGCTACTTCTTGCTCACCTTATTTATAGAGAATAAAATATCGTGCCAAATAACCAATCCAACTAAAAATTCAAAATTCTCAAGTGCACTCACCAAAGATTGGCAATCACTGACTGTCGATGGGTCATTGTCAAGTGCACTCACCTCCTCTAATGCTTTTAGAGCAGATCTTATTTGAGGAGTTTGGTATCTGATAGCCTGAACACTTTTTGTTTGGCTTTCCCATCGTGTATTAGACCATGACTTAACTATTAATCCTGGGACATTGTCAACAAAAATTTTCCACCTTTTGGTAGATTTTGCAAATAATGTGTATATACGTTGGATAATACCAAAAAAAGTAATAGCTTGCCTACAAGATTTAAAATATCACAAATAGTAAGATTCAATCTTTTTCAAACCATGGCATATTGTATCATATAAAATAAATAATATCATACCTACAAGATTTTCCCATATCACAAAGAGTAAGATTTGGACTATGACATGCACATGGCATATATAGTGCTCTTAGATTAATTTCAAGCATGCGAGTCTGAACACCTTGGTGTTTCCCCTTCATATTTGAGCCATTATCGTATCCTTGTCCCCTCACATCAGCACTACTCAAATCGAGAGAGACCAGTGCACTTTTTAATTCATCAAAAAGACCCAATCCTGATGTGTCATCTACCTTCAAGAACTCTAGGA
Source organism: Zea mays (assembly GCF_902167145.1). NCBI lineage: Eukaryota > Viridiplantae > Streptophyta > Magnoliopsida > Poales > Poaceae > Zea > Zea mays. The sequence continues at coordinate 212,951,969 of NC_050099.1, forward strand.
AGAACTCCTCAACCCTTGGAACTGCCCCCGACATATTCACACACCGAATAATCATTGTCATTTGTTCTTCATGGCTCACATCCGAAGTACAATCTAAAATCACAGAAAAATACTTGGCAGCCTTGATGACCTTTAATATAGTTTGTTTCACACAATCTGCAAGAAGGGAAATAATCTCATTCTGGATTCTATGCCCAAGATAGTGATGATGAATCTCACTATTTTGAATCCGCCTAATATGGTCTTGAATCACATGATCAAATTCACTCATCATTTCAATTATGCCCAGAAAGTTACCATTATTAGCTTGGTATAGTTTCTCATTTGTCCCTCGGAAAGCCAAATTATGTTTAGCAAGAAACTTGACAGCAGAAACAATTCTTAAAAAAAACTTGTCTCCAACGCTCTATCTCCTTTGAAATTTCCCGCTGCAAATCATCATAAATTGTTTTATGTTTGCTCAACCTCATCCTAAGTTCATTCCAAGTATTCATGTTTGTCAGATGATCAACACTGCTATCATGTTCTTTGAGTCTCCTACTGAGACGCTGCCAGTCCCTCACTCCATCAGATGCTAACAAAGACTTGCTTTTGCTTGACTTGAACAACTTGCAACAAAAACAATAAACTTTGTTCACATGTTTAGAGTAAACCAACCACTTTCTATCAAACGACTCGCCATTACTTAAATTTCTGGAATAGTAAGCATATGAAAAAAGTCTACCAATGGAATCCTTAGGAAAAACCAGATTCATATCTCTTACCGGGCCCTTTTCAATTAAGATATCCCTTTTGTTATTGTCAAGATTATCCTATGTTCTAAGATCAAAGATAGATAAACCAGAACTATCTTGTTCATCATCATTTGATTTTTCATGATCAGATAAGGGCTGCAAGTTTTCCCACATCATACTATCCTCAACCACATTAATTGTTGTAACTAAATTTTCTTCCATTGAACCATCTTCACTGATCTTACCTTCTGCATTTAAATTATGATCACGTTCATGATCATGGTCCTGTTGCGTATGATCATCAGCAGGATCAGATTCCTGCCCTTCAACTTCGTTCACATCAATATTAAAGAACTTATGTAAAGCGCCCTTTTGCGATTCAACCAATTGATCTTCATGTTTTCTCTTTTTTTCTTTTTTGATAACTTGACAATGATTTCTTAGGCAACATCTAAGACCTAATCAGAAAAGCAAATAATTAAAATTTTAAAGAACACGTATCATGTATGACATGTGCACTAAAAATATTTTTTAAACATCTAATCTAAGCGGCTAGTACGCTACATAATATGAAGCGGTGTAAGGAAATCACCAAATCAGTAAATTAAATCACCTATTCACCTAGATTGTGTCGCTATGGAAGATGACGGATCGACTCGGCTGCTCGTCGCTTGGGCGGCTTGGCCTGTGGCCTCTTGGTTGGCTGGTTGCAGACTTGCAGGTTGCCGATGGCCGGAAGTCGAGAGCCTGGCGGAGTGGCGGCGGCGGCTGGTGTCCAACTGTCCTGGCTGATCGTGCGTCTCAGCGTCTAGCCCTGAACTCCTGTGCGGCGCATCTAGACAAGTAGACGTTCTGGTTCCTGGACTCCTATAGTCCTGCGCATTGTGCATGGAGACGTAGAGCCTAGCTCTTGGGCTTCTAGGGACAAACAGCATGCCAGCCTACATCCTTACCCCTACTACATATTAGATATTGGGCCCCTGTCTTTTTTGGCCCCCCCGGCGGTCGCCTTCGGTGCATGGGCCTTGGGCCGGCTCTACCTAAAGGTTTGAGGGCTCATGGAGGGTCTTGGGTGGCCTTGACAATAAGTCCAAAAGCTCCATGAAGTCTAGGACACCTCGGGGCCATGGCCCCCAAATTTTAGTTTGTTTTTACAAATGGTGAGGGTCGGAACAACCTTATAATTTTGAGCGGCCATGATATCAAGTTGCTCGGTGTTGGGGAGAAGACTTTGCCGAAGGTCCTTAGGTAACGAAACTCGATGTTTTAATTAGGTTTCAAGAGGCAGGTTCCACATGTTTTGATTGTCTACTTTGTTAAGATGGAGAAAGAAGCGAGGCTTCGTCGGCATGAAGGAAATGAAGCTTCGATACCTGCTTCATGAAGTGACAAGAGAGGTAAATCTTTGTTTGACTTGAGCAACAAAAAGACGAAGGAGCTCAAGAAGACGTACACAACACGTCTTGTGGGAGAAAGGACAAAAACACCCTCCACTACTACTATAGATCCCATTTATAGGAATGTGGCATTACTGTAATTTTATACAAAGGTGTATAAAGTCGCACTTGTATAAATAGGTGAACAATAACCATGCACACAACACTTTTTAGCAATCCACATACTCCCACTACCTTCGAAGGGCTTAGCCTATTCACCTTCGGATAGCCTACGTTCGTTCCGAATGTATCTTGTAATGAAACTTATATGATAAAGGAAACGAATGATTTTGGTTATGATGTTATTCCCTTTGCCAATCCCATTTACATTTGAATTATACATTTACCTTCTTCATCGTATTTTCCTTCTTCTCTTGCCTTCTTGCATTCATCGGTAATTGTGTTACCCTGTTATGGTTTTCCACGAGAGCTTTAACATGTGACCAACACTGGTACGAACACAAGTCATATAATAACTGAACTCTTTATAATTTCTTTTATTAAGGTTCTTGAAAAACATCTTGGAAGTGTAGAAAATGTTTTTTAATACAATGATATATGCCACATGTTTGCTGAAAGGCAACTTTTCAATTTTTGAACATTTTTGTTATATACTTTCTCTGTTCCAATTTATAATTCGTTTGACTTTTTTTATCTAAGTTGACTGGCTCGTCTTATTAATTTTTTTCATAATTATTGTTAATTTTTACTATGATATTGTTTATCATATAATATATTTTAAATATGGCTTTGAATTTTTCATTTGTTCAAGAAAATTTGAATAAGACGGGCCAGTTAAACTTAGCACAAAAAAGTTAAACGAATTATAATATAAAAGAGAGGGAGTAAATAAAATACATCATAGACATGCAATCCGCCAATCCGTAGCTGAGCCCTATAGCCCGCTAGAAATTGGGCCGGGCCGCCAATCCGTAGCTGAGCCCTATCGCCATACCCGTGGTCTAGTAGCCCATGTTAGCTCATCGTCTTCTTCAATCTACCCGCCCAAATTGGACGTGCCCTCCAGAATACCAAATTCCCCGACCTTCGCCGAGCTTCTCCAACGCTCCAGCGGTTGATGTCCGTCCCACCGCGGCTCTCCGTCGATTTCTACGATGACGACGTAAGCGCCCCAACCCCCCCAAACCTCTCCGCCTCGGCTCGTCGCGCCCCGCTCACGTAACCCTAACCGCAGGGCTTCGACTGGGAGGCCGCCGTGCAGGAGATCGACAGAGCCTGCGCCTTCGCGTCGGCCTCCGCCCCCGCTCCCGCTCCCGCCCCCGCCCCCACTCCGGCGCCGGTGCATCATCCGCTGCCGCCGCGGCCCCCCGAGCCATCGGCATCGGCGCCGCTTCACAGGCCACCGGCGGCGGGCGGCGGCACGGCGCGGCAGTCGACGCTCGACCGCTTCGTCGACTCATTTACCAAGAGGCGACTAGAGAAAGAGAGGCCCGCTCCAGCGCCCGTGCAGGCGGCGTCGTGGGGCGTGGGGGTGGAGCCAGTCGGCGGCGGCCTAGGGCGGCCGGGTGTCCGCGCGGGCGAGGGATGTTCGGGACAGGCGAACGAGAGAGCTGTGGAGGACCGGTTCATCGAATCCTTCACCAGGAGGCAGCAGGAGAAGGAGAGGGCTGCGTCGGAGGTGGCACCGGCACTGGCTGGTGGTCAGGGGCGCCCTGCAGCTCGTGCTGGCAAGGGATGCTCGGGTCGGGGCAATCGTGCTGGCAAGGGATGCTCTCGTCGGCCCAGTATGGAGATTGAGTATGGTCTCTGCGCTGTCTCCCTGGACCACGAGGCTGTCAAGACATGGATCTATCCAAGTGAGGGGGTTTGAGTTTCTACAGCATTTTGCCAATAACTGTTCTTTGTTCTGGTTTTCATGCTGGGATTCAGCTTATGGGTGGAGTTGTCTTGGAAAATAGACATCTTTAGTGAATGCTGGCACTTTATTAGTTAATAATGGCAGCCATCTTGCTTGAGGATACATTCCAGCAGTTCTTGCTGGTACTGAAGTGTACAAGATGCTTGGGAATGCGGAAACTGACTCTAAACTTTGTTTTGTTAAGCACTTGAGCAGCCATATTAGGTAGACGATTGCATCAGGAAATCAAGCAAAAAACTATAACATAAGGATAAGTGGTTTAGTTTGCTGGAGTAGCACTGCACCCATAGAAGCATGCACCTCTTTTAGTTGAAGCAGATAGAGATGGACTAGGAGCTTGTCCACCCTTTGCAATATGTTTTTGTTGTATCAAACAAATGTCATTTTTGAGGATGTTATTGTTGCAACTTCTTAGCTTGGTTATTTGGATTTTGGGATATCTTGGCTTGATTATTCATGTCTTTAGAATGCAGGTTTTACTAGGCCTTCACATGAGTTCCCGAACCACTGTCAGGGTTTCCACTTTTAGTTGCAGATTAAGTATTGAGTGCACTGTGGTTGTCGTATTCTTTAGTACAACTGGATTACATGTTTGTTGCTCACATGGTTGATTCTATTGCTCCGCCCATTGCATCTGCTAACAACTGTTAAATTGCACTATTTTAGTATAGTGGTATGAGATGGATATATGCATTCTACTAAATGATATCTTGATTGTGAATTGTTAATGCGCAACACTTCAATTTTTTCCAGTTTCTTTTATCTGTTGAAGGAAATCCTTGATTTTTTAGCAGTAGCTGCCTAAACACCATAGGGAAACACCCAGATTTCAACATGGATGCACAAAGTTTCATTCCTCAGATGCAAATGACTAGACGACATTAAGCGATTTGGAAAATAGACAATGGAAAATTCCTGTCAAAGTTTCTGTTTATTTTTTCTGGATAATGGTTATTGTTCAGTTCTTATAGAACCATGTTTGCTTCTTAAATACACTGCACTAGATAACTATGTTGTTATATGCAATCCAAGCAGCACATCTTGCCTTAGTAATTTATTTTGGCTATTTTTATACGCGCTGCAGCTAATGTAGAAGTCCGAGAGTACCAGAAGTATATGGTTGAAAAGGCTCTGTTTACCAATACGTTAATAGCTTTGCCAACTGGACTTGGCAAAACTTTTATTGCTGCGGTAGTGATGTACAACTACTTTCGATGGTTTCCCGAAGGTAATGTTTCACATTGCATTGTAACCGTTTTCTTCTCTGATGCTGTATTTTATGAACTTTGTGGAAATTGCTTGCTGAAACATTGTTTTTATTTACAATGGAAATTCAGGAAAAATAATATTTACCTGCCCTTCACGTCCTCTTGTTACTCAGCAAATTGAGGCATGTCACAATACAGTGGGAATACCACAGGTACCACAATAAATCTGCTGTTGGTGATTTTCTTATTTTTATTTAGGTAGAAGTCTATTTTTGGCCATCCAATTATTGCCCGAGTTTGTTTTTGGCCATGCAACTCAAAAACTATAAATCCTTGGCCACTGAACTATCAATACTGGACAAATGTGGCCAGTTTCAAAGGGCTTTTGTATTTTCTGAAAATAGTAAAAGCTGGTTTATTTTTTAAATGATAACTAATTTATTTTAAATCAGAAAAACATGAAAACGGCACTGATTTTTTTTTTAAAATATAATGTGTCTATTGGTGCTGAAATTGGAGTTATTTGGATTTTATTTTTGCCATTCCTAGTGTTTTATTGCTTGCGCCTGTTATTTTTTTAAATCACCATTTTGTGCCATATTAAACCTAGAGATCAAACAAGAGAATCCATACTCAAACCAATAATGTTGATTAAATTAACCAAATTATTTTTGGAGGCTAGCAATGCTATACTAGTTGCAATGGTATATATCTAGTGGAGCACGGCACCTGCAAGGTTGGTGTCATTTTCCATATCTTTTTGTTTACTCATAGTGTATTATGGATTTTTAAGGTCAATCTCGGGTATAATATAGTGCAAAACGATGATTTAATAAGTAACGAACATAACTACGAGCAATAAAACACTTGTAATGGAAAAACAAATAAATTCAAATAGAGCACCAACAAATGGATTATATTTTATAAATATTTTGGTACTGGTTTCATTTTTTTCTGATATCAATTGAATTGGTTATTATTATTTTTCAAATAAATCAACTTTATTGTCTTCAGAAAATACAAAAGCACATTCGAAACAAATTGGGTGGCCAAATTTGTCTAATCTTGACAGTTTGGCGGTAAAAAATTCTACTTTTAGAGTTCCATGGTCCAAAACAAACTTGAGCAATAGTATGGTATCTATAAATCTCATTTTTGCTTTGTGCTGTACATTTTTCTGTAATGCGCTGCACATTTTTCTCTGCCGCATGCTGGAAACTAACATAGTTATGCATTTTCAGGAGTGGATAATAGATATGAAAGGAGATCAATGCCCTTCTATTCGATCAGTTCACTGGAAGTCAAAGAGAGTGTTCTTTGTCACTCCACAAGTTCTTCAGAATGATATACAATCTGGTGATTATTTGTAAACGTTTCTGGAAATCTTTATTGCTAGTTCCAGTTAATTAAACTTGACGCTCAGACAACAAAAATAAGAAGAAAACAAGCTGTTTCCATTGTCCAGAGGTTGTGATATATTCTTTGGTTGTTATTGCTAATCCATCTTGCTATCAGTTGAAGGTCCGTTTACTATTTTTAGAATGATAACTGAACACGAACTTACTTGAAAATCAGCATTTAAGAACTCTATATAGTTGGTTTTTTTGTTTTATGTTCATACTTTTGTTATATGCTTCAATTTTACTTTTATTATTTATATACATTTTTTCATTATAAACTTTGGTTTTAAAAGGTATATGCATGGTACAACAAATAGTTTGCTTAGTGATAGATGAGGCTCATCGAGCGTCAGGAAATTATGCATACTGCATGGTTATCCGAGAGGTATGTTTCACTGTCATGTACTACACTCATTTGTTTTACCTGCACTTGAAATCCTGTTTTGTTGTCATCATTTTTTTCATTGTGATATCTTTTGATTCATTATAATACTCTGTTTAGTCACAAATAAGTGGTGTTTTGGACATTGACATGGTTTCCAAACACAACTTTGACTAGTACCTTTTGTTACAAAATGTTATAAAACATAGAAAAAGTATAATTATATGAATGCATTTTGTGACAAGTTACTCAGATCATTTGAATAATCGAGTATCCAAACTTCACACATGGAAAAAGTAATATGCAATATTGCAATTGGTTCAGGATTGTTGACTTAAGAGCTGAGACATCCCCATATCGTCACTTATTGCTGACCAGAGGGAACACCAGTCAACTAGTTGTTTGAATGCTGTGCAACTTGGCTTGATCAGTCTATATTTTCTGTCACATTTGCAGTTGTTGGCAGCTCGTGTGCCTTTAAGGATTTTAGCTCTAACTGCTACACCAGGGTGTAAGTCTCTACATTAAAATAGACTTACTTGCACAATTATGAAGGCACCATCTAAGTTTGCAACCTTATCCTACTTGTGGTTCAGCCAAGCATTCAGATATCCAAAGTGTTATAGACAATTTAAACATTTCGGAGCTGATTTATTGTGATGAAGAAGATTCTAGAGTGAACCAATATGTTAACACACGCAAAGTTGAACTTGTGCAGGTATGTGTGATTTTTTTTTGGCAATTCGTTGTTCCTCTGTGATGTAAAAGTCGCTGGTTCCAGTGTAGGTCCCTTTTGGCAGTGATGCTACTCAAGTCGCTGATATGCTTTTGGATATTATACGCCCACATATTAATCGGTTGCGTGATGCTGGTGTGATTGACCATCGGGACTATTCAAATGTATGTTTATCATACCTTTAAAATCACAATCATCCATTCCATGCATTTGATTATAAGAATGTTTATCCACTTGTGACCTGATTATCGTTAGTTGCTCACATGATTTCACCAGTGGACCCAATTTGAACTGCTGAAATTTAAGGATAAATTCAAGGAAGTACCCCCACCAAACATCCATGAAATCGAGAGAGGGGAAATTGAAAGATCTTTTGTAATTCTTGGCCCACTTTGTCACACAAGGAAGTTGCTTTTGAGCCATGGAACCCAATTTGCACATGGGTATCTTGACAAACGATTGAAGGGAGGGTATTGTCTTCACACTTATGCTACATAAATGTACTTTTAAATTTTTATTTGTAGTGATGCATAACTAGGCTCATAAATTTGAGGTGTATGGGGACTGATGAATTGATAGCCCATGGCTCCTCAAATTATTCACTTTGGTTCATTTTTATAAACACTAAATGATAATACAAGACTAGAGACCAAGTTTGTTTTTCAAGGAATTAATTTGCACAAACAAGAGATGAAGCTAAAAAGGTATATTTAAATTGGTTCTGTACTTCTGTGCGAATAGAGATGCCAGGTTGCACCTGTTGTATGCCAAATGAAATAATATATGACTATACTCCAGCTCAGGAGAATCGTCAAGGTCCAGATATGAGATATTCTAATAAATTATGGATGTAGATGTCAAGGGCCTGTGTCTAGGATAGGTGGCCCTCGGCTACGGAGATCGTAGCCGCGATCCGTCGTCTTCTCCGGCGAGGTTATGCCCCTCTGCCGTCGGCTTAGTTGAGAGAGGGAGCGATTAGGATAATGATCTTTCTTAATTCCAACTCAGGTCTGGTTACAGGAATATATAGGCCCCTAGGCCTAATCGCATGGAGCTAACTGCTCCCTAATTCTAGGCATGCAAACAACCCTTAAATCTAGGCATGCAAACAACCCTTAATTCTAGGCATGCAAACAAACTTATCTAGTTTCTGGGCGTGCTCACGCTCGCACATCCCGGGCGCCGTTGCCTGACGTAGGGCCGGCCGTACATGACAGTAGAATGCATGAAACTGGGGCTGGTGTAACTGCATAATTTAACTACTGTCCGTTTGCATTGTTGCCACATTTGTTTAATATTTAATGTGTCATGTATGTGTCAGATTGTGTTATTAGTTGGTTTGTTTAATAATTAGTTAACTCATCAACAATAGGGTCACTGTGGTTGGTGGAGTCCGAACATAATTGTGCTATGTGGTTGGGTCAAGGTCTGACTTTGAGTTGAAGGGGACCTGTATGCCATATACCGTAGGCCTAGAGCCTGTTTTAGATTAGATTGAATTTTATTGTTGAATTATTCCTGGTAGAGCCGCCACTCGTGAAACCCTAGATGGTGATCCCATCAGGTTCTTCATATTTAAGGTTATCTTCCAGTTCTTGAGTCTGTGTGGAGTATGTGATCAAGCTGCTACCGCTTGGGTCCGTAGCTTAGGATTCCCGAAGTTCCTCACCTTTTGGTCAATGTTTCAAGTCATCCGATTAATCGCGATTAATCATCCAAGTCGGTTTGGACCAATCGTGATTAATCGCCAAATCATCCTACTAATCATGATTAATTGAGATTAATCGTCCAAGTAGTTCCGCCATAACGATTAGCAAGTCGTCCGACTTGAAAACATTGCTTTTGGTCGTGGTTTGTCGTTACTGCGGGTGGAAGGATTATTTGAGGGATTGGATTGCATCTACAGTGTAAGCTGCCCCTTTATTATTGATATTACTACTGCTATTTGATTTCTCTGATCCCTGTTGAGAGGAATTCTTGCTCCTCTTTTGTTGCTTCTGCTGGTTAGTTGATCCCGTCTTGTGGTTGCTGTTGAACTCTAAATTATCTACATTGGAGTTTGAGTTACTGGTTATAGCACCGGAGGGAAATATCGACTATTTAGTTTCTGGTTGTAGCTGTTATGTACGGCAAGGCTTATGTTAGGCGCCGCAAGCCCATTAGTGGCTGATAGCGGATAAGCAAGGGTAGGGCCAAGGCCCATAGTTAGATGTGAGAGGTTTATCTAGATAGTTAGATTTATTTGAGAGAGCTATTAGATTGATTTGAGAGAGCTATATATACCTGTAAACACTATTGGATTGGATCAAGCAGAAACAAGTATTGTTTCCGGCTTCCTTTAGGGAGTCGGGAGAATCCAACCCTAGCTGCCTCCTGTTCCACCGAACTGCATCTTCAACCACGACGCCAGGCCGCCGTCCCTCGCGGTTCAAGCCTCGTCCGCCGATCTCTCATCGCTACAACCTCAGATCAGTCAGCTTAGGGAACTTGCTTCCTATCAGTAGCACAAAGAGGATTTGGATCTGCTTGCCTTCTTCGTTGCCGTGAAGATAAAAAAATGATATCGTTGCTGTTCTGGTGTCCAGTACTTGTTAGACACGTTGTTCTGTTAGCTAGATCAAGAAAGGACTGAACTTCTCCCAGTACAAGTGCTGCTATAAGTTCCATCTGGTTATGATTTGGTAATCTTATCAGGTTTTGAATATGCTACTGACCCGTTCCCTTTGGACCTGTTGGATACGTGAGCCATTGAAATGGATTGACCGAGGGGGTATTGTGCTGCTGCATACTATTTTGGGTCTGAGCAAGCATAATTTGTCGATCAAACAACCATTATAATTTTTTGCTATAATTACTGAAAATTCAAATGGAGATGAAACCCAATAGAAAACCGTTGGGCGCGTAACCCTCTTAGCGACGCGCCATTTCAGAACCTGGGTATGGTGTTAAATGGGCAAGGGCTAGGCCGCCACCCCCTTGGTGGCGTGCCGTGTCGTGATCTGGATGCGGTGTCAAGTGAGCAAGGATCAGGTCGTCGCTTCCTTAGTGGCGCTCTACATTGGCGCCCAGGTGTAGTGACAAATGTGCAAGGGTCTTCACATCTGTCTCAACGGGTGCAAGGGGTAAGGAAGTTAGTTGAGCCGACTAAGATCCGTGTAGGTAGTTGAAACATAGGATTCTATACAGGTAAGCCAAGAGAGTTAGTCGATGCAGCGAGCAGGAGGCGTGTTAATATCCTATCCAGGAGACAAAATGGAAGGGGCAAAAAGCGAAGGAGGTGGAGAACACTGTTTTCAAGCTGTGGTACTTAGGGACAATGGCAAACAGAAATGGAGTAGGTATCCTGATTGATAAGAGCCTCAAGGATGGAGTGGTGGATGTCAAAGGGCAGGGAGATAGGATTATCGTAGTCAAACTAGTATTGTGGGATGCAGTCTTGAACATTATAAGTGCATATGCCCCATCAGGTTGGTCTCAGTGAGAGCGAGAGGAGTCTCTGGGAAGACTTAGATGGCATGGTTAGAGCAATACCCACCAATGAGAAGGTTTTCATTGGAGGAGATATTAATGGTCATGTAGGTTCAACAAATGCAGGTTATGAGATGGCTCATGGAGGTTTCAGGTATGATAGTAGGAATCAAGGAGAGTATATTTTGGACTTTGCTGTAGCCTACAACCTAGTGATATGCAACACTTTCTTCAAAAAAAGTCTCATTTGGTGACTTTTAGCAGTGCCCATCGTTTGAGCCAGATCGACTTCGTTCTCACAATGAGAGAAGATAAACAAGCATGTTTGGATTGTAAGGTGATGCCTGGAGAGAGTGTTGTGCCCCAACATAAACTTGTGGTGGTTGACTTCCGTTTTCAGATCCATACTCGAAGTTCTGCTTCAGTACTGGAGTGAGAAACAACTTGTTTCTTAGATTTCCATGCAATAGCAGAGGAGCCAAGAGAAATGCAATAGTCCGTGACAGAGCAACAATCATTCACATCACTTGCCCACGTTGCATCAAAATAAGCATAAAACTGAAGCGGACTGTTTTGAGCATAAAAAAGACACCTAGTGGATGTTCCTTGTAAGTAGCGTAGGCCCCGAAGCAAATGTCCATAATGCACCGAAGTTGGAGCACTCGCAAACTGACTCAAGATATGTACTACATGAGCTATGTAGGGTCTCGTCACAGTAAGATAGACTAGACTTCCCACAATATGGTGGTACCGAGAAGGATCCGCAAGAGGTGTGCCATCAGATGGACAGAGTTGTAAGTGAAGATCCATAGGGGTGGTAGCTGTCCATGTATCAGTAATACCAGACCGTGCAAGAAGATCTTGATTATATTTGGGTTGAGAGGTAGTAACCTTTTGTGGAGTGCACTACTTCAATGCCAAGAAAATAGCTTAGAGAGCCCAAACCAGTCATCATGAACAATTTTCCAAGTTGCTTCTTCACAGAGGAAATGTGTTCTTCGTTGTCACCAGTAATCAACATATCATCGACATAGAGTAGAAGTAAAGTACGACCTTGTGAGGATTGATGAACAAAAAGAGCAGGATCATGATTACTAGGTGAAAAACCAACAACCATAATAACAAAGGCAAAGCGCTCAAACCAAGCACGAAGAGCTTGTTTGAGACCATATAATGCACGCCGAAGGTGACAAACATAACCAGAGAGAACCTCAATACCGGGAGGTGGCTTCATATAAACTTCTTCATTTAAATCACCATGGAGAAAGACGTTCTTGGCATCCATATGGTGAATTTTCCAAGAACGTGTAGCCGCTATGGCAATCATAGTATGAATTGTAGTCATGTGAGCAACTGGAGCAAAAGTCTCATCATAATCTCGACCCTGACTTTGCTGAAAACTGTTGAAGTGTATAAGTGGATTGACTACCTTCTCCCATCAGCTTAAGCTTTTGGGTTGAATTGGTTAGTGCGTCCATTGTAACATGGTATCAGAGCCAGAGGTCTCGAGTTCGAATCCTGGCAGAGGCTTTATTTGTGCCTCCACCCATTTATTTCCACGTTTGCGCCTTTCTCTCTGGCTGCGTTTGCGCCTTTCTCTCTGGCTGCACGTGAGTGGGGGTGTTGAAGTGTATAAGTGGATTGGCTACCTTCTCTCATCAGCTTAAGCTTTTGGGTTGAATTGGTTAGTGCGTCCATTGTAACAAAAACCTCTAGCAACAAGACGAGCCTTGTATCGCTCAGCAAAACCATCTGATTTGGTCTTTACTTTGAACACCCATTTGCATGTGTTGGAATAAGTCTCGTGGTTTGTGGGAAGGACAACAACAGTCTTTTGGTCTTTGCTACAGGACAGCAGTCCTGCAGTCTGTTGGTCCTTGCTACAGGACAGCAGTCCTTGCTGCAGTGTGGTGTGGACAGTCCTTTTGGTCTTTGCTGCAGTATGGACAGCAGCAGTGGTGTGGACAGTCCTTTTGGTCTTTGCTGCAGTATGGACAGCAGCAGTCCTTGCTGCAGTGTGGTGCAGGCGGTTAGCATCTGCTTTTGTAAAGCAGTCCTTGCTGCAGTGTGGTGTGGACATCAGTTAGCATCTGCTTTTGTAAAGGTGTAGGACAGCATCTAGTGTAGCCATAGTGTAGGACAGCACCTCAGGAGCATATGCTCGGCACCTCGGCAGCTCCTTGGGCTATAAGTATGTATCCCAACCCTTAGAAGGGTATGGCATTGTGTAGTGTTTGAGGAAATAAACAGAAAATTGCTCCAACTCATAGTGTCATCCTCTGATGAGAGTTAGAGTCCCTCTACTTACAGCATGTTATATGTACAACATGTGACGGTAAAGGAACAATATCCCAAGTACCAGGCAGTCAAGTGCAACAAGCTCCTCAATCATAGCAAGTTGCCACTCGTGAATACCAGCAGCTTCGTGATAAGTGGTTGGTTCAACAATTACTGCAGTAGCACGTGGATAACCATAACGATATGGAGGTGCTATGGTAGTATGATCACATAAATTATATCCCTGGGCAACCTGCAGCTCATCAGAATTGCTAGCATAATAAAGCACAGAAGTATCAGGACTGGCTAGAGGCGACGAGACATGTGGAGGGACAATGGAACGACGAGTATAGACACGAGTAATAGGTAGTCGATGTGATGAAGCTGGTGGTGAATATGTCTCTGGTGGAGATATAGGCAAAAGGGGACCAGGCAAGTGCGGATATAAAACAGTGTCATTACTTGAAGGAAAACACAAAAAAAGATGTGGTCTCTACTGGAGAATACGAAGAGGAAGTAGAGGAATTATAAAAGAAAAGACAATTTTCAACAAATGCCACACCACGTGAGATACGCATGCGGCGAGCTGAATAATCATAGCAGTGATAGCCATTATGCTCATAACTGTATCCTAAAAAGACACTCGACAGATTGAACAGTTAATTTGGTGCGCTCGCGGGGTGCTAGCAGAACATAACAGATGCAACCAAAAACTCGAAGATGATCATGACTAGTACCAAAGAGTACCTCACCCGGATATTTGTTGACTAATTTAGTTGATGGTTGTCTGTTGATTAGATAAACAACAGTAGACACAACTTCACCCCAGAAGTGAGATGGAACAAAGGAAGCAATAAGAAAGGTGCGAGCTGTTTCTATAATATTGCAACGCTTCCGTTCAACCACACCATTCTGATCATGAGCTCCAAGACATGAGAGTTGGGCAAGAGTACCCTTGGATGTCAAGAACTGACGGAACCTATCAGACAAGTATTCACCACCAGAGTCAGAGCGAAATTTTTTAATTGGGCCAGAGAACTGAGTATGTATCATTCGTGTGAAAGATTGATAAATAGAATATAGCTCAGAACGATGTTTCATGAAAAGACCCAAGAATATCTGGAATGCTTGCAAGGCTCAAAGCAACCGTCTTTTCCACCAGACTTGTGAGAAGCTGCCAACACATTATGGGACACAGGAGTATGACAGACATACATAGATGAGAGGCAAGTATCCTCAGCAAGCAAATCAGATAAAGCCTTTGTCATAGTTAGACTTGCAGACCCATGAAGCAATTTGGTACGGATAACCTCAAAATATGTCCTGAGACCCATAACAAATCTGTATGTGAAGAATTTTTTAATGAACTTATGTGCAATTCAGTCATTAACAGTGCATGAAGGAACCATAGACATCAAAGGACCCATCAAGCGATCAGAAGCTGAATAATACTCATCAATGGATAGATCATGCTGCTCTATTAAATGTATTTTCTGCATAAGAGTATGGAGAAGAGCACAACTACCTTGAACATAACACTTCTATAAGTAAGACCACATAGCTTTTGTAGTCTTGAATGAAGAAAGACCTATAATCATGGATGAATTGACACTGTTAACAATAGCAACCATCACTTTTCCATCACTAATTGTTCAAGTCTTGATTTCAGAAGCATTACTGTTATTTGCAGTGGGCTCAGGTGGATCATCAATCAAATGAAAGGCAAGACCATGATCTCGCAAAGCAGTTTCTACACAGAAGGACCGTTCACGGTAATTTTGACCATCCAAAGTGATGTTGATAGGAATTGCAGTAGGCTGCAACATGGTATACTAGCACTGAAGGCTGTTCCAATCAAAGTTGTAAAGAAGAAAACCCAGCAATATCCAAACCGAGGAGTGGCAGATGAAGACCCAAAATCAACTAGAGATGGCCCGAGCTTGATGTAGACAGGAGCCGTCGACGGGTCTCGACTGGACGACGCGATGATGCCGGGAACCGCCGAGATCCGGGCGGAGCGAGCCTGCGGGCCTAGGCGGCACGGAGAAGACAGCCGACGGGACGAACGTGACTAACGCCGGACGGAGAGGGTCTGGCCGCCGGCGGGATGGACGTCGGGCGGAAGAAGGTTCGGTCGTCTGTAGAGACGTGCGCTGCCGTAGAGGATCCGCCGGTGGCGGACGTGCTAGTAGGAGGGGCGGCGCGATGGCACCCGACGAGCAGCCGCGACGGCGGCCAGAGGTTGAGCTGCGCGACCAAATATGGAGGGCGCTAAAAACGGATCAGATTGGCTCTTTGATACCATGTTACGTACCATGAGATGGAGAATATATGGGGGTTTCCCGTGATGACTCTCCCATATATGTAGATAGGTATATGAGCCAATATGGGCCTTAACAGAGAGAGGGTGGCGACTGAGAGGGAGGGAGACGTCTAGGAGAGGGAGGCCGCTCAAGAGAGGGAGAGGGCTGGGAGAGAGGGAGTGGGAAACCTTATTTTAATGGGCAGTTGGGCTGATTTGTAGACCGACTCGACTGGTCTTTTTCTTTTTTATCCTTTTTCTCTTCTTTATTAATATTTTTGTCCTCAATAATTCTCAAATATTAATATTTTTTCTATTTTTAAATATATTTAAGGCATCAACTCGTCTTACGCTTTACTACTTAAAAGGTAAAAAGGGGGACAGTCGCCTTACCGCCTTAAAAATTATGACTGTGATGATTATGGAGTTGATACTTGTCATGTACGGTCGGCCCTACGTCAGGCAACGACGCGCCCGAGATGTGCGGCGTGCGCGTGAGCGCGCCCAGGAGGCAACAACCGCCGGCTCTAGTGGATAGGATAGAAACTAAATAAGTTTGTTTGCATGCCTAGAATTAAGGATAGAAACTAGATAAGTTTGTTTGCATGCCTAGAATTAAGGGTTGTTTGCATGCCTAGAATTAGGGAGCAGTTAGCTCCATGCGGTTAGCCCTAGGGGCCTATATATTCCTGTAACCAGACCTAAGTTGGAATTAAGAAAGACCATTGTCCTAATCTCTCTCTCTCAACTAAGCCAACGGCAGAGGGGCATAACCTCGCCGGAGAAGACGATGGACCGCGGCTACGATCTCCGTAGCCGAGGGCCACCTACCCTAGACACTAAGGCCCTTGACAACCTGGTATCACAGTCACGCCGATCCTACTCACCCACCTCCGCCACCTACCCTACCGCGCCACCACAAAGCCCACCACCCTCCCCACCTTTAGCCGCATCCTCCAGTTCACCCATGGCCGAACCATCCAATGCCGACCTCGCTAAGATGATAGAGCAACTCACCGACTTTGTCGCCATGCTGCAGTCCGAAGTCATCGCGCTGAAACGCGACAAGGAGAAGTCATCGTCGGCGGGCGGGCGGGGGCGGCGTTCCTTACGGCCAGCACCACCACGACCGGCCACCCAAGTTCTAGAAGATCGACTTTCCTCGCTTCGACGACAAGACCGATCCCTTGCTCTTCATCAATCGCTGCGAATCCTACTTCCATCAGCAGCGCATCATGGAGAAGGTCTGGATGGCTTCATACCATCTTGAAGACGTGGCACAACTCTGGTATATCCAGCTGCAGGAGGACGAGGGCACTCCTCGATGGAGCCGATTCAAAGATATCCTCCACCTGCGTTTCGGGCCGCCTATCCGCTCCGCGCCACTCTTCGAGCTCGTCGAGTGCCGGCGCACGGGATCCGTTGAGGAGTACCAAAACTGCTTCCAAGCACTGCTGACCCGCGCCGGTCCATTGGAGGAGGTGCAACGTGTCCAGCTCTTCATGGGTGGCGTCCTACCGCCGCTCAGCCACGCGGTACACATCCACAATCCGCAGTCGCTTCCGGCGGCAATGAGTCTGGCGTGCCAAGTGGAGCTGATGGAGCTTGACAAGGGGGCCCTCGGTCCCTGCCAGGGCCGCACCGCGCGCTCTGCTGCCCGTTCCGGCGCCCCATCACCTACCTGCCAGCGGCCCCCCAGCCCGTGGCCCTTCCAGCGCCACCACCAGCAGGTGCTGCGGCGGGCGGAGCCCTAGCTTGGGGCGAGGGCAGGCGCCTGTCATCGGAAGAAATGGTGGAACAACGCCGTCAGGGGCTTTGCTTTAATTGCAACGAAAAGTACTCGCGTGGCCACAACTGATTTTGCAGGTGCATCTTCTTCATGAATGGCGTGGAGATCGAGGACACTGATGATGCGGCCCAAGGCGCGGACGGCGACGCTCCCTGCATGCCCTCGCCGGGGTGCCCGTGGCTGACACCATGTAGATCACAGTTGCGCTCGGTGCGGCTTCGCTGGTCGCCCTCCTCGACTCCGGCAGCACCCATAACTTCATCTCCGAAGCAGCGGCACGGCGCACGGGACTGCCACTTCACCAGTGGCCACACCTCACCGCCATGGTCGCCAACGGCGAGCGGGTCACCTGCGTCGGGGTCATTCGTGATGCCCCCCTCATCGTCGAGGGCGCCCCGTTCCCGGCTGATCTCTTCGTCTTGCCGCTGGCCGGGTACGACGTCGTCCTCGGCACGCGGTGGCTGGGCGCGCTCGGGCCTATTGTGTGGGACCAGGGCATCCGTCGCATGACATTCCACCTACACGGACGCCCAACCTGCTGGACAGGCGTCTCTGCATCAGGCCCGACCACCATCAGCGCCCCCATGGCGAGCGAGCCGCTCCTAGACGCGCTTCTGGACTCCTTCAGTACCATCTTCGTCGAGCCTATAGGTCTGCCACCGCAGCGCGCCCATGACCACCGCATCACCCTCAAGGCGGGTGCGCAACAAGTGGCAATCCGGCCATATCGGTATCCGGCGGCCCACAAAGACGAGATGGAACGCCAGTGCGCCGCCATGATCGAGCATGGGATCGTTCGCTGCAGCGACTCGCCATTCTCTTCGCCGGTCCTCCTCGTCAAGAAGGCCGACGGGTCCTGGCGTTTCTGTGTCTACTACCGCGCCCTCAACGCGCTCACGGTAAAGGATGCCTTCCCCATTCCTGTGGTTGATGAGTTGCTAGACGAGCTCCATGGTGCGCGGTACTTCTCTAAGCTAGATCTGCGCTCCGGGTACCACCAAGTACTCATGCGGCCGGAAGACGTCCACAAGACGGCATTCCGTACTCATGACGGGCTGTACGAGTTCCTGCAAGACATGGGCGGATCACCTTCATCACCTCCGCGCCGTGCTCGACGAGCTGCGTCGCCACCACCTCTTCGTCAAGCGCACAAAGTGTGCGTTCGCCGCCCCATCCGTCGCCTACCTTGGCCACGCGATCTCGGCGGCGGGCGTGGTCATGGACCCGGCCAAGGTACAGGCCATACCCTCGTTCGGTCCGGGTGGTGCGAGCTCGCCTGGCACGCGGGGTCCGCCAGGTGCTTGTCCAGTGGCGCGGGGAGCAGGCCGAGTCGGCAACCTGGGAGGACTTCGACGACTTTTGCGCCCGGCACCCGACGTTCCAGCTCAAGGACGAGCTGATCTTCGAGGAGGGGAGAGATGCCATGTACGGCCGACCCTACGTCAGACAACGACGCGCCAGGGATGTGCGGCGTGCACGTGAGCGCGCCTAGGAGGCAACAACCGTCGACTCTAGTGGATAGGATAGAAACTAGATAAGTTTGTTTGCATGCCTAGAATTAAGGATAGAAACTAGATAAGTTTGTTTGCATGCCTAGAATTAAGGGTTGTTCGCATGCCTAGAATTAAGGTTGTTCGCATGCCTAGAATTAAGGGTTGTTTGCATGCCCTAGAATTAGGGAGCAGTTAGCTACATGCTTTAGGCCTAGGGGCCTATATATTCCTGTAACCAGACCTGAGTTGGAATTAAGAAATATCATTATCCTAATCTCTCTCTCTCTCTCAACTAAGCCGACGACAGAGGGGCATAACCTCGCCGGAGAAGACGACGGACCGCGGCTACGATCTTCGTAGCATAGGGCCACCTACCCTAGACACTAAGGCCCTTGACAATACTTATATTTTGGTTTTGCGCGTTGGTTTGCAAGCAAGCTTTTATCTATGTTCATCTTTAACTCTATTCTCGTTTATTGAAGGTCATTGAATTTGATGCACAAGAACGAATTCTTTTGGCGATTAAAAGAAAAGATGAAGCTTTCCTCATCTCACAGTATTACTCCAAAAGTACAGGAATTGAAAAGGCTGATGGTTGAGCACTTTAGTAAGTAACCTTCTTTCTTAATGTTGAATTCCCTCCATTTCAAAATGTAAGTTGTTGCAACTTTGTCCTAAGTTAAACTTGTCTAACTCTTACCAAATTTATAGAAAAATGTATTAACTTCTACAATATCTAATACACATATGTTTTGTAGTGTATCTAATCTCATATGTTTCACAGTGTATCTAATGAAGTCAAACTTGTCTAACTCTAACTAAATTTATAGAAAAATGTATTAACATCTACATAATTGAATAAAACGACTTTCAATTTGGAACGAAGGGAGTGCATTTTTATCCTATGAACTCAATGGTGCATCATTAGATTTATAATCGATAGGAAACATATTTTTGAAGACATCTAATCATCACAAAATCTTTAACTTTGTGCTTAAAGCTTGTTTGTATTGAGTATTATGTGTGTGTGTGGCAATGGTGCTTCTATTTATTTTTATGTTGTAAGCAATGTTTCAAAAGGACTTAGACAGGCGGTCAGGCTTTCCCCCTCTCAGATGTAAGCAACGGGGCTCTTACTCTCATCGAGAGGATGACACTACGAGTTAGGACATTTTTTTTGTTTATTTCTCACATACTACACAATGCCATATCCATCTAAGGGTTCAGATATATATTTATAGCCCAATGGACTGAACTACAGAGGTGCTGTCTGTCAAAGATTGGACGGCACATATGCTAAAGGTGTTGTCCTAACTGCAGATGCTATCTTTAGATGCTAAAGGTGCTGTCTTAACTGCAGATGCTATCCTTAGATGCTAAAGGTGTTGTCCTTAGATGCTAAGGGTGCTGTCCTAACTGCAGATGCTGTTCTTAAATGCTAAAGGTGCAGTCAAACTGTTTTTATATGCTAAAGGTACAGTCAAAACCGTAGATGCTGTCCTTGTGCAATCAAAACTGCAGCAAGGTTGCTGTCCTTGGCTGCCAAAGGACTGTTGTCATCCACAAAGATGCTCAAAGACTTATTCCATCATTCTCCTCCTAAGTCTTGTGCGTTGTCTTGTGAGAAAGTTGGGTCATCCCGGACCTGGAGCAAAACTCTAGGAACTTGATCCTTCTAGGGGGCGTGATAAGCAGGTCCGCAAGCTGGTTCTTGGTGCTGATGTAGCGCGCCTTGATGCCCTCTTTTGCCAAACAGTCTCGGATTAAGTGCTATCTCACCCGAATGTGCTTGCTCCGTTTGCAGAACACATGGATCTTGGCCAAAGCCCAGAGCAGACTGGCTGTCCACCCTGAGTTCCACCGCTCCAGTGTCTCTCCTGAGGAGATAATCGAGCAAGCCAGAGCGCCTGAGTTGAAGCGGTGGAGGCCGCTATGTATAGACATAGCCACCACCTGCTGATTGACTGACTGCCAGCTGATAGGGCACTTGCCGAGGAAGAAGTGGATCATGCTCATGCGTTGGTGTCGCTGTACACGACATGGTGTGCCTCCCTAAGGCACCTCGGGTAGTAGAGACCTTGGTCGAGAGTCCTCGCAACATAGTGGATGATCCTCTTCACAACCTGCTTGTGCTCCGTCGTCGGTAACTGCAGAAACCGTCTGACGTAGCCGACAGAGTATGCCAATCCGGCCGCATGTGGACGAGGTAGCGAAGGCTCCCCACAAGATGCCGATACTGAGTAGCGTCCACCTCCTTCGTTGTGCTGCCACGACTCAGTTTTAGCCTCTCCTCCATTGGAGTGAGAGCTGGGTTGCAGTCGGTGAGCCCAGTAAGCTCAACAATACGCTTAGCGTAGGCAGTTTGGCAAAGTGTGACCCCGGAGTCGCCCTGGTGCACCTCAATCCCCAGGTAGGAGAGGTGCTCTAGGTCACTCATCTGGAAGGTGGTCTTTATCTCTTTCTTGAACGCTGCCACCTCTGCATCTTTGGCGCTGGTGATCACCAAGTCGTCGACGTAGACACTCACTAGCAGGGAATTTCCTCCATTGCCTCGCCGATATATGGCCGCCTCGTGTGGGCTTGGCATGAAGCCCATCCCCTTGAGCGTGAAATACAACATGGCATTCCACGCCCTCGGTGCCTGTCGCAAGCCATAGAGGGCCTTGCGTAGGCGCAACACTTTGCCCTCCTTGCCAGGTATCGCAAATCGTGGCGGCTGGTGTACGTCCTTGAAGTCGCCGTTAAGAAATGATGACTTGACATCCATGTGATGAACACGCCATCCCTCCTGGTCTGCCAGTGCGAGGAGTCGCACGGATTCCATCTGTGCCACGGGGCGAAGGCATCGTCGAAGTCGATTCCCTCCTGCTACAGGAAGCCGCTTGCCACCAAGCGAACCTTGTGCTTGACGATGGCGCCGACTTCATCCCTCTTTAGTTTGAACACGCACTTAAGGGTGATCGCGTGGACGAGGGAGGTCAGCGAGCTCCTAGGTGCGGTTTGTCTCAACCGCATCCATCTTCGACTTCATCGCGGCACGCCATGCCACATGTTTATCAGCCTCCGTGAAAGATCGAGGCTCGCCGTCGTCGCACGCAAGATGCAAATCTGTCACTAGATTGCGAGGCGCTAAGCCCGACGCTGACGGGTCAATGAGAAGGCCCTCCACTCTACGATACCGCAACAACTCGCTGTCATGTCATGGCACGTGTCGACGCTCCTCGTCGTGGGAGACTGGGGTAACGAGCTCCACCAGATCTTGCTCGACACGAGTTGGTGTCGGAGTGGACAAGCCCAGAGGTCTTATCATTGGTGCTGGAGTGCGTGGTGGCGAAGAGTTCGTCGTAGTCGGTGTCGTGGTTGGAGAGCATGTCACTTGAATTGGTGGAGACTTGGGGGCTGGGGTAGACCTGCTCGGTGAAGAAGAGTTGCCTACTCACTCAGCTCCCTCGAAGTGGACGTACTCGACGGTGAAGTTGTCATACGTCGGAGTCGAGTCGTCGTCCACCGCCTTGTCCCTTGCCCATCCTCGTCCTTTGTCGAACACTACGTCGCGCACCGTGCGCACACGCTATGTTCCTGGGTCAAGGATGCAATTGACCTTTGAGCCCTCCACGTGCCAATCAACACCCCCGGGGTGCTCCTGTCGTCGAGCTAGCCGATGTGGCCAAGCCTTTGGTGAACGCAGACAACCGAAGACCCGTAGGTGAGAGACCGTCGACTTGCGCCCATGGCAAACCTCGTACGTCGTCATTCCCTTGAGCACCTTGGTGGACGAGCGGTTGAGGATGTAGACCGCTGTCACAGAAGACAGCCGACATTCCCCTCTTCTCGAGGAGAGCCCGAGCCATCCCCACAACTCGCTGGTTGCGTCGCTCGACGGCGTCGTTCTGCTGCGGGTTAAACAGAGCGAGTAGTGGCGCAGAACACCCTCATCCGCGCAGTACGACGCGAACTCAACCACTGTGAACTCGCCGTCGTTGTTGTCGGTGCGCAACACGTGCAACTTGCGACTGTACTCTGTCTCCACAATGACTTGCACGCCTGATGGCGTTCACAGCCGGTGAGCAGCCTGTGCCGGCGCCCTTGATCTCTACGCCGGAGGCGTCCCCAAACTTGATGGAGCCTTAGACACTAGAATCAAGCTCGGTGAACTCCCGTCGACCGGTCATGTGATGAGTGGCGCCAGTGTCGAGGCACCATCCTTCGATCATGTCCTTGTTGGAGCCATTGCTGAGGAAAGCGTGTGCTTTTGACTCATCAAGTTGGAGGAGAGCCGTCCTGGCCGGTGCTGTTGGAGGTAGCTCGATGCTTGCGTGTGCTAGGAGTAGAGCCTCCTCCGCCTGTGCGATGTGGGCCTGGCCGCGTCGTGGCTATCGACAATTCCTAGCCCAATGGCCGAGCTTGCCACAATTGTGGCAGGTGTTGTCTCGTGGCGGTTTTTGGTTGCCGGCGGGCCGCCCTGTGCGCCTTCGTGGGCACCGCCATCAGCACGTCCTCGTGTCCCGCTCCGCGCGCCTCTGTGCGGCTTGCCACGTTTACGGCCACCTATCGAGGAAGAGGACATCCTTTTCTTCTTGTCACCCTGGCAGGCCTCCCAATGCTCCCGAGTGACATGTAGCTTCCTGCCGATGGTGATAGGCCCAGAGAGAGCCTGTGGTTCGTCGTCGTCGACGACCTTAAGATGACCCATCATCTCTTCGATCGTCATTGTGGAGAGGTCTAGCAGAGACTCGATCGAGCGAGCGATTTGCTTGTACTTATCAAGGATGCAACAGAAAAGCTTCTCGATGGCTCTCTCATCGTAGGTGTCGTCGCCAAATTGCACCATCTTCTGCAACATAGTGTGGAAGCGGAGAGCAAAGTCATCAACATCCTCACCTGGCTTGAAGGCCAGGTTCCCCCCTCCTTGCGAAGTGCATGCAGTGTGGTCTTGCGGGCACGGTCGCCGCTGATGCGGGTCACAGCGATGGTGTCCTAGGCCTCCTTAGCAGTCCGTTTCTGGGAAAGCGAAAACTGCATCTCGGGAGGGACTGCAGCAATGAGGGCATCCAACGCCCATCGATCCTCATAGTAATCGGCGTCGCCGTACTGAATTACTTCTCACATGTGGCGAACTTGGAACCGTACCTTCATCACCGCGGCCCACTCGACGTAGTTGGTCTTGGTGAGGGTAGGCCACCCACCACCGGGACTGATGTCCTTGACAATTGCATGGACCTTGCGGTGGCCATGGTATTGATCCGGGGAGGAAGAGCCGCACCGCCTGTAGAGGCCACGATATCCGTTGACCCGACCGCCGCCACCGAGAGCACTGCCGCGCGTTCACGTCCGTTTGGGTTGCCACCGCGTGCACTCTCGCCCGGTGCGCCGTCGGCGCGTCTGCGCCTATTTGGGCTACCGCCGCTCGTGCCCCCATGGGGATGCACGACTGCCCACTGTGCTGTCTGCTCTCGCGCTGCCTCTCTCGCCAGCCTTAGCTCGTCGTTGGTGTTGCTGTCGACAGAAGCAGAGCTACCAGTGCTACTGCCACACAGAGCCTCGAGCTCTGCTGCCGCCGCACGTGTAGCATCCGTCGCCTCCGCTGCTTCTACTTTCGCCCTCGCTGCTGCCAGTCCCGCTGCAACTATCCGTGATGCCCTCGCCGCTGTCGCTGCAGCTGCTCGCTCGCGTTCCTATGCCGCAGTGACCTCGGCCTCCTGCTGGCGCCGCACACTTGAAGTGACCGAGCTGGGGCTTTTCTTCGGTCATGGTGTGCTAGCGTGGGGTTGTTGTGTGGGGAAGAGGCTGTCTCGGACAAAGGCTGCTCGTCTGAGCACGAGAGGAGGGTTGAGTAGAAACAGTCGATGTTCTTGCTGCTGACTGAGTATGGGGAGATGCGCGGGAAGGAGATGCGCAAGAGATGTTTAGGCTGCATGATAGTTTGGCTTCGATATCAATTGTAAGCAACAGGACTCTTACTCTCATCCAGAGGATGACACTACGAGTTGGAGCAATTTATTTGTTTATTTCTAACACACTACACAATGCCATACCCATCTAAGGGTTGTGATATATATTTATAGCGCAAGGGGCTGAACTACAGAGGTGCTGTCCGTCAAAGATTGGACTGCAAAGATGTTAAAGGTGCTGTCCTAAGTAGGAATGCTGACCCTAGATGCTAAAGGATATGTCCTAACTGCAGATGCTGTCCTTAGATGCTAAAGGTGCAGTCAAGATAGCAGATGCTGTCCTTGTGCAGTCAAAACTGCAGCAAGGCTGCTGTCCTTGGCTGCCAAAGGACTGCTGTCATACACAAAGATGCTCAAGATTTATTTCATCATCAGATATGCAGACAGCAAGAGAGCTGCACATAATTGCAATAAAGATAAGAGTATAAGAACATAAGAACACTACTTGCACACGGACACTTAACTTATATTACATTAACACTTGGTGTGGACATTTCTACTTTTTTCCAGTCAGCTAATTGAACCCCTTTCTTACAGTACAACTGATCTTGCTCTGCCTAGGTTGACATCTGTACCTTTTTCCAGTCAGCTAGAATACTGTCATGCAAAAAAAAGGAAATTTGACATCATAATTCATCATGCACCCATATTTCATCTTCCCCATCTCCGATTTGTTCCGCTTCCATACAATGATCAATGCCCTAAACTAGTCTAGATGGGAAAGTGCCTAGACAAGGCACTTAGGTGCCAAGTGAGCTGGTGAGTAGGACCACCTTTCAAAATAGAGGCTGTAATGATGGTATACTGGTCTGTAGCAAAGTAGTATTATGTCTGTTGGGTTTGATTATTTACAGTTTGCAATTTATCAGCACACATGATGCTAGTAATAGTAGTATTCTGGTAATATGGAATTATTTCATCTGTTTCAGTGACCGCTGCACTGTACCCCATTAATTTATGCATGTTCCCTTATGAAGGACTTATGTTTTAATTCATGCCGTCATGGAGTTCCAAGTGCTGCTTAACATCAACTAGAATTATCCACATATGATAGCTTGTTATGTTTACATGTTCTTTGTCGTTGAACGCATTATGTTTACACGTTATGTTTAATGGCATAGATACTGATTCCAATTTGAAGGACTCAAGGATTATTATATTTTCCCATTACCGAGAAAGTGTCAAGTAAGAATCAAACCTGGCAACTTGGTCTTTATTTCTACTAAGTATATTTTTCATACATTTCTGTTCCTGTTCTGGCACTTATCTGCTGAACTCTGAACTATTTGATGATTGGAAAAAAATGTTTTGTATTTTTGTTTCATTTGTCAAGTTTGGCCATAGCTGTCCTTAAATCACTTTTGTCTTGACAAATTCTTGTAATCTACAGATTAAGTATCCACATTTGTTTTGTTAAATTTTGTTCACGATCCTTTATATAACATATAAACTTATTGTTGACATGCTTGCTTTGAAAACACTTTAATTGTCCTCTGTTTGTCAGTTCATCATAAATGTTGAATGTTTTGCTGAATGCTTTGCAATGCAGTGAAATATATTGCTCACTACAGGATATTGATGATAAACTTGTCAGACCTGTTGAATTCATTGGTCAAAGCTCAGCAGGTATGGAGGATCTTGTTGGAGTATTAAATATTTGCAGAAGTAGGTCATGCAGATATATTTTTGTTAGTTCTGATTAGCTATTGTTTCAGTTACTCTCGTTATAAAACCATGTCGTTCTGACGTTCTGTCGACAGTCTCCAAAATGTAACTTTGACAATGGCCTTTCTATACATACATATGTAAAAGCCATAGAACCATAATATCATGGAATTACCTTTCAGAACAAATCTATACATGGAATTATAATGTTCCGAATAAAATACTTTAAAAGCTATCAATAGTTAAAAATTGAAGATATTGATTCCATGTATGTCCAAAATGACATGTATTTGTGATCGATCATTGAAATTAGTACTACATTATACTGATTATTTAGGATATACTAGGGAAAAGAACATGTGGCATGAGTGAGGGATTGTGTTCAGTTGATCCCATGGTTTTTGAGGTGATGTGCTGTCCTGTGGTGCTGGGGGTACACCTAGGTGATATGGTGTAACTAACACTTGTGGCATCCTGTGGCATCTGGGGTACGCCTGGCCACCTAGATGACGATCAAAACACAATGGTTGAACCTAGTGAATAGCCCCTTACCTCTTTTGTCTAGGTACATCTACAGAAGAAGTTTTTACAAGATGTGGGGCATATAAAAATGCAGTAGATGAATCATGAATCCAGATAATTGTTTCACATTACTAGTTCAAGCTTCGGTCTTTGACAGGTAACCAACTGAAGGGGCAAAGCCAAAAAACTCAACAAGCTATTTTGAAGGTATCAGATAATAACTCCTATCAGTTCTTGATTTGGCACTACTTATGGCATTTCTAATCATCTAGTTCATTTACAGAAATTCCGATCTGGGGTATATAATGTTTTGGTGGCAACATCAATTGGCGAGGAAGGACTTGATATTATTGAGGTTGATCTCGTGATCTGTTTCGATGCCAATGTCTCACCATTAAGGATGATTCAACGGATGGGAAGAACCGGGAGAAAGAATGAAGGTCGAGTTGATATCCTTTTGTGATGATGAGAATAGCACGTTCTCAAGTTCAAAAGTTACATTTCTATACAAGTTTTCTTCTTTGGCATTTGCTACCTTAACTGCTCATACTGGTTTTGGCTTATGAAGGTCAGGAATTGCAGGGGTACAGAAAGAAACAAGGAGATTGTCGAACCATGAGGAAGCTATTGCATAACAGTGAGAGATTTGAATACCATGCTAGTCCTAGGATGGTAATTTTGTATAATGTATTTTTTCCGTAAAATTGTTTATTCTGAAATACTAATTTAACTATCCACATCAACAGGTTCCACATGTCTATAAACCAGAAGTTAAGTATGTTAAGTTGACAATAGACAAGTATATTCCTCACGCAAAGAAAATGAGGGTTGCCGCAAAAGAAGCCTCGCCAATTCCATGGAAGATGTCGGAGGCAGACGGTCAAATGATTACTAGGTACTTTAGTGTGTGCAAAGAAGAAGTTTGGAGGCCGTCCCTTGTGGCATTTCCTAGATTTCAGCTTTATCCAAGTGTCGTTCACAAAGTTCCACATTCATTTCGGACAACAGATATGCTAACTGATGCTATGAAGCAACTTCAAGACCCATCTCTTTTCAGGACAAAGGTAGATTCATTGAAAATCTGTGTGAATTTTTTGTTGTTTATTCTGTATAATTTAAAAATGAAAACAAATCATGCTTGGTACCATTGTTTCTGAACTCTTATTCAGTGTGAAATCCCTTTGCAAGAACCTGCTAATGTTTCTGCTGTGGAGGAGGGTCTGGAACATGAAGGTACCAATACTCGTCATATTCTTCCTTTGTAAATTTGTTTAGTTTATGATGCTGACATTTTAGCACTATAAGCTTCTAACAGTAATATTATTTTCCCTTAATTTATGTAAAACCATCTCCCTTCTTATGGCAACTCATTTGTTCAATGTATATCATTTCTATTCGGTAATTTCACAACTACAAGCCTGGAGTTTCAAATCTACTTCTGTTTAATTGGTGAATGGCATTCTTAACCATGTTTAGGTCTCTATGCTGCTAATGGAAATGAGGAAATGCCTCAGGAATGTGACGGTTTAGAAGCTTCATCGAGTGTAGTGTGGAATGAAAATGTTTCTGTGCCAGGTTCTCCAGTTAAGAAGTATCCGGTTCACACTTTCTTCAGTGGTGATTATGTAACTGTGGATAGAAGAGGCAGCGTTTTGATTACTTATGTACCTGTCCTGCCTCAAAAAATTGCATTCAGTAAGGACATAAAAAGTGCAGTTTGGAATAACAAAGATCAGAACAAAGCCAAACCTTACAGATCAGCAGCAGGCGTCTGTAGGACAACAGTTGAATTTGTCCTTGGTACCAATACAGACAAACATTTGTTTGTGGATAATTTATCAACTGTAGCCATGCATTCCCCTGAGTGCTCTTGGCATGGTGACAATGTTGATGACAATCATGTGCTTACTACTGTACCATCCAAAACACTGACAAGCCCAAGGGAGAAAATGGACACACCCTGCAATGTTAAACTGCCAGAGTCCACCTATTCATATCAGGAAGACATGGAGCTTAATTCAAGGCTAACAGTATATATGGAAGAAGGAATTGTTCCTGAGTCTCCAGTGGTTGAAGTTAGCCACCTACGTCTAGAGATGGATGAAGCTGCAGACTTTGGAGCTGTGCCAAAGCGTGGTTCTCCAAAGTCACGTGATGAGAGGGCTCATGCCAATGTAGCTGGAAGTCACAAAGGACCTTTGAACTTTGAGAAAAACGATCAATTGCTTTGTGGGGAAAACGAGTTTGATGGATCATCAAGGTTGTATATGCTAGATCAGACTCGAGCCAAAACAGAAGAGCCAATGCATCCTTCAAATGTGAAGATGGCTACTACTACAAGACATACTCCTGGGAATATGCTGTGTGATAGTTTCTCAGGTGATTATCAGCTTAGGTCAGGGGGGGATGCATCGGGATCAGTCCAGCAAGCACCTAAGTACAGAAGACTATGCAAATATGGTGACAAGATCAAAAGAGTCTCTTCCATATCTTTGGATGGCTGTGATGATAGGTTTGAAGAATGCAATATTGCTAATAAAGATAGGCCAAACCAAATAAAACATGCTATGGGTGAGCTGGTTCTTGCAACCCTTATAGTCAATGTTCAATATTGTTATTTTTTTTTTCATTTTCTTTTTTGTGTTTGTTGGAACATATCTTTACATCTTGTTGGATGTTTTGAACCTCGTATTCTAGGGACAAAAAGGAAGACCAAGAGGCGTCTAGATGCCTATATTGACGAGGAAGTCGGGTAAGATTCCTGTCACCTTTCGAATGGAAACTACATACCAGCAGACGAACTCTTGCTGGTTGTTTTTTGCTATTTTTATGGCTTACCTATACCTATGCGTCATGTTATCTTACCAACTTCCAACTTTACTCTTGCATTATTGCATTAGGGTGTCTGAAGATGCATATGTTTCAGAGGATGAGGATGATAATCAGAGTGAAGATAAATACGAAGATAGCTTCATTGATGATCAGGCAACTCCAACTGAATTTACACAAACTGAACAAGGTGATCGACACAATGGTGACATGATGGGTTTCTACAGGTATTATCAGATCATTAGCCAACTCATTTCCGGCACAGTTTTGGAATGATGTCCATCTAGATTGCATGTTTGTGGTTATTGTGTTCCTGGCATTCAATATGGCATCAACAAGCACAAGTGCTGAAGTTTTATAATCGATAGTTACAGTTCAAAATTACCGCGTTGTTTTACAACTGAAAACAAATGGATTTGCACGGTTTGATTATTATGATTAAGATATTCAGCCTGTAACATAGTTTGACATTATTTGCACGAGTTTAGTTCATATGTTTGCTATTTTTCCTGAAGCCAATTTCGTTTGATGTTTGTGCAGGCAATCGTTGTTTACTCAGTCCCCAGTAGTTCTACCCTCAAGGTACCTTGATGTTTCTTACAATTCTGCTTCTCGGACCGGAAATTCAAGCTATTCTTCAGAGGCTAGGCACAATTACACTGAGACTCCCAAAGAGATTCAAACACAACATCATACCATAAACCCAAGCCCATCGTACAGTTTTGTACAGGATCGATGTGAAAGAGGGATCGCCAATTGTGAATCATCGACTAAGCTGGATTGCAGAAAGAGAAGGCTAAGCTTCCAGCAACCTCTGGCGATCCCTGTTATAAACCTTGAACCAGAACCAGCACCAGAACCATCTCCACACGTCGCCAGCAGAGTCGCTGATCACCTATATTTTGATGATGGTTTCTTTGAGAACCTTGATCTTGATGCAATTGAAGCTCAAGCAACCGAACAGTGGAGACAGAAGACCACACAATCGACGCAGAAACCAGTGGAAATTAAGAATGCATCAGACATGAGTTTTGCACCTCCGTCATTCGATTTAGGTCTCTGATAGTGGTGGTAAAGTTAGCATCCATTCATGATGTCATCTAGCTGCAGTACCTAGCCATCTCAGAGCATGCTGAGAACTGCACAAGCAATGAGGTTTTCTGCAGAAGGCCCGAACCTGCATCACATGACAATGCCGCAGGATCTGGCATGTCTGCCGCTGTGATATTTATCGGCGCCCTGGAGCTGGAAGATGCGCTGGCGGCAGATTTTGTAGAGTATTTATCTCAGTACAGGCTCAATACACCATGTATATTCTCCTGTAAATACTGTTCGATGTATAAGGGTCTTATTGTATGCAGACATTTCAGAGACTTGATGTGTTAAACCCAGTGGCAAAGGTGACGTCAGTGTCGGTTTTTGTTGCGCAGGATTATCCTCGCTCTCGATGCTGAACCGACTGGTTTTGCATAGACGAGGCATCCGTGCAGCATGATGGCAACGTGGAGTTTGGTCAATAGGACGAGTGGTTGGTACATGATGCCTGGTTGCTTTCCGAAAACAGGCAATGTTTTGTGCAGTCTTGTCGATTTCTGTACATCTCAATTAACGTACGCGTTTTCGTACATTGGCGCGACAATGTGAGCACAGAGATTCTGAGGACAGTGCATTAAATCTAAGCGCGTTTTTAGTGGCTATGACTATAGGTTCGGCGTGACATGCAAGTATGGCTGACTATAAGTTCGGCGTGATATGCAAGTATGGGTGACAATGGACTTTAAATTTTATAATATAGGATTTAAATCTATAGCAAGTCAAAATTCATCTCAATTCATTCCAATCTACTTCAATCTACATAGAATTGGAATAACCGAACAAGGCCATAAGATTTAAGGATTAGATCATATTTATATTTATTTTGAACTAAAATTTATTTAGTGTCCTATCATTTTACACTATAGAGTGGTTCGAGCCGTAAAGTACGCATCCTATATTCTCTTGATACTCATCGATTGACGAACATAAAGATGACGAAAATTATAAGCAATGAATCTAACTGAGCATCACAACCTCTTAGACCCTCTTTTTCACTTGGTTATGATAGTTCTAGCATGTTGGTACCTATCGGTGTTTATGTTCCGATTGCGCACTACAGGGTAACCCATGTAGTGCTTTTGGGAGGACGACGTCGTTGATCGTAACTCGATGGAAGAAGCACGTCGGAACACAAGGGGATTATACAGGTTTGGGCCACCTGAATGCTTAACACCCTACGTCATGTTTGGTGATGAGTATTGAGTTTGCTTGGGGTGCACAGATTACAGATGATTCATGGTTGGCGATGGATAAGATCTATCGGTCTAATGGTGGGCGTGATTCGAAAGAGAGGGATATCGAGAGAGTTTTGTAGGGGTACCTCCACAACCTTATATAGACGGATGGGAAGGTATCTCTTTACAGATCGTGAAAGCTTATCTAATCACATCTGAGTCTATCTTCTGTCGTTGCGAGCGCTCCTGATCTTCTGGAGTCCGATCGCTTCCTTCTGAGTATCTTGCCATTCGGTTGTGCGCAAAACATGCTTTCAGAACATCACCCATCCTTCTGCGACAGGTGCGTACAGATAGCAGCCTTGCGCCAATCCTTCAGGATTGCTTCCAACTCCGAGCGTCATTCTCTTTGATGAAACCTATTTTGCCTGGGTGCGGCCCAATAGTATGCTTGCTGGACAACTTATTGGGGGCCCACTAGACAGCCCATTGAACATATTCATGCTACGAGGACCCATGGGATATCTATCTCCCACAAGCCCATGAGGCTCAAGCCAATTTTTGAGAGTAATTGGCTTGAGACTCTAAGAATGAGTCATGCTATTTGATTACATTTCTTCGAGTGCGACTTTGCCATGTTCGGGTCCATTGGGTGCACCGCAGGGTGTAGCCCCCCCGAGCTTCGAGCTGATTTGAGTATCAATCAACTAGAAGGTCCTTAGGATCTTATCTTCGCAGGATTTGTTTGACTTCTCTGGATACAAGTAAATCATGCTTCTGATCTGATGGTACCTTTAGGGTGACTAGGCCGATGGAAGGTCAACTGACTAAAATCTGGTTGACTGAACTCTAGTCGGGACGTGTTTGGTTAAAGCCGCCGACTGAATTCAACCGATAGAGGTCCAGTTGACTCAGGCTTGACCAGGATACTTCTGCCGATCTTCAAGTTTGTCATTTTGCATGATTGCCGTTTGATATTTTAAAGATTGTGTTTTAGAAATCCAATCTGTGCACCCAATGGGTGTGCATACCGTCTTGTCCAAAGAATAGTTGCTTGAGTTGACGAGGCATAATAATGCGTCTGAGCGGTTAATTTACTGCTCGTTGGTGCCATGTTACGCCAAAGGGTGATAGAAGCATACAATCTCTTGGAAGCCCATGCAACATTTGAGGGATGGGTACTGTTCATTATACGTCCGAAAGACTAAGAGGCGCTCCTTTGCCTCTTTAAATAGGCCATCGTGCGCTGCCAACTCCTTTACTCGTCTTTGTTTCTCTTTTCTCACTTCTTCCTCCAAAGACCCCGATGGCGGGAAAGAAAGATGGTAAGGGCAGGAGGAAGGCCAAAGGTGGGAAAAGGAAGCATCCTCCGACTCCCCCACCGGAGGACTTCATTGATTCGGAGCTCTCCAAGGAGGGGACTCCTCCGCCATCCCCCGAACCCTCGTCGCCCGTTTGCGCGGACGACTCCATGGGTCTATCGACAGAGGAGAGATCCTATCTCTACGGTATCGAGCGTGTCGGCCTCGATGACTCGGAGGAACCCGAGGATTTCGCGGAGGACGACAACGACGGGTAAGACAACTGTGATGAAGGTGGTGCAGCCGGCAAGGACGACAGCGACGGCGGCAAGGGCGACAACGGCGACGACGGTGCCAGTGGCGAGGTGACATTGACTTAAGTAGAAGTAGTAGGTGTAGTGTAGGGGTAGCAGTGGGGGCAGGAGTCTTTTGTAAGGATCAATTTATAATGAACTAATTTTGCTCATGTAATGACACCCCTCTTATATAATAAAGTCGTTGTTTCCTACCTTTTTGAGTACTGAGCTCTCTCTCTCTTTCATGCTGCGTTTGAGGTATGATCGCTGGTGTTGAGTTCTTCATTTTTCTCAGTTTCCTGTATCCTTGTGCTTTAGTATTGATGACTGACTTCTCCCGACCGACTTGTACGCCAAAATGAGTTCTTTGTCCAATTCAACTTGTCCGATTCATCACCTTTCTTTTCGATTCTAAAATATTGTCTCCCTAGTGCTGATGCTATGATAAGTAGGGGTAGTTATATATACGTGCTTATGCCTGACAGTTTTTGGCAGAAACCCTAGCGCTTCTTTCGCTGTAATCTCTTCCTTTGAAATTCTCCTACCTTAGTGACCCCGCTCTCGATTCTGTGGTCACGAGAGGTCCCATGGCACCCAAGAAGAAGCAGGGGTGCAACAACCGCCATCCCTTATTGATCCCAATAGTCAACTCCCCTTTTGTGGTAACTACACCTCCATCGTTTCTGAATCCGATTTGCTTCACCTTGTCCAGGTGGGCGTTCTTCCTCCAAAAGAGTTGAGTTCATGGAACGTTTGGCAAGGGATCACCGTGCCCATAGAAAACACCCATGAGTCCATTGTTTTTGTTCATTTTTTGATTCGGGGCCTGGGTTTACCCGTCTCCCCTTCCTTCTGCGGTCTTCTCGATTACTATTCTCTAATTTGACCCACCTAAGCCCTAATTCTGTTCTTCAAATTGCTATTTTCATGCACCTCTGCGAAGCGTTTCTTGGGATTAGCCCACATTTTGGACTGTGGAAAAATCTCTACTATTGTAAGCTGGGGATGACAAGTGGGCAACATCAAGTGGTTGGAGGGGCTAGCCTGGTGCTTCGTCGAGGCAAGAAAGCTAAATACTTGGATATTCCCCTGAAAGATAACATCAAAGGGTGGTTATTCGAATGGTTTACCATGGGGAACCACAATAACTCCCTCCTCGTTCTCGAAGGTAGCCAGATGTGAGAGTGCCCAGCTGGATAGAGGACCCAACTGATGCTAAAGTGAATGAGGCCAAGGTTTTGCTAGTTGAGATCGCCAGTTTGAAAGATAGAGATTCACTAGGGCCCTGGATCATGAACGTGGAGCTTCTAGTCTCAATGATCTACTGGAACGCCGGTGATTGCTCATCGGAGTTCCTCTGTCACTGTCACCGCGGGACCGCCCCTCGTTGTGGATGGAGCTCACTACTGCACGAACACTGGTAATAACACATCACTGTCGTTCGCATTGTCATGTACTTCATGTAGGTACTTTTGGATTAGCTTCTGGGGCCCTAGAGTGCATGTCCGATGTACTCGTCAGAGTCCTCTACCGCGAGCAGAGTACCATTGCCGCATCCAGCCGACGATTGGGGTGGAGGGGCGTCAGACGTTGATATGCTAATGCACGACCGTGGTTAGATCATAGGTACCAGTTAGGTACACTGAATCCGAGCGGTTTATCAAGTGATGAGCGGTCGGGATGCGCCGAGTCTCTCGACCGTGAATCTCTAATCCTACGGCTACCTGTGCATACCGATTCATGGCCTATCTCAGGCTGTCGTATGGCGATCCAATAGCCAGCAGCCGCGTGCGTGTGCTGGTCCACGACAAACTTTATAAAGAGACCTCACGATTTAAGAGATTTAACCCGCAGTCCACTTTAATATAAAGATTACAATAGATAGGTCCTTTTACTTACAAAAACAACCTTGAACTCGCTAGAAATAGTAGCCGCGATACTTATATGCTTCGGATTAGATAAAATAAATCTGAAAATTAATTTCTAGTACAAAATAAATCAAGAAACATAGAAAATCTATAACTAATTCATTTTAACTCTGAATTTAGTGGTTCTCAAACCTACGATTTCGTAGCGACGCGTAAAATATTCTTATTTAGTTTGTTTTCATCTTTGGTGTAATATTTTTTACCTACTCTATGCCTTTCTATATGTATTGCTGCGCATAGAAGCGAGGTGACGAGGAACCTGAAGCCCAACTTTTGGGAGACACCTGGAATCACAAGTATAAGCTGATGGGAATCACAAGTATTGTTGTGTACTTGATCACTTTCTTTAACCTAATAATGTTCTTTTAATCATCGTGGCACAGTTGGGTTAAGCTGATGGGACCTAATAGGTTACCTAGTTTGTTTACCCTATACCTTGCAAACATATGAACTATTGGGTAGTATTGTTATTGCTCTACCTGATTTTGGGTTTAATGATACTTATGATTCATGACCATGTTCCATTATGATTTATTATTGTTGGTTATCTATTATTGTTCATGATAAGATCGTTGTGTTAATTGGAACATGGAGAACCACCAGAGAAAATAGTGCTACCACAAGGGTGGTATGGGATGCCCTTAGCTGACTAATTAAAAAAGCTAGTTGAGGACTACCTTACCTGAAAGGGGCAACCGCAGTGTGAGGAGCTTCCAGTATAGGGAGGTTCTCGGGTCAATCATGCTACGATGGCTTTTCGAATGAGGGATTCCTATATCGTCCCCTTCTCACAGAAATCGTAGTGGGTTTTATGAAGCTAGTAGAACTTTGAAAATGCCTCGTAGTGGGACCATGCCTCATCTCCTCGGTAGACATGAATGGGAACTCGCAGTCCCTTGGCAAAAGGGTAACACTACTTCTCGGTAAAGATGCACAACCTCTACAGAGTGTAAAACTGGTATATCAGTCGTGCCCACGGTCATGAGCGGCTCGGACCCGCACATGAGTAATTTATGAAATTAAACTTAATATGTCATTTGCATTGCATTGTGGGATTTATTATTTATTACGATCAATTATTTAATTGGGTTGGTATTCACTTACACCTAGTCATCGCTAATAAAATTTTGACAAACGATTTAAAAGCAATGCTCAGTCTTAACCATTCTCCTCGGTAAGACTTACACTACACTTTTCCTCACACTTGCTGAGCGATGAACATATGTGAGATCACACTTGCTAAACTCACTGCACGCCAAGAACATGTACTACAAATGAGGAATATGAAGGATGCTACGATGAGTTCGGAGATGTCTAGGCCATCGTCTCCTAGTCAACTATGGTTGCGAAGGATCGTTGTCATCATATGATGTATTTATTTAGCTATTTTATATAGAACCCCTATTATATAATAAATATGTGACATTGATTTCTGTACCATGAGTCATCATATGTGTGAGACTTGATCCTAGCACACATTTGAGATGCGCCCGGGTTTGCCCTTAAATCTAGGTGTGACAGGGCGGTTGGTGCTTCTAGTACTGTTTGGAAGCCCAGTATATATATATATATATATATATATATATATATATATATATATATATATATATATATATATATATATATATATATATATATATATATATATATATATAGGAAGTGGTATTGGGAGCCCTGTGATTCCAAATGTTAGAGAATGCCCTGGCCGACCACCCGCGACCTGGCTAGACCGCACCAGCGCGCCCACCTACATCCCACGCGAGGATGTTAGGTGCATCCCCCCATCCATGCACCATGTCAACCTCCCCCACGTGCGTCAGTCAAACTCCTGGTCCAACAACCAACCTCCCGCGTGGGACACCAGCTATAAATTGTATTTATGCATTTTTTGCGCAAATAGCGTAAATAGTCCACAGAAACAATGTAAATAGTTCACAGAGAAAGCATAAAAACCTCACCGAGCCACTAAACCATGTGCACATGCGTAGGTGCATGCATGAAGATCCTATTTTTATAGTAGATCCGATAATTATGGTAGATCATGGGAGTTTTTATTGTATGTACGCAAATTTTGGATGACATTTTCGTTTACATTGTATGCACACAAAAATTGGATGACTCCATAAATATAGGATCGCTCTAACAGCCATGCAACTAGGCTTGCTAGAACAAGTTTATGATATTTGCTGATACTAATTATTCTATATGGTGTAGGTATTTATGCAATTCGGTACACCGCGTAAAAATCTGTTTTCTACTGCATGCACATAAATTTAGGATGACAGGAATGTGCGATGAAAGAAAATTTATTGGCATGCATGGAAATAATAAAATCTTATTTGAAATGCTACATTTCCTCTATAAATATAAGATCACTCTAACAACCATGTGTTGGTGGCCTTCGTCTTTCGAAGGTCCTCAAAAACACGGCTAACCATTTGTTATCAGCATATTATCAAGTATTACAGGTGCTTCGGAACCAGCATAGCTTCGATGCGGAACATTGGAAGGATAACGAACGTTGCTTCGTCATAACAACACAGGAAGATGATACAAGAAGAAGGTGTTATCCAAGTCGCTGAGGGCAAAAGACAATGTTGTCCTGTGATATTTGTAAACTTTGTGTGTAATCTCTGAGGGCTAACCTTTTTGGAAGGGCCTAACAACAGTTGCATGTAATCTTCTCTTCACCTTCGCTCTAACTCGCTTTCTAGAGCCGAAGGTATGTTTGTAAATTTAATACACGAAGGAGAAGAAAGATACAGTTAATGTGGAAGATTAATTGTCATGTTCAAGCTTCTTAATACATGTTACATTCATTTATTTACTTATTGATGAAGATAAACCACAATTCATTGGATAAAACTATAACCTTCGTCTACGAAGAAGTCCTCTTAAAGGGATGACTACTTGTGGACGAAGGTTGATTATCTCTCTTAATATAGTGTTGCCTTGTCTTTGATTATGTATAGAAATCGAGAACGAGAGACTAACATTGGCATCCATCTCTGGTGAACTCGACGACCACCTTCGTCAGGTGAACTCTGCAATCACCTTCGTCATGCCGCCGAAGAAGACAACAGCGCCAGGGGTTGTCCTTGCTCCCCTGAACACCAATCAAGATGGGATCCTTCTAATGGAGGCCCGAAGCTAGAAGAGGAAAGCCACTAGCCCAACTCCACAAGACGAAGAGGTAGACCAAGAAATTAGCAACCTGGAAGCTATACATCAACAGGTGGA
Source organism: Zea mays (assembly GCF_902167145.1). Taxonomy (NCBI): domain Eukaryota; kingdom Viridiplantae; phylum Streptophyta; class Magnoliopsida; order Poales; family Poaceae; genus Zea; species Zea mays. The sequence continues at coordinate 212,991,075 of NC_050099.1, forward strand.
AAAGAGAAGGGAGAAGATGCTTCGGTTGACTGAGCTCCAAAAGAATATTGTTGAAGCAGCCGGGGAGATGCGTCATATCGCACTGGATACTGAGCAAGGACATAAGCCACAACAAAGAGATCATCGCCAGGAGGGCCCCAACCACGATGATAAGTGGTATGATAATTTTCACCATGATAACATTGCTTTTGATGATGCTTCTCGCCTAGCCACAAAGTTGCAGGGTGTCCCATGGCCACCTTCGTGCAAGCCACCTTAGCTACCCATGTACGATGGTCACTCAGACCCAAAGCAGTTTTTGATGAGCTACAAAGCAACTATATCATGCTATGGTGGCAACACGGCTGTCATGGCAAAGTCCTTCGCCATGGCAGTCAGGAGCGCTGCCCAAACCTGGTATTCTTCTCTCAGGCCAGGAATAATCACATCATGGCAGAAATTGAAGGACATGTTGGTCACTAGCTTTCAAGGATTCCAGACAAAACCAGTGACCACCCAAGCTTTGTTCTAGTGCACACAGGATCACAAAGAATATTTGCAGGCATATGTCCGAAGGTTCTTGTGCCTCAGAGCCCAGGCACCAAGGGTGCCAAATGAGATCGTCATTGAGGCTATGATCAAGGGACTTCGCCTAGGTCCAATAGCTCAATATTTTGCCAGGAAACCCCCTCAAACCCTGGAGAAGCTTCTCCAAAAGATGGATGAGTATATCAGAGCCGACAATGATTTCCGACAAAGAAGGGAGGAAGCCTACAGGTACTCCGGGTTCACTAGGGGCTTCGGGGGAAGGCTTCATCCTAGGCATGTCAGAACAATTTATAATCCTAGTCAAAGTGAAGACAGAAACAATCATAATCAAGGGCAGCACCACAACTCCCAGTCAACAGGGGCATAGTAGAGCTCCTTCAGACCGCTAACCGCAAGAGGCAGAGGAGGACGAAGCTTCGATAGAAGATATAACTCTCAACCAAGAAGACTGTATTGCCTATTCTACGGTGAGAATAAAGGGCATACAACAAGAACCTGCCAAGTTACGATACAAAACAGAAGGAACTAGCTGAGGCCGAAGCATGCTAGAGCCAACCGAAGCATGTTCTTCACACTGCTTCGCGCTACTCCCCACATATCCCCGAGTATGTGGGTAACCAACAACCATTCTCACAACCTACAACTTCGATTGCTTTGGCAAGTCACTCTCTAGCTGGGTGGATCTTACCGCAACCACCTGCATTGGCTCCAACTACATCTCACAATCAGCAGCCTCAGCGGCAGTGTCAGGTTCAGAAGTAGCGTGATACAAGAGAGGAGTCCGAAGCTCGAACAGTCAACAATACTGTTCCAGAATCCAGGCATATTTACTGAAGCAACAGAGGGGCTGGATCAAAAACTTATTACACAACTATTGTAATTTTCGTTTCTTTTGCTTTATATTCTTGCTCTAAAAACAATCTGAGGAGGTGCAACCTTCATCACTATGTAATAAACCTGCGGTTACACCATCGAGTGTGACAACAAAGACAAAAAAGCTCCAAAGTCGTTCCTATGGGGATGCATAGCTAAAATACCATCTAGTAAAAGTGAAGAAGCTCCAAAGTCATTCCTAAGGGGATACAGAGCTAAAATACCACCTAGTAAAGGTGAAGAAGCTCTAAAGTCGTTCCTAAGGGGATGTAGGGCTAAGCTCCAAATTCGTTCCTACGGGGATGCAGAGCTAAAATACCACCTAGTAAAGGTGAAGAATCTCCAAAGTCGTTCCTAAGGGGACGCAAAGCTAAAATGCCACCTAGTAAAGGTGAAGAGACTCCAAAGTCGTTCCTAAGGGGATGTAGAGTCTTACTATGATATGTATTATATCGTCATTTTTACTCAAACATCTTTTGCATCATATCATCGCATCATTTTGCATCACAACATCATGCATCATTTCACATCATCCATAAAGAGCGGAGAAGGGAAATTGCTCCTTCATCCACAAATGCGGCTGAGCTGCGAAGCTAAATACGTGTTTGTTGAGAAATTATGGACTAAAGTGGGACAAAGGGAAAAATGATATATCTTCAACAACAGTTATCCTCAAACAAGACAAAGAAAGGGCCAATGCTTGTACTTCGGTAACGGTACTCGTTATGAATTTACAAGACCTTCGGCAAAAAGGGGATTTTCTATATGAAGCGTGAAAAGAAAGTATTTTTTCGCCTTCGGCTAAAAAACGGTATGTATGTTAATTTCACACTACACAAAGAAATATAGTATATAATGTAATTACATACAACACACAATTGTTTTTACATAAAAGCAACACACAGACTTTACAATGTTTTTACACATAATTTAATCATCTTCTTTCATAACTTTTTCTGCAGCTTCGTTTAGCAGTTTATCAACAGCTTCGTCTATCGCTGTGTTTACTATCTTGAATTCATCAAGATTTCCCTTAGAGCTGAATCAGCTTGTCACACCCGGGTTTTAGGGACCCGGGCGCGAACATAATCACCAGGTGTGCTGGGACCAAGTCTCACACATATGATGAATCATGGTACAAAAACGAATGTTACAACTTTACTATATAATTGGAGTTCTGTACAAAATAAATAAATAATTACATCGAAAGGAGACAACGGTCTAGCAACCAAAAGTTGACTAGGAGACGACGGCCTAGACCTCTCACGAACACATCAAAGCATGCTTCATGTGCCTCATCCTGTGGTACCTGTTCTTGACCTGTGGGGGTGTGAGACAGCAAGGGTGAGCTCACATACGTTCATAGCTCAACAAGTTGTGAGGAATAATGTGCATGAACTCACCAAAGGTGGGAGTTCATGTGATGTGTAAGGCTGATCAATAACAGGGGTTAAAGCTGAGCATTGATTTTAATAAGTTGGTCAAATTTTATTAGCAGTTACTAAGTGTAAGTAAATACCAAACCATAATAATAGAACAAAGTTAATAATAAATCCCATGCAATGCAAATGACAAATTGAATTTAGTTTCATAATTTAATCATGCGAGAGTCTCGAGCTGCTCATGACTGCGAGCACGACTAGTATACCAGTTTTACACTCTGCAGAGGTTGTACCCTGTACCCACAAGTCGTGTATCCCATGTCGCCAGGGTTTGCAAGGCTCTTAGACACTTCCGAGGTGAATGGCTAGGGATCCACTACGAGGCCTTTACAAAGTTCCACTAGCTTCCGAAAACCCGCTACAGTTTCTAGGAAGAGCAATGTAGGAATCCCTCGTCTGACCGCCATCACAGCAAAATCAACCCGAGAACCTCCCTACACGCCTACTCCCCTACTGCCTTTGCCCCTTTCGGGTAAGGTAATCTTCGACTAGCTTTCCTAATTAGTCAGCCAAGGGCGTCCCATTCCACCCTTGTGGTGGCACGTGTTTCTCAAGTTAAGCTCCATGTTCCAATTTAAAATAATGATCTTGGCATGAACAATAAATAAAATAATAGAATAATTGGAACATGAAGATAATGTAATATTAAACCCAAAACCATATAGAGCAATAGCAAAACTACCCAAATGATTCAGGGATAAACAAGGAAAAAGGATAATCAGTCTAGGGTGACCTATTGGGTCCCATCAAAATTAAACCTATGCATTGATAAGTGATAATAAAGAACATTATTGGGTAAAAAGTGATCAAGGGCACAACTTGCCTAGGGCTTGAGATTCCAGGTACCAACTTGCTCTTCAGGTGACTTGTGACCTCACTGCTAAACGTAGCCATACAAACAAAAATGGTATAGACAAAATTAACATCACACCAAACATAAGAACAAACTGTGTAATAATAATCTACGCGTCGCTACGAGATCGTGGGTTCGCAAACCACTAAAATCAGAGTTACGATTAAGGAGTTATGATTTATGGGAGATCTATGTGATTTAACTATTAAACTATATTATAAATTGACTGGTATACATCATATGAGAGAATATCTTATAAATAATTAACTCAACTTTAATCTAAGTCATTACTTGATTATAAATCATCTTTTAGGCCAAAGATAACCATAAGGTCAGGATACTATATTAATATTATAATAACCTAATCCAGAAAACATAGATTCATAAAATTAGTTACCTAATTATAAAAGTATGGGATATCATATAATCAATGTTGCTACTGAGTAGTAAATATTTATACGAGGCTAACACAACTTGAACGGATTGAAACAGAGTTAAAATGAATTAGTTATGATTTTCCGAAGTCTGTATGTGTTTGACACAAAATTAATTAGGTGATCAAATTTAATATGGGTTTCATGTTAAAACAGTGGTACTAAGTGATAAACAATATTATTACGAAATTATAGGAACTGAAATGGATCAATTTGGACTTACTATGAATTTTCTAGGAATTAATCAAGTTTCTGAATTTATTTTTGTACTAAAAATCAATTTCTATAATTAATTATATGATTTTCCCTGCCCTTTAGACTGTGCGCCAAATACCAAAGAGCCAGGGGTTATTCTTGCAAAATTTCCCAAGACTCAGACTATCCCGAGTTGGATGGCAGGTTGTTTTAACACAAGTGCAGGGACTATTTTGTAAGATAGCTATGGTGAAGGGGTACGCTGAGATTCTGGCCGCTCAATCCGATATCGGTGGCCAAGATTAGATTTCCCCCATCCCGAACCAGTACGATGACACAACTGCTAGATCAAGATCCGAGGGCGCAGATGTAAGGCCGAAGGGGTACGCCTGCGGCCGCACCAGAGCCACTGGATCGAGATCCATTGGTCCAGATCCAAAGCGCGAAGGGATATGTTCTAACCTAATCTAAGCCGTCCGCACAGATTCGACGGCGCGCGAGCTTCTTCAACCCTCAACCATTAAACACGGTGGCGGCGTCCTGACCGCGGCAGAGCGCCACCAGCGACTCCCAAAACCGATCCCCGGCGCGCCAAATTCTACTGAGTAGTACTATAAACATTGCTGGGGACTAGTCGAATTACATGGGTGTGCCCATACCTTGTATTACAGCGGCATTAATGCGGTCCACGACGGAGAGCGGTGATGGCGGCACATGAGGACGACGACGAGGAATCCCAAGGTGCGGTGTCCCGATTCGCCCCAAGAACGTCGCTGGCAACCTTCACCGCGACCGGGTGAATCCAATTGAACACCCGCCCAGAGCTTTGGTTAGGCACGACTCGAGATTCTAATGCGGCGGCAATTTCCCCCCTTATCGACGATGGCGCGGTCGGGAGAAGAAAAATGAGCTATGGGGCGGCGCTTGGATGGGATGCGGAGAAAAGGCCACGGTGCTTTGGTTCTTATACCCCGGTTGGGTGGGAATGGCCTGCCCGAGCATCGCGGCGATCCTGGCTGGGCGGACGTGCCTCCGTTGGCGAGATATGCGGAGAAGAAAGCGCCCAGACAATGCGGGCCCGCTAGTCAGTTTCACGGTGCATGCGTGCGGTCAAGTTGAGTGGGACCCATGATCCAGTGAGTTACGCGCGAGGGAATCTGGGTAAAGGGGACCCACACGTCAGAGTCCCGCGTGGTGAAAGGCTGGCGCAGGTGTGGGTGACGTGGGCCGCGCGAGGGGATCAGAAGAGTGGGCTGAGAAGGTGATTTTGGCCCAAGTCGAGGTTGTCCATTTTTTCTTTTTCTTTTTATTTTCTCTCTTCCCTATGATTCACCCATTTAAACTTCAAATTTGTTTCTAGTTCCAAGTTCAAATCCAAATTCCCATTCAACTCTTATTTTGAACTTCAAATTTCCCAGTGAATAAATTCTACTGTTTACAATAGTATTATTTATTATTTTCCTGGTTATTTATTTATGAAAGGACTAAATGACTTTATTAAAATTTCCTTTCTCATTTTCTATTTTATGTTTTTTGTTTAAAATTTTGAGGTCAAGTTTATTTTATGATTCCTTATTTCACTAAAATGTATCTCCACAAATTCATAAGTATAAGATGCCCACTTTTTCATATGACTAATTTAATATCTTAGTTGATTATGAACAAGGAATGTCAATTCTTAGGAACACTATTATTTTTATTTCTTTATTTTATTATTTTATGATATATATATATATATTTTCTTCTACCAAATTTAGGTCTTATAAATCCTAGCCCCTTAACAGAAATCTCGTCCTGGAGATTTGTAAGAAAAGGGTGTATAACCATATTGTCTCAGAACATATGCATAAACAAAAATCTCGGCATGATGCGTAACTTATTAGCAACACATAGGGTCAAATAGACCTTATTATTATTCCTAAAATAGTAAAATACTAACTACTAACTAAAGTAACATTTAGGTCTTACAAATATTAATATATATATATATATATATATTTATGTAGTTTGGTGGAGCTGATGGTGGTGGTGGTGGAGTGTAACACTATAAAAATCATCAAATAAAAATAATGCATTTAGTTATTAATGGTATTTATGGTAATAAATTTTATTTTAAATGTTTGTTATTTATTTGCATTTGAAATAATTTTTGATTGCTCATGATTGGTTTTTGAATATTTAATAGCATTTCTTTTATAGAAAAATCCTAGTAAATAATATAATAATTATTAATCCAAAAATAAATATTTTATTTATAAATAATTTTGGTTTAATTATTATGAATTTTAGGGTTATTTAAAAATGTATTTCGAATTTAGAAAAGGAAATAGAAAAAAGAAAAAAACAAAACCCTAACCTAGTGGCCATTTGGCCCATTAGCGCGCCCTCCTTCCCCTGACCTAAATCGCCGCTCCCCTGCTCCCTAACCTAGCCGCCACCTCCCTATTCCTCCCTGCAGCCGCCGCCACCTTTCTCTCTCCTCTCCCTCGCTTCTCTCCCCAACGCGCCCAGGCCGTCGCCAGGAAGCCAGCGCCCCCGCCCCAAGCCCCAACGCGCCGCCAGGAGCTTCACGCCGCGCCCCTGCACATCCGACCGCGCCAGGCATCCAGCCACGGAGCCACCCAAGACCCGCCAGCCCTGCACGACCCGAGCCGACCGCACCAGGAGCAACGCCGCGACACCAAGCGCCCAGGACCCCGACCGAAACGCCGCGCCCGTCCACCTCCAGGAACCGGAAACAGACATTCGTTTCTCCCTCTCTCTCCCTCCATTTCCTACCTATTATGGCGACCCCCCATTGATGGCCATCAATGGTGCCATGGCCAGCCACCTCCCCCTCGGCGCCTCTCCCTCCCTATAAAAACCGACGCCTGAGCCCTCTCCCTCTACCTCCCGAGCTCCCTCTCTCTCTCACACTCCATGCTAACCCACACCATCACCGGAGTTCGTCCACGCCGTCGCCATCCGTCCCGTAGCCTGTGGAGCTCGCCGGAGCTACGTCACCCACTGTGCCAAACCTTTGCCTAGATGCACGACCAAACCCGTCCACCGTTCGTCCCAAGGTTGAAGACACCCCGTTGATTTATTTTCTAAAGCATGTTTTGAATTAATTTATGAATTTTGTGAATTATTGTTGTAATATTGAGATGATGCGATTTGGCGATTCACGTGTATGATTTTAGAGATTTCGATGTATACGTGTAGCCAAAATCGAAACCCACGACAATACTTTGAATATGCATATGATTTTAAAATTTTAAAAATGGACACGGTCACTATTCACTACCTCGGTGATTTCATACTAGAAAACGTTCACATATTGAATTTCGCTTTAGTGTGTGTGGAACGATAATTGTTAGTAATATTTTAAGTGTAAACTTATTGACATGGAGAAATTGAAATAAGCACTAAGCCACACATTTCCGGTCAAATGAAAATATATATTTTACTAGTCATGATAAATGTATTCATAAGTATGAGACTTAATTACTTAGAATTAGTAAGATATTTATTTATGTCATAATAACCATGAATATGTTACTAATAGTCCCATTTAGTAATTTACAATTAATTCTTAGAATATTAATGTTAGAAGAATTATAAATTTTTTTTAGTTATACGTATAAATTCTATTTAGAAAAGAAAGGAGAAAACCGATAGGATAGAATTTTATAATAATGTTAAAATAACCTAATTAGATGCTCATCTTTTCTAATAAAGAAATTGATAGTTATATTGATAAACATAGGTTTCTTACTAAAGAATTAGATAACTTGTTTTTAGTTTAAAATAAACATTTTAATAGATATCATATTTAACAAGGTTCGTTATAGATGTTTAAATATAGCCGTATTAAATAGAAACTTAAGAGAATATATATACCATATGTTTCATAATAAAAATAGAAGATAAATATATGTCCAATTAATAGATTATTTATATTTTCTTAATTAAAAGATAACAAGGGTCATTGCTTTTATAAACTAAAATGAAAGTTTATACATAATTTCCTTTCTAATGAATTAAATCATTTGTTCCTACAATAGAATTAAAGATAATTAATAGATTAATTATCCTTTATCAAAATTTATTAATCAAACTGATAGTCAATTTGTTCTTAACTAGGTTTATGACATGGTTAATGATTTCATAGAATTTAGTCCACATTATATACGAATCACTTAGCTTTTCCTAAAGGAATAAAATAAAGTAATAAGAGTTTAAGTTCTTTTATAACTTAAAATGTTACTTTATATATGGACTTCAAATATAATAATATAGGCTATGTGTTTTCTAATGAAATTAAAAGATAGTTATTTGTTCATTATCTTTTGCATGAAAATCCACTTAAGGGCCTATAACCTAGTTTTCATAAAATAAGTGTTTAATAATAATGATCTTTTCACATAAAACCTATTTAGACTTATATCTTAGTTTATCATAAGTGAATGTTTAACAATGATTTATAAGATGTTCCATAATGCTTCTAAAAACTAATAACGTGTTTCGTAGCCCATTAACCTTAGATATATAAAATATATATTTTCTAAAAAGGTTAAAAATGTTTAATATCGTTATAACGTGTTTTATTGTCTTATAAACCCTTAATCTTAGACATATCACATATGACGTTTTATAAAAGATTAATTTGGTGAACTTAATATTTGTAGATTTTAATTAAGATATTTTTAAGCTCATGTCTTGTTTTATAAAGTATAGATCACACATTTTTGAAAAGAATACTTACTTATTATAACCATTACTTGCGATGTTTTCGAAGAACGAACACTCTTTTCGTTAGGCTTTCTTTTAACTATACGTATGATGAATGTTGTATGTTATTGAGTGGTGTTTGTTCTTCTTGTTTGTTTGTGTGATATTCAGTGGTTGATCTAGTAGCTAAGAATCAAGATCTATTCCTATCCGTGGAAGAACCTCAAGTTTTCAATAAGCAAGGCAAGTGGACTTCTCCCTCTGCATACTCTGTTTGATCCCAAACAATACATTTAATAAAGTTTATTCGTGGATATATATATATATGCATCATCTGATGGGATACCTATTTAGATACACCTAACCTTTCCAACCTTACTCCTTGTTTAACCTGGGATTATGATCTAATCAAGTAGCTATGCTATTGCTACAACTTTAAATTTATGCAGTCACTCCTGTTTATGATACTAATGTTCCAAATGGTAAGTTTACATTATTGTTGTTAACCCGATGGTTAAACAAGATTATTGCATATTAATTCGAACATGGAGTGACCACCCGGGAAAACAGTGCTACCATGAGGGTGGTATGGGACGCCCTTGGCTAAATAACTAGGGAAGTCTTATGTTGGGTGCTGGTCGTGGTCGACCAGAACAGGGGCATCTGGCAAGCGCTTATAGTTCTGGCTCAGGCAGATTGGATACGGGCATAGTTCCCAAAGCTTTACCTTGTAGTTTGGACTATAAGTTGGTTACGTTAGGTGTACTTTATGCAGTTGACCATTTCCAGCATTTGCATAGTGAGGACTCGATGGAAAAGCCTCGTAGTGAGACCCTAGCCATTCACCTCGGAAGTGAATACGGGTCTACCTAACCCGGGCTAGAAGGGAATCGTGACTCATGGGTAAAGATGCGCCACCTCTACAGAGTGTAAAACTGATATATCATCCGTGCTCACGGTTAAGAGCAGCCTGGACTCCTCACATGATAATTGAACTTGAAGATGGAAATAAATCGAGATTCAATGATCTACCAATGGTTTGCTTAAGTGGTTTCACTTAAGTGTTTTTTATATACTCTTATACCTTTGTTTAATGGGAATACTTGGGATTCACACTTATTAGTAAGACAGGTGTTGTTAATAAAATGTTGACCAACTAAAATGCTTACTGCTCAACCTTAGCCTCACCTTGTTAAACTTGCATTAATTTTTCCCCCACTTGCTGAGCCCCGACCATAAGTGAGCTCACCCTTGCTTAAATTTTGATTAGAAGTTTGCAGATGAAGTTATGATGCTGAGCTCCATGGATGCTAGTGTAGTGATACTGAAAGGGAAATGTGCCCTTGGGCCATTTCTAAGTATTTTGGTGATTGAGTGCCAACACAAGTGGACTTATGTTAATCTATGCAAAGTGATGGACAAAGTGCAAATCAAGTAAAAAGGTATGTTTCTAAGACTTAGTACATTGTTTTGGAGACTAATGTATTGTGTCTAAGTGCTGGAAACAGGAGAAATCAAGTTGGAAAAGAAGATGGCTTTGTTCAGCCAAAGACAGCTCGGTCTGGGTGCACCAGACTGTCCGGTGCACCAGGCCGGCGTCTGTCAACTGGCTGCTCTCGGGAAGCAATTAACGGCGTACGACTATAAATCACCGGACTGTCCTGTGGTGCACCGGACTGTCCGGTGAGCCAACAGTCAGCCCGGCCAACGGTCGGCCGCGTAATCCGCGCGCGACGAGTGGCAGAGCCAACGGTCAGAAGGGGGCACCGGACTGTCCGGTGTGCATCAGACAGTGTCCGGTGCGCCAACGGCTCTGAACCGCCAACGGTCGGCTTCGCCAAAGAAGGAAAGAAATCCGCACCGGATAGTGTCTGGTGGTGCACCGGACTGTCCGGTGCGCCAGGCGACAGAAGGCAAGAATTGCCTTCTTGAAATGCTCTCAACGGCTCCTAGCTGCCTTGGGGCTATAAAAGGGACCCCTAGGCGCATGGAGGATGACACCAAGCATTCCTTGAGCATTTGTGATCACTCACACTTCATTCTTGCGCACTTGTTCGACATTCTTAGTGATTTGAGCTCCATTCTAGTGAGAACCTTGTGATACTCTTTGAGCTCAAGTCTTGGTCTTGTGTGTGCGTGTTTGCTGTGGATTTGAGTGTGTTGCTTCCCTCCCTTACTCTAGTGCTTCATTGTGATTCTTATTGTAAGGGCGAGAGACTCCAAGTTGTGGAGATTCCTCGCAAACGGGAAAGAGTAAAGTAAAGAAGAACACCGTGGTATTCAAGTTGATCATTGGATCACTTGAGAGGAGTTGAGTGCAACTCTCGTCCGTTGGGACGCCACAACGTGGAGTAGGCAAGTTTTGTACTTGGCCGAACCACAGGATAAATCCTCGTGTCTCTTGTGCTTGTCCTTATTGTGTCTATTGTGCTTCACAAGAGCTCTCCTCTCTACTCACTTGATTTCATTGTTCTAACTCTTAATAAAGTTTGTGGTGTTAAGTTTTAAGTTTTACAGGATCACCTATTCACCCCCCTCTAGGTGCTCTCAATTGGTATCAGAGCCGTTCTCTTCAAGAAAGGGACTAATCGTCCGAAGAGATGGATCCTAAGGGCAAGGGGATGGTGGTCAATGATAAGGAGAAGGAGTCCTTCGTCAATGATCCAAAGGATGACAAGCCTACTGACTCATGCTCGGGCCACAAAAGAAAAGACGGGAGGAAGAAGAAAACAAGGCGCATCAAGGAGATAGTCTACTACGACAGCGACGAATCTTCCTCTTCCCAAAAGGACGACGACAACGACTACGAGAAAAAGAAGACGGTTAATTCAAACTTTTCCTTTGATTATTCTCGTATTCCGCAAAGTTCCAATGCTCATTTGCTTTCCATTCCCCTCGGTAAACCCCCCCCCCACTTTGATGGAGAGGACTACAGATTTTGGAGTCACAAAATGCGTAGCCACTTGTTCTCTCTCCATCCAAGTATATGGGAGATAGTAGAAAATGGAATGCACTTTTATAGTACGGATAGTCCCATGTTCATTAATGAGCAAATTCACAAAAATGCACAAGCTACTACTGTTCTTCTAGCCTCATTGTGCAGGGATGAATACCATAAGGTGAGCGGCTTGGATAACGCCAAGCAGATTTGGGACACCCTCAAAATCTCACATGAGAGGAACGACGTCACCATGCTCACTAAGATGGAGTTGGTGGAGGGCGAACTTGGGAGATTCGCAATGATCAGGGGCGAGGAGCCAACCCAAACGTACAACCGGCTCAAGACCCTCGTCAACAAAATAAGGAGCTATGGAAGCACGCGATGGACGGACCACGACGTCGTCCGCCTAATGCTAAGGTCTTTTACTGTCCTTGATCCACATCTTGTGAACAATATTCGTGAGAATCCTAGGTACACCAAGATGACGCCCGAGGAGATACTTATAAAGTTTGTAAGCGAGCGGATGATGATCAAGGAGGCAATATACGTTGATGATGCGCTGAACGGTCCAATCCACGAGCCTCAAACCGTTGCTCTCAAAGCAATGAGGAGCAAGGAGGCGCTACCTAGCAAGGTGGCACAAGTTGAGGCGGCGGGACTCAATGAGGAAGAGATGGCCCTCATCATTAAGCGTTTCAAGACAGCACTAAGGGGTCGCAAGGAGCATCCCAACAAGACCAAGACAAAAGGGAAGCGCTCATGCTTCAAATGTGGTAAGATTGGTCATTTTATCGCTAATTGTCCCGATAATGATAGTGACCAGGAACAAGGGAACAAGAGGGAAAAGAAAAAGACTTACAAGAAGGCTAAGGGCGAGGCACACCTTGGCAAGGAGTGGGACTCGGATTGTTCGTCGTCTGACTCCGACAACGAAGGACTCGCTGCCACCGCCTTCAACAAGTCGGCCCTCTTCCCCAACGAGCATCACACCTGCCTCATGGCAAGGGAAAAGAAGGTAAGCACTCATAATACTAGTACTTACACTTCCTCAAGTGATGAATAATCTAGCGATGATGAAATAGACTATTCATGTTTATTCAAGGGCCTAGATAGAACTAAGGTGGATAAGATTAATGAATTAATTGATGCATTGAATGTTAAGAATAGGTTATTAGAAAAGCAAGAGGATCTTTTGTATGAAGAACATGATAAGTTTGTTGAGGCACAAAAATCCCTTGCTTTAGAAATTAAAAGGAATGATATGCTTTCTTGTGAATTGTCTACATGCCATGACTCTATTTCTAGCTTAAAGAGCATAAATGATGATTTGAATGCTAAGTTAGAAATAGCTAATAAATCAACATCTTGTGTAGAACATGTTGTAGTTTGCAATAGGTGTAAAGATTTTAATGTTGATGCTTGTAGTGAACGCCTAGTCTCAATTTCTAAATTGAATGATGAAGTGGCTAGTCTTAATGCCCAACTTAAGACTAGCAAGAGTGAATTTGACAAACTAAAATTTGCAAGGGATGCCTACACGATTGGTAGACACCCCTCAATTAAGGATGGTCTTGGCTTCAAGAGGGAAGTCAAGAACTTAACAAGCCATAAGGCTTCCATCTCCACCAAGGAGAAAGGAAAGGCCCCTATGGCTAGTAGTGCTCAAAAGAACCATACTTTCATGTATCATGATAGGAGACATTCTAGGAATGCTTATAGAAGTTATGATGCTTTTAATTCTCATGCCATGATTGCTTCTAGTTCTTCTATTATGCATGATAGAAATTTGGCTAGGAAAAATGTTGTTCATCATATGTCTAGAAGAAATATTGTTCATGTTCCCAGGAAAGTAATGAATGAACCTTCTACAATTTATTATGCTTGCAATGCTTTCTTTGCTATTTGTAGAAAGGATAACAAGGTAATTGCTAGGAAATTAGGGGCCAAATGTAAGGGAGACAAGACTTGCATTTGGGTCCCTAAGACTATTGTAACTAACCTTGTAGGACCCAACATGAGTTGGGTACCTAAGACCCAAGCCTAAATTTGCCTTGCAGGTTTATGCATCCGGGGGCTCAAGCTGGATTATCGACAGCGGATGCACAAACCACATGACGGGGGAAAAGAGGATGTTCTCTTCCTATGTCAAGAACAAGGATCCCCAAGATTCAATCATATTCGGTGATGGGAACCAAGGCAAGGAGAAAGGGTTAGGAAAAATTGCTATTTCATCTGAGCACTCTATTTCTAATGTGTTCTTAGTTGAGTCGCTTGGATATAACTTGTTGTCTGTGAGTCAACTTTGTAATATGGGATATAACTGTTTATTCACAAATGTAGATGTGTCTGTCTTTAGAAGAAGTGATGGTTCATTAGCTTTTAAGGGTGTACTAGACTGTAACGCCCTGAATTTGGGGGTAGAATTTTTTCTTCTTTTCTCTCACCAAATTCGGGCGTTACTCTCTTTTCTTTTTCCCCGTTTCGCTCCTTCTTCCCAATTTCAAACCAGTATAGCGAAAGGTGTCCGTGTCATGTATAAACCAAAAACCTAAGTGTCATGGGTGTTGCATCATGCCGAAGCACATTTCTTTGTCTGATGTTGAGTGTTTATCTCGTTCCGTTCCGGATTTCGGTTCGCGATTTAATTCCGTTTAGTGGTCGTACACGTCGTGGGTTTTCGATCCGCGAAGTGGCCCGGCCCAGCCCAGCCTAGCCCAGCCCAGCCCAGCCCAGCCCAGCCCAGCCCGGCCCGGTCCGGCCCGGCCCTGCGCGCCCCTGGCGCCCACCCCCCCATGCGCCCCCTTCTCTCTCTCTCTCATTTGGATCTCCCGCGCAACAACCTCTCCTCTCCCTCTTCCACCTCTCTCTCCCCGTGGTGCCCTAGGATTTGGAGACGGCGATCACCGGATTTTGGACCCCGAGGTGAGCTCCCCTCCCCTCCCCTTCACCTCTCTCTCTCCCTCTCCCTCCTCTTCTTCCCCCCGCGCGCGCCCCCCTTTTTTTTTCCTGCTCGCGCGCGCCCCTGCCCTTCCCCCGCTCGCCGGCGGCGCGGCCGGTCCCGCCCGCCCCCTGCCGCGGCAGCGACCCCGCCCCCGCCCCCGTCGGCGGCGCTCCCCCTCCCCCCCCCCCCCGCGCGCGGCGGCGCTCGTTCGCCCGCCCCTCCCCGGCCCCGCGGCGGCGCTCGCACGCCCCTCCCCGGCCCCGCGGCGGCGCTCGCCCGCCCGCCCCTCCCCGGCTCGCGGCGGCCCTCGCCCGCCCCCTGCCGGCCCGCGGCGGCGCTCGCCCGCCCCTGCCCAGCCCCGCGCGGCGGCGCCCGCCCCTCCCCCGGCCCGCGACGGCGCTCCCCGCCCCCTGCCCGGCCCCGCGCGGCGGCGCCCGCCCCTCCCCCGGCCCGCGGCGGCGCTCCCCGCCCCCTGCCCGCCCGCGACGGCGCCTCCCGCCCCTCCCCGGCCCGCGGCGGCGATCCCGCCCGCCCCTGCTCGCCGGCGCGCGGCCCCCGGCACGGCCCCCGGCGCGGCCCCGCCCCCTGCTCACCCGGCTCGGCCCTGGCGCGGCCCCTGCCCCGGCGCGGCCTCGACCCCCTGCGCGTGTCGTCCTGGCCCTCGGCGTGGCCTCGCGCTTCCCGTTTGCCGCTAGCGCGTTCCCGCGTGCGCAACCCGCGCTCGCGGTGATTATTTTTGGTTGGTAGTTAATGTCAAACTCCGTTAGTTAGCGTGCTGCGTCGCGCGCTTCGCCGCGCGACGGATTTGTCTAATTTCAGGTTCTATCTATGTGTTGCGCCGTGCGCTTCGTCGCGCGACGATCCATTTTAATTTCAGGTTGTTTAAGGTGTAACGCCGCGCGCGTATTCACGCGACGTTCCACTTTAGACTCAGTTTAGTCGACGTATGCCGTCGTGCGTTTCGTCGCGCGACGCTTAACGTCTCTTCATAACTAAGGCGAAGTGTCTCGTTGCGTGCTCGGTCGCGCGACGAGTCGTTAACTTCTTAATTCGTTTTAGAGTGCTATGTCGCACGTCTCGCCGCGCGATAATCCTTTTTATTTATCTCCACCTGCTTATAATGATTAGACATGAAACATGACTTTACTTTACGCTAAACATAGTGTCTACATTAAATTTCCTTCCATTAAGCGAGTGGTTAATTTATAATCATGTAACGTGACCGTTTCTCGACTGTCTTGTTCTCTTTCTCTCTTAACTGTAACTGCGAGCCCGCGTGGAACGTCTGTTTACTTACTGCATTCTATTGTATGGTGTACTGTTCTTTTGTATTAAATATGTGGATGTATGTGTGTTTGCGCTCGCATAGAGAACGATCCGGTCGGAGAACCCGAAGAACTCGCAGGAGAAGCCCCTGAGCAGCAGTCGGTTGGTGGAGGCAAGTGTCCTTTGACCTATCTCTGTCCTATTCATTATTTAATTCACCTCCCGCTTTACACATTTATGCCTAACGATTGACTAGCTTTTGTTATCCATGTCCTTGTTTACCTATTTGGGTTGGATTATTATTGTTTAGCTTTATGCTATTGCTCAAACTCTAATCAATGAACATGATGAGATTATCTATGATACGCTGTTTTCCCTTCTCTTATTATGATGTTGTACTTGTGGTCTTCAAGGGGGCTCGAGCGGTTTCTCGAGTGCCTCTCCGTAAGGACCTGTTCTATGGATGACCGCCCGGGAAAACAGTGCAACCATGAGGGTGGAATGGGATGCCCTTAGCTGAATAATTAGAGGATCCGGGGTGTAGTTCACTTAGGCGTCGTGCCGTTAATGGGGCTCGGTGTATGCGGCTCGCTCTGCCAAGTTTGGGTTCGCCCCTTGGGGAGGAGTGCGGTGCATTTAGGAAACCTAACGGGTGGCTACAGCCCCGGGGAACCTTTGTAAAGGCTACATAGTGATGTCCTGCTAGGCCACCTAGGTAGTGGTCAATGGGGAGTAGCTCTCTCTGGGCAGAAAGGGAATCACGACTTGTGGGTAAAGTGCACAACCTCTGCAGAGTGTTTGAAAACAGATATATCAGCCGTGCTCGCGGTTATGAGCGGCCAAGGGAGCTCCAGTGATTAGTGGTACTTGATCAGAGGCACTTTGGTTTACAGGTGGCTATGAGATCGATGGTTTTGGTTATGACTATGGTGCTGGTAAGTGGTATTCTTTCCGTTTGGAAAGGGTACATCGGGCTAATAACTTGGGTTAATGTTAAAACCTGGCTTTCTATTAGTAAATAATAATCTGACCAACTAAAAGCAACTGCTTGACTTACCCCCACATAAAGCTAGTCCACTACAGCCAAACAGGATACTTGCTGAGTATGTTGATGTGTACTCACCCTTGCTCTACACACCAAACCCCCCATCCCCAGGTTGTCAGCATTGCAACCACTGCTCAGGCGAAGATGAAGCTATGGAAGGAGACTTCCAGGAGTTCCAAGACTACGACGAGTTCTAGGCGTGGGTTAGCGGCAACCCCCAGTCGGCTGCCTGTGAAGGCCGCGGTTATCTACGTTTCTTTTCCGCACTTTGATTTATTGTAAGGACTATATGGACGTCTCAGACGTATGATGTAATCGACTATTATTTCCCTTTTTAATACTATTTTGAGCACCGTGTGATGATGTCCATGTTATGTAACTGCTGTGTACGTGAATAACTGATCCTGGCACGTACATGGTTCGCATTCGGTTTGCCTTCTAAAACCGGGTGTGACATAAGTGGTATCAAAGCCGTGCTGACTGTAGGACCGCTAACCTAGAATAGAATGGTCGTTCTAAGGACTATAGACCTCTGTCCCTGCCTTGACTTTGATATCCCTTCAAAAGTTGGTCATACCGACCAAACCTATGTTCTACTATATATTATACCTTGCTGAAAATCATGTTTTATTCTAATCCTTCATTTATTTATGATTCATTACTTGCTGGTCATATTGATTCTGTTCTCACCCTTTTGCTTGCGATGTCTTTTGTAGATGGCTCGACTTAGACACACTGCACGAAAGTCCGTCATCCCCTTCTTACCCTCCCGCCTTGCTGAACGTCCGCTTCGCCGTCCTGTGGCCGGACAGTCCAGCCACTTGGAGAGACTGCACCACCGCCTGCATGAGGAGCAGGAACGTCGACGACAGGAGTAGCAGGGAGATAGAGTCCGTGAGGAGCTGCTCCCCCGTGCTTCCCCTGGAGATAGAGTCCGTGAGGAGCTGCTCCCCCGTGCTTCCCCTGGAGGCGCCCCCTGCACCATCACTGGGTGCCCCAGCTTCTGGAGTAGCTGCTGGAGGAGACCCAGATGACGGAGGTGGCGACGACAGCTCGAGCCACGACATCGACTTCTCTGCTAACCATGAGCCGGAAGGATGGGTTGCTCGACCCATCACTCGCGACGCTGCTCGCGGGTGTCACTTCCACGATGCGCTCGACACCCTGCTACGTCGGGCACTTAACCGGCATACTTGGTCCATCGAGTATCGCTGTGTGGTCTACCAGCACAGTCGCGGGGTCTACCCGGACCGCTGGGAGGCGACCTGCTTGGTGCGCCGTCCGGAGAACAGTCTCCAGGGTGCAGAGGCCTGCTCAGAGCACTATTCTATCTCTGAGCGGGACTCAGCTGAGGCAGCCATGCAAGATGCTGCACGGCGTGCGCTTTCGCACTACTGCTCGGTTCTCGGTGGGGTAGCTGACGGTCTTGACCTGAAGTACTACCCCCGCCGTCCATCTGGCAGCACAGGAGGCGTGATTGTTTCACCTGTCGGTGAGGACAATCCTAGGTTGAGCAGCACAGTCAACCTAGCCGCCGTGCTAAACACAGAGCTGGACCATGCATTAGACGAGCTGAGTAGGGCTCGTGCTGAGATCGCCCTGCTGCGGGCTGAGCGCGTGGAACATCGTCACCTGGATGGTGGTTCCCCCGCTCCCGTCGGGACTCAGCACCCGTACTGCTCACCTCGACATGGACACCAGTCTTATGGCAATCCCGACTGCAAGACCAAGATAACTCTAGAACCATAGCTCGTTAGAGTTGGATCTTGTAATTAATACGAAATATATACGTAGAAGCTACAGTCTTAGCGTTAGTCTCAGTCTTAGTTAGTCTTAGTTAGACAGGGTAGTTTGCTATATCCTGTGCATTTATGGTTGTCATGATGAACTATGTTTGGTTTGGATCTTTGTAATGACTGTCACCAGAGTGCGGGTATCCCCTGCATTTTGGTTTACCTGTTATATGTTAATGGAGTTAGTTATATAGTTGGGAAACCTTTTATTCCACTTTCCTCTTTATCTGAGAAGCTGTGTGGTCTGTGTTGGAGATCAGTGAAGATGCTCATCTGTTCAGTGCTGCTGAAGAATTCTATACTCTTTTCTTATGCTGCAAGATTTGCCAGATCAGTTCTGATGTGTGGTTGCATTTTGCAGATGTCAGAGAACAGGCGCAGAGGAGGAAGGCATGCTCAGCAGGAGCGAGCCGCTCAACAGGAGGAGGTGCCTCAGCAGCAGCACCTGCCGCCCCCGCCCCCGATGTCCATCGAGCAGATGTTTCTGATGCAGACTCAGGCAGTTCAAGCCATCGGTCAGACTCTAGCCACCATTCAGCAGCAGCAGCAGCAACAGCAGCAGGCCCCACCTCAGCCTCAGATGCCTCAGATGCCCAGAGACAAGCGTGCTGAATTCATGAGAGGTCATCCACCAACGTTCGCTCATTCTTCTGACCCCATGGATGCTGAAGACTGGCTGCGCACTGTGGAGCGGGAGTTGCATACCGCTCAGTGCGATGACAGGGAGAAAGTCCTGTATGGTCCCCGTCTGTTGAGAGGAGCAGCCCAGTCATGGTGGGAGTCTTACCTCGCCACCCATGCCCACCCTGACGCCATCACCTGGGAAGAGTTCAGAGGAAGCTTTCGTCAGTACCATGTTCCTGCAGGTCTGATGACAGTGAAGAAGGAGGAATTCCTGGCCCTTAAGCAAGGGTCGATGTCAGTCAGTGAGTATCGAGATAGGTTTATGCAGTTGTCTCGCTATGCTCTTGAAGATGTCAACACCGACGCCAAGCGACAGTACCGTTTCCTGAGAGGCTTAGTTGACCCTCTGTAGTACCAACTGATGAATCACACCTTCCCGACATTCCAGCACCTGATTGACAGAGCAATCATGACAGAGAGGAAGTGTAAGGAGATGGAGGATCGTAAGCGCAAGATCAGTGGACCCCAGCCTGGAAGAAGCAATCGTCCTCGTTTCTCAGGCAATCAACCTCAGCAGTTCAGGCAGAACCAACGTCCACCTCAGCAGCATCAGCAGTTTCAAAGGCAGCATCCTCAACATCAGTACCAGAACCGTTAGAGCAATCAGTCAGGAGGTCAGTTTCAGAGGCAGAATCAGCAAGCACCTCGTCTTCCTGCCCCAGCAAACCAGCAGAACAATCAGGCAGCACCAGCTCAGGTTGGAAACAGAGCATGTTTCCACTGTGGAGAGCAAGGCCACTGGGTGATGCAATGTCCAAAGAAGGCAGCCCAGCAGCAGTCAGGCCCCAATGCCCCAGCAAAGCAGAATGTGCCTCAGCCTGGAGCAGGCAACCGCTCTCAGCCGCGTTACAATCATGGAAGACCGAACCACTTGGAGGCTGAAGCAGCTCAGGAGACCCCCGGCATGATAGTAGGTATGTTCCCAGTCGACTCCCATATTGCAGAAGTGTTATTTGATAATGGAGCAACACATTCTTTCATTACTGCATCATGGGTATAAGCACATAATCTTCCAATTACTGCCATGTCAACCCCCATTCAAATTGACTCAGCCGGTGGTAGAATTCGAGCCGATAGCATTTGTTTGAATATAAGTGTGGAAATAAGGGGGATAGCATTTCCCGCCAACCTTATAGTAATGGGTACTCAGGGAATAGATGTCATCCTAGGGATGAATTGGCTAGATAAGTATCAGGCAGTGATCAGTTGTGATAAAAGGACAATCAAGTTGGTGTCTCCACTAGGAGAGGAAGTGGTGACCGAGTTAGTCCCACCTGAGCCGAAGACAGGAAGTTGTTATCAGCTAGCTGTTGATAGCAGTGAAGCAGACCCAATTGAGAGTATCAAGGTTGTGTCTGAGTTCCTAGATGTGTTTCCAAAGGACTTACCGGGTATGCCACCAGAGCGGAAAGTTGAGTTTGCCATAAAGCTTCTTCCTAGAACCGCCCCTATCTTTAAGAGAGCTTACAGAATATCCGGACCAGAGTTGGTTGAACTTAAGAAGCAAATTGATGAGCTGTCAGAGAAAGGTTACATTCGGCCAAGCACCTCGCCTTGGGCCGCCCCTGTCCTATTTGTGGAGAAGAAAGATGGCACCAAAAGGATGTGTATTGATTATCGAGCTTTGAATGAAGTCACGATCAAGAACAAGTATCCCTTGCCCAGAATAGAAGATCTGTTCGACCAGTTGAGAGGAGCCAGTGTGTTCTCCAAGATTGATCTGAGGTCAGGTTATCATCAGCTCAGGATCCGACCTTCGGACATTCCGAAGACGGCATTCATTACCAAGTATGGTTTGTATGAGTTCACCGTGATGTCTTTTGGTTTGACCAATGCGCCAGCATTCTTCATGAACTTGATGAATAGTGTATTCATGGACTATCTCGATAAGTTTGTGGTGGTATTCATTGATGACATTCTGATTTATTCTCAAAGCGAAGAAGAGCACGCAGATCATTTGAAGATGGTATTGCAGAGATTGCAAGAGCACCAGTTGTATGCAAAGTTTAACAAATGCGAATTCTGGATCAATGAAGTCCTGTTCTTGGGTCACATAATCAACAAAGAAGGATTGGCTGTGGATCCGAAGAAAGTGGCAGACATTCTGAACTGGAAAGCGCCAATAGATGCTCGAGGAATCAAGAGTTTCATTGGAATGGCAAGATATTATCGGCGATTCATTGAAGGGTTTTCGAAGATTGCGAAACCAATGACAGCGTTGCTAAGCAACAAGGTTGAGTTCAAGTGGACCCAGAAATGTCAAGAGGCCTTTGAAGCGCTGAAAGAGAAGTTGACAACAGCGCCTGTCCTAGTCTTGCCTGATGTGCACAAGCCCTTCTCGGTGTATTGTGATGCTTGTTACACAGGTTTGGGATGTGTGTTGATGCAAGAGGGAAGAGTTGTGGCCTACTCGTCTCGACAGCTGAAGGTTCATGAGAAGAATTACCCAATTCATGATCTAGAGTTGGCAGCAGTGGTTCACGCACTGAAGACATGGAGGCACTACCTGTATGGACAGAAATGCAATGTTTACACAGATCACAAGAGTCTGAAGTACATATTTACTCAGTCAGAGTTGAACATGAGGCAACGAAGATGGTTAGAGTTGATCAAAGATTATGAGTTGGAGATTCATTACCATCCAGGCAAAGCAAACGTAGTGGCAGATGCTTTGAGCAGAAAGAGTCAAGTCAATCTGATGGTCGCTCGTCCGATGCCTTATGAGTTGGCCAAGGAGTTCGACAGGTTGAGTCTCGGATTTCTGAACAATTCGCGAGGAGTCACATTTGAGTTGGAACCTACCCTAGAGCGCGAAATCAAAGAAGCGCAGAAGAATCATGAGAAGATCAGTGAGATCCAGCGCCTGATTCTAGATGGCCGAGGCAAAGATTTTCGAGAAGATGCAGAAGGTGTGATATGGTTCAAAGACCGCTTGTGCGTTCCTAATGTCCAATCCATTCGGGAGTTGATCCTTAAGGAAGCTCATGAGACAGCCTATTCGATTCACCCTGGTAGTGAGAAGATGTATCAGGATCTGAAGAAGAAATTCTGGTGGTACGGAATGAAGAGGGAAATCGCAGAGCATGTGGCTATGTGTGATAGTTGTCAAAGAATTAAGGCAGAGCACCAGAGACCAGCTGGATTGTTACAACCGTTGCAGATCCCTCAGTGGAAATGGGACGAAATCGGTATGGATTTCATAGTCGGATTGCCTCGCACTCGAGCCGGCTACGATTCCATTTGGGTAGTAGTGGACCGCTTGACCAAGTCAGCCCACTTCATACCTGTCAAGACCAACTACAACAGTGCAGTATTGGCAGAGTTGTATATGTCTCGGATCGTTTGTCTTCATGGTGTGCCAAAGAAGATAGTGTCAGATAGAGGAACGCAGTTCACCTCTCATTTCTGGCAGCAGTTGCATGAAGCTTTGGGCACACATCTGAATTTCAGTTCAGCTTATCATCCGCAGACAGATGGCCAGACCGAAAGAACCAACCAAATTCTTGAAGACATGTTGAGAGCCTGTGCGTTGCAAGATCAGTTCGGATGGGACAAGCGATTGCCTTATGCAGAGTTTTCCTATAACAACAGTTACCAGGCCAGTTTGAAGATGTCACCATTTCAGGCGCTCTATGGAAGGAGTTGCAGAACTCCGTTGCAATGGGATCAGCCTGGAGAAAAGCAGGTGTTTGGGCCAGACATTTTGCTTGAAGCCGAAGAGAACATCAAGATGGTCCGAGAGAATCTGAAGATAGCGCAATCAAGACAGCGAAGCTATGCAGACACAAGAAGAAGAGAGCTGAGTTTCGGAGTCGGAGACTTTGTCTATCTGAAAGTGTCACCGATCAGAGGAGTCAAAAGGTTCGGAGTCAAAGGCAAGCTAGCACCCCGCTACATTGGTCCGTACCAAATCCTCTCAAGGCGTGAAGAAGTGGCCTATCAGCTCAGTCTGCCAGAGAATTTGTCTGCTGTGCATGATGTCTTTCATGTGTCTCAGTTGAAGAAGTGCTTGCGTGTGCCAGAAGAGCAGTTGCCAGTGGAAGGTCTTGAAGTCCAGGAGGACTTGACCTACGTTGAGAAGCCAGTGCAGATCCTTGAGGTTGCAGACAAAGTCACCCGAAGGAAGACCATCAGAATGTGCAAAGTCAGATGGAATCACCACTCTGAGGAAGAAGCAACCTGGGAGCGTGAAGATGATCTGATGGCTAAATACCCTGAGCTCTTTGCTAGCCAACCCTGAATCTCGAGGGCGAGATTCTTTTAAGGGGGATAGGTTTGTAACGCCCTGAATTTGGGGGTAGAATTTTTTCTTCTTTTCTCTCACCAAATTCGGGCGTTACTCTCTTTTCTTTTTCCCCGTTTCGCTCCTTCTTCCCAATTTCAAACCAGTATAGCGACAGGTGTCCGTGTCATGTATAAACCAAAAACCTAAGTGTCATGGGTGTTGCATCATGCCGAAGCACATTTCTTTGTCTGATGTTGAGTGTTCGTCTTGTTCCGTTCCGGATTTCGGTTCGCGATTTAATTCCGTTTAGTGGTCGTGCACGTCGTGGGTTTTCGATCCGCGAAGTGGCCCGGCCCAGCCCAGCCCAGCCTAGCCCAGCCCAGCCTAGCCCAGCCCGGCCTGGTCCGGCCCGGCCCTGCGCACCCCTGGCGCCCACACCCCCCATGCGCCCCCTTCTCTCTCTCTCTCATTTGGATCTCCCACGCAACAACCTCTCCTCTCCCTCTTCCACCTCTCTCTCCCCGTGGTGCCCTAGGATTTGGAGACGGCGATCACCAGATTTTGGACCCCGAGGTGAGCTCCCCTCCCCTCCCCTTCTCCTCTCTCTCTCTCCCTCTCCCTCCTCTTCTTCCCCCCGCGCGCGCCCCCTTTTTTTTCCTGCTCGCGCGCGCCCCTGCCCTTCCCCCGCTCGCCGGCGGCGCGGCCGGCCCCGCCCGCCCCCTGCCGCGGCGGCGACCCCGCCCCCGCCCCCGTCGGCGGCGCTCCCCCTCCCCCCCCGCGCACGGCGGCGCTCGTCCGCCCGCCCCTCCCCGGCCCCGCGGCGGCGCTCGCCCGCCCCTCCTCGGCCCCGCGGCGGCGCTCGCCCGCCCGCCTCTCCCCGGCTCGCGGCGGCCCTCGCCCGCCCCCTGCCGGCCCGCGGCGGCGCTCGCCCGCCCCCTGCCGGCCCGCGGCGGCGCTCGCCCGCCCCTGCCCGGCCCCGCGCGGCGACGCCCGCCCCTCCCCCGGCCCGCAGTGGCGCTCCCCGCCCCCTGCCCGGCCCCGCGCGGCGGCGCCCGCCCCTTCCCCGGCCCGCGGCGGCGCTCCCCGCCCCCTGCCCGCCCGCGGCGGCGCCTCCCGCCCCTCCCCGGCCCGCGGCGGCGATCCCGCCCGCCCCTGCTCGCCGGCGCGCGGCCCCCGGCGCGGCCCCGGCGGCTCGGCCCCGGCGCGGCCCTGCCCCCTGCTCACCCGGCTCGGCCCCGGCGCGGCCCCTGCCCCTGCGCGGCCTCGACCCCCTGCCCGTGTCGTCCTGACCCTCGGCGTGGCCTCGCGCTTCCCGTTTGCCGCTAGCGCGTTCCCGCGTGCGCAACCCGCGCTCGCGGTGATTATTTTTGGTTGGTAGTTAATGTCAAACTCCGTTAGTTAGCGTGCTGCGTCGCGCGCTTCGCCGCGCGACGGATTTGTCTAATTTCAGGTTCTATCTATGTGTTGCGCCGTGCGCTTCGTCGCGCGACGATCCATTTTAATTTCAGGTTGTTTAAGGTGTAATGCCGCGCGCGTATTCATGCGACGTTCCACTTTAGACTCAGTTTAGTCGACGTATGCCGTCGTGCGTTTCGTCGCGCGACGCTTAACGTCTCTTCATAACTAAGGCGAAGTGTCTCGTTGCGTGCTCGGTCGCGCGATGAGTCGTTAACTTCTTAATTCGTTTTAGAGTGCTATGTCGCGCGTCTCGCCGCGCGACAATCCTTTTTATTTATCTCCACCTGCTTATAATGATTAGACATGAAACATGACTTTACTTTACGCTAAACATAGTGTCTACATTAAATTTCCTTCCATTAAGCGAGTGGTTAATTTATAATCATGTAACGTGACCGTTTCTCGACTTTCTTGTTCTCTTTCTCTCTTAACTGTAACTGCGAGCCCGCGTGGAACGTCTGTTTACTTACTGCATTCTATTGTATGGTGTACTGTTCTTTTGTATTAAATATGTGGATGTATGTGTGTTTGCGCTCGCATAGAGAACGATCCGGTCGGAGAACCCGAAGAACTCGCAGGAGAAGCCCCTGAGCAGCAGTCGGTTGGTGGAGGCAAGTGTCCTTTGACCTATCTCTGTCCTATTCATTATTTAATTCACCTCCTGCTTTACACATTTATGCCTAAGGATTGACTAGCTTTTGTTATCCATGTCCTTGTTTACCTATTTGGGTTGGATTATTATTGTTTAGCTTTATGCTATTGCTCAAACTCTAATCAATGAACATGATGAGATTATCTATGATACGCTGTTTTCCCTTCTCTTATTATGATGTTGTACTTGTGGTCTTCAAGGGGGCTCGAGCGGTTTCTCGAGTGCCTCTCCGTAAGGACCTGTTCTATGGATGACCGCCCGGGAAAACAGTGCAACCATGAGGGTGGAATGGGATGCCCTTAGCTGAATAATTAGAGGATCCGGGGTGTAGTTCACTTAGCCGTCGTGCCGTTAATGGGGCTCGGTGTATGCGGCTCGCTCTGCCAAGTTTGGGTTCGCCCCTTGGGGAGGAGTGCGGTGCATTTAGGAAACCTAACGGGTGGCTACAGCCCCGGGGAACCTTTGTAAAGGCTACGTAGTGATGTCCTGCTAGGCCACCTAGGTAGTGGTCAATGGGGAGTAGCTCTCTCCGGGCAGAAAGGGAATCACGGCTTGTGGGTAAAGTGCACAACCTCTACAGAGTGTTTGAAAACTGATATATCAGCCGTGCTCGCGGTTATGAGCGGCCAAGGGAGCTCCAGTGATTAGTGGTACTTGATCAGAGGCACTTTGGTTTACAGGTGGCTATGAGATCGATGGTTTTGGTTATGACTATGGTGCTGGTAAGTGGTATTCTTTCGGTTTGGAAAGGGTACATCGGGCTAATAACTTGGGTTAATGTTAAAACCTGGCTTTCTATTAGTAAATAATAATCTGACCAACTAAAAGCAACTGCTTGACTTACCCCCACATACAGCCAAACAGGATACTTGCTGAGTATGTTGATGTGTACTCACCCTTGCTCTACACACCAAACCCCCCATCCCCAGGTTGTCAGCATTACAACCACTACTCAGGCGAAGATGAAGCTGTGGAAGGAGACTTCCAGGAGTTCCAAGACTACGACGAGTTCTAGGCGTGGGTTAGCGGCAACCCCCAGCCGGCTGCCTGTGAAGGCCGCGGTTATCTACGTTTCTTTTCCGCACTTTGATTTATTGTAAGGACTATATGGACGTCTCAGACGTATGATGTAATCGACTATTATTTCCCTTTTTAATACTATTTTGAGCATCGTGTGATGATGTCCATGTTATGTAACTGCTGTGTACGTGAATAACTGATCCTGGCACGTACATGGTTCGCATTCGGTTTGCCTTCTAAAACCGGGTGTGACATAGACGACAAACTTTATTTAGTTGATTTTGCAAAAGAGGAGGCCGGTCTAGATGCATGCTTAATTGCTAAGACTAGCATGGGCTGGCTGTGGCATCGCCGTTTAGCACATGTGGGGATGAAGAACCTTCACAAGCTTCTAAAGGGAGAACACGTAATAGGTCTAACAAATGTTACTTTCAAAAAATATAGACCTTGTGCAGCTTGTCAAGCAGGTAAACAGGTGGGAAGCTCTCATCATACCAAAAATGTGATGACCACATCAAGACCCCTGGAGTTACTTCATATGGACCTCTTCAGACCCGTCGCCTATCTAAGTATAGGAGGAAGTAAGTATGGTCTTGTTATAGTTGATGATTTTTCCCGCTTCACTTGGGTATTCTTTTTGCAGGATAAATCTGAAACCCAAGGGACCCTCAAGCGCTTCCTAAGGAGAGCACAAAATGAGTTTGAGCTCAAGGTGAAGAAGATAAGGAGCGACAATGGGTCCGAGTTCAAGAACCTTCAAGTGGAGGAGTATCTTCAGGAGGAAGGAATCAAGCACGAGTTCTCCGCTCCCTACACACCACAGCAATATGGTGTGGTAGAGAGGAAGAACAGGACGCTACTAGACATGGCGAGGATGATGCTTGGTGAATTCAAGACGCCCGAACGGTTTTGGACGAAAGCCGTGAGCACGGCTTGCCATGCCATAAACCGGGTCTACCTTCACCGCCTCCTCAAGAAGACTTCATATGAGCTGCTAACCGGTAACAAACCCAATGTGTCTTACTTTCATGTATTTGGGAGCAAATGTTACATTCTAGTGAAGAAAGGTAGGAATTCTAAGTTTGCTCCCAAAGCTGTAGAAGGGTTTTTGTTAGGTTATGACTCAAATACAAAGTCATATAGGGTCTTCAACAAATCATCGGGTTTGGTTGAAGTCTCTAGCGACGTTGTATTTGATGAGACTAATGGCTCTCCAAGAGAGCAAGTTGTTGATCTTGATGATGTAGATGAAGAAGACGTTCCAACGGCCGCAATGCGCACCATGACGATTGGTGATGTACGACCACAAGAACAAAAGGAGAAAGATTAACCTTCTTCCTCAACAACGGTGCATCCCCCAACTCAAGAAGATGAACAGGTTCATCAAGAGGAGGCGTGTGATCAAGGGGGAGCACAAGATGATCATTTAATGGAGGAAGAAGCACAACCGGCACCTCCAACCCAAGTTCGAGCGACGATTCAAAGGAATCATCCCGTCGACCAAATATTGGGTGACATAAGCAAGGGAGTAACTACTCGTTCTAGATTAGTTAATTTTTGTGAGCATTACTCCTTTGTCTCTTCTATTGAGCCTTTCAGGGTAGAAGAAGCCTTGCTAGATCCGGACTGGGTGTTACGTTGGCCATGCAAGAGGAGCTCAACAACTTCAAGAGAAATGAAGTTTGGACACTGGTGCCTCATCCCAAGCAAAACGTTGTGGGAACCAAGTGGGTGTTCCGCAATAAACAAGACGAGCATGGGGTGGTGACAAGGAACAAGGCACGACTTGTGGCAAAAGGTTATGCCCAAGTCGCAGGTTTGGACTTTGAGGAGACTTTTGCTCCGGTGGCTAGGCTAGAGTCAATTCGCATATTGTTAGCCTATGCTACTCACCATTCTTTCAGGTTGTTCCAAATGGATGTGAAGAGCGCTTTCCTCAACGGGCCAATCAAGGAGGAGGTGTACGTGGAGCAACCCCCTGGCTTCGAGGATGAACGGTACCCCAACCACGTGTGTAAGCTCTCTAAGGCGCTCTATGGACTTAAGCAAGCCCCAAGAGCATGGTATGAATGCCTTAGAGACTTTTTAATTGCTAATGCTTTCAAGGTTGGGAAAGCAGATCCAACGTTATTCACTAAGACTTGTGATGGTGATCTTTTTGTGTGCCAAATTTATGTCGATGACATAATATTTGGTTCTACTAACCAAAAGTCTTGTGAAGAGTTTAGCAGGGTGATGACTCAAAAGTTTGAGATGTTGATGATGGGCGAGTTAAGCTATTTCCTTGGGTTCCAAGTGAAGCAACTCAAGGATGGGACCTTCATCTCCGAAACGAAGTACACGCAAGACTTGATCAAGCGGTTTGGGATGAAGGACGCCAAGCCCGCGAAGACTCCAATGGGAACCGACAGACACACCGACCTCAACAAAGGAGGTAAGTCCATTGATCAAAAGGCATACCGGTCTATGATAGGGTCCTTACTTTATTTATGTGCTAGTAGACCGGATATCATGCTTAGCGTATGCATGTGTGCTAGATTTCAATCCGATCCAAGGGAGTGTCATTTAGTGGCCGTGAAGCGAATTCTTAGATATTTAGTCGCTACGCCTTGCTTCGGAATCTGGTATCCAAAGGGGTCTACCTTTGACTTGATTGGATATTCAGACTCCGATTATGCTGGATGTAAGGTCGATAGGAAGAGTACATCAGGGACATGCCAATTCTTAGGAAGGTCCCTGGTGTCGTGGAGTTCTAAGAAACAAACTTCCGTTGCCCTATCCACCGCTGAGGCCGAGTATGTTGCCGCAGGACAGTGTTGCGCGCAACTACTTTGGATGAGGCAAACCCTCAGGGACTTTGGCTACAATCTGAGCAAAGTCCCACTCCTATGTGATAATGAGAGTGCTATCCGCATGGCGGACAATCCTGTTGAACACAGCCGCACAAAGCACATAGACATCCAGCATCACTTTTTGAGAAACCACCAGCAAAAGGGAGATATCGAAGTGTTTTATGTTAGCACCGAGAACCAGCTAGCCGATATCTTTACCAAGCCTCTAGATGAGTCGACCTTTTGCAGGCTGCGTAGTGAGCTAAATGTCTTAGATTCGCGGAACTTGGATTGATTTATAGCATACATGTGTTATGCTTTTGATCATGTTCCTTATGCATGTTGTTGTTTATGTATGGTGATCAAGTTGTACAAACACTCCCCGGACCTCAAAAGTCCATATGTGAGTGATGCACTTATTTAGGGGGAGATGTGCTACAACTTGACCCTTTGAGACTAACCATGTGCTTGAGTTTTCTTAATTTAGTCTCAAAGGAGGATTGAAAGGGAAAAGGTGGACTTGGACCATGCAAGACTTCCACTGCACTCCGATGAAAGAGTAACTAACTCCAAGTTCATCTTCATGCTCTTATTGCCTTTTTAATTCTTAATTGAAGATTTTGGTGAGGCAATGGGGTTTAAGGGCCAAGATTGATCCCGTTTTGGTGCTTGATGCCAAAGGGGTAGAAAATAAGGCCAAAACAACAAATGGATCAGCTACCACTTGATAATTTTGAAAATAGTAGAATAGAGCTTTTGGTTTGTCAAAAATCTCTTATTGTCTCTTTTGTCAAAAGTTGGCCTCTTGTGGGGAGAATGGTTGATTATGGGAAAAAGGGGGAGTTCTTGAATCTTTGATCAATTTCTCTTGAAATATCTCTCTTTATGTTTCAACAAGTGTGTTTGACTTAGAGATAGGAAATTGAATTTGATTTGCAAAAACAAACCAAGTGGTGGCAAAGAATGATCCATATATGCCAAATTTGAATCAAAACAGTTTTGAGTTCTCATTTGTATTGATGTTGCACTTCCTTTAGTTGCTTTTTATTGTGTTGGCATAAATCACCAAAAAGGGGGAGATTGAAAGGGAAATGTGCCCTTGGGCCATTTCTAAGTATTTTGGTGATTGAGTGCCAACACAAGTGGACTTTTGTTAATCTATGCAAAGTGATGGACAAAGTGCAAATCAAGTAAAAAGGTATGTTTCTAAAACTTAGTACATTGTTTTGGAGACTAATGTATTGTGTCTAAGTGCTGGAAACAGGAGAAATCAAGTTGGAAAAGAAGATGACTTTGTTCAGCCAAAGACAGCTCGGTCTGGGTGCACCGGACTGTCCGGTGGTGCACCGGACAGTGTCCGGTGTGCCAGGCCGGCGTCTGTCAACTGGCTGCTCTCTGGAAGCAATTAACGGTGTACGACTATAAATCACCGGACTGTCCGGTGGTGCACCGGACTGTCCGGTGGTGCACCGGACTGTCCGGTGAGCCAACAGTCGGCCCGGCCAATGGTCGGCCGCATAATCCGCGCGCGACGCATGGCAGAGCCAACGGTCAGAAGGGGGCACCGGACTGTCCGGTGTGCACCGGACAGTGTCCGGTGCGCCAACGGCTATGAACCGCCAATGGTCGGCTTCGCCAAAGAAGGAAAGAAATCTGCACCGGACAGTGTCCGGTGGTGCACCGGACTGTTCGGTGCGCCAGGCGACAGAAGGCAAGAATTGCCTTCTTGAAATGCTCTCAACGGCTCCTAGCTGCCTTGGGGCTATAAAAGGGACCCCTAGGCGCATGGAGGATGACACCAAGCATTCCTTGAGCATTTGTGATCACTCACACTTCATTATTGCGCACTTGTTCGACATTCTTAGTGATTTGAGCTCCGTTCTAGTGAGAACCTTGTGATACTCTTTGAGCTCAAGTCTTGGTCTTGTGTGTGCGTGTTTGCTGTGGATTTGAGTGTGTTGCTTCCCTCCCTTACTCTAGTGCTTCATTGTGATTCTTATTGTAAGGGCGAGAGACTCCAAGTTGTGGAGATTCCTCGCAAACGGGAAAGAGTAAAGTAAAGAAGAACACCGTGGTATTCAAGTTGATCATTGGATCACTTGAGAGGAGTTGAGTGCAACTCTCGTCCGTTGGGACGCCACAACATGGAGTAGGCAAGTTTTGTACTTGACCGAACCACGGGATAAATCCTCGTGTCTATTGTGCTTGTCCTTATTGTGTCTATTGTGCTTCACAAGAGCTCTCCTCTCTACTCACTTGATTTCATTGTTCTTACTCTTAATCAAGTTTGTGGTGTTAAGTTTTAAGTTTTACAGGATCACCTATTCACCCCCCTCTAGGTGCTCTCAGATACCCCCAGTCATCTTCCTGTGGATGGATGTCCATGTTTCGCTGTACTTTGATGAATAAAGGTTAAGACATTATGTCTGTTCGAAGTGTAATATGTTAATATAATCATTATTTACGCTTTTATGCATTGTTCTTTTGATATATTACACTTGTGACGTCAACATATGTGTGGAAGTAGATCCTGGCACACATATATGATGCACCCGGCTTTTCCCTTTGGAAACGGGTGTGATAGAAGTGGTATCAAAGCAATTTGGCCGTAGTGTAACGCCCTGAATTTGGGGGTAGAATTTTTCTTCTTTTCTCTCACCAAATTCGGGCGTTACTCTCTTTTCTCTTTCCCCGTTTGCTCCTTCTTCCCAATTTCAAACCAGTATAGCGGCAGGTGTCCGTGTCATGTATAAACCAAAACCTAAGTGTCATGGGTGTTGCATCATGCCGAAGCACATTTCTCTGTCTGATGATGAGTGTTCGTCTCGTTCCGTTCCGGATTTCGGTTCGCGATTTAATTCCGTGTAGTGGTCGCGCTCGTCATTGGTTTTCGATCCGCGAAGTGGCCCGGCCCAGCCCAACCTAGTCCAGCCCAGCCCAGCCGGCCCGGCCCGCCCCGGCCTGCGCGCCCCCGGCGCCCAAACCCCCCCCATGCGCCCCCCTCCTCTCTCTCTCTCTCATTTGGATCTCCCGCGCAACAACCTCTCCTCTCCCTCTTCCACCTCTCTCTCCCCGTGGTGCCCTAGGGTTTGGAGACGGCGATCACCGGATTTTGGACCCCGAGGTGAGCTCCCCTCCCCTCCCCTTCTCTCTCTCTCTCTCCCTCTCCCTCCTCTTCTCCCCCCCCGCGCGCGCCCCCTTTCTCCCCCTGCCCGCGCGCGACCCCGACCCCGACCCCACCCCGGCGGCGCTCGGCCCCGCCCGGCTGCCCTCCCCGGCGGCGCTCGGCCCGCCCGCTCGGCCCCTCCCGCGGCAGCGCTCGGCCCCCGCTCGGCCCTCCCCGCGGCGGCGCTCGGCGCCCGCCCCCGCCTCGCCCGCCCGCCCCCTCCCCGGCGGCGCTCGGCCCGCCCGCTCGGCCCCTCCCCGGCGGCGCTCGGCCTCCCCGCTCGGCCTCCCCGCTCGGCCCCCCGCTCGGCCCCTCGCGGCAGCGCCCGCCCCTGCCCCGGCCCCTGCGCGTGGCGCTCGCCCGCCCCGCCCCTCGGCCCGGCCGGCCATGGTGGCTCGGCGCCCTCCCGCGGCGCGGCGAGCCCCGCTCGCCCGCGCGCCCCACGCCCCCGGCTCGGCCGCCCCCGGCCGGTTCAACCGCCCCCCTGGCCGGTTCAACCGCCCTGGCCCCAGTTCGGCCGCCCGTTCCCCCGTCCCGGCCTCGCCCGACCGTATCTTCGCTCGCCCGCGCTCGCGGTGATTATTTGTTAATTAGCATGTTGCGTCGCGCGCTTCGCCGCGCGACGGATTTGTCTAAAATTCAGATTGTATCTTGTGTTGCGTCGTGCGCTTCGTCGCGCGACGATCCGTTTTGTTTCAGGTTGTTTAGGGTGTAACGCCGCGTGTGTATTCACGCGACGTTCCACTTTGGACTCAGTTTAGTCGACGTATGCCGTCGTGCGCTTCGTCGCGCAACGCTTAACGTCTCCTCTTAGCTAAGGCGAAGTGTCTCGTTGCGTGCTCGGTCGCGCGACGAGTCGTTAACTTCTTAATTTGTTTTAGAGAGCTTTGTCGCGCGTCTCGCCGCGCGACCATCCTTTTATTTATCTCCACCTGCTTATAACAACTAGACATGAAACATGACTTTACTTTACGCTAAACTTGGTGTCTACATTAAATTTCCTTCCATTAAGCGAGTGGTTAATTTATAATCATGTAACGTGATCGTTTCTCGACTGTCTTTTCCTCTTTCTCTCTTAACCGTACTCGCGAGCCCGCGTGGAACGTCTGTTTACTTATTGCATTCTATTGTATGGTGTACTGTTCTTTGGTATTAAATATGTGGATGTATGTTTGCGCTCGCATAGAGAACGATCCGGTTGAAGAGCCCGAGGAACTCGCAGGAGAAGCCCCTGAGCAGCAGTCGTTTGGTGGAGGCAAGTGTCCTTTGACCTATCTCTGTCCTATTCATTATTTAATTCACCTCCCGCTTTACACATTTATGCCTAAGGATTGACTAGCTTTTGTTATCCATGTCCTTGTTTACTTATTCGGGTTGGATTATTACTGTTTAGCTTTATGCTATTGCTCAACTCTAATCAATGAACATGATGAGATTATCTATGATACACTGTTTTCCCCTCTCTTATTATGATGTTGTACTCGTGGTCATCAAGGGGGCTCGAGCGGTTTCTCGAGTGCCTCTCCGTAAGGACCTGTTCTATGGATGACCGCCCGGGAAAACAGTGCAACCATGAGGGTGGAATGGGATGCCCTTAGCTGAATAATTAGAGGATCCGGGGTGCAGTTCACTTAGCCGTCGTGCCGTCAATGGGGCTCGGTGTATGCGGCTCGCTCTGCCAAGTTTGGGTTCGCCCCTTGGGGAGGAGTGCGGTGCATTTAGGAAACCTAACGGGTGGCTACAGCCCCGGGGAATCTCTGTAAAGGCTACGTAGTGATGCCCTGCTGGGTCACCTTGGTAGTGATCAATGGAGAGTCATGATCTCCGGGCAGAATGGGAATCACGGCTTGTGGGTAAAGTGCACAACCTCTGCAGAGTGTTTGAAAACTGATATATCAGCCGTGCTCGTGGTTATGAGCGGCCAAGGGAGCTCCAGTGATTAGTGGTACTTGATCAGAGATACTTTGGTACAGGTGGCTATGAGATCGATGGTTTTGGTTATGACTATGGTGATGGTAAGTGGTACTCTTTCCGTTTGGAAAGGAGTGCGTTTGGGTTAATAACGTGGGTTAAACCTAAAACTTGGCTTTCCCTACTAGTAATAATAATCTGACCAACTAAAAGCAACTGCTTGACTTATCCCCACATAAAGCTAGTCCACTACAGCCAAACAGGATACTTGCTGAGTATGTTGATGTGTACTCACCCTTGCTCTACACACCAAACCCCCCCATCCCCAGGTTGTCAGCATTGCAACCACTGCTCACGCGAAGATGAAGCTGTGGAAGGAGACTTCCAGGAGTTCCAAGACTACGACGAGTTCTAGGTGTGGGTTAGCGGCAACCCCCAGTCGGCTGCCTGTGAAGGCCGCGGTTATCTACGTTTCTTTTCCGCACTTTGATTTATTGTAAGAACTATATGGACGTCTCAGACGTATGATGTAATCGACTATTTCCCTTACTAATACTATTTTGAGCACTGTGTGATGATGTCCATGTTATGTAACTGCTGTGTACGTGAATAACTGATCCTGGCACGTACATGGTTCGCATTCGGTTTGCCTTCTAAAACCGAGTGTGACATAAGTGGTATCAAAGCCGTGCTGACTGTAGGACCGCTAACCTAGAGTAGAATGGTCGTTCTAAGGACTATAGACCTCTGTCTCTGCCTTGACTTTGATATCCCTTCAAAAGTTGGTCATCCTGATCAAACCTATGTTCTACTATATATTATACCTTGCTGAAAATTGTGTTTTATTCTAATCCTTGATTTACTTATGGTTCATTATTTGCTAGTCATATTAATTCTGTTCTCACCCTTTTGCTTGCGATGTCTTTTGTAGATGGCTCGACTTAGACACACTGCACGAAAGTCAGTCATCCCCTTCTTACCCTCCCGCCTTGCTGAGCGTCCGCTTCGCCGTCCCGTGGCCGGACAGTCTAGCCACTTGGAGAGACTGCACCACCGCCTGCATGAGGAGCAGGAACGTCGACGACAGGAGCAGCGGGGCTCTTCTTTCTCGCTCCACCAGGAGATAGAGTCTGTGAGGAGCTGCTCCCCTGTGCTTCCTTTGGAGGCGCCCCCTGCATCACCACTGGGCGCCCCAGCTTCTGGAGTAGCTGCTGGAGGAGACCCAGACGACGGAGGTGGCGACGACAGCTCGAGCCACGACACCGACTTCTCTGCTAACCCTGAGCCGGAAGGATGGGTTGCTCGACCCATCACTCGCGACGCTGCTCGCGGGTGTCACTTCCACGATGCGCTCGACACCCTGCTACGTCGGGCATTTAACCGGCATACTTGGTCCGTCGAGTATCGCTGTGTGGTCTACCAGCACAGTCGCGGGGTCTACCCGGACCGCTGGGAGGCAACCTGCTTGGTGCGCTGCCCGGAGAACAGTCTCCAGGGTGCAGAGGCCTGCTCAGAGCACTATTCTATCTCTGAGCGGGACTCAGCTGAGGCAGCCATGCAAGATGCTGCACGGCGTGCGCTTTCGCACTACTGCTCGGTTTTCGGTGGGGCAGCTGACGGTCTTGACCTGAAGTATTACCCCCGCCGTCCATCTGGCAGCACAGGAGGCGTGATTGTCTCACCTGTCGGTGAGGGCAATCCTAGGTTGAGCAGCACAGTCAACCTAGCCGCCGTGCTAAACACGGAGCTGGACCATGCACTAGACGAGCTGAGTAGGGTTCGTGCTGAGATCGCCCTGCTGCGGGCTGAGCGCGCGGAACGTCGTCACCTGGATGGTGGTTCCCCCGCTCCCGTCGGGACTCAGCACCCGTACCGCTCACCTCAGCGTGGACACCAGTCTTATGGCAATCCCGACTGCAAGACCAAGATAACTCTAGAACCATAGCTCGTTAGAGTTGGATCTTGTAATTAATACGAAATATATACATAGAAGCTTCAGTCTTAGCATTAGTCTCGGTCTTAGTTAGTCTTAGTTAGACAGGGTAGTTTGCTATATCCTGTGCATTTATGATTGTCATGATGAACTATGTTTGGTTTGGATCTTTGTAATGACTGTTACCAGAGTGTGGGTATCCCCTGCATTTTGGTTTATCTATTATGTTAATGGAGTTAGTTATATAGTTGGGAAACCTTTTATTCCACTCTCCTCTTTATCTGAGAAGCTGTGTGGTCTGTGTTGGAGATCAGTGAAGATGCTCATCTGTTCAGTGCTGTTGAAGAATTCTATTCTCTTTTCTTATGCTGCAAGATTTGCCAGATCAGTTCTGATGTGTGGTTGCATTCTGCAGATGTCAGAGAACAGGCGCAGAGGAGGAAGGCGTGCTCAGCAGGAGCGAGCCGCTCAACAGGAGGAGGTGCCCCAGCAGCAGCACCTGCCGCCCCCGCCCCCGATGTCCATCGAGCAGATGTTTCTGATGCAGACTCAGGCAGTTCAAGCCATCGGTCAGACTTTGGCCGCCATTCAGCAGCAGCAGCAGCAGCAGGCCCCACCTCAGCCTCAGATGCCTCAGATGCCAGAGACAAGCGTGCTGAATTCATGAGAGGTCATCCACCAACGTTCGCTCACTCTTCTGACCCCATGGATGCTGAAGACTGGCTGCACACTGTGGAGCGGGAGTTGCATACCGCTCAGTGCGATGACAGGGAGAAAGTCCTGTACGGTCCCCGTCTGTTGAGAGGGGCAGCCCAATCATGGTGGGAGTCTTACCTCGCCACCCATGCCCACCCTGACGCCATCACCTGGGAAGAGTTCAGAAGTAGCTTTCGTCAGTACCATGTTCCAGCAGGTCTGATGACAGTGAAGAAGGAGGAGTTCCTGGCCCTCAAGCAAGGGTCATTGTCTGTCAGTGAGTACCGAGACAGGTTTCTGCAATTGTCTCGCTATGCTCCTGAAGATGTCAACACCGACGCCAAGCGGCAGTACCGTTTCCTGAGAGGCTTGGTTGACCCTCTGCAGTACCAACTGATGAATCACACCTTCCCGACATTCCAGCACCTGATTGACAGAGCAATCATGACAGAGAGGAAGCGTAAGGAGATGGAAGATCGTAAGCGCAAGATCAGTGGACCCCAGCCTGGAAGCAGTAGTCGTCCTCGTTTCTCAGGCAATCAACCTCAGCAGTTCAGGCAGAACCAGCGTCCACCTCAGCAGCATAAGCAGTTTCAAAGGCAGTATCCTCAGCATCAGTACCAGAACCGTCAGAGCAATCAGTCAGGAGGTCAGTTTCAGAGGCAGAATCAGCAGGCACCTCGTCTTCCTGCCCCAGCAAACCAGCAGAACAATCAGGCAGCACCAGCTCAGGTTGGAAACAGAGCATGTTTCCACTGTGGAGAGCAAGGCCACTGGGTGATGCAATGTCCGAAGAAGGCAGCCCAGCAGCAGTCAGGCCCCAATGCCCCAGCAAAGCAGAATGTGCCTCAGCCTGGAGCAGGCAATCGCTCTCAGCCGCGCTATAATCATGGGAGACTGAACCACTTGGAGGCTGAAGCAGTTCAGGAGACCCCCGGCATGATAGTAGGTATGTTCCCAGTCGACTCCCATATTGCAGAAGTGTTATTTGATACTGGAGCAACGCATTCTTTCATTACTGCATCATGGGTAGAAGCACATAATCTTCCAATTACTACCATGTCAACCCCCATTCAAATTGACTCAGCCGGTGGTAGAATTCGAGCCGATAGCATTTGTTTGAATATAAGTGTGGAAATAAGGGGGATAGCGTTTCCCGCCAACCTTATAGTAATGGGTACTCAGGGAATAGATGTCATCCTAGGGATGAATTGGCTAGATAAGTATCAGGCAGTTATCAGTTGTGATAAAAGGACCATCAAGTTGGTGTCCCCACTTGGAGAGGAAGTGGTGACCGAGTTAGTCCCGCCTGAGCCAAAGAAAGGAAGTTGTTATCAGCTAGTTGTTGATTGCAGTGAAGCAGACCCAATTGAGAGGATCAAGGTTGTGTCCGAGTTCCCAGATGTGTTTCCAAAGGACTTACCAGGTATGCCACCAGAGCGGAAAGTTGAGTTTGCTATAGAGCTTCTTCCTGGAACCGCCCCTATCTTTAAGAGAGCTTACAGAATATCTGGACCAGAGTTGGTTGAGCTTAAGGAGCAGATTGATGAGTTGTCAGAGAAAGGTTACATCCGGCCAAGCACCTCGCCTTGGGCCGCCCCTGTCCTATTTGTGGAGAAGAAAGATGGCACCAAGAGGATGTGTATCGATTACCGAGCTTTGAATGAAGTCACGATCAAGAACAAGTATCCCTTGCCCAGAATAGAAGATCTGTTCGACCAGTTGAGAGGAGCCAGCGTGTTCTCCAAGATTGATCTAAGGTCAGGTTATCATCAGCTCAGGATCCGACCTTCGGACATTCCGAAGACGACATTCATTTCCAAGTATGGTTTGTATGAGTTCACAGTGATGTCTTTTGGTTTGA
The DNA here is from genome assembly GCF_902167145.1 of Zea mays. Classification (NCBI taxonomy): domain Eukaryota; kingdom Viridiplantae; phylum Streptophyta; class Magnoliopsida; order Poales; family Poaceae; genus Zea; species Zea mays. The sequence goes on from NC_050099.1 coordinate 213,030,539, forward strand.
CCAATGCGCCAGCGTTCTTCATGAACTTGATGAACAGTGTATTCATGGATTACCTTGATAAGTTTGTGGTGGTATTCATTGATGACATTCTGGTTTATTCTCAAAGCGAAGAAGAGCACGCAGATCATTTGAGGATGGTATTGCAGAGATTGCGAGAGCACCAGTTGTATGCAAAGTTGAGCAAGTGTGAGTTCTGGATCAGTGAAGTCCTGTTCTTGGGTCACATAATCAACAAAGAAGGATTGGCTGTGGATCCGAAGAAAGTGGCAGACATTTTGAACTGGAAAGCGCCAACAGATGCTAGAGGAATCAAGAGCTTCATTGGAATGGCCGGATATTATCGGCGATTCATTGAAGGGTTTTCGAAGATTGCGAAACCAATGACAGCGTTGCTAGGCAACAAAGTTGAGTTCAAGTGGACCCAGAAATGCCAAGAGGCCTTTGAAGCGCTGAAAGAGAAGTTGACTACAACGCCTGTCCTAGTCTTGCCTAAAGTGCACAAGCCCTTCTCGGTGTATTGTGATGCTTGTTACACAGGTTTGGGATGTGTGTTGATGCAAGAGGGAAGAGTTGTGGCTTACTCGTCCCGACAGCTGAAGGTTCATGAGAAGAATTACCCAATCCATGACCTAGAGTTGGCAGCAGTGGTTCACGCACTGAAGACATGGAGGCACTATTTGTATGGACAGAAATGTGATGTTTACACAGACCACAAGAGTCTGAAGTACATATTCACCCAGTCAGAGTTGAACATGAGGCAACGAAGATGGTTAGAGTTGATCAAAGACTATGAGTTGGAGATCCATTACCATCCAGGCAAAGCAAACGTAGTGGCAGATGCTTTGAGCAGAAAGAGTCAAGTCAATCTGATGGTCGCTCGTCCGATGCCTTATGAGTTGGCCAAAGAGTTCGACAAGTTGAGTCTCGGATTTCTGAACAATTCGCGAGGAGTCACAGTTGAGTTGGAACCTACCTTGGAGCGCGAAATCAAAGAAGCGCAGAAGAATGATGAGAAAATCAGTGAGATCCGGCGACTGATTCTAGATGGCAAAGGCAAAGATTTTCGAGAAGATGCAGAAGGCTTGATATGGTTCAAAGACCGCTTGTGTGTTCCCAATGTCCAGTCCATTCGGGAGTTGATTCTCAAGGAAGCTCATGAGACAGCCTATTCGATTCACCCTAGCAGTGAGAAGATGTATCAGGATCTGAAGAAGAAATTCTGGTGGTACGGAATGAAGAGGGAAATCGCAGAGCATGTGGCTATGTGCGATAGTTGCCGAAGAATTAAGGCAGAGCACCAGAGACCAGCTGGATTGTTGCAACCGTTGCAGATCCCTCAGTGGAAATGGGATGAAATTGGTATGGATTTCATAGTCGGATTGCCTCGCACTCGAGCCGGCTACGATTCCATTTGGGTAGTAGTGGGCCGCTTGACCAAGTCAGCCCACTTCATACCTGTCAAGACCAACTATAGCAGTGCAGTATTGGCAGAATTGTATATGTCTCGGATCGTTTGTCTTCATGGTGTGCCAAAGAAGATAGTGTCAGACAGAGGAACGCAGTTCACCTCTCATTTCTGGCAGCAGTTGCATGAAGCTTTGGGCACGCATCTGAATTTCAGTTCAGCTTATCATCCGCAGACAGATGGCCAGACCGAAAGGACCAACCAAATTCTTGAAGATATGTTGAGAGCCTGTGCGTTGCAAGATCAGTCCGGATGGGACAAGAGATTGCCTTCTGCGGAGTTTTCCTATAACAACAGTTACCAGGCCAGTTTGAAGATGTCACCATTTCAGGCGCTCTATGGAAGGAGTTGTAGAACTCCGTTGCAATGGGATCAGCCTGGAGAAAAGCAAGTGTTTGGGCCAGACATTTTGCTTGAAGCCGAAGAGAACATCAAGATGGTCCGAGAGAATCTGAAGATAGCGCAATCGAGGCAGCGAAGCTATGCAGACACAAGAAGAAGAGAGCTGAGTTTCGAAGTCGGAGACTTTGTCTATCTGAAAGTGTCACCGATCAGAGGAGTCAGAAGGTTCGGAGTGAAAGGCAAGCTAGCACCCCGCTACATTGGTCCGTATCAGATTCTTGCAAGACGTGGAGAAGTGGCCTATCAGCTCAGTTTGCCCGAAAATTTGTCTGCTGTGCATGATGTCTTTCATGTGTCTCAGTTGAAGAAGTGCTTGCGTGTACCAGAAGAGCAGTTGCCAGTGGAAGGTCTTGAAGTCCAGGAGGACTTGACCTACGTTGAGAAGCCAGTGCAAATCCTTGAGGTTGCAGACAGAGTCACCCGAAGGAAGACCATCAGAATGTGCAAAGTCAAATGGAATCACCACTCTGAGGAAGAAGCAACCTGGGAGCGTGAAGATGATCTGATGGCTAAATACCCTGAGCTCTTTGCTAGCCAACCCTGAATCTCGAGGGCGAGATTCTTTTAAGGGGGATAGGTTTGTAACGCCCTGAATTTGGGGGTAGAATTTTTCTTCTTTTCTCTCACCAAATTCGGGCGTTACTCTCTTTTCTCTTTCCCCGTTTGCTCCTTCTTCCCAATTTCAAACCAGTATAGCGGCAGGTATCCGTGTCATGTATAAACCAAAACCTAAGTGTCATGGGTGTTGCATCATGCCGAAGCACATTTCTCTGTCTGATGATGAGTGTTCGTCTCGTTCCGTTCCGGATTTTGGTTCGCGATTTAATTCCGTGTAGTGGTCGCGCTCGTCATTGGTTTTCGATCCGCGAAGTGGCCCGACCCAGCCCAACCTAGTCCAGCCCAGCCCAGCCGGCCCGGCCCGCCCCGGCCTGCGCGCCCCCGGCGCCCAAACCCCCCCCCATGCCCCCCCCTCCTCTCTCTCTCTCTCATTTGGATCTCCCGCGCAACAACCTCTCCTCTCCCTCTTCCACCTCTCTCTCCCCGTGGTGCCCTAGGGTTTGGAGACGACGATCACCGGATTTTGGACCCCGAGGTGAGCTCCCCTCCCCTCCCCTTCTCTCTCTCTCTCTCTCCCTCTCCCTCCTCTTCTCCCCCCCGCGCGCGCCCCCTTTCTCCCCCTGCCCGCGCGCGACCCCGACCCCGACCCCACCCCGGCGGCGCTCGCCCGCGGCGGCGCTCGGCCCCGCCCGGCTGCCCTCCGCGGCGGCGCTCGGCCCCCGCTCGGCCCTCCCCGCGGCGGCGCTCGGCGCCCGCCCCCGCCTCGCCCGCCCGCCCCCTCCCCGGCGGCGCTCGACCCGCCCGCTCGGCCCCTCCCCGGCGGCGCTCGGCCTCCCCGCTCGGCCTCCCCGCTCGGCCCCCCGCTCGGCCCCTCGCGGCGGCGCCCGCCCCTGCCCCGGCCCCTGCGCGTGGCGCTCGCGCGCCCCGCCCCTCGGCCCGGCCGGCCATGGTGGCTCGGCGCCCTCCCGCGGCGCGGCGAGCCCCGCTCGCCCGCGCGCCCCCCGCCCCCGGCTCGGCCGCCCCCGGCCGGTTCAATCGCCCTGGCCCCAGTTCGGCCGCCCGTTCCCCCGTCCCGGCCTCGCCCGACCGTATCTTCGCTCGCCCGCGCTCGCGGTGATTATTTGTTAATTAGCATGTTGCGTCGCGCGCTTCGCCGCGCGACGGATTTGTCTAAAATTCAGATTGTATCTTGTGTTGCGTCGTGCGCTTCGTTGCGCGACGATCCGTTTTGTTTCAGGTTGTTTAGGGTGTAACGCCGCGTGTGTATTCACGCGACGTTCCACTTTGGACTCAGTTTAGTCGACGTATGCCGTCGTGCGCTTCGTCGCGCAACGCTTAACGTCTCCTCTTAGCTAAGGCGAAGTGTCTCGTTGCGTGCTCGGTCGCGCGACGAGTCGTTAACTTCTTAATTTGTTTTAGAGAGCTTTGTCGCGCGTCTCGCCGCGCGACCATCCTTTTATTTATCTCCACCTGCTTATAACAACTAGACATGAAACATGACTTTACTTTACGCTAAACTTGGTGTCTACATTAAATTTCCTTCCATTAAGCGAGTGGTTAATTTATAATCATGTAACGTGATCGTTTCTCGACTGTCTTTTCCTCTTTCTCTCTTAACCGTACTCGCGAGCCCGCGTGGAACGTCTGTTTACTTATTGCATTCTATTGTATGGTGTACTGTTCTTTGGTATTAAATATGTGGATGTATGTTTGCGCTCGCATAGAGAACGATCCGGTTGAAGAGCCCGAGGAACTCGCAGGAGAAGCCCCTGAGCAGCAGTCGTTTGGTGGAGGCAAGTGTCCTTTGACCTATCTCTGTCCTATTCATTATTTAATTCACCTCCCGCTTTACACATTTATGCCTAAGGATTGACTAGCTTTTGTTATCCATGTCCTTGTTTACCTATTCGGGTTGGATTATTACTGTTTAGCTTTATGCTATTGCTCAACTCTAATCAATGAACATGATGAGATTATCTATGATACGCTGTTTTCCCCTCTCTTATTATGATGTTGTACTCGTGGTCATCAAGGGGGCTCGAGCGGTTTCTCGAGTGCCTCTCCGTAAGGACCTGTTCTATGGATGACCGCCCGGGAAAACAGTGCAACCATGAGGGTGGAATGGGATGCCCTTAGCTGAATAATTAGAGGATCCGGGGTGCAGTTCACTTAGCCGTCGTGCCGTCAATGGGGCTCGGTGTATGCGGCTCGCTCTGCCAAGTTTGGGTTCGCCCCTTGGGGAGGAGCGCAGTGCATTTAGGAAACCTAACGGGTGGCTACAGCCCCGGGGAATCTCTGTAAAGGCTACGTAGTGATGCCCTGCTGGGTCACCTTGGTAGTGATCAATGGAGAGTCATGATCTCCGGGCAGAATGGGAATCACGGCTTGTGGGTAAAGTGCACAACCTCTGCAGAGTGTTTGAAAACTGATATATCAGCCGTGCTCGCGGTTATGAGCGGCCAAGGGAGCTCCAGTGATTAGTGGTACTTGATCAGAGATACTTTGGTACAGGTGGCTATGAGATCGATGGTTTTGGTTATGACTATGGTGCTGGTAAGTGGTACTCTTTCCGTTTGGAAAGGAGTGCGTTTGGGTTAATAACGTGGGTTAAACCTAAAACTTGGCTTTCCCTACTAGTAATAATAATCTGACCAACTAAAAGCAACTGCTTGACTTATCCCCACATAAAGCTAGTCCACTACAGCCAAACAGGATACTTGCTGAGTATGTTGATGTGTACTCACCCTTGCTCTACACACCAAACCCCCCATCCCCAGGTTGTCAGCATTGCAACCACTGCTCAGGCGAAGATGAAGCTGTGGAAGGAGACTTCCAGGAGTTCCAAGACTACGACGAGTTCTAGGTGTGGGTTAGCGGCAACCCCCAGTCGGCTGCCTGTGAAGGCCGCGGTTATCTACGTTTCTTTTCCGCACTTTGATTTATTGTAAGAACTATATGGACGTCTCAGACGTATGATGTAATCGACTATTTCCCTTATTAATACTATTTTGAGCACTGTGTGATGATGTCCATGTTATGTAACTGTTGTGTACGTGAATAACTGATCCTGGCACGTACATGGTTCGCATTCGGTTTGCCTTCTAAAACCGGGTGTGACACGTAGGTCGCTAGATTAGTTAGAAATGGAAAGCCCAGTCAATCTTTCAAAGCCTGATATATTTTTCCTCCATAAAAACTTACTTTATATCAAATCTCGTCTCTTTTATTTTCAACTCTTCTTGTCTGATTCTTCGTCTATCAGAAGGTTCTAATGAGAAGCATTGCAAGATGATCAAGCTAGGATTGTGGAACTTGAAGCGAAGTTTGCCAGAAGAAACCCTTTCGAAGCTATCAATGATGCCCTATTCTCTGTCTTATCCCCACTCCGCAAGAAGTTTTGTTATGGATCCCCTAGATCTATTATTTGACTTCTTGGCTAGGTTGATAGGATTGTTCTTTAGTATTAAGATTTTCGACTAGATCGGTAATGGCGATATTATATTATATCATTATGGTTTTCTAATCCCTAATATTGCTATATAACCCTTGACTTCTTATACTTTTGTTTTCTTGCCATTGTATTGCCATCCTTGCGCAATATCTACCTTGATATACTGAATTCTTTGTATCCCTACTCCTACTTGATAATGCCTCTCTAATTTGTCTCCTTGATAATGCTTTCTCCCTAACTCACTTCATATCCTTGGTTGTATCATTTATCCTCACTTTAATAGTTCATGGTTAGCTTATTTCACTCTTGGCCACCAACAAATATGTCTTGTCTAACTCCTTGATAATTCTTACCCAACTCCTTGATGTTATAATATCTTTCTCATTCCAAACCTTGTCTCACCTTTTGTTTTGGTTGAATGAGTAGAATTGGACAGTGTTGTGCTGGTATGCTCGAGTTCATTGTCCTTTGTGTTCATGTTTGATTTGCTTCTTTGAAATGATTGTTGGTGTATTGTGTGACTTTTGTCCACAATGACATCAGTTAGCTAGGTAAAACCTTAGATAGATGGATTTTCTCTGCTCTCTAAAATCTGTCTTTGCTCATCCCTTTCGTCCCTTCCATTCTTCCATACCCATACAGATGTTAGACCTTGGAATGTCAACTACAAGTGATGTCACTAAATGCAAAGAATGTGGTGTGTTGGCAAGTCAAAACAACACTATAAGTAAAACAACTGATGAACAGACTTTCAAGACACAAAAGGATGCACAACCAAACCAACACACAAGTGACCTTGGAACATGTTGTTGTTGTGAGTACTATGGAATTCCCTGTCGCCAGATCAGTACAAACGAAAGTGAAACTACAAAACAGAAGAACCAAATTTTATTTTCTCGCATAAAAAGTCAATGGTCTCCCCAAGAACAACTAATAGCAGATTCTCGAATACCTAATGCACTGTCAGACGATGAATTGTCAGGTATTCCAAAAAGGAAACATCACAAGGATGCCCAACCCCAAGAATAAACACAAGAGTGTTACATTAATGGATGGACTATTACTTGCACACAGTTTCAGCCTCGTGTTCGCATCAAGTCCAAGAAACAAAAAGAGAAACATGGAAAAAGTCAAGAAATAACTTCAAGAAAAGCTTGCTATCAATGTGGACGTGAAGGTCATTACTTCCATAACTGTCTTGAGAAAAGTTCACTACAGATCACCTCCGAGATGAAGCTATCTCAGTCTTCAGACATGGAATATGAACAAAAATGCACAGAAACTTCTACCAACAACGTAAAGACAACTCCACCATGTAACTTATCAAGTCGTGCTTGCTTTGGCTGTGGTGATGCCGGCCACCTTCTTAATAGTTGTCCTAAGAAAGATGTGGAGATCAATAAGGTCCAAAATAAAAGACAACACCCTCAAACTCATGCATCAACAAAGAATAAACAACGGAAAAAGTCCATAGGAAGGATAAGTTATGCAGTGACAGGAACCATTCCATATGAAAATGCAGTAATTTTTGGAACACTAGTCATTCACACAACTATCGCCACCGTGTTGTATGATCCTCGTACAACACATTCCTTTATCAGTGCCCAATTTGCAACAAAGTATGGTATCTTTAAGTGTCCCTTAAGATCAAGGATGACCATCAGTGCACCCGAAAGAAAAATGTTAGTAAACTACATATGTCCAAATGTAAGTGTTAAAATTAATCAGACAGATTTTCTAGCTGATCTTATAGTGATAGAATCAATGGGAAAGGATGTGATTCTTGGAAAGAATTGGTTACAAAGAACTAAGGCAGTAATCCAACATACTGAGAGAACCATGTGTTTGGAAACCCCATCTGGAGAAAGAATAGTAGTTCAAGACAATCGACCTCCAGCTCTGATTAGTGCATCTGACAAGGAAGAATAATATATCATCTAGCTAGAAAGATCAGTATGTCTCAATGAAGAAAAAAAATACCAAGGTGTTGCCTCTTTCAAGATTTGTAATTGTGCTAAGTGATATATGAATAAATTTGGAAAATCTCTTGTACCTATTGTGTTTTTCCCTTTATAAAGAGAATAAACTATGGTGTCATCTGCTATATGCAAACAATGTGATGCTCTATTCTAGTTGCCCTAAAGTCCTGCTCAAGTCTTTTTCTCCATTTGTGCTCAAAGAAATATTGTTGGATCAGAAAGATGATTTGGATATCATGCTTTGAAATCTATAAAGTTCAAAAGATCTCTATTAAGGATTATAACACTTGTACACTCTTGTAGTATGATGAAGCTAGGCGGAATCAGAAATCATCCTTAACTAATCTTATATTGGAAATCAAAATATTGTGTTAGCTCCTTATCTCAATGTCATGTAAGCCTCTTATGCAGTCTGTCTCACTAACTCTTTTACCCTCTGACTAGATGATGAACCCCAATGGAAATGAAGTAAATAATGCCAATGACAAAATTCCTACCTTAACAACTATGAACGAGAAAAATGAGTCATAGAAATATTCGATGAATGGAATGAAGAACAACAAAAGGAATAGAAAAATGTTTGGATACATGATTAGTCCACCCCGACCACAAGCAGAAGACACAAAACACATGGATACCCAAACAGAAGAATCAAGTCAGGCTCAACTATACGAGATACAGACATCCAGTCAGCCCTCATCCCCTGTTGGTCAAGCAAAGTTGACTCACAAAGAACTCAAAGCAAGAGGTGCTTGCTACTATTGCAAAAATGAAGGACATATTATTCACGAATGCCCCAAGAAGCGTCTAGACCGACTAGAGAAGAAAGTTGCCAAGCATGACCTAAGCGATAATTTAGAAGACCAACCATTTTATAAGTACGATGATGAAGGTCGCTTGATTAGTATACATTGCGGAGCAAAGAAGTAAGGAAGTTCCTTAATATTAGAAGAGTTCAATGTGAACTAAGAACCTACAAACAACCATGTATCTCCTTTGCTTCCGTGCTAGCCTTCTTTAATCTCGAGGACGAGATTCTTTTAAGAGGGGTAGGTTTGTAACACTATAAAAATCATCAAATAAAAATAATGCATTTAGTTATTAATGGGATTTATGGTAATAAATTTTCTTTTAAGTATTTGTTATTTATTTGTATTTGAAATAATTTTTGATTGCTCATGATTGGTTTTTGAATATTTAATAGCATTCCTTTTTATAGGAAATCCTAGTAATAATATAATAATTATTAGTCCAAAAGTAAATATTTTATTTATAAATAATTTTAGTTTAATTATTATGAATTTTAAGGTTATTTAAAAATGTATTTCGAATTTAGAAAAGGAAATAGAAAAAAAGAAAAAAAACGAAACCCTAACCTAGTGGCCATTTGGCCCATTAGGCCCATTAGCGCGCCCTCCTTCCCCTGACCTAAACCGTCGCTCCCCTGCTCCCTAACATAGCCGCCGCCTCACTGTTCCTCCCTGCAACCGCTACCACCTTTCTCTCTCCTCTCCCTCGCTTCTCTCCCCAACGCGCCCAGGCCGCCGCCAGGAAGCCAGCGCCCCTGCCCCAAGCCCCGACGCGCCGCTAGGAGCTTCACGCCGCGCCCCTGCTTGTCCGACCGCGCCAGACATCCAGCCGCGCAGCCACCCAAGACCCGCCAGCCCTGCATGACCCAAGCCGACCGCGCTAGGAGCAACGCCGCGACACCAAGCGCCTAGGACCCCGACCGAAACGTCGTGCCCGTCCGCCTCCAGGAACCAGAAACGGGCAGCCATTTCTCCCTCTCTCTCCCTCCATTTCCTCCCCATTATGGCGACCCCCCCATTGATGGCCATCAATGGCGCCATGGCCAGCCACCCCCCCCCCCTCGGCGCCTCTCCCTCCCTATAAAAACCGATGCCCGAGCCCTCTCCCTCTCCCTCTCCGAGCTCCCCCCTCTCTCTCACTCTCCTTGCTCGCCCACACCATCGCCGGAGTTCGTCCACGCCGTCGCTGTCTGTCCCGTAGCCCATGGAGCTCGCCGGAGCTACGTCACCCGCCGTGCGAAACCTTCACCTAGACGCACGACCAAACCCGTCCGCCATTCGTCCCAAGGTTGAAGACAACCCATTGATTTATTTTCTAAAGCATGTTTTGAATTAATTTATGAATGTTGTGAATTATTGTTGTAATATTGAGATGATGCGATTTGGCGATTCACGTGTATGATTTTAGAGATTTCGATGTATACGTGTAGCCAAAATTGAACCCCACGACAATACTTTGAATATATGTATGATTTTATAATTCTAAAAATGAACACAGTCACTATTCACTACCTCGGTGATTTCATACTAGAAAATGTTTACATATTGAATTTCGCTTTAGTGTGTGTGGAACGATAATTGTTAGTAATATTTTAAGTGTAAACTTATTGACATGGAGAAATTGAAATAGGCACTAAGCCACGTATTTTCGGGCAAATGAAAATATATATTTTACTAGTCATGATAAATGTATTCATAAGTATGACACTTAATTACTTAGAATTAGTAAGATATTTATTTATGTCATAATAACCATGAATATGTTATTAAAAGTCCCATTTAGTAATTTACAATTAATTCTTATTAGAATATTAATGTTAGAAGAATTATAAACAATTTTTAGTTATACGTATAAATTCTATTTAGAAAAGAAAGGAGAAAACCGAAAGGATAGAATTTTATAATAATGTTAAAATAACCTAATTAGACGATCATACTTTTCTAATAAAGAAATTGATAGTTATGTTGATAAACATATGTTTCTTACTAAAGAATTAGATAACTTGTTTTTAGTTTAAAATGACTTTTTTAATAGATATCACATTTAACAAGGTTCGTTATAGATGTTTAAGTATAGCCGTATTAAATAGAAACTTAAAAGAATATGTAGAGCATATGTTTCTTAATAAAAATAGAAGATAAATATATGTCCAATTAATAGATTATTTATATTTTCTTAATTAAAAGATAACAAGGATCATTGCTTTTATAAACTAAAATGAAAGTTTATACATAATTTCCTTTCTAATGAATTAGATCAATTGTTCCTACAATAGAATTAAAGATAATTAATAGATTAATTATCCTTTATCATAATTTATCAATCAAACCGATAGTCAATTTGTTCTTAACTAGGTTTATGACATGATAAATGATTTCACAGAATTTAGTCCACATTATATACGAATCACTTAGCTTTTCCTAAAGGAATAAAATAAAGTAATAAGAGTTTAAGTTCTTTTATAACTTAAAATGTTACTTTATATATGGACTTCGAATATAATAATATAGGCTATGTGTTTTCTAATGAAATTAAAAGATAGTTATTTGTTCATTATCTTTTGCATGAAAATCCACTTAAGGCCCGGTAACCTAGTTTTTCATAAAATAAGTGTTTAATAATAATGATCTTTTCACATAAAACCTATTTAGACTTATATCTTAGTTTATCATAAGTGAATGTTTAACAATGATTTATAAGATGTTCCATAATTCTTCTAAAAACTAATAACGTGTTTCGTAGCCCATTAACCTTAGATATATAACATATATCTTTTCTAAAAAAGTTAAAAATGTTTAATATCGTTATAACGTGTTTAATCGTCTTATAAACCTTTAATCTTAGACATATCACATATGACGTTTTATAAAAGATTATTTTGGTGAACTTAATATTTGTAGATTTTAATTAAGATATTTTTAAGCTCATGTCTTGTTTTATAAAGTATACATCGCACATTTTTGAAAAGAATACTTACTTATTATAACCATTACTTGCGATGTTTTCAAAGAACGAACGCTCTTTTTGTTAGGCTTTCTTTTAGCTTTACGTATGATGAATGTTGTATGTTATTGAGTGGTGTTTGTTCTTCTTGTTTGTTTGTGTGATATTCAGTGGTTGATCTAGTAGTTAAGAATCAAGATCTATTCCTATCCGTGGAAGAACCTCAAGTTTTCAATAAGCAAGGCAAGTGGACTTCTCCCTCTATATACTCTGTTTGATCCCAAACAATACATTTAATAAAGTTTATTCTTGGATATATATATGCATAATTTGATGGGATACCTATTTAGATACACCTAACCTTTCCAACCTAACTCCTTTTTTAACCTGGGGTTATGATCTAATCAAGTAGCTATGCTATTGCTACAACTTTAAATTTATGCAGTCACTCCTGTTTATGATACTAATGTTCCAAATGGTAAGTTTACATTATTGTTGTTAACCCGATGGTTAAACAAGATTATTGCATATTAATTGGAACATGTAGTGACCACCCGGGAAAACAGTGCTACCATGAGGGTGGTATGGGACGCCCTTGGCTAAATAACTAGGGAAGTCTTATGTTGGGTGCTGGTCGTGGTCGACCAGAACGGGGGCATCTGGCAAGCGCTTATAGTTCTGGCTCAGGCAGATTGGATACGGGCATAGTTCCCAAAGCTTTACACTGTAGTCTGGACTATAAGTTGGTTACGTTAGGTGTACTTTATGCAATTGACCATTTCCAGCATTTGCATAATGAGGACTCTAGGGAAAAGCCTCGTAATGAGACCCTAGCCATTCACCTCGGAAGTGAATACGGGTCTAGCTAACCCTGGCTAGAAGGGAATCGTGACTCATGGGTAAAGATGCGCCACCTCTGCATAGTGTAAAACTGATATATCAGTCGTGCTCACGGTTAAGAGCAGCCTGGACTCCTCACATGATAATTGAACTTGAAGATGGAAATAAATCAAGATCTGATGATCTGCCAATGGTTTGCTTAAGTGGTTTCACTTAAGTGTTTTTTATATACTCTTATACCTTTGTTTAATGGGAATACTTGGGATTCACACTTATTAGTAAGACAAGTGTTGTTAATAAAATGTTGACCAACTAAAATGCTTACTGCTCAACCTTAGACTCACCTTGTTAAACTTGCATTAATTTCCCCCCCACTTGCTGAGCCCCGACCATAAGTGAGCTCACCCTTGCTTAAATTTTGATCAGAAGTTTGCAGATGAAGTTATGATGCTGAGCTCCATGGATGCTAGTCTAGTGATACCCCCGGTCATCTTCCTGTGGATGGATGTCCATGTTTCACTGTACTTTGATGAATAAAGGTTAAGACATTATGTATGTTCGAAGTGTAATATGTTAATATAATCATTATTTACGCTTTTATGCATTGTTCTTTTGATATATTACACTTGTGATGTCAACATATGTGTGGAAATAGATCCTGGCACACATATGCGATGCACCCAACTCTGCCCTTTGGAAACGGGTGTGACATGGAGGTAGTGGGTGTTGTTGTTGTTGTCTTTCCAACCGTGCTTGCCTCATTTCTTGACGCATCTCCAGTCGGTCTTGACGCATTTCCTGGCGTTCTTGCCTTATCTGATTTTGCATTTTGTTAACCATGTTCGTCATTTGTTGTAGTACCAGCATTTGGGCGGCGACCACTGGATCGGTTCCAGCCGGTGGAGGATTTGGAGGATTCATTTCTGTTTGTTGTTGCCTGAAACTTCTCCCTTCCTGGTATTGACCATCTGAGTTAGAAGCATATGGTAAAATAGTTTTGCAAGGGAATTATTTGGTAGGTAGAACGAGTAGGCCAGTAGTTGGTTATGGACTGAAGAGTCTTTGGCAGGGCTTAATCTTTTGTTTTATGTCCAGATTGGGGTAACTAGTCGTATAAGGCGAATATCCAAATGTAAGATAGAATCTGTCAAGATGAGATAGATATGGGTGAAATAGACTACATGATGTAGGTCAAAATCTTTTTGATGTTAGGTGGGGATAGACAGATTATGTAATCCATCATGACACTATTGGTTGGGTTAGCTCTTTTTCTCATGGTCGAGTTGGTCTAATGTACTAAGTTAAGTTAATACTAGGCTAATAGGGTCTAATCTCTTCTACCAGTATCACTAATCTGTTTAAGTAGACCACATTAGATTAGTTTAGTAGATGGCTATGAGTTAAATGAGATTAGTCAGAATCTGGTTTGGTTGTTTTGCTTCTGAATGGTTTGGATAGGTTATGTAACCTATTATGTAGGTAGATGTGGGTAGGATAAGTTATGATAGTCGAAAATCTTAGGTGCTTATAATTTTATGTCGGTCTATACAGATTTTGCAACCCAACGCATAAGTCAAGTACTTGTATATGGCTGAGCTGGTATAGGGAACCGGTTTAGGTTAATCATGTTTATAGGAGTTGGACCTAATTTATGCCACCAGCATTATCTAACTTGCTTAAGCAACTTACATTAGATTCTATAATCCTATTTAAGAATATCATTTAGTTAAGCATATCAAGCTGACTTTATTTCTATGGAATTCTAGCATATATAAAATTCTTCATGCCATTAGCAGGTGTGGCATAGAAAACAAGGGTATATCAGATTTTCACTATTAGGTGAGTGTTGACATAGAATGAGTGTACTATGGCATAATCGAGCTTCCTTTGGGGGTACGGGAAAGTTAGGTAAGGGAGACTTTTATTCTGGATGGTGGATCTTGATTCATCCGAAGATCTGTTTCTACTCATATCCTTCATTGTCGAAGTTAACCTTCTTCTTGGGTCTGATTTAGGGACCATCGGTTGTGGTGTTAGATGCCATTATCTGAGTTGGGATAACAATTGCGGGTAAATGGGGTAGGTAGATTTAAACAAAGTTTTACTTCGCTTTTGGGATATATGGGTTGGGCAACCTATAACATAGGCTAGGTCGTGGTTCCACGGACGAGTTGGTTTAAGACACCAATTTAGGTTTATAACCCATTCATAGAAATATGATCTAATCTATGTTACCAGTATTAACTAACTTGTTTAAGTAACTCACTTTAGATTGGATCATATTAGATTAGGTAGGGTCTAGATTAGATTGGATATAACTAGATTAGACTAGTTTAAGTTAGATAGATCTACCAGGGTAGGATATATATTATTAGGATATGTTAGAATCTTTTGAGATAGGATGGATTATATGATATAGGTAGGTCAGAATCTCTGTCAGATTAAAACAGAGGGGTTATGCAACTATCAGATGGTTAAGGTAATTGCATGAGGCTGAGTTGGTATGTCGTTCTTAATTTAGTGTAGAGTGAACTAAGTTAAAACATATTTTATAGGAGTAGAGTCTCATTTGTTTCATCAGTATTATCCTTCTTGTTAAGAAACTTACATTAGATTAGCTCTACTTAAGGTTAGCCTTTGTTAGGTTAGACTAATATATCACATTAGATCAGATCTAAGTTATATTTGTGTGACTAGATTAGACTAGATAAGATCTCATTATTTTGGATTAGATCCTAGTTGTTATTTTAGAGTGGGATAAATATGCTAATTAGGGCAAGATGAATCCATAAGGATAAGGTAGAATCTTTTGAGGTTAAGAGGGATAAAATAGATACACTTAAATGGAGGATAATCTAGGTTGTTGAGTTATCTTATGAATTATATTTTATACCTATATGTACATGCATATGTAATTGTGGACATTACTCCACAACTCATCAAACTCAATCAAAGATCCAAATCAGACATGTATCACAAGAACAAACATTCAAGCATACAAATATTTACAAAATAGTTTTGATTTTGTTCCTAAGAGTAGACTCTCCTAGACCTAAAGGTCACTTTAGGCACAGGATTTCAATGTGTGAAATCCACATTTGTCTTTAGAAAGAAAAGGTAAGAATAATCAGAGTAAAGTGGAAACAGATGAGAAAAGATTAAGAAAAGTTTAGAAAGAATCAGAGTAGCAAAGGTAAGTAGACAATGGTTGTCCAGTTCTATCTTGGTTTCGTCCTACAGTCAACATTCCTCTGATACCACTTCTGTCACACCCGGGTTTTAGGGACCCAGGCGCGAACATAATCACCAGGTGTGTTGGGACCAAGTTTCACACATATGATGAATCATGGTACAGAAACGAATGTTACAACTTTACTATATAATAGGAGTTCTGTACAAAATAAATAAATAATTACATCGAAAGGAGACAACGATCCAGCAACCCAAAGTTGACTGGGAGATGATGACCTAAACCTCTCACGAACACATCACAACATCCTTCATGTGCCTCATCATGTGGTACTTGTTCTTGACCTGTGGGGGTGTGAGACAACAAGGGTGAGCTCACAAACGTTCATAGCTCAACAAGTTGTGGGGAATAATGTTCATGAACTCACCAAAGGTGCGAGTTCAAGTGATTTGTAAATCTGATCAATAATAGGGGTTAAAGCTGAGCATTGCTTTTAACAAGTTGGTCAAATTTTATTAGCAGTTACTAAGTCTAAGTAAATACCAAACCATAATAATAATAGAACAAAGTTAATAATAAATCTCATGCAATGCAAATGACAAATTGAATTTAGTTCCATAATCTAATCATGCGAGAGTCCTGAGCTACTCATGACCGCGAGCACGACTAGTATACCAGTTTTACACTCTGTAGAGGTTGTACCCTGTACCCACAAGTCGTGTATCCCATGTCGCCAGGGTTTGCATGGCCCTTAGACACTTCAGAGGTGAATGGCTAGGGATCCACTACAAGGCCTTTACAAACTTCCACTTGCTTCCGAAAACCCGCTACAGTTTCTAGGAAGAGCAATGTAGGAATCCCTCGTCTGACCGCCATCGCAGCAAAATCAACCCGAGAACCTCTCTACACGCCTACTCCCCTACTGCCCTTGCCCCTTCCGAGTAAGGTAGTCTTCCACTAGCTTTCCTAATTAGTCAGCCAAGGGCGTCCCATTCCACCCTTGTGGTGGCACGTGTTTCTCAATTAAGCTCCATGTTCCAATTAAAAATAATGATCTTAACATGAACAATAAATAAAATAACAGAATAATTGGAACATGAAGATAATGTAATATTAAACCCAAAACCATATAGTGCAATAGCAAAACTACCCAAATGATTCAGGGGTAAACAAGGAAAAAGGATAATCAGTCTACGGTGACCTATTGGGTCCCATCAAAATTAAACCTATGCATTGATAAGTGATAATAAAGAACATTAGTTGGTAAAAAGTGATCAAGGGCACAACTTTCATGGGACATGAGATTCCAGGTACCAACTTGCTCTTCAGGTGACTCGTGACCTCACTGCTAAACGTAGCCATACAAACAAACATGGTATAGACAAAATTAAGATCACACCAAACATAAGAACAAATTGCGTAATAATAATCTATGCTTCGCTTCGAGATCGTGGGTTCACGAACCACTAAAATCAGAGTTACGATTAAGGAGTTATGATTTATGGGAGTTCTATGTAATTTAACTATTAAACTATATCATAAATTGATTAGTATACATCATATGAGAGAATATCTTATAAATAATTAACTCAATTTTAATCTAAGTCATCTTTTGATTATAAATCATCTTTTAGGCCAAAGATAACCATAAGGTCAGGATACTATATTAATATTAGAATAAGCTAATCCAAAAAACATAGATTAATAAAATTAGTTACCTAATTATAAAAGTATGGGATATCATATAAACAATGTTGCTACTGCGTAGTAAATATTTATACGAGGCTAACACAACTTGAACGGATTGAAACAAAGTTAAAATGAATTAGTTATGATTTTCCGAAGTCTATATGTGATTGATACAAAATTAATTAGGTGATCAAATTTAATATGGGTTTCATGTTAAAACAATGGTACTAGGTGATAAACAATATTATTACGAAATTATAGGAACTGGAATGGATCAATTTGGACTTACTATGAATTTTCTAGGAATTAATCAAGTTTCTGAATTTATTTTTGTACTAAAAATCAATTTCTATAACTAATTATATGATTTTCCCTGCCCTCTGGACCGTGCGCCAAATACCAAAGAGCTAGGGGTTATTCTTGCAAAATTTCCCAAGACTCAGACTATCACGAGTTGGATGGCGGGTTGTTTTAACACAAGTGCAGGGACTATTTTGTAAGATAGCTATGGCGAAGGGGTACGTAGAGATTCTGGCCGCACGATCCGATATCGCTGGCCAAGATTAGATTTCCCCCATCCCGAACCGATACGATGACACAACCGCTAGATCAAGATCCGAGGGCGCATATGTAACGGCCAAAGGGGTACGCCTGCGGCCGCATCAGAGCCACTGGATCGCGATCCATTGATCTAGATCCAAAGCGCAAAGGGATATGTTCTAACCTAATCTCAGCCATCCACACAGATCCGATGGCACGCGAGCGTCTTCAACCCTCAGCCATTAAACACGGTGGCGACGTCCTGACCGCGGCAGAGCGCCACCGGCGACTCCTAAAACCGATCCCTGGTGCGCCAAATTCTACCGAGTAGTACTATAAACATTGCTGGGGACTATTCGAATTACATGGGTGTGCCCATACCTTGTATTACGGCGTCATTACCGCGGTCCACGGCGGAGAGCGGTAATGGCGGCACACGAGGACGACGGCGAGGAATCTTAAGGTGTTGTGTCCCGATTCGCCCTAGGAACGTCGCTGGCAACCTGAACCGCGACCGGGCGAATCCAATTGAACACCCGCCCAGAGCTTTGGTTAGGCACGACCCGAGATTCTAATGCGGCGGCAATTCCCCCCCCCCCTTAATGACGATGGCGCGGTCGGGAGAAGAAAAATGAGCTATGGGGCGGCGCTTGGATGGGATGCGAAGAAAAGGCCACGGTGCTTCGGTTCTTATACCCCGGTTCGGTGGGAATGGCCTGCCCGAGCATCGCCGCAATCCTGGCTGGGCGGACGTGCCTACGTTGGCGATTTCCGCGGAGAAGAAAGCGCCTAGACAATGTGGGCCCGCTAGTCAGTTTCACGGTGCATGCGCGCGGTCAAGCCGAGTGGGACCCATGATCCAATGAGTTACGCGCGAGGAAATCTGGGTAAAGGGGACCCACACGTCGGAGTCCTGCGTGGTGAAAGGCTGGCGCGGGTGTGGGTGACGTGAGCCGCGCGAGGGGATCCAAAGAGTGGGCCGAGAAGGTGATTTCGGCCCAAGTCGAGGCTGTCCATTTTTTCTTTTTGTTTTTATTTTCTTTCTTCTCTATGATTCACCAATTTTAACTTCAAATTTGTTTCTAGTTCCAAGTTCAAATCCAAATTCCCATTCAACTCTTATTTTGAACATCAAATTTCCCAGTGAATAAACTCTACTGTTTACAATAGTATTATTTATTATTTTCCTTGTTATTTATTTATGAAAGGACTAAATGACTTTATTAAAATTTCCTTTCTCATTTTCTATTTTATGTTTTTTGTTTAAAATTTTGAGGTCAAGTTTGATTTTATTATTCCTTATTTCACTAAAATGTATCTCCACAAATTGATAATTATAAGATGCCCACTTTTTCATATGACTATTTTAATATCTTAGTTGATTATGAACAAGGAATGTCAATTCTTAGGAACACTATTATTTTTAATTCTTTGTTTTATTATTTTATGATATATATATATTTTCTTCTACCAAATTTAGGTCTTACAGAGCTTCAGGATTGTACGGTTCCAGGGAGAGGAAGTTCCGCTAGATAAAATGTAGTTTTGTCAGATACAAAGCTAGAGCACTTACGAAGTTAGAGTGCGACAGAAACATACCTATATGCCTTTCTCGCTCTGCAGCTTTTGCAGCTCTCCTCGCTTCCTCTGAGACTCGGTGTGTTTCTTCTTTATTTTGTTTGATTGCTTCGTCTGCTATCTCCCTTCCACCATTCATCCACACTTCAGAGTAAAATTTCCCACCATGTGCAGTAGCTTCAGCTGAAGGTTCCTTAATATCATTCGCTGAAATTAAAAATTCTGGCTGAATTATAGCCTTAGCGTGTTCACAGCCAGCTTTTTCAAGTATTGACGCGACCCCTTGGGCACCGACACAGGCACAAAAATCTCCTCTTCCGGTAAGGATTTCATCAAAGGCTTCGACTTCACCTTCGATCCATTTAATTACACCTTCGGGATCACCGTGGATAAAATTTTGGTCCATTGAAAATGCGCCAATTTTAGCGAAAGTACTCTTCAACTTGTTAGAGCATTGCATAGCAACAGAAAAACATTCTTCCTTTCATTGACGAAGCTCTTCAACATTCTTTTGCCCTCTGGATCGTTCTGTATTAGATATTTCACGCTTCGCCTGTTCAACATTAAAATTCTCAGTAACTTCGTCAAGTTTCTTATCTAGCCTTATCACTTCAGATTTGTGGAGCTCTACTTGAGCAGAAAAGGCATATTCCAAATCTGCTATGCGTTTTTCGTCAGCTTTCTTCTCTTTCTCAAGTCTTGAAATTTTTTGGTCTGCTTAGAATGCAGCCAAGTCACCCTGGCTTTCTTCAGTTTTTAATTAAAGCAAGAAGAATTTTGTCTTTCTCGATGGCCTGGTGCCGAAGGTCAATGACCTCAGATCGCATATTGCTGAAGGCTATCTGGGTGCTTTCATCTTCAACACCTTTTTGGACTTTCAAAGCCTTGCTAAGAATAAGATTCTAATAATAATAACCTTAAAAATAAAAAATAATAATGAGTACTATAGAAAAGCATTCTAAAAAAATTATGAGTCTAAAAGGAAACTTTTTACAAAAGTTACATATGCAAACCTTCAAGTTGTTATAGGTCAGGGAATCTGCAAGGTGATCCTTCGGCATTGCAGATAGACCAAGTTCAAGATTCGGATAACCCATCTGGCAGGTAGTATAGGTAATCATCTTCATCATTGCCTCCTTAAACCAGAGAGCCCTGAGGGTACTTCAAGTCTTTCGCATAATATTGCACTTCGACAATTTGTTCTTCCGTCAATTTTTTTCCCGAAGCATGGCGAACAATGTATCCAAGATCACCAAGAGACACGGCTTCGAGTGTTGGCAGTGATATTTTCTCTGGTAGGCTTTCACTTACCTATTCTATTGGCCTGCATTCCGAAGGTCCAGCCTTAGCGCAATCAGGAGCAATACTTTCGTTAATAGCCATTTCCAATTCTTCAGCTTTATCTTTGGAAATCTTTGTAGGAGCAGGCATAGCCACTTTTGAGGGCCTCAGAACAGCGTCTAGCATGTTGGCCATCCTTCTCCCTTTCTTAGGAGTTACTGCTGGAGCAGAAGCTATCTTCGACAGCTCTTGCACCATCGAAGAACTCTGTAGCTTCAGCTATTGTTCCATCCTGGAGCTCTCTATTTTTGTTTTTCCAATAAGATAGTGGAAACTTTGGCTACTGCAGCAGATTCTCCGATCATCTATTCAAAAATTCCAATTAACATTAGATTAAAAATACCTCGATTCAAAACAAGGAAAAAGAGAAGTATTACCTCTGAAGCTAGGAGGGTCTCTTCAACAGCTTCTGACATTGAGGTCCCTGCAGCAGATAGTTTTGTAGCCCTTTCTAAGTAGTACGACATCGACCGGTGAGTTAGAACTTTTGTCTTCTTTGGTTGCGGCGCAGTGGAGGAAGTCGTCGCTGCAATTTTCCTTTTCATTCCTTTTTTGTGCAGGAAAGGAGTAATCAGGATAGGCAAATCCAATAACATCAAACACTCTATTCAGCCTTCTCTTCTTGCGGGCACCAAAGGCAGTGTCCATGGCTTCATCTTCAGCCTTCGTATAAGCCGCCAACAACTCCTCACTAGTCGCTTCAATGGCCTCAAGCCATTCATCATCTGACTCACCAAATTGACTTCTATAGCGATAGGTATATTTCAAGTAAACCAGGCCACCTTCACTTGAACTAGCAGCGGTTTCCTTCGGCATCTCCCATTCATTAACAAGGGGGCCATACTTTGAAGGCTATGTGCTCTTGGACCAAGTCACTGGTACCAATGTCTGTTCACAGTGTTAAAGGCCACCAGGCATGCTTAAGCCTTTTCACTGTTCACAATCGAAGGCCTTCTGATGTCGAAGCGTGATTGTATGGGTCGTTGAATTACATCCCTCACATCCTCCCTCTCAACAAAATCATTCTTAACATAAAACTACTTCTTCATCCAGGATCCTAGCCATTGTTTCGGAAAGTTAGAATGGAGCGTCTCGCATCAGAGCGATATACGAATGAGTAGTAGCCAAAATTGTTGTGATATTGTTCCTTCCCAACTGCCTTCGTCTAGTAGGATAATTCGTGGATGTTGCATAAGCAGTCGGCATCTAGGTCCAGTCCTTGGCTCCTCATCGTCCAAATAAAAACTCCAACTTTAATCAAAGCTTCGGGAGTAAGCTGGTGAAGGAATATTTTGAATTTCTTCAGCACTTCGACTAGCATTTTGTGCAAGGGAAAGCGAAGCCCAACCATCATAAAACTCTAAACACCACTACTTCGTCTGCCTCTGGAAGAGGAACAATGCTCTCTCCTCTGGCTCTCACTATGGATATATCATGAAAGTATTTGCCCTTCATTGCCTCAATCCATCCTTTCTTGACAGTGGATTTTCCAAAAACAACATGGCTTGGCCTCCATGGCCGATCTTCGACATCTTCTACACCACTGTCAAAATCAAAGTCATAGCTGCCCTCAGAATCTTCAGATAATCCAGCTAGAATTTTGCTAGTTATCTTTTCCGTGTTGGTCCTCTCCATATCTTCATAAAACCCAGCCAGTGCGGGGTCTTCATTTCTCTTATCTTCGGCCATCTCAACTTTGATTAAAACAAAAACCCTAAGCTCGAAAACAGTGGTGATTACAGTGGCAACAAACTAAGAACAAAGCCAGCAAAAACTCGATAGCACGAAAAATATTTTATCACAACCCCATATATATATGCAAAGCACCACTGCAAAGTGGCCCCCACGGTTCAGAAGGTTTCACTATTCTAGCGAAGGGAAGGTGTTTTTACGGACCTTTGGCAAAAGGACTTCGTTCGTTTTACAGTCTGAATTTGTTATAAAGAAACAAACTAATACTGCGAGGGGCTACTGTTGGGGGGCCTTCGTCTTTCGAAGGTCCTCAAAAACACGGCTAACAATTTGTTATCAGCATATTGTAAAGTATTACAACAGCTTTGGAACCAAAATAACTTCGATGTGGAACATTGGAAGGATAACAAACGTAGCTTCGTCATAACAACACAAGAAGATGATACAAGAAGAAGGTGTTATCCAAGTCGCTGAGGGCAAAAGACAATGTTGTCCCTATGATATTTGTAAACTTTGTGTGTAATTTCTGAGGGCATAAATGTAATATCGTATGAAGATGTACGACTCCCTATAAATAGATGAACAATGCCCTGCATAAAGTACCTTTTTGGAAGGGCCTAACAACTGTTGCGTGTAATCTTCTCTTCACCTTCGCTCTAACTCGCTTTCTAGAGCCAAAGGTATGTTTGTAAATTTAATACACGAAGGATAAGAAAGATACGGTTAATGTGAAAGATTAATTGTCATGTTCAAGCTTCTTAATACCTGTTACAATCATTTATTTACTTATTGATGAAGATAAACCCCAATTCACTAGATAAAACTGTAACCTTCGTTTATGAAGAAATCTTCTTAAAGGGATGACTACTCGAGGACGAAGGTTGATTATCTCTCTTAATATATTGTTGCCTTGTTTTTGATTATGTATAGCAATCGAAGACGAGTGACCAACACCATGCAGATAGGCTCGTTACAACAAGTTTATGATGTATACTAATACTAATTATGCTACACGTCTTGGTATTTATGCAATACGGAACGCTGCATAAAAACTGCCACATGGTGTACACTGGTAGTCGCATCTCCAGATTCGAGCATAAAAACCTTAAGTTTGGAACATAAAACCCCAGAGTTATGTGCATAAATACCGAGCCACGTGAGAGAAGTTGATAACTCTGGTGCGTTGTATTCATGATCCTATTTTTATGTTAGATCCAAAAATTATGGGAGTCGAATGCATGCAGTTTCTATTTTTATGCAGATCCAAAAATTATGACAAATCGTGTGAGTTTTCTTTGCATGCACGCAAATTTTGGATGATATTTTCGTTTCTGCTGCACGCATGCAAAAAAATAGGATGACATGATGCATAAATTCTTATACAAGGTCGAATAAATACATACACCTTGTAGCATAATTGCTAAAAAACCAAATATCGGTTCAACTAACAACCCCCGCGGTAATTAGGGACAGTTTTATGGCAGACGTAAAAATCTTATTCATCATCGTAAAAATCATCACTGGAATGCATAAATAGTGTAAGTAGCAGGCATAAAACATAATCATCGATGCATAAACATGGATCATATAGTTCGTCGCCGGAGAACGA
The DNA here is from genome assembly GCF_902167145.1 of Zea mays. Taxonomy (NCBI): domain Eukaryota; kingdom Viridiplantae; phylum Streptophyta; class Magnoliopsida; order Poales; family Poaceae; genus Zea; species Zea mays. The sequence continues at coordinate 213,054,626 of NC_050099.1, forward strand.
TCTCGAGGCCACCAGATCAAAGGACGCCTCAGAGGCCATCAGATCGAAGGTGGTCGTCGGAGGAGGATGCCCTCCGTTGCGTTGCATCGGAGAAGATCGTTGCATTTGGATGCCACCACGGATGGTCACCGCAGTTATTACCGCTCGCGCATCGAAAGGTCGTCGCCATCGCCATCGATCGTGCCTCGGGAGGTCACGGTCACCGCCACCGCTCGCGCCTCGGGCAGACGCGACCACCGTCGCTCGCGCCTCGGGCAGTCACGACCGCCACGACGCTCGCGTCTCAGTCCACCACTGGCCGACGTCGCCTAGGACCGCCGCTCGTGTCTCGCACCGCTAGAAGTCATCGTTGACGTTCGGCCGCAAATCGCCACCACTCGCACCTCACGCGGTTGCAGCCGCCGCCAGGGCCTGAAATCCTAATCCCTAGGGGTTTGGGGTGTTTTTATAGACGCCCGAACCTGGTCTGGCTCAACCGGATGACACGTTTGGGCTTCCTCTAGCTATTGGAAGCCTAGGGCTTATATACATAGTCACCTAGGGTGGTGAAGTTTCACCCGGACCAGTCTCGCCCCACCTCCCTCGGACACATCTTTTTTCCTTTTTTATACCGTACGATCCGCATGCGCATTAATTCTTTTTTTTGCGGGATCAAACAACTCCATGCACATTTTTTGGTGCATGCATTCACTTCGTCGGTTGTTCAGGTTTATCAATAATAACTGACCGTTTCGTCGTTAATAACCGAATATTTTGTCGATAATAACCCAACGTTTCGTTTGTAATAACCCAATCACACTCGTCGATAATATCCCAACGCTTAATGGTAATAACCGAGCGTTTCGTCGAAATAACCCAACACTTCATTTGTAATAATTGAACGTTTCGTGAGTAATAACCACAACGCTTCGTCAGTAACAATCAAACATTTTGTCAGTAAATAACCCAACGTTCTGTCAGTAACAACCAAACATTTTTTCACTACTGGTATTATTACTAAGTGAATGTTCTAAAATTACTGACTGATGAATTCAATATTACTGACTGCATCTATTACTGAGTGATTACAGTAAAATTACTGACTGTATCTATTAATGAGCGATGACTACAATAAAATTACTGATTGCATCTATTACTATGCGATTACTGCTTTAAAATTACTGAATAGTGACTGCAATATTGCTGACTGCATCTATTACTAAGCGATTATTGGTGTAAAATTACTAACTGGTAATTGCAATATTAGTAACTAAATCTATTATGGAGCGATTATTAGAGAATTACTAAGTGTGTGTGCATAAAAAAGCGAAGCAGCATGCATGCAAAAAATGAAATGTGTGCTTGGTGCCGGAAAAAAAGGAAAAAGTCTAGTCATGCATGTGAGAAATATGTGTTGCCTAACACAAAAAAAAGGAAAAAGTAAAAACTCTAACCATGCATGTACGCATGCATTGCAGGCAATGATAAAAAAAGAGAAAAGAGAAAAGTGAGTAAAAACTCTAACCCTCATGCGGGCAATGTGGCGTGGCGCGTGTGGGGACCGCTCCTGCATGTGGCTGCTGTATCGTTTTGTGCCCGGCTGAAACTTCACCTAGGATGACATATAGCATATATATATACACGGATAAACTAGTATCATGCCCGTGCGCTTGACAATATACCAATCCATTTTGAAGATATAGTGCAACAGTTGTCCGACACCTGAAGGTCTAGTGGCAAGTTAGTGTGATAGACCCTCCCTAGAAAATAAATTTAAAATTGAAGTGAATATATGACCCACATACCAGATACTAAACTGTAGATACAACACTTTATCTTAGCCAAAAGCCCAAGAAAGGTATAAGTTGTAAAGGAGATCTACCCCTTTTTATAGCTCACTCGGTCCCTCGTCCTCCTATAGCTAGCGAGGTTGTACTATACTGCTGTGTGACTCGTCCTACTTCAGCAACTGAGGTGGTACTATCCGGGAGCGCCGCGTTATTGGACTTAGTTGTTTTCTCACGATTCATCTGGAGGATAAGAATCTGGTTGTTAGATGAGACGTGTGGGAGAAAAACATATCTACTCTACGCGAAAAAGGTATGAGTTGAAAAAGAGACCTACTGCCCATTTTTTATAGTCCGCTCGATCATTTGTCCTCATTTAGCTAGCGAGGTACTACCACTAGTACAAATAAGCTCAAAGCCTGCGGCACTTTCAACTTTTCATTGGCGGTTTCCGTTATCATACGTCAGTGAAAGAAACAGGTGGGCCCGGCTTTAAAAACCGCCAGTGTAAACCTATTTCCACTGGCGGTTATCTTAAAACAACCGCCAGTGGAAATAGGATGTTTCCACTGGCGGTTGTGTAACACAAACCGCCAGTGAAAATTGATTTCCACTGGCGGTTATCTTAACTTAACCGCCAGTGGAAACATCCTATTTCCACTGGCGGTTGTGTTAAGATAACCGCCAGTGGAAATAGGTTTCCACTGGCGGTTTTTAAAGACAACCGCCAGTGAAGTGTCTGTTATAAATACCCCTCTTCTTCCCCCGACAGTGAACTGTATGCTCGCAGCCAACTTCCATTGGAGGCGATTTTGGAGGTCCAGAATTCACAAAATACATGGGGAGAGGTTTTGATCTTCATTTTTTGGAAGAAGATTGCTAAGAAAGGTTGGTTTATGTTGCTAATGTCAATTTTTATTCATTTTAGCTCAATTTTAGCCACATTTTGGATCTAGGGTTTCACCATTTGAGAGAGAGTGTATCCTCTCTCAATTTTAGCCACATTTTAGCCACATTTTTGCTCTATTCGCTCAAATAAAGTTGTTTAATATGGTTAGATTTTGTCTATCCTCTCTCCTTTTTCATGTTTAGTTCTCAAATCAGTTTATCCATGACATATTAAGTTGTTTAATGAATGGTTCATGTGTTGTGTGGAGAGAGAAGAAGATAGGTTTGGTAATTAAGATTGTTTTTATTAGTTGCTATGAAAGTTGGTTTAATTATGTTTTAATTGCCAATTATTGTTCATCTTTGCTCAATTTTGGAACTAGGCCTTCACCATGTGTTAGAGAGAAGAGTATGGCTAGGAAAGTTTGGTTTTATGTTCCTCTTGCCAATTTTTGTTCATTTTCCTTAAATTTAGCCACATTTTGGATATAGGGTTTCACCCCTTCATCCTTCCCAACAAGAACTATAGCTCGCAGCCCAACTTCCATTAGAGGGCCAGATTTCACAAAATACAAGGGGGGGGGGGGGGTTATCTTTATTTTTTGGAAGAAGGTTGCTAAGAAAGGTTGGTTCTTGTGTGTTTATGTTACTTTTTTACAGGTGGTGATGGAGAGGACATCCTGGATGTATAACTTATCAAGGCTAGATCCATCATACATATCCGAGGTCCATAGGTTTATTGATGTCGCTACGAACCATGCTTGGAGAACAAAGACAAAACACATATATTGTCCATGCATGGACTGCAAAAATGCTGCTGTATTTAATGACACAGAACAAATCATATCTCATCTGGTATGCCGAGGATTTATGAAGGATTACACAATTTGGACAAAGCATGGAGAGGGTAGCTCTTCGCCTTATACGACTGGAAACCCTGAGAACATCGACGACAGATTTCAGTTCGTTCACGAGACACACCAACCTCTTCCACAGAGCGAACATGTAGTGCAAAATGTTACTGATCATGGTTACGCTGGAGGAAATGAACATGATAGACCTCATGTTCTGCCAAGTGTTATGGATGAGGAAGATGCAGAGTTGCTAGAGGCAATGTTGCGTCGTCATACAGATCAATCGATGTTCTTAATGAAAGGTATGGAGTCCCTGAAGAAGGCAGCAGAAGAGCCTTTGTACGACGAGTCTAAGGGTTGTACCAAAGAGTTCACGACGCTCCGGTCTGTGCTAAAGCTGTTGATGTTAAAAGCTAAATATGGTGTGTCTGATGCTGGCTTCGATGCGTTCTTGAGTATTATCGCAGACATGCTTCCAAAGGAGAACAATGTGCCTGCTAACACGTACTATGCAAAGAAACTAATCAGTCCGCTCACTATGGGTGTGGAGAAGATCCACGCGTGTAGAAATCACTGTATCCTTTATCGAGGTGATGATTATAAAGACTTGGAGAGCTGCCCAAAGTGCGGTGCAAGTAGGTACAAGACGAATAAAGACTATCGAGAGGACGAAGAGTGTGTTGCATCCGTGTCTAAAGGGAAGAAGCGAAAGAAAGCCCAAAAAAAGACTTCAAAATCCACGAGCAAAGAAAAAGAAGTAGACTATTATGCGCTCAAAAAGATTCCTGCTTTGGTGATGTGGTACCTCCCCGTCGTCGATCGATTGAGGTGTTTGTTCGCTAATCCTGAGGATGCCAGACTTATGAGCTGGCATGCTTCTGATGAGCACAAAAACGATGGGAAGCTTCGACATCCAGCCGATGGGAAGCAGTGGCAAGATTTCAATGACAACCACCGAGACTTTGCCGATGAACCGAGAAATGTTAGGTTCGCACTGAGTACTGATGGAATGAACCCATTTGCTGAGAGGAGCAGCAAGCATAGCACATGGCCAGTGATCCTCACCATATACAACCTTCCTCCATGGTTGATGCAGAAACGGAAGTACATTTTGCTAACCATCCTTATTTCTGGACCTACACAACCTGGAGTTGACATGGATGTATTTTTGGAGCCCTTAATGGAGGATATGAAAATATTGTGGGAAACGGGTGTTCAAATGTTGGATGAGTATCGTAAAGGTTCATTCACGCTGAGAGCAATTCTTTTTGTTACGATCAACGATTACCCTGCTCTCTTCACATTATCAGGCCAGTTTAAGGGAAAGGTTGGTTGCACAGTATGCATTGATGGAACTGCTTACGTATCCCTTGCTGCATCTAGGAAGATAGTTTACATGAGGCACAGACGCTTTTTATTGGAAGGACACAGGTACCGCATGCGAAAGATGGATAAGTACTTCGACAATAATGGTGAACTACATTCTACTGCTCCATCGGGTAACAATAGAGGTCATAGAGTTTTTGAAATAGTCAGGAATATCAAGTTTGTTTTCGGGAAGAAGACAAAAGACGGAAAAACAAGGAAGGATGTCAAACTAGCTTCGGGGGCTATATTCAAGAAGAAGTCTATTTTCTTCGAGTACTTGCCTTACTGGAAAGAGTTAGATGTGCGGCATGCGATCGATGGTATGCACGTTCAGAAGAACGTGTTTGAAAGCATAATGGGCACCTTGCTAGACATAAAGGGCAAAACAAAAGAAGGGCTCAATTCACGCATGGACTTGGTAGATTTAGGCATAAAAAAGGAACTACATCCCGTTCTTCAAGAAAATGGGAAGTACCATCTCCCAGCAGCAAGCTACAATCTCAATGTAGATGAGAAACATGCGATGTGTGTTTGGCTCAAGAATTTGAAAGTCCCATCCGGATTCTGCTCTAGCATACGGTGTATTGTGTCAATGAAAGACCTGACAATCACCAACTACAACTCACATGATTGCCATGTCATGCTGACTACATTCCTACCTATTGCCATCAGGGCTATAAATCCTTTGTTTTTAAAGATGGCAATCACACGGTTGTGCTACTTTTTCAACAGGATTTCACAAAAGGTAATTGGCCGTGATGAGTTGGCATCTCTTCAGGAATTCGCAGTGGAGACAATATCACAGTTTGAGATGTGTTTCCCTCCATCGTTCTTTGATATTATGGTGCACCTTGTGGTGCACTTGGTGCCACAAATAGAGGCATTGGGTCCTATGTACTTGCATGAAATGTGGACGTATGAGCGTTTCATGTCAATACTGAATGGCTATGTATCAACCCGTGCTCGTCCCGAGGCATCCATGATAGAGGGGTACTGTACCGAAGAGGCCATTGAGTCCGGAGGTCCATTCTGCAATAGTATCCTAAAAGACCAGGTTGCAATAGGTCTGCCTCCGTCACGACACGAGGGTAGACTGTATGGAAGCGGGAGGATGGGACGGAAATCTTTCATCCCACCGGATTACGATATAGTACTTGAGGCACATCAGAGCATCCTACATCAGCTAACGATAATGGAGCCATTTATCCAACAACACATCAATGAGCTTCGCGAGCAAAATCCTGGGCATACGGATGATTGGGTAATGAAGCAACATAAGCAGCGGTTCAACACATGGCTAATGGTGAAGGACATTCCACGTGGAGAAACAATAGAAGAACAAACCATCAAGGGCTTGGCATCTGGACCTTCACGCCAGGTCACAACATGGCAAACCTATGACATTAGTGGATTCACATTTTGTACCAAGTCCAAGGACAAAAAGAGCATGTCACAAAACAGTGGTGTTCGATGCGAGGCCATAGATGATGAAACTGGTGAGATTATTACATATTTTGGCTTTATTGAGGACATATGGGAACTAGACTATGGTACATTTCAGATCTCGGTTTTCTGATGTCAATGGGTTGAAGACAAACATGTCACGGTAGACAACTATGGGGTCAGAGTTCTTGATCTAAGTAAGGTAGGTTACAAAGATGACCCATGGATCCTTGCTAATCGTGCTGCACAGGTCTTCTATGCTGAACAGATCATTTCTAACAATGAGAAGAAAAGCACCGACAAACCGAAGCATGTAGTTTTTCCTGGAAAACAACAAGCTATAGGAGTTGATGGTGTATCTGATTTAGAGAATTTTAACCAGTTCAACGACATGTCTCTTTTCATAGACCATCCAACCAAGATAAGGAACGTTGAGCGAAGCATCCCACGCAATTCGTTGCCCTGGGTACGCCACGATGGACAAGGCAGAACAATAGCTTCCTAGATTATATACTTGTCATGTAATTGATTATTGTTAGGACTTGTCATGTAATTGATTATTGTTAGCGACAAATCGAAGCATGTAATTGTCTTCATTCAATTTTCGTGGCTACCATTTACAATTTTACATGACTTTCTATTGACTTTATAGAGAGAGAGGAGAGGGTGAGAGAGAGGAGAGAGAGGAGAGGGAGAGGAGAGAGAGGAGAGGGAGAGGAGAGAGAGGATGGAGAGAGAGGAGAGAGAGAGGATGGAGAGAGAGGATAGAGAGAGAGAGGGGATGGAGAGAGAGGATGGAGAGGGAGAGGGGAGAGAGAGTGGAGAGGAGATAGAGGATGGAGAGGGAGAGGGAAGAGAGAGTGGAGAGGAGAGAGAGGATGGAAAGAGAGGAGAGGATGGAGAGAGAGGAGAGAGAGAGGGGATGGAGAGAGAGGATGGAGAGGGAGAGGGGAGAGAGAGGGGATGGAGAGAGAGGATGGAGAGGGAGAGGGGAGAGAGAGTGGAGAGGAGAGAGAGGATGGAAAGAGAGGAGAGGATGGAGAGAGAGGAGAGAGAGAGGGGATGGAGAGAGAGGATGGAGAGGGAGAGGGGAGAGAGAGGGGATGGAGAGAGAGGATGGAGAGGGAGAGGGGAGAGAGAGAGTGGAGAGGAGAGAGAGGATGGAGGGAGAGAGAGTGGAGAGGAGAGAGAGGATGGAGATGGAGAGGGGAGAGAGAGTGGAGAGGAGAGAGAAGATGGAGAGGGAGAGGGGAGAGAGAGTGGAGAGGAGAGAGAGGATGGAGAGGGAGAGGGGAGAGAGAGTGGAGAGGAGAGAGAGGATGGAGAGGGAGAGGGGAGAGAGAGTGGAGAGGAGAGAGAGGAGAGAGAGGGAGAGGGGAGAGAGAGTGGCATGAATAGGAGGTCGTGTCTGAATTTCGTGCGATACTCGAAGAAGTCGTGGCACGATACGAAGACGTACCGGAGCCGACCCAAGACGCACCGGAACAGACCAAGACAACAACCGAGACGTCAAGGAAAAGGAAGCAGAGCGATCGAAAAAGAGGTGACATGGGGCTGAACAAGTTTCCCAACAAAACATACAAAATCTCAGACGTGAGCCCGAAAGGTCAGCCCCTAGCTCCAGAAGAGGCACTACCTAAGTTCCGGAATGCACTTGGGTTTTTAGTTAGAGATAATCTTGACATAACAATACGACAGTGGAGAGATGTGTCAGATGATGTCAAGAATCAAATATGGAATAAGCTATTAATGAGGTTCGTTCTGCCTCGGGGTTCAGAAGAACTCGTGAAGGAATACACGATGAAGCAGCTTGCAATAAATTTCCGAAACTGGAGGTCTGAGATGAACACAAAGTTTGCAAAGAAAGGTCTGGACCCGACCAAAAAATATAAAATCTCAGCAGGTCAGTGGGCAGTATTTCTAGAGCAGAGGAGCAGCCCTGATTTCATATCTCTAAGTGAGGCAAATTCGGAACTATCAAAGAAGAACAAGTACCGCCACCACCTAGGCACAGGTGGTTACAAGCGTCAGGTTCCTAAATGGACACAAGAAGACGCCGAGAAGAAGGCCGCAGGGTTGCCGACGCTGTCCGAGCAACTTGGTGAAAGGGCGGCAAATTGGCTCCGTGCTAGAAAACCAAGGGAAACCGAGACCGGTGTATCTTTTGATGATCCCATTGTCGAAGAAGCGGCAAAAAACATATATACAATGGCAGCTAAGCAGAGCCAAGGAACTTTTAAGCCACAAAGGGAAAGAGACATCCTAACGGCTGGTCTCGGTAACCCTGAGCATCCTGGTCGTGTACGAGGAATCTCGTCTAAGGAAGGATGGAAGGAAGGATTCGGACCACAGTGGGAAGGTCTGTACAAGAAACGTGATCGATACAAGGAAGAGATGGCAGATTATTTTAAGGAGGAGGCCAAGAAAGTGTTCAAAGCCATGATGTCTCAAATGCTATCGAATCCTCCTCCAGAATTGATGCAACAGTTGGCGAGTGCGATGTCTGTTCAACAGATGACCACTCCACAGATACAAATAATTCCAGCAGCTCAACCGCCGGCTTCCACAGATTGTACGACATTACCAAGCTCTGTTGCTTCAACGGGAAATAAGGTCCGTTATCCAGTTGATGACATCACAAGGCCTGTGGCGTGCACACTGGTTATAAGATATGGTATTAACAATAAACGTACAAAGAAAGTAGCCACAGGCCTTGCGATCCCAGGACGCAAGTTCCATGGAAACGATATTCCAGATGATTATTGCAAAGTAGAAGTGACGACGGTCGTCCAAGGATCCGAGGACGACATGCTAGACATCCCTGGGCCCGAAGGTATCGAGAAACTTGGACAAGCTATCAAGAATTTTATCCTTTGGCCTCGAAGGGATGTCGAATTGCTTGATTGGTCGAATTCGTCGCAGGCGTCGCAGGCGTCGCAGGCCCAACCGTCTCCGCCTTCTCAAATTGCTGTTCCTATTGTACATCCATCATCACCTCCTCAAACTTCACATGCTGCTCCTCATCCTTTTTCTGACCCACCGTCTCCGCCACAAGCATCACCATTCAGGGCTCCACCACCTTCTCCTCCCCATCCTCTTGGTGACCCACTGTCTACGCCACCATCAAGGGATCCACCTTCTCCACATCCATCAAAGGATCCACGGCCATCAAAGAAATCTAAACTTCCTATACCAAAATTGGTGTCCCCGTATCAGAAAAAGAAGAGTAAAGCTACTACTGCTGGCACAGCTCGGTTTTTGAAAGGGATTGGACGAAGCCTCACGTCACAAACTGTTGATTTGGCCGAGCACGAGGAGTCTGCAAAAAAGGCTGAGGCAATGGCCGCAAAGATAAAGAAGCCAACTAAGGCAGATTACAAAAACGTGCCTAAAAAATATGTGCCGGGCAGACCTCTGCTACCTCTTGAGAAACTAAGAAAGGTCCCGGCTGGTGTTAAAAGGTTGCATGACTGGTACATGCGGGCATCATCGGTTGGCATCGACACCATCAGTGTGCATATACCAGACCATGCTTTTATTGGTTCGGACCAAAAGGTCGTTGTTACATTCGAGGACATGTGGTTAATGATGAACCTTCAGAGACTCGACGTGCAACTTGTAACGATGTTTGCATTGTAAGTGTCGCTCATACTTCCACATATGTGTGTCATTATTAGTGAGCTGTATAAAATTTCAATATCTGACATGCACGTGTGACTTGCAGAATGCAACATGATCAGCAGGAGATTCTTTACGGTACCAAGCCCAATGCTAGTGCCAGTAAAAGGGTTGGGTATCTCAACCCAATACTTATATCCGAGGAAAGCCACACTTTTAGAATCGGGAAAGACAACGATGAAATACGGGGAAAGACGGACGAAGAAGTTGAGAAGCGTATAAAGGATATGAAGAAGGATTTTGAAGCTCGATACGCCACCTACATAGGACATGCAATGCTTCAATTTCAAGACAGGGAAGCCATAATGGCCCCGTACAACTTTAAGTAAGTGTGATTTTGCATAAATAAAATTAATAATTTCAATACACATGCATCACAAATTTGATTCGTACAGGGACCACTGGATATGCTTCCTCATTTATCCTAAGGTTGGAAAGGTGCTGGTGCTCGACTCCTTGAACTTCGACCCTTCGACATATGCAACATTCCTCAGCATCTTAGAGCTGTAAGCCTTTTCTATGCATGCATACTTTTATCGATTAAAATTTGAGAATAACATGGTGATTCTATTTGAGATCACAGGGCTTATAGATTCTATAAGATGAGAGGTGGAAAGTACGACCTGTCGAAAAAACTCGTGCCACTAGACATCCATCATCACTGGCCGGTAAGTATGTGATTTTATGAATACATATCATACACAATTTTGCAACTAAATAACCAATCTCCCGTTATGTAGTGCCACAAGCAACCACAAGGATCGGTCCTATGTGGATTCTATGCGTGCGAGTTCATGAGAGTGAACGGACGATACATCACGAACCCTGACAAGGTATTATTATTAGTAATAGTCAAGTATGTATTTATGTCATTAAAGATGCAAATGTGTTATTATTGAGTATAAATAGATGATGTTTATAAAATTCCTTTACAGCAATTTCAACGAGGAAACCCGGAGAACTTGACCGAAGCTGCATTGTATGGCATAGTCGAGGACCTCTGCACATTCATATTGAAAGAGGTCATTCCCGCAGAAGGAAAATATCACGATGCTTCCGGAACATTAGCTTTGCCAGAGTTTAGAATACTAACAGAAATTAGTAGATTATCTCTTAGCCGAGATAGTTATTAGAGCTTAGGTGAAAACTTATGATGTATAGAATGCATGAAGCATATATGGTTGTAAACAGAATACTTTGATGTATATAAATGTATGATAGAATTTAATTTCATGTTGCTTTCAATATCAATATAGATATATATATATATGTTTGTGTGTGTGTAAATAAATATATATATAATTCAGTATTGTTTGAAATTTTGAAAAAAGGCGGGAAAACTTCCACTGGCGGCTAAATAAAGAAAACCGCCAGTGAAAAATGCATTTTCACTGGCGGTTTTCTTTATTCAGCCGCCAGTGAAAATGCACTTTTCACTGGCGGTTCCTTAAGAAAATCGCCAGTGAAAATGCACTTTTCACTGGCGGTTCCAAAATAACCGCCAGTGGAAATGCTGATTTCCACTGACCCCTAGCACTGGCGGTACTGAAAAACGCCAGTGTAAATAGGTTTAGAACCGCCACTATAGAGCTTCTGTGTACTAGTGTACTATCCAGGAGCCTTACGCTGTATGTAACTTCGTGTCATATTGAGTTTGAGTATTTTCTTAAGATCCATTTGGAAGGTAACGATCTATTTGTTAGGAGGGACGTGGAAAAAACATATCTACTCTACGTGCTTAAGCATTGCGACTTGCGATGGATGAAAGGATCAAAAGACCACACACTGCAGCAAGAACATGTATTGTACATTTATGTTAGGGCTGTTTGGTTTCTAGAGAGTAATTTTTAGTCCATTCATTTTATTCTATTTTAATCTATAAATTATAATTTTTATCTCCTCTCGAACCTTAACAGTGATCAGTATACTAATAGGGCTAGTATACTGTCCCACATTAGAATGTTAGTTAGTCTATGCGCCAAACAAAGTTGAGGTAGGTTTGATAGGTGGCTAGGTAGGTAGAAAGCCCTTCTAGAATCCAACAAACAAAAAGGACTGCCCCTGTTCTTGGGTTGGAGTAATGCTCCCAAAGAGGACAAAACAAAAAACAGAAGCATCGAAAAGCATCTCAAGCTCAATTTGGTAGACTATTAACTATTCGTGTTGCGTACTGTTAGGTGACCCATCAATTTTAGCCTGGAATCCGGGCCATTTGTTTTCCAGGCACATGAGAGATACTCCTTAGTCCTGAGTTGTCCATTTCATCTGGGATTGCTAGCTTTTAATTTACACTTCTGTCCTGTTTATGGATGAAACGGTCGTCGGTCATAAATATGCATTCAGTGTTGAAAGGATACTGATGGTGTGTGTGTCCATGCTTTTGGACTAGACAATCCTGACACTTGAAACCAAATTAGTACCACGTCCATTCTCGAATATTTGTAGTCTCCTAGTTCATTTTTGAACTAAATAACGATAAATAAAAAAATAGAGGGAGTGTTATTTATTAGACACACCATAAAATATAGTTTTATGTTGTGTTCATATGATGTGATAACATTTTTCTCTATAAATTCAGTCAAACATTTTTTTAATAAACAAATCTAGAAAGTAGTTTATTGAAAGATGGAGACAGTATAAATATATACTACTATCTCAATTCTAAATTATAAGATAATTTGGCTTTTCTAGATATGTTGATTTTAGTATGTATTTAGATATAGGCATGGATCCTCTCGTCTAAATTTTAGTTTGCTAAAGTTGAGGTCTAAAGCTTTAGACGATTTTAGTTCACTTGTGCGCTCTAATGTTTTTGTAGTGTTGGTTAGACTTTAGACATGACTTAAGATCTTTTGTTGGAGCCTTATAAGCTAAAGTAGTCTAAGGGCACGTTTGGCAAAGCTCCAGCTCCTGCTTCTTTAGCTCTAGATCCTGATTCTCGTGAGGAGCTGATCCTCCTGATTCTCCTAGAAAATCAGTATCATTTTTAAAACCGTTTGGCAAGTAAACTGATTCTTGTTTTCTGAGAGTTGGTGGTCTGTGCCGATTGTCTGTTTTACTCTTTGCAGTTCAACTTTATTACAAACCAATAAGTAGGATGCATATACGGGAAAAAATATAAAACAATAACATATAAAATATTCCTATCATAGTAGTGCATAAAATGGTCTCAAATGTTTAATCCATAAATTGGCTCGTTATGTTTTTGTCCAATGGCAATTGCGGGTAATTTCGATCAAACTTTAAGGGGAGGTCCATATTTGGTTGGTTGAGGAGCTGTTTTAAAGGAGGGTGGAGCAGGTTTTTTTAGATCCCACCTTTCTTCACAAAAACGACTCCCGATCTTTCGGCTCCACACGAGAATCAGTTTAAAAAAATACCCGTTTGGCATGGCTCCTCCAGATCCTCGCTTAGAATCAGGAGCTGGAGCTGTGCCAAACGGGCCCTAAGTAGTGGGTCATGAGTTTGATTCTCCAAGATTGCATAGTTTTTTCTATTTTGGATTTTCTAGAGAAGATTTGCAAAGAAGTTTTGGTTTTGGGGTTTTCTAGAGAATATGAATGAAAGTGGAAAATTTAAGGTGTCCACTTCGGTTGATGAGATTATTGATGGCGGGTGTGTTAAGATGTTCATCTCTATTAAACTATGTTGATGTAGGCCTTTTGGCAGAGGCGGACACTTTGCCCACCTCCGTTAACCCAAAATGTCTATTTGCAAAAAAAAATCTTGTAGTACTATATATTCTCGGTTATGTCGGACAGTAGGGCCCTCCCCATCATCATAGGGCTATCGCCAACAACTTTCTCATATTCATCTCCTATTTCAAATTCTACTATATAAACAGTGCAATCTATACGATCTACTGGCCATAACCTAAGCAAGGCTTGATGTTGGCTCGATGACTACTATGGCTTGACAATGTGTTAATAGCCCATTATGTCTGCCCCTTCCTATCACAACCCTAACTTCATTCCCCACCCCTTCACCACACTTAGATCAATGTCGTTGATACTTGATTTCAATTCCCCTAAGGCCTCGTTTGTTTCATTGGAATTGAATTCCATTTTAATAATTATAATTTAGACAAAACTAATTAAGTTCATATATTTATATATGTAATATATTAGTATATGTCGGTACCCAAAATCAGGGGTACCCTCTCCTACAGGGAAAGACACCACACCCCAGTAAGGCCGGACCCCCACAGAAGGACACCGGACCCCTATATACATACAAGTCTGGAGCCTTCGGGTAAGTCCAAACTCTAGCAGGGTCCCGGAACGAGAAGGACCCTAGTGTGTGCAGGGGGCTGGCGCTGACACGTGTGCGGGCCTTGCCCTCCGCTTCCCGCTCAGACGGAGAACCGCTGCTTGTGGCCCATGACATAAGCTACCGGGCCGAACCTTACGAGAAGTCGTGCAGCCCCTGCATTTATTGAGGAAAAGACGCGCCGCCTGCCACTGCGCTGACGGGCGACGTGCCCTCTCAGCATTTAATGCGTCCTGTCCCATCCGCTGGCACGTGGACAAGTAAGAGATCCACATTGAAACTCTTTGATATCATGTGTAGTCCTCTAGTTTTCTACACATAGTGTCTCACAACTTTCTCCAAACATTCTAAAATTTTTATCACAGCCTGTACATATGATATCATGACACGTGGACAAGTTTCATGATTTTCTGACTTTGTTTGTGTTTTATACAATTTTTAAACATGTGTATGCCAAGTTCACGGCCATGTTTAGTGAGCATGTTGCTCGAAGTTTCCGGTACGCTTCTGCAATCGGTCGTAACTTATGCTAAGTAACATGAATATCATTTTTTCATGCACGGTTTTCCAAGTTTCGAGTGACCTGCAGTTTAAATTTGAATTTTCCGAAGAAATTCAAATAAACAAACTAAATCTACTAACTATGGAAACTATGTTATAATTGTCCACAAATGATACATGTAGGTCTACATAGTGTAGGAACATACCACAAAAAGTTTGGGAGACAAAATTTAAAAAATGAAAATACACTTTGTCGAGTGTCAACAGATGACACTCGTCAAAGATGGCTTTGCCGAGTGTCAACAGGGTGACACTCGGCAAAGCGTAAGGACAGAATCGTTGCCGAGTGTCTCCCGGTTGACACTCGGCAAAGGCGCCTTTGCCGAGTGCCCCATCTAGGGCACTCGGCAAAGCGTACTTTAAAATTTTAAAAAAATCTTTGCCGAGTGCCAGATCGCTGGCACTCGGCAAAGACAGTATACATACGCCAGTTAACCTTTCTTCCTCACTTCACTCTCACTCTCTCACTCACCGTCGCCGCCGCCGCGCCCTCGCCGCCCGTTTCGCCGCCGCCGCGCCCCCCGCCCTCGAGCTCGCCGTGCCGGGGCCGCCCGCCCACGCCATCGCCGCGCCGGGGCCGCCCGCCCGCCCGAGCTCCTCACCGCCCGAGCTCCTCGTCGTCGCCCTCGCCGCGCCGGGACCGCCGCCCGGGGCCGTTCGCCCGCGCCCATCGCCGGCCCGCGCCCCTCGCCCTCGCCCTCGCCGCGCCGGGGCCGCCGCCCGCCCGCGCCGCTTGCCCTCGCCCTCGCTGTGCCGGGGCCGCCCGCCGCGCCCGCGCCCCTCACCGTGCCCATCCGGTTCGCCGCCGCCGCGCCCGCCCGGTTCGCCGCCGTCGCGCCCCTCGACGCGCCCCTCGCCGTCCGGTTCGCCGCCGTCGCGCCCTCCACGCCCTCGCAAGCCCGTCGTCGCGCCCTCCACGCCGTCGCGACCTCCACGCCGTCACGCCCGTTCGCCGTCGTGCACCGTCCACGCCGAGCAACTAGGTACAAACTCATTTTGATTGTGTATTGTGAAATAGAGTCAGTTTTTTTGTGTGTGATTGTGTATTGTGAAATAGAGTTAGGTTTCTAATGGTCACTTTGCTTGCATTAGGTAAGTCTTTTAATTGCACAAATTATGTTTATGTGGTTATTTAGGCATTAATGTATATGTGTGGATATGTATATGTGTGGATGTCAGCCATCGTGCTGCTACTTATATTTACAGGCTTTGAAAACCTCCCCGTGCAGGGGAGGTGCTGCCGGATTTTTTTGTTGATAGGCTTTGGTTAAATATGTTATAGGAGGGAGGACCGTGAGTGGATGTACACGGGACGTAGAGGAAGGAACGATGTCACCACTGAATGGATTAGAAAGACCGATGATTTCGTGGAACGGGCATATGGCGAAGCTGCTAAAGGGGCGAAGCTAGTCCCATGCCCGTGCGACAAATGTGACAATCGGAAAAGAAAACCAAAGAAGGTCATGGTAGAACATATTTGGAAGAATGGATTTACGCCGGGCTATACTCGGTGGATATTTCATGGTGAAGCGCATTGTACGAGAGAGGAGGTGTTGAGACAACGTGTCGAGGATTATGACGCGAATGCGGGGGTAGCAGATATGTTGAACGACTATCAGGAGGCACAGTACACGGGAGGATGTATGGATGACGAGCCAGAGCCGACTGCAAAGGCGTTCTACGACATGTTCGACGCGGCACAGAAACCCCTTCACGGCCAGACAAAGGTTTCTCAACTGGATGCCATTGGGCGTGTAATGGCGTTCAAGTCGCAGTACAGCATGAGTAGAGACGCATTCGATGGCTTGTTGACGGTTATTGGGAGTCTGCTTCCGGATGATCACGTTATGCCAAAGAGCATGTACGAAGCACAAAAACTACTTCGTGCACTCAAGATGACGTATGAGCAGATTCATGCTTGTCCGAAGGGCGGCGTGCTATTTAGGAAAGAATACGCGGAGGCAAAGTACTGTCCCAAGTGTAATTCGTCTAGGTTTATGGAGGTAGACTCTGGTGATGGACAGAAGAGGCAGCTCGACATCCCCTTGACAATCCTACGACACCTTCCGTTCATACCGAGGATCCAGCGTCTTTACATGACAGAGGAATCCGCGAAACAGATGACATGGCACAAAAATGGAAAACGATACAATCCTGACAAGATGGTGCACGCATCAGATGGTGAAGCATGGAAACACTTTGATGACATTCACCGTGAGAAAGACGAAGATGCTCGTAATGTACGTGTTGCGTTGGCCACAGATGGGTTCAATCCCTATGGAATGAGCGCTGCCCCGTACACATGTTGGCCCGTGTTTGTTATCCCAATCAATCTCCCCCCTGGTGTGTGATTTCAAAGGCAGAATATATTCGTGTCGTTGATAATTCTAGGACACTCGGGCAACAAAATGGGCGTGTACATGGAGCCTTTGATCGATGAATTGGTACGTGCCTGGGAGGAAGGGGTATGGACGTATGACCGAGCTACGAAGACAAACTTCAGAATGCATGTTTGGTACCAGTACTCCATGCATGACTTACCGGCATATGGGCTATTCTGTGCCTGGTGTGTTCACGGTAAGTTCCCATGCCCAGTTTGCAAGGAAGCTCTTAGGTTCATTTGGTTGAAAAAGGGTGGTAAATATTCGTCCTTCGATAAACATCGACAATTTCTTCCTGCTGACCATCCATTCCGCCTAGACATCAAGAACTTTACGAAAGGTGTCGTAGTGACAGACCGCCCACCTGCAACGATGACTGGTGCCGAAATTCGTCAACAGATAGATGGGCTCGTGGCCAATACAGAAGGTGGTTTTGTGGGATATGGTGAGCAACATATGTGGACACATAAGTCTGGCTTGACTCGGCTCCCCTATTATGACGACCTGCTCCTTCCACACAACATTGACGTGATGCACACTGAAAAAAATGTTGCCGAGGCACTGTGGGCAACAATTATGGACATTCCTGATAAGTCAAAGGATAATGTGAAGGCAAGAGTGGAGCTGGCAGCGTTATGTGATAGACCAAAACTAGAGATGAAGCCGCCAAGTGGCGGAAAGACATGGAGAAGGCCTAAGGCCGATTTCGTCCTAAGCAGGGCCCAGAGGAAGGAAGTACTTCAGTGGATCAAGATGTTGATGTTCCCTGATGGGTATGCAGCTAACCTGAGTAGGGGGGTGAACTTATCTACTATGCGAGTCTTAGGGATGAAGAGTCATGACTTCCACATATGGATTGAACGGATTCTTCCTGCGATGGTTCGAGGCTATGTCCCTGAGCATGTCTGGCTAACGCTTTCAGAGTTGAGCTATTTCTTCCGTCAGCTTTGTGCAAAAGAGTTATCTCGGACCGTGGTTGCAGACTTGGAAAGATTGGCCCCCGTGTTACTGTGTAAGCTTGAGAAGATATTTCCACCCGGCTTCTTCAATCCAATGCAGCATTTGATTCTTCATCTCCCCTATGAGGCACGAATGGGGGGCCCCGTGCAGGGACGTTGGTGCTATCCAATCGAGAGATGTCTAAAGACTATTCGAAAGAAATGTAGAAATAAATGCAAAATCGAGGCTTCCATTGCAGAGGCATATATTCTAGAGGAGGTCTCAAACTTCACAACAACTTATTATGGTGACAAACTGCCGAGCGTGCATAATCCACCCCCTCGTTACAATGATGGCGACAATGAATCGAACCTTAGCATATTTCGAGGCCAACTCGGAAGCGCAAGTGGCTCGACCACGACGACCCTGACACATGAAGAGTGGCGACATATCATGCTATACGTATTGACCAACCTTGAAGAGGTGACGCCATACATGGAACAATTTCTTCATGAATTCTGGCGTCGATCAAGGGACCCCACTCCACAGGAATATGACGCTCTTCTTAGAAAGGGTGCGAGAAATGGGTTGCCCGATTTCATTTCCTGGTTCAAATGTAAGGTACGTGCTTAGTTTGTAAAAGAGATACGTCTTTGAACTCAATTTAGCGTCTTTTAACTTGCGAATACTTGCAGGGCCAAAGAGATCCGTCTATGAGTGTCGAGTTGAGACAAGTAGCCAACGACTTTGCTTATAGGGTCAAGAAATATTCTGGGTATGACGTCAATGGATACCGTTTTCGCACAACACACTACGACAAAAGTCGGCCCAATCGGAAAACAACGTGTTCTGGAGTCTTTACGCCGGGCCTTGACAATGTCGATTATTTTGGACGAATTGAAGAAATATATGAGCTCAATTTTTATGGTTCCAAACATCTTACTCCAGTGATATTCAAATGTCATTGGTTTGACCCTCAAGTGACGAGACGGACACATTCTAATCTTGGGATAGTCGAAATTCGACAAGATTCCACCTTAGCAGGAGACGATGTCTATATCGTGGCCCAACAGGCCACACAAGTGTATTATCTCCCATATGCGTGTCAAATGAAAGAACGTCTTAAGGGTTGGGATGTTGTGTATAAGGTATCGCCGCATGGGAGGTTACCTGTTCCTAACGATGAAGATTACAACTTAGATCCGGACACATATGATGGAGAGTTCTTCCAAGAAGATGGGCTAGAAGGGCGATTTGAGATAGACTTAACCGAAGCTATCGGAATGGACGTAGATATTGAAATGGTTGTTGATGAGGAGGATGATGAGGTGCAAAATGATAATGACTTAGTAATCCTTGAAGGCAATGACATTAATGACGAACTTGCGTCTTCCGATGGTGTTGAGATTGAAATGCTTGATAGTGATGATGAGAGTTATGATCCGGCTAACCCCGACACATATGAGGATTATTTTTAATCAATGTAATGTTATATGACTTTTTATTTCGCACATGTTTTTAAATACATCTTTTTATATGTGCTTATTTGTTTACTCTTAATTGCAGGTTGTTGGACAAATATGGTGGGCGGTTTCCTGAGGAGGAGGAGGGGGAGGAGGAGTAGGACGGCGGACGATGCAGAGCAGGCAGCGCAGCAGGACGAGGCAGAGCAGGCAGCGCAGCAGCAGGCGGCGCCTCAGGACGACGACGACCAGCAGCAGGACGACGACGACCAGCACCAGGACGCCTCAGGTTCAGGCGGCTCTAGTTCGAGGACATCTACCTGCGAGGCCCCGCGAGTCTCCCGCCGCGTCCCATACTTTGGGACAGACGACTGCTGATTCGGCCGGAAGGGGAGAGGTATGTAACTTTATGTTCTTCATTCTTGTTCATATTATGTGTTCAAAATGATAATATAAACTAATACTTATTATTTATCACTTGGACAGGTCTTGGACGGTTTTGGATTATGCTGGGGGTCATCGTCGCCCCCCAACAACATTCTCGGCCTGCTGTGCAGGGAACACTTCCCTGGACTTGTGGAGTACGCCGGAGTGACGGGCCCAGCCTTCACCTTCGACCACTACGTCGTCGCCCCCGATGCAGTAGACCGGGACGACAGGGAATTCAATAACAAGGCGGAGCGGGTGAAGCAAGAGCTGTGGGTAAGTCTTAGTATAATGTAAAATATGTCGCATTCGTTGCAAATTCTTGAAATAATGTATGGATACATCGTTTTTGTATGCAGGATTTCTTCAGATGCGATGCTGGATACGAGGCTAGGGCGGATGTGGTGGCCACCACGAGCTGTAAGAAGCTCGTTGTGGACATGCACTATGAGGCCCGCATCCAGTCCATCATCACCTACCACGACTCCGTCCTTGGGGAGAAGGTGACCAAACCTCAAGCCCGAACCATGTCGTTGACCAGGGAGCAGTACCTGCAGGTAAAGTCATGCATGTTTGGTACCAGTACTCCATGCATGAATTTTATTTTATCTTCTGATATGCACTTTATGTGTTTACTTTGCAGGTGATTCCACATTGGTGCGCCGCACATCCTCTGTGCTGGGAGCAGATGGTGGATAGGTGGTGTTCGGCTGAGTGGGACGAGGCACACACAGCTAGCCGGGAACGACGTTTGATGATGCAAGGCCCGTCCCACCACCAAGGCAGCCGGAGTCTGGGCCAATATGCCGAAGCATGGGTACGCCACCATTTTTATTTAGATATGTAGCACTAAGTTAGATATTATTTCTAACTATCTCGTTGGTTTTCGTTGCAGTCGGCGTCACATGGTGGCAGGCCTTGCTCCACCTTCTCGGCCTATGCTATGGCCCATAAGGGTAAGGCGACGTCCGACGTCACCTACAACCCGGATGACGGGCCCGAGGCCTACACCAACCCCGCCGTCTACAGCCGCCTCCATGACTACACCGCCATGGCGCAGGAGGTCCATGGCCCAGACTATGATCCGAGCACCGAGCTGATCGACCCCAATGTGCTGATGAGGGTCGGAGGAGGCAAGAGACATGGGCGGTACTGGATTGCCGACGGGGCAATCGACTCGTCCTCCACTCCCACTCTGTCTCAGGTGAGAGCAAGGAGCACGGGTTCGAGTCCAGCCATACGACCTCGGCACGACAGCTCACAGCATCACATACAGCAACTCGAGGTTAGTGCTTATGTAACTCGTTCATTCTTGAGTTATATACCTTCTCTTTGAGTTACTATAACGTTGGCTTGTAATATTACAGACCCAACTAGAAGAAGAGAGGAGGGAACGTCAAGAGATGGAGGCGAGGATAATGGCGGAGCGGGCGGCGGCTGATCAGAGGATGGCGGAGATGTTCCAGTACATGCAGAGCCTTGGCGCCGCACAGGGCATCGCTCCGCCACCTCCATTGTTCCCCCCAGTTGACCCTACTCTCTTCCACACTCCTGTGAGTATCAAAATTGTAGTTACATGTTTGTAATGCATCTGGTATAACACATGCAATCTCTTCTCTGTGCAGGGCCAATCTGGGGCGGCATCCAACAACCCTCCGGAAGGGTTCAGCCCAACGCAGCCCCGGTCAAACCGCCCACCTCCATGAGTGTTTTGTTTTCATTGCTTTAGGCACTTCAAAACTTATGTATAATACTTATGTCTGTGTTTGATACTTATGTGAGAGCTTGCGACATTTGAGACTTATGTTTGTGTTTAATACGTGTGTTGAACACTTATGTTTGTGATGGATATTTATGTTTTTGTTGGCTATTTATGTCTGTGATGATATCTGTGATGTATATATATGATATATATGTGATATCTTCTATTTGTGTGGATGGAATACAAAAAACAAATAAAAAAGGTATATACTGGTCACTTTGCCGAGTGTTACACTCGGCAAAGAGGCTCTTTGCCGAGTGTCTGGGTCATAACACTCGGCAAAGAGCACATACCTGGACACCTGCTTATAGGTTCTTTGCCGAGTGTTATGTCGCTGGCACTCGGCAAAGAGGTCGTCTTTGCCGAGTGCCATCTAAGACACTCGGCAAAGAACCTGACATGGGGACCCTCCCTGGCGGTTTCTTTGCCGAGTGTCTCTTGTGACACTCGGCAAAGGAGTATTCGTTACCGAGTGCTGCCTGGATGGCACTCGGCAAAGCAGACTTCTTTGCCGAGTGTCATAAGAGATACTCGGCAAAGTAACCGTCTCCGTCACCGGCGCCGTAACGACCACTTTTCTTTGTCGAGTGCTCTCTGGCACTCGGCAAAGAGTTTTGCCGAGTGCCCGACAAAAAGCACTCGGCAAAGGAGGCTTTGCCGATGCACTGATTGCCGAGCCTTCTTTGCCGAGTGTTACACTCGGCAAAGGCTTTGCCGAGTGTTTTTAAGGCTTCGCCGAGTGCTTTAGGCACTCGGCAAAGCTATTGATTCCGGTAGTGTATACTACTATCTCAATTCTAAATTATAAGATAATTTGGCTTTTCTAGATATGTTGATTTTAGTATGTATTTAGATATAGGCATGGATCCTCTCGTCTAAATTTTAGTTTGCTAAAGTTGAGGTCTAAAGCTTTAGACGATTTTAGTTCACTTGTGCGCTCTAATGTTTTTGTAGTGTTGGTTAGACTTTAGACATGACTTAAGATCTTTTGTTGGAGCCTTAAGAGCTAAAGTAGTCTAAGTTTAGTGGCTAAAACTAAGACCATAAGATTTAGAGACACCATCATAGTGTACATTTTAATACATTACAAAATTTATATATCTTGAGAAATCAAAATATTTTACAATTTAGAATGGAGGGTGTAATTTTTTAGCACCGGTGGGCTCAATCTATGTATACATATTCGCCGCATAGTCTCAATCCTATAGTTGTCCAGAAAACTCGGAGCCTCGACCTAAAGCTCATTATTTTAGCCTGGCACAAGCAAGATAAGGATTGACATGCTACCACTACTACACAAATGATTTTACGATATGTCTAGGTGCCACCTTCGCTAATGATTAGTGCGGCTACAGAAAAATGCCTACCTCCAAAAATCAATTTTTTTAAAAAAATGGACAACTTAAGACGACCACCTCCATTAATTGATGATTTTTGGATGCGTTTGTTCTAAATGTTTGTCTGCTAAAATGTATTTAAGATGGCAGATGTCCCTTAAGATTTGTGTCTCTATAAATGGTGGTATAAAAAATAATGTATATCTTTGTCATATGAACTTAGATAAAGGCAAACTTTACATCAAAATTCTAGCTCTAAAAAGGATCTACAACTTTGTAGTCAAAATTTTATTCAATTGAAATGAGTTAGGGCCCCAAAATATAATTGTAAGTTTATGGATTTTTGAAATTATCAAACAATCTTGAATGTTGATATGTTATATATGACATCTCTATAGTACAAAAGTTTATCAAAGTTGTTTAGAGTCCCAAATATGTGTTCTAAGTTTATAGATTTTGAAATTCAATATTTATAACTTCTAGCCGACATGAGTTGTATGTTTCTTGTTGTTAACTTTTTTATTTTAAGTCGTTGAGAGTCCTAAATTTTTCATTTGTAGTGTCAAACAGAGATACATCCTATATCCAAGTTGTAGTACTTGAAATGATTTAAACCTTCATAGTTAAACATTTTTATATTTATGTTTATTTAGTAGTCAAAATATCAAATATAAGATTATGAAATATTAATATAAATGATAACATATTATATATAGACAGGAATAAGTGTGTGTTGTTGTAGTTGTTAAGTAGTGGGTCATGAGTTTGATTCTCCAAGATTGCATAGTTTTTTCTATTTTGGATTTTCTAGAGAAGATTTGCAAAGAAGTTTTGGTTTTGGGGTTTTCTAGAGAATATGAATGAAAGTGGAAAATTTAAGGTGTCCACTTCGGTTGATGAGATTATTGATGGCGGGTGTGTTAAGATGTTCATCTCTATTAAACTACGTTGATGTAGGCCTTTTGGCAGAGGCGGACACTTTGCCCACCTCCGTTAACCCAAAACGTCTATTTGCAAAAAAAATCTTGTAGTACTATATATTCTCGGTTATGTCGGACAGCAGGGCCCTCCCCATCATCATAGGGCTATCGCCAACAACTTTCTCATCTTCATCTCCTATTTCAAATTCTACTATATAAATAGTGCAATCTATACGATCTACTGGCCATAACCTAAGCAAGGCTTGATGTTGGCTCGATGACTACTATGGCTTGACAATGTGTTAATAGCCCATTATGTCTGCCCCTTCCTATCACAACCCTAACTTCATTCCCCACCCCTTCACCACACTTAGATCAATGTCGTTGATACTTGATTTCAATTCCCCTAAGGCCCCGTTTGTTTCATTGGAATTGAATTCCATTTTAATAATTATAATTTAGACAAAACTAATTATGTTCATATATTTATATATGTAATATATTAGTATATGTCGGTACCCAAAATCAGGGGTACCCTCTCCTACAGGGAAAGACACCACACCCCAGTAAGGCCGGACCCCCACAGAAGGACACCGGACCCCTATATACATACAAGTCCGGAGCCTTCGGGTAAGTCCAAACTCTAGCAGGGTCCCGGAACGAGAAGGACCCTAGTGTGTGCAGGGGGCTGGCGCTGACACGTGTGCGGGCCTTGCCCTCTGCTTCCCGCTCAGACGGAGAACCGCTGCTTGTGGCCCATGACATAAGCTACCGGGCCGAACCTGACGAGAAGTCGTGCAGCCCCTGCATTTATTGAGGAAAAGACGCGCCGCCTGCCACTGCGCTGACGGGCGACGTGCCCTCTCAGCATTTAATGCGTCCCGTCCCATCCGCTGGCAAGCGGCGTCAAGGTCATCTAGCAGGCGGCGCGCCTGCTGGGTCTGCTGACAAACAGTGCGCCCGTGCCGGGCGACGCACTATACTCATCTTCTCTTCCGCAAGAAGCTTCCCCTGCAAGCCAAGGATACGCAGACCTCGAGCGCCAGGGCACAAGGAGATTGCCTCGGCAACAGACATTAGAGGATCCAAGCTCTATATTCTTTATGTCCCTGGGCCCACATGTCGGGGCCCAGTCCTTTTGTGCATGCCCCCTTCAGCTATAAAAGGGGAGGCATACGACGTTACAAACGGAGGCTCTCAGACCTAGCTTTAGGCAGACACTCATAAGTTCATACAAGCTCCCAAGCAATACATCACATAGTGGAGTAGGGTGTTACGTGTTCTAGTGTGCTCTCGTGTGTTGATCTGCCAGCCTCGTAGCAAGCAAAACGCTTAGACCCCTCCTCTCTTTAGGATTTAGGGCGGGTGCAATCCGCCACCTGGCCAGGGAGTTCTGCTCTCCGACATTTGGCGCGCCAGGTAGGGGGCTAGACTTCAAGTTTTTGCTTGTTTTCTCGTTCAGCATGATGGTGCGGATCATCGAGCACCGCGCCGAAACTTCGGAGGATTTCGTGATGGAGCAAGAGGTTGCATCCTCCGCGCCACGAGCGCCCGACCGCCCCGACTCTGGGACTGATGTCGTGCATGCCATGCAGCAGCACACGCCAGCGCAGGCGTCCCGAACTCCGTCGAGGGCAGCGCCTACGGCGCTGTATGCAGCCAGAGAGTTGTTGCGCCACCCCCTAGCTCCACGGCATCACCGGGGCCATGAAGCAGTGGCGCGACGACGTCGACCGGGCTGCTCAGAATGGCGCATTCTACTTCGTCCAGGTCGAGGCCTCGGTCATCCCGGCGCCAACACGAGGCGACGGCGTGTGTGCGCTCGCCCTCCGTAAGGGGTGCACAGACCGACGACCTCCAGGCGGAGCTCAACTGTAGGCGTACGGGAGAAGATGCCCGGGTCTCTTTGGAAAGGGCGCGTGAGCGCCGTCAGAACATTGAGGGTCGCAACCTCGACCGAGATTTCGCCGCAGAGGCACCGCAGACACCAGCGGGCGCCCGGTCCCAAACGAGTGTCCCCTTGGCCGGCGTGGGCTGCGCCGCCCTCGCAGACCATCTTTGCGTGGCGTCATGGCCACCCAAGTTCCGGCCACACCTGCCGGAAAAATACGACGGAACATCAAACCCGTCAGAGTTCCTGCAGGTGTACGTTACCGCCATCACGGCAGCAGGTGGAAACACCACTATGATGGCAACATACTTTCATGTGGCCTTGTCTGGACCTGCCCGGACCTGGCTCATGAACCTCACCCCAGGATCAGTCTACTCCTGGAAAGAACTCTGTGCGCGGTTCGTGGCGAACTTTGCCAGTGCTTACCAGCAGCACGGTGTGGAGGCCCACCTCCATGTAGTGAGGCAGGAGCCCGGGGAAACCCTCAGGAAGTACATCTCCCGCTTCACCAGGGTACGAGGTACGATACCTCGTATTTCTGATGCTTCCATCATCACGGCTTTCCGACAGGGAGTACGTGATGAAAATTTTTTGGAGAAGTTGGCCACACATGACGTGGAAACTGTCCCCACGCTCTTCGCTCTGGCCGACAAATGCGCCAGAGCCGCCGAGGGCCGTGCATGGCACTCGGCTCCACAAACTGGAGCTGCCCAGTCGGGTGGCTCGGGGGCCGTCCTCCGGGACGGAAAGAAGAAAAAGATGAAGGACCGCGACTATCAGAAGCCGCGGTCCACCGCTCTGGTGGTCGTGGCAGCGACCGGAGGCTAGGGCGACTGCAACAAACGCCCGAGACCGCAGAAGGGTAGCAGCGGTTCATGCCATGTACACCCGCATGGCCGCCACAGCGCCGCGGAGTGTCGCGAGATCATCGACCTCGCAAAACGCGTCAACGAGCGGCGCGAGCAATCCTCCAAAGACACCTCCCCGCCTCGCCGCCAACCCGACAAGGAAAAGGTGGACGACGGCGAGGTGGCCGTGGCTGAACGGGACCTCGGGTATCAGTCGCCCGAGGGAGACCTGAAGGATATCTTCGCCGGAGGCTCCTACTCCGGTGAAGACAACTAGACGGACCTCGGGGGAACTCTGTGTCCCACGGTCTACGAAGTTGAAGCACACCTTCCTCCGGAGGCCCTTTCGGACCTCCCATGGGTCCGAGCTGCAGACAGGTACATGCAGAAGTAATCACAGCCAGAGACAAGGGCTCCCGTGTCAAATGCGGATAGGAACCCTGGGTCGGCGCTTAGCCCCGCGGCAAGTGCCATACCAAGAGGTGCTCTGCAACTCTCCCCCAGCTGGGAAGGACCCTCCAAGGTAACGGGAGTGCACCGACCCAGGGGCAACCATCTAGCTACGACAGGAGGAGTACCTTACCCCGATGCCAAATATCTCTGTAAGTTCTATCCATAGAGCAAGACTAAGGGGTCGAGTCTGTTTCCTTTTTTAACTAAATAACACATACATGTATGATAACCGGTGGGGTCTGCCCCCATGAACCCGGACTATTGGTCTGCACACATGCACGACAAGTTATGAAGAAGAAACTACCCCCCTCAGCCGTGCTCTTGTGATAGTTCCATCTTGCTGCTCCATGGTCCCACCTTACAGTCTTTTAGATAATGCCTTTCAGCTAACCCACCCATACGGTCTCCATCTATCTGACATGGCGACATCCGAATTGAACAGCCAGGCTTGCAGCTAAGGGTCCCTGACACGAAAGTGGGGAGGTCTGACAGCCTGGGGGCCGGCTCTAGAAAACGGGACTCCGTTCCATAGGGTAGTCCGGAGCCCGTGTAGCCGCTCAGCCATGTCCTGTACCGTGGGCCTACATGCTCCACCACCCTGTGACGGGAACTTAGTATCTAGAGTTATAAGTCCTGCGGGTCCGACAACCTCGGGACCGGAGCTAGAGAATGGACATTAGTATCCTGGGGTGGTCCGGAGCCCATGCAGCCGCTCAGCCTGGTCCCGTACCGTGAGCCTGCACGCTCCACCACCCTGCGACAGGTGTCCTAGTATCTAGAACCGCGACCCAAGGGGGTCTGGACACGCAACTTGGCCACTCGGACTAAAACCTGCAGGTCCCGAGCATGTATCTAAGGGCGACTAATGTTAGACAGAGAACCCTACGAGGTGTACTGCCAATGCTTTCTAGCTAAAAGTTGTGTACAGATCTAGATCTCGACGGGTTGCCTCCCGAGGATTGTTGACAACCTTTTCAGAAACGCTAGTACCCAACCTTAACACATCAAGCCTGCAACCCAGGCGGGGGGCCAAGAACTAGGGAAGAGTCAACAACATCACACACAGCAAGAACAGGCGTTACACAGATAAGTGTTAAATGCTGCTTAGAAGACAATATTTATTTCTTTACAAAAATAGGGAAAGGCCTAGGGGCCGATTCTAAAGAACGGATGCCCGTTCCATAGGGTGGTCCGGAGCCTATGTGGCCGGTTAGCCTGGTCCCGTACCCAAAATCCTGCACACTCCACCACTCCATGACAGGTGTCCTAGTATTTAAAACTATAGTCCTGTGCGTCCAACAACCTGGAGGTCCGGCTTTGGGGAACAGGCACTTGTCTTCTGGGGGGGTCCGGAAGCCATGTAGCCGCTCAGCCAGGTCCTGTGCCGTGGGCCTGCATACTCCACCGCCCTGTGGCAGGTGTCTTAGTACTTGAAGCCACTATCTAGGGGGTTCGGACACGCAACTGGGCTTCCCAGGCTAAAATCCTGCGTACATATGTTATTACATTGTGCTCTCAAGCAAATATCATTACATTCCCTTACAAATGAGACCCCAACTCCATTTCTACAGGAATGAACTACCTCCACACCAGCAAGGGTCGCGGGATAACAATCCCCGAGCGGCTCACCGGCAAAGGCAACTGCATCAGCACCGACGGCGACGACCGCCTCTGCACCAACGACTCGCCAGCAGCGGCAATCATCCTAGCATGTGCGCCGCTGCAGGTTGGACCTCGCCCTCGTCTCCCTACGAGGGGCGACAAGAGGCCATTAAAGCCAAAGAGCTGGAAGTTGGCTCCGGACAGCCCCACCAACGGCGGCGACCACCTCTGCACCGTTGGGCAGCAGCTGCACCAGCGCGCACGAAGAGGTCTTCGCTCCCGTCCTCACTACGGGAGTGACGACAAGACCATCCAAGAACGCCGCCCCACCCGCACGGCGTACTGAAAGTCGCCTAGAGGGGGTGAATAGGCAAATCTGAATTTTATAAACTTTAAGCACAACTACAAGCCAGGGTTAGTGTTAGAAATATAATCGAGTCCGAAAGAGAGGGTAAAAACAAATCACAAGAGAATAAGAGCGGATGACACGGTGATTTGTTTTACCGAGGTTCGGTTCTTGCAAACCTACTCCCCGTTGAGGTGGTCACAAAGACTGGGTCTCTTTCAACCCTTTCCCTCTCTCAAACGGTCACTTAGACCGAGTGAGCTTTCTCAATCAAATGGGTCACTTAGACCCCACAAGGACCACTACAAACTTAGTGTCTCTTGCTTTGATTACAAGTGTCTTGAGAATAAGAATGGGGAAGAAGAAAGCATGATTGCAAAAGCCAAGCGACAAGAGCGACAAATAACACACGGATCACTCTCTCTCTCAAGTCACTAATCACTAATGATCACTTGTCTCAATTATGGAACTTGGAGAGATTGGAGGCTTTGATTGTGTCTTGAAATGGATTGCTAGCTCTTGTATTGAATGTTGAAGGTTGGAATGCTTGGGTGACCTGAATGGAGGTGGTTTGGGTTGTATTTATAGCCACCAACCACTTCCTAGCAGTTGCTCCTTTCTGCCGACTGCGGACGGTCCGCGCCCCTGGTCCGGACGGTCCGCCCCTGCAGATCGACGGCTGAAAATGCAATGGTCAGCAGTAACGACTATATCAACGGCTATATTGCATTTAATGCGTCGTCAGATGTCAGATAAAGGCAGTCGCGGACGGTCCGGTCGTGCACCCCAGATGGTCCGCGAGGACGCTATAATTCATTTTACCGAACCCATCACCTTTGGGTTTTTTGGTTCCTCCCCTACCGGACGGTCTGCGCCTGAGGCCGGACGGTCCGCGCGTGGTCTCGGACGGTGCTTGCTCTTCCATCGGACGGTCCGCAGTAGAGACATGTGTTTTTGCATTGGTTCTGTCCGAGGGTCATTTAGGTGTCCCGGACGGTCCGCCGCAAAGGCCCGGACGGTCCGCGCTTGGCCTGTTTTTCCGAAAAGCTTCTCCTGTCCGGAATAATCTACGGTATTCCAGACAGTCGATTTAGAATAGTTGTAGATGAACCTTTGGCACCTGTAGAACATATAATCTAGAGCAAACTAGTTAGTCCAATTATTTGTGTTGGGCAATTTAACCACTAAAATCATTTAGGAAAAGGTTTGACCCTATTTCCCTTTCACGTACGACGTCTTGTACGACCTCCCAGTGCGGCTGGAGCCGCGGGAGAAGCCATGGATGTGGCCAACCCGCGCACGGCGCGACTGTCGCCCGTGCAGAGGACAGGCAGCCACGCTCCGCTCCAGCAATAGGAGGCAGCATCAGAAGCGGCACCAAAGCCGCCCAGGCCGGGGAGCCAGACACGCGGCAGCTGACAGCGCCACAGACGGCGAACGCCCTTCTCCCCCGAACACTGAGGGAAGAAGCGGGCCGCTACCCACGTGGAGGTGGGGCCCCAACTCGGCACACCCACCTCCCCAGCACGGATGATGAACATCCTTGAAGCTGAGGGCAGGAGGGAGGCCGCAGCCCGGTTTGCTTCTCCCCACCACAAGGCTGGTAGTCATCCTTCTGGGTGACCGCTGGCAGGGGACTGCAGCCGGGCTGCGTGATGAAAATCCTTGAAGCCGAATGGTGGTGGAAGGATGCCAACCCCCATGGGGTTGCACCCCTCCAGCGGCAGCAGGAAGAAGACAAGATCGACGACACCACCACGGGCGCACGCTCTCCGACGGTGAAGTCTACGAAAGAGACGACCTTGACACGGATCCCACCAGAGAACACCGGTGCACCCCATCTGGAGGCCCGGAAGGCGAAAGGGCGCGGTGGTCGCAAGAGGAGCGAGGCATGTCTACTGCCCAGGGGATCGACCCCTTTTTAAAGGCAGATCCCCCCACTCGCGCCCCTGAAGCGTCACGGGTGAAGTCTCCCCCGGTGTGCACCAAGGATCTCACCTTATGACACGGGGGCCAGGCCCCGCATGTCATGCAAACTAACCCTATGAAGGAGCGTGTGACTGCCCTGCGGTTACGCGCCCCTCCATTTTCGGGGCAGCCAGCGGTCAGGAAGGCAAACCGCCACGCAAGGGGCATGCAACCGCCCCACGATTAAGCGCCCCTTCATCTTCGCCGTATCCAGCGGTCAAAGAGGCAAACCGCCGCGCAGGTGGCATGCAACCGTCCCACGGCTGTGCGCCCCCTCAGCTCCGTCGCAACTGGTGGTCCAACTCAGGGGCCCAGGCCCACACGTCATGTAACCGGCGCGCCGGTTACCGTGTGCAAAGAAACCGCACTGCCGCCTGCGCCAATGCCACGTCTTCTCGGGACTATCACGGATTCTAAAAAAGTAAATTTTTAAGAACCAGTGCAGCGACTCGAGGCAGCCCCGTGCATGGCCCAACAGTGCCGATTAAGTACGACGGTCATGGGTCAGTCAGCCGTGGGAATAGGCATGGCAGTTGGCGTGGTCATAGGCGGGCCGACAGTAATTGCGGCAACAGGCGCACGGAAGCAGGGGTCCAACCGCCAATCAGACTCTGGTCCCACCTGCAAGCTCGCATCCTCCCCTGAGGCAGGACCGGGGGCCACTGTTGGTACCCAAAATCAGGGGTACCCTCTCCTACAGGGAAAGACACCACACCCCAGTAAGGTCGGACCCCCACAGAAGGACACCAGACCCCTATATACATACAAGTCCGGAGCCTCCGGGTAATTCCGAACTCCAGCAGGGTCCCGGAACGAGAAGGACCCTAGTGTGTGCAGGGGTCCGACGCTGACACGTGTGCGGGCCTTGCCCTCCGCTTCCCGCTCAGACGGAGTACCGCTGCTTGTGGCCCATGACATAAGCTACCGGGCCGAACCTGACGAGAAGTCGTGCAGACCCTGCATTTATTGAGGAAAAGACGCGCCGCCTGCCACTGTGCTGACGGGCGACGTGCCCTCTCAGCATTTAATGTGTCCCGTCCCATCCGCTGGTAGGCGGCGTCAAGGTCATCCAGCAGGCTGCACGCCTGCTGGGTCTGCTGACAAACAGTGTGCCCGTGCCCGACGGCGCACTATACTCATCTTCTCTTCCGCAAGAAGCTTCCCCTGCACGCCAAGGATACGCAGACCTCGAGCGCCAGGGCACAAGGAGATTGCCTTGGCAACAGACATTAGAGGATCCAAGCTCTATATTCTTTATATCCCTGGGCCCACATGTCGGGGCCCAGTCCTTTTGTGCATGCCCCCTTCAGCTATAAAAGGGGAGGCATACGACGTTACAAACAGAGGCTCTCAAACCTAGCTTTAGGCAGACACTCATAAGTTCATACAAGCTCCCAAGCAATACATCACACATTGTAGTAGGGTGTTACGCTCCGGCGGCCCGAACCACTCTAAACCCTCGCGTGCTCTCGTGTGTTGATCCGCCAGCCTCGTAGCAAGCAAAACGCTTAGGCCCCTCCTCTCTTTAGGATTTAGGGCGGGTGCAATCCGCCACCCGGCCGGGGAGTTCTCCTCTCCGACAGTATATTATCCTAAATCATAAGAGAGATAGTTATATACTACATTTATGTTATAGCGAAGAAAGTAGAAGAGTGTGCTATAAGTTGTACATCAGAAAAATAGCATGTAAATCTATAGAATCAATTTCCATTTCTTACCCCATGAATTTGAGATAGACTTATATGATAACTTTGGAAAGTGGTGGAATGTCACATTCTAAAAAATAGCCTATTCCATTAGTAAGATTCCAATTCCTCAAAATGAAAGGAAACAAACGGGGCCTAAAGGTACCGAAAATCAAGGCAACACAGGTTAATTATAAAAACCTTCGCCCCCCTGATTTAGCGCTTCTTCGAAGCGTTAAAGCATAGGACGAAGATTATCATTGAAAATATGATAAAATAATATGCAAATGACCAAGCATAACTTCATATCTAATTCATCTCATATGCCCTGACATTTTATTCCATCTCTCGTCATAAATGAATGTATAAGTATATCTTCGGCTGCTACACACATGATGACACGAAGGTTCTTCATAGGCTAAGAGAAACAAAGTGTGAGCCCTCAAAAAAGGTACTTTATGCAGGATAATATTCATCTATTTATAGGGAAGATGAACCACCTTTGTACAAAATTACAATTGCAACCCTTAAGGCTTTACACTCATTTTTTACAAATGATGTAGGGGCATTGTCGTCTTTTTCCTTTCTTTCTTGTTGTGCAAGTCTCGGACTTCATTTACTTCATCAGCTTGCACCTAAAGCCTTTCTCCATATCTTATGCTAATGGCTTCGACGTGTTTTTGGACGAAGCTTTTCTCCACACCGAAGCTGCCAGCTTCGTCCAGCCTTTGTCATTCACCTGAAATACACTTTATTATACTGGAGTGCAGGTGTTTTGAGGACCCTTGGCAAGGCAGACCACCAATAGTAGCCCTTGCGAGATGAGTTCGTTGCTTCATAACAAGCTCATATCACAAAAATCATAATTGGGACGCCTTGTGCCGAAGGTACAAAAAACACCTTCCCGAAGCTCGTTATGAATACCCTAACTGGTAGGACCCATATCTCAGTGAGCATAATGGTTAAGTACAAAAAATCTATGTGTATAAAATGGAGCGACACCCAGCTGTGATAACACGACATTTGCTACTTTCGCGCATGTTGCTGCTCAAGCCTGCTCTGCCTAAGAAGCTTACTTCAATTGTTTTTCCATCTCCAGACCAGGCTTAGCTAGTTGAAAAGTATGCTTTTCCAATACGAAATGGTAGGAGAGAAGTCTGGTGCTAGTGTGCCTTTGGCACCTTCGTCAAGCATTCAAGACACAAAGGTTGAGGAGTTTGTTTCAACAATAGAGGCTATAGCCTCTTAGGCCGAAGTCGGCTTTGTGAATCCGTTCGAGGATAGTGACAATATTGACATTGAAGAGGATATTACTACCATACGTCCTACAAAGCCAAGCCATGTGGACTTTGACAAATTTAAATTCAAAGGAGGACATATTGAGGTACTTAACTCCTTTGGCTATATTAACAATGTTGATTGGGTGCGGTTAGCAGGTGATGATTTAGTGCTGAATCCGAGAGAGGACGAAGTTGTCGTATTTCAAAATTTTCTAAAGGTTGGGCTTAGATTTGCTTTACATAAAACAGTAGTTGCAGTTTTGAAAAGGTTTAAGATATACCTTCATTAGCTCACCCCAAACGCTATAGTGTGTCTAGAAATTTTCTTTTGGGTTGTTCGGAGTCAAGGGGTTGAACTTGATACCGAAGCTTTCTGTAAAGCCTTCAATCAAGTCCACGAATTGCACTTTCAGGTGAAGGTGACTAGAGGCCTTCACAACAACTTTGGCTGCTACAACTTCGCTTATTGAAGGGGCACGATGTTTTTGACTCTTGCATACCGAACCAAGTGGCCGAATGAATGGACGAAGGAGTGGTTTTACATGAAGAATGATTTGAATGAACAAACTGATATAACGGGAATTATCCAGACTCATATTGTTACAAGCTTCAGATATAAAAGCCAATGTGTTACATCATCTTCGAAGCCCTTTAATGTTGTTTGTACACACAATGGAACAAGGGGTCTCGTTCAGGAGTTTTTAGCTTTTAAGACATGGCCACTATTGATTGAGTGGGAGATGTCGAAGATGTCTGAAAAAGATGCTTCGGACGTGGAGCCTGGGTTGGTCAGACTTTGTTACAAGTATAAATTTGAAGATGAATTTAGAGAACCTAGTGACGGGTGGTTAGATTATATTGAGGCGAAATGTAATGAAATACTTGGTAACTATAGCAAACCTGAAGTCGAAGCTTTACAACGGGCTTTTGTGGCTTGAAAAAGGCGTCGATTGAACCGTGTTTTTGATGCTGTTGACTTCTTCTATCCTGACTATCCCAATATGGTTCTAGATTCAAAGAATAGGAAGAGAAAAGTGACTACTAAGCGGAGCAAAGTCCTAAAGATGCAAGTTGAGTCGACACCTCAAGCTTCAGAGGAAATTCTGGTAAAAAGGCATTTTTTATTTTTACTACATTATTCATAAATTTGCTATATTAATTTGTCGATTTATATATTTTTAGGCTGCAACCAAAGCTAAGGTGGCAGCTGAAATTGAGTAACTCCCTTTTATGGAAGCCAAAGAGGCGAAGATCGAAGAAGCTATTACCTTGATAGCACAAAAAGTTACACCTTTGGAGTCTCTCCCAAAGAGAGAAGAGGAAGAGGAGTGAATAGCTTTGATAATGAGCTCATTCTTTGATATTGACGAAGACGAAACTGAGGAAAAGGGTACTACCGATACGATAACAGCACCAAAGGGTGCCACATCGCATGCTGCAGATGTGATTATACCAAGTGGTCTGGAGCTTAGACAGATGGCTGCAATAGTGACACCTTCGGCGATCATAGTAGCCAAAGAGAAAGGTTCCTCCAACCTGTCTCGATAGAGGATAAAGGTAAAGGGCCTGTTAAGATTGAAGAGGCTAAGAAGGCTATTGAAGATGACACAACGTTTGGAGAAGGGCCTTTTGACCAAGACTTGGTTGGTCGAAGGTATAGGGTTCATCATGCTGCGGGGAACGTTATGGGCGCAAAGCAGCTGGCCGAAGCTATTGCTTTTGCTAAAAGTTGGGTGCAATCATGTGAAGGTTTGCACTGATCCTGATTTTAGAGTTTCTACTGACCACGTCCGAAGATCGACTATCCAAGCTTCAGAGTGGTCTAAAAAATTCTTTTCTAAAATATGAAAGAAGGGTGGAAAAGAAATAAGTATCGAAGAATCTATAAAAATAGGGAGAAAGTTTGTACTTTTCTACCTTCGTCTTCACCTTCGTAGGGCATACACATTCTAATTTTCCAATACATCTATAGGCGCGACTTGTAGTTGAAAGAGCTGTATATATTAGAAAGAAGCTGCAAAGCAAGAAAGTCGAAGGTTTTTGACTTTTCACTTCTGTTAAATTTTTGTGTACTCATGCTTTAGCAATTGTTTTACTAACCCTTACTGAAAAGTATCCACTTCATAGGTAATAATTGAAGTGAAATATACTGAAGCCAAAGCAAAAGATGGTACTATCGAAGCCGAAGCAATCGCTGCCATAGCCGCGAAAAAAGGCATAGATGACGCTATCCTCGAGATTTGTGAGCAAATCCATGACGAAGTAATGCAAGGCAACAAAAGGAATTGATTAAATAATATGAGAAACAATGATTGTTTGTTGTAATATTTTTGG